>NC_091068.1:141110825-143595825 GCF_000393655.2 Nicotiana sylvestris
CAACTGTTAACTGTTTAATTCTCTTTACAATTTGGAACATGACCACAAGTAAAAACTTCTGAAAATTTTTAAACCCCATACAACCTTTTCTCTATTAGCAGCCCATCATTTTCTTGGCCGCAAGTCCAGGTTTTGTTGTCACAGTTCCATCATTTCCAGCCAAAGCACTGTATTTATCCTTCCTAGTAAAATTAGTGCACTCATACGATAAAGTTGCAGCATATAACCATAAGAAAAGCAACTAAAATTTTACTGTAGCAAGAGAACTTATACCTGTGGAGGAGTGAAAAATAAGTGAGCAAACTCCTCGGGGATATTCCCTATGTTCCTTTCATATAAGCTAATTAGTGCATTTAATTTTGATTTCACATCTGTCATCTCTTGCTTCCGCGCCGGAGTTGGAGCGGTAGTGCTAGATGAACCCACATAACCACGACGGTATCTCACAAATGTCTGTTTGAATGCTACTATTGGAACTACACCCAAGCCTAAACCTCGAACACAGCCGGGGTGCTCGGGACCGAATACTATGCCAAGTGCATCATTTGGTGAAGGTTCATCAAGACTTTCTGCTCTTTCAGTTCGAATTTCTTCAATTCTTTCCTACAAAAATTGAAGAAGCATAAACTAAGCAATATGAAGGTGCTTGGAACTTGGAAATGACAAGAATTATACATTAAACTGCTAGCTAAAACAAGAATCAAACCATTAACAGATCCATAACACCACATCCCAAAATGAAATGCAAATTATACCATATGGTCTAGCCAAAATTCCCGTAGAAGCAGCAGATCTCATTTAACGCTAATCTGCTAACATAACAACACTAATCACCTCATATATATCATTTCCGTAGAAGCAGCAGATCTCATTTCCGTGGACCACAAAAAAACCGCACTAAATGACTTCATATATATCAACATCGAAACTCACAGTAAAAAATATTGTCACCAACAACCTATCATGCATCTCAGACTATCAAAATGCTAGTGGAAATATTTGTGGAAACCCACTAGACAAGCAATACCAATCTAAAATTAAAATATAATTTCACAGCAGAAGGCACCAAAAATGTTACTTACCCCAATCACCCTAGCCTCATCAGTTACATAACTCCCATCTTTCCTTTTATGAGTCTCAGTCCACATTTTGCCTCGATCAAAAGCTTTTCCCATCGCCTTCTGAAATTTTTAAAATGAATAATGTTAGTAATTAATTGAGAACATATATCTTATCTAAGTTAAGCGCTTAAACTACCATTGCAGCCCTTCTTTTAGCCAAACTCATAGCACCACAAGTATGAGGAAGTTGATTTTTTCGAATCTGTGCATTCTTCTTGCAACGCTCCTACAAATTAAATAGGTGAAATTCTATTATACAAGACCAAAATAAGCAAAAGCAGAAGCAAGAGAAGTAGTAGAGAAGAAGAAGAAGAAGCAACAGAAGTAGATACAGTAGCAGAAGCAGCAGCAGAAGCAAAAGAAGAAGCAGATAGCAGTAGCAGAAGCAACTATAAAGCTTGTTAACATTTTTTCCAGCAAAAGAAGAAGCAGATAACAATTCTAATATCATACTCATCGCCTTGTCAGTCATTCGACAAAGACACTTTATATGATATATTTTGATTAGAAAGGACAATTTGGAATACTTCGTACACCCTTCGTATAATGGTTGATTGCCATCTTCGACCAATTCATAAAACTTTGTATAATCTTCATTATGCCCCTCAACGTGCCCTTCATCAAATATTTCTTCTCTATTTATATGATTAGAAAACACACCAGGCTCGTTGACATTGTTCCTGGTGAACCCAAACGCATCATTAATCATAATTTCCATTGGATCTTGGGGCTGTAACTTATCTTCTATGATATGGGTGCTCTGAGAAGTCTGTTGCACGGTTGCATCTGATTCTTCACCATGCCAATACCAAAATGTGTAGTTTTTTGGAAAAGGTTTAAGAATCAGGTGCTCTTCAACTACATCTCTTCTTTGCCACTTGTTAAAACCATATTTTGGACACGGACACTTAATTACACGCCCATCAACTTACCCGTGCTCAAAAGCAAAATCCAAAAATTGTCTTAGACCATCTGCATATTCAGGTGTGTTTCGTGGTTTGCTAATCCAAGATTATCAATTGGCATGGCTAGAAAGGAAGACATAAGATAACATCACAATATTAAAACTAAAAAGATAGTTCAAAAGCTTATATGTGAAAAACATAACCTCTGAATATATCCACTTAATTTGAAAAACCATTGCCAACTTAATTAACATGAAAAGTCACATCATTTATACATTAATTAATTTTGAATGCAACCTCGTATTGTAATCTCTTCAAATGCAGAATTGTTGAATGTCAAATACAGCTCTTTAAATGGTAAACAAATTAAGAAATGGTCTATTAATACTTGAAACAAAAGTACTATTTAGGTTTCTTGTACAGTTAAAGTTTAACTTCAGATTATTCCTGCATTTTTGCTTTTAGTTTCAAAATTCATAAAGCCTAAGGAAAAACATAACCTGCAATAATTAGTGAATATATCCACTTAATCTGAACTAAGTTTTTCTCTAAAAATATTTGCTCATACACAGTGTCAAACAGTTAACTTACTACTTCAGATTCTTACAGTTGGATGGCATATCTTTCTACCTATACAATTGGATGGCATTGTCTACTCGGAGAAATAGAAGAATCTGAAGTTAGAAAATTGGGAGCTCAATTTGTGCTAAACTATAAATGTTTCCAGCGTTATTAGAGGGGAATGCATTACCTCAGCTGCAATTGTTTGGAGATTGTGAGTTTTACATTCCAGCAGCCTTCAATAAGAATGAATCGGGAGAAGTAATTGGGGGAACTAGAAATTAGGGGAAAGATATACGAGACTTATGGAGGGAAAGGAATTGGGGAAATTCTGGAGGGAGTCTCAAAATGTGAGGAGGAAATACTAAAACTTATTAAAGGAATAGTTAAAACATTTTGATTAAAATATTACGGCGTTTCTAACCGCCACAATACGAAATAATGGCCGCTATAAAAACATTTAATTCAGCGGCTGGTAAAAAGCTATTTTTAATTATATTTTGTGGCGGTTATTTGGAACAGCCGTAATATAACCGCCACAATAATTCCGATTTTTTGTAGTGTTCCGTCATTTTAATTAGGCCAACAGACAATTGAGGCTGCTGCAGCTCTTCTGTAGAATATAAACGAACAAGATTAAAAATAGTAGGGACTTTTCTTTTGCTCGTCGTCGTCACTGTGGATGTAGAGCTGAAGTTCGCCAGTTACAAAAACAAAAACTTCGCCAGTTACAAAACAAAAACTTCAGCTGTAGAGCTGAACTTCAGGCCTGACTACTAGAGTGTTGAAGTTTTGCGTGATTGTCTTTGCTACTTCAGCCCCGTATGCTGAAGCTATGCGAAAAAGCGGGTACGCTTGCAATTTTTTTGCGAAGCGGACACAGGTTAAAACGTGACACAAAAGGCGGATATAAATGCAAATGCCCCGATGAAATATGGCCATCGTTTGAAGCCCAATTAGATTGGTTAGCCCAAACTAAGTTGGAATTTAGTTTAAATTTCTCATGGACTTAAATAATCAATTTTGATTTTGATTTGATATTCGTTGAATATAGAAATTTAATCCAAATTTTATATGGACTTAATCCCAAAAAAAAAAAATGGTATTTCTCCAATAGCATCTGTCTTCTGAACATAATAATTTCATACAAGAATAAAAGGGCACATGCATTTGGCCGTACCTTGCTACACAAACATGTATCGTTTGGTCCATATTGGGATATTTGACTCTCAGATTTTTTCTTCTTCATCTGCTTTTACTCCTGTTAATTTTAAAGATGATCACTTCAACTTTATTTACTCATACTAACGATACTAGCTTTGCACACAAGAATTCACTAAACTATCTTTCATAACTAAAAAATCACTTAATAAGTATTATAGAAATGATAATATATCTAGTGTCCCCTCATCGCATTTCTGCTCCTAGTGACTTTCTGTGATAATTAGACAGAGTTGATTGACTTTTTCAATACTTAAATAAAGTTGAAAAACTTTTTGATTACAAAAGATAGCTCAATCACTTTGAAGCAATAAAGCAAAGGTTGAACGATCATCCATGAAATTATCTCGCTTCTCCTTCTTGCTTTCTTCATTTTCACCATAGAAATAGAAAACAAATCCGCATAGAGCTAGAAAAAGAGCGACTCCCTTTTTAGCTTAAAATTTTTCATCAAATAAAATTACAGCTAAAACTTCGGTAATAGAAAGTAAGAAAGCGCCTGTAATTCCAGAGAGCAAAGATGAAGAATTCCAACTAATCCCAAGAGCGCGAGTTGCCAAAGAATGGCACACCATACTAGTACCATATAATACTTTGCTTCTCCTATCTGATATTGACTTGCCTCCCTGGAATCGCCTGTTAAAAAATCAGTCGTTAATATGTTTTGGTTATTCATTCTTCCTATCCAAGTTTGAATAAATTTTATGCACGGTATAAAATATCTAAGGAAAGAAAAAGTACCAGGAAGAAGGAATATGAATGAAAAAATAGAATAAGATTAGTTTCTTAGAGGGTATTTGGCTAAGCTTCTAGGCTGGTCAAATCAGCTTATCAGTACTTTTCGGCTTATCTACGTGTTTGGTAAAGTTAAAAGTGTTTATAAGCCAAAAATAAGCCAAAAGTCATTAGCTGGTCATCCTCAACTTATGAATTTTTAGCTTATAATAAGCACTTTAAATTTGACCAAGACTTTTACTATTTTATTCCTAAAATATTCCTTTTTAAAACAAAACTCCTATATCAATATTCATTGCCCATATTTTTTCAACTGTAAACCCTCAGCTTCTTCAAGTCTACAATTCTCGTTGATAATATTTGAGGTAAGCAAATTCTCTTTCCTTTGCATATTTTGTATTTATATGATTGTGCATTAATCTTTGAACCATAAGTATTAAACGAGAATATATCAAATTTTTGGTGTATTACTTTTTAAGTGTTGTATTAATATCAATGGATTTTGGTGATGAAGACAAGATATAAATTATTATTATATAGCTTATGATTATATGTTTATCATAATATAAATTATATTTGTCATAAAATTATCTTATATAATCACGTTTGTTTTTAAAATAAAATGACAGATAATGGAAAAATTTCACATAAAAACAACTGGGCTCCCTATTTTTTTACAACCAGTTAGCCCAAAAATAATAGGCTAAGATTCAACATCCAACTCCAATAGGTTTCTCAAAATGACTATTTAATTTTAAAAAAAATATTGATCAAGCTTTTAAGTTAATATTCGAATCAGTAACTGTGACTCAAATATTAGTTCAACAAACCAAATCCATTTGGGTGGTGAAAATTAGATTTTTAACAAGCTTAAATATGTGGGTTTAAATTCCGAATTTGATTTTGTGAGAAATTCGTAGTGTTATTTAGACTTATCAGAAATAAAATAAGCAGGTTGTACATAAAATTAAAAGTAATTTAATGGAGATTTGGACTAGTTTTGAACAAGAATTGCAACTCAAAATCGTGGAAGAAGTTCATCTACATGCGCTTGTATAAAGGTGTATAATAGTGTATAAGATGTGTTTATACACTCATATACTATTATACAAAACTATACATAATTATACAAAAAAACTGGTTTGTCTTCTTCCTTGCGTCTTTTCTGAAATTTAACTCAAATCTTGTTCTAATCTACTCCAAATCTGTCACGACCCGGATTTTCCGCCCTCGGGAGTCGTGATGGCGCCTACTAGTGAAAGCTAGGCAAGCCAACCAACTGAACTATCTACCTTGTTTCCATTTTTAATCTGATAACAGTTAAGAGCCAACAATTAGATAACAATAGAATTGAATAAGCGGAAGGCTGTATTGTAAAGTTTTAACAATACTGTTAATACCAATCTATAACAAATCTACCCAAGACTGGTGTCACAACTTCACAGACTGTCTAAGAGTACTACAAATAAAGGTGTGAAATAAATAAATACAATACTGTCTCTGGAAATACATGAAAGAATAAGGAATATTACATAGAAGGAGACGCCAAGGCCTGCAGACGCCTGCAGGACAACCTCGGGTTGCCTGATGAACAAAAAACAGCAATCTCACTGCAGTCCAAAGTCTACAGCACTGGGATCTGCACAAAAGAGTGCAGAGTGTAGTATCAGCACAACCGACCCCATGTGCTAGTAACTGCTAGCCTAACCTCGACGAAGTAGTGACGAGGCTAGGACCAGACTACCAAATAAACCTGTGCAATATAGCGTATAAAAACAATAGGAAGCAGATAACAATGATGGCAACAATGATCAACCAGTGATATAAATAGCAGGCAATAAGAACACCATAAATGTTTCTCAACAAATAATAAATACAAGTCAATCAATTAATCAAGTCTTTCAAATATAAATCTTTCAAATAAGCATCTTTCGAATATAATTCTTTCGAGTAAAGGTCACTTTGTGACGCTTCATTTCATAATCATAAATAATATAGGTCGCAGCTCACTTTCATATTTTCACGGCACCTCGTGCCCATATATTTTTGTCTCACATTGCACAACTATATTCTCATGTTACTCAGTTCATAGGTTCCATAACCCAATACAATTAAGAATGTTCAAGGAGCCTCATTCACTTAACATAAAGTAGAGTACAACTTCCAACCCAATTAGGAAATCAACAAGAAAACATGAAGTTATTTTTAGAAATCATTTGATAAAGAAAATACCCTTTTCAATTAAAGTGTAATATCGAATGAATCATTACCTTTAATACAAAAAATCAATAAATCAAAACATGGTAGAAATTCCTTTTTAAGTAAAGTACTACCTCAAACGGTTTAAGGAAAATTTAGTTGAGAAATAAATTGAGTTAAAAATGTAACAATTGTTGAAATTTGAAGTATTGAACATGTAAAAAAAATAAGGCAAGGTATTGTAAACACTATGGATTCCAACACAAAGGATCACAACAGTAAAGGGATCTAAACAGTTAATACACTTGAATTGTTAATAACAAGTAAACACAACAAACAGAAAGTGCACGGCATCACCCTTCGTGCTTTAACACTCTCTCACCAAAGCAATATACGGCATCACCCTTCATGCTTTAACACTCTCTCACCAAAACAATACATGACATCACCCTTCGTGCTTTACACTCTTCCTCACCCAAGCAACAAACACAAGGCAAATAGGGTAAGAGAATCTATAACATCGAAATAAAATTAAGTAACAACAGAAAATCAGTAAATAAACGTAAAGGACAACAAAACTCAATTAGAATCAGGAAAAATCAAGGACAAGTGCACGACATCACCCTTCGTGCTTTGCCTCGCGTCCTCACCATAAGAATCAATATAAACTGCACGACATCACCCTTCGTGCTTTTACTCTCATCCTCACCATAAAATTAATATAATCGACACGGAATTGTACATCGTGCGGCACGACATCATCCTTCGTGCTTTAACACTCTTCCTCACCCAAACAACAATCATAAGAAATAAGGGCAAGGAAATAAATGAAATCCCAATAAAATCCTGGCAAGGGAACAATAGTACAACAATCAAATCACGTCAAGAGAAACAACATCAAACAATAATATCCCGGAAAGGGAGACAATATCATGATTCTCTCTCTCCTTTCTTCTTTCACGTTTACTTCACAACTCAATTCACAACTTGAGATAATGCTCTGCAATATTCAACAATTCAATTCACAACTTGAGTCAATGCTCTACAATATTCAACAATTCAATTCTCAACTTGAGTCAATGCTCTATAATATTCAACAATTCTATTCCTAACTAGAGCCAATGCTCTACAATGTTCAACAATTCAATTCTCAACTTGAGCCAATGCTCTACAATTTTCAACAATTAAATTCTTAACTTGAGCCAACACTCTACCATATTCAACAATTAAATTCTCAACTTGAGCCGACGCTCTACCATGTTCAATTAACAATAATACTTCCACAAGTCATATTCCTCAATAGAAATTATCATATAGAGCATATACAATACGAAACAGAGTCACATTAATCAAAGTATAAGACTTACAGGCATGCTTGACACCAATGTATAGATACTTGTCACCATGCCTATACGTCGTACTCAACAAATAACACATAACAAATAGGACACAACTCCTAATCCCTCAAGCTAAGGTTAAACCAAACACTTACCTACCTTTTCAACCAATTCAAAATTTCAACAAGCCTTCGCCTCGCGAATTCGTCTGAAGCTTCAAATCTAGTCATAATAATTCAATATACTCAATATAAATCGTACGAATTAATTCCATATGAAATTACAAATACTCCGGATTAAAATTCGAAATTTATTTTAAAATTCAACAACAGGGCCCATGTTCCGAATCCAAGAAAAACTCACAAAATCCGAACGCCGTTCCGAAACGAGTACAACCATACAAGAATTATCGAATTCCGATATCGAATTGTCTTTCAAATCTTCAATTAAAGTTTTGAAGATTTCTACCATTTTCAATCCAATCTTTACCTATTTGAACTCAACAATCTTCCCACAACCTTATTGTTACAAGTATGAATAACTAATACTCTCACATCCAAGAATCATCTTACTAATTACCCATTTCTAGTTAGATTTTGAAATTGAAGAATTGGGGAAATAAATTCTTACATCTTGAAGTCCTAGCAACCACTTTGATGCGATTTCAAGGTTTGATTTCAGGTAGAGTGGTGCAAATCCTTATCCCTTCTTTTCCTCTCTCTAGAATCGCTCTCCCCTTTCTCTAAAACACCAGAAAATACCCAAAACTATGAGCCCTAAATGAGTTAAATGAAATGGGGCTCGGGTTATAAATTTGAGTATTTGTACAGCCCCGGCGCATGGGGCACCGCGAGGTGCATGGCGGTTGTGTAAAAAGTGTCTAGAAATGACATTTCAGAACATTCTGGAATTTCCTACAGACGCGGCGCGCCGGGCGGCGCAGTAGTACAACTTTTGCCAGCGTTTGGCAATTTGGCGATAACATCTTGTAGGAGTGTCCAAATGATGAACGGTTTAATGCGTTAGAAACTAGACTCAAAGGTCATTCTTTTGATAGGTTGTACATCACATAACACCTTATATATATGTAGATATGATCGTCCAAAGTTAGGTCTTGTGTGTACTCATTTGCAACCTTCAGTCTATTATGAAAGTTTCCAACTTTGCTTAGACTTAGGACTTTCCTTAGACCCCATTTATCTTATAGTACGCCTCGTACACTTGCTATCATATCCAATTGGTATCCATCATGGTAATTGACCTCTTCCACATATAAAATAATATAATTAGAACACGTCAACTTTCTTACTTTGCCAAAATGCGCCGAATTGTCTTATGGACTTCCGAATCCAAATTCGGACACATGTCTAAGTCCAAAATCATCATACGAAGCTATTAACATCATTAAAATTCCATTTTGTGGTTGTTTGCTCAAAAGTCAACTCTTTGGTCAACTCTTTCCATTTGAGCTTCAAAAATAAGATTCTGTTTTTTTTAAATTTAACTCAGAATCTTACGAAAACCAAACTCGACCACACACACAATTCATAATACACATTATGAAGCTTCTTGAGATATTAAGATGCTGAACGGGGCACTAATTCTTAAAATGACAAGTCGGGTCATTACATTCTCCACCTCTTAAATAAACGTTCGTCCTCAAACGTGCTAAAAATTATTTTGAGGTCACCAAATTGATGATTTTACTTTTACACATATGCTCGCGGTTGATTCCATGCTACCGCATTCGATATAAGTCTAACAACACTACCTCAATTGAGATTATTTCTTTTATCCATATTTGTAAACTTTAAGACCAGATCTATTACACTCCGAACATTTTCAAAAGGTCCGATTTTTACATCATCATACAATATTAGTCTCACCTGGCTATAGCAACTCGTGCCTACGCACGCAACAACTTTTTATTAGCGCTTAACGGTTGTTACATCCTCCCCCACTTAGGGTCATCCATCCTCAAATAATAATTAAAGTCCTCTCTCAAACACATAACATAACTTATCTTTTTCTTCGCACATCTTAATGTCCCAAATTTTTCTAACTCCCAAATTTTTCAAAAATTTCAGCAAAGTCTCCCCTGTAATTAGGCTTATCCACCTGCCAGAGTAACACTAAAACAAATCCTAACAACACATCCACAACTCAACAAATCACCACAATATATTTATCAATAACACCAATCTCCGCATTACAAGTGTGACACTATCATAAAGATATTTCGACATGAAACACATCATATGTATGACCTTTACCATATATCTGGTCTTAATAGTTGTACTTAATCGATTACAAAATTGCCAATTAACTTCATGTTAACAAATTCTTGTTTCAAGCTTTCACTTTACTAACAACGTAACATGAAGACCTCATAATTACTTACCCAAATTAACGATTCACAATTAACGCCACCTGGGCACTCACCTTGTAGGCTAAAACTCAATAACTACAATACAATTTGGCAAATTATGCATAGAGATATTCATACAAGAATTTTCAAATAAGCCTCATAGGCATGTCTCCCTATAAGTACTATATTACAAATTTTAATTTCACAAAGGGAGAATTTAAATACATAAACTTTTCACCACAAGGACCTTGTCCTTATATAACATTCACCGCAGCTTGTAGCCCAGTTTAAATATTACATATATCATGTAAAAGTATAAGGATCTCATCCTCAACTCCGTACACAAGTAATATGCACATTATGCCAACTGAAATTTTCTATTTCCTTTCTTTCTTCTACTAAACAATTTCCGTTAAACAAAATCACAACATATAAAGAACCCTCACACCGATAGGGAATAAAATTCGCAATTTAAATCAATTTTCCTGAAATCACATCAAAACCCACATCACAACTATTTTTAATGACTAACACATAATGATAGACATAAATATCTCCATATAATCTCCCAACATGAGTATTCATATAAGCAAATTTAAGATTACGAAGCTCACTCATGAGTAGAGCATATTAGGAGGACTTACCTCGATACTCATAACCGAATCAAGTTAAGGAAATTGTTTCTTTATGATAACTCGAGTTTGTACTTGTAATGACTCCATCTAGTGTAGCAACCTCAGCTATACCATAGCAAATATATCAATGGTTTAGGCCTCCACCTCTTAGGCGCCATCTACCCGCTTTTCCTCCACCCCTAATTGGTAGTGTAAGTAGAGTAGTAACTATAATGGAGTACGTGGCATATGTGCTCTGATGGAACAGATTTTTCCCAAGTCTATGACAATTTCTCAGGATGTTCCTAGTATCACCATTTTCATAACAACCCATCCGCAGTTTGACTACTCATACTGAGTCTATACCGGATAACTTAAATAACCATTGTAGGTAATTCCATGCCACTGGTACATTAAAAGATGACTGCCCCACGCGAGTGTTGTGATTAACTTAAGCACTACGAGTATACTAAATATGTTTCCATGACCCCGCTGATACTGAAATGTAGAATTATTAAAGACGCAGTAATATCTCAAGTCTCATCATCATCCCATTCAAATCTCACCTCTTGATCATATACAAGTTTTGGAAAACCTTTCAATACCACATAAATACATCTCAGGCCAAAATTGGTATAACACATGACCCCGCAATCTGATCGTTGATAGTGGACTCCTCTCACTTGGTGCGAAACCATAAGACACATTCCCGACGATCCATAATACTAACCTTCACCGCTCGTACGACACCAGTCATAAGACACCTCAATCCATTTATTTGGAAATTGTCATCCTCATGATAGTTAAACTCGCTTACTCCGGTGTCTTGGTTGCTAGTATGTACTCTTCACTAATTAGAAATCCCATACGAACCACATAATCTCTAATACCACTAACTATATTTAGATCTATATCCACTTGTGATGATTACGTAACCAATTAAACCTTCTTAAGATTGTACTTATCAACCAGATGTCAAAATCTGATGCACTCGCATGCGCACAACTGAAAGATCTCTCTGCACTTCAATAACCTCGATTCTGAACGACACGTGGTAACAATGGTTGAGCAACCCTGGCTCTCTTATAACCCTTTTACAGTATCACAAACCATTGGCGTAGTGCGCAATTCCATACATGAGTGGATGCAAAAGAACATAAAATATATGCTTCAAGCTGAATAAATGTCGCACGATAAGGAATGAATGAAGTGGGAATTTTTTTTTCCTACTAGTTCTGTAGCCTCTCGAAGATAAGTACAGATGTCTCTGTACTGACCCGCAAAACTCTACTAAACTTGTCTATGAATTGTGAGACCTATGTAACCTAGGGCTCTGATACCAACTTGTCACGACCCAGATTTCCCACCCTCGGGAGTTGTGATGGAGCCTACTAGTGAAAGTTTGACAAGCCAACCAACTGAACTATCTACCTTGTTTCCATTTTTAATCCGATAACAGTTAAGAGCCAACAATTAGATAACAACAAAATTGAATAAGCAGAAGACTGTATTGTAAAGTTTTAATAATACTGCTAATACCAATCCATAACAAATCTACCCAATATTGGTGTCACAACTTCACAGACTGTCTAGGAGTACTACAAATAAAGGTGTGAAAGAAATAAATACAATACTATCTCTGGAAATACATGAAAGAATAAGGAATGGTAGATAGAAGGAGACGCCAAGGCCTGCGGACGCCTGCAGGACTACCTCGGGTCGCCTGATGAACAACAAACAGCAATCTCACTGCAGTATGAAGTCTACAGCATTGTGATTTGCGCAAAAGAGTGCAGAGTGTAGTATCAGCACAACCGACCCCATGTGCTGGTAAGTGCTAGCCTAACCTCGACGAAGTAGTGACGAGGCTAGGACCATACTACCAAATATACCTGTGCAATATAGCGTACAAAAACAATAGGAAGCAGATAACAATGATGGCAACAATTATCAACCAGTGATATAAATAGCAGGCAATAAGAACACCATAAATGTTTCTCAACAAATAATAAATAAAAGTGCAATCAATTAATCAAGTCCTTCAAATATAAATCTTTCAAATAAGCATCTTTCGAATATAATTCTTTCGAGTAAAGGTCACTTTGTGACGCCTCATTTCATAATCATAAATAATATAGGTCTCAGCCCACTTTCATATTTTCACGGCACCTCGTGCCCATATATTTTTGTCTCACATTGCACAACTATATTCTCATGTTGCTCAGTTTATAGGTTTCATAACCCAATACAATTAAGAATGTTCAAGGAGCCTCATTCACTTAACATAAAGTAGAGTACAACTTCCAACCCAATTAGGAAATCAACAAGAAAACATGAAGTTATTTTTAGAAATTATTTGATAAAGAAAATACCCTTTTCAATTAAAGTGTAATATCGAATGAATCATTACCTTTAATACGAGAAATCAATAAATCAAAACATAGTAGAAATTCCTTTTTAAGTAAAGTACAACCTCAAACGGTTTAAGAAAAAAATTTAGTTGAGAAATAAATTGAGTTAAAAATGTAACAATTGTTGAAATTTAAAGTATTGAACATGTAAAAAAAAATAAGGCGAGGTATTGTAAACATTATGGATTCCAACACAAAGGATCACAACAGTAAAGGGATTTAAACAGTTAAAACACTTGAATTGTTAATAACAAGTAAACACAACAAACAGAAAGTGCATGGCATCACCCTTCATGCTTTAACACTCTCTCACCAAAACAATAAACGACATCACCCTTCGTGCTTTAACACTCTCTCACCAAAACAATACACGGCATCACCATTCGTGCTTTACATTCTTCCTCACCCAAGCAACAAACACAAGGCAAATAGGATAAGAGAATCTATAACATCGAAATAAAATCAAGTAACAACAAAAAATCACTAAATAAACGTAAAGGACAACATAACTCAATTAGAATCAGGAAAAATCAAGGACAAGTGCACGACATCACCCTTCGTGCTTTTACTCTTGTCCTCACCATAAGAATCAATATAAACTGCACGGCATCACCCTTCGTGCTTTTACTCTCATTCTTACCATAAAATCAATATAATCGGCACGAAATTGTATATCGTGCAGCACAACATCACCCTTCGTGCTTTAACACTCTCTCACCAAAACAATACACGACATCACCATTCGTGCTTTACACTCTTCCTCACCCAAGCAACAAACACAAGGCAAATAGGATAAGAGAATCTATAACATCGAAATAAAATCAAGTAACAACAGAAAATCACTAAATAAACGTAAAGGACAACATAACTCAATTAGAATCAGGAAAAATCAAGGACATGTGCACGGCATCACCCTTCGTGCTTTTACTCTTGTCCTCACCATAAGAATCAATATAAACTGCACGGCATCACCCTTCGTGCTTTTACTCTCATCCTTACCATAAAATCAATATAATCGGCACAAAATTGTATATCGTGCGGCACAACATCACCCTTCGTGCTTTACACTCTTCCTCATAAAATCATACATGGCATTACCCTTCGTGCTTTAACACTCTTCCTCACCCAAACAACAATCACAAGAAATAAGGGCAATGAAATATATGAAATCACAATAAAATCCTGGCAGGGGAACAATAGTACAACAATCAAATCCCGGCAAGGGAAACAACATCAAAACAATAACATCTCGGTAAGGGAGACAATATCATGATTCTCTCTTTCCTTTCTTCTTTCACGTTTACTTCACAACTCAATTCACAACCTGAGCCAATGCTCTACAATCTTCAACAATTCAACTCACAACTTGAGCCAATGCTCTACAATGTTCAACAATTCAATTCTCAACTTGAGTCAATGCTCTATAATGTTCAACAATTCTATTCTTAACTAGAGCCAATGCTCTACAACGTTCAACAATTCAATTCTCAACTTGAGCCAATGCTCTACAATATTCAACAATTCAATTCTCAACTTGAGTCAATGCTCTACAATGTTCAACAATTAAATTCTCAACATTACCCAACATTCTACCATGTTCAACAATTAAATTCTCAACTTAAGCCAACACTCTACCATGTTCAATTAACAATAATACTTCCACAAGTCATATTCCTCAATAGAAATTATCATATAGAGAATATACAATACGAAACGAAGTCACATTAATCAAAGTATAAGACTCAGGGCATGCTTGATACCAACGTATAGATACTTGTCACCATGCCTATACGTCATACTCAACAAATAACACATAACAAATAGGACACAACTCCTAATCCCTCAAGCTAAGGTTAGACCAAACACTTACCTAGCTTTGCAACCAATTCAAAATTCTAACAAGCCTTTGCCTCGCGAATTCGTCCGAAGCTTCAAATCTGGTCATAATAATTCAATATACTCAATATAAATCGTACGAATTAATTCCATATGAAATTACTAATATTTCGGATTAAAATTCAAAATTTATTTTAAAATTCAACAACGGGACACATGTTCCGAATCCAAGAAAAACTCACAAAATCCGAACACTCGTTCCGAGACGAGTTCAACCATACAAGAATTATCAAATTCCGACATCGGATAGTCTTTCAAATCTTCAATTAAAGTTTTGAAGATTTCTACCATTTTCAATCCAATCTTTACCTATTTGAACTCAACAATCTTCCCACAACCTTATTGTTACAAGCATGAATAACTAATACTCTCACATCCAAGAATCATCTTACTAATTACTCATTTCTAGTTAGATTTTGAAATTGAAGAACTGGGGAAAGAAATTCTTACATCTTGAAGTCCTAGCAACCCCTTTGTTGTGATTTCAAGGTTTGATTCCAGGTAGAGTGGTGAAAATCCTTAGCCCTTCCTTTACTATCTCTAGAATCGCTCTCCCCTCTCTTTAGAACACCAGAAAATACCCAAAAATATGAGCCCTAAACGAGTTAAATGAAATGGGGCTCGGGTTATAAAACTGAGTATTTGTACAACCGCGGTGCGTGGGGCACCGCAAGGTGCATGGAGGTTGTGTAAAAAGTGTCTAGAAATGACATTTCAGAACATTCTGGAATTTCCTACAGACGCGGCGCGCCGGGCGCCTCCTTGGGCGGCGCGGTAGTACAACTTCTGCCAACATTTTTTAGTTTGGCCATAACTTCTTGTAGGAGTGTCCAAATGATGAACGGTTTGATGCATTAGAAACTAAACTCAAAGGTTATTCATTTGATAGGTTTTACATAATATAACTCCTTATATGTATGTAGATATGATCTCCCAAAGTTAGGTCTTGTGCGTACTCATTTGCAATTTTAGTCTATTATGAAAGTTTCCAACTTGGCTTAGACTTAGGACTTTCCTTAGACCCCATATATCTTATAGTACGCCTCGTAAACTTGCTATCATATCCAATTGGTATCCATTAGGGTAATAGACCTCTTCCACATATAAAATAATATAATTAGAACACGTCAACTTTCTTACTTCACCAAAATGCGCTGAATTGTCTTATGGGCTTTCGAGTCCAAATTCGGACACACTTCTATGTCCGAAATCATCATACAAAGCTATTGACATCATTAAAATTCCATTTTGGGGTCGTTTACTGAAAAGTCAACTCTTCGGTCAACTCTTTCCATTTGAGCTTCAAAAACAAGATTTTGTTTTTCTTTAAATTTAACTCCGAATCTTACGAAAACCAAACTCGACCACACACACAAGTCATAATACACATTATGAAGCTTCTTGAGGTCTTAAGATGCTGAACGGGGCGCTAATTCTTAAAATGACAAGTCGGCTCGTTACAAACGTTCGTCCTCGAACGTGCTAAAAATTATTTTGAGGTCACCAAATTGATGATTTTACTTTTACACGTATGCTCCCGATTGATTCCACGCTACCGCATTTGACATAAGTACGACAACACTACCTCAATTGAGATTATTTCTTTTATCCATATTTGTAAATTTTAAGACCAAATCTCTTACACTCCGAACATTTTCAAAAGGTCCGATTTTTACATCATCATACGATATTAGTCTCACCTGGCTGTACTCGTGCCTACGCACGCAGTTAACCACTAGATTTTTACAACTCTAGCCTGCTGCACACAAATGTCTCCCACCCCTTCGCCTCAAAGTTCAATGTTCTCCCCAATATCTTCACCCCCGCAGTCAACCACTTGGGGGTGGTACTTAGGATGTCCAAGTACTCCCCCAACCATGGACGGGCTTCTTTACCCAACTTCATCTTGTCTAAGTATAGGGACTCATCCTCCTCCGTGAAGCCTAAATAGTCATTGATGGTCATGCCATCAAACTTCACTTTCATCCATATACCTTATGAAGTAGTCCCATCCAGCTCTATCTCTGAATTGGCTCAACACAATGGGGTTGTGAGGCAGAAGGTCCGGGGTGATGATTTTTCTCTCAGGTATCAACCTCTTCTCTGGCCACCACACCCTGAATTTGTGATAGGCAATCTTACTGATGAACCGGTCCCTCCCATGCCTCCGGGTTCCTAGTCCTCTCTACCCCACCTACTTGAGGCTCACCCCCTTCTACTTCTTCCCCTTCTTCTCCTACTACACCCTCTCCGGATAATGAAGTTGTAGGAGAGGTGGAGTACTCATCCCCACCGCCTTCAGCTGAGCCCTTAGACGACTCAGAAGATATATGAATTGTAGCTTGGGCAGTGGGGGATGCTGGAGGTGTATCTCTCAACTGGTTTCTCTCCGGCCAGTCAGGATAGTATTCTAGCATTGTATCTGAAGATGCCTCCTGGGAGGGCTTGTACTCACTCCCCGGCTGATCAATTGCTCTGTCTGCAGTTTTCATGATTTTCCTTGTGTTTTTAATGTTCTGTCGGACTTGTGGGGTCAACTTTATCATTCCTTGTTTCCCACCCGGAGAGGACTCTCCTCTTCCTGCTTGTTTACCACCTTTGCCTCTTGATTTTACCATTGTCTACAAACAACATTCATTCATACTTTGTTAGTATCCAGAAAAATATTGTAATTCAAGTTGCAGAAGAAAAATGTTGTAGACAGTATAAAAATTGCAGAATGCGAACCGCACAAAATGCAGTGTGGCCGCAAATAGGCCATTGCGCACCGCACAAAATCCATTGCGGTCCGCATAGAGGTAGGGTTCAGACTACCCACTCTCTGAATCTATGCACCGCAGATCGCACAAAATGCCAATGCGGTCCGCGTTGAAGCACTACGGACCGCACAAAATCCAATGCGGTCGCGATTCTCTAATGTCAGCTTTTAGGACTTTCACCATTGCGGTCCGCGCAAAAGAGCATTGCGAACCGTACAAAGGCACCATGGACTGCACAAAATCCATCGCGGTCCGCACTGAATGCCTAGTAGCAATACCAACCTAGGGTTCATTTTTTGATCAATTTTAGTCCAATTTTTCACCTATTGATGAGTCCCTAAGTGTTGGTTCAGTGATTTAACTACCTAAACCTACTTTAAACAAAAATTAACTAACCTAAGCTACAAAATTGAAAGGAATAAGGACAGGGAGAGAAGAAGAACTAAGGAAAACAAAAATTCAAAGAAAATAAATAATTTAAACACTAAGAAGAAGTTAATGTTACCAAAAATAGATGAAATGCTAGTAATGAACTTGAACAATTAAAAGTGTGCAGATTAGAGAGATGAATAGTGAATTTTTTTACTTTTGAGAGGAGAAAGTTCGAAAAGTTCAAAAGGAGGGCCTCAGGTCCTATTTATAGAAAAAGGTAGTGGGCCCCAGCTCACCTACCCTCTGTGGACCAAACAAAATGGCACTGCGGTCCACGGTGATTAAAACTATAGGGCACTAACAAATGGACCACTGCGGACCGCACGAAATGTAATGTGGCCGTAGTGGACCATCGTAGACCGCACAAAATGCAATGCGGCCGCGGTGGTAAACTTCAGAGAACCCAAAATTTTGTCAAATCACCAGTGCGGTCCGCGCCCCCGCACAAAGGCCTTTGCGGCCGCACAAACTGAGTGCGGCCCGCATTGACAACTTCAGAGAGTGGTCATTTTCCAACTTTTTCCTTCACTGCATCAATACAATCCTATAGCTCTCATAACCAGTCAGTCCAATAATAAATCCTAAACTACAATGAAAATCAAAGAAAAACACATGGGTTGCCTCCCAAGAAGCGCCTGATTTAACGTCACAGCATGATGCAGGTTACCATAAAATCATTTGAGATGAAGAAATTCCACCACGTGGCTGTCATCAATTTTTCCCAAGTAGTGCTTGACCCTGTGCCCATTCACTCTGAAAACTTCCCCATTTTTGTTCTTCAAGTCAAGTACACCAAACGGGGTCACAAACACCACTTCAAAAGGTCCACTCCATTTTGACTTTAGCTTTCCCGGAAACAGGCATAACCGAGAATTGAACAAGAGAACCAAATCACCCACTTTGAACTCCTTGCCACAAGCATATTTATCATGAAGGTACTTCATCTTGTCCTTGTACAAGGATGAACTGGAGTAGGCATGGAATCGGAATTCATCAAGTTCATTAAGCTCCTCCACACGAAGATTTGCTGCCACACCCCATTCAAGATTTAACTTCCTCAAAACCCACATGGCCTTATGCTCTAACTCAACCGGTAGATACAAGCTTTCCCAAACACCAAACAATACGGAGGCATACCAATCGAAGTCTTGTAGGCAGTCCTATAAGCCCATAGAGCATCATCCAACTTCTTTGACCAATCGGTCCTATTTGCATTGACTGCCTTTGATAATATACTCTTGATTTCCCTGTTTGAGACTTCAACTTGGCCACTCACTTGAGGATGATAAGGAGGAGAAACTTTGTGGTTGACACCATACTTTACAAGCAAAGTGTCAAAAGCTCTATTACAAAAATGAGACCCCCCATCACTTATGATTGCACGAGGAGTGCCAAACCTTGTAAAAATGCTCTTCTTAAGAAATGCAACAACACTCCGGGCTTCATTGTTAGGTAGAGCCACGGCTTCAACCCACTTTGAAACATAGTCAACCGCCACAAGAATGTATGTGTTCCCACACGAGCTAACAAACGGGCCCATAAAATCAATGCCACATACAACACAAATATCAACCTCAAGAATGGTATTGAGATGCATCCCATCTTTCTTCAAAATTCCACCCACTCTTTGATATTCGTCATACCTCTTCACAAGTTCACTTGCATATTTGTACAAAGTTGGCCAATAAAACCCACAACTAAGAACTTTGGAAGCCGTCCTCGCCCCACCATGATGGCCACCATAGGGAGAGGAATGACAAGCCTCCAAGATACTCAATTGCTCTTCCTCCGAGACACACCTTCGGATCACACCATATGTGCAAATATTGAACAAGTACGACTCATCCCAATATAAATCCAAACTATCCCGTTTGAGCTTATTCCTTTGGTTAGAAGAGAGCTCACACGGAATTATACTAGTCACAAGGAAATTAGCAACATCCGCAAACCATGGCATACCATTCACCGACACCGAAAGGAGTTGTTCGTCGGGAAATGAATTATTGATCTTTAGGCCATCACGAGGCCTCCCCTCCTCCTCCAAGCGGGACAAGTGGTCCGCTACTTGATTTTCACTACCCTTACGGTCTACATTCTCCAAATCAAACTCTTGAAGTAACAATGCCCATCGCATCAGTCTAGCTTTAGAGTCCTTCTTCGTCATCAAGTATCGGAGTGCGGCATGATCGGCATGAATTATGACCTTGGCACCTATGAGATACAGCCAAAATTTCTCCATCATGAACACAATAGCCAAAAGCTCTTTCTCGGTCACTGTGTAGTTCACTTGAGAATCATTCATTGTCTTGCTCGCATAGTACACCGGATGAAATATTTTGTTAACTCTTTGACCCAAAACCGCCCCAACTGCAACATCGCTCGCATCAAACATGAGCTCAAAGGTTAGGCTCCAATTAGGTGCAGTAATGATAAGAGTGGTGGTCAACTTATGCTTGAGAAGTTCAAAGGCTTGCATACATTTTTTATCGAACCCAAACTTGGCATCTTTTTCCAATAACTTGCATAGGGGATTCACTACCTTCGAAAAGTCTTTGATAAATCTCTAGTAGAACCTCGCATGCCTAAGAAAACTTTTAACTCCCTTGACAGAGGTAGGGGAGGGAGCCTTGAAATCACATCAATTTTTGCTTTGTCTACCTAAATACCATGCTTTGAAATTTTATGCCCAAGAACTATGCCCTCTTCTACCATGAAGTGGCATATCTCCCAATTAAGAACAAGATTGGTTTCTTCACAATGGGCCAAAACTTTATCAAGATTCTTCAAACACTCATCAAATGAATCACCCATAACACTAAAGTCATCCATGAACACCTCCAAAATGTTTTCCACTATATTGGTGAAAATGGCCATCATACACCGCTGAAATGTAGCGGGTGCATTACACAACCCAAAAGGCATTTGAGAAAAGGAAAAGGTGTCATATGGACAAGGGAATGTGGTCTTCTCCTGATCTTCTGGAGCAATCAAGATTTGGTTGTACCCAGAATACCCATCCAAGAAACAGTAGAAGGCACGCCCAGCAAGTCGATCTAACATTTGATCAAGAAAAGGTAAAGGAAAGTGATCCTTGCGGGTCACTTTATTCAACTTGCGGTAGTCCATGTATACCCTCCAACGAGTGATGGTTCTAGTAGGAATCAACTCATTTTGTAAATTTGCAACCACGGTCATGCCACCCTTCTTCGGTACACATTGCACTGGCGAAGTCCAAGAGCTATTAGAGATGGGGTACACAACCCCGACATCCAACCACTTGATCACCTCCTTTTTCACAATTTCTTGCATTGTCTCATTCAATCTCCTTTGATGTTCCAAGGAGGGCTTTGCATCATCTTTTAGAATAATCTTATGCATACAAAATGCGGGGCTTATCCCCCGAATATCAGCTAAAGTCCATCCAATTGCCTTTTTCCGCTTTTGAAGCACCGCTAATATAGCATCAACCTGCATGTTAGTAAGACAAGAGGAAAGAATAACTAGCAAAGTAGAACTAGGGCCTAAGAACTCATACATGAGGTGTGGAGGCAACGGTTTCAACTCCAACATCGGAGGTTCCTCAATTGAAGGTTTTATTGGTGGAGTCTTCCTATTCTCGAGGTCTAAAGATAGTTTTCTAGGCTCATAGGAGTAAGAGATCATCCCATGTAAAGCATTCACACACTCCACTCGGCCCTCATCATCATTGACATAAAGATTCAATAATACGGCCTCCAGAGGGTCCTCTACATTGATTATTGCACTGGTATTATGAACTATCACTACCATGACAAAGTCCACAAAAGAGCACACCTCGGAACTATTGGGCTTCTTCATTGACTTGCAGATGAAAGACCACTTTTTCATCACCCACCCGGAAGGTGAGTTCCCCTGCTTTCACATCAACTAAGGCCTTCCCAGTAGTAAGGAAAGGTCTCCCCAAAATGATTGGAACTTCATAATCTACCTTACAATCCATGATCACAAAATTAGCTGGCAAGATAAATTTGTCCACCCGGACAAGCACATCATCAATAATACTCAATGGTCTCTTCATCGTTCTATCAGCCATTTGCAATCTCATGGAAGTCGGCCTCGGTTGCCTAATACCCAAAGTCTTGAAAACTGAGTAGGGCATCAAGTTGATACTTGCCCCAAAATCACATAGAGCTTTAGCAAAGCCCGCACTCCCAATGGTGCAAGGAATGGTGAAAGCACCGGGATCTTCAAGCTTCGAGGCCATTGAATACACTATTTCACTAACTTGGTGGGTCATATTTATAGTTTCACAATCCATGGATCATTTTTTTGTCATCAAGTCCTTCATGAATTTAACATAGCCCGGTATTTGTTCAAGAGTCTCCACCAAAGGCACATTAATGTATAAGCTCTTCATCATGTCAATGAACTTTTTAAACTGATTCTCATTTTTCTTCTTCGCGAGCCTTTGAGGATAAGGTAGAGGTGGCCTTGGCAAAGGATCCTTGTCTTTATGCACAACCGACTCTGGCATGTCTATTACGTGTTCCCTAGACGGGTTCACATTATTTTGAGTTTTCACCTCGGCATCTTGAATATCGATCCTCACTTCTTCATTCATATTCTCATCAATCACATTTTCAACCACCAATGGGACTGCATCTTCTTGCAATCAACATCATCACCCAAATTTTGCTTTTGTTTGGAGGCATTCACATCAACGCCTCGTCCACTCCTTGTAGTTACCATCATAACATGATTGTTCCCACCCTTCAGGTTTACTACCGTATCACTTGGTAGAGCACCATTAGGGCGAGTATTCAAAGACTGTGAGATTTGGCCTCCAAATTTCTAATTGAAGTATTATGGGAAGACAATTGTGCATCAGAATCTGCATTCTTCTTCATCATTTGTTCGAACATCATTTCAATTCTCCCCATATCATTATTAGAAGAACCTGGACCTTGGGATGAAAATAGGGGATGAATTGTTCGATTATTGGTACACTGGGGGACTTTGAAAGCCTTGCACCCTCTTTCCTTGATTGACATTGTTCCACCCTCCTTGATTGTTGTTACCACCCCAGTTGGTGTTGTTACCATTCCAATTACCCTAATTGTTCTGATTACCCCAATTGGAATTTTGGTTGTTGTTCCCCCAATTACCATTGTCTTGTTGTTGTTGATTGCCCCAATTGCCTTGGGGTCTCCATTGTTGTTGGTTGGAAGAATTGCTCCTTTGACCTTGATAATTATTCACGTCTTGCACCTCTTCATTCTGTCCATCATAACTATCATCTTGGAATCCACCACAATCATTGTCAAATTGCTCTGAATTCCCTTGGTTTTGTTGACCTCTTTGCCTTCTTTTGTTGACTAGCATGTTGACACCCTCCATGGCATTCACTTGGCGAGGATTTTGAACTTGTTGCAACTGTTTCATTGTAGTTGTCAACTCAGCTATAGCCTGCCCATAATCATTAACTCCTTGTGCAAATGAGTGACGTGGGATCACCCTGGGCGCATTGGCTCTACTTTGCCAAGCAGAAGAAGTGTTAGTCATCTCGTCAAGAATGTCACAAGCCTCATCATAAGACAGCTTCATGAAGTTGCCCCCAGCAATTTGGTTCACTATGCACTGGTTTGTTGTATTAATGCCCCAGTAGAGAGTTTGTTGGATCATCGCCTCAGTCATATCATTGTTGGGGCATTCCTTTACCATTGTTCTATGGCCTCCCAAATCTCATGCAATGGTTTAGTGGGCTCCTTCTTGAAAGCCAAGATCTCATCTCGCAATGTTGCCATATGCCACAGTGAGAAAAATATTGCAATGAACTTGTCCGCCAACTCATCCTAGGTAGTGAGGGAATGGTTGGGAAGTCTCTCAAGCCAATCCAATGCCTTCCCTCTAAGTGAAAATAGAAAGAGTCTCAACCAAAGTGCATCCTTGGACACATTAGTTTGCTTGCTCCCCCAACAGGTATCCACAAAACTCTTGAGATATTTGTAAACATTTTGATTGGCAGTGCCCGTAAAATACCCATGCTGCTCCAGCAATGTCAGCATCACATTGGTAATCTAAAAATTTCCCACCCAGATCTGGGGTGGGACAATTGCACTTGCATAGCCTTGGTTTGGAAACACTCGAGGAGCCACTCTTGGAGGTAACGGAAGAGGGTCTGGAATATTATCATTGGCAATAGCATTGGCCTGGCGACCTCATCCTTGAGGTACAAGGGGCACCTCATCATCTCCGATATCATCTACCTCCTCCCCCACAATCACATTTCCAAGAGGGTTATTGGCATTTTCTGCCATTTTGTACCTAAAGTTGTGACACATACAAATTAGTAACACAAAAGGAAAAAAGAACAATACACAAAACTATTTAGATAGATAGCCAAAATCGTTAGCTCCCCGGCAACGGCACCAAAAAAGTGATCGAGGCCAACCCTATACTACTATTAAGTAGCAAGAGAGGTCAAAGCAGCTTTTACCTGAGAAGGTCGGGATCAATGTCCACAGGGAGCTAGATATTGGAGTTGAGTTTCTATCTAAATTGGAGTTGCGTATTTGTTCCTAATTGCACTTCTAAATATTTTTGATTTTGATATTAATTCTAATTTAATAAGACTACGATGCTAAATTAAGCTAAGTAAGGCTAAGATTAAACTATTGCAAGTTGTTCAAATAGATAAAAGGCATTAGGGTAGTGACTTTCTCCTAGGTGGCTAATAGACGGATACTTGAGTCTAAGGCTAGATTGTCATATTTGGGGAGTATGATATAACCATTGCACGATTCTACTCACTCTATACCTCTCGGTAGTTTGAGTGATTTTATTGACTTTCTCAAGACCAATTGGGTATGCAAATTTGTACAAGCAATCAAGGTTCAAGTCGGCTATTACTATCTCTAGGTTTAACCCTTTAATTGGGGCTATCAATCTCTTGAATACGCCCCAATTCCTTGTTGGACCAATTTCATGGACTTAGGCTCTCTTTCACAAGAAGAGCCAAAGTCTACTAGGCATAAACTAGTGTTTCCAACCACTAATTCAACATTAAAACCCTACATTAGTCCAAATATCAAACACTCATAAACAAACAAGCATCAAAACACATGACCCGTCAATTACCCATATTAGGGTTGAGCCACAACCCTAGCTAATGGGTCTAGCTACTCATAACTATAGAAAAAAACAAAGAAATAGATAAAGAAAAGCCTATAATAATTAATTACTAGATAAAACTTGAAGATTCAATGATGAAACTAAGCTAAAATTACTCAAAATGATAAAAGAGAAGTGTTCACGAGTGCAGCTCTATCCCAAAATCTATCTGATGACCTAAAAATGGAAAAAGAAACTATTTATACTAGGCTGAAAATTCTGGACAAAAATACCCCTGCGGGGCTAGTGCGGACCATGCAAAATCGAGTGCGGACGCACTAAGGCTCTTGGCTTGACTAATCTGCTCTCTGAAGTTGGCCAACGCAGACCGCACAAAATGCACTACGGCCGCGGTGGCTTCTATTGCGGTCCGCACAAAATGGACCGCGGACAGCATTGGGCATCATTCTCCAATCTAGCAACTCTCTAATCATGGGCAATGCAGATCGCACAAAGTCGAGTGCGGCCGCAATGAAATAAATATGGACCGCACAAAATCCTCTGTGGCCGCATTGCCTGGTTGCCTGAAAAGCATACTCTCTGAACTTCATCTTTGCGGACCGCACAAAATGGTGTGCGGCCGCACTGGCCCTGTTTGACTGAGCTTGGTCTTGTCTTGGTACTTGTGCATGCTTCATTCCTTTTTGAGCTGATTTTTGACACATTGTCACCTTGTTGATCAAACCTTGCAATCAAGTCCAACTTGTGAGCCTTTGGGAGTATTTTGTACACATTTCTAATCAAAACTTAAGCAAGAAGGATTGTAAAATGCATCATAATCCCTAGTTATCAGAGATTAGTGTCATGAGTAAGAGGTTTGTGTATTGACTTGCGGATCGTTGATTTACTTTGCAGCATTTGTATGGCCGGTGGTATGGATGTGCAGACTTGTTACCTGGTGCAGAAGGCCATGAGAGCATATCCCACGGAAAGCTTGTATAAGTGTGACGTGTAGTCACTTAATTGATTGAGGATTTAAACCAAGTATGGAGATTGTAGTACTAGCGCTAATTGAGAATTTATGCCTGAAGGGCGCTTGGTTCATTTAGTTGTGGAATGTGGAAGGTTGTTCCGGATTAGACGGTTGTTCTTGTGTGTTATGGGAAAAAGGGGGTTATGGACCCAAGAAAGATTATTGGCCTAGTTCAGTACGATCATAATCGGCTTGAGGTTTGTGAATGAAATTAAATATAAATATGGGCTCTATATCTGGCCGGATATGTTCATTTCAGCATAGCCCTCCTTATGGAGGAGTATATGGATGTTGGATGTTATTTTACCGTCGGCTATTTTATGTAATGCTATATTGTGCCGTGTGAGTTGCGAAATGGCTTGATAAATTTCTTGTGTGTTGAGGTTCCGCGTAGTGATGGTATTATGTGAGTAGGATGGATCTTGAGATTCAGGTCATATATCGCACTTCAGTTATGCTTGAGTTTTGTAGCTTATGGCACTATCTGTCTCCCTGGGGATGGTATTATGCAATTAGCGTGCTTGTGGCCGATATTCGTTATTTTGTAGTAATAAGCGATTTTGCTCGGTGTGTATCTTCTTATATGAATTTTATGTATGGATCGGGTGGCATACCGCCATAGGTATGTTGTTTGGATCGGGTTGCACACCGCGACAATATGATGTTTAGTACAGTTCCCTATATATATTTTTGTGTGTTTTGTTTCCCATTTTCTGAGGAAAGTTCATATTAGTTGCGTGAGTTGAGTAGTCCCTTCCAGGGTCCGTTTTCATTATGTATCACGTTCGAGCTTGTGGCCTATTGGCACGTTGTGGCATCATATGGGACTTTTGATCATGATCGGGGTGGCTTATTGCCTGAGCAGTTTGTATTGGGTGAGACATGATTATTGGATCTAGGATCAGTGCAGTCAGATTATATGAAGTATATTAAAGAGCAAAGATCATTATTTGGTTCAGAATGGGATAATGGTTCTTGTCAGAAGTAAAGACTCAATGATTTGTTGACTCGGCAGTTGGTTATGAATTTTTATACATCTCTTTCGTTGTGGCAGTATCGCGAGAGTTGGAACAAGACTTATATATAACATGAGCTGCATTGTGAGCATCAGATTCGGGAAATGTCGGTTATTATGATCAGAGAATGTTATAATGGTCCTATGAATGATGTGGTGCATGGTGAGAATTCAGCAAAGACAGGTAGTCATGTTCGGGTACCTCGTGTAGTGATTGATACGGTTTTCATATATTGGAAGCAGGCCTGGTAGAGAATTTTGGATGTTGGAATTGGGCTCTAAGATTATTTGCTTGAATAAAAGGGAATATCTTCAGAATTAATCGAGCTAATATGCTCAACTGGGTTGTAGTAGCACGGGTAGGTGCACGAGGTATTAAACAATGATTTCAGACTACTTCGGTATAGTTCTCAACACGTTCGAGGACGAATGTATGTTTAAGTGGGAGAGAATGTAATGACCAGATCGGTCGTTTTAAGCTCTGGCGCGTCGTTTAGTAGTTTGAGGCCATCAGCAGCTTCACTTTAGGTATTATGACTTGTACGCATGGTCGGAATTGAATTTCGGGAAGTTGGGAGTTTATTCGAAAAGAAAATTCTCATTTCGGAAGCTTCAAGTTGAAAGAATTGACTAAAATTAGATTTTTGAGAAAACGACCTCGGAATCGAGATTCGAAGGTTCTAGCAGGTTCGTATGATGATTTTGGACTTGGACGTATGTCCGGATCGGGTTTTGGAAGACCCGGAAACATTTTGGCATTTATTGTGGAAGTTAGCATTTTTAGAAGAATTTAATAAGTTTGGGTTGAAGTATATTTCAGTGTTATCAATGTCCGTTTGGGATTCCGAGTCTGGGACTACTCCGTATGGTGATTCTGGTGTTGGGAGCGCGATCGAAAGTGAATTCGGAGGTCCGTGGGTCATTTTGGAGTCATTTGGCTAAAGATATAAATTTGAAGGTATTTGAGAAGTTTGACAGGGAGTGGACTTTTTGATATCGGGGTCGGATTCCAATTGTGGAAGTTGGAGTAGGTCCGTAATGTCGAATGTGACTTGTGTGCAAAATTTAATGTCAATCAGACGTGATTTGATATATTTCAGCATCGAATGTAGAAATTGGAATTTCTTAGTTTCATTAGACTCGAATTGAGGTGTGATTCGTGTTTTTAGCGTTGTTTGATGTGATTTGAGGCCTTTTCTAAGTACGTGACACGTTTTGAGACTTGTTGGTATGTTCGGATGGGGTCCCGAGGGGATCGGGTGAGTTTCGAGGCGGTTTCAGACCATTTCTAGGCCATTTGTAGCTACTGGTTTTTGGCTACAACAATATGCTATGCGATCGCGGGGAATTGGTCGCGATCGCGATGAGTAAAGTGGGAGAAAATGGCCAGTTATCCGCGATCGCGGAAGGCCTTTCACGATCGCGTTGAGGAAAGTTTTTGCCACACTGACCCTTCTTTGGAAGCTTTTATATCGCAATCTATATGGAATTTGGAGATGATCCAAAATAGAAAGTTGTAGTCCTTGCAGTCTAGTTTTCAAAAGGTTAAACCATTTGCAATTTGGAGTTTTGTACAAAAAGTTATGGCAATTATACTAGAGACTATAGAGGAAGAGCTGGGCATTTGTTCTTCGCGATCGCGATGCCTTTTCCGCGATCGCGAAGGGCAAATTTTGGACTGAGAAATGTTGTGCTTCACGATTGCGAAGCATTTTCCGCAATCGCGAAGAGTAAATACCTGGGCAGAAGCTATATTTCGAGGTTTCAGCCATTTTTAACATATTTGGAGCTATGAAGCTCGGATTGAAGCAATTTTTTAGGCGATTTTCACCATATGGATTGGGATAAGTGTTTTATATCCAAAAGTAAGTATACTTCATGATTCTATGGTTATATTCATCATTTATTTCAGATTTAAATGGAAGAAATCGAGATTTTTGCAAAACTTTTCAAGAACGAAAATTCAAGATTTGGAGGTCAAGTTGTTATAGGAATTTGATAAAATTGGTATGGTTGAACTCGTATAGGAATGGGTTGTCAGATTTTGTGAGTTTTTTTCGGAATCGGGGCATGTGGGCCTGAGGGCGATTTTGTCAACTTTTCGAACGGTGTTAGGAATTTATCTAAATTGAATTGTTATGAGTATTAGAGCATGTGTTTATGGATTTTCTCACTTATTGGATAGTTTTAGAGCGTTGTTCATCGATTTGAGTCGTCGGAAGGGCTTGGAAGCCGATTTTGGAACTTCGGAGCGAGATGAGTCTCCTTTCTAACCTTGTAAGAGGGAATTGTCCCCCTAGGTGAATTTATTGGATTTGTGCTCCTATTTGTGGGGGCTATATACGCACGAGGTGACGAGAGTCCGTGCGTAGCTACTATTATATTTAAGTTCGGGTAGTCTAGGACCCAAAAGCATGCTATACTCAGAATATTTGTAATTGTATTGACAGTTTGAATTGCTTAAATCATATCGAATTAGTAAATGAATTTCTAAAAAGATTAAACTTTATTTTCTTGAATTGTTAAAAGAGAATTGGCTTTTCTTTGGATAATTGTTCCCTGATGAATTCTTGATTAACTGCTTGTTGTGTTTATTTATATTTGACCGCGTCGCATGTATGATTCACGAGCGGGGTAATAGATGCATCTATGGTTCGCGTCATTCGACCCTCTGGCAGTGCACAATTTAAATATTGTTGGATCGGGTCGTACGACCTCGGCATGATTTGCGCATGCTTGTATTGATTGCCTTGATATTTATAGATATTGATATTTGCTCTCCCTGACTAGAGATAAATTGATAATTAATAGATTATGAATTCGGAGACTTTTTAATATAAAAAGGAACGTTTACCTGTTTCGTGACTTATTTGAATTTACTATCGTTCTTAATAAATCCATGATTATTTGTATTAATAACATATTACTATTGGACCACTAGTAAGTGTCAAAGTCAACCTCTCGTCTCTACTTCTTCGAGATTAGACGGGATACCCACTGGGTACACGTTGTTTTCGTACTCATACTGCACTTGCTGTGCATTTTTGTTGCACAGGTTCTTGTGTGGTTAGTGGCCTAGTGGCATAGCAGCATGGTTGATATAGAGACTTAGGTGAGCTGCATTTGTCGAGACGACCCGCAGCTAGCAAAGTTCCTTCAGAGTAGTGTAGTGTACTTTCATTTCATGCACTTGTGACACCGGGTTCTGGGATGATTATTGGGTATCTTGTATTTACGTCTAAACATTTTTTATTTACATTGTAAAGATTATCTTTAACTAGTAAAATTGAAGGAAAAATCATAGTTTGTAAAATTATTAAAACGAGAATTTAATTAAATATGTTGGTTGGCTTGCCTGACAACAGTGTCCGGTGCCATCACGACCCTTAGTGGCTTTTGGGTCGTGACATTGATGGGGGTTCAAGCCTCAATATTCGTCTGTTGGATACTCTGAAAAGACTGGGCAAAGGTTTCCATGAGATACGGGCAGGAAGCATGAATGTAAAAGCCTTCGATGGGTCTCAAAGGGCCACGATTGGGGAGTTTAATCTTTGTCTGTAGATGGGGCCAACTTGGTTCGACGTTGAATTCCAAGTGCTTGACATATCAGCTTCATACAATCTTCTATTGGGCCGACCATGGATACATGCTGCTAGGGTTGTGGCTTCCACACTACACCAAGCTGTGAAATTCGAATGGAACCATTAGGAGGTGATCATTCACGGGAACGGAAGTAACCTCATCTACACCAGTCAAACCATCCCGGTCATCGGGAATAGAAGAAGACTGGGAGGGGAAACCTATCATCACATCGGACGTGTCAATGCCATTGAGAAAGACAAATGGTGGAGTAACAAAATAGAAAGCATACTGACATGGTCTGGGTATGAACCCAGCAAAGGGCATGGGAAGAATCTCCAGTATGTTACCAAACCAATACAGCTGAAACGGCATGGTACTACCTTCAGGCTCGGATACCAGTATACATGGCAAGAGTATGATGATTGGTCGCCTCCATGGTGTTGGAATTATTACCCTCTCGAGCAACCAGTGCCACATTTGGGTCAAACTTTTCACCAAGCCGATACAATATGGGGAACTGTAGAAGAAGAAACATTAGCTGGGCTGAGGAATCTATTCCTGGAGGATAGGGACATAGATTGCAGTGCAATAATTTAGAAGGAGGAGGAAGAAGGCCTCACTATTCAGACTATGGAGAAGGGAGTTGTTCTCAGGAACTGGACTGCTACACCATCTCGGGCGCGCCGAGTCCCTGGGTAGCTTGGCATATTTTATTTCTCTAGCCATTCTAGGCATCTAAGATTTTCAGTAATTTTGTTTTAAAGACTTACTTGTTTCAAAATAAATGCTCGATTCATCGAGTCGTACTTGTTTGGATGTTTCAATTTTAATCAAATGCATTGCTCTTATTTATTCATTATTATCTTCCACACTTTTTCTTTCTACAACATTATTATTACTTTTCCTGATGAACCGGTGACTGTGACATGTAATGAGGCCACGCAATATAAGGATAATGATTCGGACAAAGAAGATGAAATACCGGAGGAGGTTGTCAGGGAGCTTGAAAACTTCGAGAATAAGCCTAAGTCCAACCTGGACGAAACCGAAGCAGTAAATTTAGGGGACGCCGAGACCGTCAAGGAGACTCGCATCAGCATTCACTTATCACCGATAGAGAAATAGGAGTACAATCATTTCTTAAAGGAGTATGAGGACATTTTCGCATGGTCATATGATGACATGACCGGTTTGAGCACGTCCATAGTGGCTCACAAGTTGCCTACCAATCCCATGTGCCCGCCGGTGAAGCAGAAACTCAGAAAATTCAAACCAGATATGAGCCTCAAAATCAAAGAGGAAGTTACTAAGTAGATCAAAGCCAAAGTCCTCAGGGTGGTTGAGTACCCAACCTGGTTAGACAACATTGTGCGAGTTCCGAAGAAAGATGGAAAAGTCAAAGTATGTGTTGACTATCGAGACTTAAACAGAGCAAGTCCCAAGGATGACTTTCCACTGCCAAATATACACATCCTGATCAACAATTGCGCTAAGCATGAACTCCAATCCTTTGTAGTTTTATTCGCGGGTTATCACCAGATCTGGATGGACGAAAAAGATGCAGAGAAAATAGCTTTTATTACATTATGGGGAGTATACTGCTACAAGATAATGCCATTTGGTCTAAAGAATGCTGGGTCTACTTACATGAGGGCCAGGACAACTATATTACATGATATGATACACAAAGAAATAGAGGTGTATGTGGACGATGTCATTATCAAATCCAAGAGGGCCGCGGATAACATAGCGGACTCTTTGAAAGGTTAAGGAGGTACAACTTGAAACTGAACCCCGCAAAGTGTGCATTCGGGGTTCCCACAGAAAAGTTACTGGGATTCATCGTCAGTCGTCGAGGGATCAAGCTGGACCCGTCTAATGTTAAGGCTATTGAGGAGTTACCGCCGCATAGGAGCAAAAAGGATGTGATGAGCTTCCTAGGACGTCTCAACTATATCAGTCGCTTCATAGCATAGTCCACAGTTATATGTGAACCCATATTCAAAATGCTGAGGAAAGATGCCGAAACAAGCTGGACCGAGGATTGTCAGAAAGCTTTTGACAAAATCAAGAAGTATCTGTCCACACCACTAGTCTTGGCCCTGCCAAAATCGGGACGACCTTTGTTACTCTATCTTTCTATATTGGATGGAACTTTCAGATGTGTTTTGGGACAATACGACGAGACAGGGAGAAAGGAGCAAGTTATATACTACATGAGTAAGAAATTCACACCTTATGAAGCATGATACTCTCTGCAGGAACGCACCTACTGTGCTTTGACCTGGACGGCCCAGAAATTGAGGCATTACTTCTGTGCCTATACCACATACCTCATATCCAAGATGGACCCTCTAAAGGACATCTTTCAGAAGCCCATGCCGACATGGAAGCTAGCCAAATGGCAGATACTATTAAGTGAGTTCGACATCATCTATGTAACTCAAAAGGAGATCAAAGGACAAGCATTGACAGACCATCTTGCTGAAAATCTTGTTGGAAGAGAATACAAACCCTTGAAAACGTATTTTCCTGATGAAGAGGTGTCATTCGTAGGAGAGGACATTACCGAAGCGTACGACGGTTGGAGGATGTTCTTTGATAGAGCTGCGAATTTCAAAAGAGTGGGCATTGGAGCGGTTTTGGTATCAGAAACAGGTCAACATTACCTGGTATTTGCTAAACTCAAATTTCCCTACACCAATAACATGGCAGAGTATGAAGCCTGTATACTAGGGCTCAACATAGCGATCGACATGAATATTCAGGAGCTGCTGGTAATAGGTGATTTAGATTTGCTTGTGCACCAGGAGCAAGGAAAGTGGGCCACTAAAAATTCCAAGATATTGCCATATTTGCACCATGTACAGGAATTGAGAAAGAGGTTCACAAAGATAGATTTTCGGCATGTGCCCATAATTCAGAATGAGTTCGCAGATGCATTGGCCACCTTGTCATCTATGATACAGTAGCTAGATAAGAATTTCATTGATCCCATCCCAGTGAAAGTTCATAATCAGCCGGCATATTGTGCCCATATCGAAGAGGAGACGGAGGAAAAACCTTGGTTTCACGACATCAAAGATTATTTGGCTGAGGGAGAATATTCAGAGCATGCGAACAATACTCACAAACACACACTTCGGAGATTGTTCAATCATTTCCTCCACAGTAGAGGAAACTTGTACAGAAGAACCCCTGATTTGGGATTGCTAAGATGTGTCGACGCAAAAGAGGCTTCTAAGATACTCGAAGAGATACATGTTGGGACCTGCGGCCTGCATATGAATGGTTTCATCTTGCACAAGAAGATACTTAGGGCCGGTTACTTTTGGATGACTATGGAGATAGATTGTGTCCAGTATGTCCGCAAATGCTACCAATGTCAAGTGCATGCCGATAGGATAAAAGAGCCGCCAAATGAACTCAATGCCATAAGCTCACCTTGTCCATTCGCCGCCTGGGGAACGGATGTCATCGGTCCTATCGAGCCCACTGCTGGGCACATGTTTATTCTAGTAGCCATTGACTACTTCACAAAATGGGTAGAGGCCGCATCTTACAAACCTGTAACCAAGAAAGTTGTCGCGGACTTTGTCAAGGACCGTATTGTTTGCCGATTCGGAGTTCTCGAGTCCATTGTTACTGATAATGCCGCCAATCTTAACAGTGATCTGATGAAAACCATGTGTGAAACTTTCAAAATCAAGTACAAAAATTCCACAACCTATAGACCTCAGATGAATGGAGTCGTAGAAGCCGCCAACAAAAACATCAAAAAGATAGTAAGAAAGATGGTAGAAAACCACAAAAAATGGCACGAGAAACTACCCTTTGCTTTGTTAGGATACTGCACTACTGTTCGCATATCAACCAGGGTAACTCCTTACATACTGGTTTATGGTACCGAAGCTGGTATCCTACCGAGGTAGAGATTCCTTCTTTAAGGATCAAACGGGAAGCCGAGCTCAGCGATGTAGAATGGATAAGGAGCCGCTATGAGCAATTGGCCCTTATAGATGGGAAAAGAATGAACGTGGTATGTCACAGTCAGCTTTATCAGAACAGAATGTCCAGAGCTTTCAACGAAAGGGTCAAACCAAGACAGTTCGCACCAGGACAGCTGGTGCTGAAAAAGATCTTCCCGCATCAAGATGAAGCCAAAGAGAAATTCTCTCCCAACTGGCAAAGTCCCTACATGGTTCACAGGATGCTAACAGGAGGAGCACTCATACTTGCAGAAATCGACGGAGAAATTTGGCCAAAACCAATCAATTCAGACGCAGTCAAAAGATACTATGCTTAGAGTTTTCGCATTCACATGATGTAATTGAACTATGCTTGACCTGATTCCCATTTCTGAGGGGATACGTAGGAAGCCCTGTGGGTTCGGTCATATCATAATTGTGATGACCCAAAAAGGTTATCACTTGTTTTAGAAATAAATTTTGTATTCTGAGGCCTTAAAAACTTATTTTGTCTCAGCTCAATTTGCGTGCGCAGTCCGTGCGCATAGTCGAAAAGCCATTTTGTGAAAATATGAGAAATAGGAATTTCTAGAGTTAAAAATATTTATTATGATTGACTTTGGTCAAAATTTTCAGCAAACAGACCCGGATCTATGTTCCAACAATCCTGGGAGGTCCGCAGTAAAATATGGGACTTGGGCGTATGCCCGAAAATGAATTTTGAGGTCCCAAACCTTAGAAATCAATTTTTGAAAGAAATTATTTTGCTAAATTATTTATGAAATAAAGAAAAGAATTAATGTTTGAAACCATTGGTATCAGGCCCGTATTTTGGTTCCGGAGCCCGGTACAAAGTTTTTAAAGTATTCAAATGATAATGGTAGTGACACATAATTCCTGACCCATTTTTGGGTCTTTCAGTTGTGTTAGTACTAGTCGACTCAGTTCTGGCTGGCCCTTTTCCAATTGACTTGTAAGTTGTCTGGTTTGACCTGATAGAATTGTGATTGGCGGATTTGTGCATGCCATTGAGTTTCATTTGCAATTCCTCAAAACTTCTTATTCGATTTCACATACTTCATGTTTGAGTTTCCAGGCTTTTACTTCTTTGTTGAGTCTCTTTAGCATCCATCATTTTTTGAGACTCTTTCGAACTAAGATCAAGAATATCCTGCAATTCATTACATCTTTCACAATTATAAGACCTTACCTCGCTTGCTTCACCTCGAGCCATGAAGCGGTTTTCATTGTTATCTTTGCATTCATCGTCTGAAATATCCTCGTCTGTCCAACATCCTGAAAGTTTGTTCATATCATTTTCCAGAATTGTCATGAAGCAAAGATTTGCTACTTCTTCGTGTTCTGAACTGTCTTCATCACTCCAGCTTCCAAATGATTTGTTTTTGTTGAAACCTCTGGAGATTTTTCCTTTTAGATCTGGACATTTAGCTTGAATATGTCCAAATCTTCCACACTCATAGCATTTTACATCACTCTTATCTTGTTCATTGTATTGCCTGGTTCACCTAGGTGGAATCCTTCCTCTTCTCATGTTCCTTATTCTTCTCATTAAGCCATCCATGTTTCTTGACATCATAGTAATTTCTTCTTAGAGAGCTTTAGGATCATCATTGATATCATTCTCAGTTATCTCAGTTGTGGCCTTGAACGCAACTGTTTTCTTCTTTTCTTCTTGGTTTGTTTTCTTGAGATGCATCTTTTCGAAGGCTATGAGTTCTCCACGAAGTTCATCATAAGATAATTTATTCAGATCCTATGATTCAAGTGTGACTACTTTAGTTTGCCAAGTGGTTGGTAAACTTCTAAGAATCTTTCTAACTTGATCACCGCTTGAGTATGGTTTGCCGAAAGCTTTTAAGTTGCTAATGGTTTTACTGAATCTGGCAAACATTTCCTCAATGGATTCTCCTTCTTTCATCTGGAAGAGTTCATAATCGTGAACCAACATGTTGATATGTGTTTCCTTCACTTTGATGGTTCCTTCGTATGTAACTTTAAGCTTATCCCATATTTCTTTGGTTGTATCACAGCTAGAGATTTTCTCATATTCTTCACCACTTATAGAATTGTAGAGCAAATTTCTTGCTTTGTTGTTGACTTGCACAACTGCCATTTGCTCATCTGTATATGAATCTATATCTTCAGGATCAGCAAGAGGTTAAGCAGCAGTCGATAGAGGATAATTTCCCTTTTTGATGACTCTCCACAATTTAACATCATATGCCTTAGCATATATTTCCATACGTACTTTCCACTGGGAGAAATACTGTCCATTGAAGTAAAGTGGCCTTACTTGGGAAGTACCTTCTTGAAAAAGTGCTCATATGATAACTTGATTAGCCATGATCTTTTCTCACAAGCTGTGAAGAAAAAAGAAAAGTGTGAGCCTTGCTCTGATACCAATTGAAAGTACAAGAGGAGGTGAATTGTTTATTTTTAAACTTAATAGCTAGTAGTTGACTAGTTTTACGATTAGTAGACTGGATGTAAGAACTTGATACTAGAAAAGACAGAAATTAAGATGCAAAATTTAAATGAAGAATTAAAGACACCAAAGTTTTTATACTGGTTCGGATTCAATGTTGATGGGTTTTCAATGTCTTTGCCTTATGCTTCTTATTTTTTGATTATCTAACAAACTTATTGTTAAGAACCAGATAGAGAACCTGACTCACTTGGTACACATCTTAAATGAACAAAGTCCATTCTGATCTCCAGCAAATGATCTACTACAAAGAGGAACACAACATGGACCTGATCCCTTGGTGTTCTCTGACAGAAGTACAAGTCAACAACAGTTGGAACACAAATGCAGAAAGTGATTGTATGCAGAAAGTAATTGTCTGCATATTGTACACGCGATAGTGTAGCAGATAGTGCGGAAGTCACTTCTCATTGGGAAGAAGAGTGTATCAAGAATTGACATCACCATTGTGATGTCTTTTGTAGTATAACAACCTGGTGCAAGGCACAATATATTTACTTGAGCATTTAGTGATATTCTCTCAAGCAGAAAAGTGTTCATCCAGCATTGCAGTTACAAGTGTGTCAAGAACAAGAAGACAACTCCACTAAAGGATCAGTTTCACAATGAGTCTATGAGTATCCATAGTTGAGTTGTAAACTTGTTATTTATTCTTAATTGTAACTCCTATCTTGCTTTCCTAGAAGCTGTGTTTTAGGAAACCTAAAAAATCTGTAAACTCTCTGAATTTATATTGTGACTAGGTTTAGTCATAAGTTAAAGTCTTTGTAACTAGAGAGTGACAAAGTGGCTTGTGGTAAAAGTATCACAAGTTAGTTAAGTTGAAATCTTTGTAATAGAGTCATTACAAAGTCGCTTGTAATAGTTAGATTACAAGTTAGTGAAGTTGAAAGCCTACAAGTGTAGGTCGTGATTTTTGTCCCCTTGAGTAGTATTTTTCCATATAAAACTCATGTGTCTCTTTTACTTATCGCTTAATAAGTATTCTCAGCAAAAACTCATAGAGGATCAGGTGCTCTATAGTTTGGTGGACTCATATAAGCTATCAATTGGTATGAGAGCGGGTTCTTTCTAAAAGGTTAACACCTAGAAAGGATCTCAATGGCTGCTCCACCCAACTTTGAGGAAGGACAATCAAACTACAAACCTCCAAGATTAAATGGTCAGTACTACGGCTGGTGGAAGACTCATATGCATGATTTTATAATGGTCGAAGATTCAGAACTATGGGATATCATCTGTGATGGTCTACATGTTCCTATGAAGAAGCTTGGAGAAACTGGACCAATGGTGCCGAAAAACAGAAAGGAGTACAGTGATATTGATAGAAAAGTCATAGAAAAGAACTATCGCGCCAAGAAAATCTTGGTATGTGGTATAGGACCTGATGAGTAAAACAGAGTCTCGGCTTGTGATTCTGCCAAAGAAATATAGGAAACATTGCAAACCTCACACGAAGGAACTACTCAGGTTAAGCAGTCCAAGATTGACATGCTCACCACTGAGTATGAACTCTTTAGGATGAAGGATGATGAGTCTATACGGGATATGCACACTAGATTCACATCCACCATAAATGAGCTTCATTCACTTGGAGATGTTATTCCCAAAAACAAGCTTGTAAGGAAAATTCTCAGTGTTCTACCTGGTTCTTGGGAGAGTAAGGTAAATGTCATCACTGAAGCTAAAGATCTACCAACTCTAACCATAGATGAGCTGATTGGAAATCTGAAGACATACGAGATGAAAAGAAAGAAAGACAGTGAAAGGAGAGAACCAAAGAAGGAAAAGAACCTGGTACTCAAGGTTGAAAATAGTGACTCAAGTGAAGAAGATAGTGATATGGCCTATCTTACTAAAAGGTTTCAAAAGATGGTTTGAAGAAATGGTGGTATATCAAAGAGAGGCAGTTCAAGTAAGGCTAGGAACATTGATCACTATCACATGTGCGGAAAGCTGGGGTATTTCATCAAAGACTGTCCACTTCTGAAACAGGAGCAATACAAATAAAACCCTAACAAAGTAGTAAAAAGGAACACGGCTCCAGAAAAATGATTCAGTCGAAAAAGTGCAGCTGAAAATATTGCGAAACAAGCTCTTGCTCCTTGGAGAGACTCCTCTAGTGAATCAGAAAGGGAACCAGATGCAGAAAACAACTCCATGATGCCAGTGGAAACTGAAGCAATGAAATATGACTCACTGTTCGCGCTGATGGCTCAGTTTGACGATGATGAAGAGGATGAAAATGATGAGGTAAATTTCAGGGACGTTTAGAGAAATCTGAAATCTTACTCTTCTAAGAAGTTAAAATCTTTAGCAAATATTCTAATTGATGCATATTATAGCCTTGATAATGATAAGGAAACTCTAACCATAGAACTAGGAGAAGCTGAACAATCTAGAGATGATCTGGTGGTATTTGTAGTGGACCTAAATGAGACCATAGCTAATCATGAAAAGGAAAAGAAAGTTTTGAATGAAAAATAAATAGTATAAAAAATGAGAGAGATGAGCTTTAGGTAGTGGTAGTTGATTTGAAGGAAACCATAGAAGGTCTTAGCAATGAGAAACACACTCTAGAATATAAAATTGTAGCTACTGATCAAGAGAGGGATGGCTTTTGGTAATAATCACTGACCTAGAGAAAACTATTGAGGGACTCAATTCAGAACATAGGACTGTGAGTCTTGGGGAAGGGAAAGAAGTAGCTAGTGAGACACGCATCAAGCCTGAGAAGGAATTAAATGATGTGAAAACTAGTCTATGTGGTGACTTGAGAAAAATAGACAACTTAAAGCTAAATTGGAGAGAAAAAAAATTGATCTTGAGAAATCTTTGAAGTGGACCTGGTCGTTAGATGTTGTCACTGCCATATACTTCAACAATAGTGGAAACAGGCAATGAATCGGGTTCCAAAAGGAGAAAACTCCCTACAACCCTCATAGCAAGTACGTCACTGTGGGAACAATGAGCACTTCAAAGAAAACTGTCAGGCTAGGGTTCAATCTGTTCAGAAAAATAAAGTGTTTACTGAAAAAGTGACTACTAAAAAGGGACCAGGTACCGCTCGCAAGAAACGAATATTGCCTGCATGGACTAGAAAAGCTCTCATCTATCCCTTTTCTCATAACAAGGGACCCAAACTAGTTTGGGTTCCTAAATCTAACCCATGATTTATATGTGCAGGGAACAGTGAGAAGAAGTGCACTGCAATGGTTCACGAACAGTGGATGCTAAAAACATCATGGACTGTCTCTCGCTAAAAGCCCTGCAGAAAAGAGAATGTATCATGTATATGTATAAAAAAAAGGAAAAGGAAAGGGGGATACATTCTCAATGTTGAAAAGATGGAAAGTATGTGTCACACTCAATTGACAATATGTGCTGTCACACCTCCTTTTTACCACCCGAGGTGGTATATAAGGGAGTTTTTCAATTAAAGTGACATTATTCGAAATTGGATTATTTTATTTAATTTCAGAGTCGCCACTTGGAATAGTTTGTTTGGTGTCTCAAGTCACCAGTTTATTTTAAATCCCAAATTGAGGAGAATTTTGACTTTATTTAAAAGTTTGCGAAACCAAAAATTCTAGATAAGAAATTCTGTTAACCCGGAAGAAGGTGTTAAGCATTCCCGGGTTACGTGGTTTGAGCACAGTCACTTAAACTATTAATAATTGGCTTATTATCTGATTTACTACATGTTTTAAACATATTCTGCATTTTTAACTTTATTACTGCTTTTTAATTATTTTAACCGCTTTTAGGATTTATGGAATTATTTCTTGAACAAGTTACGATTGTCGTGCACTTGCCATTTTGGAACACACCGCAAACCATGCTACATGAAATGCACCCGCGATCCATGACATGTTTATTTTATTATTGTTCGAAGTTGTTATGATCAAGTCACATGAAATGCACACCCGAATTTGGGAATTAGGTGCCATAACTATGTCACAGGAACCGTACCCATAATCACAATGATTTATTAATTAATCGTGCCTAAAGCAAGTTACGATGTTCAAGTAATTCTATTGGATTTAAAATTATAGTAAGGCCAAGAGTTTAACATATGACAAATAATTCAAGAGTAATAGCACATAAATTTTCAGAAAGCACTGAAATATAAATCTTACTTATATATACATTATCCGAATTCTAGCCAAATATGAAACTATAGTGGCTCTAATCTCAACAACACAAAACTTCATTATCCGAATTCTAGCCATAGCAAAGTTTCTTAATTTTGGACGAGCTTCATAAACATCAACTACGGTTTATATTTCAACTAAAGAAATTGAATTTCAGTCACTAATACGCAATTCTTGAAGAAAATAAAATAACGTTCAAAAGGGACTATGTGAATCTGCAAAAAGAGAAAAAAACATTGCTAATAATTTAGAACACGTCCCAATTAAAATTTATGATTTAGAGAATCGGGATGTCAACAAAATCAAGAAAAAATACAAAAAATTCAGAGATTCAATCAAAATAGAATATCCAACAGTTATATATCCCTTTTATCAAATCTAGGCTTGTGAAACTAACTAAATTTTACTTATACAAGCAATTGTAAAACTCCTCACTTCAAATTATCCTTTCAACCCACATGGATAAGCAGAACTTTCTTATTAATAATATGAAAGGAGCACTGAGCACTTGACCTTAAAAAAATTAACAGTGATGAGAAATATACATCCAGCTTAATTATTCAGTTTAAGCTAAACCAACCTGCAACTAGTATCAATCGAAATTAGTTTAACCCTGTGAGATCGATTTTAACACGAGCCATTATTTTAGGAGATGAATCACTGTCAAACATAAGCGTTTAACTCATTTAAAAATCTACTGAACAGTTTGAATGTTCAATGAAACATGTTCACGGCATCAGACATTAATCATGAAATGGAATTTCAAGCAGATTTAGATATTAACAGGCTGGATCTAAGAAAACAACCACAAACTTGACATGAACAAATCAGATTTCATTCATAAACATCAAAATAAAGGATAACAGATGAGTGTTCACATACCTATAACAGAAAAATAGATAACAACGACCAAATAAAGGTTTGAAAATGCAGGGAATAAGCTCAACAGCACATGAACATCAGACTTGATTCCAAATTCCGATTAAAACAGGTTGGAACCCCATTTTTAGCTTGCGAAATTCCCGGATTTGAGAATTATAGAAAAGAGGAAAAGGTTTTCTTCTGTATCGGTGTGTGTCTCTTTGATGAAATTGGACAATGGTCTTATTTTTATTTTTATTTTTTGATGACTTCTTTTGCTTTCGAATTTTGGTTAGCAGGAGATGTCCGTTGTTTTCTTCTGCTTGGGAGGGGATCTCTTCTTCTGTGTTGTGTAAGAATGAAAAAAGAAGAAAGAAGATGGAGAAGGAGGGGTCTGCTTAGAGCTGATGGAAACGGCGCTAGGTTGGGGTCTTCTCCTAGGTCTAAAATCTGATCCTCAGGTCTTTTGGTCTAGGTCTTAATTAAAAGGGAAGGGAAATAGGTATTGGGTTTTGGGCTTGAATGGATTTGGGTCATGAATTTTAGCTAATTAACTTTAACCCAATACACTAAGACTAAATCAAAAATCTTTTTTTTTATTTTCTTTTCTTTGATTTTAAAAATCTAATAAAATCCTAAATCAATCTAATTTGTAGAAAAGTAAAAAAATTTATCTATTAAAATAACTTATTAACTTAAAACTAAATAAAAACACTACTTTCTAAAGACTAAAACCTAAATATGTAAAGATGACCATTTTTTGTGATTTTTCTTAATAAAATTAATTCCTACATGCGAATTGAACCTAAGATGGTATGAAATTAAAACGTGGAAATTTTTATGATTTTCTGTGATTTTAAAAATATTAAAAATGCATGAAATGCAACTAAATAAAGAAAAACTCCTAAAATCAATAAAAATTATTTTGGTGTATTTTTAAGAGTTATTTTTATGTAGGGAAAAAATTAGGTGCTCACATGTGCCATGAGAGCTACCTGAAGCACAGTCTCTTGAGTGTGTCTCAAATCTGTGTTAAAGGGAGCAAAGTGGAGTTCTTATAAAAAATGTGCACATTTACCAATCTGGTGACTGGTGAAGTGGCCGTAGTCGCCAAAAGAACAAGAACATCTACTTCGTTGACCTTAAATTCCTACAAACTGGTGATATGAGTTGCTTAAAGGCTATTGACAGTGATGCTAATCCTTGGCATAAAGGATTGGAACACTCAAGGCTCTCACTTTTGAATGAACTGACTCAGAAAACCTGGTTCGTGGGCTGCAAAATTCAAGATCCATATGGACACTGCCTGTTAGAGGAAAGGAAGAGACTTTTTGAAGTATGTATGACACTTGTCAGGAAAATCCAAGTGTAGATGGAACTGAAGGAAGCACGTATCAGATCTCACCACAGGATAGAATATGTCAATGCCAAGATTTGATGGGTCTAGTAATGGAAATAGGATCACTTACAATTTTTCAGCACCAAGGACTCCACAGTTAAATGGTGTTGTTGAAATGAAGAACAGAACTTTGGAAGAAATGGACAATGCTCATCAACAGAGGAATTGGCAAGGAATTCTGGGCAGAAGCAACAGACATTACTTACTACTTGGCAAACAGGTATATGATCAGGTCCCTCCTAAAATCCCCAAGAGCTGTTCAACAAAAGACAATCAAAGATAACTCTTCTAAGAATCTTTGGATGCAAATGCTATGATCTATACAAAAGAAAGGACCAGCTTGGGAAGTCTAATACAAAAAAAATGGTGAAGAAATCTCTCTGAGATATTCCCCTTAAAGCAAAAGTCTATAAAAATCTGCAACAAAAGAGCACAATGTGCGGAAGAAAGTGGTCATGAACTATTCAACTAGACTCCTTCTAACATGGAAGGAAGCAGTAACGATCAAGATAATGAACTACTTTCTGTCCCTGGGAAATATCTGCTGTTTCAAATGGGAAAGCTTATGTGATGAGTCAGATAAAGAAGACATATGAAGACAATGCAATATCCACTTCCACTTCTCAATAGGAACCTGGTACTCAAATTACTACCATAGAAGATGAAGAAACAGTTGGAGATGCAGTACAAGGTACTCCACAAGTAACAAAACAAGTAGTGCAGGAAAATTCACTCAATTTACCCAGCTCCTCCACTCTTCAAACATCAGTCCCCATTTGGAAACACAAAAGCTCCCATCCACTCGATAACATAATCACCCCTCTTGATTCTGGATTTAAACAAGATCAAAAGCCAAAAAAAATCCTAGTCCTTTTTGTATTTCTATCACAGATAGTACCCAAAATCAAATCCTAGGGAATATCACTTGAAGGCTACCAAAAGAATTTTGAGATACCTTAAAGAAACACAGGACCCGGTCCTGTATTACCCTTTAGGTGACAAATTTAAAGTTCATTGTGTATGTTGATACTAACTATGCAGGTTATCGTGTGGACAAGAAAAGCACAATTAGAATAGCCACTTTCTATGATCATGTCTCATGTCTTGGTGCACAAGGAAGCAAACTCAGTGGTCCCTGAAATGGCTGAAGTAGAATATGTAGTTGTAGCATCCTGTTGTGCTCAACTCTTATGTATTAAGCAGCAACTGGAGAATTTTGGGGTATTTACTGATTGTGTTCCTCTTCTATATGATAACACCGGTACGCTCAACTTGGCCAAGAATCCAGTTCAACACAAAAAGACCAAACACATTAATGTGAGGAAACATCATTCTCTGAAGGAAAATATGGATAAAGAGTTGATCTGTATGAAGTTCTGCAGCACAAAAATTCCAGATATCTTCATCAAAGCCTTGAGTAGGGAACTCTTTGAAAGAAACAAGGTGAAGCTGGGGGTATTGAAGCCAAATTGTGAACCTGTTTCTCCATCAGTTGGTTATAAAATTACCTTCAGGTAAAATGAGCTAAAGTGTTTTCTAGCCAAGCCTAACTCACATCAATACTGTTGCAGGTAAACACGCATGACGATCATAGAAGCTAAAGGTGCAATTATGATTTGCGAAAGAAGAGCTGCTAAAATCTTTTTCAAAAACTATTCAGGCATCAGGTTCATGTACGACAGGTTAGTAGTAATGTGTTGTTTTGCATGCTTTCTCAAAAAGGGTTAACAAAATTAGTTCAACTGCCACATCATCCAACTTTTCAAAGTCTGCATGCCATGTCTTGTCTTTCAAATCCTTTCATCCCTTCTGCACAATAACGTTTTCTCACAAACCTACCACCATTTTCAGAACTGTTCAGAACCCGTTTCTCTCTCTTCTCATCATTAGCCTTTCTTCCCATAAAACTCTTTTTCTCTCTCATAGCAAGTCATGAACCTTCATCTCTTTTGTATTTCTGTGATCCTCTCTTCATCTCTTTATCAATCAACTTCCTTATCAAATCCTCCTATAATGGCAATTGAACGATCGCTTCCCTCTCCCACCATCAATACCACTCCCACTTCCCTATCATCTTTAAAGTCATCTCCAGAAATTCACTCTTCCACTCCTTCCAATACTACTGCACCCACACCTGTTTCCTCCTCATTTCCTTTTGTTTTTCTTTTTCTGTCAAACTCTGTCTCCTTTCCATGCATTGAAAACCCCATGTCTCCTCATTCCTCTGATCTCACCAAAGAACATTCAGAAAGGGTCACCTCTTATGTGTTAGAGGTTTTTGAGGATGATCCCGATCAATATCTTAACTCCTCCCTTTTGGACTCAGTGGCTCTCACAGAGTCACCAGAAAAGGAAGCAGCGCACAATATCATGGCTATCGCTGCTAAAAGTCTGTTGAATGAAAGAACCTATCTCTTGTATGAGTATCAGGGGGAAGAAACTCCATTCCTAGGCGATGAAAGAACCATGGTACTCTTCGAGTCTCTAATCCATGAAACTGTCCTAGAAAAACCTGTTGGAGGATCTGATTCTCTTCCAGATAAATCCACTCCTAAACCTTATGATTACCCTAAGTCGTTATAATCTGCTTCCAAGTCACCCCCTATCAGGTTGCAGCAGAAAGAGGGGTTTTAGTCCACATTGCAGAAAAGTAGGAGGAGTGTCAAGACAAGGAAGAAAGGGTTGATGAATCAAGGGAAAGTTGTTACTGAGAAGAGCATTCCAGTAGGTGAGGTTGACAAAGATGCTCTAAAGGAACTCGGTTCCTTAGTAAAACAATCTATAAAAACCAGAAGTCTATGGATAAAGCTTCCAATGAAGCTATTGAGAAACAAAGTGGAGCATCCGTGAAGGGCAGCAGTATGTCTAAGAAGAGTCTAGCTGAGCAATCTATGTCTGAAGATGATACTATGGGGCTAGTAAGTTGGAAAGGGAAGTCTGTTGAAAGATCTAGACAATGTAAATGGGAAACTGTAAGGGAACCTGGTTCTCTAAAGACCATGCCCAGTGACAGTGGTCTTTGGCAAGTGAGATTAAGAACTCAGAAAGTCTTGTGGGGTCGTACGTTTGATCCAGCAATTTCAGAGATGGCTGGTATGAGGCAAATTCTGGAGATAGTGGAATTTCAGCAATGGGAGCACTTGTTTCAGGGGAGCATGCCTTTGGTGTACAAAGATGCGATATAAGATTTCTACGCATCTCTCTTCACTGTTGAGGGAGATCACATCTGTGTGCTAGTAAATGGAGTAGACATTTGTACTTGACGCTTCAGCACTGGGGAAGGTTCTCTAAATTCTATGTGAAGGAATGTCCTCAGTCAAAGGTGTTTGTGGTGTCAACTTTAAGAGAGCTATCATGAAAGATCAAGCTATTCAGCAGAGGGAACAGGTGCATAAGAAGGTATTACTTCCTGAGTATCAGCTTCTCTTTGAGCTAGTTAACAAGGTGCTTTTACCTCGTTCTAAGAGGCGGTCTATTTCTACAAAGTCTGATATGGTCTTAATGGAGGCTCTTGATGAGTTTGTCCCAATCAATCTACCAGCAATCATGATAGATCATATGCAAAAGGTAGAAAACTCTAAGGGAGGGAATAATGGACTACCATATGGCTTTCTACTCACTCAAGTGTTAAACTTTTACAAGGTCCCTTTGGGTAATCCCAGAGTAGGCACACGCAAGCAAACCTTCTCTAAAACTACTCTTGAAGAATGTAAGTGCGTAGAAAGGGCTGGTAGAAACATCTCGACCATTTCTCAGCTGATCAATGCTCAAAATGTTGCTTTTGAAGAGATCAGAAGATTGAGGGCTCAGAATGCCATACTAAAAACTCAGGTCAGTCAAACGGTTAAAGAACCCGGTTCCGTTATTGAAAAAGTTGCCCGCCTGACAAAAGAAAATAGTAGGCTTTGTGCAAAACTACTTGAAGAGCAGCTATCTGCAAATGCCCGAGTGGACATGGTTCTCAAAACCCTTGCTGCTTCTCACTCCTAGTCTTCCTCTTCTTGTGCCTCTTAGATACTCCCTAGTAACCAGTGTCTTCTGTTATGATGTTTTGTGGCTGCTGTTTCTATTTTTGTTTGCCTTTTCTGATGGCATGCTGGATTTCACCATTACTGCTCATGTTTTGCTCAGTCCATTGTTAATATCAATGAAGCAGCTCCTCATTTTGCCTGTCCAATGATGTTTTCCTTTGGCTTCTCTTTTCTGTCACGTTGTGTGCACATATGTGGCATGAGTTGGCTATGTTAGACTTCTTTATGTTGTTTGCCTGCTTGTTTAATTTTAATGATTCCAAAAGGGGGAAGATAGAGAGAATTGAGGCTTGATTTTGTCCATGGAATTGAGGTTAGTGTTTGGTCTAACCTTAGCTTGAGGGAATAGGAGTTGTGGCCTTATTTTCTTCGTGTTAGTGTTGAGTACGACGTATAGGTGTGGTGATGACTATCTATACTTTGGTGTCAAGCACGCTCGTGAGTCTTATACCATGTTCGTTGTGACTCTATTATGTACTGTCCATGCTTAAATTGATGATTATCAATGTTGAACAAGACTTATGATAATTTCTTGGTAATTGACCACTATTGAGTATTGGCTCAAGTTGAGATTTATTTTGAAGTAACTGTTGAAACGATATTGGTTATAACTGATTCCCTTGCCGGGATATTATTGTTTCTAATTTTGATTCCCTTGCTGGTACGTGTTGTTTCTATTGTTTGGATGGGGAAGAGTGCAAATAATGAAGGGTAATGTCGTGCATGATATTGTGAGTGAGTGATAATGCACGAAGGGTGATGCCGTGTCGATATTGTGAGAGTTAATGCACGAAGGGTGATGCCGTGCTGATATTGTGAGAGTTAATACACGAAGGGTGATGTCGTGCCATGATTATGAGAGTTAATGCACGAAGGGTGATGCTGTGCCGATTCTGTTAATTCTTATGGTGAGGACGAGAGTAAAAGCACGAAGGGTGATGTCGTGCACGTGTCACTGTTTCATTATTCTTGTTGATACAAATATGGTGTTATTTATGCTTCTCTAATGAATTACTGTTAGAATTTGATATTCCCCGCAGCATGTTCCCTTCCCATCATTATCTTTTATTTCATGTTATTATTGTTTTGTTTGTATATGATTTAACTACATAGGTTTATATGGTTGTCATGTCCTAGCCTCGTCACTACTTCGCCGGCGTTAGGTTCGACACTTACCAGTACATGGGGTCGGTTGTACTGATAATGCACTAAGCACTTTTTGTGCATATCTCGGTGCTGGACCTTGTGAGTAGCTTGAGGTAGTTGCCTTCAGTCCAGGGAGACCAAGGTAGATCTGCTAGCATCCGCAGAGCCTGAAGTCCCCCTTTCCCTGCTTTAGTTTTCAGCTGTCTCTTTTCATTTCGAGAATAGTTGTACTTTTCTTTCAAAACCAATGTTTGTAGAAATTTGTAGATGTTCGTGAAATTATGACACTAGATCATTGGGGTAGATATGTATTGGAGTATTTGAAATTGTTATAACACTTCCGCACATTATATCTGCTTAGATTTAGTTACTATTTACCTCTGTTTGGGTTAATTGCTAATGTGTTAAAATCATAGTAGTTGGCTTGCCTAGCTTTCACGAGCAGGCGCCATCACGATCCCGACTGTGGAAAATCTAGGTCGTGACAACTTACCTCAATTCGGCTAACTCAACACTCGATTTTTGCTTTTCCTTTACAAATTCACCTTCACTCAGCTCAATCTACCCCAAGGACGACTTGAATATATCACACAATACAAGAGGAAACAATTTCAATTAACAAAGATATGATTTTTATTCAATTTCTAAAAAGTCAACAAAAGTCAACTCTCTGGCCCCGCACCTCGGAACCTGATAAAATTTACAAAACCCGAACACCCACTCCGATAAGAGTTCAAACATAAAAAAATTATCAAGTTTAGAAACCAATTCGTCCTTCAAATAATCAATTTACATTTTGAAAACTTTCTTCAAAAACCACCATTTTCCTCAACTCAAAACACAAACTAAATGATAAAAATAAAGATAGAATCATGGAATATAATAAATTCTAGGTGAAGAACACTTACCCAATCGAGTCTCTTGAAAAACCCACAAAGAATCGCTCAAAATCGAGCTCTACAAGTCAAGATGAGATAAAAATGGACTAACCCTCGATTTGGGATTATATTCTGCCTGCCCAGGTATTTGTACATAGCGATCGCGGAAGAAGCAATGCGATCGCGAAGAAGAAAATGGACTTTGCCCAAATTTTGCACTACGCGACCGCGAGATGATGAATGTGATCGCAGAAGAGGAAGGGAACGAATCATCAGCTGTTATAGCTGAGCTATGCGAACGCGGGAGATGGACTGCGAACGCGGAGAAGGACGAAACATACATACGCGATCGCGGACTAGTGTATGCGAACGCGAAGAAGGAAAACTGTTAACCACCAATGAGCCTTCCCGATCGCGGCTATACCTATACGATCGCATAGAAGGGGACACCAGAAGACAGGACATCGGTTCAAAATAGGAGAAAAATGGCTCGTAGCCCATCCGAAACACACTCGCGACCCCCGCGACCCCGTCTAAACATACAGACAAGTTCTATAATCTAACACAAACTCGCTCGGGGTCTCAAATCATATCAAACAATGCCGAAATGACGTATCGCGCCATGAATAAAACTTATGAACTTTTAAATCTTCCAACTTTGAAAACTCGTGCCGAAACCAATCAAACCAACCCGGAATGACGTCAAATTTTGTAGGCAAGTCCCAAATAACATGACAGAGCTGTTCCAACTCTCGAAATCGCGTTCCGACCCCGATATCATGAAAGTCAACTGTTCGTCAAACTTCTCCATCTTTCAAACTTCAACTTTTCCAATTTTCACTGAAATGCCTCAAGTTTCCCGACGGACCTCCAAATTACAATTCGGATGCGCTCTTAAGTCCAAAATTACCCCACGAAGCTAACGAAACTCCATCCCAAGGTCAAAATGCTAAAAAGTCAAACTTGGTCAACTCTTCCAACTTAGAGCTCAAATCTTGAAGTTCATTCTTCCAAATCGATTATGGATAACTTAAAAACGAATACCGACAATTTACACAAGTCATAATACATCATGCGGAGATACTTGAGCCCTCAAAATACCGAGCGAAGTGCTGATACTCAAAATGACCTGTCGAGTCGTTACATCCTCCACCACTTAAACATACGTTCGTCCTCGAACGTGCTAGGAGTCGTTCCAAAGCTAACAAATCACGGTTTAACCTTACTAAGCACAAACTCGGGGTTGATCCTACGTCACCCTGCTCCACATAAGCCCACCAACACAACACCATTAGAGATCCTTGTTTCAACATTAGTCCTTAAACCTTAGAACCCAATCTCTATTATCAAGAATTCATTACAAGACCCGAATCCCACATTTACACTTTGTACAAGTCTGAGCAAGTTGTATCAAATCATGACCATAACCCATGATGTAATCACATGATATACTACATCACTTCGACACTCACAGAAGGAACTGCTGACCACATTACCACCCAAAACGAATCTAGTGTTGGTAGCAAACCTCATATCAATTAGAACCTCGTTTAAAACATTCATACCCTACCGATGATGAAAGAACCATGCATAACCGGTTAACCACTCATTTGATCCATAAGCCAAGAAGCTCACTCGCCCCACCAGGGCCATTGTCTAAATCCTCAACAAAATATAGTGGTATTCTTCCAAACCTTCCTCATCCCAATACAATAGCGCAAATCTCAGGTCTAGAAACTTCATCTCAGCCAATACAAGCAGCCACACCGACAAGTATCAACAATAATCATATGGATCCCCTCACAACCCAGTTCCGAACACTAAAAAATTAATAATCCAGATATGACAGATAACAGTAAGAAAACTAAATAAGAAGACTACTAAGCAAGTTAAGTAGGTAGGAAAATTTTAACATTTCACTATGAATTATTTTCAACAGGGTGAAAACAAAATACACTAAATAAGAGTAAGGAGTCATATTTCATCATTTTACTGTTGCACGCTAAATACACTAAATAAGAGTAAGGAGTCATATTTCATCATTGTACCGTTGCAGCATGCAACCCGATCCCATCATATCAATCCATATAGGGTACCCATCGAGCCATAATACTCGGGTTCACTAATCATATGTGTGTTAATATCAAGCACAATTGGGTGCACAAAAATATAACTGTGGGGAAAATCATTAGGAATGAACGATACTGAGAAAGACAAGCAGAACTATGGTGCAATAAGCAAATCAACATCATAAGGGTCACCTTGCCCATAATGCCATGAGTCCTAAGCTGAATCACAATATGTGTGGGAAGAATCATGTAACCCTCACAACCTCTCATAGTATAAGACAGAAACATATAACATGAACCAAAGCGTGAATAGTATCCATTCTGCCGATGATATATATGTGATAACAATTGCGCAAGAACAAACAAATCCCCGATACAAAATACACCTTCTTATTAGGCTCAAAAGCAACTCCCAAACCAATTTTTGATCATCCCCAACATGCAATTAACCTTCCGAAAGTCCATAGCAACCTTTCCATAACACCTATCATCAACCATCCAATCTTCTACATTTCTTCACACGCAATCAAGGAATAGCCTGCCAACAAGAACATTTAGTCTCTAAGCCTCACGAATACTAGAACCTTTATACACAATCTCAACACCGCTACTCAAATGGCTGACACGTAACTCATACTACACTATTTCACGAAAAAACACTTATAAGTAAAAACACATTATACCTGCCAACAGGCAAACTCTACTTTGATGGGAACACATAGTGTCGTCAAGACCTTAAACACCCGAAATCGTCCGTGCCATCAAGAACTCATATCCTTCCCTCTGAAACTATCTGCAACCTTGCACATGAAACTTTTCAACCCCACACGGCGTATCACCTCAAACCTGCTAACCCTAAGAACTACGAAAATCTCATAGCCAACTCTGAACTGTAAGCAAATTGAACATCTCATCAACCGAGAATATTTTATTTAACTCAATCCATGAGAACACCACCACGTGCAATATAGCTTTGATACCTGTAGAGAACACCAACTCCGACTGTAATCATAACCATGGTAAATTCTTTGGAACTCAGTAACACATAGTCAAGTGATCAGAACCAATCACCTCTAACTCAATTGAGTTACGCAGACTACCAACCCAAAAGTAACTCAATCCAATATGACCGCCCTGAGGGAACTTTCTGGGAACCCAAAGCAATTTCTTACATCACTCCAACATTAACATGTGGACCTTTCTTGACAAGGAAATACCGCAGATCCAAGTACCATTCACTACCATTTTCAAGCCCACCCGTAGACAACTCTAAAAGTTCTTAAAGGCTACATAAGACCTGGAACTTGCCAGAACCTTCTCGATAACCACTCATCTTACTCTGATCTTCAATACAGAGCTAATACGCATCAAGCAACCCGTGTTTCACCAGCATATGCCCATTCAAAGATATAACCAAGCAATCTCTCGGTCCGGAAACTAATTTGGCTCATGATCCTACAATTCGATCGTCATTAGCAGACTCCACCACTTAGCTTGAAGCCATAAAACACTCCATCAGCAACCCAACGTACCATATCTTCACAACATGCCCCGACCTCGCATGACTATTTAGCTGAATACTTCAAAACTCATTGTTGCTCCCAAACACATACGCAAGTATATGTGGTCGACAAGTAATATAGGATTGTAAGTCCAGATATCGTACCCACAGGGACTTATGATTAACTATCAACTAAATTGAACCAAACAATTAATCCATTCGAGAGAATTCTAAAGTATGAATATTTAACTAAAGATAATCTAGAGTAGTAAACTAAGAGATTAGAGAAAATAAGTCAGCAGTATTAGAGACGAATTTTCAATGGGAGAAAATATTCTAGAGATATGGGTTAGCTGACAATCTTGTTGAGTCTTCCACTTAAATTGTCTAATTAATTTATCTAGTTTATTGATTTATAGGGTTAATATTGCTTGTAGCCTTCTCCCAAAGTACAACTCGCCTATTCAAGCTAACCTGACGCCTATATTCCTGTGGAATTAGAATTAACAAGAACGCATTTATAATTCCCGTATCATAACCAGGCAAGGTGATTAGGTATATTCCTATCCTAACTGCAAATCCCCCCCCCCAGAGTCAAGATCTTGCTCTACTCAATCTTATATGCAATCTAAAATTCCCTCTCTCGAGTTCAAACCTAGATTCGTAGATAGTATTTAATTGGTGATCAAGCAATCAAATAATTAAGCGCAAGATTGAATAAATAAATCAACATAATAAAATAATAAGAACAATTCAAGCTTCAAACTACAATGTTCATGTAGCACCCAAAACTCTAGAACTAATGCACTATGAAATTAAAGGAAGAGAAGAGAAGAAAAACTAGTTAGAAGCCTCCTCCAAGCGTGGTGTGTGTTCCCCCACGTCTCCTCTCCAAAATAATCTCCCTAGGTCTAACATCTGTCCACACTCCTCAAAATAGCATTTTTATATGTATTTATACCAAGTAGGGTCTGGCCCAAACGAAATACCCTTTCCTACGTGAAATAGGACTTGGCTCTGTAAAATTTGTACAGGCGTGCTGCATGCTGCGCCGCACTATGCGGTGTGCTTGTGAGGAATTTAAGAGAGCTGATTCTGATAGACTGCAGAAAAATTCCAAAGGCGCGGCGCACGCTGCGCCGCACTTTGCGGCGCGGTTTGCGAAAATGTAAAAGTCAAAGCCCTTTCAAATAGCTTTCCAACAATATATTGTGAGCCCAAACGGAGTTCTGAGCAAAACGTTATATGCATTTTACTAGACAATGCTCTGTATACCGCTCAATTCTTCGTTTCGTTCTTAACTATCATCCGTTGATCCCCGAACATGTTCCCGGCTTAACTCCTTGGGCTTTTACTCTGACTTCAAAGCTCCAAATCACTTGAATTCATTCCATAATATCTACATAGCTCGGAACTACTCCTACAAGGCATAAAATACACAATTTAGTGCAAAACACTAGTGATTAAAGCTCAAACTCAATTAAAGTGAAGTAAATTAGAGTGTAATAAGCGACTAAAATACGTAATTATAGCCTATCATCAACAGCTCACACTTAAACCATTGCTCGTCCTCGATCAGTCAAACTACACTTTATATAGACACGACATTTTTAAACAATTCTCCTAATTCATCACGCCAAGAATATTTAAAATAGACTAAGCACAAGAGTGTAACCTCTTTACCTCAAGATTTGACTCACAAGTACCACGAATTATTCACAACTCACCCACTTACTCTAACATAGAGGTCACTGATATTACCTTTTCTTTATGAATCAAGTTCCCTCACACAACAAAAGAGGGTAGTTCCACATAATAAAATTTAAGAACACTTAGGAACTCAAGATAGAAAGAATTCACTCACTATCAGAAATAACATTCATATGCCACAAAAGATGCACCATAGGCTTGCCCGTAGTGTAACTCTTCTAATCGAGCTCATTCAGTCTAGGATCAAGTAGGACTTTATTTGGCTGTAATGTAGGCTGCGGGTCGGGTAGGATACATTTAGATATAATAGTGACTACACCTCTCTAAGCACTTTCATACATACACTTTAACATTTAAAACTCCATACTTATGTCAACCCATAACTCCACCTTCATATCAATATATATTAACTCCCCACTTCTTTAAGCATAATTACATCAAGCGTTACCACTTGTCAATGCATATCTGCACACAATACAACTATTTTTTTCTTTTTTTTTCTCCTTTCAAGTGGCTCTTACTTTTTTTCAAAATACTGCACCTTTCTTCTTATTTCATTAGTTCCACTCAAAAGCCAAACCAACCACCCCACACTTTAACTTTTACAAAGTTCATACAATTCAAGTACTCATGAGAGGTGAAAAGGTTCAAATAGATAGTTAATTCAAACAAATGGGTAAGGCTTGTAATGTGGTTTCCAAAGAAACAAGATTACAGGCCCAAAGGGGTTAACTATGATACATAACACTTAGGTGGGTAAAATATATATATGGATCAACAAAGAAATGCATATATCACTTGCAAGACTGAACAAAACTATTATTTTGCTTTACAAACACACGGGGCAAGTTCTAGACATCAAATGCAATGCACGGAATAACACAAAACCTTACACACACATGGCACATAACTCACTCAAGATTGGACTCATCAAGACACTCTAGTCAAAGAAGTTAAGCAAAGTTAAGATCATACAATTTAAGGTACTTATACAAGAGTCAAAAACTGAGTCTAAGAGGCACCACCAAAGTACTCACGATTCTCAAGGCATGACAAAGTTAAAAGATATTGCTTCAATTCAAAACATAGCACAAGATTTTCTACTTCTAAAAAAATAAAACTAACTGCATTCGGTTCAAACAAAACCCTTAAAAAGAATCGCGGCACAAAGAAAAATCAAGGGGGAATTTCTACATTACCTACAAAGAAAATCTTTTTGTCCTTTTTCTTTAGACATAAATCCCTCAAGAAAACTGTCTAAATGATCCATCATCGGGAAAAGTTCAATTTTCTAAGCTAAAATAGCATAGAAATTCACCTAAACAATCTCCTCACCCCACACTTAAAATTATGCAATGTCCTCAATGCATACTATAAATAACAAGAGGATAAAATAGACTCCTTGGTAGGCCAAAAGCTAAAGAATTAGCGACTCACGATGTACTCAGACTTCCCCCAGGCATCGTCATTTTTGTGGCACCCCACGCTTATTTCTTACCATCTAACTCGTTTTTGCACTCTTCCAATGGTTGCGCTTCCTATTCTTCTAATCCTACAAAATAAAAACAAATACTACAACATAATAAGAAAAAATAAAACTAAAATAAAACAGAATAGATGGGTTGCCTCCCAACAAGCGCTTGATTTAGCGTCGCGGCATGACACCATCACATTCACCACTTTTCCTTCCACTTTGAAGATATGAATTGCGCCCCCAATTTTGTATCAACTTTGTGTCACGTTCTTGGGGTGGTGGTGTGAAAATAAAGGAACCAAGCAATATATATCGCATTTTGCACTTCTTGGCCCTTAAGTGAGGAATGTCATTTTGCCTCCTTGGTATAGCAAATTTCAGAATATAAACACTTTGTTCCTCATCCATCGACTCTTCCATATGCTCGATTGGATCAATTCCCATGTTACCAACCAAATACAATGTTGAAAAGTGTATATAATGAGATTCAATATGCTTCAACTTCAAAATTGCATTATTTTTGACATCCTCTATTTTGCACTCTTCGTCAACCTTGGCATCATTAATAATATTTTGCTCGAATAGTTGGAATTCCTCATTCCGCTCCACAAGCTGGCCAATGTCCACAAAAATTGGTTGTGGGGAATCAGACGCATCAACCTTTTCATTCAATTGATCATGTAGGTCATAGATATCTAAGCCAAATTGGTCTATCTCTTGCCTGAGCTCAGTTCTTTCGTCTATCAGCTGTTTTGTCATATTTGAAAGACCATTACGGAGAAACTCATGAGATTTTATTAGTTGAGCTTGTTCATCTAGCCAAGATTGGCTCACATATCTGCTTCTTCTAAATTATCTTCTAGTGGGAACTCGCTCTCTTCAGCCACTTCCTCTGCCTCAACCCTCATTCTCATGATTGATGCACTAATTCTTTATATATCCTTTCGATTTTCATCTTGTTTCTCAGCTACTTGCCTCCTCATGTCCATAATATGAGCCACACTTTCCATATCCTCCACTTCATTGCTCTTGTCGCGCCCCCTTTTCCTCGCGGAGTCCGAGTTTCGACATTTTTGGGACAACTCCTTTCCTTTTGGGAATTGGGTATGAGATTTGAAGAGTCGCCACCTAACGGATTAAGGTGCGTTAGGGCACCTAGAAAAATCAACTCATGAAACTAGTTTACATTACCAGAGATTGGGTAAGCGCTCGAAATTAACTTAAGGCGAAGGTGTTTGGCACCCCTCGAGGTCCACAATGGTGGGTCCCAGCCAAACTCAATTTAAGCAAATTAGTCTTATAAGAAGATAAATAGATATTTCTTAAAAAAATAAGGAGTAAAGGGGGTCCTAAGTTTTTGGGCCTATAGGATCACTTCTATGCAATACCCGGTGACCTTCCTCAAATATAGGTGTTATGCGCGGCATTAGCGCACATGTCATCATATCCTTTACTACCCGATTACCCTCTCCTTAATTATTGTTACCTAAGCGTTCTAATAGCATCCACTATGTGCCTTATACGTGCATTACCCGTCTCTTACCTGTGGCCTTAGAGGTGTTTAGGACCTCTATTTAAGGTGGTTCTAGAATCATCTATGGTGTTTAAAAAGAGAAAAGTAGGCGACAAACAAAATAGGTAGGACTGTCACATAAAAGATCACTTAAGGGCTCATATTTACCTCCACAAACATACACAAAGCAAGTGCACACCCTTCAGACAAGCATTTTTATAAGTTTAGGAGTCTTATAGGCAGGATATCTAAATGAGTATAAACAGAATAGACATCAGTTTTATTTAAGCGAGGCAGTGAATACTTATCAGTTTGCCTACTGATTTTATCACTCACAAAATCTGAACACGTTTCAAACATCAAGAAAATCACAACTGTAATCTCAGGTTTTAACTGTCCTACAGGTTTGCCTAGGTGATAGCCGGGCAGAACCCTATTAGCATGGTATCTAAGCTGTAAATAGTTACTGATTTTAACAGGCTGATTTTATCTTTAAACCTTATAGGCATTCTTTCTAAGTGCTGGGACTGATTACAATCATTATTTTATGACGCAAAAAACCGATTTTATATGGATTCTCTACAGTAATGATATCTAAGTGCAGAAACTGGTCTTAAAACTTTATATGCATGGTATCTAAATGCAGAAATTAATTTTGAAGCCTTATAGGCATGGTATCTAAAATGCAGAAATTAATTTTGAAACCTTATAGGCATGTTATCTAAAATGCAGAAACTAATTTGAAACCTTATAGGCATGGTATCTAAATGCAGAAATCAATTTGGAACCTTATAGGCATAGTATCTAGATGACTTTAGTTCCTATAGGTAGGATCTCTATTATTCATGCATAGGCAGAATTCTTGGAGCGCATTGACAGGGAAAATGGTTATTCAAACAGTCAATAGCCTACAAACATGGTTACTAATGCATATTTGGATTGAAAAATATGTGTAAGTCCTACAAACAGGATATCTAATGTGCAGAAACAAATGTAAAGCCCTATAACATGATTTCTAATATGCAGATGTGCAGCACAGAGTTAAAACAATAATACAATACCAGCATAATCAAGTCCTATATGCATGTTCTCTACTCGATTCCAACAGAGATATATAAAAATCCCTCCCAGCTTTTACTAATAACCCCGATATCTATTTTTACAAGAATTATTATACAGACCAATATAAATAAATTACATAATGGAAATCACTACATTATAGAGAGCCTTCGTAGGCCCAACATCAACTTGGAACCAAGTCTCCAAACATAGCACCTCTGAGCATAGTGGTAGTCCATCCATAACATATAAAGTTGGTTCCTGGTGTGTCAAAGTTCCCAAGGGCCTCAGGAACCCCGGGCAGTGCTCACACCAGGATTAGATGTTCAACAAGATTCACAAAGGATTGGAAAACCAGTCCCAATATGTCAGAGTTCAGAGGAGTCTCATGGACCCTAAGCAGTGTTCACATTGGGGTGACAGGACCCTAAACTAAGAGTGTAACGACTCAACCGGTCGTTTTACCTTTTAGAACCTCATCTCCCTAAATAAAACTTCCTGGGCTTGCTTTAACTAATTTATGACCTGTGGGGATGGTTGGTTCGGGATTTGGAAAAGTTTGGGTTGAAATAGGCTCATTTGATTCCTTAAGATTTTCTTAAAAGGCTAAGTTTGACTTTGGTCAACATCTTTAGCAAACTGACACAGATTTGTATTTTGATGGTCCTGGAGGGTCTGTAGGAAAATATGGGACTTGGGCGTATGCCCGGAATCGAATTCCGAGGTCTCTAGCCCGAGTAATGAATTTTTATTAAAAATTATAAAACTGAAATTCTAAGGATTTAATGAAATTAAATAGTGATTGATAAGGGTTCGGTCTCCGAAATGGGTTACGACTCGAGCTCATTTTGACCCTCAAGTTTTCATATTTCAATCTGGTGATAGTGGCTCTTACGCTTTTGGTCGATGCGACCTTTTAGTGTGTGTGGCCCTGAGGCTCATTAGGTTGGCGACAATGGCTCTTACGTACTTGGTTGATGCGACATTTTAATGAGGGCTGGCAACAATGGCTCTTACGCCTTGCCCTCTGGCATATTTAGTTAACTGTTTTAGGTCTCGTCTCCGAATCGGGTTACGACTCGAGCTCATTTTGACCCTCAAGTTTTCAGATTTCAAGCTAGCGACAGTGGCTCTTACGCTTTAGGTCGATGCGACCATTTATGTAGGCTTTATTTTCCTCTCGTTAAGGACTTTTGAAGTAATTTTTGCCTGAATCGTCGTCAGTTTGGGAAGAACCTCGATTTCGAGTAACTTGCAACGATGTTCGAGCACCTCGGGAGGTTTGGCTCGGAGGCTGAGTAGCTCGAAGCCTGTGATTTGGAGCTGACATGGTCGAAGCTCTTTTGCCTATGACAAGGGTAGCCTGTTTAACCGGTTCTTTTCGAAGTAGATTCGGAGTAATTAAAGGCATGTGTGGGCTGGCGACAATGGCTCTTACGCCTTGTAGCGACGGTCGGGCATCCCCGAGTCACGTTAGTTTGGCTAGTACAGCCGTGTGACCGAAGTCACTTGTGTTTGGCCAGAGTCTTTGAGTCTCGAGTGAAATAGTTTCGGCATTATATCAAGGGTATGACTTTTTAGGGGTCTTACAAGTTCTATATATAGCCAAAACTTTAAGATCAGGTTTATGCCTTTAATAAGGTCTTACAGGTTTTTCATGTCGTTGAGGTCTGACAAGTTTTTCATGTCGTTGAGGTCTTACAGTTTTTTCATGCCATTGAGGTCTTACAATTTTTCATGTCATTGAGGTGTTACAGATATAGTTGCTGCCTTATGTAGGCCTTACAAGATCGAGTCTACCCGCTCGGGGTCTTATGACCTCAGGTTTTGATAAGTCGATGAAGGTGGCGCTTGACGGCAGTCCTCGAGTCGTTGAGTGATTTTTGACTCGGGAGCCATTAATTTCACTTTGTATTTCCTCATCGAGGGCTTACGATTTTGGAGATCTCGACCCTGAGGTCGTGCGTTTTTAGAGATATCGGTGCCAGTCCTCGAGTGTTCGGGGCACTTTTGGCCTTGGAGATGTTTCGTGCTTTTCATGTTGCCTTATTGAGGGCTTATGAGTTTGGAGTTTCGACCCTGAGGTCATGCGGGTATCGAATTGTTGACGCTAGTCTCCGAGTATTCGGTACGTCTTTGACGAAGGAATCGTTTTAGCGAAAATGCTGAGTTTCCTTTGGAGTATGAGATGTTTTGACAAAAGATATCCTTTGATTGCTTGACACAAGTATACATAGTTTTGTTGTCGGGGGACCGACTATATAGGCACGGTTCGTTCGACCGTTTGACCTGATGCATCATTTTACTAATGGGACCATGGGTGGATGCCCTCCAGTATTTGGGGTTGATTGCAAAAGAAGCCTGGAATACTTGTTGAGTCTTCCTTAGGTAGCATGTGGACGTTGCCTCGTTAAAAACCTTACTGGTAAAAACTCTTATCGGGATAAAAAAACTCGATGGAAAGAAAAGAGTGCAACGGATGCTTTAAAACCTTAAGGTATTCGAGCTGGGTTAGTTCTTTGACTGCTTCGATCGAGTGCCTGCATGAGGGTTAGTGTGAAATATAAAATGAAAGGGGAGATGGCTATACCTCAATGGCGATGACGCTTTCGAACCTTGGGTATGGTCTCACGGTTGCTATTTTTTTTGTCGATTTATCTCTTAGTCCCTCTGCCGGAGGGGATTTCGGTGCTTCGATTAGTGGCGGCCATCTTAAACGATCGTGTGGATGACATGTTGCAACTTGTCTGCCTTGTCACTTTTGGCCGTTTCCTTTTCTCGAGATCGATTTTTGGCTCAGTCGCTGAGGAATTCCCGAAGATGGCCATTGTCGAGTAACCGGGCCACTACCTCCTGGAGCTACCGGCAATCTTTGGTCCTATGCCCGTGTGTGTTGTGAAATTCACATAATAAATTGTAGTTTCTTTGTGAAGGATCCGATTGTACAGGTCTGGGCCATCTGGCGTCTCTGATCTTGTTGATGGCGAACACAATGTCCGATACATTGACATTGAAGTTGTATTTTGATAAGTGAGACACCTCTGTTGTCCTCGCATTGCTATCGAATCCGGCTCTACTAATGAGTCCCCGAGGATTTTGTCCTCGGTTTATCCTTCGATCGTTGCGATATGGGTTGCGCCTCGGAGCGTTCCTTCTATCTTCGATGTATGGTTTGTATCTTTATTTGTTTGGCTTTGGCTCCTTTCGCCAAGAGCCTGCTTGGATATATTGAGCCTGAGTGGGCTCCTAGCTGGTCATCCTCGACCCTGATTTTTGACTGGTATCGGTTATAGACGTCCAACCCGATCACGGCAGGATATTCGATCAGATTCTCTTTCAGTTGTCTCGAAGCTACCGAGCTTTGTTCATTCAGGTTTTGAGTGAAGGCTTGCACCGCCCAGTCGTCAGAGACTGGCGGTAGTTCCATTCGTTCCATTTGGCAGAAAGACACGAACTCACGCATCATTTCGTTTTCCCTTTGCTTGATCTTGAACATGTCAGATTTCCTTGTTGCTGCATTGATGGCACGGGACATAGCTCAGAGTGGTGGGGCCCAGCCTCGATGTTATGCTCTTCCAGCCAGGGCCGAGGCTGAGGCCTCCGATGCATTTATCACAAGTACCGTTCTGGTTTGTAGTAGAGATGCTTCAATTCTATTTGATCCAGGGTCTATATACTCCTATGTGTCACTTATTTTGCACCATATCTAGTCATGCCTAGTGATTCTTTGAGTGCTCCTGTATATATGCCTACACCGGTGGGTGATTCTATTGTGGTAGATCGTGTCCATTGTTCATGTATAGTTGTGATTGGGGGTCTTGAGACTTAACTAGATTTGTTACTTTTGGACATGGTTGATTTTGATGTCATATTAGGGATGAACTGATTATCACCTTACCATACTATCTTGGACTATCATGCCAAGACTGTGACCTTAGCCTTGTCGGGTTTACCTCATTTAGAGTGGAGAGGGACTCCTGGTCATTCTACCCGTAGGGTTATCTCATATATAAATGCTTGGTGTATGGTCGAGAAGGGATGTTTGGTCTATTTGGCATATGTTCGTGATTCTAATGTTAAGGTTCCTTCTATGGATTATGTGCTTGTTGTTCGTAAGTTTCCTGAGGTATTTCCTTCATACCTGCCGGGTATGCCACCCAACAGGGATATTGACTTATGCATTAATTTGGCTCGGGGCACTCAGCCCATTTCTATTCCGCCATATCGTATGGCCCTCCAAAGTTGAAAGAATTGAAAGAATAGTTGCAAGACTTGCTTGATAAAGGCTTTATTAGACCTAGTATCTCGCCGTGGGGTGCGTCGGTGTTGTTTGTTAAGAAGAAGGACAGATCAATGAGGATGTGTATAGATTATCGGCAGTTGAAAAAGGTTACAATCAAGAATAAGTATCCATTGCCGAGGATTGATGATTTGTTTGATCAGCTTTAGGGTACCAAGGTATTTTCAAAGATTGACTTGAGATCTGGCTATCATCAATTGAGGATTAGGGCATCTGATGACCAAAAGATAGCTTTCCGCACTCGGTACGGGCATTATGAGTTCTTGGCGATGTCATTTGGGTTGACAAATTCCCCAGCAGCTTTTATGGATTTGATTAACTGAATGTTCAAGCCTAACTTGGATTTGTTCGTGATAGTCTTCATTGATGATACTTTGATCTATTCCCGCAGCCGGGAGAAGCATGAGCAGCATCTAAGAGTTGTCCTTCAGACTTTGAGAGATAGTCAGTTGTATGCTAAGTTTTCGAAGTGCATGTTCTGGTTGAGTTCCGTTGCATTTTTGGGTCACGTTGTTTTAGCAGCGGGTATTCAGGTAGACTCGAAGAAGATAGAGGCAGTCAAGAACTGGTCTAGACCCACATCAGCTATAAAGATCCGGAGTTTCTTGGGTTTGGCAGGCTATTACCGTCGATTTATGGGGGGTTTCATCTATTGCAGCCCCGATGAACAGGTTGACCCAGAAGTTTGCCCAGTTCAGGTGGTCGAACGAGTGTGAGGCGAGCTTTTAGAAGCTCAAGACAGCTTTTGACTATGGCGCCGGTGTTGTATTGCCTACAGGTTCACAGCCATATACAGATTATTGTGATGCATCTCGTATTGGGCTTGGTGCGGTATTGATGCAGGATAGCAAGGTCATTGCTTATGCTTCACGACAGTAGAAGATTCTTGAGAAGAATTATCCAGTTCATGATTTGGAGTTAGCAGCCATTGTTCACGCGCTAAAGATTTTGAGGAACTATTTATATGGAGTGTCATGTGAGGTGTTCACAGATCACAAGAGTCTACAGTATTTGTTCAAGCAGAAAGAGCTAAATTTGAGGCAGAGAAGGTGGTTGGAGCTATTGAAAGACTATGATATCACCATCTTATATCATCCGGGAAAGGACAATGTGGTGGCCGATGCTTTGAGTAGAAAGTCCGCCAGTATGGGTAGTGTAAGCACGTGATTTTTGCTTTACGAGCAATCGCTCCAAAAGAAAATAAAAATAGTGACAAATGGTTTCGCTGTACAATTGTTCGAGTTTTCGTGACATGTGTTGTTAGTCATTTGTGGATCTGTCCATTTTTGCATTCAAAATACAAAAATATGTATGTCAGGATGATTAAACCATAATTCGGTTAGTAAAAAGAAAATTCAAAAATATATATGTGCATCGTTCGTTCTAGGCTCTTAGTTAACTTACTTAAATATTTTTGTGATAATCGTGTTAAAATGTTGCATTGTTGTTTAATTTTAATTTCGTTATTTTATTATTTGTTATTTTTATTTTTGTTTAAAAGAAAAATGAAATTAGAAAACAAAGAAAAGAGGGATTAAATCAATTTGGGCCCAGAAAGTGAAATAAAAAGGGCCCAAAACCGGCATTCAGACCCAGTCCAAATCCGGCCTGCCCAAGCGTTGATTCAAACGACGCCGTATCAGCATCCTTATTAGAGCCGTTGATCTGACTCAAACAAACGGTCTTGATCAAGCCACTCATTCAACCCAAACGACGTCGTCTTAGACATTTGATCTGAGCCGTTCAACCCCTTGATCCAACGGACCCCGGTTTTCCCCCTAAACCCGTCCAGTTTTGACCCGATCCAGCCTTACCCGACCTCACCCACTACCAAAACCCAAACGACACCGTCTTCCCCAAGTGGATAAATCCTGGCCATAGATCTCATTTGATCTGACGGCCAGGATCTAAACCCCTAGCCCATATATAAACTCAACCCTTCACCCCACGCCCCCTATCGGAACCCCACCCCTCACTCGTCTCCTTCCCCAACCTGAAACCCCCAAACCCTAGCAAGCCGCCCTAGTTTCCCTTCCACCAAAACCCGGCGGCATGAACGCCGGTGGCCACCTCCCGAACACCCTAAGACCCCCTCACTCCCCTGAACACGAATCCACTAACCACGAACCTCGAATCATCTCCTATCGTCTCGAATCTGGATTTGAAGATTCGAGACAAAACTCGATCTACACCAAACCGCACCATCTTTGTATCAGACACTCCCCTGACCTTCCTCGTGACCAAACCAAGCTTGGTTCGGTCCGAATCTACCCACAACTCCCTAAAAATCAGATCTGGAAATTCAGACCTTAGAACACATGCACCTGGGGAATCCGGCCGGTTTTGACAAGGGTTTGAGGTCTAATAGACCTTAATCAAGGTGTTCTCATGTGAGAACACCCTGATTAAAGTTTGTTCGGCCTCAAGAGTTCGAAGTTGAGTCTGATTTGGGTCCGTTTTGATTTCAAACTTTTTCGGTAAGTTTCCTTTTCTCTTTGTTTAGTTCTAATTAAGTTGTCAGCATGATTTGTTGTTGTGGTTATTTGTTTTGGTCTGTTACTTTGTCTGTTTTCTTCCATCTCTAGCAAAGACCCTTTATTTGGTCGATTGATTTTCTATGTGTATGTTCTGAATGTACTCTGTGATAAACATGATCGTCGATTAGTTTAATCGTCAGATAAGTTAACTCATATAGGCCCCAGTAATTGAACAAAAAATTGTCTGATGCCCTTTAGGTCCCTGAACGTATTGTTTATATGAGCGACTGATTATTACCTGCTATAATTAGTATAGTCGACTCGATAAATGTCGTCGATTAGTTTTCTATAACTAATGAATCGAATGAGCTAATAATGTCGCATGACTAATTGAACGTTGCCACTGACTGAATGCCCCAGCATTGTTTAAAATGGTTTGTTTGCATTGTAAAAATGACTGAAAAGGTTCAGTCCAGGCAGCCTTGAATTTGAACTTTCATCAGTTCAAAACTGCCCTGATGCTGCAATAGGCAGGGCAGTAATAATCAAGGTTAAGCAGGGGTATTCTGGGGTGTTAAAAAGGACAGAAAAGGTTAGTTTAAATGAAGCTGGCAAGTAGGGTACTAATTAAGATTAAACTAATATTAATGGGGAACAAGACACAAGGGTATGGGGCTTAAAATGAATAAATAAAGTGAGCCCATAATTCTGGATTAAACAAAAAAACCAGGCGTGGGGAATAAAGGGGTTGGCACCAAAAGATGCTTAGGCATGGGCTCTAAAGAGTATGGGCAGGCTGCAAGTTGCAGCACGAGGGCAGCTCAGCTGCACTGGTTCATTTGGCTTATAAATAGGCCATTTGAGAACTTAAAAGGGGCTGGACTTTTAGTCTTCAGAAAAAGAGAAAAAAAGTGGAAATTTTTAGTCTTAAGGCTAGAGTTTTAATCTGAAGAGAGGTCGAGTGAGTCCCAAATCACAATAGCATAAACACAAGGTGGTTTCCAATAGACATTGTAACCAAACACTGCCTGAAAGTTGTATAAGAGTGCATATTGGTCAAAGCTGTCTTGGCCAAGTTCTGTTGCTTGCATTGACTGAGTTGTTTGTGGTTGTTGAACTGGTAGTTTTACTGCATTTGAACCCTCAGTTACTGCTTTTATTTCCCTACTCTTTCCTGGGATTGTTGGCTTGGTACTCGACTATCTGCTAGTCCTTGTATTCGGGGAGACATTGTTGGTTATCTGTGGCTGTGGAAAACACTTGGTTTAGTTGGTTGTTGCTGTGTTGTTGTTGTGTGTCTGCTGCTGCTGTATTCGTTGCATACTACTCAACTGATCACTCTCCTTCTCCCTTTCCTTTCCTTACCAGGTACACAACTGATACCACCAATGTAACTGAGAGTTTGAACATGAATGCAAAAAAGAGGACCTGCAGATTGTTTTTTTTATATACACATGGACTGTTGTATTAAATGTCATGTAGTATATAGTAGTTACATTTTCGTTTGGATAATAGAAGTAGCCTACATGCTTAGTATATCAATGTAGGTAAGTGAATGCTAGTCATATATGTATGCTTAGGTGGAAATATTCTTATTGCAATAAGTTGTATTTTAAACTTAGTCTGATGATGTAGCAAATTCTCTAACGTAGGTCAAAAAAGGAAAACTATCCACTTTAATTAAAGTACTTTCCTCTTTTGCCAGATTGTCACATATGAATTGATAAACTCATTTATAGAACAAGAACCAGTTCAGGGCCTCAACCTCATGAAGGTCGAGCCCAAATCGAAGCAAACCAAGTAGGCCCGTATCGAACAAGCAGAGGCCCAGGTCTGGCCTATCACGCATGGGCTGGATTTGGGCCCAAGATTATTTGTTCGGCTGACTGTATATGCAGCCTCATTTCTGACTTTTTTAGCTCTTCTGAATGTCATTACAAACAACTTGCAAGCATTTAATTAATTAGGACTATCTACTGTTTTCAATTGATAAAGACAAACACGACAAGAAACGTAGTTGTTATAGGATATCCTTTTAAAAATAAGAACGAGATGAGCCTCGATAAAAATAAACAAAATGCGCAGATGTGGGGCCCTTGTTTAAATGTACATTATCGAAACATTTAGGTTCCAGGACGGGTTGTTTAGCAAATCTCACAACCCTCCTAAAATAACAATACGTTAGACTTTTTAGGACGCACCTTAATAAATCTTACCTTCTTAAACTCGGGTGCACATTTATGTGACCCAAATCCAATCCTCAACGGAGTCGAAATGTGTTTCTAATCACGGGTACATTGATTGTGACGTGGTTTGAGATGCGTGTCCATGACGTTGCAAATTCATTCTAAAATAAGAATGAGATGAGCCTCGCCGAATAAAAATACAAATTGCGGGGCCCTCAGTAAATATTTGTTTTAAATTACTTAGAATTCAAGAGGGCCGTTTAGCGAATTTCGCGGCCTTCCCAAAGTAATAACACGATAGTCTCTTTAGGCGCGTCTTAATAATTTATTTTTCTTAATTCGGGTGCACATTTATGTGACCCAAATCCAAATCTCAACCGAGTCGAGATATGTCAATAACCACGGGTGCATTGATGTAACGTGGTTCGAGACATGTTTTCACGACGTTGCAAGTCCTATAAAAATAACAGTGAATGATAAAAGCGGTTAAAAGATAAAATTGGCACATAAGTGCACGTTTGTATAAAATCAGATAATCAAGCCAAATATAACAATTGAGCGACCGTGCTAGAACCACGGGACTCAGGAATGCCTAACACCTTCTCCCGGGTTAACAGAATTCCTTATCCGGATTTCTGGTACGCAGACTGTAATATAGAGTCATTCATTTCCTCGATTCGGGATTAAAATTGGTGACTTGGGACACCCTAAATCTCCCAAGTGGCGACTCTGAAATAATTAAACCAATCCCGTTTCGATTGTCCTTTAATTGGAAAAAACTCCCCATTCGCCCCCGAGCGCGGAAAAAGGAGATGTGACAGGTAGTCTTGCGTATATTCCGGTCGGTGAGAGATAGCTTGCTTTGGATGTTCAGGCTTTGGCCAATCAGTTCGTGAGGTTGGATGTTTCTAAGCCCAGCCGTATGTTAGCTTGCACAGCCGCTCGTTCTTCATTATTTGAGCGTATCCGAGATCGGCAGTATGATGATCCTCATTTGCTTGTCCATAGAGACACAATGCGGCATGGAGGTGCCAATCAGGTTATAGTTGGAGATGATGGAGTTTTGAGGATGCAGGATCGTATTTGTGTGCCTAATGTGTATGGACTTTGAGAGTTGATTTTAGAAGAGCCTACAGTTCCCGATACTCTATTCATCCGGATGCCGCTAAGATGTATCAGGATTTGCGGCAGTATTATTGGTGGCGGAGGATGAAGAAGGATATTGTTGTATATGTGGCTCGATATTTGAATTGTCAGCAAGTAAAGTACGAGCATCTGAGACCTGATGGTTTGTTTTAGAAGATCGAGATTCCTGAGTGGAAGTGGGAGCGGATCACTATGGATTTCGTTGTTGGACTCTCATAGACTCAGAGGAAGTTCGACGCAGTGTGGGTTATTATTGATAGGCTGACCAAGTCAACACATTTCATTATGGTGGCAGTCTCCTATTCTTTTGAGCGGTTGGCAGAGATCTATATCCGGGAGATTGTTCGTCTTCATGGTGTGCCCGTGTCTATCATTTCTGATCGAGGTACATAGTTTACCCTGCATTTTTGGATGGCAGTTCAGCGAGAGTTGGCCACACGGGTCGAGTTTAGCACAGCATTTCATCCCCATACAGATGGATAGTCGAGCATACTATTCAGATTTTGGAGGATATGCTCAGAGCTTATGTTATGGACTTTGGAGGTTTGTGGGATCAGTTCTTGCCTTTAGCAGAGTTTGCCTACAACAACAGCTACCAGTCGAACATTTAGATGGCTCCCTATGAGTTATTATATGGTAGGCGGTGTCGGACGCCAGTTGGATGGTTTGAGTCGGGAGAGGCTCGGTTGTTGGGTACAGATTAGTCCATGATGCCTTGGACAAGGTGAAGATCATTCAGGATAGGCTTCGTACAGCTCAATCTAGGTAGAAGAGTTATGTCGACCGCAAGGTTCGTGATGTGGCATTTATGGTCGGAGAGCGAGTGTTTCTCCAAGTGTCGCCCATGAAAGGCGTGATAAGATTTGGGAAGAAGGGCAAGCTAAGACCTAGGTTCATTAGTCCTTATGAGATTCTTGATCGAGTGGGAGAGGTGTCTTACAGACTTGCGTTGCTGCGGAGTTTATCAGTCGTGCACCCAGTATTTCATGTGTCTATGCTTTGTAAGTATCACGACGATCCATCCCACATGTTAGACTTCAGCACTTTCCAGTTGGACAAGGATCTGACCTATGAGGAGGAGCCGGTAGCCATTCTGGACCGGCAGGTTCGTTAGTTGAGATCGAAGAGTTACCCTTCTATTCGTGTTCAGTGGAGAGGTCAGTCAGCCGAGGCAGCTACCTGGGAGTTCGAGTACGATATGCGAAGCCGATATTCCCATCTTTTTCCCAACTCAGGTACTTCTTTTCTATGTTCGTTCGAGGACGAACGACTGTTTTAGAGGTGGAGGATGTGATGATCCAAAAGGTCATCTTTGGGTCATCACTTGATTTACAAGTAAATTCTGTATTTCGAGGCCTTAAAAGCCTCCTTTTATCTCACTTCGATTTGTGTGTGCATTCCGGGCGTATATCTAGAAAGCTTTTATGTGAAAAATTGATGAAAATGCTAATTTGGCCTTTAAAATTAAATTTAAGTTGACTTCGGTCAACATTTGGGGTAAACAGACCAGGACCCGTGATGTGATGATCCCGGAGGGTCCGTGGAAAAATATGGGACTTGGGTTTATGCCCGAAATTGAATTCTGAGGTTCCAAGCCCGATAAATGAATTTTTGAAGAAAATTGTTTCACTGAAATCTTAAGAGTTTTTGAAAATTTGAATGTATTTGAAATTAATGGTATCGGGACCGTATTTTTGTTCTAGAGCCCGGTACAGGTCTTATATAGTATATAGGTTTAGCTTGTAAAATTTGGTAAGAAACGGACTTGATATGACATGAATCGGACCCTCGGTTATTAAAAATGGAACTTAAGAGTTCATGAGATTTTTCCTTGATTTTTGATGCTAAATTCGTTGTTAAAGGTGTTAATTTGGCGATCCGATCGCAGGAGTAAGTCCATATGATATTTTTGAGTTAGTATGCATGTTTGGTTTGGAGCCCCGAGGGCTCGGGTGAGTTTCGGATAGGTTTCGGGATGTTTTTACACTTACAAAAGTTGCAGGTTTTGCTGTCTCAGGTGCCCAGTGATTTTGTTCTTCGCATTCGCATGACTTCTCTCGCGAACGCGTAAGTTCCTCAGGTGTCAAATTTGTTCATCGCAAACGCGGAGCTCAGGACGCGAACGCGAAGCTTGGGGGGTTACCCTTCGCGAACACGGACCTGCTATCGCGAACGCGAAGGCCTTTTTGGCTGGGGACTTGGGGAAGGGATCTTGTTTTACGCGAACGCGTCCACTCGACCGCAAACGCGAAGGCCATCTGGGCCTGACCCACCGTGAACGCGACAGGCCCATCGCGAACGCAATGAAGGCCTGCCCAATCATTTTAAAACAGACTCCAACACGGACAGAACTCATTTTTCTTCATATTTTCAAACTTCCAAGGCCTAGAGGCAATTTCCTTCACACAAATTCATCCCCAAAGTGTTGGTAATCAATTCTAAACTTTACTCTTTAACTTACCCAATGTTTTTCATTACTTTTTAATCAAAAATCAAGAGTTTTGATGGTAGAAATTAGGAATTTGGGTAGAGTTAGGGCTTTTTGAATAGTTGGGATTCAGACCTCGTTTTGATTTCAAAACTAATTGCATATTTGGGCTCGTGGGTGAATGGGTGATCGTATTTTGGTCCGAACCTCGAGTTTTGACCAAGGGGGCCCAGGGTCAATTTTTTACTTTAGGGGAAAATGGTACAAAATCTATAATTAAGCATTGAGTATGAATTCCTTAGCATTTATTGATGTTTTTAAAATAATTTGGACTAGATACAAGTAATTTGGAGGCAAATTCTAAAGGAAAAGCGGTGTTTGAGACTTGAGTTGGCCGTGAAAATTCGAGGTAAGTGTTTGGCCTAACCTTAGCTTGAGGGAATAGGTATTGTGCTTTATTTTCTATGTGCTAGCATAGTGTACGACGTATAGGTATGGTGACGAGTATCTATACATCATTGTCAAGCATGCCTGTAAGTCTTCAATTGTAATCATTGTGTTCTTAATAAGTACTAGAAATGCTTAAGTTATTGATCCTCCGTGTTGGGCAAGAATTATGATTATTCTTGCGGTAATTGTTTATTGTTGAGTATTGGTTCCAGTTGAGGTTTCAATTGTTAAGTAGAATATTGATACAAGTTTGGTTATAGCTGATTCCCTTGCTGGACGTATTTAGTTCTTTTTGTTGATTCCCTTGCGGGGATACTGTTGTTCCCTTATTGTTCCCTTGCCAAGATATTGTTGTTTCCTTATTGTTCCCTTGCCGGGATTCTTATGTGATTGGTGTTGAATTGTACATTGGGATAGGGTTGCACGCCGCAACAATATTATATGTGATTGGGTTGCACACCACAACATGGAGTAATAAGGTAGGACAGGAGGGGTCGGATTTCACGCCGTAACAGTGAGACATGATTGGATCGGGTTGCACGCCGCAATAGTAAGATATGATTGGATCGGATTGCACACTGCAACAGTAATATATGGATTGGATCGGGTTGCGCACCGTAACAATAAAGAATAAAAGTGGATTTTGATTTGTTACTATTTCCTTATTCTTACTGGTGCGACCTTTAAAATGTTCTTTATGCGTTTCTCCGGAGTTACTGTTGGTACTTGATATTCCCCCACAGCATGTTCTCCTTCCCATCTTTAACTGCTAGTTTCCGTTATTATTGTTTGTCGTATATGCTTTAACTGTATAGGTTTATTTGGTAGTCTCGTCCTAGCCTCGTCACTACTTCGCCGAGGTTAGGCTCGACACTTACAAGCACATGGGGTCGGTTGTATTGATACTACACTCTGCACTGTGTACAGATCTCGGTACTGGAGCATACGAACCTTAGCTATGGGTTGCTGCCTTTAGTCCATCAGGAGACCCGAGGTAGACTTGCAGGCGTCCCCAGGCCTTAGTGTCCCCTCCCTATCTAGTTTCTTTCTGTTCTTTTATATTCCAAAGACAGACATGTACTTTTCTTGTTCCGACTTTATTTGTAGTTTTCTTAGATAGTTCGTGAGATTGTGACACCAGTTCTGGGTGGCTTATGTTATGGATTTGTATCAGTATTATCTTAAATTGTTACATTTCATTCTTCCGCTTTAATATTTTTATTGTTTATAAATTGTTGACCCACAAGTGTTAAGAGATTTAAAATGAAAAGGGTTAAATAATTGGAATAATCGGCTTGCCTAGCTTTCACTAGTAAGCGTTATCACGACTCCCGAGGGTGAAAAATTCGGGTCGTGACACGTATAGATATTCTTCACCACACCTACACGTCATACTCAACACTAAAACGAAGCAAATAAGGCCACAACTCCTATTCCCTCAAGCTGAGGTTAGACCAAACACTTACCTCAATTCCACGGACAAAATCAAGCCTCAATTACCGCTTTACCTCTCGGTTCCACTTCCAATCCACTTGTATCTAGTCAAAATTTACTTAATAACATCAATAAATGCTAAATTAACTAACTCTAATGCATGGATATAGATTTTCCAATATTTTTCCCAAAAAGTCAAAAATCGGCCCCAGGCTCGCTTGGTCAAAACTCGAAGTCCAAACCAAAACCCAACTACCCATTCACCCACGAACCCAAATATGCAATTGGTTTTGAAATCCCACCTCAATTTGAGGTCCAAATCCCCAAATTTTGAAAATCCTAATTTCTACCCAAGAACATCCAATTTCCTATGAAAAATCCTAGATTTTGAAGTGAAATCATATAAAAAGATAAAATAGATTGAAGAAAAAGAGTTAAGATCCATTTACTTATGATTTGGGGAAGAACTTGCTCTAGAAAAATCACCCTTAGGAATTTAGGCTTTGAAATATTGAAGAATGAAGTGAAAATCCCGTCTAATTCTCACTTAACAGGCTGCAGTTATCGCAACTGCGATCAGGAGTTCGCAATTGCGAAGGCTCCAGAGATTTTTCCAGAGATTCCGGCCTAGGTTTCGCATTGCAAGGTTGGCCTTCCTAGGCCTTCTTCACATTGCGACATTATTGTCGTATTTCCCAGGCCTCTGATCTCGCAATTGTGAAGCCTGATCTCGGATTTGCGAGATCAGAGGCCTGTGCAAAACACTAGATGCACAGCTGAGTTTTTCCTAAGTTCTAATCACAACGTGGCCTATCCAAAACTCACCCGAGCCCTCGGGGCTCCAAACCAAATATGCACACAAGTCTAAATTGCGAGACAGACTTGCTCGTGCGATCAAATTATCAAAATAACATCTTAAACAACGAATTTACTACCAAAATTCATGAAATTCATAGGATAGTTCAAAATTTCTATTTTCTCAACCTAGGGTCCGATTTATATCAAATCAACTCTGATTCTTACCAAATTTCACATATTCGACTTAAATATTATTTTAAATCACTACCCGGCTCCGGAACCAAAATACGGGCTCGCTACCATCAAGATCACACAACATTTCATTTCCAAAAGTTCTTATATTTTGCAGCAAATAATTTTCTTTAAAAAATTCTTTTCTCGGGCTAGGGACATTGGAATTTGATTTTGGACATACACCCAAATTCTATATTTTACTACGGACCCTACGGGACCATCAAATCATGGGTCTGGGTTAGTTTACCAAAAATATTGACCGAAGTCAACTTTAACCAATTTTAAAGGCCAAATTCAATATTTTTCTTAAATTTCACATAAAAACTTTCTTAAAATCCGCCCGAACTACGCACGCAAATTGAGGATAAAGAATATAAGGTTTTCAAGGCCTCGGAACCCGGATTCGGATTCTAAAATACAAGATGATCCCTTTGGGTCGTCACATAAGTATTTTGCCTAGCTTTGTTGAGGGAGTTTTTCCTCCTATTTGTCATTGTTTGCTATATGCGGGGGTGATACATATATGAGGTGACGAGCGTATATGTATATGCCAGGGTTAATCATGCTCGGAGGTAGATCATGTTATAATTGTGTCTTGTATAATTACATAACCATCTTGCTTCATGCCTCACTTGACTTCTAGATATTAAGAGCGTAGTATCAAATGTTAGAATCGAGACTTAGCCTATTGTAACTTGATCAATATGATCGAAATTCTAAGAATACATTGATGTGTCTAATTCGATCATCTCTATGCATAATTATTAATACATTGCTACGGCTGGTATTTTGAGATGCTAGATTCTATACTTGTGTTGTTGATAAATTGTGAGATTTGTCGAAGTACTTGAATTATATGGCCTTGAGGGTTTATTGAATTATTGTTGTCTTGGAAAGCAGTGATTGAGAATTTATTTTGAATATTCATTTGAACACTCTCCTAGATGTTATTTATACTTTATGCCTTGCCATTTTATTGATATTCATATGCTTGGTGAGGAAGAGTGTAAAGCACGAAGGATGATGTCGTGCCATTGTTTATATTCATTATCATTTGAGGAAGAGTGAAAAGCACGAAGGTGATTTCGTGCCATTGTTTATATTCATTATCATGTGAGGAAGAGTGTAAAGCACGAAGGGTGATGTCGTGTCATATCATTTGTGAGTAAAAGCACGAAGGGTGATGTCGTGTCATTGCATTTATACTATTATACTTTTGTATCATTGCGAGTTCATGGCATGATGGGTGTTTTCGTACAAGGGAGGAAGAGGGACATGCATTATGTTATGATATTCTTTTCTTGCAGATATCTTCAAGTCTTACCTTGAATTATTATTGTCGTAGTTATGGTCCTTATGTGACTTGTCATCACTATTCTGTCCTCATTCTTTATCTCAATCGTTGATGTATTGCCTATGCCTTCTACTTGTTTAACTTGTAAACATCATGCCTACTTCCTGTTGTTATGATTGCATCCATGTCATACCTGTTTTGTTGCACTTAGGTACGGGTCTTCTTCCATGATTGGTCATTCATGCCTCTACTTATTGCATTATAAAGAATATATACCCCCCCCCCTCCTCTTATCTGTTATATCTATCTTCATGCCTCCATCACGCTAGTTAGTTGAAGTTATAACCCTTTTTCCTAATTGTTGTCACTACCTCTATGCTCTTTGATTAGTCTGTTACCGATGTTCTCCTACACATTCTCGCTTATTATTATTGCTTGTGTATTTCCATCCTTGTCATTTCTATTGTTGGTATTATTTTACGCATATATGGTGAGGATGAGATAAATGCACGAAGGGTATTGTCGTGCCATTGGATTTGATGTCTTGAGTATTTCTCTCATACTATGAAAGTTTTGAGGTAATTGTTGTGGTTCATGGGTTTTCGTTCTAAGGAAAGAGTTGGTCGAGATGCTGGAAACTGTTGAATTGTGATTCTTCCTGGTACTCTATTATTGCTTTGTATAGTCGTATCTTGTACTCTATTCTATTATACTATAGTATAGTTCTATTGCAAGTTTACATTACTGTGCTTATCAATAAGCATCTTTAACTAAAAGTCTCGTTACTACTTCGATGAGGTTAGACAAGATACTTACCAGTACATGGGGTCGGTTGTACTGATACTACACTTCTGCACATTCCGTGCAGACTTTTGGAGCGGAGCTGCTAGTGGAGTCGGGAGCTGACCCTGAAGATGTTCATTTGTTCCGGATAAAAGCTGCCACTTCTCCTTGGTAGTTTTAGACATTATTAATTTGTTCATATAGTTTTCAAACATATCGTGTGATTATTTGTATCAACTTTATAAATTCTAAGTCTTAGAAGCTCATGATTTGTACTCTCAGTTCTAGGGTAAATTTGTAAAAGTTCAGATAATCCTATTTTAATTTCCTATAAGTTCATTTGGCTTGTATCCTTTGTTAGTTGGCTTACCTAGCAGGTCGAGTTAGGTGCCATCACGACTTATAATTTTTGGATCGTGATATAAATTATGCTGGTTAAGACTAAATTAAACAAATAGAAATATTTTCGATTAAATGCCATTATAACTAACAAACTATTTTTAACCAACAACAACAACAAAAATGAAAATATGATAGAATGAGGCAAGGGTATACCTATTGAAAGAAAGATGAAGCAATTGAAGCGATTTTCAGTGAGGTTCAGTTGGACTCCGATGGTTACAAAATGAGCTAAAACTTACATTAATCGATTGCTCTTGACAAGAGCAAATGATCAATGTCAGTTTCAAGTCAAAACGATTAAGAATCATTGAAGAAATCGAAGAGAAATAAAAACTAGGTTTTGAAATTTCTCAAATTGGAAAATCAGGGGAATCTATGGTATTTTGAAGGAAATTGAGAGGAGATATGGGATGGGGAGAAGACGGGGGTTGTAGGGTATTGATTTGAGGGAGTTTAAAGCTTGGTCGCCGGCGGAGATGGGTTTGGTAGTGAAAGGCGGCTAGGGTTTGAGAGTGAGGAAGATGAGAATGGCAAATGATCTCTAGGATTTGGGGGGGTCGGTTCGGACAATTAAAAGAAAAGGGAGATAGTTGTGGGTCGTTGGATGATGGGAGATCGACGATCTGGATCAGGCGTGACAAAACGGGGTCGTTTTGGTTTAAAGGGGAATTTGGGTCGGATTGGTTTTAAGGGAGACTGGGCTTGGGGCAGATTTTTGTGGAGTTTGGACCGTCCTCTAAAGCTGGCCCAATATATTTGAAGCCTTAGCAGGCCTTTTCCTTTCTTTTTCTTTGATTTGAAGCTTAAACATGCCCACAAATTCTAAATTAAAACCTATTTTTGCGCAATTAGTCAATTCCTCTATTTTCCTAATGTTAACCTAATTTAAAATATAAATCAAACCAAATAACTAATTAATTAATCCTAAAAATGACTAATGTGTTTTTGTGATTTCTATTTAAATAAAGGCTTTTAATATATGATTAAAATCCTAATATGCAACTAAGATCCTAAAATACAATAAATGAAAGATAAGATATTTTTTTGATGATTTTTTATGATTTAAAATATTTCTAAATATGCATGAATAATGCGAACAAATGCAAAATAAATAAAAAAGAAAAACTCCTAAAATTCTATAAAAGCAATTAAAATTATTTTGGACTCTTTATAGGAGCAATTTCCTATGTAGGGCAAAAATTAGGTGCTCACAGTTGTTTAAACAGTATGTACAAGTTAAAAAAAATTAAAAAATAGGTACAGATTAAATAGGGGCGGTCAAATAGGGCGGCCCATGCAATTTTTACCCCATATCTGCATTTCTGCCCATTTTTGCGTCTCTGACCAGATTTTGGCTGAATTTGCAACACTGGCCACTTTCAAATCTAACCAGAATTTTCTTCTTCTCTTCAATTTAGCTTCTTTTTTACCTGTTTTCCCTCAATTTCTTCTCCAACATATAAAAGCTGAAATTTACAAAAATCACAATAAGTGCACTATTTTTATCCATTAACACAATTAAAAGTCAAGCAAAAGGCGTATATAAGTTGGTAAATACCAACTTATATATCAGTATATATTGTTCGATGTGACTAGATTTTTATCTAAATGTTAATCAAACTAACATGTAGTTTGTTAAATATAATCCAAAACAAATAGAATCGATAATTGGTTTCGGTTTTGTCTTTTTTCCTTCACTTTTTAAATTTTTTTAACAATATGAATTACAAAGTCAATGTATTTTGTCCACTAGAGCTATAGATATATAGTTTATACGTCAATACTACAATAAAAATCAATCAAATGAATGAAAGAATGATATGATCTACTGAAATATCCAATTCCATCGTGAGAAATCATAGGATATATGTATACAAAGTGGGGGGGAAAGAAAAAAGAGGAGATATATACAGTTATAGGTGTTATGGTAAAAATCAAAATATGGTGGATGTCTACTCTTCCTCCATGATCTTTCTCTCAAATGATTAATGACATATTCAATGACATATTTTCTATGTTCAATGACATATTTTCTTCACTTTTCATGCCTATATAAAGGCCTTGTAATAGATAGGAAAATACACACAATTGAAGAAGAAAATCTCTTCCTTCTCTCTATCTCTATTTCTTGTTCATGTTTTACTAAATTGCTTTTATTTCTTATTCATGTTTTACTAAATTGCTTTTATTTCATAACACGTTATCAGCACGAGTCTCTAACCAATTGTATATATATCTACAAAATATTTCTTACATCCGGAAAGATTGCAATTAGAAGTCATACATATCATCTCATGGTTAGATGTAAAGAGAAACTACATATGGTAAGTAATGGAACGTAAGAAGGTATTATTATGTTATACTTGTCATCCTTTAATATCTCATATGCACACAACTTTGTACCATACATGTATTGCATAAGTACATATTAATATTACACCATTCATATCACATGAATGGAATAAAAAATTTGAAGTTCTATATGTGAAAATCATAGTAGCAGTTAATTGTTGATATGAGGCATGTCATGGTAACCAAGGATATGTTATATAAGTTGCCTTATGCATATTTGTGTGTTAACTATCTTAAATCTGTCCTACCGCTTTTAACATTTTCTTTTACTTGGATGAATATTTTTTCCTTTTGGATTTTTGCACTTGCATATAGTAAAAAAAAAAAGGAGAATAAAAAAATTTGTCATAGAAGAATAAATCATCTTGAAGAAAACAAGAAATACTTCACATCTTTATCTAGGTTGATTAATTACTTCTTTGAAATTTGGAAAACAAATCAGCTACTGAGAAAGTATACTTCATAATTTATGGTCGTATCATTTGAAAGCAAACAGTGATTAGTATGACTACTAGAAGAGGTATTTTCGAGTACCCATGACCTACTTGATGCTTGTTACTGACTTACCATTTTTAAGTATTTTATATGAATGATGAACAAGCTACAACTGGTAAGTTGTTACCTATAATGTCACTTTTCAGGTAATATAAATGCTAAATTTATGTATTAGTACTATATATGTGTTGTTACCTATATGATATACTTTTGATAAATTTATTCACTAATTGCTTGGTTAAATTGAGTGAAGGAAAGTCATGGCGTTAAATCAAATCCAATAGGTAGGGTATACCCCGAAAACAACAATATTTTTTAGAGAGAGTCAATAAATATTATGACAATAATTTTATAATCCATTTAAACTCTAATAGAATTTAGAAGAAATATTCTGACTACAAAAGGTTGTATTTCATATAGATGCTACAAATAATTAATAAAGCTTTACGCTGATTTGAGATTTATACACTTATTTAAGAAAGCAAATTTGATTTGCTAAGTTGTAAATTAGTTGTGTATAACTTTCTTGGCATGTGTTTGAAATTAAGGCTTGAGAATGAATCTCAATATTGTTTAGCCTATTATGCCACTGATTGAGGGTAAGACATCGGGATGCTCCATAATGATAAGAGTTGGGTTCTAGTCCCAATTTATTATGGCCTAACATGTCTTTATATTGGTAAGACATTGAGTTTGAGTCCCACTATACCATATTGATGATATAATGATGACTAAAGAAAAATAATATATTTTTTTATTAAAGGCATGAAGATTGTCCCACTTGATTTGCTCCATTCTTGAAGTGAATGTGGTAGCAGTGCATAATAAGTTTAAATGAAGACAAGTGATTGAACAACGAACGTGGGCATTCCAAAGATCAAAATAATAATAATCATCACTATGATTATAAAAGGAGAACAATAAGGGTTCTCAAAATAGTCCTTCAAAATGTGAAGGCAATGTTTACCATCAAATTGGTATGAAAATAATAAAGCACGTTCCTGATTATGATCCATTCCTTGAAAAGAATGTGACTTGTGATAAGCATTGAGAATGCAAACCCATTCCTAAAGTTGAATGTGACAATATGTGATAAAAGCAATGAATAAAGACATGTAATTCATGATTATATGAATACCACACAACTCACCTCTAAGGGAGGTTTGAGTGAAATAAAGAGAATAAATATTATTGTGTGGTTACATGAATATGTCATTGGTCGCGTACATGTGATACGCCAAATATTATTTTGTCATGCCTTATAAAAGTTATTAAAGGCAAAATTAAAGCAAGAAATGATTTTGCTTATGATAATTCTGACCATAACAATTTATTATGATATAAGTTTCTCCGTGAAGGAGACATTTACCATATGAATGGTATGATAAAAGATCTTGTAGTACAAAAGTATTTAATAGCTCCGGAAAAATTAATTTGTTACTATCCGGATGAATAAAATTATTCATGACATTGATATTGTAAAGTCTCAAAAGAAACTTTTTGAATTTTAAATGTATAAGTCAAAGTGATTGGCATATTGAGACTATAAATTAAAGGAAGATTGAATATCTTCATATTTCTATAATCATACCGGGTAAATATGAAAGATTACCCAATTTTCTTTCTATTTGTACTACACAAATATAAGCATGATGCTGGAATCATATGCCACAAGTAAACTAGAGATTTACTAAAATAAATACTAGTTGGCATGACCGGTTGACCATCCCGGTTCAATTATGATGCGAAAAATTAATTAAGAATTATATTGACATATATTGAAGAATAATAGATTCTTCAAGAATTCTCTTGTGCTGCTTATTCTCATGATATACCAGTTAAGGTTGGGATTGAATCCCTTGATTTCTGGAACGAATAAAAGGTGATAAATATATGGGTCCAGTCACCTGCCATGTGGACCGTTTACTAATATATGATTTTTAATAGATGCATCTATTCTACGGTCACATGTGCATTTGTTATCAACTTGCAGTTTGACTTTTGTAAGATTGCTTGCTCAAATTATTAGAGCACAGTTCCAGAATATAAATTATGATGATTTATCTTGATAATACTGGCTTAAATCCAAGTTGGTTTAGCAGAAATTGTATGCTTCCAATTATAGCTAAATCATTGGTTATGAGAACAAAACTCCAAAAAAAAACGAATTTTGGTATGAGATGTATTATTTAATATACAACAGCACTTGTACGCATCTAGCCAAGTTATGAAAATTTTTCCCTATCACAATCGGTTCAGGGTCAGGAACCAAATAATTTTTATATAGAAATATGGATATGCTATATGATTTAATTATGCTACCATAATGCAAAGAGATGGGTTCCCAAAGAAGGTTGGGAAATGTGTTGGTGATCCCAACATTAGGGGGAGAAAATGGGCAGCTGAGAAAGTGATACGTGAAATGAATTATTATGAATACATATAATTCCTCGTACAAGAAAATATGAACTTGAAGTTCAAGTGATAATTCATTTACAAATTTTTGCCAGACGCATTTGCTGACCCAAAGCTAAATGTCATATTTCAACTGCTAATGCTCCAAATAGAATAAAGTCCATGAGGGACAGAGTCTATGGCACGCATGAAGCGTAACAGACCAATCGGTTCCAAAGATAAAACTCCTTGAAGAAGGAGAGGGGCAAATGTTCAAGATGGTCATAATAAGGAGGCAAGTACTCTAGAAGAGCACCGCGACATAACATTTCGTAAGACCTCATGTGAGAGGCTCAGGTGCCTGAAAATAATGAGATAAAGAGATCTCACTAAGTTATGTCTTTATTAGGTAATAATGGAACCAACGTAGAGTGATCATCGATGATATTGTTAACATAATGTAGCGCTCAATATTATTAATATTGACGAGGATCTTGAGCTCAAATCTGTCATGAAATTTGGACCGATAAATGATTGGCCAAATGAAAAACACGCAATGAAAATTGACTTCACTTGAAAAAATTTGAAGTTGGGTGGATAGTCCCAACACCTAAAAGTATAAGCCAATGGAGGTATAAATGTGTTCTTGTGCAAAAAGTTCCAGTCGATAAACATAAAGATGACTTGTGACACAAGAAAATTAGTAAATATCATCACATTGATTATATGGAGACATGTGTCTCTTATGATGGATATAATCATTTCAAGTTTTAATTTGGCAATACATGAAAACTTGATATGCGTATAATGGAAATCATTGAAGGATTAAAATTGTTCTGAAGTATATTAATGTTTCCAAGAAATTTACTAAATAAAGCTTCAAAAATCCTTATACGGATTAAAACAATCAAGGTGCATGTGGTATAAACGCCTGTGTGAGTACCTATTGAAAGAAGGGTACAAAAATGATTTAATTTGTCATTGTATCTTTATAAAAAGATCTGGATTTGAATTTGTTATAATCTATATGTATGTTGATGATTCAAATATCATTACAACTCCCAGACAGTTTCCTAAAGCAGTAGACTGTTTAAAGAAAGAATTTGAAATAAAAGATCTTGGAAAGACTTTTTGTCTTGGTCTATAAATTGGGTATATGAAAGATAAAAATTTTATTAATCAATCAACATACACTAAAAAGATTTTAAAGAGCTTGTATGTGGATAAAGCACATCCATTAAGTACCCCGATGATTGTAAGATTACTCGATATAAATAAAGATCCACTCCAACCTCATAAAAATAATGAAGAGCTTCTTGGTCCTAAAATACCATATCTTAATGCAATTGGTGCGCTAATATATCTTGCTAACACTACAAGGCCTGACATAACTTTTTCAGTTAATGTCTTAGCAAGATATAGCTCCGCTCAAAGAAACATTGGAATGAAATCAAGCACATATTGCATTATCTAAGGGGGATTACCGATGTGGGCTTATTTTATGGCAATGATTGCAATACCGATCTTGTTGGTTATGTCGATGTGGGGTATTTATCTGACACACACAAGGCTTGATCTCAAACATGTTATGTGTTTACATGTGTGGCACTGTCATATCTTGGCGATCGACTAAGCAATCAATCGTGGCTACTTCTTCTAATCATGCTGAGATAATTGCTATTCATGAAGCAAGTCGAGAATGTGTATGGTTGAGGTCTACTATACATCTTATTCGAGACAAATGTGGTTTGAAGTGTGATAAACTACCCACAGTTTTGTATGAAGAAAATACAACATGCATAGCCCAATTAAAGGGAGGATTCATAAAGGAGTTAGGACAAAGCACATTTCACCTAAATTATTGTTCACACATGATCTTCAAAAGAATTGTGATATTAATATGCAACGGATCCGTTCAAGTGATAATATGGCTGATTTGTTCACCAAATATCTATCGGCGTCAACCTTCAAGAAACTAGTGTACAAGAATGGGATACGAAGGCTCAACGATGTGAACTAATGATCTCATCAGGGGGAGTTAATACGCGTTGTACTCTTTTTCCCTTACAAGGTTTTGTCCCATTGGGTTTTCCCTGCAAGGTTTTTAACGAGGCAGCCAAAAGGCGTATTTCTAAATATGTGTACTCTTTTTCCTTAATTAGGATTTTTTCCCCATAGGGCTTTTTCCTAATAAGGTTTTAACGAGGCACATTATTTATGGACATCCAAGGGGGAGTGTTATAATAAAAATCAAAATATGGTGGATGTCTACGCTTCCTCCATGATCTTTCTCTCAAATGGTTAATGACATATTCAATGACATATTTTCTATGTTCAATGACATATTCCATGACATATTTTCTTCACTTTTCATGCCTATATAAAGGCCTTGTAATAGATAGGAAAATACACACAATTGAAGAAGAAAATCTCTTCCTTCTCTCTATCTCTATTTATTGTTCATGTTTTACTAAATTGCTTTTATTTCTTATTCATGCTTTACTAAATTGTTTTTATTTCATAACAATAGGATATTTGTTTGTGGGAACAGAATATAGGAATATAAGCTAGGCAGATTACTCCAAAAAGAAGAGAAACGTTAAATGAAAAGGCAAAAATTATGAGGTCCAAATATAATGGGAGAGCCACTTTTCCGCCCCAATGGTCCAGTTGATTATAGGCGGACCTACTCTTAGGGTAGGAGGTCACCGTGCCCAGTAATTTCGAAAATAACGTATGTATATGTATATGTATATATTTTAAATAACAGATATAAATTTTTAATTGATACTTTAAGACCCAAAGCTTCGCAACTGTATTGGTCGATTTGGAAGAAGGGCACAACTTGACTTTTAACGTATTGCTTGAGTTTGATTTCCACTTCAGTATTTGCTCAAATATTTATTTGATAGTAATGCCCCCACCACTTTCAAGCCTATGAGTGGATATTGTAATAGTTACTGCATATGACTACGTATATGTCTTTTAAGTTATATACCCGTCAGTTTAAGAACTTTTACACAAACATACTATTTTAATCTGTTATAGCAGATAATTTATGTTATCTTTAACATCATATAAATTTTATGTTTTAGGAGGTTTACTTATAAATATACATTGAATGACCTGATAGTATAAAATTCCTCAGATCCGTTATGTCATGTCAATTGTCTTAGCTCTGCTATAAACATGTGCTTGTAGGAAACTGGGAGTGAATGCCACATGGCTTTTGTCTTTTGGTTTTTTACAGTAATTTCTATAGTCAGTTTCCTCTACATTTTTGCTCTTAATTATGTCGGAGTAAAATATATTATGCAGAAGAAAATAAAAAATAAAAAAAAAGAACTAAAGGGAAAGAGGAAAAGATATTTTCCACATAAAATAGCAATATTTCTTGAATATGTAAAGAAAAAAAAATTTCTCAAGTCTTCTCAAGTTGTTGTTGCTCCCGTAAGATGAAAAACCAAGTTTCTAATGCTAGAGCCCGTTTGGCTTAGCTGATTTAGAGTAGCTGATAAGTATTAGGTGTTGAAAAGTACTTTTAAGTGTTGAAGCTGATTTAAAAAATAAGCAGTTACGTGTTTGGATAAAAGTGCTGAAATAAATAATAAGCAGCTGAAGAATGGGGTATATGAAGAGTTTTGTTTTAAAAAAAATACTTTAGGGATAAAATAGTAAATATTTTGGTCAAATCTAAAGCGCTTATAAGCTGAAATTTGATAAGTTGGGGGAGACCAACTTATAGCTTTTGGCTTATTTTTGGCTTATAAGCACTTAACTTATAAGCATTTTTAATTTTACCAAACGCGTAGATAAGCCAAAAAGTGCTTATAAGCCAGTTTGACCAACTTATAAGCTTAGCCAAACACCCTCCTAGTCATGTTATCACTCAATGGGGGTAAAAGTTATACTAAAAGAATGTGAAGGAACAAGGGGGTAACAGCCAAGATTGTCGTGTTTTACGATCTACATAAGCTTGTTGCTCAGATATACCGCCAAGGATTGTCGTGAGATGAATGGATCCCTCAAATTTTGCGAATGAAAAAAAAAATCTTAATTGGGAGTGTCATTGTTTAATAAGCTTATGCGATGCGAGTTCAAATTTATCGATTGTACGTGAAAAAAAATTACTTAGATAACTTTACTAACAATTGACAAAGTTCAAGGTAGACAAAGTTTGACCTGACCACCCCCTCTCTCAAGTATCCCAATAAAAGTCAAGGGACTTAAATAACGAATAAAGATCACATATAATTTTTAAGTTCATATTCTAATTGACAAAATACATACTTTACTCATTCACCTTGCACTCAAATTCCTCTTACACACTTGTTAAATACGGAAATAGTATTACACACTAAAACTTTTAAAAGTGTGTCAATTACACACCTCTTTTTCCATGTGTCACACGCGTGTATTACACATAAAAGAGGCACGTGAAAACTAAAAAAATCATCTGAAATTAAGTTTTTTTATTTTGTTTTTTCTGTTTTTTAACTATTTCCTTTTTAAATTAAAGAAAAAAATATAAACTCATGTCTTCATCCTCAACCCCAAACCCCAGCGCTCCCCCCCTCCTGTTCGTCTTCTTCCCCAACCCTCATTCTAGTTTTGTCTACCCCTTCATGTTTTTCCTCTCCAACCCCCATGATTAAGAAGAAAAAGAAAAAGAAGAAGAAAAGAGGAGCTATTGGGTCTTGTAAAAATCACAATTATTGACCTTTTGAAAAAGCTTAAAAATTTGATTTTGGTATTCCATGACCTAGAAAATTAATTTGAATTCGTGATTATTATTGAGTATAAATTTACTAAAAATATGCTGAAAATTTGGTGATTAATTTTGATAAAATTCAAAAAACACCATTAACAAATTTGAAGCTTTGGGTTTAAACTTGAATTTGAAATTTGTATAAGGATTTGTGATGAATGTTGTTAAAGCTTGTTATAAATTGGCAAAGAATAGAATCAGTAGTTTGGTGATGGTGGAGAAGATGATGGGGTTGGGAAGATGAGGAGGGGGGTTTCTTTTCTGTTTTTTTTTTTTGGGAAGATGAGGAGGGTGGGGGACAGAGGTTTTCTTTTTTAGTTTTTTTTCTCGATTTATGACACGTATCAGATGCTGATTGGCACGTGTAATAGCAATCTTTAAGCATATGTGGTCAAACACTGAAGTGGTGTGTAATTGACACACTTTTAAAAGTTTTGGTGTGTAATACTATTCCCGCATTTAACAAGTGTGTAAGAGGAATTTGGGTACAAGGTCAATGGGTAAAATATGTATTTTACCTATTCTAATTTTAATTGACTCGATCGAGTACATTTTTAGATGAAGATGAGGAAAAAAGGCTGACCGGCCGGCTAGAGTAGTAACTAGTAACTTGTCTCGACATTATGGTAAAAGTAGTGATTATTTTTCAATAATTTTATAAGCGTTAACTGTTTTTCGATTATCAATCCGAAAACTGACTAGGCCGTGCTATTTTCACCAACATTATGGGTTGATTGTGGAGATTGAAGTCATAACCCACGACATCATCATGCCACGTATGTGCCATTTGGCATATATTAATGTCATGTGGAAGCTTACATAGGAGGAAGACTAGCATTTATGAGGAGATTCTAGAGAAGTATGGACATTTCCTTTGAAAGACCCTAGATCCCTATGGATTTGCTAAGAAAGTCCTTGGAATCTTCTAGGTTTGTAGAGAGTTCTAGATATAGCCTTTATCTTGCAAATATTAAGGACTTGTATAACAATTAATATTTACATACTAGACCCTAGGAGACTAGTGTATAAAGGGGCCAATTCATCTGTAATTCATCAAGGAAATCAATCAAGTTCTCTATAATAAAAAGCTTCCTTTGGCAAATTTCTCTTGTCTTTCTTATCTAGCATTCCCTTAGCGATCTTGAGTGTGGTAAGGCTGACTTGGCATAGCAAGAACGTGAGCAAGTTGTGCAAGATCGTGAGCGAGTTATCAAGTGTCACACGTATACTTAGTCAAAGAATAAGGACGTGACACGTGGTATCTGAGCGAAGGTTGCAACTAAAGGAATGGCGAACAACGGAGAAATTAACACTGTCAACACCAAAGCCAACATCATCCAGGATGCTGTTGGAAAGAACGATTGTAACAAAAAGAGGGATGTCACCAAGAAGAGCTAGGAGGTATCGCCTGAGGTTAAGCCAAATAAAGGGTTTGCATCCCAAGAACCATCTGCCACTGAGGCGAGCGAGGATGAAGTGGAGGTCTTGCCGAAGGACGTCTCGCTCGGTAAAGAGTGGGTGATGGAGGAGAACGTGGGGATGGATGCCGTCAAGATCTTTGGCCAATACTTAAGGAAGGTGGAAGGCATCCTTAGTATTTTTGAGGGACACACTCTTGAGGAGATTGAGAGTAACCGAAATGACTTGGAGGGACGTACACAAACTGTGATGGAGCTAAGGCAAACCATCACTGCCTTGGAATGCAGACTCATGGAGGCCTTGAGTACTATCAATGCTATGAAGGCAAAGATAAAGTCATTCGAGGAGCATGTCAATACTGGCATGACCGAGGCAGATAATAATATTGTTGTAATGAGGGAGGCCAAGATCGAGGCTCTTAAACCGCCGATGTTCAAAGGTATTCGTGATGCACAAGAAGCGGAGAACATTTTTTGGCACTTAGAGAACTACTTCAGGCACGGTAAAGTGAGGGAGGACGAGGCTAAGATCAACACTGATATATTGTAACTCTCAAAGATCGTTGTGTTGTGGTGGCATCGAAAGTGTGCTCACATAGAGAAGGGGCTATGCAAGATTGATATGTGGGAGCAATTCAAGAAGGAGTTGAAGAAGCAATTCTACCCGGTGAATGTGGTGTATGAAGCTAGGCGAAAGCTAAGGGAGCTCCGACAGACGGCCACAATTTGAGAGTATGTGCGTGAGTTCACTACCTTAATGCTGCAAATCTCACCATTGTCCGGGGAAGATTCTCTCTTCTACTTCATGGATGGGTTGCAAAATTGGGCAAAGCAGGAGTTAAGAAGACATCAAGTAGCCAATCTGGACGAGACCATAGCGGTAGCCGAGTCTCCCATTGACTTCAAGATGGAGTCTGCCAAGTTCAATAAAGGCAATGCCGAGAAGGGTAGGGGGATCATGATAAGGACAAGGAGAAAGGCATAGCCGAGATATACAAGGGCAATGGCAAGGGGCCATCCCATAACGGACTAGGGTCGAGAAACGATAAGGGGTCGGAAAACGGCAGCGAGTACGTGCCTAAGGGAGGGTGCTACTTCTGCAAAAGGATCATATCGTGCAAGTGAATGCTCAGAGTTGGGGAAGCTTGCAGCAATGAACGAGAATTTTGCTCAAACACACAAGGATGACACAGGAGGGACTGTCTGCATTCGGGGGATGCGCTTGGAATCTAAACCCGAAAGTAGAGCATTCTAAATCCTATCTTGGCATCATGGTGGTAGCAAGAAAAGTTGGGCGGACATAGTTGAAGAGGATGGAAAGTTACAAAGTGATGGCATGCTATGGGACCTAGACGATGCACCAACCAGAGGGGACAAGTTTGCTAGCAAGGGTGCGATCACGGAGGGCAGCCAAATAGGGAGTGGAAGCATGTACCCGATGCTTGAGAAGCTGCTAGACTTGGTTGAGTCATGGGGAGATTCAGGCCAAGAGCAAGGAGAGGCATCCGATGGGTGGAGGATCGAGGCCATCATTGCTAGCCGTCCAAAGTAAAAATGGGGCAAGAAGAAAGGTGACCAGTACCTTGTGACACGGGAAGGCGAACCGCTCCACAGAGCATCATGGCTAATGGACAAAGATCTTTGGCGACGCCAAGGCAAGGTGCGCGCGTACGTGTCGTGCTTAATTTGTGCCGAGAGCGGCACAAAATTGGGTGGGGGAGAGTGTCATGACCCGCCACATCATCATGCCACGTAGGTTCCATTTGGCATATATTAAATACCACATGGAAGCTTACATAGGAGGAAGGCTAGCATTTGTGAGGAGATTCTAGAGAAGTATGGACATTTCCTTTGGAAGACCCCAGATCCCTATGGATTTGCTAGGAAAGTCCTTGGAATCTTCTAGGTTTGTTGAGAGTTCTAGAGATAGCCCTTATCATGTAAATATTAAGGACTTGTATAACAATTAATATTTACATATTAGCCCCTAGGAGACTAGTATATAAAGGGGACCATTCATTTGTAATTCATCAAGCAAAATAATCAAGTTCGCTCCAATAAAAAGCTTCCTTTGGCTAATTTCTCTTGTCTTTCTTATCTAACATTCTCTTAGCGATCTTGAGTGTGGTAAGGTTGACTTGGCATGTTACAAACGTAAGCAAGTTATGTAAGATCGTAAGCGAGTTGTCAAGTGGCACACGTACTTAGTCAAAGACTAAGGACGTGACACTGAGCCCAAATGTATTCAAGATGATGTTCAAGATAGTTCAGTTTTAAGAGCTTACAATTTGCATCACGATGTACGAAAATTTCAAATAGATGTTTGAAAGTTAATAACGCCTTTGGTTCCTTAGTTATTGGTGAATTTTGATTTTGATCCTTGTAATAGACTCAATTCAGTTAACCTTCAATTAATTAAAGTGCATGTATTTTTATCTTTTTTTATGTAGGAAATTCATTATATTTGGCTATTTTTAGAACTATATCAACCTCAAATATAGAGTAACAATACAAAGTTAACGTAATACACGAGTAATTAATTTGTAGGATGGTTAATAATTCGTAAATCTGTATAATACTCACAAACAAAGGGATCAAAAGTGTACAAGGGACTAAAATTAAAATTTTATTAATAACGAAGGGACTCCAAAAACTCCAGCAACCACGCAGTGAGCACAAATCTATCCAACTATTCTTTCGCCATTTACTAAATACCGTGGCATACCCCGATTTCTAATATGAGAGCCCCATAACTCTTAGTAATATCATTTCTGATATACTCTTAACTTAAAAATGTGCTTTTCTAATCCTACGACCAACAGAATTAATCTAAAGTTGAAACTTATTCTACCAAGCTTAGTTGTAGAAAACTTACACAGAAAGAGAAAATATATATATCAGGGTACGTATGTAGAAAGAGTTCAAGGTATGTATACAATATCATTTTTACAGTGGCAGATCCAAAATTTATAGGTCGTGGGTACTTCACTAATCTTAGTGTAAATTCACAGTAGCCAAACATGATCATAATGGACGCTCATGGTCAATTATTGAATTTTTTGAAGTATTATCTATGAATACATAAGACAATTTGGCCAAAGCCAATGGGTGTTTCAGCACATATGCCTCCAAATGTAGATCCGTCATTACACTTTTACTTTTCGTAGCTAGTAATATGTCTTTATTTTCAAGATTACAAATCTCACATTTTAAAAGCTTATATGTAGATATTCTTTGGGTGATCTGATGGTGTAAAAATACTTTATGCTGATTGAAAAATACTTTTACCAATATAAGAGCAACAAGGAACAACATGTGCTAAAAACACATAATTGGTTATTTTCGGTATCATTTTCTCACGAGAGTATTGATCTTTGAAGTTGAGAGACTGACAATCAAATGTTTTCAAGGGAGATTTTTCTCTTGAAATTGGCTTGAGAATAAAACTTCTTTGAACAATAGGTAGGTGATTACGGCCTATTTGGCCCTAAGAAAATTTTCACTTTTTTCGAATTTTTAAAACTTTTTTTGGCAATGTTTGTCTATGAGAATTTCGAATTTCACTTGAAATTAAATTTCAGAATTTTTCGAAAATTTGAAAAACTCCAAAAATTTGTTTTTCAAAATTTTCACTTCAAATCACTCACAAATTCAAAAACAACTCCAAATTGTATCTTCAAATACAACTCTAATTTTTAAATATCATTTTCACTTTAGGACATATTCTCTGTTCCAGTGTGGAATTTTTATTCAGTAATGAGCCTTGAACTGTCATATTCCTAGGCCCCTATAACTTATTTACAGCAACTTTTGTAATTTAGGCATATGTCAAAATAGCAAACTGTTTAACTACTTGATACAATATGTGGCTATTTTGTGAAGACCTTTTTGTAGAAAATGACATATTTATTTAGTAGTTGGATACATAACCACTTGGTCATTTTGGTACGTACTTGATTGGCTAAATTAGAGAAGGTTACAGTATACGAGATATTTTAATATCTTCAAGCACCAACCAACTATATGTTGGGATGCAAAATTATGTTTATTCTTAATTAAAGGTCTCGAGTTCAAACCTCAGGAATTAATATAGAAATTTCTACTAAAAACCTTACGTGGCGCGAATTAATTATTGATCAAAAAACAATATCTTGAGTTGCTTTGGTCTCTGTTTGTTGCTTTATTTTCATTGTTCTTTGAATCGAGAGTTTATTGGAAATAATATTTTTACCTTCATAAGATAGGGTATGATCTGCGTATACATTAGTCTTCTCAGACCTCACTTATGAGATTATATTGGATTTATTGCTTTTGTCTGATATTTCTTATTTTAGACCTGTCAAAACATCAGGAGTACTACATGATTTCCCAAAATGCTGAATTGTCAATATCCCCAAAATAGGAATACACCTAAATTTGAGTTATTTGTCCCGATAAGGAAAGTGCTAAACCTGACCCCATTTTTCTTAGTCGGTGAAGGCATGCCATGGCTATTATTTGATACTATAATATACTTTTTCAGTATTCTTTTTCTCTTTCTGGCTTAGTGTTTGTTTTCTCCTCTTTGTCATTGCACTCTCTAATAATTCAAAAATCTACTAAAGTAGAAAAATGATTATATTATTAACCAAAAGGTGCTAACTAAACCCTAATGTAATTTCACGGGTGGAGTTTGTGAAGGATAGTGCATATGTAAATCTTACCCCTACTCAGTAAATATAGAGAGACTATTTCCAATAGACCCTCGGCTCGATACTATATATTTCGAAGGTCTATTAGGTAGTATAATGAGTGAAAGTTTGGTTTGTAAATAAGACACTTTAATTGGCTGAGGGTTAAGACCTATATATAAAAGAAAGATCCATTGTTGAACTATTTGTTGTTTAAGTCTATGTTTATTGATCCCAGTATGTGCATTGTTTAACAATATGCCATTGCTATGCTTCATGCTAGCATTGACTGATCAAGCTAATTGTATTATCAAGAAACATATTATATTATTTGATTTTCTACTCAGTATCCGATACTCGTATTGAAGCCTCGACTAATTCGAATTCGCATCGCGTAAGATCTACCGGGATTAACTATGAATTTCTCAAATTTGTTTTAATATTTTGAAGTATTAATTTACACTGAAAATTAAATGTTTCGACCTTCACTCTGAATATTTCCTTTTTTTCTGCATGTCTAAATACTCTTGTCAGTCCTAAAACATGGATGTCAACAAACTACCAACTGCAGAATTTAACGTTAACTAACAATGAGGATTCTACGAAACAACCAAACCTTATAATGAAGATCAAACAAAAAGAGAAAGCATACCTTGAAATTTAGTGCAATCTGAGAAATCATCTGATGGATATATTAATAATTGCAAGCTCTTGCAAATACTAGCAAGAAATTAAACCAATTTCACAGATTTATTCCTTGTGTTGGGAATAAACCCCCTACCAAAATAATATTCACGGTAATAAAAGCGGAATAATAATGTAGTACCGAGATACGGTAATTAACAAGAATAAAAGAGTAACAATGACACCAAGATTTTTACGTGGAAAACCCTTCTGAATAAGGGAAAAAACACGACCCCGAGAGGAGCAACTGATATCACTATAGTAAGGAATTTACACTTTGTAGGCCCGAGTAAAAATCCTACAAAGACCACTACAATACTCAAAAGAAATAACCCTCTTTTGATATTTCACCTCACTACAATATCGCTCACACTCTCTATTTTCGTCACAGACTATTTTCTTATATCCTGTCTGTGAAACCTCACTCTTTCTTTCTAGCTCTCAGATATATTTTCCTCTGAGATTGATAATCAAAAATGAGAGCCGAAGCTCTCATTTTATAGGCAAAAACGAGCCTCCCATACTTGACATTTCAATGTTCTACAGCCTACTTTCTTTGACAGATAAAGAAAAGGTGGGTTGCCGCTCCCTATATTGAAAACTGAAGCAAGGAAGAAAACTTCTTCCTTAAATTAAGGGGCTGGACCCCACACCTTGTAATTAAAACCAATTTCCTTCATCTTTAGTATTTTATGTTGGGCTAATTCCACCCAAAGATACCGTGATGTAATACTATTCGCTTTGAGCCAAGCCTACATAATTCTTCAACGGGCTTCACCCTATTAAAATTATCCCTATAATTTATGTGTTATTTTTTTTGTTGGCAAAATATCTTAAACCCCCCCCCCCTAAACTTGGCACGTATTATTATGCACTCCACTCGGCCTTCATTCTCATTTACATCAAGATTCATCAGTACTGCCTCTAGAAGGGTCCTCCACATTGATCATTGCACTGGTTACATCTTTGAACTATCTGTGGTCTTAATTACCCCTTATACTTAGTTATTTGATAGCTATTACCCCCTTGGACGATCTCAAACTAGGAAAGTGGCATGCACTCGCTTGCCACATGGATATTCCTGTGCATGTGGCATTTTTTGAAAAATAAAATATATTTTATACCTTTTTAAGTGTGTTACTTTTTTAGATAATATTTTTCGAATAATATTTATAATAAAACTTGGCTAGAACTACATTATTTAAGCTAATTTTTTTTTATTTGGCTAAAAATAATAAAGTTTTAGTTATTATTTTTTGAATTTGACTTGAAAATAAAGATATACAGTTGAAATAAATAGTCAAGGAATCTAAAAAGATATAAGAAATATATAGTATGATTTTTATTATTTTGGCTATAATTTTTATATAGCTCTAAAAATATTTTTTTTATAGATATTACCAGAAAGAATAAAAATACACAGTTGAAATAAATAGTCATTGCATTATTTTAGCTATACCTTTTTATTTGGTAATAAATAATGGAGTTGTAGCCATTTCTTTTACTGATTTGACTCAAAAATAAAAATACACAATTAAAATAAATAGACATTATATCTAAAGAAACAAATAACAGAAAATACACAACTAGTACTCCATTTTTTTGCTAAAAGTTTTTTATTTGGCTAAAATGATGGAGTTCCAACCAAACTTTTACAAATTTGGCCCCCAAAAAAAAATATGCAGCTGGAACAAATAGATATTATATCTATAGAAGAAATTAAAAAGAATAAAAGTTAGAGTAAACTCTACATTATATGTTAAGATGAAGCAAGAAGAGATACATAGTTGTAACAAATAAATCATGATATATGATTGTATGACAATTAAAAGTTAAAAAATAACCTACTTGGAAGTCGATTTTTCAATTTTTCTTCACTCTCACGCGCTTAAAAGAGAGTGCATCCAAACTCTTTGCCACATCAGCGTCCAGGGAGGTAATGGCTCTCAAAAGGCCAAGTTCAAGGGGGTAATTAAGACCACAAATAGTTTAGGGTTGTAACCCATATCAAGTTTAGGAGAATTTTTAAGTATTCCACCTTTTTTTTCGTATCAACTTCCAATATGGAATTTTCCTTGCAGACTCAACAATCTTCATCAAAGGCGGGTTCAAGAGTTAAAGTTTATGGGTTTTCACAATGATATTAAGTTAATATACAATAATTACCAAACGAACGGATTGCATTTCAAGCTAAATATTCTTATATTTTGATGTATTTTTAAATAAAAATAGAGAGTTTGGACAAAAGTTTTACTGGATTCAAGTGAACCCATACTTAATAATATAGATCCGCCAATACTTATCCTCGAACTAAGTACCACATGGCTCAATTCCACAATTTATAGATTCATTTAGAGATTCACTATATGAAGTAAACATCATTCAAGTATTTACGACCACCCAAGCCCACATATTTCTTTTTTCGTGTGCATCTCCAAATCACGCTATAAAGGCAGTAAATTGGCCCGCAAAGGGGTAAAAGCAGTAAGCCGGCTCGCTCGTTCCCTACCATTACTCTCTGCTATTTCGATACTCGTCTGAATGAATTATTGGATCTAATATCCTTAACTTGGTATCACATAGTATTCTTGAGGCCGAGCTAGCAAGGTCATCCTCTAAAGATTCACAACATTAAGAGTAACCCTATACCTTATTATATGTAACTTATTTTTCTTATTAACTTCTAATACATGACTTTGTTAGCATAGCCAACATTTTTTGCAGTAACAAATAATAGGAAAAAAAAAGGAATTTTATTCAAAATCAACAAAGAACATGTCTTTAATTTCTTGACTCTGATCAACTGCAATCTTGGGAGTTGATTGAAATACCTAAAGAATAATTTAGGCACAAGTAAAAAATTAAAAAAGACTATTCTATCAAATTAGTGAGAGAACGGGATACAAAAATCTTTTTTATTCACTTATAAACTCTTGAATCTCTCTACATCGCTTTCTCATAGTTGCCTCTCCACATTACAACCTTAGGAAATAAGTAGTAACACCCCCTATTTATAGTACTACAAAACCTAATTGTTGACTAGACTAAGAAACCTATTCCAATATGATTTTCGTAAAACAAAACCAAACTAGACATGAATTAAGTAAACTAACAAATATTATACTGATCAATTTGTTTGTTGGAATGGTAAGCTCTTAGGACTTCTTACAATGAGCAATAGCAGCCTCAATTGAACCCATCTTTGAAGTGAAACTGTTGCTTCTCTTGAGTAAATTCAACTCATAAAAGCCATTATTGGAGTTGAAAGAACAATTAGATGACGAGAAAGAAGTAGAACCACCAGATTTTGCTGCAGAAAATGACCTACTATGATTATTACTACTAAGTGTTGGACTAGCACACCTTCTGTTATGTTTCAATGGGATTTTCTTGGACACCTTGATCATATCATTACCATTTGAAATTTGTTGATCATATTCATATGTAGAAGCAGATTTACAAAACAAAGATTTGAGAAATGCCTTTGAAGCCTTAATCTTTTGGCTAAGTGAAGATTTTTTAATGAGGTTGAGCTTCTTTGACCATACTTTCTTAGGACTATTAATGAGTTCAGTGGACAACTCAAAGAAGTGATCATTTGGATTAAGTTCCAAACTTACCCTACAAGATCCTGAGGGTGTGATTAACAAGTTTATGCTAAAACATTCTTCTTCTTCAAAGGAATCTTTTGAGTTGGGAAGTATTTTTTGGTTAAGAGGAAGAAGTTTCCCTTTGTAGAAGAGTTCATCAGCTGAGGAAGTTGTGGTTTTTTTGTCATTTGTAAACTCAAATTCCCTATTTTGAGGGGAAGAGACAGTTGGACATGAAATGTAAGAGCAATAAGAGTTCACTTCAATGTCTATGTAATCTTGAGATGGAGGAGGATTTGTGGCCATTTTTTCTTGAGTCTGAGGAGCTGAGTTTGGTGAAATGTAAAGGAGAGAGGAAGAGCAGATCCTTTGAAGAAAAATGGTGCCAATAGAGGATCAATATATATATAAGAGAAACGTGAAATCCCTGGGGCTCAAATATAATTGGAGGGCGACTTTTCTGCCCAGTGGTCAGCCCGGTGCACAAACCATCCTGCGGTCCGAGAAAAGGCCGCATCCTAGAGATGTGATGTAGACAAGACAGCCTACCCTAATGCAAGCACTGGTGGCTGCTTCCACGGCTCGAACATAGGTCACACGGATACAACTTTATTATTAGTCCAATGAATACTATAATAGAGGTCGACCAAGGGCAAAATTATCATTTAGTTTCTATTATTTGTATTTTGTTTTTGTTTTTCGTATTGTAGAGGAAGGCTGCAATATTCCAATTTGCTCCTTCGAACATAATGGAATTTGTTAAGATGAAGGGTGAATAAAAAAAGATAATTTTCTTTCTTAATAAATAGTGACAAATAAAATATCAAAGCTATAGCTCGCGTTAATTTTCATCTAAAATAAGAGTCAGGCAGATATGATACTCTTACAGTTATAGAAGAACCTACGTTGAATTCTGGACAGATACAACATATAATTGGTTGAAAATTGATAGGAACCAAATCCTGTTTATCGGTAAAACGATATAGTTGAATTTATAACGTGGTTTATAGACAAGCGAATAGATTTGACCTAAAAATAATAAATAAATGAGAAGAAAGATAAGATTATCAAATGAAATTAAGGAGATATAAGTCTAACTAAGAACTTAGCCATTCCGATGGCAAGAATGAATGCGATGTTCCAGTGTTCAAATTGAGCATAATAAGACAATAGATTATAGCTTTTTGTGTATAGAGTTTCTTGTGTCTACAATGGTTGTTAATCCTTCTATTTATAGCCCTATTTAGGGGAACAGGATCCTTAAATCAAGCTCCTCTTGAATGAGAATAAAATCGTCATTGGTGTGTACATAACAGTTGGCTTTAAATGCAGATATTCTCCGTAACGGCTGTCCAATAAATGTTAGCCGATGACAATGCTACGAATCTTTGTAGCGACTTCGGGACTTGTTCAGCGCTGATTGCTCGCTTACATCCGGTGACAGTTGTTTGCTAACTTACATTCCACCTGTCTTTAGTGCCACGTGTCACTCCGCCATTTGCCCAGCTACCATCAACCAACTTTGCCCCATACAAATCCTTTTTATGACATCATTCAAAATAGTTTGTTGTGTATATACTTGATCAACTAATCCTTTTTCAAAGTTTATCTCAATTTAAGAAGCTAATAGTGTATGCATTTGCGAAACCTTTTAAGTAATGTGACTGGATTTGGATCGATCAAAAGCTACTCGGTATTCAACCATACAGTTTTTCCAGATTCAGACGATTAACCTACAGAATGAGACTCTGATTCTCCTTTGCGGGTTTTACATCCTGATTGAATAAGTTATATGTTGAATCTAAGAAATTAAACAAGTCATATGATTATATGAGAAATGGAATCTAGATTTTCATTAATTATGATTATTATGACTAAGAAAGTTATAATTAAAGTTGAAAATAGGCTGAATAATTAGGGATACTGGCCTTTATCAGGCCCAATCCACAATCTGAACATGGTACAAGGGAGGTCTACTCCTAAATTTTGTTTGTGGCCTATATCTTCCGGCTAGCCCATCAGGCACTTAGTAATAATTGTCGATCCATTCAATTACTAATGACTCGGGAATACTATGCATGATAGACGCTCTTAAAAATAATAGTTAGAAAAATATATATTTACTGTATATTAATGTATAATATAAGAAAATATACATATTTTATACATAATCGGCATATATTTATCATATATTGGCTAGCAGATGTTATTATGTTTGGCCGACGGGCCAAATATGTAATTTGCACATTATTACTTTGTCATCCATAGGAGGGGGAAGTGCACAGTTAGCCACTAATTAGAGATGTCTTTGCTCTTTAGCCACTGTTTAAAATGTATTTACTCTTTAGCTAGTGCTTAATAAATTTTTATCCGCCCAGACGAAAATACCCATGTGCTAGACATGGGTGTTGTGTAAATATTACGGACATGGTGTCCTTAACTTCATGAATGTTGTGTAAATATTAAGGACAAAGTGTCATGTCATGCGCTTAACTTCATATGTGCAGTGTAAATGTTAAGGACATGGCGTCCTTAACTTCATCTGTGCAGTGTAAATGTTAAGGACATAATGTCTTTAACTTGTATTTGTACCTTTTGTTGGTAAATTTTAGGACTTCATGTCCTTAACTTCATATATGCAGTGTAAATGTTAAGGACATGGTGTCCTTAACTTCATGAATGCTGTGTAAATATTAAGGACAAAGTGTCTTGTCAAGTCCTTAACTTCATATATGCAGTGGACACTATGTCCTTAATATTTACACAGCACTCATGAAGAAAGGGTAAAAACGCCTTTTCGTATTAATTTTAATAAAGTAGAGCTATTTTTGCTCAAAATTAAAAATATTTGATAAAAATTAAATACCACGTTAAAAAGTGATTATCCCACGCTATTTCTACTCCATAGGATGAAGCAACTTGCATTCGCGGCCCAAAAAGTATCTGCTTGTATTTTGTGCACAAAAATAATTGTGAAAGGTGTACAAATTCAGCACTCAATTAAGTCCTTTCTGATTATGCGAACATTTGCTTGAAGCCTTGTTCTTTGCATCTCATTTCAAATACCCTTGTTCATGTATTCCTAATCTCCAATGGAAATCAAAAAAATTGATTCATTTATAATCTTCCACTAATTGGATTAATGGATCATCCGATTGGAAATGATAACAAAATAAATAAGTTGTTAGGAGTTCTAAAATACATATACATATGGTATACCACCTAATTATCCTATTTTCTTTATGGGAAAGAAAGAAAATTAAGGAACCCGCAAATATTGAAAAAACTACAATTATTGTTAACCAAGGAAAATAAACAAGATACACTTAGGCCATAAAAACCCGTGCTCAATATATTTTGATTTTCGAGCACAAGTTTGTCGGAAAAAAATTAAATGAATTCAAGTAAAGTTTTCTCGAACGTATCAATAAACTAGACCCATACTGCAAGTTTTCTGTTTTCCTACAATATAATGTTGCTTGTGGAACTATCGATTTAAGTCAAGCTAACTCAGAAACTCGTTCTTATGGCCCAGAAATTAACCGTTGTCTTATTGAGTGTCATGATCTGAGTCAAGATGAGTATGAAGACGTAAAACATGTTTGAAATAAATTCGGGCCTAGTGCCAAGCCCGCTCAACAAATGCAACAATAATAACAACTTAGTCAGTATAATCCTACAAGTGAGATTTCAAGAGGATAGTGCATACGCATACCTTATCCTGACCTTGTAAAGGTAAAAAGGTTGCTTCCGATAAATCATCGGATAAAAAAATATATAATCACAGCCTGCTTTACTAACACGTCCAGCTCAAAAGTTAAAACAAAGTATGTCATCGCATTGCACTAAAAACTTTATTTTGTGTCTCATACAACTAATCGAAATTATTAGAAACAAAAGTTCAAATGTTTCGGGGAATCCCGTAAACCACCTTAGGTTCGGCATCAATAATCTTGATTGTTGTGGAAGCCCTAAATCCTAGTCTAGGCATGTGTTGAAAAGTTAAAATTCCGTTGACGCGGTTCAAAAAAAAGATTTTATTCAAGAAATTTAATAATTTTGTAACAGCCCAAACCGCTAGTAATATTGTCCGCTCTGGACATATGTCCTCACTGGTTTAAAATGCATCACTAGGATGTAAAGTCCCGTGTTTTGTCGATGTGGGATACGCCTAGGGTGTCACATACACCCTCCCCCTCATCCCCCAGGTCAACGTCCCCATTGAGGTTTGCCCCACCACCGTTCAAGTTTGCACACGGAGTGGCTCTGATAGTATAGGTAACAATCCAATCCACTAGTGATATTGTCTGCTTTGGGCCAAAGCCCGCACGACTTTAAAATGCGTCCTAGGATCTAAGACCTGTTTACTTACATACTCAGCATCTCTCCCGTGTTTTGTCGATATGGATTTCGCCTAAGATATCACTAATTTATATAGATATTGATAAGAAAATTTCCCTATACACAAAGTTCTATTTTCAATAAAGGAAATTCAGTTGAACTTCTCTTTGTAAGTGTGATTTCGGGGGAAAAAATCAGAAATAGTCATATTTACAAATGATAATTAAAAAATAGTTACATTTTTAAAAGTAATTAAAATTTATTCACTTTTCATGTAAAGATAAAATCTAAATAAAAATATTCTTAAAAATCACGAAATATTCTAGCACAATATGTTGGAGTTCGAATTTTTTACATATGAGCTTCCAGCATAATATGCTGGAATTTTTTTATGTGTTGCAGTTCCATAATAATATGTTGGAAGTTTATATACAAGAGCTTCATAATCTCGTATATTATGCTGGAACATCCGTGTGTTGGAGTTCCAACATAATGCTGAAAATTTACACGCAGGAGCTCCGTAATCCAACATATTATGTTGGAACTTTCCGTGTTTCTACAAAATAGTAACTATTTTTAATGACTTTGCAAATGCTGACTATTTTTCAGTTACCAATCCGAAAATTGGTTAGCCCGTACTATTTCTACTATGATTTCGCCACTGGCGAAGCTGGACTCAACCAAGGTTGTATGAGTCAAATTCTGACCACACGAGAGTCGGCACAAAAAGGAATGGTGAGGGGTCAAATAAGTCGTGATCGTATCCCTAAGGCACCATAACGACGAGTATCTCGGCCACGACCGAGGTCAAACCATCAGAAAGCATGTATGTTGAAGTACATGTCATGGCATTTATGGGGGGATGACCCAAAGTACAATTGGCAGATTAGGATATCCTAGCTAAGGACCGTTAGATAAAGGGGAATACTTACTATATATATACTAGGTAAGAGACTAGGGGGACTTCTTTATCAGGAAAAAAAGAGAAGGTTTAGAACTTGGCTTTTGACCTTTGTAATCATCATTGTGGATTCAATAAAAATAGATCCCATTGTTGTTAATGGCATTCCTTCTCTTTCTTCTTTATTTCTACATTACGGAACAGTAGCATCAAGAACGAAAGCTCGTCATTTATATTTGATGCCTTTTATAATCTTAAAGAGTTTGTAAGCTTAATTATATCTTGTTTTCTGGCTCACTATTCTTTGATCTAGAGTTAATTATCCTTAGCTAGAATTTATCCTCTATCTTCTTACTGATCCATTTTTAAGAAAAGGTTTAGCACTTTTTTGGTAAAATAATTTAGTGTCGTCTGTGGGGATTTCCTAGCTAAAATCTTATTTCCCTCTAGATCTAAAGTCAGTCAGAGTTTTACTTCCCGATTGTCGTAGCCTCACCCCCTCAATGTAAACCAACTTGAGAAAGTTGTAGGCAAGCTTTTGAAATAACCAAACAAACCAGGGTCAGATCTGTGCATGAAATCAATTGTGTCTGATATCTATATCCACGTCTTGCCGTAGCGATAGGTTTGGTACATCGTATGAGTTCTCAAAGTGGGATTACGGCCATTATGCACTAAGCACGTCCGCAATCCTATTTGTTGTATTAACGTTATATACCGATATGTACTTTCACCTCTTAGGAAGGGACGATAGCCCACCGAGTGATTCTTTGAAATAACCGGCTTGTCCTGCCTTATTTTTGTACCCATATGTACAGAGTGTAATTTATGTACCGAGTATAACTTATATTTCCCTTATTTTCTGCACATCGGACGGGATCGGACTGGGACTCGAGCTCGAGATCCCAACGGGCAAAAGTAAGTTCAGCCTATAAGAAGCCTAGATGCAACTAACGGTAAAGCCAAACACGAGGCTACCAAATCTGAAGCCGACATTCGAGTACGGGATAAAACGAGTCGTCTTGTAGCTCCCCTCTCCCCTAGCCAACCTATCAGGTCAAGGTAACAGGCAATTTCGTTTGGGTTTGACTTGTCATTTTTCCTTTTTTAATTGGGATAGGAACACGAGCATTCTCCCAGGTGTGCAAACAAGGAGCAAATGCCACCAAACACATCAGGAAAACGTTCCACACCATACCTTACCGCAGGCAACGGTCGAGTAAAACCCTCCACCCTGTACCATATTACAAACAACAGACAAACGGCTTAGAACAAGACAACTTTATCAAGAAAATATCCATAACCTAGGACTAATCAATGAGCATATGGAACATACAGTTTCTCTAACACAGACAGAACATGAACTCGAAAAGCTTGCACGTATATTCGCCATGACAATCCTACACCAACTCAGCCGACTAAATATTACAAGTCACGCCCAAACTTCGTTTGAATTAATCAAGTCCCAGGGTGCCTAGAAGCCCAAGCAATAAGTTTATCGTTCGTCCTATCAACGGCCACTCCAGGTCGAGAAATGAAAGGACTATAAACTGGGACTCCACCAATGCATACACACTATTCAACAATGCATACTACTCTCCAATAAAAGCAAGGTCGAGTGCGACATTCTTACCACTCCACTAAACCAGCGCATCGCCAAGCGAAAGTTAAATTCGATCTCGTTTGAATTAACAAGTCAAGGTTCGACCTCGTCGAACTCACAACGGGTCATAATTCGACCTCGCTCGAATTTACACCCTTACTGCCCCTGACCATCGCCATGTGAAAGTTAAATTCGATCTCGTTCGAATTAACAAGTCAAGGTTCGACCTCGTCGAACTCACAACGGGTCATAATTCGACCTCGCTCGAATTTACACCCTTACGGCCCCCGTCCATCGCCAAGCAAAAAAAATTTCGATCTAGTTCAAATTACAAAGTCAAGGTTTGACCTCGTCGAACTTACAACGGGTCATAATTTGACCTCGCTCGAATTTACACCCTTATGGCCCCCGGCCATCACCAAGCGAAGTAAAATTTGACCTCGCTCAAATATACAAGTCAAAACTGACTTCGTCCAAGTTGGCAAATCAGGATTCGACCTCGCTCGAATATACAAGTCAAAACTGACTTTGCCCAAGTTGGCAAATCAGGATTCGACCTCGCTCGAATATACATGTCAAAACTGACTTCGCCCAAGTTGGCAAATCAGGATTCAACCTCACTCGAATATACAAGTCAAAACTAACTTCGCCTAAGTTGGAAAACCAGGATTCGACCTCGCTCAAATATACAAGTCAAAACTGACTTCGCCCAAGTTGGCAAATCAGGATTCGACCTCGCTCGAATATACAAGTCAAAACTAACTCCACCCAACTTGGCAAATCTGAATTCGACCTCGCTCGAATATACAAGTCAAAACTGACTCCGCCCAAATTGGCAAATATGAATTCGACCTCGCTCGAATTTACAAGTCAGAACTGATTTCGCCCAAGTTGGCAAATCAGAATTCAACCTCGCTCGAATTTGCAAATCAAAAGTGACTTCGTTCGAACTAACATGATGAGATTCGATCTCACTAACCAAGCGAACTAAATTCGACCTCATTCGAATCCCCAATTAAAAAGCAGGGACTCATCACGGGGGATTTGAAGATTTGTTTTTTAAAAGAAAAAAGAGAAGAGAAAGAAAGTCAAAAGATACGCGACTAAAAGCAAAATGACTGTTTTATTCAGAAGATGTACATACGCAACAGCTACACCTTACAAAAGGCCAAAAGTGAGCCCCCAAGATAAAAATAATAAAAACAAACAACAACAAAAGAACAAATAAAAATAAGTACAAAAGCTGCAAAAAGCTTCACTCGGCATCATCTCCATCGTCGTTCTCCCCAGCATTATCATCATTAGAAGGAAGCCTTTCTTCAATCTCAGCACCCTCACGGCTTCCGGTGTCGCAGGGTCATAACCGTAGGTGAGACGAGCTTTGCATGCCTTAATCCGAGCATCTTCAAAAGCAGCCTCAGGAACGCTCCCCGCCTCCCACAAACCCTTGTATATATCTCGTTAGGCCTCAGCATGGACCCATAACTCGTACAAACGGCGGGGGACGGAAGCAAAGGCAGATTCTTGATGGGGGCCCTAAGCCAGTACCTGCGCCTTCTCGGCCTCAAGAGCCATAACTTGGTCTCCCAGGTTCGAGGCCTCCCGCTTGAGTTCACTGATCCACTCCTCGAGCCTTACCTCTTTCAGTGTGGTCATCGCCCTCTCGGCTTTCCACTCGGACCTGACGACACAGATAGCATCTTCCATCGTTGCCGACTTCGTTAAGCCGCCACTCGGGCTCCTTCGGCCATTTCCAACTCGGCCACCTTCCTTTCCAATTCAGTCACTTTCTCTGTCTACTCTGCATTCAGATCGGCCACTCTACTTGCATTCTGCTCAAGCTCGGCTCGCAAAGATAAAACCTTCACCTGAAGGTCCTCACATTCCACTGTAATCCCTTTGCCCAACCCTAGCTCCTCATCTTTAAACCTAGGTAGACCCTCAAGCTCGCTACATCCGCGAATAGACCGCATCAGATCCTCGTCCCTCTTCTCCAAGTCCTCTTTGAGGGATTGAGTGTTACCACCCGCCCTAAGCTGCGTGTGTATCTCACAGCACCTATCGCGATATCGGCGATACTTGGCGGCCATTTTCCGAAAGATATCAGCCTGTGTCTCAGCCTGACGAGCACATTCAAAAAAGCCAAAGGGGTGAACGAGCGCTGCGGTAACGAGCCGTAAGAAAGATAAGCAGAGCATTCCTTCCGCCGACCTTTATAGGAGTAGGGGAGCGTGGTGAGATAGATAGACGTCCAATCCTGCAGCAGCTAGTTGCTCGGCCTTAGTCTTGGGCTGATCTCAGATTTCAATCAACCCCTTCGTACTTCGATCCAATCAATCGATCGATCAAGAGGCTAATCTCGATCTCCAGCATATAACTCTAAAAAAATGGAGTAATCAGCGGAAGCAAATGACACAAAACAACGATATAGCCAAAATAAACTCACCCTTAGGCCATCCCAACCATGACGCGTGACAGATCGGAATCACTAATCTCCCGTAGAGACCTGCTTTTGGCGGTAGAGCATAGAAGATCAAATTGGGGTACCAACTCCACCGTGTCCTCCAACAGGTTAAAGTCTGATGAATTTTGAGCACACGAGAAGGACCTTCCGCCCTCACATCGACCCTAACAAATCCATCCTCGAACATCCTCATGTCCTCAGGGTCGATGTCGGAATCAGATTTATAATCATCTACCACCACGCCCTTCAATATCTCGCTAGCCGAAGAGGAGGTGCGGCCCTACCGAGACGATGATGGACCGCTCGGAACAATTGCGGCGGTCCCCGAACTCTATCCCCATGCCAAAGTGGTCTCTTCCACGACCAAATCAGGCGTCACCTCCACACCGAGACCAGTTTCACCACCAACTTCAGATACCACTAAAGTAGGATCACCGCTCGAGGACGTCTCAACCAAAGCCTCCCCCTCAGACAACTTGTGCCTCTTTGATGGTGCCTCTTCGCCACTGTTACGAGAAGGTTCGTCCATTAAAAAGACTGTGGGAACCGGAGTGTCCGAGCGAGGAGCAACCTCCAAACGAATAGGTTCACCCGCAGACGTGGTCCGTCGAGCATCCAAACTCTGGACGCCCTCATCCACAGTTGCCCTTAGAACGAGTCGGGCAGAGGAAGCTGGTTGGCGGAAAGCAAGCGCAGGAGTCCTCGCCCTTCTCACTCCTCTCCGACCTGCTAATAAGAAGAGATTCGAGCAAACAAAGGTATAAGGTAAAGGAAAATACGAAGCAAAGAACAAAGAGCAAAGCAACTAAGACCAAAACGAGCCGATTCACTAGTAGAAGGATTACACCCAAACTTCTCATGGAAAGGTGCCTATTCGCGAATCCCCAACATGTGGGGGAGAATATATCTCACCTACTCACAAATATTAGCAACTGGCGGAGAAGGTACTCTCTCGGCTGCAAAAAAACACTCGATGAGGTCATTAAAGGGAGAAGACCAACAACCATCTTAAGAGAAATGTATAAAGTAAAAAAAAAGGAAGACCTACGGGCAAAATTCCACATCTCAAGAAACACCACCGGGTTCGATACCACGTGCTCTGTATGGATGTAGAAAAAATTCTCCCAAAATCGACAATTTGCCTTGTCATCCATCTTCACCACCAAACCCTTGGTTCCTCGGTGACGCATGTGAATCATCATGTCCCTATAAAAATGGGGGGGAGAAGAGATGAAGCATATGTTGTAGAGAAATTCCCCAGTCGGCCAGCTCCACGTACTTGATGAGCATAAGGAAGAGTTTGAATACGTACAGAGAGAGTTAAGTCGGACACACCTCGTAGAAGCGGCAGAAGTCCACCGCCAAGGAAGGAAGGGGAAGTGTGTATCCAATGACAAATGGATACGCGTAGAATGCGCAGTAGCACGGATGGTGTATGTGCACTATATCTTAACCCGCCAGAACTAGTTCAATGTGATCAGGGATTCCCCATTTGGGTTTGAACACCGTGAGTGTCCATCAAAGAAAAAACCGGTTCTGGCTCATCCCTAGAAGGTCTATTGAAGTTAGTCCTCGCCTTCCCTAGGCGGGGAACCACCTCATCTACCATCGGAAAACTCTCATCCTCCACTAGATCCACTCCCTCTTCGAGTGGGGGTGTATTATTTTCCGGCACCGGGGCACCAACGGCTCTATCAGGGTTGGAGGATGCACTAGCCATCTCTTTTTTTTTTATTGCAAGAATCAGGAATAATAAAGGAAAAAGGTAGAGGCCACAAGAATTTTTAACAAAAGGAAATGTAAGAAACGGAAGGAGAAGAAGAAAAGCTGCGAAAATTTCTCTTGAGCGATTGGGAAGCACAGTATTCAAATGGATTTTCCCCTATTTATAGGAATACCCTAAGCAGGAAAACCAAATGCTGCCATTTTTGAAAATGAAAAGGGCACGGGAAACGATGCAATGCATAGGAAACATGCGTGATAATGATGCATGAGGAGTCTGAATGACATTCTGAACTAATGAAATGGTCTGATACAGCTCTCGAAACGTCACGCCGTTACCTCGCCACGAGGTACTCGCCCATCACCCAAAGTGTTCAGATTTCTCTCAACTTTTGAATCGACAGAGTCCGCCCATCGAGATCGCCAAAAGACGACTGATGATAGGCTATAACTGCATATTTTAGTTGTTTATTACACTCTAATTTACTGCACTTTAATTGAGTTTGAGCTTTAATCGTTAGTGTTTTGCACTAATGGTGTGTTTTATGCCTTGTAGGAGTAATTCCAAGCTATATAGATGTTATGGAATGAATTCTAGTGATTTGGATCTTTGAAGGCTCAGTAAAATCCCAAGGAATTAAGCTGGGATCGTGTTCGGGGATCAATGAAAAATAGTTAAGAACGAACGAATAATCGAATAAGCATATTGCACACTGTCTAGTAAAATACATATAACTTTTCACTCAGAACTTCATTTGGGCTCTGCAATATATGGTTGGAAATATAACCCAAACGGCTACAACTTTCAAGTTTTACATTTTTCCAAATTTCAAACTTAACCGGGTGAAAAATGCGGTTGAAACAACAACCACGGACCTGGACGCGGACTGAGGCAGTGCACTGGGAAAATACCAAGCCCGGACCTCGACCGCGAGCGTCCAAACCTGAAAAATTGTCCTTTTTCACATAGGAGAGGGTATAATTATTTGGTCCCGACCGTACTTGGTATATATACATGAAAAAATGGTATTTTAAGAGGTTGGACATACTTTTGACACAGATTCGACCTAAGGAGGCAGAGACACAATAGGAGCAAGGCGGGGAATTCTTCTACGAGTTTTTCCTTCCTCTTCCTATTTTTTCATTGTTGGTTATGGCTTTTAGTATTTTAGTTTTACATACTATTATGAATAGCTAATTTGTTATCTAGGGTTTTGATGGAACCTTTTGTAGGATAAATTCTTGTTATGTTTTTATATAATTGAGTCGTTGGATTTCTCTACTTGTTCAACTATGTATTTATTGTTGTTGATTGAATGGCCATCGATTGACTGTGCCTATTTATTATGTGTTGCTTGAGAAAGGATACATATTTAGATGGTTGTTGAACAATGTCACTCCTAATGTATGTGAGAAATCAATACAACGGGTTTAAAGGTAGGTTTAGAAATAACAAAGCGTTGACGTGGTCATAATGAGCGGTTAGATAAAGTCAACTAGCGTAGTTCGAGAGAATATGTCTAGAAAATTATTGTAGTTGCTCAAGAGAGAATTACGGCACCTAAAGTGCTCAAGATCAGTAGAGAATACAAAGGCGAAATTGTAGGGAACATAGTGGGACGGATTCCAACATTTGGAAAAATCATAACTCTAGACCTCCTTGGTTTTGTCTCAAATTTTATCATTGTTAGTTGATAATTTTACTGCTTTATAATAGTGTTAGTTAATTAATTAGAAATAAATATTATAATCTCTATAATTAGAAAATTATTTGGACTTGTGGTTCTTAGCAATATTGAACAACAATAGCTAACCCTTAGTTCTCTATGGGATTCGACTTCGGACTTATAGACCGGATTATATTTGCAGCGACAGCTTATCCTTTTTAAGACTAGAGTTAGGTGTGATCAACGATCCCAATAGATTGAGGGACTAACTGTATGGGTCAAAATCTGACCACACGAGAGTCGGCACAAAAAGGAACGGCGAGGGGTCAAATAAGTCGTGGTCATATCCATAAGGCACCATAACAACGAGTATCTCGGCAACGGCCGAGGTCAAACCATCAGAAAGCCTGTATGTTGAAGTACATGTATTGGAATTTAGGGAGGGTGACCTAGAGTACAACTAGCAGATTAGGGTATCCTAGCTAAGGACCGTTGGATAAAGGGGAATACTTATATATATATACTAGGTAAGAGAATAGGATGGGACTTTTTTTTGCCTCTGCTAAAGAGACAGAAGGACGGGAGATTGTTTATCAGGAAAAACAAGAGAAGGTTTAGAGCTTGGCTTCTGACCTTTGTAATCATCATTGTGGAATCAATAAAGATAGATTTCGTTGTTGTTAATGGCATTCCTTCTCTTTCTTACGGAACAGTAGCGTCAAGAACGTAAGCTCGTCATTTACATTTGATGCACTTTTATAATCTTAAAGAGTTTGTAAGTTTAATTATATCTTGTTTTCTTGCTCAATATTATTTGATCTAGAGTTAATTATCTTTGGCTAGAATTTATCCTCTATCTTCTTATTGATCTTTTTTAAGAAAAGATTTAGCACTTTTTTGATAAAACAAAGGTAACACCAAAAGTTGAAAAAGATATACATGCATTTTAAGTGACTTTTTGTGGAAAAAGATGAACAAAAAAATATTGCAGGAAAAAGGCGTCTGGAACCCAATTGTTATTTTTTTGGACTCAAAGTACATTAATAAGTGTTAAAAAAATGTACCTTTCTATATATAACGTCAAAATACAAGACGTTATACCTTAACGGTAACTTTTGCCGTTCAGGTATAACATCTTGTATTTGGACGCTATACAACCTGACGATTTGCTGACATATATAGCGTTTTAAATTTATACGCTATACATATAGCGTACAAAAAAAATGATATAACCAAGGAAGTTGACAAGAAAGTGTAAAATGAACAAATTGCTCTTTTTCCCCTTTTTTGCTACCCTTTATGATTACTTGCTGACACGGCATGTGTCTGAATTTTCTTTTACCGATTTGTGAATATTCTTAAATTTTCTGTTTGTGAAAATTACTATAAAGTGGTTGTTAGTCTGATTAAAATCTGTGTACCTAGGAGTGTCAATGGTTCGGTTCGGCCTGTTATTTTATAAAATTTGTACCATACCAATTTTTCGGTTATTCTATTATGCATAATCAAAATTAGACTTTTCGAAACCGTCACAATCATGTCGGTTTCACTTCGAGCGGTTCGGTTTATTTCCGGTATTTTTTTAAATGTCATGTAAAATTCAACAGTAAAAGTAGAATGCAATAACATGCATCCTTTTATAGGACTTAGCAAAACTCTCTAGACATTTTTACTGTTTAAAAGGTGATGAATTAAAAACATGAAAGATGGCTAAAATATAAATACATCAACTATTCGACAACAACGTAAAAGGAACCAAGTAAAAGCAAAGAAACTATAAATCACACACGTGGAAAGATATTAATCAAGCTGAGACTCAAGAATAAAGTCTATATTAAATATTTTAAAAAATAAATCTAAATTATATGAAAGGAAACATATTCAATATATTATAGTTTGCTACTCATAATCGTTGGAATACATTGAGTCTTCTTAATAAAGATACTTGAAATAACTTAGTTTAAGTATAAGTAGGATAATAGGTTTTAGGAATTAGTATTTTGAGTTTAATTACTTGTTGGCTTGTAACTGTTTTCATAATTCCATAGCCCGATGAAAAATTTATGCTTTATTAGTTTTAAGCTTACTATATAAATATATTTTCACATGTAAAATTTATTCGTTACGGTTCGGTATTTTTTCAATTTATTTTTATAAAATAAAAAACCTACCCTAATTATCGTTACGGTTATAGATTTATAAAAAACCTACGGTTTCTTTTAAAAAAAAACCTAAGAATCGATTAGGGGCGGTACGGTTTGATCGGTTTAGTCGGTTTTTAAATATCCATTGACACCCCTATGTGTACCCATACATTATCCTCCACTTTGTAAAATAAATATATATCACATACTTTACATCAACCAAATATTATAATTTGTAAATGATCCCAGACAATTATTTTCTAAAAAGTAGACAGATTTTTGTGTAAAATATTTTTTATGAAAGATGTTTTTATCCATACCAAAAACCATCCTAATATACAACGGAATACACTAACAAGTTACAACTATAAATTTTATAGTAATTTTCACAAACAGAAAATTTGTGAATATTCACGAATCCGCAAAAGAAAATTCAGACACATGTCGTGTCAGCAAGTAATCATAAAGGGTGGCAAAAAAGGGGAAAAAGAGCAATTTGTTCATTTTATACTTTCTTGTCAACTTCCTTGGTTATAGCGTTTTTTTTTGTACGCTATATATATAGCGTATAAATTTAGAACGCTATATATGTCAGTCAAATCGTCAGTCTATATAGCGTCCAAATACAAGACGATATACCTTAACGGCAAAATGTACTGTTAAGGTATAGCCTCTTGTATTTTGATATAGGAAGGTAACTTTTCTTTTTACACTTATTAATGTACTTTGAGTCCAAAAAAATAACAATTGGGTTCCGGTATATGTTTTTGTTTTGTGAAAAAATTACAAAGAAAAAGATTAATTTCTTTTTCGAAGTTTCAATATTTCCAAAAATAATATGCTTCCAAGTTGAAAACATCCTTTGGAAAATATATTCTTTTGATTTATAAAATTATATTTTTAAGGATAAAGTCATAATTTTAAGTAAGTTATTTTCAAATATGAAGTTACGTAGTAAAAAGTAATGTTAAATGAAAGAAGGAATAAATCTGCAGGGGCCGAAACTGTCAATGACCACATGACGTTGACAAAACAAGAAATGTCTCGGCCTTTACAAAAAGCCAGATTCTTCTCAAGTAAAGGAAAGGGAGAAAAAAGTAGCACAATATATAAAAAAGTCCCATCTATTTTTATCGTATACGTTCAGTACAAGTGGTGAAATGCTTATCAACAAGCAGTACCATTTGAGAACTACTCGGACTTATCATAACTTGCCCGGTTTTATTCAGCCTCAACTTATCTGATTAAACTTTTCTTTTTGTTAATGTAACGGAAGTGTTGGAGTAACGATAAATAATTTTTTTATGGTTTATAGGTTATGGATTTGCACTGTTGAAGCATCTACTAATATTTACATTAAAGTAGATTGTTACATCACATCTTTTAGGTGTGCCCCTTTTCTCGAATCCTGCGTGAACGCAGTATACTTGTGTATCGGACTGCCTTTTTTGTCCGGTATTCAATATTCATATTAAGACCTAATTAAATTTTGACTCGCATTGAAAAATCTCACATTAAAAGTAAAGCATTTTCTATCTTTTTTATTTCTCAAAAAAATTATTTTAAAAGAGCAAAACACACATCGCAATTCGCAACACTCCTCATATTGCGTGGGTAAGATTCTCTGCCTACACATTTAAATTATTCTATGAGTAAGATTCTCTGCCTACACATTTAAATTATTCTGAAACTATTCTGATACCTTTAATGCACTCGCGTATATAAAAGTAGGATATTGGTATTTGAAGGATTAAAATACCTCGAAGAACAATTTAGGCACAAATAAGAAATTTAGCAAAAGTTATATAGAAGAAATTTATTAAACTAGGGAAAGAACTTGGTAGGAAGGTTTTTCACAATTCATAAACTCTTGAATCTCTTTACAAGAAAAACAAGTTGTAGCACCTCTATTTATAATACTACAAAACCAAAAACCTATTTCAATATAAAATTGATAAACAAAACCTAACTAGACATGAATTAAATAAACCACGAAATATCAAATCCTGGACAACTTAGGAATACTAATTAATCTTGGTTTAGTTTCCAACAGTATTCTTTTTTGACACCTCTGTTGCAATTAATGTATTACGTATTTTTTAATACAACGCCATCAAGAAGTTGAAGATTCCGTATAACGAGTAAATGATGTAACTGCATTAGTTTTTCTTTTTTTATTTATATTGTAATGTCATGTGCTATGCATGTGATCAGTTAGTTAGGTTGTTAAGAGTAGTTGGGGTTGTTAATGTAAGTTAATGGTAGATTAGTCATTTTACATTCATTAATCTTCTTCTCCTTCACTATCTTGTATATAACGATGCTAAGATCAATAGAACAGTGACTTTGATCATTTTTAATTCGTCGACTCTCTCTCTCTCTTTCTCTCTCTCTTTCTCTCTCTCTCTCTCTCTCTCTCTCTCTCTCTCTCTCTCTCTCTCTCACTCTCAATTTCTTCTAGAATCATCCACCATTGAAGCCCTTAATCGATCTTTGCATTTTAGCATAGTATCAGAGCAGCGTGTCTGGATTACATCACGTTAGATCTCTAGTTTCTCCTTTCACATTTCTATCACTGATTAATTGAAATTTGTTGAAGCTCGTTGAAATTTATCAATGTCGGAGATGGTGTCAATTGACCACGATCACATCCATTGTATATCGGACCTTCAAATACTCCTAGCTCAATCGTGGTACCTGTGAAGCTCACAGGATCGGAGAACTACGGACAATAGAGCAGACCGATGAGAATTGTACTTATGGGGAAGAAGAAATTAGGTTTCGTAACCGGTAGTTGCAGCAGAAATGCATATGAAGGAGAATTGTTAGAGCATTGGGAGACATGCAACGCCAGTATTCTCTTATGGATTATGAACAATGTGGCACCAGAACTTCTAGTTGGAGTCGTGTATGCATCTGATGCACATCTTGTGTGGGAAGATCTGCGAGAAAGGTTCAATAAGGTAAATCGTGTTAGGATCTTTCAATTACATCCTGAAATTGCCACATTATCTCAGGAACTAGCTCTGTTTCAGTATATTTCTCAAAATTAAAGGAGTTATGGAATGAATATGATGTTTTGGTTCCATTTCCTAATTGTTGTGAGAAATCAAAAGATCATTCAGATAATTTGCATCAACAAAGAATTATGCAATTTTTGTCTGGTTTAAATGAATTGTATGATAAATATAGAAGGCAAATCCTTATGAAAACAAATGCAACTAGTCTAAATTAAGCTTATGCCATGATTATTCAAGATGAAAGACAACAGAAATAGGAGTGAATGTTGTAATTATTGATAAAGTAGAGCCATTATCTATGCAAGCAGGAAGAGGAAGAGGAAGGAGACACTACCTTCAGTGTGAATTCTATCATCTAAAAGGACATACTAAGAAAAATTATTACAAGATCATTGGTTACCCTGCTGATTTTGTTCCAAAAAGGAGATATAGTGAAGGAATTAGTACTCAAGGTGATTGGAAGCAGAGTCCTTGCACTGGGAATTAGAATGTTTGGAATGGGACAAATGCTAATAAACCTGGATGGAATAATCTTAATACTGGCAAGCATAATGGCAATAGTGTTGGTAAACCAGGTGGATGGAGAAGAGAACCTATGACCATGATCGACAATGCAGATGTAAGTACATCTTCTATGCAGGATATGGGAGATAGTTCATGTAGAGCTGCTGAGCATAAGGGATATCATTACTTCACCAATGATCAATACAATCGAATTTTGAGTCTCTTGAACAAAGAATCTGGGGAGCATCAATCAAATATGGCAAGTACAGGTGAGGCTAACTGTTTGATGAGCAGTTTTACACAAAAAACACAGGAGAAGGAATGGGTTGTAGATTCAGGTGCTACCCATCACATCACTTCTGATTTAGAATTAGTATCAGACATTAACTGTACAAGGAAAACTGATAGAGATAGGGTGCATCTTCCTACTGGAGAACATGCTGATATTACTCATATTGGTAGTACAACCTTATTAGAGAAGAGAAATATTAAAGATATGTTTTATATTCCCAATTTCAAGTTTAACTTGCTCTCAGTAGCAAAATTAACAAAGGAGCTGAAATGTTATGCCAATTTCTTTCCTAGTTTCTGTGTGTTTTAGGATCTTTAGAATGGCAAGGTGAAGGGGATTGGTAAAGAAATATAGGAAGCCTATATGTGCTTAGAGGACTGGCTAGCAGAATAAAGGCACTTAATGCTATAAGCAGAGCAAACAAAGGTTCAAATGAAGTACGGCACAACAGGCTAGGTCACTCATCTTCATAGTAATGAAGCATGTAGTAGGTTTACATAATAAGAGCAATGAAATGTCACAGAAAAATTGTCTGATATGTCCACTAGCAAAGCATACTAGACTAAAGTTTCCATTGAGTAGCTCTAAAGCAAAGGTAACATTTCATTTTTTACATATGGGCTTATGAGGACCCTATAAAATTGCTACATTTGATAAGAAACAATACTTCTTAACGATTGTAAATGATTACTTTAGATATACATGGGTGATCATTTTACAGGTAAAATCTGAAGCAGTAGTAGCAATAAAACAATTTATTACTATGGTTCAAAACTAGTTTGGTATTATGATTAAAATGATAAGATCGGATAATGGATCTGAATTCTTTAATGCACAATGTACTGAGCTACTAACATGCCTTGGCATAATTCACCAAAGCAGCTGTTGTTATACTCCACAGCAGAATGACATAGTGAAAAGGAGACATAGATATATACTTGACACTGTAAGAGCTTTGAAATTTCAAGGAACAATTTCAATTAGATATAGGGGAATGTGTGTTAAAATAGAAGTGTACCTAATCAATAGGTTACCATCAAGTGTTCTAGGGGTCAAAACTCCATATGAGTTGTTATATCACAAGAAGGCTAATATTCCACACTTGAGATTTATGGGTTGTTTATACTATGCAACAAATTTGGTCAAGACAAACAAGTTTGTAGAAAGGGCCAAAGCAGCCATTCATATGGGATATTCTGAGGCACAAAAGGGCTTACATTCTACTTGATTTAGCCACAAGGTACTTCTTTACAAGTAGAGATGTTATATTCAAAGAATTAGAGTTTCCATTTGCTAAGAAAGATGGAAACAATTCATTGAATGCCCAGGAGTACATAGAGCAAGGAGCACTGAAGTTTTCACCTCTGCACACACAGCCAGGTAGCAGCATATACGATAGAAATATGTCCACCTCAACATCAGAAGATATGAATATGCAGGGCAATAGGCAGAATGATCTGCAAGAAAATTTTCCAGACCTACAGGAGATAAATACTAATGGTATGCAGGAAGTTTCTCAAAATGAGAAAGATATGGATATTGCTCATGCAGATGCACAAAGGAATGGACATCAAGAAGGTGTTGAAGTTTCAATCAGCAGGCAGGAAGATGAAGGTGATGAGAACTTAAGACCTAACAGAAAATCCACAAGTCAAGTTAAAGAGCCAATATGGATGCAAGATTATATCACAATAAAGAAAACAACTAGCTATACCTATCCCATCTCAAACTACCTGACCTATGATCACACCAGTGCAAATTAATAAAGCTACTTGGCTAAGTTCTCTCAACTAACAGAATCACAGACATTCAAGGATGCAGTAAAGGACAACATGTGGATAGAAGCTATGAAGCAAGAAGTGAAGGCATTAGAAGAAAACTACATATGGGAAATAGTGAACTTACGAGAAGCCAAGAACACTATTGGATCCAAATGGGTGTACAAGATCAAGTTCAAGGCAAATGGAGAAGTGAAGAGATTTAAGGCAAGGTTGGTTGCAAAAGGATGCAGCCAAAGGGAAGGTTTGGATTATCATGATACATTCTCACTAGTGGCAAAGATGGTCACTGTGAGATGTGTTATTTCATTAGCTGCATCAATCGGTTGGAATCTATTTCAAATGGATGTTTATAATGCATTCTTACAAGGATATCTGGATGAGGAAGTGTACATGGAGCTGCTTGAGGGTTTCAGAAGACACGGACAACAGAAGGTGTGTAAGTTGATCAAATCTCTGTATGGACTTAAGCAGGCATCTCGATAGTGGAACATCAAATTGACTGAAGCCTGATTAAGAATATGTTTTAAACAGAGTCATCATAACTACTTACTATTTACACTGAGAAATCAAGAGGGAATAGTGATCATTTTAGTATTATATAGATGATACTTGTTACAGGAAGCAACTCAGTTCTAATCAAGAAAGCTAAAGATATACTGCATCAAAGTTTTAAGGTAAAGGATCTAGGATAGCTCAAATACTTTCTAGGTATTGAAGTCATGAGATCTAAGAATGGAGTGTTGTTGAATCAAAGGAAATACATATTGGAACTAATCTCAGAAATGGGGTTAAGTGGAGCTAAGCCTGCAAGCACACCATTGGAAGTGAGGTAACCTGGTTATTTGGCTTATTCAAAGAGCTTAGTATGAGCATAGCTCAACCGGTTACAATCTTTAGTGATAACAAATCAGTCATTCAACCTGACAAATCTTGTGCTCCATGAAAGAACCAAACATATAGAGATCGATTGCCATTTTATTCGTGACAAAATCAAGGAAGGGACAGTCAAAGCAGTGCATGTCAACACTAAAGAACAACAAGCAAACTTGCTCACTAAGGCCGTGAGGACAACTCAACATGTTCATCTGCTCGGCAAGCTTGGAGTGTTCAACGTCTTGCACCCTCGAGCTTGAGGGGGCATATTGCAACGTCATGTGTTATGCATGTGATCAGTTAGTTAGGTTGTTAAGAGTAGTTAGGATTATTAATATAAGTTAAGGATATATTAGTCATTTTACATTCATTAATCTTCTTCTCCTTCACTATCTTGTATATAACGATGCTGAGATCAATAGAACAGTGGCTTTGATCATTTTCAATTCACCAACTCTCTCTCTCTCTCTCTCTCTCTCTCTCAATTTCTTCTAGAATCATCTACCATTGAAGCCCTTAATCGATCTCTGCATTTTAGCAATTTACTTTTTATTACTCCTATCTTTTTGGGATTTTCAAAAAAGAGTTTTAGAAATCAATTCAACGATTTCAAAATAAAGTAGAATAGATGACCATCAAGTACAACTATATGATTTCAACAATCATATGAGTACAATTTGGTTGTGTGTAATGATTTTTACTCCCTCCATCCCAATTTATGTGGTACCATTTGAATTGCATAAAATCTAAGAAAGGAAGAAAAAAAAATTTGAAACTTGTGATTTATAAAGAATTTTAGATAATTGTGTGGCTATAAATCATCTTATAAAGGTTACAATAAAAATTCTTAAGTTAAATCACTTTAAATGTAGAAAGATGCCATTCTTTTCTAATAAACTAAAAAGAAAAATGTGCCACATAATGTATGGACAAAAACTTCATTTTATGTATTTGACCTAATCAATTGTAATAAAGTCTTTGATGGTTGTGACGTGTCGTGACGACTTCAAAAGGTCGAGGTTGAAGGACGAAGCTACACCGAGGTCGAGTTGACTCGGAAGATGACGAAGACGAGGACGAACTCCCATTCTGGATACGAAGTGGCAGCCAATCTTAGATTTTAGATTCCCGAAGGAATATTCTATGGATATTCCCTTTCGTTGTACTATTTGGGGTTTCGTGGCCCATGTGCCCATATAAATAGGAAAGGATGTAGATCATAGGGATCATTGGACTTTTTGTAAATGATTTCATCAACATTCTCTGTACAAGATTCTCACTTTACTGAATAGAAACAAAGTTTGACTTTACACTTTACTTCTTTTACTCCTCTTGGCCGATCCAAGAAGGATCGGAATATGCGATTATTCATCACCATCCATCATTATCAGAAAGGCATCTGAGAAACTCATCCTTGTCAGGTTATCTTTGCCGCATCTACTGTTTGAGAATTATTTATTGTCATTTATCACTCTCCTTTATGTTTTCAAGTTATTATTACTCACTTATTATCCCAAGTCATCTTCTTCAATGCTATACATTGAATATTCACTATAGAATATTAGATCTATTATTCGATATTAATATTGGCTATGACTAACCCTATTTTTCAACAAATTTAATTGTATAAAATCAAGTTCTATTTTTTGGGTCATACACATAAATTGGTACATATGAAATACTTAGGGATCGTTTGGTACAATGGTGGAATATTCAGGATATCCTATAGGGTGGGATATCCCATGGTTTTAGTCATCCCACTTTTATATGGGATAATTAATCTTAAATATTAATGTAAAAGTTATCCCAGAATTAGCTAATATTTCAAACAAAATATAAATAAAGTTAATCCCAAATTTTATCCCGAAATTATTATCTTTATCCCATGTACCAAAAGACCCCTTGGTGGTTAGTACCTTGCTGTCAACAAATTTACTTAACTTTTCAAACTTGAGAATAAGTCCAAGCAAATTATTTGGGTTCAAAGTATAATTAAGTATTTCTTTATATTTAATATTTAATACAACAAAACTATATTTTCTTACAAGTTAAGATCGACGTGCCACTGTGTTATATGTTTATTTATCATGTTGTGAAAAGGATAGGTTTATTTTAAATGTGCACACTCAGCGTTGACACTATTAAAGAAAGAGGATAAAACAAATTAAAGAACGCTGAACGTCCCCGCGTATATAATTGATGATAGGTTATAATTGCGTATTTTAATCGCTTATTACACTGTAATTTATTGTACTTTCATTGAGTTGGAGTTTTAATCGCTAGTGTTTTGCACTAATTGTATGTTTTATACCTTGTAGGAGTGATTTCGAGCTATGTAGATATTATGGTCAAGTGATTTGGAGCTTTGAAGTCTGAGTAAAATCCCAAAGAATTAAGTCGGGATCGTGTTCGGGGATCAACGGATGATAGTTAAGAACGAACGAAGAATCGAATAAGCATATTGCGCACTGTCTAGTAAAATGTACATAACTTTTCGCTCAGAACTCCATTTGGACTCCACAATATATGGTTGGAAAGCTAATTCAAAAAGCTACAACTTTAATGTATTACGTTTTTCCAAATACCAAATAGTCCGCGGTCAAATCCGCGGCCGCGGACGTCCTGACCTGGAAAATTGTCGTTTTTCGCATAGGAGAAGGTATAATTGTTTGGGCCCGACCCTACTTGGTATATATACATGAAAAAATGGTATTTTGAGGACCTTGGACGTACTTTTGACATAATTTAAACCTAAGGAGGTTAAGGAGACTGGGAGATTCGACCTAAGGAGACAAGAACACACTAGGATCAAGGCGGAGAATTCTACGAGTTTTTTACTTCCTTCTTCCTATTTTCATTATTGGTTATGAATTCTAGTATTGGAGTTATGCATACTATTATAAATAGCTAATTCGTTATTCAGGGTTTTGATGGAACCTATTGGAGGATGAATTTCATGTTACGTTAATATAGTTTTATTGTAGTATTTCTCTATTTGTTCAACTACGTTATTATTGTGGTTGGTTGAATATCTCTCAATCGATTGTGCCTATATAGTGTGTATTACTCGGGAGAGAGTGCATATTTAGGTAGTTGTTGAACAAAGTCATTCCTAACGTATATGAGGGATCAATACGGAGGGTTTAAAGGTAGGATAAGGGATAACGAAATCTTGGGTGCGATCCGAGTGAGTCGTACTTAATGCCAGCTAGCATAATTTGGGAGAATATGTCTAGTAAATTATGGTAATTACTCGGGAGAGAGTTACGGCAGTTAAAGCACTCATGATCGGTAGAGAATACGTAGGCGAATTTATAGAAAACGTAGCGGGAAGGATTCTGACAATAGGGAAAATCATAACATTAGATCTCCTTAATCTTTTCTCCAACCGTAGTATCTTTAGTTGTTAATCTACTACATTAATTATTTACTTAAATAGATATAAGAATCTTAATATTTATAACATAGGAATTGTTCGAGCTTGTCTTCTTAGCAGTATTGAACAGTTGTAGTTAAGCCTTAGTTCTCTGTGGGATTCGACTCCGGACTTGTAAACCGGATTATATTTGCAACGACCGCTTAGTCCTTTTTATAAGGCATAGTTGGGTGTGATCAAAATTTGGTGTCGTTGCCGGGGAACTAACGGTGTAGCTATAGATGTACATATTGATGGGCTTCAAGTTTGAACTTTTATTTTTATTTATTTGTATTTGATTTTTATTTATTTATTTTTTGTTTTACTTATTAATTTGAGAAACATGGAATCTTGGAATTATCAGAGTTTTGATGTTGGTAATTCTACTTTTTATCTTCCTTATGCATTTAGTGGAGGAAAGCACACAGGGCAAAATTATTAAAATATTCCCGAGAGCGAGTTATGTGCATCAACTCAATCTTATGTGTGGAATGTGTGTGATATGTGTGGTGGTCAAGATGGTCACTTTCATGGTTGTGCTTATATTTTTATCTTCCCCCAACTCCTTACTATAATGGTTCTACTTTTTCTGTTGAAGTTAATAGAATCAAAGAACCCTAGGAAGCTGACCTCAAGAAGATCGTAGATATGTTAAAGTTGACCATGGATATGTTAAAGTGTCATGTGGAACAATATGAAGAGAAATCACGGCAGATACAAAGTCAAGAGGTAACTATTCACAACTTGAAGGCTCAAGCGAATAAATTAATTGAACCTTGTAAAGCGCAACAAGTTGACATTGTGGATAGTAGCCAATATGAGTATGAATTGGCTGTAGAAATTGCCATTATACTGGAGGATTTAAAAAAAATACGGGGATGAGCTATAGGAGAAGGCCAGAGTAGAACACCAACAATCAATCTAACTAGATTTTGAGGATGTCAATGTCGTAGAAAAGATACTAGAGTCAACCAAGGATATTGAGGATATATATTTAGTTGACTCTAATGTCATTAGTGTTGAGGATATTGACAATCCCAATATTTATGTAGTTGAGCGCTTTGGTCCACACTCCAAGCATTTTTCCCCATTGTGTTTGGATGATGATATGGAAATAGAGTCGTCTGAGCCACTTAAGGAGTCAAGAAGTAAGGAACAAGATGCCTACATTCTGGAATTCTCCGTGCTTGAAAGTCGGGAATACACATCTCATTCAAAGGCCAAGAAGTACAGAATACTACATTGTCAGATTCGTTCTACCACCCCAGGAGCATGATCACAAAGCAGAATCAAAACATGTGGTCCAATTCATAAGTTCAAAGTGGAGGTAGAAAGTGATTTGCGTCGTGCCGCGACGTTAAATCAAGCGCTTGTTGGGAGGCAACCCAGCTTTACTGTTTTTTTTTTCTTAATTGTATTATTTTTATAGTGTCAATTTTTTATTTTCTATGAGCATGGAAAACAAAGCTATTGGAAGGATGCAACAGCAAACCAGATGGTTGGAACTAAGTGTGAGGTACCCACACGAAAGACAAAGCTTGAGAGAAGTGTGAGTACCCCATGAGGTGCTAGTGTTTCGGCCTTTGGCCTACTAGGGAATTTCTTTTACCCTCTTATTAGTATCGTGTGCGTTAAGGACAATGCACAATTTTAAGTGTGGGGTGAGGAGATTGTCTAGGTGATTTTCTATGCTATTTTAGTTGTGTTAATTTAATTAAATGTTTTTATTTTTTAATTTTTTAGAAAAACGAAAAAAAATAAAAATATTGAACTTTTCCCGACGATGGATATCCTAGACTATTTTCTTGAGGGATTTAAGTCTAAAGAAAAAAAGACATAAATATTTTCTTTAATTAGGTAGTGTAGCAATTACCCCTTGGTTTTTCTTTGTGCTGTGGTTCTTTTGGAAGGTTTTTTTTAACCGGGTGTAGTTAGTTTTTTTTAAGGAATAGGAGCCATTATATTGTGTTTTGAATTGAAACAATATCTCTTGACTTTGTTATACCTTGATAATAGTTAGTACTTTGGTTGTGACGCCTAGGTTAAATTTTTGACTCTTGTATAAGTACTTTAAAGCGTATGATCTTAAATTTGCTTAACTGCTTTGACTAGAGTGTCTTGATAAAAACCAATCCTGAATGAGTTATGTGCCATGTGTGTGTGAGGTTTGGGTATTTTTCTGTGTATTGTATTTGATGCCTAGAACTTACCCCGTATATGTGCAAAGCGAAATAGTAGTTTTATTCTGTCTTGAAAGTGATATAAGTGTTTCTTTGTTGAGTCAGATATTTATATAGTACCCGCCTAATTGTATGTAATATAGTTAACCCTTTTGAACCTGTAATCCTATTTCTTTGGCAACCACATTATAAATTTTACCCATTTGTTTGAATTAATTATCTATTTGAATCTTTTAACCCTCATGAGCACTTGAATTGTTATGAACTTTGTAAAAGTTAAAGTGTGGGGTGGTTGGTTTGGCTTTTGAGTGGCTAGAGACCGCCTGGAGAGCAGGGAATACAAACTAATGAAATAAGGAGAAAGGTGCAATGTTTTGAAAAAAGTAAGAGCTACTTGAATTGAAAAAAAAAAAAAATAGTTGTATTGTTGTGAAAAAAAATATTCCTTGCTAAGTGGTGGCTCGTGATGTAATTGTGCTTAAAGAATAATGGAGTTAATATATAGTGATGTGAAGATGGAGTTATAGTTTGACATAAGTGTGAGGTTTTAAATGTTAAAGTGTATGTATTAAAGTACTTAGGAGGTGTAGTCACTCTTATACCTAAATGGATCCTACCTGTCCCGCAGCCTACATTACAACCAAATGAAGTCATAATTGGTCCTAGACTGAATGAGCTCGATTAGTGGAGTAGTACACTACGGGCAAGCCTATGGTGCATTTTCTTGTGGCATATGAATGTTCTTTTTTAGAGTGAGTGAATTCTTTCTATCTTGAGTTCCTAATTGTTCTTAACTGTTATTGTGTGTGGAACTACTCTCGTTTGTTGTGTGAGGGAACTTGATTCATGAAAGAAAGGTAATGTCAATGATCTCTATGTTAGAGTAAGTGGGTGAGTTGTGAATAATGCGTGGTACTTGTGAGTCAAATCTTGAGGTGAAGATGTTACGTTTTTGTGCTTAGTCTATTTTAAATATTCTTGGTGTGATGAGTTAGGAGAATTATTTAAAAAGGTCGTGTCTATATAAAGTGTAGTTTGATTCTCGAGGACGAGCAATGATTTAAATGTGGGGTGTTGATGATAGGCTATAATTGCGTATTTTAGTCGCTTATTACACTCTAATTTACTGCACTTTAATTGAGTTTGAGTTTTAATCGCTAGTGTTTTGCACTAATTGTGTGTTTTATGCCTTGTAGGAGTGATTCCGAGCTATGTAGATGTTATGGAATGAATTCAAGTGTTTGAAGTTTTGAAGTCTGAGTAAAACCCCAAGGAATTAAGTCGGGATCATGTTCGGGGATCAACGGATGATAGTTAATAACGAACAAAGAATCAAGTAGGCATATTGCGCACTGTCTAGTAAAATGCACATAACTTTTCGCTCAGAACTCCATTTAGGCTCTACAAAATATAGTTGAAAAGCTAATTCAAAGGTCTACAACTTTTATGTTTTACGTTTTTTCAAATTCCAAACAATCTGCGGTCAGGTCTGCGGCCGCGGACAGAACACTATGCCAAATCCGCGGTCAGGTTCGCGATCGAATCCGTGGCCGCGGACATCCTGACCTGGAAAAGTGTCTTTTTTCGAGTAGGAGAAGGTATAATTGTTTGGGCCCAACCCTACTTGGTATATATAGATGGAAAAATAGTATTTTGAGGACCTTGGACATACTTTTGACATAATTTAGATCTAAGGAGGCTAAGGGGACCGGGAGATTCGACCTAAGGAGGCAAGAACACGCTAGGAGTAAGGCGGAGAATTTTACGAGTTTTTCACTTCTTTCTTCCTATTTCCATTATTGGTTATGAATTCTAGTATTGTAGTTATGCATACTATTATGAATAACTAATTTGTTATCTAGGGTTTTGATGGAACCTATTAGAGGATGAATTTTATGTTACGTTAATATAGTTTTGCTGTAGTATTTCTCTATTTATTTAACTACGTTACTATTGTGATTGGTTGAAGACTGTGCCTATTTAGCGTGTATTACTCGAGAGAGAGTGCATATTTAGGCAGTTGTTGCAACATCATTCCAAACGTATATGAGGGATCAATACGAAGGGTTTAAAGGTGGGATTAGGGATAACGAAACTCTGGGTGCGATCCGAGTGAGCCGTACTTAATGCCAACTAGCGTAATTCGGGAGAATATGTCTAGTAAATTGTGGTAATTACTCGGGACAGTCAGAGTGCTCATGATCAGTAGAGAATACTTAGGCGAATTTATAGAAAATGTAGCGGGAAAGATTATAGGGGAAATCATAACTCTAGACTTCCTTAATCTTTTCTCCAACCCGTAGTATCTTTAGTTGTTAATCTACTATATTAATTATTTAGTTAAATAGATATAAGAATCTTAATATTTATAATATAAAAGTTGTTCGAGCTTGTCTTCTTAGCAATATTGAACAGTTGTAGCTAAGCTTTAGTTCTCTGTGGGATTCGATTCCGGACTTGTAAATCGAATTATATTTGCAACGACCGCTTAATTCTTTTTATAAGACATAGTTGGGTGTGATCAATAATACAATGCGAAAAGCCACATTATTTCTTTATAAGATGTCCCATCTAATAAATCCTTAATGAGTTCTGTGCAAATGCTTACAAGTGTAAGCAGTATGATTTAGATACATGAGAGCTTGGACTAATCAAAACTTGCACTACCCTTTCGGTAAAAAAAAATTCGTATCAAATGTTGACACTAAATCAACAAATATAATATATAACATGTATATAATCGCATATACACTTTGTAATCATGATTGGCTATTACTTTTTTTCCAGTTCATCGGATCACTTAATCATGATAAGTTAATATTATTTTGTGTAATTACTCGGTGCTGAGAGTATTTTACCTTCCTTCATCTTGCTCTCACCCTGATGGCAGGCGATGTCGGACGGGCGGGTTCTGTCTGAATTCGTAAAATTTAAACTCGCCCCGCCACGCATAAGATTTAAACTTGCATTTACTTGCCCCGCACTCCACCTACGTTCACCCGCCTCACCCCGCACCCGTATTTTTTTTTTTTTAATAAAAATTCTTTCTTTTTTTTGTAATAAATTTTCGTCAAAAATAAAATATAAAGTATAAAGTTAATTATTTATAAATATACCAATCTATAATGAACAAATTGTAAATGAGGGAGTATTATCATTGAAACCATTCAGTCAAACCAAACACATGCAAGTCAGATTTTTCCTCTCCTTTTTTTTATTCTATTTTATATTTTTTTTAGGTCAAAATCTCCTTTATCTTTTCTCTTCATTTCACTTCTCTCTTCTGGCACCCCCACCCACCGTGACAACTTACACCACGTTTGCATCCTTCTTCTCTATTTCCTTAACACTGACGTCAAACCCTCAATGAACTGTTGCTCGTTAAATCTCATATGTCTTCCACCAACTTAAATATTATTTAGCCTTTTAAAATTAAATCCCCACCCGCGACCCGCTCCGCCTGCCCCGCCCCGCATCCCGCACTGCCCCATTGCCATCCCTCCCCCTTTATTTTAAAACAACACCTTTTGCCTTGTTTACTGTAAGGGGTCGTTTGGTTAGAATACGGCTTATGCCGGTATAAGTTATGTTGGGATAAGTTATCCTGAGATTAGTTATGTTGGGATTGTTGTTTATTCATTGTTTGGTATATTGTATTAAGAATGACAATTGCATAATTTCTAAGAAGAAGATATAAGTTATACCGGTGCTAATTATCGCGCCCTCTATACGGTATAAGTTATCCCAGTGTTAAAATTAACACCGGAATAACTTATACCTGATTTGCTAACCAAACAGAGTATTAAGGTGGTATTAAATTTTTATACCACCCCTATACCTTCTTATACCTCATACCAGACGACCCCTAAATGGGATCCAAATGTGAATGGAATTAGACAACATTACAACAACAGTAACAACAAACCCAGTAGTTTTTCACAAATGGATTCTGGGGAGGGTAAGATGTATGCAGCCTTACCCCTATCTCTGGAAGGGCAGAGGGACTATTTCCGATAGACCCTCAGCTAGAGAACGTCTAAAAAGAAAAGGTAATTGCAACAAGCAGGAATAATAGCAAGATGAAATAAGATTGAATCCAAGAATGCAGTCAAACTCTAAGTAGTGATAGCCATCTATGGCTAAAAGTTATCATACTAACACTAATGCTAGCGAACTGAGTAAGACAAAGAGAAACGCTCGACTACCTACGAACTTTCTACCCTAATCTTTGACCTTCACAGCCTCCTGTCTAGGGCCATATCCTCAGTCAGCTCCAGTTGCGCCATGTCCCGCCTAATAACCTCTCCCCAAGACTTCTTAGGCCTACCTCTACCCCTTCTGCTATCCTCCAAGGCTAACCGCTTGCTCTTCTAACTGGGGCTTCTATACTTCTCCTCTTAACATGTGTGAACCATCTCAACCTCACCTCCTGCATCTTATCCTCCACAGGGGCCACTTCCATTTTTTCTCGAATAACTTCATTCCTAATCTTATCCAACAAGGTATGCCCACACATCCACCTCAACATCCTCATCTCAGCTACTTTTAGTTTCTGGGTATGAAAGTTCTTGATCGGACAACACTCTGCTCCATACAATATAGTCGGTTTAACTATAACCTCATAGAACTTACCTTTAAATTTGAGCGGCACATTCGTATCACACAAGACACCGGAAGCGAGCCTCCACTTTATCCATTCTGCTCCAATACGATGCGTGATATCTTCATCAATCTCCCCGTTACCTTAATTACTACTAGAATTAGACAACATTCTAGTAGTAATTAAAAATATGAACCATTTGTATTTTGTCAACGACTAATTAATGAAATGGCAGCAGCTAATTAGACTTCCACGTGGCTATGAGAACGTGGGATCCCATGTGATTCTTCTGCCAGACTTGTACTTTTCCTCAATTACCTATTCATAGAATGCTAGTATATGATTCAAAATTAAATTCTCTTTTCTCAATTACAAATTTACAGTTGCCTTTACAAGCTCTCTCTCCTTACTCCACTTGCGTATAAAATAGCAACAACAAAAATCTATATTTATCCTTTTTTATTAATTCTCTTTTTATTAAAAATACGGTTATTAAAAATTTACACTTTCATTTCCTTTGCTTTCTTTCCCCAGTTAAACCTACGCCTAACTTTAAAAGATTGAAAGAATGAGATGTAGACATTAGACAACACATTACACCAGTTCAGTAGTGGGATCAGTCGATCAGAGCAATTCCAGTCTCTATTCATTATTGAAAAGTCGACAAATATTTATTCGCACTTGATATTGAAATTAAATTAAGCAGTTTAATTTTAATACAACAATAAACTCAGTGTATTTCATAAGTGGGATCTGAAGAGGATAGTATATACACAAATCTTATCTCTACCTTTAAAAGATAGACAGATTGTTTCCGATAGAACCTCGGCTCAGGAAAGATAATAAAGGAATGACAATGGCAAGCAAATCAATCAGAAAACCAAACTAAAACACAAAACCAATACTAGGTAGTGCAATTAGAAATTTTAATAGTTAAGTCTTAAAGTAAAAATATATATTATTTAACTATAATTAAGTAATAAATTTTTGAATAACAAATGCATATTTTATATTTATTGATTCGATGTAAAAATGGGAGTGCGAGTAGACTTTTATCCACTGGTCACGAGTTGTAGAATTGGGCTATTATTTTTTAGAGCGGCTAAAATATATATTTCTTTGAGAAAATTTCACATAAGAACAATTGTGTTCCCCATTTTTCAATTTTATAGCTCATATTTCAATTTACAACCAACTAGCTCAAAAATAATAGGATAAGATTCAACATCCAACTCCAATAGGTTCTCGAAATTACTATTTAATTTTTAAAAAAGATTGATAAGTTTTTAAGTTAATTTTCGAATCAGTAATTGTGACTCAAATATTAGTTGAACAAACCAAATCCATTTAGGTGGTGAAAATTAGATTTTTTAACAAGCTTATTTACGTGAGTTTAAATTAAAATTTTGATTTTGTGAGAAATTTAGAGTGGGTGTTATTTAGACTTGTTAGAAATAATATAAGGAGGTTGTGTATAAAATTTGAAGTCGTTTAATGAAGATTTGGATTGGTTTTGAACAAGAATTACAACTGAAAATCGTGGAAGAAGTTCGTCTACATATGCTTGTATAAAAGTGTATAATAGTGTATAAGATGCGTTTATACGCTCAATATATACTATTATACAAGATTATACATAATTATACAAAAAACTGACTTGGTCTTCTTCCTTGCGTCTTTTCTGAAATTTAACCCAAATCTTGCTCAAATTTACTCCAAATTTAAATTTTGAACTCCATTTGATATTTTCAATCAATTGGAACAACATCCAATCCAAACAACTAACAAACTCAAAAAATTCTATTTTCGAAAGCAAAACTTTGAATGGCCTTCGATAGTGGACTTTTACTCTTCAATTTTCTTATATTGCAACCAGGTAATACAGGGGGATGGGGGAGCAGAAAATACACGGCCTATTGAAGCATATGCAGAAGATATGAGAAGAATAGAGAGTAAAAGTAATGATCATGAGAACGCATATTTAACTCTATAACTTTTAAAAGCAATGAGTGTAAGAATACAGATTTTGAATTTACTAATGCTTTAAAATATGTACAATATGAGCTAAGTCGAATAAAACTAAAAAACTTAAGCTATTTTTTTTATCATGGTGCGAAGTCACATTTTCTTATAATTCCTTCTATTTCTTTGCAGAATTCTATATGCATGTTAGCCACCTCATCTCCAAATCACAGTATCCTGGGGTCCCACAATATTACTAAAATCCAGCCCACTAAACAGAAGATATACTTAGACCACAAATAGTGGGCCCCATTTCGTATGTGGTCGTACGTACGTTCCTATGCTTTCGGGTACAGACCATCTAGGGAAGGTCTTTTCTAATTTTCATCCTTTACAAAGGAAAACAAAAAAAAAAGTTAAAAAAAAACAAAAAATATATATATTATATAAAAAAAGAGTGAGGTCATGTCCAAAAGTTTCTTACACCAATAAATACTCTCGAATTCTCTAACACTTGTTGCAGCTGATCATACCTGTCTTTCTCTTTTTTCTCACATTTTAGAAATTTAGAAACATTTATTTTCCTAAATTTGAAGTTTAATTTAGGAGAAATAATGGAGTGGAATTGGTTGAGAGATTTTTTGAAGGGAATGATAAAGCCAATTGCAGCACTTGCAGTTGTATTTATGGCTGTAGCTTTGTCTTATGTACAGAAACTTGGATTGGAAGGTGAAATGATTTATTCAGTTTTCAGAGCTTTTGTTCAACTATCTATTATTGGTTTTGTTCTTCAGTTCATTTTCAGTCAAAAGAATGCTGCTTGGATCATTCTTGCTTATCTATTCATGGTATGTAATTCTTTTCTTTCTTCTTTTTATTCTGTTTTCAAATTTAGAAAATGAATCAAGTAAATGCAGAATATATATATGATCTTTGTACAGTTTCTCCATTAAAAAAAAAAAAGAGAATCTGTGTGCATGTTGATCTGCAGCAGATTTTGTTACAGTTATGTAATTACTAGATAAAACGGTAAGGGCTTATCTGATTTTATTTATTTTAGAATTTTTTCTCGAATAATCATGAATTTCTAGAATGAATCTTCCTTTACAAATTTTACAAAAATGGCTTAAGATGGTTTGGTCATATATGAGCCCGTTTGGATTAGCTCGTTTGGATTAGCTGATTTGAAGTAGCTGATAAACATTAGGTGTTGAAAAGCACTTTTAAGTGCTGAAACTGATTTAATAAATAAACAGTTACGTGTTTGGATACAAGTTCTGAAATTGATAATAAGTTGCTGCAGTATTTGATAAAAAAGTGCTGATAAGCTCTTTTTCTGTTAAAATGACTTAAAGAACCTTAGAGCTATTTACACTTATAAGGGCGTAATTTCTTCAAAATTTTAAATTACAGATCGATTCAAATACAAAATATTCTATTTGTCATTTTATTTTAAATACAACTGTACTTAGATAAGATAACTTTTAAGATAAATATAATTTACTTTATGATAAGCATATAATCATAAGTTATAATAATTAATAAATTGACAAAAGTTTCTCAGTAAAAAATAAAACTAAATCGGACAAAATAGTTAAAGAGAAACAAACATTGTTTTCATCACCACAACACTTAGAAAGCAATACACCAAAAATTTAATATGTCCTCATTTATTACATACAGTTCAAAGATTAATACACAATCACATAAATACAAATATGCAAATGAATAGAGAATTTGCTTATCTTAAATAGTCAATGAGAATTGCAGATTTGAAGAGGCGGGGAGATTGGTGTGTGTGTGGGGGGGGGGGGGGTTGAAACAATACTTGAGGCAGTGAGTATTGATGTAAGAGTTTTGTTCCAAAAAAGGTATATTTTAAGGATAAAATAGTAAAAATCTTGGTCAAACTTAAAGTGCTTATAAGCTGAAAATTTATAAGCTGAGGGTGACCAACTTTTGACTTTTGACTTTTGTACTAAAAGATACAATTTTTCGAAATTTATGCTGACTCAATGAAAAATAGGGCACAATAGAATAAAACTATGCATCTATTTAAGTGTTCTTATAGCCTGTTTGGCCAAGCTGGAGAAATCAGTTTATTTTGAGAAGTGCTTTTGAAAAAAGTATTTTTGGAAAGAATCAGTTTGTGTTTGGTCAGTCTGAAAAGCACTTTTGAGAAATAATTTGTGTTTGGCCAAGCTTTTTAGAAAGTGCTTTTAAGTGTCAAATTACGAATAAGGACATGAATAGATTTACTTAATAATTAATATTATAAGTAAATAAATAATATCAAAATTTTGTTATTACATGCAATAATTAAAAAAATTCATTTTATTTAAGTAAAATATGAAAATAAAATTAAAAAGTACTTAATTCTTTTAATATAAGTTAAATATATTAAAATTCCTTCAACAAATATAAAAGCATTCACCCCTAAAGACACTATATATTAGAAAGTTTCCTAAAAATAAGAAGAAATATTTATAAATTAATATCCTAAGTATTAGGTTTAAGGGTTATTTTGGTATATACTATATTTTGTTAAGGGTGTTTTAGGTAAGAAGAAAAGTCAAAACTGCTTCTGCTTCTGCTTTTGGAAAGAAGCTACTTTTTTATGCTTCTCTGAAACTGCTTCTGCTTCTTCCCAAAAACACTTTTTTTTCCCAAATAAGCTTAGCCAAACGCCTCAAATTAAGAAAAAAAAAATGCTTATAAAAAAAAAGCATTTTTTTTGTCTAAGAAGCTTGGCCAAACAGGCTATTAGTTAGCACATTTACTATAGGTTCTATATTTCTAAGAGTCACCTTATCAGGTTAGACATTTATAGTAGTAATTTTTATTTTTATGTCAGACCGCATGAGTTTGAGATGAGGTTAAATGGAACGTCATAGAACAGTAATTAGTTATAAAGTGAATTTCAACTTATTTTAAATCGAGGTTTAATTAATATTGTTACGGTAGTTTTTTACCTTTTCCTCTTGTTTCTCGAGGTAAATTATTTACCAAAGTCTAACCATATAAAACTTATTTTTTCAAGATTCTCCGCTTCTTTTCACGTTCAGCAAAGAATCATTCAACAAATACATGTTTTTCATTTTTCTTATTATGAGCAGTCCTACTTTATTCTATCATAATCTAGTTGAAAATAGATTCCAAAAGGATTTAAATAATGATATTCTTCTCCCACTTGCTGATTCGGCAGTTGACTTTATTGCAATTGGCATCCATTATCTCTTTTTTTCTTTTCTCGTAGTATGTCTATCATCAGTTGATTGACCTTTTAAATCAATCTTTTTGTGTTTGATTAGAAAAAAGTATTTTGTCCCCACATGACATCCGATAAAATTAGAAAAATAAGAGACAAAAGAATTTTTCCACTTTTTTGGGGGGAAAATCACTTTTTTCGAAATTAGTAATTGGATATAAAATTTTCAATTTTCACTTGAAAATGAATGTTGGAATTATTCGAAAATTTGAAAAATTTCGAAAAGTTATTTTTCAAAATTTTTACTCAGATCACTCACAAAAATTCAAAAAAATTCAAAATTATATTCATGTCCAAACACAACTCTAATTTTCAAATACTATTTTCACTTGAAATTTTTTTTTGCTTTTTCTTAAAAATTTACAATTTTTATGTCCAAACGCCTACTAAGTATACACCAAAAGAGAAAAATGACTTCCCTTGTTTTTTGGCGGGAGGGATGTTATTTTAGAATTATCAAAACTCTTGACTCCATATTATTTTTTTAACCAATAATTATATATAAAATATTATTAATTTCTAATACTAAAGAATTTCATCAAAATATTATCCGCCTTGCTAATATATTATATCAATCTTTCGTCAATACCTTTTCTGAAAAAAATTATTTTCCAGCCAAATATCAGAAAACGTAAGTCATTTTCAAAAAATGACTTTTGTCCTACAAAAAACAGCCTAAATCTAGTCTTTTAAATTTTGAAGGCTTCTTAACAAAGACTTTTCAGAAATTAAGTAGGCATTTGGACATGCATTTCACTGAAAAAATATTAGAGTTTTGTAAGTGGGGAAAAAAGCTTTTCTGAAAAACTTATTTTCGAAAAATTTCCAAATATTTGCAAAATTTCATGAACAAACACATTTGAAGAACGAAAATTCGGAAAAAATGAAATTTTTTTTGTGGACAAACGGGTCCTAAGCTTATTTCTGCTAGTGGGATCATTATTGACAAGGTGAACACCAAAACAATCAAGGAAAATAATTTAGAAAATATTTTCTCTTCACAAGTGTTTATGCTGATTTCCAAACCAATTACACTACGAATATTGGCTAGTATTTTATTTTATGGCATCAAACTAGGTAAATAATCTTCTTACTAATTAATTGGTTGTGCAGGTTACTATTGCTGGTTATACGGCAGGACAGCGTGCCAAACATGTACCACGAGGAAAATATATAGCAGGAGTTTCCATTCTTACTGGAACTTCTATCACTATGTTTTTATTGGTAATTTTAAATGTTTTCCCTTTCACTCCTCGCTACATCATCCCCGTCGCGGGGATGATGGTAGGCAATGCAATGACAGTTACTGGCGTTACAATGAAAAAACTTCGCGATGACATCAAGATACAAATGTCCCTGGTACGTCTCATGTCACAAATTATGAGTTCTCTGTTTCAAATATCTTCCGAAAGTAGACGATAAGTTTTAAAGCTTAATGCAAGCAATGTCTCTGTACTATCCGAAATTGCTCAAGTTTGCCTTTCCGTTACACTTTTGGTCTTATTCATACTCTTCCGTTACACTTTGATGGTGTCCATTTCATTCAAATGGTTTGGTAGCCAACCTTGTTGAATTGGTATGATTTGGTAGCCAATTTTGTTGACTTGGTTTGGTTTGGTAGCCAACCTTGTTGAAATTGTGAAAAGTGTGTGCAAAATTGTCAAATATTGTAGGCTTTAGAGAGTGAGGTTTTGGCTATAAAAGGAGAGCTTCAACTCTCATTTCATCACACCAACAAAGAGAGAAAAGAGAGAGACCAAAGTGTTCCATAAACTATAAGAAAATAGTTTGTGAAGAAAAATAGAGTGTGAGAGAGATTGTAGTGAGGTAGAAAAAGCAAAAGAGTGTTTATTTCTTTTGAGGGTATAGTGATCTTAGGAGTATTTTTACCCGTTACTACACAGTGTAAAATTCTTCGCTATAGTGATATCAGTTGCTCTTCTTGGCCGTGGTTTTTCCCTTATTCAGAAGGGTTTCCACGTAAAATCTTGGTGTCATTATTGCTGCATTTCTATTCTTGCTGATTTAACCATAACTTAGTGTTCCGCGCTTATCACTAATATCGTGAATATTATTTTTACGGGGTTTATTCCCAACAAGTGGTATCAGAGCCAAGGTTCTGTCTGAGTATGCTCTGTGGTTGCAGCACAGTCTGAACTTCCACATTAGAAAAGAATTACTTTAGTCTTATAATAAATAGTATTTGTATTTGTGATAAACAATGGAAGTCAACACTAGTAAAATAGTTACTTTGAATAGCACAAATTATGCCATTTGGAAGGGCAAAATGGAAGATTGCTCTATGTCAACCTGTCTTCGCCACTATAAAGTCTGATAATAAATCAGATGAAGAGTGGAATTTGTTACACAGGCAGGTTTGTGGCTTTATTAGACAGTGGGTTAACGATAATGTTTTGAACCATATTTCTGGGGAGACACATGCTCGGACCCTATGGGAGCACCTTGAAAATTTGTATGCTCGGAAAACTGGAAACAACAAGATGTTTCTAATAAAGCAGACGTTGGGTTTAAAATACCATGATGGTTCCGTGATGACAGATCATCTGAATAATTTTCAGGGGAACATGAACCAGTTATCTGCTATGAGCATTAAATTTGATGAAGAAATTCAAGGCATGTTTCTATTTGGTTCCCTACCAGATTCTTGGGAAATTCTTATAACTTCATTATCAAATTCTACTTCGGATGGTGTGATCTCTATGGATCTTGCCAAGAGCAGCCTTTTAAATGAAGAGATGAGAAGAAAATCTCAAGGTTCCTCCTCATCAGATGTCTTGGTGACTGACTCTAGGGGAGAAGCAAGAATCGGGGTTCTCAAAATAGAGAACATAATAGAAGCAAATCCAGAAGCAGACTTAAAGATATTGAGTGCTATCATTGCGGGAAGAAAGGGCACACAAAGAAGTTCTGCCGGATTTTGAAAAAGGAAAATAGAGACAAGGAAGAACAGAAAGAAGATGGCAATTGTGTGGCCACCGTAACTACAGAAGATCTTGTTACCGTCCTTGATGCAGATCTGATAAATATTGCTTGTGATGAGTCAAGCTGGGTTGTGGAAAGTGGTGCCGCATCTCATGTGACATCAAGGAAGGAATTTTTCTCATCCTATACTCAGGGTGACTTCGGAACTTTGAGTATGAGTAATGAGACTGTATCTAGGGTGGTTGGTGTTGGAATGATTTGTTTGGAAACTAGTACTGGAACTAAACTAATTTTAAACAATGTAAAGCATGCACCTGATGTTCGATTGCACTTGATCTCTGTTGGTGTTTTGGATGATGAGGGATATGTCAGTACCAATGGTGCTGGAAAGTGGAAGCTCACTAAGGGCTCCATGATTGTGGCTCGTGGGGAAAAGCGTTGTGGTCTATACTGGACTACGGCCTCTACCTGTGTTGATATGGTGAATGTCGTTGAGAGCAATAACTCTTCCACGTTATGGCATAAGAGGCTTAGCCACATTAGCGAGTAAGGACTAAATTTTCTGGCCTAGAAGAAATTGTTGTCAAATTTTGAAAGTGCAAAATTAGAAAAATGTGAGCACTGCTTGGCTGGAAAACAAAAAAGAGTTTCTTTCCAGTCTCATCCTCCTTCAAGAAAGACAGAGTTGCTTGAGTTGGTGCATTCAGACTTATGTGGTCCAATGAAGACAAGAATTTTGGGTGGTGCACTTTATTTTGCTACCTTTGTTGATGATTGCTCAAGAAAACTTTGGGTCTACATCTTGAAGACTAAAGACCAAGTGTTGGGTGTCTTTAAGCAGTTTCAGGCTTCAGTTGAAAGAGAAACTGAAAAAAAATTGAAGTGTATTCGTACTGATAACGGTGGTGAATATTGTGGATCGTTTGATGAATACTGCAAACAACAGGGTATCAGACACCAGAAGACTCCTCCTAAGACTGCTTAGCTTAATGGTTTAGCAGAAAGGATGAATAGGACCTTGATGGAAAGAGTCAGATGTTTGCTTTCTGAAGCAAAGTTGTTGAATTCCTTTTAGGGTGAGGCTTTGTTGACCGCCGCACATGTTATTAATTTATCCCCTGTTGTTGCTCTGCAAAGTGATGTTCCAAACAGAGTTTGGTATGGCAAGGATGTTTCCTATGACCACTTGAAAGTGTTTGGTTGCAAAGCTTTTGTACATTTGCCTAAAGATGAGAGGTCAAAATTAACTGCCAAGATAAGGCAGTGCATCTTCATTGGTTATGGCCTTGATGAGTTTGGTTACAGGCTATATGATCCAATTGAGAAAAAGGTCGTGAGAAGTTGTGATGTTATCTTCGTGGAGGATCAAACCATTGAAGATATTAACAAAGCGGTGAAGCTAAAATCTCTAAGTTCTGAAGGTTTAGTTAATCTTGATCAAGTTCCTCATACAAATGCGGATGACGTTGGTGGGCTCAATGATGATGGTGATGCCTAAAACCATATTTCAAATCAACATATTGATGGTGATGGTGATAACAATGATAATGTTGATGAGGTAGATGCTCATACTCACGAAGCTGTGGACAAGTTAGATATTCCACTCAGGAGGTCTTCTAGACCTCGTACTCCTTCCTCCCGTTATTCACCCAATGAGTATGTATTACTCACTGCTGGAGAAGAACCTGAATGTTATGCGGAGGCCATAGAAGATGAGCATAAGGATCAATGGATTGAAGTCATGCAAGATGAGATAAAATCTCTGCATGAGAACCATACTTATGAGTTGGTGAAATTGCCTAAGGGCATGAGAGCTTTGAAGAATAAGTGGGTGTTCAAAGTTAAAGCTGAAGAACATAGTTTGAAGCCCAGATACAAAGTTAGATTGGTTGTCAAGGGATTTGGTCAAAGGAAAGGTATTGACTTTGACGAAATATTTTCTCTTGTCGTGAAAATGTCCTCCATTCGGACAGTTCTTGGTTTGACTGCTAGTCTTGATTTGGAGATTAAGCAGATGGATGTGAAAACTGCTTTTCTTCACGGTGACTTAGAAGAGGAGATTTATATGGAACAACTTGAGGGCTTCAAGGCAAAGGGTAAGAAAAATCTTGTATGCAAACTTAAGAAGAGTCTATATGGATTGAAGCAAGCCCCCGGACAGTGGTACAAGAAGTTTGAGTCTGTTATGGGGGAGCAAGGCTACAAGAAGACTTTTTCAGATCACTGTGTGTTTGTACAAAGATTTTCTGATGATGACTTTATCATCCTCTTGCTATATGTGGATGATATGTTGATTGTGGGCAGGAATGCTTCCAAGATTAACATGTTGAAGAAACAGTTGAATAAGTCTTTTGCAATGAAAGACTTGGGTCATGCTAAGCATATTTTGGGTATGAGAATTACTCGTTCAAGAAACGAAAGGAAGCTTTACTTGTCATAGGAGAAGTACATAGAACGTGTACTGGAGCGCTTCAATATGAAAAGTGCCAAGTTGGTTCGCACACCCCTTTCTGGTCATCTGAAGTTAAGTAAGAAGATGTGTCCAACAACAACGGAGGAAAAAAAGAGAATGGACATGATTCTTTATTCCTCTACCGTCGGAAGTTTGATGTATGCAATGGTATGCACTCGACCAGATATTGCTCTTGCAGTCGGTGTTGTTAGCAGATTTCTCGAAAATCCAGGAAAAGAGCATTGGGAAGTTCTAAAGTGGATACTCAGGTATCTAAGAGGAAGCTCACATGAATGCTTATGTTTTGGAGGATCAAATCCAATTTTGAAGGGCTATACAGATTTTGATATGGCAGGTGACCTTGATAATAGAAAATCCACTACTGGATATTTGTTTACTTTTTCAGAGGGAGCTATATCATGGCATTCGAAGTTGCAGAAGTGTGTCACACTATCTACAACTGAAGCGGAGTATATTGCGGCTACTGAAGCTAGCAAAGAGATGATATGGCTCAAGAGATTTTTTCAATAACTTGGATTGCGACAGATGGAGTATGTTGTCTATTGCGATAGTCAGAGTGCAATAGACCTGAGCAAAAACTCCATGTACCATGCGAGAACAAAACACATCGACGTCAGATATCATTGGATTCGTGAGCAAGTGGAGAACGAATCACTTCAAGTCAAAAAGATTCACACGAGTGAAAATCCTGCAGATATGTTGACCAAGGTGGTACCAAGAGACAAGTTCGAGCTATGCAAAGAACTTGTCGGCATGCACTCAAACTAGAAGACAGTGTTACCTCCTCTAGATGAATGAGACTTGAGGGGGAGATTGATGGTGTTCATCTCATCTAAATGGTTTGGTAGCCAACCTTGTTGAATTGGTATGATTTGGTAGCCAATTTTGTTGACTTGGTTTGGTTTGGTAGCCAACCTTGTTGAAATTGTGAAAAGTGTGTGCAAAATTGTCAAATATTGTAGGCTTTAGAGAGTGAGGTTTTGGCTATAAAAGGAGAGCTTCAACTCCCATTTCATCACACCAACAAAGAGAGAAAACAGAGAGAGCAAGGTATTCTATAAACTATAAGAAAATAGTTTGTGAAGAAAAATAGAGTATGAGAGATATTGTAGTGAGGTGAAAAAAGCAAAAGAGTGTTTATTTCTTTTGAGGGTGTAGTGGTCTTAGGAGTATTTTTACTAGTTACTACACAGTGTAAAATTCTTCGCTATAGTGATATCAGTTGCTCTTCTTGGCCGTAGTTTTTCCCTTATTCGGAAGGGTTTCCACGTAAAATCTTGGTGTCATTATTGATGCATTTCTATTCTTGCTGATTTAACCATAACTTAGTGTTCCGCGTTTATCACTAATACCGTGAATATTATTTTTACGGGGTTTATTCCCAACACTTTTGGTCTTATTCATACTCTTGCCATATCTCCTCATATTTTTCGTTGCTACTAATGGAGCTCGAGCGTGAAATGGATGAATTGCGCTTGTGTACCAGATCGACTTCTAGTTGTAGCGGATCTTACTTACGTCGGTTCTAGCGTTTTCTCTTGATTCTTTTTTTGAAAGATCTTTCCTTGCTCAGAGGAATGCACAGTTTAACCAGAATTATCTCGTTAACTTTTAGAGTCATCCCTGGATCTTTGGCTTTTGTCATGTGCTCCAAACTTGAACTCAACTTCCTTTTTTCACCAACATCCGCATCTCACTCAAGAAACTGGTGAAAGTCTTTTCCCTCTTCACGAAAAATTAAACTAGTCTCAAATTATCCTTAGGGAACTCCATATATTAGGGAACACAGGCAAAACGAGACTTTTTTCTAGCAGTGAAGATATTATTAGACCAAAAAGTCTAACAGAATTGTAAAGTTGATTAATTTCGAATAGTACAATGGTAAATTTGATCATTTACTCTTTAAATTCTCGCCCAATCGCGAAAAACTTATTTAATATGCAATAATGTTGTTATATTAAAAGGGAACTTTGTCGTTATTGGTAAAGTTGCTGCCATGTAACAGGAGGTCACGGTGGAAACAACCTCTTGCAGAAATGCAGGGTAAGGTTGTATACCAAAGACCTTTGTGGTCCAACCCTTCTCCAGACCCCGCGCATAACGAGAGCTTAGTGCACCGAGCTATCCTTTTATGTTGCTACATTATTATGATCAATTTTAGAATAAGGCACTTTTCGTATTATAATACTCAAAAGTTTTCTTTTTTTGGCTAGGTTGAGACAGCCTTGGCTCTAGGGGCAACGCCTAGACAAGCAACAATTCAACAAGTGAAAAGATCGTTGGTTATTGCTCTATCTCCTGTGTTAGACAATGCAAAGACGGTTGGTCTAATATCACTTCCAGGTGCAATGACTGGACTTATAATGGGAGGAGCATCTCCTCTTGAGGCTATTCAATTGCAAATTGTGGTAATGAATATGCTTATTGGAGCTTCTACTGTTAGTAGCATCTTCTCGACGTACCTCTCTTGGCCTTCATTCTTCACAAAAGCTTATCAGTTAGAAACCAAAGTTTTCTCTTCAGAGTGAAAGTCATTTTTTCCTGGTTTTTGCTTTGTTGGTCATGAATCTCTCATTTCAGTGGAAGAACTAAGTCCTTTTTTAATAGATTTTAGAGTTCACAACAAATACCTTGTATGTGAAGTTTTGCCTCTAGTGTTGTTTTCTTGGATGAAAAACCGAAGCTTGCTACAGATTTCTTGTTTATCTACTCTCTAGTCGAGGGTCCATCAGAAACTGTCTCTCTGTCCTCTCAGAAATAGGGTTAGGGTATGCGTACACATTATCCTCCCTAAACCCCATTTGTGAGAATTCACTAGGTTTGTTGTTATTGCTACAGATTTCTTGTGCTTATATCATTATCCAAGATTAAGGGTTGTGACAGATTGACATCTAATAGTATAATCCCACATATACTGACAGATACAGAATTTTCACTAAGGGGGTTTAAAAAAGAAAAATTAAAAGATATTATGGCCAACGGGAATTGTGTTAGAAATCTGGAAGAAAACTAGATAAACACAAAGCAATTTTGGGGAGATAAAATTATTGCAATAAAATTCAACAACGAACAAGCCTTTATAAAGGCAATACAGTTCCTACATTATCTGAAGCACTAAGCCATAAAGGCAGTTAAAACAAATTCACTTAGTCCACTAAGTATACAACTCCCCCATATACCCATAAGACTAAGAAAGTAGAAACTAACTAAGTAAAATATCTAACAAATTGAACCCGCGACGTTACAGAGGTTTTGAACCCCCTTGACTAAGCTATGCTTTTGAGCTGTGTAAACATAATATATAGAGCACAAAAATAGATTTTGCCTGTGTAATTTTCCGACGAAGGGGGTTCGAATAACCTCCTTCAGCCCCCTAAATCCGCCCCAGCCCACATAAGGTTCAACAGACGAAGAACTTCATTATGTGGAAGTGGTAGAAAAATCCTTGTCAATCATGTCATTCTCTCTTTCCCATTCTCTTCCTACACAAAATGGTATTTATATAGTTCAAGTTATAAATAGTTCAAGTTATATAGTTCCCATTCTCTTTATATAGTTCAAGTTATACAACTTGTCATTAGGGTAAAATAAGAAGTTTAAGGGTAAAATAGGGAGTTTAAATTAAAGTGATTCCATACATAAAATGTGTCATTTGTAGAGCAAAAAAGAAAAAAAACGCATAAAGAGAGTAATAAGAATGTATTTCCCATAAATTAGCACGAGTTCAAATAAGAAAAAATGTTGATGCATTAATGTATGAGTTGGACAGAAGCAGAATACTTGTTACATTCTGAACACACAAAGTGCTCCATTGGAGATCATATCTCAGCTATTTTTTGGGGCATCGTCATTAATCATGACGATGATCCAATAGTGAAATTGGAGACGTTTAAACGCGCTTGTTTCGTCTACCTCTGCCACGTCGAGACTTTCTACCTCTGCCTCTGCCTCTGCCTTGGCCTCTGGCATGTCGTGCAGTACCATTATTCAAAGGTTTTGGTGGTAAACTTGGCGATGTTACAGCCACATTGTTACCAGGATTCAAAGGGTTGACACCTTTTACATTTCCTATAGGATCATACGAACACACAACATAAACACCCTTTTGATCATTGCAATAAGTAAATGAACTGCAGCCAACTTTCGTGGTAGTACGCCATATAATGTTAAGGTAATGGCCACATTCACATATCTCGCGTTCAGGATGGCAATTGCAAAGATTTGTCGCCTGGTTGAAAAATTGCTTCTCTGAGAACCATTTTTGAACAACCCCACTCGCGGGGGTCTGTCTATATAGTTCCCAATATATGTTTTCGCCATAAGGACTAGTTGAATGTTGTCTATAATTGCAATCTTGTTTGCGTGAATTAGCCCAAGATTGTGCAAAATTAGCCAAATTGGCGTCCCATTGCAAAGGAGGGACGCCAACGCTTGCTCTTAGATCATTGTGAGCCTTGAGGAATTCTTGTTGGACCCAGTCGAATGTTGTTGCATCTGCAGAAGAAATGAAAGTGAAAATGAAGAACAGCAGCAATACTGCTGATAAGATTTGGATTTTTGGGATTAGTATTGTCATTGATAATGACAATCCATGTAAATGGAAATGAGAAATGGTTAACCCCTAGGGTCCTGAAATTTTGGGTTACTACAATTTTCCCTTTTTTATGTTTGATTTTGATTTTCTTGTTTGTTCGACATGAAGAGAGCAGCGTGAAAAAAGGAGCAAAGGATGCGGAGATGTAAGAAAATAAATTTGATCATATATAATAGCTAAAGCTGCGGCCATGTTTAAATTCGCCTCAAATATTTTTCGTTAGAAAAATATCTCCCTCATATCTCAAGATTCGTAAGCTAATTGATGATTTTATAGAAGTGAATATACTCGATAATGTTGACCTCTACTCTCTAGATTATAATTAAGAATTTCCACCCTAGCTAAATGGGGTCAAAATTTCCAATAGTTGCTTAGTCGTCTTTCCCCTATAATATAGGTATTTTTCATGTTGCATTTAGAGGAAAACAAACTTAATGAACAAACAAGGAATAGGCAAGAATCTATTCTTGAACTCTAGAGAACATGCAGAAAGAGGTTCATCAGATCGATAGGGAAAGTTTATAGAGGGGTGGACTTACTACGACAAGTGAAGCCAAAGTTTCCTTTGCTCGGTGTCCGGGAAAGAGAAGGAAATCTCATTGGGTAGCATTTACCAACCCTTTTAATGATACCAAGGGGAAAGCAGGAATTAGACCAATAGGACACTACTCTCCCAAAACGTAGCTCCAAGTTTGGATATTTCCAAATTCACTTCAACCAGTCCACATAGAAACATTGTACCCTAATTAGCTGAGGCCTCAAATTACTTTTCTTTGCTTATTTGATGTCACCTTCATGGTATATTAACTGATCGTTTCTTTCTGGGCAGTGGATAATGCTGCCTTTAGTTATAATACAAAAAAAAAAAAAAAAAAAAAAAAAATGGACAATAAATAGGAGATGAAGAGTTTTGTAGTATTGGCGACGAGCACAAGTACATGGAACTTCTTGTACTAGCGCAAGAGTTTGCAGCGAGAACAGAAGCTATGACAGTTACTTCTCCAATTTTCTGCATTTAGAGATATGAAACCCATATTTTCCTTGAACGCAATAATCGAGGCTTGAATCTGCCACACACCTCTACGGATGTGGACACAAGCTCCTTGAATGCGCTTAGACTAGCTGTGAAGACTACTTGCAATTTCAATTAGGAACCATAGACAATGATACCGGTAAGATATAACTGAAAGCAGTCACAGTTTCAATTTCATTATTTTAGGAATCGAATCCTCTAGATGACTTAAAAATGTAGTATTCAATAGAAATGCTTTTTATTTGCCCTAAAATAATAGTACCCCGTCTAGGCATTAATTGTTTCAGCACTTTGCTTGTGAAATGATCTTAGCTATTTACGTTTTGTCCACAGCAGCATAACACACAAACTCTAAAACATAAACCTATGATCCTCTGTTTCGACCTTTGTTGCTGTTTGACCACATCAGTAAAAACCTTGAAAAACTTTCCACTAGCTCTATTCAAGTCGAAACAATGCAAGAATTTGAGAAAGTAAAAAACTTGGATGGATTTGAATCATAAAGAAGAGAGAAATAAAAAAAACAGTAGAAACACAAATGCGTCAATTGGCTACAAGATAAGTTCAACGACTGAACACAACAAAATTAACATTGTCTTGTACAATTTAAGTGGACAATAACAAGAAAAAAAACATAACTAGATTCCTTCACAGGAAATTCTATGCCTACTTTTACACAGCATCGACCGCATCCTACAAGAATTATCCGGGGATACTAGGTAGTTAAACAACACCTGCTAAGTGTCAATCTGTCCAAAATAACCCACATCAAATCGTAAAGTGGAAACCTGGGAAGCTCTTAAACCAGTGAACCTTAATAAGCAAACAGCTAAATCCAAACAAGAACCACTTTGAAGAAATGTAGATTTGACAACTTGACCATCAAATGACATAGCAATGTGAAATTTTGTAGAAAGTCGAGCAATATGCAAACAAGTTTCACAATCAAGGTGAGTCTTTTTTCACTTTTTCCCAAATGACTTTAAAGGCCCTTAAATAATGTCAGAAGAACCATGAGATGCACTAGCAACTATATAATGCAACAGAGATAACTAGTCTTACCTTTCTACTGCCTATCGAGAACCCAACAAAAAGATTAATAATAAGACGGCCAAACGAAAACCATATGATGCATCAAAGAGAAGTACAAATTATCTTGGATTTTTAAATGCAAGATAAATGTTTATCTGCTAGAAAACTCAAGCTGCACTACATTTCCTACTTCAGCTATAAGAGTGATGAAGGCTGAATGAACCAGCAAAACACCCAAGATGTTGACCCATTGTTCACAAATTAGGCAAGTTCAATGACAGTCTCTAACCTTAGGGAACATTTAACATCAAGCAATTCCCAACCTGTTTTGAACCCCTCGGATAAGTAAGAACTAAATTTCTAACACTGGTTGATCCTTGAAATGCAACAGCCGACAACTTTTTCCTATGTTAAAGGGTAATACAAACAATATAAAATAATTGCAGATTAATAACTAAGAGATTGATGATCAAGTGTCAAATCAAACTCTTCTAAGGATACTTTGGTTGTAGTTTCATCATTTTTAATATTGATCACAGGTAATTTACGGTAGTTTGACGCCAAGCAGGTGGTTGTCAATTAACCTAGTGTCCCCAGAAACGCACGGCGTGCTACTTTAAGAGACTAGAAAAGTTTTTTGCTGTAAATTTGAAGGTCCGAATTCTATAATCTACTGGGAACTCAAAAACATTAGAATCCTAGCCCACCAACCTGAAAGAATAAAAAAGAAGTGGTTAAAAGATATCTAAGGAACTGTGACTCGCAGTTAACAAAGCCCAAACCACACGCAACGGCAAGTCTTACTCTTTAACAAAGTTAGGAATCATTCAGGTTCCTCTCCAGCTTTGTCCACAGCAACATCATCCTGAATTAAACGTATTCGTCGATTAGGAAAACTATTCAATTTATACTAGAGAAAATTAGTATTAAACAAAGAGGGGTCTAGAATTTGAAAAAAAAAATGGGCGCACAATCTGGAAGAGTTGACGGTGACAAGTACTCAGCGCTGAAACAAAAAACCTTTAATATATATCTCAAAAAAGGAAAAAACAACTATCTAAACCAAAACAAAAGGCAATTATGAAATTTTGCTATGCTAATGTTATATTGTTATCTTTTAACTTAAGAATCATCTAGTTCGCAATAGCTCTTGATGTTCCATTTTTCAAACTCCATCAGCCTCTATATATTTTTTGGATCATCAACCCTTATATAACAAACTAAACAACCAGAGACAGAGTACATAAAAATTCATTGCAACAAAGATAACAAATAAAATTAGCTGCATGACTAGTGATTGTTGTGATTTCCAAGAATCTTGAGCTCAAATGTCTTACCATACTCTGAAATTAGAGACAAGCAGCAACTAACAGGGTAAGGAAAAATAGAATAATTTTTTGTGGAAACCTATCTTTGGTATTTCACTGCTTCTCACTCACAAGTGAGTTGTTTAAGTAAAACTAGAAGATCTCAGGTGAAAAATAGAATAATTTTCTGTGGAAACCTATCTTTGGTATTTCACTGCTTCTCACTCACAAGTGAGTTGTTTAAGAAAAACTAGAAGATCTCAGGTGCACTAATATGGCTCTCAATAGGAGCCTGAGATTATGGAAGTACAAACCCTCCACTAATTGGTATTTGTGATGGAAGGGTTCCTTTTTAAGAAGTAGATCTCATCTTCATTTCCAGAGAGCGATGAATATGGACTTCCAAAAGCCACCTCATATGCAGAGATAAGCTATTGAAGCTGTTTTTGGATTGCCTAAAATAGACAAACCAAAAATCTACATGGCACATGGCAGTGCAGACTAGCATTTCTAATATGCTTGCTTTCCTAGGTATTAATGATGTTCAAGGCTTCAAGATTTGCTAGTCAATTCCACACATCAATCTTGAAGTAAATTTTGTAAAATTGCATTCAACCCTATATTATAAAGTTAGCTCTACTAAAATGATGTTCCATCTTTCCCAAGAACCATGAGTAGGTCTTTAAACATCCTGTTCAATACCACATGTGGGAAATTGTGGCTGCACATGAACTGTTAGTTAATCAGTATCTACATCAAACCAGCAAGGGAAAGAAATCTAATACTATCAATCTTTGGGACAATTGGAGGTTGAAATAAAATCTATAGGTGATTGAGAAGGAGAACCTCAAAGGGCAAAGGATCCCTGGGGTAACTAATGAACCAACATGCAAAGAACTAGAAGCTTAAACATCCTAAGCAAAACTCCCACGAGCTATGCACAGTTGACGTTCAACATAAACAACATGCACTATCAAAATGACAATAAGCATATTTAGACAACAAGTCAATATGACATCCACTTTCTATATCCTTCAGTTTCCACATCAATAAAGACAGAACAAAATTTTGCCCAAGTTAAAAATCAAATAAAATACAGTAAAGCTCGAGGAACTTGATAGAAGGAAATTGATTACTGTGCCTTAAGCTTCGGTTGAAGTAGAAGGAGAATCTGACACAGAGACAGCATTATTGCATAACTTCCAATTAGGCAGAAACAGTCCGCCTACAGTTTTGCACTTGCAACTGGAAGCTCGAGTCACCAAAGGGTGAAAAGTGGGAAGATCATTATTAGCCTTGGTGGAGAGAGGATTTAGGAATAGGGTTCACCAAATTCCCAAAAAAGGAGGTGGAAAACCCTTTTAGATTGCTGATGAAAGATAATGATTTTAAAAATGAAAGGCTGAGAAGAAAATCATAACCAGCTGAAGGAAAGCACCAAAATTCAGTCATCATATAGGAGCTAAAAGAATGAAGAATCGAAAAAGAACATCTAAATTCTTTCATTTACTCTTCATTTTCTTTTTAAACTCTTTTCTAGTGAATGTTATGGAAGAGATTTGGATAGAGAAGCCAGGATTGTGTTCCTTTTCTTCTCTATTCTAGTGGGAGATCTAAAATATGTTAGGATTCTGTTCCTATTATGTTTTTACGAGCTCAGCTCAAGCACACAGGCTAGTGAGAAGAAGTGACGAAGACCAAAATAAATAAAAGCTTTCCTCTTTAATTTCTACATTAGAAGGTCACATCCCGTTATCAAAATCACGTGAACACCACATGCAAAATTAAAGTAAAAGCATTCAAATGCATAATGATGATACTTCTCTTTTCTTTTATCTTTTTGGGTCAAACCATATGCACTGCCTATGTATACAAAAACAAACCTGCTCAATGTTTCCCTTGCCATTTGCTTGTGATTGTGAACCAGACTGGGGTTGTGAAAACCTATTTAAAAAACACAGGACTATCAGAATTAAGTCACATATCTGACAGACTGACTTATTTATGGAATCTTATATACTGTTTTGTGAGACTCCAAAGATGGCATCAAGAGAAAGCGAACAGTTTTCAGTTTTACAACCTGAGAGCCCTAGCTTTCCTTTTATCTTCCTCCACAGGATCAGTCTTCACCGGTGGTGCAAACCTTGACAACCTGGCCTTCTTCTTAGCTTCCTCTTCAGTTGTGTCAGATTTCACAAGCCCAAACCTGACGAACAACCAAACTTATCAAGAAACTCAAAAACAATTTAACTGCTACATTTCAGTCGGAGAAAACAGGCAGAAACAAAAACCTCTCAGCTCTAGCCTGCCTCTTATGCTCCTCAGATTTCTTTAAAGCATCTGACCCTTGAACTGAGGACCCAGTTCCAAACCTGATACAATACAGCCAAAAAAACGTCTGAAATATAAGACACAGATGTAAGAAATTAAAACAGAAAATGCAGAACACAAGAATTCTATCACTTTTTTTGGTGACAAACTAAGGGATGCCATTCACTTGTCACATATATGTGCATTTCAATTGCAACTGCAACCAGATAGAATTTTTTTTTTTTTTTGATAGCTGAGAAATACCAAAGACCAGTGGCACAAGGTCCAAAACTCGATGGATAATGGGCCTGGCACTCTACCCTTCTCTACTTAAATACTAGACTTTTTGTCTATGGCAGTGTTCAAACACGTGATATGCACCTAAACCACACACTTACCACTAGATCAAAACCCTGAGGGCAGCAACCAGATAGATAATTAAACCTCAGAAAATAGTAATCCAATATCTGCATCTTTTATGAAGTGTCTTGACGTTCCTAGGATAAAGTTCAAAAAATTGTTTAACAGCTCATCTTCTCAATTAAGCATTAAATTGCATCAGAAAATATTGAGTTTAATTGCCAAGCAATTTTCCTCACAGAACCAAAAATCCATTACCAACTCATATCCACCAATGACCACCACAAATCCTCAAAGACATCCAGTTGAACCTAATGGTACTGCAGGGAAACTTCAACAAACGGAGCCAAAATTCCAAAATGAAAACCAATTAGGAATACAAGTTTCCAGCAAGAACAATTGTGTGACATTTGTTCTTGGGAACTTATCTCGTACAAAGTACTAACAGTTTCTAAGAACATAAGTCTTATTTAAAAAACAAAATTAAGAAAATGCCGGAATTCACACCAAAAATTTATGCTTATACTTGCACTCAGAACCAGTCATTCCTTTCGGCACATAGGTAGCGACATGGTAAACTGAAATAAAAATACTCACAAAATTATGGAATAAGCCTCAAACCCTAATTCATTCAGCAATTTAAAGATAAATAATTTACCTCTCAGCTCGAGAATTTCGCTTATCTTCTTCGGATAGCTGAACTGGCACTCCAAACCGCTCAGCTCGCTTCATCTTCTTCTGAATATCATTGCCCTGACAACTGTCATCTCCGCCCGCCACCACCGACTTGATTTCCTCCTTGGCATCGGCAGAAGGCGGTGATTTTACCGAGTCAGGTGCGGAATCGAGTGTGGATTCGCTTATAGCCGGTGGATTGGGATCTGACGGCTCAGCTAGGGTTTTCATAGGGTTTTCAGGATTTTGCGCTGTCGTTGCGGCCATAGCTGAGGATTGAAAGAGAACCTTTGGAAATGGTGAAACCTTCTCCCTGAATTGGAAACGACGCGATTGTTTCGGATTTTTGTAGCTGCGATTGCTGGGATTGGTATTCTTATGGCTCCATTCTTTGGGAATTTGGAAGACGATATTTTCTGCCTAAAATTCCAAAAACACCCTTAACCTTTAACTCCAAAAACACTCGTGTTGTGTTTTAATTTTTTCCTATAATTTTGTTCCAATAAAAAATCTCACGAGGTATGTACAGGGGTTAGACTATTTTAACTTTTGATAAGTAAATTAGCAATTTGGTAAATTTTGATTTGGTTTTTGTGATTTTTGATCAAGTAGTATCACTTGTATTTATCAATGGTACAATATCAATACACGATAATAAAGATTGATAATTTTGTAAATATACACTTTATAGCAATATATAAATCTCAAACAAAACTATTTAAAGATAATGCTCAAACGATTTTATGTAATAATTGTCAACACAAATTTATCCTACTATATTTATTCCAAATAACACATGAGTTATCTATAGCAAAAATATCTTATTGGATAACACTCTTTATTTCATTTAAAATTGAATAAATGGTTCAAATTATTTATCTTATATCTTTTGTTTAACCCAAAAAATCAAATGGCTATAAAAAATGTTGTATACTTTTGAAAATAATTTCTAATGACTTGTTATATTTGAAGTGGAGAAGGACATTTATAGAGATTTTATGTATTCATTACAACAATAACAATAACAACAATAAATTAAGTATAATTTGAGATATTGGGAAGAATGGAAGGTACGTGGGAGTCCGGAACCGAAATGTTGTCTTTTTGGACTCAAAACATTTTTTTAGGTTTAAAAAAAAATTACAACTCTATATAAAACATGGTTATTAACCGCGTGTTATATAAAACACTTTTTGATACATCATTTTACCTTTAGGTGATAAGACAATTATGTAAAACGCGGTTTATTACTGCATTTTATGTAAAACGATATAATTAACCCCGTTTTATATATTTTGTGGGCCCACCAATAACTCTTGTGTGCTTAATTGACATACCAATAATTCAAATCTATAAAACGCCCTTTTAAATTGTGTTTTACTTCCAAAAATTTGACCCCCCCCCCCCATCCGGATTGGGCATTGACTTGTTGATACCCAATTTTTCCCTATATATAGCATATATGCATATATAAGCATGCATAAGTATTTTTATAATTTTTTCTATAATTTTAAAAGCTTCAAATTGATTTATTTCTTCCGTTTTTACTCATAAAATTTCCAATAATTGTCTTTCAAATTATTTTTGGTGGTGATTTAGTCATCTAAATTTTATATTTATGCCAAAATATTATTTAAATATTTTAATACATTTTTTATAATTGCATTTATATTCTTTTAAGTTCATTAGGATATATTTGCAATACTAGTCATATTAATGCATAATTACGTTATTAATACATAAAACAGTCTTTTATATATTTAAAATATTAAATAATTATTTTAAACCATTTTAGTACACGAAATTATTTTTTTCAGAAATCATTTATCATTTCTTATAAATTATTAATGTTAAAATGGCTATTTAAAATATGGTCTAATTATATTTTCAATTTTAGTCCCTAATTCAACCCAATCCAATCCCAATACCCAGCCCAATTTCTAATTAAAATACCCGGTCCACACCCCAAATACCTGATCCTGTCCCCACACCCTTTAATCTCGATCGTTGATCACAAAGATCAACGGCCACCATTTCCCCTTCCTAAATTAAACCAAAGACCCTCCCCCGAAACCCTATCATTTTCATTTACACTGCCGCCCTAAAAGCATCTCTGCTCTCAAACACTCTCAACCTAAACCTTAATCTCCAAATGTCGACCCCCATCTATGGCCATCTCCGGTGACCTCTCACCATCTCTCAAGCCTCCAATGGTTTCTCTCATGTCACTCTTGCCATCTCTAAGGCCCTCGAGGGACCAGGGTTATGTCGACTTGCATCTAGGGTTCATCTCTCACCTGTTCCTGGCCATTCCAGTGTGATTTCGAGTGAAATCGTCCTATATTAGCCAAGATCTATGGTTTTCTAAACAGGTTTCTTCATCTCTGTATGGCTCTCTTCGAAACCCTAATTTCGTTTCTAAAACTCCTAGATCTGTACAGATCTAAGACGATTTGAGTTTGTTTCTTGTGTGTTTTACAATAGCCTTGAGTTTCTTTGCAAGAATCGTATGATTTCAAGTGATTTTTCATCTTTTTCTAAAATTAGGGTTTCCGAAATTTCTTTTTAAACTTTATTTAATGATTCTTTATGTTTAAACTTCTGATTCTAACACATTTTGACTAATTTTATGAACCTGCTGCAACCCTAGCCCGTTTGTACTGAAAACTCTAATGTTTTGGGGTTTTTCATTTGGTTTCTGGATATTGGTACCTCTGACTGTGTTCTTGCCTTGGATTCTTGTGACTTCTCATGATTTACTTGTCCTAGTATGCTTCTACTAAATTTTCTTAGTTCAACCTTTCACTGATATTATGAACTTGTGTTCATACTAACCATTCATGCAAAATTTGTACGCTTCTCTTTAATTCAGTATCGTTTAAACATGGGTTTTGTTAAAGTTGTGTGAAATCCTGACTATTCATGCTCTACCTCATTTTATATGTTAAGCATGCTGCTTCTTTCATGACTTTATGAACCCTTGATTACTCTGAATCCCTTGTTTTCTGGTTTAATTTGACCCATTTCCGTCTAAAATTTGATCATTACTTATTTACTCAATTTGATTGAATTTACCTGCCTTAATTGTTTTTCCTTGCCTTGTTTGCATTCCGCCGATTGTTATTGATTTATTTCCTTAATTAAATTGTTGTGCATTTACCCTTAATTGCATATTCTATACATATGCTTTACTTTATTCTTTTCTTTAAATACTGAGTATGTTCTACCGTTGGTTGAGATGTCCCTTGATTAAGGGAAAATCTTGCTGATTTACGTGTGGTTTCCCTGATTTACTACTTAATTGATTTATTACCTTGTTCGTTGAGTTTTGATTCCTATATAAACCTCTTCTTCTTTTAAGTTCTGGAAAACAACAATAACAAAAGGAACTCTAGTTCATCTACACTATTATACTCTCAAAAAAACTCTTTACTCTCTTTTGTTCCTTGCAATTCCTATTAGTTCAGTCGGATGTAAGCTAAGGCTGACTACTGGCATTATCTTTACTATGTATTCTGCATACTCTCCTTAACTGGTATGTTCTAATTCAATTCATATTCCAAGATATGTGTTTACTTTGTTCCTGCAGTTTATCAATCTTGATTTTCGGTTTTATAAGTTCTACTTAGTATGCAATCAGCATGCCTAGATTACTGCATCACAAAGCATGTTTTAAGCTTATGGTTTCATACTGTTTAGCATGACCAAACCCTGGTTGTTCTAAAATTTTGAATGTTTTCATGAAATGTTTGTCTGGTACAGTTTGTTCTAATGTAATTCTATTTGTCTTATACCTATGTGTTCTCAACTTAACTTTGTAACTACCATCTATGTATTTGATTGCCATCACTAAGGTGTATGCTAGGTATTCCCCCTACCTCTTTCCCTTCTGTGAGATCTGTTCTGAAGTTGTTTGTTCTCTAACCTGCTTTCAGACTATTTTAAATGTCTTCTTAAACTATTCCTACTCTTAACTTTGTTCTAACTTTCATAAAAGTTCTTTCTGCTACTAAGACCTTCTTTCTATGTCTACCAAACTCTTTCAAAGTCATTATGCACTCCCACATTACTCTTAGAGTATTAGATTCTGCCCCTCTAGCATGTGTACTACCTTGAGATCCTTGAGATCTCTCTGAACTCTGGCATGTCAGAGTTGGCCCTTCCACGCTGCACTTAAATCTGTTATTGTTGAGAAAAGGTCTAGGTGTGAGCATTGCCCGGGATCCTTGAGGTCCTTAGGGAACTTTGACACATCTAGATATGATATTGTCTATGGAACTTTGGCATTTGAGGCTATTGGAGGCTTGTGAAGTCATTTGGGCCTGTTTCAGGCTCCTTATAGTTAACCTCTTCTTTTTCTTCTTTATTTGTTTATATCAGCTGGTCTGTAATAATTATTTGTAAACAACATTGGAGATTAGTGAAAAAGGGGTGGGTAGTTATATCTGTTGGGTAATTCGGGTAGATATCATGCCTATAGGATTGTGTTAATGCACTTGTTATGTTTGCTTTACTTTCACAATATTAGAAATCATGTCTATAGGATCAAAATGGATTTATAATTAGAAATCGTGCCTATATGATCTAAATGGCTTTATAACAAGATATCATGCCTATAGAGTGTAAAGTGATTAAGTTTAGTTTCTGTTACACCAGGTATTTACATTTATTTCACTAGAAATCATGCCTATAAGTTCTAAAATCAGCTCTTAACAATTAGATACCATGCCTATAGGAATTAAAATAAGAAATCCTGCCTATAGAACTTAAAATCAATTTAATTAAACAAATTAGTTTAATCCATGTTAGTTCCTTTGAACTGGTTTAAACAACTGTCCGCTTCTCTAATGAGTTTTCAAACACTGCCTTAATTTACTATTGCTAGAAAACATGTCTATAGGATCTCAAGTATCCGTTTAAAACTGTTCGTTGTCTTACTGCATTAATGTAGATATCATACTCTTAAGACATCACTGTTTTGCGTTTAAGCAAGCCTATAGGGCGATCTAAATTCTGCAACTCTGAAACTTTGCTTTGGTTATTTAAAACTGTCCAGTTTTAACAGGTTTAAGTCAGTAGGCAAGCTAAATAGGATTTTGACACTTTGTCCTAATTCATTACTGTATAATCCTTGCTCACCTAGATATCATGTTCTAGGATCTTCTCTTAAATACTTGACTGTTGTTTGAAGATGTGCATTTACTTGTTATATTTGTGGAGGTAACTGCGGGACTATAACTTGTTCCCTTTAAATGCAGTCCTAACTGTTCTTGATTGACGCCTAGACTTTTATCCTTTAAAACCTTAGGAAGGTCTAGAACTGTCCAAAAGTAGAGATCCTAAAATACCTCCAGGGCCATGAGGAAGGGACGAGTAGTATACGCATAGGACATTTTTAAGGTTATTAGAATACTTTAGGCTATGACCAAAGGGGAAATTGGGTAGTAAGAATATAATGACTACGCGCTAACGTCACATGTAGCCCCTTGTCACACCTCCTTTTTACACCCGAGAGGGGTATATAAGGGAGTTTTTCCAACTAAAGTGATATAAATCGAAATAGGATTATTTTACTTAATTTTATTAGAGTTGCCATTTGGGATAATTTATTTGGTGTCCCAAGTCACCGGTTTATTTTAAATCCCAAATCGAGGAAAATCAACTTTATTTAAAAGTCTGCAAAACCAGAAATTCTAAGTAAGGAATTCTGTTAACCCGGGAGAAGGTGTTAGGTATTTTCGGGTTCCGTGGTTCTAGCACGATCGCTTAAACTATTAATAATTGGCCTAATTATCTGATTTAATTACATGTTTTAAATCTATTGAGATTTTTAACTGTATAACCGCTTTTATTTATTTGGATTGCTTTTAGGATTTAATGGATTTATTTCTTGAACAAGTTACGATTGTCGTACACTTGCCGTTTTGGAGCACACCGCAAACCACGCTACATAAAATGCACCCACGGTTCATGACATGTTTATTTTTATTAATGTTCAAAGTTGCTACGATCGGGTAGCATGAAATGTACACCCGAGTTGGGGATTATGTACCATGACTATGCCACGGGAACCGTACCCATAATCATGATAGTTAATTTACGCGTCTAAAGCAATACTACGAATGTTTATGAATATTTCCCAAAACTAGTTTGATATTGTTGTAAGTCCAAATTTATGAACACGATATTATTGAGGCAAACAAGCTAGCTAATATGATCTATTACTTGGCCCAAATTCCTTATCGTTCAAAACCCACAATATGGCCAATTCTTATTCTTTGCCAAGAAAGAAACAACTCCAATTTTTCCATCTACCTGATTAAAAGCATTTATTCAAGAAATCAAGACTACATGCATCACAATTGAAATAAAAACTAATTAAAATAATTTAAATGAAAACTAAGACATGCTATTAAAATAACGTAGAATCATAAATCAACCAACACACGCATCAAGCTATCATAACACAATAAAATGAGAATGAAAATTGAGAAATGGACCTTTATTGATGAACCAAGCTAAAAATTACAAATCAATCGGGCTAAACAAAGCAACAATCCTTGGGCTGAAACACCGAAATTACAAACCGAAACCTCGAATCGACACCAGAATCAACCTCGGCGTTCGACTGAACACTGACGCCAAACCGCAAACTCTACCATCTTTATCCATATGTTTTCCTTCCGTTTTGGCTGATTCCAAAAATCAATTCCAACACCACAATTTGTGTAATGGATCAGAATCTAAAATTGGACTAAAGTTTCTGTCCAAATTCCATTTTCTCCATCCTTTGTAACGACCCGGCCGGTCGTTTTGAGCTTTTGTATTTCTCTCACCAGTTCTCGTGCATGACTTGCCCCGTGTGATACAAGATGACTTATATAAATCATTGGTGTTGGGTTTCAGGTTAATCAGAATTTAATTTGGAAGAACAGTCTCGGTTGAAAGCTTAAAAATTTGAAAGGTTTGACCAATATTTGAATTGTTTGTACATGATCTCAGATTGGAATTTTTATGGTTCGGTTAGCTTCGGGAGGTGATTTGTGACTTCGGAGCGCGATCGGAATGAGTTTTGGAGTTGTAGAGAAGATTTAGGCTTAAATTGGCGAAGTTGATATTTGGCGGCTCTGGTTGATAGGCGAGATTTTGATATAGGGGTCGGAATGGAATTCCGAGAGTGACAGAAGCTTCGTTGTATCATTTGGGATGTGTGTGCAAAATTTTAGGTCATTCGGACGAGATTTGATAGACTTTTTGAGCGAAAGCATAATTTAAGAGTTCTTGCAGTTCTTAGGCTTGAATCCTATGTTAAATTGGTGATTTGATGTTGTTGTAAGCGTTCTGAAGTGTTGAACAAACGATGTCATGGGATGTGTTGGTACAATTAGTTTGAAGTTTCGGGGGGTCCTGGGTAGGTTCCGGGATGTTTTAGGCCGAAAATCATAGTTGTAGCAGGTCCAGGAGGGTTGCAGGCCTCGGAAACCACCCGCGCGGTCCGCAAAAAATAAATTGCGGCCGCGGTGGGAAATGATTCGCTGGTCCTACTTCGGAAGCTCATATCTTTTGATCTACAAGGAATTTCGAGATGATTCAAAAATGATAGTTGTAGCCCTTTCGTGTCTAGTTTCCATAAAGGTAAAGATATTACAATTTGGACATCTATAGAAAAGTTACGGCCAAAATACTAAAGCCTGTCACTGCAGAGGAAGGCCTGTGCGTCTGCGGTTGTTTTTGTGCGGACCGCGGTCGATTTGGTGCGGCCCGCGGAGGCTGAAATCTTAGGGGTACTCTATAAATACGAGGTTTTGGATTTTATTTAATATTTGACCTAGAGAGCTCGGATTTTGGCGATTTTTCGAAAGTTTTTCAAGAAATTCATCGGGGTAAGTGATTTTAACCCAGATTTGGCTAGAATACATGTATCTATCACTGAATTCATCATTTAATTCGTGATTTGGGATGGAATTTGGGAAGAAAATTGTGGAACCTTTCAAAAATGTAAAATGATGATTTAAAGGACCAAATGGTATCAAAATTAGATAATTTTAGTATGGTTAGACTCGTGAGGGTATGAGGATTCTGAAAATGTAAATTTTACCCGATTTCGAGACGTGGGCCCGGGGCTCGGGTTTTGCTAATTTTGGGATTTTTGATATTTTTTGAATGTTTTTGCTTGGGCTTTGTGCCCTTAGTATATTGTGACGTATTCGTTCTGATTTTGGATAGATTCGACGCGCGTAGAGGCCAATTCGAGGGGCAAAGGCGTCGCGAGCTAGAGAATTAGCCGGTTTGAGGTGAGTGATGATTGTAAATGATGTTCTGAGGGTTTGAAACTCTGAATTGCACATCATAGTGCTATATTGAGGCAAAATACGCACTGGATGATGAGCGTGGAGTCTTTTACTACTGGGAATTGTGGCTTTGTCCGTCCCGATTGATGATTTTACTGCGTATTTGACTGAAATTCATTTGTTATCATCATAATTTGGGTTGATTGCCATATTTGGGCTTCGTGCCAACTATTTGAACCCTTTGGGGATTTTTATCATTGTTTCCTCACTACTTGACTTATTATTTGAATTCAGTCCTATTGATATCTACTGTTTTACAAACTCAACCACTTTTACTCAAATTTGAAACTTAAATGATATTTCTACATCATGTTTTGGGCTGAGAACTACTTTTTTACTAATGCTCAAGGGGCTTGTGATGATTTTTGGACTGAGTGAGGCCAAGGGCCATATGTGAGGATATGCTGAGTGATATGAGGCCGAGGGCCTGAGATACTTTATATGCCACGAGGTGTCTTGAGTGATGTGAGGCCGAGTGCCGAGTGATGTAAGGCTGAGTGATGATGCCACGAGGTGGCTTGATATATCGCTTGGGCCGTAAGGGGCCCCTCTGGAGTCTGCACACCCGCAGTGAGCGCGGGTACCCATTATGATACGAGAGTGAGCCCGAGGGGCTGATACTATTCTAAGTGAATGATACTAAGCCCGAAGGGCTGATATTGTACCGAGAGTGAGCCCGAGGGGCTGATACTATTCTGAGTGATTGTTACTGTGCCCGAGGAGCGGATTTCTACTTGTTATTCACCTGCTAAATTACCTATTTTACTTGGTTTAAAGGAACTTCATTTGATTTCTTCATGGATTTACTACCTTAAGTGATTTTACTGCTTGATATAGAATTGTTTTGTGCCTTTACGTGTTTTCTTGCTTTCAACCATTATTTATGATTATTACTCACTAAGTCGGAGTACTTACATTACTCTCTGCACCATGTGTGCAGATGCAGGCATCGCAGAGTCCGCTCCTAAGTGTTGATTCTCCTAGTCCAGGGAGTGATTTGGAGACTACGAGGTAGCTATTGGCGTTCGCAACCCCATGCCTCCCTTATCTTGTCATTTTCATGTTTTTAGAACTATTGTATCGGATTTAGTGTTCAGTAGACTTGTATCCAGATTTCTTAGTTGCTCATGACTTGTGACTCCCCGGTTTGGGTTGTGTCGGGATGGTTTCTGTTGTTAGTATCATTGAATTTCGCAATTTATGGATATTATATTATGTTTTATTGCCACTTATAATAATTAATATTTAATAGAGGTGTTCTATTTTGGTCTGGCTGGCCTTGTCTTCACGAGAGGTGTCATCACGACCGGGTTCGGGAATTGGGTCGTGACAAGTTGGTATTAGAGCCTAGGTTACTTAGGTCTCACGAGTTATGAGCAAGTTTAGTAGAGTCTCGTGGATCGGTACAGAGACGTCTGTATTTATCCTCGAGAGGCTGCAGAACCTGTAGGAAAACTTCACATTCTTGAATTCTTATCATGCGTCCTTGATTCAGCTACAAATGTAACTCTTTGAACTCCTTCCACGCGTTCGTATGCGCGCATGAGCGCTCAGTATCAGATGTGCATCAATGGCTATTGCTCGATTAAGGGGAGAGATGTGATCTCTGTGAGTTGATGTTGGGCCAGTTTGGAGGACTTGAGGTCGGATCTTTGCCTATAGCTTGAGCACCGAGGTGTTGGTTGTGTGAGCAAGTATTTTTGAACGTATATATTCGGTATTGTCCCTACTAGTGGAAGTGACGACTGGATAACTATGTGATGAGTATGTTGGTACTGCGAGATGTATCCACATGATTTGGAAGCGACGAGAAGGTCTGGTAGAGGATAGAAGCACTATTAGGTGCTTGAATTCCATCTTGATTCGAGGTATAGTCCCGAGTTATAGGTGTGTGAAGGATCTTTTCATGTTTCCCAATTGTGAGTGAAGTAAATTTCATGTTGCGGTATGAGTTCAGACTCAGGAGGACTAAGTGACTGCGTACAGTTTATGATGGTGGAAGGTATACAGAAATGTTACTTAAAGGCAAAGCAGGTAGGTTGTCTCCTGCGAAATGTTCTGAGGTTGTACGATCCTTATGTGTCTGTTAGAAGATCTCATTTGCGAGTGAAGGATATGTGTTGCAATTTAAATTGGGTCGCTTAGAGAGTGGGTGTAATTGTTGCGAGAGTGGAATGCGAGATTTGCAAAGAAGTTAAAATTCTAGATGATCTGTGTTTTCACACGCTTATAAAAAATTTGAGTTTAATCCCACTATAGTATAATGGCATCAATAGAGTATATTCGTTATGAGTTATTGAGTGTGTGCTGACCTATGGCTTCGAGCCAAGTGGGGGAGCTTGCTATTGATTAGGCGATTGCACGGTTAGGTGCTATGTTGGTTTCAGTTTGAGGCGTGCTGGTGAATCAGTTATAACTTGCGGAAATTGAGACCGAGGATGGCTCGAGTAAAGGAAAATTTTGACGAAGATTATATTATGCTTTATAGGTGTGTGAGAATCACGGGATGTCTTGAGTTGTTATTGGCAAGAAGGCTCAGTGCATAGAGCAGGAAGTTGCTTGGTTGTATTGGGATGAGGTTACATTCTGTGGTGTCGGAGTGCCAATGAGGCACGGGTTGTTTGGTTCATTTGATCAGACCAATTGTAGTTTGAATAGAATGAATGACCATCGAGAATGGTTCTAATGTGTTCAAGATTCTACATGTAGCAATTGTGTATTTTAAAGTTGTATATGTGGTTAGGAACTGAGTTTTCATTTGGAAATGTCAAGACTTGTGGTACCTTCTACATTAACTATGGGATTCTATATATCAGTATTAGGAAGGTAATGGTTCCAGATTCGCAGGAAGTCCCTTCGGGGGTAGGTATTTTGAACATGGTGCTTTTGAAAATATTTAAGAGAGTACTCAGCGGCTTATGAGCCTTAGACAGTATGGTTTCATGTTTGGGTCTCGCGTGGTGAGTCTGGGTTGAGGAATTGTGGCTTGTAGCAAGAAGAAGTGTCAAGCTAACGGTAGATCAGAGGGAAACTCGAATAGATGGGATAGCGTGGTAGTAGGCCAGATCGGTATGGTAAGGGTATAATTAGTTCCTTGGGTGTTTTTGAGGTAACGAGTCTCTACAAGTGTTTCGCAGCAATTCTTTTGGGTTTTAGTGACATGCGTAGCTCGGTTGAGTTAGAAGGATTCAGTCCTGATGAGCTAGTGTTGAGCAAAAGGAATTCGGGGAGTTCTATATGGTTTCCACCACAGTTGGAGATGTATATTTTCTATGGGCATGAGGAGCATGGGATGCATAGTGATTTTCTTCTAGATGGGATCAATGGAAAGTTATTGACTAGTTGAGTACGTAGATGTTTGTGGCTCGGAAGGGAGATGAAGTTCTCATGTTATCCTAGGATGCTATGGTATATGCGGTATGTTGTGGAGGATTGGAATTTGCGTGTGTAAGGTTACAGTCAGTTTTGAACGGAAAGTCAAAAAAAAAATCTTAGGCAGCATGGACAACTTTAGATGATTAGGGAAATGAGCTTTAGATGATTAGGGGGATGATCTCCAGATGATTAAGGAAATGGTATTGCTAAATGGAGTGATTTGACGAGGGCATATGTTTCAGAAAGGGCAATATGATTAAGTTGATGATACTTCGGTAGTATTGCGGCATTTTCTTGTTAGATCGACTGCTGATATTCGAGTTTGCTTGGTGGCATAGAGGAATTCTAGATTTTCTCTCTTGGAATGAATGGGTATTTGAGGTGTAGTATGTATTCGGACGGCGGAATTAGGACTAGATATGTTGATTCATGGGCCATATGGAGTTGGAGACGGGAAGTTCTCATATTCAGGCTATGTTGTGGTTGTGAGTCGTGGGTATCGACACTGTTTAGTGACTATCAGGGTTTGGAGACCCGAACGGATCTTTTGTTACTTGGTATGTTAGATTTGGATGTGATATTGGGTTCAGACTGGTTGTCTCCATGTTGTGTCATTCTGGACTATTGATCTAAGGCGTCGCTGGTAGCTATGCCGGGAATGCCACAGATTGAGTGGTGAGGTTCGACGGATTATGTCCTAGTATAGTGGTTTTATATTTCGAAGATCCAGCGGACGGTTAGGAAGGATAATTTTTCTTAGTTGGGTTTTCGTGATAGATGTTAGTGCAGAGGCTCCTACCATTGATTTAGTTCCGGTGCTGAGGGACTTTTCGGATATGTTTCTTGTGCCGGGCATGTCATCGGTCAAGGTTGTTGATTTCGATATTGATTTGATGTCGGACACTATATCGTATGGCACCGATAGAGTTAAAGGAGTTGAAGAGCAACTCCAGAATTTTTGTGATAAGGAGCTCGTTGGCAGGCCAATGTGGATGCGTGTTCTAATTTGAGCCGGCTTGGCTGGCTCTGAATTGTACTGTTGAGGGGTGTGTTGATTCGATTGTTATTGAGCTTATTAGTAATCTAGGGAGATCCATGAGTTACCTTTCTGTGTTGCGAGATGTTATGATTTATTGGTTATAGGCACATATGGTGCAGTTCTATTGGGGTTTCATAGTGAAAGTCGAGCGGGAAGAGTAATTGGGTGTTGCTCGGTGAACGGCGTATCGGTTATGTCCTATTGGGTGTGCGTGGTATATGTTATTTGTTTCACCATGGGTGTAATGATTGCTTTGGTTCCAGACATTAAATTGTGCGTGGTTGTCGATTTCGAGCATAATGACTTGAGGTGGTTCATGTAGAGCAGTGTTGGATAGGATCGCGCATCGTAGCAAAGTTATGTGGAGGTATGACCTTGCGGGTTAGATTCATGTGTTCTGTTCCTATGATGCGAAACGGGTTCTCAATCTTGTGTTGTGGTGGTACTGGTGAGCCTGAGGTACAACTCTTTCATTTGAGTCATTTTCATGATTTGAGTATGTTCGGACCGTTGCTTATTGGTGCGCTTATTATGCAAGTTGTGGCTTAGGCATGTATTGATGTGTCATGTCACCAGAGTAGTGTGTTGGAGTAGAGTAGATCGTTGGGATCATTAATAAATACAAACGGAATCGATTTCAGCATGTTGGAAGGATAACATCGAGATTCGGCTCGGAATTTGCTGTGGTATTTGCCAAAGGAGGAGTGGCTTCTTGAATAGTTGATCTGGGAAATAGTTATGGCTTACCGCGTGTCTTAGTGATCATTGGCAGTATATGAAAGTGTTGGGATGAGACTTTAGTTGATAAGAGTTTTTCTATCAATATGCGGATGTTGTGTGCAGCTGCTGTGATTAGAAGTTATTACTACAAGTGTTGGGTTATGTTACATATCATGTGATTGCACCGGAGATAGCATATATGGGTGATTACAGCTTGTTCAAGCTTATTCGGAAAATAGATGTGAGATTCTGATCTTGTGAATGATTTGAGAAGAGGAAATGTGGTTCTATGATTTATGGACTAGGATGAATTGTGAAAATTCAGTTATACTGTGTTATCGAACCTATGTGAGATAGGGTGACATGGGATCACCCCCGGGTATGTGCATGGTAAGGTAATTCAGCAATTGGTTGGCTTTTGAAATAACTCTGGGCACATTCGAGGACAAACATATGTTTAAGTGGGGGATGATGTCATGACCCGACCGGTTGTTTTGAGCTTTTTCATTTCTCTCACCAGTTCTCGGGCATGACTTGCCCCGTGTGATGCAAGATGACTTATGTAAATCGTTGGTGTTGGGTTTCAGATTAATCAGAATTTAATTTGGAAGAACAATCTCGGTTGAAAACTTAAAAAGGTTTGACCAATATTTGACTTGTTTGTATATATCTTGGATTGGAATTTTTATGGTTCGATTAGCTTCGGGAGTGATTTGTGACTTCGGAGCGCGATCGGAATGGGTTTTGGACTTGTAGAGAAGATTTAGGCTTAAATTGGCGAAGTTGATATTTGGCGGCTCCGGTTGATAGGCGAGATTTTGATATAGGGGTCGGAATGGAATTATGAGAGTGACAGTAGCTTCGTTGTGTCATTTGGTATGTGTGTGCAAAATTTTAGGTCATTCGGACGAGATTTGATAGACTTTTTGAGCAAAAGCATAATTTAAGAGTTCTTGGAGTTCTTAGGCTTGAATCCTATGTTAAATTGGTGATTTGATGTTGTTGTAAGCATTCCGAAGTGTTGAACAAGTTTGAACGATGTCATGGGATGTGTTGGTACAATTAGTTTGAAGTTTTGGGGGTCCCGGATAGGTTCCGGAATGTTTTAGGCCGAAAATCATAGCTGTAGCAGGTCTAGGAGGGTTGCAGGCCTCGGAAACCACCCGCGCGGTCTGCACAAAAAGAAGTGCGATCACGGTATGTGCTGTGCGGACCACACAAAAAGAAGTGCGGCCGTGGTAGGTGTCATGCGGACCGCACAAAATGGTGTGCGGCCGCGGTGGGAAATGATTCGCTGGTCCTACTTCGGAAGCTCATATCTTTTGATATACAAGGAATTTCGAGATGATTCAAAAATAATAGTTGTAGCCTTTCGTGTCTAGTTTCCAGAAAGGTAAAGATATCATAATTTGGACATCTGTAGAAAGAGTTATGGCCAAAATACTAAAGCCTATCACTGCAAAGGAAGGCCTGTGCGGCCGCGGTTGTTTTTGCGCGGACCGCACTGGCTTGTGCGGACCGCGGTCGATTTGGTGCGGCCCGCGGAGGCTGAAATCTGAGGGGTACTCTATAAATACGAGGTTTTGGGTTTTTTTTTTAATATTTTAACCTAGAGAGCTCGGATTTTGGCGATTTTTCGAAGGGTTTTCAAGAAATTCATCGGGGTAAGTGATTTTAACCCAGATTTGGCTAGAATACATGAATCTATCGCTGAATTCATCATTTAATTCGTGATTTGGGATGGAATTTGGGAAGAAAATTTGTGAAACCTTTCAAAAATGTAAAATGATGATTTGAAGGACCAAATGGTATCAGAATTGGATAATTTTAGTATGGTTAGACTCGTGAGGGTATGGGGATTCTAAAAATGTAAATTTTACCCGATTCCGAGACATGGGCACGGGGCTCGGGTTTTGCTAATATTGGAATTTTTGATATTTTCGAATGTTTTCGCTTGGGCTTTGTTCCCTTAGCATATTGTGACGTATTCGTTCTGATTTTGGATAAATTCGACGGGCGTAAAGGCCAATTCGAGAGGCAAAGGCGCCGCGAGCTAGAGAATTAGCCGGTTCGAGGTGAGTAATGATTGTAAATGATGTCCTGAGGGTTTGAAACCCCGAATTGCACATCATAGTGCTATATTGAGGCAAGATACGCGTTGGATGATGAGCGTGGGGTCTTTTACTACTGGGAATTGTGACTTGGTCCGTCCCGATTGATGATTTTACCGTGTATTTGACTCAAATTCTTTTGTTATCATCATGATTTGGGTTGATTGCCATATTTGGGCTTCGTGCCAACTATTTGAACCCTTCGAGGATTTTATCATTGTTTCCTCACTGCTTGACTTATTATTTGAACTCAGTCCTATTGATATCTATTATTTTACAAACTCAACCACTTTTACTCAAATTGGAAACTTAAATGATATTTCTACATCATGTTTTTGGGCTGAGAACTACTATTTTACTAATGCCCAAGGGGCTTGTGATGATTTTTGGACCGAGTGAGGCCAAGGGCCATATGTGAGGATATGCTGAGTGATATGAGGCCGAGGGCCTGAGATACTTTATATGCCACGAGGTGGCTTGAGTGATGTGAGGCCGAGTGCCGAGTGATGTAAGACCGAGTGATGATTCCACGAGGTGGCTTGATATAGCGCTTGGGCCGTAAGGGGCCCATCCGGAGTCTGCACACCCGTAGTGAGTGCGGATACCCATTATGATCTGAGAGTGAGCTCGAGGGGCTGATACTGTTCTGAGTGAATGATACTGAGCCCGAGGGGCTGATATTGTACCGAGAGTGAGCCCGAGAGGCTGATACTATTCTAAGTGATTGTTACTGTGCCCGAGGGGCGGATTTATACTTGTTATTCACCTGCTAAATTACCTGTTTTACTTGGTTTAAAGGAACTTCATTTGATTTCTTCATGGATTTACTGCCTCAAGTGATTTTACTGCTTGATATAGAATTGCTTTGTGCCTTTATGTGTTTTTTTGCTTTCAGCCTTTATTTATGATTATTACTCATTGTGTCGGAGTACTCACATTACTCCCTGCACCATGTGTGTAGATTCAGGCATCGCAGAGTCCGCTCCTGAGTGTTGATTCTCCCAGTCCAGGAAGTGATTCGGAGACTATGAGGCAGCTGTTGGCGTTCGCAGCCCCGTGCCTCCCTTATCTTATCATTTTCATGTTTTTAGAACTATTGTATCGAATTTAGTGTTCAGTAGACTTGTATCTGGATTTTTTAGTTGTTCATGACTTGTGACACCCCGATTTGGACGGTGTAGGGATGGTTTATGTTGTTAGTATCGTTAAATTTTGCAATTTATGGATATTATATTATATTTTATTGCCGTTTATGATAATTAATTGTTTAAAAGAGGTGTTCCGTTTTGGTATGGCTAGCCTTGTCTTCACAAGAAGCGCCATCACGACCAGGTTCGGGAATTGGGTCGTGACATCCTTGTGTGTGCGTGTTGTTTGTTTTTCATTTTTTTGTGTGTTGTGTATATCCAAGAAAAGAAAGGAAGCTCTTCTCCCCAAAAAAATGAATCCCTTCCCCTTTTATTTTCGTACCCCCTTATAAAAATGTGTGTGTGTATGTATTTTTGGGAATGCTGCACGCAACTTTTTTTCCCCGTTTTTTTGGTTTTCTTTTGTGTTTGTCGTCTCTTAGGTGAAGGAGTTCGTTATTCTTTTGTGATTAATTATCTCTTTAATGGGAAGATGGAATTACAATGGGAATCGAAAAATGGCTGCTCTTTTTTGGTGAAATTCAAGAACAAACAAACAATCTGCCTCCTCCTTCTATTTTTTTTGTCTCTTGCGGCTGTCAGCTCTTAGGGTGTAGCTCTAGAAATTGAAAACTTAGGGTAGAGTTTCTATATTTGGGTATTTTATATGGAAGTGGGAAGGGATGATGGTCATTGGATTAGAAGAAAATAGATGGCTTGGATTAAATCTTGCACTTAGGTGGGCTAATGGGTTGAGAAGAATGGGCTAAGGGTAATTGGGTTGGACCATATCTTTTTGGGTTTGAACTTAGGCTAGAAAGATCAAATAATACAATGTATCTATAAAAATGTAAAAATCACTCTAGATTAAAATAAACTAATATAAAACTAAATACTACGAGTGAAACTAATATTTTTTTTGTATTTTTTAAATGTTATAATATTATAAACATAAATAAACTAATTGACTTTAACCTAAAGATGAAAAATATTTTTTGTAATTTTTATTTTTTGTGATAAAAATAAAGTAAAAGTTAAAAAAATAGTGAAAATAGTACTATTAGACCTAAACTAATATCTAAACACTAAAAATGTGAAATTCTAGGGAGGGTCAAAAATTAAATGTCTACAGCTGCCCCTCTTTGACTGGAAACACGAAGAGTTTTTAGATAAAGAATGGCGAGACAGGTTTTTTGACCCGACTCTTATTTAGAGAGACCAAAAACTAAGTGAAAGTAGAATGTGACCGAGCCTTGGTATCTGAGCTGCTTACATATCCTTGGCTATCAAGGAGTTAGGCCATGTGTAGTTCAGAAGTAGGAATAGTGATGGGGTTCGAGAGTCGAGTGAGGTCCCGTCGAGGTTCCGGTCCGTGGTCCTGTTATTACATCAAAAATCAAAATTAAAAAAACTAACTAAGCCTATCAGCTACGAGTTACAAGATTCCTATCTATGAGTCTTCTGAAGCTTGATCTTGAGTCTTAGTTGGTTCTTCATGCGGACTCTGATCTGAATCTTGATGCTTGTTAGCTGCAGGTGCTGGTTTATTCTTTCATGGATTCTTCGGAGCAAGACTGGACATGCAGAGCTTGTGACTTCAATCACGTCTTGAGCATTCCACACCTTTTCTCTGCTTCTGCACTTTGAGTTCACTTCTTTTTCCTTTCTTCTTTTTTCTTTTATTCTGGATTGAGACTACTTCTTTTGGTTGTCTCGAACCCTGTGCCTCGAGGTAAAACATGCTCAGACACCAAAACAAACAAATGAACAAAAAAATTCTGCCCCAGTTTTCGCTAGGAAAATTTTGTGAGTTATTGTAACAAAATTCTAAACTACTTCTTTATTGAAAACAATAAAAGTAAGGATTATGTATCCTTGAGAAAAAGAGATTATGCAGTGAAGACCCTATATCTAAAATGAAATCAATTGGGGATTGGAGGCCCTAAGTTGGAAAGATTACCAGGTTATGCTGACATCAACTAAGGAGTGGGATCCTATGTTGGAAAAGATTGCCAGGTTATGCTGGCATCAGCTAGGGAATTGGGTCCTATGTTGGAAAATATTACCAAGTTATGCTAGCATCCACTAGGGAGTGAGATCCTATGCTGGAAAAGATTACCAGGTTATGCTGGCATCCTATATTGGAAAGTGAGACTACTGAATTGTGTACCTATGCTAAAATAAACCAAGAAGGATTTTTTTTTGTTTTTGTTTTTTTTTTGAGAAAAAAAAATATTTTTAAATAAATTGCCCCAACACTTTTTTCAAAGGCATGAACAAAAGACCTCTTTTTTTTAATCGAGACATCCTCTTTTTTTTTTTTAATTTTCCTAGGAGAAAATTCATCAGACTAGGTTTTTATATCTTAGGAGAAAAATTCGTCAGACTAAGACATCTATCTTAGGAGAAAGTTCACCAGACTAGGTTTTCTAATTTATTATCTTAGGAGAAAGATTTATCAGACTAAGATTTGATCCTAGGAGAAAGTTCATCAGACTAGGTTTTCTAATTTATTATCTTAGAAGAAAGATTCATCAGACTAAGATTTTGATCCTAGGAGAGAGTTCATCAGACTAGGTCTCTGTTTTTTTCCTTTGGTTATCTTAGGAGAAAAATTCATCAGACTAAGATGTTTATCCAAGGAGAAAGATTCATCAGACTAAGTTTTCTATCTTAGGAGAAAGATTCATCAGACTAAGATTTGATCCTAGGAGAAAGTTCATCAGACTAGTTTTTTTTCCTGTTATCTTAGGAGAAAGATTCATCAGACTAAGATATTTATCCTAGGAGAAAGATTCTTCAGACTAGGTTTTCTATCTTAGGAGAAAAATTTATCAGACTAAGATTTTATTGGGAGAAAATCCATCAGACTAGGACTTTTTATCCTAGGAGGAAAAAATGTGAAGATCAATGGCAAGATTTTATGCACAATAGCAAGACAATAAAGGCAAAAATTTGAGAAACTTCCCTTTATCGGCTCTTCTTTTCTTTTCTTTTTCTTTTTTTTGAACTACGTTCCTTGCACTGCTTTGTTCCTACTTTACACAAAGTAAAAATTGTTAGTTTTGAAAATGGTGGTGGTTTGTGGCCTTGAGTCTTGGGCATCTTGGCTTTTGCTCAATCAGCTCAAGTCGGTCTCAAGAGACTTTTGCTCTGCATTAACCCTGATTGTTTCACACCCAGTACCATTTGTATTTGTGGATCAATCAGCCTTATCCCAAACTGGAGATCTTTGCTTAGGTGACATTTTCTGATATCTTGAATGACTTCCTACTTTTTGAGCAACTTGTCTATCAGAGAGAATCACCAGTTATCTTTGCTTGTGCCAAGTAGGCTGACAAGAGTCTTTTGAGGGAGCCTTTGCATGAATCCTCAAGGTATATTAACAGTAACAATTGAGTATGCTGGCCAAGTTTACTTTATGCAACTGAAAAGATGGTAGCAGATTTTAAAATCTTTTCCTGCTTGTTTTGACAAGGACTGACTCAGAGTGAAGGACACAATGATGCAAAGAAACAAGTATTAACAAGACATGCCCATGTCGGATGGACGGAAGGAAAAGTTTTTCTTCTTCAATAACTAGTCTTAATGATCATGATATGCATTTTGGACTCAATAGCCTGATCTATCGAACTAATCCAATCTTCCCTTTTACCATTCTTATGATCTTTGAAGTCGAACTTGTTCGTGCCAATCCTTTGTATCAGCTTCACGACTCATTTTCGACTAGTGGTGCCCCGAGGAATTTTTACCAACAAATCTCTCTCATTTATTCATCTCTGCTTACCATCGTCTTATAGTGCCCGTGAAGGTTTTCACTAATAAGACTCTCTCATTTTTCTTTTTCTTTTTCTTTACCTCTTTTTTTGTGAGCAACTCGATGGTATTCTACGTCACGCGGCAACTGTTGCTCATTGCTTGCGTTTCTTGGAATTCTTGAAGGCTGATCATGAGGTATTTATTTGGAAGGTTTTTGGATAGGGTATGAAAGAAAGGACGCAATGAAGGCTCAAAATAGACTTAAAGTAAAGAGGGTTGTAGACTTACAACTCTTGAAATCGACTCTTTCAAAAGTGAAATAAAATCTTTGCCCAGTTTCAACTATTGGGGATTTTTTGGATTAGTTTTGAATTCTTATTTGGTTGGACCGAACCGTGAGGCTGCCTACGTATCCTTTTTTTAAGAAATCAGGTCGAACTAGTTCAAAAGTCTGACCTAACTATTTTTTTCATCTTTCTTTCTTCTTCTTTGTCTTTTTTTTTCCTTTTGTCTTTTTTTTTTGTTTTCGAAACAAGTTGCCCCAGCTTCTAGTTTCTGGGGGCATGGACCTTTGCCAATTCTTTTCTTCTTTATTTTTTTCACTTGAACTTTCTAAGAATTGCCCCAGTTTGTACTCTTGGGACATGGACTTTTTTTTCATTTTTTTTTCTTTCATTTTTTTCATTTTTTGACTCTTGACTCTAAACTTGATTCCAAAAGAAGGTGATCAAAGAAAATAACACAGGCTCAAAAGGGGTAGCGAATGATATAAAGTGTTTGGATAGCAGAAAAAGGGCCTCCCAGCCTCGAGAATGTTAATTATAGTATCCTTTCATGATCACAACATTGATGAGCATGTCCGTCTTCTTGGTGTTTCGTGGTCTAAAGACACTTTCCATCCATTAATGTAAAACTTTCGACCAAGCTTCAATTGATTCAATATCCTCAAGCCCGATCTTCACAATGATTTGAAGGTGAATTTTACTCGACCTTAATTTCAAAGTATTTTAACTCTTTATTCATCCTCAAATGTGTCTTGTTCTCAGTTATCCAATTCAAGCTTAAATTAATTTTCTAAGATCTAGCCAAAAATTCTGCATGCATATCATGTCATTAGAACTAGCGAGAAAAGAACTGAGCATGGAATGACATAAAAGGAAAAACTCTATTTTATTGAGTAAACAATAAGACAAACAACCTAAAATTCGAGTTACAGCCCTAAAACAACTCGGCGAATAAAAATAGCAACAAAACATACAAACAAGACTCACATGAACAAAATAGAGGGATAGAAGGGTTTGACTCAATAAAACAAAAAAAATCTGGATCACAACCCTGAAATAACCCAAATAATAGAAAAAACATCAAAACAAACTACCAAGATTCCTTCCTAGTGAGGAGAGAATGACTTTTCAATTGCTAAGCTTGACATTTAGCCATAAATTTGCTCATCAGAATCACCATGGCCTTCTCTAATTTTAGTCGACAAGTTCCCCAGAGGATTCTCATACTCTATGTCACTAGGCATCATCCCCACAAAGTGTGCATCAGCCTAGTGAGGAGAGAATGACTTTTCAATTGCTAAGCTTGACATTTAGCCACAAATTTGCTCATCAGAATCACCATGGCCTTCTCCAATTTCAGTCGGCAAGTTCCCGAGAGGATTCTCATACTCTATGTCATTAGGCATCATCCCCACAAAGTGTGTGTCATCATGTGCAGGTAAAAGATTCTGTGTGATATTTTGGGTATCACTGTCTTGGATCACAATAAGTTTTTCCTAGATCATCCTTTCTATTTCTCTTTTCAAATCCTGACAACTTTGAACATTGTGCCCCTGGGCATTGGAATGGTATTCACACCTTTTAGAAGGGTCAAAGCTTCTTGCACGTGGGTCCACATGATTTGAAGGAATAGGTACAGTCATGTCATAATGCTTTAATTTCTCAAACAAGCTTGCATAGGACTCTCTTATTGGTGTAAAATTATCTTTCAACCTTTGTTCCCTTTATACCCCTGGCTTGGATGTGGGTTATAGGGCACTTGAAAATTTTGTGGATGCTGGTGGAGACTTTTTAATGCTCGTCTTCTTGGGTGATTTGGTGGTTGGAGAACATATAGAGATGAAGCAACAGAGTATTGTGGGTTCTAAGGTGGATAGTAGTACTCAGGGGAATCATTGGAAATTAGACGAGGCTGGTCATACCTTCTAGATGCTCTCCTAGGACCTCTTCTCGACCCTGATGTCATCATGATTTCTTCATCCTTCTCATTCATGTCACTAAAATTATCAAATTCAATCTGGATAGTCTGAGTTGCGGCTTTGAGAACTAATTGACTTATAATCATGCCTATCTTAAGGCCGTTCTCAACTATTTCTCCAATTTTAATTGCTTCCGAGAAGGATTTACCAACTGCGGGCATCATATTTTGAAAATAATATGGCTCTTGAGCCTGAAGGAAGACAGTGATTAGCTCGTGGTCACCGATGGATGACTGAACTCTAGCTGCTTGCTTTCTCCATTTAATGGCATATTCCCTGAAACTTTCAGTTGGTTTCTTCTTCAGATTTGAAAGGGAATTACGGTCCGGGGCGATGTCAATATTATATTAGAACTATTTGACAAAGGCCTGGGCCATGTCATCTTAGACATACCAGCAAGATGTGTCTTGATCCATAAACCATTCGGAGGCTACACCCATAAAGCTTTCCCTATAATAAGCTATTAGCAATTCTTCATTTCTTTCTTCACCTCTTAGCTGATTGCAATACCTTTTCAGGTGGGCTATGGGGTCTCCATGTCCATCATACCTTTCAAATTTGGGGATTTTGAAACCAAATGGCAAACGAACATCGAGGAACATACATAGATCCTTGAAGGCAATGCTCTTCTGACCTGTCAACCCTTGCATGTTTTTCAACTGTTGTTCTAAGCTTTTCAATCTTTGGGTCATTTATCCATGTGCCATCTTTTGGACATGCTTCTCAATCTTTGTAGGAAGATCAAATAGGTACGAGTGGTACTCAAGAGAATGGTACTGTTCTTGCTGGGTAGCAGATTGTGACTCATGAGTTTTCCTCTGCACCACCGTCGGTTGTGGGACAGTGAAGACATGCATAACAACAGCAGTTGTCTGATTGGTTATCAATGGCACACTTTGGGAGCGCCCAACAGAAGTTTCAACTATAGTCATACAGTTGGGATAAAGACTAAACCCAGGTGGATATAATTAATCAGATAATGAGACCGGAATGGTAGTAGTCGAGATGGATGTGAACTCTGGGAAAACATGAGAAGAAAAGGGCGGTCCTTGGCCATTGGCCCATGCTTGACACATTTTAGTTATTTTCTGTTTCAGTACTCTATTTTCCTCAACCACAGTAGACTCTTGTTGAACCCTCTGACCCCGAGTCTCATGACTAGGAGTGGCAAACGGTCGGGTCGGGTCGGATATGGTTCGAGTTGAAAACGGGTAATGAAAAATGGATCAATTATCCGACCCGACCCATATTTAATACGGATAAAAAATGGGTTAACCGGCGGATAATATGGTTATCCATATTATCCAAGACTTCTTGTATACGATCACTTTTAGGAGAATTCTTAGTCTCTCTAACTTGAGGAACCCCCAATTTGAGGCTTTACAAATGTAAAAATTAGATCCATTGGTTATCCATGGTTACTCATTGGTTATCCATTTTCTAAATGGATAATATGTTTTTTATCCATATTTGACTCGTTTTTATAAAATTCATTATCCAATCTATTTTTTAGTGAATAATATGGGTGGTTAACTATTTTCTTTGAACCATTTTGTCAACCCTACTCATGACTGCTCGTAACAGCTTCGATGTCAGTTGTCATTGATATTTTTCTCTTGGACCTTGTGAATTATGGATGTGTTGTAGCTTACCACAAACCGACCACAACTTTCTTCACAATTAAAAACAAACAACATGTTAGAATGGTCACTCTCTTGTTTTTTAAGCACTTTTTTTTTTTTCAATATCATTTGATCGAACCTGATGTGGGTTGCCTACGTATCATGTGGGAACATGAATTAGATCTTGCGTAGTTCGGGAAAATTAGGAATAAAGTAAATAAACTAACTCTTTTTTTGGATTTTGGACTTTTTTCGAAAGAAAGACTTAAAAAGAAGAAACCAAATATTTCTGGATTTCGATTTGTTTGTTTGTTTTTAAAAAAAAAATTGAAAAGAAAGACTTCTAAGGAAGAAAGAATTATTTTATTTTATTTTTGAATTTCGACTGTTTTTCCCTTTTTTTGGAATTTCGAAAGAAAAACTTCTAAAGAAGAAAGGAAATATTTTTGAATTTTTTGGAATTTTATTTTTATTTTATGAAAGAAATGCTTCTAAAGAAAAAGAAAATATTTTTGAATCTTGAATTTTCTTTTTAAATTTTGAAAGAAGAATGAAAATATTTTTGGATTTTGAGAAGAAGTTAAAAGAAAATATTTTTTGGATTTTCTTAAAATTGGAGTCTTAAAGAAAGACTTTTCTAAATAAGAAGTAAAGGAAAATATTTTTGAATTTTTGAAAATTGTGGGCTGGAACCGATGAGGTTTGCCTACGTATCTCACATCCGGTGAGAATCACACCCGCGTAGTTCGGTCACTTTTGACGGAACAGAAAAATATAACTTATTTTAAAATGAGTTTTCCTCTTATTTTCTTCAAAATTTCGGCAGAATTTCAGGATAATTCAAATACCTACCTCTCACTCTCTTTTTTTTTTTTGATTTTTTTAAATTTTCTTTCCCTATTTTAGAAGCCATTCAACATGCAAGCGAAACAGACAGATACGCAAGTAGCACGTAAGATGCATCAGAATGGTCTTTTAATTTGGGTACACCTGTCCTAAACGGACCTAACCCCTGTGTTGAGTTCCCAAAGTCAAATGCACGTGATGCAAACAAGCGTTCCTACTAGGGATCCAGCATGAGGCTATGTTATTCTAGGTTTAAAACCTGGGTGTATTGTTCAAGAACTGGAATTCCCGAGCGGACAGATCGAGTCGGGGGAAGGGGGGAGCGTACCGGGAATACAGAAGCTTCACCAGCTTTGCAACTTGTCCGAACCTCGTTCTAAAATTGGGATATGGCTCTAATAGAAAAGAAGACACGCGAAGCGCACACTTCCCAGATGATTTAGAAGACTCAGAGAGAAGAGGATTTCGTAATAGTTTATATACAGTTCAAGCAATATCAAAGCGGTAAAAAGTGGCATCTAGCACATTAGGCTCAAACACGTCAAAATCAGATAAAAGCCAACTTTAACAGTTATTCTAAGCTCAAATTCTGAACCCTGAACCAGAGATTCTGGGTTCTTGTCCCCAGCAGAGTCGCCAGAGCTGTCACACCTGCTTTTTACACCCAAGAGGGGTATATAAGGGAGTTTTCCAATTAAAGTGACATAAATCGAAATGAGATTATTTTACTTAATTTTATCAGAGTCACCACTTGGATAATTTATTTGGTGTCCCAAGTCACCGGTTTATTTTAAATCCCAAATCAGGAAAATCGACTTTATTTAAAAGTCTGCGAAACCAGAAATTCTAAGTAAGGAATTCTGTTAACCCGGGAGAAGGTGTTAGGCATTCCCGGGTTCAGTGGTTCTAGCAGGGTCGCTTAAACTATTAATAATTGGCCTAATTATCTGATTTAATTACATGTTTTAAACCTATTGAGATTTTTAACTTTATAACCGCTTTTATTTATTTGGACTGTTTTAGGATTTATGGATTATTTCTTGAACAAGTTATGATTGTCGTACACTTGCCGTTTTGGAGCACACCGCAAACCACGCTATATGAAATGCACCCGCAGTTCGTGACATGTTTATTTTATAATGTTCAAAGTTGTTACTATTGGGTCACATGAAGTGCACACCCGAACTGGGGATTATGTACCATGACTATGCCACGGGAACCGTACCCATAGTCACGATAGTTAATTTACGCGCCTAAAGCAATACTACGAATGTTTATGAATATTTCCCAAAACTAGTTTGATATTCTTGTAAGGCCAAATTTATGAACATGATATTATTGGGGCAAATAGGCTAGCTAACATGATCTATTACTTGACCCAAATTCCTTATAATTCAAGATCCACCTTATGGCCCATTCAGATTCCTTGCCAAGAAAGAAACAACTCCAATTTTTTCATTTACCCGATTAAAAGCATTTATTCAAGAAATCAAGACTGCATGCATCACAACCGAAATAAAAACTAATTAAAACAATTTAAATGAAAACTAAGATATGCTATTCAAATAACGTAGAATCACAAATCAACCAACACGCGCACCAAACTATTATAACACAATAAAATGAGAATGAAAATTGAGAAATAGACCTTTTAATGATGAACCAAACTGAAAATTGCAAATCAATCGGGCTAAACAAAGCAACATTCCTTGGACTGAAACACCGAAATTACAAACCGGAACCTCGAATCAACACTGGAATCAACCTCTGCGTGCGACTGAACACTAACGCCAAACCTCAAACTCTACTATCTTTATCCATATGTTTTCCTTCCATTTTGGCTGATTCCAAAATCAATTCCAACACCACAATTTGTCTAATGGATCAGAATCTAAAATTGGACTAAAATTTCTATCCAAATTCCATTTCCTCCATCCTTGTGTGTGCGTGTTGTTTGTTTTGCGTTTTTTTGTGTGTCATGTATATCCAAGAAAAGAAAGGAAGCTCTTCTCCCCAAAAAATGAATCCCATCCCCTATTATTTTCGTACCCCCTTATAAAAATGTATGTGTGTCTGTATTTTTGGGAATGCTGCACGCAGCTTTTTTTTCTCCATTTTTTGGTTTTCTTTTATGTTTATCGTCTCTTAGGTGAAGGAGTCCGTTGTTTTTTTGAGATTAGTTATCTCTTTAATGGGAAGATGGAATTACAAAGGGAATCGGAAAATGGCTGCTTTTTTTTTTGGTGAAATTCAAGTACAAACAAACAATCTGCCTCCTTCGTCTATTTTTTTTGTCTCTTGCGGCTGTTAGCTCTTAGGGTGTAGGTCTAGGAATTGAAAACTTAGGACAAAGTTTCTATAATTGGTTATTTTATATGGAGGTGGGAAGAGATGATGGTCATTGGATTAGAAGGAAATAGATGGCTAGGATTAAATCTTGCACTTAAGTGGGCTAATGGGTTGGGAAGAATGGGCTAAGGGTAATTGGGTCGGACCATATCTTTTTGGGTTTGGACTTAGGCTAAAAAGACCAAATAATACAATGTATCTATAAAAATGTAAAAATCACTCTAGATTAAAATAAACTAATATAAAACTAAATACTACGAGTGAAATAATTTTTTTTGGTATTTTTCAAATGTTATAATACTATAAATATAAATATACTAATTGACTTTAACCTAAAGATGAAAAATATTTTTTGTAATTTTTATTTTTTTGTGATAAAAATAAAGTAAAAGTTAAAAAAAATAGTGAAAACAGTACTATTATACCTAAACTAATATCTAAACACGAAAAATGTAAAAATTCTGGGGAGGGTCAAAAATTACATATCTACACCCCTCATTGAGGAGTATTTACTGGAAATTGTGTGGGGTGATCCTCTAGGCTAACCAACCTAGGACCTCTTTTTCCCAATTCCCGATGTTTAAACTTTACTTTTTATATGCAACTTGTTCAAATTCTTTGTCATACCATGTCCAACGTGCTTTTATTTGCAATTATGTGTTTCAACTACTTATTTGTTAAAGGACTAATTCGTAAGTATAAGTTCTGCCGGGACCCACCATTATGAACCAAGAGGGGTGCCTAACACCTTCCCCTTCAAGGTTATTTCGAGCCCTTACACTAAATCTTTGGTAATGCAAACTAGTCTAAGAGTTAATCGCTTTAGGTGCCCTAATGCACTATAATCCGTTAGGTGGCGACTCTTCAAATACTCAAATCCCAAAAGGAAATGAGTTATTACCCCCATGAACTTCGGAACCCGGACTTTCTCCGCGGATAAAAAAAGGGGCGCGACATGCCTTAGTTAAAGGCATTAAGGGTTTTGAGAAAAATCATTCAAAAATACTCCAACTTCGTGATAAATTTTGCTTCTTGTTAAATTCTCAAGCTTTTTTCATAATGTCTGAAGAGAAAAAAGTAAGGGTTTCATTATACTGGGGGTGAGGGGTGAGGTTGTGGTGGCGAATAACTCAGTGAGCTACAGTTTATCTCCATAGAGTCATGTTAAGTTGCCACTTACAATGGAGTACGATAGACTGGTAACGTTGTTATGCAATAAAATGAGGTTGAGATAACGTTTGGTAAATCTTAAAATAACCAAAAGATATTCGTATTTTGTGACTCCGCAAGGGGTTGCTCATTACAATGAGTTTAACATCGAAGATGATGAAACTCTAAGAGATTTTTTGGGGACTCCGGATGAATATCGGGAACTTATTTTGATAAAAATATTGGAAATGTACGTGAAGCATGAAGACGTTCGTAATAATGATGTTGCGTAGATCAACGATAACCCTCAATCATCGGGTGGTTATTCTAGAGCAGTTGTAGTGGCCGGATCTAAACTTATCTCCACGGGCGAACGAGGAGTGAGGAAATAATTTCTCTCCTACTTTACATAATCCACAAGACGACTGGTAAACTTTAATTTTCCTTTGTGTTACAATGTTTATTTTTGTTGTATTGAATTTGTATTAACACTCATATATTCCATAGGGGGTGTCGTTCAGATATGAATTTTACAAGTTATGACTCCACGCCTAGTTGGAATATGCGTAGTTTTGGTGTATTGGATCCCGATGGTCCATCCTAGAGTCATCACCAACAAGATAATGTCCATCATGGAATGTCAACATATTACGACTTGTAAGTGAAGTGATATAGCTATATGTAAAGTATTTATCAATTTGAGTAGCTTAACATTTTGTTGTTTGTGCAGTGAAAACGAGCAACTTGATGGTCCTGACCTCACTCAGTTGCCCGTAGACGACGTATTTACTCGGAATTTGGCAGATACGCAAAGTCAGGAAGATAATAGTGATTATGACAACAATGTCGGTGAGTCTGGAGATGATACACCCTTCCCTGATGGGGGTGATGATGAGGAGGAAGTGAATGTCGAACATGAAATGACGAGTAAGCATGTTCCACCTCCTGTTAGACCAAGAGTGTACGAGTCCCACATCCCGTTTCATTCAAGGCATATTCCTTACCTTGATAATTTGCCAAGTATCCAGATGTGGATGCCCTCACAAGGGATCTTGACGAAATTCGATCAATAATGTGGGATGAGTCTAGACCAACGGTGCTGGCAAAGGGCATATTTTTTCCCGATAAAGCTCGCCTATCCAGGGCTTGTAAAATGTACAACGTAAGAGAGTGTCATGAGATGATAGTATGGGAGTCAAGTCTGGGGGTATATAAGGTTGTTTACCGTAGATGGTTTACGGGTTGTCACCGGATGTTGCATGCGAGTAAGAAGGAAACAGGGTTGTGGAAAGTGGGTAAATATATTAGCACCCACAATTGTAAAATAGACACATTCAATGGGAATCACTTCAACTTGGATGTTGACTTGATTTCTCTTCAGCTTATTCCACACTTGGAAATGTCCATTTGATACAAGATCAAAAAGTATATGACATCCATCCACCAGGAATATGGGAGTACTATTACCAAAATAAAGACATATCTCGAGCATAAACGTGAATTTGATATTGTTTATAGTGACTGGGATAAGTTATTTACATATCTACCTAGGTACATGGCCGTATTGAAACACTTCAACCCCGGACTGTTGTTGAATGGAAGCTTGAGCGGAGTGCAGGTGTATATATATATATATATATATATATATATATATATATTCAAATACGTGTTCTGGACATTTAAACCAGCAATTGATGGTTTTGTGCATTGCCATCCGGTAATTTCCGTAGACGGTACTTATGTCTATGGAAAGTATGATATTAAGTTATTGATCGTCGTTGCAGTAGATGCCAATGGACAAATATTTCCACTTGCTTTTGCCATCTATGCCAATAAAAGCCAAGAGACATGGACTCTATTTTTGAACCACTTGAAGCAACATGTTGTCAAACGACGTTCAGGTATTTGTCTACTATCTAATAGACATGGTGGTATATTAAGTTCTGTAGAGCATTTACCTGAATGGTAGGAACTCAAATATCCCAACAAAGACTTGCACGATTTAATGTGGATGGTTGCAACCGATCATCAGCAATGCAAATTCAAGAGGCATATGGAATCGATCCGGCAGTTAGACGAAAGAGCCTATAATTGGTTGATGCAACATGAGCTTCACAAGTGGACATTGCATGCTGATGTTGGAAGACGATGGGGAACCCTGATTACAAATGTATCGGGGGTCTTTCAACGGGTTATTAAAGTCTGCACGTGGATTACTGGTCACTGCCATGGTTCGGATGACATTGAAACAGATGGCGGAGAGGTTTGTTGAAAGGAATAGAGATGCATCGGAATTGATGGAGATGGGTGTTGAATTTATGGCAATACCAATGAAAAGATTTGAGAAATACAGGAGGCGAGCACATTGGCATTCATTTTTACAATATGATCACGACCGGGGTATTTTTGATGTTCACACCGCTATCCATCAACATCAGGGTAAATTATATACACACCATGAATGAAGCCAGCAAGTTGTGTTCATGTGGGAAATGGACCATCTACCACATGTCGTGCTCACATGCCATGAAGTGCTTTCAACAAAGAGGTATAGGGGCAACCAACTATGTTGATAGGCAATACAGTATTGCTGTATACTTAAATACATATAGTGGGCAGTTGCAACCAGTGGGTGCTGAGCATTATTGGCCACCGGAACCATTTAAAATGCTGTGTAACAAGGACTATTTACGCAAGCTACAAGTGCAAAAGAGAATGCGTATACAGAACCAAATGGATATTGGTGATACCGTTTATGCACGTAAATGTGGCATATGCTCGCAAACAGGACACGGCCGTAGTAAATTTCCTTCAGCTGGTTTGGGTGGCGGTGGTACTCTAGCTCCTGGTCGGCCGATCCTCAGCAGCGATCGATGAACCTGAAAAGAACTACTCCCAATCTCCGGTAATGCTCGTGGCCGTGATCAATAATGGATCTGATGGGGTCACCTGCGATGCTGCTAGAGGCAGCGCCAGCTGAAGGCTGTATGACGACATGTTGCTGGGATACTCGTCTGGCTGAGGAAGGTAACCCGGTAGATTAGCTCCAACATCCTCATCAGGTGGCTCAACAGGTGGAACAACCCTGCCTCGTAGGATAGCCCTGCCTCGTCGTCCCCTCAGTTGTGGGACATGCCTACCCCGATGGTAGTGCTCTGGTGCCATATAAGCAAGGACGTGCTCTAAACGCTCGTCCTCCCCGGCTCGATGCAGTGTCCGGGCAACCAGCTCTTTAACCTGCCGGCCATACTCCTACAAAGCGACCGCATGATCGCCAGCATGCTGTTACATCTGCAGTCCCAACTGGTGGACTAAATGTAGACAATAGCCTGAACAACATGTAAAATATATATTACAGAATGTTATATCACAGTTATAAGTAAGAATACTAAATAACATACCAGTGCCTCGTGCCTCCCGGCGTATGGAACGTACTCGCCGCCATCTCGGTAAATGGGTTCCCGATGAAAAGTCGGGTAATACCACAGTACCAGGGCATATAATCATGCTCAGTATCCGGCCAACTCGGTGGAGGGGGGCGGAATCAGCTCTAATCGCCGGTCCTAAGTAAATTTCTGATCCTGTAGCCATGCCAAATATTGGTCGTCCACCCTAGTACGATCATCCCGCTGGTAATGTGTGGTCTCCCAGGTGGGTGGTGTCGGTATGAGCTGCGGCCTGCCAAACTGGCGAAGTGCCTGCTCGGTGGCATGATGCTCCACAATATCAAGGTAGAACAACGGGACGGAAGAGCCCCACATAAGTCGGTCGACCGAGCAATAATCGGGCAAGCCAGCTAACAACGCGTCGTTGTATGGCGTCTAGATGAACTATTAAGGAAGAACAGAAAAAATCAGTATACGCAACTTGTGTTTGAAGTAATAACAAGTAAACTTAGATATACATTTACCTGTGCGCCATCCAGCAAATCCAATATATCCCTGCACAAGGAGAGATTATGCCGAGCCTTGTACTCGCGGGAATGTCCCCACCGAAGAACCCACCTTTTATCTAGAGGGAGCAACTCCGGTGGTACATCCGGATCTAATGGTGGTAGAGGTGGCTATAATTGCAGGAAACTTCTAGGCCCAAACCTAACATAAAAAGTTGACGTAAAAGTTAAGATATATTTTTACTAAGTATTCGAATAGAGTATTCGAATATATTGTCACATGTAATAGCGGCAAGAATCCAGCAACCTCACACTGGGTGCCCATGCTCACCCGACACATGCATCTGTACAAGTAGGCGAGAACAGCAGAGCCCCAGCTGTACTGGGGTAAATTATCTAGCCACTCATGATGATGAAGAAATCTCAAGCTGACTAGGTTCCCCAAAGTGTTCGGGAACAAGACCCCTCCAAACAACATAAGTAACATCAACCTCATATACCAGTCAACATGATAATCCGGTGTATCGCCATCGATCTGAGAATGCAATGCCTCCAACCACAGTCGAATAGCCGTCAACGGAAAATGACTGGTCCCATGCAGTACAATCTCATCCTCTGGGCGGAAAGCAGTGAGCCGCTGCAGCATGTCCAGGTACTGCACACGTGTCATCTCTCTCATGCCAGGCGGCAGAGAAACAAGCAGTCTGTCAACGGGCAGCCCATATAAAACCTCCACGTCCTGCAATGTGATGGTGGCCTCGCCAATGGGCAGGTAAAAAGTGTGCGTCTCCGGTCTCCATCGCTCTATCAGGGCCGTGATCAAAGACCAATCGAGCTGCAACCTCCCGATCTCAATCATCTTGTAGAAACCAGTGTCCCACAGGCACGTGACTATACGGGCATGGAGAACTCTGTCATGCAGAAAGTCCCACATGTCGTCCACTCTCCTGGCGGGGAGAGTCTGGGTCAGTAACTCACCCTCCCATATGTGGGCGGACCTATGATCACCCTGTAACGAGAGTAGCTCATCGTTGGAAGGTCCGGAATGAATAGGGGGCACCTCTATGTCATCTACTGTAAATTAAACAACATTAATTACATGTTAGTTTTATAATTTTATATGTTTGTTTGTGAATTAAATAATTAAAATTTTATAAATAAATATTCACATATGGGTTCCAGGCTCGATATTTGGAGCCCAGTAGCACTAATTTATCCTGAATTCTTCTATGTGTTAGTTTTATAATTTAATATGTTAGTTTGTAAATTAAATAATAAATTTTTATAAATAAATATTCACATATGGGTTCCAGGCTCCATATTTGGAGTCCAGTAGAACCAATTTATTCTATGTGTTAGTTTTATTATTTTACATGTTAGTTTAATAATTTTATATGTTTGTTTGTAAATTAAATAATTAATTTTTATAATTATATAATATTTAGTTATTAAAGATTCATATAAGGGTTCCAGGCTAAATATTTGAAGCCCAATAGCATCAATATATCCTAAATTCTTCTATGTATTAGTTTTATTATAATTTTATATGTTAGTTTGTATATTAAATAATTAAGTTTTATAAATAAATATTCACATAAGGGTTCCAGACTCGATATTTGAGGCCTAGTAGCACCAAGATATCCTAAATTCTTCTATGTGTTAGCTTTAGTATAATTTTATATGTTAGTTTGTAAATTAAATAATTAATTGTTATAAATAAATATTCACATAAGGGTTCTAGGCTTGATATTTGAGGCCCAGTAACACCAAGATATCCTATATTCTTCTATGTGCTAGTTTTATTATAATTTTATATGTTAGTTATAAATTAAATAATTAATTTTTATAATTAAATATTCACATATGGGTTTCAGGCTCGATATTTGGAGCCAGTAGCACCAATTTATTCTATGTGTTAGTTTTATTATTTTACAGGTTAGTTTTATAATTTTATATGTTTGTTTGTAAATTAAAAAATTTCTATAATTATACAATATTTAATTATTAAAGATTTATATATGGGTTCTAGGCTCGATATTTGCGGCCCAGTAGCACCAAATATATGTTGACTATAATTGAACAAAGTTTGTGTTTGATCTATCGGTTATTTTGACGTATTTTTGAGTATAAGAGATACTTAAATTACAGGGAAACTATGCTAAAAGGCACTACATTTTAGTACGCTAAAAGGTACTACATTATACTACGCTAAAAGACACTACATTTTAATACGCTAAAAAAACACTACATTTTACTATCCTAAAAGGCACTATATTACTAGTCTTTAAGCAAAAATGAATAATTTAAACCAGATAAAACACAAAAAATACATTGTAATCACAAAACATTCACAAAAATACATATAAAACAATAATAGTAATTTATTAACAAATAATAACGATTTCACAATTTTTATATATTTTTTTTACAACATTAATATCTTAGTCCGGATAAAAATAACATATCAATTTAATCACAAAAAAATATAAAACAGCATACAACACATTCAAAACAACTAATATGCATTATTTATACGAGTTTGGACATAAACTAAATCGGAATACCTCGATTTATGTTTTTTCGGAAAGTTGAAGATTTAAAAATTTGACTCCGAAACAAGCAACCCACAACAATAGAAGGCTTGGCTAGGATGTGGGACCAACAATATCTACTTTTTACGGGACGGGTGGAGTCCACACAAATTTTTTACACTCAAAAAAGTGTTTTGAGTCCAAAAGAATCACATTTCGGTTCCTGACTCGGTAAACATTACATGTAAAGGGGAATCAGCAAGTAAGAAGAAAGGGAAAAGGAAAGGGGAAACACAAGTGCAAAACTTAATTTGTGGTATCAACTATGATGGTGGCAATAAAAGTGGTAGGGGCAGGTACTACAAAGCAGCACCCACATGAAAGTCAAAGTTCTCAATTGGAACATTAGGGGACTTAATGACAAGAATAAAAGGAGCATTGTCGGCTCATTAGTTCGAGAATGGAGAGCAGACATTGTGTGTCTTCAGCAAACTAAAATGGAAGACATTCCTGCAAGTATGCTTTATCAAATATGGGGGAATAGATGGGTTGAATGGGCAGAACTAAAGGCATCTGGAACCAGGGGTGGTATTGTAGTTATGTGGGACAGAAGGCTTTGGAAATGTAATGATTCACACCAAGGCAGCTTCTCAATCACATGCTTTCTTGATAGTTTACAAGAAGATTTCAGATGGGCTTTCACATGTGTGTATGGTCCACACACCAATGCAGAGAGGAAGGAATTGTGGCATGAACTAGGAGCTGTTAGAGGTATATGGACTGAACAATGGGTGGTTGGAGGGGATTTTAACGTATGTAGATTCGAAAATGAAAGACTCAACTGCATTAGAAGATCCAAGGCTATGAGGAGTTTTTCAGACATTATTATGGATCTGCAGCTACTAGATTTACCTCTCCAAGGGGCACAATACACTTGGGCAAGGGGGGAGGATTGTTTACAGGCCTCTAGGATTGATAGGTTCCTTATATCCTCTGAGTGGAATGAAAGCTTCAAAGCAATCAATCAGTTGGCCCTCCCAAGAGCTCTCTCTGATCACAAACCTCTTCTACTGGAGAGTGGGGAATGGGACACAACACCTTCTTATTTCAAGTTCGAAAACATGTGGCTGCAACAAGAAGGGTTCATTGACATGGTGAAGGAGTAGTGGCAGAGTTACGTCATAAGTGGCAGCCCAGATTTTATACTAGTACAAAAATTGAGGAATTTAAAAAAGGACTTAAGCAACTGGAACAGGGATGTCTATGGCAAAGTGGAAGCAAAAAGAACCAAGGCCTTGGAGGAGCTCTCAATTTTAGATCAGACAGCAGAAAATAGAGCTTTAACACAAGTTGAGAAGCAAATGGTAGTGAACCTGAAAGCGGAGCTAATGGAATTGGCTAAAGCTGAAGAAATCTCATGGAGACAAAAATCAAGATGTTTGTGGCTCAAAGAAAGAGACAGGAACACAAGATACTTCCAAACAATTGCAAACTCACACAGGAGGAACAACAATATTGACAAGCTCAAAGTGGATAATGAAATAACAGATGATAAGGAGTGATCAAAGAAGAGATTTTGAACTATTACCAGAACCTGTACACTGAGAGTGAAACCTGGAGGCCTAGTGCTAATTTTGATGATGTAGCCAGATTATCGAGTGAAGACAGGGAGATGTTAGAAAAAGCTTTTGAGGAAGAAGAAGTGCATGCCGTTGTCCAGTCATGCGCTCCAGATAAAGCACCTGGTCCAGATGGATTTACTATGGCCTTTTTTCAAAAGACATGGGACTTTATCAAGCCAGAGGTGATGGGGGCGCTCAACCACTTTCACCAGCAGTGTTACATGGTGAGATCATGTAATGCATCTTTCATCGCTCTGATCCCCAAAAAGAAAGGAGCAATTGAACTCAGAGACTATATGCCAATTAGTCTCATTGGAAGTGTTTACAAGATTACAGCAAAGATACTAGCAGAAAGGCTGAAGAAGGTAATTGGGAAGCTAGTCTCCAACCATCAGAATGCTTTCATTAAACACAGACAAATAACTGATGCAACTCTCATTGCCAATGAGGTACTAGACTAGAGGATTAAAAGCGGTGAACATGGGGTTGTGTGCAAACTAGATATCGAGAAGGCCTTTGATCAACTTAATTGGTCTTACCTTATCTCTATTTTAAGGAAGATGGATTTGGGAAAAAGTGGATCAAGTGGATCAGATTTAGTATTTCAACAGTGAAATACTCAATTATTGTTAACAGAGGACCTGTGGGTTTTTTCTCTCCGCAAAAAGGGATAAGGCAGGGAGATCCACTCTCACATTTCCTTTTCATCCTAGCCATGGAGGGACTGAGCAAAATGTTGGAGAAGGCCAGACAAATGCAATGGATTCAAGGTTTCAGAGTTGGTTTAAATGCTGAGAACACTGTCAAAGTATCACATCTACTGTATGCCGATGATACTTTGATATTCTGTGAGGCAGAAAGATCTCAAATTCTATACTTGAATCTGACTTTTATGCTATTTGAGGCTTTATCAGGGCTACATGTCAACAAGTTAAAAAACATCATCTATCCGGTAAACAATGTGCCAAACTTAGAGGAGTTGTCTAGTATCATGGGCTGTACTATTGGAACACTTCCTACGACCTACCTAGGTCTCCCATTGGGGGCTAAATTCAAGAGTTGCGAGGTATGGAATGGAGTCATTAAGAAATTTGAGAAGAGATTAACATTATAGCAGATGCAATACCTATCAATGGGTGGTAGGTTAACTCTCATAAATAGTGTACTCGATAGTATCCCTACATATCACATGTCTTTGTTCCCCATTCCCAAAAAGGTGCTAACTCAACTAGACAAGATCAAGAGGAATTTCTTATGGGAGGGGAACAACAGCTCTCATAAGTTCCACTTGATAAAGTGGAACAAGGTCATGCAACCAAAATTCAAAGGAGGTCTGGGTATCAGAGACTTAACCATCCACAACAAAAGCTTGCTAATGAAATGGCTATGGAGATATGACACAAGTGATTCAAGCCTCTGGAAGGAGGTAATCAACGCCAAGCATGGGAAGAGAGATAATTGGAGCACTAAAATTACCATTGCACCTTATGGGGTTGGGCCATGGAAGTACATCAGCAAACTTGGACAGGACTTTGTCCAGAATGTTCACTACAAAGCAGGGAATGGGGCACATATCAAATTTTGGAAAGACAAATAGATGAGCAACACCCCACTCATGTTTGAATACCCCACCATTTACTAGATTGCCCTTGATAAGGATTCCTCCATTGCCCAGAACAGAACTGGCAATATTTGGGATGTGCACATCACAAGATCTATACAAGATTGGGAAATGGACAGCTTGATGGACATGTTAGCCAGAGTGGAGGTCTTCACCATCGATGAGAATCTACCTGACACTATGAAATGGAGGAACAAGGGCATCTTTACAGTGAAAGAATGCTATAAGCACATCTGTACTCAGAACCAGGTATTTGACGCAGACCCTTGGCCATGAAGACTTATATGGAAGACCAAACTACCTACCAAGGTTATTTGTTTCAGCTGGATTGCTCTATATGAAGCCTGCTTAACACAGGATAATCTCAATAGAAGAGGCTTCTAACTGGTCAACAGATGCTACATGTGTAAGGAAAGCTCAGAGAATGTCAGTCAGCTGCTCTTGCATTGCCCAGTTGCCACTGATGCGTGGAACATGTTTTTTTGTCTTTTCGGCTTGAACTGGGTCATGCCATCACATATTAGAGAGGCATACACAAGCTGGAGTCTTTGGGAAGTTGATAAGGCCATCAAGGAGATTTGGTTAATGATTCCTACAGTTATTTGTTCGAGTTTGTGGAATGAAAGGAACCAAAGATGCTTTGATGGAATCTCAACTCCAAATCACACTCTTAAAGCTAATTGTTTACTTACCCTTTTTAGCTGGGTGAAATTAACCATGTAATTAGCATTGATCACCTTTTGGACTTTGTTAGCTCCTTAGTTATAGTTTAGCACATCTTAAAGGGGCTTACAAACTCTTATTTTTCTGTATTTTTGTCTTCTGATTTTGTAACTATTGCATCTACTTGATGCCTTTCCAATGAAATACCTTACTTCATAAATAAAAAAAACATTACATGTATTTTATTCACTAATCTTCTGAGAACAATGTCAAATGTAACCAGTGGTACAATATTTGCAATATGCCATAAAATCAATATAAAAACTCAGATACTTTTTTCTTTTTAAATCACAATCTCAATATTGTAATCTAATTTTTGCTTACTTTGTCTATCTTATATAATATCCGTGGACGATCTGGGAATTGTGGCCATTTTCGTACCTATAAACGGGACTGCAAAACCAGTTCCATTCTTGAACCAGAAAAATCCTTTTCAGATAGTTTCCATCAAAGTTAAAGCCATGAAATTGGCTCCTGTACTACTCTATAACAGCACTACTCAATTCCCTCCTAAGTTCATTTCCAGCTCGCTCAGGATTTCTCCAATCCCTTCGCCTGCTACATACCCAAAATGGGTTCATTTTAAATTAGCTCCTTTTCGCTCTCCACCACCCAATTTAGGTACAATGCTAATGTGTTAATGAATACTATTTTCTTTGACATTGAATTTGGTATTAAAGTTTCTACTTTTTTGCAGTTGGGTGTAATTGCAAACGAAGATATAGTGTGGCCATTTCCTGCTTGAGAAAATCCGAACAAGGGGAAGAATCATCTACTGCTGGTTAGAATTACTGAACTTCTTGTTTTCTTATGGAAAAAAAAAAAGAAACTTAATTAAGGGAGTCGAAATGATAAGAATTTGGAAATTCAACTTTATGCTGATGACATCATATTTTGTGAAGTTCTGTTGATGTGGAATTTCCTACTCAATAGTAGTAATGTTTATCCACGTTCAGTTAGTTTTGCTTAGGACATGTTGAGTCTCTTTTCTGTTAGTCTGAACCATGTCGTTCTGCAAACGTCCTACAAGTGAAAAGAAAACGTTCTGCAAACATTTCTGGATTCATGAAGTATTACCATACACTTCTGTTCTAAAGTTAGTTGCAAATACTATTTACTCTCTTTAACGCTTTAAACCATGTCAGCATCTCCAGCTCTATAAGAATGTCAGTTATTATATTTAATGTAACCATACTTGCTTCCATATGATCAGGGGCAGAGTTAGAAGCCCGACGGGTTCGGCTGAATCCATTAGCTTTTGCTCAAACAGTAAATTTGTGTTAAGAAATTCATTAAATATGCACAAATATTAGCACTTGAATTCGTCGTTCTAAATTCTAGAACCTATAAAGTTAAAATCTTGGTTCCGCCTTTGCATATGGTTGATTATATGTCAAGCATAACCCCCACCTGCCACTCTACAACGAAGAAAAATAGGGGGAACTTAGTTCAAGTCTCCATCACCATTTAATTACCAAAGTAATGAATCCATTTTCACCATCAAGCTCTTTCGAAGGTAAATATTAGTTATCCATTATATGTCTTCCCCACCAAATCATTTTAATTTGATCTCCATTCGTTAATTTTACCAAAACGGTTTCGGCCCTAGTGCTTAGTTTAAGTGGCAAAGGTTGAAAGGATTAGTGACTTAGGTTACAGGTTTGAGCCCTAAGTCATACGAACTAAGCCTGGTATTCAAGTGGTAAAGTTTGGAGGGGCGGGCCCATTATCCCTGAGTTTCGAAGGGTGCAGTTGGTCCTCAAAGTTGGCTGCAAAGGGATTTCTCGATCATCAAAAAAGCAAGAAAAATCACAAAAGTTCACCAAAACGGTTTCAACTTACTATCTAGCTAAAATGAAAAACTGTAGAAAAAGGGATAAATGATGTCCATCTGTCTTGAGAAGTTTTTAAGCATGTTCGAAGGTCATTGGTTGTTAATCCTTTTCTGTTCAAATGTAATGTGGCTGGCAAAAATTAATTCTGCAGAGGAGACTTCGTCATCACAGTCACATAATGTTACCAACAATGTTGAGAGGTCTCATAATACATCTGCTGTTGATGAAGCAGAAGAAAGAACTCAAGGGTCCGACAATTATGTATCTTCTGTCAGGACGGTTGCCTTGTGTGTAAGTAATTCCTTGCTATGATCAAAACAACATTTATTCTTTGTCATACTGATCTAAAGCAATCTAAATTGAAGGAAATATAGTGATGGATTTATATAGGTGCTTTCAGCTGTGGCATTTGGTGTTGGCGTAGGGTTCATTGATGGAGTTGGCAAGGCATCAGAATTTTTCGCTGGGTAAAGAGTTAAACTACTTTTCATTTTAGAAAAAAAAGAGTCAAACTACTTTTATCAGCACAGTGAAGATTTAAGCCTATATATTTTGGAAATACTTGAAATTCTTTGTTGTTTAAAGCTGACGTCTAGTGCTGATTGTAACTACGGAATGCGGAGTACTTAAAAATTATTTGTAATGCAAAATGATGACAAAACTATAATGCTATTTAGAATTGACACTATATATTATCTCCATGATTCAAGTGAGAAGAACTTTGACAAAATTTATGGAGAGTAGAGAATAGGAGAAATATTTTTTGAGAAGGGTGGGGTCTCTTACAACTTCTAAATATACAATACCTTTGCGTATCTTTACTGAATTTTTACTACGCAATGTGGTAGTGACCAGGTAGATTAATAATCCCTCAGTCCCAATATATGTGGCGCTCTTTCCATTTTAGTCTGTCCCAAAAATAATGTCACCTTTTCCATATTTAGAAACAAATTTAACTTGAAAATTTCCGTTATACCCTTAATGAGATGATTTATAGCAACACAAATATCTAAGGCTTGTTTTAGACCACAAGTTTTAAAAGTCTTCCTTTATTTCTTCAACTCCGTACCAAGTCAAATGGTGCTACATAAATTTGGACGGACAGAGTAATTTGACAATGTGTTTCAGCGAGAGAGACTGATGTATTAGGGCTCATCCTAAGAACTGGAAGTAGGTCAAAGATTCTTTAATTCAAAGTCAAAGATCTCATGTCTAGGGTATCAAACAGAGCAATGGTTCTGTTGATTTGACACCTAGCTAAGGAGTTTGAGAGGTCATTCAGGGGTGTGGCCCGGAAGAGCTGATAAGGGGTCAGCCTAGAGCAATGTTCTATTAAATGTGCCAGGATAGTTACATGTTTGACTGGCAAAAGCGTAGTTGTATTACTGGTGTCTCATGTTGCAGTTGGTCAGTAGTGAGAATCTAATCATAGTCCAAGTAAGAAGTAGCTTACAGAGGAGAGGACTAAATCCAACCAAAAAAATAAAAATTGTTAATGTTTTAGGCTTTTAGCACTGGATTGCCCTGAGGATTGATTGATTTTTGCTCTGGATTGATCTGAGTTGTTTGATTTTTCTCTATTAATCAATCTTACAAAATGTGTTTCCTTTCCTAGGTTTACTAATTTTTTCCTATCAAGTTCCAGTGTTTTCTAGGCTTGATTCTAGATTTACTGGTTTTAGCTATATATTTTCAGGTATCTGCTGGAGCAGAGTTTGTCAGTGGACAATTTATTTGTATTTGTTCTGATATTCAAATATTTCAAAGTGCCACTTATGTATCAGGTGCTGTGCTTACCTTTTCTGCACTTACTGTCAGCACTCACCACATTGTGTTCATTCTGGCCCTACTTTTACTTTATATAAGCCGCACAATGATTCTATGTGTCATTTATGAGACCTTGTTCATGATGCAAATCCGCATATTGGGTCTACAGAACCGAGTGCTCTCATATGGAATTGCTGGTGCCGTAATCTTCCGATTGTCTATCATACTGCTAGGAACAGCGACCCTGCAGGTTGGCTGCTAATTCTTTTGCAGAAACATGTAATTACACAAACATGCAGAAGTTCCAGCTTCCAAGTATACCCCCCCTACCCAGAGAAGTGCACATTCAAAACTTTATTTCATGTTTATCTTTCTGTCATTTCAGAAATTTGAGGCAGTTAACCTACTTTTGGCTGGGATTCTTCTATACTCATCATTCAAGGTGCAATCTCTTTTATCTACATTCGCAGGAATTAAATACCATCTCCATTAGCTATTTTTTGTTGATACAATGTTTTTAAGAAGATAATTTTATGTTGCATGATCTTTAATTTTCCTTGATGTAGCCATGTTGGACGAGCGCGACAAGAGTGTGGATACTTTATATGAATTCGTCATACTAAAATTAGCAAAGTCTTGTACCTGATGCTTATAACCCATACCTGATACTTAAAGATATCTATACGGGATATATATTTGTAGTTGAGTCCATGTAACATAGATATACATGAGCATGCCCCAAAGGATAAGTACCACACTACCATGGGTAGTGACAATAGATTTTGTATTTCTTTTGCAATGGAACAAAAGGTAGGGCGGCATCTGAGACATGCAGATAACCTTATGGATATCACTCTTGAGGGGTAGGAACGAGGGTGGGGGTTAGGAATGGGCAATTAGATACTTATTTTTTACGATCATCACTTTAGGGACGCAAAAAGTCTTCCTTTTGTTCATAACTGTCTTGCTTCAGTAACGCTTATTATGCTCATTTTCTGCAACTGCTATTTCTTGTTTAACTTGCAATTTGCAAAGGATCCTACATAAGAACATGATGACCACCAATTTATTTGAATTAGCATATTTGTTGTTCTGAAAGTTGCAACCTTTTTATTTTAGTGCTGTTGCAAAATTATAAGAACAGAACTATTTAAATTTGTTGATATAATCCCTTTGAGGATGTCATATCAACTTTGTCAGTGGTATCATCTGGAATAAGTAACTAAAAGTACATTGCAGGGTGGAAGAGGGAGATTAAATCCTTGCTTCTCAACCAGGACAAATTAGCTTGCTTTGTTGTTTTGAGGACCAACATAGACAGAATCCTCTTACCATCACGTAAACTCCAATCAATGAATGTGCCTTCTTGTTACAAAATGAAAAAAGAAAACAAGAAACTTAGTAATGTGCTATATTGATCTCATAATTGAGAAAATAGAGATGACACTTAAGCCAAGAAGATCTGAATGTACAGTCACCTTCACGTCGTCCGGTACAATTTATTACATAGTTAATCTAGTTTTTGCTCTGTGAAGATGTTATCTAATTCTAGTCGGAGTAATGGTTTCATATCGCCATGAAACTTCGCAGAAATCGTTAGTGCTTTCTTTTAGTTGAAAGAGGGTAAATCAAACTTATGAAGTATTTGACAAGAATGACGGTGTGCTAGACATATAAGTAGTGGGCTAGATAGTTTGCGAACACATGTGATGTCACTCTTACCCCTCACTTTAAAGTAGGAGAAAAAAATTGACAGAATAACAACTAACTAGAGAATTTTCCTGGAAAGGCAATAAGGAAAAGATTATTTTCCCTTTAGTTAATGGAGGAGTAGGTGTTACAGCTCCAAGTATGTGTCTGCGGAAGTATAATTTGGAAGGAAAACTACCGTGGGAACAGGTCAACAGTGAGGGCCCAATGGCTGTTGGTTAGCTAACCTGTCATAGGCTCCTGTGATATTAGTCTCTGGAAGAATGTAAGGTTTTATATTGCGAATACCTGCTTCTTGGTGGAGAATAGCAGAAGTTAAGATTCGAGCAAGATTCCTGGATTAGCCATATTCCTTCGGAAGAGCAGTTCCTAAACTTTTCCGGTTTGGTAGTCAACCCTGATGCATCAGTTGCACAACGCTGGGGGAGCGGACTTATGAGAACTTCTGAAGACAGGAAGCATCTGAATTTATGAGAATACTATAAGCTGCTGATATACCTGGAGGAAACATGTGGCAGACATCAAAGAGATGGACAGTACCCTGTCAGATATGGTTATGAAATATTAACCACAGATTAGAATGGCCCATCACAGTGGCCTTGGAAGATAATCTAAAAAGGCAGTGGAACTCCCAAGGTCGCTGATTTTTGCTGGATTAGTGCGCATGATGCTTGTGTAACTCAATTAAATTTACAAAGAAGGGGTATGATAATGTCTGATAGATTTTTCATATGTGAAGGCAGTGAAGGAGAGTAAATCACTTGTTCATATTTCATTCTGTACAATTTAAACAATTGGTTAGAGATTGAAGGAACTGTTTTGGAGCTCGACTTGAGGGCAGATGGGAAGAGAGGACGGGAGGATATGGTTCACTATCCCAGCCTGCATCTTTTGGATAATTTGGCAAGAGAGGACTAGAAGATATTTTGAAGGTTTAGCCAATCAAATATAACAAAATTAGATGTACATGTTTGTAAAATTTTTGGCGTTTTGGTGTAAAATGACAGATATTTGATGTTAATGCACCACTTGAGTTCCTCAGCTCCCTAGACCTTTAAGGAGGGAGCCTGAGTTTTTGACTTGTACGTATAAGCACCTTCCTGGTGCTTTTGGTGAAATAAAACTACGATTATTTGTTTAAAAAGACGAAAAAGGCAGAGCCATCTCTCCACTCGCTGCAAATCTAGTCAACAACTTTAACTTTTTCTCTACAAGGGATCATTGATTACAACATGTTTTCCAGTAATTTGCTAAAAGGAAATACCAGGAAAATGACCATTTAAGAGTTATTACTTAAGTCATGATATCAATACTGCCAGAATTTTGAATCTGAGCAATCGAGGCTAAAAGTATGTTGAAAAGAGACTGCTAGATGCTCATAGGAGTTCCCCTGGATGTCCGCATAAAAATACATCTTGGTTTGGTATCAATGACTTTTTTTTTCCATGCCATGTGGAAATGGAATACAAGCTTAGCATAACTGCCGACATCCGTTTCGAATTATCGTAAACTAATAAGAAAACCACCTATGAGATACCTAAATGTGCTCATATATTACTTCTGATCTATATTGTTGTCCCGGAAACATTTTTGCAATTTTAATCATGATACCGATTTTTTAATCTCATCATAGCTGTTCACTGGAGAAGAAGAAGATGCTGATCTATCTGACAATTTCATTGTGAAGACCTGCCAGAAATTCATTCCCATCACATGTAAAATTCTTTCTATGTCTTTGCATAATTAGGTGCAATACTTGGTTTCTAGTTGGTCGTATATGTGCTCCTGCAAATGACTGCTAGTTTGGTTTTTTCTTATTGTGGTATTAACTTTGTATTGGTTGTTCTGGAATAGTTGAAGTGATCAAGTCCAACTACAACGACAGCTGCTAGTTTGATATATTCTTGTGATACTCTTTATTTTTTAAAACAAAAAAAAAAATTGAATTGGTTATTCGGGAGTCCTCAAATTGATCGACTTCAACAACAACAATTACATCCTATGGTGGTTTCTCAATCGTAGCTTGCAGTTGAGAGCTTCATGTAAAGTTTACACAAAAATCATTAAGTTGTGCATGCTGCAAACGTGGAATGAGGGCCTTTTCTCTTCTTTCTTTTTGTTGTCCCCTTTGTAAGGATGTGGAGTGTGATTCTTTTTAGGTGCGTAATGTGATCATTTACTTGCTATTTTCTGTAGGCATGTTTTGGGAAATAACCTATGCTCCTTTTTCATATTTGATTGTTCTCTTTTCTTCTAGGTTCCAATCAAGGTGGGATTTGATACAAACTATTTATTGTAAATAGAACTTAGAGCTATGCTTACATCAGGTAGGCTGCCTACATCATACCCCTTAGGGTGCGGTCCTTCCCCCAACCCTGCGTGAACGCAGGATGCTTCGTGCATCGGGCTGCCCTTTAGAACTTAGAAGTTTAGATATATGACATACTCCAGGTTGTTTACTTCTTCATTCAAAAAATTGAAAAAAAACAATCCTAATCCAAGATAATGTTGTTGGATCTTACAAAATAGACTATCATTTCTGGTGGAGGCATTAAAGGAGTGACAGTGAGACAAATTCGTGCCAATGTCCTTTGAAAATTAACTAGAAAGCACGTATAGAACAAAGGTACACTTTGGGCTTGATTAAAAAGCACATACAATTCGGCTTCATAAAAATAAAATAAAAAGAACACCATACAGTACGGCACATGCTATAAATCTATTGGGTATCACCAAAATTCACGGTCCACTCTAACTTAAACTCCATATATAGAAAATAATCCTTTTCCTTGCCTCAAATTTGCTTTGATTTAGCAAGCTTATTAGTGCAAGGGTGAGTGGTAACCCATGAATTAGGTTAACTTTCCCCCCTCAGAGATTAATGTTCTTCAAATACTCTTTAGGTCATATGATACATGAGTAGGGTCCAGGCCCAAGTTTCTTAAGATGATGAAGCTCTGCTCCTTGTGCAGAAATTTAACCTTTCAGCCTCTGGAATATATGATGATTTTTCAAACTTTTCTTGGTGTTGCAGCTGAATATGATGGTAACCGGTTCCTAACTTTGCAGGATGGTGTATGGAAAGTAAGTCAACAGGGAGTTATTTTAGCAGTTGAAATTTATCTTTGTCCTGGCATGTAACCTCTCTAATAATCATGCATATATCAGTTTATACCTTTAAATTGCAGGATAAATGGTATCCTGTGTCTATTGACCATCTACGAGCGCGAAACCCTGTGTACTTGTTATATAGTTCCTTAGTTATAAGAAAAACTTGAATAATTGGCTTTAATATTTTGGGCAGGCTACACCTTTACTTCTGACAGTAGCGGTTATTGAACTCAGTGATATTGCATTCGCTGTGAGTTTTTTCTGTTCATACTGGATATTCCATATCTTCAAGGGCTAAGTGCCTGTTCATTTCTGTCCTAACAACAATGTTGTGCTTCTTCTCAGGTTGATTCTATACCAGCAGTTTTTGGTGTCACAAGAGATCCTTTCATAGTTTTCACTTCCAATCTGTTTGCAATTTTAGGTAGAGCCTTCGTTCTCTGTCTTGCTTCTTGTTTTAATCACAAGAGCTATAGAAAAAATTAATTACTAATCAAGATACGATTTCTTTTACCAAATTAGAGTTGGTCTAAACTAAGTGATATTTGTCATATGTTCCTCTATGCTTTTGTAAATGATCATGTTTTAACGTTCTTTTCATCATGCTATATATACCAAGGACCCATGTGCATGGAGTTGGTCGTTTACGGGGTGATTAAAAGAAATCTCCCACTTTATTGTTCATTCTGATTTCACGAAGAAGTAGATCTTTTTATATTATTACCCTTCTCCAAAACATGTTTTTATCCCTATAAACTAGGTGACCAACCTAGCTCTTCTTTATGCAGGATTGAGGTCATTGTACACACTCATTTCTGAAAGTATGGGGGAGTTGGAATACTTACAGGTGAGAATTTACTTGCTTTTATCAGTCTCTGCTTGCTGCATTGCAGCAGCCAGGGGCGGACATAAGTTGAACAAAGCAACGTCACGCGACACCGCTTCGTCGGAAAATTTTACTAAGCATATGTAGTTATACTGTGTTGAAACGAATAGTAAATATAAAATGACACCACTTGACATGTATTCTTGGTTGGCATGCTGGTTAGGTTCCTTGTTTTGTTTTAAGAGGTGGGAGGTTCGAACCTTAACTAGAACATATTTTTAGCAAATGTACTTGAAGAACCTCTTGTTAAAAATTGTGGTTAAGTAGAATTGAGCTCAAGACCGTTTCTAACTTAAGACTCCACAAAAATAATGCGCTAAGACTATTACTCATTTAGAAATGTAATAATTGACGTTTTTTGTTACACACTCTTATGTGAATATCGACACCGCTTATAAGAAATTGTGCTTACGCCCCTGGCAGCAGCCTCTCATTCCAATTTGGAGCTGGTCATGATTTCTGAAGTTTTATAGCTCTCATTCTACAGATATGAGTCAGTAGCATTAAGACATTAAATAAAACAAATCAAACTAGTAGCTAATCTACTAATGAGATCTCTAAAGTTCACTTTTTCATGGATGATAATTTTTAACTTAGATTCTCATTTCTGTTCAGCCTTCCATTGGTGTTGTCTTGGGATTCATTGGATTCAAAATGATCCTGGACTTTTTCGGTGAGTTTCTGCAAGCACATTTTGCCTTTCCTCTTACGATTCAAATCCAGTAGGATGTCCGGCTGATGTCAAAATTCATGCAGGATACCATGTTTCCACAGAGGCTTCTCTAGGCGTTGTAGCTACATGTCTTAGCGCTGGAGTCTTGCTGAGTCTTGCTAAGAAATCTGATTAGAGAGAGTCGAATAATCAATGTGTTGGGGTCCTTTCTGGGATGCTGATCTTCCTTAGGAAGATGAAGGACCTGTGCCGTGTTCTTTATATTCTTTTCTTTCTTTTTTCTCCTTCATTGTTGCCTTGGATATTACATGTATACTAGTGTTCCTTTCTCTGCCAAATGCCAAAATTTACTTTCTTGCAGTGATATTAACAATGTTAAAGAAACGTTAGCAGTTTAGCCATAGATTTTGGCTCAAAATATGAGATGATTTTGAAGATTGTTTATCAAACAGCCCATTGTTTCAACTTAAAACTTGAAATATGGAATTTGAAGTTCGAAAAACATGTTTTAGGAGTTTTTCCAAGTTTCCACTCACAAAGTGTTCAATTGTGTTTCAAAGAAGTTTTTTAAGAAGCTATAAGGGCAGCTCATTGCACTAAGCACCCGCTATGCGCAGTATCTTGGAAAGGGCCAGACCACGAGGGTTTATTGCACGTAGTCTTATATGTTGAAAAATTGCTCTATTGAGAAAATGGTTATAGCTGCAACCTCTTCACTATTGAATTGGATTTACATTGTTATCTCATTTATTTCCTTGGACTTTTTACAAGAATCATTGTAATACTAATGGACACTGATGATAACAAATTGAACGTTAAACAGACATCAAAAAGAACAAGATAACAAAATGTTCTTCAGCAACATTCAAGAGTCATCTACTAACTTGAAGTATTACATTTTTATGCGTTTTCCTCAAAGATATGGCTAGAGGAGATAAACACAATCACACGATTGTACATCATAATAAACTATTCTAATACATATACTTGCACTCATAAATATAAGCCATGTCTGTACAACAAAATACCGGACCGGGCTTTGGAGGTCTACCAAAGAATGACCAAAACCACAAATTGCACAAACGCAAATCACCTATAAATGCTATGCTTAAGGGGAACGAGCAGCTTCAACTGACAAAAGAACAAGGGAGGACCTCATAGTTGGTCTGACTTCTGAGGGATAAAATATTTGTCGCGCCAATTTAGTTCAATATGATTGAACCTGCACTCAAGGTGCCACTGATTGTGGTTCGCTATCTGTACTTTCAACTTAGCTGGTATTCAAGAGGTCCCCGTGTCTTGGCTCCCCCTTTTTAGATGATCTCGTTTTATCGCCCGTCACCATCTAGTTTCATAGCTCCATTTAACCTATTTGCTACTTTTCACCATCGTTTCATTCTAGGTGAAGTGGCAGGTCCTGGCCTTGAAGTTTGGATGCCTCGGTTTTCAGTGTCAAATTTTTGTGAAGCGAGGTAGGTCAAAGCCGTGACAACGTCCGCTATGACTGGACGCATGTTGGGTTGCTCCTGAACACACATTGCCGCAACTGCTAGAGCTTGGTACAAGCCCCTTACTGGATAATGGCCTTGCAGCATTGGATCAGCCATCTGCGAGAACTTCCTCCGATCTTTGAACAATGGTCTTGCCTGATATCCAGAGCACAATTAAAAAGTTAGAAACCTGGTTCTCTTTATGGTTGGCTAACAGGAAAGAACAATCTATAGAACCCCACACACACCACGGCCAAGAAAAGGGGGAACACAGAGGATCTGAACGATAAAAGACTCTCCTTCGCTCCATTTGACACACGATAGATGCTCAAGATTTTCCTTAAACATTCCTGAAAATAAATTCTAGCCTCACGACATTAAATACTCCATTACTTTCTCCTTCTTTAAATGCTCCATTAACAGCACATCAACCTCAACTGAAATACCCAACCTTACCCCTACCCACAATGGTTAAGATACATTGCCTCAAGTAGTGTCATCTGACAACGATTTGTCGAACAGCACGTCAACATCAACTGAAATACCCAGCTTTAAAGTTAGCAGTATTTTTGTTAATTCTTTCAGGAAAAATTAAAACACTCTCAATCTTCCACACTGGATTCTAAAGTCATTAACCGCATCCGCTTTCAGATACACACAAGATAATTGTCAAACCATAATCATATTAGATTAGTAATGACCAGCTTTTTAACTCAATTCATTGATCTTATCCTATGGAATGCAGATTACTACAAATGCATTTTATGACTGTCCGATAAGAATCTTTTTCCCTTTTATAGTTGAATAACTATAGAGATCAAAATACATTGAAGCAACATGCCACCACAGAATCAACAGCAACCAAAAAGATGTATGATAAAGAAAATCTTACCCATATAACCAGATTGAAATCTCCTCCAGTTTTTGAACTTTCAATTGCTTTCCTGCCTGTAATAATCTCCAAGAGGACTACCCCAAAGCTGTAAACGTCTGACTTCAAAGTCAACTGTCCAGTCATGGCATACTCTGGCGCACAGTACCCGTAAGTACCCATAACTCTTGTAGAGACATGGGTGTTATCTCCTACTGGCCCCAATTTGGCCAAGCCAAAGTCAGAGAGCTTTGCGTGATAGCCCTCACCAAGCAAAATGTTTGAGCATTTTAAATCACGGTATATTACAGGAGGACTTGCACTGTGTAGATATTCCAAGCCTTTTGCTGCTCCGGCAGCAATTTTCATTCTTGTGTTCCAATCTAGCCGTTCCTTACCTGGAGTAGGATCTGCAGAAGAATCACATCAATTCCAAATTTAAGTTGACTTTCAAAATAAAATGAAAAAGAATGTCTGGCTAAGAAAGGTTACCATGAAGATGGTCTTCCAATGACCCTAATGGCATATATTCGTAGACGAGAAGTCTCTGATCTCCATCAGCACAATAGCCAATTAGATTTACAAGGTTAGGATGGTGTAACAGACTTAACATCAGCACTTCGACAAGAAATTCCCTGTTGCCTTGTAATCCATTACGATCAAGTTGCTTGATCGCAACGACCTGCACCAATAAAAATCAATAAAAAGGTCTTAAACTTCAGCTCCAGCCAATAACTTAGAACTGAGACGCAAACCATCAAGCATGGTGTCACACCCCTTGCTCTCTACAAATGTGCCAACTGATGATAACATAGCTATGCTCATCCGAAAAGGATAAAAGTATGTGATCTTGGGTCAGTAAAAATCAAGAAGAAAATTCAGTATTCACGCATGAACACTATTCAGAGAATAGTGAGTTTAACGGAGTCTGGTAGATTAGAGGCAAAGCAATCTCTTATTGTTACATTGCATATTAGTAAAAAGCAAAGAGAGTTCACGAGAATTGACCTGATTGGATTCAATCACCCCTTTGTATACTCTACCAAAGCCTCCTTCTCCAAGAAGATAATCACCTCGAAAGTTTTTTGTTGCGGCCGCTAATTCACGAAATATAAAAGTCTTGGCTGCAATTTGGTTGGAACCTGCATCCTTAACAACTTCCTTTGTGCTTAATGAATTCCTTGCTTTCAACTTATCTGAAGATAAGAACATAAAATAGAAAAGTAAATAAAGCATGGCATTGAAATGGGGCAACTAGTGTTCAAAAACATCAAGGATGATTGACAAGCAGGGAAAAAGACTAGATATAAAAATTTTATTGGTTCAATTGCGGAATGTGGGAGGTTGTTTGAAGTTTGAAGTTTGAACTATGAAGCTTCATTAACTGCAAAAGGTTGTTTGAAAATTGACATATGAAACTTCACTAGCTGATGTTGTTTAATGTGGCATACAGTATCAAAAAAGCAGGAGCTGACAAGCTCACACAGATAAATAGATAATGTACCAATAATTTATCTGCGACAATTCCTTTAGTGAAACGACCATTCTTCTTCAAAATTTTAAAGATGCACAATACATATTGTCGATTGATATACATATAACCAGTTAACTGAGGTGATATACTGATATAAAAAGTTAAATATTCCAAAATCCATACTGTAAAATGGAAAAGCTGCAAATATTCGGAGGTCAAACAGAAATCATTTCATCTTACTTGAACAAACTTGGCACACAGACGTCACCCTTACAGCCAATCTACATAACCGTACATGAGATTTTCACCCCATAGGGCCCCTCGTTCAATTCTTTCGAATTCATTGGATCCTTTTCCATGTTCGAGAATCCCCCCTTCTTCCACTCTGCCCGGAGACTAACTAGGACCAATTTAGTCAAACTTGCCTTGTCTGCAGAAGGAATATTGGAACCAATTGACTTGAGGCTACCAAACTCCTCTAGCATTTCATCCCATTATCATGTTACAAGGACCTTCCTTCTGGTTCTATGAGGCATTCATACAAAACAAAATAACAGAATTGATAAAACTAGCTACTTAACTTCTTATTAGATACTAAATGAAAGCACTAGTCGTCTGACGTTTACCACTTCCATACTAGAGTACTACCCATTCAGCAAATTGAACCATAATTTTAGTCCCAAAATTCTGCATCAAAATTAATTGTTAGACACCGCCTCAAAATTGCAATTATTTTTCTTTTAATGATGGTGATGTCTGGCCCAACTTTGTGCGCACCTCAACTATTCCACTAGATACCTGCTATCTCCCGCCAGCACAGGTATCAGGTAACTCTAACTCTGCCCATCAATCTTAGGTAGATAGGAAGAAATCACCGATTTTCTTTTCTTTTTGTTGGAATTTGAACCTGAGACCCCATGGTTCTCCTCCTACTTCATTGACCACTACCACACCCTTGGGTGCCTCTAAATTGCAATCAATTCTTACATTACCACAATTACTTGACCGCTAGTGTTTTTGTCAGCTTATATGCACCTTAATTATTCCACTCCAAACCTACATTCTCCTATCAGTGTAGGTATCGGGTGACTCTACCTACCAAGGTTAATCAAGCAGGAGAAAATCACAACAACAACAACAACAACGACCCAGTATAATCCCACAAGTGGGGTCTGGGGAGGGTTGTATGTACGCAGACCTTACCCCTACTCCGAAAGGTAGAGAGGCTGTTTCCAGGAGACCCTCGGCTCAAAAGAAGCAATAGGAGATGATACATTAGTTATGTAAAAATGCGAAGCAGGAGAAAATCACCTAGTAATTTTTTTTTTTTTGTTGAGATTGAACCCTGATCTCCACATGATTTTCGTTCCAGCTTCACACCCTTGGGTCCAACTACAAACTAGACTCTAAGTTAACCTAAAGCAGCAGGTCATGGACTCGTGGGGGTTCTCCAATAACATATGACAACAACAATCAAGTACAATAATTAGCCATTGTATTACTATTGTAGGTATCAAGATCCAGGTCATCAAAGTACAAAAAATGGTACACAGCTTAAATTTCCAAGAATCAGAAGTTAAAAAAAAAATCCAAAACAATCAAAACCCACGAAATTAAACATATATAAAACAACCCCATTTCGCCAAATCAAACAATCAGTTGATTAAATGCACACATATGCAGATTTGATAAAATTACCAGAAGAGTGTTGAACTGAATCGATGCAATTTTTCTTCTTTGAGGTCTGTTTGGATGGTCCAGTGCAAGGAAACCAACCCATTTTCTCCAATTTATTTCTTCTTCTTTGGAAGTTTATGGAAAGAGTAGCAAAGGGAAGTTTTGCACAGCTGATTAGCTGTCTAGAAAAGTGAAGACTGAAAACGGAGGAGATTAACCTTTTTGGTGGGTGTATTCCTTTTACCGTTTTATTTATTATTTATTTTTAATATTTGTAATTTTGGTTTTAAGGACTAATGAATGATCACTTCCCTTTTGAAATTGGTTGACTTGGTCAATTTTAGGCATAGAATCTTTTTTTTTCTTTTCTTTTCTTCTCCAAGGCATTTGGACTATTTAGTTGAATTTGAAAGAAGAAAAAAAAAAAGAATTTGAAGTTGAGAATTCATTTGGAAAAAAATATAGTGAAAGGTGAAATTTGTGTGTGAAAATTATTGGTTTACTTGAAATGCTGCTCAAACCTTTATTTCAATTACAAATTCTCTATTTCATGTGAAAACTAAAATATCGAGTAAAATTAATATCAAGACATTGATTTTCAAATATTCATTTCAATATTTGAAATAAAATGCATGTCGAAGCTGCATTTATATCTCCTTATAAATTTTTATCTGTTGTTGAAATTTTACACTAATATTTATTTTTTATCAAAATATAATACTGGTGGCACTGCTTTTAAGGCAAGAGATTGTAGTAGGAGGTTTTTATTTTGGTTAGTCTTCATAAGGTAAAAATTTATTATATCTGGTGTTTAGACCAATTTAATATTAAATAAATGATGCATATCTTTAAATATACTCTTATCAATAAATTATAATTAATTAATATATATTTTACTTTAATTTATAACTTAACCATGATAAATTAATTTTACCATCCTCATATTTAGTAGTGACTACGGATACAAGGGTTGTTGGCCTATGCTAGTAAAATGGTTTTGCAATGGTGCCTTAATATCAATAGTAGAAGGGAGATATTATAAATTGATTTATTTTAATTTTATTGGCCAAAAAAGAGATATTACAAACTAATTCAACGTTAGTGAGAAGAATATTGATCAAAGAATGGAACATTCGTTGGAATATACTTGAAAATGTAGAGAACTACTTTATCTTTGATTCAAGTGGTAAATATTTTCAAAAAAGGTAATTAATTCCTCGAACGGTCGAACCCAATGTGAATCAGCGATAGTTGCCTTTTTTAAACATGTTTAACTTAGTTTATCGAACAATTTCAAATAAGTGTGTATTTTTTAATTCTGATATCCCATTGGCATAAGCAGATTAGTAATATCCGAAAATGGAAACAGATATAAGAAATCACTATGGAAAATAGATGAATATAAATTGCCACGTAAAATTAATTACTTGACAATGATATTAGTGTTGTAGATCTATCTAATTAGAAATACTGTAATTTAAAAAGAATTTGAATCACAAAAATTAATTAATTTTTTGATTTGCTATTCTATCGACCAAAAAAATTGTATTAATGCATTGCCATTTGCCAGCATGCTCATTAATTAGTGCGTAGCAAGTAAGTAAACACATGGAACCTAGAGAGATGTATATTTGACACAACATATTCCTATATTTTCAGAACCTTAAATCTCATTTTAAGCTATTGATTATTATCAAATGCAATGTCCATCGAATTAAATTAAGTACTCCGTTCTTGTTAAATCTGTCTTGATCTTTCTTTTCTTTTTCCTACAATGCTTTCATCTTTTATTTTGCGTTTTTAGTTGTTAAGAACAGGGGCGGATTCCCCCTCCTTTACAATGGGGTAGCATGGTACCCGCTAAGATAATAAAACATTTATATACTAATGTTGAATTTTTCTTAAATTAGGTTAAATATCTAATCCTATCACCCGCAACTGTAAATCAGACAAAGGTGTCATAATTGGTAGATTTTTTTGAAAGCTTTTCTCGTGTGAAAAATTCAAGTTGAAAATTATCTTGAACCTTGTCTGACTTTCCCTTTTCGTGTGCTTTTTATTTATTTTTTTCCCAATCATTTTCCTTCTTGGTTCCCTCCCAATTTTCTATTTATCGTTTCATTATTTTTTGTATTTTTCTTTTCTTTATTCTATTATTTATATGTGGTCTCTAACAAGAACACTCAAAAAAGAGACTCCAATATTATAAAATTTTATAAAATAAGCATTCTTTTTAATCTCAAATTTATGAGTTTGCTTCTTTCATATCCGAAAAATTTGAGTCTTGATGGGAATTTTCGATTGAGATAAAAAAATCATCTTTTTAAAAAAAAAAAATTATATCATAAACATTTGTATTATTCTATGGTTATTAAATATAATTTAAATCTCTTTACTATTAAATTATAACAAAAAATTTCTAAGCATTGCTTAAAAAATATGAGATTTATGATTTTGATTTTTGAGAACTTCTAGTTTATTTAATTCTATACTTGTGGGATATAATTTATCTATTGAAGATATTTTTTAAAAATTTCTTATTCTGCTTGATGTAATTCCCTCATTCAAGATGTTATCTTGTGTAAATTTATTTTTAATATATAAAAAAAGATGTAATTTTCTAGTGAAAATGTTAATTTTACTTGTGCTATTATAATTAAGGTATGATTCCTTATTTAAAAAACCAAATAAATATTCCTAATAAAATTCATATTAGTCATTACAAGATATACATTAAAAGAAATTATGACACCCGCCGCCTTCAAATCCTAGATCCATCTTTGGACTTAAGAAGACAAAGTACCATCATTGTTTAATTAAAACTCGGCTTGAGCTCGTTCTCTAGCTAACTCTGCTCATCGCATAAGTACTGATTTGGAATTTGAATTTATTTTCAAGATTTGAATCAAATTCATTGACCAATAGGAAGTCTTGAATCAAATAATATCTTTGTTGGCACGTGTTCCACCAAAAAGTATGTGTAGTGCTTTTTACCTAAACTTTTTCTAATTAATCATAGCTAATTAATACATCCCTCCGTTCACTTTTAGTTGTCAAGTATTCTAAAAATGAGTTTTCAATTTTACTTGTTATTTTTTGCATATCAAGAGAAAAATAATTTATTTTTTCTATTTGCCCCTAGCATTAATTACTTATTCCAAATCCATTAAGACTATACACCAATTAATATGGGTATCATGATAAATTATGCACTTTATTTATTGTTTCTTAAAAGGCGTAAAAAGTCCAGAGTGGACGAATAAAAGTGAACGGTGGGAGTATATATTTTAAACTTAAATGTTAAATACTTAAAAAATTTAAGAAGTAATTGAATAATTATTCATTTATTTCTACACCCATTATAAACATAGAAGTAACATTACATATTGTTCATAAAAAATATTTTTTTAAAAAAGAAACAAATTTAAATAGTAGAATTAAATACTTCCAAAATTAATATAACTAGTTGAAAATCAAAGCAAAAATTTAAGAACAAATGTAATCACTAAATTTTAATTAATACTTTTCTTGACATTAAAGTTGGTCCTAAACTTTTTTCTTATAAGATATGAGTACTGTTACAAAGAGTTAATACCTTCAAACCCTCCTAAATTATCAATTTTTTGTCAATTATATACATAAATTATTGGGTGTCCCCAAAATCTCCACATGAATTATATTTCGTTCATATTAAAATTCTCTTATTGCTTATGTGACATAAAGTGTGAAATAACCCGCTTAGAATGACCCATTTGAATAGTCTAACCATCTTAATTTTTTTTATTTCTTTTATATTCATCTTTCTTCCTTATTTTATCATCATACTTTCTCATTTTCACCTTTCTTCTTCGGTTCTCCATATGGATTCCCTTGAAATTTTTCTCTCTATCTTATTTCCTCTTAAATGATTTTTTCTCTTTTTGTTTTGATCTTTTTCTATGTATAACCCATGCTGATTGCTGAAAGAACACTCATTTTAATATTTTTACTAAACTCAATATCTTATAGAGAATAAATTTGAATCTCTTGAACCTTGTTTGTGTAATATCTTATTAGAGAATTTAGTTGTAGTTGCTTGGTTTTTATTTGTGAAATATTATTTTGTGTAATCTTATTTATGCCATATAAGACGATATTTCCGGAAATGCAACAATATATGCTTCATTTTTTTGTGTGCTGCAAAGTGGGTATAAACAAAGACCTATTCAATTAGAATCTAGCATAAAACACAACAACATTTAAACCTAAAATTAATACATTATTAAATTTTATTTGGGCCAAAATTCCTAGAATTAATTATTCATATGAGAGTAATACATCATAAGTAAATTACATAAAAAACTTTCAATATATTTATACAGATGCACGCTAAGAACTTAACATGTCATTTTAATATATATGAAAATATAGTTTATGGGATTTTTGGGTTTAAGTAGGTAACTGACAACAAAACGATTATCACGATCCAAAATTTAACCATGGCCGTGATGGCGTCTATCGTGTTACAAGGCAAGCCTATTCCCAAAATATTACTACTAATTTGATTATAAGAATTTAATAAAATATTTCCAATAATTTAATTCCTGATAAACTAAACCAACTCTAAATATAAATAATATAAAATACGGAAACGAGTCCCAAACATCAGAGTGTCACTAAGTCATGAGCATCTAAAACTATAAACTAGGATATATAAACTGTCTAATTGTCCAAAAGAAGAAAAGATAAGAGGAGTAACAAGGTCTTGCGGACACTAGCGGCTACCTTGCAATCTCCACAAATAGCCGGCCTGAACACAACGATCGCCGCGCTCTAACTCACCTAGATCTGCACATAAAGTGCAGGGTGTAGTATGAGTACAACCAACTCAGTAGTAACATAAATAACTAAGGAATTGAGCAGTAGTGACGAGCTAAGCAAAACAGTCCAATTATTTATTTTTACAATTACAATAAACATGAAAAAACAAGTAAATTCCATAAAACCAATAAATGCCACAAAGAAGTTAACAGGTAAATGCAGCAACAACTAAAGTAAATGCAACCTCACAGCAATATCACTCCATCACTCAGCACTCGCACTCCACACTCAACACTCAACACTCAATACACTTAACACTCTGCGCTCCCTGGGGGTGTGTACAGACTCCGGAGGGGCTCCCAAAGCCCAAGTGCTAAGTACGGACAAGTCACGTGCTACTATATCAATGCCTGGATCCGCACAGTCAACTCACGTACTACGTGGACAACTCACGCGTTATGGTATTAATATCCTCACAACCAGGCCATCATATCAATACCTGTATCCGCACGGTCAACTCACATGCTACGCGGACAAATCATGCGCTATGGTATAAGTACCTGGACCCGCGCGATCAACTTACATGCTACGCGGACAACTCGCGCGCTATGGTATTAATATCCTCACAACTAGACCCTCGGTCTCACTCAATCATGTACCTTACTAGCCTCACCATCATCAACAAATAAGGGAACACAACCCACATTAAATATCACAACAAATTAGCAAATAATAGAGACTGAGGTAAACATGTACAATAATTTCTATGACTGAGTACAAATAATGTGAACATGAATAAAGCCTAAGCATGATCTCTAACATGAAGGCAAACAAGTTCAACAACAAGCAACTACGTAAACACAGATGATGGCCATGAGGCCTCACGGGACGGACCAAGTCTCAATCCCTCGAGGTATTCACCCACACGCCCGTCACCTAGCATGGGTATCACCTCCAAATAATCACATAATATCAAATTCTCCGAGTTTATACCCTAAAAGCCAGAGTTAAAGCCGTTACTTAACTCAACCGCGTAAAATCCTACTTCGAGATGCCCTCGTCTCTGGACTCGGTATCCAAAATTTCCGAATCTAACCATAATCAGATTAATACCATCAACATGTACTAAAGAATCGAATTCCACAATAAAAACTATAAAATATGCCAAAAATCTGAAATCGGCCAAAACCCGGCCCTTGGGCCCACGCCTCAAATTTAGTCAAAAATGGCAGAATCAAAACCTTCGTCCTCTCCCGAGTCTAACCATATAAAATTTGTCAAAATCGGACTCTGTTTGGTCCCTCAAATCCCTACTTAAAACTCTCCAAAACTCAAGCCCTAACTCCCTCAATTTCACTTTGAAATCATCAATCAAATCCCCAAAACGATGAGGGATTCATGAAATATAACCAAAATGAGTAGAGAACACTTACCCCAATCCATATGTGAAAATTGCCTCCAAAATCGCCCAAATCCGAGCTCCCAAACTCAAAATATGACCGAATGAATAAACCCTAGTTTTATATATTTTTCTACCAGCTATTCTACCTCGTTTCTCATACCAAACGATCCCGAAGCTCGTATTTTATTCCTCTAATGGATTTCTTGTGAAATTCTAGTCATGTTAGGCTTTTGAATCACTCAATTTGACCTTATAATGAATGAGATATGTTGGTTTCAATATTTGCAAATAGTGCAGATTTTTAAATACGCCGTCAGTGGCAATTTCGTAATTACTCTGAAAAATCTAACAACCTAATTCTTAATAAAATGACCATAAAATTCTCATACGATGTCCAAATTCGACGATTCTTTTTGCTACGTATCCATAATTACGATACAGATCTAATGCTTCATTCAAAAAAGAAATCGGATCTCATTTATTCAATATGATATCATTTATGCTTGAAAAAATGGCGTCGAAACATAAGAAAAACGAGCGCAACACAACCCAAACTTATCCAAAACTCACCCAAGGCCCTCGGGACCTTAACCAATAATTCCAACACGTCATATATCACTACCTGAACTTAATCGAACCTCCGGAACACCAAAAATAACACCAAAATTCCAAATTAACCTTGCATTCAAGCCTAAGAACTTCTAAACTTTCAATTTTTGCCAATTCAAGCCTAATTCTACCACAGACCTTCAATTACATTCTGGACACACTCCTAAGTCTAAAATCACCCAACGAATCTAATCGAATAATAAAAATCCAAATCCAAATTCGTTTACTCATAAGTCAACTTCCGATTGACTTTTCTAACTTAGCTTTCTAACTAAGAGACTAAGTGTTCATTTCACTCCAAAACTACTCCGAACCCAAACCTACCAACTCGATACAACTCAACACAGCTGAACAATACATAAAGAAGCATAGATGGGGGAAATGGGGCAATAACTCTCAAAATGACAGGCCGGGTTGTTACAACGATAATTTAAAAGGAGTTTAAGATAAGTTAAATAGCCGTAGTGCTACATAGCATAACACACCTCTAAAAATGCAACAAGAGGTTTTAGAGGGTGTTTGGATTGACTTTTCACTTGGTCAAATCAATTTTTAAGCTCTTTTTAGCTTTTTTGGTATTGGTTAAAGTGAAAAAGTATTTAAAATAAGTTAAAAGCAATAAGGCAGGTAATCACAACTTATTGACTTTTGACTTAAAAGCCATTTCTGCTGAAAATTCACTTTTTTTAAGCCAATCAAAAGGGGCTCTTAATAGTTTACAAGGTTTTAAAGTATTACTATTTTATGAAAACACCTGCATATGGGTTTCCTCAAAATATTCGATCTTTAACGAAATCCATCTGTTTGGAAGGGAGAAAAAAAACAAATCGCTCCCCAATGGTTTCTCCGCCGACCACCAGTCGCCGAAGCAAAAGCAGAACTCATAGCCGCAGATTGAGAGACTATGATTATTTCGATGAAGAGAGTAGTGAGGACGAGCGAACGAAGAGAAAAAAGAGGAAAATTACTGAAGAAGAAATCACATTATATGGCTAATAAAGCACAGAGAAAGGCAATTAAAGTCGCGAAAAAGCTGAAAGTTCAGAAATTTTGCAGTTACTCAAACGATTCAAATCTATTCGGAGATTCAAATCTGAACGGGAAATTCGTGTGGAAGAAGAAAATCGAACGAGACGTGTTAAGAGTATAAGCTGATATGTATTAGTTGGCTAGTTAGTTAGTATAGTGGTTATTTATGTAATCATAGTTAGTTAGTAAAGTTAGTTAGATGGTGTGTATATATAGGGCCAATTACTTAGGGATGGGCATATATCGGGTAAAACAGATGACCCGAACCGTTAATTATTTATTGGGTTATCGGTATTGGGTTATTGGGTTAACGGTTCGGTAACGGGTTAATTTTTTTTTTATTGGGTTATCGGTTCGGGCTTGGTTTGGCAATTCTGTTATTGGGTAAAACCGATAACCTAATAAGGATTAACTAATTTACTAGTTTACTCTTAAGTATATACATACTGGGGTTTCATAATTTATAGTTCACTCTTTGATTTCCCTATTCTTTCTTAGTTTCTCTGCCTCACGCCCTCACCAGTCAGCCCGTCAAAACTCAGGCCGGCGTCAGTCGCATTTCTCAGCTTCTTTCTTTCACTCTTCAGTCGCATCTTCACTTCATTTCTCAGATCCATCATATTCTTCAGTCGCATTTATCAGCCGCATCTTTCAGCTTCATTTTGATTCTTCGTGTAAGTTTTTAGTTGCTTCATCTTCATCTTTTTCTTAGTTTGTTTGAAAACATTCTGGCTCTGGATTTTTCTTAGTTTGTTTGAAAGCTAAAGTGAGATTTATCGTGTGCTTTAATTATTGAGCTGTTACAAAGGTTATCTTGTGTCAGTTGTTATAAAGTTTGTATTTCATAACTAATAAACTTTTTAATCTATATACATAATTCTGTACTAGAGTAAAAAAGGAGATATCAATGTACAAAGAGTTACTGCTAGTCGTTTGAACAAAGAAGATCTTAAGAACACTGATTTTACCGAAACTGTTTTATACATTGCAAATTATAAAACTATTTTAGCAAAATAGTTTTATACCGAAAATGTTTTATACATTGCGAAACTGTTTTAGTTGTTTTATCTTATCGGGTAAACCGGTAACCGATTAACCGATAACTGATAACCAATATCTTATCGGTTTGGTTATCGGGTTATGATATTTGTAAACCGATAACCGATAGGCAAAACTGATAATATTCATAACCAAACCGAATCGACCGATGCCCACCCCTACTATTACTCACTACTGTAGCATGCAGAAGAAATGAGAATCAGTTAATTTCTCTCCAAGTCTTCTTTTGTTCGTTTCCTCTCATCAATCTCTCTATCTCATTGATAAAATGACATGGTATCAGAGCCTACTTGTGACGACCCGACCCGTCGTCTCATGAGTTACTACCCCGTTCTTCCCTTTTTCTGCTTCCTTATGTTTCATTATCGGTATTGGGTGCGTTAGAATTTATTTGGAGTAATTTTGATAAAACACGAGACACTTAGTCTCTTTTAAGAAGGCTTAAGTTGGAAAAGTCAACCGGATGTTGGCTTATGAGTTAGAGGGCTCGAAATTGAATTCCGATGATTCGGTTAGCTCCGGGGTGATGATTTATGGCTTAGGAGCGCAATCGGAAGTAAATTTGGAGTCCGGTGAAGAAGTTAGCCTATTTTGGCGAAGTTAGAATTTCGGCGATTTCCGGTTGATAGGTGAAATTTTGATCAGGGAGTCAGAATGGAGTTCCGAGAATTTCTATAGCTTTGTTATGTCATTTTGGACTTGTGTGCAAAATTTGAAGTCAATCGGACGTGATTTGATAGGTTTCGGCATCAGAAATAGAAGTTGGAAATTCTAAAGTTCATAAAACTTGGATTGGAGGTTGATTCATGATTTTAGCGTTGTTTGATGTGATTTGAGGCCTCGAGCAAGTCCATAATGTATTTTGGGACTAGTTGGTATTATTGGTCGGGGTCCCGGGGGCCTCGGGTGTGTTTCGGATGCCCAATGGGTCATTTTTGGAAGATTTTTGCCGTTTTGAGCATAAATGTAATGATCTAAAGGTTCATTTTTAGTTCTAGAGATCCAAATTTAATTTTGAGACTTCCAGAATTTAAATCATGAATTATAGGACTGACCTGAAAATTTTGGTTTAATTTCATCAAGTCACGATTGGGTTTTTGACGTGAAATGTGAGTTAATCGTTTAACAAGCGAAATGTGTATTGAACTGGGCAAACGAGCTCCGAATTAAGTTTCTATTGAAGGGTTGTGTTTGTATTATTATTTGTAACTCATAGGAACAAGAATCGTCTAATTCCGAGTTCGTATGATGGAGTTAGAGCCATTTTAGTGAAAAATGGTTGTGCTGCAAATTTCTTAAAAGCTGTTGTATTTTCTGCAGCAGTGAACAGTACCCCGCGCGTGAACAGTAACCGCGTGGGTGAATACTGACCCGTGAACAGTAACCCGTGAATAGTGTCGTGTACAGTACACGTGAACAGTACCCCGTGAACAGTACCAGACAGAATGTTAAGTTAGGGAGATTTTTCCATTTTTGACGATTTGGAGCTCGGATTTTGGGCAATTTTGAGCGAAAAATCACGGGAAATCTTGAGGTAAGTCACTTGTGATCATTTTTACTCCATAATATTGAATTATCATCTAATAATCCGACTAGATTACATGTTTTTGAGGAGTAAATTGAGGATTTAGGCCTAGAGATTTGAAAATAAGATTTGAAGATTTGAGGGGTCATTTGAACTCCGATTTTGGTAAATTTTATATGTACGGACTCATGGAGAGACGAGGAATCCGGTGATGTGACTTTCGTAATTTTTCGAGAAGTGGGCCCGGGGCTCGGGTTTTGCCAACTTCGTGATTTTTAGTGTTTTTCGAGTATTTTCGATTGGGTATTGTTCCCTTAGTATATTGTGATGTATTCGCTCTGATTTTGGTTAGATTCGACGCACGTGGAGGCCGATTTTAGGGGCAAAGGCGTCGCAAGCTATAGATTTCACCGGTTCGAGGTGAGTAATGATTTTAAATGATGCACTGAGGGTTTGAAACCCCGGATTGCACAACATACTGCTATGTTGAGATGAGACACGCGTTGTATGACGAGTGCGGGGTCATTTACTATTGGGGATTGTGACTTGGTCCATCCTAGTTGATATTTTTACCGCGTAATTGATAAAGATTTATTGTTTTTCACTATGATTGGGGCTTATTGCCATATTTGGGTTTCGTGCCAATTATCTGAAATCTTTTGTGAATTTACATCACTATTTTCCTCACGAATTGAAATATTATTTGAACTCAGTCCAATTGAATTATATTATTTTGTGAACTCAGCTACATTTATACTCAACTCGAGATTTAATGATATTTATAATGTTGTTGAGCTGAGCACTATTGTTTTACTGATGCCCAAGAGGCTTATGATTATTTTCTGGACTGATTGAGGCCGAGGGCCATACGTGAGGATATGTTGAGTGATGTGAGGAGGCTTTCAGGCCTCGAGTGTTATATGAGGAGGCTTTCAGGCCTCGTGTGTGATGTGTGAAGGCTTTCAGGCCTATTGATATTGCGCTTGGGCTGTAGGAGCCCCTCTGGAGTCTGTACACACCCCCAGTGAGCGCAGGGTACCCAGGTGAGTTGGGAGTGGGCCCGAGAGGCTGTTGCTTATGTGTGGTGAGTTGGGAGTGAGCCCGAGGGGCTGATGTTGTGTGCTGGTGAGTTGGGAGTGAGCCCGAGGGGCTGATACTATACTGAGATTTACATATTGAGCCCGAGGGGCAAGCCTTTGATTTATCCTTACTGTGGAAATTAATTGGCTTCACTATTTTAAAAGAAGAATTATCTGATACTCACTGTTTTACTGTATAACTGATTTTACTGCTTGGGATAGCGCTATATTGTGCTGTTATGAGATTTTATATTTTCAGTCGTTATTTATTTTTATTACTCACTGGGTCGGAGTACTCACATTACTCCCTGCACCATATGTGCAGATACAGGCAGAGCTGAGTTCGCTCCTGAGCGCTGATTCTTTCCAGACCAGGCGGTGACTAGGAGTAACGAGGTAGCTGTTGACGTCCGCAACCCCGTTTTCTCCCTTATCTTTGTTATTTATGATAATTCCAGACTTTGTAAAATATTAGTAAACTCTGTAGTAGCTCATGACTTGTGACACCCCAATTTCGGGCTGAGTTGGGATGGTTTTCCTTGTTCTATCACGTTTATTTCGCATTTAAGATTATATTGCCCATGATTTAGACTTATTCCTGCTAAGTAATTATAAAGAGATGTACTGTTTTGTTGATTGGATGGCCTTGTCTTCACGAGAGGTGCCATCACGACCGAGTTGAGATTTTGGGTCGTGACACTACTGCTCGAATCTAGATCGCAAATCTCTATGGTTGTTGAATTCAAGCTCAATTTTGCTCAAGCTCTGTCTCTACAGTTGAAGCTCAACAATGGTGGAAGTTGATAATGAAGCTCCTGAGAAGCTAAGTCACAATCATCCCTTGTTTTTAAACTCAAATGATAATTTCGGAGCAATTTTGATCTCGCTGCAACTTCGAGGTCCAGAAAACTACTCGGTATGGATTCGAGCAATGAGAATTGCTATTTTAGGGCAAAACAAGTTAGGGTTTATAGACGGTACTTGTAGGCGAGGAAATTATGGTCCAAATCTGGTCGATCTATGGGACAGATGCAATGCCATAGTGCTGTCATGGATAATGAACTATGTATCGCCTAAATTGCTTAGTGGAATCGTTTACTCCTCAAATGCAAGTGCTGTATGGAATAGCCTAAAAGAGAGGTTTGATAAGGCTGATCTCTCTAGAATTTTTCAGATTCATAAGAGCATTGTTACAATTAATCAAGGTACTAGCTCAATCTCTTCTTATTTCTCAAAATTGAGACTGTTGTGGGTCGAGTTTTATAGTCTAGCCCCAATTCCTAGATGTGACTGTGAGAAATCAGATGAATCTGTTGTGTTCATGGAAAGGCTGAAACTCATGCCGTTCCTTATGGGGCTAAACGAGTCTTATGAGCAAGCTAGAAACCAATTGCTCATGATGATACCAACTCCCTCTGTTAACAAGGCTTACTCTGTGATGATAGAGAGGGAAAGCCAGAGGGCAATTGCACACACAGGTGCTCGTATAGAGAATCCTGATATCACTGCTTTTGTGTCTACTAGAGGTGGATTTTAGCACAGACCAAAGAAAATTTTAACATAGTCTGTGACTACTGCAACTACAAAGGACATACCAGAGAGAATTATTTTAAATTGAATGGTTATCCTGTTGATTTCAAGCACAAAAAGAAAGGAAACTCATTTCCTACAGCTAACTTGGTAGGAAACAATGGTGGTTCTGGAACTAACACTGGAACACTAATACCTATTAGTAGCAGTCACGACTTGTTTTCAGCAGATAATTTTGCAGGTAATAACAGTGGAGGAAATCATAGGGAAAGGAGCCAACCTCAACCTCATCCAGCAGCACCACTTTCCTCAGTACCATACTTTACTCCCGAACAGTATCAACAAATCTTACATATGCTTGGTAAAGTGAATGAAAAAACAACAAGCTCTACTCAACCAACAACATGTATATTTGCATTCCTATCTAGTATAATCGATGATAGGTGGATAATTGATACTGGAGCTACTAATCATATGGTAAGAAATTCTAAGTTGTTGACCAAATTGGACAAGGAGTCTAGTTTAAAAGGTGAAAATGTGCATATTCCAAATGGTAATGTGGTGTCTGTCGCACCTTCTTTTTCTACCTTCGGAAGGAGTATAAGGGAGTTTTTTTCAATTTAAGTGACAATCGAAATGTGATTATTTATTTATTGAGAGTCGCCACTTGGGATAATTTAGGGTGTCCCAAGTCACCGGTTTAAATCCCGAACCAAGAAAGTTTGACTTTATTTATAGTCTGTGAAACACAGAAATCCGGGTAAGAAATTATGTTAACTCAAGAAAAGGTGTTAGACATTTTTGGGTTCCGTGGTTCTAGCACGGTCGCTCAACTATTAATATTGGCTCAATTATCTGATTTAATTACACATTTTTAACCTACGTGTATTTTTTAACTTTTTAACCGCTTTTAGTATTTGTGGAATTTATTTTCGGAACAAGGCACAATTGTCATACACTTGCCATTTTGGTACACATTGCAAACCATGCTACATGAAATGCACCCGCGATTTACGACATATTTATTTTATTATTATTCGAAGTTACGGTCGGGTCACATGAAATGCACACCCGAATTGAGGATTGGGTATCATGACCATGCCACGGGAACCGTACCCATAATCGTGATGATTTATTTATTAATCGCGCCTAAAGAAAGCTACAATATTTATGAATTATTTTCCTACTTTGAGATTATTGCCAAGCCATCAGTAGAATACTTTTTGCTAAGCACGTATTCATAAAGCCCAAATATAAAAGCTTTTTGCATCAATAATATGCTCCATCCTTAACAGTTATTTCAACACAAAAAGAAAGAGGTTCACAAAGTTGAATCGACACGAGAAAGGTGAGTTGGCCATAAGAATTTCGGACTCGGAAATTAGGCAGAAGAAAATAAATACATGAGGAATGTACTCCACTGTAACAAGAAACATTTCATGAAATTGACAATTAGCGTTTTACAACAGAGAAAGCAAAGATATATATGTCAATTTGGGCACAAAATTTAGAAATGATATCCTACAAATTTTTGTAAGCACGTGATTTTTGCACTATATGAGAATTACTCCCAAAACAATTCAAAATAAAATGATTTTCCTTGGTGTGCAATTTTGTGAGATTTTGTGATATTTTTGGATAATTATTTGTATTTGTCTGTGTTTGTTTATTTGTTAAATTAATAAAAAATACAAAAATATGTCGCATTTGCATGTAGGATTTAATTCTATAATTGTTAACTAATTAAATTTGTTTTACAAAAATTAAAAATTACAAAAATAGGCATCGTTTGCATTTTTAGCATTTAATGTCCAAATATACAATTTTATGCTTAATTATTACTTAATTGTGCGTTAATTATTATTGGGAGTTAATTTGCGCTTTTATAACTTAATTTAGTTCTTAATAATAATTTAAGTATTTTTATAATTTAGTTTTAGAGAAATAAAAGAAGAAAAGAGAGCGAAAATATAAAGAAAAATCGGATTGGGCCATTTCTTCAAATTTCAACCCCAAGCCCAAATAATTGTCCAATCTTCCCCATGACCCGGTCCATTTCAAACCGGGTCGACCCGGTCCATAACCCCATAACCCAACACCCCTATTATCTTACATTTCAAAAAAAAAAAAACAATGAAAAATCCTAAAAACTAACCTAAACTACCCGCACCCCCCCCCTTTTCTCTTTCTCTCTTTATTCTTCTTCCTCAAGCTCCCCTCCCATGGTTTTCCCCCTTCCATGGATGCCCTTTCCCCCTCACCCTCATGCCACACACACACGTCAACACATACACACACATACACAACGGAAAAAGCACACACGCAGCGGCTGCTCTTCTTCGTTCTTCGCTCCAAACGACTATCGTCGTCATGCCACTGCTGCCTACGCCATGGATGCCCGCGTCGCCTCTGCTGCTTCATTTTCTTCCAGCTGCTGCCACTGTCGTTGCTGCGTTCCAGCTTCTTCTGCCCTCTACTACGTCCAGCCATGGACGAGCTTCGACGTCGACCATGTCGTCGTCCATTGCTGTCTGCGCCGTGCTATTGCTCGCTGCTTCGGGCTGCTGCTGCTTCACGTCATCTCCTTCGTCGTGCTGCTGCTTCTTTGTCCTCCATTGTTGTGGCTTCTTCTACAACCAAACGTTGTTGCTCCTTCGTCTTCTTCGTTTCTTCGTCGTTGTTTTGAATCGGTTAGTTGTTCTAAGTTTTATTTTTGTCCATATTTTTGTTTGATATTTTCCGGATCCAAAATCGTTAAATGATTCAATTCTTATTTTGTTTGTTCGTCGTTGAAATAATTTTTTAGTTTGTTCATGTGTTTTGTTGAATTAATTTTCAGATTTTAAATGAAAATTTAATTAGTTTTTTTTTCATGTTTATTTTATGTTTGTTTTATTGTTTAGGTAAATGTTGTTAGTTTAATGTTAGTTAGATACAAATTGAAGTTTAATTAATTGTTTCTTCAATTTGTTTCATGTATTTTATGTATTTTCCAGAAATTGTTAATATTGTTAAGTTCAAGTTTAAATTCATAATTGTTTCTTCTTAGGTTTTGTTTTGTTATTTGCCTAAAAGAATTTAGTTGTAATAGGGAAGTATGTTGGTTTTAATCATTTGAATCCGTCGTTTTTATTTTTAGATTTAATTCATGTTCATATTATGTTTGGTTGATCTTGAATCCGAAATTTGTATAGTTTGAATTCTTGTTTATCATTTATGATTATTTCTTGAATTTGTTTCATAATCTTGTTTAAGTTTAATATAAGAATTGTTTGTTGTAATGTTGTTAGAGTTGATTTTAAGTTCAATATTATTGAATTTAGAAATCTAAATATACTTGTTTGATTGTTGCTGTTGAATCTGAAAATAGATTTGTTTGTTGCTAAAAATATTGTTCAATCAAATTTTAGTTTTTCTTTCTTGTTCAATTTGTGTTCATGTGATTTTTTGTTGAAATGTTGTTGAAACCATGTTCATGTGATTTGTTGTTGAAATATTGAAGAAATCATGTTCATGTGATTTGTTGTTTGAACATTGTTAGAAATTGATCATATTGTCTATATTTTGGTTAAGTTTGATTAATTGATTGTTATAGCTGATGGGGTAGTTTGGTAATTTGTAGTACGTTCAGGGGTAAAATGGTAATTGTAATAAGGTTGGAGGGGTAGTTTGGTAATTGAACATTTTGTAATTCTTTATGTTAAGCATGGGGGACAAAATATAATGGGGTGAGTTGTGATATAATTGTTTAATATAAAGGGGGGACAAGACAAAATTTAGTGGGGAGGAATCTTGTATTTGTTTAGTGAAAGCATGTGAGACAAAATATAATGGGTTGGGGTTGTAATGGGGATGAGTGAGAAGATAATGGGTTTGGTAGGAGAAAATGGGTTAATTTTAATTAATTAAAAAATTTATGGGATGAGATATAAGTAGAAGTCTTGAAATCAGATTTTGGGGAGGACACACAGATAGAGAAAAAAGAGAGGAAAAAATCTGACAGAAAGAGAATAAGAGAGAAAAAAAAGGCTGAACATCTAAGAGAGAGAAAATTCCGAAAAAATATTTAAACTTTCAAATAAAAAAAAACTAAAAAAATATTCTGCTTTCTTTCATTGTTTGAAATTAACATTAATTGTTGTTGTGTCATCAAAGCTTGAAGTTTTTGTTTTGGGATTAATACTCCACCGGTTTGCAAACTCTGTTCCTGGGTTGTTACTGTTGCTGGATTGTTGCTGCTGTGCTGTATTGTTATTACTGCTGCTGATTCTCATCTTTCATTTTCTTTTGCTTCCAAATCAGGTACACAACTGACACGCTGGTTATTGTAATCCGAAATATGAAGTATGAATACGAAAAATGAAGAGTTGAAATTCTGAATTATATTTAATTATATTCTGAATTTTATTTGTATGTATAAATTATTTAGCTTGCAAAAAATCAGAATCATGTAGATATTTAATACATATAGTGAAACATCGGATGATAGCTTAACGGACGAACTACCTATATATTGCCTAAAAATAAATAAATGGTGTAGTAACTTCGTCTAGTTAATTCGCTATTGTTGGATGATTATCATGTCTCAAAAAACACGTTAGTTTATCAAAATAGACCATTTTGAAACTTGGAAGAATGTTGTTTAATTAAATATTATTGGTCAATTTCAGCCTGTAAATAAATTAAGACGTTTTTTTTAATTTTATTTTGTAGAGACAAATTTAATAGAGAATAATGTAGGCATTTTAGGATTGTCTTTTAAAAATAAATGAGACGAGCCTTGCCGAATAAAAAATACAAAATTGTGGGGCCCTCAATAAATATTTAATTGAGTATTTAGAATTCGGGATGGACTGTTTAGTGAATTCCACAGTCTTACCCATAAATAATAATACGCTAATCGCTTTAGGCACGATTTAATAATAATACATTCTTAAACACGGGTGCGCATTTATGCGACCCAAATCCAAATCCTAAAACATTGAATAAAAATACGTTCCGGATCGCGGGTGCATTTTATGTGACGCAATCCAAAGACATATTTTTAAACGATGTTCACATTCTTGTAAAAATAATAATAACAATTATGAAAGCGGTAAAAAGATAAAATTTGCACATAAGTTCATATTTGTATAAAATCAGATAATCAAGCCGAATATAACAGTTGAGCGACCGTGCTAGAACCACGGAACTCGGGAATGCCTAACACCTTCTCCCGGGTTAACAGAATTCCTTATCCGGATTTCTGGTACGCAGACTGTAATATAGAGTCATTCTTTTCCTCGATTCGGGATTAAAATTGGTGACTTGGGACACCCTAAATCTCCCAAGTGGCGACTCTGAAATAAATAAATAAATCCCGTTTGATTGTCCTTTAATTGGAAAAAACTCCCTACGTACCCCCTCGTGTATGTGAAAAGGAGGTGTGACAGCTCTGGCGACTCTGCTGGGGAATTAATGGACCCAGAACCACTGGTTCAGGGTTAGAATTCGAGCTTAGAATAATTGTTATATTTGGCTTTATTATCTGATCTTTATTACATGTTTTTGCATAATGTGCTAAATGCTGTCTTTTACCGCTTTGATATTATCTGAACTGTATATAAACTGTGCCGAAACCCTTCTCTTCTTACCTCCGGGGAGAAGCTCGCTGGTCGAGACTCCCTATTCTGTTAGTGTCAATACCTGAAATAAGAAAGAGGTCGGACAAGTTACAAAGCCGGACGATCTCGCGGGTCCCCGGTACGTAGCCCCCTCCTCGGCTCGAGTTGTCCGCTCGGGTACACAGTCTAGAACGTATACCCAGGTTATAAACCTAGTATAACAAAACCTCTGTTGGGAAATTAAACCCAGAACCACTGGTTCAGGGTTCAAGAATTCGAGCTTAGAATAATTGTTATATTTGGCTTTATTATCTGATATATATTGCATGTTCTGACATAACATACTAAATGTTGTCTTTTACCGCTTTGATATTATCTGAACTGTATATAAACTGTGCCGAAACCCTTCTCTTCTTACCTCCGGGGAGAAGCTCGCTGGTCGAGGCTCCCTATTCTGTTAGTGTCAATACCTGAAATAAGAAAGAGGACGGATAAGTTACGAAGCCGGATGGCCTTTTGGTTCCCGGTAAGTTGCCCCCTCCTCGACTCGAGTTGTCCGCTCGGGTACACAGTCTAGAACATATACCCAGGTTATAAACCTAGTATAACGAAACCTCATGCCGGATCCCTAGTAGGAACGCTTATTTGCATCACGTTGCATTTGACTTAGGGGACTCAACACAGAGGTTGGGTCCGTCTAGGACTAGCAACCTGAAATGAAAAGACCATTCTGATGCATCCTACTTGCTCTGTACATATATTTGTTTCGAACTTGCATGTTGACCGGTTTCTGAATCTCGGGAATGTTGGAAAATTGAAGGAAAAAAAGGAAAAAGAATATATCAGGTAAGGAGTTAATTGATTATTTTAGAAAAAAATCAAGACCAATTACTGGCGAAACTCTACCGAAATTTTGAAAAAAAAGGAAAATATTTTATTTTGTTTTACTAAAAAATATAGAAAAAAAGAGTCTTTTATTTTTGGAAAAATAGATTGTTTTATTGTTTGTTGAAAATGGAAAAAAAAATCGTTATTTTGTCTTTTTCAAAAAAAATAGAAAAGGAAAATAGATTGTCTTGCCAGGAAAAAATAAAAATGGAAAAGAGTCATGTTTTAAAATAGTTCGGTTAATTTGCCCGAACTACGCATGGTTTGATTCTCACCAGATGTGAGATACGTAGGCAACCCTCATCGGGTCCAACCCCCATTTTTTGCTAAAATAGCCAAAAACCAATAAATAAAAAAAAAACCTGTCAAGATTTTTAATTTTGTCATAAATAAGTCGGGTGATGTCCAACTTCCCCTTTTACAAAAAAAAAATAGCAAAAATATATATGTCAAATTTCTAAGAAGTCGGGTGACGTTGTTTTATCAAGACATAGCCGAATGTTCCCGAAGGGGACGCCGGAAGGCTGACTTTGCATAAACAACCACTTTTGGGTCATATTTAAGATTTGGTCCAGTTGACCCACACAGCCTTAAAAATCTTCATCCCCGAGACGTTGAAAGGCCGTGTTTGCAATATTGAGTTTTCCAATTTGAAAAACGATAAAAAGAGTCATAAATAAGTCAGGTGATGTTGTTATGTCATAAATAGCCGAATGTTCCCGAAAGGAACGCCGGAAGGCTGACTTTGCATAAACAGCCACTTTTGGGTCATATTTAAGATTTGGTCCAGTTGACCCACACAGCCTTAAAAATCTTCGTCCCCGAGACGTTGAAAGGTCGTGTTTGCAATATTGAGTTTTCTAATTTGAAAAACGATAAAAAGAGTCATAAATAAGTCAGGTGATGTTGTTATGTCATAAATAGCCGAATGTTCCCGAAAGGAACGCCGGAAGGCTGACTTTGCATAAACAGCCACTTTTGGGTCATGTTTAGGATTTTTGGTCTAGTTGACCCACACAGCCCTATAAATCTTCGTCCCCGAGGCGCTGAAGGGCCGTGTTTGCAACACCAGGTTTTTATTATAATTTTAAAAGAAAAAAAAACAAAGAGTCGGCGGTCAGGTGAATACCGTTTGAATTTTGTCAAAAAAAGCCGAGCCAGTTTCGGCCGCGTCTTAAACCGTTCTTGCCGACATAGCCTTAGAGTATCTTTCAGTTGTCGAAAGGTTATTTTCGTAAAAGAATGGACAAGTTGGTAAAGTGTCATAAAATAATCCTCCCCGGCCTCAAAATTCATGTGAGAATTGGAAGGGGCCACATTTGCAAAAATAGCCGTTTGGTTGCATTTGACAAACAGGGAAAGGAAGTTGGCCGTTTGTTTTTGAGTTTGTAAATCTTTTGATTAGAATATGCGGGTTGTTTGATTTTCAAGTTTGTAGGACATTTTTAAACCTTTGAAACCCAGTTTGTTTTAATATGTAAATTTAAAAAAATGTTGAGTATTGTTTATCTTTATTGGTCACGAACTACGCGAGGTCTGATTCATGCGGGGTCATGATACGTAGGCAATCTCCATAAGATTCGACCACAACAAAAAAATGAAAAAAAGAAAAAAAAAGAAAGAAAAAAGAAATCGAAAAAAAAATCAAGAAAAAAAGAAAAATGAAAAAAGAAAAGAAAAGATGCTGTTAATAATGAGGACCGACTGAGTCCATTTTAACCTGTTTTGTATTGAATCACAAAGAAAGTTAAGGTGGTTGGTTTGTGGTAAGCCGGACAATGACACCCAGAATATCGCGCGGAATCCTTTACCTGCACATCATGATACACACTTTGCGGGGATCAGGCCTGATGACAGAAGCACTCGAATCCTATTGGGGAATTGTTGACTAAGGTTGATGATATCGAAGTTGGCAATGGTCTGGACAATACTGATGCGAAGCTCAGTGGCTAAGAAACCAATTTTGATAAAGTGGGAGGACGCTCCGTTCCTTGGTTAGCAAGAGAGAAGCTTGTGGTGGCTTATTTTGTTGTCATTTCTGTTGTTCGGATTATTAGGGTTGTAATTCGGATATTGTCTCGTGTCAAACTGTCTTATCTTTCCGTTTTGTCATAGCGGTTTGTTTAAGTTTGTCCAGGTTGTTTTAGGATTTTATTCTGGTTTGTTTTTGTTATTCAAACCATTTCACCGGTAGTCTAATGCAAAATCCGGTCTTTTATTATTTCCAGTCATCTTTTGTTTAGTCCTTTTATCATTTTGGTCAGCGCCGATTCTAGTGACATGACATGCGCACACAGTTTGGGCCTAGTCTTTAAAGTTAATCATAAAACCCCGGAAAGGCAATCAGAACATTTAAAGGAAATAAGAACGGTTTGAGATTATTTGAAGTCCGAGTCATGTGGAACTGGGGCAAGTAAAACATAAAGAAAATCGTTAAATGCAAGATTCGCCAAATTGGCATGAGGATCGTTCATAAGAGTGAGAGTGTCGCCCAACGGTGCTTTAGAAATGACAAATGAAAAAGCAAGTGTTTAACATAATTGTCAAGTCCAGCACCATCGGAAGAGACTATAAATCTATGATCAATTGTGTTGTTTGCATTTGGCATGTTTTGAAGACTGGAATGACGAAGGCATTTTGTTCTGCTATCTAAACACTTTATCCTTCGTTACCCCCCTTTGAGCCTTATTTATTTTCTTTCATACCCCTCGTTCGGAATCAATAGCAACGACTAGGAAATACGAGCCTGGAAGGTAAAGAAAAAAAAATCAAAAAAAAAAACGAAAAAAAAGAAGAGAAAAATGATAACAATAAAAAAACAAAAGAAAGTCAAATGAAAACAGAGGAATTGGGAACTACGTTTGACCTGATTCCTCAAAGATGATACGTAGGCGCTTCACGGCTCGGTCATAGGGTGCATAATGGCCACAATGGTCACAGTGTACATGGTGTAATAAAAAAATATAATAATAAATAATCCCCAAGCAAGAAACTGGGGCAAGGGTTGCGCTTGTTGTAAACAAATATAATTTCGAAGGTTGTAATTTTGAACCCCAAATTTGATTTGTTTTTGAGCCTTTAATACCCTTTCTTTCTAGCCTGTCCAAAAACCCACATTACGGTCCAAAGAAAGACCTTCTGACCAGTCTGCAAAAGATGCCAAGTCAGACAAATGAGAGTCTTACCGGCGAACATAACATTCTGTTCCACAGCAGAAAGGACTCTAATCTCCAGCAGAGAGAGTCATACCGGCAACACTCCAAATCCCCAGCTGGAAAGTGATACAAATGAGAGAGTCTTATCGGTGAAAATCTTCACGGACACCATAAGGCGATGAAAGCTGAGAGAAAAACCAAAATGAGAGAGACTTGATAGTGAAAACCCTTCGGGCACTACAAGTCGAATAAGATTGAGAATCAGATGGGGAATTGCCAATTGAAGGTCTTGAAAGACGATTGACGACGGAAGATAGGCCACAAATGCATGCCATGACCATTAGAGTCGGTGTCTGCGTTTGATAGGTTTTTATTTATAGTTTCTTTTGTTACAGAGTCATCTTTTTCATTTGTCTTTTATTCTGTTCCCTTTTTATCTTTTTCCTTTCATAGAAAAACTCCCCAATAGAGTCTGTCTGGTCAGAACAAGTGTGAATTGACTTCAAAATATGCCATCAGCTTTCCAATTATGCAAGATAAGATCTGACTAGTACATCCAAGTGGTATTAGTCAGCGAGGAACAAACGCGAGGCCAGTGTCAAAAAAAGATATCCCCAGCAAAAGGGAATTGACAAAAGGATTGACAAGTGTCAAGAGGGATACCCTTGCCGAAATCAAAGGTTATAAACCTCAAGGCCAAGGCCCGTTGAACAAAGCAAGGAGAGCAGTGAGCATGATTTGGGGAAATTCATACTAGACTAAAAGGTCGGGGAAATGCCAGTTTCCGAGCTATGCCACAAAAGAAGAGGGATATCCCCAGCAGAAAGGGATTATCCCCAGCAAATAATATCATCCCCAACAAGTTGTGGAGCGCAGAGCAAGGAAGGAGAAAAGGAAAAGCCATCCCAGTAGGAGTATCACAACCAACCACCACGTTTTAAACTAACAAATTTTGTTTGATTTGAAACAGGTAAAGGAAATGGCATTGATGACAGAAATGCATGCCATAAGGGAGACTGTCAAACTGGGGCAGAAAATTTTCCTTTCATTTGGAAAATTTTCTGGAAGTCAGGTACCCATTCGAGGAAGAATAAAGATAGCACCAGTCTCAAGGGAAGTGGTGTTTGAACCAGTGTTGCCCCAACATAATAAGTTTAAATGGAGGAAGTATTCCCCAGCAGACAGAATAAAGGGATGACACTTGTGCTCAGAAAAGCAAAAAGCCATTATCATCCCCAGCAGCTTCCAGAAGAATGAAGCATCGACTTGAAGGGATAAAATTCCCCAGCAGCGTTATCCTCAACAACGTTATCCCGAGAAGATAACACTTTTATCCCCACCAGTGTTGAAAAAAAAAACAAAAAAAAAAGAAAAAAATTTTGAATTTGAAGGAGGGGAAGAAAGGAGACTTCCCCAGTAGTATTATCCCCAGCAATCAGGCGTCCACCTGGAGAACAAGGAAGAGCAGTTGGAGTATTAGCAATCAGGCGTCCACCTGGAAAACAAGGAAGAACAGTTGGAGTATCAGCAATCAAGCGTCCACCTGGAGAACAAGGAAGAGCAGTTGAAGTATCAGCAATCAGGAGCCCACCTGGAGAATAAGGGAATACAATGGAAGTATCAACAATCAGGAGCCCACCTTGAGAATAAGGGAATACAATTCAAATCTTAAGTAATCAGGAGCCCCCCTGAAAAACAGAATGGCGTTTTATTTTTGACATTATTGGTTGAAGTCAGGAGCCCCCTGAAGAACAGAATGGTGATTTGTTGGTTGAAGATGGGAGCCCACCCATATAACAGAGGAATACATTCAGTCTTTTCATTTCAAAAAAAAAAAAAGAATAAGAAAGAAAAAAAAACAACCGAAAAAAAAGAAAAAGGGGGAAGTAGTTTGCAGAGGAATGAAACATCTTACTCATAAGGAAGTAATTTTAGAAGGAGTAAGATAACATATTTACTCAGCAGAGTTATCCACAACAGTGTTATCCCCAACAGTCTCGAGGAGTACAACACAAGTTTAGTGAAAATCGGTATCCTCACCGGTTCCTTTCGGGGAAAGGCAAAACGAGTCTTAAGGGAGGTAGTCTTCGAAGGAAGAAGCTATGCAAAAAAAAAAAAAAAAGAATACAAAAGAATTAAAAAAAAAAAGAATAAAAAAAAGGGGAAGTAATTTGCAGAGGAATGAAACATCCTACTCAAAATGAAGTAATTTTGGAAGGAGTAAGATAACATATTTACTCAGCAGAGTTATCCACAGCAGTGTTATTCCCAGTGGATCATCGAGATGTAGAAGCATCCTCGACAGAGTTTCGGGCAACCCAAAGTGGGTAAAGAAGAAAAGGAAAATTCATCCCCAGCAAAATAATCCCCAGCAGTTTCGAGGGAAGACAACACAGGTAAGTAAATAATTCAGGAAGAAGGAAATGGTTCACGCATAGGAGACACACTTCCTAAGTGAAGATTTCATTAATAGGAGACGCACTTCCTAGTTTGAAATCATTAAAGTTTCACCCATAGGAGATGCATTTCCTCCTAAGTTTGTTTAGTTTCACCCATAGGAGAGGCATTTCCTCCTAAGTTTGTTTTAGTTTCACCCATAGGAGATGCATTTCCTCCTAAGTTTGTTTTTACCCATAAGAGAGGCATTTCCTCCTAAGTTTAGTTTCACCCATAGGAGATGCATTTCCTTCTACGTTTACTTTTACCCATAGGAGACGCATTTCCTCCTAAGTTTAGTTTCACCCATAGGAGAGGCATTTCCTCCTAAGTTTAATTTTTACCCATAGGAGATGCATTTGTTTTAGTTTCACCCATAGGAGACACATTTCCTCCTAAGTTTAGTTTCACCCATATGAGAGGCATTTCCTCTTAAGTTTAGTTTCACCCATAGGAGAGGCATTTCCTCCTAAGTTTAGTTTTACCCATATGAGACGCATTTCCTCCTAAGTTTACTTTGACTCATAGGAGATGCATTTCCTCCTAAGTTTAATTTCACCCATAGGAGAGGCATTTCCTCCTAAGTTTAGTTTCACCCATAGGAGAGGCATTTCCTCCTAAGTTTGTTTTTACCCATAGGAGACGCATTTCCTCCTACGTTTAGTTTTACCCATAGGAGATGCATTTCCTCTTAAGTTTGTTTTAGTTTCACCCATAGGAGATGCATTTCCTCCTAAGTTTGTTTTAGTTTCACCCCATAGGAGATGCATTTCCTCCTAAGTTTAGTCTTACCCATAGGAGAGGCATTTCCTCCTAAGTTTATTTTACCCATAGGCGAGACATTTCCTCCTAAGTTGTTGTTGAAATCAGGAGTCCGCCTAGAGAATAGAGAGATTCAATTTTAAATTTAGCAATCAGGAGTCCGCCTGGAGAACAGAGGCATACTTTTCAAGTTTGACAGTAGGAGTCCGCTTGGAGAATAGAAACATTCAATTTCAAATTTAGCAATCAGGAGTCCTCCTGGAGAACAGAGGCATACTTTTCAAGTTTGACGTCAGGAGTCTACCTAAAGAACGGAGACATACAGTTTAAATTTCAAAAGTCAGGAGTCCGCCTGGAGAATAGAGACATTCAATTTTAAATTTAGCAATCAGGAGTCCGCCTAAAGAACGGAGACACACAGTTCAAGTATTGGTTGAAGTCAGGAGCCCCCCTGAATAACAGAATGACGATTTATTGGTTGAAGTCAGGAGCCCGCCTGAAGAGAGGAATGACGTTTATTTTTAAAGTTGTTGTTGGAGTTGGGAGCCCGCCCATAGAACAGAGGCATACATTTCGGTCTTTTTATTCCAAGTGTTGAAGTTGGGAGCCCGCCCATATAACAGAGGCATACATTTCAGTCTTTTTATTCCAAAGTGTTGAAATTGGGAGCCCGCCCATAGAACAGAGGCATACATTTCAGTCTTTTCATTTCAAGTGTTGAAGTTGGAAGCCCGCCCATAGAACAGAGGCATACATTTCGGTCTTTTTATTTCTAGTGTTGAAGTTGGGAGCCCGCCCATAGAACAGAGGCATACATTTCAGTCTTTTTATTCCAAGTGTTGAAGTTGGGAGCCCGCCCATAGAACAGAGGCATACATTTCGGTCTTTTTATTCCAAGTGTTGAAGTTGGGAGCCCGCCCATAGAACAGAGGCATACATTTCAGTCTTTACATTTCAAGCGTTGAAGTTGGGAGCCCGCCCAGATAACAGAGGCATACATTTCAGTTTTTCATTTCAAGTATTGAAGTTGGGAGCCCGCCCATACAACAGAGGCATACATTTCAAGATCAAGTCAGAGGACAATAAAACAGAGGGTTACAACAGGAATCCCCAGCAGGAAACAATAAAAATCCCCAGCACCGGGAAGCAGAAGGTTGCAACAAGAGGTCCCAGCACAAACTCAAGTGCATGTGTCGAAAGGAAGAAAAACATCAGAAGAAAAGCACCGAAAGAAATGCAAGCAAACAAGAAAGCAAGACAACAAGAACAAATTGCAGTCTAGCCTAGCTTCTTGTTTTCTTTTAAGCACGGTGTAACAAGGAGATCGGTAAGCAGTGGTAATATCATGCAACAACAGTAATATTGCAGTTCTATGGTAGTCCCAGCTACCAAAAACTTCTCGAACTACATTGACCTGATTCCTGTTTACCCCAGGATATGTAGGAAATCTTTGAAGCAAAGATTCGGTCAAATATTTTTCAAAAAATGCTTCACACGGAGTACTCGGATAGGCAAAAATCGCTCGCTTTATCTTTGCGCGAAAACCCTTCGTGTCTTCGGGCAAAGAGGGGCAGCTGTAAGCACGTGATTTTTGCCCTATATGAGAATTACTCCCAAAAAAATTCAAAATAAAATGATTTTCCTTGGTGTGCAATTTTGTAAGATTTTGTGATATTTTTGGATAATTATTTGTATTTGTCTGTGTTTGTTTATTTGTTAAATTAATAAAAAATACAAAAATATGTCGCATTTGCATGTAGAATTTAATTATATAATTGTAACCAATTAAATTTGTTTACAAAAAATTAAAAATTACAAAAATAGGCATCATTTGCATTTTTAGCATTTAATGTCCAAATATACAATTTTATGCTTAATTATTACTTAATTGTGCGTTAATTGTTATTGGGAGTTAATTTACGCTTTTATAACTTAATTTAGTTCTTAATAATAATTTAAGTATTTTTATAATTTAGTTTTAGATAAATAAAAGAAGAAAAGAGAGCGAAAATATAAAGAAAAATCGGATTGGGCCATTTCTTCAAATTTCAACCCCAAGCCCAAATAATTGTCCAATCTTCCCCATGACCCGGTCCATTTCAAACCGGGTCGACCCGGTCCATAACCCCATAACCCAACACCCCTATTATCTTACATTTCAAAAAAAAAAAAACAATGAAAAATCCTAAAAACTAACCTAAACTACCCGCACCCCCCCTTTTCTCTTTCTCTCTTTCTTCTTCTTCCTCAAGCTCCCCTCCCATGGTTTTCCCCCTTCCATGGATGCCCTTTCTCCCTCACCCTCATGCCACTCACACACATCAACACATACACACACATACACAACGGAAAAAGCACACACGCAGCGGCTGCTCTTCTTCGTTCTTCGCTCCAAACGACTATCGTCGTCATGCCACTGCTGCCTACGCCATGGATGCCCGCGTCGCCTCTGCTGCTTCATTTTCTTCCAGCTGCTGCCACTGTCGTTGCTGTGTTCCAGCTTCTTCTGCCCTCTACTACGTCCAGCCATGGACGAGCTTCGACGTCGACCATGTCGTCGTCCATTGCTGTCTGCGCCGTGCTGTTGCTCGCTGCTTCGGGCTACTGCTGCTTCACGTCATCTCCTTCGCCGTGCTGCTGCTTCTTTGTCCTCCATTGTTGTGGCTTCTGCTACAACCAAACGTTGTTGCTCCTTCGTCTTCTTCGTTTCTTCGTCGTTGTTTTGAATCGGTTAGTTGTTCTAAGTTTTATTTTTGTCCATATTTTTGTTTGATATTTTCCGGATCCAAAATCGTTAAATGATTCAATTCTTGTTTTGTTTGTTCGTCGTTGAAATAATTTTTTAGTTTGTTCATGTGTTTTGTTGAATTAATTTTCAGATTTTAAATGGAAATTTAATTAGTGTTTTTTTCATGTTTATTTCATGTTTGTTTTATTTTTTAGGTAAATGTTGTTAGTTTAATGTTAGTTAGATACAAATTGAAGTTTAATTAATTGTTTCTTCAATTTGTTTCATGTATTTTATGTATTTTCCAGAAATTGTTAATATTGTTAAGTTCAAGTTTAAATTCATAATTGTTTCTTCTTAGGTTTTGTTTTGTTATTTGCCTAAAAGAATTTAGTTGTAATAGGGAAGTATGTTGGTTTTAATCATTTGAATCCGTCGTTTTTATTTTTAGATTTAATTCATGTTCATATTATGTTTGGTTGATCTTGAATCCGAAATTTGTATAGTTTGATTTCTTGTTTATCATTTATGATTATTTCTTGAATTTGTTTCATAATCTTGTTTAAGTTTAATATAGGAATTGTTTGTTGTAATGTTGTTAGAGTTGATTTTAAGTTCAATATTATTGAATTTAGAAATCTAAATATACTTGTTTGATTGTTGTTGTTGAATCTGAAAATAGATTTGTTTGTTGCTAAAAATATTGTTCAATCAAATTTTAGTTGTTCTTTGTTGTTCAATTTGTGTTCATGTGATTTGTTGTTGAAATGTTGAAGAAATCATGTTCATGTGATTTGTTGTTGAAATATTGAAGAAATCATGTTCATGTGATTTGTTGTTTGAACATTGTTAGAAATTGATCATATTGTCTATATTTTGGTTAAGTTTGATTAATTGATTGTTATAGCTGATGGGGTAGTTTGGTAATTTGTAGTACGTTCAGGGGTAAAATGGTAATTGTAATAAGGTTGGAGGGGTAGTTTGGTAATTGAACATTTTGTAATTCTTTATGTTAAGCATGGGGGACAAAATATAATGGGGTGAGTTGTGATATAATTGTTTAATATAAAGGGGGGACAAGACAAAATTTAGTGGGGAGGAATCTTGTATTTGTTTAGTGAAAGCATGGGGGACAAAATATAATGGGTTGGGATTGTAATGGGGATGAGTGAGAAGATAATGAGTTTGGTAGGAGAAAATGAGTTAATTTTAATTGATTAAAAGATTTATGGGATGAGATATAAGTAGAAGTCTTGAAATCAGATTTTGGGGAGGACACACAGATAGAGAAAAAAGAGAGGAAAAAATCTGACAGAAAGAGAATAAGAGAGAAAAAAAAAGGCTGAACATTTAAGAGAGAGAAAATTCTGAAAAAATATTTAAACTTTCAAATAAAAAAAACTAAAAAAATATTCTGCTTTCTTTCATTGTTTGAAATTAACATTAATTGTTGTTGTGTCATCAAAGCTTGAAGTTTTTGTTTTGGGATTAATACTCCACCGGTTTGCAAACTCTGTTCCTGGGTTGTTACTGTTGCTGGATTGTTGCTGCTGTGCTGTATTGTTATTACTGCTGCTGATTCTCATCTTTCATTTTCTTTTGCTTCCAAATCAGGTACACAACTGACACGCTGGTTATTGTAATCCGAAATATGAAGTATGAATACGAAAAATGAAGAGTTGAAATTCTGAATTATATTTAATTATATTCTGAATTTTATTTGTATGTATAAATTATTTAGCTTGCAAAAAATCAGAATCATGTAGATATTTAATACATATAGTGAAACATCGGATGATAGCTTAACGGACGAACTACCTATATATTGCCTAAAAATAAATAAATGGTGTAGTAACTTCGTCTAGTTAATTCGCTATTGTTGGATGATTATCATGTCTCAAAAAACACGTTAGTTTATCAAAATAGACCATTTTGGAACTTGGAAGAATGTTGTTTAATTAAATATTATTGGTCAATTTCAGCCTGTAAATAAATTAAGACGTTTTTTTTATTTTATTTTGTAGAGACAAATTTAATAGAGAATAATGTAGGCATTTTAGGATTGTCTTTTAAAAATAAATGAGACGAGCCTCGCCGAATAAAAAATACAAAATTGTGGGGCCCTCAATAAATATTTAATTGAGTATTTAGAATTCGGGATGGACTGTTTAGTGAATTCCACAGTCTTACCCATAAATAATAATACGCTAATCGCTTTAGGCACGATTTAATAATAATACATTCTTAAACACGGGTGCGCATTTATGCGACCCAAATCCAAATCCTAAAACATTGAATAAAAATACGTTCCGGATCGCGGGTGCATTTTATGTGACGCAATCCAAAGACATATTTTTAAACGATGTTCACATTCTTGTAAAAATAATAATAACAATTATGAAAGCGGTAAAAAGATAAAATTTGCACATAAGTTCATATTTGTATAAAATCAGATAATCAAGCCGAATATAACAGTTGAGCGACCGTGCTAGAACCACGGAACTCGGGAATGCCTAACACCTTCTCCCGGGTTAACAGAATTCCTTATCCGGATTTCTGGTGCGCAGACTGTTAAACAGAGTCATTCTTTTCCTCGATTCGGGATTAAAATTGGTGACTTGGGACACCCTAAATCTCCCAAGTGGCGACTCTGAAATAAATAAATAAATCCCGTTTCGATTGTCCTTTAATTGGAAAAAACTCCCTACGTACCCCCTCGGGTATGTGAAAAGGAGGTGTGACAATTTTCCAAGCTCTAAATCCACCAGTACTTGTTTTAATACTCAAACCACCAATAAATCTATTAATTTAATTTTCCTATTAACAAAGCTATTAATTTTCCTATCAAACCACCAGTACTTGTTTTAATTTTCCAACAAAGCTGAAATCTCACTTTAGTTATTACATTTACCCAAAAAAAATAGAATCAAACGGCAAGAAAGTGATAATCAAGAGCATAAAAATCATCCAATTTAAAAATTAAAAACAAATGGAAAGGGGGGAGGCAAGAATGGGACCTTTGTGAGCAAAACTTTCGGTTACACAGAGCCAGCCACAGATGAATTGCAAAAGAAAATCGCCGACCAAATTGAACCCAAGAATCTATCCGAGGTGGAGACCGCACCGGCAACCTCGACCAATTCGATGAAAAGTGAGCAAAAATCTGATTCAAGGGTCGCTGGGAATTGTTGCAATGAGTGTCTGGAGTTGGAATGTGAGTGAGATCGGAGGATAAAGAAGTCAGGAGATCACAGTGGCTTAGGGGCTCAACCCAACCAGATTCAAACCCATAGAACATCAGTATCTTATCTTCTGCATCAACGGGAAACGAAGTCGATGAAGAAACTTCATTAGCCATGGATCAAACTAATTTATTCCTCTCGGATCCCACACATTTACGCGGATGAATCAACAGAAGCTTAATCTCAAACTAATTGGGATAAGCTGTATGAATCATTTGTAACAATTCTACACTATTTTTATTTGGGCCTATTCATTCCAATACTGAAAAAAGTTGCCTCAAATTTGGGGATTTTTAAGTTTAATACTAGAAAAAAGTGCATAAATCAATTGAGAAGGGGATTAAGGATTTTGATTCATAAGAGATGGGAAGATGGACAAATTTTTATTTGTGTCTTCTATTGTGAAAAACGGTTGATAGTCCAAGTCTAGAGATCTATTTTTGTATTTTTCACTGATCTCAGGTCTCTAGTGTTAGATTTTTCTGTTTTTCAGGAAGAAGAAGGAGCTGAAGCGTTGGAGATTTGTGTGTTGTAAAGGTGCTGAAGGTTAGGGTGGGGATTTGTGTGTTTTGGTCAGAAATGGCGCTGATGGTTGTGTGTTTTTGCTAGGTTTTTTTGTGTTAACCCCTCATGAAGAAGATGAAGAAAACTTAACTTTTGTCTAGGTTCTCCAAATGAAAAAAACGGCTCCTGTGCTAAAGTCTAGGTCTAGGTTTTTATAGGTTTTTTTAGGTTAGGGGGTGTGGGCTTGGGAATTATGGGCTAGATCCAAAAATTAGGCTTAAAAATGGGTCGTTGGAGCCCAAATTTTATTCTTTCCCCGCGAACGAGACTAAAAATATGATCTCATTTATTAATTAATCCTACTTAAGTAAAATAACTATTAAAATAAGACTGACCGTTAAACAAAATTATTTTTGGTATTTTTCAAGATTAAAAATGACTAGAAAATATTAATGAAAATATTTTTTGTAATTTTTATTTTGTTGTAATAAAATAAAGCAAAAGAGTCAAAATTAGTTGAAATAGCAATATTAGGCCTAAATTAAATATTTACATGCTAAAATATAAAAAATCTTAGGGAGAATAAAAAATCACATGTCTACAGCTGCCCTCTTTGACTAGAAACGCGAAGAGTTTTCAGACAAAGAACGACTAGACATGTTTTTTGAACCGACCTTTATTTAAAGAGACCAAAAGCTAAAAGAAAGGAGAATGTGACCGAGCCCTGGTATATGAGCTACCTACATATCCTTGGCTATAAAGGAATCAGGCCACGTGTAGTTTAGAAGTGAGTGAGATGATGGAGTATACCTAGGTGGAGAGCCGGTCGAGGTGCCGTTCCACCGAGGTTTCGGTCCACGGTCCTGTTATTACATCAAAAATAAAAAAAATGAAAAAGACTAGCTAAGCCTGTCAACTACGAGTTACAAGATTCCTATCTATAAGTCTTCTGAAGCTTGATGTTGAGTCTTGAATGGTTCTTCATGCAGACTTTAGATTTGAACCTTGATGCTTGCTAGTTGCAGGTGCTAGTTCATTCTTCTTCAGCTTTTCGGATCAAAACCTACATACCATGCTTGTGACTTCAGTCATGTCTTGAGCAGCTCACATCTTTCATCAACTTCTGCATTTGGATTCACTTCTTGCCTTTCTCTTTACTTCTTTTTTATATTCTGGATTGTGACTAACTTCCGTTGATCATCTCGGACTGTTGACTCGCATTCTTGTCGTGAGCTTTTTTTGTTGCTGACTTGAATTGCATTCTGAAGTGAATTCCCTTGTTTTTTAGGTGAGTGCCTAATTGCCAAAACTTAAACTGTCTTCCTTCGAAACTTGAATTGCCTTCCCTTGTTCTCCAGGTGGGCGCCTGATTGCTGAAACTCGAACTACTTTCCTTGAAACATAAGCTGCTTTCCTTTGTTCTCCAGGTGGGCGCCTGATTGTTGAACTTGAACTGTCTTCCTTCGAAACTTGATATGCTTTTCCTTGTTCTCCAGGTGGGCGCCTAACTGCTAAAACTCGAACTACTTTTCCTTGAAACTTGAGCTATTTTTCCTTGTTCTCCCAGTGGGTGCCTGATTTTGAACTCGTACTGTCTTCCTTCACGAAACTTGGACTGACTTCCTTGTTCTCCAGGTGGGTGCCAAAACTTGAACTGTATTCCCTTGCTCTCCAGGTGGGCGCATAATTTCCAAAACTTTAACTGTATTCCCTTGCTTTCCAGGTGGGCGCCTGATTGCCAAAACTTTAACTGTATTCCCTTGCTCTCCAGGTGGGCGCCCGATTCCAAAACTTTAACTGCTTTTCCTTGAAACTTGACCTGTTTTCCCTTTGTTCTCTAGGTGGGTGCCTGATTTCCAACACTTGCACTGCTTTTCTTTGAAACTTGACTTGCTTTCCCTTGTTCTCTAGGTGGACGCCTGATTGCTAAACTTGAACTGTTTTTCCCTGAAACTTAAGCTACTTTCCCTTGTTCCCCAGGTGGGCGCCTGATTACTAAAACTTGAACCATCTTCTCTTGTTACTTAAAACTGTTTCCCCCTTGAACTTGAACCATTTTCCCTTTTTCTCCAGGTGGACGCCTGATTGCTGAGCTTGACCCACTTTCCTTTGAACTTGTGCCGTCTTCCCTTGTTCTCCAGGTGGGCGCCTGATTGCAACAAAACAGACAAAAAAAAAGAAATTTTTCTGCCCCAGTTTGATATTGGAAATATCTGTGAGTGTTAACCAATTCTTGTTATCAAAATAAGTTCTAATCTAAATTCCCTTATCCTGAAAAATTTCAAACCAAGTCTCATCTCAAAAGTGAAAAACTTAAATGCTAAATTATACTTCCCAAAAGTAAAACTCTTGTCAGACCTTGTCACTTGAGAGGGTCTCAAAACTTACTAAATCTCGTTATCCAGGAGGGTACTAGAAACTTACTGCCGAGCCTGTCTGGCACCTGGTTTCCTCACGAAGGGTTTCTCTAGAACAAACAAAATTTCTTGCCCTTGTTTCAATCATAGAAAACTTGTGAGTTTAAACATGGTGGTTGGTTTGCGGCCTTGACTTTGAGGGCGATTGCTCCTTCACTTCCCATGATAACTGCGATTTCAACTCGAAAGACCTTGCCTGTTTATTGATTGGCCACTTTCTCTGTCACCCTTATCATGAAAAATACCTCTGATCCGTTCAAACCTAATACCATTCATCTGTTGCATTGTGCTCATGCATTGACATATACTGAACCTTTGTGTTTCACATGAATCCCAAAGCACGTCAATTGCCACCCACTCAGTGTGCATGCTATTCTTTCCTGACTCAAACCACTGGCATTGGCCTTGAGATCTATTGCTCCTTCACTTGCCATGATAACTTTGATTTTCGCTCGGAAGACCTTGTTTGTCATTGGTTAACCACTTTCTCTGTCAACCTTATCACAAAAAATACCTTTGATCCGTTCACCCAACATCCTCGATCTGTTGCATTGTTCATGAATTGAGATATACCAAACCTTTGTATTTCACATGAATCCCGAAGCATGTTGATTGTTACCAACTCAGTGCGCATGCTGTTCTTTCCTGACTTATGCCACTTTGATGTGCTAGCCAGATCCCGTTTTGTGCAATTGGAAAGCTGGTGGCAAATTTTAAAGTCATTTCTCACTTGTTCTAACCAAACAGACTCAGGAAGAGGAAGTAAACAAGATAAAAGAAACAGACTAAAGGACAACGGAAAGAGATGATTCCTAACAAGGAAACTACAAAGTAGAAACTTATCAGATGTGGATACCAACTCTAATGACCATGACATGCACCTGTGGCCTAATCTGTCAAGCAAGTCTGATGTTCAACTCGTGTTATACCCCTAAACCGTGAAACTGGGCTTCAATGCTCTGATTATCCACTCTGATTCACGATCCTTATTCGACTTGTAGTGCCCTAAGGGTTTTCACCATCAAGCCTCTCTCATTTTGTTCTTTCTCTCAACTCACCATCGCCTTATGGTGCCTGTGAAGGTTTTCACCAATAAGACTCTCTCATTTTGTTCTTTTCTTCTTATTTCCTCTGATTCTGCAGATGAGAAGCCATTAACCATGGTAAAAACATCATATACTCTTGGCATGTCTAAAGTCAACACTCACAAAGATTATCTGAGAGGTCTTTTTTGGACTGTAATGTGGCTTTTGGACAAGGGTAAAAATAAAGGATATCATAAAGGCCCAAAATAACTAAGACAATGGGGTTAATTTATTTACAACTTTCGAAATCCTTCTAAAAACTTTGCCCCAATTTCTAAAACAAGAGAATTTGATTCTTTTTTTTCTTTTTCTTTTGATGGAGTTACTAAGAAAGACTGCCCCACTCTCGACTTCGTGGGATTATGAAATATTTATTTGGTATGACCAAACCTTAAGGCTACCTACGTATCTTGTGGTGACAAGAATCAGGTCAAACGTAGTTCACAAGACTACTTTTTGTTACTATTTTCCTTTTTTTTTTGTTTTTGTTTTTCATTTTTTCCCTCTATTTTTCTCTTCTTCTTCTTTTTTTGAATTTTCCTTTTGGAATGAACCTTTTGTCACACCTTCTTTTTCGCCCGCGCCGCCCGCAAAGGGGCGCGGAAGGGAGTTTTTTCCAATTAAAGGACAATCGAAACGAGATTTATTTATTTATTTCAGAGTCGCCACTTGGGAGATTTATGGTGTCCCAAGTCACCGGTTGAATCCCGAATCGAGGAAAATATTGACTTTGTTTAACAGTCTGCGCACTAGAAATCCGGATAAGGAATTCTGTTAACCCGAGAGAAGGTGTTAGGCATTCCCAAGTTCCGTGGTTCTAGCACGGTCGCTCAACTGTCATATTCGGCTTGATTATCTGATATAATACATGTTGAACATATGTGCGAATTTTAACTTTTAACCGCTTTTATCATTATTATTATTTTATCGAGAATTGCAACATCGTGAAAATATATCTCGAACCACGTCACATCAATGTAACCGTGGTTATCAACATATTTCGACTCTGTTGAGATTTGGATTTGGGTCACATAAATGTGCACCCGAGTTTAAGAAAATAAATTGTTAAAGGCGCGCCTAAAGCGACTAGCGTATCGTTATTTTGGGTGAGGCCGTGAAATTTGCTAAACGACCGATGCCGAAGTCTATGCAATTATTAACCATTTATTGAGGGCCCCGCAACTTGTGCATTTTATTGGGTGAGGCTCATCTCATTTATTTTAAAAGGATAATCCTAAAATGCCTACATTTTTTCTATTAAATTTATCTCTAAAAAATGAAAGAGAAAAGGTCCTAATTTATTTACATGCTTACGAGTTGTTATAGTCGGGTTCCGAACGCAATTTGTTAAATCAGAATGTAAACACAGTATGGACAACCCGTTGGTCAACGTGGACCCAGGCCCAACGTGTATGGCACAAAACTGGACCTGGGCCATCTCATTCACATGTTACTACCTAGTTACATTATACTAGGCATGCTCACAGTTTGTCAAATTAAAAAAAAAACTTGGCAATCTAATTTTAATCCTAGACCATTTACATGCTAAAATTAACTAATAATATCTAGCTAAACAATATTCCTACAAGTTCCGAAATGGTCTATTCGTTTAATGAGCTAATTGTTGAATGTTTAAGAATAGTCTAAATCAGCCAACATGCTTTTTGAGACATGATAATCATCAAACAATAACGAACTAACTGAACAGAATTACTACACCATTTATTTATTTTTTAGCAATACATAGACAGTTCGTCCACTAAGCTACTGTCAGATGTTCCATTATATATCTTAAACAACTACATGATTTTGATTAGAGGAAGCTAAATAATGTGTATATATACAATTAAAATTCGGAATATAACTAAGGTAAATTCAGAACTTCAACTCTTCATTTCGTATTCATGCTTCATGTTTCAGTTTACAGTAACCAGCGTGTCAGTTGTGTACCTGATATTGGAAGCAAAAGAAAAGGAAGATCAGCAGAAATGCAGTAGCATACGACAACAGCAACACCCAGCAACAGATTTAAAAAAAAACCGAGCAGAAATCCAGCAACACCCAATGAAACAGTGGCAAATAACCAAATAGCAACCCAGGAAAAACCAACTTGAAACCCAACAATACCAAACAATCACAGGCAGAATGCAGATTGAACCAGAAGCAAAAGATGCAATGGAACCGTTCTAATTTTTGTTCTTTTAGCACTCAAAATAGAACACGCTCAAACTACTGACTCTCAAAAAGAAACTGAATTCTTAACGTTAAAATCTAGTTCTTTTCTCTCAAATTCTGACTCTCCAAGATTTAAAAGTCAGTCAATTTTTAACTTGAATTCTGAATCTCTTCTCCTTCTTTTTTTATATTCAGAAAATTCTTTCTTTTAAACTCTCTTCAAATTCGAATCCTCAAAAATCTTTTAATCTTTTCAAATTTTTTCTCCCAATATTCAGCCAATTCCCTCCTAATTATGTCCAAGTCTGCTCTATTTATGCCTCATAACAGACCCCTTAATCAATTAAACAAATAATAAAATAATCCACTTTCTCTTACCAAACCCACTACTACATAAAAAATGCAATTATTATTTTATTTAATCAAGTTTTCTTGAGCCCCGTAATCCTACTATGTCTTGTTCCCCATTATTGATTAAACAAATGCATTATTCCCTACTACCACATGTCTTGTCCCCCACTATATTATTTTAATACCTTATTTTAATATTATTAGCTTAGTGGACAGAGCACTCAAAATAAATAATTGTTCAGATTTTCAATTCCAAAAATACCCCTCTGAAATTACTGAAATTACCATTCTACCCCTGAAAATACTGCAATTTACCATTCTACCCACATCAGCTATAACCAATTCACCTAATCAATTAACCAAAATACAGCAGCTATAACCAATCAAACCTGACAATTGACAACTAATAATCAAACTCTGCATAATAAACTTGCCAAACAAACTCCTAATCGACAACGTTCATGAATTAACAACATAGTTAGATTCATATCCGAACAAACTCAGCAGAACAAACAAGTAAATACAAATCACTAAACTCGATCATCAATCGAACCTCGAATTAAATCCAACAATATTACAACAAATATGAATGATTCAAACTAAATCCAAAATTAAAAACCAAAACATAAACTCACATTAAATCACTGGATGAAAAACGAAATTCAAACAAAAAATGAACACGAATTAAATCTAAATTAAACAACAAAGATGAATGATTCAAGTGATTAAACTAACACACTTCTATATTAAAACTAAACAAAAACAAACCGAAGAAATAATCAAGAAATGATAACAACGAACAAGAAAAGAATCAAACATATACTGATTTTAAATCCGAGAATATCAAACAAAATACGGATAGAAATGAAACTTAAACCAACTAACCGGAAATGACCAACGACGAACTCGAACGGAAATGGCAAACTCGAACCAAGACTTCCAACGACCTAACGTATCTCGACTTCAATGACAACCCACCTTCTCTTTTAACCTTGACGAACTCAGAACGACAAATGACGACCTCGACGGATTGAACCTGAAGAAATGACGAGACAACAAGTTGTTTGAACGTGAGGTATTGAGTATGTGTGTTGAGTAGTAGCAGCCATGGCGGGCTGGCTGGAGCTCGACTGGACGAAGCAAAAGCCGATGGGGTTCGTTTGGACGTGAGGCTATTTAGCAGATGGTCGTTTGGGACCTATGGGGACGAAGAAGAAGAAGCAGCAGCGATGGGGGTTTCGGTGGACGACGCAGGCAGCCATGGGAGGTGCAGCAGCAGCCATGGGCTGACTGGAGCTCGACGCAGCTGAGATGAAGAAGATGAAGAGCAGCAGCCATGGTGGTTTGGGTGGACGATGCAGCAGCGCTGAAGACGAAGCAGATGAAGCAGCGGCCATGGTAGGTCGACGGAGCTCGTCAATGGCGGACGGGGGCGGGGGTCGATTGGTTTTTGGACTGGTTCGTTTGGACGAAGAAGATGAAGAGAGGGGGGTCTGCTGGGTTGGGGTCAGCCATGGGAGCTTGGGACGAGGGGAAGGGGGGGTGGTTTTGGAGAAGAAGAAGAAGAGGGGGGCGACTTTGGTTTTTTTTTTAGGGTTTTTTCAAAACAAATGTCCAAATGGAAGAAAGGGTGGGGGTGTTTGCTTGGGGTTATGGGGTGGACCGGGTCGGGTCGACCCGATAGGAGTTTATTTGGTTTGGGCCTAGTTGATTTAAATTAAAAGGTGGCCCAATCCGATTTTTCTTATATTTTTTGCTCTCTTTTCTTTTACTTTCTAATTAATAAAACTAAAATTATAAATTAAGTTATAAACTAAATTAACTTATAAAAAATACTAATTAATTCTTAGCAACAATTATCATTCATAATTAACCATCAGTTAAAACAAAATTGCACAATTTGACATTGAATGCTAAAAATGCAAACGATGCATATTTTTGTAATTTTCATCCTTGTAAAACAAACTTAATTACTTCTAATTGTAGAATTAAATCCTAAATGCAAATGCAACATATTTTTGTATTTTTTATTAATTTAACAAATAAACATGCATGGACAAAATACAAATAATTATCCAAGATGCCACGAAAATTCTCAAAATTGCACACAAAGGAAAATTGTTTTATTTTGAATTTTTGGGAGTAATTCTCATATAGGGCAAAAATCACGTGCTTACAGCTGCCCCTCTTTGTCCGAAGACACGAAGAGTTTTTGTGCAAAGATAAAGTGAGCGATTTTTGCCCATTCGAGTACTCCGTGTGAAGCATTTTTTGAAAAAGATTTAACCGAACCTTTGCTTCAAAGGTTTCCTACATATCCCTGGTTAGAAGGGAATCAGGTTAATGTAGTTCGGGAAGTTTTGGCAGCTGGGACTACCATGGAACTACAATTTTGCCGTTACTATTGCTGCATGCTGTTGCTACTGCTTTTCGATCTCCTTATTACACCATGGCAAAAGAAAACAAGAAGCTAGACTTAAACTAGGAATTAAAAAATCTTATCTATCTACGACTTGTTCTTGTTGCCTTGCTTTCTTGTCGGGTTGTGTTTCCTCCGGTGCTTTTTCTTCCGAAAACTGCTGGGGATGACACTGGTCTTTTGCCTTTCTGAACACAAGTTTAATTATTCCGCTCTGTCTGCTAGGGACACTACTTCCTACATTAGAGCTTGTTACGTTGGGGATTTTTGTTGTAACCCTCCTCATTATTGACTTCTGATTTAATCTTGAAATGTATTCCTCTGTTCTGCAGGCGGGGACGCTCCTGACTCCAACTTGACTTCTTTAACTTAAAATATAACAACCTCCGTTCTACAGGCGGGCTCCTGACTTCTCCAACCTTAAGAATAATTCAACCTCCGTTCTACAGGCGGGCTCCTCACTTCTCCAACCTTAAAAAATAATTCAGCCTCCATTCTCCAGGCGGGCTCCTGACTTCAACAACTTCTTCAAAATAAATCAGCCTCCATTCTCCAGGCGGGCTCCTGACTTCAACAACTTCTTCACAATAATTCAGCCTCCATTCTCCAGGCGGGCTCCTGACTTCAACAACTTCTTAAAATGTAACACCTCCGTTCTCCAGGCGGGCTCCTGACTTCAACAACTTCTTAAATGTAACACCTCCGTTCTCCAGGCGGGCTCCTGACTTCAATAACTTCTTAAAATGTAACACCTCCCTTCTCCAGGCGGGCTCCTGACTTCAACAACTTCTTAAATGTAACACCTCCGTTCTCTAGGCGGGCTCCTGACTTCAATAACTTCTTAAAATGTAACACCTCCGTTCTCCAGGCGGGCTCCTGGCTTCTCCAACCTTAAAAATAATTCAGCCTCCATTCTCCAGGCGGGCTCCTGACTTCAACAACTTCTTAAAATGTAACACCTCCGTTCTCCAGGCAGGCTCCTGACTTCAACAACTTCTTAAATGTAACACCTCCGTTCTCCAGGTGGGCTCCTGACTTCAATAACTTCTTAAAATGTAACACCTCCGTTCTCCAGGCGGACTCCTGACTTCAACAACTACCTTTAAAACTGGTGTTTTATTCCTCTGAAAACTGCTGGGAATAACACCGATATTTTATTTCACCAGTATGTCATTTTCCTTCTTCAAAGACTATTTCCTTTAAAGCTGGTGCTTTCACTTCCCTGAAACCTGCCGGGAATAACACTACTGGGGAATTATCTTCCTAATTGTGGGGATGATATTGATTCAAAGGTCATTGCTTTTATAACTTTGGGTTATCTTACTTCTTCCAAGATTGCTTTTCTTTTAAAACTTGTATCTCCCTTCTCGTATACTGCTGGCGATTTTACTTCCTTCAAAAACTTGTGTTATCTTCTTTCTTTCCCAAATGGCTATCTGATTTCAAGAAAATTTTCGTAATGAGAGAAAATGTTCTGCCCCAGTTTGATAATCTTCTTTGTGACCCTGTCTTCCTGCTATCAATAATATTTCCTTTCCCTGCTTTAAATCAAAGAAAAATTTGTTAGTTTAAAACGGGGCGAGTGGTCGTGCCACTTCTGCTGGGGATGGTTTTTCCCTTTTCTTTTCCCTGCTTTGCTATAAAACTTGTTGGGGATGATATTATTTGCTGAGGATGATACTCCTGCTGGGGATGGTTTTTCTTTTCTCTTCCTTCCCCGCTCTGTGTTGTCCGACCATTGCGGAACTTGGTCGAGAATCTGTCAGAGTTGTTCCTGTATCTTGCAAATCTACTGGGGATCCTCATAACCTTTTAACTGTTGCTTTTCCATTTTTCTCCAACTTCCCCTGGAAATTTGGCCCTCTTGGGATCTAGACCCATTCATCATTTGGTCTTACGACCAACTTCTTTTTGCTTTGTCGCCTTATCTTTGTCCTGTCCTATTCGTATTTTGCTTTGCACCATTTTGGCAACTGGTAGTAATCTCTAAAGATCCTTTTCAAAAACAAACTGCTGGGGAGGTAAAGTCTTTAAACCAAGAAATGAAAAAGTGATGATTTCAAAAAATAGAAAAAGAAGAAGTCTTTCTGAACAAATGCTGGGGAAAAAGAAAGAAAAGAACTTATCCGAATGATATAACCGATCCCAATGATCATGTCGTGCATTCCGGATTAATCAACCCAGTCTATTCGTATCAATCAATCTTTCAGATAGCTTCATCTTGCTGGGGATAAACAAACACTCAACTTTTGCCAAATGCGGACCATTTCCGCCAATCTTGCCTTGTCGCTTCATAGTACCCTTCGAGAGGTTTTTACTAATAAGACTCTCTTATTTCTCTCAACTCCCGTCGCCTTATGGTGCCTGTGAAGGTTTTCACCGATAAGACTCTCTCATTTTATTTTATCTTTTCAGCTGGGGATTGGAGTGTTGCCGATATGACTCCCTCTGTTGGGGATTCTTTTCGGCTATCAATTCATTTCCAGTTTATGGTCCTCTTCTCTGCTGGGGATCGGGGTGTTATCCCCGACTTCCGTCTGCCTGACTTGGCACTTCTCGAATACTGATCGGGGGTCTTTTTTGGGCATCAATATGGGTTTTCGTGTCTGGCTAAAAGGAAAAGGGGTATCAAAAGGCTCAAAATAATTTTGACGGGTAAAACATTACAACTCTTGGAATCAAACTTTCTTTCCCAAAATTATAAACACAATTTCTGCCCCAGTTTTTCTTGCTTGGGGATTCTTATTTTTCGTTACACTATGACCGAGCCGTGAGGCGCCTACGTATCCTTCTTTGAGGAATCAGGTCAAACGTAGTTCCCAATTCCTTTATTTTCTTATGACTTTCTTTTGCCTTTATTATCATTATTTTTCTCTTCTTTTTTTTCTTTCATTTTAATTACTGATTCCAAAAGAGGGATATGAAAGAATAAATAAGGCTCAAAAGGGGAAGCAAAGGTTAAAGTGTTTGGATAGAAGAAAGAATTGCCTCCGTCATTTCATTCTCCGATAAATGCCAACCACAAACAAACAACAATTACAATCAAAAGAAATCATACATAATATCTCTTAACTGCATCTGAATTGATAGCCATGTCGACGCATTTCCCGTCGATATCTGTTAAACATAAAGCGCCATTAGACAACACTCTGGTTATAATGAATGGCCCTTGCCAATTCGTGGCGAACTTGCCTTTTGCTTCAGCCTAATGTGGCAGAATTCGTTTCAAAACCTGCTGCCCCACCTCAAATTTTCTGGGGCGCACTTTCTTGTTGTAAGCTCTCGCCATTCTCTTTTGATATAACTGGCCATGACACACAACTGCCAATCTCTTTTCATCAATCAAGTTCAGCTGCTCCAAACGGGTTTTGACCCACTCGTCATCATTAATCTCAGCCTCAGCGACAATCCGAAGGGATGGAATTTCAACTTCCGCCGGTATTACTACTTCAGTTCCATATACCAACAAATAAGGGGTTGCACCTACTGAAGTCCGGACAGTGGTGCGATAACCCAACAATGCAAACGGTAATTTTTCATGCCATTGTCTGGATCCTTATATCATCTTCCTCAGTATCTTCTTGATGTTCTTGTTGGCTGCTTCAACTGCTCCATTCGCCTTGGGACGATATGGGGTGGAATTACGGTTTGTAATCTTAAATTGTTGACATACCTCTTTCATCAAATTGCTGTTAAGATTAGCACCATTATCTGTGATGATCACTTTTGGGACCCCAAATCTACAGATGATATGGGAGTGAACAAAATCCACCACCGCCTTCTTGGTTACCGACTTGAAAGTTTTAGCTTCAACCCACTTAGTAAAATAGTCGATGACCACTAGAATGAACCTATGACCGTTGGTAGCTGCCGGCTCAATAGGTCCAATGACATCCATGCCCCAGGCAACAAATGGCCATGGTACTGACATTGTATGCAATTCTATCGGCGGGGAATGAATCAAATCTCCGTGTATCTGACATTGATGGCATTTCCGCACGAAATTGATACAATCACGCTCCATAGTGAGCCAATAATAACCTGCTCGAAGAATATTCTTCGCCAATACATATCCGCTCATATGTGGCCCACAAACTCCAGCATGTACCTCTGTCATAACTGTCGTGGCTTGACTGGCATCTATACATCTCAGCAATCCCAAATCTGGGGTTCTTTTGTACAACACTCCTCCACTGAGGAAGAATCCACTTGACAATCGCCGAACGACTCTTTTTTGATCTCCGGTGGCCTGCTCCGGGTATATCCCCATCCTGAGGTACTCCTTGACGTCATAAAACCATGACTCGCCATCCACTTCTTCCTCTATCATGTTGCAATAAGCATGTTGATCACGAATCTGGATATGTAATGGGTCAACATGAATTTTATCTGGGTGGTGCAACACTGATGCTAAGGTGGCCAAAGCATCAACAACCTCATTATATGAACTCTTGGGATGTGTCTGAACTCCACTGATCGAAATCGCTTGCTCAGATCGTGCAAACATTGTCGATATGGTATGAGCTTCAAATCCCGTGTTTCCCATTCACCCTGAATCTGATGCACCAGGAGGTCCGAGTCTCCCAAGACCAAAACGTCCTGGACATCTATGTCTGCAGCTAGTCGCATGCCCAAAATGCATGCCTCATACTCAGCCATGTTGTTGGTACAATAGAAACGCAGCTGAGCTGTAACAGGATAATGACGTCCTGTTTCTGAAATAAGTACTGCTCATATTCCAACACCCTTCACATTTGCGGCTCCATCAAAGAAAAGCTTCCAACCTGGTTCCTCAGGTAATTCCAACTCATCTATATGCATTACTTCCTCGTCAGGAACATACGTCCTTAACGACTCATATTCTTCATCAACAAGATTCTCAGCCAAGTGATCAGCCAGCGCTTGGGCTTTCATGGCCGTCCTCATCACATAGACGATGTCAAACTCCGTGAGTAATATTTGCCATTTCGCTAACCTCCCTGTGGGCATAGGCTTCTGGAAAATATACTTTAGTGGATCCAAGCGTGAAATGAGGTAAGTAGTATATGATGACAGATAATGCTTCAATTTCTGGGCCACCCAAGTTAGGGCACAACATGTCTTATCGAGTTGAGTGTACTTAAACTCATATATTGTAAACTTCTTGCTGAGATAATAGATGGCTTGCTCCTTCCTTCCTGTAATATCGTGTTGCCCCAACACGCAACCAAACAAATTCTCCAGGACTATTAGATAAAGAATTAATGGTCTCCCCAGCTCAGGTGGAACCAACACAGGTGGATTTGATAAATATCCTTTGATATGGTCAAATGCCTCCTGACATTCTGCCGTCCATTCTATCGCAGCATCTTTCTTCAGTAGCCGAAAAATGGGTTCACAGGTTGCTGTGAGTTGTGCAATAAACCTGCTGATGTAATTCAACCTTCCTAACAAACTCATTACTTCTGTCTTATTCTTCGGCGGTGGAAAATCTTGGATAGATTTCTTTGACGGGTCCAGTTCAATACCTCGCCGACTGACGATGAATCCCAACAGCTTTCCAGATGGAACTTCAAATGCACATTTGGCCGGGTTGAGCTTAATATCATACCTTCGAAGTCTTTGAAAAAACTTCCTTAGGTCTGCTACGTGGTCTTCCTGATGCTTGGATTTTATGATCACATCGTCCACATACACCTCAATTTCTTTGTGGATCATGTCATGAAACACAGTGGTCATCGCTCTCATGTACGTTGCCCCAGCATTTTTCAAACCAAATGGCATTACCCGGTAGCAATAAGTTCCCCATGGTGTAATGAATGCCGTTTTTTCCGCATCTTCTTCATCCATCAGAATCTGATGATACCCATCATAGCAACCTACAAAATATCCGATCTCACGTCCGGCACAATTGTCGATCAAGATATGGATGTTGGGTAAAGGAAAGTTGTCCTTTGGGCTTGCCCTGTTCAGATTGCGGTAATCGACACACACCCTAATCTTCCCATCTTTCTTCGACACTGGAACCACATTAGCCAACCAATCAGGATATCGAGTGACCCGAATAACCTTTGCTTGTAGCTGCTTGGTTACTTCTTCTTTAATCTTCACACTCATGTCTGTTTTGAACTTCCTCAATTTTTGGTTGACGGGAGGGCATGTCGGGTCAGTGGGCAATTTATGAACCACTAAATCTGTGCTTAACCCCGACATGTCATCATACGACCATGCAAAAACATCTTTGAACTCAATAAGTGTTTTGATTAATTCTTCCCTGATATTTGGTGCAATGTGGATGCTTATTTTAGTTTCCCTGATATCGACTGCATCCCCTATATTGACGGCTTATGTGTCATTTAAGTTGGGCCTGGATTTTTCTTCCAACTGGCTTAGCTCTCTGTTTATTTCTTCAAAGGCTTCATCCTCATCGTATTCTGATTCATTATCATAATCGACCTCTTGTATGGTTAGTTCAGAATCAGATTGATCTTTTAGACTATGTTGAAGATCCGTTGTGCATGCCATGTCGTTAAGACCAGTATGAAAAGAACTGTTCAGAAAAAAAAAAGAAGGAAACAAAAATTAAAAATAAAGAAGAAACTTTTCATTTTATTGAATTATGGGATAACAAGGTTTCACACTTTGTTGAGCAATAATAAAAATAAAAAGGGATCTGGATTACAACCCTGGAATAATCCAGAAAACAAGAAGGAAAATCAGAGCCAACTACCAGGACTCCCTCCGAGTAGGAAGAGGAGTAGCTGTCCAATTGTTGACATTGGCCCTAGACCCCACAAATTGTATGTATGCTTTACTGGAACCCTCTCCCGCTTCTATTGTGTTGACATCAACGAACATTCTTTCAAAACCCTCATTCAAATCTCCATCTGGCCTGATCAGGGGTCCGAGAACTTCCGGGACTGGCAACTTTCTGCACCCTGCTTTGACGAATGATCTGGACAGGCGTGAGATTGGCTTAGGAAGGACCCAGACTTTTTTCTTCAACTTGCGGGCCCGCTTTACATCTACTGCGGTAGGCTTGAATCCCAACCCAAAAGTATCCAGGTTCTTGGGCAAAGAAACTGGCTGGACCATTCCCTGCAGATCAATCCCCACACCTTTTCCTGGTACAAACCCGCTGTTCAACATCTCTGAGGCTATCATGAAGGTTGCAACTGTGATTCTGGGAAGTGGAAGGCCCCCACCCTCAGGAATTTTGTCCACTGAGACTGCGTCAAAAACCTGATAAACCCATGGGTCCTTGTCATCGTCGGTTTCTATGAAGGGCACAATGGCATCGCTAACGGCATGTGTACCGTCATCCCCATGTACCACAATCTCTTTTCTATCCCATTCAAATTTGACCATCTGATGCAGTGTAGAAGGCACTGCTTTGGCTGCGTGGATCTAGGGTCGTCTCAACAGAAGATTATATGACACTGCCACATCTATCACTTGAAATTCCATGGTGAACTCGACTGGACCAATGGTTAATTCCAGTACGATATCACCCACTGTGTCAGTACCGCCCCCATCAAAACCTCAGACGCAGACGCTGTTCTTGTGGATCCTATCATCAGCAACCTTTAGTTTGTTCAGAGTGGCCAAAGGACAGATATTGGCACTTGACCCATTATCAATTAGTGCTCGAGTGACCACCGATTCTTCGCATTTCACCGTCATGTAGAGTGCCTTGTTGTGTTCTGTACCCTCTACCGGTAACTCATTGTCAGAGAATGTCACTCGGTTTACTTCGAAGATCTTGTGCACTATTTTCTCCTAATGGTTCACTGAGAGCTTGTCCAGGACATGGGCTTCGTTCAGAATCTTCATCAAGGCCTGACAATAATCGCTTGAATGGATCAACAAGGATAGCAACGAAATCTGGGCTGGGGTCTTCTTCAACTGCTCTATAATTGAGTAGTCCTGTGCCTTCATCTTCTTCAAAAACTCCTCTGCTTCTTCCTCCATCACTAGCTTCTTTATTGTTACAGGATTGGTCCTTCTCAATTCTGCGGGAACAAAACACCTTCCCGAACGAGTTAACCCCTGAGCCTCGTATACCTCTTTCACAACCTCCTTTCCCTTATGCATCACTGTCACTTGACTGTAGCTCCACGACACAGCTTTCTCACTTGTTATCAGCAACTGCATGACTAGCCTGATAACAACTGGTTCTACGTGGACCCCCTTTACCACCAACACTGGTGTGCTTGATATTCCCTGCAGCACTGCCTTGGCTGACTCTGGCTTCTTCGCAGCAACAGACGAACCTTTCCCCACTACCACAAATGTCTTGTCATCTACCTTTCCCAACTATACCACTGCCTTTCCACTGGTCGAATTTTCGTTTGGACTGGCACGAATCATCATTACCGTTTGTGAGGGTGTTTTAAGTTTCCCTCCTTCGTACACTAGTTCGATCATGTGGGCCTCATGGTGCACTGGTAATGGGTTTTCATTGATGTTGGGTGCCTCTAGTGTCTGAACATTGATCCTATTTGTGTCAATAAGATCTTGTATGACAGTCTTCAACTTCCAACACTTCTTAGTATCATGACCGGGAGCCCCCGAACAATATTCACAGCTTACTGAGTGGTCCAGATTTTTGGGAAGGGGATTTGGCATATTTGGGTTCAACAGGACTTAATAGGCCTATCTGCCTTAACTTGTGAAATAGAGTTGTATAGGTTTCTCCCAACAGAGTGAATGTTCTTGGCTTCTACATCTTTTCATTCCTGAAAGCCTGATTTTCGCGGAAGCTTGGCCCTGAAGGATTCCTGTAGACCCTTGGTGGTGGATATGTGTTTTGTGGAGGGGGATATGTGTTTTGTAGGGGTGAATATGTATGTTGGGGAGCCGGTGCACGCCATTGCGTATGAGCCGGAGGCTGGGTGTAAGTTTGGGCATGATGGACGGAGAAATGGGGCTCTTGTGGTGGATAATAGGGTTGTGGAGGGTTGTATGGATTGTGTGGATAATTTGGGTAATGGGGTTTGGTTTGGTAGCGAGGGGCTGGACCTCTTGATCTGGACCAAGTACCTGCTTCGACTATTGCGACCTCCTCTCTCTTCTTTTTCCCGAGCGCACCTCCCGTGCCACTTTGGATAGCTTGAGTTGTGGCCTTGATCGCCGAATAACTCATTATTTTGTTGGATCTGAGTCCCTCTTCAACCATGCCGCCCATTTTTACTACTTCATTGAAATATTTACCAACTGACGTCACCAAGTGACCAAAGTAAGTTGGCTCCAACGTTTGTAAGAAGTAGTCCACCATTTCACCTTCCCTTATTGGAGGATCGACTCTTGCCGGTTGTTCTCTCCAACAGAATCTGAATTCCCTGAAGCTCTCTCCAGGCTTTTTCTCAAGTTTTAACAGTGTAAGACGGTCGGGGACGATCTCAAGGTTATACTGGAAATGACCTGCAAACGCTTGTGCTAGATCGTCCCAGGTATACCACCTGCTAGGATCCTGCCTTGTGTACCATTCTAATGCAGACCCGCTTAAACTTTGACCGAAATAAGCTATCAGCAACTCATCCTTTCCACCTTCCCCTCTCATATTACTGCAGAAACCTCGTAGATGCGCTATGGGATCACCATGTCCCTCATATAGATCAAACTTTGGCATCTTAAAACCTGCCGGCAATTGAACATCGGGGAAGGGACAGAGATCTTTATAAGACACACTGACTTGGCTGCCCAATCCATGCATATTCCTGAAGGATTGCTCCAGGCTTTTTACTTTACGAAGCACTTCGTCCTGCTCCGGATTCTTAGCTGGCCTCTCAATTTCTGTCGGGAGCTGAAGGTGAGGGGTGTAAGTGTATGGCTCGGGTGCTTTGAAGGTGAGTTCAGGAGGATAGTATTGATTGTTGTGAACCTGAAACACTGGTTCATCGGGTGATTTTTGCAATGTGGCGGGTAGAGGTGCCACGAAAATAGGAACAACTGGTGGATGAGGATTTTGTTTGGGTGGTAAAGCTTGGGGATTATAGGAAGTTTCCCCTTGATAGTATTGGGCAATGGGGAAGCTCGTTGATGGACCAGTGGAAGGGTGTTCCGGAGTCCGAGCTGGTGAAAGGGGAGGAGTAGGGGGAAGTATTGGTGGTGTTTGACCCTTAGCCCAGACTAGGTGCATCCCAACTATCTCTTGTCTTAACCTGTCTACTTCCTCCTTCATCATTTGCATCTCTGTCTTTTCCTCTTTAACACTTTTGTCCGAACTAGACATACTTTCCGGAATGGGCCCTTTTGATCTTGTGTGGTAATGGTAATCTGCCAGAACGTTCTAACGAGCTAACTATTTTGAAATCTCTTTCTCTGGTATAAACAACAAACTTGTTAGCGTTAGAGTTTAACACATATTGCAATTTCACATTGGGGAATGCAATGTTCCTAGGCAGTTAACCATTTCTAACATGTTTTTGCTTTGACTGCATGCGTCATTCCGACTTATGTCCTTTCTTTATTCACTTTGACTTTTCTTTTTAGTGGTGGTAGAATCTTATGTGAATTGCCTACGTATCATGTCCCCGCATGAATCAGACAGGGCGTAGTTCTGCCATAAGTAAAATAAAGGCACAATTTTGCATTTTATTACCAAAATATGCTATTACAAGCTATTATTTAAAAAAAAATGAAATACAGACTCCACACTATTAACATTGTTTGATATGAAAAGAGAACAGAAGGGTAGACAACAGACTTTTAAAAACAAACAAGTGCAGACTCGAACTAGGGATACATTAAAGCCTTGAATTTTGGTGTCCGCGAGGCATCGTTCGGCCTTTCCGCGGGCTTTGGTGCCAGGCCTCTTTGCAAGCTTTTTAATTCCTCCATGATCCGGTGGACATAACCCATGACTGAGGCAAAAAGGGTATCACGGGGCATTTCCTCACATGTTAGGCATTTCGTGGTGATATAGCGCCCAATCTTATCGATCCTACCCTTGATTCTTTCCCTTTCCATACACAGCTGTTCTATTCGTTGATTCTTTAATTCCAATACTTGAGTGTTGTCAATGAGCTGATCTTGGAACCTCTTCATTTGTTCTTCCATTCGGGCTATTGAATCATAGCAGCGATCCCTGTCCGTTCTAGCATCCCGGGCTTGTTTAAAGACCCGATCTCTGAGAGTGGAATTTGTTTCTCTTAATATTGTGATGCTCCCTTCATAATCCCTTCTCACTTGCCATAGGTGCTTTTTCCATGTTGTTTTACCTTTTGCCCATCTGGCCCGCATTCTTGTTATGCTTTCCTCGGATAGTTCCAAGTCTTTTCGGCTTTCAATGACCTGATTCCTTAACCCTGCTATCAACCTTTTATCGGACCGGCTTCTCCGTTGGTTGTCGGTATCCATTATGACTCGTCAGTTTTGAGCTCTAAGGGAGTCATTTTCTTGGGCTGATTTCTTTTTGTCCCCTTCATCGGCCGCGGTCTGAATTTCTCTTTCAAATTGAAGATCTATGACCTGCTGCTTCAACTTGCCTATTGTGGCCCTGTATTCTTTTTCCTTTTCCAACCAGTCCCAATGCTCTTGTGAGGACTTGGAAAATTCTTGAAGGTGAGGTCTTTTAGCCGGCCTTCCGGACGACACTTCCCCTTTGTACCAAGCCTGATATCTGGGTGAAACTTTCCCTTTTGCCCGATTAAGTACACAAGTATTTGCCTCCAATTATTGACATTGACTCCAAATCTGGTGGACCCTTGCTTCAGGAAACTGGCCATCGGACCTGATCTCAATCACTTGGGTGCTCAGGTCCTTATCTTTCGGCACTATCTGATACCTCCCAAGCTGCCTCAAAACCCGATACGGCGCATAAGGTTGAATGCTCTTAAGCCCCATCAAAAGAAAATGGGGCCTAGCTGCTGGCATATATATGACTTCGTCGATCGGTAACCATCCCAGTGTCCACTGTATTTGACTGGTGTTGAGGGTCCGGAAGTATGAGGTCCATGCCGAGACTCCTTCAGGTAAGCGGACCTCATTAATTCTGGTGTAGAACTACTCTATGCAGGTTTTCTCAGAAGATCCATGGCTTAGGAACTGGGCTCGGTGACATAGGTGTTCGGTTATCCACATTTGCAATAACAAGTTACACCCTTCGAAAAAGTTCCCTCCAGCTTTGCAGACCGTGAGAGCTCGAAAGATATCAGATACAATTATGGGCGCAAGCGTACTGTCATCTTGAGTGAGCAAAGTACTGATGATCCCAGCTATCTTTATGTCAATATTCCCATCTTTTCTTGGGAACACTAAAATCCCTAAGAATGTTATCATGAAAGCAACCCGTCTATGTTCATCCCACTTTTGACGGTTACTTTTGTTGCACAACTTGTTTTCTGGCTTGTCGAATCCTCCTATGTGACCGTATATGAAGCTCAGAGTGCAAAAACCTTTTTCCAAGTCTGGGTTATGGATCGTTCTGACTATCTTAACGAGTCCAAAAACCGGTGCACCGCTACGGCTCTTGGAATAACTAGGTATTTACACCTCAACGGAACCTCAGCACTGCCGATGTACCCTGCTATTTCCTCTAAAGTCGGGGTGAGTTCAAAGTCTGAGAAGTGGAAGACATTGTGCGCAGGGTCCCAGTAAGGGACCAGTGCCCTTATAATATCCCCTTGAGGCCTGATACCCAACAAACCCGTGAGACCTTTCAGATGTTTCTTGACTTCGTCTCGCCCTTCTTTGCCTAAATCATTCCACCATAGCCGCAACTGGAAGGGGATTTTATTCATGATTGAAAAAGGTTCATTTTGAGTCGTGCTCATTCTGCACATTTATTAATGTGATTAAACAAAAGAAAATTTATTTGACTCAAAACGATTTGATTATTTTTCATAAAAGAAAGACCAAATTTTCGGAACATGACCTTTCAGCACTTCAAGGATGAAGGTTTTAAGGTTGTGCGAGTTGACCGATCAATAATAAAAATGACAGAAAGGGCCGTTTATGCAAAGTCAGCCTTCCGGCGTCCCTTTTGGGAACATTCGGCTATTTTTGATAAAGACGGCATCACCCGACTCTATGACGAAAAATTAAAATTTTTGATTTTTTTTGGCTATTTTGCAAAATGGGAGGTTGGACCCAATGAGGGTTGCCTACGTATCTCACGCCCTGTGAGAATCAAACCGGCGTAGTTCGCCCAACATAAACTAAACTTGTAAACAAGACTCTTTTTTTTCCAATAAATCAAACTAATTTTTTTTCTTTTTTCGGCAGGGTTTTGACACTACTTGGACATTGGTTTTATTTTTCTAAAAAAATAAGTAGTTATCTCCCTACACTGCTATATTTTTCCTCTTTTTTTCAAAATATTTTCAAAAATTCCCGATTTCAGAAGCCGATCAACATGCAGATCTGAAGCAAATAAATGTGCAAAACAAACAGGATGCAGCAGGATGGTCTTTTTTCATTTCAGGTTGCTTGTCCTAGACGGACCCAACCCCTGTGTTGAGTCCCCTAAGTCAAATGCAACATGATGCAAATAAACGTTCCTACTAGGGATCCGGCATGAAGTCAAGTTATTCTAGGTTCAACCTGGGTATATGTTCTAGACAGTGTACCCGAGCGGACAACTCGAGTTGAGGAAGGAGCTCCTTTCCGGGAACCAAAAGGCCAGCCGACTTAGAAACTTTTCGAGCCTCTTTTATTTCAGGGTATGACACTAACAGAATAGGGAGTCTCAACCAGTGAGCACATCCCCGGAGGTGAGAAGAGAAGGTTTCGGCACAGTTTATATACACAGTTCAAATAATATCAAAGCGGTAAAAGAACATCATTTTACACATTTAGGCCAAAACATGTAATAAGATCAAATAATAAATAAAGCCAAATATAACAATTCATCTAAGATCGAATTCTGAACCCTGAACCAGAGATTCTGGGTTCGTTCCCCAGCAGAGTCGCCAGAGCTGCCACACCTCCTTTTTCGCCCGCACAGCCCGCAAAGGGGCGCGAAAGAGAGTTTTTTCCAATTAAAGGACAATCGAAACGGGATTTATTTATTTATTTCAGAGTTGCCACTTGGGAGATTTATGGTGTCCCAAGTCACCGGTTGAATCCCGAATCAAGGAAAATATTGACTCTGTTTAACAGTCTGCGCACCAGAAATCCGGATAAGGAATTCTGTTAACCCGGGAGAAGGTGTTATGCATTCCCGAGTTCCGTGGTTCTAGCACGGTCGCTCAACTATCATATTCGGCTTGATTATCTGATATAATACATGTTGAACATATGTGCGAATTTTAACCGCTTTTATCATTATTATTATTTTATCGAGAATTGCAATATCGTGAAAATATATCTCGAACCACGTCACATCAATGTACCCGTGGTTATCGACATATTTCGACTCTGTTGAGATTTGGATTTGGGTCACATAAATGTGCACCCGAGTTTAAGAAAATAAATTGTTAAAGGCGCGCCTAAAGCGACTAGAGTATCATTATTTTGGGTGAGGCCGTGAAATTTGCTAAACGACAGATCCCGAAGTCTATACAATTATTAACCATTTATTGGGGGCCCCGCAACTTGTGCGTTTTATTGGGTGAGACTCATCTCATTTATTTTAAAAGGATAATCCTAAAATGCCTACATTTTTTCTATTAAATTTGTCTCTAAAAAATGAAAGAGAAAAGGTCCTAGTTTATTTACATGCTTACGAGTTGTTATAGTCGGGTTCCGAACGCAATTTGTTAAATCAGAATGTAAACACAGTATGGACAGCCTGTTGGCCAACGTGGACCCAGGCCCATTGTGTATGGCACATGTTACTACCTAGTTATATTATACTAGGCATGCTCACAGTTTGTCAAATTAAAAAAAAACTTGGCAATCTAATTTTAATCCTAGACCATTTACATGCTGAAATTAACCAATAGTATCTAGCTAAACAATATTCCTACAAGTTCCGAAACGGTCTATTCGTTTAATGAGCTAATTGTTGAATGTTTAAGAATAGTCTAAATCAGCTAACATGCTTTTTGAGACATGATAATCATCAAACAATAACGAACTAACTGAACATAATTACTACACCATTTATTTATTTTTTAGCAATACATAGACAGTTCGTCCACCAAGCTACTGTCAGATGTTCCATTATATATCTTAAACAACTACATGATTTTGATTAGAGGAAGCTAAATAATGTGTATATATACAATTAAAATTCGGAATATAACTAAGGTAAATTCAGAACTTCAACTCTTCATTTCATATTCATGCTTCATGTTTCAGTTTACAGTAACCAGTGTGTCAGTTGTGTACATGATATTGGAAGCAAAAGAAAAGGAAGATCAGCATAAATGCAGTAGCATACGACAACAGCAATACCCAGCAACAGATAAAAAAAAACAAGCAGAAATCCAGCAACACCCAATGAAACAGTGGCAAATAACCAAATAGAAACCCAGGAAAAACCAACTTGAAACCCAGCAATACCAAACAATCACAGGCAAAATGCAGATTGAACCAGAAGCAAAAGATGCAATGGAACCATTCTGATTTTTGTTCTTTTAGCACTCAAAATAGAACACGCTCAAACTACTGACTCTAAAAAAGAAACTGAATTCTTAATGTTAAAATCTAGTTCTTTTCTCTCAAATTCTGACTCTCCAAGATTTAAAAGTCAGTCAATTTTTAACTTGAATTCTGAATCTCTTCTCCTTTTTTATTTTTATATTCAGAAAATTCTTTCTTTTAAACTCTCTTCAAATTCGAATCCTCAAAAATCTTTTAATCTTTTCGAATTTTTTCTCCCAATATTCAGCCAATTCCCCCCTAATTATGTCCAATTCTGCTCTATTTATGCCTCATAACAGACCCCTTAATCAATTAAATAAATAATAAAACAATCCACTTTCTCTTACCAAACCCACTACTACATAAAAAATGCAATTATTAATTTATTTAATCAACTTTTCTTGAGCCCCGTAATTCTACTATGTCTTGTTCCCCATTATTGATTAAACAAATGCATTATTCCCCACTACCACATGTCATGTCCCCCACTATATTATTTTAATACCTTAATTTAATATTATTAGCTTAGTGGACAGAACACTCAAAATAAATAATTGTTCAGATTTCTAATTCCAAAATACCCCTCTGAAATTACTGAAATTACCATTCTACACCTAAAAATACTGCAATTTACCATTCTACCCATATCAGCTATAACCAATTCACCTAATCAATTAACCAAAATACAGCAGTTATTACCAATCAAACCTGACAATTGGCAACTAATAATCAAACTCTGCATAATAAACTTGCCAAACAAACTCCTAATCGACAACGTTCATGAATTAACAACATAGTCAGATTCATATCCGAACAAACTCAGCAGAACAAACAAGTAAATACAAATCACTAAACTCGATCATCAATCGAACCTCGAATTAAATCCAACAACATTACAACAAAGATGAATGATTCAAACTAAATCAAAAATTAAAAACCAAAACATAAACTCACATTAAATCACTGGATGAAAAACAAAATTCAAACAAAAATGAACACGAATTAAATCTAACTTAAACAACAAAGATGAATGATTCAAGTGATTAAACTAACACACTTCTATATTAAAACTAAACAAAAACAAATGAATAAAAACAAACCGAAGAAATAATCAAGAAATGATAACAACGAACAAGAAAAGAATCAAACATATACTGATTTTAAATCCGAGAATATCAAACAAAATACGGATAGAAATGAAACTTAAACCAACTAACCGGAAATGATCAACGACGAACTCGAACGGAAATGGCAAACTCGAACCAAGACTGCCAACGACCTAACGGATCTCGACTTCAACGACAACCCACCTTCTCTTTTAACCTTGACGAACTCAGAACGACAAACGACGACCTCAACGGATTGAACCTGAAGAAACGACGAGGCAGCGGGTTGTTTGAACGTGAGGCAGTGTGTATGTGTGTTGAGCAGCAGCAGCCATGGCAGGTTGGCTGGAGATCGACTGGACGAAGCAGAAGCCGATGGGGTTCATTTGGACGTGAGGCTATTTAGCAGATAGTCATTTGGGACCTATGGGGATAAAGAAGAAGAAGCAGCAGCGATGGGGGTTTAGGTGGACGACGCAAGCAGCCATGGGAGGTGCAGCAGCAGCCATGGGCTGACTGGAGCTCGATGCAGCTGAGATGAAGAAGATGAAGAGCAGCAGCCATGGTGGTTTGGGTGGACGATGCATCAGCACTGAAGACGAAGCAGCGGCCATGGTAGGTCGATGGAGCTCGTCAATGGCGGACGGGGGCGAGGGTCGACTGGTTTTTGGATTGGTTCGTTTGGACGAAGAAGATGAAGAGAGGGGGGGTCTGCTGGGTTGGAGTTAGCCATGGGAGCTTGGGACGAAGGGAAGGGGGGTGGTTTTGGAGAAGAAGAAGAGAGGAGGGGTGACTTTTTTTTAGGGTATTTTCAAAACAAATGTCCAAATGGAAGAAAGGGTGGGGGGTGTTTGCTTGGGGTTATGGGGCGGACCGGGTCGGGTCGACCCGGTAGGAGTTTATTTGGTTTGGGCCTGGTTGATTTAAATTAAAATGTGGCCCAATCCGATTTTCCTTATATTTTTTGCTCTCTTTTCTTTTACTTTCTAATTAATAAAACTAAAATTATAAATTAAGTTATAAACTAAATTAACTTATCAAAAATACTAATTAATTCCTAGCAACAATTATCATACATAATTAATCATCAGTTAAAACAAAAATTGCACAATTTGACATTGAATGCTAAAAATGCAAACGATGCATATTTTTGTAATTTTCATCCTTGTAAAACAAACTTAATTACTTCTAATTGTAGAATTAAATCTTAATGCAAATGTGACATATTTTTGTATTTTTTATTAATTTAACAAATAAACATGCATGGACAAAATACAAATAATTATCCAAGATGCCACGAAAATTCTCAAAATTGCACACAAGGGAAAATTAGTTTATTTTGAATTTTTGGGAGTAATTCTCATATAGGGCAAAAATCACGTACTTACACCTTTTAAAATAAACCTATGGGGACATAATTTGTTTTTCTTTTTTCGTATGACTCTAACTTGATGCCAAAAAAGGGGAGGTCAAAGAAATTAGTACAGGCTCAAAAGGGTATCAGTATTTGGGTAGCTGAAAGATGGTCTCCCAATCCCTGAAAATGCCAAGTACAACACATGCAACTTGAAATGAAAATTGAAGATCATGCACAATATTTCTTTTGCGGCTTCGACATTGATATTACTGATATGCCTTCCACTTTTCTTTAGCACCTTGTCAAGTACAGAACCCTCGTTGGGTGATTCCTTTTTCACAATGGATATCCTCCGTCAATTCGGAGAAAAAATCCTTGACTTTATTTTGTAACTTGATATACATTTGAACTCAAAGTTGCTTGCTTCAAATCGTCCGGGATGCACTCTCCTTTAACGAATTCTTGTCACCCTATTAACTTCCCAAATTATATGCCCCAGTTTTACACAATTTGGGCTTTAAATGACCTTAAGATGTCCAAATCTGTACTTATTTCCCTCAAATGTCCCTATCATCTTCAAACTCGTTTCATTGCCTCATGATTAAACTATCTTTTAAGACAAGGCCTAGAATTATGCGTGCATGTCATGTCACTAGAGCAGCATGAAAAGAACTATAAAAGGAGAAGAGAACTAAACAAAAAATGACCAGAAATAACAGAAAGCAAAAAATTGCATTAGACAGACGGTGAAAGAGTTTGAACAACATAAACTGGGGTTACAATCCCGAAACAAACCTAGATAACACTAAAAGAGTTACTAAGACTAAACAAACTAGGCAAAATAAAAGGATAGAAGGGTTTGAGTCACAAGACGATATCCAGATTACAACCCTGAGATAATCCAGACAACAGAAATGACAACAAAATAAACTACCAAGACTCCTTTCCGGCTAACCACGAAAGGAGAATCTTTCCAATCATCAAGCTCAACATCTTAGCCACTGAGTTCCGCATCAACAATACTAGGACCTTCGCAAGTTTCCATCACATTGACTTTAGCAAATTGCATTTGGGTCCCTTTTGCCGGATCGTTCTTAAGATCAACCTATGATAGCGCTGAAAGCTTTACAACATGTGAACCTCCGAGGATCTCAGAAGAATTCTCATATTCCTTTTCAAAACAAGTCATACCCACCATATGCATCTCATTATGAACAGGCGATGGGCTTTGGCTAGTGTCTACTGCATCTGGATTTTGCACGACAATGTTACCTGTATCAATAAGCTTCTGAATTGCTCTTTTCAGATGCCAACACTTTTCTGTGTTGTGACCCGGGGCATCAGATCAATATGCGCACATTTGAGAATAATCAAAATTCTTTGGAAGAGGGTTCGGTATTTTTATCTGAATCGGCTTCAACATGTCCAATTGCCTCAACCTTTGGAACAGACTGGCATATGATTCTCCAATGGGAGTGAAATTCTTTTCCTTTTGCTTTTGCCTTTTCATCTTGTACTCTAGCCTCGGTTGGAACCTTTTGCAGGTAGGTGGTTGATATGCTCGAGGGGGCAGGTAAGACATTTGTGGAAGTGGTGCAGGCCATCGCAGGTCTCGTGGGTGTGGAGCATATGGTGGTGCATTGTGGACGGAGTACTGGGAAGATGATGTACGACTTTGGGGGTTTTGTGAAGAGAAGTAGCATTGGAGAAGATTATCTGGAGCACAGGGATATCCATGGGGTCGATATCGAGGCTGAAAGTGTTGAGCAGGAATGCCCACTGGACCTCTTGTTGGCGCGACTCAACAACATCTTTTCTATTTCTCTTTCTTCCATCCAAACTTATTGAGATGTTCTGAATGTCTTTTGTAGTGTCTTTCAATGCATAATAACTCATGATTTTGCCTGACTTGATTCCCTCTTCTACCATCTCTCCCATTTTTACCACATCATTGAAAGGTTTACCTAAGGCCGGGATCAAATGACTGAAGTAGGTGGGCCCCTGGGCTTGTAGGAAAAGCTCAACCATTTCTTCTTTACCAATCGGGGGATTGACTCGAGCAGCTTGTTCCCTCCATCTGAGCCCAAACTCCCTAAAACTTTTCTTGGGTTTCTTTTCCATCTGAGATAGGGAGGAGCGATTTGGGACAATGTCTATATTGACTAAAAGTGTCGCACAAAAATCTTGAGCCATGTCATCTCATGTATGCCACTTATCAACATCTTGACGAGTATGCCATTCCAAAGTTGCCCCAGTCAAGCTTTCACTGAAATACGCCATCAACAACTCATCTTTCCCGCAAACACTTCTCATTTCACTGCAATAACCCCTCAGATGGACTACTGGATCTCCACGCCCATTATACAAATTAAACTTTGGCATCCTAAACCCTTTCAACTTTCTGGATATCTCATCTTGCTCCACTATCTTAGCAGGCTTTGCAGTCTCACCGGGAGGCTCAAAATGAGGAACATAAGAGTATGGACCCGAGACCTTGAAAATTGGCTATGGAGCATAGTGTTGGGCATCGAGGATTTTGAACACAGTCTCGCTAGAGGATCGAGGAAAGGTAGCAGGTGGATGAGGTACAAAAACATGAGTGGTCAAAGGAGCGGGATATGAGATGGTTCTGGGGGGTGGAGTGTGAAAAGGCTGTGGGGAGATATTCAGAACTTGTGACAGTGGCGGAACAACGACAAGGCTTTCAGTGTAGTCAGTGGGAACTGATGGTGGAGGACGCCCACTAATCCAGGCTTGGTATATTTCGGCCATCTGTCCTTTCAACCTCAAGACCTCTTCTTTCAACTTAGATTCTGATTCAACAATTCCCTTAGACGGATCAGTAACACACGTGTTCAACTCTTTGCCTGCCATGACTACCTTGCTCTTTGACCTTGTGTTGTATTGATGAGTTACTTAAAAACCACAAACCAACCACCCTTCTTCTCAATTAAGATAACAAAAGGAACAAAATGATAACATCCTGTTAGCATTAGAGCATTTAACAGCTAAAAATATCACATTGTGTGCAATGCACCTAGCAACAATTAATGGTTCTAGAATGACTTCGAGGGTCACAAGGTCACTTGGCATCATCCCAATTTGTTCATTTCAATATTCTCTTTTCTTGGCTTGCTCATTTTTCTTCTTTTTTCTAATTATCACTCTTTTCTTTCCTCTCATTTCTCACATCCCATAATTTCATATCTTTTTTTTTTAGTTTTTTTTCCTTTTTTTTTTCTTTTCTTTCAAATACAAAATGATTCGATCGAACTCTATGTAGGTTGCCTAAGTATCATGACGCCGCATGAATCAGGTCTTTGCGTAGTTCGGGAAGATCGAGAATAAAGTAAACAAATTAACGTTCTCATTTTTTTTACCTTAATGAATACTCTGATGAGAAATTATTAAGGAAAAAACCCTACAAGAGAAAAATATTTTTTGATTCTATTTTTTTAGGAAGGAAATCTAAAGGATGAACCAAAGAAAAATATTTTGAATTTTCGTTTGATATCCTGAAAGAAAGATTTCGAACTAACAAATGAAAAAGATAAAAAATATTTTTGGATTTCAGTTCTGATTACCTAAGGGAGAAACTCTGAAGACAAACCAAAGATAAAATATGTTATTTTTTTCCTTCTATGTACAATGTCCTGAAGTTATAGTAAAAATAAAAAGATTTTTTTTCTATTTAGTTTTTATTAATTTCCCAAAGAAGAACCTCAAAAGAAAATCTTTTTAAATTTTTGGAATTAATATCTTAAAGAAAACTTTTAAAGAGGTACGAAAAGGAAATTCTCTTTTTTTTTGAATTTTTAATCTTAATATACTAAAGGAAATATAAAAGCAATTTTTATTTATTTTAAGTTCTAGATATTAATTTCCTAAAATAAAACCACCTCAAACTTTCTTTTTTCTTCTTAATTTCTAGGAGTAATATTTCTAAAGAAACTTCTAATGGAAATATAAAAATGCAAAATCTCTTTTTTTTTGGATTTTTGATTTATAACACATCTTTTTTCCAATACAAAATAGGAAATACAATAACAAAAGACTCGACATTACTGTACAAAACTAAAAGGTAAAAGACGACATAAAAAGAAAAACAAACTCAAAACATAAAAAATAAAAAAATCTCCTTAAGCAACTCCTGAATGAGCGATCGTGACTGGATGGTCCTGAGGCATCTGTCATGCCCAAACTTCGATAAGTAAATCCACACCTGTATGAGAAAATTAAGACCAAATAAAGTTAAAAACCTAGAATGCTATGTGAGACAATAACCCTTCTTATTGGACACATGCAAGACATGATTATGACTATTTTTCTAAAATTAACCTATGTGGCTAAAATGACTAAAAATACAAGATTTGGCTAAGACCCCGCGAAGCCAAGAACCTAAGACTCACTAGGAAAATCGGACCCTATGTGGGTTGCCTACGTATCACACCCCGAAAGATGAGAATAAGGTATGCGTCGTTCAGGCAAATTGGATACTGTCACGCCTCCTTTTTCACCTACACTCGCAAGGGCACAGAGGGAGTTTTTCCAATTAAGGGACAATCGAAACGAGATTTATTATTTAATTCAGAGTCGCCACTTAGGAGATTTATGGTGTCCCAAGTCACCGGTTGAATCCCGAATCGAGGAAAAGATTGACTCTATATTACAGTCCGCGAACCAGAAATCCAAGTAAGGAATTCTGTTAACCCGGGAGAAGGTGTTAGGCATTCCCGAATTCCGTGGTTCTAGCACGGTCGCTCAACTGTCATATTCGGCTTAATTATCTGATTTTTGTACAATTATGAACCTATGTGCAAATTTTAACTTTTGACCGCTTTTATTATTATCATTATTATTTTAACAGAGAATTGCAACGTTGTGAAAACGTATCTCGAACCACGTCACATCAATGTACCCGTGGTTATCTACACATTTTGACTCCATTGAGATTTGGATTTGGGTCACATAAATGTGCACCCGGGTTTAAGGAGGTAATTTTATTTAAAGTACGTGCCTAAAGAGACTAACGCGGGTTTATTTTGGGAAGTGGCCGTGAAATTCGCTAAAAGGCCCGTCCGAAACCTGAGTATTTTAATATATACAATTATCGAGGGCCCCGCAATCTGTGCGTTTTATTTGGCGAGGCTCATCTCGTTTATTTTAAAAAAGGACAATCCTAAAATGACTACATTTTTCTATTTACCTTTGTCTCTAAAAAAAAGCCTAATTAATTACAAGCGTACAATGTCCCAGCTTTTGTTGTTCGAACCAACAACTTAACGATGACGCACCTCAACGACAATGCATACCTGCCTATTACTAATGACAATCTAGCTCCTCCAAACTGAGTCAACAATCCCATTTCACAAACCTATTGAACTGACTACACTTCATGCCATTCCAAGGATTCAATTTGACAGTTCAATGTTATACAATGCTTAACAGATAACCCACCTTAAGAAACAATTTTGATTATACACATAACTACCATCTATATAACAGGAAAACATCTAAACTAACATCAATTAAAATGCAGGCAGTCCTCAGTTGAACAATAAATGTGTTCGAACATTTCCTTTCAAAATTTCAACGAGCTTACATCAATGTGGTTCAGGGTAGTGTACCTGGTGTTGGAATACAAGAAGAAGAAGATCAACAGAGTAGTATGTAACCCAGCAACAACAACAATAACCAACAACAACCAGTAGAAATAACCCAGTAACGAATTTAAAAGGAACCAGCAGAATTCCAGCAATACCAACAACAACACAAACACCCAGTAACTGACCCCAAAACAGCTTGATAGCAACCAAATACCAATCAAAACACAAGCAGAAACACCCCTAGAATTCAGTAATCAAGAGAAAACTCGAAAATACAACTCCACAGTTAAGCTGAAGCTCTTTTCAGTCTCAATGGAATAGTACTAGTTGAACTAGGCTCGCTCTTAAGACTCTTCTAGTTTTTTAGAATGTCCAATACCCTCAAGATTTTCAGAATGTTCTCCTCTTAAGGTCTGCCCAAAAGAAATGTCAGCCTAGACTCTCCACCAAAAAAGATAAAGAGAACTGATTTTTTAGCTCCCAAAAACCAGCCTAAACTCTGTCAAAAAAAACTCAGAACCCCCTTCTATCTAAAAATGACTCTATATATAACCCCCAAAGCAGGCCTGCCCCCTCAACTCTCAAAATCACTTTAGGCAGAATTTTTAAACTAATTCTGCCCATCATCTCTCAAATCCCACTATATTATGTTTTTCCTCTTTTAGTTCATTTGTTCCACACTACCCTTGTCTTTTCTTTATTTAAATTCAAATAGGTATGTGCACCTATTTCTTAATCCATTTCCTTTAAACCTTCCCCCCACCATTATGTTTTATTCTCCATTAGCACTAAACAATTGCATTAGTTTAATGGTACTTTAGTACCCTACTATCAGCCTACTCATCTTAAGCCATTTTCAGACCTTTTAAACCCCAAAATACCCTCCTAAAGCCCCTGAAATTACTGTCCTACCCAATCCCTTTAACTGGTAATAACCCCAAACAGCTATAACCAATTCAAACTATCAAATTCCTAACAACTGACTCCTAACTCAACTGGACAGATTACAAAACTTCATATTTTGAAAACCCAATAGACTCCCTGATAACCAACTAGACAAGTAATAAAAAGCATGAATTGCAAACAAAGGGAAACACACACTATAGAATAAGTTTTAATTCACTACAATTGGCTAAACCCAACTACTATCAACATGTGACTGCAATTAGAGATGAGGCAAAGCAAGTGACATGAAATGAAACCTGATTAATAACATGAGTCTAGGCTCAGACAATCATGAACCATTTCCTAAGCATTAGGTCTATTGTACAGGTTAACATTACTGATTAAGGGATCACAATGACAACATAATCGGTAGCCTGAACTTGAACAAACTAAACAGACACAAATTAAACTAGTTCTTAACAAATTCAACTCGCAAACTGACCCAAGTTCGGACCTTAGACTACTGACCATGATTTAAACGGGAAATTCATGCCAATTTATAGAAGGGGAAGGGACAAAGTAAACAAACGGAACTGCAAGAGTGAACAATCAAAACTGGGTGTAAAAGACTTACCAGAATCATTATTCGATAAAAAACTCGAGGCTCTTCCCATTTTCAAGCCGAGACGGACTTTAACCATGTGTTTTCGAAGGAAAACTGCATGGCTAAAGTCAGTCACTGGCTCAAAATTCATGGAACCTGGCCTGCCTAACTTCGATCTGGAATCCGAGATATCCCACGATGATTTGAAAAGAGTCGATCAGGGATTCATGGTGAGGGGGTCCAGGAGATCACAGGGTGTGAATTTGGTGGCATTTGAATGGATTAGGGTTTGGGTCGATTCTTTTGATTTAAGATTCGAGGAGCTCGGGGGTGATTCGAAGCAATCTGAGCGTGGGACTGGAACGAGGAAGTCTTGGGGAAGCTGTGGTGTGAAACTGGAGGCTATTGGACGAGATAGGGTTCCGGCCTGATTTTCGATCTAATATTCGAAGGACACGGCTTAGATTCGAGGGCTAAGAGTTAGGGATTCAGAATAGGGAGGTCGAGGGGAATCAGTGGTGAAAAGATGGGGTCGTTTGGACCACGGGAACCGCCGTGAGACGATTTTCGGTGGGCGGTGCACGGTGGCAAAAGGAGTGGGGATCTGTTTGGTCTCTGAAGCTTAGAGACGAAGAGATAGGGGGGTTTGGTTTAGGGGGCGGGGTAGGATTTAAGAATATATACCATGTGGGGAATTTAATCCCGGCCGTTAGATCAATTAAGATCAACGGCCAGGATCAAAGAGATTAACCCATACGACGTCGTTTGGTTTAAGTAGGGGGTCAGTTTGAACCGGGTAACGGGTCGGGCCAGGGAATGGGTAAGGATGGGGTGATCTGGATCGTTCGATCAAGTCGTATCAGCGGCCCAGATTCTTCATGCCCGAACGACGTCGTTCCACCCGTCTTCAAGACTGGTTGAATTGGACCGGGTAAAAGGGTATTTGGACTGGGCTTGAACTTTCTTTTAAAATTGGCCCAGTCCGATTTTCTTCCCTTGTTTTCTTCTTTTTTCTTCTATTTTCTTTTTAATTCCTAAAAACCAAAATTCCTAATTAAATTATAAAAGATAATTAACTAAAACATTAACTCTTAATAATAGCTATCACACGAAATTAAACATCAAATAAAGATAAAATCACACAATTCGGACATTAAATGCAAAAATGCAAAGTACATATATCTTTTCCATTTTGTAAAACAAACTTGATTGTTTAATTAATTCCTAAAGTGTAAAATTAAATCCTAAATGCACATGTAACACATATTTTTGTATTTTTCTTAATTAAAGTAGAAATAAACATGCACAGACAAAATACAAATAAATCAAAAACAACACCAAAACCATTTTATTTTGAATTTTCGGGAGTAGTTTTTATAGGGCAAAAATCACGTGCTCACAGCTGCCCCTCTTTGTCCGAAAACACGAAGAGTTTTCGTGCAAAGATAAAGTGAGCGGATACGAGCGATTTTTGCCTGTTGGAATACTCCGTGTGAAGCATTTTTGAAAAGATTTAACCGAACCTTTGCTTTAAAGGTTTCCTACATATCCCTGGCTAAAAGGGAATCAGGTTAATGTAGTTCGGGAAGTTTTGGTAGCTGGGACTACCATGGGACTGTATTTTTGCTGTTACTGTTGCTGCATGCTGTTGCTACTGCTTTTCGATCTCCTTATTACGCCGTGCTAAAAGAAAAAACAAGAAGCTAGACTAAACTAGGGATTACAACATCCTATCTATCGTCAAACTTGCTCTTGTAGTCTTCTTTCTGATTTCTACGATGGGATTCATGCTGGGGGTATTCTGTTGTAACCCTCCGCATTACTGACCTCTGATTTGATCTTGAAATGTATTCCTCTATTCTACAGGCAGGCTCCTGACTTTAACAACTTAAAAAGTAACGCCTCCATTCTACGGGTGGGCTCCCGAATGCAACAACTTTAAAATTTAACAATCTCCGTTCTACAGGCGGGCTCCTGACCTCAATCTTGAAATTTATTCCTCTGTTCTACAGGCGGGCTCCTGACTCCAACTTGACTTTAAAAAAGATAATATGGCCTCCATTCTCCAGGCGGGTTCCTGACTTCATCAGCTTCTCAACAATGTAACACCTCCATTTTTCAGGTGGGCTCCTGACTTCAATTATGACTTAAAATGTAACACCTCCGTTCTCCAGGCGGGCTCCTGACTCCAACAACTTCTTAAAAATATAATACCTCTATTTTTCAGGCGGGCTCCTGATTTTAACAACTTCTTAAAAATATAATACCTCTGTTCTTCAGGCGGGCTCCTGATTCTACCACTTCTTAAAAAAGCGTTTATTGATGTTGCTCCTTCCTGCCTTCTGAACCATTTTCCTTCTAACTTGAAATTATCTTTTTCAGAACTGCTTCCCTCTAAATTGGTGTTTCATTCTTCTGAAAACTACTGGGGATAACACCGGTGTTTTATTCAAAAATATGTTATTTTCCTTCTTCAAAGACTACTTCCTTTAAAGCTGGCGCTTTCCTTCCACTGGAACTACTTCCCTCAAAATGGTGTTTTCACTTCTCTGAAACCTACCGGGGATGACACTGCTGGGGAATTATCTTCCTTCTTTAAGACTAGTTACTTCTCTCCTTTTAACATGGTGGGGATAACACTGATTCAAAGACCACTACCCTTAAAACTCGGGTTATCTTGCTTCTTCCAAGATTGCTTTCTTTAAAACTTGTATTGCCTTCTCCCGTAAACTGCTGGGGATTCCACCTCCTTCAAAACTTGTGTTATCTTCCATCTTCCCCAAGTGGGTATCTGATTTCAAGAAAATTTTCGCAATGAGAGAAAATTTTCTGCCCTAGTTTGATAATCTTCTTTATGGCCATGTCTTCCCGCTGTCAATAACATTTCCTTTCCCTGCTTCAAATCAAAGAAAAATTTGTTAGTTTAAAACGTGGTGAGTGGTCGTGCCACTCCTGCTGGGGATGGTTTTCCCTTTTTCCCTTTCCCTGCTTTGCGTTTTATTACAAAACTTGCTGGGGATGATATTATTTGCTGGGGATGATATTCCTGCTGGGGATGGTTTTTCTTTTCTTTTCCTTCCCCGCTCTGTGTTGTCCGACCATCGCGAAATTTGGTCGACAATCTGTCGGAGTTCCTGCATCTCGCAAATCTGGTGGGGGTCCTCTTGGAATTTGACCCATAACTTTTAAACTGTTGTTTTTTCTATTTTTCTCCAACTTCCCCTAGAAATTTGGTCCTCTTGGAATCTAGACCAATTCATCATTTGGTCTTACGACAAATTTCTTTTCGCTTTGTCGCCTTATCTTTGGCCCGTCCTATCCACATTGTGTTTTTGCACCATCTTGGCAACTGGTAATAAGCTCTGAAAAATCCTTTTCAAAAACAAACTGCTGGGGAGATAAAGTCTTTAGACCAAGAAATGAAAAAGTGATGATTTCAAAAGATAGAAAAAGAAGAAATCTTTCTGAACAAATGCTGGGGAAAAGGAAAGAAAAGAACTTATCTGAATGATATAACCGATCCCAACGATCATGTCGTGCATTCCGGATTAATCAACCCAGTCTATTTGTATCAATCAATCTTTTGGACGGCCTCATCTTGCTGGGGATAAACAGGCACTCAACCCTTTGCCAAATGCGGATCCTTTCCGCCAATCTTGTCTTGTCGCCTCATAGTGCCCTTCGAGGGGTTTTCACTAATAAGACTCTTTCATTTCTCTCAACTCCTGTCGCCTTATGGTGCCTGTGAAGGTTTTCACCGATAATACTCTCTCGTTTTATTTCTCTCAACTTACGTCGCCTTATGGTGCCTGTGGAGGTTTTCACCGATAAGACTCTCTCATTTTATTTTATTTTTTCCAGCTGGGGATCGGAGTGTTACCGATATGACTCTCTCTGCTGGGGATTCTTTCGGCTACCAATTCATTTCCAGCTTATGATCCTCTTCTCTGCTGAGGATCAGAGTGTTATTCCCGACTTCCGTTTGCATGACTTGACACTTCTCGGATACTGATCGGGAGGTCTTTTTGGACATCAATATGGGTTTTTGTGTATGGCTAAAAGAAAAAGGGTAAAAGGTTCAAAATAATTTTGATGGGTAAAATATTACAACTCTTGGAATCAACTTTCTTTCCCAAAATTATAAACACAACTTCTGCCCCAGTTTTTCTTGCTTGGAGATTTTTTTTTGTTACACTATGACCGAACCGTGAGGCGCCTACGTATCCTTTTTGAGGAATCAGGTCAAACGTAGTTCCCAATTCCTTTGTTTTTCTTGTGACTTTTTTTTTGTCTTTATCATCATTATTTTTCTCTTCTCTTTTTCTTTCATTTTCATTACTGATTCCAAAAGAGGGGTATGAAAGAATAAATAAGGCTCATAGGGGGAAGCAAAAGTTAAAATGTTTGGATAGAAGAAAGAATTGCCTCCGTCATTTCATTCTCCGATAAATGCCAAGTACAAACAGACAAACATTAATTGCAATCAAAGGAATTACACATAATATCTCTTGACTGCGTCAGAATTGATAGCCATGTCGATGCATCTTCCCTCGACATCGGTCAAACATAAGGCGCCGTTGGATAACACTCTGGTCACAATAAACGGCCCTTGCCAATTCGGGGCGAACTTGCCCTTTGTTTCGGCCTGATGTGGCAAGATTCGTTTCAACACCTGCAGTCCCACTTCAAATTTCCTGGGACCCACTTTCTTATTATATGCTCTTGCAATCCTCTTTTGATATAACTGGCCATGACATACTAATGCCAATCTCTTTTCATCAATCAAGCTCAACTGCTCCAATCGGGCTTTGACCCATTCATCATCATCAATCCCAGCCTCAGCGATAATCCGGAGGGACGGAATTTCTACTTTTGCCAGTATCACTGCTTCAGTTCCGTATACCAACAAATAAGGAGTTGCACCTACTGAAGTGCGGACAATAGTGCGGTACTTTTCGTACCATTGCCTGGAACCTTCTACCATCTTCTTTCAATATCTTCTTTATATTCTTGTTGGCGGCCTCAACCGCGCCATTCGCCTTGGAACGATACGGGGTGGAATTACGGTGTGTAATCTTGAACTATTGATATACTTCTTTCATCAAAATGCTGTTAATATTAGCGCCATTGTCCGTGATGATCACTTTGGGGATCCCAAATCTACAGATGATATGGGAATGAACGAAATCCACCACTGCCTTCTTGGTTACCGACTTGAAAGTTTTAGCCTCAACCCACTTGGTGAAATAATCTATGGTGACCAGAATGAACCTATGACCGTTAGAAGCTGCCGGCTCAATCGGTCCAATGACATCTATGCCCCATGCAACAAATGGTCATGGTGCGACATGGTATGTAATTCTGTTGGCGGATAATGAATCAAATCTCCGTGTATCTAACACTGATGGCATTTTCGCACGAAATTGATACAATCATGCTCCACAGTGAGCCAATAATACCCTGCTCGAAGAATCTTCTTCGCCAATACATATCCGCTCATATGTGGCCCACAAACTCCCGCATGTACCTCTGTCATCACTGTCGTGGCTTGACCAGCATCAATAAATCTCAGCAATCCCAAATCTGGTGTTCTTTTGTATAACACTCCTTCACTGAGGAAAAATCCATTTGTCAATCGCCGAATGGCTCTTTTTCATCTCCGGTGGCCTGCTCCGGGTATATCCCCATCCTGAGGTATTCCTTGACATCATAAAACCATGGCTCGCCATCCATTTCTTCCTCTATCATGTTGCAATAAGCATGCTGATCACGAACCTGGATATGCAATGGGTCAACATGAATTTTGTCTGGGTGGTGCAACATCGATGCTAAAGTGGCCAAAGCATCGACAACCTCATTATGAACTCTTGTGATGTGTCTGAACTCCACTGATCGAAATCGTTTACTCAAATCAAGCAAGCATTGTCGATATGGTATGAGCTTCAAATCCCTTGTTTCCCATTCACCCTGAATCTGATGCACCAGGAGGTCCGAGTCTCCCAAGACCAAGACGTCCTGGACATCCATGTCTGCAGCTAACCATAAGCCCAAAATGCATGCCTCATATTCAACCTTGTTATTGGAATAATAGAAACGTAGTTGTGCCGTAACAGGATAATGATGTCCTGTTTTAGAAATAAGTACCGCTCCTACTCCAACTCGTTTTGCATTTGCGGCTTCATCAAAGAAGAGCTTCCAACCTGGTTCCTCAGATAATTCCAACTCATCTACATGCATCACTTCTTCATCCGGAAAATACGTCCTCAAGGGCTCGTATTCTTCATCAACAGGATTCTCGGCCAAGTGATCAGCCAATGCTTGGGCCTTCATGGTCGTCCTCGTCACATAGACGATGTCGAATTCTGTGAGTAATATCTGCCATTTCGCCAATCTCCCTGTGGGCATAGGCTTCTGAAAAATATACTTCAGTGGATCCAAGCGTGAAATGAGATAAGTAGTATATGATAACAGATAATGCTTCAATTTCTGGGCCACCCAAGTTAAGGCGCAACATGTCTTTTCGAGTTGAGTGTACTTAACCTCATAGCATGTAAACTTCTTGCTGAGATAATAGATGGCTTGCTCCTTCCTGTAATGTCGTGTTGCCCCAGTACGCAGCCAAACGAATTCTCCAGGACCGTTAGATAAAGAATTAACGGTCTTCCCGGCTCAGGTGGAACCAACACAAGTGGATTTGATAAGTATCCCTTGATTTGGTCAAATGCTTCCTGACATTCCGCCATCCATTCTACCGCAGCATGTTTCTTCAGTAGCCAAAAAATGGGCTCACAAGTTGCCGTGAGTTGAGCAATAAACCTGCTGATATAATTCAACCTTCCCAATAGACTCATTACTTCTGTCTTGTTCTTTGGCGGTGGAAAATCTTGGATGAATTTGATCTTTGACGGGTCCAACTCAATGCCTCGCCGATTGACGATGAATCCCAACAGCTTTCTAGATGGAACAACAAATGCACATTTGGCCGGGTTGAGCTTAATATTGTACCTTCGAAGTCTTTGGAAAAACTTCGTTAGGTCTGCTACGTGGTCTTCCTGATGCTTGGATTTTATGATCACATCGTCCACGTATACCTCAATCTCTTTGTGTATCGTGTCATGAAACACAGTAGTCATTGCTCTCATGTACATTGCCCTAGCATTCTTCAAACCAAATGGCATTACCCGGTAGCAATAAGTCCCCCACGGCGTAATGAAAGCCGTCTTTTCCGCATATTCTTCATCCATCAGAATCTGATGATACCCAGCATAGCAATCCACAAAAAACCCGATCTCACGTCCGGCACAATTATCGATCAAGATATGGATGTTGGGTAATGGAAAGTTATCCTTTGGGCTTGCCCTGTTCAGATTGCGGTAATCGACACACACCCTGATCTTCCCATCTTTCTTCGGCACTGGCACCACATTAGCCAACCAATCAGGATATCGAGTGACCCGAATAACCTTTGCTTGCAGCTGCTTGGTTACTTCCTCTTTAATCTTCACACTCATGTCTGTTTTGAACTTCCTCAATTTCTGCTTGACGGGAGGGCATACCGGGTTAATGGGCAATTTGTGAACCACTAAATCCGTGCTTAACCCCGGCATGTCATCATAATACCATGCAAAAACGTCTTTGAACTCAATAAGTGCTTTGATTAGTTCTTCCCTGATATTCGATGCAATGTGGATGCTTATTTTAGTTTCCTTGATATCATCTGCATCCCCTAAATTGATGGCTTTTATGCCATTTAAGTTGGGCTTGGATTTCTCTTCAAACTGGCTTAAATCTCTATTTATCTCTTCGAAGGCTTCATCCTCATCGTATTCCGATTCATCATCATAATCGACCTCTTGTACAACTAGTTCGAAATCAGATTGATTTTTTAGATTGGGTTGAAGATCCGTTGTGCATGCCATGTCATTAGAACTAATATAAAGAGAACTGTTCAGAAAGAGAAAAGAAGAAAACAAAATTAGAACAAAATAAGAAGAGAAAAGCTTTTACTTTATTAAAATACGGGATAACAGAGTTTAACACTTTGCCGAATACAAAACAAAACTGGATTACAACCCTGGAATAATCCAAAAAAAAGAAAGAAAAATCAGAACCCACTACCAAGACTCCCTCCGGGTAGGAAGGGGAGTAGCCATCCAATTGTTGATATTTGCCCTAGGCCCCACAAACTGTACATCTAACCTACTGGACCCTTCTCCAGCTTCTATCATGTTGATATCCGCGAACAGCCTTTCAAAGCCCTCATTCAAATCTCCATCTAGCCCAATCAGTGGTCCGAGAACTTTTGGGACCGCCAACTTTCTGATACCTGCTCTGACAAATGATCTGGATAGGCGCGGGATTGGCTTGGGAAGTACCCAGACTCTTTTCCTCAACTTGAGGGCTCGCCTCACATCCCCCGCTGTAGGCTTGAACCCCAACCCAAAAGTATCTAGATTTTTAGGCAAAGAAACCGGCTGAACAATACCCTGGAGATCAGCCTCTAAGCCTTTGCCTGGCACAAACCCGCTCTTCAACATCTCCGAGGCTACCATGATAGTTGTTGCTGCTATTTTGGGAAGTGGGATACTTTCACCTTCGGGAACTTTGTTCACTAAAACCGTATCGAAAACCTGGTAGACCCACGGTCCCTTATAATCATCAGTCTCTATGAAGGGCATGACAACATCATTTATGGCGCTTGCATTGTCTTCCCCATGTACTACAATCTCTTGCCTATCCCACTCGAATTTGACCATCTGATGTAATGTAGAAGGCACTTCTTTGGCGGCGTGGATCCAGGGTCGCCCCAATAGAAGATTATATGATACTGCCATGTCTAACACTTGAAACTCCATGGTAAACTCGACTGGACCAATTGTTAATCCAAGTATGATATCACCCAATGTGTCTGTACCACTACCATCAAACCCTCGAACATAGATGTTGTTTTTGTGAATCCTGTCACCATCGACCTTCAGTTTGTTCAATGTGGTCAAAGGACAAATATTGGCAATGGACCCATTATCAATCAGTACTCGAGTGACTACCGAGTCTTCACACGTCACGGTCAAATAAAGGGCTCTATTATGTTCTGTACCCTCCACGGGCAAATTGTCGTCTGAAAAAGTGACCCTGTTGACCTCGAAAATCTTGTTTGCTATTCTCTCCAGATGATTCACAGAGATCTTATTCGGAACATGGGCTTCGTTCAGAATTTTCATCAATACCTGGCGATGCTCATCTGAATGGATCAACAACGATAACAATGAGATCTGTGCCGGGGTCTTCCTCAACTGCTCCACAATGGAGTAATCTTGCGCCTTCATTTTGTTTAAAAATTCTTCCGCCTCTTCCTCGGTAACTAGATTCTTTGTCGCTACTGGATTGACCCTTCTTAACTCTGCGGGAGCAAAACACCTTCCCGAACGAGTTAACCCCTGTGCCTCACATATTTCTTCCACGACCTCCTTCAACTTATGCATTACCATTACTTGACTGTAGCTCCATAGTACAACTTTCTCGCTGATTATCGGCAACTGCATTACTGGCCTGATAACAACTGGTCCTATGCATGCCCCCTTCACGGCTACTAGCTTGCCCGATATCCCTTGCATTGTTACTTTGACCGGCTCTGGATTCTTGGTAACATCAGACGAACTCTTCCCTATCACTAACACTGGCTTGCCTTCTACCCTTTCCAACTGTACTACCACTTTTCCACTGATCAACTTTTCTTTCGGATTGGCACGGATCATCATTACTATTTGTGAGGGCTTCTTGAGCTTCCCTCCTTCGTGCACTAGTTCGATCATGTGGGCTTCATGGTGTGCCGACAACGGGTTCTGATTGATGTTAGGTGCCTCTGGCTCCTGGACCTCGATCCTATTTGTGTCAATAAGATCTTGTACGACAGTCTTCAACTTCCAACACTTCTCAGTATCATGCCCAGGAGCCCCTGAACAATATTCACAACTTACCGAGTGGTCCAAATTTTTGGAAGGGGATTTGGCAATTTGGGCTCAACAGGCCTAACTGCCTCAATTTGTGGAACATGGTAGTATAGGTTTCTCCCAGCGGAGTGAATGTTCTCTACCTCTGCACCCTTTCATTCCTGAAAGTCTGATTCCCATGGAAACCCGATCCCGAAGGATTCCTGTAGTCCCTTGGTGGTGGATATATGTTTTGTGGAAGTGGATATGTGTTTTGTGGAGTTGTATATGTGTTTTGGGGAGGTGGATATATATTTTGGGGAGCCAGCATGCGTCATTGCGGGCGAGCCGGGGGCTGGGTGTAAGTTTAGGCATGATGGATAGAGAAATGTGGCTCTTGTGGTGGGTAGTAGGGCTGTGGAGGGCCGCATGGAATGTGTGGGTAATTTGAGTGATGGGGTCTAGGTTGGTAGTGATGGGGGGACCTCTGGATCTGGACCAAGTACCTGCCTCGACTGTTGCGACATCTTCCCTTTTCTTCTTTTCGAGCGCACCTCCCGTGCCGCTCTGGATGGCCTGAGTGGTTACTTTAATCGCCGAATAGCTCAGGATTTTGTTGGACTTAAGTCCCTCTTCAAATATACCACCCATTTTTACTACTTCATTGAAATATTTGCCAACTGATGTCACCAGGTGACCGAAGTAAGTTGGCTCCAGAGTCTGCAGAAAGTAGTCCACCATTTCCCCCTCTCTCATCGGAGAATCAACTCTTGCTGCCTGCTCTCTTCAGCAGAACCCAAATTCTCGAAAGCTTTCCCCAGGATTCTTCTCAAGTTTCAGCAATGTGAGACGGTCAGGGACGATCTCAAGGTTGTAGTGAAAGTGACCTGCAAATGCTTGTGCTAGATCGTCCCAGGTGTACCACTTGCTCGGATCCTGTCTTGTGTACCATTCCAGTGCAGAACCGCTCAGACTCTAACTAAAGTAAGCTATCAACAGCTTATCTTTACCACCTGCTCCTCTCATCTTGCTGCAAAAACCTCGCAAATGTGCCATAGGATCGTCGTGCCCCTCGTATAGATCAAACTTTGGCATCTTGAATCCTGCCGGCAATTGAACGTCAGGGAAAAGGCACATATCTTTGTAGGCCACACTAACTTGGTTGCCTAACCCATGGATATTCCTGAAGGACTGCTCCAGGCTTTTAAACTTTCGAAGCACTTCGTCTTGCTTTGGGCTCTTAGCTGGCTTTTCAGTCTCTACCGGGATCTCGAAGTGAGTATTATAAGTATGAGGCTCGGGTGCTTTGAAGGTTGGTTTAGGGGGTAATATTGGTTATCGTGATCCTAAAACAACGGCTCACTGGATGATCTTTGCAGCGTGGCTGGTGGGGGTGCCACGAAAACAGGAACATTTGGTGGAGGAGGGTTCTGATTGGGTTGTGAAGCTTGGGGATCATAGGCATTTCTTCCCTGATAGTATTGGTGACTGGGGAAGCTTGTCGAAGGGCTGGGGGGAGGGTATTCCGACGAGTGTCCTGGTGGGAGAGTGGGAGTAACGGGAGGGTTAGGCACTTTTTGTACCCTAGCTAAGACCAGCTGCATTTCTTTCATCTCCTATCTCATCTTATCCATTTCCTCCTTCAGCATTTGATTCTCCATCCTTTCTTCCTCGACACTTTGGTCTGAACTAGTCATGCTTTTTAGTACGGGCCCTTTGGATCTTGTTTGGTAATGGTAATCTTCCAGAACGTTCTAACAAACTAACTGGTTCGAAATCTCTGGATAAACAACAAACTTGTTAGCGTTAGAGTTTAACACATATTGCAATTTCACGTTGGGGGATGCAATGTTCCTAGGCAGTTTAACCATTTCTAACATGTCTTTGCTTCGATCGCATGTGTCATTCCGGCTTACTTTGTTTGTGCCTCGTTTAAGTGTTTCTAAAACTTTTTTTATCTCTCTTTTTATTTCTTTCTTTTCCTTTCTTTTATTCACTTTGCCTTTCTCTTTTTCTTTTAGTGGTGGTCGAATCTTATGTGGATTGCCTACGTATCATGTCCCCACATGAATCAGTCCGTGCGTAGTTCTACCACAAGTGCGGAAAATAGAGACACCATTTTTGGATTTTTCAACCTTTACTAGAAAAACGTTTTATTACAAGGCAAAACATTTTTAAAAGGAAATTGACAGACTTGATACAGACTACAAACTTTATTCCAAAAAGGGAAATACAAACTCCGACGGACAACAGACTCTGAAGACAAGGAAAATACAGACTCAAACTATGAATGTTTCAGAGTTTTGAATTTTGGCTCCCGCGGAGCGTCATTCGGTCTCGCCACGGGTTTAGGTGTAAGGTTCATTTCCAGCTGTTCCAATTCATACATGATCTGCTTCACAAATATCATTACCGCCGAGAAGAAGGTAGTGTGGGTCATGTTTTCACACTCCCGACATTTCCTAGTAATAGTATGAGCAATAGTCAGGATCTTGTTCCTGGTTCGGTCTTTCTCCAGGAGTAGGCGTTTTGTCTGATCCCCTCTAGCCTTCAAAACCCGAGAATCATGCAGATGTTGTTTCCGTAACTGCTGTATTTCATCTTCCATCGAAGCCATCAGATTATAGTAGTGTTTACTTTTGGTTTCAAAAGCCTTGGCTTGTTTAGCCGCCTTGCTCTCTAGGGTGGTCACCTTCCTTTTTAGACAGACAATGGTCTTTTCATAATCTTTCCTCGCCTGCTGTAAGTACCGTGTATGCTCTTTCGTTCTTTTTGCCCATTGTGCCTGGAGTTGTGCTATGGCATCCTCAGATTTCTTCAAATCATCCCGGTACTCACCGATTTCCCTTTTCAATCCTTTTATTAACCGCTCATCCGATTGACTCCTTTGTTGTTTGTCAGCATCTCTCCTCATTTGTCGGATTTGGGCTTTCAGCGCCTCATTTTCTTGGGCCAATTTGCTCTTTTCTCCCAGATCGGCATCAACATGCAGACTATTTTCAAATTCCAGGCCTCTAATCTGTTGCCTCAGCTTGCATATTTTGGCCCGGTATTCGCGCTCTTTGGCCAACCAGTCCCACGGTTCTTGTGACACCTCAACGAACTCTTGAATGTGAGGTTTTTTGGTTGGCCGTTCTGGCTCATCTCTTATAATGCCCTTCTTTCTGTACAAAGCGAGATAAGCCGGTGAGACTTTGCCTCTGGATAGGTCGTGCACTCGAGTGTTTACCGTCAAATACTGGCATTCATTCCATATATAACAGATAGTTTCTTCATGAAATTGGTCGTCGGTGCTTATCTGGACTGTATAAACACTGAGATCTTCATCTGGGTGTACCACCTGACACCTTCCTAACTGTCTCATCACCCGGTAGGGCGCATAAGGTTGAATACCTCGGAGTCCCATTAAGAGGAATTAAGGCCCTGTGGCGGGCATATACAAAATTTCTTCAACATGAAGCCAACCCAAGGTCCACCCTATTTGTGCTGCAGTGATGGCGCGAAGGAAAGATACCCAGTCTTCAGACCCTTCTGGTAATTTGAGCCCTGAAACCCTCGTGTTATATCCTTCAATGCAGCCTTCATTTGTAGATCTATAGCTCATATACTGAGGATGATGACACAAGTGCTCGATCATCCAGATCTGCAATAACAAATTGCATCCTTCAAAAAAATCTGCCCCGGCTTTACAGGTTGTGAGAGCTCGGTATATCTCGGACACTATCATAGGGGCAAGCGTGCTTTTGTTGTTGGTAATCAGAACCTTGACGACTCCAGCCACCTTCAAATCAATATTTCTGTCTTTCCGAGGAAACACCACAATGCCCAAGAATGCTACCATGAAGGTGAACCGCCTATGTTCATCCCATTTTGTCCGATTCCCTCTACTGCAAACCCCTCTTTCCAGATCGTCGAACCCTCATATGTGCCCATACCTCTGGTATATGAACTGCAGAGTAGAAAAACCCCTATCCAACTCAGAGTACGGGACTCCCTTGCTTATCTTCAGTAGATCCATGAACTTGTGCGAACTGACGGCTCTTGGAGCAATCAGATATTTGTGCCTTAGCCCCTCAGTAAGGTCCATATAACCTGCTACCTCTTCTAAGGTTGGGGTGAGTTTAAAATCTGAGAAGTGGAATACGCTATGGGCCGGGTCTCAAAATGTAACCAAAGCCTTTATGATGTCACATCTGGGTCTGACGTTCAACAAACTAGTGAGACCTCCCAGATGTAGTTTGATCTTATCTCGCTCTGACTTTTCCAAATCCTCCCACCACAAGCGCAACTCCAAAGGGATCTTGCTCCTAACTGTTACTGGCAAACTTGGACCCGTGCACATTCTGCATGTTTGTTTGGGGTGATTAAGACTCATTGGACTCAAAGAAAGAATAAACCAAAATTAACACACATTTAAATAAAACTCCAGTCTTGTCAATACAACCTTTCAACACTTCGAAGAAGATTTAAAGGCTGTGTTTTACCAGCCGGACAAAAACTTTGAAAATGACCAACAGTTGTTGTTCTCGTAAAAACAGCCTTCCGGCGTCTTTTCAAGGACATTCGGCTATTTTTACAAGAATGGAATCACCCGACTTATTTATGACGAAAGATTTGAACTTTTGACATTTTTGGCTATTTTTGCAAAAAGGGAGGTTGGACCCGATGAGGGTTGCCTACGTATCTCACATCCGGTGAGAATCAAACCAGCGCAGTTAGGACAACGAAAATAAACTAATTCTGAAAACAAGACTTGTTTAAATAAATTACACTAAAAACATTTTTTTTATTTTCTCAAAATTTTGGCAGAGTTTGCTATTTGGGCACTATTTTTTTTTAAAATAAAAATAGGTAATTATCTCTCTACAATGCTATTTTCTTTTTCTTTTTTCGATATTCCAGTATTTTCAGAAGCTGGTCAGCATGCAAGTCTGAAGCAAAATAAATGCGTAAAACAAACAGGATGCAGCAGGATGGTCTTTTTCATTTCAGGTCGCTTGTCCTAGACGGACCCAACCCCTGTGTTGAGTCCCCTAAGTCAAGTGCACATGATGCAAATAAGCGTTCCTACTAGGGATCCGACATGAGGTTTTGTTATACTAGGTTTATCCTGGGTGTTTGTTCTAGACGTGGCCTACCCGAGCGGACAACTCGAGCCGAGGATGGGAACTGCGTACCGGTAACCAAAAGATCATCCGATTTTGCAACTCCTCCGAATCCTCGTTCTATTTTGGGATATGACACTAACAAAAAGAAGTCACGACCAGCGTGCACTCCTCAGAGAGAGAAGAGAGGGATTTAGTAGCAATTTATATATACAGTTCAGATAATATCAAAGCGGTAAAAGCAACATTTAGCACATTAGGACAAAACATGTAATAAAATCAGATAATAAATAAAGCCAAATATAACAATTCATCTAAGCTCGAATTTTGAACCCTGAACCAGAGATTCTAGGTTCGGTCCCCAGCAGAGTCGCCAGAGCTGTCATGCCTCCTTTTTCACCTACACCCGCAAGGGCGCAGAGAGAGTTTTTCTAATTAAGGGACAGTCGAAACGGGATTTATTATTTAATTCAAAGTCACCACTTAGGAGATTTATGGTGTCCCAAGTCACCGATTGAATTCCGAATCGAGGAAAAGATTGACTCTGTATTACAGTCCACGAACCAGAAATCCAAGTAAGGAATTTTGTTAACCCGGGAGAAGGTGTTAGGCATTCCCGAATTCCGTGGTTCTAGCACGGTCGCTCAACTGTCATATTCGGCTTAATTATCTGATTTTTGTATAATTATGAACCTATGTGCAAATTTTAACTTTTGACCGCTTTTATTATTATCATTATTATTTTAACAGAGAATTGTAACGTTGTGAAAACGTATCTCGAACCACGTCACATCAATATACCCGTGGTTATCGATACATTTTGACTCCATTGAGATTTGGATTTGGGTCACATAAATGTGCACCCGGGTTTAAGGAGGTAATGTTATTTAAAGTACGTGCCTAAAGAGACTAACGCGAGTATATTTTGGGAAGTGGCCGTGAAATTCGCTAAAAGGCGGGTCCCGAAACCTGAGTATTTTAATATATACAATTATCGAGGGCCCGCAATCTGTGCATTTTATTTGGCGAGGCTCATCTCGTTTATTTTTAAAAAAGACAATCCTAAAATGACTACATTTTTCTATTTACCTTTGTCTCTAAAAAAAGCCTAATTAATTACAAACGTGCAATGTCCCAGCTTTTGTTGTTCGAACCAACAACTTAACGATGACGCACCTCAACAACAATGCATACTTTCATTTTAATTGATAGACATGAACTCCCAATATTGCTAAACCAATTTATCATACCCATTAACTATTACGAACTATGGGCTTTAATGAACCGATTTAGTGTAAATGAACCTTTCTTTTCCTGACTTTTAACTGTTTTCAACACTAATCTACCAACAACATTTCAGGTTTTGCTTACCATCGAATTCAGAGACTGTTATTCAATGAAGACATCCTAATACACTGGCATGATTAATGATAAAATTACTAGCGAGTAGGGTGAATATTACTAGATCAGCTCATGAATTGGAATCCTATTACAAGTTCATTACCCTTTTAACCTGACATTAATCTAGACCCGCCTATTACTGATGACAATCGAGCTCCTCCAAACTGATTCAACAATCCCATTTCACAAACCTATTGAACTGACTACACTTCATGCCATTCCAAGGATTCAATTTAACAGTTCAATGTTATACAATGCTTAACAGATAACCCACCTTAAGAAACAATTTTGATTATACACATAACTACCATCTATATAACAGGAAAACATCTAAACTAACATCAATTAAAATGCAGGCAGTCCTCAATTGAACAATAAATGTGTTCGACATTTCCTTTCAAACTTCAACGAGCTTACATCAATGTGGTTCAGGATAGTGTACCTGGTGTTGGAATACAAGAAGAAGAAGATCAGCAGAATAGTATGTAACCTAGCAACAACAACAATAACCAGCAACAACCAGTAGAAATAACCCAGTAACGGATTTAAAAGGAACCAGCAGAATTCCAGCAATACCAACAACAACACAAACACCCAGTAATTGACCCCAAAATAGCTTGATAGCAACCAAATACCAATCAAAACACAAGCAGAAACACCCCTAGAATTCAGTAATCAAGAGAAAACTCGAAAATACAACTCCACAGTTAAGCTGAAGCTCTTTTCAGTCTCAATGGAATAGTACTAGTTGAACTAGGCTCACTCTTAAGACTCTTCTAGTTTTTCAGAATGTCCAATACCCTCAAGATTTTCAGAATGTTCTCCTCTTAAGGTCTGCCCAAAAGAAATGTCAGCTTAGACTCTCCACCAAAAAAGATAAAGAGAACTGATTTTTAGCTCCCAAAAACCAGCCTAAACTCTGTAAAAAAAAACTCAGAACCCCCTTCTGTCTAAAAATGACTCTATATATAACCCCCAAAACAGGTCTGCCCCCTCAACTCTCAAAAGCACTTTAGGTAGAATTTTTAAACTAATTCTGCCCATCATCTCTAAAACCCCACTATATTATGTTTTCCCTCTTTTTAATTCATTTGTTCCCCACTACCCTTGTCTTTTCTTTATTTAAATTCAAATAGGTATGGGCACCTATTTCTTAATCCATTTCTTTTAAACCTTCCCCCACCATTATGTTTTGTTCCCCATTAGCACTAAACAATTGCATTAGTTTAATGGTACTTTAGTACCCTACTGTCAGCCCACTCATCTTAAGCCATTTTCAGACCTTTTAAACCCCAAAATACCCTCCTAAAGCCCCTGAAATTATTGTCCTACCCAATCCCTTTAACTGGTAACAACCCCAAACAGCTATAACCAATTTAAACTATCAAATTCCTAACAACTGACTCCTAACTCAACTGGACAGATTACAAAACTTCATATTTTGAAAACCAATAGACTCCCTGATAACCAACTAGACAAGTAATCAACAACATGAATTGCAAACAAAGGGAATCACACACTATAGAATAAGTTTTAATTCACTACAATTGGCTAAACCCAACTACTATCAACATGTGACTGCAATTAGAGACGAGGCAAAGCAAGTGTCATGAAATGAAACCTGATTAGTAACACGAGTCTAGGCTCAGACAATCATGAACCATTTCCTAAGAATTAGGTCTATTGTACAGGCTAACATTACTGATTAAGGGATCATAATGACAACATAATCGGTAGCCTGAACTTGAACAAACTAAACAGACACAAATTAAACCAGTTCTTGAGAAATTCAACTCGCAAACTGACCCAAGTTCGGACCTTAGACTACTGACCATGATTTAAACGGGAAATTCATGCCAATTTATAGAAGGGGAAGGGACAAAGTAAAAAACGGAACTGCAAGAGTGAACAATCAAAACTGGGTGTAAAAGACTTACCCGAATCATAATTCGATAAAAAACTCGAGGCTCTTCCCATTTTCAAGCCGAGAGGGACTTTAATCATGTGTTTTCGAAGGAAAACAACATGGCTAAAGTCAGTCTCTGGCTCAAAATTCATGGAACCTGGCCTGCCTAACTTCGATCTGGAATCCGAGCTACCTCACGATGATTTGAAAAGAGTCGATCAGGGATTCATAGTGAGGGGGGTCCAGGAGATCACAGGGTGTGAATTTAGTGGCATTTGAACGGATTAGGGTTTGGGTCGATTCTTTTGATTTAAGATTCGAGGAGCTCGGGGGTGATTCGAAGCAAACTGAGCGTGGGACTGGAACGAGGAAGTCTTGGGAAAGCTGTGGTGTGAAACTGGAGGCTATGGACGAGATAGGGTTCCGGCCTGATTTTCAATCTAATATTCGAAGCACACGGCTGGGATTTGAGGGCTAAGAGTTAGGGATTCGGAATGGGGAGGTCGAGGGGAATCAGTGGTGAAAAGATGGGGTCATTTGGACCACGGGAACCGCCGTGAGGCGATTTTCGGTGGGCGGTGGGCGGTGGCAAAAGGCAGGGGGATCTGTTTGGTATCTGAAGCTCAGAGACGAAGAGGTGAGGGGGGTTTGGTTTAGGGGGCGGTGTAGGATTTAGGAATATATACCATGTGGGGAATTTAATCCCGACCGCTAGATCAATTAAGATCAACGGCCAGGATCAAAGAGATTAACCCAACGACGTCGTTTGGTTTAAGTAGGGGGTCGGTTTGAACCGGGTAACAGGTCGGTCCAGGGAATGGGTAAGGATGGGGTGATCTGGACCGTTGGATCAAGTCGTATCAGCGGCCCAGATTCTTCATGCCCGAACGGCATCGTTCCACCCGCCTTCAAGACTGGTTGAATTGGACCGGGTAAAAGGGTATTTGGACTGGGCCTGAACTTTCTTTTAAAATTGGCCCAGTCCGATTTTCTTCCCTTGTTTTCTTCTTTTTTCTTCTATTTTCTTTTTAATTCCTAAAAACCAAAATTCCTAATTAAATTATAAAATTGACAATTAACTAAAACATTAACTCTTAATAATAGCTATCACACGAAATTAAACATCAAATAAAGATAAAATCACACAATTCGGACATTAAATGCAAAAATGCAAAGTACATATATCTTTTCCATTTTGTAAAACAAACTTGATAGTTTAATTAATTCCTAAAGTGTAAAATTAAATCCTAAATGCACATGCAACACATATTTTTGTATTTTTCTAAATTAAAGTAGAAATAAATATTCACAGATAAAATACAAAAAAATCACAAACAATACCAAAACCATTTTATTTTGAATTTTTGGGAGTAATTCTTATAGGGCAAAAATCACGTGCTCACAGATACGGGCGAAAAATAAAAAAAAAACTAATTTAGAGAAAATATTTTTTGTCTTTTCCTTGAAAATGAAGAAACATGCAAAATCTTTCTGGATTTTCTTTTTCCTCTTTTTTTTTTATTTTGATTTTTTTTTTGCAAACTCTTTTTTTGAATTTTTTTTTCATTTTCAATTTTTGGTCTTTTCTCGAAAAAGCATGAAAGAAAATTATAATTGGGCCCTTCTTGCTTTATTTTCACACGTCACCCTCTTTTCTTTCTCGTTTACCCTCAACCATCATTGGTCCGCCAAATGACCTTTTTATTCTTGAAGAAATGCAACATGTAGCACATAAGATGCATCAGGATGGTCTTTTCTTATTTGGATACACCTGTCCTAGACGGACACAACCCCCATGTTAAGTCCCCAAAGTCAAATGCACGTGATGCAAACAAACGTTGCTACTAGGGATCCGACATGAGGCTATGTTATTCTAGGTTTAAAACCCTGGATTTATTTGTTCTAGACCTGGCTTAGCCGAGAGGACAGCTCGAACCGAGGGGAGCTAGCATACCGAGAATACAGAAGCTTCACCGGCTTTGCAACTTGTCCGAACCTCGTTCTAAAATTAGGATATGATTCTAATAGAAGAGAAGATACACGAAGTGCACCCTTCCCAGATGATTTAGAAGACTCAGAGAGAGAAGGGATTCGTAACAATTTATATACAGTCCAAACAATATCAAAGCGGTAAAAAGCGACAATTAGTACATTAGGCTCAAACATATAAAAATCAAGATAATAAATAAAAGCCAACTAGAACAGTTATTCTAAGCTCGAATTCTGAACCCTGAACCAGAGATTCTAGGTTCTTATCCCCACCAGAGTCGCCAGAGCTATCACACCTCCTTTTTCTACCCCGGAAGGAGGTATAAGAGAGTTTTTTCCAATTTAAGTGACAATCGAAACATGATTATTTAATTATTTTGAGTCGTCACTTGGGATAATTTAGGGTGTCCTAAGTCACTGAGTTAAATCCCGAACCGAGGAAGTTTGACTCTATTTATGGTCCGTGAAACATAGAAATCCGGGTAAGGAATTCTGTTAACCCGAGAGAAGGTGTTAGGCATTTTCGGGTTCTGTGGTTCTAGTACGGTCGCTCAACTATTAATATTGGCTCAATTATCTGATTTAATTACACATTTTTAACCTACGTGCATTTTTTAAATTTTTAACCGCTTTTAGTATTTGTGGAATTTATTTTCGGAACAAGGCACAATTGTCATACACTTGACATTTTGGTACACGTTGCAAACCGCGCTACATGAAATGTATCCGCGATTTACGACATATTTATTTTATTATTATTCGAAGTTACTGTCGGGTCACATGAAATGCACACCCAATTGGGGATTAGGTATCACGACCATGCTACGGAAACCGTACCCATAGTCGTGATGATTTATTTATTAATCGCGCCTAAAGAAAGCTACAATATTTATGAATTATTTTCCTACTTTGAGATTATTTCCAAGCCATAAGTAGAATACTTCTTGTTAAGCACGTATCCATAAATCCCAAATATAATTCAAGCTTTTTGCATCAATAGTATGCTCCATCCTTAACAGTTATTTCAACACAAAAAGAAAGAGGTTCACAAAGTTGAATCGACATGGGAAAGGTGAGTTGGCCCTAAGAATTTCGGACTCGGAAATTAGGCAGAAGAAAATAAATACATGAGGAATCTACTAGACTGTAACAAGGAAAATTTCATGAAATTGACAATTAGTATTTTACAACAGAGAAAGAAAAGATATATACATCAATTTGGGCACAAAATTTAGAAATGATATCCTACAAATTTTTCAAGCTCCAAATCCACCGGTACTTGTTTTAATACTCAAACCACCAATAAATCTATTAATTTAATTTTCCTATTAACAAAGCTATTAATTTTCCTATCAAACCACCAGTACTTGTTTTAATTTTCCAACAAAGCTGAAATCTCACTTTAGCTATTACATTTACCCAACAACATAGAATCAAACGGCAAGAAAGTGATAATCAAGAGAACAAAAATCATCCAATTTAAATATTAAAAACAAATGGAAAGGGAGGAGGCAAGAATGGAACCTTTGTGAGCAAAACTTTCGGTTACACAATGCCAGCCACGGATGAATTGCAAAAGAAAATCGCCGACCAAATTGAACCCAAGAATCTATCCGAGGCGGAGACCGTGTCGACGACCACGACCAATTCGACGAAAAGTGAGCAAAAATCTGATTCAAGGGTCGTTGGCAACTGTTGCAATGAGTGTCTGGAGTTGGAATATGAGAGAGATCGGAGGATAAAGAAGTCAGGTGATCACAGTGGCTTAGGGGCTCAACCCAACCAGATTCAAGCCCATAGAGCATCAGTATCTCATCTTCTGCATCAACGGGAAACGAAGTCGATGAAGAAGCTTCATTAGCCATGGATCAAACTAATTTATTCCTCTCGGATCCCACACATTTACGCGAATGAATTAACAGAAGCTTAATCTCAAACTAATTGGGATAAGCTGTATAAATCATTTATAACAATTCTACACTATTTCTATTTGGGCCTATTCATTCCATTACTGAAAAAAATTTGCCTCAAATTTGGGATTTTTAAGTTTAATACCAGAAAAAGTGCATAAATCAATTGAGAAGGGGATTAAGGATTTTGATTCACAAGAGATGGGAAGATGGACAGATTTTTGTTTGTCTTTTATTGTGAAAAACGGTTGATAGTCCAAGTCTAGGGATCTATTTTTGTATTTTTCGCTGATCTCAGGTCTCTAGCGTTAGGTTTTTTTGTTTTTCAGGAAGAGGAAGAAAAAGCTGAAGCGTTGGAGATTTGTGTGTTGTAAAGGTGCTGAAGGTTAGGGTGGGGATGGGGTTGTTTTGGTCAGAAATGCTGCTAATGGGTGTGTGTTCTTGCTAGGATTTTTTGTGTTAACCCCTCATGAAGAAGATGAAGTAAAGTTAACTTTTATCTAGGTTCTCCAAATGAAAAAGAACAGCTCCTGTGCTAAAGTCTAGGTCTAGGTTTTTATAGGTTTTTTTTAGGTTAAGGGGTATGGGCCTGAGAATTATGGGCTAGATCCAAAAATTAGGCCTAAAAATGGATCATTTGAGCCCAAATTTTATTCTTTCCCCGCGAACAAGACTAAAAATACGATCTCATTTACTAATTAATCCTACTTAAGTAAAATAACTATTAAAATAAGACTGACCGTTAAAACAAAACTATTTTTGGTATTTTTCAAGATTAAAAATGACTAGAAAATATTAATGAAAATATTTTTTGTAATTTTTATTTTGTTGTAATAAAATAAATTAAAAGAGTCAAAATTAGTTGAAATAGCGATATTAGACCTAAATTAAATATTTACATGCTAAAATATAAAAATTCTTGGGGAGGGTCAAAAATCACATGTCTACAGTGTCAATATCAAATACATGGACATCTAGTATATTCAGAAATCAGGATCTACAAAATGTATTGCACATTCCTGACTTCAAGTTTAACCTCTTGTCTGTGTCAAAATTTACAAAGGAACTGAAGTGTTGTGTGGCATTCTTTCCTGATTTTTGCCTCTTCCAAGACCTCTTCAATGGCCAGGTGAGGGGGATTGGTAGAGAAGACTGTGGACTGTACTATCTGAAGCCATTTCCAACTCCTACAACATCACCTACACAACTATAACTACAAGGGTCTGATAGTAAAGAAGTTTGCTATTCTGTCTCTGCTAATGTGCCACTATCTGTATGGCATAATAGAATAAGGCATGCCCCTTTAAACTTGCTCAAAAAAATAGATTGTTTAAAGCAGTGTAAACTAGACAAAAATCATCATTGTATTGTATGTTCACTAGGAAAACAGTCTAGACTTTCATTTCCTATCAACACTACTAGTTCAAATAAACCTTTCAGCTAGTACATGGTGATTTATGGGGTCCTTATAGAGTACCTACACATGATGGTAAGAGATATTTCCTAACATTGGTGGATGACTTCTCTAGGTATACTTGGATATTCCTGTTGAATAATAAAGCTGAATCTTTGGTCATTGTGAAGCAGTTTCTAGTTTTAGTGAAGAATATGTTCAATTCTAATGTTCAAACATTAAGAACATACAATGGCTGTGAATTCTTTAACTCTCAATTTGATGAGTTGATTAAAGAAAATGGTATTATACACCAGAGTTCTTGTGCTTATACACCTCAGCAAAATGGTGTAGTAGAGAGGAAGCACTAATCCATTCTGAATGTAGCCAGATCCTTAAGGTTTCAAGGAGTTGTGCCTCTGAAGTTCTAGGGAGAATGTGTTGCTATTGCTGTTTATCTGCTAAACAGGTTACCTTCTGTCATCTTACGGTATAAATCTTCTTTTGAAATGTCACATTCACATCCTCCTAATCTTGATCATTTAAGAGCCTTTGGTTATCTTACATATGCATCAAACCACAATATCACTGATAAAATGTCACCTAGAGCCATTCCTGTTGCATTAATGGGATATTCCTCTACTCAAAAAGGGTACAAACTCTATGATCTACATGCTAAGTCATTCTTTGTGAGTAGAAATGTGGTATTTAGAGAAGACTTATTCCCTTTTAGACACTTCACTCCTTCTACTCTTCCCTTGTTTCCAGTACTAGAACTTACACCTGACCTACCAAGAAATATTCCAAACACCACTGCTAACAACACATCAACTTCTCAAACCATACAAGAAGACTTAATCATAGAAAACCCTGCTTCTTTAAATCTATACACCAATATAGATCATTCATTACATCCAGTCACACCTAACATCATAGTAACTGATGAATCTAGCATCAGTCCAATACCTATCACTGAACTTCAACAATCTGAAACACTTAGAAAATCCTCTAGAGCTGTCAAACAACCTCTGTGGATGCAATACCTTGTCACTACTAAACAATCCAATTGTGCCTACCCTTTGTCATCCTATATATGTTATGAATATCTGACCTCATCTTATAAAACTGCCTTAAACTCCTACTCATCTATTGTGGAGCCTGATAGTTACAAAGAAGCAGCTACAGATCCAATGTGAATGAAGCCATGAAACTGGAGATTGCAGCACTAAAAGACAACAACACTTGGAGCATTATTGATCTTCTTGAGGGAAAGACTCATATTGGTTGCAAGTGGGTGTTCAAGGTCAAATACAAATCATCAGGAGAAGTGAAGTGGTATAAGGAAAGATTGGTAGCCAAGGTTTATAGTCAACAAGCAGGATTAGACTACAAAGAAACCTTCTCACTAGTAGCCAAAATGGTTACTGTCAAATCAGTGGTAGTTGTGGCAGCTTCAAGACATTGGTTCATCTATCAAATGGATGTTCACAATGCCTTCTTGCAAGGAGATCTTTTGGAGGAAGTCTATATGACTATTCCATATTTGTTTGCTAGACAAGGGGAGACCAAACAATTCTGCAAACTACAAAAATCACCGTATGGTCTGAAACAAGCACCAAGGCAGTGGAATCTCAAGCTGATTGAAGCACTGCATCAACTGAATTTGTTCAAAGCCACTTTGACTACTCACTTTTCACATAACAACTAGGAGGTGACATAGTTATGATTCTTATATATGTGGATGATCTGATCATTAAAGGAAGCAACAATGATCTATTGGTCAAAACTAGGAAGGATCTTCAGAAAAAGTTCAAGATGAAAGACCTAGGGGAACTAAAAAATTTCTTAGGAATTGAATTTGCCAAGTCAAACAAAGGAATACATATGTGTCAAAGGAAGTATTCCTTAGAGTTGATCTGTGAACTTGGCCTGGGAGGAGCAAAAATAGCTGGAACTCCCTTGGAGTGCAATCAGAAACTTACTTCAATTGAATACGATAAAACATTCAACAAATGTGCAGGTCATGAAGATCCTATACTAGATGATGCTGGAGAATACCAAAGGCTTGTAGGGAGACTCTTATAATTGACCATGACCAGACCAGATATCTCATTTGGAGTACAGGCGCTAAGTCAGTATATGCATGCTCCAAAACAATCCCACATGGAGGTTGCCCTAAGGATTGTTAGATATCTGAAAGCATCACCGGGTCTGGAACTCCTAATGCCATCAACAGAAACTAAACAACTACAAGCCTTCTTTGATTCTGATTGGGGCTCCTGTCTGCAGACCAGAAAATCTGTCACAGGATATCTTGTAAAATTTGGAGAGGCTTTGGTGTCTTGAAAATCCAAGAAACAAGAGACTATGGCCAGAAATTCAGCTGAAGCTGAGTTCAGAAGCATGGCATCCTGTGTAGCTAAAGTTACATGGCTAATAGGGTTGTTCAGGGAACTTGGAATTGAAATGCAACAGCCTGTTGATTTGTTCTGTGATAGCAAAGTTGCTATCCAAATAATGGGTAATCCTATATTTCATGAACGAACCAAACAAATAGACATTGACTGTCATTTTGTAAGGAAAAGCTGAGTCAAGGAGTAATCACAACTCATCATATCTCAACAAAGGATCAACTAGCAGATCTACTAACCAAGAGCATTGGAAAAGCACAACATGAAGCCCTGTTGAATCAACTTGGTATTGAGAATATATTCAAAGCATTAGCTTAAGGGGGAGTGTTGAGAGTATAAACTGATATTTATTAGTTGGATAGTTAGTTAATACAATAGTTATTTATGTAATCATAGTTAGTTAGTAAAGTTAGTTAGATGGTGTATATATAGGACCTATTACTCACTACTGTAGCATGCATAAGAAATGAGAATAAGTTAATTTCTCTCCAAGTCTTCTTTTGTTTGTTTCCTCTCATCAATCTCTCTATCTCATTGATAAAATTGACAAGACGTAGTCACACTTGGCGTGCCGCTCGATACCTTCTCGATGAAGGCAGAGAGAACAAATAGCCGAAATCGAAAAGGTTAAAAAAGTAGAGAAGAACAAGCAATGGAAAAAGCTCAACGGGAAGAGACATTACAATTGTTAGCTAGAGAACGGGACCGAGCCGATTTTCAGGACTAGGAGAAGAAAGTAGAAGAATTTCATTTCGATCAGAGTAAAGTTCGAACTGAAATTCGCCTACGTCAAGGTCGTGTTAAGCCCATTGATGTACTTATAAAGTAGTTAGAAGAAATAGATGTGGAAATAGATGAACCTTCTTATGTAGTGTTTAAAGGATTAGGTATAAAAGAAATGGAGGAACTTGAAGAGGATATAAAATTGCATATCGATTTAGATAGGGAAACACCAATGAATATATAGTATTGGGAAGCGCTTTTGGTGGTGTGTAATTGGGAATTAGCTGAAGCTAGGAAAAGTGAAGTAATGGATAAAGCGCGAGTGCGGGGAGAGGAATTACCGCCTGTGTTGCTTGTAGAAGAGAAGGGCTTGCAGATGTTAAGTCTTTGTTACAAGGTAAATGGTATGGTGAGTTAGAGGCAATGTAGTCGCAAATTGAGTCCCAAATGTGATCTGGTGCCGCAAAAGTGGTGGTATATTGGGAAGCTATTCTTAAACAGCTTCACATCTTTAAGGCTAAGTCTTGTTTGAGAGAAATTCATGTGAAATTGTTAGTTTGATAGTTAAAATAGTAGTAAATAACCCTAATCCCATATGTATTAGGAGTAGGACATGTATTATATATATAGGGCTCATTGTATCATTGTTAATATTAATAAATAATACTTTCTCCCATGCATTCTCACATGGTATCAAAGCATTAGTGAGAAAAGATCGATGTGCGTCATTCCAGCGACATCCGAGAAGAAATAATTCAGTTACCGTGCAATTTTCCGGTGACCTAAGTGACTGATTTGCTTCTTCTTATGTTTGGTGAGTGTTGTGCACAAACCATCACCACTATTAGATTCAGAAACCTCCGGCGACCAAACCCCCAAAAGACTCTCCGGCAACAAACGCCCCACACGCCTCCACGCGCTACCCAGATCTGTGATTCCGCCGACCCATCTGTCCCACGCGCCGGTGCGTGTGTGCTTCTATGGCTATTTTTTGGCCAATCTTCTTGAAGACAGCCTAGTCGCACATAAATTCCGAGTTTATTGGTACTATTTCCGACAAATTACGACAACTTTGGAATTTTTCGGCGAGCTACAATGATTTTTCTGGCATGAACAGTAATTCCCAAAAAATTTCTGCTTTTTCCGGCACAATATTATAATGGCATTCGTATCAGAAGCATTTAATTTACAATCCGTTGGATCCAATGCATTAAATCCAATCCACATGGTTTCTTTACCTGATTATATTGAGTTCCTTCAGTCCAAAGCATGTAAACAGACATCTTCAGAGATAACTTTCGTTGCTCAAATAGATAGTATCGTGACTTGTGTCTCCCAATCTTCAACCTCTGAGTCTTGGGTCATTGATTCAGATGCATCTGATCATATTTCTGGTAACAAATCTCTTTTCACTAGTATTTCATATTCTCAATATCTTCCAACAATCACAATGACCAATGGGTCTCAAACCATGGCAATTGCAATAGGTCAAGCAAGTCCACCTCCTTCCTTACCTTTAGACTTAGTTCTTTATGTTCCTGGAAGTCCTTTTAATCTCATAGCCGTTAGTCGCTTAGCCAAATCAGTTAAATATGTTGTTTATTTCTTGATGACCTTGTGTTTATACAGGAATGCAGTACAGGGCGGATTACTGGTATCAGACGTGAATCAGATGGACTTTATTACCTTATCCTTGCAAAATCGCATGGACTCGCATCTTGTCTTCCTCAAATAACTTGTCCTATTACTGATTTACTAGATTTATTACATAAACGATTAGGACATCCTAGTTTGTCAAAGCTTCAAAAAATGGTACCTTGCTTATCTCACTTGTCCACTCTAGAGTGTGAGTCATGTCAGCTCGATAAGCATACCCGGTCCCATTTCCCGCGGCGTATTGATAATCGAGCAGAGTCACCTTTTACTTTAGTCCATTTAGATGTTTGAGGTCCTAGTCGGGTCAGTTCTACCTTGGGATTCCGCTACTTTGTCAGTTTTATTAATGATTATTCCAGGTGCACTTGGATATTTTTGATGAAAAATCGATCTGAGTTGTTTTTATTTTCCAGACCTTCCACGCTGAAATTCAAAATTAATTTGGGATTTCTATCCGCACATTTCGTAGTGATAATGCCCTAGAGTATTTGTCTTCCCCATTTCAGCAGTTTATGAACTCCCATGGGATTATTCATCAAACATCGTGTCCGTACACATCCCAACAAAATGGGGTAGCTGAAAGAAAGAATAGACATCTTATTGAAATTGCTCGTACCCTACTCATACAATCTCATGTTCCGCTGTGTTTTTGGGGGGGATGCAGTTCTTACATCTTGTTATCTTATTAATCATATGCCATCTTTAGCTATCCAAAATCAAGTTCCATTCTCTATCCTGTTTCCCCACTTACCTTTGTTCTCTCTTCCACCCCGTGTCTTTGGGAGTACATCCTTTGTTCATGACCTTACTCCAGGAAAAGATAAGTTAGCTCCTCGTACTCTTAAGTGCATATTTCTGGGTTACTCGAGAACGTAAAAGAGATATCGATGTTATTTTCCTGACCTTCAGCGATTTCTTATGTGTGTTGATGTTACCTTCTTTGAAACCCAATCATACTTCACAGGTCCAGTTAATCACTTAGATATTTCTGAGGTGCTACCAATTCCTTCTTTTGGAGATTCAGTCCCTATCCCCCATTCATCTTTCTCCATAGCTCCACCACCTACAGTTCCAGTTGCAGCTCCACCACCTATAGCTCTAGTGCCACCACCGAGCCCAGTGCCACCACCAAGCCCAGTCCCACTAACTATAGCTCCAGTGCCACCACCTAGTCCAGTTCAAACTTCTACAGCTCCACCACTCCTGAATTATCATCGTCATCCGCGCCCAGCATCAAGCCCAGCTGATTCATATCCTGCACCCGACCTTGCTAATACTGTGAACTTGTCTCTTAATTAACCGATTGCACTACGAAAAGGTATACGGTCCACATTTAATCCTAATCCTCATTATGTCGGTTTAAGTTACCATCGTCTATCATCGTCCCATTGTGCATTTGTGTCATCTTTGTCCTCTATTCCCATCCCTAAGTCTATAGGTGAAGCACTGTCTCATCCCGGATGGCGACAAGCTATGATTGACGAGATGTCTTCTTTACATATGAGTGGTACTTGGGAGCTTGTTCCTCTTCCTTCGGATAAATCGACTGTTTGTTGTCGTTGGGTGTATGCAGTCAAAGTTGGTCCAAATAGCCAGGTTGATCGACTTAAGGCTCGTCTTGTTGCTAAAGGATATACTTAGATATTTGGACTCGATTACAGTGATACTTTCTCTCCCGTGGCTAAAATTGCATCAGTCCGCCTTTTTCTATCTATGACTGTTGTTCGTCATTGGCCTCTCTATCAGTTGGACATTAAGAATGCTTTTCCTTACGGTGACCTTGAGGATGAGATTTATATAACCACCTGGTTTTGTTGCTCAGGGGGAGTCTAGTGGCCTTGTATATCGGTTGTGCCGGTCCCTCTATGGTCTAAAGCAGTCTCCTCGAGCCTGGTTTGGTAAGTTCAACATAGTTATTCATGAGTTTGGCATGACTCGTAGTAAAGCTGATCACTCTGTATTTTATCAAAATTCTGCTTCAAATCCCTGTATTTATTTAGTCGGTTATGTTGACAATATTATTATTACTGGCAATGATCAGGATGGTATTAGTAAGTTGAAGCAACATCTCCTTCAGCACTTTCAGACTAAGGATCTGGGCAGATTAAAGTATTTTCTAGGTATTGAGGTCGCTCAGTCTAGCTCAGGTATTGTGATCTCACAAAGGAAGTATGCCTTAGACATTCTTGAGGAGACAGGAATGACAGGTTGTAGACCTGTTGACACTCCGATGGATGGATCCGAATTCTAAACTTCTGCCAGGACAAGGGGAGCCTCTTAGCAATCCTGCAATATATAGGCGGTTGGTTGGTAAATTAAATTACCTCACAGTGACTAGACCTGACATTTCCTTTCCTGTGAATGTTGTGAGTTAGTTTATAGATTCTCCATGTGATAGTCATTGGGATGCAGTTGTCCGTATTCTTCGGTATATAAAATCAGCTCCAGGAAAAGGCTTATTGTTTGAGGATCGAGGCCATGAGCAGATCGTTGGATACTCAGATGCTGATTGGGCAGGATCACTTTCTGATAGACGTTCTACGTCTGGATATTGTGTCTTAGTAGCAGGAAATTTGGTGTCTTGGAAGAGCAAGAAACCGAATATGGTTGCTCGGTCTAGTACAGAAGCAGAATATCGAGTAATGGCTATGGTAACATGTGAGCTAATTTGGATCAAACAGTTGCTCAAGGAGTTGAAATTTAGTGAGATTAGTCAGATGGGACTTGTGTGTGATAATCAAGCTGCTCTTCATATTGCGTCAAATCTAGTGTTTCATGAGAGAACTAAACACATCGAGATTGACTGTCACTTTGTTAGAGAAAAGATACTCTCGGGAGAATTGCTACAAAATTTGTGAAGTTGAATGATCAGCTTGCTGATATTTTTACCAAGTCCCTCACTGGTCCTCGTATTAGTTATATATGTAACAAGCTCGATACATATGATTTATATGCACCAACTTGAGCAGGAGTGTTAGTTTGATAGTTAAAATAGTAGTAAATAACCCTAATCCCATATGTATTAGGAGTAGACATGTATTATATATATATATATAGGGCTCATTGTATTATCGTCGATATTAATCAATAATATTTTATCACGTGCATTCTCACACAAACATCTTGAGCATCTTGAGAAACCACTGGAGAGTCGCGATGTAGAGGTGGAAGAAGATACATTGAGGACTAATGAGGAGGATATGGAGCACAGTGCTCGAGCTATGTCTCTGGAGCCCTTCTTGACTGAGGAAGCTAAGGAGAAGGAGTTAGAGGAGGAGGAGGAGGAGGAAGAAGAGGATGATGAAGAGACAGGTTCTTATTCGCCTGTTTTAATGCACGAGGATGATAAAGAAGAAGCAGTTGATCCTTAAGAGGACATGGCAATACTTGAGAGGAAACTTATAGCTATTTTGGAAGAGAGGCGTGCCCAAGATAAGGTTTTGACACCAGCTCCCATGGAAGACAACAACTTTGAGAAGAAGGCTTTTAAAGTTATGGGGGCAATGGAGGAAGGGGATGCAATATTTGGTTCAAATGATGAAATTAATCTTGATTCTTCACAGGTGTACTGGTGGCATGACAAGTATAGGCCAAGGAAGCCCAAGTATTTCAACCGTGTTCATACTGGTTATGAATGGAACAAGTATAATCTATTGCGGAAGCCAAATGTATATAGTGTGAATGAGTCACAAATACTATACCAAAAATTATGACAACCACCAAATAATAAATAAGACAATAAAACAAGAATAAAAGGAATACCAGAATTTACGAGGTTCGACCAATTTTGCCTACTTCCTCGGACACAACCAATATTTTATTTCACTCCAAAAATACAAGTGAAATAATACTAAATAGAGAAGATACAAATGTCTTAATAAGATAAGAAGGCAAATGAGAGGTGTGTATAAATCCTAAACATTAGGCCTTGTTTTATAGGGTGAAGTACCAACCAAAATTGGTACTTTACCGATGTGGGACTTTGACACTCAACAAATCTCCACCTTGGCAAAATTTCACATCTTTAATTTTCTCTCAATAACAAATTTTGGTTGTGTCTTCATCTTCAATCTTCAGTATTCAACAATGTTGATCAAATCCAAACAATGTTGAAACTTGACCGCAGTCACCACCTTTGTCAGCATATCAGCAGGATTCTCCGTAGTATGAATTTTCTTCACCGTGACCCCACCTTCTTCAATGTGCTTCGTTTTGCATAATAAACTTGGTTTTTCGCTAATTGAATAGCACTTTGACTATCACAAAAAATTGTGATACTTTTTTGTTCAACACCAAGCTCTTTTAGCAACCATTGAAGCCAAATTGCCTCCTTCACACCCTCTGTAAATAGCCATGTACTCTGCCTCTGTTATAGACAAAGAAACTGTTGACTGCAAAGTAGACTTCCAACTAACTGGTGCCTTTGCAAAAGTAAACACATAACCGGTAGTTGATCTTCGTTTGTTTAGATCACCCGCAAAATCTGAGTCACAATATCCAACTATAGATTGATTGCCTTCCTGCTCAAAAACAAACCCAACATCTACATTATTATGAATATACCGTAGAATCCACTTCACAGCTTGCCAATGCTCCTTTCCTGGATTATGCATATATCTGCTAATAACTCAAACAGCTTGTGAAATGTCAGGTCTCGTACAGACCATTGCATACATCAAGCTACCAACAACATTTGCATATGGTACCCTTGACATATACTCTTGTTCAGCTTCATCTTTTGGCGACATAGTAGTACTTAGCTTAAAATGGGGAGCAAGTGGAGTACTAACTGGCTTAGTTTTTCATCTATGCCAAAACATTGTAGTACTCTTTTCAAATATTCTTTATGAGATAAATAAAGTTTCTTTGAACGTCTATCTCTTATTATCTCCATGCCAAGAATTTTCTTTGCCTCACCCAGATCCTTCATCTCGAAATCCTTCTTCAGTTGAATCTTCAACTTATCAATTTCTTCTGAATTCTTGGAAGCTATCAACATATTATCAACATATAGGAGAAGATATATAAAGGAACCATCTTTAAGCTTGCGCAAATACACACAATGATCGTACTTGTTTCTCTTGTACCCTTGCCGCAACATAAACTTGTCAAATCGTTTGTACCATTGTCTAGAAGATTGTTTCAATCCGTACAATGATTTTTCAAGTTTGCACACCATATTTTCCTTTCTAGCAACTTTGAATCCTTCTGGCTGAGTCATGTAGATTTCCTCCTCCAAGTTTCCATGTAAAAATGCAGTTTTTACATCCATCTGAACTAGTTCCAAATCCAACTCTGCTACCAAAGCCAACATAATTCTAATGGAGGAATATTTTACAACTGGAGAAAACACTTCATTGTAATTAATTCTCTCATTTTTGAGCATATCCTTTGGCCACCAATCTTGCTTTGTAGCGAACATCTTCTTGGTAGGAAATCCTTCTTTCTTTGCAAATACCCATTTGCACCCAATTGCTTTCTTTCCTTTCGGGAGATTGGCCAATCTCCATGTATGATTATGATTAAGGGACTGTATTTCATCATTCATGGCAATCCTCCACTTATCTTCTTCTTAACTTTGGACTGCGTCTTTATAAGTGGTAGGAACATCAATTGAGGCGGCACAAGCAGTCGGTTCTATAAGACGAACAAGTTTTGTTATTGTCCTTTTTGGCCTGCTGGTTGCTATTAATTCAAGTTGTTGTTGAGGTTCTTGAGTTGGAATCTCCCTCTCTACTAGCTCTTCTTCCATTGGATAATCTTCATTTGTTTCCTCCTCTGCTTCTTGTGTAGGAAAAATAAATTTTCCCTCAAACTCCACCTGCTTAGAATCATCCTCATTTTGTTTGGTATCTTCTGTTACCTTATTTACCATAGCAAATTTATCAAAGGTAACATCCCTGCTGAATATTACTTTCTTTGTCATAGGACACCATAAGCGATATCCTTTGACTCCAGAAGTAATCCCCATAAAAATAGTCTTTTTTGCCCTTGGATCCAATTTTGACTCTGTCACATGATAATATGCAGTTGAGCCAAATATGTGCAAAGAGTCATAATCTACAACAGGCTTTTCATACCATTTTTTAAATGGTGTCTTGCCATCAATAGCAGCAGATGGTAAGCGATTAATGAGGTGGCATGCATATGTAATTGCCTCAACCCAAAATTCTTTGCCCAAGCCAGCATTGGACACCATACACCATACCTTCTCCAGCAAGGTCCGGTTCATACGTTCTGCCACTCCATTCTGTTGTGGTGTATGTCTGACAGTGAAGTGTCGGACGATGACATCATTTTTACAGACCTTATTGAAATGATCATTTTTGTATTCACCTCCATTGTCTGTGCGAATACACTTGATCCTCCTGCCTGTTTGATTCTCCACCATCGTCTTCCATTTGAGAAAAATTTCCAACACTTCATCTTTGCTCTTCATTGTATACACCCACACTCTTCGGGAAAAATCATCAACAAAGGTTACAAAATAGTGCTTCCCACCCAATAAAGGTGTTTTAGAAGGACCCCAAACATCAGAGTATACATAATCCAAAATGCCTTTAGTATTATGGATCACTGTACCAAATTTAACCCTTGTTTGTTTCCCTTTGATACAATGCTCGCAAAACTCCAAGTTGCAAGTCTTTACTCCTTGTAACAATCCTTGATCTGATAGAGTTTTCAAGGATTTTCCTCCAGTATGTCCCAAGCGCATGTGCCATAGCTTGGTTGCTTCTGCCTCTTTTTCGTCACTGGATGTTACTGTCGTTGTCCCTATAACTGTACTAGCGCGATAACAGTACATGTTATTGTTTTTCCGATTGGCCTTCATTACCACTAGTGCACCGGGGCATACTCTTCACTCCATTTTCTGCAATGATTTTGAACCCTTTTGATTCTAGGGCTCCCAAAAAGATGAGATTTTTCTTCAAACCCAGTACATATCGAACATCTGTTATTGTTCTGATCATTCCATCATGGTTCCTTAATTGTATTGAACCAATGCCATATTAGGTAAGAGGGTTGTTATCCGCTATGTGGACGACTCCGCTGTGTTATCCCTATTGGGACACATATGATAGCTACAAGCCGAGTCCATCAACCATAAGTCTAATGATGTTGATGGCTTTGTTGTAACTAATGAGAAGTCTGAATCATCACCACAGCTACATTTGAATCCATAATGGCCTTTCCATTGTTATGTTTGGCCTTATTCTTCAACTTCGGACAGTCTTTCTTCCAGTGCCCCTTTTCTCGACAAAAGGCACATTCATCTTTGCTGGGTCTAGATCTTGACTTGGATCTTCCTTTCTTTGTCCTCGTTTGATTTTGAGGATGATCCCTCACAACCAGTGCTTCTCCTTCTCTGCCCTTCTATTTTTTTTCCTTTCTTTGTTCATAGTTGTACAAAGCCGAACAAACTTCTCTGAGAGAAATTTCGTCATTCCCATGGAGTAAAGTAGTTTCTAGGTGTTCGTACTCATCAGGAAGTGACCCCAACAACATCAAGGCTAAGTCACCATCATCAAAAGTTGCATCCATATTTTGCAAATCTGTGACCAACTTATTGAAACTGGTGATATGTTCATTCATCGTGGTACCAGGAACATAGGTGAAGTGAAACAGTCTCTTCTTCTTGTACAATTTATTTTGACTGTTTTTCTTCAAAAATTTATTCTCCAGTGCTTTCCATAATTTACTTGCAGAAGTTTCCTTTGTGTATGAATATTTCTGCTCTCTAACAAGGTTGGATCGAATGGTACCGCAAGCAACACGGTTGATAATTCTCTAATCTTCTTCTCCAATAACATCTGGTCTTTTTTCTTCAATGGCAAGATCTATCCCTTGTTGAAAAAGGACATCTAGAACCTCGCCTTGCCACATCCCAAAATGTCCTGACCCGTCAAAAATTCTACCGCAAATTTCGCATTTGACACAATTCTTGTCATAAGCGAAGATGCCAATGATGACGTATTGTTGACACTTGATGTAGATTTTTTTTGTTTATTGTCTCTCATCTTTGACACAAATATTATTTAATAGCTAACGACACAAATCAAGATTATTTCCTTTCTGGTGTGGAAGATCAGACTAAGTTGCACCCACAGAGTATACTCAGACAGAACCTTGACTCAGTTACCAAGATAAATCTTTTCTGATGTGAAAGATCAGACTATGCTGCAACCACAGAGCATACTTGGACAGTACCTTGGCTCTGATACCAATTGTTGCGGAAGCCGAATGTATATAGTGTGAATGAGTCACAAATACTATACCAAAAATTATGACAGCCACCAAATAATAAATAAGACAATAAAACAACAATAAAAGGAACACCAGAATTTACGAGGTTCGGCCAATTTTGCCTATTTCCTCAGACACAACCAATATTTTATTTCACTCCAAAAATACAAGTGAAATAATACTAAAGAGAGAAGGTACAAATGTCTTAAGAAGATAAGAAGGCAAATGAGAGGTGTGTATAAATCTTAAACATTAGGCCTTCTTTTATAGGATGAAGTACCAACTAAAATTGGTGCTTCACCGGTGTTGGACTTTGGCACTCAACATAATCAAACTCATTATGATCACGACAACCCGCCTCCTAAGGTTGTGCAGGGATACAAATTCAATATCTTTTATCCTGATCTTGTTGACAAAGCAAAAGCTCCAGCTTATATATGTCATAGAGAAAGATGGGGACAGTGGTGATACTTGCATCATAAAGTTCCATGCTGGCCCTCCCTATGAGGATATAGCTTTCCGATTTGTTAACAGAGAATGGGAGTACTCTCATAAAAAGGGGTTCAAGTGCATATTCGACCAAGGACTTCTGCATCTCTACTTTAACTTCAAGGGTCATCGGTATCGTCGATGAGCTTCAGGAAGCACACGATTTGTTGCAAAGTTAGTTCAGTGTTTTATTATCCATTTCTTGTTTATGTACTTATTAGGCCAGTTGATATGTGATGTGATTCATGACGAATTTTGTGAAGTGTCCATTATGTGTGTGATCCAAAGCTGAGAATGATATTGTTAACTCACAGTTTCGGTTGATTTCAGTTGACAAGGGAGTCAATTATGTTGAAATCAGTCGGGTTTCTAGTGTTTCATTCTTAGTGTGGTTATGGAATTTGATAAATTTCAATTGATTTTTGGTTTGGGTAGGTTTGGCCAGTAGGGAAAGTAACTTTCGTGAGATCTGTCTTGTGAATTTTTGCTCCATGCAAGCACCGTCTTAGCTTTTTCTCTGACGCACTCAAATGCTCATCATAGTAGAATACTGATGTTGGGAGGGTGACAAGTTTACTAAACACTAAAATGCCAAATTGCAAGTTTTGAAACTCTTAATGCCATTGGCCTAATTATTCATGTTGGTTTGTGCTTCCATTGAAACTTCTGAGAAAAGATATTTTGTTTGTTAACTAACTTTCTGCTATGAAGATGACTATGTACTCATCTTTATTTCATTCTTTGGGTTCTAGGGAAGTTTTGCGCAGGACTTTTCTTAACATATAGCTCCTCTAAATAAATTTATATACACATTCATTGAATACAAGGTTTACTTCTGCTCCTCGTGAACCATTTTAGTGCTCTTTGTATGTATGTTATGTGTTATGTTGCTTGCTTGGTCAAGTTACCTTGTCAAGTTTATTGAAGGAGTTGTATCTGATATTATTAGGCAAATTGCCATGTTTAGCACTTAACATTTCAGTTCTAGATACTTACCCTTTTAGGTGTGTCCTGAAATGGGGTGGGGACGTGTGAAATAGGGGAGGCAGGCTCTTATATTCGGTCAATAGAACCTGCAACATCGAAAGAAGATAACTCGATGTTAAGAATAAAGAGAACAATTAACGAAGAAAGAAGAAGGAGAAGAAAACGAAGGAAGAGAAGGAGGAGGAGAAAGGAGCTGAAATTGTTTAAAAAGTGGGTACAAGTTAAAACTTTTAAAAAAATAGATATAGATTAAATGGGGTCGACCAAATAGGGCGCCCCGTGCAATTTTTACCGTGGACCCCCACCCCAAAAACCCCGCTTCAACTTATGTGTCAGCATTTAGCTAGGCACATAATTTAAGAGCTATGAGATTTTTTGGATATAAAAGCATATTATTGAAGGTAAAATGAAATTTGTAAATATAAACAGTTTTCCCATAAAACGAGCAGAAGGGGTAGTAGTTTCCGGAAATGGCCGTACCACCATAGATAGGATAGGCATCAAGCACATGGGGTGCCAAAATCCAAAGTAGACCTGCAGCTCAAAGCACAAGCAATTTACGTATAAGGTTGCTCTTCTCTGCATTACTGTAGTCAATTACTTATAGTGCAATTATACAAAGGATAGAATGAGTTTGGGATAAGATGGTGTTTGCAGGAAAACGGAGAAGACAAACAGAATATAGAAGCTAATCAAATGGTTCTATACATGCTGCAATTACTTCAACTAAGATGGACAGAGTAATTACCTTCTTGCTAGTGCCGAGCAACAAATTATACGAGTAAAGATAACCATGAGGAAAAAAATGCTCAACTTTTCTACTTTCTTAATCATTAAAAAGAGGCAGCCCGATGCATTAAGCTCCCGCTATGTGCGGGGTCTGGGAAAGGCTGGACCAAAAGGATCTATTGTACACAACCTTCCCCTGCATTTCTACAAGAGGCTGTTTCCACGAATCGAACATGTGACCTCCTTGTCACATGGTAGCAGTTTGCTCATCAGTATTTTGCTAATTTGTGTAGGAAGAATTAAACTTCAAGCTTTCAAATAACAACCATATAACGGAAGATACTAAAACATTTCATGACAAAGAATGCCAATACCAATCCGCAGAAGAGATCCAATTGTTCCTGGAATCCAAAATGGTAGCCAGAGGCTAATTCTAGCATCAGAATGTCAGAAACATAGATTTATCACCAACAGGATCAAACCATATATATTTTGTTCATTAGACACAAATGAAGAGTGACAAGTTGTTATTGTAGAAGGCAACTTGCTGAAAAGCAGAACACCCCTTATAACAAGTCACAATTACTGGCACTGTCAATATCTGCCAGGAATAAATGGTTAAAGCTGACTATACGTTTTACATGACCAGATCCTCACAGTACAGGACACTATTATGAACAAACAAACTTAATGCATGCAGGATCAGGAAGTACGACTCAAAATCATCATTCTGCAGTATTGTTTGGGTTGTTTTGCTCTGTCTGCCGCAGAAAATATCCTCGATACAGTTGCCACTGTTCTGCTATCCTCCTGTTTAACTGCGACTATGCCATCCTGACACAAATGGATGGTTTAGCCATTTGACTTCAGCAAAATAACAGAAAATGAAGAACTCCTTGATCGTTGCATGCAATTTGCCACATAGCTTTTAGGTCTACAACCCATGTACTCTTTTGAGGTCAACCTCATTCCTTCTAAACTTCAACTCCCTACTCATATAAGGCACTCCTATGACTTTCTGAATGTACACATGCACGATACACAAAAGGAAGATTACTGAAACTAGAAATATGTGTGTTCCTCACAATCAACTGTATGATGCAGAGAGGTAGTAGACCAGCTTCAACTAGCTAGGATCACTTGACTTGGAAGCAGAAAAATCAGTCTTCTCTTACAATTTGCTCAAGAGGTTCATACATGATGGTTCAAGTATTGCCTACCTGAATTTAAAAATTACAGTCCATTTCCCTGCAAAAGTAACAGTTGATCCACAATGTTAATTATCAGTTCTATAACTTGAATAAAAGAAGATAGAAGCGCCATTTGACATATATACTCGATCATTTCGTACTCAATAGCATCAAACATGCATAAGTAATTTTCATCCATCCATAACTATTTTAATATTTCCTCCAAATTGGCATCTCTTTCTTTTGGAATCTTTTGAGGATCCGAAAGCCACAGAAAAGATCCAATACTATATTGCTAACCTTAACTGTCACTTGAACGTCAAAGTTCCAAGAAGCCTATCCCTCAGGGAATCACATAATCAACTTCCCTTTCCTTCTTTTACTTCTTCTGATGTGTCTTTGTATTTGGGATTCAGAAAAACCTCGCACTGTTGCCAGGTAAGCAGGTTAACAAGAAAAAAATTCCATGTTACTCCTCCCATCTCAATTTTTTTAAGCATCTTTGATCAGACACAATTTTAAAATGGAAGATTTCTGACACGTAAGGTAGATATACATAAAATATGAAAAGTACTCTTATAGCAAACAATTTGTTTTTCTATCCCGTGGGACCTTCAATAAGTCACATCAATGCAGAATGGAAAAGTTAAATTGTCAGCTTCTAAATGTAGAAAGGTGTCAATTAAGAGTGCCAAGCAAATTGGAACCAGGGGAATAGACAGAGCCAAAAGAGGCACAAATATAAGTAAAATTTGAAGTAATATTAGAGCATATGAGGAATAAACAGTGACGATACATAGCTATTTACATGATATAGCCTCTGCAATCATTTAAGGATTGGTATATTCTATCCACCATGACTACAAACTTTTGCAGAGAATAATGGACTTGAATAAATGTAACTCGACTTAAGTTTTTGCACCGTCTATTTCCAGAATATTACTATAGGCCAATGGCTTTCTACAGTTTCTGAAAGCAGCAAATGAAGAGCTCCTTTTTAGTGCTTTAACCCAAATATGTAGAGACTTGAATCTAGTATTATACATGAGCTGGACTTTAATCATCTTTGATCTTGTTGGGTTACTCCTTTTACTTTTACCTATTACAAAGTAAAAGTATGGAAAACAAATCCTGCAAACTCCTGTTTGTTCCATGGTTGACTAAACAGCCTATTACTAAAGGACCAATAAGTTTGATATCTTTTAAGCATTAGTTCCATCTAGCATAATATATTTGCCTATTTAGTAGCAAGCTGTAGAGAGACAGCCTCAAGGAACTGCAGTACTGCAACTGAGTGCATAGCAAAAAGCAATTCGAAATTCCACATCTAAAGCTATAAGATGATGGCAGGTAACTTTTGATGTCCTATGATAGCGGAAACTACTATAATATTAGTAATACAACCATAAGGACAACTATAGGAGTCAGACAATATATGTGATGTCAGTTATTCTTCTAGAGGAGCCCAAGTGTAACTTGGTTGTAGTTGCTTTTAGATCAATTATATCCTCTAAGAGAAATTGTATGCTTAATTTCTATACGATACTTACAGTTTAGTCTCCGAGAGCATCTTCTATATTTCAAGCAATTGCCATAAGAGACTAGAACCATGGTCTATGAGCAATCTCATGCCACGAATAAAAGATCGTGAATGGCCTTATTGTGATCAGGTAATTCTAAAAAAAAAGTACCTGATAAGAAAAAAGTTTCTAAAGGTCACGCCATGGTTAGAAGTTGGTCCTACTTGTAAAAGAAAATGGATAATAGTTGGTCCCAAAGTTTTCAAGGTACTCAAAGCATTATGCGAAAATTTGGTTCTTCCAAATTCTAGGTCACTGGGTCTTATATTTTATATTTGTAATATTTCTCCCCTACCAGGGATAACAAATGTGGATTATCCATTTCTACATGTTTGGTACATACAAGTTGTATGTACCAAGTTTGTTACAAATACTATGTACCAAGCTTGCTACAAATACTCCCTCCATTTCAATTTATGTGAACCTATTTGACTGGGCACGGAATTTAAGAAAAAAGAGAATTTTTGAACTTGTGGTGTAAAATAAGACACATATTTTGTGGCTATAGATCATTGGATAAAGGTAAATTGCTTCCAAATATAGAAAGGGGTCATTCTTTTTGGCATGGACTAAAAAGAAAATAGGTACAGATAAATTGAAACGGAGGAAGTATAATTAATCGAGGACCGGTGAGAGACTAGGTGAATATATTTTCAACCTGATCATTTGACTTCAGGAATTCCATAACAATTTCTCGTAAGTGTATCATTGCTCTAACAAAGTGATGTTGATCTCCATGTGTTTAGTTACCTTATGAAACACGGGTTACAATACATTATGAAGAACTAGTTGATCCAAATAAATTCGGCTTTCTGATTGCAGTACCTAGTGTATTTAGTTTTGTATTTTTGCTTTGGTTTTCTAATTGGTATACTTGTTGTTGCCCTTCCTTTTACCTATCCTAGCCGAGGGTCTTCTGGAAACAGCGCTCTGTCTTCTTAAAGGTAGGGGTAAGGTCTGTGGTACCCTCCCTAGACCCTACTTGTGGGATTACACTGGGTTTGTTGTTGTTGTTGTTGTTGAGTTCGCAAGTTGCAACAACCGTTGTGTGATACTCTGCTTCTGTCCTAGAGCTAGTAACCACGTTTTGTTTTTTGATCTTACCAACACAAAATTACCTACAATTTTTTTTTTTTTTTTTTGACAAAGTAAATGATATTGGGGGAAAACTCCCAAGAGATATACTAAAAGTAGAGAATCTACAACAAAACCTGATTCTCTACGAAAGATACCCTCATCTGTACAAGAAGGAATCTCAAGGGTGCACCAAAAAGCCATCAAAGCAAAAGAGGCTATTCCTCAATTGTACAAAATCATTTTCAATCCTCTTAAAAGCTCTCCTATTTGTCTCTCCATACGACCCACATAAGAGCCAACAAAGCTACCTCCCATGCCTTTGGTCTTCTTCTCCTACGCCTATAATTAAACCATCCAAAGGTAGAACGTATATTAGAAGGCGATCTTGCTCAATCTACACCTCTGTATCCAATATCTACTCATTTCCTTGATCCTAGACATTAATTCTCTCTTTGGATTTGATTTTATACAAAGGATATATACACTTGCATCCCAATGAGTCACATGGAGAGCACATAAACTAACCTGCGACAGTGACTAGAATGGCAATATCAAGCCAAGTTACAATAAAAACACTTCAATGTACCATACAACTGCCTATATGTGGTGTTGCTTGATTATCACAACATTTCATTTAATGTCTAGTATACAAACGCCAATTCTCCGATTACTCGTTTAACCCATATGGGGTTACAAAAGTTGTTGCCATGGCTTGATATTAAGCTTCCCCCTTGTTGCCATGGCTCAATATAAGCTTCTATACTAGATTGGGCAAAACATTATTTTTCTTACTTTTCCATACTACAAGATTACCACCAACAAAAACACAACATTTTATTGGTGAACCAGCCTAGTCTGCATCAATATATCCAGTATTTCCCATTGTCTTCTGTTAAAATGTGCGATCATCTCATCTAAAAGCTTAAACTGCTAGAGAAAACACTTTTATTTACTTAATTATGTCTTCAACACGCCTCCTAATATGCGGGCTTGGTTCTTTTTAATGAGCCAAGAACGTGAAAATTCTTTTTGATATTGGGTGGCTGTGCGACTTGAATCCAGGACCTCAGCCTGCTCTGATACCATGTTGAAATGTGTGACCATCTTATCTAAAAGCTTAAGATGTTAGAAAGAACACACTTTTATTTATTTAATTATGTCTTCAACATCTTCATACAACCATCCTTAACCTAGTGTATTTTGAGATTCACAAAACATCCTAATGACTAGTACATAGAAACAACCTGAACTGACTCACTGCACCCACAGCAAAAGAAATGTTTATTCAGATAATAGTGACACCGTTTAATTTCCTGACTAGCCTTCGGTGCCTTTCAGGATTTGGACATGGCTTCGCCTGATCTGCTAACAGTTCATTGTCCGGATCAACGGGACTCAATAGGTTGCACTGCATCATATTCCTTAAAAATATCTAATAAATGCCTCCTTTCTCAGTATCATCTCTCCATTAGGTGTTACCAGGAAAGTATTTAGATTTCCTAAATCCTTGGTTTGGAAATGACTGGTTTGATATCCTTTTTAACTGGATTTTCTCATAGTCACCGCCTAAAATGGTTAAGTCATCTACATATAACACCAAATAAACACATTGACCAGGTATGACAATAGTACACTGACTGATCTGCTTCTCTTCATGCTGGATTTATGAAAAAAAGTTTCACTTTAACCATCACAAAAATTTTAAACTTATTAAAAGTTTAAGTCAATACAAGTTAATACCTACTTCCATCAAGTTAAATTAAATTTTCAACTCTTGTCTAATTTTTTTCATGTCAATCTACTTGTGACACCTAATTTTATATGGAGAGAGTAATACTAGTTAGAAAACTAAAACAAATATCAATTACCAACAAATTAATTTAAGGGAGGTGTGGTCATAAGATGATGAAAAAATTGCAGAATTATACTATTATGTCACGCTGCGTTTGTGTGCTAGAGAATGGACTAGAGTAGACTTCAACTCTAAAGCATAAGAAATGAACTTGACTGCTGAAATTTATGTGTCTTATATAAGTAAATTAGGAGGCTCTCAGTATAATGTGCTGATACCAAAAGTACTTAAGCACAAAGATTCACAAGAAACTAGGAATAGGATAAGTCGCTGATGAAAACAAGATTATGATAGATAAGATACAAATTGCTTGTTCGAATGTACCTTTTTTTTAAAGCATCTTTCTTTCTTCTTCCAATGAAATTTGGTCAAGGCTGCTGCTCTAGTAAGTTTAGAAGGATCTATCGTACTTCCACAACCACTGCCACTGGCATCACCACTTCCATTTTTGCCAGCTAACCCATTATCACTTTCTGCATTTGTGCCTCCAGCATTTATAGCCGTGTAGCTTCCATCCTGCGCATTGCTTCCACGGTTACTTCCAGAAGCACTTCTGTTCAAACTCTGATATTCAGGGTTCCCTTCATAAGGCCTAGTTAGAATATTGGACGAAGCACAACTTCGTCCACCCACAGCCAGTTTTTTCAATGAGCAATCAACATGATTGGAAGTGCAACGCTGATCCAGGTCGTTGACATGATGATCTCGGTGGTGCTGATGAGGCTGCTGAATTAGGATGTCAGTGTGAGAGCCTTGCGGAGCAAGACTGGTTGTGGCTTGCATGTTACAAGGCTTAACTTGTTGCCCTTGCTGAGGAGAGATTCTGAAGTCAATTTTTACAGGCTTGAAAGCTGACGATGGTTGCAAATCGTTAATTGTCGATGTTGCTTCTGACTTATCTATAGAAAGTAATAGCTCCTTAGGAAGTTTATTAGTGGTGGACCCCATATCTATATTATTGCCCGTTCCATTTGAGGTTGGATGTTGTAATTTCTCATTTGTCTGAGTTGGAATATCACATACAGGCTCTTTCTTGGCAACTTCTTGGCTATTATCAATTAAAGAACTACTTAGGGTGATCCCATGAGGAGTCGTCATAGGGTTTGAGGACAAATTATACCTGCAAAATAGTCCACCCACAGAGCAAAAGGTAAATTGCTGAAAGTTCCCATCCAACAAAGGAAATCAGCAGTAGCTCTGATAAAATAGTTTAGAAAGCATAAACTAGTAAATATTGTCTCCAAACCTTGAGAAAGCTGAAAGATCTGATCTTCTCAAAACATTACGATCATCTTGAGCAGTTTTCCCTGGTTCTTTTGGTCCTCTTAGCCTTTTCAAACTTAGCTCAAGAAGTGGCTGTTTAGATTCATTAATGGATGCATTATTGCTTTCTAATACAGCTTTGTTCAACTCTCTGCTGTCACTCCGATGATGAGACGTCTCAGCAGTCACATCATGATATTCAGTGGATGGACAATTACGATCTAGATTTGCCTGGTATTTATCCATCTTAAAACTGCTTGAATTGGAATCTATTTCCAGCAGACTGTTCTGTTTCGCCCCAACAAGTTTGGATGGAATCTGGATTGCATTTTCAGATTGTGACTTCTGATTTCTAGGTATGCCTATGAGGGAGGGTTTTCCCTTTGCAATGTAATCTTCAATGAAACACATGATTGATACATTTTCAGTCAACTATGAAAAGCTAGAACCAAAGAGGAGAAAAAGATGAGTAATACTCATTACCAGGTTTTTCTTCTCCTACTTGCCATTTTCTTTTGGTGGTTATGTGTGCACTCCTGTTAGCAGCGGTTTCTGCATTTGAATGAAGAACCTGTGCACAAGTGCTGTCTGAACACTCAGGTAACAGATTCCGTGGAGGTACTGCCTGAGAGCTATCAACTTCAACAGCTTGCTTTGTCCAGGAACTCTGCAAAATAAAAATTTCAGACTCAAAGAAATATTATTTAAATGATTCTGTACTTCTATTAGCCATTAAGCATGGGAATTTTAATGCTTAACTGGGACATCATAATAGAACTATTATGTTGAATTGTAATGATAATGTGACTAAAGAAAAACACATTAAATTTTGGAGTTTTTACTTCTTTCCTTTCTGTAAGAAACTTATATAACCATTGCTTTCAATTGCTAGGACATCTAAAATTATCTAAGTCACAATGGACTAACCAATGCACTCTAACTCAAATGAAGTCTTACATTTCTACCTCGTTTATTTGCTGCAGAATTTAGTGTTCTTAATGTGTGAATATACTGCCTCAGACTCTCGTCTACATATACTAATCAGTAGAACATTTCGAAGAAAAAAAAAAGAGGAAATCACCTCAATTATCTAATGCTTCAAATAACTATGAAAGAGGAGTCCTAGCCCATTTTCGAGGCTGTTGCTATCATTTGTTATTTTCTGCATATGAATAAATGAAAAATAAGCTAAAAGGCAGATTTTGCACAATGTCCTTTATTTTTTAGTGAAGGCAACCAAATGTCAGTACCTGTGTGCCACTTCCATCATCACTGCCGTTTCCAACATTTAGGTCATCGCTCCCATTATCTTCCCCATCATTGCTACCACTGTTGTTTTCAGACTTCTTGCTTTTTGATTTTATAGATTTTTGGGTTTGAGTACCACTTTCGCTCCCACTTCCACTAGACTGAGAAAATGAAAATGAATTAATCACAGCAGTACAGAAAACACTGGGAAGGCTAGCTTTAAAAGGTGAGTACAGAAATGGCATATTACACACAACTAAGAAACAGCCTATAACTAGAAAAACAGCCCATTGAACAAATTAGCAGACACTAATCTCCATAACTAACAATAACTGATAATTCAGGTATGTGGATGGACATCAGTGCATCAGCCATTCATTTTACACCAAGAAGCTTAGAAGAAAAAGAATCTTGAGAGTAATGGTGCCTCACACTGTGGCATCTTCTCCACACATGCTGCCACAGGTTCTTAAGCTCATTCTTCCGTATAGGTTTTACCAGGAAGTCAACTGCACCTTTTGACAAACACTTGAAGACTAAACCCATTGAATCGTGAGATGACATCACTGCACACAGCCCTCATCAGGTGTTAATAGTATCAAATCAAAATTAAACATAGTGTAGTAAGACTTTTACAATAGGCGCATTGGCCAACATAGCAAGGGTTACTTACTGATCACAGGAATAGTCTTGTGTGCGTAGTGGCTCATGATTTTGCATAGAAGGCCTAAGCCTGACAAACAAGGCATTACAACCTCTGTTAACACTAGATCAATATGATAGGTCAGGTTTTCCAGTATCTTCCAAGCTTGCAATCCATTGGCTGCTTCTATAACTGCAAATAACAAGGTTTATGAGATGATAATAAAGAATACAAAAGTGATAAGAGAGCAACCACACAAAAGATATTTACAACAAATACAGCAGATACTACTCATGAGTTTAGAGTGTAAATAAAAGGGAAAAGCGTAGAGAAGCACTTAGGTTCCTATTACCAAATATCACACAAAATGAAACTTGAAACTTCATATTAAGTTGAAGTGAAATATTTATCAGTATGAACACCATGAAAGATTTCTGCTGCCAGTATACAGTTTCATAAACAAGATTCACAAATTTAGATACAAATTAGATGAACATATTTATGTTTTAGTTTAAACTGCCAGATTAACCTAAGGAATGGAACTAAGTTGCTAGATATGGAAAACTTTGTCCTCCCTTTTCAAGAGCCTTGTATAAGGGCCGCTCTCCCTTCCTTTCTATCTTCACGTGTCAAGTTCCGATTGGATCATGTCTTCTCTTAAAAGTTTTACAGAAAACAAGTGTTGAACACTTGAGCCAGCATTAATGATTAACTGAACCACATCAAACTTGATCTAAATATTTATCATGCTCGAACTTGGGCTCAATCAAGTTGTTGGCGAGACTCCAACTTAAATTATTTAAGCATATTTATTGTTGATATCTGATTATTATAAGATGCACATAAATGAAATATTAAGTGTAAAACAGAAATCTTACTGCTGATAGGATTAATATATTTATGTCACTGGCCCTTGTGGATTTCTCAATTATAAAAAGATGGATTAATACATTTTAATAAAATAACTTTAATAAAAGGTGGTCCACTCGCTTTTCAGGAATCGGATAATACCCTCCATAAATCATTGTTTAAGAAGACAAATATGTCATGTCTTACTCAGTATGTGAAACCCTCAGCTCAACCAACAACTGAATCCAACAAGAAGTCCAGCTAGCTCATCTATTAGGCATCTCCATCGTTGTTGTTAGAGACTCATTTAAGGCACACTTAACCCTTGAAACTTAGTTTAAGCTAGGTTGTGTGTTTTCCCTCGCTTAGTGTAGGGGCTAAGGTGTTAAAGCGAGCGCCTCATAACCCTCAGCGCTGTCTTTAAGAGGTCATTACTACAACAACCATTGTTACTACTATTATGCCTCAGTCCCAAACAAGTTAAGATCGCGTATATGAATCTTCAAGACCGTGTTACTCCATTTGAACTCATCTCTGGCCAATATTATACAAAACAAAAAATAAAAAATAAAAAATAAATAAAAAGTACTAAAAGTTCTTTATATTTCCTACTGATTAAATCTCTGAAAGGCTAAACAACTCATAGAAAAGCATAAGACGTAAAGTAAAAGTGCTAACATGACTAAAACATATTTCAACTAATAGGTATAGCCTATATAGATTTTTGTTCTTCCATCATGCCTTATCTTTCGCTAAGTTTGCATGGATCCCAAGAGATTATAGGTCTTTCGAGACAACCTCCTTTCAAGTGATTTTAGGTCTAACTCATCTTTTTTAACAAACTTCACTCACCATAGTTTCACATCTATGGAACGCAGCAGTTAGTGGTCGACCCGAGACATGACTAAACCATCTCAAGCGACCTTTTATCATTTTATCTTCAATTTGTACTACTTGAACCTTCTCGTGAATGTGGTCATTTCTAATCTCGTCTAATCTTATATGATTGCACATCCATCTTAGCATCCACATCTCTATGACTGATGTATCGGATTTTAGCGGCTCAACATTCACCTCATATAACATTGCTTGACTTATAGCTGTTCTATAGAACTTACCCTTCATTTTGGTAGACATCCTTCCATCACATACACCTCAGTAGCAGTTCTCCATTCAACCATCCAATTTTGATTATATGTGTAACATCTTGATCTATCATTCCGTTATCTTGGAACAACGAGCCTAAATATCTTAGTTGTTCGCATTGGACATCGCAATCCCATCAAATACATTAATTGTTAAAAAATGTTACGAATGAAATTTTAGTCGTTAACAATAAGAAATAAAATTTTAGAATAAGAAAACTAGCTCCCAAAAACATGAACCCGCATCTTTTCATCTAAATCAGAAATTTAAGATGATTTTCCAACTTGATTGATATGATTTTTACTTCATATATTCCACTAAATTATACCCCTACTAGTTATTTCAATTCGCTTGTTAAAATAGTTACACTTTTTGTTGTATTATACATACATCTTTTTATTTTTTCATAAAAGGAAAGCTATGCAGATACAAGAACAACCTAGGGTTTTTTTAAAAAAAAAAAAAACCAATGATAACTATTTGCTAACATTGCATCAAGCTAAAACTCAAACTTGACAATAGTAAATAACACAGAACTAACCTTCATAATTGCAATTTCGAAGTAAAGCAGAGACGACATGTCGTGTAGAATCATCATTCTCCACCAGAAGCACTTTAATGGAGGTGACATGAAGAAATTGTTCCCAACAGACTACCGACCCTTGACTCTGTTGCTGTTGTTGCAATTTCAAACCACCTTGAGCTTGCAATGTGTTCCCTCTCACATCTATTCTATCACTATTGGTTGTATTAGTGTTAATCTTATTATCCTGAACCACATTTAGCCTCTCATGCGAAATCCCATCTCCAATAACCTTGTCCTCATCTGGCATTTCTCTTTCTTCATCACCAACTATAGTCATTGAAACACTCCCTGCGAACCAGATCCAAAAATACTAATGCGAAGGAAGATGTGGTACCGGCATAATCTCTCATAAATCCTTGTCAGCTAAACCAAACTGCGCATTGCTTCTTCATCAAGAACCCAAATTCTTCATAACAAACCCTCTCAAACCTATTCCACATTAGAAATGTTAGACGATTAATCGAATAATCGAGGTAAAACACAAGGTAAATTTCTTCTCATCAGCCTAAGCCATAGTAGGCAGAGTTACCCAGTACCTCTACTGATGGAAGGTAGCAGGCACCTGATGGAATAGACGAGGTGGCACAAACTGACCCAAACACTACCGTCATAAAAATACGATCAATTGAATAACAAAATCAATAGTATTGAAATACTACTTAATAATTACACACTAAACCGTAGTACTAACCAGCACAGAGAATGATACTAAGCATATGATACAATTGCATAGCAGAAAGACACATACCTAAAACAAAAATAGACATATAGCTACAATATATACTTGAATTTGATGATAATTAATAGAGACGCACCTTCTGAGGTCATCGAGAAAGCAGTTAAAGGGATTGCTTTTTCAATCGAAATTCCGTTAAACCCAGCAAAAAATAGAGCAATTGAGTCATGAAAACTGATTTGGAGAGAAAATTATTAATTATATCATAATGAATTTTACAGAAAATTAAGGAACAGATATAAAAATGAATTGCTTTATCGAGTAAAAACCAAAAGGGGTTTCTAACTGTTTTTCTCACAGGGAGATTTTGGTTGTACGAAGAAACACTTTACTACTATATCCACGGAAAGTTAATTATGAGGTAATAGTAAGAAACCAGGAAGTTGGGACGAATTGAAGCAGATGACGTGGACAAAATGTAGGCCCCATAGTCTCCACGTAGGATGAGATATGCCACATCAGTCAATATCCTGAGGCAGAATCAAAAGAAGGATATCGAGGGCTTGGGCCGAATCAGGACAGATTTAAAGGAGGGACACGTGGCAACTGCTGAGCATTTTAGATATTTTTTCGATTTAAGAGACAACGTCGACGTCAGTGGTTTCACAGTTTCAGTTTGCCTTGTCAGATGCCAACACTGAAATGAAATGACGGTTCTGACGGCGTTAAATTTTCGTCAGGAAGTTATATAAATACCCTTTGATAAACATGTGGTTAGGCAGAAATATCTAAAAGTGAATATCTGCACGGGCAACTTTTGGTTTGTACATGTGCACACACACATTTTTGGTATACTCCATTCTTTCAATTAATCTCAGCCGTTGAATCATTAATCATGTCACCATCAAGTTTTCACAATAACGTCAAATTCTGCCAAATTGACAAACAATAACTAATCCCTCCTTTTCATATTATATACGAGGTAATTTGACTCGGTACGGAGTTTAAGAAAAAAGAAGAAGACTTTTAAAATTTGTGGTCTTAAAAGCTTAAGGTGTAAAAAGTTTGTGGGGCTATGTCATTTGTGTTGTTATAAAAACTTCTCATTAAGGGTAAATGGGTAAAATGAAAGAGTTTAAAGTTGAATTATTTCCAAATTTAAAAATGTGTTATTTGTTTTGAAACAAACTAAAAAGAAAAGTAACTCTAGTAGAATGTCACCTAACACTAGTACTCTTATCATTAAATTTGTATGACTAATTTTTCACCTAAAGCTTTCATGTTATATTTAATAACATCAAAAAGATTTTCATGAAATATTTAAAATCACATGTTTGTATATGTACTTTTGATTCACGTTACAATTCCTAAAAAAAAATTATGTCCTCTTAAAATAGTTATTTCAATAAAAATGGAAAGAACGCTTCATTATAATACATCTCTCAAAATATTTACGGACAACTTTTACCTAAAAAAAGTGTGTATATATATTTTTAATGCCCTTCTTTTGGAGTAAGGTATAAATAAAGACATACTATTTAAAAGGCCGAATTGGTCGGGTCCCTCCTGAACATGACAATTTTTATTCAATTTATTTTTCACCATTATGTTAGCTTAAATGCCCTCTATTAGGTGAAGGGGTAAAAGTTATCAAGTTTAAAGGAATCCTGAATTTTGCCTATCTAAAACGAGCGACATACTATATATTACGAGCAAATGTATCACCACTAATGTTTAACTTTTTGGGAGTGGGTTTTGAAGAATTAGGAGTAAGATGAGGAAGACGACAGATATGATGAAACCATGCGGCTGCTTTTCTAGATCTTTTTTCCCCACCCTTTTCTTTTCATTAGTTTTTGGATTGTTCTCTTGGCTATATTTGGATTTTGCTATTTAACGACTAATTAAAGTATTCCTTTGACGTTTGACATTAGTTTTTAACAATACTCCTAAAATGCCGATACTCTTATAAAATAAAAGCAATTTAGTAAAACATGAACAAGAAATAGAGATAGAGAGAATGAAGAGATTTTCTTCTTCAATTGTGTATTTTTTCCTATCTATTACAAGGCCTTTATATAGGCATAAAAAGTGAAGAAAATATGTCATGGAATATGTCATTGAACATACAAATTATGTCATTGAATATGTCATTAAACATTTTAGATGAAGATCATGGAAGAAGAGTAGACATCCACCATAATGTGATATTCATCATAATACTCCCCCCTGGATGTCCATAGATAATGTGCCTCGTTAAAAACTCTCTAAAAAAAATATTGGGATGTACATAGTTATTTATGATATGCATTGCTTGCTGCCTCATTAAAAACCTTACCAGGAAAACCCAGTGGGACAAAACCTTGGTTAAGGAAAAGAGTGCAGCGTATAGTTACTCCCCCTGATGAAAAATCACTTAATGTCTCGAAGACGACGCATTCCAATCTTATATATCAGCTTTTCAAATATTGAGGTTGGTAATGCCTTAGTGAACAGATCAGCCAAATTATCACTTGAACGAACTTGTTGTACATCTATTTCACCATTCTTCTGAAGATCATGAGTGAAAAAGAATTTTGGTGAAATGTGTTTTGTTCTATCTCCTTTGATATATCCTCCTTTCAATTGAGCTATGCATGCAGCATTGTCTTCATACAATATTGTTGGAATATTCTCTTTCGAAGAAAAACCACATGTTTGCTGAATGTGTTGAGTTATAGATCTTAACCAAACGCATTCTCGACTTGCTTCGTGAATGGCTATTATCTCTGCATGATTTGAAGAAGTAGCAACCATAGTTTGTTTTGTCGAACGCCATGATATGGCTGTACCTCCACTTGTAAATAAATAGCCTGTCTGAGATCGACCTTTGTGTGGATCAGACAAATATCCTGCATCTGCATAACCAATCAATGATGGCTTGGATTCGTTTGAATAAAATAAACCCATATCAATGGTCCCTTGGAGGTATCTGAATATATGTTTAATACCATTCCAGTGTCTTTGTGTTGGCGAAGTACTAAATCTTGCCAATAAACTTACTGAGAAAGCTATATCTGGTCGGGAATTATTGGCAAGATACATTAATGCCCCAATTGCACTAAGATATGGTACTTCGGCACCAAGAAGCTCTTCATCATTTTCATGAGGTCGGAATGGATCTTTCTTTATATCAAGTGATCTCACAACCATCGGGGTACTCAATGGATGTGCTTTATCCATATAGAATCGCTTTAAAATCTTTTCGGTGTATGTTGATTGATGGACAAATATTCCATCTTTCATATACTCAATTTGTAGACCAAGACAAAATTTTGTCTTTCCAAGATCTTTCATTTCAAATTCTTTCTTCAAACAGTCTACTGTTTTTGGAAGCTCCCCAGGAGTTCCAATGATATTTAAATCATCAACATACACAGCGATTATAACAAATTCAGATCCAGACCTTTTTATAAAGACACAAGGACAAATTGGATCATTCTTGTACCCTTCTTTCAACAGGTATTCACTCAGGCGATTGTACCACATACGACCTGATTGTTTCAATCCGTATAAAGATTTCTGAAGCTTTATTGAACAAGTTTCTCGAAAACTTTTATATGCTTCTGGCACTTTAAATCCCTCAGGTACTTTCATAAAAATTTCGTTGTCTAATGATCCATACAAATAGGCTGTAACAACATCCATTAGATGCATATCAAGTTTTTCTTGCACTGCCATATTTATGAGATACCTGAAGGTGATAGCATCCACTACAGGAGAATATGTCTCCATATAATCAATTCCAGGCCTTTGGGAAAACCCTTGTGCCACAAGTCGTGCTTTATATCTAACGACTTCATTTTTATCATTTCGTTTCCGCACAAAAACCCATTTATACCCTACTGGCTTTATGCCTTCAGGTGTTCGAACTATGGGTCCGAAGACTTCACGTTTTCCAAGTGAAGTTAACTCTGCCTGGATAGCGTCTTTCCATTTTGGCCAATCATTTCTCTGTCTACATTCATTGACAGATTTTGGTTCAAGATCCTCATCTTGTTGCATTATTTCAACAGCAACATTATAAGCAAAAATGTTATCGATAACAACATTATTTCGGTTCCATCTTTTCCCGGTTGAGACGTAACTTATTGATATCTCTTCATTTTCATTATTTTCAGGTACCTGGACCTCCCCTAAGGTCTTATCATTTGTTACGTCTTGGGGCTCTTCTTGAGCCACTACCTCCGTGTTATGTTCACTTTGATCATTTGCTCCTTTTCTTCTTCGAGGATTTTATCTTTAGAACCGATTGGTCTACCACGTTTCAAGCATGGCTTAGACTCATTTGCTTTATAACTCAACACATTCAACAAACATGTGGTTTTTCTTCGAAAGAGAATATTCCAACAATATTGTATGAAGACAATGCTGCATGCATAGCTCAATTGTTATCCCAGTTGAAATACAATAATCATTAAAGGCTTGGGATGTAAACTCACCAACATTATCAAGACGGATTGTCTTAATTGCATAATCTGGAAATTGTGCTCTTAACTTTATTATTTGAGCCAACAATCTCGCAAATGCCATATTGCGAGTTGATAGTAAGCACACATATGACCATCTTGTAGATGCATCTATCAAAACCATATAATATTTAAATGATCCACATGGAGGGTGAATGTGACCACATATCACCTTGTATACGTTCCAGAAATGCAGGGGATTCCATCCTAACTTTAATAGTTGATGGTCTAATAATTAATTTTCCTTGAAAACATGCAGTACAAGAGAATTCCTTAAATTGAAGAATTTTCTGATTCTTCATTGCATGTCCATGTGAATTCTCAATTATTTTACGCATCATATTAGAACCAGGATGGCCCAACCGGTCATGCCAAATAATAAAATTATCTTGATTAGTAAACTTCTTGTTTACTACGGCATGTGTTTCAATCCTGCTAATACTTGTGTAGTATAAGCCGGAGGAAAAAGCGGGTAACATTTCAAGCACATATTTCTTACCGGACGTTATTGTAGTAATATAAAGATATTCAATCTTTTCATCATTTGTAGTCTCAATATGATAGCCATTTTGGCGAATATCTTTGAAACTTAATAAGTTTCTTTGAGATTTACTACAATATAGTGCTTCATCAATAGCCAAATTTATTCCTCCTGGTAGTAATAAATTGGCTCTTCCAGAACCTTCAATTAATCTTGTACTACCGGATATTGTATTAACATTCGCTTCTTTCATTACCAAATAAGAGAAATATCTCTTATCTTTTAAAATAGTGTGTGTTGTAGCACTATCCAGAAGACATATATCATCTTTATTAATCTTGAGTCCAACTGAAGACTGTGGAATTTTCATATTCTTCATAAAAAAAAAGACAAATAATACATCATAAGAAATATGAAAGACAAGCAAAAAAAAAACATTAAGAAATACATTAGAAATATAGAAACTAGCAACACATGATGCATTAGGAAAATACACTCAAGAAAAAATAAACTAGTTGCAAACATAAACATAACAACTTTTATAACTTCATTCCCCAGTAAGATGATTCATTCTTCAGTCAATATCCTCAAAGAAGTCTCCAACTTCTAAATGAGTAATATTTGTTAGGCCTTCAAAATCATCATCTTTATATGCAGGATGTGCCTTAGAATCATATTTATTTGAGGGACCTGCTTCATCATTATTATTTTGAAAGGTCAAGTGTGCCTCCACATTATTTTCTTTTTTCTTGAGGGAGGCTTGATAAAGTTTGACAAAATATTCTGGCGTACGACAAATGCGTGCACAATGACCTCTCATACCACATCGGTGACACATACTAGCTTTACCTTTTGAATGATTAATTTGAGAACCCTTATTGTTCTCCAATTTATTTCTACCATAATGACGATAATTGTTTCGCCCCCTGCCACATCCACGTTTACGACCATGTCCACGACCACGGTAATTATTTTGTTTTCTTTCAAACTTATCATATGTTGCTACAACATTCACTTCCGGAAATGGAGCTGACCCAATGGGACGGGCTTCATGATTTTTCATTAATAGAGTATTATTCTGCTCAGCCACAAGTAGGCATGTGATTAACTCAGAATATTTCTTAAAACCTTTTTCACGGTATTGTTGTTGTAGCACCACATTTGAAGCGTGAAAAGTAGAAAATATTTTTTCCAATAAGTCCTCATCTGTGATAGTGTCTCCACATAATTTTAATAGAGAACTTACTTTAAAGATAGCAGAATTATACTCACTTACGGTTTTAAAGTCTTGCAACCTTAAATGTATCCACTCATACCGAGCTTTCGGTAATACCGTAAGTTTTAGGTGGTCATATCGATCCTTCAAATTAATCCATAATTCAAGTGGATCTTTTACTGTTAAATATATTAGTTTTTAACCCTTCATGTAAATGATGGCGAAGGAAAATCATGGCCTTCGCTTTATCCTGATTTGATGCTTCATTTCCTTGTATAATCGTATTTTCAAGACCTTTAGCGTCAAGGTGAATTTCAGCATCAAGGACCCATGATAAATAGTTCTTCCCGGTGATGTCAAGTGCCACAAATTCAAGTTTTGATAAATTTGACATAGTGAAAACTATCATAAAAGATGAATAAGTTAGAGAAATAATTATAATAATAAACAATTAATGAAAACAAAACGATTAAGGTAAAAGAAATGAAAATAGAGCTATATCATGTTAACAATCTACTATTTCATTTTATTCTTGCCATAAAGTAGAAATTATATATTGTTTCATTTCACTTTATATTATTGATATATATATATATATATATATATATATGTTAATAGAATTTAACGTTTTATTAGTTGCAGTGACTAGATAATGTATACACTACATACATATGCATACATTTTTTTTAATGGTATTGTGTCAGGTGTGAAAAACAACATGATAAACAAAAATATGAAAAAGGGAACAACAACATGAATGATGTAAATTATCAAAAATTGCAAAGAAAAATTTAGGTTGTAAGAATTAAGCATATGATATATGTACTGCCATAAATAAAATGATTATAATGATACATACCTCAATAAAATATGGCTCAACTTAGCTGGAGTTAAGAATAAAATTAGAGCTTCGTGCTGATAACGTGTTATAAAATAAAAGCAATTTAGTAAAACATGAACAAGAAATAGAGATAGAGAGAATGAAGAGATTTTCTTCTTCAATTGTGTATTTTTTCCTATCTATTACAAGGCCTTTATATAGGCATAAAAAGTGAAGAAAATATGTCATGGAATATATCATTGAACATACAAATTATGTCATTGAATATGTCATTAAGCATTTTAGATGAAGATCATGGAAAAAGAGTAGACATCCACCATAATGTGATATTCATCATAACAGACACCACATTATTCATTTTAAGTCACATCAGCGCACAATTACTTTGATTAATTAAATTAGGTACCAGACTTTGCTTATCTTTTTCTCTCTTTTCTTTTTCTTTTTCTTTTTCTTTTTCTGTGGTTGCTTTTTATGGTAGGATTTCCTAAAAAACACTCAAATTATGCACCATATCAGGAGAGCAAATAAAGAAATTTTACATATATTTATTAACAAAAAATATAATCCAACAAGTTCTCCTTTACACTACTTTGTCATTAAAGGACCGAGAAACTCAATTTTTGTTAATAACGAAGTCAGTTTCCACAAGCAAATAGCAACTCATTCACTGTTAAAAGAAAATAACCCTAAATGTAGGAGGATAAGTAAGGATAATTGTGATTGCCCATGACGGAGGGCAAGCTGAGGGCGGGTCAAAAAGGACTGACAGACTTCTGAAGAAGGGGTGTATATGTCACCTTAGGCGAATTTCATATCGGAATGTGAGAAGAAAGTGAAGAGTTATATAAGGCAAGAGTTAAGTTTACATGGTACGCCCTCTTTAGGGTTCGAGGCGGCGCTGCCCAAAAAGATAAATTCGTGCGGGCTTAGACCCCAAAGCAGACAATACGTACCATGGGCTTGGATCGTGACAATAATATTTGAAATCATCTTTGCAAAATCTACAAACGATTTTCTTCTTTTTATTCTGAATTTCAAGGGTTTTCTCTTAACCATTAGCAATAGAGGATGTGAGAGAAGCACCAAGAGGCATGACTAATTTTACATTCCAATTAGGGCAATGATCCAATAAGATACAAGGTGCTTAAATGGAGTAATATAAAGAGTGATAATTCATATGGTCGACCGCAATTTGCTTAAATTTGAGAGATAATTGTTCTTGCATATAATAAAATAAAGAATAATGAACGAAAATCTGGAAAAATGACTATAAGATATATCTTCTTTAATTCTGGTAATATATTCTTCTTCCATATTGGAAGTTACCCTTAGGAGATGAAACTATACGGAAAATGAAATACATTTCAGTGTAACAAGCTTAATTTAGAGGAAGCAATTTAAGCCTAAAGCTTGAAGTAGCTAAGTAATAGAACAGTTCTTTGAATTGGAGTTTTTTTTTTTTTTTTTTTTTTGTAATTTATAAAAAAATAAAAGTATGACCAATGACGGTTGCATTGCCTAACTTATGCCTGCGTCAATAAGTTCAATTTCCCATGAAAAACACATGTTAAAATATCTAAGCAGCTACCATTTCAAGCTGCTTCTCTGGCCCAACTTTTTTTTTTAGGTCAAAATTGGTTTCTTTTATCATGAGACATAACATGTGTGTAGGTTAGATATAGTCTTTTCAGCTACGATTTAAGAAAGAATGAAAGATAATATGTGTATATAAATATATACTAGTTTCTATGTACGTGCATCGTGGATCTTTGATCAATTATTTATACGAATAAAAATATTTTTATTAAAACAAAGAAGAAGAAATAATTGTTATAAAGCAATTGGCCTAGATAAAATGCAACTATCTTTTAAATATTGAAAATCAATATTATTTACATTAACATAATACTTAAATTTAAAAAGATTGGATATCATCTGGACCAACAAAAATGATCTATTAATTAATTAAGTTAGTTCGACAGTATTTGTTGCCTGCCTAAAATAAGCTTTGTGAATAAGCAATCCATAATCTCATGTTACAATTTGCTGACCGAGTATCTAGTACCTTAAGATGGAAATTCGGGTAAAAGTGGACTTTTATATTTGCTTCTTCGAATGGGTGTACTTCTACTATAAAAATATGCATTGTGTTTAGACAATATAGTCGTATCTTTGTTTAACCAAAAATTTGAGTCTTTGGTCAAAGCTAAAAAGAAATTCGGGTTACTGATAATCAAGAGACAAAAATAAAATACTTTTGAGAATGATGGTAAAACAACAAATAGTTTTGTATTTCAATGAATTCTCAATAGTCTTCCGTGTCCTTACAAATGATGATACTTCTTTCTTTTATAGGTAATTCTAGGTAAAGGAATGAAGCCTCAGCTTTAATGGTATAATTATGAGTAATAAATGATATTAAATAAGCCGTTATACAATCATTCCTATTAAATACCAATTTTCTAACGTATCAGGTATTTAATAATGAATTTGGACTCCTTTTTGTCATCAGATCTTTGTCTTTAATGCCTTCTAATCCGTTGGCTGTAAATGACTTGAATTGGTACGAGACTCGTATCTGCACTTCGTCTCGTACCTATTTAAATTCCTCTTCCCGTGGTTGTCTCCATCCGTGCCTCTTAGTCAATTGTTGCGCTTTGACCATTTAACCAAACCACGTGTCATGCCACGTCATCTTTAATATAAACTCAGTTTTTTCCCAATACAGATAGTCCCCCCCACTTTGCATTTATTTATCAATTAAATAATTGGGAAGTGGATCTTCATAAAAAAGGAATTTTCGTCACAATTAATGCTTATGACAATATTAACGCCTCAGTAGTCTTTTCCATTTAATGTTCCGCCCATGTGTCATTTTCTGATTGATTATGCTATTTACACCCTTTTTCAAGACTTCTTCATTCTCACTATTCACGAAGTGATAGTTGCCTTTATTATAGGCTTTCCATCATTACACTTCTAAGGTTGACGGTTCCCATTATATACATAACTTTTTCTTCCTTTGTCTTCTTCACAAATCTTCAGCAAACACTTTCTTCTTTATTTCTACTTTCTTTCGACTTATCCTTCCTAACAATGTCTTCTTCAAACCCTAACCGTAAAAAAGTTCCAATTCTAGACCAATTCCCCAACGCCCCTGTTAGACACAGAAGAGGCGGAGGAGGTAGGCTTCGAACAGGGTTAGAATCTACTCGAGGCGGCTCCTCTGGTTCTTCTTCAAGGAGTTCTATCCCAAAGGCCCCCTCTTCTAAAAGTAGAGAAATTCTTGATTCTTCTCAAGAACCCTCAGTTGATGAGATAGTTCCCAGCGATTTATCTTTTGAAAGTGACAAAACGTCTCTTCAAAAGCAAATTGCAAATTTAGAAAAAGCCGATACTTACCCTACAATATTAACCGAGCTTACAATCCCCACCATAAGAAAAGATTGTAACTGGAAGGATAGTCTTCGAATGCCAATTCCTTCCCCAAATCAAAGAATTTCCTCCTTTAGAAGTGGGTATTCTTTTGTTTATACTTACCCCTTCACTTTAGGTTTTAATCCTCCGATTGACCCAGTTATTCTTGATTTTTGCCATTTCTTTACAATTTGTTTGGCCCAAATCGGTCCACTAGTGTGGAGAACAGTGGCTTGTTTGAGATACTTATCCTCCAAAGCCAATTTCAATTTCACCTTCTCTCACCTCATTCATTTATACCACCCTAACTTAATACGCCATGGGGTTTTTACCTTAACTGCAAGGAGTAAAAAAGTTCTGGTAAATCCTGAAGATGACAAAGATCGTGGATGGTATATCCGTTACGTTGTTGTTCGTACGGTGGACTTGATTGGCGAAACAAATACTCCCTTCCCTGAGAAGTGGAATTTTGAACGTAGGTTTCCTTTTATTTACCGTACCTACTTTTGAGAATTTCAAAAGAAATTTTGTTTTTAACCTCGTCTCTTCTTGGTTTTTTGTAGCAACCATGGGAGATGTGGAACCTATTCCCAACTTTCGTGGTTGGGTATACTCACTTTTGAAGATTGCTTCTAGGGAACAAAGAACTTGGAAATCGATTTCTTCCTTACATGGCTGGAAGGTCAAAACACATGGTATGCCCCTTTTTATATGTTTTCTTTTACATGTTAAGCATTTTTTCCTCAATTTTGATCATGTATATCCATCCTTTAATCAGGATTTGGCGTTAGAGGAATGACGACTGAAGTAGTTATGGCCATTCGCATGTCTGCGAATGCTACTCTTGATTTGGATAAGGCTCGAGCCTTGCTGCCAAAAAGGAAAGTTATAAAAGAAAGTTCTGAAGAAGAGGAAGGTACCTCCCTAATTACCAGGCCAAGGGTCAGGAGTCGAATAATCATTGATGATGAAATTGAAGACACTCCTGCTCGAACCTCCACCACTGAGCCTGTTTTGATTCATTCTGACGAGGACACCGAACTAAGAGATAATAATGAGTCAATTCAGCATCTTTTTGATAGTGGTTTCGGGAGTGGCGAGCTCGGCCCTGTTTTTGATGAAGCTCATCTTTCCTCATTCGTTCCTATTTCCTCCATTCCTCTGCCAACCGTAAGTATTTCTTTACCAGTTTTGACGACTTCCGTTCTTTTGCCAGTTTCTACCGCTCCTATGTCCGTTCCTGCGTTGGTTTCTACATCTTCTCCTTCCATTCCTATTTCTATATCTTCTCCTTCCATTCCTTCCATTGCTCCTCTTCCCTCTGTTCATCATACAGAGACGGGTTCTAGCAGTGGAAGTATGGCTATGAGAAGTGTTACTCTGGAAGTTCCTGCCAATCATAGCCTCTTGAGAAAGACTGGTAGAGCCGATGTTTGGCTCGAGCCCCTAATTGGAGATATTGAGAAGAAGAAGATGGAGAGCCATAGTTGCTTGACTCTGATGAATGACATAGTTCATTCTACTTTGAAGGTATTTTTCCTCTTCTTACCAACAAGTTTTTTTTCTAATTATCTTCAATCCCTTATTTCTATGAGTTGCCTCTGTAGGCTAACCTCATTGGTACGGAATTAATGGGAAGAATTTTCCTTCTAGAAAGAAAAGCCCGTGAGTCTGAAAAAACTGTCCACGAGGCCGAAGAAATAGCCAGGGGAGCCCAGCTTGAAGCAGCCAATTGGAAAGAACAGTTTGAGAATGCTCAAGGGACCATAGAGGAGTTGCAAGAAAATAAAAACCTCCTGGAGCAGCAAAACCGTGGTTTGACTTCTGAACTGGCAACTGCCAAGGCTTCTTCAAGCCAATTTAAAAGAGACAAAGAGCTTTTGGAATGCTCTTTGTCAGAACAATTATCAAAGTCTAGTGAAGAAGTTAGGGAGCTTAAGACACTTTTGGCTAAGAAAGAAGAGTATGCAAGAGAGTTAGTGCAAAGCTTGACTCAAGCTCAAGCTGACTTACAAACCTCCTCTGACGAGATTCATGCTTTGAAAAGTTCTCATGCCTCTCGTGAACCTTTCCTTGATTCCCATTTAGCTGAGCACCAAATCTTAAAAAACGATCTTGCTATGTGGGAAAAGGAATATGGACTTCTGTAGGAGAACTTCAACATAGAGGTGAGTTGGCTTTCCTAAAATCTCGCCATGATGCTTTGATGGAAGCTGCTCAAGAAGGCTTTGATTTGCAGTCTGAACTGGCCAAAGTCGTAGATACCATCGAGAAAAGTCAACAATCTACTGATACTCCTTCTCATGTACTTGAAGCTCCTGGAACGGAAGAACTTTTAAAAGAAGAAGTGGCTACTGCAGCAATTGGGGTTGCAATTCCTGCTCCCGAGGGTGAAACTTCTGATGTTCCAAACCCTTCAGTGACTAGCTGAAAATGAAACTACTGTAAGGGATCTTTTGATGAAGTCCCCAGTCATCATAATGGGCCATTTGTAAAAAACAAATATTTTGTTGACTAAGTTTGTACTTAGTTTTTTTATATAAAGAAGTTTTATCGGTTCTTCTGTATATTCTATTCTTGCCTATTTATCTAGGACTTATGGAATAGCTTAGCATTTTTGTCCTTTTAAAATGCTTTATGATTCTTCTCATGGATTATCAACAGGAGGCTTATAAAAGAGGGCCCTTTTATTTTATCGACACTTAATGAAGAAGACGTCTCAACTTCATAATGGTATTATAATACGATGAAAGAAATAGGAATACACATGTTTGGTATGAAACAACTTTGGCAAGTTTTTATTCATAAACTTTAAAGTGTTTGACTATTACATGTATTACAATACATCTACAACTTTCTTGTAACTGTTTTTCTTGTAACAGATTTGTACATAACATAGAATAAACAAGGTTTTCTTTTATAACCTGTTTCAATACATAGTCATGACCCTATCTTTATATATTAAGAAGGGTTTGAGAGGTGACTTTGTTTATGAGTTTTGAGAGATGACTCTGTTATTCTCATGCATGCTGAAGACTTCGTAACTTTTATTCAACACCTGTCTCTTTGTGGCCGACTTTTGTTTGATATTCGTATCTGCATTTCTACACGTATCTGCGTACAATATTGTAGTCCCCCAATTGTTTGAGCGGTGAAGTATGAAGCCTCGAGCACTTGTTTATTTCTTCTACTTTGGACCTTTTCCTGAAACAGAAAGATATACGGGACTCGAAGGTGCGATTATAGATGAAGACTGCCTAACTCGTGTGTATTTCCATCAGATTAATTGTAACCCTGGGCTAGGAATTTAAGAATACTCCATTTTGCCTTGCAGGTTGTGACTCATCATTTGGCACGAGTTAGGGTATTTTGCCTAGCATCTAAAATCGTTAGTAAAATATTAATAATCCAAGAGAGAAATTTTAACATGGTGATACCTGACCGTAAGTACTTTCTCAAAAGTAATATCTTTTTAAGTGGACGGCATTCCAATGTGAGGGTAAAACTTTACCGTCCATTGTCTCCAACTGGTATGCTCCTTTTCCCGCAATGTCACGGACTTTGTACGGTCCTTCCCATGTTGGACTTAGCTTTCCTGAGTTGGCAGCCTTTACAGATTGGAACACCTTTTTAAGCACGAAGTCCCCAATTCTGAAAAATCTGAGGTGTGCTTTCCTATTGTAATATCGTTCAATTACTTGCTTTTGTGCTGTCATCCTTATCAATGCAGCTTCTCTTCTTCCTTCAAGTAAATCAAGGTTGACCCGCATCTCTTCATCATTAGATTCCTCCGTTGCCTGATCGTACCGTGTGCTTGGCTCACCTATTTCAACTGGAATTAAGGCTTCCGCACCATAAACCATTGAAAATGGTGTTTCTCCAGTGCCTGTTTTGGTCGTTGTACGATAAGCCCATAATACTCCAGGTAACACCTTAGGCCAATTACCTTTTGAATCTTGTAACCTCTTCTTCAAGTTGTTGATAATGACTTTGTTAGTAGATTCTGCTTGTCCATTACCTACTGGATGGTATGATGTAGATGTTATCCTATTGATCTGCCAACTTTGAAGAAATTCTGTGATTTGAGCTCCAATGAATTGTGGTCCATTGTCACACACGATCTCCTTTGGTGCTCCAAAGCGGCATATTATATTTCGCCATATGAAGTCTTTAACTTCTTTCTCTCGTACCTGTTTAAATTCCCCTGCTTCTACCCATTTAGTGAAATAATCTGTAAGTACTAGTAGAAACTTTACCTGACCTTTTGCTTGTGGAAGTGGACCTACGATATCCATTCCCCATTTCATAAAGGGACACGGGGCTATAACAGGATGTAGTAACTCAGCTGGTCTGTGCATATTGTTGTCGTACCTTTGACATTTATCACATTTGGACACGAAACTGGTTGCTTCCTCTTCCATCTTAGGCCAATAATATCCTGCGCGAATTAACGTTCTTACCAGTGACCGTCCCCCTGCGTGATTCCCACAATGTCCTTCGTGCACTTCTCTCATCACATTCTGTTTGAGAGGGTCCAAGACACCTTGCTAGTGGTCCACCGAACATCTTTCGATAAAGATTTCCTTGATATAAACAATATCGAGCAGCTTTTTTGCGAAGCGCGTGAGCCTTTCCTTTGTCATTAGGCACGGTACCGTGCTGTAAAAAGGCAACAATTTCGTTTTTCCAATCCCATGTTAAATGATTAAAATTTACCTCGTTTTTATCAGATTCGAGAACGGAATGAAATAAATGTATGACTGAAGCATCTGTATTGTTTGCCACGTCTGCTGCGGATGCAAGGTTTGCTAAAGCATCTGCCTCTACATTCTCATCTCTTGGGATCTGCACTACTTTCCAAGTTTGGAATTGCTTTATTAACTCCCGTACCTTTGCGAGGTATTCTTGCATTCGTGACTCTCTGGCTGTATAAGTCCCCAGCATCTGATTAACCACGAGTTGAGAATCACTCTTGATTATAATCTGTGTTATGCCGAGTTCTCGTGCCAATTCTAAACCTGCAATTACAGCCTCATACTCTGCTTCATTGTTAGTTATAGAATGACATTTTATAGCCTGTCTAATAGTCTCACCCGCAGGTGGTACGAGGACTATTCCTAGGCCTGCCCCTTTTACATTAGATGAACCATCAGTGAATAAAACCCAAGTCTCCGGGTTTGCACCATTAAAAACTAGTAATTCTTTTTCTGCTTCTAAATGCATCCCCTGACTAAAATCAGCCACGAAATCAGCTAGTACTTGAGACTTTATAGCGGTCCTGGGTTGATAAACAACTTCATATTCACTTAGTTCTATAGCCCATTTTGCTAATCTTTCTGAAAGTTCGTGTTTATGCAAAATATTTCGAAGCAGAAAAGCAGTAACTACATTAATGGGATGACATTGAAAATAAGGTCTTAACTTTCTAGATGCCATGATCAAAGCTAATGCTAATTTTTCTAGCTGTGGGTATCGTGTATCAGCTTCCAATAAGGACTTACTTACATAATAAATAGGAGATTGTTTACCTTGGTCCTCACGGACTAAAACAACACTCACCGCGACTTCAGATACGGCCAGACAGATGAGAAGTTTTCCCCCCACCTTTGGTTTTGCCAACAATGGTGGTTTTGACAAATAAGCTTTCAAATTTCTAAGGGATTGTTGACAATCTTCATTCCATTCAAAATGATCTTGCTTTTTGAGTGCAGAGAAAAACTTAAAACACCTTTCTGAGGATTTGGAAATAAATCTCCCCAAAGCTGCAATTCTTCCCGTTAATCTTTGTACTTCCTTTTTATTAGTAAGGATATCAGGGATTTCTTCTATTGCTTTGATCTGAGAAGGATTCACTTCAATACCACGGTTAGAAACAAGAAAACCCAAAAACTTACCTGATGCAACTCCAAATGCACATTTTTCTGGGTTGAGTTTCATATTAAATTTTCGCAAAATTTCAAAAGTAATAGATAGATGAGAAATATGATCATGAGATTGCTGGGTTTTGACGAGCATATCGTCTATATATACCTCCATTGTTTTCCCTAAATGTTCTTGGAACATTTTGGTGACCAACCTTTGATAGGTTGCCCCAGCATTTTTGAGACCAAAGGGCATTACTTTATAACAGTAAGTCCCCCTGTCTGTGATGAAAGAAGTTTTTTCTTCATCACCAGGATCCATTTTAATTTGATTATATCCCGAGTATGCATCTAAAAAACTTAAAAGTTCATGACCTGCGGTTGCATCAATTAGTTGGTCTATATGCGGTAAGGGAAAGGAATCTTTTGGACAGGCTTTATTTAAATCGGTATAATCCACACAAACACGCCACTTACCATTTTTCTTGGGTACGACCACCGTGTTAGCTAACCAATTAGGATACTTTACCTCACGGATCGATCCGATTTTTAATAATTTTTGGACCTCATCCTGAATCACCTGGTTCTTGAAAGCACCTTGCTTTCTTTTCTTTTGCTTTATTGGTGTGAAAGAAGGGTCCTCATTGAGTTTGTGAGTCATCACATCCGGTGGTATCCCTTCCGTTCAGGCCATTGCTCAAATAACATCACTGCCTCAAGCTCTTCAACTGTCGTTTGGATGCTTTCATTTTCTTCAGGTTCCTGAATTGTATCAGGCCTTGAGTCCAAATCTATCTTTTCTTGTTCAGCTGAAGTTCGATCTTTTTTACCCTCAGCTGTTTCCTGTAATTGCTATTTTTCTTTATTTACAATGCTCGTACTTGTTACAACGTTGACACTTCTAGCCATCTGCTGATCCCCACGAATTTGGCAAATTCCCCATGGTGATGGGAATTTAATAACCTGATGTAGAGTTGATGGGACATCATCCATATCGTGTATCCATGGTCTTCCCATGATCATATTGTAGGCCATTTCCATATCAACTACCTGAAATTTAGTTTCTTTAACAACACCCGTAGCAAAAGTTGTTAGAATTACCTCTCCTTTTGTTACTACACTTGAATTGTTGAAGCCTGACAAGGTGTGCGCCTTGGGTATCATTTTGTCTTAAGCTTGCATTTCACGTAACACCCTTAGTAATATAATATTTACAAAACTCTCTGGATCAATCAAAACTCTTTTTACGTTAGTATCATGTACAAGTAAAGATATTACCAGTGCGTCATTATGTGGAGTTGTCACTCCTTCAGTATCTGCGTCATCGAACGAAATACTTTCATTTTCTAGGACCTGTCGCACCCGTTTCCCGTGTGTAATTGTTACCTTGGAAACCTTGTTGGAGGCTGTGTAGGTTATGCCGTGAATATCTTCTCCCCCGCTTATGACATTCACTGTCCTCTTGGGTGAAGGAGGTTGTGGTGGCTCTTGCCTGTTTTTCATATAAGCTTGTTTCCCTTTCTCGCTAAATAACTCGGTGAGGTACCCTTGCTTCAATAGATGATCTACTTCACTCTGCAAGAATCTACATTCTGAAGTTTTGTGCCCGTGATCATTGTGGAATTCACACTAATGATCTGGATTGCGTCTATTTGGATTTGACCGCATCTCTTTTGGCCACCGTACCTTATCTCCCATGCTTCTTAAAACAGCTACGAGCTCGGAGGTAGAGACATTAAAATTATATCCGCCGAATCGTGCCTTTAAACTTCTGTCATCATCTCGTGATTCTTTTCTGTTCCGATCATTCCTGAACTTTGAAGAAGAGCCAGAATCCCTGTTCCTCGATTTTTGATCATATTGCTGGCTATCTTATTTCGACCGTGGGTCTTTTCCTGCGGGTCCTATATATGGATCGTACCTGTTTTTACCTGATCTTTTTTCGGTTTCTGATCTTCGGGGACGGCCCCTTTCTTCATGATGAAACTTAGGTATGGTATCTTCTTCAATTCGCAGCTTTGTACTATACCTGTTGTAAACATCATTCCATGTGGTTGCAGGAAATTCTCGAAGACTTTCTTTGAGTCGTCTCGTGGCTTCAGAACTTTTGTCATTTAAATTACTTGCAAAAGCTATAGCAGCCCAATTGTCAGGCACACGAGGTAGAGTCATTCTTTCACGCTGGAATCTATCAACGAAGTTTCTAAGCAACTCCGAATCCCCTTGTTTGATTTTGAAAATATCTTCCATCCTTTTCTCAACCTTTTGTGCTCCCGAATGTGCTTTAATAAAAGAATCTGCAAGCTCAGCAAAAGAATTAATAGAATTTTCAGATAAAAGAGAATACCAGGTTAATGCACCCTTGGTGAGTGTTTCTCCAAATTTCTTGACCAGTACTGATTCAATTTCTTGTTTGGTCAAGTCGTTGCCTTTCACGCCTGTTGTAAATGCAGTCACGTGGTCACGTGGGTCTGTAGTACCATCATATTTCGGGATGTCAGGCATTTTGAATTTTTTCGGAATTGGAAGGGGAGCAGCACTTGGCTTCCATGGTTGTTGTGAGTATTTGTCCATGTCTACTCCTTTTATTACAGGCGGAACTCCAGGGATTTGTTCAATACGCTCATTTTGTTCCTTAATCTGTTTCTGCAAGGTTAGTACTAAATTTTGCAAATATGAATTATTTGAATTACCTGGTCCCCCTTCCTGTGGTTCACTGGGGGTTGCTCCGTTTCCAGAATTATCAAGACCAGAACGAGGATTCTCCAATGTATTATTATTAGGAGTTGGTGTGGGTGGTGCATCAGGCAATCGACTAACAAGTGCTTGAAGAGCTTTGCCGACCTGTGCATCAATTAACTTTTGTAAAACTTCAGTTGTAACTCCTTCAAAGTGTTCAAATTGTTCTTGTTGATCAGCACGGGATTCAGTAATAGGAGTGCCTTCACGAGATTGACGTGGTGAATCTGGAGGAGAGGGAACCACGTCATCTTGATTTTGATGTATTTGATTCTCATGGATTCCCAATGTGTTATTACTGTTATTGTCGGTGTTGTTGTTTGACATGGTGACGACAATGGACAAGATATAGCTTAAAAGAAAAGATTATCAGATTCCCGGTAACGGAACCAATTTGTTTAACCAAAAATCTGAGTCTTTGGTCAAAGCTAAAAAGAAATTCGGGTTACTGATAATCAAGAGACAAAAATAAAATACTTTTGAGAATGATGGTAAAACAACAAATAGTTTTGTATTTCAATGAATTCTCAATAGTCTTCTGTGTCCTTACAAATGATGATACTTCTTCCTTTTATAGGTAATTCTAGGTAAAGGAATGAAGCCTCAGCTTTAATGGTATAATTATGAGTAATAAATGATATTAAATAAGCCGTTATACAATCATTCCTATTAAATACCAATTTTCTAACGTATCAGGTATTTAATAATGAATTTGGACTCCTTTTTGTCATCAGATCTTTATCTTTAATGCCTTCTAATCCGTTGGCTGTAAATGACTTGAATTGGTACGAGACTCGTATTTGCACTTCGTCTCGTGCCTATTTAAATTCCTCTTCCCGTGGCTGTCTCCATCCGTGCCTCTTAGTCAATTGTTGCGCTTTGACCATTTAACCAAACCACGTGTCATGCCACGTCATCTTTAATATAAACTCAGTTTTTTCCCAATACAGATAGTCCCCCCACTTTCCATTTGTAGATAATATTTTTTGAGTATTTCTTTTAACCATTTTGGCTACTCTATCATGACTAAAATTCTGTTGTTGACATTGATCTCTCTTTGAATTACAATACATAGTTTCTGCAAGAAAACATAATGCAATAAACATAGTCCAACATTAGAGATTAACTAATCATGCATTTAATTAAAAAAAAAATTATCATCATTGGAAAACAAATGCATATTAAAAATTATTATTTTAAAAAAATATTCTTCATTTTATGGTGATGTTGTTGTCAAAATATATACGTACAGACCGGCCTTTGAAAATATACTCCTTCACTTATTCGTGGCCACTATAGTAAAGTTTAGTATTGTTGTCAAAAATTTAGCTTAGTGAATTTATGTGTCTCAATCAGTATTTGGTTGCGTTTTGTCAGGCTCTCATAAAAATAATTTCATTTTGTTTCTTCTCTCCAATAATATAGTTTCAATTAAATTTAATTGTCAGTTCCAAAATCTTCTTCTTTAATTAAGCCAGCAATTTCAGTTTTCGAGTTGGACATGTATGGTTAAATAAACTCTATTCGGGATATCTAGAAATATTATCCGAGAGTACTGTTTTTTCTCATCCTTGCACGAAATATTCTTAAAACTTATTTTTTATCTCTTGTCCCTTCACGTACTCCTTTTTTCTCCCTTTTCCAAATAAAAATATATAAAACTAAATTGAGATGACGTAAACTCTCATGTAAATCCTTATCCTCCAATAAAACTTGCCGTTTTGCAATCTTTATCAAACCGCATCAAACCATACCAAACATAATGTCAAAAAGCAAAACTACATTATAGGCCAGCCTCTAAAGATACAACTCCTTTACTACCGTAACGATCTGGCCGGTCGTTTTAAGAGTATTAGCCATGATCCCCTATTTATTGTCCCCTCTGCTTCATTTTATGCTTACTTAACTTGTCGGGTGCTTGGTATCGAGTTCGGGAGAGTTTCAGAGTGGAATGGAACACATTGTCCCTAAGTTTGAAGTTTGAATTGTAAGAGCTGATTGTAGTTTGACCTGGGTGAAGACGACTCCGGAATGGAGTTCCATCGGTTCCAATAGCTCCGTATGGTGATTTTGTTATTAGGGGCATATCTGGATGTTGATTTGGAGGTCCATAGGTTATTTCGGCGTTTTTGGGCGAAAGTTAGAAAATTGGAAGATTTTTGGGAAGTTTGACCGGGAGTGTACTTTTTGATATCGGGGTCGGATTCTGATTCCAGAAGTTCGAGTAGGTCCGTACTGTCAAATGTGACTTGTGTGCACAATTTGAGGTCAATCAGACTTGATTTGATAGGGTTCGACATCAGATGTGGGAGTTAGAAGTTTATAAGTTCATTAAGGTTGAATTGGGATGCGATTCGTGGTTTTAAAGTTGTTTGGGTTGCTGCTTGGAAACTTCAAGGTATATCTGTCAGCGTCCGTACAGCTCGGAGTCCCCCTCCATCCTTATTATGTTGTCTTTTCTTTATTCTCTTAGACTCTTATGTATAGAGACATTTAATATTTTCTTAGAGCTTGTGGCTTGTAACTACCGAGTTTTGGGAGTCGTTTCTTCTCGGAGTTGCAATTTTACTTACATGCAGAGCGATAGTTTTCAGTTATATATTTATCTGTTGATGTTGAATTATTAGTTGTTGTTTCAGTTTTTTTTTTTCCCGTGATTGTTAGGCTTACCTAGTCTCAGAGACTAGGTGCCGTCACGACATCCTACGAAGGGAAACTTGGGTCGTGATAACTACAATAGATTTCCTTGCCTTTAGAGAAAAGTTTAGTAGGATTCTAATTTCACAATCATAGTCATCTAAAAAATTTATCATTATATTCGAAGTTTTAAATTTCAGATAAAATTTAATTTCATAATTGTAGCCAAATAACAATTCTAGTTTAAGTCAAAGTCTCATATATTGGGTAAAATTGTACAACAACAACAACAATAATCCAGTATAATCCCACTTAGTGGGGTCTGGGGAGGGTAGTGTGTACGCAGACCTTACCCCTACCCTGGGGTAGAGAGGTTGTTTCCAAATAGACCCCCGACATCATTTCCTCCAAGAATTTCCCACCTTGCTCTTGGGGAGACTCGAACTCACAACCTCTTGGTTGGAAGTGGAGGTTGCTTACCATCAGAGCAAGCGTGAAATTGCATATATATTTTTAAATATATTTTAGCTTTGGTCGAGAATATTTTTGTCTTTAAATATTGCGGGTTTTAACATTTCCATTTTTTAATAACCAGTTTTTACGAATATAATTTGTAGTCGATTTTTCTTACGCTAGAAGAGTAAAAGTAAATTTATTAATACATTCATATTAAGAAAACTTGATTTTTTAAGGTAATAGAAATCAATCAGAATGGTTTCCCCCTCTCCTTCTTCGTCATTTGTTTTTCTCGAAAAGTAGATGTGATTATAATCCTAAACTATTTTTTGCATGAAAAGTCAAATAACATTAGTAATGAAGTAAGAAAAAAGTAATGAACATAAACTTACACATGGAAGAAGTAAGTAGTCCGTTTTATCTTGGGCTTTTGCTGCAAATATGATTGACAGATTGAGTCCTTTAATTTGTATTGATTCTAAAAATTCAAAGAATCAATACTCATGTCAAAGAGAAATTAACTGAAAAACGGTATCGAAGTATGCTACATAAAACATGCTGAAATTCAATAGAAAAATAACACCTATGGATGAAGGTGGCAGACATGCATCTGTTAGAGATATTAAATTGTATTTGGTTGATTCCTAAGAGAATTCGAACTTGTAAGTCTAAAGAAGTTTTAGTCGCATTGCAAGTTTTATTAGCAAAATACCTAAAGTCACTCAAATTGTATCTACGCACAAATATATTTATCATACAAATTTTATCATTATTATTGGGTATCAATCATATATTGAACAATTATAGATAATAAAGTAGAGACAGTAGAAACTCTATAAAATTATTCTGCATTAGGATTTGTTAGAAATTATAATAGGATATGGGACGAAATAATTAGGCCTTGATAGTGTAGTCACTGTTCTTAATGAATTTAAGCCTCCCAATTTCGTTGCTGTAGGGATTATGGCAGAATTCCTCCAGAATTCTACAAAGCCTCTGCAATCCGAGTTTCAGCAATTAACTTGAATTTCACACAAGAACGAAATAGTTATGAGTTGTAGAAAATAAGTAGAAGAGAAAGAGATGAAAGTTTCAGATAATATCGTTTTGGAGATGAAATAGGTATTTATAATATCTCTAGGAGTCTGTTGGAATTAACAGACTCATCTCTTCATAACAGGCATATTTTAAAAACAATAGCCACCTTCTTTTAAATTTTAAAAAGTATTAAAACGTTTTTTTTAAATTAAAAAGGCTAAAAACATTTTTAATTAATCAAATAATGAGTGGCTAAAATATTAATTCGGGCTACTTAATTGGCCCAATCTTCACTATTAATAATATAGTCAAATTTCAATTTCCCTCCAAAACACCTTCAAAATATTCAAACTATATAAGACAAAGAAATACTTTTAAACACCTCTTCATTTTTTTTTTCCAATAAGGGACAAACAACCTCTTTTCAAATACTCCCATCAAACACTAACTAATCTAAGAGGATTAATCTTACAATATTAGTCCTTATGCAAATCAAATTAAGTGATCTATTTGGTTTTGAAGTCCAAACTTTTAGTTTGGACGTCCTAATGTAGGACTTAGATTAAAGTGTAGTATTTCCAGTTGTGACCTTTTCGTGTAACTTCTAGTGAAAGTTAATGTAAATATTTAAGGGCATAAAAGTTCATTAATATTTTAGGAATATTTTTATCGTTCAATATTTAGTATAAAATATTCGTGCTTTTATATATATATATATATATATATATATATATATATATATATATATATAATTTAATTTGGCCTTTCGTGTAATAGGTTCTTCAGTTGAGATGAATATGTAGCAAGTTCAAATGATAGAGAATTGGTTGCATTTTTTTTGGCAAAATACCTTACCACCTCCCTAAACTTGATATGGATTATTAGTTACAGCCTTAAACTATTTGTGGTCTTAATTATTCCCCTCAAAATGTCCATTTGAGAGCCATTGTCACACCTTCTTTTTTACCCGAAAGGGGATATAAGAGAGTTTTTTCAATTAAAATGATAATAATCGAAACAGGATTATTTATTCAAATTCAGAGTCACCACTTGGGATAATTTATGGTGTCCCAAGTCACCGGATTAAAATCCTGAATCAAGGAAGTTTGACTCTATTTTACAATCCGCGAAACACATAAATCCGGGTAAGAAATTCTGTTAACCCGGGAGAAGGTGTTAGGCATTTCCAAGTTCCGTGGTTTTAGCATGGTCGCTTTAATCACACTTGACTTAATTAAATTATCTAATTACTTATTTAAGAACCTATGTATATTTTCCTTTTTACCGCTTTTAATTAAGAAATTATCCTAAAGCGAGTCACGCGTACGTGTACTCATTTTGTTTGGCGGGTCAAGAATCATGCCACGCATACGCGTCCACAATTAATCACGCTTTATTAATATCAAGAAAGTTTGGTCGAAGTTGCGCGAACGCATACCTCAAATTATTTTTAGAATCATAATTATGTCACGCGAACGTGTACACAATCACGATGATAGATTAAGTCGCGCTTAAAGCAAGCTACGAATATTCATTTTTAGAACCGTAATCATGTCATGCGAACATATACGTAATCACAATAATAAATTCAAAACGCGCCTAAAGGTTTGCCTACCCACGTGCTAGCGGACCTAAACACGCTACTAGCGATATAAACAAGTGATAAAGCAATAAACTAAAGCAATAAAATATTTTAAATCCAAATTCTGATTCTTTTTAAGCCCAGCCATCTACGACCCAATTACACTAATTAGAAGCCATCAATGAATTATCTTTATTTTCTTGCCCTTAATCAACTTAAATAATAGAGTCATAGGCTAATGAACGAACAATGATCCCAAAAGCTAATCAGGAAAGGGCATGAAAGCAACATAAATCTCAACCATACGAACACACTGAGAATCTCAAACCACACGCATCAAAAATTTCTTTTCGTCAAAACTCAAAATACAGGATTGAAGGGAAAGATTAAAGTAAGAAAAGGACCTCGAAGAGTGATAACCTTTTCAACTACAGTAGCAGTGTATGAATATCATTGAAACTGGAATTAAAATTCGACAATAGCACGTCAAATCTACATCGGAATCGCAGACCAAAAATACGAACAAGACCTCAGATGTATTCCAAATCCGGGCTCGAACAACAGACTACAGACCTCAAACAACAACTCCAACTATCGAAAAACTCGTTTCAAATCCACTCCAGTTTGGAAACCAAAACCACAAGAACATCCTAATTTTCAGTATGCGTTTCGAGTTTGAGATACAAAAATGAAGCTAAAGTCAACTTAAAATCAGAAATATAAAGTCAGAATCGAAAGACAAAACAACCACTTTTCTTTAATTAATTTTATGCCCAGATTTTCTTTTTTTTTCCATCTGTTCTTGTGTGTGTGTGTGTCTTGCAGCAGGTTATGATGGAAAAGGAGTGGTTGGCAGGCGACGACTATGGTTGCGTCTAGATCTAGTGCCGCTGGAGGAGTTCCGACGAGTTTTTGGCGGGTTTGGGCGGCTAGTTCGTGGTTCGAAATGGGGAGGGTGTCGGTCTGCTTCTGTTGGTTTGTGCGTGAGAGATGAGGGGATCTCGTTGGGGCGTGCTCGGTGTTGCTACTATGGAGAGGAGGTCCGGCAGCTCAGAAGAATTAGAGGCGTGAGATTCAGGGGGTTTGGTAGAATGGTAAAGGGGTTAGGAGATGAGGTTAGAGGAGACGGCTGGGAGGGGTGGTCGGCGTTGTGGTGGTGCTGCTAGGTTAGAAGAAGAAGGTTTCTTTTGGGTTTTGTGAGGGTGATGGCTGGTGCTTTTTTTTGTATTCTAGGGTTAGGTCTTCTTTTTGTTGAAGAAGAAGATCTCCTCCTCTCTTGGGAGCTAGGGTTGATGGAAAAACGGTTGTTGTCTCATAAGAAGATAGGTTTAGGGTTGTTTTTGTGTCTAGGTCTTGAAAATGTGTGTTAGGGTGCATAAGAAGAAGGGGAAGTGAGTCTTAGGATTTGGGCTTTAAAATTGGGTCATGTCTTTGGACCTCTTCAATTAAGACCAAACAAAGTTAGCCTCAAATTTTACTTTTTCTTCTAAAACAAGACTAAAAATACTAATTAACCCTACTTAAGTAAAATAACTATTAAAATAAAACTAACCGTTAAAACAAACCTATTTTTGGTATTTTTCAAATATCATACTTAAAGATAAAAATGGAAAAATCATTGTAAAATTAAAGTAATATTCCTGAAATAAAGTGGAACTATTTTTGTAATTTTGAATTTTATGTAAGGTAGATAAATTAAAAGTAACTAGATAAAATATTAATTAGATACATAAAAGAAAATATTTTGTAATTTTTATTTTTGTAATAAAATAAAGTAAAAGAGTCAAAACTATTTAGAATAACTATATTAGACCTAAACTAACTATTTAAATGCTAAAATGTATAAAATCTCGGGGAGGGTCAAAAAATTACACGTCTACAGCTGCCCCTCTTTGACTGGAAATGCGAAGAGCTTTCGGACAAAGAACGACGAGACATATTTTTTGACCCGACCCTTATTTAGGGAGACCAAAAACTAAAAGAAAGGAGAATGTGACCGAGCCCTGGTATTCGAGCTGCCTACATATTCTTGGCGATAAAGGAATCAGGCCACGTGTAGTTTAGAAGTAGGAACAGTGATGGAGTATATCGAGGTGAAGAACCGATTGAGGTGCCGTCGAGGTTCCGGTCCGTGGTTCCTACCATTACATCAAAAAGGAAAAATTACAGCAAAAATAAAAGAAAAATACAAGATCCTATCTACTTATTGTCTTGAATCTTCTTTGAATCTCCACTTGCTCCTTCAACATGACACTAAAAATTCGCCTCATTCTTCAGGTGGACATCCTGCTGACTTGAATTTGAAGAAAACTGGAAGTTGACCTTGTTCTTCAGCCGGGCATCCTGCTGCTTGCACTTGAAATAAACTTGAACTTGGAGTAGACTTGAGCTTGAAAACCTTGTTCCTCAGGCGACTCGTGCTACTTCTGATTTTGAAGTAAAAATCACCCCTATTCTCCAGGCGAGATCCTGCTGTCTTTGACTTGAATCTTGAAAACTGAAAGTTGACCCTGTTCTTCAGGCGGACTCCTGCTGCATTTGACTTGAATCTTGAAAACTAGAAGTTTAACCTGTTCTTCAAGCGGGCTCCTGATGCCTCTGACTCGAACTTGAAAACTGAAAGTTAACCCTGCTCTTCAGGCGAGATCCTCCTGCTTGATTTTGACTTGAACCTGAAAACTAAAAGTTGACCCTATTCTTCAAGAGGGCTCCTGATGCCTCTAACTTGAACTTGAAAACTGAAAGTTAACCCTGTTCTTCAGGTGGGATTCTCCTGATGCCTCTTGAACTTGAAATTGAAACCCGAACACTGACCCTGTTCTTCAGGTGGGCTCTTGATGCCTCTGACTTGAACTTGCAAACTAAAAGTTGACCCTGTTCTTCAGGAGGGATTCTCCTGATGCTTCTCTAACTTGAAATTGAAAGTTGATCCTGTTCTTCAGGCAGGTTCCTGGTGCTTCTTTGACTTGGACCTAAAACTGATTTCTGAAATGTTGCTCCTCGTTCTCCAGGTGGGTGCCTGCAATCAAAAACAACAAAACAAACAAAATTTTCTGCCCCAGTTTGCACTAGGAAGATTTGTGAGTTGTTAGCAAAACTATAAATCACCTATGTTATTGATGAAGGATGCAATGATGAGGGTAAAACTAAAAACTCGACTAGGATGCGCGTCTCTTGTGAGATTGATCTTAAGGAAAACTATGAACTAAGCTTAACTAAACTAAGAATTGACCCTATTCTCCAGGCGAGACCCCTGAACTCAAGAAAAACTAGAAATTGAAAACTTAAGGAAACTAAGAATTGACCCTATTCTCCAGGCGAGACCCCTGAACTCAAGAAAAACTAGAAATTGAAAACTTAAGGAAACTAACAATTGACCTTATTCTCCGGGGGGGGGGGACCCTTGAACTTTAAGAAAAACTAAATATTGAAATCTTAAGGAAACTAACAACTGACCCTATTCTCCAGGCGAGACCCCTGAACTCAAGGAAAATTAAAGACTAACCACTTAAGAAAATTAAAAATGACCCTATTCTCCAGGCGGGGCTCCTGAACTTAAGGAAAGCTAAAGATCAACAACTTAAGAAAACTAAAATTGACCCTATTCTCCAGGAGGAACCCTTGAACTTAAGGAAAACTAAGACTAACAACTTAAGGGAACTAAAAACTGATCCTATTCTCCAGGAGGGATCCCTGAACTCTAAGAGAAACCAAATATTGAAATCTTAAGGAAACTAACAACTGACCCTATTCTCCAAGCGGGACCCCTGAACTCAAGAAAAACTAAAGATTAACCACTTAAGAAAATTAAAAATGACACTATTCTCTAGGCGAGGCTTCTGAACTTAAGGAAAACTAAAGACTAACCACTTAAGAAAATTAAAAATGACCCTATTCTCCAGGAAGGACCCCTGAACTTAAGGAAAACTAAGACTAACAACTTAAGGGAACTAAAAACTGACCCTATTCTCCAGGAGGGATCCCTCAACTCAAGGAAAACTAAAGACTTAACACTTAAGAAAATTAAAAATAACCCTATTCTCCGGGCGGGACCCTTGAACTTAAGGAATGCTAAAGATTAATAATTTAAGGAAACTAAAACTAACCCTATTCTGCAGGCGTGTAATGACTTGGCCGGTCGTTTCATGAGTTACCACTCCGTTTTCCTCATTTCTACTTCTTATTGCCTTGTTCAACTGTATTTTTGTATTATTGGGTTGGTTGGCTCGTGTTCGGAGAGGTTTTGGTAAGGTTTGAGACACTTAGTCTCTTTTGAGTGAGCTTAAGTTGGAAAAGTCAACCGGATGTTGACTTATGTGTTAAAGGGCTTGGATGTGAGTTTCGATGGTTCAGATAGCTTCGGGAGGTGATTTGAGACTTAGGAGCGTGATCAGAATGTGTTTTGGAGGTCTAGAGTAGATTTAGGCCCAAATTGGAGAAATTAGAATTTTGGCGTTTTCCTGTTGATAGGTGAGATTTTGATATAGGGGTCGGAATGAAATTTTGGGAGTTGCGGTAAGTTCGTTGTGTCATTTGGAACGTGTGTACAAAATATCAGGTCATTCGGTCGTGGTTTGATATATGTTTTGATCGAAAGCGGAATTTAGAAGATTTTATAATTCTTAGGCTTGAATCCGATGCGAATTTGGTGTTTTGATGTTTTTTGAGCATTCCGAAAGTTAGAACAAGTTTGAATGATGTTATGGGATATGTTGGCATGTTTGGTTGAGGTTCCGAGGGCCTTGGGTGAGTTTCGGATGGTTAAACGGATCATTTCAAGTTGTGGAAAATTGTAGAAAACTGTTGTGAGTGTTGCAAACTGTTGGCCTTCGCGTTTGCGAGTGGGCCCTCGCATTCGCGAAGGGTTGAGATGTGAGGCTAGAGATTTGGTCTTCGTGTTCGCGAGGAGGTCCCGCGTTCGCGAAGGGTTGGAGTCAGGAAACACCACGTTCGCGAGAGAGCAGACGCGTTCCCGATGGTTTGAGCTACTGAGGCATCGCGTTCGCGTAAGAGGAATTTTAGTCAACTTAAGTTTGTGCTTCGCGAACGCGATGCTTTGACCGCGTTCGCGAAGAAGGAATTGAAACAGCTGGGCAGAATGTTTAAAAGGCCTATTCTGCGATTTTGAGCATAAGTTCCTCCATTTTTTGGCGATTTTGAAGCTTTTTGAAGAGGATTGAAGAGAGAATCAAGGGGGAACAGTTAGAGATTTGGAACATCCGGAGGCCGATTCGAGAGGCAAAGGTATCGCGGGCTAGAGTTTGGACAGAGGTGAGTAATGATTGTCAATGTTGTCTTTGTTGATACCCAATTTTTTTCTGTATTATTTTTTATATGAAAATTACCTTTCAAATAACATATGTATGCATATATAAGTATTTCCAAGGGTTTTCTTATTTTTCATTAATTTTTAAAGATTTTTGGATCAATTTATTCCCCTATTTTATCAAGAAAAAACCAATAATTATTCTTAAATTATCATTTTGGCAATTCACTTATTAGATTCTCATATTTATACTAGAATATAGCTAACATAATTTTTGCATAATTTTACAAATTTATTTAGTATTTTTAAAAGCTAAATTGCATATAATTGCAATATTAGCCTATTTTAAGATTTAATTGTGTTAATAATTATAAAATTGACTCCAGTATTTTTATTTTTATAATGATATATTATTAATCATTTTAGTATCTTTAATTATTTCCAAAAAATATTTTACTAGTTTTTATAAAATAAATAATAGAAAATGGCTATTTAAATGTTAGCCCATTTGTATTTTAATTTTGGCCAGATTGGGCACCCCTAATTGAACCCAATTTCAGATCCCATTACCCGGCCCAAATCCTAAATTTACCCGATCCACGACCCTCTTAATAACCCGCCCGGATCCCCCTTTCAATCTCAGCCGTTGATCATTTAGATCAACGGCTCATACTCACCCTTTCCTTTTTAATTTTCCAATACCCCCAAACCCTAATCATTTCTCACCGGTAGCCGCCCCTGAATTCTCCCTCTCCCAAATTCTCTCTCAGAAATCCTAGCCGCCTCCCTCAACTTCCACCCTAAAACCACCGGAATCCATGGCTTCTAAGGCCATAGAAGTCATATACCGACCTCCTATAACTCCTACACGTTTGGTTACTGAAGTTTCAAGGCCTGACCACGAAGAAGCTTGGCCCATAGCTTGTTTGATTCGAGTTCTATGGCCACCTACGGCCTTGCTCCGACAAGCCATGGCTATGCGAGCCTGATCTCGACTTCTCCTGCTCAGATCAACGACTCTCCAAGCCTTTCTCACCATCTGGTTTCTTCTGAAACCCTAACTTTTGAGGTTCTTCTGATTTCTTTATATCTGTTCTAGATCCGTGTTTTCCCTAAACTTTTAAACGGTTTCTCGAGATTTCTGTAACACTCCTCAAATTTATAAAAGTTTCGAGATACGCTAACTATAGAACTAAATTATTACTATTTATATATATATAAGTATATAATGGATATACAATTAGAAAACTATTAATAATTTTACTATTATTAATTATTAAAAGTGGGTATCTTTAATTATTAGTTTTAAAAAAAAAAGGGAAAGGGGACTTAAAGCCCAACAAAAGGGCTATTGAAAAATAAAGGCTTTAAGCTTTAGAGAAACAGAACCCACGATTCTTCAAAAAGGGTAAAGGCTTTTGCCTGCCTTAGACGAAAAACAGAACACTGAGTTCTGTTCGCTCACGAACCAGAGCACACAGGCAACGAATACAAATCCTAGGGTTCTTCATAACTCACTTATTCTTGAACTCAGGTATGTAAAATCTCCTATTGTCAATTACCCTACAGTAGTAATATGTAAGAATTAAATAGCTAAATCCCTTCTTCCTCTATATCATCAATAAATTTCATAATTAGGTGTAGTACTTTAAAATTGATTAAAATGCACTGGTTGTTGTAGAATCGATTGTTTGACTGGTGTCAATTGGACTGGGGCCTACGTATTGGCTCGAGGTGAGTTGATATAACCCTTTACTAAAGTGGTTTAACTCACAAAAGCACGCATACAAGGTGTTTGATGAATTGCTTAAAAGAGTTTATCTTTATTTAATTAGAGCGAGTGATTACCCATTAATTTAGAATTGTTCTAGCAAAAGTTTAGATGATCTATATGTGCTTAAATTTTCAGATTTTTGTGTTGTTCTTATATGCTATTTTCATGTTGAAAATTATGAAGAAGAAAGAATCTTTGGAAATATTTTTATATGTTTATTTCATTCTTATGTCATGCTTTACATTTAAGGACACCAATATGAGCATGTACATAATGTTCTATAAAGAAAAGATTTAGACTTGAAAAGTCACAAGAAGAAGTTTTAGAAAGAAAAGATTTTTGGGGAGTATCCTTTGTTCTGAGAAGGGGTCATCGTCTAGGCCGAGGGTCCTGACCAAGGCATTGATTTCCCACAACTACTTGTGCCAAAGTAGGGAGCATACGAGCCGAGGGTCTCGTTGCCGAGAATTTACTTAGCCATGCTAAGGTATGATACATGAGCGCTGAGAACCATGAAGCGAGTGACACCTCGTGGATTGGGCCTATTCGATCAGGTTGGGATCGAACCCGTGCCGATCACACGGTGACTGAGACAAAATTAAGTCAGGATAGTTGGAACCCCCAAAGTATAAAGTGAAGTATTTTTTTTAAAGAAAGAAAAAGAAAAGAATTTCTTTTAGAATATTCATAAATTGCTATTATGCAATTATTTTAGAATTATTCTTATAAGCTTTATGTTTTACATGCATTTAGAACCTTTGCTCGTAATGTATATGTTATAAAGTTTCTCCCCCTATTGTTGAGACTCACTGAGTATGGTGGATGGTACTGACGTTCTCTTTTGGGAACCTACGTTGGTCTGCGGTACAACGTAGGAACCGGATTTGCAGGCGAACAGGCTACGAGTTAGGACTTCCTTCCTTTCCAGTGATATTGGTGAGCTTCGCTTTTGTTCGTGGAGTATTCTTAGAGTCATTTTCATTTAGCTATTTCTTTGTTTATTTAGAGAACCTGCCAGGAAATCTCATGTCCTGAGCAGTGCGTCAGTTTATCAGTAGAGGCTTCATAGACATAGTCATTGGGTTGAGATTCAGATGTTATTTTATAATAACTTAGCAGTAATTCGGTAGTTACTACGAATAAAGCTTTGGAGTTGATTTATTTAAATATTTGAATTAATCAAAAATATTTGTTTAGAGTATTGCTTTGTTGCATATAAAGTTTGGAGTTATAATAGGGTTGATAAGCAGAGATGGTTCGCTCGGTCATGTTTAGTGATCGAGTGCCGGTCTCGACTTGTTCAGAAAATGGGTCGTGACAAACTTGGTATCAGAGCCTCAGGTTTATGGAGTCCTAGGGGTCTATGAAGCCGTGTTAGTAGAGTCTTGTTTATGTGTATGAAGCGCGCCATACTTATAAATATGAGGCTACAAGCATTTAGGAAAAGTCTCTTTTTTTTCATACTTTAGATCGTGCAATAGAGTCTACCTCTAAGTATTCGTTTCTCCAAAACTCGCAGGAATGGCTCGTACTTGCAACTCTGACACCGACACCGACACTCAGGATGCTTCTCAAGAAACCATCGCTACTATTGTGTCTCAAGGTAGAACTAAGAAGGCTTCGACTCAGAAAAGGAGGGGAAAATCTGCAAAGGGAGTCCAAGTACCCCGGGTTGAACAAGAAGAAGGGGTGGAGCATGATGATCCAGTACCTCAAGATCCAGTACTGCCCCCAACAGCAGCCTCGACTCAGGCAACTATATCTCCCGAGGTGGGTTAGATGTTTAATGTTGTCAACAGTGATATGGAGATGTTTAAAGCCTTTATGTCCAACCAGAACGAGAGAAGAGATGAGATTCCACCTCAATCGAATAGACAGAGCAATTCTGAGTCCTCAAGAGTGAATGAATTTTTGAAGTTGAGTCCTCCAGTGTTCCATAGTTCTATAGTTGATGAAGATCCAATGTTGTGGCTGGAGGGTGTCAAGAAAGCCCTCCGAGTGATGAAAACATTTGATGATGAAGCTGTAGAGCTAGCTGCTTACTAGCTTAGAGATGTGGCCGGTGCTTGGTTTGAGATGTGGAAAAAGGAAAGAGATGAAGATGATGGTCCGCCTACTTGGGAAGAATTTGAAGAGGCCTTCATGGCTAACTTTATCCCAGAAGAGGATAGGGAAGCTAAGGCTACAGAGTTTGAAAAGCTCAAGCAAGGGAATAAAAGTGTGCAAGAGTACTACATGGAATTCATAAGGTTAGATAAGCATGCTCCTCACATGGTTAAGACTGAAAAATCAAAGATTCGCAGGTTTGTGGGCGGTTTAGCTTACCATATTAAGGATACGACATCAGCTGCAACAGTAGGGATGGAAGCCTTCTCCTCTGTTGTGGGATTTGCCAAGCACTTAGAGAAAGACAGACAACTAAGGAGAGAAGAAAAAGAGCTTAACAAGAAAGCCCGTACAACGGGCAGGTTTAATGGTACATCCAGCGGAGGTAGAAGGGATTCCTCTAATAAGGAGTCATTAGCACCAGCTCAGTTCAGTCATCAGTCAGGTGGTAGGTCTTCCTTCAGACGTACTCAGAGTAATGGAAATCAGTCTCGCCAGAATCAGAATTTTAGGACATCATCCTCACATAGCCAGAATCATGTTGAGCAACATTCACACAAGCAAAGTCTTTGTGGAACATGTAAGCAGCAACATTCAGGTCAGTGCAAGCTCGGGTTTCATGGTTGCTACCATTGTGGAGACATTGGTCATATAAAGGCCAACTGCCCAAAGTTGCGACGTAATCTCAGTGGTGGACCAACTCGTCCTTCTAGTTCCTCAGCTACTGCAGTTGCACCACCTCAGGCTCGTGGTTCTCATAATCAGATCGAGCATGGAGCAGGCAGAGGTGCATACCGAGTTACTCAGGGAGGGGGACAACCCCGTTTGTTTGCTACACTTGATCGTCAGAGTGCAGAGGCATCTGCAAAAATTATTACAGGTATACTTTTAATCTGCTCACATAATGCTTATGCCATAATAGATCCAGGTTCAACATTTTCATATGTGACTCCATACTTTGCAATTAACCTCGGACTAGAACCTGAACAACTTAGTGAGCCATTCCTAGTATCTACTCCAGTTGGCGAGTCAGTGAAAGTCACCAGAGTCTATAGAGGTTGTATAGTTTCAGTCCAAGGTCGCAACACCAAAGCCGATCTCATAGAGTTAGAAATGGTGGATTTTGATGTGATCATGGGTATGGATTGGTTGTCTTCCTGCTATGCCATGTTAGATTGTCATGCTAAGTTAGTCAGGTTCTAATTTCCAAACGAAGAAGTCTTAGAGTGGAAGGGTAGTTCAGCATCGCTTGTAGGTAAGTTTATTTCTTACCTTAAGGCACAACGAATGATCGGTAAGGGGTGTCTCGCCTATTTGGCTCACATTATTAATCCAGAATCAGAACCACCAGCTCTTCAGTCAGTGCCAATTGTTAGAGAGTTTCCAGAAGTTTTCCCAGATGACCTTCCCGGACTTCCTTCCGAAATAATCATAGACTTTGGCATTGATCTTATGCCAGGCACTCTGCCCATATCTATGCCTTCTTATAGGATGGCTCCAGCAGAACTTAATGAGTTGAGAGAATAGTTGAAAGACCTTCTTGACAAGGGTTTCATCAGACCGAGTGTTTCACCGTGGGGTGCCCCGGTCCTGTTTGTAAAAAAGAAAGATGGGTCTCTCAGAATGTGTGTCGACTATCGGCAGGTGAATAAAGTTACCATTAAAAACAAGTACCCACTGCCAAGAATTGATAATTTATTTGATCAACTTCAGGGTGCAAAGTACTTTTCAAAAATAGACTTGAGGTCGAGGTACCATCAGTTGAGAATCAGAAAAGAGGATATATCTAAAACAGCCTTTAGAACTCGCTACGGGCACTATGAATTTGTAGTGATGTCCTTCGGGTTGACAAATGCTCCAGCTGCATTCATGGACCTCATGAATAGAGTTTTCAAGCCATTCCTGGATACCTTTATTATTGTGTTTATAGATGATATTTTGATGTACTCTAAGAGCAAGGAAGATCATGCAGAACACCTCAGAATAGCCTTGCAGACCTTGAAGGAGAATGAGCTTTATGCCAAGTTTTCAAAATGTGAGTTCTGGTTGCACTCAGTGGCGTTCTTAGGCCACGTGGTATCTAGTGAAGGAATAAAAGTAGACCCTCAGAAAATAGAAGCAGTCAAGAACTGGCCTAGGCCGACAACGCCAACCGAAATCAGGAGTTTCTTGGGGTTAGCTGGCTACTATAGAAGGTTTGTGGAGGGGTTTTCCTCACTTGCAGCTCCATTAACTAAGTTGACTCAGAAAGCAGTTAAGTTCCAATGGTCAGACGCTTGTGAACAGAGTTTTCAAGAGTTAAAGAAGAGGTTGACCACTGCACCTGTGTTAACCTTGCCAACAGGTTTGGGTGGGTTCATAGTGTATTGTGATGCCTCCAGAGTGGGCCTTGGTTGTGTTCTTATGCAAAATGGAAAAGTTATTGCTTATGCTTCCAGGCAGTTAAATAATCATGAAAAGAACTACCCCACACACGATTTGGAGCTTGCAGCAATGGTGTTTGCATTAAACATATGGCGACACTACCTTTATGGTGAGCATTCTGAAGTGTTTACAGATCACAAAAGCCTCTAGTACATTTTCAAGCAAAAAGAACTAAATTTGAGGCAGAGAAAGTGGCTTGAGCTATTGAAAGATTATGACATCAATATCCTTTATCACCCGGGCAAAGCTAATGTGGTAGCAGATGCACTTAGTAGGAAGTCAATGAGTGTCTTGGCCCATCTTGCAGTACAAAGGCGATCTTTGGGTCGAGAAATTCAAAAACTAGCAAATGATAGAATTAGATTGGATGAGACCAAAGAAAAAGATATAACTGCTTATGCCTTAGCGTAATCCTCCCTTGTTGCGCATGTTAAGGCTAAGCAAGACGAAGATCCGTACTTAGTGAAATTAAAAGAAGGAGTCAGAAGCAAAGAAATCATTTCTTTCACTTTAGGAAGTGACGGAGTTTTGAAGTTGAATGATCGGTTATGTGTGCCTGATGTAGATGGTCTTAGGAAGGCCATAATGGAGGAAGCTCACAGTTCGAGGTACTCTATCCACCCAGGTGCTACCAAAATGTATCTAGATTTGAAAGTGTTGTATTAGTGGAAAGGCATGAAGAAACAAGAAGCAGATCACGTGGCTAAATGTTTAAATTCCCAGCAAGTCAAAATCGAGCATCAGAGGCCTGTTGGCCTGGCTCAAGACATAGAGATACCACAGTGGAAGTGGGAGATGATTAATATGGATTTCGTAGTAGGTCTACCTCGCACATACCGTAAACATGATTCAATTTGGGTTATTGTAGATCAACTAACAAAGTCCGCGCATTTTCTACTAGTAAAGACGACAGACTCCGCAGAGCAGTATGCGCAATTGTACATCAAAGAAATAGTCCGACTGCATGGTACTCCAGTTTCAATCATATCTGACAGAGGCCCTCAGTTCACGCGCATTTTTGGCAGGCATTTCAGAAAAGATTAGGTACCATGGTCAATTTAAGCACCGCTTTTCATCCACAGACCGATGGCCAGACAGCAAGGACCATTCAGACTCTCGAAGATATGCTGCGTGCATGTGTTATAGACTTTGGAGGTAATTGGGATGATCACTTGCCACTTATAGAATTTGCTTACAATAACAGCTATCAGGCCAGCATTGGTATGGGTCCTTATGAGGCGTTGTATGGGCGGAGATGTAGGTCTCCAGTGGGTTGGTTTGAACCAGCAGAGGTGCCGTTGATTGGTCCAGAGTTTGTTTGTGAGGCCTTGGAAAATGTTCAGCTAATTAGAGAAAGACTTAAAGCGGTTTAGAGTCGTCAAAAGTCTTATTCTGACAAGAGGCATCGTGAGTTAGAGTTCATGGTTGGTAATAAGGTGTTTTTGAAAGTTTCACCAATGAAAAGAGTTATGAGGTTTGGTAGGAAAGGGAAACTTAGCCCTATATTTATCGGACCTTATGAAATTCTAGAAAAGAAAGGAAATGTGGCTTATAAGCTAGCGCTACCCGTTGAGTTGTCCTCTGTTCATCCTGTCTTTCATGTATCTATGCTTAGAAAGTACATTCATGATGAGTCGCATATAATACCTGCTGATACTATAGAAATTAAAGAAGGCTTGACTTATGAAGAGGTACCTATAGAAATTCTTGATAGGAAAGTAAGAAAGTTGAGAACAAAAGATTTAGCATCGGTAAAAGTTTTGTGGAGTAATCATGATTCAAAAGAGGCTACATGGGAGGTCGAGAAAGATATGAGAAAGAAATATCCATATTTATTTGAGGAAAAAGGTATGTGAACCTAAGTTCGGTTTTACATTTATATTCCATTTATTAAATACAAGTTAGCAAGTGTTTATGTCCTTCCTAGATTATATTTAGTTGTCTTAGTGATTTAGTTTATGTCAGAGTATATTTAATTCATTAAAGTGATTTACTTTTGCTAAAGTGTTGTGCTTTAGATTCTTGTTAGTTATTGTGGTACCTCCTTACCGGAGTGTGAGTAATTAATTTATGAGCTGCGTATGGTGCCTATGAATGGCCTGTTATGGTATATTTGGTTGTTGTTGGTGTATTTGTGGTATTTGTGACAGGGATATTTTTGGATAGTCCAATTTATAAGGGAAACTCTAGCGAAATTTTTGAAAACTTAGGGAGTTAGCCAAAATATTGAGTCACTTGGAAGAGTGAGTAGTGCTAAGAAAAATTTAAGAGGTTCAAGGACCTAAGGGATGATTGTTAGCTTAAGAATATGACCCTAGCAACATTCGAGGACGAATGTTTTTAAGGAGGGAAGATTGTAACACCCCTCAAATTTATAAAAGTTTCGTGATACGCTAACTATAGAACTAAATTATTATTATTTATATATATATAAGTATATAATTGGATATACAATTAGAAAACTATTAATAATTTTACTATTATTAATTATTAAAAGTGGGTATCTTTAATTATTAGTTTTTTTAAAAAAAAAGGGGGAAAGGGGACTTAAAGCCCAACAAAAAGGCTATTGAAAAATAAAGGCTTTAAGCCTTAGAGAAACAGAACCCACGATTCTTCAAAAAGGGTAAAGGCTTTTGCCTGCCTTAGACGAAAAACAGAACACTGAGTTCTGTTCGCTCACGAACCAGAGCACACAGGCAATGAATAAAATCCTAGGGTTCTTCATAACTCACTTATTCTTGAACTCAGGTATTTAAAATCTCTTATTGTCAATTACCCTACAGTAGTAATATGTAAGAATTAAATAGCTAATTTCCTTCTTCCTCTATATCATCAATAAATTTCATAATTAGGTGTAGTACTTTAAAATTGATTAAAATGCACTGGTTGTTGTAGAATCGATTGTTTGACTGGTGTCAATTGGACTGGGGCCTACGTATTGGCTCGAGAAGTTTTGAGGTGAGTTGATATAACCCTTTACTAAAGTGGTTTAACTCACAAAAGCACGCATACAAGGTGTTTGATGAATTGCTTAAAAGAATTTATCTTTATTTAATTAAAGCGAGTGAGTACCCAATAATTTAGAATTATTCTTGCAAAAGTTTAGATGATCTATTATGCTATATGTGCTTAAATTTTCAGATTTTTGTGTTGTTCTTATATGCTATTTTCATGTTGAAAATTATGAAGAAGAAAGAATCTTTGGAAATATTTTTATATGTTTATTTCATTCTTATGCCATGCTTTACATTTAAGGACACCAATATGAGCATGTACATAATGTTCTATAAAGAAAAGATTTAGACTTGAAAAGTCACAAGAAGAAGTTTTAGAAAGAAAAGATTTTTGGGGAGTATCCTTTATTCTGAGAAGGGGTCATCGTCCAGGCCGAGGGTCCTGACCAAGGCGTTGACTTCCTGAAACTACTTGTGCCAAAGTAGGGAGCATACGAGCCGAGGGTCTCGTTGCTGAGAATTTACTTAGCCATGCTAAGGTATGATACATGAGCGCTGAGAACCATGAAGCGAGTGACACCTCGTGGATTGGGCCTATTCGATCAGGTTGGGATCGAACCCGTGCCGATCACACGGTGACTGAGACAGAATTAAGTCAGGATAGTTGGAACCCCCAAAGTATAAAGTGAAGTATTTTTTTAAAGAAAGAAAAAGAAAAGAATTTCTTTTAGAATATTCATAAATTGCTATTATGCAATTATTTTAGAATTATTCTTATAAGCTTTATGTTTTACATGCATTTAGAACGTTTGCTCGTAATGTATATGTTATTAAAGTTTCTCCCCTGTTGTTAAGACTCACTGAGTACAGTGGATGGTACTGACGTTCTTTTTTGGGAACCTACGTTGGTCTGCGGTACAACATAGGAACCGGATTTGCAGGCGAGCAGGCTACGAGTTAGGACTTCCTTCCCTTCCAGTGATATTGGTGAGCTCCGCTTTTGTTCGTGGAGTATCCTTAGAGTCATTTTCATTTAGTTATTTCTTTATTTATTTAGAGAACTGGCCAGGAAATCTCATGTCCTGAGCAGTGCGTCAGTTTATCAGTAGAGGCTTCATAGACATAGTCATTGGGTTGAGATTCAGATGTTATTTATAATAACTTAGAAGTAATTCGGTATTTACTACAAATAAAGCTTTGGAGTTGATTTATTTAAATATTTGAATTAATCAAAAGTATTTGTTTAGAGTATTGCTTTGTTGCATATAAAGTTTGGAGTTATAATACGGTTGATAAGCAGAGATGGTTCGCTCGGTCATGTTTAGTGATCGAGTGTCGGTCTCGGCTTGTTCAGAAAATGGGTCGTGACAATTTCTTTCAACAAACTATGCTTTTAAAACCTTTATCTTTCCGATTTAGGGTTTTTGTTAAGTTATTTAGATGTTTCTCTGATTTTTCTTTTTCTCTTGTGTGTTTCTTCTACTATGTTTCTTATTAGTTTCTTCTACTGTGATTTTTATGTGTCTCTCCTAGTGTGTTTTTATGAGTTCTTCTACTGTGTCTTCCTATGTGTTTCTTCTACTATGTTATTATGAGTTCTTCTACTGTGTTTCACATATTGTTCTTTTACTATATTTCCCATGAGTTTCTTCTACTGAAAGATGCATGTTAAAGGTCTCAGTTCCTTTCTGAAATCTCTGAACTTGTTTAGTTAGTATCTTTTCCTTGATTACTTATCATTTCTTCTCTACACTCGATTGATGGCAAGGACCCTAGAATTTGGGGATTCATTCGAGTTTTGAAACCATTGGCTATGTGATTTGTTTGGTTTTCATCTATGAACTTGTTTGTTTTTTTAAAAAAAAGCCCTAACTTCTTTGTACCCATTTTGAGTTTCTGAAGTTATCTCATCTACTACTCGATTAGGCTTCCAAAGCTTTGTTTCGACCTTTGTTTCTTTATATGGTTTTGATTCCCTATTAAACTCTTCTAAGGTCTTTCTACTGGACCCTTTGTATGCTATTTGATACTCTCTCTCTTCTACATTGCTGAGTTACTAAGACTGACCTATGTGACTACCATGTTCCTATAGTCTACTACTTACTGATTTTGCTATTGCATGACGTTTTTCTTTGTCCTAAATTCAGCCTCGCATACTTGTGTGCTCTTTATATGTGCTGAACTTCTCTCTAAATGGCTTTCAATTTTTGATTAATTTCAATATTCCTTTGTGTAAGCCTGATTGATTTCTTTCCTTGTTTGTTGATTTCTCCATTACTTGGTCGAAAACTTTCCTTAGCCTTTCTGACTTGGTTTATTCATGGACCAGTAATTACAAATCTCTGACTACTTGATTTACTATGTACTAATTGATTTTTACCTTATTTATTTAATCGTGTATTTCAAAATTCTTCCCTTAAGTAAACTCATATGTATCTACCCCTAATTGCCTACTTTACACAAGATGCTTACTTGATCCCTTTCCTTAAATAATTTTCTTCATTACCGTTTAAGTTTAAACTCCTAAGAAAGTCTCGCACTAATTGATTTTAATTGATACCCAGTTCCTTAATTATTTTCTTACCTTATTTCCGCCTATTTTCACACTATAAATACCTGCTCTTCATTGACACAAACACACCAACACTCATAGTCTTTCTGAACTTATATCAATACTCAAAAGTATTTTCTCTTGTGGCCTGTTTGCAAGTCCTGCTGCCTGTTTTTCTCTATTTGCTTCTTTGAAGCTGGTATGTCTTGATTTAAGGTCTTCAGCACCACAACAATGTGTTTATTTACTACCTTTGTATGCATGTCTGCCTACTGCTTCTGTATAGTTCAACACTTATTCTAGCATGCTGAAATTTCTTTCTGCCTATTCTATTATGAATCCCAAACCCCTACCCCTATGTGTTCATGCTATAGTTTGAGGCACGACAATACTGCAAATTATTGTCCATGAATCAAACTTGATCCCCTGGGATCCTAGCCTCTAATAATGTGTGTTCTAGCAGGCTTATAGGTATGCTAGCATTCTCCATTGCTAGGCATGCCTAAAGCCTGCCCTTGCCTAAGCAATAGGCTCTTCACAATTTCCTATTCCCCTGGACCCTTTATGGGTACTTATTTGTAGTTGTTTTCCTCTCCTTTCCCCCTTTTAGCATTTTGTTCTTCACTTGCACACTTTCTTAGTCTTTAAGCTCTGCCCCCGTCTTGTGAGCCTTGCCTTGGGACCCTTTAAGCTCCCTCTGACCTTGGACACTTGAGGGTTAGCCCTTCCTCACTGTACTTATCCCTGTTCTAATAATACATTTGGGTGTGAGCGTTTCCCGGAGTCCCATTGAGGCTCTTAGGGAACTTTGACACACTCAAATGGGAGAAAGGCTTTGGATCATGATCTTTTAGAGTTGGTTTACCTCATAACTCAGTGAGGAAGTCAGAATCAGGCTTCTTCTAGTTGTACTTTTATTTATATTTTTCTGATGTATTCTTATTCCGGGCTGTAATAATTCATAATAAACTCTTGGGGATGGTTAGTGAAAAAGGTGGGTAACTATGTATGCAAAGGGTAGATACCATGTCTATAGGTATCTTGAATTCTGTATATTCAAAATGCATATAGAAATCATGCCTATAGGTCATTTTGAATTCTGCATATCCAATTCTCACATAGATACCATGTCTATAGGTATTTTGAATTCTGCATACTCAAATGCATATAGACATCATGCCTATAGGTTGTTCTGAATTCTGCATATCCAATTCTCATATAGAAGTCATGCCTATAGGATTGTTCAATTCTGCGTATTCAATTACACCTAGATACCACACGCATAGGCCTTAAGCAAAATTCTGCAAACTAGATACCATGTTTGTAGGATTAAAACCAGTCTTATGCATCTAGATACTATGCCAATAAGGTTTTTCTGCATTTTTACACCATGTCTTCAAGGTTCATAATCAACAACGCATAGAGAGCATGCATATAGGAACTCCTAATCGAATCTGAGCCGCTTCATTCACGTATCTAGCTAAAAGTGGTAATAACGGGTACTGTCAGTTGTAGAACTTGTAACCAATTCATTAAGACTTGCCTCTCTTTTAACAATCTGATTAACCTTATTTAGCGAGTTTAACCAGTATGTTTCAGGCCCTACTATTTTATTGCTTTTCTGAATCCAGTAGATATTATGCCTATAGGATCCTTGCCCAATGCTTAGGCAGGCCTTAGGATAAAATTATAAGCTGAATCTGTTTCTGTTAATTATTACAACCAGCAGGCAGGCCTGATTCAGACTTCTTATCTGAGTTATGTAATAAACTAAAACTGCCTTAGTAACCGTCCTTCTTCATCTATAATAATCAAACCTAAACAATATGTGTAAGTAGTATGTGTAAGTCATGCTGATTACGTGCTTCTTTGTTCAAGGAGGTATATCTGAGCCTCTACTTGTTATGTGCTTTCCCCCCAACTTGAAATACGTGTTTTGTATGTCGCCTTAGAGTTTTTACCTTTGAAACTACAAATAAGCCCAATATCCCCCCATTTATAATTAGTAGTCCCAAATGCCTCCGGGACTGATAGGATTGGGACGGGTAATAGCATGTAATAAGTAAACAAGACCAACTTGCACTTTAAATACCTTAACGGGGTGGGAAGTGTAGATATGGATATGATGACCACGCGATAACATCACCTGTAGCCCCTCATTGAGTAGTGATTACCGGACGTTGTGTGGGGTGATCCATATTTTTAGTAAACCTAGGACCTCCTTTCCTTTATTATTATTTCTTTAATATTTTCATTCCAGAATCCACTTCCTTAAATTGCTCTTTTAAACTTTGTCTATTTTCAAACCTTTATATGTGAAATCCCCTCCTATTTGAGCTTTATTTGTCTATATGTTAATTGTGCCCTAAACTCACAATAATTGTCTGGCCGGGAACCACACTAGTGGATTCTAAGGGGTGCCTAACACCTTCCCCTTGGAATAATTTCAAGCCCTTACCCAATCTCTGGTTACTCAAATCAAACCCTCTTGGTGTCCTAATGCACCCTAATCATTAGGTGGCGACTCTTCAAATCAAACCCAATTCCCAAAACGAATGAGTTGTCTCTCTAAATGTACAAACCCGATTCCGTGACGAAAAAGGGGGCGCGATAGCATGGCGACTCTGCTGGGGACTTTTAGGCTTTTACCATTTCAGACTATTATTGTGAATTTATGCTTCTTTATGCACAATTATCTGTTTATTTCTTTCAAGCATTCAATTTTCTTTTCGATTGCAAAACTGACTTGCCTTTTTATTTCTTTCCTTTATTACTTTCCTTTACTACTTTCCCTTACTACTGCTTTAAATTATGAAGAACTGTTGTATTTACTGCTTTCATAACGTGCAAATATGTGACAACCTGCTTTAATTATTGCATAACCATGATCAACATCATATTCCACTCGTGCCAAACAAAATACCATAGCAACGCTTATAATGAGTGGTTGTTCTCTTCCGATATTATCACCCCCTAAATCCGGAAAAGGCATATTTACAATAAAACCAGTCGATCAACGGTGTAGTCGATGGTTCCGTGCCTTTCTTCCTTGAGTTGTCCGCTCAAGGGTACCAGTCTAAAACCCCATATAAACCTTACTCTGTTTAAACTATGCATGCATCATGGTCAAACTTAGCCGGGTCAGTTATGTTGTCCACATAATGATCCTTTAAGATAGCCTTGTCCAAAGTCCACCGGGTTTCCCTGAACCTAAACGGACACCACCACGTTCTGTGCATTTATTTAGAGAACTAAATGCTTTATGCTAATTGTTGATATTAAATAGTCAAGTCTGGTGGGGGTAAGGGCCTAGCCCTTTTGTTTTGCAGAAAATGAGGCATGAGGTCCCCAGTTTTGGTATGAATAGCACGCCCCCACTCTTTCTAGACTGGTGGAGGAGTCTTCCATCATATGACCAAATCAACGAGTGGAAAGAGAGGGCCGCCAAAGCTAGTGAAAAGTTGGAATAGCTGGAATACAGTCTGCTGGAATTGGAAGGAAAAGCAAGGAAAAGAGTCACCGACTGCCAGAACGCTGAGGGAAACGAAGGAGAATACCTAGCAAAGGCATTTTTACTGGTGATTCTACGTGAACTAGAGGATTTGATCAATGAGAGCATTCAACCTGAGGAAGGTCCTTCTGGGACCAAATAGATAGGAGTTTATCTTTTCGCTTTATCAAATGTAATAAGGCCAATGACCACTAGTGATATCTTATTTCATGTTATTTAGTGTCGATTTGGGATTCGTCTACTTTTTATCAATAAAATAAGGCATTTAACATTCTAAGTTCTCCAAATCAACTTGTCGTTAGGCCTAAATCGGGCACAAAGAGGTCCCAAATTAGGACTTGATTTACGTTTTCGCACTATGTATTTAAATATCGCAATACTTTTTATACTCCTCACTAACTTGATTACCTTTTGTTTTTATTTTTGCTTTGTTTTATTATTCCCCCCCCCCAAAGGTTAGTTCGTGCACTCTAGCAACATCATTCTATTCCACGAGATCCAGGGGCCCTCCACCCAATCCTCCTCTTAGTCCTGTCAAAAATAAGAACAAAGGCAAGATGGAAGATTTGAACAACGTCAGAAAGGAGAATTTAACTGAACGGGTAGAGGTCACTAATGGCTATGGTACTCAGGTTCCTAAGGAGAATATGTCACAACTAGAGCAGAAGTTGCTGAAATTCTAAGAAGAGCCCGATCAGGTTCGGAATCTGGCAAGCCAGTCATTTTCCCTCAGCACCCCAGATATCAACTTTCCCCACACTCAAAACCCTACACCTCCTCAAAATATCTCAAAGCAACAGAATCATCCCGTTCCTCACCATCACACTATTCCACCAAAGAGCCAATGTAACACCTGCCATACCCCAAACAACACTCCACTACTCATCCCAGAACCTCAGAACTCCACAAATGACCATTTCCACACACCAGGCCACAATAACACTCATATCTACGTGGGATATGAGTACACTTGGGAAGAATTCAACAACTGGTCACTACCATAGCACGGTCCTTACTATCCACTAGAGCAGCCAGGACCACATTTGGAGCGGATTTTCCAACCGACCGGTGTTATCTATGGTTCAGAAGAAGAAGAAGCACTTGCAGCGGTGAGGAATTTGTTCCTAGAAGACAATGACATGGACTGTTATGTTGTTCTCGAGTAGGAGGGGAAGGAAGGCCCTTCCATACATACCATAAGTAGAGGGGCCCGCCTCAATAACTGGACCATCAGGACAACCAGAGCTCGACGAGCCTCGAGGTAGCAAGGCTAAAACAAGTACTGTTTTGATTTACTAAAAGATTTTTATTTTTTTTCTCGCATGTTTTCAATTCCTGCAATAAGATCTTCAATGTTCAAAACAATTATGCAATTTATCAAAGCATTTTGACTTTTCTTATGAATCAACGCTTATTTCTATTATTTTCTCTTATTACTTTACTTATACAACATTACTATTGCTTATCTTGATGAACCGATGACTATGACATGCAATGAGACAACGCAACAAACGGACACAGATTCAGAGGAAGATGAAATACCAGAAGAGATTGTTAAAGAAATTGAAAATTTTGAGAACAGACCTAAGTCCAACTTGGACGAGACTGAGATCGTTAACCTGGGAGATACAGAGAATGTCGAAGAAACACGAATCAGCATCCATTTGTCACCGTCAGAAAAGGAAGAGTACACAAAATTTCTAAGGGAATATGAGGACATATTCGCCTGGTCATATGATGACATGACTGGTCTGAGTACATCTATTATGGCTCATAAACTGCCAACCGATCCAACATGTCACTAGTAAAGCAAAAGCTCAGAAAGTTCAAGCCTGATATGAGTCTGAAAATCAAAGAAGAAGTTACTAAGCAGGTCAAAGCTAAAGTTCTCAGGGTAGTAGAATATCTAACATGGTTAGCCAACATCGTGCCAGTAACAAAGAAGGACGGGAAGGTCAGAGTCTGTATCGACTATCGGGATCTCAACCGGGCCAGTCTGAAAGACGACTACCCTTTGTCGAATATACACATCCTGATCGACAATTACGCTAAGCATGAGTTGTAGTCATTTGTAGATTGTTTTGCTGTTTATCATCAGATCTGGATGGATGAAGAAGATGCTGAGAAACGACTTTCATTACACCATGAGGGATGTACTGTTACAAGATGATGCCATTTGGATTAAAGAATGTTGGGGCCACCTACATGAGGGCCATGACACCATTTTCCATGATATGATACACAAGGAGATAGAGGTATACGTAGACGATGTTATCATCAAGTCCAAAAAAACCACTGATCACATGGAAGATTTGAGGAAGTTCTTCAATAGATTGAGAAGGTACAACCTGAAATTGAATCCCGCAAAGTATGCATTCGGGGTTCCTGCTGGGAAACTACTTGGGTTCATTGTGAGTCGCCGAGGAATAGAACTGGATCAATCAAAAGTCAAAACTATTCAAGAATTGCCACCGCCAAAGAATAAGAAGGATGTGATGAGTTTCTTGTGGAGACTTAACTACATCAACCGGTTCATAGCATAATCGATAGTTATCTGTGAGCCAATCTTTACGATGTTGAAGAAGGACGCCACTACCAAATGGACTGATGACTGCCAAAAAGCTTTCAACAGAATCAAGGAGTACCTATCAACACCACCTGTCTTGGTCCCGCCAGAGCCAAGTAGACCTCTATTACTCTAAGTTGCAGTATTAGATGGAGCTTTCGGTTGCGTTCTGGGATAGCATGATGAAACAGGGAGGAAGGAACAGGCCATCTATTACCTCAGTAAGAAGTTCACCCCGTATGAGGTCTAGTATTCTCTGTTAGAGCGCACTTGCTGTGCTTTGACTTGCGTAGCTCAGAAGCTAAGGCACTACTTCTGTGCCTATACTACATATCTCATATCAAGGATGGATCCTTTAAAGTACATCTTCCAGAAGCCCATGCCCACTGGCAAGCTAGCCAAGTGGTAGATCCTGTTAAGTGAAGTTGACATTGTTTACGTCACTCAGAAGGCAATCAAGGGACAAGAACTAGCAGATCACCTTGATGAAAACCCCGTGGACGGAGAATACGAACCCCTAAAAATGTATTTTCCTGATGAAGAGGTATCGTTCATAGGAGAAGACATTGCGGAATCCTATGATAGTTGGAGAATGTTTTTTGATGGAGTAGCAAATTTCAAAGGAGTTGGCATAGGAGCAGTCCTAGTATAAAAAACCGGTCAGCATTATCTGGTGTCTGCCAAGCTCAGGTTTCCCTGCACCAACAACATAGCCGAGTATGAAGCCTACATCCTAGGGCTCAAAATATCCATTGGCGTGGACGTTCAAGAGTTGCTAGTGATCGGAGATCCAGACCTACTTATACATCAGGTTCGGGAAGAATGTGCAACCAAGATCTCCAAGGTACTCCCGTATCTGCACTATGTACAGGAATTGAGAAAGAGGTTCACAAAGACGAAATTCCAACATGTTCCCAGAGTCCAGAATGAGTTTGCCGATGCATTGGCGACCCTGTCCTCTATGATACAACATCCATATAAAAACTTCATTGATCCTATTCTAGTAAAGGTCCATGATCAGCCAGCCTATTGTGCTCAGGTTGAAGAAGAAGCATATGGAAAGCCTTGGTTTCATGATATCAAGGAATACTTAGAGAAAGGAGAATACCCGGAACTTGCAAATCCTACCCAGAAGCGCACACTTTGGAGGTTATCCAATAATTTCTTTCACAGCAGAGGAATCCTGTATAGGAGGACTCCTGATTTGGGATTACTAAGGTGTGTCAACGTGAAAGAAGCATCCAATCTATTAGAAGAGATTCCTGTAGGGACTTGCGGTCCACATATGAACGATTTTATCTTAGCAAAGAAGATACTCCGTGCTGGTTACTTTTGGATGACTATGGAAACGGACTGCATCTAGTATGTCCGAAAATGCCACCATCGTCAGATACATACAGACATGATAAAGGTACCTCCAAACGATCTTAATGCAACAAGCCCACCATGGCCGTTTGCCGCATAGGGAATGGATGTTATTGGACCAATCGAACCTGCCGCATCAAATGGGCACAGGTTTATCTTGGTAGCAATTGTCTATTTTACCAAATAGGTTGAAGCAGCATCTTATGGAGCAATAACCAAGAAGGTCGTGGCAGACTTTGTCCGCGACCACATTGTTTGTCGATTCAGGATTCTAAAGTCAATCATTACCGACAACGGCTCCAACCTCAACAGTGACTTGATGAAAGCCATCTGTGACACTTTCAGAATCAGACACAAGAATTCTACAGCCTACAAACCCCAGATGAATGGAGCAATAGAAGCCGCCAATAAGAATATCAAGAAGATATTGAGGAAAATGATAGAGAAGCATAAACAGTGGCACGAGAAGTTATCATTTGCTCTTCTAGGGTACCACACCACAGTCCGCACATTAACTGGGGCAACCCCCTATATGTTGGTTATGGTACAGAAGCAGTCATTCTCGCCGAGGTAGAAATTCCCTCCTTAAGGATCATATAGGAAACTGAGCTCGACGACGCAGAGTGGGTGAAAAATTGTTATGAGCAGCTAGCCATCATATACGGAAAGAGGATGAATGTAGTTTGCCATGGTCAACTTTATTAGAACAGAATGTCCAAAGCCTTCAACAAAAGAGTCAAGCCAAGACAGTTCACACCAGGGCAGCTGGTGTTAAAGAAAATCTTTCCACATCAAAATGAAGCCAAAGGAAAATTCTCTCCCAACTGGCAGGGTCCATACATGGTTCACCGGGTTCTGACAGGAGGATCCCTCATACTTGCAGGAATGGACGGAGAAGTCTGGCCAAAGCCAATTAATTCAGATGCAGTCAAAAGTTACTATGTGTAATCTTTATGCTTTCCTATAAGGTGTAATTTGAACTATGCCTGACCTGATTTCCATTTAAGAGGGGATACGTAGGCAGCCCTATGGGTTCGGTCACAATGCAATAAAAATTTCATTTCCCCATATAATAGAGAAGCATAAACAGTGGCACGAGAAGTTATTATTTGCTCTTCTAGGGTACCACACCATAGTCCGCACATCAACTGGGGCAACCCCCTATATGTTGGTTTATGGTACAGAAGTAGTCATTCTTGCCGAGGTAGAAATTCCTTCCCTAAGGATCATATAGGAAGCTGAGCTCGACGACGCAGAGTGGGTGAAAAATCGTTATGAGCAGCTAGCCATCATAGACGGAAAGAGGATGAATGCAGTTTGCCATGGTCAACTTTATTAGAACAGAATGTTCAAAGCCTTCAACAAAAGAGTCAAGCCAAGACAGTTCACACCGGGGCAGCTGGTGTTAAAGAAAATCTTTCCACATCAAGATGAAGCCAAAGGAAAATTCTCTCCCAACTGGAAGGGTCCATACATGGTTCACCGGGTTCTGACAGGAGGATCCCTCATACTTGTAGGAATGGACAGAGAAGTCTGGCCAAAGCCAATTAATTCAGATGCAGTCAAGAGTTACTATGTGTAATCTTTATGCTTTCCTATATGGTGTAATTTGAACTATGCCTGACCTGATTTTCGTTTAAGAGGGGATACGTAGGCAGCCCTATGAGTTCAGTCACAATGCAATAAAAATTTCATTTCCTCCCGCAATTGGAAACTGGGGCAGAATTTTGAGGAGGACCCTCAAAATTTCGAAGTAATTTCAGCCAATCGTCGCAAACAACAGTCAAAAGCATCAACCCAGTAAACTGGGGAAAAATTTTGAGGAGGACCCTCAAAATTCTGTAACAAGAAGGGTTGCAATATCCTGAACCACGTCACAGTCGTCGGTTCATCTAAAGAAAATACTCTTAATCATGTATTTATATTATATTTTACTAAATCATGCATGTCTATTTCTGAAGTCGCTTTGTTTAGTGATGCTACCCCAATGATACATGCAGTATCACTGGATCAGAATCGAGCAGATCGAGCAAAGACAACGGGATTACGAACTAACCTTCCCCTCTACAAAACTCACAATTTTTCTTTGGATGTAGGCACTTGAGTTGCAAAATCATCAAATATGCTATACACTCACGAGACTCACATTGTTCAGAAATACAACTCCCAAAACCGTTGCACCTACTCACAGTTGCTATCCGCACATAATGTCTCCAGTAGGCACAATGTCCCCAACAGCCACAATATCGCAATCAGCTATCAGCTAAGAAAACTCTACTACCACCTACCTTTTATTTCTTACATAAGACTACTATTCTGCCTTCCGAGGTTAAGCTCTACCTCCGTCTGCATTCTTGCATTGCATAAGGCTACTATTCTGCCTTCCGAGGTTAAGCTCTACCTCCATCTGCATTTTTTTGCATTGTATAAGGCTACTATTCTACCTTCCGAGGTTAAGCTCTACCTCCACTTGCGTGGCTAAAAGATCGCCACTTTATTTTTACATCAGCTGAAAGATTGCCACCTTATTTACACTTGCATGGCTGAAAGATCGCCGACTATTTACATTTGCATGGCTGAAAGATCGCCGACTTACTTACACTTGCATGGCTGAAATATCGCCGCCTTATTTACAGTTGCATTGGCTGAAAGATTGCCACCTTATTTACACTTGCATGTCTGAAAGATCGTCGACTATTTACATTTGCATGGCTGAAAGATCGCCACTTTATTTTTGCATCGACTGAAAGATCGCCACCTTATTTGCATGACTGAAAGATCGCCACCTTTACATTTGCATGGCTGAAAGATCGTTGCCTTATTTACATTTGCATGGCTGAAAGATTGCCGCCTTATTTACATTTGCATGGCTGAAAGATCGCCACCTTATTTACATTTGCATGACTGAAATATCGCCGCCTTATTTACAGTTGCATTGGCTGAAAGATCGCCACCTTATTTGCACTCGCATGGCTGAAAGATCACCGACTATTTACATTTGCATGGCTGAAAGATCGCCGACCTACTTAAACTTGCATGGCTGAAAGATCGCCACCTTATTTACACTTGCATGGCTGAAAGATCGCCACCTTATTTACGTTTGCATGGCTGAAAAATCGCCAACTAATGCATTTCATAGGCTGAAAGATTGCTACCTACTGCATCTCATGGGCTGAAAGATCGCCAAATTGTCCAAAGGCATCATTGTTCGAAGGCACCATTTTCATAGCCCGAGAATACCATGCCATGGCCTGAGGACCCATTTTAATCTTTTGCATATCATTATTCAAAGGAATCATGATTCGGAGGCATCATTCGCATAGCCTGAGAGTATCATTTCATGGCCTATGAATCCTTTATTATACGCCTCATGGCCCAGGACATCATGGTCTAAGGACGCCATCCTAACTGTCCGAAGACAAACATTCATGGTACGACGGGAATTTGCATCATGTTTAAATTTACGCACAATATACGCTTGTGTTACTTATTTGCAGGTGAACCGGCGAGCAATGGCCATATCAGTAGGAGCGATCCCGCTCCAGTTCCTGCAGCCCTACCAGACTTTAACCATTCACCTCGACCTAAATACTGTGTCCGTTCTCGAAAGCCCCCATCGGCATGTTCCGCCGACAAATCCTGAACTACATCTGGATGGATTCCTATAAAAATAGGGATGTGTAGGCATCTCAGAAGCTAGAGCACGGCCAAATCTCTTCAAACCATTTCATTCGGTCAAAAATTGGCCATCACATCTTTACCCGACAACTCTTTCATCCTTCCCGGGTAAAGAGGGGCAACTGTTGATACCCAATTTTTCCTGTATATTTTTTATATGAAAATTACCTTTCAAATAGCATATGTATGCATATATAAGTATGTCCAAGGGTTTTCTTATTTTTCATTAATTTTAAAGATTTTTGGATCAATTTATTGCCCTATTTTATCAAGAAAAACCCAATAATTATTCTCAAAATTGTCATTTTGGCAATTCACTTATTAGATTCTCATATTTATACTAGAATATAGCTAATATAATTTTTGCATAATGTTACAGATTTTTTTAGTATTTTTAAAAGCTAAATTGCATATAATTGCAATATTAGCCTATTTTAAGATTTAATTGTGTTTATAATTATAAAATTGACTCCAGTATTTTTATTTTTATAGTTATATATTATTAATCATTTTAGTACCTTTAGTTATTTCCAGAAATTATTTTACTAGTTTTTATAAAATAAATAAGGAAAAATGGCTATTTAAATGTTAGCCCATTTGTATTTCAATTTTGGCCAGACTGGGCACCCCTAATTGAACCCAATTTCAGATCCCATTATCGGCCCAAATCCTAAATTTACCCGACCCACGACCCTCTTAATAACCCGCCCGGATCCCCCTTTCAATCCCAGTCGTTGATCATTTAGATCAACGGCTCATACTCACCCTTTCCTTTTTAATTTCCCAATACCCCCAAACCCTAATCATTTCTCACCGTTAGCCGCCCCCGGATTCCCCCTCTCCCAAATTCTCTCTCAGAAACCCTAGCCGCCTCCCTCCACTTCCACCCTAAAACCACCGGAATCCATGGCTTCCAAGGCCATAGAAGTCCTATACCGGCCTCCTATAACTCCTACACGTTTGGTTACTAAAGTTTCAAGGCCTGACCACGAAGAAGCTTGGCCCGGAGCTTGTTTGATTTGAGTTCTATGGCCATCTCCGGCAAGCCATGGCTATTCGAGCTTGATCTTGACTTCTCCTGCTCAAATCAACGACTCTCCAAGCCTTTCTCACCATCTGGTTTCTTCTGAAACCCTAACTTTTGAGGTTCTTCTGATTTCTTTAGATCTGTTTTAGATTCGTATTTTCTCTAAACTTTTAAACGATTTCTTGAGATTTCTTTTAATAAACTATGATTTCAAAACCTTTATCTTTCCGATTTAGGGTTTTTGTTAAGTTATTTAGATGTTTCTCTGATTTTTCTTTTTCTTTTGTGTGTTTATTCTACTATGTTTCTTATTAGTTTCTTCTACTGTGATTTTTATGTGTCTCTCCTAGTGTGTTCTTACGAGTTCTTCTACTGTGTCTTCCTATGTGTTTCTTCTACTATGTTCTTATGAGTTCTTCTACTGTATTTCGCATATTGTTCTTTTACTATGTTTCTCATGAGTTTCTTCTACTGAAAGATGCATGTTAAAGGTCTCAGTTCCTTTCTGAAATCTCTGAACTTGTTTCGTTAGTATCTTTTCCTTGATTACTTGTCCTTTCATCTCTACACTTGATTGATGGCAAGAACCCTATAATTTGGTGATTCATTCGAGTTTTGAAACCATTGGCTATGTGATTTGTTTTTTCTTCATCTCTGAACTTGTTTGTTTCAAAAAAAAAGCCCTAACTTCTTTGTACCTACTTCGAGTTTCTGAAGTTATCTCATCTACTACTCGATTAGGCTTCCAAAGCTTTGTTTTGACTTTTGTTTCTTTATATGGTTTATATTCCCTATTAAACTCTTCTAAGGTCTTTCTACTAGACCCTTTGTATGCTATTTGATTACTCTCTCTCTCTCTCTTCTACATTGCTGAGTTACTGAGACTGACCTATGTGACTATCATATAGTCTACTACTTACTGATTTTGCAATTGCATGACGTTTTTCTTTGTCCTAAATTCAGTCTCGCATACTTGTGTGCTCTTTATATGAGCTGAACTTCTCTCTAAAATGGCTTTCAATTTTTGATTAATTTCAGACTTCTTTTATGTAAGCCTGATTGATTTCTTTCCTTGTTTGTTGATTTCCCTGTTACTTGGTCGAAAACTTTCCTTAGCCTTTCTGATTTGGTTTATTCATGGACCAGTAATTAAAAATCTCTGACTCCTTGATTTACTATGTACTAATTGATTTTTACCCTATTTATTTAATCGTGTATTTCAAAATTCTTCCTTTAAGTAAACTCCTATGTATCTACCCCTAATTGCCTACTTTGCACAAGATGCTTACTTGATCCCTTTCCTTAAATAATTTCGTTCATTACCGTTTAAGTTTAAACTCTTAATTAAAGGAAGTCTCGCACTAATTGATTTTAATTGATACCTAGTTTCTTAATTATTTTCTTACCTTCTTTCCGCCTGTTTTCACATTATAAATACCTGGTCTTCATTAATACAAACACACCAACACTCATAGTCTTTCTGAACTTATATCCATACTCAAAATTATTTTCTCCTATGGCCTGTTTGCAAGTCCTGCTGCCTGCTTTTCTCTATTTGTTTCTTTGAAACTAGTATGTCATGATTTAAGGTTTTCAGCACCACAACAATGTGTTTATTTACTACCTTTGTATGCATGTCTGCCTACTGCTTCTGTATAGTTCAACACTTATTCTAGCATGCTGAAATTTCTTTCTGTCTATTCTATTATGAATCCCAAACCCCTACCCCTATGTGTTCATGCTATGGTTTGAGGCTCGACAATACTTCAAATTATTGTCCATGAATCAAACTTGATCCCCTGGGATCCTAGCCTCTAATAATATGTATTCTAGCAGGCTTATAGGTATGCTAGCATTCTCCATTACTGGGCATGCCTAAAGCCTGCCCTTGCCTAAGCAATAGGCTCTTCACAATTTCCTATTCCCTTGGACCTTTTATGGGTACTTATTTGTAGTTGTTTCCCTCTCCTTTTCCCCTTTTAGCATTCTGTTCTTCACTTGCACACTTTCTTAGTCTTTAAGTTCTTCCCCTCTCTTGTGAGCCTTGCCTTGGGACCCTTTGAGCTCCCTCTGAACTTGGACACTTGAGGGCTGGCCCTTTCACACTGCACTTATCCCTGTTCTAATAATACATTTGGGTGTGATCATTGCCCGGAGTCCCATTGAGGCTCTTAGGGAACTTTGACACACTCAAATGGGAGAAAGGCTTTGGATCATGATCTTTTGGAGTTGGTTTACCTAATAACTCAGTGAGAAAGTCAGAATCAGGCTTCCTCTAGTTGTACTTTTATTTATATTTTTCTGATGTATTCTTATTCCGGGCTGTAATAATTCGTAATAAACTCTTTGGTATGGTTAGTGAAAGGGTGGGTAACTATGTATGCAAAGGGTAGATACCATGTCTATAGGTATTTTGAATTTTGCATATTCAAAATGCATATAGAAATCATGCCTATAGGTCATTTTGAATTCTGCATATCCAATTCTCACATAGATACCATGTCTATAGGTATTTTGAATTCTGCATACTCAAATGCATATAGACATCATGCCTATAGGTTGTTCTGAATTCTGCATATCCAATTCTCATATAGAAGTCATGCCTATAGGATTGTTCAATTCTGCGTATTCAGTTACACTTAGATACCATACGCATAGGCCTTAAGCAAAATTCTGCAAACTAGATACCATGTTTGTAGGATTAAAACCAGTCTTATGCATCTAGATACTATGCCAATAAGGTTTTTCTGCATTTTTACACCATGTCTTCAAGGTTCATAATCAACAACACATAGAGAGCATGCCTATAGGAACTCCTAATCGAATCTGAGCTGCTTCATTCACGTATAGATCTAAAATTGGTAATAACGGGTACTGCCAGTTGTAGAACTTGTAACCAATTCATCAAGACTTGCCTCTTTTTTAACAATTTGATTACCCTTATTTAGCGAGTTTAACCAGTATGTTTCAGGCCCTACTATTTTATTGCTTTTCTGAATCCAGTAGATATTATGCCTATAGGATCCTTGTCCAATGCTTAGGCAGGCCTTGGGGTAAAATTATAAGCTGAATCTATTTCTGTTAATTGTTACAACCAGTAGGCAGCCCTGATTCGGACTTCTTATCTGAGTTATGTAATAAACTAAAACTGCCTCAGTAACTGTCCTTCTTTATCTATAATAATCAGACCTAAACATTATGTGTAAGTCATGCTGATTACGTGATTCTTTGTTCAAGGAGGTATATCTGAGCCTCTGCTGTTATGTGCTTTCCCCCAACTTGCAATACGTGTTTTGTATGTTGCCTTAGAGTTTTTACCTTTGAAACTACAAATAAGCCCAATATCCCCCCCTTTAGGATTATTAGTCCTAAATGCCTCCAGGATTAATAGGATTGGGATGGGTAATAGCATGCAATAAGTAAACGAGACCAACCCGTGCTTTAAATACATTAATGGGGTGGGAAGGGTAGATATAGATATGATGACCACGCGATAATGTCACGTGTAGCCCCTCATTGAGTAGTGATTACCGGACGTTGTGTGGGGTGATCCATATTTTTAGTAAACCTTGGACCCCCTTTTCCTTTATTCTTATTTCTTTAACATTTTCATTCCAGAATCCGCTTCCTCAAATTGCTCTTTTAATCTTTGTCTATAACCTTTATATGTGAAATCCCCTCGTATTTGAGCTTTATTTGTCTATATGTTAATTGTGCCCTAAACTCACAATAATTGTCTGGCCGGGAACCATACTAGTGGATTCTAAAGGATGCCTAATACCTTCCCCTTGGAATAATTTCAAGCCCTTACCCAATCTCTGGTTACTCAAATCAAACCCTCTTGGTGTCCTAATGCACCCTAATCATTAGGTGGCGACTCTTCAAATCAAACCCAATTCCCAAAAGGAATGAGTTGTCCCTCCAAATGTAACAAACCCGATTCCGCAAAGGAAAAAGGGGGCTCAACAATCTTGAGGGTATGAAACCCCATATTCCACATCGTTGTGCTATATTGAGGTTACACACATGCTAGATGAAGAGCGTGGGGCTTTGCACCATTGGGGATTGTGACTTAGTCCATTCCGAATGACTATTTTACCGTGTATTTGATTGAAAACTGTTTGCTATCATCCTGTTTTGGGCTGAATGCCATATTTGGGCCTTGTGCCAATTATTTGGACCCTTATGAGATTTTTACTGCTATTTTCTCACTGTTTTGATTTTATATATGTACTCAGTCATGCTATATTATACTGTTTTCATAACTCAGCCATGTTTACTCTATTTTAATACTTTAAATGATATTTTGGGTTGAGCATCATATTTTACTGTGCCCGAGTAGCTTTTAGAGATTTCTGACTGAGTAGGGCCGAGGGCCCGTGTCGTGAGGATTATTATGGGATCGGGATGCACGCCGCAGCAGTGTTGTACTGATTATGATTATGAGGTCGAGGGCCTGAGCTTTACTCCACAAGGTGGCTTGATATGAGGCCGAGAGCCTATTGATTATGCCACGAGATGGCTTCATATTGCATTTGGGCCGTAAGGGGCCCCTTCCGAAGTATGTACACCCCTAGTGAGCACGGGTATCCATTATGATATGAGATATAGCCCGAGGGGCTGGTGTTGTTCCATGTTATTGTCCGATGGGCTGATTCTGTTGACATTGTTCTCGAGGGGCGGATTTATGTGTTTATCCTTTCTAGCTGCTTCTCATTTACTTGTTTAACTGTTAAAAAGGTGTTTTAAAGAAGCTTATGCTGAACCAAGATGTTTTTACAAGATTTCACTATTTTATTGCATTTTATTGGTTTTACACTGCCTCTTTATAACATGTTGTTGTGTTTTACGTGATTTTATTATCGCTCACTCTTCATTTATTGTTATTACTCACTAAGTTGGAGTACTCACTTTACTCCCTGCACCCTGTTTGTAGAATCATGAGCTTCAGGTCCTGCTAGTGATGGTTGATTGCTCCCAACAGGCTATTCAGAGTCTACTAGGTAGCTGCTCGGCGTTCGCAGCTCAGTGTTTCTTTCTCCTATCTTACTTTCTATTTCTAGTTGTGTAATAGACTGTACAAACTTTTTCAGACTCTTAGACACATGTTTCTTTGCTCATGACTGGTGACACCCCGATGTCGGGCTGTGTTTGTTTCGCAAATTATATTGTTTCACTGTTTCTTTTGGGATTTAATCATGTTAATGACTTAAATTGTGTTATTTTAATTGTTTAAAATGAATTGGGTGTTGTGTCGGCTGGCATTGTCTTCACGAGAGGCTCCATCATGACTGGGTCTGGGTTTAGGGTCGTGACAAGTTGGTATCAGAGCCTAGGTTACATAGGTCTCACGAATCATGAGCAGGTTTAGTAAAGTCTCGCAGATCGGTACGAAGACGCCTGTATTTATCCTCTAGAGGCTGCAGAACCTTTAGAAAAAACTTCATATTCTTGAAATTCTTATCATATGAATCTGTTGATCCGAGTATTAAACTTCTGTTATTCTATTCTCTCATAGATGGTGAGGACACGTGCTACCGGTTAAGATGGATGACCACCAGTACCACCAGCTGTGGCCATAAGAGCCCGAGTACACGGTCGTGGTCACGGTAAGGGCAGGGGTATGGCCCGCACAACAGCTAGGGTAGCACTTGCAGATCCACCAGCCACCCCAGTTCAGGATCAGGTCCCAGTTATGGACGCTCCAGTAGCACCAGCTGTGCCCGTTGTGATTCCGGGTCTTCAGGAGGCCTTGGCTCAGATTCTATCAGTATGCACTGGCCTAGCTCAAACGGTTTTAGTTACTACAGCTGCAACTACTTCTCAGGCTGGGGGAGGCACTCAGACTCCCGCCGCTCTAATCTGTGCCAACCCTGCACTACTACAAAGTAACGAGAGTGGTCGAAGCAGCTTTTACCCGAGAAGGTCGGGATCAATTTCCACAGGGAGCTAGAAATGGGAACTGAGTTTCTATCTAAATTGGAAATGCGTAATTGCTCTTAATTGCACTTCTAATCATAGTTGGTTTTGATATTACTTCTAAATTTATACTAATAAGATGCTAAATTAAGCTTAGAGTAAGATACTTGAAGGGTTGTCTAAATAGTTAAAAGGCACTAGGGAAGTGACTTTCTCCTAGGTGGATACTTGATGGATTCTCGAGCCTAAGGCTAGGTTGTCATGTTGGGGATTACGATATAACCAATGCACTGAACTTCTCACTCTATAACTCTCGGTAGTTTGAGTGATTTTTGCCATAATTGACTCTCTCAAGACCAATTGGGTATAATAATTTGTGCAAGCAATTTAGGTTCAAGTCGGGTATTACTATCTCTAGGTTTAATCCTTTACTTGGGGATATCAATCTCTTGAATACGCCCCAATTTTTTGTTGGAGTAATTTTCCTAGACTCAAGTTCTCTTTCTCAAGAAGAACCCAAGTCAAATAGGCACAAATTAGTGCTTGCAATCACTAATTCAACATTGAAACCATAAATTAGTCCAACTATCAAATACCCATAGATATTCAAGCCTTAAAACACAAGACCCATCAAATACATACACTAGGGTTGAGCCACAACCCTAGCTAATGGGTCTAGCTACTCATGATAATAGAAGAAAACAAAGAAATATATGAATAAAAACTCATCATATTTAATTACAAGCTAAAACTTGAAGATTCAATGATAAAATTACTCTAAAATTACTTAAAATGGCAAGGAAACATTGTTCACGAGCGCAACCCAACGTTAACATACAACTAATGACCTAAAAATGGGAAAAGAAACTATTCATACTAGGCCAAATTTTCTAGACAAAAATACCCCTGCGGGGGTAGTGCGGTCCGCACAAAATCGAGTGCGACCACACTTAGGCGTCTTGTCTTTAAACCCTGCTCTTTGAACTTGGCCACCGCGAGCCGTACAAAGTGCACCGCAGCCATAGTGGCTTCTATTGCTGTCCGCACAAAAAGGACCGCGGACCGCACTGGCAATGATTCCTCAAATTGGTAACTCTCTCAACTCCATCTTTGCGGATCTCACAATATCGAGTTCGGATGAGATGAAGCCAATGTTGTCCGCATAAATTGCTTTGCGGACACATTGCTTGAGTGTCTGAATTGATCACCTCTCTAAACTTCCTCACCGTGGACCGCACAGAATAGAGTGCAGCCGCATTGGACCTATTGCCCTGTGCTTGGACTTGTTCTTGGTACTTGTGCATGTTTCACTCCTTCTTGAGCTGGTTTTGACGAATTGTCACCTTATTGACCAAACCCTGCAAACAAGTAGAACATGTAAGCTTTTGGGACTATTTTGTACACATTTTTAATCAAAACTCAAGTAAGAAGGCATGTAAAATGCATTATAATCCCTAGTTATCATGCTTGCACACCTGAGCAGGTCATGCAGGGACTTCAGATACCAGGGGCACATCTAGCCCAGCCGGTTGTAGCTGCTCAAGACTATGTAGATCCTGCCATGCCAGAGGACGAGCATCACAGGTTGGAGAGGTTTGGTAGACTTCAGCCTCCGACTTTTAGTGGTGCAGAGAGCGAGGATGCCCAGGGTTTCTTGGACAAGTGTTAGAGGATTCTTCGTACAGCGGGTATTCTGGAGACCAGCAGGGTTGCTTTCACTACTTTTCAGTTTTTTGGAGCCGCCTTCATGTTACAACCCATATCCACATGTGTTAGTTCATTCCATATATTAGTTAACATAAATCCAAGAAGGAATTATCTTTGAGATGATAAGAAGTCAATCCTATTGGTCTTAAGTGATACAAGAGTGTATAAGGGTGATTAACCAGTATTAGAAGTTAAACGAATCAAGGATGTTGTAACTCGTATTTTCAGGTAATCTAGCGGTGCTTAATACACTCAAGAGGTCATTTATTAAGGTATTTTAATCATATAATATCCGTATCATAAGTCATGAAGTCAAACGAGTTATGAAACAAAAGTCGACAAAAGTTGTCGCAACTTAGGTTCATAATTTTACTTAAACATTGGGTCAAATGTTTCTAATCTTTTCTCATAATTTACAAGGAATTACGGGGTGATCTACCAACCAAATTAAAGATCTATGAGTCTAGTTTCCATAGCATTAAACCGTTCATCAATACGATCTCGGAGTAGAGAGATATTCGCGTTTTCGCGAGACTGCGCCAAGCACCTCTCTATGGGGCCCACTAAGGCGGTTTAAGATATTTGGACCTATATAGGATGCCTCCAACCCGTTTTAAGTCATTTCTTCTCACTATTTTCAGACCTTAGAACCCTAGGAACATCCTCTCAAGGTTCTCTCAAGATTCAAGACCCAAAAAAAGGGCAAACAACACAAATCAAGTGTCGGGAATTCCGTGGCGCTAGTAAGTCTCTTGTTCTTCTTGTTGTTGCTCATTTTTGTGTCGTTCCAGCTCGTGTGGGAGGTTGTTTTAAAGGGTTTATGTTCTGTAAATACTCCCTCATGTTCTTAATATCAATCCTAGGTGATTTCAAGCCTTCTAAAGTGATTCTAGTGCCGAAAAACACTAATTGATCGCTAGTTTCGCTTTTTTGTTGTTGTGGCAGCATTGGAGGGATATTTCATGGAAATTTAAGGTCAAATTGGAGTTGTTCTTTCTGTATAAAGGTAAGGAACCTCTTACTCTATATGTATTTAAGATTATCCAAGTTGCGGCTAAGCCATTGAAGCTAGAACTTGTGAGATATATATCGAAAGGCTTGGTAGTAATGTTATTGTTTTGTGGACTGTTTTGCGTTGTTGTTGGGCTGCGTATTTTACTACTATCTTGTGGAGTTTTGGAGGAGGAAGGGTGTGGAGAAACACCATATATATGTAGGGTTATGGGCTGATAGTTATTCGTAACATTTCCAGGTTGTTTGACACGACTACGGTGGTCGTCGTATGTATGGAGTGATTAGGCTGTGTGTGGACTATTTTGGGAGGCTCAATATGTTTATTATTGATGTTGTTTGGGCTGTTTGGTGACTGTTTTGAATGGTGTGAGGTCATATATATAGGGGAGGTGCTGTCCGTTTCATCGTAAAATAGGTTGTGGTCGATACATAATAGTTATGACGCTTAAATGATAACGATAGTATCGTTTCTCTTATTGTAGACTAAGGAGTTTTGACAATTGCATAGCTTGAGATTGGGGCAGTATATACAAGGTATGTGAGGCTATCCTTTTCCTTCTTTTGCACGACTCCGATTGTACATAATGTAATGAACGATCTTCCAAGATACTCTACTCTTAGAAGCTAGCAGTACTTACATTGTTTTCCCTCTTATGGAACGATTGATGTTAATGTTGCTTCTCTTATTCTTATGTTATCAATGTTGTTGGTACTTCCTGATTCTTATAAGGTTCATAGTGAAGAGTTAGTCCTAATAACGTGTACAGAGGATACCGACCTTACGTCACTCCAAAAGGTTTAGAATGTGATTCCATGAGTCGAGCATGCATTATATATATGTATCTATTTTACTCTACCGAGCCACGCTATAGTTGGCCGGGTACGGCACCTATTGTGCAACCACTGATCAGTTGGGTTTTACCGAGCTCCACGTGGCCGGGTACGATTCTACCGAGCCTATTATGGCCGGGTACGATATGATGATGATGATGCCCACAGAGGCGAATGCTTTAAAGGTTTATGTATTTATACATATGTATCATGCATTTCATGTAAGTAGCCCTCAGAGGTACTAAGATGTTACAGGTTGTATATTCTCTATCCTTGCTTACATTACTGATCGTATTTATGGTTCCTTGCCTTACATACTCAGTACTTTATTCGTACTGACGTCCTTTTATTTGTGGACGCTGCATGTCGTGCTGCAGGTCCTGATAGACAGGCAGGTGCAGCTCCCCCACCACAGTAGACTGTCCAGTTCAGCGGTGATTGGCGAGATCCCTTCTCCGGACTTGCCTTGGTCTTGGTATGCAATTTTTGTTATAGACATTATGGGTATGTCGGGGCCCTGTTCCGGCTATGTTGCAACACTTATGTTCTTTTAGAGGCTCATAGACAGGTGTCGGCTCATGTATAGTTTGGTATGCCTTGTCGGCTAGTTTTTGTTGTATAGTCTTTCATAGTAGCGTGGTAGCTCATACCTTATATGTAGTTTCTTGATTGTCTGGTCATCCCCTGCTATGTATGTTCATGCCGTCATATTTTATTGTTGGTTGTCCATGATCCAGGTCTACCATTTATATTGATCTCGTCAGCCCTAAAAGATAATAATGAAGGTTAGATGAAATGTACGTTGGTGCTCGGCAAGTGTGGTCGGGTGCTAGTCATGGCCCTCCAGTTTGGGTCGTGACAAACTTGGTATCAGAGCAAGTCTGTCCTAGGGGTTGTCTATGAGCCGTGTCTAGTAGATTCTTGATTATGGATGTGTAGCGCGCCACATTTATAATCAGGAGGCTACATGACATCTAGGGTTGTTACCTTCTTCCTGAATCTAGATCGTGCGTAGAGTTGAGTCGTAAGTGTTCGTCTCTAATATTCACCTTGTTTTTTTTCAGTGATGCCTTCGACTAGGAAGCAAACGATTAGTAGACGGCTTGATACAGCAGCGGGAGAGGGTACCAGTCAGGTGCCCCAAGTCAGAGCAGGACAAAGTGAGGCTCAAAGTGAGATGCCCTCTCATACCTCATCTACTCCATCTCCTCCAGAGGATATTAGAAGGCACCCAGCGCCTCCAGTTCCTCCGTCTGGCACTCCAGACCAGGATATGCGGAGTGCTTTGCAGTTATTGACTAGCTTGGTAGCTGCTCAGGATCAGAGGCAGAATACAGGTGCTGCTGAGAAACCAGTTAGTACAAGAGTTCGTGATTTTATTAATTTAGACCCTCCAGTGTTTACCGGATCAGACCCCAAGGAGGACCCACAGACTTTTATTGAACAGGTTCATCGTACACTTCGGGTTATGCATGTTAGTGATACAGAGGCAGTAGAGTTGGCTTCTTATCGGCTACGGGATTTAGCGGTTCTCTGGTATGATAGTTGGGAGAGATCCAGGGGTCCGAACCCTCCTCCAGCTGTGTGGAAGGAATTTTCTGAGGCCTTTCTTCGTCACTACTTGCCAGTTGAGATACGACGAGCTAGAGCTGATAAGTTCTTGAACCTTAGACAAGGTAATATGAGTGTGCGAGAGTACAGTATGCAGTTTGATTCTTTGGCAAGGTATGCTCCCCATATGGTGGCCGAGATGAGTGATAGGGTGCATATGTTCGTGAATGGGTTGGGACCACATCTGATAAATGAGTGTACGACAGCCTCCTTGGTGGAGGGCATGGATATTTCCCGTATTCAAGCTTATGCCCAGACCCTAGAGGATCGTAAGCGCCAGCAGAGGGCAGTTAGGGAGCAGGATAGAGGCCAGCATAAGAGGGCGAGATTTGCAGGGTATTCTGATGACTTCAGAGGCCGCATCAGGCCACAGTTTTCGAGGAGTTCGGCGCCACCTGTAGCTAGTGCTCCTCCACAGTTTCAGAGGCCTCGATATGATCGATCCTATTCTGGTCCAGGTCAGAGTTCGCGGGCATCTGGCTCGCAACATCACAGGGATACTAGTCAGATGAGACCCCCAACACCACATTGTGATCAGTGCGGCAAGGCCCACTTTGGACTGTGTCGTCGAGGTTCTGATGCATGCTATTCGTGCGGGCAGCCTGGCCATATGATGCGGGAGTGTCCTAATAGAGGAGGTGATGGTATGGCTCAGCCGACTGGATCTGTGTCTGGTTCTTCCTCATCAGTTCGACCTCCAGCACGGGGTTTTCAGCAGTCGACAGGTCGTGGTAGGGGTAGAGGTGCAGTGCCGAGTTCGAGTGGTGCTCAAAATCGAACCTATGCTCTAGTAGGTCGACAGGATCTCGAGTCGTCTCCAGATGTTGTTACAGGTATTATATCTGTGTTTTCTTATGATGTATATGCGTTGATTGATCCGGGATCTACATTATCCTATGTTACACCCTTTGTGGCTAATAAGTTTGGCATTGAACCTGAATTGATAAGTAAACCCCTCGCGGTATCTACTCCGATAGGAGATTCTGTGATTGCTAGAAGGGTATATAGAGGTTGCACTGTGATGATTTGTAGTCGTCAAACCTCGGCAAATTTATTTGAGTTAGAAATGGTTGATTTTGATGTGATAATGGGAATGGACTGGTTGGCCTCATGCTATGCAAATGTTGACTGTCGTACGAAGATGGTTAGGTTCCAATTTCCGGGTGAACCCGTCATTGAATGGAAAGGGAACATTGCTACACCAAAAGGTAGGTTTATTTCCTATCTTAAGGCAAGGAAAATGATCTCAAAAGGTTACATTTATCATCTCGTTCGCGTTAGGGATGCGGAGGCGAAACCGCCTACTTTACAATCAATCCCTGTGGTCAACGAATTCCCAGATGTTTTCCCAGATGAACTCCCAGGCCTTCCTCCTGAAAGGGAGATTGAGTTTAGCATTGATGTGTTGCCTGACACTCAACCGATCTCTATTCCTCCATACAGAATGGCCCCGGCAGAGTTGCGAGAGTTGAAGGTGCAGTTGAAGGACTTGCTGGATAAGGGCTTTATTAGGCCTAGCACTTCACCTTGGGGTGCACCAGTCCTATTCGTGCGGAAGAAAGACGGGTCGTTACGGATGTGTATCGACTATCGACAGTTGAATAAGTCTACTATAAAGAACAAGTATCCACTTCCAAGAATTGATGACCTGTTTGACCAACTCCAGGGTGCCAAGTATTTCTCCAAGATTGATTTACGTTCAGGGTATCATCAGGTGAGGGTTAGGGAGAAGGATATTCCAAAGACGGCCTTCCGGACAAGATATGGGCACTTTGAGTTCTTGGTGATGTCGTTCGGGCTAACAAATGCCCCAGCAGCTTTTATGGATCTCATGAATACTATATTCAGGCCCTATCTTGATGTGTTCGTGATTGTATTCATTGATGACATTCTAGTGTATTCTCGTTCGGAGGCGGAACATGCGGGCCACTTGCGGATAGTATTACAGACGCTTCAGGATCGTAAGTTATATGCTAAGCTCTCCAAATGTGAATTCTGGCTGAACTCAGTAGCATTCCTTGGCCATGTGATATCTGATGAGGGTATTAGTGTCGACACTCAGAAGATCGATGCAGTAAAGAATTGGCCGAGACCTACAACACCATCAGAAGTCCGCAGCTTCCTAGGGCTAGCAGGATATTATAGGCGGTTTGTAGAAGGATTTTCCTCTATATCATCACCATTGACTAAGTTAACACAAAAAGCTACCAAATTCCAGTGGTCTGACACTTGTGAACGTAGTTTTCAGGAGTTGAAGAATCGATTGACATCTGCACCAGTGCTCACTCTTCCTGAAGGAACAGAAGGTTATGTGGTATATTGTGATGCCTCAGGTATAGGTTTGGGGTGCGTATTGATGCAGCGTGGGAATGTGATTGCTTATGCATCAAGACAATTGAAGAAGCATGAAAAGAATTATCCAACCCATGATTTGGAATTGGCTGCAGTAATATATGCTTTGAAGATATGGCGGCACTACTTATACGGCGTCCATGTTGACATCTACACAGATCACAAGAGTTTACAATACATCTTCAAGCAGAAAGAGTTGAATTTGAGGCAGCGTAGGTGGCTTGAATTATTGAAAGACTACGACGTCGAGATATTGTATCATCCCGGTAAAGCCAATGTTGTGGCAGACGCTCTCAGCCGTAAATCAATGGGAAGCTTAGTACATATTGAGGCAGGTAGATGGGGGTTGATTAAAGAGCTTCATCAGCTAGCCAATATGAGAATCAGATTGTTAGACTCTGATGACGGAGGTGTTACTGTACAGAATACATCAGAATCATCTTTGGTAGCCGAGGTAAAAGCACGACAATATGAAGATCCTATCTTAGTACGATTAAGAGAAAGCATTCAACAGTGTAAAAGTATGGCTTTTGGGATCGGAAAAGATGGGGCACTGAGATACCAGAGCCGATTGTGTGTGCCTAATGTGGCAGGGTTGCGAGAGAAGATTATGAATGAGATTCATCAATCCCGATATTCCATCCATCCCGGCTCGACAAAGATGTATCATGATGTCAAGGAGCAATATTGGTGGGATAATATGAAGAAGTCTATTGCAGAATTTGTAGCCCAGTGTCCCAATTGTCAACAAGTAAAGATAGAACATCAGAAACCCAGTGGATTGCTTCAAAATATAGAGATTCCGACCTGGAAGTGGGAGGTGATTAATATGGACTTCATTATTGGATTACCTCGCTCTTATCATAAGTTTGACTCCATCTGGGTGATAATTGATCGACTTACAAAATGTGCCCATTTTCTGCCAGTAAAGACAACTTACACGGCTGAAGATTATGCAAAGTTGTATATCAAGGAGATTGTTAGGCTTCATGGTGTGCCCATATCTATTATATCAGACCGAGGAGCTCAATTTACGGCTAACTTTTGGAGGTCTTTCCAGAAGGGTTTAGGCACACAGGTAAATCTCAGCACTGCATTTCATCCGCAGACTGACGGACAGGCTGAACGTACCATTCAGACACTGGAAGATATGCTACGAGCATGTGTTCTAGATTTTAAGGGGAATTGGGATGATCATCTTCCACTCATAGAATTCGCCTATAACAATAGCTACCATTCCAGTATTAAAATGGCCCCATACGAGGCACTATACGGGAGGAGATGTAGATCACCAGTTGGATGGTTCGAAGTCGGTGAAACAGAATTATATGGGCCAGATTTGATTCACCAAGCTATTGAGAAGGTGAAAGTGATACAGGAGCGATTGAGGACGGCACAAAGCAGGCAAAAATCTTATTCTGATGTCCGACGTCGTGATCTAGAGTTTGAGGTTGGTGATTGGGTTTTCCTGAGGATCTCACCAATGAAGGGTATTATGCGTTTTGGGAAGAAAGGTAAGCTGAGTCCAAGGTATATCGGGCCGTATAAAATTCTTCGACGAATTGGACAGGTTGCTTATGAGTTAGAATTGCCATCCGAATTGGAATTTGTCCACCCGGTATTCCATGTATCTATGTTGAGAAAATGTATTGGAGACCCTTCTCGAGTCATCCCTATCAAAGATGTACAAGTTACAGAGGACCTATCAAATGAAGAAGTGCCAGTGGCGATATTAGATCGGCAAGTCCGCAAGCTGAGAACAAAAGATGTAGCTTCCGTCAAAGTATTATGGAGGAACAAAAATATGGAAGAAATGACATGGGAAGCAGAAGAGGAGATGAAGTCTAAATACCCTTACTTATTCCAGAATGAAGATAACAAGGATGCTGGTGGAAGACAGGATACATTGGAAGAAGAAACGGCTCTATGAGGTAAGCAATAATTTGAGAATACTCCTCCTTAATACAAAATGGTGATATGTAGATAATGTAAATACGCATAATGCTTTGTGTAGCCTTGTGAAGCCATATGTTGGGCTTAATTACTTGCAAGTTTTGCTAGTGACCATTTTATAGGGGAAAATTGATCGGAAATTTCCATTGGAATCCACGATGATTTAAACTCCCCATAAACCCTTACATTCGAGGACGAATGTTCCTAAGGGGGGGAGGGTGTTACAACCCATATCCACATGTGTTAGTTCATGCCATATATTAGTTAACATAAATCCAAGAAGGAATTATCTTTGAGATGATAAGAAGTCAATCCTATTGGTCTTAAGTGATACAAGAGTGTATAAGGGTGATTAACCAGTATTAGAAGTTAAACGAATCAAGGATGTTGTAACTCGTATTTTCAGGTAATCTAGCGGTGCTTAATACACTCAAGAGGTCATTTATTAAGGTATTTTAATCATATAATATCCGTATCATAAGTCATGAAGTCAAACGAGTTATGAAACAAAAGTCGACAAAAGTTGTCGCAACTTAGGTTCATAATTTTACTTACACATTAGGTCAAATGTTTCTAATCTTTTCTCATAATTTACAAGGAATTACGGGGTGATCTACCAACAAAATTAAAGATCTATGAGTCTAGTTTCCATAGCATTAAACCGTTCATCAATACGATCTCGGAGTAGAGAGATATTCGCGTTTTCGCGAGACTGCGCCAAGCACCTCTCTATGGGGCCCACTAAGGCGGTTTAAGATATTTGGACCTATATAGGATGCCTCCAACCCGTTTTAAGTCATTTCTTCTCACTATTTTCAGACCTTAGAACCCTAGGAACATCCTCTCAAGGTTCTCTCAAGATTCAAGACCCAAAAAAGGGCAAACAACACAAATCAAGTGTCGGGAATTCCGTGGCGCTAGTAAGTCTCTTGTTCTTCTTGTTGTTGCTCATTTTTGTGTCGTTCCAGCTCGTGTGGGAGGTTGTTTTAAAGGGTTTATGTTCTGTAAATACTCCCTCATGTTCTTAATATCAATCCTAGGTGATTTCAAGCCTTCTAAAGTGATTCTAGTGCCGAAAAACACTAATTGATCGCTAGTTTCGCTTTTTTGTTGTTGTGGCAGCATTGGAGGGATATTTCATGGAAATTTAAGGTCAAATTGGAGTTGTTATTTCTGTATAAAGGTAAGGAACCTCTTACTCTATATGTATTTAAGATTATCCAAGTTGCGGCTAAGCCATTGAAGCTAGAACTTGTGAGATATATATCGAAAGGCTTGGTAGTAATGTTATTGTTTTGTGGACTGTTTTGCGTTGTTGTTGGGCTGCATATTTTACTACTATCTTGTGGAGTTTTGGAGGAGGAAGGGTGTGGAGAAACACCATATATATGTAGGGTTATGGGCTGATAGTTATTCGTAACATTTCCAGGTTGTTTGACACGACTACGGTGGTCGTCGTATGTATGGAGTGATTAGGCTGTGTGTGGACTATTTTGGGAGGCTCAATATGTTTATTATTGATGTTGTTTGGGCTGTTTGGTGACTGTTTTGAATGGTGTGAGGTCATATATAGAGGGGAGGTGTTGTCTGTTTCATCGTAAAATAGGTTGTGGTCGATACATAATAGTTATGACGCTTAAATGATAACGATAGTATCGTTTCTCTTATTGTAGACTAAGGAGTTTTGACAATTGCATAGCTTGAGATTGGGGCAGTATATACAAGGTATGTGAGGCTATCCCTTTCCTTCTTTTGCACGACTCCGATTGTACATAATGTAATGAACGAGCTTCCAAGATACTCTACTCTTAGAAGCTAGCAGTACTTACATTGTTTTCCCTCTTATGGAACGATTGATGTTAATGTTGCTTCTCTTATTCTTATGTTATCAATGTTGTTGGTACTTCCTGATTCTTATAAGGTTCATAGTGAAGAGTTAGTCCTAATAACGTGTACAGAGGATACCGACCTTACGTCACTCCGAAAAGGTTTAGAATGTGATTCCATGAGTCGAGCATGCATTATATATATGTATCTATTTTACTCTACCGAGCCACGCTATAGTTGGCCGGGTACGACACCTATTGTGCAACCACTGATCAGTTGGGTTTTACCGAGCTCCACGTGGCCGGGTACGATTCTACCGAGCCTATTATGGCCGGGTACGATATGATGATGATGATGCCCACAGAGGCGAATGCTTTAAAGGTTTATGTATTTATACATATGTATCATGCATTTCATGTAAGTAGCCCTCAGAGGTACTAAGATGTTACAGGTTGTATATTCTCTATCCTTGCTTACATTACTGATCATATTTATGGTTCCTTGCCTTACATACTCAGTACTTTATTCGTACTGACGTCCTTTTATTTGTGGACGCTGCATGTCGTGCTGCAGGTCCTGATAGACAGGCAGGTGCAGCTCCCCCACCACAGTAGACTGTCCAGTTCAGCGGTGATTGGCGAGATCCCTTCTCCGGACTTGCCTTGGTCTTGGTATGCAATTTTTGTTATAGACATTATGGGTATGTCGGGGCCCTGTTCCGGCTATGTTGCAACACTTATGTTCTTTTAGAGGCTCATAGACAGGTGTCGGCTCATGTATAGTTTGGTATGCCTTGTCGGCTAGTTTTTGTTGTATAGTCTTTCATAGTAGCGTGGTAGCTCATACCTTATACGTAGTTTCTTGATTGTTTGGTCATCCCCTGCTATATATGTTCATGCCGTCATATTTTATTGTTGGTTGTCCATGATCTAGGTATACCATTTATATTGATCTCGTCAGCCTTAAAAGATAATAATGAAGGTTAGATGAAATGTACGTTGGTGCTCGGCAAGTGTGGTCGGGTTCTAGTCATGGCCCTTCAGTTTAGGTCGTGACACTTCACTTAGTGGGAGGCTTATGAGAGGAATAGGCCTGTTAGTGCAGCACCCTTTACCTGGCAGAAGTTCTCCGTTCTCTTTTTGGAGAAGTATGTGCCACAGTCTCGTAGAGAGGAGCTGTGCAGGCAGTTTGAATGGTTGCATCAGGGAAATATGACTATGACGCAGTATGAGATGAGGTTCTAGAAGTTAGCTCGTCATGCTATTTGGTTGGTTCCAACAAATAGAGACAGGATTAGGAGGTTCGTTGATGGAGTCACTTATCAACTTCGTATTCTCATGACCAGGGAAAGGGTGTCTGGTGCTACTTTTGAGGAGGTTGTATACATTGCTCGTGAGATTGAGTTAGTTCGTCGCCAGAACCGAGATAAGAGGAAGGCCAAGAGTCCTCGAGGATCTGGTAGTTATAGTGGTGCTCCTTTGAGAGGTCAGTTTCAGCACGGCAGAGGCCGTCCATTCAGGCATGCTTAGCCAGCTCGCCCAGGTTATCATGGGGCGTCATCGGGTCAAGGTTCTCATAGTTCTCATCGGGGCCAGTCATCACTTAGTGCCCTTCCAGCTCAGAGTTCATCCCGTGCTCCATCAATTTGGAGCTTTTCTATGCCAGGTGTATCTGGTAGTCATTCCGGTGCTAGGGGTTCCCTTCAGTCCCCGTCTCCAGCACTCGGGAGTTGCTATGAGTGTGGAGAGATGGGTCATATGTAGAGGCAGTATCCTCGTCGTCTTGCGGGTTCATCTTAGCAGAGGAGTCAGCCATCGGCTTCAGCGCCAGTTACTTCACCACCACCCACCCAACCAGCTAGGGGTGGAGGTCAGTTAGCTAGGGGTTGCCCTAGAGGGGGAGGTCAATCAGGTGGCGGTCAGGCCCATTTCTATGCACTTCCAGCTAGACCCGATGTTATTGCTTCAGATGCTGTTATTACAAGTATTGTCTCAATCTGCCACATAGATACTTCTGTGTTATTTGATCCCGGTTCCACTTATTCTTATGTGTCATCATACTTTGCTCTTTATTTGGATATGCCTTGTGAGTCTCGTGTTTCATTTATTCGTGTATCTACTTCGGTGGGTGATATTGTTATTGTAGACCACGTGTACCGGTCGTGTGTGGTGACTACTAGGGGTTTGGAGATCCGAGTGGATCTTTTGTTGTTATGTATAGTGGATTTCAATGTTATATTGGGCATGAATTGGCTATCTCCGTGTCGTGCTATATTAGACTATCACGCTAAGATAGTGACATTAGCTATGCCGGGTGTGCCACGAATTGAATGGCGAGGTTTGACTGATTATGTTCCTAGTAGGGTATTTTCATTCTTGAAGGCCCAACGTATGGTTGGGAAGGGCTGTCTTTCGTATTTAGCCTTTGTGAGGAAGGTCGGTGCAGAGACTCCCAGTATTGATTTCGTTCCAGTTGTGAGGGATTTTCTCGATATGTTTCCTGCAGACCTGTCGGGCATGCCACCGGACAGGGATATTGATTTTGGTATTGATCTGGTGCCAGGAACTCAGCCCATCTCTATTCCACTGTATCATATGGCAACATCGGAGCTGAAGGAGTTAAATGAGCAGCTTCAGGAACTCCTTAATAAAGGGTCCATTTGGCCTAGCGTGTCGCCTTGGGATGCACCAGTTCTATTTGTGAAGAAGAAGGATGGCACTATGAGGTTGTGCATTGATTATGGGCAGTTGAATAAAGTAACAGTTAAGAACAAGTATCATTTGCCTCGCATTTATGATTTATTCGACCAGCATCAGGGAGCGAGAGTGTTCTCCAAGATTGATCTCCGTTCAGGTTATCACCAGTTGAAGATCAGGGACTCAGATATTCTTAAGATGACTTTCAAGACCTGATATGGTCATTATTTGTTCTTGGTGATGTCTTTTGGGCTGACCAATGCCCCAACAACGTTTATACATTTGATGAACAGTGTGTTCCTTCCTTATATTGACTCATTTGTCATAGTTTTCATTGATGATATTCTAGTGTATTCGCGTAGCGGAGCATCTGAGAGTTGTGTTGCAAAGATTGAGGTAGGAGAAGCTTTATGCAAAGTTCTCCAAGTGTGAGCTTTGGCTCAGGTCAGTGGCTTTCTTGGGGCATGTGGTGTCTAGCAAGGGTATTCAGGTTGATCCGAAGAAGATAGAGGTGATTCAGAGTTGGCCCAGACCGTCCACAGCCACAGAGATTCGTAGCTTTCTTGGTTTGGCAGGCTATTACTGCCGCTTTGTTCAGGGATTCTCATATATCGCATCGCCCTTGACCAAGTTGACTCAAAAGGGTACTCTATTCAGGTGGTCGGATGAGTGTGAGGAGAGATTTCAAAAGCTCAAGATTGCCTTGACCACAACTCCAGTATTAGTTTTGCCATCAGCTTCAGGTTCATATACTGTGCATTGTGATGCTTCGAGTGTTGGTATTGGGCGTGTGTTGATGCAGGAGGGTAGAGTTATTACTTATGCTTCTCGCCAGTTGAAGCCCCATGAGAAGAACTACCCTGTTCATGATTTGGAGTTGGCTGCCATTGTTCACGCGTTGAAGATTTGGAGACATTATTTGTATGGTGTGTTTTGTGAGGTGTTTACTGATCATCGTAGCCTCCAACACATGTTCAAGCAGAAGGATCTCAATTTGAGGTAGCGGAGATGGTTGGAGTTGCTAAAGGATTATGATATTACTATTGTGTACCATCCAGGAAAGGCCAATGTGGTGGCCGATACCTTGAGTAGAAAGGCGGTGAGTATGGGAAGTTTGGCATATATTCCAATTGGGGAGAGACCTCTTGCAGTTGATGTTCAGTCCTTGGACAATCGGTTCGTGAGGTTAGATATTTCGGAGCCCAGTTGGGTATTGGCTTGTGTGATTTCTTGGTCTTCCTTATATGATCACATCAGAAAGCATTAGTATGATGATCCTCATTTGCTTGTCCTTAAGGATAGAGTTCAGCACGATGATGCCAGAGATGTGACTATTGGTGATGATAGGGTGTTGATGATGCAGGGCCGTATATGTGTGCCCAATGTAGATGGGCTTCGAGAGTTGATTCTGGAGGAGGCTCATAGCTCGAGGTATTCTATTCATCCGGGTGCCGCGAAGATAAATTAGGATCTAAGACGGCATTATTGGTAGAGGAGAATGAAAAAGGATATTATGGCATTTGTAGCTCGGTGTTTCAATTGTCAACATGTGAAATATGAGCATCAGAGATCGGGTGGCTTGCTTTAGCGGATGGATATTCCAGAGTGGAAGTGAGAGCAGATCACCATGAACTTTGTAGTTGGGCTCCCATAGACTTTGAAGAAGTTCGATGCTATTTGGATGATTGTGGATCGACTGACCAAGTCCGCGCACTTCATTCCTGTGTGTACTACCTATTCTTCAGAGCGGTTGGCAGAGATCTATATCTAGGAGATTGTGTCCTAGTTTCCATCATTTCAGATAGGGGCACTCAGTTTACTTCACAGTTTTGGAGGTCTATGCAGCGAGAGTTGGGTACTCAAGTGGGGTTGAGCATAGTTTTTCACCCTTAGACGGACGGGCAGTCCGAGCGCACTATTCAGATATTGGAGGTCATGTTGCATGCTTGTGTCATTGATTTCGGAGGGTCATGAGATTAGTTTCTACCGCTCGCAGAGTTTGCTTATAACAACAACTACCAGTCGAGTATTCAAATGGCTCCATATGAGGCTTTGTATTGGAGGCGATGTAGATCTCCAGTTGGATGGTTTGAGCCACTTGAGGCTAGGCTATTGGGGACAGACTTGGTGTAGGATGCTTTTGAAAAGGTAAATGTGATTTAGGAGAGGCTTCGTACAGCGCTGTCGAGACAAAAGAGTTATGCTGACAAGAAGGTTCGAGATGTGTCCTACATGGTTGGTAAGAAGGTTCTATTGAAGGTTTCACCCATGAAGGGTGTTATGAGATTTGAGAAGAAGGGTAAATTGAGTCCTTGGTTCATTGGGCCTTTGAGGTGCTTCAGAGGATTTGGGAGGTGGCTTATGAGCTTGCTTTGCCATCTATCTTGTTGAGTGTGCATCTGGTATTTCATGTTTCTATGCTCTGAAACTATATTGGGGACCCGTCTCATGTTATGGATTTCAGCATGGTGTAGTTAGATGGTGATTTGACTTATAATGTGGAGCCAGGAGCTATTTTGGAGCGTCAGGTTCGAAAGTTGAGGTCAAAGGATATAGCTTCAGTAAAGGTGCGGTGGATAGGTCGACCCATAGAGAAGGCTACCTAGAGACCGAGTGGGAGATGCGGAGCAATATCCTCACCTGTTTGAGGCATCAGATATGTTTCTTGACTCATTCGAGGACGAACGTTTGTTTAAGAGAGGGAAGATGTAACGACCCTGCCGGTCGTTTCATGAGTTACCGCTCCGTTTCCCCCCCTATTTTTGCTTCTTATTGCCTTGTTCAACTGTATTTTTGTGTTATCGGATTGGTTGGCTCGGGTTCGGAGAGGTTTTGGTAAGGTTTGAGACACTTAGTCTCTTTTGAGTGAGCTTAAGTTGGAAAAGTCAACCGGAGTTGACTTATGTGTTAAAGGGCTCAGATGTGAGTTCCGATGGTTCGGATAGCTTCGGGAGGTGATTTGGGACTTAGGAGCGTGATCAGAATATGTTTTGGAGGTCCGGAATAGATTTATGCTTGAATTGTCGAAATTGGAATTTCGGCGTTTTTTGGTTGATAGGTGAGATTTTGATATAGGGGTTGGAATGGAATTCCGGGAGTTGTGGTAGGTTCGATGTGTCATTTGGGATGTGTGTGCAAAATTTCAGGTCATTCGGTCGTGGTTTGATAGACTTTTTGATCAAAAGCGGAATTTAGAAGATTTTAAAATTCTTAGGCTTGAATCCGATGCGAATTTGGTGTTTTGAGAGTTCCGAAGGTTGGAACAAGTTTGAATGATGTTATGGTATATGTTGGCATGTTTGGTTGAGGTTCCGAGGGCTTTGGGTGAGTTTCGGGTGGTTAAACGGATCATTTCAAGTTGTGAAAAATTGCAGAAAACTGTTGTGAGTGTTGCAGATTGTTAGCCTTCGCGTTCGCAAGTGGTCCCTCACGTTCTCGAAAGGTTGAGATGTGAGGCTGGAGATTTGTTCTTCGTGTTCGCGAGGAGGTCCCGCATTTGCAAAGAGTTGGAGTCAGGAAACACCGCGTTCGCAAGAGAGCAGATGCGTTCGCGAGAGAGCAGATGCGTTCGTGATGGTTTGAGCTGCCGAGGCATTGCGTTCGAGTTTGGAGAATCCGGAGGCCGATTCGAGAGGCAAAGGCATCGCGGGCTAGAGTTTGGACTGGATAGAGGTGAGTAATGATTGTAAATGTTGTCTTGAGCGTATGAAACCCCGGATTCCACATCGTTGTGCTTTATTGAGGTGACGCACACTCTAGATGATGAGCGTGGGGTCGTGCACCGTTGGGGATTGTGACTTAGTCCATCCCGAATGACTGTTTTACCGCGTATTTGATTGAAAACTATTTGCTATCATCCTATTTTGGGCTTAATGCCATATTTGGGCCTCGTGCCAACTATTTGGACCCTTAGGGGATTTTTACTGCTATTTCCTCACTGTTTTGATTTTATATTTATACTCAGTCATGCTATATTATACTGTTTTCATAACTCAGCCATGTTTACTCTATTTTAATACTTTAAATGATATTTTTGGCTGAGTATCATATTTTACTGTTCCCCGGTGGCTTTTAGAGATTTCTGACTGAGTAGGGCCAAGGGTCTGTGTTGTGAGGATTATTATGGGGTCGGGTTGCATGCCGCAGTAGTGTTGTACTGATTATGATTATGAGGCCGAAGGCCTGAGTTGTACGCCACAATGTGGCTTGATATGAGGCCGAGAGCCTATTGATTATGCCACAAGATGGCTTGATATTGCGCTTGGGCCGTAAGGGGCCCCTCTCGGAGTCTATACACCCCCAGTGAGCGCGGATACCCATTGTGATATGAGATATAGCCCGAGGGGCTGGTATTGTTCCATGTTATTGCCCGAGGGGCTGATTCTGTTGACATTGTGCCCGAAGGGCGAATTTTATGTGTTTATCCTTTCTAGCTACTTCTCATTTACTTGTTTAACTGTTAAAAAGGTGTTTCAAAGAAGCTTATACTGAACCAAGATGTTTTTACAAGATTTCACTATTTTATTGCATTTTATTGGTTTTACACTGCCTCTTTATAGCATGTTGTTGTGTTTTACGTGATTTCTTATCGCTCTGTATTCATTTATTGTTATTACTCACTGAGTTGGAGTACTCACTGAGTTGGAGTACTCACTTTACTCCCTACATTCTGTGTGCAAATTCAGGAGCTTCAGGTCCCGCCAGTGAGGGTTAATTGCTCCCAACAGGCTATTCGGAGTCCACTAGGTAGCTGCTCGGCGTTCGCAGCCCAGTGTTTCTCCCTCCTATCTTACATTCTATTTCTAGTTCTGTAATAAACTGTACAAACTCTTTCAGACTATTAGACACATGTTTAGATGCTCATGACTGGTGACACCCCGATGTCGGGCTATGTTTGTTCCGCAAATTGTACTGTTTCACTGTTTCTTTTGGCATTTAATCATGGTAATGACCTAAATTGTGTTATTTTAATTGTTTAAAATTATTTGGGTGTTGTGTCGGCTAGCCTTGTCTTCACGAGAGACGCCATCACGACCGGGTCTGGCTTAAGGGTCGTGACAAGTTGGTATTTAGAGCCTAGGTTACATAGGTCTCACGAGTCATGAGCAGGTTTAGTAGAGTCTCGCAGATCGGTACGAAGACGCCTGTATTTATCCTCGAGAGGATACAGAACCTTTAGGAAAAACTTCATATTCTTGAAATTCTTGTCGTATGAATCTGTTGAGCTGAGTACTAAACTTCTGTTATTCTATTCTCTCACAGATGGTGAAGACACGCACTACCGATCAAAATGGACGACCACCAGTACCACCAGCTGTAGCCACTAGAGGTCGAGGACGCGATCGTGGTCGCGGTAAGGGCAGGGGTGTGGCCCGTACAGCAGCCAGGGCAGCACTTGCAGATCCACCAACCGCCCCAGTTCAGGATCAGGTCCCAGTTGTGGACGCTCCAACAGCACTAGCTCATGCACCAGCTGTGCCCATTGTGATTCCAGGTCTTCAAGAGGCCTTGGCTCAGATTCTATCAATATGCACTAGCCTAGTCAGGCGGTTTTAGTTACTACAGCTGCAGCTACTTCCCAGGTTGGGAGAGGCACTCAGACTCCCGCCGCTCTAATCTGTGCCAACCCTGCACTACTACAAAGTAGCGAGAGTGGTCGAAGCAGCTTTTACCCGAGAAGGTCGGGATCGATTTCCACAGGGAGCTAGAAATGGGAATTGAGTTTCTATCTAAATTGGAAATGCGTAATTGCTCTTAATTGCACTTCTAATCATAGTTGGTTTTGATATTACTTCTAAATTTATACTAATAAGATGCTAAATTAAGCTAAGTTAAGCTAAGAGTAAGATACTTGAAGAGTTGTCTAAATAGTTAAAAGGCACCAAGGAAGTGACTTTCTCCTAGGTGGATACTTGATGGATTCTCGAGCCTAAGGCTAGGTTGTCATGTTGGGGATTACGATATAACCAATGCACTGAACTTCTCACTCTATAACTCTCGGTAGTTTGAGTGATTTTTGCCCTAATTGACTTTCTCAGGACCAATTGGGTATAATAATTTGTGCAAGCAATTTAGGTTCAAGTCGGGTATTACTATCTCTAGGTTTAATCCTTTACTTGGGGCTATCAATCTCTTGAATATGCCCCAATTTTTTGTTGGACTAATTTTCCTAGACTCAAGTTCTCTTTCTCAAGAAGAACCCAAGTCAAATAGGCACAAATTAGTGTTTGCAGCCACTAATTCAACATTGAAACCATAAATTAGTCCAAATATCAAACACCCATAGACATTCAAGCCTTAAAACACAAGACCCATCAAATACACACACTAGGGTTGAGCCACAACCCTAGCTAATGGGTCTAGCTACTCATGATAATAGAAGAAAAAAAAAGAAATAGATGAATAAAAACTCATAATATTTAATTACAAGCTAAAACTTGAAGATTCAATGATAAAATTACTTAAAATGGCAAAGGAACACTGTTCACAAGCGCAGCCCAACGTTAAAATATAACTGATGACCTAAAAATGGGAAAAGAAACTATTCATACTAGGCCAAATTTTCTGGAAAAAAATACCCCCGCGGGGGTAGTGCGGTCCGCACAAAATCGAGTGCGGCCGTACTGAGGCATCTTTTTTTTAAACTCTTCTCTCTGAACTTGGCCACCGCGGGCCGCACAAAGTGCACCGCAGCCGCAGTGGCTTCTATTGCGGTCCGCACAAAAAGGACCGCAGACCGCACTAGCAGTGATTCCTCAAATTGGCAACTCTCTGAACTCCAGCTTTGCGTATCTCACAATATCGAGTGCGGCTGTGAAAAAGCCAATGCAATCCACATAAATTGCTTTGCGGTCACATTGCTTGAGTGTCTGAAATGATCACCTCTCTGAACTTCCTCACTGCGGACCACATAGATTGGAGTGCGGCCGCATTGGACCTATTGCCCTGTGCTTGGACTTGTTCTTGGTACTTGTGCATGTTTCACTCCTTCTTGAGCTGGTTTTGACAAATTGTCACCTTATTGACCAAACCCTGCAAACAAGCACAACATGTAAGCCTTTGGGACTATTTTTTTCACATTTTTAATCAAAACTCAAGTAAGAAGGAGTGTAAAATGCATCATAATCCCTAGTTATCATGCTTGCACACCTGAGCAGGTCGTGTAGGGACTTCAGATACTAGGGGCACATCTAGCCCAGCCAGTTGTAGCTGTTCAAGACTATGTAGCTCCTGCCATGCCAAAGGACGAGCATCACAGGTTGGAGAGGTTTGGTAGACTTCAGCCTCCGACTTTCAGTGGTGCAGAGGGCGAAGATGCCCAGGGTTTCTTGGACAAGTGTTAGAGGATTCTTCATACAGCGGGTATTCTGGAGACCAGCATGGTCGCTTTCACTATTTTACAGTTTTCTGGAGCCGCCTTCACTTAGTGGGAGGCTTATGAGAGGCGTAGGCCTGTTAGTGCAGCACCCTTTACCTGGAAGAAGTTCTCCGTTCTCTTTTTGGAGAAGTATGTGCCACAGTCTCGCAGAGAGGAGCTGTGCAGGTAGTTCGAGTGGTTGTGTCAGGAAAATGTGACTATGATGTAGTATAGGATGAGGTTCTCAGAGTTAGCTCGTCATGCTATTTGGTTGGTTCCGATAAATAGAGAGAGGATTATGAGGTTCGTTGATGGCCTCCCTTATTAACTTCGTATTCTCATGACCAAGGAGAGGGTGTCTAGTGCTACTTTTGAGAAGGTTGTAGACATTGCTCGTGAGATTGAGTTAATTCGTCGCTAGAAGCGAGATGAGAGGGAGGCCAAGAGGTCTCAGGGATCTGGTAGTTATGGTGGTGCTCCTTCGAGAGGTCAGTTTCAGCACAACAGAGGCCGTCCATTCAGGCATGCTTAGCCAGCTTGCCCAGGTTATCGTGGGGCATCATTGGGTCATGGTTCTCAAAGTTCTCATCACGGCCAGTCATCACTTAGTGCCCTTCCAGCTCAGAGTTCGTTTCGTGCTCCATCAATTCAGGGCTCTTCTATGCCAGGTGCATCTGCTAGTCATTATGGTGCTAGGGGTTCCCTTCAGTTCCCGTCTCCACCACCCGGGAGTTGCTATGAGTGTGGAGAGATGGATCATATATGTAGGTAGTGTCCTTGTCGTCTTACGGGTTCATCTCAGCAGAGGAGTCAGCCATAGGCTCCAGCGCCAATTACTTCACCACCACCCACCCACCCAGCTAGGGGTGGAGGTCAGTCAGCTAGGGGTCTCCCTAGAGGGGGAGGTCGATCAGGTGGTGGTCAAGATCGTTTCTGTGCACTTCTAGCTAGACCCGATGTTATTGCTTTAGATGTTATTATTACAAGTATTGTCTCAGTCTGCCACAGAGATGCTTCTGCGTTATTTGATCCCGGTTCCACTTATTCTTATGTGTCATCATACTTTGCTCTTTATGTGGATATGCCCCGTGAGTCTCTCATTTCATCTGTTCGTGTATCTACTCTAGTTGGGCGATACTATTATTGTAGACCATGTGTACAGGTCATGTGTGGTGACTATTGGGGGTCTGGAGACCCGAGTGGATCTTTTGTTATTATGTATGGTGGATTTCGATGTTATATGGGCATGGATTGGCTATCTCCATGTCGTGCTATATTAGACTATCATGCTAAGATAGTGACATTGGTTATGTCGGGTGTGCCACAGATTGAGTGGAGAGGTTCGACTGATTATATTTCCAGTAGGGTAATTTCATTCTTGAAGGCCCAGCGTATGGTTGGGAAGGGTTGTCTTTCGTATTTAGCCTTTGTGAGGAAGGTTGGTACAGAGACTCCCAGTATTGATTCCGTTCTAGTTGTGAGGGATTTTCTCAATGTGTTTCCTGCAGAATTGTCGGGTATGCCACCGGACAGGGATATTGATTTTGGTATTGATCTGGTGCCGGGGAATTCAGCCCATCTCTATTCCACCGTATTATATGGCAACATCGGAGCTGAAGGAGTTAAAGGAGCAACTTCAGCAACTCCTTAATAAGGGGTTCATTTGGCCTAGTATGTCGCCTTGGGGTGCGTCAGTTCTATTTGTGAAGAAGAAGGATGGAACTATGAGGATGTGTATTGATTATGGGCAGTTGAATAAAGTAACAATTAAGAACAAGTATCATTTGCCTCGCATTGATGATTTATTCGACCAGCTTCAGGGAGCGAGAGTGTTCTTCAATGCCCCAGCAACGTTCTTGGTGATATCTTTTGGGCTGACCAATGCCCCAGCAACGTTCATACATTTGATGAACAACGTGTTCCTGCCTTATCTCGACTCTTTTGTCATAGTTTTCATTGATGATATTCTGGTGTATTCGCGTAGTCAGGAGGAGCACACGGAGCATTTGAAAGTTGTGTTGCAGAGATTGAGGGAGGAGAAGCTTTATGCAAAGTTCTCCAAGTGTGAGTTTTGGCTCAGTTCAGAGGCTTTATTGGGGCACGTGGTGTCCAGCGAGGGTATTTAGGTTGATCCGAAGAAGATAGATGCGATTCAGAGTTGGCCCATACCGTTCTCAGCCACAGAGATTCGCAGCTTTCTTGGTTTGGCGGGCTATTACCGCCGGTTTGTTAAGGGATTCTAATATATCGCATCGCCCTTGACCAAGTTAACTCAAAAGGGTGCTCTATTTAGGTGGTCGGATGAGTATGAGGAGAGCTTTCAGAAGCTCAAGACTGCCTTGACCACAACTTCGGTATTAGTTTTGCCATCAGCTTTAGGTTCATATACTGTGTATTGTGATGCTTTGAGAGTTGGTATTGGGCGTGTGTTGATGCAGGAGGGTAGAGTTATTGCTTATGCTTCTCGCCAGTTGAAGACCCATGAGAAGAACTACCTTGTTCATGATTTGGAGTTGGTTAACATTGTTCACGCGTTGAAGATTTGGAGGCATTATTTGTATGGTGTGTCTTATGAGGTGTTTACTGATCATCGTAGCCTCCATCACTTGTTCAAGCAGAAGGATATCAATTTGAGGCAGCGGAGATGGTTGGAGTTGCTAAAGTATTATGATATTACTATTTTGTTCCATCCGGTAAAGGCCAATGTGGTGGCCGATACATTGAGCAGAAAGGCGATGAGTATGGGAAGTTTGGCATATATTCCAATTGGGGAGAGACCTCTTGCAGCTGATGTTCAGGCCTTGGCCAATCGGTTAATGAGGATAGATATTTCGGAGCCCAGTCGGGTATTGGCTTGTGTAATTTCTTGGTCTTCCTTATATGATCGCATCAGAAAGCGCAATCCTTAATGACAGAGTTCAGCATGATGATGCCAGAGATGTGACTATTGGTGATAATGGGGTGTTGAGGATGCAGGATCGGATATGTGTGCCCAATATAGATGGGCTTCGGGAGTTGATTCTGGAGGAGGCCCATAGCTCATGGTATTCCATTCATCCGGGTGCCGCGAAGAAGAATCAGGATCTGAGACAGCATTATTGGTGGAGGAGAATGAAAAAGGACATTATGGGATTTGTAGCTCGGTGTCTCAATTGTCAACATGTGAAATATGAGCATCAGAGACCGGGTGTCTTGCTTTAGCGGATGGATATTCTAGAGTGGAAGTGGGAGAGGATCACCATGGACTTTGTAGTTGGGCTCCCATAGACTTTGAAGAAGTTCGATGCTATTTGGATGATTGTGGATCGGCTGAACAAGTTCGCGCACTTCATTCCTGTGTGTACTACCTATTATTCAGAGCGGTTGGCAAAGATCTATATCTGGGAGATTGTTCGTTTGCATGGTGTCCCAGTTTCCATCATTTCAGATAGGGGCACTCAGTTTACTTCACAGTTTTGGAGGTCTATGCAGCGAGAGTTGGGTACTCAAGTGGAGTTGAGCACAACTTTTCATCCTCAGATGGACGGGCAGTTCGAGCGCACTATTCAGATATTGGAGGTCATGTTGCATGCTTGTGTCATTGATTTCGGAGGGTCATGGGATTAGTTTCTACCGCTCGCAGAGTTTGCTTATAACAACAGCTACCAGTCAAGTATTCAGATGGCTCCATATGAGGCTTTGTATGGGAGGCGATGTAGATCTCCAGTTGGTTGGTTTGAGCCAGGTGAGGCTAGGCTATTGGGGGCAGACTTGGTGCAGGTTGCTTTAGAAAAGGTTAAGGTGATTCAGGAGAGGCTTCGTACAGTGCAGTCGAGACAAAAGAGTTATACTGACAAGAAGCTTCGAGATGTGTCCTATATGGTTGGTGAGAAGGTTCTGTTGAAGGTTTTACCCATGAAGGGTGTTATGAGATTTGGGAAGAAGGGTAAATTGAGTCCTTGACTCATTGGGCCTTTGAGGTGCTTCGGAGGATTTGGGAGGTTGCTTATGAGCTTGCTTTGCCACCCAGCTTGTCGAGTGTGCATCTGATATTTCATGTTTCTATGTTCCGAAAGTATATTGGGGACCCGTCTCATGTTATGGATTTCAGCATGGTGTAGTTAGATGGTGATTTGACTTATGATGTGGAGCCAGTAGCTACTTTGGAGCATCAGGTTCGAAAGTTGAGATCAAAGGATATAGCTTCAGTGAAGGTGCGGTGGAGAGGTTGGCCCATAGAGGAGGCTACCTAGGAGACCGAGTGGGAGATGTAGAGCAAATATTCTCACATGTTTGAGGCATCAGGTATATTTCTTGACTCATTCGAGGACGAACGTTTGTTTAAGAGGGGGATGATGTAATGCCCGGCCGGTCATTTCATGAGTTACCGCTCCATTTTCCTCTATTTCTACTTTTTATTGCCTTGTTCAACTGTATTTTTGTGTTATCGGGTTGGTTGGCTCGAGTTCGGAGAGGTTTTGGTAAGGTTTGAGACACTTAGTCTCTTTTGAGCGAGCTTAAGTTGGAAAAGTCAACCGAATGTTGACTTATGTGTTAAAGGGCTCGGATGTGAGTTCTGATGGTTCGAATAGCTTCGGGAGGTGATTTGGGACTTATGAGCGTGATTGGAATGTGTTTTGGAGGTTCGGAGTAGATTTAGGCTTGAATTGGCGAAATTGGAATTTTGGCATTTTCCGGTTAATAGGTGAGATTTTGATATAGGGGTCGGAATGGAATTTGGGGAGTTACGGTAGGTCCGTTGTGTCATTTGGGATGTGTGTGCAAAATTTCAGGTCATTCGGTCGTGGTTTGATAGACTTTTTGATCGAAAGCGGAATTTAGAAGATTTTAGAATTCTTAGGCTTGAATCCGATGCGAATTTGGTGTTTTGATGTTGTTTTGAGCGTTTCGAAGGTTGGAACAAGTTTGAATAATGTTATGGGATATGTTGGCATGTTTGGTTGAGGTCCCGAGGGCCTTGGGTGAGTTTCGGGTGGTTAAACGGATCATTTCAAGTTGTGGAAAATTGCAGAAAACTGTTGTGAGTGTTGCAGACCGTTGGCCTTCGCGTTCGCGAGTGGGCCCTCGCGTTCGCGAAGGGTTGAGTTGTGAGGCTGGATATTTGGTATTCGCGTTCACGAGGAGGTACCGCATTTGCGAAGGGTTGGAGTCAGGAAACATCGCGTTCGCGAGAGAGCAGACGCGTTCGCGATGGTTTGAGCTGCTGAGGCATCACGTTCGAGTTTGGAGCGCCGATTCGAGAGGCAAAGGCATTGCGGGCTAGAGTTTGGACCGGATAGAAGTGAGTAATGATTATAAATGTTGTCCTGAGGGTATGAAACCCCAAATTCCACATCGTTGTGCTTTATTGAGGTGACGCACACTCTAGATGACGAGCGTGGGGCCGTGCACCGTTAGGGATTGTGACTTAGTCCATCCCGAATGACTGTTTTACCGTGTATTTGATTGAAAACTGTTTGTTATCATCCTGTTTTGGGCTGAATGCCATATTTGGGCCTCGTGCCATTATTTGGACCCTTAGGGGATTTTTACTGCTATTTCCTCACTGTTTTGATTTTATATCTGTACTCAGTCATGCTATATTATACTGTTTTCATAACTCAGCCATGTTTACTCTGTTTTAATACTTTAAATGATATTTTGGGCTGAGCATCATATTTTACTGTTCCCGAGTGGCCTTTAGAGATTTCTGACTGAGTAGGGCCGATGGCCTGTGTTGTGAGGATTATTATGGGATTGGGTTGCACACCGTAGCAGTGTTGTACTGATTATGATTATGAGGTCGAATGCTTGAGTTTTACGCCACAAGGTGGCTTGATATGAAGCCGAAAGCCTATTGATTATGCCACGAGATGGCTTGATATTGCGCTTGGGCCGTAAGAGGCCCCTCCCGGAGTTTGTATACACCCAGTGAGCGCGGGTACCCATTGTGATATGAGATATAGCTGAGAGGCTGGTGTTGTTCCATGTTATTGCTCGAGGGGATGATTCTGTTGACATTGTGCCCGAGGGGCGAATTTTATCTGTTTATCCTTTCTAGCTGCTTCTCATTTGCTTGTTTAACTGTTAAAAAGGTGTTTTAAAGAAAATTATACTGAACCAAGATGTTTTTACAAGATTTCACTATTTTATTGCATTTTATTGGGTTTACACTGCCTCTTTATAGCATGTTGTTGTGTTTTACGTGATTTCTTATCGCTCAGTCTTCATTTATTGTTATTACTCACTGAGTTGGAGTACTCACTTTACTCCCTGCATCCTGTGTACAAATTCAGGAGCTTCAGGTCCCGCCAGTGAGGGTTGATTGCTCCCAACAGGCTATTCAGAGTCTACTAGGTAGCTGCTCGGCGTTCGCAGCCCAGTGTTTCTCCCTCCTATCTTACTTTCTATTTCTAGTTCTGTAATAGACTGTACAAACTCTTTTAGACTATTAGACACATGTTTAGATGCTCATGATTGGTAACACCCTGATGTCGGGCTATATTTGTTCTGCAAATTGTCTGTTTCACTATTTCTTTTGGGATTTAATCATGTTAATGACTTAAATTGTGTTATTTTAATTATTTAAAATGAATTGGGTGTTGTGTCGGTTGGCCTTATCTTCATGAGAGGCACCATCACGACCGGGTCTGGGTTTAGGGTCGTGATAAGGCAGGACCCCTGAACTTAAGGAAAACTAAAAACTCTTCTGACTAGGGAAAATGCCTAGGGGGTAATGGTCATCTCAACTAGGGGAACACCTAACAAGTAAAACCCTTCTCAAACAACCTTTGTGCCGACAAGATTTGGGCACTGCACTTGAAAACTTCAAGCTTCCAAGCTTTGATTTGGACATAGTCTTTGTCCCTGTTTCAAACAAAGAAAACTTGTGAGTTTAAATATGGTGGTTGGTTTATGGCCTTAACTTTGAGGGTGATTGCTCCTTCACTTGCCATTATTTGATTTCAACTTGAAATACCTTGCTTGTTTATTGACTAACCACTTTCTCTATCAACCCTTATTAATGAAAACACCTCTGATCCGTTCAAACCCCAAATCCCTCTATCTAGTTCATTGTATTCATGAATTGACATATACCGCACCTTTGTATTTCATATGAATCCCAAAGCATGTCAATTGTCACCAACACAGTGTACATACTACTCTTTCCTGACTTAAGCCACTTTGATGTAGTAGGCAGACTCCGTTTTGTGCAATTGGAAAGCTGATAGCAAATTTTGAAGTCATTTCTCACTTGTTTTGATAAAATAGACTCAAGAAGAGGACTTAAACAAATCAATATGAACATAGTAAGGGGACAATGGAAAGAAATGATATCTAACAGGAAAATCACTAAGTAGAAACTTATCAGATGTGGATACCAACTCTAATGACCATGACATGCACTTTTGAATTAAGTGGCCTAATCTGTCAAGCAAGTCTAATATTCAACTCTTGTTGTACCTCTTCGCCGTAAAACTAGGCTTCAATGCTCTGATTATCCTATCTGATTCACGATCCTTATTTGACTTGTAGTGCCCGAAGGGTTTTCACTATCAATCCTCTCTTATTTTGTTTTCTCTCTCAACTCACCGTCGCCTTATGCTGCCTGTGAAGGTTTTCACCAATAAGACTCTCTCATCTTGTTTTTTTCTTCTTATTTCCTCTTATTCTACAGATGACAAGGCATTAACCATGGTAAGAATATCATATGCTCTTGGCATGTCTAAACTCAGCACTCTCAAAGATTATCTGGGAGGTCTTTTTTGGACTGTAATGTGGCCTTTGGACAGGGTTAGAAAGAAAGGATATCATAAACGCTCAAAATAACTAAGATAACAGGGTTAATTTATTTACAACTTTTGGAATCTATTTCAAAACTTTGCCCCAATTTCTAAAAAAAGAGAATTTGATTTTAAGAAAAACCGCCCCACTCTTGACTTCGTGGGATTATGAAATATTTTATTTGGTAAGGCTGCCTACGTATCTTTTGGTGACAAGAATTAGGTCAAACGTAGTTCACAAGACTACTCTTTGTTGCTGTTATTTTCCTTTCCTTTTCTTTTTGTTTTTTTTTTCTTTTTTTTGGTTGTTTTTTTTCTTTTTGAATTTTTTTTGAATGAAGTTTCTAAAACAAACCTTGTTGGGCATGAACTTTTTTTATTTTTTATTTTATGCAATGACTCTAAATCGATTCCAAAAGAGGGGAGGTCAAGAAAATTAGCATAGGCTCAAAAGGGGTACCGAATGGTATAAAGTGTTTGGGTAACTGAAAGGGGGCCTCCCAATCCCTGAAAATGCCAAGCACAACATTTCTTTTGCAGCTTCAGCATTGATATCACTGATATGCCTTCCACTTTTCTTTAGTGCCTCATCAAGTACAAAACTCTCGTTGGGTGACTCCCTCTTCACAATGGATATCCTCCGTCAATTCGGAGCAAACTCTCTTGACTTTATCTTGTAAATTGAGGTGCACTTGAACTCAAAATTGCTCGCTTCAAATTGTCTAGGATGCACCCTCTTGTAATAAATTCTTGTCATCCTATTAGCTTCCCAAATTACCTGCCCCAGTTTCACACAGTTCGGGCTTTAAATGATCTCAAAATGTCCAAATCTGTACTTATTTCCCTCAAATGTCCCTATCATATTCAAAATTGTTTCATTGTTTCATGACTAAACTAAAATTTAAGATCATGCTGAGAATTACGCGTACATGCCATGTCACTAGAGTCAGTAGGAAAAGAACTATAAAAGAAAAAGAGAACTAAACAAAAAAATGACTAGAAATAACAGAGAACAGAAAATTGCACTAGACAGACGGTGAAAGGGTTTGAACAACAAAACAAGCAAAATAAACTGGGCTTACAACCCTGGAACAAACCTAGATAACACTAAACGAGTTACTACGACTAAACAAACTGGGCAAAATAAAAGGATAGAAGGGTTTGAGCTATAAGACAATATCTGAATTACAACCCTAAAATAAACCAGACAACAGAAATGACAACAAAATAAACCACCAAGACTCCTCCCTGGCTAGCCAAGAAAGGAGCATCTTTCCAATCACCAAGCTCAACATCTTAGCCACTGAGTTCCGCATCAACAGTACTAGGACCTTCACAAGTCTCAATCACATTGACCTTTGCAAATTGCTTTTGGGTCCCTTTTGCCAGCTCGTTTTTAAGATCAACTTCCGGAACCGAGAGTGATAGCACTGAAAGCTTTGCGGCAAGTGGCCCTCCGAGGATCTAAAAAGAGTTCCCATATTCCTTTTCAACACAAATCATACCCACCATATGCGTCTCATTATGAATAGGCGATGGACTTTGGCTAGTGTCTACTGCATCTGGATTTTGCACGACAATGTAACCTGCCTCAATAAGCTTCTGAACTGCTCTTTTCAGATGCCAACACTTTTCTATGCTGTGACCCGGGGCATTAGAGCAATATGCACACCTTTGAGAATAATCAAAATTCTTTGGAAGAGGGTTCGACATTTTTATCTGAATCGGCTTCAACATGTCCAATTGCCTCAATCTTTCGAACAAACTGGCATATGATTCTCCAATAGGAGTGAAAGTCTTTTCTTTTTCATGTTGCCTTTTCATTTTGTATTCTGGCCTCGGTTGGAACCTTTTGCGGGCAGGTGGTTGATATGCTTGAGGAGGTAGGTATGATATTTGCGAAAATGGTGCAGGCCATCACGGGTCATGTGGATGTGAAGCATATAGTGGTGCATTGTGGATGGAGTACTGGAAAGGTAAGGTATGACTTTGGGGATTTTATGGAGAGAAGTAGCATTGAGGAGGATTATCTGGAGCACAGGGATATCCATGGGGTCGATATTGAGGCTGAAAGAGTTGAGCAGGAATGCCCACTAGATCCTGTCGTTGGCGGGGCTCAACAACATCTTTTCTATTTCTCTTTCTTCCACCTAAACTTACTGAGATGTTTTGAATGTCTTCTATAGTATCTTTCAATATAGAATAACTCATGATTTTGCCTGACTTGATTACTTCCTCTACCACCTCCCTTATTTTTACCACATCATCGAAAGGTTTACCTAAGGCTGGGATCAAATTACTGAAGTAGGTGGGACCCTGGGCTTGTAGGAAAAGCTCAACCATTTCTTCTTCACCAACCGGAGGGCAGACTCGAACAACTTGTTCCCTCCACTTGAGCCCAAACTCCCTAAAACTTTCATCGGGTTTCTTTTCCATCTTATATAGGGAAGAGCAGTCTGGGATAATGTCTAGATTGTACTGAAAGTGTCAAACAAAATCTTGAGCCATGTCATCCCATGCATGCCACTTATTGACATCTTGACAAGTATACTATTCCAAGACTGACCCAGTCAAGCTCTTACTGAAATACGCCATCAATAAATCATCTTTCCCGCCAACACTTCTCATTTCACTGCAATAACCCCTCAGATGGGCTACTGGATCTCCACGCCCATCATACAAGTTAAACTTTGGTATTTTAAACTCCACAGGCAGATGAACATCAGGGAACATACACAAGTCATTGTAAGACATGTTAATCTGATTTCCCATCCCTTGCATGCTCCTTAAGGACTATTCTATACCTTTCAGTTTCCTAGATATCTCATCTCGCCCTTCTTTTCTTGTGAACTTTTCATTTTCAGCATGAGGCTCATTCTGAGGGCTATGATTGTATGAGTCAGGGACCTTGCGGGCAACCTCTGAGGGGTAATATTGGGCATCATGAGTTTTGAGTAGCTGTTCATTGTTGGATCTATGAAGAAAAGATTGTTGAAAAGTTGTGATCGTGTAGATAGTGGACATGATAGGAGGGCAATTTTTGGGACTGGTAGTTGGAGGACGAGTGATGGAGCTACTAGGGTGGTTGGGAAAGTTGTGATAAGCCGGAGAATCTGGAGAGTACGGGGGATCATCTGGCACTATGACCGGAGTTTGGGTGAGGGTAGCATCTAAGAAGCTAGGTGGTGACGGGGTGGTGCCTTCCCAGTCATCCAAGCCAGATACATGTCCGTTATGTGTTGTCTTAACATCCTTACCTCTTCAACCAACCCATTGTCCTGCTCAACCAATTGCTTTTGGGCACCAGTATCAACCAACTCAATTCTGTTGTCATTTGCCATTGCCGTTCGACTTTATGTTGTAGAGAAGAGTTACCACTTTAAGAACCACAAACCAACCACCCTTCTGCTATAATGAAGATAACAAAGAGGAATAAAATGAATTCATCATGTTAGTGTTAGGGCTTTTAACATAAGATAATCTCACTTTATGTGCAATGCACCTAGTCACAGTTATCGGTTCTAAAATGACTTCGAGGGTACGAAGGTCAGATGGCATCATCCCAATTTCACTCTTCTTGCCATGTTTCCTTCGTCATTTTCCTTTCTAGCACTGCTTGGTTTTTTATTTCCTTTCTCCTCTTTTCTTATGCTTATCTCTCTTTTATTTCCTCTCATTTCTCACGTCCCACAACTTCATTCTCTTTTTTTCTCTTTTTTTTTTGTTTTTATGCTTTTTTATTTAATGATGATTCGATCGAACCCTATGTAAGTTGCCTATGTATCATGTCCCTCATGAATCAGATCAAACATATTTCTGGAAATGTAATAAACTAAAAACAAAAAATCTTTTTGAGTTTTCATTTATAACTTTTTTTGGTTTTCAAATATAAAATAGGAAATACGATAACGAGAGACTTGACAAACTCAACTATACTACGACAAACTCTGACACCAACTAAAAGAATCAGTGCTCCTGAACATGACTATAAAGTACAAGACAACAAAAAAATAAACTCAAAAAAAATCTCCTTAAGCAACTCCTGGATGTAATGGTCCTAACAAAGAGGGTCTTTGGGCGTCTCTCATGCTCAAGCTCTGATAAGTAGATCAACACTTGTATGAGAAAAAAAAGACCAAATAGAGTTAAAGACTAAGGACACTATGTGAGACAATAAGACTTCCTATTGGACACATGCAAGATATGATTGAGGCTATTTTGAAAAATAGCTTATGCGGCCAAAAGGTGGCTAGAAGCGCAAACTCAATAAAAGTGACCTCTAAGATATGGAAAAATAACTTTGTAGAAATGATCCATTTTGTAGAAATGGCCTATGTGGCCAAAAAAAATAGTTAAGCATGCAAGTTCAACAGAAAGGAACTTAAATAGAGAGGCACTTTTTTGTGGACTTAGGACTCTAAGACATGGGTTAACAACCGCTTTTGCGAAAATGGCCCCATTTTGCAAGAACAGCCGACACGACTTAAAAGTGGATAGATATGCAAATTCAAGAAGGACGAACCTTAAAATAAGGAGACAGCTAATTGTGGATTAAAGACTCTCCAAACACAATTAAACAAGTCACTTTGCAAAAATAGCCATATTTTGCAAAACGTCTGATGTAGTAAAGAAAGTTTGGCCGAAGTTGCGTGAACGCGTACCTCGATTTATTTTAGAATCATAATTATGTCACGCGAACGTGTACACAATTACGATGATAGATTAAGTCGCACCTAAAGCAAGCTACGAATATTCATTTTTAGAAACTGTAATCATGTCACGCGAACGTGTACATAATCACGATAATAAATTCAAAACGCACCTAAAGGTTTGCCTACCCACGTGCTAGCGGACCTAAACACGCTACTAGCGATATAAACAAGATAAAGCAATAAAATATTTTAAATCCAAATTCTCGTTCTCTTTAAGCCCAGCCATCTACGACCCAATTACACTAATTAGAAGCCACCAATGAATTATCTTTATTTTCTTGCCCTTAATCAACTTAAATAATAGTCATAGGCTAATGAACGAACAATGATCCCAAAAGCTAATCAGGAAAGGGCATGAAAGCAACATGAATCTCAACCATACGAACACACTGAGAATCTCAAACCATACGCATCAAAGATTTCTTTTCGTCAAAACTCAAAATACAGGATTGAAGGGAAAGATTAGAGTAAGAAACAGACCTCGAAGAGTGATAAATTTTTCAACTACAGTAGCAGTGTATGAATATGAATGAAAATGGAATTAAAATTCGACAATAGCACGTCAAATCTACACCGAAACCGCAAACCAAAAATGCGAATAAGACCTCAGATGTTGTAATGATCCGACCAATCGTTTTGAGATTTTGCACTTTGCTCGTTAGTTCTCGGGCATTACTAGCCCTGTGTGATATATTATGACCTATGTAAATCGTCGGTTTTGCTTTTCAGGGTAATCGAAATGAATTTTGAAGAACAGTTCTCAGTTTGAAGCTTAAAATTTGAAAGGTTTGACCAAGTTTTGACTTGTTAGTATGTGATCTCGAATTGGAATTTTTATGACTTGGTTAGCTCAGTTAGGTGATTTGGGACTTAGGAGCATGATAGGAATGTATTTTGGAGGTCCGTGGAAGGTTTAGGCTTGAATTGGCGAAATTGGAATTTTGGCGTTATCCGGTTGATAGGTGAGATTTTGATATATGGGTCGGAATGGAATTCCGGAAGTTGCAGTAGTTCTGTTGTATCATTTGGGATGTGTGTGCAAAATTTCAGGTCATTCGACTGTGGTTTGATAGACTTTTGATCGAAAGCAGAATTTGAAAGTTTTTGGAATTCTTAGGCTTGAATCCAATGTGATTTTGGTGTTTTGATGTTTTTTTGGGCATTCCGAAGGTTGGAACAAGTTCAAATGCGGTTATGGGATATGTTGGCATACTTGGTTGAGGTCCCGAGGCCCTCGGGTGAGTTTCGGGTGGTAAACGGATCAATTTTTGGACTTTGGACTTGGCAATTTTTGTTGGTTTTGTTGCAGACGATTTGTTCTTTGCGTTCGCGGTCAGGGACTCAAGTTCGCGAAGGGTGTTCTCTGAGGCGGTGAATTTTGTCTTCACATTCGCGCCTTGGGTGATGCGTTCGTGATGTTGTGATGTTGTGTTCTTTGCGTTCGCGCTATGGATGTCGCATTCGCGTAGTTATGTCTCCAGTAGGTATCGCGTTCGCGTGGCTTGTGTCGCGAGCGCATAGAGCATTTTGGGAGGCGCTATTTTTCTTCATTGCGGACGTGATAGTCGTCCCGTGTTCGCGAAAGAGGAGGCCTGGGCAGCTTTATAAAGTACTTTATTTCGAGGATTTCGGCCATTTTTGCATTTTTGGAGCTATGGAGCTCGGGAGAAGACGATTTTGGAGGGGATTTTTAGAGAATAGATTGGGGTAAGTGTTCTTCACCCAAATTTGGTGTAATACCATGATTTTTTCTTAATTTGTATCATTTAATTTGGGAAATTGGGATGAAAATTTGAAGAAAAATTGGAGAATTGAATTGGGGATTTGAGGGGCCATTTGAGGTCCGATTTTGATGTTCTTGGTATGTATAGACTCGTGGGAGGATGAGGATTCTATTGATGTGATTTTAATCAGATTCTGAGATGTGGGCCTAGGGGCCGGGTTTGGTCAATTTTGGGATTTTTTTATATAAATTGGATATTTTTGAGTGGGCTTTATTCCCTTAGTATATTTTGATGGTATAAATCTGATTTTGGTTAGATTTGGATGCAACTGGAGGCCGATTCGAGGGGCAAAGGCATCGCGAGCTAGAGATTGGACCGGATAGAGGTAAGATATGATTGTAAATGTTGTCCTGAGGGTTTGAAACTCCGGATTTCACATCGTTGTGCTATTTTGAGGTGACGCACACGCTAGATGACGAGCGTGGGGTCGTGCACCATTGGGGATTGTGACTTAGTCCATCCCGTATGACTGTTTAGCTGCGTATTTGATTGAAAACTGTTTATTATTATCATGTTTTGAGCTAAATGCTACGTTTGGGCCTCATGCCGACTGTTTTGGACCCTTATGGGACTTTTACTACTTTTTCTCACTGTTTTGACTTAATAATTGTACTCAGTCATGTTGTATTTTTTTAAAATTTCCTAACTCAGCCTTATTTACTAAATCTTGGCACTATAAATGATATTTGAGCTGAACACCCTGTTTTATTGATAGTCCGAGTGACCTGTGAGGATGATATATTTATGGATCGGGCTACACGCCGCAGCAATATATATATATATATATATATATGGATCGGGCTGCACGCCGCTGCGATATATAGATTGGACTGTAGGAGCCCATCCGAAGTCTGCACACCCCCAGTGAACGCAATCGACTATATATATGGATCGGGCTGCACGCCGCAGCGATATATGGATCGGGTTGCACGCATCAACGATTATTATATGGTACCTATTGACCGTGAGTGCTGAGTGTGAGCGCTGATTGATAAGAGTTGAGTCATGAGTGACTGAGAGGCCTGCTGTTACATCCCGTACTTTAATATTAGGATGACTCATAGTAATCCATATGAGCTTGAAGGGATTAAGACATTCATGAGGTTATAAAGGATTTGTGACTATATTATTATAAGACTCCGTAAGTTTAACAACCTTGATACCGTTAGATATTATGTTAGTGTGGTATTTTCTTTTAATTGGAGTATTTTAGTAAAAGTTTTATAAGTATAATTTTGGATAGTTACCATTATTACTATTTTTGGATATGATATTTTGAGTGGAATATTTTGTAAAATAGTTTGAAAAAATATGATTCTATAAGTTTATTAATATTACTACTTTCGAATATGTTTTAAATTATACACATAATATGAGAAAAGTTTATGAGATTTTCTTTATTGTAAAGATATGAATTATTTATTTATTTTTTCCACAAGAAAAGAATGTTATCTTTTTATTATTTTAAGAATTAAGCGTATGAAAATTTTACTCTTTATATGAGATTAGAAAATTATAAGTTGAGAAAATATATGTATTCTTACATAGATATTTTAATAGAATAATAGTGTATGTATTAATTTTATATGGTACCACGTGACCATATTAGTAAGGTGTATTAAGTGTATTAAAAATAAGTAGAATTTTAAGTAATTTAAGACAGTTCTTAATTATGTGAGTAATTAGTTAATTACCGGATATCAAGACACTACCTAATTAACTAATAAGTTGGATAAAGATTAAAATTCTCCTCCCACCCTCACGTGGCAGCAAGTCACTAACCAAACAAATGATTCTTAGGTCATATTAGATTAGGTGGCAACCAAAGGATACTTATCTTCCTAACATAAGGATTATTCTATTTATTTTATCTCCTTTCGGTAGGATAAACTTCACGAAGTTACGGGGATTGTGCTCTTCATATATCACTTTAACTGGAAGATATACAAATTTGGCATTAAGAATTTTGAGTGTAGTTTTACTGAACTTCTTGCGTCTACCTTCAAGAAAACCATCAAGAGAGCCTACTCCATTTACGTTCTTTCAAGGTTGTCTTTTGTAAAACCATACAACTAGAATGTCTTCATAGGTACTGGAAGTTTTAACTTACATTGACCCAGATGTTCATGTAAAGGCACCGTAAATGTGACATGAGCAATCATATATTTCCATTTTGGGAGGAGATTGTGAGATCCATGAAGTTATGGCAAAAGCATCCTTAACAATGTGGAGGTGCAAACGCCTGGGGAGCAATGTTTCTTGTCACGTTTCGGCTGTTAAGGGACTATGTAGTAACTACTTTTTAGACTGAGTTTGGACGCCATTTATACACTCTAAATGAGATTTTGAGATGCTATATGAATTTCAATTCAATTTGAAAATTGTAGTAGCAGCAACGTGAGTTGGTTTTTCATGGAAGACGATTGTAATCTTTCTCAAAGATAATATACGAATTTTGCTTTCTACTTCGATCCGCCATTACGTATTTTTGCAAAAGACGTGTATCAGAAGGATTGTCAAGAGAATCATCTCAGGTATGTTAACGCTAAACTTTTTGCTTTATTTTGGCATGATGTCGTCATTACACAAGTTTAATAACGAGGTATAAAGAAAAATTCATATCCCGCAATTTACGTATATTTTGCTAGTCTCGCAAATTGCGCATATTTTTCTAGTTTTGTAAGTTACAATATTCTTCTTACAAGAACTTCATATTCAATTAAATATTTTCTTATTCCAGTCAAGAGAGCAGAAAGTTTATATATATACAGTATTAAATTATTTTCATTACCATAGAGCTATAATCGATGGGCAGGCCCCTATTAGGCAACCTCTGATCAGATGGTAAGTTATACACCGATCCTACTGTGGTCGAGTGCCTATGAGCGAGCCCAGTTGGTCGAGATACAGAACCTAGTATGGCCGAGCGCTCATGAGCGAGCCTACTACGGCAGAGCAGTTATATATATATATATATATATATATATATATATATATATATACCGAGCCTTATAGGGCCGGACAGCTATTTTACTTAATATATTGAGAGAGTTGAGTCAGTATCAGTTGGTAAGCATATCTTCAGATTATCTTTGACTTTCAACTACTTGCAGTTATTATACTATCAGTTCAGTTTCAGCTTTCAGTATATTGCCTTACATACTCGGTACATTATTTCGTACTGACATCCTTTTGTTGGGGACGCTGTGTTTCATGCTCGCAGGTATAGACAATCAGTTTGACGATCCCTCATAGTAGACGAGATTGGCATTCAACAAAGGATCGGTAAGACTCCACTTCTTTCGGAGTGCAGCTGGGTCTATGAGTCATCATGTCAGAGTTTTACTACATACTTTTGGGTCAGTCGATACCCTATTCCATTTGATGTCAAATACTTTTAGAGGCTTTGTAGACACGCAGAGGTTCATTTTGTACAATATGTCAGAGGCCTTGACGGCTTATATGTATTAATGTTTTATGAACGATGGTTCATTAATATAACATTTTCCCACTTACAATTGTACATTACGAGTTGTGACCATGTTGGCCCATGATAGTTAGAAGAAAAATAAGTTACAAAGTGGTTCGCTCGGACCGATACGGCACTGGGTGCCAGCCACGCCTCCCCAGATTTGGGGCGTGACACTTGCCCGAGGGGTCGATTATGATTTTCATCACTTTCACTATAAATTTCACTGAACTTCTACTGAAAACTGTCAGAAAGGCATTTTCAAAGGATTTTTTCCGAAATGGGAGTTGAACGAGATGATTTGATGTGTATTATGTTTTGGAAATATATGGTATCCTTTGTGGTGCCATGATGTGGTTTACGTGATTTTTTACTGCTCAGATTTTATTTACTTTTATTACTTATTGAGTTGGAGTATTCACATTACTCCCTGCACCTTATGTGCAGATTCAGGTATTTCTCAACCTGGTAGCGGGTGTTGATCGCTCAGAGGCAGAGTCATCAGAGTTTAGCAAGGTAGTTGCACGGCGTTCGTAGCATAGCTTTTCTCCCTCTTGTTTTCATTAGACTGTATTTAGTACATTTTTAGACTTTTCATTGTATTCAGATTTTAGTAGATGCTCATGACTAGTGACACCCCAATGTCGGGCTTATGTAATTATTCTGCACTATTCTTTTAATTTCACATCACGAGATTATTGATTAATAAATGGTATAAAAATAACCTTTATTAAATAATGGTAGATTCGGGAGTTGTATCGGCTAGTCTAGTTTCACGATAGGCGCCATCACAACCGGGTCAGTTTTTGGGTCATGACAGATGTATTCCAAATCCGGGCTCGAACAGCAGACTACAGACCTTAAACAACAACTCCAACGATCGACAAAACCCGTTTCAAATCCACTCCAGTTTGGAAACCAAAACCACAAGAACACCTAATTTTTAGTATGCATTTCGAGTTTGAGATAAAAAAAAAACGAAGCTAAAATCAACTTAAAATCAGAAATATAAAGTCAGAATCAAAAGACAAAACCCCCACTTTTCTTTAATTAATTTTCTGCATAGATTTCTATTTTTTCGTCTGTTCTTGTATGTATGTGTATGTGTGTGTGTGTCTTGTAGCAGGTTATGGTGGAAAGGGAGTGGTCGGCAGGAGGAGACTATGGTTACATCTAGACCTGGTGCCACTGGAGGAGTTCCGACGAGTTTTTGGCAGGTTTGGGCAGCTGGTTCGTGGTTCGAAATGGGGAGGGTGGCGATCTGCTTCTGTTGGTTTGTGTGTAAGAGATGAGGGGATCTCATTGGGGTGTGCTCGGTGCTACTGCTCTGGAGACGAGGTCTGGTAGCTCAGAAGAATTAGAGGCGTGAGATTCAGGGGGTTTGGTCAAATATTAAAGGGGTTAGGAGATAAGGTTAGAGGAGACGGTTGGGAGGGGTAGTCAGCGTTGTGATGGTGCCACTAGGTTAGAAGAAGAAGGTTTCTTTTTGGATTTTGTGAGGGTGACGGCTGGTGCGTTTTTTTGGTCTTCTAGGGTTAGGTCTTCTTTTTGTTGAAGAAGAAGATCTCATCCTCTCTTGGGAGCTAGGGTTGATGGAAAAACAGTTGTTGTCCCATAATAAGATAGGTTTAGGGTTGTTTTTTGTGTCTAGGTCTTGAAAATGTGTGTTAGGGTGTATAAGAAGAAGGGGAAGTGGGTCTTAGGGTTTGGGCTTTAAAATTGGGCCATCTCTTTGGACCTCTTCAATTAAGACCAAACAAAATTAGCCTCAAATTTTACTCTCTCTTCTAACAAGACTAAAAATACTACACCATTTACCAATTAACCCTACTTAAGTAAAATAACTATTAAAATAAAAATAACCGTTAAAACAAACCTATTTTTTATATTTTTCAAATATCATAGTGAAAGATAAAAATGGAAAAATCATTGTCAAATTAAAGTAATAATCCTGAAACAAAGTGGAACTATTTTTGAATTTTATGTAAGGCAGATAAATTAAAAGTACCTAGATAAAATGTTAATTAGCTAAATAAAAGAAAATATTTTTTTGTAATTTTCATTTTTGTGATAAAATAAAGTAAAAGAGTCAAAACTATTTAGAATAACTATATTAGACCTAAACTAACTATTTAAATGCTAAAATGTATAAAATCTCGGGGAGGGTCAAAAAATTACATGTCTACAACCATTACCTCCCTAAATGCTGATGTGGCAAAGAGTGTGGGTGCACTCGCCTGCCACGTGAATTTTTCTGTATATGTGGCATTTTTAAAAAAAATATATATATTTTTACCTTTATAAGTATGTTACTTTTTTAGATATTTTTTTCGAATACAATTTATAATAAAACTTGGATAGAACTACATTATTTAGGCTAAATTTTTTTATTTTTCTAAAAATAATAAAATTTTAGTTAATATTTTTTGAATTTGACTTGATAATAAAGATTTATACAACTGAAATAAATAGTCAAGGCATATAAAAAAGTTATAAAAATTCATAGTTTGAAATTAATTATTTTAGCTATAATTTTTATATAGCTCTAAATTATGGTGCTCTAAAATTTATTTATTTATTTATTTATTTACAGATTTTACCTGAAAAAAGAAAAAATACACAGTTGAAATAAATCGTCATTGCATCAAAAGAAGAAATAAAAAGAGTATATAATTGCAAGAAATAGCTTACTCTATGGATACATTTTTTTTATTTCTTCTTTTGATGCAATGACTATTTATTTCAACCGTGTATTTTTACATTTTCAGGTAAAATATGTAAAAAGTATATTTATAGAGCACCATAATTTAGAGCTATATAAAAAATTATTGTCAAAATAATTAATCTCAAACTATTTATTTTTATAACTTTTTAGATGCCTTGACTATTTATTTCAATTGAATAAATCTTTATTTTCAGGTCAAATTCAAAAAAAGATTAACTAAAACTTTATTATTTTTAGCCAAATAAAACAATTTAGCATAAATAATGTAGCTCTATCCAAATATTATATTAAATTATATTCGAAAACAATTATCTAAAAAAGTAACATACTTGTAAGGTAAAAATATATTTTATTTTTCAATAAAATGTCATATATGCAGGAAAATCCAAGTGGTAGGCGAGTGCACTCACACTTTTTGTCACATCAGCATTCAAGAAGGTATTGGCTCTCAAAAGGTCAAGTTGAGGGGGGTAATTAAGACCACGAATAGTTTAAGGCTATAATTAATAATCCTTGTCAAGTTTAGGAGGGTAAAAAGGTATTTTGCCTTTATTTTTTTATTTAGTAGTGTGCTCTGTTCCCAAGAAATTAACGTAGTATTATTAATAGACATACAAAGTACAATTTCATCATGATTCAGTTTCACATGCACTTAGGGCATCTCCAATCTTTATCCCATTTTTGGTCCCCAAAATGAGAAAATCCCATTTTGGGGATAATTTACTCCAACCATTACCCCATTTTTTCCTCCAAACTTTTTTATATTCTTCTCTCTCTTCTATATTATATTATTATCTTTCATTTCAATTTTATTTTTTAATTTTCGTTAAACAAATTCCATCTTTTATTTTTATTAATTTGTAATTTCCTTTAAAACAATTCCATAAAATTTTAAATGATATAATTTGTAAGCAATTATTATAGATTAACTAATAATTCAAATGTCACGGCCCAAAATTCACTAAGGGTCGTGATGGCGCCGGACACCGCTGTCAGGCAAGCCAACCAAAATACTTAATTAAATTCTCCTTTAAATAATTTTGAAAACTATGATTTTTCCTTCAATTTTACCAGTAAAAGATAATCTTTTCAAATCAAATATGAATGTTAAGGAGTTAATACAAAATACCCCATAATCATCCCAGAACCCGGTGTCGCAAGTGCATGAGCATTTACTAGAGAATGCAATAAAATACACTAACTGTCCGGAATACAAATGGAAAGAAATGAAAAACACAGTAAAATACTCTGAAGGGGACTCTGATGGCTGTGGGTCGTCTCGATAAATGCAGCTCACCTAAGTCTCCATATCAACCATGTTGTTTTGCCACTAAGCCACTAGCCACACTTGAACTTGTGCAACAAAAATGCACAACAAGTGTAGTATGAGTACGAAAACAACGTGTACTCAATGAGTATCCCGTCTAATCTCGAAGAAGTAGAGACGAGAGGTTGACTTCGACACTTACTAATGGCCCAATGATAATATAGAAAAAGTGTGAGGAAATCATGGATTTCATAAAGCAAAATTTAACTCATAAAGCCGGAAAGCAGGTAAACAACTTCTCAAATAATAAAGGATTACCAAAGGTTTACTTTTCATTATCTTTATCAATTTATCTCTGGCTAGGAAGAGGCAATTATCAACATTGAAAATTCTCAAGCAAGCAATACAATCATGCGCATATCATGCCGAGGTCGTACAGCCCGATCCAACAATATTTAAACTGTGCACTGCCAGAGGGTCGAATGACGCGAACCATAGATGCATCTATTTAATCTACCGAGGCGTTGAGCCCTTTCCGAAATTAAACGCATACAGACAGTTAATCAAGAAGTCAACAAGGAACAATTATCCAAAGAAAAGTCAATTCTTTTTTAATAATTTTATAAAATAAAGTTTAATCCTTTTAGAAATTCATTTACCAATTCGATAGGATTTAAGCAATTCAACTGCCAACAAGATTACAGATATTCCAAGTATAGCATGCTTTTGGGTCCTAGACTACTCGGTCTTATACATAATAGTAGCTACGCACGGACTCTCGTCACCTCGTGCATACGTAGCCCCCACAAATAGGAGCACATAACCAATTATATCACCTATGGGGACAATTCCCTCTTACACGGTTAGAAAGGAGACTCACCTCGCTCCGAAGATCTATAACCGGCATTCCACGCTCTTTCGAAGACTTGAATCGATGCACAATGCTCCAAAACTAGCCAATAATTATGAAAATCCATTAATATATGTTCAATTACTCATTACAATCCAATTTATAAAATTCCTAACCCCGATCGAAAAGTTGACAAAATTGCCTTCGGGCCCAAGTGCCCGGATTCTGAAATTTTTCGAAGATAATGTTTACCCATGAACTCACGAACTCAAATATATGATTTTCTCTTAATTTCATACCCAAAATCATGGTCAAAATCCAAGAATACAAATTTTCTAGGTTTTCCTCAAACCCCCAAATTTCTACCAATTTACATGCAAAAATTCATACATAATCAATGTATTTAACTCAAGATAGGCGGGGTTAGCTTACCTTGCCGTTGATGATGAAAAACCCCACTTGAAGCTCTCCAAAATCGGCTCCAATGGAAGAAATGGTGTTGAAATGAACCCAAACCCCGATTTAAAGGAACTCACTGCCTCCAGCATTTCCGCACCTGCAGTCACTTGACCGCTTTTGCGGTTCCGCAGGTGCGACCCACTACTCGCTTTTGCGGTTTCTCACCAGGCTGCCCTTTCCACTTCTGCGCCTCAACCACCGCAGGTGTGGTCCCGCTTCTACGGCTACATGACCGCATCTGTGGTCTCTTCACTTCTGGCCCAGAATAGCATCTGCATCCCTCCTAGCCACTTCTCGGCTCCGCACCTGCGGCCAAACCTCGCAGGTGCGGTTACACCAGATACCAGCTGCTGAAGCCCTTCTTAAAACTCCAAATTTGATCCATTAACCATTCGGAATCCACCCGAGGCCTCCGGGATCCCGTCCAATCCCATTAACCAGTCCCAAAACACATTACGGACTTGCTCGAGGCCTCAAATCATATCAAACAACACTAAAATCATGAATCGACCTCCAATCCAAGCTTAATGAACTATAGAATTTCAAACTTCTACATTTGATGACGAAACCTATCAAATCACGTCCGATTGACCTCAAATTTTGTACACAAGTCATATTTGACATTACGGACCTACTCCAACTTCCGGAATTGATTCCGACCCCGATTTCAAAAAGTCTACTTCCGGTCAAACTTCTCAAAAACCTTCAAATTTCTATCTTTAGCCAAATGACTCCAAAATGACCTACTGACCTCCGAATTCATTTCCGATCGTGCTCCCAATACCAGAATCACCATACGGAGCTATTCCCAGACTCAAAATCTCAAACGGACATTGATAACCCTGAAATGCACTTCAATCCAAACTTATAAGATTCTTCCAAAAATGCTAACTCCATATAATAGGCACCGAAAAGTTCCCGGGTCTTCCAAAACCCAGTCCGAACATACGCCCAAGTCTGAAATCATCCTATGAACCTGCTGGAACCTTCGAATCCTGATTCTGAGGTCGTTTACTCAAAAATCCAACCTTATTCAATTCTTTCAACTTAAAGCTTCCGAAATGAGAATTCTCTTTCCAAATCAACTCTGAACTACCCGGAATTCAATTCCGATCGTGCGCGCAAGTCATAATACCTGAAGTGAAGCTGCTCATGGCCTTAAATTGCTGAACGACATGCTAGAGCTCAAAACAACCGGTCGGGTCGTTACATTCTCTCCCACTTAAACATACGTTCGTCCTCGAACATGCTAAGAACTGCGCTGGAGTTGCCCGAAATCACTGTTTAACACCTCGAGCACTACCCATGCTACCACAACTCAACTGGGTACCCTAGCTCAATCAATCTGAAGATACCCTTTTTCACTTAGGCAAATAAGCCTTAGAGCCCAATTCCAACATCCGGAATTCTCTGCCAGGCCTGTTCCAACATACGCTCACCGAATCAATAACTACATGCAACACCAAAACATGACTGCATACGTTAGCTAAATTTACACCTTGCACCACTATACTCACAGGACCACAATAACATTCTCTGAGCCATTTAGTCGAAATTCCATGAATCTGATGCTCCCATTGCACCTCATGACATACATAGGTCTTGCTTTAACTCTTACAATACCGCCATGACGGAAGAGATGTGTAGAAATTCATAACCAACTGCCGAATCAACAAATCATTGGGTCTATACTCTTGACAAGAACCATCACCTCATTCTGAAGTAAATAATGGTCTTAGCTCCTTAATATACTTCATATAATCAGATTGCACTAATCCTAAATCCAATGATCTCGTCTCACCCAGTATGAACTGCTTAGACAATAAGCCACCCAGACATGACCAAAAGTCTCGCATGATGTCACAATGTGCCAATAGGCTACCCAACTCGAACGGGATACAAAAGGAAAACAAACCCTGGAAGGAACTACTCAACTCACGCGCTATTATGAACTTTCCTCAGAAATGGAAAACAAGACACATAAAATAGAATATAGAAAGCTGTATTCAACATCACACTGTTGCGGCGCACAACTCGATCCAAACAACATACCCATGGCGGCGTGCCACCCGATCCACACATAAAATTCACATAAAGAGATACACACCGAGCTAGATTGCTCATTACAACAAAATACCGAATGTCGAACACAAGCACGCTAAATGCATAATACTATCCCTGGGGAGACATATAGCGCTATAAGCTACAACTGAGGTGCCATATACGATATGAATCTTAAGAGCCATTATGCTCATATAACATCATCCCTACGCAGAATCTCAACACATAAGAAAGTCACCAAGCCGTCTCATATCTCACACGGCGCAATGTATCATTACATGAAATAGTTGACGACGAAATAACACCCTGACTACTCTTCCATAAGGAGCGCATTGCTGAAATGAACGCATTTGGCCTGATATAGAGCCCATATTCATATTTAAATCCATCCACATACCTCAAGCTGATTCTGATCACACTGAAATAGGCCAATAACCTTTCATGGTTCCATAATAACCCCCATTTTCCCATAACACACAAGAACAACCATCATAACCAGAGTAATCCTCCACAGTCCACAACCTAATAAATCGAGTGCCCTCCAGGCATCGATTCTCAATTTAACGACATCACTACAATCTTCATACTTGGTTTAACTCTTCAATCGATCAAGTGGCTACATGCCACACTTATACAACTTTCCCGTGGGGCACACTCCCACAACCTTCCGTAACAGATAACAGGTCTGTACATCCAAACCACCGGTCGCACTAACGCTGAAAAGTGATCACGAATCCTTAACCAGGATGCAAAGCCTTTTTCAAAAAACACTAATCTCAGGTGATGTTGAAGACAATACCAACTTACTTTAAACATCGAGACTCCATTCTTGCTCATCCAAGCTTGTGACATCCTTGTCAACACCGAACTGCAACCTTGATTCTCACTTCAAATTCCATACCACTCCCTGCACCCAAAATGCCAATATATGATAGAACACGATTTTCATCATGACTCCGGAACCACTAATAGATTAACACTTCATTATATAAAAACTTTTCACTTAACTCACTTCAGAAGAACCATAGCAACAAACAGGTGAATTCTCATAACCGTAGAATATGTAAATCTCTAAGTAAGACTCAGATTAGGAATGAAGATATTCGAGAGAAGGTGGGCGTGGCCCCCATGGAGGACAAGATGCGGGAAGTAAGACTCAGATGGTTCGGACACATTCAGAGGAGGAGCACTGATGCATCGGTGAGGAGGTGTGAGCGACTGGCTGTAGTGGGCACGCGGAGAGGTAGAGGTCGACCTAAGAAGTATTGGGGAGAGGTGATCAGAGAAGACATGGCGCGACTTAGGATTACTGAGTACATGGCCCTTGACAGGGAATTATGGAGGTCGAGCATTAAGGTTGTAGGTTAGGGGAAAGTTGTGAATATTTATACAGCGCAATAGAATGAGACTAGCTAGTTAGGAGTTAGACGAAGAATGTCATTGGTCGTCTATTGATGCAGGGCTTTACCTGCTAGTTTTACTATACCAGCCATCTATTTCGTATTTCGTATTTCGTATTCTGTATTTCATATCTATTATATTGCTGTTATTTATTATGCATTTTTATGGTACTAATATATCGGCTCCTGTTGCTTTTTTTTAAGCCGAGGGTCTCCTGGAAACAACCTCTCTACCCTTTGGGGTAGGGGTAAGGTCTACGCACATATTACCCTCCCCAGACCCCACTTGTGGGATTATACTAGGTCGTTGTTGTTGTTGTTGTATGTAAATCTCTAAGTAGTGGTCTAAGCCCTCATAGCCCTTCCGGGATCCGCCTACACAAAACAGGCTATATAGTAGAATACTTCTGAATAACATCAATTGCAGCGACCGACAAGCCTCACACGTAACGTCACAAATCACTTGCATAACTTGATCACGCTAAAGGAACTAATCACTGCCACCAAAATGCCAATTCAACTATGGCTAACCAATTTATCTTCTTCCAATTTATTCTTGATTGCCTTAGAAATAATAATAACTCCATTCAACACATAACACACCTTTAACAATTCTTTTGCTCAAATTACCACTTATGTTCTTTTCCCGTAGCTGAAATAACCCATCAATATGCTAATAACCAGAAACCTCGCAAGTAGTTAACCATGCAACCCAATCATAGGCGGTGGGACTCTCCCACTTAGCTCGAAGCCACTATTACACAACTCTAGAATTCACCAGGATTCTTAATCTCTTATTGACATAACCTTGCGCAATCAACCGCCAAAATTCTCGAAATCTTTCTGTAAAACCCCTTTTTATACTCTGAATCATCAACCACATTCGCACGACCGATCTCTTTGTTGTATAACCAATAGAATTCTTCGCAGAAGCCTCGCCAACCACGCGACCGCTAACCTACTCACAGGGAATAGCCCACCTGTGGAAATCACTTCCCGACATCTTCCAACACTGCTGCACGGGGTACAATCACTACGACATTAATAACCCATCCTGAGTCCGAGATCACTCTCTAGTTGCACAAGTCCATTCACCCCTCGTGGACATCAATTAGATGTGCGACAACATCCTTCCAATTCAAATATGTTGTATCCTTCTTCATTTTAAGCAGCTCTCTTCCGTTATATCAAATCAACTGCCGCATAATAGCCCATGCTCCAAATTAAATCAATAGGCCCCAATCATCAATCTCTAAATTTCCCAAATCATTCCAAACTCTTCTTAAGGTGCGTAGTCATCCTATCGCAAAGCCCATATGCAACTCCGCCACTCTCCCACTTTGGTGGAACTCACCCCTTTAATTGACAACTCGACCTTTGCTTCTTATATCTAGCCTTCTAGAAGTTTTAACCACCGTCTGACACTCCCCACATGTCCTTCCTCATCCTTTGCTGCTCAACTGTTGCCTTAAATAAAATCCATCTTCGTAGCACTTGAATCCACGAACCGCTACTAACTTTAAATCTCCCCGAGGTCATCTTTCTTGGGCCATCAACACTAGATATACCGATTCAATCCTGAACCACCGCACATCGCGATCTCCAATAGTTGCCTTTCCATTATTATTTCACGATATCCTGCCCCAAAGGCGAACTGAAGAAAACCATAACACCGGTGAACTCAACATATTCAATCGAGGACGACGATACCACATCACAGATGAAAATTCCACCATGATCGAAAATACCAAGTCTCGTTACTCCATCAAACCAAACATGAACATTTATAGCCTGATTGCCTCTCTTCCGTCGGGAAATAAAATTCTGAATCTCTGAATCTTGCATTGAGTAAACATCCTTCCAAGTCATTCATTGCTTCAACGCATAGACAAACACTCTACCATTACACCAATATTGTGCGACAACAATGCATGAATCGTCATAACAATTAATGCCAAATCTCAAAACCTTAGGTAATACTGATACTGAGCTGAAACGACAGAACGAACTTCCGCAAGGTGACGACAATAGCCTAAACAACTATCCAAGGAGAAACATCCCGTACCACATCTGTAGTACCATTACATTTTCTCAATTCCCAATTTATAATACGCACTTCACGTCGTATAAGATTGAGTAGGAAAGAAACAAAGGCATAAGCCTCAAAGGAATCATACCGCACGATGAGGAATCAAGAAGGGATGTGCTCCTAACAGTCTTGTAGCCTCTCGAAGATAAGTACAAATGTCTCCATACCGATCAGCGAGACTCTACTAGACTTGCTTATGACTCGTGAGACCTAAAGGAACCTAGTGCTCTGATACCATATCGTCACGACCTAAAATCCACTAAGGGTCATGATGGCGCCGGACACTGCTGTCAGGCAAGCCAACCAAAATACTTAATTAAATTCTCGTCTAAATAATTTTGAAAGCTATGATTTTTTCTTCAATTTTACCAGTAAAAGATAATCTTTTCAAATCAAATATGAATGTTAAGAAGTTAATACAAGATACCCCATAATCATCCCAGAACCCGGTGTCGCAAGTGCATGAGCATTTACTAGAGAATACAATAAAATACAGTAACTGTCCGGAATACAAGTGGACAGAAATGAAAAACACAGTAAAATACTCTGAAGGGGACTCTGCTGGCTGTGGGTCGTCTCAATAAATGCAGCTCACCTAAGTCTCCGTATCAACCATGTCGTTTTGTCACTAAGCCACTAGCCACACTTGAACCTGTGCAACAAAAATGCACGACAAGTGTAGTATGAGTACGAAAACAACGTGTACCCAATGAGTATCCCGTCTAATCTCGAAGAAGTAGAGACGAGAGGTCGACTTCAATACTTACTAATGGTCCAATGATAATATAGAAAAAGTGTGAGGAATTCATGGATTTCATAAAGCAAAATTTAACTCGTAAAGCCGGAAAGCATGTAAACAACTTGTCAAATAATAAAGGATTACCAAAGGTTTACTTTTCATTATCTTTTTCAATTTATCTTTGGCTAGGAAGAGGCAATTATCAATATTTAAAATTCTCAAGCAAGCAATACAAGCATGCGCATATCATGCCGAGGTTGTACGGCCTGATCCAACAATATTTAAATTGTGCACTGCCAGAGGGTCGAATGTCGCGAACCATAGATGCATCTAATTAATCTACCGAGGCGTTGGGCCCGTTCCAAAATTAAACGCATACAGACAGTCAATCAAGAAGTCAACAGGGAACAATTATCCAAAGAAAAGCCAATTCACTTTTAACAATTTTATAAAATAAAGCTTAATCCTTTTAGAAATTCATTTACCAATTCGATAGGATTTAAGCAATCAACTGCCAACAAGATTACAGATATTCCAAGTATAGCATGCTTTTGGGTCTTAGACTACCCGGACTTACACATAATAGTAGCTACGCACGGACTCTCATCACCTCGTGCATACGTAACCAACACAAATAGGAGCACATAACCAATTATATCACCTATGGGGACAATTCCCTCTTACATGGTTAGAAAGGAAACTCACCTCACTCCGAAGATCTATAACCGGCATTCCTTGCTCTTCCGAAGACTCGAATCGATGCACAATGCTCCAAAACTAGCCAATAATTATGCAAATACATTAATATTTGTTCAATTACTCATTATAATCCATTTTATACAATTCCTAACCTCGATCGAAAAGTTGACAAAATTGCCCTCAGGACCACGTGCCCGGATTCCGAAATTTTTTGAAGATAAAGTTTACCCATGAACTCATGAACTCAAATATATGATTTTCTCTTAATTTCATACCCAAAATCGTGGTCAAAATTCAAGAATATGAATTTTCTAGGTTTTCCTCAAACCCCCAAACTTCTACCAATTTACATGCAAAAATTCATACATAATCAATGTATTTAACTCAAGATAGGTGGGGTTAGCTTACCTTGCCATTGATGATGAAAACCCCCTCTTGAAGCTCTGCAAAATCGGCTCCAATGGAAGAAATGGGGTTGAAATGAACCCAACCCCTGATTTAAAGGAACTCACTGCCTCCAACATTTCCGCACCTGCGATCACTTGACTGCTTCTACGGTTCCGCAGGTGCGACCCACTACCCGCTTCTGCGATTTCTCACCAGGCTGCCCTTTCCGCTTCTGCGCCTCAACCACCGCAGGTATGGTTCCACTTTTGCGACTACATGACCGCATCTGGAGTCTCTTCACTTCTGGCCCAGAACCGGATCTGCGTCCCTCTTAGCCGCTTCTGCGGCTCCGCACCTGCGGCCAAACCTCGCAAATGCGGTTACACCAGATACCAGCTGCTGAAGCCCTTCTTCAAACTCCAAATTTGATCCGTTAACCATTTGAAATCCACCCGAGGCTCCCGGGACCCTGTCCAATCACACCAACCAAACCCAAAACACATTACAAACTTGCTCGAGGCCTCAAATCATATCAAACAACCCTAAAATCATGAATCGACCTCCATTCCAAGCTTAATGAACTTTAGAATTTCCAACTTCTACATTCGATGACAAAACCTATCAAATCACATCTGATTGACCTCAAATTTTGCACACAAGTCATATTTGACATTACGGACCTACTCCAACTTCTAGAATTGGATTCCGACCCCGATATCAAAAAGTCCACTTCTGGTCAAACTTCTCAAAAACCTTCAAATTTCTATCTTTAGTCAAATGACTCCAAAATGACCTACGGACCTCCGAATTCACTTCCAATCGCGCTCCCAATACCAGAATCTCCATACGGAGCTATTCTCAGACTCAGAATCTCAAACGGAGATTGATAACCCTGAAATGCACTTCAATCCAAACTTATGAGATTCTTACAAAAATGCTAACCTCCACAATAGGCGCCGAAACGTTCCCGGTTCTTCCAAAACTCAGTCCGGACATATGCCCAAGTCCGAAATCATCCTACGAACATGCTGAAACCTTCGAATCCCGATTCCAAAGTCATTTACTCAAAAATCCAACCTTAGTCAATTCTTTCAACTTAAAGCTTCCGAAATGAGAATTCTCTTTCCAAATGAACTCCGAACTTCCCGGAATTCAATTCCGACCGTGCGCACAAGTCATAATACTTGAAGTGAAGCTGCTCATGGCCTCAAACTACTAAACGACGCGCTAGAACTCAAAACAACCGCTCGGGTCATTATATCAAATAAAAGTGAAATCATTGCGATACAAGATTAATTAAATACATATTACATAACGATAAAATTCATTCGAAATACTACATAAATATTCAACTTCAACCTCTAATAAAATTAACTTACAATTTTACATAAAAATAATAAATGCACGAAAATTAATTTATCAAAATTATACGCCAAAGTTAAGATGTAAAATTAATATTATAAAGATATTACATAAACATAATTAGGTATATATAAAGAGATAAATTAAAAGATTAAATCATAAAATAATAATATAAAATACATGAATAGTAATGGGGGAGATGAATTGTGTACCCCCATATTTGAGGGAACACTATTCATTCCCCATTTTGGGGACAAAAATGGGAGAGGGTTGGAGCTTCATTACCCCAAAAATTGCCCCCATTATGTAAAAATGGGATAAGGTTGGAGATGGCCTTATGAAAACATGTTTCAACTCTACATGTATTGTGCAATTCAAAAGGAACTAACCAAAATACTTCAAATAAGATAAGTTCTTTCACCTACAGACGTAAGCTATATTGATCTTATTGGCAAAATCAGGATTTAAAATTTATAGCTTCTGAATATACCGTCGAACGATCTATATATATATATATATATATTAAAGCAAGAAAGTTACCATATATAATTGACATTATGGTTAAGCCAAGTGGCAAGCTAATAAATGTCAATAGTATATGGTAATTTTATTCTATATTTGACTATTTTAGTTAAATACAAATATAATATAATTATATATATATATATATATATATATATATATATATATATATATATATACGGAATTTGAATTAAAAGATAATTTTGAATTTATGGATAAAGTTCTAAAATTCGAATTTAAATTAAACATAAAATTTATCTTTTTTTTTTATCATGTTATCATACTTAATTCGGTTAATGATTATATGCAATCATGTTAGGAACTTTTGTTATTTTTATAATTATTTAAATACTACTTCGCCTCTAGCAAAAAAAAAACGAGTCCATATAACTATAAAACTCTTTCACATTTAAAATCATATAAGTATAGTTCTTAGATACATTGTAGCTAGATTTGAATAAAACGAAATTCTTTTAAAATAAATGTAATATATAGGGTACGCGTCTATGTTTATCTAAATAACAAAAAAGAATTTACAAAACCAAATAAAAGTTTACTTACATATATAATAAAGTGAACATATATGCTGGAGAAAGAAACATCACAAAATTAGTCAATATTAAAAAAAATTGTTACTTTTTTTATTCTTGAAGAATATTTGTTTGAAGAGTCAATTTGCATAAATGGACATCAAAACAAATAACAAAACTTTGGCTATACAATTGCTATCATTAATTTCAATTTGGTACATTCAAGGAATTGAAGGGTATAAGCTGAAACCCCTTCATTTAGCTGTAGTCAAGCCAATATTGCAAGGATATAATATTTTTTTCGTTGAAGAATATTAGTTTTGAATCATTAGATTATATGAAAGATTTTTTTTCAAACTCAACAAGAAATAAATTGGTTTCTAATTGATAGTTTTTATAACGACTTTTAAGTGTAACAAAGAGTATATATAAAGAAAAAATTGGTATGACGTGAAATATTTTTTTTTAATTGTAAAAAAATTATTTTGATTTTTTTTACTTTTTTTAGTTCAAAGATAATAAAAAAATAAGATATTTTTTAACATTAGTAGAGAGTTTTAAAATTATTATAGTAGAAGTTATATCATGGATAAACTCAAAAAACCGAAATCTTATGGAATATTTACATAATATCCGACCATATTTATTGTTTACTTTTTATAGCTAATATAAATAGATGACATACCGACAACACACGTTTATACACATATTATATATGTGTAACGACCCTACTGGTCGTTTTGCTTTTTAGAACCCCGTTCTCCTAAATGAAACTTTCCGCGCTTGCTTTAACTAATTTACGACCTGCGGGGATTGTTGGTTCGGGATTTGGAAGAGTTTAGGTTGGAATGGGCTTATTTGATTCCTTAAGATTTTCTTAAAAGGCTAAGTTTGACTTTGGTCAACACTTTTAGCAAACGGGCCCAGATTTGTGTTTTGACGATCCCGAGGGTCCGTAGGAAAATATGGGACCTGGGCGTATGCCCGGAATCGAATTCCGAGGTCCCTAGCCCGAGTAATGAATTTTTATTAGAAATTGTTAAACTAAAATTCTAATGATTTAAAGAAACTAAATAATGATTTATCCCGTTGGTATCGGGCTTGTATGTTGGTTCCGGAGCCCATCACAGGTCCAATATAACATTTAAGACTTGCCCGCAAAATTTAGTGTCAATCTGAGTAGTATAAGTACGTTTCGGCACGTTAGAAGTGAATTGAAGAACTTGAAGTTCATAAGTTTGATCCAATTGGTTTTGGGCGGGGCCCGGGACCCCCGAGCGTCAATCGAACGAGGGTCGAGTGAAGTTGGAAAATTTGAGAAGAGCTGAAGCTTCAGGTTGCTGTCATAATCGCACATGCGGTTGATCAGCCGCAGGTGCGAGACCGCAAAAGCGGTTGTCCTCTCGCAGATGCGGCCAAGGCAGGCCAGGCCCAAAACTACAGAAACGGCTGCGCAGAAGCGGCTTCAAGACCGCAGGAGCAGTCCCAGCCCACTTGGCCAATTCCGCAGATGCGGCCTTTCTCTCGCAGAAGTGGGACCACAGATGCGGAAATCATTGAAGCAGTGAGCTTCATTTATTACGAGCTCTAAGTAATTTTGGCCATTTTTCACTCACCCATTGGGCGATTTTGGAGCTCTTGAGAGAGGACATTCACCTAGCATCTTGAGGTAAGTTTACCCTACCTATTTCTAGTTTAATACTTGAGTCTTGGGTAGATTAACCCACACAAAGATTAAGGTAAAGTCATGGGGTTAGAGCAAAACCTAGGGTTTTGATAAAAGTTAGATTTAACCGCGAAATTTGTTATGAAATGCGTTATAAATCATATATTATTGATCCTTAGGTTATAAAGAACAATTTTCTTCGAAAAATTTCAGAATCCGGGCACATGGGCCCGGGGTCGGATTTTAGGAAACTTGTGTTTAAGGTTGGTACATTGCTTAGATAGTTAGAATGCGATCTTGTGAGCTTGTATTGACTAGTTCCTACCTCGTTTATCTAGTTTTGGATCGTTCGGCTCCAAATTGAGAGTTTGAGCTCGTTCTTGGTATTGGAAATACGCTTTAGAGCGAGGTGAGTCTCCTATCTAATCTTGTAAGAGTGAATTGTCCCCATAGGTGATGTAATCAAATAATTTGCCATTAAATGTGGGGGCTACGTACGCGCTAGGTGACGAGAGTCCGTACGTAGCTACTATGCTAAGTCCGGGTAGTCTAAGACCCAAAAGCATGCTTTATGTGATGTTCCTGCAACTTTATGTTTATTTTGAATTGTTTAAATTATGATGATTATGATAAATGAGACTAGTAAGAGGAACATTATCTTTCTTGGCCTTTTTAAAGAGAAGTTGATATTTCTGTGAGTAATTGCTCCCCAGTTATATATTCCTATCTGCTTGTTGTTGTGTTTAATTACATTTGACCGCGTCGCATGTTCGATTCGCGAGCGGGGTAATAGATGCATCTATGGTTTGCGTCGTTCGACCCACTGCAGTGCACAATTTACTTTTATGTTGGATGGGGTCGTACGACCTCGGCACTACTTGCACATATTTTACTCAGTATTTTTCTATGAATTGAGCTTTATTATTTGCCCTGAAATGAAAGTGTCCAACTGTGATATTATCTAGGAGAGGACCTGTTAATTCTTGCTATAAACTGCTAATTATTTGTTCTATCCATGCTCAGTATAATTCATTTCTCATATTATTTGACCCTAGTAAGTGTCAAGTCGACCTCTCATCTCTACTTCTTCGAGATTAGATAGGATACTTATTGGGTACATATTGTTTATGTACTCATACTACACTTCTGTACTTAATTGTACAAGATCTGAGGCAGGTATATCTGGTTACCAAACTGATGCGCATTCTTGATCAGTGTCTGAGACTTCCATGGTGAGCTGCTCCCTTTCTGTGCCGTTCAACAGCATGATGGAGTCTCTCTTTAGTTTGGCTGTCTATTCTATCTCAAACAGTAGGATAGACTTATTCTTTTGTATATTCTACTAGTTGCCCGTAAACTTGTGACACCAGGTCTTGGCACACACATTAGTAGACTATTCTTTTGGGAATTGTATAAGTATTTTTGTACATTGCTAATTATCATATGTTTTCAACTTCAAATTTAGAAATTTTAGTATTTGTTTTAGTAAATTGAAAATGAGAACTTATTAATACTTTCACGTTGGCTTGCCTGGAAAGAATGTTGGGCGCCATCATGACCTGTAGTGGAATTGGGTCGTGACAACATGGTATCAGAGTATTAGATTCACGTAGGTCGCATAAGTTATGGGCAAACCTAATAGAGTCTTGCAGATCGGTACGGAGACGTTTGTATTTATCTTTGAGAGGCTATAGGGTGTTAGGAAAACTACTCTTTATTCATTTCCTATCATGCTGTTGTTGGTATACTAAATTTCCCTCTTCTATTCTCTCACAGATGGTAAGGACATGCACAGCTGATGTTCCAGACCCAAGAGGAGCTGCTCCCTCCATTGCTAAAGGCCGAAGTAGAGGCTGGGGGAGGGCACCGGCCCGAGGTAGGGGACGAGGGTGTCCCAGAGCTGTCCTAGTAGCACCACCAGCAGATCCTGGGGGAGATCCTATCGTTGAGGAGTAGGGCAAGGTGCCCGCAGCCGAGCATACCCTGGCAGACTTTATAACAGCACCGGGTTTCTAGGAGATCATGGGCCGTATGCTGTGGTTCATGGACACCATGACTCAGGCTGGTTTATTTCCAGCAGATCCAGCTACATCACAGGTAGGAGGGGGAGCACAGACCCCTGCTTCTCAGGCTCTAGGTCACGCAACTGTAGTGTATCAAACTCTAGGTTCCCTACCCGATGATGGGGTTCAACCAATTGCTGCAGTGGTGCCCTAGCCCAGACTAGCTGCAGATGGTGACCCGCAGAAGTTATTGGATAGATGGGCTAGACTTCACCCTCCTGTCTTCGGGGGTGAGCATCATGAGGAGGCCCATGATTTCTTTGATAGGTGCAGGGACAGATTGCACAACATGAGGATATTGGAGTCGCATGGGGTAGATTTACTACTTTTCAGCTGGAGCCAGGGCCCGTAGATGGTGGCAGTCTTATGTTCTTGGTAGGCAGCAGGTTATCCTCCCCACACTTGGGGTCAGTTCACACAATTATTCTTGGATAGGTATATTCCACCCTTTGAGAGGGAAGAGTTGCGATATCAGTTTGAGCATCTGGAGCAGGGTCAGATGTCCGTGACCGATTATGAGGCGAGGTTTTCTGAGTTGTCTCGCCATGCACTCATGATACTTCCCACGGATGCAGAGAGAGTGTGGAGATTTGTTGCAGGGTTGCATCCCGGTATTCGAGCTAGCATGGCCCGAGGGGTGGAGATGGGTACTGAGTATCAGCTAGTAGTGGAGATTGCTCGCCGGATTGAGGGTTATCGCCAGAGGGGCAGAGAGCAGTTTCAGCAGGACAAGGGGGCCCAATTTTCTGGAGAATTCAGAGATGCCCCAGCTAGGGGTAAGGGGCACACCGGGAGGGGTCAGCCCAGTAGGCCCCCGTATCCAGCACCACCACCACCTCCTTGAGGTGCTCCAGTGAGACCTTATTTCAGCATGATGCCGGAGAGTTCTTACCGTCCACCAACTATTCAGGGTTCCTCCGGCGGGTATTCTGGTCATCAGGGTTCTTCTAGTGCTTACTTCGGTGCAATGCTAGAGAGTTCATATCGCCCACCGGCCATCTAGGGTTCTTCTAGTAGATATTCGGGTCAGTAGGCTTAGACTTCAAGGCAGCAGGCTATTGTGCTGAGGGGTTGCTACAAGTGTGGAGATCCAGGTCACATGAAGAGGACTTGTCCAAGACTTCGGGGCAAGGCAGTACAGCAGGGTCAACAACCTATTATTTTAGCACCGGTTGCTCAACCTCCCAGAGGCGGGGCACAGACGGGTAGAGGTCATCCTAAGATGGGGGCCAGGTAGGGAGAGGTCAGCCAGCTACTGCTCAGTCAGGTGGAGGACATCCAGCCGGCACTCCAGCCAGATTCTATGCCCTTCCAGCTAGGCCAGATGTATTGGCCTCAGATGCCGTCATCATAGGTATTATTTTCGTCTGCGGTAGAGATGCTTCGGTATTATTTGATCCAGGGTCCACCTATTCATATGTATCATCTCTGTTTTCTCATTTCCTGGTTATTCCTCCTGCACCTTTGGTCACTCCTATTCATGTGTCCACTCATGTGGGCGATTATGTGGTTGTGGATTGGATCTACCGGTCTTGTGTGGTCACATTCTGTGGTTTCGAGATGAGAGCGGATCTCATGTTGCTTGATATGATCGACTTTGAGGTCATCCTGGACATGGATTAATTATCTCCATATCACGCCATCCTAGATTGCCATGCCAAGACTATTACATTAGTAATGCCAAGGTTTCCAAGGTTGGAGTGGAAGGGTTCCACAGTTGATAAGTCTAGTCAGGTTATCTCTTTCCCGAAGGCTCGACATATTGTCGAGAAGGGGTGTTTGGCTTATTTGGCTTATGTTCGGGACACCAGCGTAGAGTCTTCGACGATTGATTCAGTTCCAGTAGTACTGGAGTTCGCCGATGTGTTTCCTTCTGATCTTCCTGGCATGTCACCGGATCGTGATATTGATTTCTATATTTATTTGGCTCCAGGCACCTAGCCTATATCTATCCCAGCGTACGAAGGAGTTGAAGGAGTTGAAGGAGAAGCTTGAGGAGTTGTTAGCAAAGGGGTTTGTTAGACCCAGTGTATAGCCTTGGGGTGCACCGGTGTTATTTGTAAAGAAGAAGGATGGGACTATGCAGATGTGCATTGATTACCGCCAGTTGAACAAAGTCACCATCAAGAACAAGTATCCATTGCCTCACATCAATGATTTGCTTGACCAGTTGCAGGGTGTTCTCTAAGATCGACTTGAGGTCAGGGTACCATTAGTTGAAAATTCGAGACTCGGATGTTTTGAAGACTGCATTTCAGACTAGATATGGCCATTATGAGTTTCTGGTGATGTCCTTTGGCTTGACTAATGCCCCAGCAGCATTTATAGACTTGATGAACAGTGTGTTCAGACCTTATATTGATTCCTTTGTCATCATCTTCATTGACGACATCTTGATATACTCATGTAGCCTGTGGGAGCACGAGCAGCATTTGAGAGTAGTGCTTCAGACCTTGAGAGAGCAAAAACTATATTCTAAGTTCTCCAAGTATGCGTTTTGGCTAGAGTTAATGGCATTCTTGGGGCATGTTATGTTAGGAGAGGGTATTAAGGTGGATCCCAAGAAGATTGAGGCAGTTCAGAGTTGGTCATGTCCTACTTCAGTGACCGAGATCAGGAGTTTCCTGGGGTTAGCAGGCTATTACAGACGATTCATGTAGGGATTTTCATCCATTGCATCACCTCTAATTAGATTGACCCAGAAGGGTGCTCCTTTCTGTTGGTCCGATGATTGTGAGGCGAGCTTTTAGAAGCTCAAGACAGCTTTGACTACAGCACCCGTTCTTGTGTTGCCTTCCAGTCGGTATATTGCGACACTTCGCGCATTGGATTGGGTTGTGTATTGATGTAGAAGGGGCGAGTTATTGCATATGTTTCGTGTCAGCTGAAGACCCATGAGAAAAATTATCCTGTGCACGATTTGGAGTTGGCCGCGATTGTTCATGCTCTTAATATATAGAGGCATTATCTGTATGAGGTGTCATGTGAGGTTTATACTAATCATCGCAGCTTACATCATTTGTTAAAGTAGATGGATCTGAATTTGAGGCAGCGTAGATATCTTGAGTTACTAAAGGATTATGACATCACCATTCTTTATCATCCGGGTAAGGCAAATGTGGTCGTGGATGCCTTAAGCAGGAAAGCAGAGAGTATGGGTAGCCCGGCATTCATTCCAGCAGAGGAGAGGCCACTAGCTTTGGACATTCAGTCCTTGGCTAACAGACTTGTGAGGTTGGATATTTTAGAGCCTAGCAAAGTTCTTGCGTGCGTTGTTGCTCAGTCTTCATTATTGAGGCAGATCAAGGCCCAGTAGTTCGATGATCCACATTTGGCGGTTCTTAGAAAGACAGTGCTTCAGGGTAGTGCCAAGGAGGTTTCTATTAGCGAGGATGGTGTTTTGCGACTCCAGGGTCGCCTATGTGTTCCCAATGTTGATGGTCTGAGGGAGAGGATACTAGAGCATGCACACAGTTTGCGGTATTCCATTCATCCGGGCGCGATGAAGATGTATCATGACTTGAGACAGCATTATTGGTGGTGAAGAATGAAGAAGGACATAGTAGAGTATGTGGTTAAGTGTTTGAATTGCCAGCAGGTTAAGTATGAGCACCAGAGGCCGGGTGGCCTACTTAAGCAGATGCCTTTACCAGAGTGGAAGTGGGAGCGCATTACTATAGACTTCATAGTTGGGTTGCCTCGGACTTTGCAGAAGTTTGATGCAGTATGGGTCATTGTTGACAGGTTGACCAAGTCGGCGCACTTTATTCCAGTCGTGACTACTTACACTTCAGAGAGATTGGCTCAGATTTACATTCGGGAGATAGTCAGTTTGCACAGTGTGCCTGTTTCCATTGTATCAGATAGAGGCCCTCAGTTCACTTCCCATTTCTGGAGAGCCGTTCAGAGTGGGTTGGGGACCCGTGTAGAGCTTAGCACAGCATTCCATCCTCAGACCGATAGGCAGTCGGAGCGGACAGTTCAAATTTTGGAGGACATGCTCAGAGCATGTGTGATTTACTTTGGAGGACGGTGGGATCAGTTCTTGCCTTTGGCAGAGTTTGCTTACAACAACAGCTATCAATCCACCATTGAGATGGCCCTATTTAAGGCTTTATATAGTTGGCGGTGTCATTCTCCTATTAGGTGGTTTGAGCCTGGTGAGGCTAAGTTATACGGTACAGATTTAGTGCAAGATGCCTTGGACAAGGTAAAGTTGATTTAGGAGAGGCTTCGCATAGCTCAGTCTAGACAGAAGAGTTACGCGGATCAAAAGGTGCGTGATGAATCATTCATGGTTGGCGAGAAGGTCCTCTTGAAAGTCTTGCCAATGAAGGGCGTTATGAGGTTCAGAAAGAAGGGCAAGCTGAGCCCAAGGTTTATTGGCCCATTTGAAGTGTTGAGGCGAGTTGGGGAGGTTGCTTACAAGCTTGCTTTACCCCCCAGTTTATCGGGAGTTCACCCAGTTTTTCACGTGTCTATGCTTCGGAGGTATCATGCCGACTTGTCCTATGTGTTAGACTTCTATACTATTCAGCTGGATGAGAGTCTGAGTTATGAGGAGGAGCCAGTTGACATTATTGATAGACAGGATCGCCAGTTAAGATCCAAGAGGATTTCAGCAGTGAAGGTCCAGTGGAAGGGCCAACCAGTCGAGGAGACGACCTGGGAGTCCGAGGAGGACGTGCGGAGCAAATATCCACATTTATTTAGCACCTCAGGTACTTTTCTATGTCCGTTCGAGGACGAATGTTTGTTTAAGAGATGGAGAATTTAACGACCCTACTGGTCGTTTTACTTTTTAAAACCCTGTTCCGCTAAATGAAACTTCCCACGCTTGCTTTAACTAATTTACGACCTGCGGGGATGGTTGGTTCGGGATTTGGAAGAGTTTGGGTTGGAATAGGCTCATTTGATTCCTTAAGATTTTCTTAAAAGGCTAAGTTGGACTTTGGTCAACATTTTTAGCAAACGGGCTTGGATTCATGTTTTGACGGTCTTGGAGGGTCCGAAGGAAAATATGGGACCTGGGCGTATGCCCGGAATCGAATTTCGAGGTCCCTATCCCGAGTAATGAATTTTTATTAGAAATTGTTAAACTGAAATTTGAAGGATTTAAAAACTAAATAATGATTAATTCCATTGGTATCGGGCTCGTATGTTGGTTCCGGAACTCAGTACAGGTCCAACATAACATTTAAGACTTGCCCGCAAAATTTGGTGTCAATCAGAGTAGTATAAGTAAGTTTCGGCACGTTAGAAGTGAATTGAAGAACTTGAAGTTCATAAGTTTGATCCAATTGGTTTTAGAGGGTGATTCATAGATTTAGCATTGTTTCGGGCGTTCCAAAGGTTCGAGCGGGTTCGTTTCATGATTTTAAACTTATCGGTATGTTCGGGTGAGGCCCGGGAGCCCCGAGCGTCAATCAGACGAGGGTCGAGTGAAGTTGGAAAATTTGAGAAGAGCTAAAGCTTCAGGTTGCTGTCATAACTGCACCTGCGGTTGGTCAGCCGTAGGTGCGAGACCACAGAAGCGGTCGTCCTCTCGCAGATGCGGCAAAGGCAGGCCAGGCCCAAAACTGCAGAAGCGGCTGCACAGAAGTGGGTTCAAGACTGCAGGAGCAGTCCCAGCCCACTTGGCCAATTCCGCAGATACGGCCTTTCTCTTGTAGAAGTGGGACCGCAGATGCGGTCCCCTGACCACAGATGCGGAAATCACTAAAGCAGTGAGCTTCATTTATTACGGGCTCTAAGTCATTTTGGCCATTTTTCCCTCACCCATTGGGCGATTTTGGAGCTATTGAGAAAGGACCTTCACCTAGCATGTCACGACCCGGATTTCCCACCTCGGGGGTCGTAATGGCACCTACTAATGTGAGCTAGGCAAGCCAATTATTGAACCATCTATCTTTTTATCAATTTTATTCTCTTTAACAATTACGAAGAAATAACATTTAAACAACGGAATATAACATAAGCAGACGAAAACAATAAGCTATCTGAACATGAATGTCTAATACAACTGTTTGGGTCTCGACTACCCAGAACTGGTGTCACAGTTTCACAGACGGTCTAAGAATACTACAAATAAAGATCTGAAAGAATTAAATACAATATTGTCTCTGGAAATACATGTAAGAAGCAGGAAAGTAGATGGAAGGAGACGCCAAGGCCTACAGACGCCTGCAGGGCTACCTCGGGTTGCCTGATGAACAAGAATCAGCAATCTCACCGCGGTCCGAAGTCTACAACACTGAAGTCTGCACAAAAGAGTGCAGAGTGTAGTATCATCACAACCGACCCCATGTGTTGGTAAGTGCCTGGCCAAACCCCGGCGAGGTAGTGACGAGGCTAGGACCAGACTCCAAATAAACCTGTGCATTTCGAATATATATATAGTGGAAAAGAAATACGGAAATAAACATGTAAAGAGAAAAGAAATACGGAAATAAACAAGTAAAGATGGGAGGGGGAAACATGCTTTGGGGAATAACAGGTAAAAAACAGAATATCAAGAGAACTATAAGGAATCAAAATCCAACCACCAACAAGAATAAGGAAAACAAAGGCGGATTTCACTTTCTTTTCATATCTTGTTGCAGGCGTGCAACCCGATCCCATTTCCTGTATCTCGTGGCAGGTGTGCCACCCGCTCCCATTTCATTATATCTCGTGGCAGGCATGCCACCCGCTCCCATTTCATTTATCTTGTGTTAGGCGTACCACCCGCTCCCATTTTATTATTTCTTGTGGTAGGCGTACCACTCGCTCCCATGTACTAGCCAACAATAATCATAAGGAATCCCGGCAAGGGAACAATAATATCAACAACAATATCCCGGCAAGGGAGAAATAGCTATAATATCTAACTACCTCAGCTATAACCAAACTCGTTACAACACCTAACTACCTCAGCTATAACCAAACTCGCTACAACATCTAATTACCTCAGCTATAACAAAACTTGTTACAACACCTAACTACCTCAGCTATAACCAAACTTGTTACAACACCTAACACAAAGAATCATCAACCTAAACATCTGTAATATCAATTAAGAACACAATGCAAGGGAACCACAACTCAACAATAGCCCGGCAAGGGGGCAACATAATGATATCTTCTCTTTCTCACTTTTACTTCACAACTCGAACCAATACTCTAGAGTTTCAATTATCACTTATACTTTCACAATTCATTATACAACTGGAGCCAACACTTCTCAATGTTCATAGGTCACAATTTTTTTTCACAACTTTACACAACAAATATAAATCTTCACCAAGGAATGAATAATACAACGAAGTCATGAAAATCACAATATAAGACCTACGGTCATGCTTGACACTAACGTATAGATACTCGTCACCATGCCTATACATCATACTCAACAAGAAGTAAATAGCAAATAGGACACAACTCCTAATCCCTCAAGCTAAGGTTAGACCAAACACTTACCTCGAACTTCCACGACCAACTCAAGCCTCGAACACCGCTTTTCCTCTCAAATTCGGCTCCAACCCAATCGAATCTATACATAATTGACTCAATATCATCAATAAGTGCTAAACAATCCAATTCTAGTGTTCAATTATAACTTTCCAATCATTCTTCCCAAAATCCCAAAAAATCAACCCCGGGCCCGCTTGGTCAAAACACGAGGTTCGGACCAAAATCAAATCACTCATTCACCCACAAGCCCAAATATATGAATTTCCAGAATTTGACCCCAAAACGAGGTCTAAATTACAATTAATTAAAAAGCCCTAACTCTACCCAAATCCCTAATTTTCTACCGTTAATCATATGTTTTAGGCCTAGAAATTCAATAGATGTTGATGAAAATGGAAGAAAACGAGTTAAAAATTACTTACCCAAGAAGTTTTGGTGAAAAAGTGCTTCAAGGATTGCCTAGGAGCTTTGGAGAAGAAGAAGTTTTGTAAAATTTTGAGAAATCCCGTAAGTGTTCTGTTTTTGGGTCTATAAAATAACTGGTCGAAAATATGCATCGCGTTCGCAATGGGTTAGGTTGCAATGGCCTGCGCGTTCGCGGACAGCGGCTCGCGTTCACGAAGCAGGAACTGCTCAAGCCTCGCATTCGCATTCAAGAGACCGCGTTCGCGGTTAACAACTTGGTGGCCCTCCCCTCAACCTTACGTGTTCGCGAGTGGGAGGACGCGTTCGCGAAGGGTCTCCCCCCCCTCAGCTTCGCATTCGCGTCACAACCTTCGTGTTCGCGAAGAAGACTTTGGGCACCTGGGATCTTTGCCTTACGCATTCGCGAAGGGGACCACGCTAACGCGAAGGGTAAAATCCCTGGGCACTGACTGCAAAAAATCTGCAACTTCTCTTAAACTCAAAACTTCCCGAAACACACCCGAGCCCTCGGGGCTCCTAACCAAGCACACGTACTAACTCAACAACATCATACGGACTTATCCGTGCGATCAAATCGCCAAAATAACCTCAAAACAGTGAATCAAACCTCAAAATCAAAGGATTTTTCTCAAACTTCATAAAACATCGACTTTAGCAATTTAGGTCCGAATCACGTCAAACGAACTCCGTTTTCAACCAAATTTTACATAAATGGCTTAAACAATATATAAGACCTGTACCGGGCGTCGAAACCAAAATACGGGCCCAATACCATCGCTTTCTAATCAGATTTCATTTCAAAATTCCTTAAACATTTTCAGAAAATAATTTTACTTAAAAATTCATTTCTCGGGCTTGGGACCTCGGAATTCGATTCCGGGCATACGCCCAAGTCCCATATTTTCCTACGGATCCTTCAGGACCGTCAAATCATGGGTCCGGGTCCGTTTACCCAAAATATTGACCGAAGTCAAATTTATTCATTTTAAACTCAAATTTCATCATTTTTCACAGAATTTTATATTTAAGCTTTCTGGCTACGCGCCCGGACTGCGCACGCAAATCGAGGCAACTCTAAATGAGATTTTCAAGGCCTCAAAAGCACAGAATGCAATTAAAAACAGGTGATGACCATTTTGTGTCGTCACATAGCATCTTGAGGTAAGTTTACCCTATCTATTTCTAGTTTAATACTAGAGTTTTGGGTAGATTAACACACAAAGATTTAGGTAAAATCATGGGGTTAGAGCAAAACTTAGTGTTTTGATAAAAGTTAGATTTAACCACGAAATTTGTTATGAAATGCATTATAAATCATATATTATTGATCCTTAAGTTATAAAAAAAAATTCTTCGAAAAATTTCCGAATCCCAGCACATGGGCCCGGGGTCAGATTTTAGGAAACTTGTGTTTAAGGTTGGGACATTGCTTAGATAGTTATAATGCGATCTTGTGAGCTTGTATTGACTAGTTCCTACCTCGTTTATCTAGTTTTGGATCGTTCGGCTCCAAATTGAGAGTTTGAGCTCGTTCTTGGTATTGGAAATACGCTTTGGAGCGAGGTGAGTCTCCTATCTTACCTTGTTAGAGGGAATTGTCCTCATAGGTGATGTAATCAAATAATTTGCCATTAAATAGGGGGGCTACGTACGCATTAGGTGACGAGAGTCCGTGCGTGGCTACTATTATGCTAAGTCCGGGTAGTCTAGGACCCAAAAGCACGCTTTATATGATGTTCTTGCAACTTTATGTTTAATTTGAATTGTTTAAATCATGGTGATTATGCTAAATAAGACTAGTAAGAGGAACATTATCTTTCTTGGCCTTTTTAAAGAGAAGTTGATATTTCTGTGAGTAATTGCTCCCCAGTTATATATTCATGTCTGCTTGTTGTTGTGTTTAATTACATTTGACCACGTCGCATGTTCGATTCACGAGCGGGGTAATAGATGCATCTATGGTTTGCACCGTTCGACCCTCGGTAATGCACAATTTACTTTTATGTCGGATCGGGCTGTACGACCTCGGCACTACTTGCGCATGTTTTGCTCAGTATTTTTCTATGAATTGAGCTTTATTATTTTCCCTGCAATGAAAGTGGCCAACTGTGATATTATCCAGGAGAGGACCTGTTAATTCTTGCTATAAACTGCTAATTATTTGTTCTATCCATGCTCAGTATAATTCATTTCTCATATTATTTGACCCTAGTAAGTGTCAAGTCGACCTCTCGTCTCTACTTCTTCGAGATTAGACAGGATACTTACTGGGTACATATTGTTTATGTACTTATACTACACTTCTATACTTAATTGTACAGGATTTAAGGCAAGTATATCTGGTTACCAGACTGGTGCGCATTCTTGATCAGTGTCCGAGACTTTCATGGTGAGCTATTCCCTTCTTGTGCCGTTCAGCAACATGATGGAGTCTCTCTTTATTTTGGCTGTCTATTCTATCTCAGACAGTAGGATAGACTTATTCTTTTATATATTCTACTAGTTGCCCGTAAACTTGTGACACCAGGTCTTGACACACACATTAGTAGACTATTCTTTTGGGAATTGTATAAGTATTTTCGTACATTGCTAATTATTATATGTTTTCAACTTCAAATTTAGAAATTTCAGTATTTGTTTTAGTAAAGTGAAAATGAGAACTTATTAATACTTCTGCGTTGGCTTGCCTGGCAAGGGTGTTAGGCGCCATCATGACCTGTAGTGGAATTGGGTCGTGACAATATGGATTATATATAAATTACACATCATTCAATTTTTTAATTTAAGTGGTCGGGTGAGCACCTATTTAGGCTCATTAGATAAAGCCAAAAGAAAATAAAATAATTTCAACCAAAGACTAAAAATATAATTAAAGTTCATATGTAGATAATTTTTCTTAAAACTCATCCTTTTATAGTGAAATAAATTAATTTTTTGTAACAAAAGAAATAATGACAAAAAAAAAGATAAAAGAAAATAAATATTGAAAAAAATGTTAGAAAGATCTAAAAACGAGAAATAAAAGATGACAAAAAAAATCTTCTTATGTTTCATCTTTGTTGAATATAAAAAATTTGAAAGTTAATTTCATCGTTTTCAAATATATTTTTTTCAACTTAAATACATAGATTATAAGATAAGGATATCTTCGAATATTTTTTCTAATTTACATTATATATCGTTTTTAAAAAATCACTATTACTAACAAATTGATATGATATTCGAATTAGAATTGGAATGCAATTTGAGTAATTAGCATTGAGGTTAAGCCAAGTATGGTGTCGAAAAATAAACTACTTGACAATTTTAAGACGATATATGCAATGTTTTATAATAATAATCAACTAATTTAACATTTAATGATTCAAAGAACAATTTTATATATATATATATATAGGGTATTAAAAATTCAAATTCTGGGGCTAGAGATATCGATAAACTTAAAGTAGAGTCATACTGAAATAAATTCGGCCAAAGAATTATTTTAATTTTAGATAGCCTATTAAAGTGAATTTTAAATTAAGGATAATATCTTCACTTGCATCATTATAAAGATAATCATTATTATAATATATATAAAGTTTTAGAAACTGAAATTTCAAAATAGAAATATTTTTTGAAAGATAAAATCATACCAAATAAGAGTTCAAGTTATAGTATAAGAGTCACGTCGTAATCAAAGAATCGTTTATATCGTGTCAACCTTTGTGTTTTGCCATAAATATAAGTTATTATTTTACTTTGTGGTTATTTTTAGGTTCCAATGACACCTATGAGAATAGTACAAAAATAAAATTATCACTATGAGAATTGAGAAAATGTTAGTCTTTTTTCATGTAGTGTTTCTTAATTAATATCTCACGATTATCTATAATTATTTAGAAGGTTTAAATGTTAAGGTTATTTACATATAATTCAACTAATTCAGATGTTTAACATGGTTAATGTCAAATATCAAAATGAGTTTTGAATTAAGAATAATATTTTCAATTACATTATTATAAAAATAATTATTATTGAAAAATAATATTTTAGAAACTAAAATTTTAAGAAAAAAATATCTTTTTTGAGATATCAACACACCAAATAAAAGTTCAAGTAGTAGTAAAAGAGTTAAGTCTTATCCAAAGAGTCATTCATTGTCTCAACATTTGATTATTTTGCTATAAATATGAGTTATTATTTTGCTTCCTGACTATTTTTAGGATCCAATGACACCGGCAAGAATGGTATCAAAAAAGAAAATAGAAGAGAGGGTTAATTTTTTTCATGTAGTTAATATCCAATGATTATTTATATTTAATGAGAAAGTGTAAATTTTAAGATTATTTACATACAATCCAAATAACTTAAATATTTGACACAATTAGTGTCCGCGCATCCGCGCGGGGGTACTAATACTATAACAATCCGACCGGTCGTTTTGCCTTTTAGAACCCCGTTCCCCTAAATAAAACTTCCCGCGCTTACTTTAACTAATTTACGACTTAAGGGGATGGTTGGTTCGGGATTTGGAAGAGTTTGGAGTGAAATATGCTCATTTTATTCCTAAGGATTTTCTTAAAAGGCTAAGTTTGACTTTGGTCAACATTTTGAGCAAACGGATCCGGATTCATGATTTGACGGTCCCGTAGGGTCCGTAGGAAAATATGGGACCTGGGCGTATGCCTGGAATCGAATTCCGAGGTCCTTGGATCGAGTAAATAATTTTTATTAGAAATTGTTGAACTGAAATTCTAAGAATTTAAAGAAACTAATTAACGATTGATTCCATGGGTATCGGGCTCGTACGTTGGTTCCGGAGCCCGGTACGGGTCCGATATATCATTTAAGACTTGCCTGCAAAATTTGGTGTCAATCCGAGTAGTTTTAGGGCGTTTCGGCTCGTTAGAGGAAAATTAAGAACTTGGAGTTCATAAGTTTGATTCATTTGATTTTAGAGGGTGACTCTTAGATTTAGCATTGTTCCGGGCATTCCGAAGGTTCGATGAGGTCCGTCTCGTGATTTCAGACTTGTTGGTATGTTCGGGGGGGAGGAGGTGGGGAGCCCCGAGCGTCAAACGGACGAGGTTCGAGTGAAGTTGGGAATTTGGAGAAGTGTTGAAGCATCTGCTTCTATCATAACCGCACCTGCGATTGGTCGACCACAGGTGTGAGACCGCAGAAGCGGTCGTAGCCTTGCAAATGCGGCCCAGAGCTGGCCAGGCCAAACCGTCGACCTCGGCATAATGTGCGCATGATATCTATGTGAAATCTTATCCATGACTTGACCGGCTAAATATTTGAAATGAATGGCTAATTGTAAAATTGTTAAGAACGTGACTTATTACCTCTTTACAAACTGTTGATTATATGTGTCTCACTTGTTTAGCGTAACACTTCATTATATTATTTGACCTTAGTAAGTATCAAGTCGACCTCTCGTCTCTACTTTTTCGAGATTAGACGGGACACTTACGGAGTACATATTGTTTATGAACTCATACTACACTTCTATACTTAATTGTACAGGATCTGAGGCAGGTATATCAGGCTATCAGTCTGGTGCGCGCCTCTGATTCATAGTTCGAGACTTCCACGGTGAACTGCCCTTCCTGTGCCGTTCAGCATCTTGATGGAGTCTCTCTTTATTTATTTTTGCTATCTATTCTATTTCGGACAGTAGGATGAATTTATTCTTTTGTATATTCTACTAGTTGCCCACAATGTGTGACACCAGGTCTTGGCACTCATATTAGTAGACGTTTCTTTTGGGTTGTATAATTATTATCGAATGTTGCATATTATCATATCTTTTTAACTACAAATTAAGAAATATTGAAACTGTTTTGGGTAAGTAAAATAAGAATTTACTAATACTTTCGCGTTAGCTTGCCTGACAGCGGTGTTGGGTGCCATCACGATCTGTTATGGAAATGGGTCGTGACAACATGGTTTTAGAGCACTAGGTTCATACAGGTCTCACAAGTCATGGGCAAACCTAATCGAGTCTGCGGATCGGTACGGAGACGTCTGTATTTATCTTTGAGAGGCTATAGAGTGTTAGGAAAAACTACTCTTTATTCATTTCCTATCGTGCAGTGGTTGTTATGTTAAATTTTCCTCTTTTATTTTCTCACAGATGGTGAGGACACGCTCGGCTGATGTTCCAGACCCGGGCGGAGCTACTCCCTCTGTTGCTAGAGGCCGAGACAGAGGCCGGGGGAGGGCACCAGCCCTAGGTAGAGGACGAGGGCGTCCCAGAGTTATCCTAGTAGTACCACCAGTAGATCCCGCGGGAGATCCTATCATCGAGGAGCAGGGTGAGGTGCCCGCGACTGAGCCTACCCCGATAGACTTTATAATAGCACCGGGATTCCAGGAGGTCATGGGTCGTATACTGCGGTTCATGGATTCTATGACTCAGGTTGGTTTATTTATAGCAGATCCAGCTATATCACAGGCAGGAGGGGGAGCACAAACCCCTACTGCTCAGGCTCCTAGACATGCAGTTGTAGTGTATCAGACTTTGGGTGCACTACCGTCAAATGGGGCCCAGCTAGAGGCTTTAGCGGCGCCCCAGCCTAGACCAGCTCCGGATAGTGACCCGCAGAAGTTGTTGGATAGATGGACTAGACTTCACCCTCCTGTCTTCGAGGGTGAGCATCATGAGGATGCCCAGGACTTCATAGACTGGTGCAAGGACAGACTACACAATATGAGGATATTGGAGTCGCATGGGGTTGACTTCACTACTTTTCAGCTAGAGCGCAGGGCCCGTAGATGGTGGCAGTCTTATGTTCTTGGCAGGCCGGCAGGTTCCCCTCCCCTCACTTGGGGTCAGTTTGCATAGTTATTCTTGGATAGGTACATTCCACAATCTGAGAGGGAAGATCTGCGGTATCAGTTTGAGCATCTGGAGTAGGGTCAGATGTCCGTGACCGATTATGAGGCGAGGTTTTTTGAGTTGTCTCATCATGCACTCATGATACTTCCCACTGACGCAGAGAGAGTGCAGAGATTTGTTGCGGGGTTGCACCCTGGTATTCGAGCTAGCATGGCCCAAGAGGTGGAGATGGGTATTGAGTATCAGCTAGTGGTAGATATTGCTCGCAGGATTGAGGGATATCGCCAGAGGGGTAGGGAGCAGATTCAGCAGGACAAGAGGGCCCGGTTCTCGAGAGAGTTCAGAGGTGACCCAGCTAGGGGTAGAGGTCACTTCGAGAGGGGTCAGCCCAGCAGACCCCCATATTCAGCACAACCACCGCCTCCCCGAGGTGCTTCGGTGAGATCATATTTCAGTGCGATATCGGAGAGTTCTTACCGCCCACCATCTATTTAGGGTTCCTCCGGCGGTTATTCAAGTCCACAGGGTTCTTCTGATTTTTATTTCAATACTATGCCGGAGAGTTTATACCGTCCACCGGCTATTCAGGCTTCTTCCAATGGGTCTACAGGCCATCAGGGTCAGCTATCAGGGCAGCAGGTCACCGCACCATGGGGTTGTTTCGAGTGCAGAGATCTTGGTCATATGAGGAGATACTACCCCAGACTTAAGGTCAAGGCAGTACAATAGTGTCAGCAGCCTATGATTTCAGCACTGGCTGCCCCGCCACGTAGAGGTAGAGGGCAAACTGGTAGGGTCCGTCCTAGAGGTGGAGGTCAGGTAGGGAGAGGTCAGCCAACTACTGCTCAGTCAGGTAGAGGCCAGCCAGCTAGCACTCCGGCCAGATTTTATGCCCTTCCAGCCAGGCCAGATGCATTGGCCTCAGATGCCGTCATCACAGGTATTATTTCCGTCGGCGGTAGAGATGTTTCGGTATTATTTGATCCAAGGTCTACTTATTCATATGTATTATCTCTGTTTGCTCGTTGCCTGGTTATTTCTCCTAAGCCTTTGGGTACTCTTGTTCATGTGTCTACTCCTGTGGGTGATTCTGTGGTTGTGGATCGGATCTACCGATCCTGTGATCATACTTTGTGGTTTCAAAACTAGAGCAGATCTCCTATTGCTCGATATGATCGATTTTGAGACCATCCTGTGCATAGATTGGTTATCTCCGTATCACACCGTCCTAGATTGCCATGCCAAGACTGTTACTTTAGCGATACCAGGGTTGCCAGGGTTGGAGTGGAAGGGTTTCACAGTTCATACGTCTAGCCGGGTTATTTCTTTCTTAAAGGCTCGGTATATGGTCGAGAAGGGGTGTCTAGCTTATGTTCGGGACACCACCGCAGAGTCTCCGATGATTGATTCAGTTCCAGTAGTTTGAGAGTTCGCTGATGTGTTTCCTTCTGTTCTTCCTGGCATGCCACCGGATCGTGATATTAATTTCTGTATTGATTTTGCTCCAGGCACCCAGCCTGTATCAACCCCACTGTACCGTATGGCTCCGAAGGAGTTGAAGAGGTTAAAGGAGCAGCTTGAGGAGTTGTTAGCAAAGGGGTTTATTAGACCCAATGTATCGCCTTGGGGTGCACCAGTGTTATTTGTGAAGAAGAAGGATGGGACTATGCGGATGTGCATTGATTACCGCCAGTTGAACAAAGTCGCCATCAAGAACAAGTATCTATTGCCTCGTATCGATGACTTGTTTGACCAGTTGCAGGGTGCTAGGGTGTTCTCCAAGATTGACTTGAAGTCAGGGTATCATCAGCTGAAGATTCGGGACTAGAATGCTCCGAAGACTTCATTCCGGACTAGATATGGCCATTATGAGTTCTAGTGATGTCCTTTGGCTTGACTAATGCCCTAACAACATTCATGGACTTGATGAATAAGGTATTCAGGCCTTACATTGATTCATTTGTCGTCGTTTTCATTGACGACATCTTGATATACTCCCGTAGCCTGGGGGAGCACTAGCAGCATTTGAGGGTAGTGCTTTAGACCTTGCGAGAGTAGAAACTATATGCTAAGTTCTCTAAGTGTAAGTTTTGGCTGGAGTCAGCGGCATTCTTGGGGCATGTTGTGTCAGGAGAGGGTATTAAGGTGGAACCCAAGAAGATTGAGGCAGTTCAGAGTTGGCCACGTACTACTTCGGTGACCGAGATTAGGAGTTTCCTGGGGTTAGCAGGTTACTACAGACGATTCGTGCAGGGCTTTTCATCTATTGCATAACCTCTGACTAGATTGACCCAGAAGGGTGCTCCTTTCCATTGGTCCGATGATTGTGAGGTGAGCTTTTAGAAGCTTAAGACAGACTTAACTACAGCACCAGTTCTTGTGTTACCTTCCAGTTCAGGGATGTATACGGAGTATTGCGACGCTTCGCGCATTAGATTGAGATGTGTATTGATGTAGGAGGGGCGAGTTATTGCCTATGCTTTACGCCAGGTGAAGGTTCATGAGAAGAATTATCCTGTGCACGATCTAGAGTTAGACGCGATCGTTCATGCTATTAAGATATGGAGGCATTATCTGTATGGGGTGCCATGTGAGGTTTATACGGATCATCACAGCTTACAACATTTGTTCAAATAGAGGGATCTTAATTTGAGGCATCATAGGTGACTTGAGTTACTGAAGGATTATGACATCACCATTCTTTATCATCTGGGTAAGGCAAATGTGGTCGTTGATGCCTTAAGCAAAAAGACAGAGAGTATTGGTAGCTTGGCATTCATTCCAACAGAGGAGAGACCCCTAACTTTGGACATTCAGTCCTTGGCTAACAGACTTGTGAGATTGGATATTTCGGAGCCTAACTAAGTTCTTGCGTATGTTGTTTCTCAATTTTCATTATTAGGGCAGATCAAGGCCCGACAGTTCGATGATCCACATTTGGCGGTTCTCAGAGAGACGGTGATTCAGGGAGGTGCAAGGAGGTTTCTATTGGCGAGGATGGTATTTTGCGACTCCAGGTTCGTCTATGTGTTCCTAATGTTGATAGTCTGAATGAGAGGATTCTAGAGGAGGCACACAGTTCACGGTATTCCATTCATCCGGGAGCTACGAAGATGTATCGTGACTTGAGACAACATTATTGGTGGCGGAGGATGAAGAAGGACATAGTGGAGTATGTGGCTAGGTGTTTGAATTGCCAGCAGGTCAAGTGTGAACACCAGAGGCCGGGTGGCCTACTTCAGCAGATGCCTATACCAGAGTGGAAGTGGGAGCGCATTACCATGGATTTCGTAGTTGGGTTGCCGTGGACTTTACGGAAGTTTGATTCATTGTGGGTCATTGTTGACAGATTGACCAAGTCGGCACACTTTATACCAGTGGTGACTACTTATACTTCGGAGAGACTGGCTCAGATTTACATTCGGGAGATAATTCGGTTGCACAGTGTGCCTGTTTCTATCATATCAGATAGAGGTCCTCAGTTCACTTCGCATTTCTGGAGAGCTATTCAGGGTGAGTTGGGGACCCGCATGGAGCTTAGCACAACATTTCATCCACAGACTGACGGGCAATCGGAGCGGACAATTCAGATTTTGGAGGACATGCTCAGAGTATGTGTGATTGACTTTGGAGGGCAGGGGATCAGTTCTTGCCCTTGGCGGAGTTTGCGTACAACAACAGCTATCAGTTCAGCATAGAGATGGCTCCACACGAGGCCTTATATAGTCGACGTTGTTGTTCTCCTATCGGGTGGTTTGAGCCTGGTGAGGCTACGTTATACGGTACAGATTTGGTACAGGATGTCTTGGACAAGGTAAAGTTGATTCAGGAAAGGCTTCACACAGCTCAATCCAGACAGAAGAGCTACGCGGATCAGAAGGCGCGTGATGTATCATTCATGGTTGGCGAGAAGGTTCTCTTGAAAGTCTCGCCAATGAAAGGCGTTATGAGGTTCAGGAAGAAGGGCAAGCTGAGCCCTAGACTTATTGGCCCCTTTGAGGTATTGAGACGAGTTGGGGAGGTCGCTTACGAGCTTGCTTTGCCCCCTAACTTATCGGGAGTTCATCCATTTTTTCATGTATCGATGCTTCAGAAGTATCATGCCAACTTGTCCCATGTGTTGGACTTCAGTACTATTCAGTTGGATGAGAGTTTGGGTTATGGGGAGGAGCCAGTTGCCATTATTGATAGGCAGGATCGCCGATTGAGGTCCAAGAGGATTTCTGCGGTGAGGGTCCAGTGGAGGGGCCAGCCAGTCGAGGAGGCGACCTGGAGTCCGAGGAGGACATGATGAGCAGATATCCACATATATTCAACAGCTCAAGTACTTTTCTATGTCCATTCGAACGTTTGTTTAAGAGGTGGAGAATGTAACGACCCGACCGGTTGTTTTGCATTTTAGAACTTTGTTCCCCTAAATAAAATTTCCCGTGCCTGCTTTAATTAAGTTACGACTTGCGGGGATGGTTGGTTTGGGATTTGAAAGCATTTTGAGTGAAATATGCTCATTTGATTCCTAAGGATTTTCTTAAAAGGCTAAATTTGACTTTGGTCAAAATTTTGAGCAAACGGACCCGGATTTGTGATTTGAAGGTCCCGGATGGTCCGTAGAAAAATATAGGACCTGGGCGTATACCCGGAATTAAATTCTGAGGTCCCTGGCCCGAGTAATGAATTTTTGTTAGAAATTATTGAACTGAAATTCTAAGGATTTAAAGAAACTAATTAATGATTAATTCTAAGGGTATCAGGCTCGTATGTTGGTTCCGGAGCCCGGTATGGGTCTGATATATCATTTAAGACCTGCCAGCAAAATTTGGTATCAATCCGAGTAGTTTTAGGGCGTTTCGGCTCGTTAGAGGAAAATTAAGAACTTGAAGTTCATAAGTTTGATTCATTTGGTTTTAGGAGTGACTCTTAGATTTAGCGTTGTTTCGGGCATTCCGAAGGTTCGAGGAGGTCCGTCTCGTGATTTCAGACTTGTCGGTATGTTCGGGGGGCCCGAGAGCCCCGAACGTCAAACAAACGAGGCTCGAGTGAAGTTGGGAATTTGGAGAAGTGCTGAAGCATTTGCTTTTGTCATAACAGCACCTGCGGTTGGTCGACCGTAGGTGCGAGACCGCAGAACCGGCCGTAGCCTCGCAGATGCAGACCAGAGCTGGCCAGGCCAAACCACAGAAGCGGCTACGCAGATGCGGCTTCAAGACTGCAGAAGCGGTCCTAGCCCTTTTAGCCAATTACGCACATGCGGTCTCCTCTCGCAAATGCGGGACCGTAGATGTTGTCCCCTGACCGCAGATGCGGAAACTGCTGAAGTAGTGAACTTCATTTAAGTCGACCTCCAGCCATTTTTTACCATTTGGCACACGGGTATTGAGTGATTTTGGAGCTATTGAGAGGGAATTTCCACAGAGCATCGTGACGTAAGTTCATCCCCCTTATTTCTAAGTTTAACACTCGAGTTTTGGGTAGATTAACTCGTAAAGATTTGGAGAAATCAAGAGGTTAGAGCTAGACCTAGGGTTTTAATAAAACTTAGATTTTACCACAAAATTGGTTATGAAATGAATTAGAAATCATATATTATTGATCCTTAGGTTATAGAGAACAACTTCCTTCGAAAAATTTTGGAATTCGGGCACGTGAGCCCGGGGTCGGGTTTTAGGAAACTTGTGGTAAGGGATAGGGAAATTGCTTAAATAGTTGGAATACAATTTTGCGATCTTATATTGATTAGTTCCTACCTCATTTAACTAGTTTTGGATCATTTGGCTCCGAATTGAGGGTTGAACTCGTTCTTGGTATTGGAAGTGCGTTTTGGAGCGAGGTGAGTCTCCTTTCTAACCTTGTAAGAGAGAATTGTCCTCATAGGTGTAATAATTGAGTAATTTGCTCCTAAATGCGGGGGCTACGTACACACTAGGTGAAGAGAGTCCGGATGTAGCTACTATCATGTTAATTGTCCGGGTAGTCTAGGACCCGTATCATGCTATGTTTGTGAATGTCTCTATATTTTCTTGCTAATGTGATCACTTAGGATATGCTAGAGATTTGGAAAGGAATACAAGTGAATGTATACACTTGTTGGACACTTGTACGATTTTACTTGGAAATAAATGCGCATTCATGTATTTCTTGATATAAATTGTGGATCGGGCCGATCGCCTTAGTAGAAATAGATGCATCTATGGTTCGCGCCATTCGACCCTCTGGCAGTGTACAATTTATTTTCTGTTGAATCGGGCCGTCGACTCCGGCATAATGTGCTTGACCGACTAAATATTTGAAATGTAAATGACTAATTGTAAAATTGTTAAGAACGTGACTTATTACCTCTTGCTGCAAACTGTTGATTATTTGCGACTCCCTTGTTTAGCTTAACACTTCATTATATTATTTGTCCTTAGTAAGTATCAAGTCGACCTCTCGTCTCTACTTCTTCGAGATTAGCCGAGACACTTACGGGGTACATATTATTTATGTACTCATACTACACTTCTGTACTTAATTGTACAGGATCTGAGGCAGGTACATTTGGTTATCAGTCTGGTGCGCGCCCCTGATTCATAGTCCGAAACTTCCACGGTGAGCTGCCCCTTCCTGTGCCGTTCAGCAGCTTGATGGGGTCTCTCTTTATTTATTTTTGTTGTCTACTCTATTTCGGACAGTAAGATGGATTTATTCTTTTGTATATTCTACTAGTTGCCCACAACTTGTGACACCAGGTCTTGGCACTCACATTAATAGACGTTTCTTTTGGGTTGTATAATTATTATCGAATGTTGCATATTATCATATGTTTTTAATTGCAAATTAAAAAATTTTGTAACTGTTTTGGGTAAGTAAAATAAGAATTTACTAATACTTTCGCGCTGGCTTGTCTGACAACGATGTTGGGCACCATCACGATTTATTATAAAAATGGATCGCGACAAATACTAGTAGTGAATTAATTTAAACTCATACCTAATACTCTAGTTCTGCGCGCTTGCCAATCAAATAATAAGGTGGTATTTAGGCATGTGGAGACATTTCCCGAAAGCTCAATCGATTGGACTGAGAAGTAAGTAGACAAAAAGAAATGTAACTGTGACTCTACGAGTATGCAGTGTGTTGGTAAAAAACATTTTCTGGAAGAAACTGTCTTATCACCCAACACCCTCTAAAACTTAGAAACTATTTCAAAATGCCAACAGACAAAAAAATTAAAAAAATAAGCCCAGAAATTTGCTTTTTCCCTTTTAATGAAAAATATTTTTTCTCCCTACCAAATACACCCCATAAGGATTCTCCCAACAGAGTAAATTGTGGACTTGTCCACAGCATAAGGTTTTTACTGAGTTTGTCACCTAAAATTAGCGAACATTTTAAGTCACGAATTTCTCCTACTTATAAAAAGGATGTCCAAGTATAACAGATATTAGATAAAAGATAAGGTTTGCAAACAACAAAGTCTAATATCCATGAAGAAGACCCCAACAAAACACGAGGGGATTATATTTTCAACCTTATAATTTTACTTCACAATAACCAATGATGACATTTATGGCACTTTGGTGGCTTAGCTAATATTTTCCAAATTGACTAATGATAGAGGCTAGAGGTGTCAAATGCATGGGTTAAACCGATTTTAAGCGGGTTAAAATAGATTGAGTTAATAAATAGGCAGGGTCAAATGACCCACCAAAAAATTACTTGGGTTGAGATGTGTTTGATCAATATGAGCTAAAATTTATGTCATAGTCCAACCCGCCCAACTCTTATCAAGCTTTAATTAATATGTGTTATTTTCTTATGAATTGTATAATTACTAAATAAGACTTTTTTCCTTTTGTTATGGTCATATATAATCAAACCAAAAAAAATGTAAGATATTTTGGCAAAGTTACTCATGCGTCAATTTGGACAAAAAATCAACCCAACTTTAAATGAGTTGAGATGAATTGGTCAAGATGGACTGAATTTAATAAATAAGTGGGTCAATAACCAATCCAACTTTAAACGAGTTGTGCGAATCATTTGGACTTGGGCCAAATTTGACCGCCCTATAGAAGCCTTATTTAAGGAGCATTTTAATTATTTGCAAGTGAGTAAGTGAATCTTTAAAGATGTTCTTCCACTTCTGGATCCTATTCATTTTCTTTATTTGTATTTTCTGTTGTTTCATGGGTAAAAAAGCATGTACTTTCGAAGACACGCATCTAAAATAAGAGAAAGTAGCTTGAAATGATTTAATAAGTATGCCATTCTGATTAAATGTGCTAAATAGGGACGAGAGACGTAAACAACATAGAAAAATTATCTCAAAAGACCAACAATACGTATGAATCAATTTAACTAAGGATAGAAATCTATAGGGACAAAAGATCCATATAAACTTATTGAAATTAAAGTGTAGCTATTGTTGTTTTGAGATTTGTCAAGAATTCCTTTAATTTTATTAGTTAGAGACCTATATGTAAGCAAAAGTGTGAAATTTAAAAGACTTGCTTTTTGCAGAACTTTTAATTTGGAATTCATATAGTTATCCTAATTAGTTTTGGATTGAAGTGCAATTAATTAGCTAAATGAATATTCGAAGAACACCATATAAGTGGCAGCCAACACCATATAAGTTGCAGCCAAATGAACACAAAATGTCTCCAACATATCATAGTGGAGTGCACAAATTCTACCATTTATTTAGCAAAAATAAAAGATTATCGGAAGCAGAGGCAACTTAACAGGTTAACACTTAAATGACCACATGACCCCTAGAAGTCTAGAATATAAGTATTATGTGTATGGATCTTATAGACACAATCAATATTATTGTTAAGAAACATTATTTATGTTATAAATCGTGAGACGCGTGTACTTAACTACTTATTATTGTTGTTAATATTATTAACTTGTTTTTAATAATTTCGTTATATAAGTTGCATGATTTTAGTATAGCATAATATATTAACAACGCATATTGGTGATAAATTAGGAAAAATAAGATGTTTTAAAATTATTTTATGAGTAATTTTTGACAAAATCAATATTTACAACAATTAAAGATATTTTAATGAGCTTATCAGTTATCATACAATACGATTATATGGTCAAACCAAACAATAAAAGTACTATTAAATCACAACAAACAATACAATCTATCTAATTATTGTATTCATAGAATATTATAGTTCAATAGAATACATATAAAATGATATGTAATTAGACTCTAGAAACACCAATCCGAAACAAAGTCTAAGTGATTAATGATATATACACTACAATGGAATGATGTTAATAACAAGGAATTTTTACAGAAATAACCAGCCAAATTCATTGTTTGTTTTTTCTAATCGATATACATAAATTATAAATTGATTATATATATATATATATATATTAATTATGAATTATTTCATATATTATATATTTATTGACGATTTTAATTTAAGTGATTGGATGAACTGCTATTTGGTCAATTCTTAAAAGGAAATTTTGCAAAAAAATAGATCCAATGGGTTTAAGCCCCAAAAATGGATCAAAGTCCGGCCCATATTTTAACCCTTCTGCTCCTCTGTGCTACTTATATTCATACACGGACGAAAACCTAGCTCCCTGCAAAGGCGTCACTCTGTTCATCTACTCTTAAAAAACCCTAGCAGCCATTCCCCTTCCCCTTAACCCCCGCCATTACCAATGGCAACAGCTGCCGCCATTCCCACCACCACCGTTCAATCCTTCGAAAATGACATGGCCACTGACGGCGCCGTTCCTCTACCCGCCGTCATGAAAGCTCCGATCCGACCCGACGTCGTAACCTACGTCCACTCGAACATTTCCAAAAATGCCCGTCAACCTTACGCCGTTTCCAAAAAAGCTGGTCATCAAACCTCCGCTGAGTCATGGGGTACTGGACGTGCTGTTTCACGTATCCCTCGTGTCGCCGGTGGCGGAACCCACCGTGCTGGGCAAGCTGCTTTTGGTAACATGTGTCGTGGTGGTCGCATGTTCGCTCCGACCAAAATCTGGCGCCGTTGGCACCGTAAGATCCCCGTTAACCAAAAGCGTTACGCTGTTGCTTCAGCTATTGCTGCGTCTGCTGTTCCTTCGCTTGTCCTTGCGCGTGGTCATCGTATTGAATCAGTTCCTGAGCTCCCTCTTGTTGTTTCGGATTCAGTTGAGAGCATTGAAAAGACTTCTAATGCTGTCAAAGCTTTAAAACAAATTGGTGCTTATCCTGATGCTGAGAAAGCTAAGGACAGTCACGCGATTCGTCCAGGTAAAGGTAAAATGCGTAACCGTAGGTACATTTCCCGTAAAGGTCCACTGATTGTGTACGGAACCGAAGGTGCTAAGCTAGTGAAAGCCTTCCGTAATATCCCTGGAGTCGAAATTTGCCATGTCGATCGACTGAATTTACTGAAGCTTGCTCCTGGAGGTCATTTGGGAAGGTTTATTGTGTGGACTAAATCAGCTTATGAGAAATTGGATGAGATTTATGGTTCCTTTGATAAGGCGTCTGAGAAGAAGAAGGGATACGTGTTGCCCAGGCCTAAAATGGTGAATGCTGATCTGGCTAGGATTATTAATTCTGATGAGGTGCAGTCCGTTGTGAGGCCAATCAAGAAGGATGTTAACAAGAGGGCGACATTGAAGAAGAACCCACTTAAGAACCTGAATGTGCTGCTGAAGCTTAACCCGTATGCAAAGACTGCAAGGAGAATGTCTCTTTTGGCTGAGGCTCAACGTGTTAAGGCTAAGAAAGAGAAGCTTGACAAGAAGAGGCATCAAGTCACTAAGGTATATTCTTCTAAAATTTTGTTTATAGCAGTAGACACATATCCTGAGATTTTGTGTAGTTTTATAACATTGGCCTGAAATAAGCTTATATTAGATAACATTATCAATGATGATTCATATAACCATCCCCAATTTGTTTGAGACTGAGGATTAGCTCTTGTTGTTAGTTTAACTTCATGTTTTAGTCACTAGTTAAATCACCATCCCCAATTTGTTTGAGACTGAGGATTAGCTCTGGTTGTTAGTTTAACTTCATGTTTTAGTTCACTAGTTAAATCTCTTTAGTGATGGTATAAGAAAGAAGTTGCTATTTTATTTACATAAACATGTTAATGATTGTCTTTAAGCTAAAAGTTGATTTAATTTTAGCAGATCTCGTTGAATAGAATGTACTTATGCATGCACAGTTTTCTTCGATGATCTGGTGTCCTAGTTTGTTTAGATTGTTTGCTCAGAGATGATTCTGTTGTTTGTTTTCTGTTTGTCAGTATAATTTGTTGATTCTGCTTTACAGAGGACATTCAGTTTGTCTTTTGTGCACTTTGCGTTGCTATTAGTACTCATTTATAGAAACTTTTGTGGTTTGTTCTTGCAGTTGCTCTAATTTATTATCAGTTCTTTAATGACATTCTGATTGCTTTCATTGATTGTTCTGTGATTCCCTCTTGAATAACTAAATGTATGTTTACCCCTGATAAGAGGAAGCTAATAAGTTTTGGTAAGGAACTGGGATGTGTAGAGATGGGTTGTTGTGATATTATGTTAGCTCCCAAATTTAATTTAACACCTGACATGTAGATTGTGGCGTGTTATTTTTATGTTCTAAAAATTTTAGCATCTTCTTCTACTTCTAGGGATCTAGTGAGAATACCTATCATCTTCAGTATTATGTTAGTGGAGGCAGAATATAAAATGTCAAATGGACACATCTATTTTGCCATTTGTATTTAGTTTGTTTATGTATTAGACAACTGTTCTTTTTTGCTTTATATTTTCTTGGTTTTGTTTTTGGTAAACAACTTTGAATATCTGGAATTATTTTGAGATTGTTGAAAGTATCACTTACGTAGGACATTCTTTGAGGCTTTTATGCGGGTGAAAATCCTATACTTGCCCTTTTCTCAAAGACAAAATGTGGGTGAAAATTGTAATACTAATACTGACTAGACATACTGCACATAATTTTGAATTAATATTGCTTTTGTTAAAGAAAAACCAGAGCTCTGTTGATATTAAAAAATACTCTGCCAAACTGTGATCCAATAGAGCTAAAGATTGCACTCTTCAGTTTTTCTTATCACTGCCGAATTTGTTTCTCCACAATCAAATTAATATGAATATAGTTTGTAGCATTCAAAATGTTTAGTTGTTTTAATATTAATTTCACCAAAACCCACAACTAAATCCCTAAAGCAAACCATTTTCTAATCCAATCTCAGCCTAGGTGTCCCCCTTGGTTTAATAGCACTTTAATAACGCTGTATTTGGCTGTGAAACCTGAGTTTGGTTATGCATTATGTTACTCAATTTTTCTTCTTTTCTTGTTCCACAGGAGGAGGCATCAGCTATCAGGGCAGCAGGCACATCTTGGTTCAAGACAATGATTTCAGATTCTGACTACACAGAGTTCGAGAACTTCACAAAGTGGCTTGGTGTTACACAGTGAAGGGCTTTTTTGTTTTGAAATCATGTTAGAAACTATTTTGTTTATTTGTTGGTTCAGTCTGATCTTCTACTCAGCTTTGATGGTCCAAACTATGAAAGAGATTAAGTGGGAGGGAAATTACATGCTCAAGTCACCTAAGTTGTTACTTGCACATATATTTCCTGACCACATTTTGTTGTCAAGTTTTGTTTTAGTTGGAGTGTTATTTTTGTCAGATATGGTATTAAGTATTTTATGGAATAGCCTTTGTAATGAATTGCTCTTCGGTAGAATAAGGGTGTAATTGTGATAGATAAGAGGATGATTCTTAGGCCTTTGATTGAGTAATGATTTAACGAGAAAGGGATTTCATTAATTGCACGGGATTAGAATACCCCCATAAGATGAATCGCGTTGGGATGCAATGAAATATGGTTATTGAAGTATAGTATTATCCCTAGGTGGATCAGGAAAATCACTTCAGATGTTCCCCAATAAGATGTGAGCCCTAGTGACAGTGTATTACGTAAGAGGTTGCAAGTTATCAGTGATAGATTATAGATCAACATTAAGGTGAATAAACAATAGATGGGTACAAGTTCCAAAGTATGAGATGAGATTTGTTTGTTATTCTTAAGATGAATAAAAATGAGGAAGCACTAAAGGACTTAGATTTATACATATAGGATAAGCAGCGAGAGAGTAACCTGGAGTTGGGTAGCAAGCCTCGGTAATTATAAAACGAAGTAAGTTTTATGGTATAGTATAACCTGCCTAGATGTAGTAAATCCATAAGGATAGATATGCAAGGCTATGAAACAAGAGATAGCAATAGTCTTAAGTTCGATAAAGTACCAAGCGAAAGACATCAATACACCTATAGATGCCTAGAGGGACAGCTTTTCATAATTCTGTATATGTTCATACGGTGAGGCTTATAGATTGGCTAAAAGATGGAGGAAAAAGGGAAGACGAGTCGCTAGGCACTCATATAAGGACACAGTCGTACATACTGCATGATATAAGGTAGCAAATGTTACGATGTTGGAAAAATTCCGACCACATGTCATGGCGTGACAAAGAGGCCTAAAAGGGGGGAATGCCCAAGCGTTTGGATTTATTCACAAAACTGTTGCTTAGATGGCAAGATGAACATTAAAGTATTCGTAAGAGCCATAGTTTATGAAATTGATAAGTGCATCAGTCAACATTCGAGGACGAATGTTCCAAAGGGGGGAATGATGTTACACCCCAAGTTTTCATACGTGAGAGTACATCGTAAGTCATTGATGTAAGCTCGGAAATGAGATTCTATTTGGAAGCAAATAAAGTAAGTTAATAATGTTACCTTGGAGGTTACAAATATTTAAGATCATGAATAACGATTACCAAGAGGGTTGGAAATCTTAGAAGCTAAACCAATTGAAGAAAATAAGTTTCGTCGAAAGTCGACAAGTTTCGAATGTTATAACATGTACTTTGGGGTGAGACTAGGGTTATTAACATGATAAGGAGGTTATTCTATGAGTTATTTTAGTCGTATGATATTCATTTTCTACATTTTGAAGGCAAGCAAGTTGTGGAACAAGAGTTGGCAAAGGTCATCACAAGTTACATTCATAAATTTGCTGAAATTTAGGTCAAATGTATCTGAGAATTTCTCCAAATATACTTGGAATCATGGGGTGTTCTACCTACCAAATTGAAGGTCTACGAGTCTAGTTTCTAACTCATTAAACCGTTCGTCAATACGACATTGGAGTAGAGAGATATTCGTATTTTTGTGAGACCACGCAAGCAGCTCCCAAGGGGACCCACTTAGGTGGTGGTTGACCTACTTCAATTTATAAACGATTTGGACGCCTATTTTTGCTCATTTTTCAACTAAAATTCGTCTCCAAACTTCTCCTAACCCTCCTAAACATATACCACAAGGGTTTGAAGTGATTCCAAAGTGATTACACCATATTTCAACATCAAAACTTAGTTCTAGTGAAGAACAACACCTCTTTGAGGTTGTGTTGTCATTGAGGATTGTTGTGGGCTGTATTTGGATGAAATTCCAAGTTGTTGCTGCTGTCTAAGGTGAGTATAACAGCCTACTAATTGTGCTTAAGCTTGCTTGTATGTTGGTTAAGTTGTTAGGATGATAAACTACAATATAATACTTGGATTAGCTTAAGTCACTTCTATGGTGTTGTATTGCTATTGAGGGTTGTTGTAAACTGAATATAACTTGGATTTTGACTTGAAGTTACTATATAAGGTATGTATATTGTTATCTTGCTTGTGCCTAAGGTTATCTTGATGTTTATTAAGTTAAATGGATGAGCTAGACATGAACTAGTGAATAAAGTTGCTAATTGAGGATAGTTGAAGTTGTGGATTATTTTCGTTGTTATAAGTATATGGTTTAAGGCTGGAATCATTGATTAATGATTTCATTATCATGTTAATGATACTTTTATATTGAAGTAAGAAGTCTATAAGGATTGATAAGGGGTATACAGATTCCAATCGGAGCTTGCCGCTCGTCGTAATGTAGTTGTGACTTGTTGTTGTTATATGGTGTCTTGATATTGATAATTATGTATTGATGGATTGCTCTGGTAATTGTTGTTGGTATATGGTATTGGAGGAGGCCCTTGTTACAAGGGAGATGCTGCCCAAATTTACGTAAACGAGCTACTAGCTTAAGTTATAGACTTAGCCTTTGCTCAGCACTGATTTTGAATCTCCTTATACTATGATAGATTGAGTTGACTTGTTTGAAGAGTTGCTTGGAAGGGATTAGGGACTCAACGGGTTTAAGGTATGTTAAGGCACTTTCTTCTTTCTTTTGGCATGATCTAAAGTGAAATGAATACGCTACTTCATAACGGATCTACTCCTAGCAACTAAGGTTGTCCATGTTGTTCTTTCCTTATAAAATTATTCTAAGCAAGTGTGTATGATCCTTGAATCCTACTAAGGTTCATATTGAGGGTATGGATGTCCATAGTGCTCTTAAGTCACTCCAAAAGGTTTAGAAGGTGATTCCATGAGTTGAGCATGCATTATATATATGTATCTATTTTACTCTACCGAGCCGCGCTATAGTCGGCCGGGTACGGCACCTATTGTGCAACCACAGATCAGTTGGTTTACCGAGCTCCACATGGCCGGGTACGATTCTACCGAACCTTATGATGGTCTGGTACGCTTTTACCGAGTCCTCTTTGAGGCCGGGTACGATATGATGATGATGATGCCCACAGAGGTGAATGTTTTAAAAAGTTTATGTATATATATGTATTATGCATTTCATATCAGTAACCCCTAGAGGCACTCTGATGTTACAGGTTGTATCTCCTCTATCTCTCTCTTTACATTACTGTTCTTGTTTATGCTTTCCTGCCTAACATACTCGGTACTTTATTCGTACTGACGTCCCTTTTGCCTGGGGACGCTGCATTTCATGCCCGCAGGTCCCGATTGATAGGTTGACAGTCCTCCTAGTAGGCTATCAGCTCAGCGAAGGTGTTGGTGCACTCCACTTGCTCCGGAGTTGCCTATTTGGTCAGTATGCTTTGGATATGTATTGATTGGTATGGCGGGGCCCTGTCCCGACCTTTATGATTTTATGTACTCTTAGAGGCTTGTAGACAGATGTCAGGTGTATGGATACTTGTATGGCCTTGTCGGCCTATGTTTCGAGTTTACTAATGGTCATGTCGGCCTTATAGGCCCGTATGTCACATATATTAGTTTGTATATCATGTTGGGTCTTCATATGTTGAGTATTCCCTTATGTTTTATTCTTGTTATCTCATGACGGGTTTTTGGCTCATTTACTCATGATAACATGATAAGAAAGATATGTTACGTTGGTACTCGGTTGAGTAAAGCACCGGGTACCCGTCACGGCCCTTCGGTTTGGGTTGTGACATATTTAACAGTGTTTTAAAAGGTTTTCTTGGGACTTGCTTCCTTGCTCGTCCCGGAATGAGGCACTATCAAAACGCCCTATGACGCCCAAGCGCATGAATGTGCGTCCGAAATATGCCTAACGCTCACCGCTCAGGTTGCGACTAACCATTCTTAGCACAATTGTGCATCAAGTTCCCTAATTAATAATTAGTACTGTTGAAACTCAAACATTTTCAACAAATAAATGATTAAAGTTCTATTAATCTATAGAAATATGAAGATTGAGAGTAACTCAAAATAATGAGCCATAGTATTGCATATTTACTTATTGAGAATACAATATCATTAGAAAGCCAAAATTTATTTACATCTCCAGTTACTTTATGTATTCATATTTTAGTTATATGTCTCTCAAAATTATTAAATTTTATTATTTTACTATTTGAAAGTAAGTTTATATTTACTCATGAGGAGTAATATTTTAGATTACATTATTAATGGAGTTTATTGATTATTAATGAAGTTTATTGATTATTAACTTTTCGAGAAGTAAATTGTGTAGCATGAAAATATTTTTTATAAATATTGTGATCTCTTAATTGTTTAAAAGATAAGATGTTATAGTTGATTTTTATTTTATAGTAACCTTAATATTATTGCAATTGTTTATATTAATTATAAAAAGTACTAAATAATTTATTTAGCGAGTTGTTTATTCTTTTTAATTCTTGCAGTTTTAATGTTTTTTATATGTTTTTTGTAGTTATTATGCTACTTTATTAATTTATAAATTAAAACTTTAAAGATTCATAGGGCTATGCCTCATGGATCGGGCCTTACGCCTCGCCTCACGTTAAAAATAACGCTCCGCCTCATACCCTGTCTTTTAAAACGTTGGAATTTTGAAAGCTCATTAGGAGTTGGTGATCTGTCTGATTATTGAAGCTCTGGTTAAACCTAATTGACAATTCACCAATTTGTACAAAGTGAATCGTGATTCTTCAAAAAATAGAAGTGTCGTCCCACAATTATTTGATTAGCTATATTTGTCAAATTGCACGTTAAGACATAAAAGGATGAGTGGGAACATACATCTAGAAGTCCAGAAAATTGTCTATAGGAAACAAATATTACTTGATCAGATACGACATAATATATTTGTACCTCACAAAATAAAAACTACTCCACTTCATATAATTACTTTAAAAGAAAAACTTCATATAGTTCTTTTAAGTTATTGAATTCTAACTTAATAATTTGCGTATATTTAAAAAAAAATTAAGACAAATATAAAGTTTGAATTAGAGCTAATAGATTCGGCTGAACCCGTAGCCCAAGGGCGGGCTCCGCCCCAGATTACATAGGAAAGGAGGAGAGAATATTTGTTCTTAATTTAAAGTTGGAAAGTTAATTTAGAGCAGACTAGCAGTCATGGCCCATGGGTGTAAATGATTTTCACCAATTTTAAAAATCTAGTATCATTTCAAAACTATCGTTTATGGTAGTCATCATCAGTGAATAACATGGTCTCGCCCAAATTGGTTTTTCAACTTTTCTTCATTGCATGACATTCAGAAATGAGATGATTGTAATTTGTAATTAAGGTTAGTCGAAGAAGTTTCAAGATTTTGGAATTATTATATTTTTTTTTAATAATTTTGGAATTTTATCTAGAGTTTAAATTGTATATTTTGTATTTGATTATTTGATATTAAGGAACATGAAAGATATTTTTAGAGATTCAGCCGAGGTTGAGCCCAATGTTATGTTGACCATCCTCCATATGCTGAGGCGGTTTCTGAATTTTAAGTTTATGGATTTCTACAGAAATCTCAAGTTAATATACAATAATAGTTGGATGAATGAATTGTATTCCAAGCTAAATATTTGTATATATTTAATGAATTTTCAATACAAATATCGAATCTACACAAAAGTTATTGGGCTCACGAAAACCGGTAACTAGTGCACTGGATCCGCCCCGGTCCATATGTCCGGTATTGGGCATGTTTGGATAGGGTGTTAAAGTCCCACTTCAGTTGTGGATGGAGTACTTAATCACTTCCCATAATCTCGAACAATTCTCACCTTATGAGCCAATTTTTGAGATTGAATTATCATGAATATCCTAGCAACGAGGCATAGCCCAACATGAAATTTAGTCTACGAATTCAAATGCAATTGAATTAGTAAATGAACTACTACTTTAAATTAAGTTTAAAATTTAGATGGCATATATTAAATATAGATAATTAATAGCATGTTTGGAAAGTTACCTAAAAATTAAATTTGGGTGTAATTGGATGTAATTACACAGTTTGGCATGTTTGTTTGGCCAAGTAATTACTTGGTTAGCATGGAACTGGGTATAATTGGAAGGTTATAATTAAACTCTCCAATTCTCAAGGGGGAGGTGATAATTGACGGTAATTACACTGTAGTGTAATTACAATGTTGCCTTTTAATTTCTTCTCTTCTCTTCTTGTTTTTATTTTAATTTATTTTCTTTATAACTTTTTATTTCTATTATTATTATTATAAATTATTATTTTGCTTTTTAATTTCCTTTGAAATTTCAATTTTTTTTTGTATATGATTTATCTTTTATTTCTCCACCTTTACTTCTTGTGATTTCATGTAATTGTTTATATTTTATTTCTTATTTATTTTATTATTCTAATTGTTGAAACTACACCTCCTAATATTAGAAATAATAAGTCATTAACAAACTTGGCATATAATGAGTGATGTAATTAAAGTACAATTTTATTGTTGAATGTGGTTAAAAACTTATTATGTTTCCTAATCTTAAGTTATGTGTCACACCTCCTTTTTCCTACACCCCCGTAAAGAGGTATATAAGGGAGTTTTTTTCAATTTAAAGTGACAATCGAAACGGGATTATTTATTTAAAGATCAAAGTCGCCACTTGGGATGATTTATGGTGTCCCAAGTCACCGGTTCAGAATCCCGAATCGAGGAAAGATTGACTCTGTTTTTCAGTCCGCGGACACAAAAATCCGGGTAAGAAATTTTGTTAACCTAGGGGAAAGTGTTAGGCATCCTCGGATTCAGTGGTTCTAGCACGGTCGTTTAACTGTTACCATTGGACTAATTATCTGATTTTAAAACACTTTTAAACATATGTGCATTTTACTTAAAACCGCTTTTAATTATTTTAAGGAAGATTTCAACATCATCTAAAACATGTCTTTGGACCACGCCACATGAAATGCACCCAAAGTCCGAGACACATTTTATTTAACGTTGTTAAGATTTGGATTTGGGTCACATGAAATGCACACCTGAGTTTAGGAAGGTAATTTTAAATTACGCGCCTAAAGCAACTACGCATTTTCAACTTTGCGAGGGCCGTGGAAATTCAACTAAATGGCGCGCCTCGATTTCTAAGGATTCAAGTATTAATTAAACGAGGGCCATGCATTTTGAGATTTTGTTTGGCATGACACACCTCAAATTTATTTAAGGAGAATTTAGTAATTACGGAACGAACTTAAAAGGGATTCTAATTATTGCAAGACTAAAGTTTGATCCTACTTATTACTAATAAGAGTTGTATTAAAGACCAACTAATTCCAAGATGAATCGTTTCAACAAACAGTCACTATCCGAAAACAGTCACTATAAGATCAATTAAGTACCAATCAACCCAAAAAAAATCATGTGAAAGTATGAAATTGAACTACCACTTAATTCTGAGTTTTGATTACTAGTTTGGCTTCCAATTTCATATGACATGCATTTTTAGTTAAACCCACATTGAGAAAAATCCAGCAGTAACCAACAAACTTTCATGCTTAAGGGAGAAGCCCAAGTAGCCATGGCATTCTACTTTCTTTTACCAAAGACCTCAAAGCCCAGACTCAAGAGCCCAAATATCGCCAAGGTCAAAATCAAGGAATCAGACTCGAGTTCGAGTCCCTATCAGCAGCAAAATGCTAATTTCACTTTAACATGATAAATTTTCCCACTCCCCAATAACTGGAACATACAGAAATTTCAAACACATGCTCGACTTTAACTATACTGATTTTGTAATTAACGAAATATTTTTGCAATCTGAACTTACAAACACAACCTGAAACCTAAAATCAATTAACTCTTCTAACAATAATAAAACCCATGTAATTAAAACATATAGAAATCAACAAATATTGAATAACAGTCCAATTACAGTTTCAACGTAGGTCTTAATGTTCACATCACAACCTTACTTTAAACATGCTAAGACAAGGAAATTGAACCCGCAGGTTGAGCGAGAAAGAAAATAAAGAAGGAAATATCTGATAAAAACAGAAATCTTCATTTTTCTTCAAAATACCGCATGAGCCAGTCCTACATGTTTAAGATCAATAGTATGTACCTGATAACAAAAACAACAAAACAAAAGGAGAAAAACTGAGTTGAGATCAGAACAGAAGTAGCAACAGTAACAGATTCAGATAGAGGGGAAAATCCCAGTAGAATCAGCTCAATGGAACAGTAGACTCAAAACCAGACAGCTCTCAACATAAGCTTTGAAATCCCAATAACTCAGACCATTTTTCACTCGAATGCAAGAATTTATGATTTTCAAGGGTTCTAGCTAATGGGAAAGATCAGAAATCCAGCAAACAAACCAAATTTGAGCAATCTCCAACCAAAAATGCAGGGAATTCAATATTGCTTTTTAGAGTCAGCCGTTTCCATTTTCAAGTCTTTTTTTCAAATTTTTTTTGCTAGTGAAGTAAAGATGCCTTTATAGGCAAGGTATTAGGGCTGCAGAAATGAGCTACATTTCGCACCTTAATCCTTTTCAAATTTTTATTTTTACCTAGATACCCTTAGTGTAAAAATTAAATTTTCAGCTAAGTCCCCACCCCAACTTCCAAGAAGCTTCCTCAATTAGTTAATCAAGATTCTTTAAGCCAAATTTTCTGAACTAACCCTCAAACCCCTGAAAATTACCCTTGGTCCAGGCAGAAATATGTGTCAAATTGACCCGATTCGAAGTGTTGATGGGTCTGTGGAAAACCTAATTCAACTCTGTATTGAGCTCTTTGATTTCCAGGAACCAAATCAATATGAAGAAAACCCAAAACACCCAAGTGTTCAAAGTCAGAACCTTAAAGACTCGAAATAAAAATGGGCCCAAAACAAGAATGAAAAATCAACCTATCCAGACTTGGAAACATAACCCAAATAATAATCAAACACAACCTAAATCTAACATGCGGATACAGATGGTGAAAAATGAAAAAAAGAAAAATTAGAAAATAAAAGAAAGAGTAGAAGAACATGATATAAGAACACAAAATATCAAGAGGTAAAGAAAAATACTTAAGAATCTCGAACAAATAAGAAATATGGACTGATGCTTCGAAATCTTCAACTTTCGGCCCAATCCAAGATTATCGTGTGTTCTTTATCAAAAACACACAAATAAAGTCAAAATGGACCTAAAATCTTCAATGAGAACCCGAGTTGGAAATTTGGGGTTTTAGGGTTCATTTTTTTATCTAATATTCGAGAAGTTCGGGCAAGATTTGAGGCAAACGGAGTGGGGATTTGGAATAAGGGGGTCTCGGTGGTCATGGGGTGTTATTTTGGGAGTGATTGGAGGTGGCGCTGCCGGGCTCGAGGCGGTGGGGAATGGTGGCGGCGTTAGGGTTCATGGTGAGTCTCTAAGAGGTGAGGTTCGACAGAGACGAGTAAGCTAGGGGGAGGGAAGGTTTTCCGACATTTAAATACCAAAATCGAGTCAGTTCTAGACCGTCTGATCAACTGAGATCAACGGTCCAGATCAACATAATTAAAACGGTGTCATTTGGACTGTTGGGGGGGAAGGACCGGGTTAAGGGCGGGTTTGGGCTCAATTTGAACGGGTTTCAGGGCAAGAATGTTTGGGCCTATGGAATTTTAAACCAAAATGGCCCAAAACCATGCTTCTCATTCAATTTCTCTTCTTTTTCCAATTTCTTTTAAATTCTTTTTTTTTTCAAAATTAAAAATTAAATCCTAATACAAATTATCAAAACTAATTAGATTAATTGCTCCAAATAATATTTGCAAACAACTAATTAATTACCAAATTTAAAATTTAAAAAATTAAAAATGCAAAATGAGTCATTTTCGTGATTTTTCTATTTTTGGAACACAACTAAATTATTAATTAATCTAAAAAATGTAAGATTAAATCCTAAATGGAGATGCAATATATTTTTGTATTTTTCATAATTTAAACAAAATTAAACATGCGTAGAAAAATGCAAACAATAACAAAAATGCTACGAAAATCCATGAAATTGCAAACAATGGAAAAAATTATTTTGTTTTGAGTTTGTGGGAGTAATTCGTATAGGGCAAAAATCACGTGCTCACAGCTGCCCCTCTTTGCTCGGAAACACGAAGAGTTTTTGTGCAATGATAAAGTGAGCGGATACGAGTGATTTTTGCCCGTTTGAATACTCCGTGGGAAACATTTTTGAAAAGATTTGACCGCACCCTGCTTCCGAGGTTGCCTACATATCCTTGGCTATAAAGGAATCAGGTCAGTGTAGTTCGGAAAGTTTCGGTAGCTGGGACTACCATGAAGCTGTGATTTCGCTGTTGCTACTTGTTGCTGCTACTGCTTACTGAACTCCTTATTACACCATGACAAAATAAAAGAAGCTAGACTAAATTATGATCTGAACGTTACAAAAATCATATCTATATCCTCAAACTTAATCTTGCGATTCATGTTGCCTTGTTGACTTGTATTCTCCTGGTGAAGTCCCTTTGTTGTCGACTCGAATTGTAATCTGAGATGCTTTCCCTTTTCTCCAGGTGAACGCCTGATTGCTGAACTTGAACCGCCTTCCTTCGAATATTGATGCTTTCCTTTCGTTCTCCAGGTGGGCTCCTGATTACCAATAATTTGAGTTACTTTGTTCTCCAGGTGGGCTCCTGATTACCGACACTTAAATTGTTTCCCTTCCTTAAAACTAGTGTTGTTCTCCCTTGCTCTACGAGTAGGCGCCTGATTGCCAAAACTTTAACTGTATTCCCTTGCTTGCCAGGTGGGCGCCTGATTACCAAAACCTTAGCTGTATTCCCTTGCTCTCCAGGTGGGCGCCTGATTGCCAAAACTTCAACCGTATCCTTTGCTCTCCAGGTGGGCGCCTGACTGCCGAAACTTGAACTATACTCCCTTGCTCTCCAGGTGGGCGCCTGATTGCCAAAACTTGAACTGTATTCCCTTCCTCTCCAGGTGGGTGCCTTATTTCCAAAACTTTAATTGTACTCCTTTGCTCTCCAGGTGGGTGCCTGATTGCCAAAACTTGAACTGTATTCCCTTGCTCTCCAGGTGGGCACCTGATTGCAAAAACTTGAACTGTACTCCCTTGCTCTCCAGGTGGGCGCCTGATTGCCAAAACTTGAACTGTATTCCCTTGCTCTCCAGGTGGGCGCATGATTGCCAAAACTTGAACTGTATTCCCATGCTCTCCAGGTGGGCGCCTGATTGCCAAAACTTTAATTGTATTCCCTTGCTCTCCAGGTGGGCGCCTGATTGCCAAAACTTGAACCGTATTCCCTTGCTCTCCAGGTGGGCGCCTGATTGCCAAAACTTCAACTGCTCATCTGAAACTGCTGCCTTTGAACCTGATTACAACAAAACAAACAAAACAAAAGAAATTTTTCTGCCCCAATTTGGTGTTGGGCGCATTTATGAGTGTTAATTAAATCATGTCACCAAATATCTCTATGAGTTTGAAAGCTAAATCACATTATCTAGGAGGGTTCTGAAAACTCTTAGTTAAATGACAGCTTTACATCTAAATTATATCTTCTAAAGTATGACTCCCACTAAACCTTGTTACCTAAGAGGGTCTTAAAACTACATCCCATTATCCAAGAGGGTTCTGAAAATCAAAAATCAAGTCTTATCTTAAGAGTGACAACTTTTACGGCTGGATTATACTACCCTGCAGCAGAACTTATGCTAAATCTTGTTATCTAATGAAAATCTTAAAGCTAAGTCCCATTATTCAGGAGGGTCCTGAAAGCTCTTAATTGAATCCTATCTCAAGCATGTAAACTTTGAAGCCAATTTATATTCCTTTAAGGTACATTTATGCTAGATTGTGCTACTCATGATTGTTTTAAATTTAAACTAGGTCCCATTTTCTAGGAGGGTCCTCAGAATTTACGGTCAAACCTGTCTGGTGCTTGCCCTTCCTTACGGAGGGTTTCTCCGAAACAAACAAAATTTTCTGTCCCTGTTTCAATCAAAGAAAAATCTTGTCAGTTTAAAATGGGTGGTTAGTTTGTGGCATTCTTGATGAAAGTGGCCTCTCTGTTGTCGTGCTTTGCTTTGACTGGTTTCCCCGAACCGGCCAAGAACCGTTTGACTTTCTGACTGACTTTTATCCACATGATCTTGGATAACCCGAGTGTTCTATACCCAACTGTTGTGTTACATCTCTGACCCATCTATCTGAACCTCTACATCTCCCACGAAATTACTAAACCATTTCACCGATGGAACTTTCGCCGACCCTCTATATCCCCTTTCACATCATACTATCTCTAGCAATGCTTAGGTCGCGTCGTGCTTTGTGCAATTTTGGAAGTTGGTAGTGAGCTTTGAAACCCTTTCTTACTGACATTGAAAACATCTTAGAGAAATAAATCCAAAAGAAATGAAATGCAATGACTTTGAGAGTTAGGGATAAGAAAAATCCAAAATTGGAAGACTGTCTGAAGGGGAAAAAGAAAAGAGACTTATCTGAGTGGAGCAGCTGGTACCCATGATCATGACTTGCATTTCGGATTAATCGGCTCAATCTATCCAATCAATCAACTTTCAGTTGTCATACTTTATGCCCCGAGATCTCCAAAGCCCAATTTCTTCAACAAATCGCTGACCTTGTTCGGCCTGCGGTGCCCTGAAAGGTTTTCACCAAAAAACCTCTCTCATTTGTTCATCTCTCAATTCATTGTCGCCTTACGGTGCCTATGAGGGTTTTCACCAATAAGACTCTCTCATTTTAATTTCTCTCATCTTCCGTCTCCTTACGGTGCCCGCAAGGGTTTTCACCAATCAATCAACTTTCAGTTGTCATACTTTATGCCCCGAGATCTCCAAAGCCCAATTTCTTCAATAAATCGCTGACCTTGTTCGTCCTGCGGTGCCCTGAAAGGTTTTCACCAAAAAACCTCTCTCATTTGTTCATCTCTCAATTCATTGTCGCCTTACGGTGCCTATGAGGGTTTTCACCAATAAGACTCTCTCATTTTAATTCTCTCATCTTCCGTCTCCTTACGGTGCCCGCGAGGGTTTTCACCAATAAGACTCTCTCATTTTTTTCATTTTTCCTGCCTGGACTAGAGTGTTGCCCCTGATATGAATCACCTCAGCTTGCTCGACTTGGCATCTCTCGAAGACTGATCAGAAGGTCTTTCTTTGGACCGTAATGTGGGCTTTTGGATAGGGTTAGAAAGAAAGGGTATCAAAAAGGCTCAAAACAATTTAAATAGGTTCAAAATTACAACTTGTTGAATCAGATTTCCTACAACAACCACAACTTCTGCCCCAGTTTCTTTGCTTGGGGACTTTTGGATTTTTATTTCGATGGGACCGAACCGTGAGGCTGCCTACGTATCCTTAAAAGGAATCAGGTCAAATGTAGTTCATGTCATAGAAATTACTTTGTTGTTTTGTTGTTTATTTTTTCTTTTCTTTTTTCTCTTTCTCTCTTTTTTATATTCTCTTTTCTCTTTTCTTTTCTTTCCTTTACTTATCTTTCGCGCTTGCATTTCTGAACTTTACTACTGATTCCAAAAGAGGGGTATGAAAGGAAGGAAATAAATAAGGCTCGAAAGGGGTAACAAAGGATAAAGTGTTTAGATAGCAGAACAAAATGACTTCGTCATTCCAATCTTCAAAACATGCCCAGTATAAACAAACACAATTTAACCAAAGAAATCATACATAATATCTTTTGACTGCATCAGAATTGATAGTCATTTCTACACATTTGTCTTCCATATCTGTTAAATACAAAGCACCATTGGACAACACTCTCGTTACGATGAAAGGCCCCTGCCAATTTGGGGCGTACTTGCCTTTTGCTTCAGCCTGATGTGGAAGGATACGTTTCAATACTTGCTAACCCACTTCAAACTTCCGTGGGTACACCTTCTTGTTATATGCTCTTGCCATTCTTTGTTGATACAACTGGCTATGACATACTGTTGCCAATCTTTTCTCATTGATCAAACTCAATTGCTCTAGGCGGGTTTTGACCCACTCAACATCATCAATTTCGACCTCAGCGACAGTTCGAAGGGAAGGGATTTCAACTTCCGTGGGTATCACTGCCTTAGTGCCATATACCAACAAATAAGGAGTCTCACCTACTGAAGTGCGAACAGTAGTGCGATAACCCAACAACACAAAAGGCAACTTTTCATGCCATTGCCTGGAACCTTCCACCATTTTCCGGAGTATCTTCTTTATGTTCTTGTTGGCTTCCTCGACTGCTCCATTCGCCTTGGGGCGATATAGGGTGAAATTGCGATGCATAATCTTAAACTGTTGACATATCTCTTTCATCAAATGACTGTTGAGATTAGCACCATTATCTGTGATGATTACCTTCAGGATCCCGAACCGGCAAATGATATTTGAGTGCACAAAATCGACCACTGCTTTCTTGGTCACGGACTTGAAAGTTTTAGCTTCAACCCACTTGGTGAAATAATCAATGGCCACTAGAATGAACCTGTGCCCATTGGATGCTGCTGGTTCAATTGGTCCAATGACATCCATACCCCAAGCAACAAAGGGCCATGGTGCAGACATTGTATGTAATTCAGATGGCGGAGAATGAATCAAATCTCTGTGTACTTGGCATTGATGACATTTGCGTACAAAATTGATACAATCTCGCTCCATGGTGAGCCAATAATAACCTGCTCGAAGAATCTTCTTTGCCAGAACATACCCACTCATATGTGGTCCACAGACCCCGGAATGTACTTCGGTCATGATAGTCATGGCCTGTCTAGCATCTATGCATCTTAACAATCCAAGATCTGGAGTTCTTTTGTACAAAACCCCTCCACTGAAGAAAAATCCACTTGCCAACCATCGAATTGTTCTCTTTTGATCACCTGTGGCTTGTACTGGATATACCCCCATCCTGATATACTCCTTGATATTGTGGAACCACGGCTTACCATCAAGTTCTTCTTCCACCATATTACAGTAAACATGCTGATCACGGACCTGCAAAGGATCCATATAAGCCTTATCTGGATGATGTAACATTGATGCCAAAGTAGCCAAAACATCGGCAACTTCATTATAAATCCTTGGAATATGCCTGAACTCTATTAATTGAAATCGTTGACAAAGATCATGCAAACATTGTCGGTACGGTATGAGCTTTAAATCCCGTATTTCACATTCTCCTTGAATCTGGTGCACCAGAAGGTCCTAGTCTCCCAAGACCAAGACTTCCTGGACACCCATGTCTACGGCTAACCTCAAACCCAAGATGCACGCCTCGTACTCAGCCATGTTGTTAGTACAATAGAAACGAATTTGAGCGGTAATAGGGTAGTGATGCCCTATTTCAGAAATAAGCTCCGCTCCTATCCCAACGCCTTTCATGTTAGTAGCCCCATCAAAGAAAAGTTTCCACCCTGGCTTTTCAACCTGTTCCACCTTATCAATGTGCATTACCTCTTCATCAGGGAAGTAAGTCTTCAAAGGTTCATATTCTTCATCCACCGGGTTCTCGGCCAAATGGTCAGCCAATGCTTGGGCTTTCATCGCAATCCAAGTCACATAGATGATGTCAAATTCTGTTAGCAAGATCTGCCACTTTGCGAGCCTCCCTGTAGGCATAGGCTTCTGAAAGATATACTTTAGCGGATCCAAATGAGAGATAAGGTAAGTAGTGTAAGATGACAAATAATGTTTCAACTTCTGTGCTACCCAAGTTAGGGCGCAACATGTCATTTCCAGGTGCGTGTACTTAACCTTATAAGATGTTAACTTCTTGCTGAGATAATAGATGGCCTGCTCCTTCCTACCAGTGATGTCATGCTGACCCAACACACAACCAAATGAATTATCCAGGACCATCAAATACAGAATCAAAGGCCTCCCCGTTCTGGTGGCACCAACACATGTGGGTCTGACAAGTATCCCTTTATCTTATCAAATGCTTCTTGACACTCATCTGTCCACTTGACCGCAGCATCCTTCTTCAATAGTTTGAAGATAAGCTCATATGTTGTCATAAGCAGAGCAATAAACTTGCTGATGTAGTTCAACCTCCCTAATAAACTCATCACCTCAGTCTTGTTCCTTGGGGGTGGCAATTATTGGATAGCTTTTATCTTTGATGGGTCCAATTAAATACCTCGTCGACTGACTATGAATCCCAATATTTTTCTAAACGACACCCCAAATGCGCACTTGGCAGGATTGAGCTTAAGATTGTACCTGTGAAGCCTTTGGAAGAACTTTCTCAAATCTCTGACATGGTCAACTGCTTTCTAGACTTTATGATTACATCATCCACATAAACCTCAATCTCTTTGTGTATTATGTCGTGGAATATGGTCGTCATTGCCCTCATGTAAGTTGCCCCAACATTTTTCAAACCGAAAGGCATGACCCGGTAGCAGTATATTCCCCATGGCGTGATGAATGCCGTTTTTTCTGCATCCTCCTCATCCATTAGGATCTGATGATAGCCCGCATAGCAATCCACAAAAGACCCAATCTAATGTTTGGCACAATTATCAATCAAAATGTGGATGTTTGGCAGTGGGAAGTTGTCCTGACTTTCCTTGTTGAGATCACGGTAATCAATACACACTCTGGTCTTACCATCCTTCTTTGGCACAGGCACAACATTGGCTAACCAAGTGGGATACCGCGTGACTCGAATGACTTTTGCATCGAACTGCTTTGTGACCTCTTCTTTGATCTTCACACTCATGTCAGTCTTGAACTTTCTCAACTTCTGTTTGCCGGGAGCAAATGCCGGGTCAGTGGGCAATTTGTGAACCACAAAGTCAGTGCTTAGACCCGGCATGTCGTCATATGACCATGCAAAATATCTTTGTACTCAAACAATGCTTTAATCATCTCTTCCCTGAGTTGCGGTTCAAGATAAACACTTATCTTAGTTTCTCTGATGTTATCTGGGTCTCCTAAATTGATTTCTTCGGTATCACTCAGGTTGGGCTTGGGTTTTTCTTCAAAATAGCTTAATTCTTTACTAATCTCTTCAAAGGCCTCATCCTCATTGTATTCTGATTCATTATCACACTCTATTTCTTGAATTATTATTTCAGAATTAGATTGGCTTTTAAGACCGGGACGAAGATTCCTCATGCATGTCATGTCATTGAAACCAACATGAAAAGAATTGTACAAGTAAGAAAAGAAAAACAAAAATAAAACTATGAGGAATGATGAAAAAGGGAAATTACATTTCATTGAAATCAAAAGATAACAAGGTTTATACATCCAAACGGACGGAACATAGAATCTGAATTACAACCCTGGAATAATCCAGATAAACTGAAAGAAAATCAAAGCAAACTACCAAAACTCCTTTCGGGTAAGGAGATGAGTAGCTTCCTAATTGTTAATCTTTGCACTGGGCCCGACAAATTGCACATCTGCCTTGCTGGAACCTTCTCCAACTTCCACCATGTTTACATCGTCGAACAACCTTTCGAACCTTTCAATCAACTCTTTATCAAGACCAACCACAGAACTGGGAACTATTTTTACTGGGCGCTTCTTGGTGTCAAGTTTGACAAATGATCTAGAGAGACGTGGGACCGATTTTGGGAGGACCCGTGCCCTTTGTTTCGATTTTCTGGCTCTTTTCACGTCTACGACTGTGGGCTTGAATCCCAAACCAAATGTATCCAAGTTTTTGGGGAGAAACACCGGTAGTACCATACCTTGCAGAGATGCACCCAAACCCTTACCAGGTACAAAACTATTTTTCAACATTTCAAAAGCCACTATGATTGATGCGGCGGTTACCCTTGGCATTGGAACGCATTTCCCTTTTGGAATTTTCTTCACTGATACTATGTCAAAAACCTGATAAACCCAAGGTCCCTTGTCGTCTTCAACCTCAATGAACGGAACAATGGCATCACTGGGAACACACAAATTATCTTTGTCGTGCACAACGGTTTCCTGTCTATCCCATTCAAACTTGACCATTTGATGCAGAGTAGACGGGACTGCTTTGGCAGCATGAATCTAGGGTCGACCTAACAGCAGATTGTAGGAGACAACCATATCCAGCACCTAGAATTCCATGGTGAATTCAACTGGTCCTATTGTCAGTTCAAGGACTATATCACCGACTAAATCTTTCCCTCCACCGTCAAATCCCCGCATGCAGATACTGTTCTTATGAATCCTTTCATCATCCACTTTCAACTTGTTCAGAGTGGAGAAAGGGCAAATGTTCGCACTAGAACCATTGTCGACCAATACTCGGGTAACCATGGAATCTTTGCATTTTGTAAGATAGAGGGCTATATTGTGCTCAATACCCTCCACAGGCAACTCATCATTAGAAAACGTGACTCTGTTTACCTCAAATATCTTATTGGCTATCTTTTCCAAATGGTTTACTGAGATTTTGTCAGGAACGTGGACCTCGTTCAGGATTTTCATCAAGGCCCGTCAATGCTCGTCTGAATGGATTAACAATGACAACAGTGAAATCTAAGCAAGCGTCTTCCTCAATTGCTCCACAATGGAATAGTCTTGCACCTTCATCTTTCTCTAAAACTCTTCTGCCTCTTCTTCAGTTACAACTTTCTTCACTAGCATTGGGTTATCTTTGGAGGTTTTAGCTTTTCTTAACTCTTCGGGGGCAAAACATCTCCCTGACCGAGTCAATCCATGGGTCTCATAGACTTCTTCTTTAACTTATTTTCCTTTGTAAGTCACTTTCACCCGTTCATAATTCCATGAGATAGCCTTGTTGTTGACTATCGGTAACTAGGTTACAGGTTTGATAATGACAGGATCTATGCGGGCACCCTCCACAATTACAACAGGCTTGTTCGCCACCCCTGGCACAACCACTTTTGTTTTTTCTTATTTCACTGCAACATCACTTGAGGACCCCTTTTTGACTACCGCAAATGGTTCACTATTTGTCCCACTCAACTTGATCACTGACATCTCGCTTGTTAATTTTTCAATCGGCTTTACTTCACTGGATCGGATCATCATGATGGTCTGCGAAGGCTTTTTGGGCTCCCCTTCTTTATTCACTATCTCGATCATGTTTGTCTCTTGATGGGTTGGCAACGAGTTCTGGTTGATATTGGGCACCTTCGGATCTTGGACTTCAATCCGATTTGTATCAATGAGCTCTTGGATAGCATTTTTCAATTGCCAGCATTTCTCTATGTCGTGCCCCGGAGCACCAGAACAATATTCGCAACTTACAGAATAATCAAGATTTCTCGGGGGAGGATTTGGCAATTTTGACTTGATCAGCCTCAACATATTCAATTGTCTCAGCCTGTGGAACAAACTAGTATAGGACTCTCCCAATGGAGTGAAGGTTTTCTTCCTCTACAACATCTCGTTCTTAAATGCTTGATTGGGCCGGAAAGCTGGTCTAGTAGGGTTTTGGTAGGCTCGTGGGGGTGGGTAGGCATTTTGTGGAGCTGGACAGATATTTTGTGGGGCTGGCGCACGCCATTGTGCATGGGCGGGGGGTTGGTTGTATGCTTGGGTATGGTGGATAGAAAAATGAGGGTCTGGTGGTGGGTAATAGTGTTGGGGTAGATTATACGGGGTGTGGGGGTAGGTTTGGTAGTGGGGTTGAGGCTGATTATAGTGGTGAGATGAGACCCTAGGTCCGAACCAAGCTCCTGAATCAATCGTTGCCACATCCCCTTTCTTCTTCTTTCCAATTACTCCCCAGTTCCACTTTGAATGGCTTGGGTGGTTGCCTTAATAGCCAAATAGCTCATGATTTTGTTTGACTTAAGTCCTACTTCTACCATATCGCCCATTTTCACCACTTCATTGAATGACTTGCCTACAGTTGATACCAGATAACCGTAGTAAGTAGGTTCTAAGGCTTGTAAAAAATAATCCACCATTTCACTTTCTTTCATTGGAGGGTCAACCCTTGCTGCCTGTTCTCTCCACCGAAAACCATACTCCCTGAAGCTTTCATTGTGCTTTTTCTCAATCTTTGTCAAAGACAGACGATCCGGAATAATCTCGAGATTGTACTGGAAGTGACAAGAGAATTCTTGAGCTAGATCATCCCATGTATACCATCTTCTATGATCCTGCCGAGTGTACCACTCCAGCGCCGAACCACTCAAACTTTGACTGAAATACGCCATTAGTAACTCGTCTCTCCTGCCAGCTCCCCTCATTGTGCTTTTTCTCAATCTTTGTCAAAGACAGACGATCCAGAATAATCTCGAGATTGTACTGGAAGTGACAAGCGAATGCTTGGGCTAGATCATCCTATGTATACCATCTTTCATGATCTTGCCGAGTGTACCACTCCAGCGTCGTACCACTCAAACTGTGACTGAAATACGCCATTAGTAACTCGTCTCTCCTGCCAGCTCCCCTCATTTTGCTATAAAAATCTTTCAAATGCACCACCGGGTCTCTTTTACCATCATACAAATCAAACCTGGGCATCTTAAACCCTGCCGGCAATTGAACATCTGGGAATAAGCATAGATCTTTGTAAGCCACGCTTACCTGACCTCCCAACCCCTGCATGTTTCTGAATGACTGCTCCAAGCTTTTAACTTTTCTGAACATCTCCTCATGTTCGGGATTCTTTGATGGTTTCTCAGTTTTCACAAGGAGATCAAAATGAGGAGTGAAGGAGTAAGGTTCTGGAGCCTTGAAAGTGGGCTCCGGGGGGTAATATTGGTTATTGTGGGCATGGAATAAGGGCTTGCTGGAGGATCTGTGGAGTGTAGCGGGTGGGGGTGCCACGAAGACAGGAGTGGTTGGTAGAGGAGGGTATGGAACTGGTTTGGGTGGTGGAGTTTGTGGTGTATGGGAGGTGGTGCTCTAGTAGTGGTGGTAAATGGGAAAGCTCGAGGATGAATCGGTAGCAGGAGGTTCCTGAGACTGAGCCAATGGAAGGACGAAGGCAGGGTTGGCGGGATAAAGTGGTGGTGGGTGCCCTTTTACCCATGCTTGATACATCTCGGCGATCTGTTGTTTCAACTTATGCATCTCTTCTTTCAAATTGACATCCGACTCTTCCCCCTCCCTCGAAGGATCGATAACACTTGCATCAAGTTCTTGGTTAGCCATGATCAACTTGTTTTTGGATAGGGTGTTGTATGGGTGAGTTGCCAGAATGCCAACAAACTAACCACCTTCCTGTACTGATTATCAACAACAAACTTGTTAGCAGTTAGAGCTTAACAGATAGGCGATCGCACATTTGGGGAATGTAATGCACCTAAGCAGTTAACCATTTCTATCATGTATTTGATCGGTTTCTTGCGTCATCCCGGCTTTTCTCTTATTTCTATTCGCAACTTCTCTTTTTCTCTCTCTTTTTTTTTCTTTTTTTTTTCAATCCCGCCTTTCTTTGCTCAATTTCTCTTTATTCTCTCATTTTCTCTCTTGTTTTGCCATTGTTTCCTCCACATTTTCTTGTTTTCTTTATTTTCCCTTTTTTATCACTCTTTTGGGTTACGATCAAATCCTATGTAGATTGTATACGTATCATGACCCCGTATGAATCAGACCAAGCGTAGTTCTGGGAGATAAATGTAAAAATAAATAGTAAAACATTTGGGATTTTCAAATTTTTCATAAAACTAAAATGTGTTGATTACAACGACCCAGCCTACCGAAATTTAACCATGAAAGCCACAGACTCAAAAAGGAAACTAACAGACTCCAACAAAAAGAAAAACATAGACTCAAAAACAAACTAACAGACTTCAATAGAAAGAAAAACACAGACTTGAAAACAAACTAACAGACTCCAACAGAAAGAAAATACAGACTCGAGTGAAATCATGAATACATTAATGCCTCAAATGCTCCTGGGACTCGTGGGACATTATTCGGTCTCGCCACGAGCCTATGCACGAGATCCCCTTGCAACCGCTCCAAATCACTCATTATTTGGCGGGCAAACGTCATCACTGCAGCTAAGAAAGTGGTACGAGTCATGTCCTCGCACACTTGGCATTTCACGACAATGTAGTCAGCAATGGCTCTGATCCTCTCTCGGATTCTACCCTTTTCCTGAAGCAAACGCCCGACCTACTGATTCCGGGCTTCCAACACCTGGGTGTCGTGATGGTTTTGATTTCGCAACTGTTGTATTTCTTCCTCATCTGAGCCATCAAATCATAACAATGTTCCCTGTCAGCTTTAAAGTCCTTGGCCTGTTTGGCTGCCTCATTCTTAAGGGTAGTTACTTTTCTTTTCAGATTGGTGATTGTTCCTTCATATTTTCTTTTCATTTGTTGCACAAACTATGCCCACCCTTTTGCATTTTTTGCCAATTGGGTCCGGACTTTCGCTAGACTGGCCTCAGACTTTTCTAAGTCATCTTGACACTCAAGGGCTTTCTTCCCCAGACTGTTTATAAGCCTTTCATCCGCTCGGCTTCTTTCCGGGTTTCTAGCAGCTACTCTCATCTTCTGGATTTGTGCTTTGAGGGCTTCATTTTCCTGAGTTAGCCTTTTCTTTTCACCTTCATCTGCGGCCGCCTGGATACTGTTGCCAAACTTGAGGTCCCTAATTTGCCCTTCTAACTTACTTATTTTAGCCCTATAGCTTTCTTCTTTTGCTAACCAGCCCCACTGCTCTTGCGAGTCGTTAATGAATTACTGAACATGAGCTCTCTTAGCAGGTCTCTCGGGGATCTGGAACCTTTTGTCGAACCAAATAACGTACTTGGAGTCTACCTCTCCTCTAGCCAAATCCCAGACCATGGTTTTAGGTTCAAAAAATCTGCATTGATTCCACACCTGGCGAAGTCTTCCTTCTGAAAATGTGGCCTTTGGGCCCAATTCTATGACATGTCTACTCAAATCCTCGTCTTGGGGAATGGTTTGAAATCTGCCCAGTTGGCGCAACACCCTGTGAGGAGCATACGACTAGATGCTCCGGATGCCCATAAGGAGAAGATAACACATTTCAGCTGACATGTACACTGCTTCGGTAACAGGAAGCCATCCGAATGCCCACTCAATTTTATCGACAATCAAAGAACTCAAGATTGTAAACCAAGCCTCAGTACCCTCGGGGAAGGCAATACCCGCCATTCAGCTTCAAATTCTTCGATGCATTTCAAACCGGCCATACCGTGGTTCATATATCCGACACGGTGGCAGAGATGCTCCTGTATCCACAATTGTAGTAGTAAGTTGCAGCCTTGGAAGAACTTTCCCCCTTCCCGACAAATAGTCAAAGCTCGGTAAATCTCAGATAAAATCAGGGGAACCAAGGTACCATTAGCTCTTTTGATTGCAATATCAACCATTCCCACGAGGCCTAGTTCTATGTTGTCATCGTCTCGTGGACAGATTACAGTGCCCAAGAATGCTACTATAAAAACCAAACCTCGCCTTGCCTCCCACTTATCTTTATTTCTGGCATGAGTCAAACCGGTGTTCGGTACTTCGAAACCTTGGGGGTTACCATATCGTTGATACAAGAAATGAGAAGTGCAATACCCTTCAGACAAACTCACATCCTGAACGTCCCGGCTAATACTCAACATGGCGAGAAATTTATGTGGAGATACCGGTCTTGGTGACATAGGGTAAAGACTTCTAAGGTTTCCACTGAGGCCGGCGTAACCCGCAATTTCCTCTAGCGTGGGTGTGAGCTCGAAGTTAGAAAAGCGGAACACATTGCGAGTCGGATCCCAAAAAGGTATCAGGGCTTCAATCACGTCCAATCTTGGCTTGATGTTCAAAAGTCCGATAAGGCCGCCCAAAACCTTGACCACGGTTCCTCTACTGCCTTTTCCTAAATCGTTCCACCACATGTGGAGCTGTAAGGGGATCTCTTTAAGAGTTGCGAAGGGTTCATTTTCATCTGTGTTCATCCTGCACATTTATTAAGGTGATTTTAATTAAGAGGAAAATTATGACTCATTTTGACTTAAGAAAAAGTTATCACTATTTTTCAAAATTTCATAAAAATATCCGGCTTTGCCAATACGGCCTTTCAGCACTTCGAGGAAGAAGATTTTAAGGATGTATTTTTTAACCGGCCAAAACCTTGAAAAATGACCAAAGGTGGCTGTTCTTGCAAAAACGGCCTTCCGATACCTTTTTTGGGGGGGCATACGCCTATTTTAGACAAGAATGGCATCACCTTGCTTATTTACAATAAAAAAAAATTGTTCTTTTTGGGCTATTTTTGCAAAAGGAAAGTTGGACCCGATGGGGGTTGCCTACGTATCCCACATTCCGGTGAGAATCAAACTAGCGGAGTTCGGGCAGATTTGACGAAAATAAAAACCAACTTTTTTTTTAAAACACAAATTTCAAAATTTTGGCAGAGTTTCAGTATATTTTTGGACACTGATTTTTCAAAAACAAGTAATTATATCTCTTAGCCCTTACATTGACTTTTCTTGTTTTAACTCTCCTCTAATTATTCATAAGCCGGTCAACATGCAAATCTGAAGCAAATAAATGCACAAGTAGCAAGTAGGATACATCAGGATGGTCTTTTCATTTCGGGTACACCTGTCCTAGACAGACCCAACCCCTGTGTTGAGTCTCCAAAGTCAAATGCACGTGATGCAAACAAACGTTCCTACTAGGGATCCGGCATGAGGCTTTGTTTATACTAGGTTTAAAACTTGGTTTATTGTTCTAGACCTGGCTTACCCGAGCAGACAACTCAAGCCGAGGGGGGGGCAGCGTACCGGAAATACAGAAGCTTCACCGGCTTTGCAACTTGTCCGAACTTCATTCTAAAATTGGATAAGATTCTAGACAGAAGAGAAGTCACACGAAGTTCACCCTTCTCAAATGATTTAGAAGACTCAAAGAGAAGAAAAGTTTCGTAACAGTTTATATACAGTTCATTGAATATCAAAGCGGTAAAAGCAATATTTAGCACATTAGGCTCAACATGTAAAATCAGATAATAAATAAAGCCAACTATAACAATTATTCTAAGCTCAAATTCTAAACCCTGAACCAGAGATTCTGGGTTCGATCCCCAGCAGAGTCGCCAGAGCTGTCACACCTCCTTTTTCCTACACCCCCGTAAAGGGGTATATAAGGGAGTTTTTTCCAACATAAAGTAACAATCGAAACGGAATTATTTATTTAAAGATCAGAGTCACCACTTGGGATGATTTATGGTGTCCCAAGCCACTGGTTCAGAATCCCGAATCGAGGAAAGATTAACTCTATTTTTCATTCCGCGAACATAGAAATCTGGGTAAGGAATTCTGTTAACCCGGGGGGAAGGTCTTAGGCAACCCCGGATTCCGTGGTTCTAGCACGGTCGCTTAACTGTTATCATTGGCCTAATTATCTTATTTTAAAACACTTTTAAACCTATGTGCACTTTACTTCAAACCGCTTTTAATTATTTAAGGAAGATTTTAACGTCATCTAAAACACGTCTTTGGACCACACCACATGAAATGCACGTGCAGTCCGAGACATATTTTATTTAACGTTATTAAGATTTGGATTTGGGTCACATGAAATGCACACCCGAGTTTAGGAAGGTAATTTTAAATTACGCGCCTAAAGCAACTACGCATTTTCAACTTTGCGAGGGCCATGAAAATTTAACTAAATGGTGCACCTCGATTTCTAAGGATTCAAGTATTAATTAAACGAGGGCCATGCATTTTGAGATTTTGTTTGGCACGGCGCACCTCAAATTTATTTCAGGAGAATTCAGTAATTAAGGAACGAACTTAAAAGGGATTCTAATTATTGCAAACTAAAGTTTGATCCTACTTATTACTAATAAGAGTTTTATTAAAGACCAACTAATTCCAAGACGAATCGTTTCAACAAACAGCCACTATCCGAACCTATTTGAACGAGTCCAACTTTTAATAAAGTGGACGCCCAAGAGCATGTAATATGCAAACCGTCTCTGCTGCTTTGAACACCATAACTGGGCCAGCTTTTAGCCCACTTTTCAGAACCAATGTTTGTATAAGATCAATTAAGTACCAATCAACCCAAAAAAATCATGTGAAAGAATGAAATTGAACTAGCACTTAATTCTGAGTTTTGATTACTAGCTTGGCTTCCAATTTCATATGACATGCATTTTTAGTTAAACCCACATTGAGAAAAATCCAACAGTAACCAACAAACTTTCAGTCTTAATGGAGAAGCCCAAGTAGCCAAGGCATTCTACTTTCTTTTACCAAAGATCTCAAAGCCCAGACTCAAGAGCCCAAATATCGCCAAGGTCAAAATCAAGGAATCAGACTCGAGTTCGAGTCCCTATCAGCAGCAAAATGCTAATTGCACTTTAATATGATAAATTTCCCCACTCCCCAATAACTGGAACATACAGAAATTTCAAACACATGCTCGACTTTAACTATACTGATTTTGTAATTAACGAAATATTTATGCAATCTGAACTTACAAACACAACCTGAAACCTAAAATCAATTAACTCTTCTAACAATAATAAAGCCCAGGTAATTAAAACAAATAGAAATCAACAAATACTGAATAACAGTCCAATTATAGTTTCAACGTAGGTCTCAATGTTCACAGCACAACCTTACTTTAAGCATGCTAAGACAAGGAAATTGAACCCACAGGTTGAGTGAGAAAGAAAATAAAGAAGGAAACATCTGATAAAAACAGAAATCTTCATTTTTCTTCAAAACACCACATGAGCCAGTCCTCCATGTTTAAGATCAAGAGTATGTACCTGGTAACAAACAACAAAACAAAAGGAGAAAAACTGAGTTGAGATCAGAACAGAAGCAGCAACAGTAACAAATTCAGATAGAGGGGAAAATCACAGCAGAATCAGCTCAATGGAACAGTAGACTTAAAACCAGACAGCTCCCAACATAAGCTTTGAAATCCCAAAAACTCATACCATTTTTCACTCAAATGCAAGAATTTATGGTTTTCAAGGGTTCTAGCTAATGGGAAAGATCAGAAATCCAGCAAACAAACCAAATTTGAGCAATCTCCAACCAAAAATGCAGGGAATTCAGTATTGCTTTTTAGAGTCAGCCGTTTCCATTTTCAGGTCTTTTTTTCAATTTTTGTTTTTGCTAGTGAAGTAAAGATGCATTTATAGGCAAGGTATTAGGGCTGCAGAAATGAGCTAAATTTCGCACCTTAATCCTTTTCAAATTTTTATTTTTGCCTAGATACCCTTAGTGTAAAAATCAAATTTTTAGCTAGGTCCCCACCTCAACTTCCAAGAAGCTTCCTCAATCAGTTAATCAAGATTCCTTAGGCCAAATTTCCTGAACTAACCCTCAAACCCCTGAAAATTACCCATGGGCCCGGCAGAAATATGGGTCAAATTGACCTAATTCGAAGTGTTGATGGGTCTGTGGAAACGCAATTCAACTCTCTATTGGGCTCTTTGATTTCTAGGAACCAAATCAATATGAAGAAAAACCCAAAACACCCAAGTGTTCCAAGTCAGAAACTTAAAGACTCGAAATAAAAATGGGCCCAAAACAAGAACGAAAAATCAACCTATCCAGACTTGGAAACAGAACCCAAATAATAATCAAACACAAACCTAAATCTAACATGCGGATACAAATGGTGAAAAATGAAAAAAAAAACAGAAAATAAAAGAAAAAGTATAAGAAGATGAGAGAAGAACACAAAATACCAAGAGGTAAAGAAAAATACCTAAGAATCTCGGACAAATAAGAAATATAGACTGATGCTTTGAAATCTTCAACTTTCGGCCCAATCCGAGATTAATCGTGTGTTCTTTATCAAAAATACACGAATAAAGTCAAAACGGACCTAAAATCTTCAATGAGAACCCGAGTTGGAAATTTGGGGTTTTAGGGTTCATCTTTTGATCTAATATTCGAGAAGTTCGGGCAAGATTCGAGGCAAACGGAGTGAGGATTTGGAATGAGGGGGTCTTGGTGGTCATGGGGTGTTATTTTGGGAGTGATTGGAGGTGGCGCCGCTGGGCTCGAGGCGGTGGAGAATGGTGGCGGCGTTAGAGCTCATGGTGAGTCTCTGAGAGGTGAGGTTCGAGAGAGACGAGTGAGCTAGGGGGGAAGATTTTCTGACATTTAAATACCAAAACCGAGTTAGTTCTGGATCGTCTGATCAACTAAGATCAATGGTCCAGATCAACATAATTAAAACGGTGTCATTTGGACTGTTGGGGGGGAAGGACCGGGTTAAGGGCGGGTTTGGGCTCAATTTGAAAGGGTATCAGGGCAAGAATGTTTGGGCCTATGGAATTTTAAACCAAAATGGCCCAAAACCAGGCTTCTCATTCAATTTCTCTTCTTTTTTCAATTTCTTTTAAATTCTTTTCTTTTTTCCAAAATTAAAAATTAAATCCTAATACAAATTATCAAAACTAATTAGATTAATTGCTCCAAATAATATTTACAAACAACTAATTAATTGCCAAATTTAAAGTTTAAAAAATTAAAAATGCAAAATGAGTCATTTTCGTGATTTTTCTATTTTTGTAACACAACTAAATTATTAATTAATCTAAAAATATATAAAATTAAATCCTAAATGCAGATGCAACATATTTTTGTATTTTTCATAATTTAAACAAAATTAAACATGCGCAGACAAATGCAAACAATAACAAAAATGCTACGAAAATCCACGAAATTGCAAACAATGGAAAAAATTATTTTGTTTTGAGTTTGTGGGAGTAATTCGTATAGGGCAAAAATCACGTGCTCACATTATGTTAGAATTTGACATATGTTAAACTTTTTTTTGTTGAAATTGTGTTATATTCTTTGTTCCAATTTACTTGTTTTAGTAGCATTGACTCACGTTGCATATTGTTCATTTTTTACTTAGAACTGATAGATTAATTTTGTCAAATATTTGAATAATGTTATGACATATATTTATAAATATTAATTTATTTTATCAAAAATGCATTCCATGATGCTCTTATAAAACGTATGTTTTTAGTTTTTGTAAGCAACTAAACCAAATATTATTAATTTGAAAAATATATATAATTTTTTTTTACAATGTTAGTTATAAATATATGATTACTAATTAATATTTATTCACGAAAAAATAAAATTTATTATTTTTGTAACTGTGTGTTTTGATAATTAGTTCATTTAAAATTTAATGTAACTGTGTAATTACACTTGTGCAACCAAATAGTAAACTTGTAATTACACTATGGCAAACAGACATGTCGTCATAATTATAATATTGTGTAATTACTAGGTTGTATTATACTACCCTAGTAATTATACCAGTTCCAATTAGCTGGTGGCTTTCCATAACACACCCTAAATTGAAATTTCAGAGTAAACAAAAAAGATAAAATAAATCATAATATTAGTACCACATCGAACATTATTAATGATTTGAATTCTAAATTAAAATTTTTAATTACAGTTCTGATCATCCATAAAGCTAGCTTAAGCTGCATTGTGTTTAAAAATCTATTTAAAATTTAAAGAAGTATAAAAATAACAACGGGACCAATTTATACTTTTTGAATTAAGATATTATACATAAGAAATGAATTTTATAGTTAAAATAAAAATTACACCAACAGACAAATTTCCTAATAAATCCCAAGCCCCAACCCGAATGTTTTTAACCCATTTCCGTTGGTAGCTAGGAAAGTATTGTATGTCTTAAACCCATTTCCGTTAGTAGATAGGAAAGTATTGTAGTATATAAAAAGGTGATGCCCAAAGGGTGAAACAAGAAAAAATCATACATTCTGCAATACAGTTTTAATTTCTAGGAAATGATGAAGGAACAACATTCAAATAACGAAAAGCTTGTTACTATTCTCAGCATTGATGGAGGTGGCATTAGAGGCATAATACCAACCACAATTCTTGAGTTTCTTGAATTTCATCTTCAGGTAAGACTTCATATTTTTAACTTTGGATACATTTGTGCTGTTTTTTTCTTTTATTTCCCCTTAGTTTCCTTTCTAAATGTTATGTTTACTACATTTCATCAATAATTACTACCACTATATTACATGGATCTTGTTTTAGAAGTGTGGGTTTCAGAACTAGAACTCTGAGTTTTTGTTTTCAGCAAGTTACATACATGTTTTGCTTTTACACATAAATTTACAAGTTCAACATTTGTATGATTGGAATTGGATGGTAAAGAAGTAGTACATGTTTAGTGCTTACATATAGTTTACAAGTTCAATATTTAGATCAATGGTGGCTCAACAAATTTTGTGACATAAAGCTAAATTTAAGTAAGAAGCCCTTTTAAATTCACATGGGAAGAGTTAATTCAAGTTAATAAGATAGCTAGCCATATATTTGTAATAAGTTAATTTGGATCTTGTTATAAAGAATATTATTTGCTACTGTAATAGCTTTAGTAGTTTAATACAAAGTTCTAAAATATTTCTATTGTTAAAAAATAGAGACAATCTTTCCATCTATCTTAATGAAAAAATTGTACTTTTTAATACGAATTTCAATTTTTTCTAAGCCAAGGCCCTAAAATTTTGGGGCCTAAAGCAAAGGCTCAGCTAGCCTCATTGGATGATAGGAATTGGAAAGAAGCGGGGCTCGTAGATTACTTCGATTAATCGCAGGAACGAGCTTAAGTGGTTTGGGTCAGGCAATGTTTAGACAAAGAGGGACATCCTCTTTTTGTTGCTAAAGATATCATTCTCTTCTATCTTGAACACGGTCCTAAAGATTTTTCCACACAGAAGGTAAAATCACTATGTAAATTAGCAGTAATATTTTAATCACTTACTGTTTATATCATAACGATTGAAGTTGGGGATTGCTTGGATCAATAAAGAAGATGTTGAAATGTCTGGTGAGACCAAATTAAACTATAATGGAAAATATATTCACAAAGTTATACAGGAGAAATTAGGCGAGACTCGATTGCACCAATATTATTGTTCCAATTTTTGATATCAAGAATTTGCAACCAGTAGTCAAAAAGCTTTTTCTAGTGAAACTAAAATTAGACTGTTCCTTATCTGTACTTCCAAAAGAGAACCTCATTTACTTTCTATTAAGGCATCAATTGGCTAAGATTGCCTTAACAGTCTTCTACTAAAGACTTTGCTACTTTCTGAAGTTTCAAGATAGCCACATCGAGCCTTTGATCATCATCTTACTCCTTGTAATAGAAGTTCACTTCTTTTGGTCTTGGAGTGCATTCAATCGATGAAGTTATTGGGGTTGCCGCTTGCTCAGAATCTGGAAAAACAACTTTGGCATCAGCTCTTTCTTTGAGCCTCTCTTTCAATGCTTTGTACAGCACGTTTTTTTTTTCATGTTCCTTGAGCCGAGTATCTATTGGAAACCACCTCTCTGCCTTTATAGGATAGCAGTAAGGCTGCATACGCATGGGATTAAATTGGATTTATTGTTGTTGTTGTTGTGGTTGTATATGCTAATATGATCCCCGGTAAGTTGTTCCCCGGCAGAAGATCCAATTGACCACACAAGTCTGATAGGCTATTGTTAGCTCTGATTGATGCTGCTCACCCATTACAAGATTGTTTGGTAATTCATCACTGCATCTTATAAGTCCCTGCCTTGGCTTGAAATTTGAATATTGTTGACAGTTTTTTTCTCTCGACCCAAGGACTAACTTAAAGCATAAGATTGACTTGGTAACAGATGCTATTTTCATCCATGCATTGAGAGGGAATGAAGATTAATGAATCATAACCAGTAAGTCAAATCTACAACCGCAGACAATATACTGTTCTCATTTATTTCCTCCCAAAGAACCTGGCTACAACAATGCCTAGGAATTTATCTAATAAGTGAAGAATGTTGAATATCTATACTAATGATAAAAGACTCACGCTTTGGTGATCCAGGCCAAAAAAAAGCATCTTGAGCAGTCTAACATCACAAAAAGCTCAAGTTCTATGCAATGATCAAGGGCGAATACACCATAGTAGGTAGCTTTCGGTGCGGATCATAAACTTATACGTAAAACTTCACTAAAATTGTAACAAATATTAGACATGAACCCCTAACTTAAAAAATATAACGGGTTCAATGCTAAAAATCTTAAAAGCTGAACCCATAAAGTTTAAATCTTGAATCCGCCTCTGGCAATGATAATGTATAAAATTTTTGACCTATAACAATCTGCTATATTTAGTTAGCTTGTATTGTCAATACATGTTAAGTTAAATCACATCACAAAACCAGCCAGAGCAAATTAAAAATACAATCCTTGTCAAATTAGGGCTATAAATTAGTAGAACGCGCTGAGCTAGATCTTCTCCTCCTCCCGCGCTTTTGCATGCGCCAAAATAAGAGGAACAGACCTAATAGTATTGGCAAAAGTTTCACAAGAATAATGACTGAATAAGAGAACTGTGTGCATTCATCAAATATAGAAAAACTAGAAATGTAGCACTAACCAATTATGGCAACAGTTGCTGGCACAAACCAGTGACTAGCAACCAGAATAGCCATGTCAATCTGCAGTTCAGGATAATGAAACAAAGCTATTATATCTGTTTAAAAGAGGTTTCATAAACAAATGACTAGTGATTACTAAAAGTTCTTACATCATTGTAAGCACGTGATTTTTGACCCTCCCCGAGGATTTTCACATTTTTAGCATGAATATGTGAAATTGGGTCTAGTATAGCTATTTTAACTATTTTTACTTTATTTCGTTGCAAAAAGAAAAATTTTAAAAAATATATATATAAATTTTAGTTTATGTATCCCTCATAAACTTGAAAAAATCAAAAATTGCACTTTATTTTTGTACTTTATATAATTTCGAAAATTACAAAAAAAAATATAATTCTATTAAGGTTTTGTAGTCATTTTAATTTGGAAAAAATACAAAACATATTACCTCATATTTTATCTTAATATTTAAAACGAAAATTACAAAAAATAGTTTCATTAATATTTTGTAGCTATTTTAAATCTTGAAAAAATATTTTAAAAAAAAAGATATAGTTTTGTTTAAATACTAGTCTTATTTTTGGTAGTTATTTTGCTTACATAGGACTAGTTAAGCAACGTGTTCCTATTTCTCGGGTCCGGGCAAAAGAATAATATTCGGGTTCAAACTACCCGGTTTTAGGCCTAATTTCGGACTTAGCCCATAATAAACCGTGTCCAGGACACATGGGGAACCCCACCACGCGTGGGGGACATAAGTCTCGAACCCCACCACGCGTGGGGCTCATTTTTCTTGACAAGCCCATGCTAAATACACGGACAAACACAAAGAGGACAGGGAGGAAAAACCAACGGACTTGGGATTTTTTTTAAAAAAGGGAGTACTGTACATCTTCTTCTCAAAAAGAGAAGAAGAAGAACTCTACTGAACGAACCCTACTTCCCCGCGTCCAAAACCATCAACAAACCACCATTGTTGTCCACCCCCGACTCCTCCTCAACCCGTCACCTTCCCTGGCAGCCCCACCATCGTCAACCTCCAGCCCTCCGTTCACCTCCTCGTCACCACCAAACAGACCCCAAAACCACCGTCAACCTCCCAGCTGCCCGTCAACAAACCACCATTCCCTCCGTCACCCTCACAACGAAAACCCACCGGCAAACACCATGTCCGCAACCACTCCATCACCACCCAAACGCCACCTCCATCAGCTTCACTAGCCCCACGTCCAAACCCACCAGCAACCATCGTCGTCCCTGCCCTCTACTCCCTCGCGACCTACCAATCCAAAACACCACCATTAAACCACCCCGTCACCTCCCGTAAAACCACCACCAAACCCAACGAAAACCCTAGCAAACAGGAAACCCACCATCGTTCCACTTTCAAACCGCCCCGGACTTCTCCCTCCCCGTCTCACCATTACCAAACGACCCCTCCATAGACACCTCCATCAACGAAACCAAAAAAAACAGCTCCCTCCATCTTGTCCGGCACCCACCACGCCTCAGTTTGGTTCGCGCAGCAACTGCTGCTGCCTCCCGTCACAACCCAACACCACGACCAACAGTTTCCCCCCGTCGTCAACCTCCAGAACCAGTCCGCCATTTTCAGTCCAACGTCGTCAACCTCCAAACAGTCGTAGCTGCGTTTCCGAGCAACGGTGGGTTGCTTCGATCCTGCTTGGCCGAGTTTTCTGTTTTCCGTAGAGGTCGACTTTGGTTCGTCGAGGTCCGGTACGTCGAGGTGTTGTCCGAGGTTCCGTCGTTGTTCTTCGGTCAGAGAGGTCCGGCTTGAGTTCCGTCGGAATCGTGTTTGTCGTTCTGAGTTTGTCGAGGTGCAAAGGTTAGTAAACCTCGATGTATTAGATAAATAAACTTTACGTTGAATGTTTGAGATGCAATATAAAAATTGGTATGGAAATTTTCTGCCTATGTTTCATTGTCTGCATTTTGGTTCATTTTCATGTTATGTTATTCTTGTTTATTTGATGTCGTTTAATTAAGTTGGACTAGTCGTTCTATGACACAAGTTTGACGTTAATCTGTTCGTCCTTTCCTTCGGTTAGGTCATTCGAAAAAATAGTATTAGTGCAGGCTGTTACTACTACCGAAACACTCATTTACTAAACTCCTTTTATTAAACTTCTAACAAGTCATGGGATTTTAGTTGTAAATAGGCTATAAGGTTTAGTATTGTTAAAGGCATAAAAATGGCATCCCTTTAAAAATATAAAAATAAAAATAAATAATAATAAAAAAAATAATAAGTAAAATGAGACGAGCCTCGCCAAATAAAAGGGACAAATTGCAGGGCCCTCTAAGTGTATATATTAAATACTTAGATTCCGGGACGGGTCGTTTAGCAAATTTCACGGCCCTCCCCAAAAAATAATAATGCGCTAGTTGCTTTAGGCGCGCCTTTAATAACGTTATCTCCCTAAACTCGGGTGCACATTTATGTGACCCAAATCCAAATCTCAACGAAATCGAAATGTGCCTCTAATCACGGGTACATTGACTGTGACGTGGTATGAGATGCATTTCCATGACGTTGCAAATTCCTTTTAAAAAATAAGCATGAGATGAGCCTCGCCGAATAACAACACAAATCGTGGGGCCCGCAGTAAATATTTGTTTAAAATTACTTAGAATTCAGGAGGGTCGTTTAGCGAATTTCACGGCCTCCGCAAAATAATAATGCGCTAGTTGCTTTAGGCGCGTCTTTAATAATTTAATTTTCTTAAACTCGGGTGTGCATTTCATGCGACCCAAATCCAAATCCTAAAACATCAAATAAAATATGTTTCGGATTGTGGGTGCATTTCATGTGACACAGTCCAAAGATATATTTTAAGCGATGTTCACATTCCTAAAAAATAATGATAATAAAGCGGTAAAAGATAAAATTTGCACATGGTTCATAATTGTATTAAAAATCAGATAAATAAGCCGAATATAACAGTTGAGCGACCGTGCTAGAACCACGGAACTCGGGAATGCCTAACACCTTCTCCCGGGTTAACAGAATTCCTTATCCGGATTTCTGGTACGCAGACTGTAATATAGAGTCATTCTTTTCCTCGATTCGGGATTAAAATTGGTGACTTGGGACACCCTAAATCTCCCAAGTGGCGACTCTGAAATAATTAAACCAATCCCATTTCGATTGTCCTTTAATTGGAAAAAACTCCCCTGCGCCCTCGCGGGTGCGGAAAGAGGAGGTGCGACAGCTCTGGCGACTCTGCTGGGGAAGAAACCCAGAACCACTGGTTCAGGGTTAAGAATTCGAGCTTAGAATAATTGTTGTTATTTGGCTTTATTTATTATCTGATTTTTACATGATATATGCTTAATGTGCTAAATGATGCTTTTACCGCTTTAATATTATCTGAATTGTGTATATAAAACTGCTACGAAACCCTTCTTTCTGAGTCTTCTGAATTTATGGTGTACACGTGCGCGTGACCCACCTTTCTGTTAAAGTCATACCAAATAAGACGGAGTTGGGACAAGTAACTAGGCCGGGCAGACTTTCGTGCTCCCGGTACGTTGCCCCCGCTTCGGCTCAAACTGTCCGTTTGGGTAAGCCAGGTCTAGAACAAATACCCAGGTTATGAACTTAGTATAACAAAGCCACATGTCGGATCCCTAGTAGGAACGTTTATTTGCATCATGTGCATTTGACTTAGGGGACTCAACACAGGGGTTGGGTCCGTCTAGGACAAGCAACCTGAAAATAATAGACCATCTTTTGGCATCCTATGTGCTACATGTTGTACTTATTCAAGGGTGAATGGGTCGTTTGGCGGACCAATAATAGTTGCGGACAAATAACACACCTTGTTAGGTTGATCACATTTAAATAAGAAGGCCGCACGTTTTTCCAGCATGATGTTATTTTAATCAAAGCATGGGGAACATTTGTGGAATCCAAGAATTCTTGGAATTCCCTATGTCCCCCACGCTTGCTTTTTGGGAAAGCACATGGGGAACATTTGTGGAATCCAAGAAGCCTTGGAAATCCACTATGTCTCCCACGCTTCATTTTGGGAAAAGCACATGGGGAACATTTGCGGAACCCAAGAAATCTTGAAATTCCCTATGTCCCCCATGCCACATTTTTGAAAATATAATAAATATAAAAAATAAAATATATATGTATATATATATATATATAAATAAAAAAACGTTGAAAAATTCAAAAAAAAAGATTTTGTATGTTTTCATCATCATCCACAAGTTAGAAATAGTGGAAAAGAGGAAAAAATAACAGTTTATAAATGTGAAAAAAAACAAATGTCCAAGTAGTGTCGAAACTCTGCCGAATTTTTGAGAAAAATATATGTCTTATTAGTTAGTTTTATTAACAACAAAGGAAAAGTAGAAAAAAAATCATCATTGTTTTGTTTTGTTTTTCAAAAAAAATAGTTTGTCTTGCCATAAAAAAAATAAAAATAAAAAAGGGTCTTGTTTTAAAAATATGTTTATTTATTTGTTTATGAAAATGCTGAAATTATAATAATCCAAAAATACTTTCCATTATTGATTTCTTTAGAAATTCTTTCTAATTGTTTTAAAAAAAACATGTATATATAATAAAAAAATCCGAAAATATTTTGATTCTTTTTCAAAATTGAAAAGAAAATTCAAAATCCAAAAAAAACATTTTGAGAAGCATTCCTTTTATTAAAAGCAAAATTCCGAAAAATATTTTCTTCTTCTTTAGAATAAAGAATAAAAAGAGCAAATGAAAATTCAAAATATATCTTAGCAGTGTTTCTTTCAAAAAGAAAATCAATCAAAAAATAATAACAATACTTCCTTTCTTATTTTGAAGTAGTTCTTTCACAAATCTCAATTAAAAAAAAAGAATGTGTTAGTTCATTTTCTTATTCATTATTGGCCCGAACTACGCGGGTTTGATTCTCACCGGATGTGAGATACGTAGGCAACCCTCATCGGGTCCAACCCCACCTTCTCAAAAAAAAAAAAAAAAGAAGGAATGTTTTATGTTTTTCGTTAATTTGTTTGTTTGTTATGAATGAAAAATAATAGTCTATTTGATTGTTGTGGGAAAAATAATAAAAACAAAAAATATATATATAGAAAATGGAAAAGGGTCCTCTCAAAAATAGTTTATTCGCCCGAACTACGTGGGTTTGATTCTCACCGGATGTGAGATACGTAGGCAACCCTCATCGGGTCCAACCCCACCTTTTGCTAAAATAGCCAAAAAACAAATAAATAAAAAATATATGTCAAATTTTAATTTTGTCATAAAGAAGTCAGGTGACGCTGTTTTATCAAGACATAGCCGAATGTTCCCGAAAGGGACGCCGGAAGGCTGACTTTGCATAAACAGCCACCTTTGGGTCATTTTTTAAGACTTGGTCCAGTTGACCCCCACAGCCTTAAAAATCTTCGTCCCCGAGACGTTGACAGGCCGTGTTTGCAATATTGAGTTTCCTATTTTTGAAAAACAATAAAAGAGTCATAACTAAGTCAGGAGACTGTTTGTCATAAACAGCCGAATGTTCCCGAAAGGGACGCCGGAAGGCTGACTTTGCGTAAACAGCCACCTTTGGGTCATTTTGAGATATGGACTCACACAGCCTTAAAAATCTTCGTCCCCGAGGCGCTGAAGGGCCGTGTTTACAACGCCAAGTCTTTTATTGTAATTCGAAAAGAATTGAAAAAAAAGAGTCAACGGTCAGGTGAATACCGTTTGAATTTTGTCATAATAAGCCGAGCCAGCTTCGGCCGCATCTTAAACCGTTCTTGCCGAAATAGCCTTAGAGTATCTTTCAGTTGTCGAAAGGTTATTTTCGTAAAAGAATGGACAAGTTTTAAAGTGTCTAAATAATCCTCCCCGGCCTCGAAATTCATGTGAAAATTGGAAGGGGCCACATTTGCAAAAATAACTGTTTGGTTGCATTTGTCGAACAGAGAAAGGGAGCTAGCCTTTTGTCTTTGAGTTTATAAATCTCTTGATTAGAATAATGTGGGTTGCTTGAGTTTCAAGTTTGTAGGTCATCTTCAAACCTTTGAAACTCAGTTTGTTCTAATATGAAGATGGAAAAATGTTTACTGTTGTTTATCTTTTATTGGGCCGAACTACGCAAGGTCTGATTCATGCGGGGTCATGATACGTAGGCAATCTCCATAAGATTCGACCACAACAAAAGGAAAAAGGTGGAAAAAGAAAAGGAAAAAGCAAAATGAAAAAAAAAGCAAAAAAAAAGAGAGAATGAAAAAGAAAAAAAAAAGAAAAAAAAGAAAAATGAAAAAAGACAGAAAAATGAAAAAAAAGACAAGAAAAACATCAAAAAGAGAAAAGAAAAAGATGTTGTTAATAATGAGGACCGACTGAGTCCATTCTAACCTGTTTGTTTCGCAAATAAAGTTAAGGTGGTTGGTTTGTGGTAAGCCGAACAATGACACTCAGAGTCCTTCACTTGCATCTCATGATACACACTCTGCGGGGATTGGGCTGATAGCAGAAGCACTCAAATCCTATCGGGGAACTTATTGACGGAGGTTGATGATATTGAAGCTGGCAATGGTCTTGACAATACTAATGCAAAGCTCAGTGGCTAAGATGCCAAGTTTGATAAAGTGGGAGGACGCTCCGTTCCTTGGTTAACAAGAAAGAGAAGCTGGTGGTGGCTTATTTTGTTGTCATTTCTGTTGTCCGGGTTATTCTTAGAGTTGTAATCCGAATATTTTCTGGCGTCAAACCTTCTTATCTTTCCATTTTGTCATATCAGTTTGTTTAAGTTTTGTCGAGGTTGTGTTAGGATTTTATTTTGGTTGTTTTGTTTGTTTTATTATTCAAACCATTTCGCCGGTAGTCTAATGCAAAGCCGGTCTTTTGTTAAGTTCCAGTCGTCTTTTTGTTTAGTCCTTTTATCATTTCGTTCAATGCCGATTCTAGGGACATGACATGCACCCAGTTTGGGCCTAATCTTAAAAGTTAATCATAAAACCCTGGGAAGGTGATCAAAGCATTCAAAGGAAATAAGAACGGTTTGGGATTATTTGAAGCCCGAGTCATGTGGAACTGGGGCAAGTTAAACACAAAGAAAACCGTTAAAGAAAGATTCGCCTAAATTGGCATGAGGGTCGTTCATAATAATGAGAATGAGAGTGTCGCCCAACGGTGCTTTAGAAGTGACAAATGAACAAACAGATGTTGAATATAATTGTCAAGTCCAGCACCATCAGAAGAGACTACAAATTTAAATTGTGTTGTTTGCACTTGGCATGTTTTGAAGACCGGAATGACGAAGGCATTTTGTTCTGCTACCCAAACACTTTATCCTTCGTTACCCCTTTTGAGCCTTATTTATTTTTCTTTCATACCCCTCGTTCGGAATCAGTAACAACGAAAAAAAAAAGAGAAAGAAAGAAAACAACAACGAAAAAAAAGAAAAGAAAAGAAAATAAAATTGATAACAAAGAAAAAAGAATCAAATGAAAAAGAGGAATTGGGAACTACGTTTGACCTGATTCCTCAAAGAGGATACGTAGGCGCTTCACGGCTCGGTCATAGTTTTGAAAAATGAAAAAAAAACAATTAAAATATCCCCAAGCAAGAAACTGGGGCAGATGTTGCGTTTGATGTAAATAAATCTAATTCCGAAGGTTGTAATTAATAATCCAAAATTAATGCATTTTTGAGCCTTTTATACCCTTTCTTTCTAGCCCTATCCAAAACCCACATTACGGTCCAAAGAAAGACCTTCTGACCAGTCTTCAAAAGATGCCAAGTCAGACAAATGAAGAGTCTTACCGGCGAACATAACATTCTGTTCCACAGCAGAAAGGACTCTAATCTCCAGCAGAAAGAGTCATACCGGCGACACTCCAAATCCCCAGCTGGAAAGTGATACAAATGAGAGAGTCTTATCGGTGAAAACCTTCACAGGCACCATAAGGCGATGAAAGCTGAGAGAAAACCAAAATGAGAGAGACTTGATAGTGAAAACCCTTCGGGCACTACAAGTCGAATAAGATTGAGAATCAGAGGGGGAATCGCCAATGGAAGATCTTAAAAGATGATTGACGGCAGAGGATAGGCCACATACGCATGTCATGGCCATTAGAGTCGGTATCTGCGTTTGATAGGTTTTTATTTATAGTTTCTTTTGTAAAAGAGTCATCGTTTCCTTTGTCTTTTATTTTGTTTCTGTTATCTTTCTCCTTTCATAAAAAATTTTCCCCAATAGAGTCTGTCCGGTCAGAACAAGTATGAAATGACTTCAAAATATGCCATCAGCTTTCCAAGATGAGATCTGACCAGTATATCCAAATGGTATAGTCGGCGAGGAACAAGCGCGAGGCCAGTGTCAAAAAAGATATCCCCAGCAAAGGGAATTGACAAAAGGATTGACGAGCGTCAAGAGAGATATCCTTGCCAAACCCAAACCTCAAAGGCCAAGGCCCAGGAACAGAGCAAGGAGAGCAGTGAGCATAATTTGGCGAAATCCATACTAGACTAAAAGGTCGGGGAAATGCCAGTTTCCAAGCTATGCCACAAAAGAAGAGGGATATCCCCCAGCAGGAAGGGATTATCCCCAACACATAAGATCATCCCCAACAAGTTGCTGAACGCAGAGCAAGGAAGGAGAAAGGGAAAGCCATCCCAGTAGGAGTATCACAACCAACCACCATGTGTTAAACTAACAAATTTTGTTTGATTTGAAGCAGACAGCGGAAATGGCATTGATGCCAGAACTGCATGCCACAAGGGGTATTATCAAACTGGGGCAGAAAATTTTCCTTCCATTTAGAAAATTTTCTGGAAGTCAGGTACCCCCAGCTGATAGCATTTTACCCCCAACAGGTAAGTAAATCAAGGGAGGTAGTCTTTGAAGGAAGAAGCTATGCAAAAACAAAACAAAAAAGGAATAAAAAAAATAATAATAATAATAATAATAATAAATGGGGAAGGTAGAAAAGGAAAATTCATCCCAATCCCCAGCAAGTATTCGAGGTAAGACATTTTCAAGTCTTAAAGATATTTTGGGTTCGTCCGCCCTCAAATAGGATATGTCGGGTTCATCCGCCCTCAAATAGGATATGTCGGGTTCATCCGCCCTCAAATAGGATCTGTCGGGTTCATCCGCCCTCAAATAGGATATGTTGGGTTCATCCGCCCTCAAATAGGATATGTTGGGTTAATCCGCCCTCAAATAGGATCTGTCGGGTTCATCCGCCCTCAAATAGGATTTGTCGGGTTCATCCGCCCTCAAATAGGATATGTTGGTTTCAGTCTTTACTTTTAAGTGTTGAAATTGGGAGCCCGCCCAGATAACAGAGGCATACATTCAGTTTTTACTTTCAAGTGTTGAAGTTGGGAGCCCGCCCAGATAACAGAGGCATACATTCAGTCTTTTTGTGTTGAAATTGGGAGCCCGCCCAGATAACAGAGGCATAAATTCAGTCTTTTTATTTTCAAGTGTTGAAGTTGGGAGCCCGCCCAGATAACAGAGGCATAAATTCAGTCTTTATTTTCAAGTGTTGAAGTTGGGAGCCCGCCCAGATAACAGAGGCATAAATTCAGTCTTTACTTTTCAAGTGTTGAAATTGGGAGCCCGCCCAGATAATAGAGGCATACATTCAGTCTTTACTTTTAAGTGTTGAAGTTGGGAGCCCGCCCAGATAATAGAGGCATACATTCAGTCTTTTATTTCAAGTGTTGAAATTGGGAGCTCGCCCATAATAACAGAGGAATACATTCAGTCTTTACTTTTAAGTGTTGAAGTTGGGAGCCCGCCCAGATAACAGAGGCATACATTCAGTCTTTACGTTTCAAGTATTGAAGTTGGGAGCCCGCCCAGATAACAGAGGCATACATTCCACGTCTTTACCCATAGGAGATGCATTTCCTCCTAAGTTTGTTTTAGTTTTACCCATAGGAGATGCATTTCCTCCTAAGTTTGTTTTAGTTTTACCAGTGGGAGACGCACTTCCTAAGATAAGTTTTACCAGTAGGAGACGCACTTCCTAAGACATGTTTCACCAGTAGGAGACGCACTTCCTAAGTTCAGCTTCACCAATAGGAGACGCACTTCCTAAGAATAGTTTCACCCAGTAGGAGACGCACTTCCTAAGAACAGTTTTTCCAATAGGAGACGCACTTCCTAAGTTTGTTGTACCCAATAGGAGACGCACTTCCTAAGTTCAATTTTGCCATAGGAGACGCACTTCATAAAGTCCAGTTTTACCATAGGAGACGCACTTCCTAAGTTCAGTTCTACCAATAGGAGACGCACTTCCTAAGTTTATTGTACCCACAGGAGACGCACTTCCTAAGTTTCAGTTTCACCAATAGGAGACGCACTTCCTAAGATATGTTTCACCATAGGAGACGCACTTCCTAAAGTTCAGTTTCACCATAGGAGACGCACTTCCTAAAGTTCAGTTTCACCATAGGAGACGCACTTCCTAAGTTCATTTCACCCATAGGAGACGCACTTCCTAAGAATAGTTTCACCCAGTAGGAGACGCACTTCCTAAGAACAGTTTTTCCAATAGGAGACGCACTTCCTAAGTTTGTTGTACCCAATAGGAGACGCACTTCCTAAGTTCAATTTTGCCATAGGAGACGCACTTCCTAAAGTCCAGTTTTACCATAGGAGACGCACTTCCTAAGTTCAGTTCTACCAATAGGAGACGCACTTCCTAAGTTTATTATACCCACAGGAGACGCACTTCCTAAGTTTCAGTTTCACCAATAGGAGACGCACTTCCTAAGATATGTTTCACCATAGGAGACGCACTTCCTAAAGTTCAGTTTCACCATAGGAGACGCACTTCCTAAAGTTCAGTTTCACCATAGGAGACGCACTTCCTAAGTTCAGTTTCACCATAGGAGACGCACTTCCTAAGTTCATTTCACCCATAGGAGACGCACTTCCTAAGTTTAGTTCTACCAATAGGAGACGCACTTCCTAAGTTCAGTTTTACCATTAGGAGACGCACTTCCTAAGAATAGGTTCACCAATAGGAGACGCACTTCCTAAGTTGATTTCACCAATAGGAGACGCACTTCCTAAGCTAAGTTTTACCAATAGGAGACGCACTTCCTAGATCCATTGTACCAATAGGAGACGCACTTCCTAAGAATAGTTTCACCCAGTAGGAGACGCACTTCCTAAGAACAGTTATCCCCAATAGGAGACGCACTTCCTAAGTTTATTGTACCCAATAGGAGACGCACTTCCTAAGTTTATTGTACCCATAGGAGACGCACTTCCTAAGTTTATTGTACCCACAGGAGACGCACTTCCTCAAAGTTTAGTTTTACCCGTAGGAGACGCACTTCCTAATCGAGATTTTATTCATAGGAGACGCACTTCCTAGTTTCTAGTCACTGAAGTTTTCACCCTTAGGAGACGCACTTCCTAGTTTAGCTCATTCCGATTCAACCATAGAAGACACACTTTCTAGTTTGAGTCATTGAGGTTTTTATTTTAGCAGACACATTTGCTAGCAAGAGTTTTGGTTTTACTCATAGGAGATGCACATCCTAGCCTAGTCTTTAGTTTACTCTCATCATTGCATCAGTAGTGTAAGTGAGTTACAATTTTGCTAACGACTCACATACTGGGTTAGGAAATTTTGTTTGTCTTGTTTGTTTTGATTGTCAGGGACCCGCCTGTAGAACGGAGGTTGTTGCGTGTCGAAGATAGAAGAAGTCAGGAGTCCGCCTGTAGAACGGGGAAACATTTTTCAAGATCAAGCAGTGACCCACTGGAAAGCAGAAGGTTACAACAAAAATCCCCAGCACTCAATCCAAGATAGAAGCAACAAGAAGCTCGCCCCAAGAATGCAAGTCAACAGTCTGGGATGATCAACAGAAGCTGGTCACCAAAAAACAAAACAAAAACAAGAAGAAAAAAGAGAGAGAAAAAAAAGAAAAATGAAAAGAACCTAAATTACGGAAGTGGAGAACAAATGTGGTCTGCTCAAGAACTAGCACCTACAACTAGCAAGTATCAAGGTTCAGATCCAAAGTCTGTATGAAGCACCATTCAAGACTCAAGACCAAGTTTCAGAAGACTTAAGAGATAGGAATCCTTGTAACTAGTAGCTGATAGGCTTAGTTAGTCTTTTTCAGTTTTCATTTTTGTTGTAATGACAGGACCGCGGACCGGAACCTCAACGGAACGGCACCTCGATCGGCTCTTCACCTCGGTACACTTCACTATCTCTCTCATCCCGAACTACACGTGGCCTGATTCCTGTATAACCAAGGATATGTAGGCAGCTCAGATACCAGGGCTCGGTCACATTCCCTCCCTTTCCTTAAGTGTAGTCCGTCCAAGTAATGGTCGGGTCAAAAACACGTCTAGTCGTTCTTTGTCGGAAAACTCTTCGTGTTTCCAGTCAAAGAGGGGCAGCTGTAAGCACGTGATTTTTGACCCTCCCCGAGAATTTTCACATTTTTAGCGTGAATATGTGAAATTGGGTCTAGTATAGCTATTTTAACTATTTTTACTTTATTTCGTTGCAAAAAGAAAAATTTCAAAAAATATATATATAAATTTTAGTTTATGTATCTCTCATAAACTTGAAAAATACAAAAATTGCACTTTATTTTTGTACTTTATATAATTTCGAAAATTACAAAAAATATAGTTCTATTAAGGTTTTATAGTCATTTTTAACTTTGAAAAATACAAAAATATTACCTCATATTTTATCTTAATATTTAAAAACGAAAATTACAAAAAATAGTTTCATTAATATTTTGTAGCTATTTTAAATCTTGAAAAAATATTTTAAAAAAAAGATATAGTTTTGTTTAAATACTAGTCTTATTTTTGGTAGTTATTTTGCTTACATAGGACTAGTTAAGCAACGTGTTCCTATTTCTCGGGTCCGGGCAAAAGAATAATATTCGGGTTCAAACTACCCGGTTTTAGGCCTAATTTCGGACTTAGCCCATAATAAACCGTGTCCAGGACACATGGGGAACCCCACCACGCGTGGGGGACATAAGTCTCGAACCCCACCACGCGTGGGGCTCATTTTTCTTGACAAGCCCATGCTAAATACACGGACAAACACAAAGAGGACAGGGAGGAAAAACCAACGGACTTGGGATTTTTTTTAAAAAAGGGAGTACTGTACATCTTCTTCTCAAAAAGAGAAGAAGAAGAACTCTACTGAACGAACCCTACTTCCCCGCGTCCAAAACCATCAACAAACCACCATTGTTGTCCACCCCCGACTCCTCCTCAACCCGTCACCTTCCCTGGCAGCCCCACCATCGTCAACCTCCAGCCCTCCGTTCACCTCCCCGTCACCACCAAACAGACCCCAAAACCACCGTCAACCTCCCAGCTGCCCGTCAACAAACCACCATTCCCTCCGTCACCCTCACAACGAAAACCCACCGGCAAACACCATGTCCGCAACCACTCCATCACCACCCAAACGCCACCTCCATCAGCTTCACTAGCCCCACGTCCAAACCCACCAGCAACCATCGTCGTCCCTGCCCTCTACTCCCTCGCGACCCACCAATCCAAAACACCACCATTAAACCACCCCGTCACCTCCCGTAAAACCACCACCAAACCCAACGAAAACCCTAGCAAACAGGAAACCCACCATCGTTCCACCTTCAAACCGCCCCGGACTGCTCCCTCCCCGTTTCACCATTACCAAACGAACCCTCCATAGACACCTCCATCAACGAAACCAAAAAAACCAGCTCCCTCCATCTTGTCCGGCACCCACCACGCCTCAGTTTGGTTCGCGCAGCAACTGCTGCTGCCTCCCGTCACAACCCAACACCACGACCAACAGTTTCCCCCCGTCGTCAACCTCCAGAACCAGTCCGCCATTTTCAGTCCAACGTCGTCAACCTCCAAACAGTCGTAGCTGCGTTTCCGAGCAACGGTGGGTTGCTTCGATCCTGCTTGGCCGAGTTTTCTGTTTTCCGTAGAGGTCGACTTTGGTTCGTCGAGGTCCGGTACGTCGAGGTGTTGTCCGAGGTTCCGTCGTTGTTCTTCGGTCAGAGAGGTCCGGCTTGAGTTCCGTCGGAATCGTGTTTGTCGTTCTGAGTTTGTCGAGGTGCAAAGGTTAGTAAACCTCGATGTATTAGATAAATAAACTTTACGTTGAATGTTTGAGATGCAATATAAAAATTGGTATGGAAATTTTCTGCCTATGTTTCATTGTCTGCATTTTGGTTCATTTTCATGTTATGTTATTCTTGTTTATTTGATGTCGTTTAATTAAGTTGGACTAGTCGTTCTATGACACAAGTTTGACGTTAATCTGTTCGTCCTTTCCTTCGGTTAGGTCATTCGAAAAAATAGTATTAGTGCAGGCTGTTACTACTACCGAAACACTCATTTACTAAACTCCTTTTATTAAACTTCTAACAAGTCATGGGATTTTAGTTGTAAATAGGCTATAAGGTTTAGTATTGTTAAAGGCATAAAAATGGCATCCCTTTAAAAATATAAAAATAAAAATAAATAATAATAAAAAAATAATAAGTAAAATGAGACGAGCCTCGCCAAATAAAAGGGACAAATTGCAGGGCCCTCTAAGTGTATATATTAAATACTTAGATTCCGGGACGGGTCGTTTAGCAAATTTCACGGCCCTCCCCAAAAAATAATAATGCGCTAGTTGCTTTAGGCGCGCCTTTAATAACGTTATCTCCCTAAACTCGGGTGCACATTTATGTGACCCAAATCCAAATCTCAACGAAATCGAAATGTGCCTCTAATCACGGGTACATTGACTGTGACGTGGTATGAGATGCATTTCCATGACGTTGCAAATTCCTTTTAAAAAATAAGCATGAGATGAGCCTCGCCGAATAACAACACAAATCGTGGGGCCCGCAGTAAATATTTGTTTAAAATTACTTAGAATTCAGGAGGGTCGTTTAGCGAATTTCACGGCCTCCGCAAAATAATAATGCGCTAGTTGCTTCAGGCACGCCTTTAATAATTTAATTTTCTTAAACTCGGGTGTGCATTTCATGCGACCCAAATCCAAATCCTAAAACATCAAATAAAATATGTTTCGGATTGTGGGTGCATTTCATGTGACACAGTCCAAAGATATATTTTAAGCGATGTTCACATTCCTAAAAAATAATGATAATAAAGCGGTAAAAGATAAAATTTGCACATGGTTCATAATTGTATTAAAAATCAGATAAATAAGCCGAATATAACAGTTGAGCGACCGTGCTAGAACCACGGAACTCGGGAATGCCTAACACCTTCTCCCGGGTTAACAGAATTCCTTATCCGGATTTCTGGTACGCAGACTGTAATATAGAGTCATTCTTTTCCTCGATTCGGGATTAAATTTGGTGACTTGGGACACCCTAAATCTCCCAAGTGGCGACTCTGAAATAATTAAACCAATCCCGTTTCGATTGTCCTTTAATTGGAAAAACTCCCCTGCGCCTCGCGGGTGCGGAAAAAGGAGGTGCGACAATCATCCTTATAGAATGAACCCCAGTACTTGTTCTCAAGAGGGCCACCATTCATCCGAGCTGAATTAGATATTAACCAATCCGATATTTCAACAGTAGAATTTAGACCTCTACCCAAGTCATTGACAGGATAGGCGGGCAATCTGCGGTTCTTTCCCCTGGCCTGTAAATTGTAACCCTTACATCCCCATACTTCAAATCTTGAGTCACGCCCACAGATCAACTCCTTTTCAACAACACTAGAATACATAGAAAAATTCACATCGGTTCTACGGGATGGTAGCTTGTTCTTATCAACATATAGTGGTGTATTTTGTCTAACTGAATCTGAGAAAAGTACAGGATCTTTTTTATTTCTGCTAGTAAAAGCTAATATTTTCTTCAGAAGCCAATAGCAATCGGTAACCATATGGCTGTTATCCAAACAGTTAGAGTCCCCATATACTGCAACTCGACCCCCATCAACCTCCAAAAGACCAAGAATAGGTGAAACTATCTGCATTCATAAAATATATTGAGTTAGATAGGCGCTCAACTACTGCCTAGAAAATTGATAGGAATGCAAATATTATTGGCATAATCTTCATTGGATAATGTATATTTTTCCCAGTGTCCTTTTGTGCAATTTAAAGCAAGCAACAACAGACAATTATTTGTTTAAGATATTGAAGATCTATGTCATAACAAAAAGCATACTTCCTTTCAGTTACCCACCAACATAGCAGTACAATTATCAAAGCTTTATGAAATAAAGTCGATTTCTAGAAAACAACTTAGAGAGGCAGACAGTAGCGGAAGGGGGTTGGACTGACTGTAACACATTGTGTTTAATCTAGTTTAAAATGGAATAAAAAAGACAATACACACGTACGGAAAGCTAACTCACTTCAAAGTGCTTCAGCATTGGATTAGAGTACCCTAAAACACTACAGCCTCAAAGAGATACTCAATATCAGTTCAGGGATAAGCTAAAAGAGAGAAGTTATGGCAGTGTCATCCAACTCTTACTAAAGAATCTTGTGGCTTCTATGAACCTAAAGGCGAGGGATAGGCTAGGACAAACTTATTATGAACAGTCTTCTTAGCTCACCTTAGTCATGCTCTGAGCGGCCCTGCTCTCTGATCTATCCAGGAAGGGGAAGCGGTGCAAGTATCCACCGCTTGGGAACTTCAAAATATCAGTGACAGATGCATACTGATTTTGTTTATTGTAGAGGACAAAATCACCATTTAGAATTTTACCACCAAATGCAATCCCAAAGGTAGCCAAAAGATCATTCAGGGCAGGAACATTGGCACCTCCAGTTACTGGTGTCCACCAGCTATGGGTATTACCATCAAAGAACCTCATCTTTACCATTGCATTCACATTATACCAGTCAGCAAATACAGCTAGACCAAGACCTGAAGTAATGACATCATCACTAAACTTCTTGATCTCTTCAGGGAAGTACTCATCCTCGAGATCCACCAGGAGAAGCGTCCCATACTGCTTCGCATCAAAACACGTAAGAGGGGAGCCAAGAGTTTCGATATATTATCCAGCATCTCTTAGCATGTCGAACAGTGAATGAAAATTTGTATGCAGGTGATCTTCATGCCAGTCAAGCATGTCATTCCTAACATCCAAGGAGTCTATCGGAATATAACCAGGTGGATACTTGATATTGTGAAATTGATCCCATAATATCCGTGCAGATCTTTGTGGAGTAGGAATCACTTGCAGTTTCAAGTGCAGGACACAGGTGCTACTTCGATGACTCTTTTCTCCTACGGCTGGTGGGCTGTAGATTTTGACAGTTACATTGCCTTCAATTTCTCCTAAAAACTGGGCCCCTTCTTCTTTGATTTGCATGTGTAGTGCTAGAAAACCACTCCAAGGCCAAATGATATCTGAATAAGTAAAACGGATACTAAGAAGGTTACCTTCATCATTGGAAGGATGCCATGTAGGTGGGCCCTCGACATGACCAATTACACCCATTCCATTTAAAATAGTGGCATTAAAGATAACTGGCATTGCACCCGCATAAAGTGGTTGACGGCAAAATGGCCAAGAGTAAGGGCAATCAGTGTAATCAAGAACACTGGGAAAGATGCTTGCTCGAGGTTTATAGCTCTTCAAAATTTCATAGGACTCCAACCTGTCATTCACGTTGAAGGTTGACAAAAATATAACAATGCACTAAATATCTTTGAACAGCAGGAATAAATACAAAAACTCACAAATTAACCCTGCCAGCACCCTGCTCATATAAGTTGGGACCAGAAAGCTTAGCCGCTCCCTCAACCAGCGCTTGTTTGACACTCGCTGGATTTAGAATGTCCTTTCACTTGCTTTCAGGTATGATACTAACAAGGAGACATACTATGCCAGTAACAACAGGGCTCGCCACACTTGTGCCAGATAATCGTTTACAACGTGTGCTGATTTTGGATCCCATAATCTCACGCCCATATGCAACAATGTCTGGCTTTACACGACCATAACTGTCAAGGCACAGTACAGTTAAGAATCTATGGTTTGATAGACGAGTGTAATTATTTAACTGTTATTAGAAAAGCAAGATCCTAAAATATTCAAAGAAAAAGAAAGAAAAAAAAATGAAGCAAAGAACCATAATTTTGAACTTAATTCTTTTTCAAGAAAAAAAAGAAGCAACAATAACAACACCAATAACAAGCCCAGTATTTTTCCACAAGTGGGGTCTGGAGAGGGTGGGAAGTACGTACCCTTACCCCTACCCTAGAAGGACAGAGAGCTTGTTTCCGATAGACCCTCGGCTGGAGAATGGATGACAAAAATAATGGCAACAATAAGGAATAACAACAAGATAAAAATACTGAAGCCAAGAAAGCAGCTAAACTCTAGGTAATAATAGCAATCTATGAATAAAAGGATATCATACTAACACTGATGCTAGCGAACTGGGAAAGACAAAGAGATACGTTCGACTACCTACTAGCCTTCTACCCTAATTCTCGACCTCCACACCCTCCTATCTAGGGTCATGTCCTCAGTCAACTCCAGTTGCGCCATGTGTTGTAACCTCGCCCCAAGACTTCTTAGGCCTGCCTCTACCCCTCCCGATACCCATTGTGGCTAACCTCTCGCACCTTCTAACTGGGGTTTCTATACTTCTCCTCTTAACATGCCCGAACCATCTCAACCTCGTCTCCCGCATCTTTTCCTCCACCGAAGCCACTCCCACCTTATCCCGAATGATTTCATTCTTAATACCTAGTATGCCCACACATCCATCTTAACATCCTCATCTCAACTACTTTTATCTTCTGGACATGAGTGTTCTTGACCGGCCGACACTCTGTGTCATACAACATAGTTGGTCTAACTACAGCCTTGTAGAACTTACCTTTAAGTCTCATCGGCACATTTTTATTACACAAGACACCGGTAGCGAGCCTCCACTTCATCCATCCAGCTCTGATACTGTGTGTGACATCCTCATCAATCTCCACATTACCTTGTATTATAGATCTAAGGTACTTAAAACTACCTCTCTTAGGGATAACTTGTGTATCAAGCTTCACCTCCATGTCCGCTTCCCGGGTAACGTTGTTGAACTTGCACTCCAAGTATTCCGTCTTGATCTTGCTCAACTTGAAACCCTTAGACTCTAGAGTCTGCCTCCAAACCTCCAGCCTCTCATTAACACCACCCCGACTCTCGTCAATCAGAACTATGTCATCAGCAAATAACATACACCATGGCACCTCTCCTTGAATGTGTTGCGTCAATGCGTCCAAAAAAAAAAAGAAGCAAAGAGCTTAATTGTGACTTTTTTCTATTTCATGTTTACGGTTCATCTTTCTTCCTTTCCTTTTTTCCTTAGAAGCTGAGTGGATTGTACAAGAGGCATTCAACAGATGTCATGCTCCTATTCATCCATAAAGTTTTTGCCATTTTCACCCATCATTTTCCACTCAGCAGAATTTTACTCGAAGCATCACAACCATGGATAGAATAAAGCTCATAGAATGCTCGTTTGTTTCACAAGAGCTGATTTTTAAAGGCATCTTTTTTAAATGAAGTTGGTACATCCAACACACTCATTGACTTCCTATGTGGTCATATAGTAGAACACAACTTTAATACAGAGAAGGAGAGGGCAGAAAAATAAAGAATACAGACTATACTCCATTGCAAAGAGTAATACATAGCAAAGAAAGGAGAAAGAGATACCCATGAGGAATCTCCCAGGTACTCATTCCACGTGAAGAAAATGAGGCTAAATGATTACTTTGATCAATGGCACCAACACCAATAACATCACTTTGATCAGCAGGATTGTTAAGAGTACCATAAAGTGGTCCATCATTTCCAATAGCAGAAACCATGATAATATTGTTGGCAGTAAGCTCCCAAACCTAGCGGAAAATATTGATTACGTCCATCAATATAAAGCAACTATGAGGAGAGACTCCAGAGAGTAAAGGTGTTAAGACAAGTAGAAATAAGACTGAATATATGCATGCTAAGTTTAGCAAGCATGAGAAGAGTGAAGTTGAGGTAAGATTAGATAAGATTCCCATACCTAAAATGCACACAATTCAGATATCTAGACTCATTTTCCATGAAATTAGTATGATCCGTGAAGATATCACATCAAATTTGAATAGAATTGGTTGTAATGGAGGTGCGCTACAGAGGGTTATGTGATAAGAGGATACCTATCAAAGTTAAAGACAAGTTTATATTGGGGTAAATGTTTGGCTTTGTATTAAAGATATGAGCATCACCAAAATGCATATGCAAGATGGGTATTATAAAAGTTTCACAAGATAAGAAATGATCAAATTTGACAGAACATAAAGGATAAAATAAGAATGTCGTTTGAGATGGTCTCATCATGTCCTAAATAAATCTCCAAAGGCACTGGTCCTTAGATGGAAACCATGATGATTGGAGGTGCTAAAAGAGATGTATACCTAAAATCACATGGAAGGAAGTTGTCCCAAAAGACTTATAATCTCGTTGAATTCATACAGACTCAAAACAGAACACAACAGAAGCAAAAGTCTGTTATACGCGATATCGACTATTAAGAATCAAGGTGTAGTCATGCTAGTGCACTTACTTTAGGTCCAATGTCTACTAGGAATCTTTTTAGTCTGTCTGCACTTCTGAAGTTTGTATGTCAGTAGAAAAAGAACCTCCAGATTTATAGATATCCAAACTACTGAATCTTTGATGACTCCAAATGGAGCAGAATGGATGGTGAGGATTCATTAGCCAACCCAACTAGCTTGGAATTAAGGAGTAATTATTCGTGTTGTTGTACATCTCATCAATATAAAGGTGAAAAGTTCTGCTAATGTTGTTTCAGGTCCTGCTGAAAGTAATGTTAATTTCAGTGAAATGACAGGCTTAAACAACTCCGAATCTCTTTTACAAAATTGAGTACTAGATATAATATACAACCCTTGTGTTTAAGACATCCATGACATAGTTCAGCTTGCAAAATTAATAGATCTCATGAAACAAACGCCCCATTAAGCTCAAGAAAGCCAAGTAAAATCCATGCACTGCATAAGAAATATAAGATTACATGCTGCCAATTATAATCAAACTTCTAATACTTCCGAGACCACATATTATACAGAAACTTAGACAATAAGGGGTTATGGAACAACAGCAAGATCATTTCAATGCCTATGCTGTAGACAAAATGCAATCCAGTATCATACCACATAAAAACAATAAAGATATAAACCAATAGATAAGTGACCTCACCTTTTCCACAAAAGGGAGATCCAAATAATCAGGTCCACCTATGCTCAAATTCAGAACATCCATGTTGGTTGCAATTGCGTAATTAAATGCATCGAGAAACCACGATGTGTAAGAGACCTGCAATAAACTGAAGAGCCACTTCTTATAATGCTAAATTGGTCATTACAAGATTGATCTTTTTATTTCTAACTTTTTTATAGGTCGCCTAGCGTTGTCCTTGTCTGTAACAGTAGCTTTAGTACATGAGTTAGTGTTATTTATGTATTTTCGTATTCCTTGACTTATGTGATTACTTGTCGTTGCTTTCGTTCCGGCCTTCTAATTGCAATACTCAGTTTTAGTTTTGTTCCTTTGTATTTTTTGCTTCGGTTTTCTAATTGGTGTGCTTGTTGCTGCTCTTCCTTTTATCTTTCCTAAACCAAGGGTCTTCCGGAAATAACCTCTGCCTTCTTGAAGGTAGGGGTAAGGTCTGTGTATGTACTACCCTCCCTAGACCCCACTTGTGGGATTACACTGGGTCTGTTGTTGTTGTTGTTGATAATGATGGTGTCAAAGCAAAACTTGTCTCGACTATTCCAAGGATACCTGCAACCTCCCACTAGCACAGGTACCGGGTATCTCAACCCACCAAGGCTTAGGCAGATGGGTAGATATCACCTAGCATTTTTTATCTAGGCAAGGATTTGAACCATAGTCTCCAAAATTTTAACCCACTTCATTGAACGCTACCCAACACCCTTGGGTGCTACAAGATTGTTCCTTTTTGTGTGAATAGACTCTCTTTCAAACCCCAACATCAAGGATTCAAACCCATCGAACCCATGATGTGCGTCTAACTCACACATCACTTGTTGCGCTCTTACCACTACACCAAAGCCCTGGGGGTGAATACTCCATATCATCTTGATTGTCCTTACTTGCGGATATGGTTTGTAGCTACTGAAATCAATAGATTGCACAAAGCCAATGATAGGTAGCTTAATTGGAAAAACTGAGGTCCAAGAACGATAAGGTCTTGGCCTCAAAATCTCCATGAAAGGAAAATAGTATTTAATGTGTGCCTTATGTAAGTAATTTTGTTTTCCAATTTACTATTAGCAACACTGTTACTTGTTATAGTATCTCAAACAGCGCATACAGTTTTTATAATATTTCAAACTGCTTATACCTCCCCAATAGTGGGCTAATACTAAGTATGGGCTTCCTTGAAAACAAAATAGGAATTATAGATTGCACATAATTCGCAGACAAGTTCCTGGCTTTTCTAAAACATAAAAGTAAACAATGTCCTCCCTCCCCAATCCCCTGAAAAATAGTTGCAATCTTATCACTAAAGTCATAATAAGATGGCAGAAGAAATATTATATGTTCAATAACATAGCATGTAACATGGACTCCACCACTAAATCCAATCAGTGGGTTTGGCCGCTGGAAAGGGTATGAGAAAACTGTGTATATTTAGGTGCATATTCTTCCAAGATATTGTAGCTTAATGATGAGAAGTTAAAGCTAGCACAAAATAAGGTGCAGAAGCAGAACTTGTCATTTACAGAGACTAGGCAGTCTAAAGTATTTTTTCTTCCATTCCAGAGGACTTTTCACTAAAAACTATGACTGCAAGAATTTGCTATATTAGGTTCACCACTCATGAGGTGGATGTGGCACACTCTACTAGCAGAAAACTGGAAGGGAACGGGGGAAGGATCTTAACACATCAAGTATTTGCTTTGCTGCAATTAACAACGAAAGGACCGTTTGATCATAGGAATCATCATTAGCACTCAGCAAGAAGCAGACTTGTATAAAACATCAGTACAATAAATTAGAGGCAATAATCCAAGACATCAGATTGTTGAAGATCTTCAAGTCTCAGCTTACTTAAACAGTTTAAGAAAATAAAGCCCCGTCACCCCCCAAAGAAAAGGAATTGGAATACTCGTTCAAAACAATCCATTACCTGTGCATCTGTAAATACATGGAAAGCATAGATTTCCGCATCTGGAGCAAAACCGAGGCATTCTTCATCCTGACCAGCAATAACACCAGCTACAAATGTCCCGTGTCCAACATTGTCATTCAATGTATCTTCGTTGGTCCAATTTGTGCGTTCCTGAAATTTAAGGTACCAAGCCCACTGTCTGTTATTAATGACGTAAAGATGGTACGAAGATATATACATTGGCATATATGTAAATGTCAAGCCTCAAACCACATTGGATTCAACTAAAGCATTTCTTTGTTACAGAAAATATATTTTTAAACGACAAAAGACAAGATACCTTGATATTACGAAAATGTGGGTGATCTGCACGGATGCCTGTATCAAAAATTGCCATTTTGACCTTAGCACCAGTATGCCCTTTTGACCAAAGCTCATGTGCCCCAAAGAGGGATGTGACTCGAGATTTCTGCAAAATAATCATACAGGACAGACTGTATATCAAGAAAAATACAGCGAACAACAACAATATGTTCAATCTAAAAAAGAAATAGAAAATAGAGCAGCAACATGAGACCCAGACACTCAAAGAATGCAGACCATGTTTTTCAAAAAGGAAGTATGCCCTGACAACCTTGAGGAAATAAGAATGACAAATTATAAACCTATTAACACTCTCCGATCTGAATGTTACGCTCCAACGGCCAACCAAGTTAAAGTGAGCCACTTAATGATCTAAGGATATATAATCCATTCTCGTTAGAGGTACTTTAGTGTCTTGAAAGACTAAAAAAACAAAACATGGTCATATATCCAGTGCAAAAGAGAATATTGGGGCATAGCAGAGACAACTTGTGAAATTATATGGATCACAGGGTCGCACAAAGATTAAACTTTATAGTGATCAGTAAGGTGCAGCTTCTGTGTAATAATCAAGTTTCCCTTCATATTGCGTTGAATTCAGTGTGTCATGAAAGATATAAAAGAATATTATCAATTGTAACTTCGTCACAGAGAAGATAATCTCAGAAGTCATTTTCACAAGTTCGTGAAGTCGAATGCTTAGATTGTAGATATATCCACGAGTTCTTCACTAGTCCCTGAATTAGTCACATATGTAACAAGCACTAGAAAGGGACTGTTAGATAGTTACGGGAAAATAGCTAAATGTAAATACTTATATTTATTATAAGTGTCCCACTTCGGGAAAACACAGGTATAGATATTATTACATTGTCAAGTGTGCCCATAAAAGGAATCAGTTGTAAGATATTAGTCTTCAAGCATTCTCTAATCTTTCTCTTATTTTTCTCACTATGGAGTCTCAGCATCATGACATATTAATGGAATAACAGACACTTGATTAGACCAAAATAGGAAAAGGACAAAGACAAAAGGGAACTGAAAGAGATTAATTTCCTTTGAACATATACCATGCAATAAAGTTGCAACTATCATATGTCATGAATGCAAAGAGAAGAGTTGCATACATTCCAATGATGTAAATTATCAGTAAACGCATACAAAATAAAACACAAATAATCAGTGGTCTTGCCTGCATCAATAGATGTCTGCTCCAGCTAATTCTCATTATACTAGTGTTGGCCACCGCATAGTTTTGACCTTCACTGAAGGACATAGCAGTAAAAATCTTTCCTGGCCTCTTCTTCCCATTGGCAAAAGCCCCATTCTTCTCACTCTTCTCTTCAAGAACTATCCTTTGATAGCTCAAATCCAACGAAACGTCTTTTACAAGATTCATTTTTCTGAACTTTTCTAGCAAGAGTTCTTTCATTGACTCGTCGATTTCCACCAATCCAAAGTCAGTAGGAAATCTCGCAGCCGGATTTTTCCGCTCAATCCATTGCCAACCCTTAAATTTCAAGTTGTTTTGAAGATAATTCCAGTGATCCTCAGGTTCCTTATAATGATAGAATCGAACAATATAATTTCTGCTATCAGATTGTTGCTTCTGGTCATGTTGGCACTCATCGGAGCTACTAGAAATTAATGGCTCAGACTCTATTGGTGGGTTGAAGCGGATGAGTGTATATACCGGAAGGAAGGGGACAAGTGAGAGGGTGAAGAATGATTTCTTAGGAGCTTCAGGCATGTTGAAGGAATGATATACCCCTCATGAGAGCAAGGAGGTATAGTCAGATGTTTTAGCCTGTAATTGAGCACAATCAAAATCCTGTTCTGAAGAAACTATAACCCTCCTGGCCTCTTCAAAAGAGGGTCCAACTGCTTCAGCTGATGCATGTCTTCAGCTAACAGTAAAACCACTAGCCTATGATAAATAAAGCTGCTTCCAATTACTGAATTTGCGGCAAGACCTGCACTCTTGAAACTGAAGAGAACTGCAGCATTAGTTCGATAGAAATTCAACAAAAGGCTAAATTCCATAATAAGTGATCAAATGAGAACCCCCCAAAAAAATCTAGTGCAGGCAATAAAGGGTATCTCATTAACTTATTTTTTTCTAAGGGTTTCTTACCCTTTGGATAATGAAACAAGATATTCTCTCATAATCTTAAAAATTCAGCAGAAATGTCTCCAATATTCCAGCTTTCTACCAAAATGTTGAGGGAAAAAAATATGTACAGTAACATAGTTCCATCCAGAATCAATGTGGTTTGAAATTTGAAGATTGAAATCATAGTCTGATATGCATTCCACAAATTTTTGGACTTTACATAAATTAACTCACATTCAACAAAATCATCTTAAATTCGAGAAACCAAGGTTGTTATGACTCAATAATTAAGCAACATTCTATTACATATCTCTCAACCATTTTTTTGGGGCCCTCAATTCTGAACGTAAAATGAACAACTAAACTAAAACTTGTTTTGAGAACAAAGCAACAACGCACAAACTGATTTTTCTATATATATAAAAATAAAATAAAAAAACACAAATTGCAGGGTGATGAAGAGAGCTTGAAAACTTACGACAAATTCCCAATGAGTGCAAAACCGGAAAAGGATTTGATATAAAGAGAGTTGAGCTGGTAGAATCGGAGACGATGGCGAGAATTTTGATGCTTACACTACAAAAAGAATGACAGACTGACAGTGAGAGAAGGGGTTTAAAGATAAAATAAAGAATTTAGCATATGATTTTTGTTTCTGTTTGATATTAGAATATCTTATTACAAAGAATTTAGTATTTTGCTTTAACCAGTATTTTGTATCGGTGCTTTAACTAGGATCTCATTATTGGGTTCAAGGGTCTTTTGCTTCTTCTCGCGAATTTAATTTCTCTGGTAAGTCTTCATAGGAAACATATTTTTTGTTTTCGCCCTGTTTCTTCTTCTTCAGAATATAGATCCATTACTGCTCGCAAGAGGAATATAGATCTGAAGTCGACGACGCCTCAGTTCGCTGCTCCGAAGCAGAATTTTTCCGGCGACCTCCGTTCCGTGAAATAATCGGTGGTCCTGCATACCGTCGAAACTGTGAAGATTTTAGCAGAAGCTTTTCAGTTTTTGCTTTGCTCCCTTCCGATCTCGCTTTTAGGTCGAAGTTTGAGGTTTGGTTGAGTCCTCGATGCTCCGGCCTTCGTGGATTTTCATTTCCAAAATCGAAATTGCTGGCTTTTCTGTACGTAGCAAAAGATTTGTTTGGTTTGCTCTGTTTTCTTTGGTTTTACTTACTGATTTTCAGTTTTCCTTTACTAGCTTACAACTGCAATTTAATGGTAGTAGTTATGCTTTAGATTCTATTTGGTCACCGGTTTGTTGCTGTTATGTTGCCGGATATCCTCGCATATTTCAGAAGCTTGCTTGTTATTTTTCTTCAGTTAATTTCGGCTGCTAGTTACTTTCGGTGCTACACCAGTGGTAGCGATGATAGCCCTTTTTGGTCTTTGGGTCGTGGTATTTTCTGTGTTTTCAGGGAAATTCTCAAAGTGGTTGGAGACAAGTTGGGCGCACGAGCACTAGCAAAGGAGAGCAACCTGGACGAGCGTCAGCAAAGGGCGGTGGGAAGCGGTGCATGAGCTTGCAAGTATATCGAGGGCTGCAAATCAACACAGGTTTGGTTCTCGGGAATTGGTACCTCCCGATCTACTGGTGTTAGCTAAATTGATGTTACTTTAGTTCACAATAGTTAAATCATTCAATAGGTGTACAGGTAGTCACTTGTTTCCGTCTAGTTTTATTCGTTGTCCATTGTGCACTAGCGAGTCTTTTGTAGGTCTGTCATTAGGTGTAGTGGCGGCAGTCTGGGATGATAGATTAAGGGCATGTCCTTAGGTGGGGCAGAGTGTGGGGCAAAGAGTGGGCCCGGGGTTAGGGGGTGGGTCGGGAGGCAAGGGAGGAAGAGGGGGCAAGGGAGCCTATAGGTTGAGAATCGGGTCATGGAACATAGGTTCGCTAACGAGTAAGTCTATAGAGTTGGCGAAGATCCTTCAGAAGAGGAAGATTAATATAGCGTGTGTCCAGGAGACTAGGTGGGTCGGATCGAGGGCGAGAAATGCGGATGGGTATAAGTTGTGGTACTCTGGAGTCGTGAGGGGTAAGAATGGAGTGGGTATCCTAGTAGATAGCCATCTTAGGGAGTCGGTGGTAGAGGTCAGGCGTGTGAATGATAGACTAATGACTATTAAATTGGTGGTGGGTGAGTGTACTTTAAACGTCGTTAGCGCGTACGCACCGCAAGTAGGTTGTGAGGAGGAGATTAAAAGGCGTTTTTGGGAAGGGTTGGATGACATTGTTCGTAGTATTCCGCCTTCCGAGAGGCTATTCATAGGAGGGGATTTCAATGGCCATATTGGGTCGTCTGCAGGTGGTTATACTGAGGTGCATGGCGGCTTTGGTTTCGGGGAACGGAATGGAGAGGGCATCTCACTGCTGGATTTTGCCAAGGCATTCGATCTAGTGATTGCAAACTCGAGTTTTCCGAAGCGAGAGGAGCATTTGGTTACTTACCAAAGTTCGGTGGCGAAGACTCAAATTGACTATCTCCTCCTCAGGAGATGCGACAGAAGGTTGTGCGAGGATTGCAAAGTTATCCCAGGTGAGACCCTTGCAACGCAACATAGGCTCTTGGTGATGGACGTTAGTATTATGGATAAGAAGGAAACAGAGGTCAGTACGAGGCCGCCCGAGGATTAGGTGGGACGCCTTGACTAAGGTTAAAGCCCAGGAGTTGGAAGGAAGGTTGTCGGCAATGGGAGCTTGGAGAAGTAGTGGGGACGCAAACACTATGTGGTCGACGACGGCGGACTATATAAGGAAGGCGGCGAGAGAGGTGTTAGGGGTATCTTCAGGCTGCACCGGTGGCCACAAAGGAGACTGGTGGTGGAATGCAGTTGTACAAGGTAAATTGGAAGCGAAGAAGGTGGCTTACCTGCGGTTAGTGGGGAGCACTGGAGAGGAGGAGAAGAGAGCGAACATTGCGAGATATAAGGTAGCTAGGAAAGAGGCAAAGATGGCAGTGACGGAGGCAAAGACGGCAGCTTTTGCTCGTTTGTATGAGGAACTAGGGAACAAAGGCGGGGAGAAGAAGTTACTCCGACTCGCTAAGGCGAGAGAGAGGACGGCTCGAGATTTGGACCAAGTGAGGTGCATAAAAGATGAGGACGGCAAAGTTTTGTTGGGGGATGACCAGATAAAGAGGAGATGGCAGACCTACTTTCATAAACTTCTAAATGAGGAAGGGGATCAGGATATTGTACTAGGTGAATTGAGGAACGCAGACAGCCCCCATGAACTAAGTGATTGTCGGGACATTGAGGTCGATGAGGTCATGGAGGCAATGCGTAAGATGAGAAGGGGCAGAGCTACCGGACCAGATGAAATTCCGGTTGAGCTTTGGAGGTGTGTGGGTAGAGCAGGCTTGGAATGGCTTACTAAGTTGCTTAATGTTATATCCAAGACTAATAGGATGCCCGAAGAGTGGAGGTGGAGTACAATGGTCCCGTTGTATAAGAACAAAGGCGATATCCAGATCTGTAACAACTATAGGGGTATTAAATTACTAAGTCATACCATGAAAGTCTGGGAGAGAGTGGTAGAAATGAGAGTGCGAAGGACGGTGTCTATTTCAGACAACCAGTTCGGGTTCATGCCGGGGCGATCTACCACAGAAGCTATCCACCTTATTAGGAGGATGGTGGAACAATACAGGGATAAGAAGAAGGATCTCCACATGGTGTTTATCGATCTAGAGAAAGCGTACGACAGGGTTCCTAGGGAGGTCTTATGGAGATGCTTAGAGGCTAAAGGGGTCCCGGTTGCCTACATTAGGGCGATTAAGGACATGTATGATGGAGCTAAGACTCGGGTTAGGACAGCAAGAGGCGATTCAGATTATTTTCCGGTTATTACGGGGTTGCACCAAGGGTCTGCGTTCAGCCCTTTCCTATTTGCCCTGGTGATGGATGCTATGACGCATCATATTCAGGGGAAGGTGCCATGGTGCATGTTATTTGTTGATGACATAGTCCTAATCGACGAGACACGACGCGGCGTCAGCGAGAGGTTAGAGGTTTGGAGACATACCCTTGAGTCCAAAGGTTTCAGGTTGAGCAGGACAAAGACGGAATACCTTGAGTGCAAATTTGGGGCAGAGCCGACGGAAGCGGGAGTGGAAGTGAGGCTTGATTCTCAAGTCATCCCTAAGAGGGGTAGTTTCAAGTACCTGGGGTCGTTTATTCAGGGGTCCGGGGAGATCGACGAGGATGTCACACACCGTATAGGGGTGGGGTGGATGAAATGGAGGTTAGCTACGGGAGTCCTGTGTGACAAGAAAGTGCCTCTGTTACTGAAAGGTAAATTTTATAGGGCAGTGGTTAGGCCTGCTATGTTGTATGGAACCGAGTGTTGGCCGGTGAAGATCTCACACATCCAAAGGATGAAAGTTGCAGAGATGAGGATGTTGAGGTGGATGTGCGGGCATACAAGGAAGGATAAGATTAGAAATGAAGATATTCGAGATAAGGTGGGTGTGGCCCCCATGGAGGACAAGATGCGGGAAGCAAGACTCAGATGGTTCGGACACATTCAGAGGAGGAACACTGATGCACCGGTGAGAAGGTGTGAACGACTGGCGGTGGTGGGTACGAGGAGAGGTAGAGGGAGACCTAAGAAGTATTGGGGAGAGGTGATCAGGCAGGATATGGCGCGACTTAGGGTTACTGAGGACATGGCCCTAAACAGGGAATTGTGGAGATCGAGCATTAAGGTTGTAGGTTAGGGAAAATTATGATGTCTTTTTTACAGCGCACTAGAGTGAGACTAGCTAGTTAGGAATTAGTCTTAGGATGCTATTGATCAACTACTAATGATGGGCTTTATCTTCTGTGTATTAATACCCTACATATTCTCGTATTTCCTATATCTCTTATATTGTTGTTACTCTGTTACTTTGTTTGTATGTTATTTATGTTATGTTATGGATTTTATGGTATTTTATGGTGTTTTATTATGAGTCTATTGATAGTACTAATATAGTGTCTCTTGTTGCCTCTTTGAGCCGAGGGTCTCCTGGAAACAGCCTCTCTGCCCCTCGGGGTAGAGGTAAGGTCTGCGTACATATTACCCTCCCCAGACCCCACTTGTGGGATTACACTGGGTTGTTGTTGTTGTTGTTGTTATTACAAAGAGATTGTATTACTGGTTAAAATATGAGAATCATTATTCACCAACACTTTAATTAAGAAATTAATTAATGAGATTAATCTGCTGACTGATATAAACTTTCATTCTTGGAAAAAATGTGAAGTCCAATATTTTGTTAGCTTAATCGGATATTGGCATCAACTCCCCGCTTGTATTTGGAAATATATTTCCAGAAAAGTAATTTATCTTAGGACAGTGTTTATGAAAAGCCACCACTCACTCGAAAAACAACTCATGCATAAATTACATTATATTATTGTGTAACTAATAATATATATATATATATATATATATGAATTGCTTTGCAAAGATGCACTGTAACAATTAAGTATGTGCTTTACTAATCATTAAACATGTACAAATTTTAGTTTAAGAATTTTAAATGGAGTATGAAAAATTCTGCTCATACAATGTAGAGCCCAAATTTGTGCAAAGGAAGCTTTAAAGTCATCGGCCTTATGAATTGCAATGAGCTTATGCATATGGAGTATTTCAGTGAGTTCTCATTCAATTATTCCATTATCCTCTTCAACAGAACTTTTATTTCATGTCAAATGCAAAAGGGAGGACAACAATCCGACTACCTTTTGAATTTTTGCCTATACCAGCCTTCATATTGGTACTGTAAAACAGGAAAGAAGAGATATATCCCAACTTCTTAACACTAACGTTAACAATATGAACTTGAGAAGAACCAAAATTTCCAGTACAATACCCAAATCAAAAACTGTTTGTTCACAAACTCAAAATAGCTAATAGCCTGTTACATGCTTAAACGTATTTTGGCAAAGAAGGCAACCTAAGATCTAGGTTTCTCTTTCTTCTCCTTGAATAGAGCCAGCAGAGAGACACCAGAAACCTTCACAACCTTGAACCTAACACCAGGAATATCTCCCACGGCATGTCCTTTACGACCAAATCCAGCGATCAACACCTCATCCTGCAATGTAACAAGGTTAGCAACAAGAAAACTGAAAAGAAAAAATTGAGACATGTGAAGGAGAGAATATGAGAAAGCAAAAGGACGCACATTTTCTTCAATGTAGTTCAAACAACCATCATTGGGGACGAAAGCTGCAATCTTCTTCCCGTTTTTTATGAGTTGAACCCTAGCACATTTACGAATAGCAGAGTTTGGCTGCTTAGCTTCAATACCTCTGCACAAGACATTCCAGCAAGTTTGATGGTTAGATCCAAGTTCTACAAATCTGCACGGCTTGGAGGACAGTGTAATAAATATAAACAGAGTAAAGTGGACCTACATCTTCTCAAGCACAATGCCTTTGGCATGGGATGACCCAGCAAATGGCTTCTTCCATTCATTCCCAAGATGGGATTTCTTGTAGGACTTATCAGCCCACCTTTGCCTCCTGCGGTGGGACTTCAGCTTGCGTCCAGCTCCCATACCACGTGTCTTCCTGTAAATTTTTACCCATAATGACTTATATAGCTTATACGAGCAATATGGCTATGCTTTCCCCCTTCAACTAGTACCTTCTCAAGTTTACAGAATACTGCAGATATTACTTGATGCTATGGGATGACAAAACATAGGAATCTAAAATGAACTAATCATCCAATGCAACACAAACATAATCTTAATGGGCAATGATCTTCTCTCCCGACCGCAAAGAACCCTTAGTTAGTAGCTTAGAGTTGGTTGTATTCAGAGCTCAGCCAGAAGCTTAGAAAAAGAATTTTAGGTCCACTTGGGTTGAGGCAAGTGAAGTAATGAGGGATTTTATTAACTAATTTCATATAGAAACACTGTCTAGTGTCAATTGATAACAGAAATCGTGTAAAATAAAGCAAAATAGAAACAGACGTATAGAGAGAAGGATGTAGAGATTTATTTTTTTGATTGTTAAGCATCTAGAGATTATTATTAGTTAATCTCACTCAAGCTGTATGTACCATTGTGATAAGAGTACTTTATAGAGTACCAATCTATCCCAAAGGTCACAAGACTTAGGCAGACAATTTAATAGATAATGTAAGATTATATTATTCGATGAACCATATAAAGCTTAATGTATAAATTGTCTCCTTAAATCTTCTGATTTTTGGGTTGAAGTTTGCATCCTAAAAAAGGCCATCTTAGTCCTATGAAATACACACTTGAATGAGATTATAACAATCTCCACACTTCTTTTGGTACATCCCAAGTCAACAATGATTTGAAAAATTGTTGTGAATTCATGTGGTAATTGACTAAGAATCGGCAGGTTCTTCAAGGGAAGCAGACAAGAGATGTAGGAAAGATGTGTGGAAGGAAAACCCGTGCTGATAATGTGTTTAAGATAATACTCCCTCCGTCAGAATTTGTGGTAGTTTTTCCTTTTTAGTTCATTCCAAAAAGAATGTAGTTTTCTATATTTGGAAACAATTTAACTTGAACTTTCAACCTTACCCTTAATAATAAGCTTTTATAGCTATATAAATGTAATGGCATGTTCAAGACCAGGCATGTCAAAGTCATTGTTACTCATTTCCCGAATATACTATAGCACATAAATTAAAACGGAGAGAGTAGTAAGCACAAAAAGAGATATACAAAAGATAAGTATTCTCACTTGAGGAATGTTCTTCGTAGGGTTAAGAATATACATACAAATGAGTGATAAGCTAGCAATGTAGCCACTACTTATTTTCCCTTATTACCCTTGTGAAGCCCGTACCATCTCTTTAATGGTAATGATGAGACGGTCTTGTCCATTCAACCAAATTTGATAAACACGCCCTCTTTCCCAGCATCTAGGTCTCTCTCCACATTCCTCATTTGCGGTGAAATCAAAATGTTATGTTCATTTTTGGGCGAACTCATATTCCCCATCGACAACTCCTCTTTGTTGGTTAGCCATTACAATTCGAATTTTCTAATCTTTCCTCTTCTTCAGCGGTTACCCCTCTCGTTTTCGACAACTACCTCCTTTCCAGAACAACAATTGGCACCCCCTCTCCATTACTTCATATCCACCAATGATCTACTATTTTCCATTTCTTTTTCCGTTTAAATCGTACTCCATTTTTTCCCGAACAAACTTATATCCAATTCTTTCTTCCACTAAATACAAAATTACAAGTCTATGAAGCCCCTCACTTTGCTGGACTCTAAAGGAACTTTATTGTTTTTGAGATCTAACTCATGAAAAACAATGGTGATTGTATATTTGTATTTAATGAATTTGCAAGAACACAAAGGAGAAGAAAGAGAAAGAAGGACCAGACTCGGGTTTTTAGATGAAAAAGTCCAACATTTTAGTGTCTTGGTGATGTACTCATACAGATGTCTAAGGAAAATAAAAAAACGGGGACAATACTAACCTACTATAGCGATGTAGTAGGTTAGCAAAACCCAATACATACATATATATATATATATACATATATATATACATATATATATATATGTATATATATATATATATATACATATATATATATAGGGCCTTACTAACCTACTACATGAGTGTACTAAGGTAGCACTCTTCCCATCTTTTATTTCCTTAAATACCCTCACTACTTCTTGCCAGCTTGACATAAATAGTGACCTTTTTGTAAATTTAACATCAAACCCCTGTTTTCTTCGCCGTGATATCTTCAATTTTATTGAGAATAGTAACAAATCAAAATTTGGACCCTTTCTCAATTTTTGCACGTCATCCTTGCGCAGGAGACTTGCTAATCTTCTTTGTATCATTCTAACTTTATAATATTACATAGAATAATATATCTAAAGTCTCGTTTCTCTTATATTTGCTTTTGATGTAATACTTTTAGATATTTTTTCTTTAGCTGATAGTATCATTTGGCGGGTAAAAGTTGCAAGTTTTGACAATCTTATTTAGTAAAATTGAACAATTAAAACCTTTCAAATAAACTTGGCTTTGCTATAGATACAACAACAACAGCAACCCAGTAAACTTGATATAGATAAACTTGGTATTTTTATTTACTAAGTAGGGTTTTCAGGTTAATAAGAAGAGTATTTAGGTAGTTTAACTTTTAATTTAGTGTTCATAACTTTTTCATTCAATCATAAATGAGTTTTTCGAAATCATGCGTATAAAATGATTGGGAATCCACGTGCAATGCATGTGCCAAAAAACTAGTATATACATCTATATTTGCATCATTATAAAGGTAGGAATTCTAATCTAAAAAGTTAAATTATTTACATACCCTACTTATTAAAAAATATCAAGTTCATCTATAAAAAATACCAAATTTATTTGAAGGGGTCTATCCTTCATATTAGTAACCAATTCTCTTATTTCTAAAAGAGCCATATGTTTAGGATCTAAAATCCATCCCAAGAGTCATAAGAATTAAGTGTACCAATTTAATACATAATGTATAGGTTACATGGTTCATGGAAAAAAAAAAGTATCGGAGTACTCAATTGACATCCATTAGAATAATGTATTCACAACACTCCCCATTATCAATGCATTCAATGAACAATGTAGATTATACGTACATCTGGTAAAATGTCTATTCAAGTCTTCTGACTATTGTGGTGGCTTTTGCACCATATGAATAGGTACTCTTAGCCTATTAAAAGATATGGTTGAATGAGAAAATATCTATTAAGTAACAATCTCCACACTCATTTTTTTATTTCAATCTCAACATTACTTGTTAAATTTTTTATCAGTTGTAACATTACTGCGATTTCCCTGGTGTGACTATATCATAATCCTGCCCCCTAGCTCATTCTGAACATTTGATGCCAAATTAAATCTGCCAATTTTTGGTCCCTGCACAGATCTAACGTACTTAAACACTCACCATATCTACCATTACCATCAGTTTGCAGGGAAAATAGAACAATCCACGTGAAATCATTCCCTTAGATAATTCATTCGATGCAATTAACAACAATTAAGAGTTCAAATCGAGCATATAGTATCAGAATCCCATAACAAACAAAAAGAAACTCCCTTTTACTGTTTACTTCCATAATAGCGCCACTAGCAAATTATAGCAAATGAGAAAGTTCAAATGGAAGTAATATATAGTGGTTATAATTGCAATACGTATATCGAAATGGAAAAAAATGGAGGAAAAAGAAGAAGAAAGTTTACCCCATGTTTGCTGAGTGACAGAGGACTCCGACTTCAGACTGTTGTTTGTTATGTTGCTGATGAGGACAAGCCGCACACAACAGCCTAATAAAACCCTAACCTATCCATAAATTAGCTCTGGGTTTGGGCTGCTAGAGGAAGTTGGGCTCTAAGAATGCTTTGGGGCGTATCCTGAGCCCACAGCATCTGGCTTCTATAATTGTAGAAATAACACCATGTAACCGCTTTTAGATACTCTATTTAAGATTTAGTCAATTCCTTTAAAAGCTATTTAAAGTTTAGCAAATAGTTTGACAAACTTTAGACCGCTCCTCTTCCTCCTCGGCTTCCTTGTTTGGATGGTTGTTACCGTTGCATTGTATTGTATTGTTACTTTAAATATAATATTTTTTTATTATTACTTAAATTTTATTGTATTGTATCATTAAATTCGTCGTTACGTAATGATGAAAAGTGTCACTTTAGAAAACGACCGATTTGGTGTGGTCACATCGTTACCTTTTTTTTTCCTCTCATCTTGCCCTTCCTTATTGTTAAATAATTCTTTTTATCTTTTGACCTACTTTTTTATATAATAATTCTACCTCGTACCTTAATTTTTTTATAATATTGTAAGTTTTTTCTTTATATTGTTGGTGCATGACATCATGAAATGACGGAAAACAATACAATCTATCCAAATATTATATACATCAAAATGATACAACACATACAATAGAATACAATACTATGCGATACATTATGAATCTGTCACGCCCCAACTTCGGAAAGTGCGACCGGTGCTCAACCGAGTGGACCCGGTCAAGCAAGCCTTTTAGACTCTCTACTCGACTCACTTATGATCAAGAGAGGGCATATTTTGATTAGTTAGACAATAGGAAGATCATATATATACATTACTAAATTATTTCATTAGTTACATCGTTGTTAAGTTTCATAATACACACATCCTTATGATTAAGTGGAATAAGGGTCCAAACACCATATAACTCGTTTGACCTTTCTAACACCCATATGCAAACCCCATAGTGTCTACGGAGCCTCTAAAGATACAAAAGAAAATTATGATAATGTCGGCAACAAGGCATCGGCTATACCTCAAAACGTGGTAAAATATGAACAAAAGATACAATACATGACCCCGGGATGAAATGGGGCTCACTGAGTCTGCTGGGAAGAGGATGCACCACTATATGTGATCAACATTGTCTGCTATGGAACCACCTGCATCCATTTAAAGGTGCAGCACCTCCGGCAAAAGGGACATTTGTATTGTCGAATAGTACTAGTATGTAAAGCTAAAACAATATCTCAATAAAATGAACACTAGTACAGGGGGAAACAGTCATGAGTTCAATAAGAGCTTCAAACAATACTAACACATCAAGTAAGGATCACATAAGTTCTCAAGTCAATTTCCATCTTATTAGGTTGGGGAAACTTTAGCGCCGATATGCCACAATCCACAATATCATTGTGTTCTTATACGGAGTCCGATCTCAATCCGATCGGTTAGGTCATTTCATTTGAGACATCAACCATATCCACAATTTCAATTACCATTTCTAGCACAGTTACCACCATGTGTACGGCATGGCGTCCGATCACGATCCGATCGGCTAGGTCATCTCATAAGAGACATCAACCACAACTGCAATTCCAATTAAATTTCCAATAGAGTTACCACCATATGTACGACATGACGTCCGATCACGACCCGATCAGCTAGACCATCTCATTTGAGACATCATCTTTTCAATCAATCATCTCACTTCATATTTCTTTCCCGTCTTTTCAATACATTGGTACGAAATGGCCTCATTTATAAAGTCATTCTTGGCATTTTGCCGAATATCACAATTCCAAATTCCTCGTTTACATTCAACATTATTATCATCAACAACAACACAAAGGCCTATCATTTAAGACATTAGTACACATATGAGCAATTTGGGAATCCTAAGCACATAGAGGGTTTTTATACACTTTGGCATAACAATCATTATTTGAATTTGACTTGAAGTCCTAACCGTTTAACATATATTCCATATTTTTCCTCAATTGATAAGATAACATGATAAAGCATTAAGGCATTTGGATTACACATTGAACATATATCTTACAACAAAAACATATTCAGAATGGCAAACTGATCATACCCAACTATGCCTTATAAAAAAGACTAAGCGGTCGTTGCAAATATATTTCGGTTAACAAGTCCGGAGTCGATTCCCACGGAAAATTAACCTATTAAGCACAACTACTAGACTCGCACAAATTCGCGCAATCAATCTTCAGAAATATTTAAATAACAAATTGGATATTTACTAATTAAATATCACGTAGTGAAAATGCAGTAATTAATAACTAACTACGAACAAGTTGTAGACAAGATTTGGAATGATCTAAGGTTATGATTTTTCCTATTGTCAGAATCCTTTTCGCTAAGTTTTCTCTATCGATCGTGAGCTTGATAAGTACATTTTACCTTATTTTAATATATCACTTTCCTCGCAAAAGTATAAAAATTATCATGTTTCTTTCACAAATTTAATTTGATTGCGCAGGAAATGCTACGAGAAGAATTGGTGCACAAGCAATAAAACTTTAAGAAGAAGAAGAAGAAAAAAAGGGAAACAAGCTACGACAAAATACGGACTGCATAAAATCCATCTACCACAACAAAGTGATCGTAACCAGATTCAAAAAATAAAAGAATCTTTCATAACCAAAACAAGTGATTATAACCAAACCAACTTGTTTTGGTTGATTATAAAAGCATACGATGAAGAAGGAGAGGGGGTAGCTCAGCAGACAACAAAAATCCATTTCAGTGTCTTTCCTTTGTATTTCAGTCAGTTGTTCAGTTCTTTGAATTTTCATCCAGTCATTACAACAGCTTTTATTTCTAGTTCCTAAGAAACATTAGCTTTGAAAATTACTCTATATCATGCTTTTAATTAAATAGGGGGAATTATTCTTTCTGAATATTTCTTTCTATTTTCTTATCTAATGGACACGAATATTTTCATTAGCAATATTAGCTCCAGTATGGAGTAACTTTTCTTGTGTTGGGAGAAAGACGGATCTTAATATTTCTATATAATAGTTGATATTATTCCTCAAATTCACATGCTTGAGCTAGAATTTATTTAACTTTTATCTGCTTTTACAGTTAGAAGTTATTTAATTTATTAACACCTACCATCTTGTATTACATATTAACTATTTATTAATTCTGTAATCGAGAGAGTCGGAAGAAAATAATATAGTTAAGTGTAGTATTGATAAATATTAATATTTATTAAGTAACATCTATCTATTTTATGTTATAATTAATTTTATACTTATTTGTAATCGAGAGAGGCGAATAGTGTAATAATAAGTTATAACAAGTAGGGTAACCGAAAGGGACTTACTAACAAGAGCGTGTTTTAGTTCAATCATATATTGCTGGTTCTTTAATATTACTAGTTTGAAGATTAATTTGTATAACCGAAAGGAGTGCGATTAATTATTCAACTTAAGTAATAATATATATTTGTAATCGTGAGAGGCATTTATACATTTTTGAGAAATAGAAATTGAAGAATAATAATTCTACTATATAGAAATATTAAGTGAAGTCAAGATCCCAACATCTTTTATTATATTTGTGAAAAACAAAATATTTTCTATTGTTTTATTCGTGCATTTTTAGTTAGTTAATTCACAACTCAACTCTTTCGGATTTTCTTAAATAGTAATTAAAACAAGAAACGTCTGTAGAATAGATAAACCAATCTCTGTGGGTTCGACATCTTTCTATACTACAATTTGACAGAGTACGAGTTTAAATAATATACGCCAGACACTCGTCAAATTTTTGGCGTTGTTGCCGGGGATTGGCAAAATCTACTACAAATTAATTGTTTTATTACTAATTTGAGATTTTTGTTTTTAATTATTTTGACTTTTATGCAAAAATTTCAAGAAGTGTATGACCCGTTCCTCCTCGAGAGAACTAGTTGAATACGATCCTGAAATTGAAAAATCTTCGCGGTTGTTGCGAAAAGGACAAGTTTTACAATCTCAAATTTCTTCACAAGATAAAATGGAGAACGAAGAACTTAACAACAACAACCAACTCCCGCCACATCAAGTAGAAGAATAGTTCGATGAAGTGGCACCACGACGTGATAGAATACTAAGAGATTATGCAAGGCCAGATCATTTTGAAGGAGAATCAAGTGTAAGGAGACCACCAATTGCAGCAAATAACTTTGAAATTCGCACAGGTTTGATTCAAACTATTCAACAGTCGTGCCAATTTACTGGTGATGCGAGTGAAGATCCTCACACCCATCTAATTGATTTTCTTGAATTAGTTGAAACTTACTGGTATAATGGAGTCATAACAGACGCTATCATGTTGCGGCTTTTTCCTTTTTCTTTAAAAAATGAAGCCAAAATATGGTTGCGAAGTCTTCCAAGAGGTTCAATCACTACATGAGACCAAATGACTCAGAAATTTCTTAATAAATATTTTTCACTTGCAAAAACATTTAAAATGAAGCAAGAAATCAATAATTTTGTGCAAACAAATACTGAATCTGTATACCAAGCATGGGAACGATTAAAATCAATGCTAAGAAAATGCCCACACCATAGTATCCAATATCCTGACATTTTATATATTTTTTATCATGGTCTTAAACCCTCTGCTAGAAATGTTATTGATGCAGCATCAGGAGGACCCATAATGAGCAAAACTACTGCGAAAGCCATGCAATTGCTCAATGAAATTTTAGAAAATGTTGTTCCATGGCCCTTTGACAGAATGATTGTTAAGAAAGCAGCAAGAGTCAATCAAGTTGAAGCTTGGAATTCATTAGCGCAACAAATTGCAACTCTAACACAAAAAGTTGAGGCATTTCAGGTAAATACTCAATCATCATCTCAACATGAGAATTGTGACGTTTGTGGAGGCAATCATCCCAATCATGAATGTCAAGCTTCAACGCAAAATGAAGGACAAGTAAATAGTATTGGATATAGAAACTGTTATCCATTCAATAGTCCAATGGCACAAAAACATCCTGGATTCCAATGGAGTAACCCAAATGGTGCTGAAAATCCTCAAAAAAATTTCAATCAAAAGCAGCAGATACAGGGACCACCTGGTTTTCAAAATCAAAACAGAGAGCAACAAGATTTTCATAAATATCAACAACCACCCCAGAAAGCTCATCAGCAAAGCCTCGAAGACATGATGTACAAATTCATTAAGGCTACTGATGAGAAGGTTGAAAGTCAAAGTTCAGCCATCAAGAATTTAGAAATTCAGATGAGCCAATTAGCAACCCTCATATCTGAACAAATAAAAAGTGCTCTACGAAGCAACACCGAAAAAAATCCAAAGGAACACCTCAAAGCCATCTCTCTGCGGTCAGGTAAAACTCTTGATGATCCATATGCAGATAGACAAGGAAAACCACAAGAAGTGGAACAGGTATATGAAGGTGAGAATAAAAGAGACTCTGAACTTCTAAAAGAACAAAAAGAAAAAGAAAAAAGGTACAAAAAAATTAACTGAAGACAAATCCTCACTCTATACCCCTCCCGTTTCCCCAAAAAATGAAAAGAGAAAATCTTGCCAAACAATTTTCAAAGTTTCTAGATATTTTAAAACAACTTTATATTAACATACCTTTCACAGAAGCTTTGATACAAATGCCATCATATGCTAATTTTCTCAAAGAAATTTTGTCAAGTAAAAGAAAATTGGAAGAAGTTTCAGTTGTTAAGCTTACAGAGAAATGTAGTGCTATACTTCAAAATAAGCTTCCACAGAAGCTTGGCGATCCAGAGAGTTTTACAATTCCTTATACTGTGGGAGATGCTCACTTTGAAAAAGCATTATGTGATTTGGGTGCTTCAATAAATCTAATGTCTTTCTCAATTTTCAGGAAATTTGGTGAAATGAAAGATACTTGTGTATCTCTTCAGTTAGCTGATCAAAGTACTAAAAGGCCCAAAGGAATAATTGAAAATGTTCTCGTTAGAGTAGATAAATTTGTATTCCCAGTAGATTTCATTGTACTTGAAATGGAAGAAAATACTGAGGTACCATTAATTTTAGGTAGACCATTTCTCGCAACAGGAAGAGCGATCATTGATGTTCATCAAGGACAATTAATATTGCGAGTTGATGAGGAGAGAGTAATTTTTGATATGCAGAAAATGATAAAATTTCCTGAGAATGAGTCATCATCATCTTGTTTTCAAATTGACTTACTAGATGACCTTGTAGATGAATTCAAGGATAATCAATTAATTACTGATTCATTGGAAAGATGTTTGGTCAGGTCAGGGACCACAAGTGATGAAAATCCCACAATCAGAGAAGAAGCTGAAACACTGGAAAAAGATTCAGAAAATGAGAAAGTCTCACAAGAAGAAGTTCAATAAAAAATTGAACTCAAAAAACTTCCTTCTCATTTAAAATATGTTTTTCTTGAACCTGAATTATTTCCAGTAATCATTTCATCTTCTTTGACTCCAGAGCAGGAATACAAACTGATAGAAGTCTTGAGGAAGCATAAAAGAGCTTTAGGGTGGACTATAGCTGACATAAAAGGAATCAATCCAGCTATTTGTATGCATAGGATCCTCATGGAAGAAAATTACAAACCTATAGTCCAACCCCAAAGGAGATTGAATCCAGCAATGCAAGAAGTTGTCAAGAAAGAAATAGTGAAACTTCTAGCGGCAGGTATCATTTATCCAATATCTGATAGCCCTTGGGTAAGTCCTATACATGTAATACCAAAGAAAGGAGGTATGACCGTAATAAAAAATGAAAATAATGAACTCATACGTACTAGAACGGTCACAGGATGGAGAGTCTGTATAGATTACAGACGACTTAATGATGCCACGAGGAAAGATCATTTTCCTTTGCCTTTTATTGACCAAATGCTTGAAAGAATTACAGGCCATAGATTTTATTATTTTCTTGACGGATATTCTGGGTATAATCAGATACCAATTGCTCCAGAAGATCAGGAGAAAACCACATTCACATGCCCCCAAGGTACGTATGCTTATAGAAGAATGTCATTTGGACTATGTAAAGCTCCAACTACATTTCAGTGTTGCATGTCGGCAATTTTCTCAGATATGACTGAAAAGTTTCTTGAAATTTTCATGGATGATTTCACACTTTTTGGTAAGACATTTGAAGATTGTCTCTATCATTTAACTTTGTTGCTTAAAAGATGTGAAGAGACAAATCTAGTTCTTAACTGGAAAAAGTGTCACTTTATGGTAACAGAGGGAATTGTTTTAGGACATAAAATCACTGCTAAAGGAATAGAAGTTGATAAAGCTAAAATTGATCTTATAGTAGGATTACCCCCTCCCACCATTGTTAAAGGTATTAGAAGTTTCTTAGGGCATGCAGGTTTTTATAGAAGGTTTATAAAAGACTTTTCAAAAATTTCAAAACCTCTGACTAACCTACTGATGAAAGATGTGAAATTTGAATTTTCAGATGATTGCAGAAAAGCATTTGAGTTTCTCAAAGAACAATAGACTAATGCTCCAATTGTTGTCTCTCCTGATTGGAGCCAGCCATTTGAAATAATGTGTGATGCAAGTGATATAGCAGTAGGAACGATATTGGGGCAAAAGAAAAATAAGATCTTTAGACCCATATACTATGCCAGCAGAACCCTCAATGAAGCTAAAATGAATTATACAACAACCGAGAAAGAGTTATTGGCAGTAATATTTGCATTTGACAAATTTCGTTCTTATTTGATAGGAACAAAGGTTACAATATTCACTGATCATGCAGCCTTAAAGTATCTATTAACAAAGAAAGATGCTAGACCTAGATTGCTAAGATGTGTGAGCACGTGATTTTTGCCCTATATATGAATTATTCCCAAAATTCAAACAAAATGATTTTTCTTTCATTATTTGGCAATTTTGTGCATTTTTGTGTTATTTTCGGTTAATTGTTGAATTTTATCTGTGCATTATAATTCATATGAAAAAACACAAAAATATTCATTTGCATTTAGGATTTAGTTTCATAGTTTGGTATTAATTAGGAGATTAATTTGTTTTAGAACGAAATATAAAGAAAATAACAAAATCGTCCATTTTGCATTTTTAGTTTAAATTTGTATTAGTTTGCATTTTTTAAGGAATTAATTAAGAAATATATTTTTAATGTAATTTGATTGTGAGTTTTTATTTCAGCATTTTTGACAAAAATCAGAAAAATATATAAAATGAAAAAAGGAAATAAATACAAAAAAGGAAAAGAGAAAAAGAAAATAAGTCAAATAAAAGAAATGAAAACAATGAAAGAGGCCAGCCCAAATCCTTTAATTCCCAATCCGGTCCAAGTCACGCCCCATCAGCCCATAACCCGTTCCCACTCGGTCCAATTCTTTAAACTCCAAACGACGTCGTTTCAGGGTTCGATCTCAGCCATTGATTCTTAATCCAACGGACGAGATCATCCCAGGATCCCCCTATATAACTGTCCGAAACATCCCCCTACCCCATCACTCATCATCTTCCTCACCCCTCTCAAACCCTAGCCGCGCCGCCCTGAAACCCCTAACAAATTTACACCACAGATTCCCCATGAAGTCCCCTTTCCAACCCTACTGTTGGTTTCCCTCGAATCACAACTAAGGCCGTCGAATATTGATTTTAAATTTTCCGGCCAAGTCGTTACTTTGTCCAAACTGGCCCAAAATCACACCACACCATCCCCGGACTTCCCTCAACCCAAGTACATGACCATCTTCCTTTGAATCTAGGTGAAGCGGCTCGAATTTCAAATCTAAGAGTTTCTGGACGGCAGTGGTTAGGGATGTTGCGTGTCAAAATTTTTGAAAGATTCGGACGGCAGTGGCTGACCGGAGTTTTCTTTCCATCGGTGAGTTTCTCCCCAACTTTCTAAGCTCGATTTCCATCAGTATAGCCTAAATTCCGTATTGATTTTGAGTAACATTAATCAATCCTTGCGTTTCGCTTAAATGTTAGAGTAATTCTTTGTTAGTGTTGAGGTCTGTCTCTTTAATTTTGATTCGATTTTTCCGTCTTGGTTTAACTCTTGTTATATTGGAATTAGTCGTGATTCAGTTCACAATTATGTTCTATTTTTAGTCTCAATCTTGTGTTTAATCCATGTTTACCAGTTCATGATGTTAGTTTTATAATTTCAGTGTTGTTTGTCAATCGTTAGTTCATTTCTTTCGTTTAATTGTTGTTTACTTCAGTCTAATGATAGTACTAATTGAAGCATTTAGGCGAGTTAGGATTGGATTTTAGTTGTGTTGATTGGTTATAGCTGGCTTAGACTCATTAGGATTAACTTCAGTTGTTTTTTTAACAGGGGTAAGGGGTTGGTGTAGTTAGCATTGGGCTGAAAATTTTAGACTAGTAGAAGGGCATTTTAGGCATAGAAAAGGGTAGTTGCTTTAAGAATAGTAATTTCAAAGTAAGGGTAGGGGTAGTACAGGTATTTGGTAGGTAGAAGAGCATCCTAGGGTCTTCTAGAATGGTACTTTAGTGTAGATGTTGGCATAATAGAGGGACTGACTTGTTTGGCAAGTCACAAATAAAGGGACTAAACTGAAAATAAGGGAGGGACTAAAAGAGAAATCTAAAATCTGATTCACCCTCTTGTGTCACCTATAAAAGGGCATCAAGGGCCTTGAGGAAGAGGATTCAACTTTCAGCCCAAAAATCCCCACCAAAAGCTCTCCTCCCTGCTTTCAATTTCAGCTAGCATTTCAATTCCAGTACTCAAAAAATAAAACATCAAAAAATGAAAAAATCAAAAACAGTTTTACTATTTCATTACTAGTGTTAGTGATTCTCAGTCCTTCCTTGGGCATTCTTCATTCCAGCTCAAGGTTCTATTTTGAAAAGTGTTCAGAAGTGATTAACGGCTGATTCAGGTGAATTTGGGGCCTATTAGTTTGGATTTCAGTTGGGTTTTAGGTCCAGCAGGATTTCAGAGGCATCTAGGTTCAGCTGTGAGGGCTAGGAGTGCATTTCAAGTGTGTGTTGAATTGATCTGTTGAGCCTGCTTGTATTTCTGGTTTTCAAAATCATTTCATGGCCTGTTCTGTGATGCTTTACTGCTGAGTTGTGTTGCTGTTGCTGTTCAAAGTAGCTGACTTCTTTTCTTCTCATATTTTCCCTTATCCAGGTACACAATTGTACCTCTGATTACTACGAGCTGAAAATGTGCAGAAATGAATTTATGTGAAGAATGAATTTGCTTGAAGAATTGAGTTCTGATTTAGTTTATTTCCAGATCTATGTATTCAATATTTAGTTCATGGATATTGTTTAAGTTTTGCTTGTTTTTGTGCTAAACGGACTATATAAACTGTTATGTTTCAGATTCATGTGATTACTATAAGGTGAACACTAGTGTTAGTTAGTTACATAATTTCGTAAATAATTTGTGAATCGTTTCATATCCATGGGAGTAGTAGAATACAATTTCCTGTTTCAGTAGTTAATTCCAATAATCCAGCTTACCTAGCAATGTTGGCTTGAATTAATTCAAAAATAGTTAGTCTACTTTTGTTATTAAAATCGTGTCTCCAGCTTGGTTCTCACCTTAATGATATCTAAGAACTCATTAGAATACCAGTAGATAAACTAGTATGTGCATGGAACTGGAATTCAATTGACTAATATCTCTTTAATTTGAGTAGATGCGTATTGTTTTCCCTTTGCTATAATTATTGAACACTTAGAATAATTTAGGGGTAATTTCAGTGGGCATTTGGTTGAACTAAATCGAGGCTTCACTTGGTTCAACGATAAGCTATCTCAGGCAGTTTGGGCCTTGGTACCCTAATGGGCAGCCCAAGTCCTGTCCTCATTATGTACTCGTTTAGACCTGGGCCTAGGCCTATGACTGGCCTGCCGTTCGTGTGTACCCGGGTTAGGACTTTTCTATGCAGGTTGTGTTCAAGACCCAAAATGGATAAAATTCTGGATTTATTTGAGTTCCTGAACCCAAGTATAATAACTCTTAAATGTGCTAATTAATTAGGACTTCTTTTATTTATTAGAGACAAATTAAACAGAAAATTGTAGTTTGCTCTTTAGGATGCTCTTAAAACGAAATGAGATGAGCCTCGCTAAACAAAATACAAAGGCGAGGCCCTCAATAAATGGTTGTTAAAACTGATTAGAACTTGGGAGGGCCGTTTAGTGAACTTCACGGCTCTCCCCAAAATAATATTACGTTGGAACCTTTAGGCGCGATTTAATTAAATTATTTCTTTAAACTCGGGTGCACATTGATGCGACCCAAATCCAAATCTCGACGAAGTCGAAATATGTTGACGACCATGGGTGCATTGATTGCGACGTGGTTTGAAACGTGTTTTCATGACGTCGCAATTCTTTTAAAATAAATAATGATAAAAAGCGGTTTACGAATAAAAGGCACATAAGCTAGTATGTATTAAAATCAGATAAAATCAAATACAATAGTTGAGCGACCGTGCTAGAACCACGGAACCCGGGAATGCCTAACACCTTCTCCCGGGTTAACAGAATTCCTTACTCGGATTTCTGGTTCGCAGATAGTAACAGAGTCATAATTTTTCCTCGGTTCGGGATTCAACCGGTGACTTGGGACACCATTAATTTCCCAAGTGGCGAATCTGAATAATTAACAATTAAATCCCGTTCCGATTGTCATTTAATTGGAAAAACTCATTCATGCCCTTGCAGGGTGTAGTAAAAAGGAGGTGTGTCAGCTCTGGCGACTCTGCTGGGTACCGAACCCAGAATCTCTGGTTCAGGGTTCAGAATTCGAGCTTAGATAAATTGTTGTATTTGGTTGTATCTGATTTTCCTACATGTTTTATGCTGAATGTGCTAAATGTTACCGCTTTGATATTATCTGAATTGTATATAAACTGTGCCGACACCCTTCTCTCTTCACCTCCGGGGATGTGCTTACTGGTTGAGACTCACTATTCTATTAGTGTCATACCTTGAAATAAGAAAGAGGCCGGACAAGTTACGAAGTCGGATGGCCTTTTGGTTCCCGGTAAGTTGCCCCCTCCTCGACTTGAGTTGTCGCTCGGGTACACAGTCTAGAACACCGACTCAGGATTTGAACATAGAATAACATGACTTCATGCCGGATCCCTAGTAGGAACGGTTATTTGCATCATGCTGCATTTGACTTAGGGGACTCAACACAGGGGTTGGGTCCGTCTAGGGCTAGCAACCCGAAATGAAAGGACCATCCTGATGCATCCTACTTGCTCTGTACATATATTTGTTTCGAACCTGTATGTTGACCTGTTTCTGAATCTCGGGAATGTTGAAAAATCGAGAGAAAAAAAAGAAAAAAAAAGAGAAATAACAGAAACACCAAGTACTGTCGAAACTCTGCCGAAATTTTGAGAAAACGGAAAAAAGGAAAATAGGAAAAAAAAGTCTTTTATTTTCGGACAGTTATTGTTGAAAAAGAAAATGGAAAAAAGTCTTTATTTTAGTTTGGAAAAGTAGGTTGTTTTATTGTTTGTCGAAAATGAAAAAAAAAAGAGTCGTTATTTCGTCTTGATTTAAAAAAAAATAGAAAAGGAAAATAGTTTGTCTTGCCATGAAAAATGAAAATCAAAAAGAGTCTTGTTTTAAAATGGTTCGGTTAATTCGCCCGAACTACGCCGGTTTGATTCTCACAGGGTGTGGGATACGTAGGCAACCCTCATCGGGTCCAACCTTTCCTTTGCAAAAAATAGCCAAAAAATGTCAAAATTTCTATTTTCGTCGTAAATAAGTTGGGTGATGCCGTTTTGTCAAAAATAGCCAAATGTTCCCAAACGGAACGTCGGAAGGTTGACCTTCATAAATAGCCACCTTTGGTCATGTTTTCATTTTTTGACCCTCACAGCCTTAAGTTTTCGTTCTCGAGGCGTTGAAAGGCCGTGTTGCAATACCGGGTCTTTTATCTTATTTTGAAAAAAAAGGTAATGAGTTGTAAATAAGTCAAGTAGGGTCGTCTTGTCATAAATAGCCGAATGTCCCTAAAAGGAACGCTGGAAGTCTGACTTTGCAAAACGGCCATCTTGGTCAATTTTTGATTTTTGACCGGTTGACTTTCGCAGCCTTAAAATCTTTGTTTCCGAAGTGCTGAAAGGCCGCGTTTGAGAATCGAGTTCTTCATTTTTAAAATCTGAAAATATATAGGTAATTTTATTTTGAGTCGAAAATATAGATAGTTTTTTTCTCTTTAGTCGAATAACAGTTTTTCTTTTGCTTAATCGCCTTAATAAATGTGCAGGATGAGCACGATGCTAAATGAGCCCTTTTCAATAATGACCAAAATCCCTTTTGAGTTGCGATTATGGTGGAATGATTTAGGCAAAGAAGGGCAAGACGAAGTGAAAAAATATTTGAAAGATCTCCCGGATTTATTAGACATTCAGCCTCGGGGGGATATTATCAGGGCATTGGTCGCTTATTGGGATTCAACACATAATGTATTTCATTTCTCGGACTTTGAGCTCACCCTAACATTGGAAGAAATAGCGGGGTACATCGGAAGTGATCAAGCTTCATTGAGGTTCAAATACTTAATTGCTCCCAGGGCAGTTACCGTACACCGGTTTTTGGATTCCTTGAAAATACCCCGAACAGTTCATCATCCAGATTTTGCAAAGGGTTTCTGCAGTTTCCGCTTCATATATGATAGATATGGCCATGTGGGCGGGTTCAGTAATCCAGACTTTAAGCTATGCAGTAGAAGTAACCGACAAAAATGAGAGGAACACAGACGGATGGCTTTTATGATAGCCTTTTTGGGCCTCATAGTATTCCCAAGGAAAGATGGAAATATTGATTTGAAAGTAGCTGGGGTCGTCAGTACCTTGCAAACCATGGGAAAAAGCACTTTAGCACCTATGATCGTGGCTGACATCTTTCGGGCTCTCACTGCTTGCAAAGCTGGGGGCAAATTTTTTGAGGGATGTAACTTGTTGTTACAAATGTGGATGACTGAGCATTTGTGCCCCCGCTCTCAGCTCTTGAGTTATGGTTCGTTTGAGAAAACTTGTATGGGAGAATTTTACACAAGAATCAAAGGGGCTAGTCTACCTGAAGGAGTCACGGCTTGGACATCATTATTTCAGACCCTCACTGCCAGCCAGATACAGTGGGTGCTCGGATGGTTGCCTGTCGAAGAAGTCATATATATGCCAGAAGCCAGGCCGCATTTTCTGTTGATGGGACTCAAAAACATCCAACCCTATGCACCATATCGGGTTCTGAGGCAACTCGGGAGGTATCAAGTAGTACCGAGAGATGAAGATCTGAGTACCCAAGTGGTCGAAATTAGTCCTGATGGTCGGTTCCCCGAAGAAGAAGTTCGCCAAATCTGGAGTGAGTGTCAACATTTGATGGCGAACACTTGTGTGTCAGACAGGGCTAAAGGGGAAGTTGCCCCGGGGTATCATGATTGGTTCAGAGGTGATGTGGCATGCGGGAGACCGGCTAAAAGACCTCATCTCGAAGATTTCGTCGAGTCGTCCCAAGAGCAGTGGGACTGGTTAGCAAAGGAAGAAGGCTATCGAGCTGAGATTGGTAGGCTGAAGCAGCAAGTTGAGAGTCTGAAATTCGAGAACAGTGTACAGGTTGCCGCGGATCAAGGTGAGAAGAACAGACTGGCTCAAGAAAACGAGATGCTTAGGGCCCAAATCCGGCAATTAAGAATAACCGTCGATAAGCAACCAAGGAGCCGATCAGATGAACAATTGATAAAAAGGCTGGAAAATGAAGTCGGGGAATGTCGAGATGAGTTAGAAAAATCTGGGAATATCATGGCAGAGCTCAAAGCGTAGTGGGCTACAAGAACAGAGGAGCGTCGCCAGTACTTGAATCAGTTGAAAAGGGACCATGAGAAAATTGTTGCCAATTTAAAGAGAAAAGTGGTTGCCCTTGAGGGTAAAGCGGTTAGGCAGGCTAGAAATTTTGGAATTAAAAGTGGACATTGTTACGACTTGTTGGCCCAAATGGAGGTAGAAGTGCAGCAGTTGCAAGATCAACACCTGCAGGACTCTCGAGCTTTTAAGATGTGTAGCGATCAGATAAGACGTTTGCTTATAGAAAAAAAGCAAACAAAAGACAGGATTAGAGCCATTGCTCATGCCATTTTTAGGAGATGCCGGGTTTGTGAAGACATGACCTATACTACTTTTGTCCCAGCAGTAATGATCTATGTGAAGCGAACCATGAATGAATTAGAGCAGCTTGAAAGGGATTTGGATCCTAGGCCCGCGGCGAGGCCGAACAACGCCCCGCAGACACCTAAGTTTGAAGCACTAGAGTATGCATAGTCCGTGTCTGTAGTTTTCTACCTTTTGAGTCTGTCTTTTGTCTATCCGTTATCTTTTCAGGTCAAGTATGTTTGTAGTCTTAGAGTCTGTGTTTGCTTTTAATTTATGTCTGTTAGTTTCATTCCGAAAAGTGTTTAGTTTGTAATAGTTTGTTTTAGTAATGAAAATTGAAAATTTCAAAAAAAAAAAATTCTTATTTCCACCCTTTATTTTTGCATTTATTTTTACAAACTACGCTTGGTATGATTCGTGCGGGGTCAAGATATGTAGGCAATCTCCATAGGATTCGACCGTAATCGTAAGAAAAAAAAAAGATTAAAAACCAAGAAAAAGAGAAAGAAAGAAAAGAGAGGAAAAACAAAAAGAGAAAGAGAAAGCAAGAAATGAGCGGGAACACAAAAGAGAAAGAAATAGAAGAAAGAAAAGAGCACAAGAGAGGGATAATGTGATGAAATTTGAAAGAAAGGTAAAAAGAAACAAGGAACGAAATGCCGGGATGACGCATGCAATCGAGCAAATGCATAATAGAAATGATTAACTGTATAAGTGCATTCATGCCAACGTGCGGTTGTCAAATCTGTTAAGACTTAATCGCTAACAAAGTGGTTGTCTAAATGTGTGATTCCAGGCAGGTGGTTAGTTGATTGGCAGTTCTGGCAACTCACCCGTACAACACCCGATCGAAAGATAAAGTAAACATGACAGGACAAGACTCAGAAATCAGCCTTGTGGACCCTTCAAATGAAGTTGAGGTAACAGATGTGGGTGCTATGAAAGAAGAGATGACAAAACTAAAAGCGCAAATGGCCGAAATGCATCGGGCATGGTCTCAGGGACATCCGGCACCACTATACCCCGCTAATCCATCTTACATCCCACTTCTGGCTCTGGCTCAGGAGCCCACCACTCCCCACGCATCTTCAGCCTTCCCCTATCACACCCAGGGCTATGGTACTACTTCATATGCTCCTCCAGCTCCACCACCCAAACAGAACCCTCCCCACCCATGGTCTTTGTGGCACCTCCCCCAGCCCCATTACATAGATCGTCCAGTGAGCCGCTATTCCAAGCTCACGACACCCAATATTACCCTCCCGAACCCACTTTCAAAGCGCTTGAGCCATATACCTATACTACCCATTTTGAAATCCCGGGAGAAGCGTAGAAACCGGTTAAGAATGCAGAACAGGAGGAAGTGATTCGTAAAGTCAAAAGCCTGGAACAATCCTTCAGGAACATGCATGGTTTAGGCAACCAAGTCAGTGTTGCATACAAAGATTTGTGCCCTTTCCCCGATGTCCAGTTGCCTGCAGGTTTCAAAATGCCCAAGTTTGATTTGTACGAGGGACATGGCGACCCGTTGGCCCACCTCCGTGGTTTTTGCAGTAAAATGAGAGGGAATGGGGGGAAGGATGAATTGCTGATAGCCTATTTTGGTCAAAGTCTGAGCGGGTCCGCACTAGAATGGTACACGAGACAGGACCCCGGCCGATGGTATACATGGGATGATTTGGCACAAGCATTCATTGGCCATTTTCAGTATAACCTTGAGATAGTCCCCGATCGTCTATCATTGTTGAAGCTGGAAAAGAAGCCCGGGGAAAGTTTTAGAGAGTTTGGTTTCCGCTGGAGGGAACAAGCAGCAAGGGTTGATCCTCCGATGAGGGAAAGTGAGATGGTAGATTACTTCTTGCAAACGTTGGAGCCGACCTATTTTGGTCATCTGGTGACATCCGTTGGAAAATCATTCAATGAAGTGGTAAAAATGGGAGCCATGATTGAAGAAGGATTGAAGTCTAACAAAATATTGAGTTATTCGGCATTGAAAGCAACTACCCAGGCCATCTAAAGCGGTACTGGTGGTGTACTCGGAAAGAAGAAGAAGGAAGAAGTGGCCACAGTTGAAGCTAGTACTTGGTCCAGGCCCAATAACCCTCCACCCTACTACAACCAACCCAGACCCCACCACCCAAATTACTAATATACCCCATATGGCCCACCACAACACTACTATTCACCACCAGAACCACACTTTTCTATCCACCACGCCCAGACATACACTCAGCCTCCGGTGCACTCGCAGTGGCGTGCACCGACTCCCGAAAACACACATCCACACCCACAAAACACCTATCCACCCCCCAGGACAAACAGACCAGGAACCAGTTTCCGTCCAAACCAAGCTTTTAGAAGTGAGAAGGCCCCAAACAGAAAAACATTTACTCCGCTGGGAGAATCTTACACCACTCTCTTCCATAGATTGAAACAGTTGGGAATGTTGACCCCAATTGAGTCCAAAGCACCAAACCTCCTTCCCAGAAACCTGGACCATTCTGTTAGCTGCCAGTATTGCTCAGGGATGCCGGGGCACGATACTGAAAAATGTTGAAAATTGAAAAACATGGTACAAGAACTCATTGATAATCATCGTATTGAAGTACAGGCTCCAGAGGCTCCAAACATCAATCAAAACCCGTTACCAGCGCATTATGAAGCCAATATGATCGAACTGATACATAAGGGGACAGAGCCTAAAAAACCCTCGCAGACAGTCATGGTGATCCGTTCTACGGAAGCCAAGGTCAAAGAAAAGATAGTTAGCACAAGGCCAACAGTTCAGCTAAAAGCGATAAAAGATAAGCCAGTGTTGGTAATGGGAAAAAGACCATTTGTTGCTGCAAAAAAGCCAGAGCCAGTCAAGTTAGTGGTACCGGGGTCATCTGCACCCGTGGTTGTTGTGAAAGGGGCCTACATAGAACCAGTTGTCATAAAGCCGGTAGTCTAATTACCCATGGTTGATAGCAAAGCCGTACCGTGGAAATATGACAAGGTAGTGGTGACATACAAAGGAAAGGAAATTGAGGAAGAGAGTTGTGAAGCACAAGGACTAACTCGATCGGGACGTTGTTTTGCTCTCGAAGAGTTGAGAAGGCTAGGGGCGCTAAAAACAATCCAGTGCTAGTCAAAAAGGCTATGACGGAAGAAGAGGCAGAAGAATTTCTGAAAAAGATGAAATTGCAAGATTATTCCATTGTTGAACAATTGAGAAAAACACCGGCCCAGATCTCGTTGTTGTCATTATTGATCCATTATGATGAGCATTGCCGAGCTTTGATAAAGATATTGAATGAAGTTCATGTGCCCGACAAAATTTCAGTGAACCATCTGGAGACAATTGCCAACAAAATCTTTGAGGTAAACAGAGTAACATTTTCTGATGATGAATTGCCTGTGGAAGGCACAGAACACAATAAAGCTCTCTACTTGACGGTCAAGTGTGAAGATTCAATGGTTACTCGGGTATTGATCGATAACGGGTCAAGTGCTAATATTTGTACGTTGTCCACATTGAACAAGTTGAAGATTGATGATGATAGAATTCGCAAAAATAGTATTTGTGTTCGAGGGTTCGACGGAGGGGGAACAAACACTGTGGGGGATATTATACTCGAATTGACTATTGGCCCAGTCGAGTTCACTATGGAATTTCAGGTGTTGGATGCTGCAGTGTCCTACAATCTTTTGTTGGGTCGACCATAGATCCACGCGTCCAAAGTAGTGCCTTCCACACTGCACCAAATGGTCAAGTTCGAGTGGGACAGACAAGAAATCGTGTTATATGGGGAAGATCCCACATGCGCCATGAATGATGCCATTGTGCCCTTTATAGAAACTGAAGATGATAAGGGACCATGGGTTTATCAGGTCTTCGACACGGTCCCGGTGAATAGAGTGCCCGAGGGTAAAAGCATTCCATGTCCCAGGGTGGCAGCTGCGACCGTCATTGTAGTATCAGAAATGCTGAGTAATGGGTTCTGCCAGGAAAAGGTCTGGGGGCTGAGCTTCAGGGCATTGTTCAACCTGTTTCTCTGCCCAAAAATCTGGACACCTTCGGACTGGGGTTCAAACTAACAGCGGCAGATGTTAGAAGGGCTTGTAAATTGAAAAAGAAAGCTTGGGTTCTTCCCAAACCGATTCCACGCTTGTCCAGGTCCTTCGTTAGGCCGGGTGGCAAGAAGCAGTCATTGGCAAAGGTGTCGGGTCCACTGATTGGTGTAGAGGAGAACTTGGATAAGGTGTTCGAGAGGGTATTTGCTGAAATGAACATGGTTGAGGCCGGGGAAGGGTCAAGCCAAGCAGATATGCAGTACATCGGACCACATGCTAACATCAACAATTGGGAAGCTACTCCTCTTCCAATTCAGAGTGAGTCGTGGTAGTGGGTTTTGTTTTCCTTTTGTCACTTGGATTATTCCGGGGTTTGTAATTCAGTTGCTATGTTCTATCCGTTTGGATGAGTTAAAACCCTGTTATCTTTACATTCAATGAAATGCAATTTTCTTCTTTCTTCATTTCTAATTTTGTTTCCATTTTTTCTTTTCTTTTTGTACAGTTCTTTTTATGCTGATATCAATGATATGACATGCATGAGGAATCTTCGGCCCAGTTTTAAAAGCCAATCTAGCTCAGAAATAATAATACAAGAAATCGAGTGTGATGATGGGGTGGATTGTAACGACGATGAGGCTTATGAGGAAATTAGTAAAGAATTAAGTCACTTTGAAGAAAAACCCATACCTAACCTAAATGACACAGAAGCAGTTAATCTAGGGGACCAAGACAATGTGCGGGAAACTAAAGTAAGTGTTCATTTGGAGCCACAACTCAAGGAGGAGATAATTAAAGTATTGCATGAGTACAAAGATGTTTTTGCATGGTCGTATGATGATATGCCAGGTCTAAGCATTGATTTGTTGGTTCACAAATTGCCCACTGACCCGACATTCCCTCATGTCAAACAGAAACTAAGAAAGTTCAAAACAGAGATGAGTGTAAAGATTAAAGAAGAGGTTACCAAGCAGTTCGATGCAAAAGTCATTCGGGTCACTCGGTATCCCACTTGGTTAGCCAGTGTTGTGTCTGTGCCGAAGAAAGATGGCAAGACCAGGGTATGTGTTGACTATCGAGATCTCTACAAGGCAAGCCCAAAAGATAATTTCCCATTGCCAAACATCCATATTTTGATCGATAATTGTGCCAAGCATGAGATTGGTTCTTTTGTGGATTGTTATGCGGGTTATCATCAGATTTTAATGGACGAAGAAGATGCATAAAAGACGGCATTCATCACGCCGTGGGGAACGTACTGTTATCGGGTTATGCCGTTTGGTTTGAAAAATGCTGGGACAACTTATATGAGGGCAATGACAACAATATTCCATGATATGATACACAAGAAAATCGAGGTATACGTGGATGATGTGATCGTGAAGTCTAGACAGCAGTTTGACCATGTCAGGGATTTGAGGAAGTTCTTTCAAAGGCTTCGCAGGTACAATCTTAAGCTCAATCCTACAAAATGTGCTTTCGGGGTGCCATCTGGAAAGTTGATTGGGATTTATAGTCAGCCGGCGGGGTATTGAACTAGATCCGTCGAAGATCAAAGCTATTCAGGAATTGCCACCTCCAAGAAACAAAACTGAGGTGATGAGTTTGTTAGGAAGATTGAATTATATCAGTAGGTTCATTGCTCAGCTCACGACAACTTGTGAGCCGATTTTCAAGCTGTTAAAGAAAGAAGTTGCAGTCAATTGGACTGATGAATGTCAAGAGGCTTTTGATAAGATAAAGGGGTATTTGTCGAACCCACCTGTGTTGGTCCCGCCAGAACCAGGGAGGCCTTTGATTCTATATCTGACGGTTTTGGATAATTCATTCGGCTGTGTACTGGGGCAGCATGATGTTACGGGTAGAAAGGAGCAGGTTATCTACTATCTCAGTAAGAAGTTCACATCTTACGAGGTTAAGTATACTCATCTGGAGAGGACATGTTGCGCCCTAACTTGGGTGGTGCAGAAGTTGAAACATTATTTGTCATCCTACAACACTTACCTCATATCTCGCTTGGACCCATTGAAGTATATTTTTCAGAAGCCTATGCCTACAGGGAGGCTTGCAAAGTGGCAGATCCTTCTTACAGAGTTTGACATTATCTATGTGACACGGACTGCGATGAAAGCACAGGCACTAGCCGATCATTTGGCTGAGAACCCCGTCGATGAAGATTACGAACCTTTGAAAACTTATTTCCCTGATGAAGAAGTGATGCACATTGATGAATTGGAACAAGTTGAGAAGCAGGGATGGAAACTTTTCTTTGATGGGGCTGCAAATATGAAAGGCATGGGAATATGAGCGGTACTTATTTCGAAAACAGGTCAGCATTACCATGTTACAGCTCGACTTCGTTTTTACTGTACGAACAACATGGCAGAATATGAGGCGTGTATATTGGGATTGAGATTAGCTGTAGATATGGGTGTACGGGAAGTCTTGGTCATGGGTGACTCGGACCTACTAGTACACCAAATTCAAGGAGAATGGGAAACACGAGATTTAAAACTTATACCGTACCGCTAATGTCTGCATGAGCTTTGTCAGCGGTTTCAGGCTATAGAGTTCAGGCACATTCCAAGGATTCATAATGAGGTTGCCGACGCTTTGGCTACTTTGGCGTTGATGCTGCATCATCCAGATAAGGCTTATGCTGACCCGTTGTAGATTCAGGTCCGTGATCAGCATGCTTACTATAATGTGATAGAAGAGGAACTCGACGGCGAGCCGTGGTTCCATGATATCAAAGAGTATATCAGGACGGGAGTATATCCGGTACAGGCCACCGGTGATCAGAAAAGAACGATTCGGCGATTGGCAAGCGGGTTTTTCTTTAGTGGAGGAGTGTTGTACAAAAGAACTCCAGACCTCGATTTGTTGAGATGCATGGACGCAAGACAAGCCACATCTATCACGACTGAGGTACATTTCGGAGTTTGTGGACCGCATATGAGTGGGTACGTTCTGGCAAAAAGATTCTCCGAGCAGGTTATTATTGGCTCACTATAGAGCGGGATTGTATCAGTTTTGTGCGTAAATGTCATCAGTGCCAAGTGCATGGAGATTTGATTCATTCTCCACCATCAGAACTACATACGATGTCCGCACCATGGCCTTTTGTTGCATGGAGCATGGATGTTATTGGGCCAATTGATCCAGCAGCATCAAATGGACACAGGTTTATTCTGGTAGCTATAGACTATTTTACCAAATGGGTGGAAGCTAAGACGTTCAAGTCTGTGACTAAGAAAGTTGTGGTCGACTTTGTGCACTCAAATATCATATGTCGGTTTGGGATTCCGAAGGTAATCATCACGGATAATGGGGCTAATCTTAATAGTCATTTGATGAAGGAGACATGTCAGCAGTTTAAGATTACCCATAGGCATTCTACTCCATACCGTCCCAAGGCAAATGGTGCGGTTGAAGCAGCCAATAAGAATATAAAGAAAATACTCCGAAAGATGGTTGAAGGGTCTAGACAGTGGCATGAGAAGTTACCTTTTGCGTTGTTAGGGTACCGTACCACCGTTCGTACCTCGGTGGGGGAGACTCCTTATTCATTGGTGTATGGCACCGAGGCAATAATACCTGCAGAGGTGGAAATCCTGTCTCTGTGAATCGTTGCGGAGGCTGAGATCGATGATGATGAATGGGTGAAAAGCCGCCTTGAGCAGTTGAGTTTGATTGACGAGAAGAGATTGGCATCAGTGTGTCATGGTCAACTGTACCAACGAAGAATGGCAAGAGCATACAACAAGAAAGTGCGTCCAAGGAAATTCGAAGTCGGACAGTTAGTACTGAGGCGGATTTTGCCTCATTGAGCTGAAGCAAAAGGAAAATTTGCCCCAAACTGGTAGGGACCATTTGTAGTAACCAGAGTGTTGTCTAACAGTGCATTGTATTTGACAGATGTAGAAGGAAAATGTATAGAAATGGCCATCAATTCCGATGCGGTCAAGAGATATTATGTATGATTTCTTTATTTCTGAATGTATCTGTTTGTATTCGGCATATATTAAAGATTGAAATGACGAAGGCGTTTTGTCCTGCTATCCAAACACTTATCCCTTGTCATCCCCTTTGAGCCTTACTTATTTTTCATACCTCTCTTTCGGAATCAATGACACTATCAAGGAACACAGGTGCCGAACATAAAAGAACGAAAAGAAAAACAAAGGAAAAAGAAAAGAACAGGAAAGAAAAGAAAAAAAAGAAAGAAGAAGGAAAAAAGAAGAGAAAAGAAAAAATGAAAAGTGAAGGAGAAAAGAAAGAGAAGAAAAGAAAAAGAAGAAAAGAAAAGGAGAAAAAGAGGAGAAAAGAAAGGAAAAGAAGATGAAAAGAAAGAAAAAACACACACACACAACAACAAAGGTAATTATGATACAGTGAACTACGTTTGACTTGATCCCGAAAGGGTGCGTAGGCAGCCTCTCTGAGGTTCAGTCATACCCAAAATAAAAATTCAAAAGTCCCCAAGCAAGAAACTGGGGCAGAAGTTGTGATTGTTGTGAGAAGTTGGATTCCGAAAGTTGTAATTTAAACCCATTTGAATTGTTTTGAGCCTTTTATACCTTTCTTTCTAACCCAATCCAAAAGCCTATATTACTGTCCAAAGAAAGACCTTCTGATCAGTTTTTGAGAAATGCCAAGTTGAGCAGGTAGAAGTGACTCATGATAGGGGCAACACTCGGGTTCAAGCAAGAAAAACAAAGTAAAAAATGAGAGAGTGTTACTGGTGAAAACCTTCACTGGAACCATAAGGCGACGGGAGCTGAGAGAAAAATAAATGAGAGGGTCTTATTGGTGAAAACCCTCGCGGGCACCTTAAGGCGAAAGTAAGTTGAAAAATGGTTAATTCACAAAAGGTCTGTGGGTGGAAAACTGTTTTGAGGCACCGCAGGATGAACAAAGTTAAGGTTTGGGTAAAGTAATCAAGTGATGGAAATTCTGGGGCAACAAAGTATGGCAATTGAAAGTTGGTTAGTTGGACAGATTGGGCCGATTAATCCAAAATGCATGTCATGACCATTGGTACCGGCTGTTCCTCTCAGATAAGTTTCTTTTCCTTCTCTTTTTAAATAGTCATCTGGTTTTAGATTCTTCTTATCCTTAACTCAAAAAATCATTGCATCTCATTTTCTTTTGAGGGTTTTATCTAGCTAAGATGTTTCAGTGACAGTTTTGTTCAATGCAAGCAAAAAGGACTTCAAAGCTCACTACTATCTTCCGAAAATGGTAAAGCTTAATGTTGTTAGAGCATGGCAACAACAACATGATGTAAAATGGAATATGGGAAGTCGCAGGAAGTTTCTTCGGTGGAAGAATTGGGAAATGTTTCGGGAAATGTAAAGGTTCAGACAAAGGGGTCGAGGGTATGGAACAACAGCACAGGTACAAAACATTCGGTTTGTCAGAGGTTAGGGAATTCGAAAGTCAGTCAGAAAGTCAGGCGGTTCAGGGTCAGTTCAAGGAAGTCAGTCAACGCAAAGTAAGGTAGTGGAAGGATTTTTCAGCAAGAATGCCATCAACTAACCACCGTTTTAAACTAACAAAGTTTTCTTTGATTGAAACAGGGGCAGAAAAGTTAGTTGTCGAGGAGGAATTCTCCGTGAGGGAAGAGTAGGTATTAACCCAGTTTAATCGCAAGTGTGGCATGGTTAAAATATAAGAAAATGAAGAGTAGCATAGAGAGATGTAAGTTGTTTCAGGTCGGCATTTTAGAGCAAATTGCACAGTGTTGAGGTGGGGAGCCCGCCCCTATAACAGAGGAATACATCTCAGTCTGTAACTTTTAAAAGCATGCAAGTTTTAGTTTTCAACCCTTGTTAGTAGGTGGTAACAAGCCCCAGTTTCCCCAAACTGGGGCAGAAAGTTTTCTTGGTTCGTTTATTTTTGTGAAATCAGAAACTCGCCTGGATAATAGAGGAATACATTTCAAGCTCAGAAGTCAGGAGTCCGCCTGGAGAATAGAGACATTCAATTTCAAATTCAGAAATCAGGAGTCCGCCTGGAGAACAGAGACATACAATTCAAGTTTTAAGCAATCAGGAGCCCACCTGAAGAACAGAGGTGATATAATTCAAATTTTAGTTATCAATCAATTTCTTATCTAATTTGAAATCAGGAGTCCGCCTGGAGAACAGAGACATTCAATTTCAAAGTTCAGAAGTCAGGAGTCCGCCTGGAGAATAGAGACATACAATTCAAATTTTAAGCAATCAGGAGTCCGCCTGAAGAACGGAGGTGATACAATTCAAGTTTTAGTTTCCCATCAATCCCTTTGTTTATTTTGAAGTCAGGAACCCACCTAGAGAACAGAGGTACAGAATTCAAAATTCAGAAGTCAGGAGTCCGCCTGGAGAACAGAGACATACAATTCAAATTTTAAGCAATCAGGAGCCCGCCTGAAGAACAGAGGTGATACAATTCGAATTTTAGTTTTCAATCAATCTCTTGTCTAATTTGAAATCAGGAGTCCGCCTGGAGAATAGAGACATACAGTTCAAGTTTCGAAAATGAGGAGTCCGCCTGTATAACAGAGAGGAATGCATTCAAGTTCAAGTTCAGCAGTCAGGAGCCCGCCTGGATAACAGAAGAATACATTCAAGTCCAAGATTGTTCAAGTTCAGAAATTTGGAAGAGAGGGAACAACATCTCAGTTAGTAGTTTGAAATGACAACAAGGAATTTCACCTGGAGAACACAAGACAACAAGGCAACAAGGAAGTACAAGAGCAAGTTTGAAGAATCTAGATAGGACTTTTGTAGTTCATAGAGCATAGCTAGTTTAGCTTCTTTTTATCTTTGACGTGGTGTAATAAGGGAGATCAGCAAGCAGTAACAGCAGCAAGCGCAGTGAAATCACAGCTCCTGGTAGTCCCAGCTACCAGACACTCCTGAACTACACTGACCTGATTCCTGTTTAGCCCAGGATATGTAGGCAACCTCTGAAGCAGGGTGCGGTCAAAACTTTTCAAAAATGCTTCACAACGGAATATTTGAACGGGCAAAAATCGCTCGTATTTGCTCACTTATCTTTGCACGAAAACTCCTCGTGTTTCCAAGCAAAGAGGGGAAGCTGTGAGCACGTGATTTTTGCCATATATATGAATTATTCCCAAAATTCAAACAAAATGATTTTTCTTTCATTATTTGGCAATTTTGTGCATTTTTGTGTTATTTTCGGTTAATTGTTGAATTTTATCTGTGCATTATAATTCATATGAAAAAACACAAAAAATATTCATTTGCATTTAGGATTTAATTTCATAGTTTGGTATTAATTAGGAGATTAATTTATTTTAGAACGAAATATAAAGAAAATAACAAAATCGTCCGTTTTGCATTTTTAGTTTAAATTTGTATTAGTTTGCAATTTTTAAGGAATTAATTAAGAAATATATTTTTTAATGTAATTTGTTTGTGAGTTTTTATTTCAGCATTTTTGACAAAAATCAGAAAAATATAAAATGAAAAAAGGAAATAAATACAAAACAAGGAAAAGAGAAAAAGAAAATAAGTCAAATAAAAGAAATGAAAACAATGAAAGAGGCCAGCCCAAATCCTTTAATTCCCAATCCGGCCCAAGTCACGCCCCATCAGCCCATAACCCGTCCCCACCCGGTCCAATTCTTTAAACTCCAAACGACATCGTTTTAGGGTTCGATCTCAGCCATTGATTCTTAATCCAACGGACGAGATCATCCCAGGATCCCCCTATATAACTGTCCGAAACATCCCCCTATCCCATCACTCATCATCTTCCTCACCCCTCTCAAACCCTAGCCGCGCCGCCTTGAAACCCCTAGATCGCCGGCGGCGGCGCTGTTGTCCAATGGAGCCCAAATTTACACCACAGATTCCCCATGAACTCCCCTTTCCAACCCTACCGTTGGTTTCCCTCGAATCACAACCAAGGCCGTCGAATATTGATTTTAAATTTTCCGGCCAAGTCGTTACTTTGTCCAAACTGGCCCAAAATTACACCACACCATCCCCGGACTTCCCTCAACCCAAGTACATGACCATCTTCCTTCGAATCTCGGTGAAGTGGCTCGAATTTTAAATCTAAAAGTTTTCGGCCAAAACCCTAACCCCAAATCTTTGTGATTTTTAACCGTAATATCCTTAACCATGTGTTCTCCTGTGAAAAACACATGGTTAGGGATGTTGCGTGTCAAAAATTTTGAAAGATTCGGACGGCAGTGGCTGACCGGAGTTTTATTTCCATCGATGAGTTTCTCCCCAACTTTCTAAGCTCGATTTCCATCAGTGTAGCCTAAATTCCGTATTGATTTTAAGTAACATTAATCCATCCTTGCGTTTCGCTTAAATGTTAGAGTAATTTTTTGTTAGTGTTGAGGTCTGTCTCTTTAATTTTGATTCGATTTTTCCGTCTTGGTTTAACTCTTGTTATATTGGAATTAGTCGTGATTCAGTTCACAATTATGTTCTATTTTTAGTCTTAATCTTGTGTTTAATCCGTGTTTACCAGTTCATGATGTTAGTTTTATAATTTCAATGTTGTTTGTCAATCGTTAGTTCATTTCTTTCGTTTAATTGTTGTTTACTTCAGTCTAATGATAGTACTAATTGAAGCATTTAGGCGAGTTAGGATTGGATTTTAGTTGTGTTGATTGGTTATAGATGGCTTAGACTCATTAGGATTAACTTCAGTTGTTTTTTTAACAGGGGAAGGGGTTGGTGTAGTTAGCATTGGGCTGAAAATTTCAGACTAGTAGAAGGGCATTTTAGGCATAGAAAAGGGTAGTTGCTTTAAGAATAGTAATTTCAAAGTAAGGGTAGGGGTAGTACAAGTATTTGGTAGGTAGAAGAGCATCCTAGGGTCTTCTAGAATGGTACTTTAGTGTAGATGTTGGCATAATAGAGGGACTGGCTTGTTTGGCAAGTCACAAATAAAGGGACTAAACTGAAAATAAGGGAGGGACTAAAAGAGAAACCTAAAATCTGATTTACCCTCTTGTGTCACCTATAAAAGGGCATCAAGGGCCTTGAGGAAGGGGATTCAACTTTCAGCCCAAAAATCCCCACCAAAAGCTCTCCTCCCTGCTTTCAATTTCAGCTAGCATTTCAATTCCAGTACTCAAAAAATAAAACATCAAAAAATGAAAAAATCAAAAACAGTTTTACTATTTCATTACTAGTGTTAGTGATTCTCAGTCCTTCCTTGGGCATTCTTCATTCCAGCTCGAGGTTCTATTTTGAAAAGTGTTCAGAAGTGATTAACGGCTGATTCAGGTGAATTTGGGGCCTATTAGTTTGGATTTCAGTTGGGTTTTAGGTCCAGCAGGATTTCAGAGGCATCTAGGTTCAGCTGTGAGGGCTAGGAGTGCATTTCAAGTGTGTGTTGAATTGATCTGTTGAGCCTGCTTGTATTTCTGGTTTTCAAAATCATTTCCTGGCCTGTTCTGTGATGCTTTACTGCTGAGTTGTGTTGCTGTTGCTGTTCAAAGTAGCTGACTTCTTTTCTTCTCATATTTTCCCTTATCCAGATACACAATTGTACCTCTGATGACTACGAGCTGAAAATGTGCAGAAATGAATTTATGTGAAGAATGAATTTGCTTGAAGAATTGAGTTCTGATTTAGTTTATTTCCAGATCTATGTATTCAATATTTAGTTCATGGATATTGTTTAAGTTTTGCTTGTTTTTGTGCTAAATGGACTATATAAACTGTTATGTTTCAGATTCATGTGATTACTATAAGGTGAACACTAGTGTTAGTTAGTTACATAATTTCGTAAATAATTTGTGAATCGTTTCATATCCATGGGAGTAGTAGAATACAATTTCCTGTTTCAGTAGTTAATTCCAATAATCCAGCTTACCTAGCAATGTTGGCTTGAATTAATTCAAAAATAGTTAGTCTGCTTTGTGTTATTAAAATCGTGTCTCCAGCTTGGTTCTCACCTTAATGATATCTAAGAACTCATTGGAATACCAGTAGATAAACTAGTATGTGCATGGAACTGGAATTCAATTGACTAATATCTCTTTAATTTGAGTAGATGCGTATTGTTTTCCCTTTGCTATAATTATTGAACACTTAGAATAATTTAGGGGTAATTTCAGTGGGCGTTTGGTTGAACTAAATCGAGGCTTCACTTGGTTCAGCGATAAGCCATCTCAGGCAGTTTGGGCCTTGGTACCCTAATGGGAAGCCCAAGTCCTGTCCTCATTATGTACTCGTTTAGACCTGGGCCTAGGCCTATGACTGGCCTGCCCTTCGTGTGTACCCGGGTTAGGACTTTTCTATGCAGGTTGTGTTCAAGACCCAAAATGGATAAAATTCTAGATTTATTTGAGTTCCCGAACCGAAGTATAATAACTCTTAAATGTGCTAATTAATTAGAACTTCTTTTATTTATTAGAGACAAATTAAACAGAAAATTGTAGTTTGCTCTTTAGGATGCTCTTAAAACGAAATGAGATGAGCCTCGCTAAACAAAATACAAAGGCGGGGCCCTCAATAAATGGTTGTTAAAACTGATTAGAACTTGGGAGGGCCGTTTAGTGAACTTCACGACTCTCCCCAAAATAATATTACGTTGGAACCTTTAGGCGCGATTTAATTAAATTATTTCTTTAAACTCGGGTGCACATTGATGCGACCCAAATCCAAATCACGACGAAGTCGAAATATGTTGACGACCTTGGGTGCATTGATTGCGACGTGGTTTGAAACGTGTTTTCATGACGTCGCAATTCTTTTAAAATAAATAATGATAAAAAGCGGTTTACGAATAAAAGGCACATAAGCTAGTATGTATTAAAATCAGATAAAATCAAATACAATAGTTGAGCGACCGTGCTAGAACCACGGAACCCGGGAATGCCTAACACCTTCTCCCGGGTTAACAGAATTCCTTACTCGGATTTCTGGTTCGCAGATAGTAACAGAGTCATAATTTTTCCTCGGTTCGGGATTCAACCGGTGACTTGGGACACCATTAATTTTCCAAGTGGCGAATCTGAATAATTAACAATTAAATCCCGTTCCGATTGTCCTTTAATTGGAAAAACTCCTTTACGCCCTTGCAGGGTGTAGTAAAAAGGAGGTGTGACAGCTCTGGCGACTCTGCTGGGGACCGAACCCAGAATCTCTGGTTCAGGGTTCAGAATTCGAGCTTAGATAAATTGTTGTATTTGGTTGTATCTGATTTTCCTACATGTTTTGTGCTGAATGTGCTAAATGTTACCGCTTTGATATTATCTGAATTGTATATAAACTGTGCCGACACCCTTCTCTCTTCACCCCGGGGATGTGCTTACTGGTAGAGACTCACTATTCTGTTAGTGTCATACCTTGAAATAAGAAAGAGGCCTAACAAGTTACGAAGCCGGATGGCCTTTTGGTTCCCGGTAAGTTGCCCCCTCCTCGACTTGAGTTGTCGCTCGGGTACACAGTCTAGAACACCGACTCAGGATTTGAACATAGAATAACATGACTTCATGCCGGATCCCTAGTAGGAACGGTTATTTGCATCATGCTGCATTTGACTTAGGGGACTCAACACAGGGGTTGGGTCCGTCTAGGGCTAGCAACCCGAAATGAGAGGACCATCCTGATGCATCCTACTTGCTCTGTACATATATTTGTTTCGAACCTGTATGTTGACCGGTTTCTGAATCTCGGGAATGTTGAAAAATCGAGAGAAAAAAAAGAAAAAAAAAGAGAAATAACAGAAACACCAAGTACTGTCGAAACTCTGCCGAAATTTTGAGAAAAAGGAAAAAAGGAAAATAGGAAAAAAAAAGTCTTTTATTTTCAAACAGTTATTGTTGAAAAAGAAAATGGAAAAGAGTCTTTATTTTAGTTTGGAAAAGTAGGTTGTTTTATTGTTTGTCGAAAATGAAAAAAAAAGAGTCGTTATTTCGTCTTGATTTCAAAAAAAATAGAAAAGGAAAATAGTTTGTCTTGCCATGAAAAATGAAAATCAAAAAGTCTTGTTTTAAAATGGTTCGGTTAATTCGCCCGAACTACGCCGGTTTGATTCTCACAGGGTGTGGGATACGTAGGCAACCCTCATCGGGTCCAACCTTTCCTTTGCAAAAAATAGCCAAAAAATGTCAAAATTTCTATTTTCGTCGTAAATAAGTTGGGTGATGCCGTTTTGTCAAAAATAGCCAAATGTTCCCAAATGGAACGTCGGAAGGTTGACCTTGCATAAATAGCCACCTTTGGTCATGTTTTCATTTTTTGACCCTCACAGCCTTAAGTTTTCGTTCTCGAGGCGTTGAAAGGCCGTGTTGCAATACCGGGTCTTTTATCTTAATTTGAAAAAAAAAGGTAAAGAGTTGTAAATAAGTCAAGTAGGGTCGTCTTGTCATAAATAGCCGAATGTCCCTAAAAGGAACGCTGGGAGGCTGACTTTGCAAAACGGCCATCTTGGTCAATTTTTGATTTTTGACCGGTTGACTTTCGCAGCCTTAAAATCTTTGTTTCCAAAGTGCTGAAAGGCCGCGTTTGAGAATCGAGTTCTTCATTTTTAAAATCTGAAAATATATAGGTAATTTTATTTTGAGTCGAAAATATAGATAGTTTTTTTTCTCTTTAGTCGAATAACAGTTTTTCTTTTGCTTAATCGCCTTAATAAATGAGTAGGATGAGCACGATGCTAAATGAGCCCTTTTCAATAATGACCAAAATCCCTTTTGAGTTGCGATTATGGTGGAATGATTTAGGCAAAGAAGGGCAAGACGAAGTGAAAAAATATTTGAAAGATCTCCCGGATTTATTAGACATTCAGCCTCGGGGGGATATTATCAGGGCATTGGTCGCTTATTGGGATTCAGCACATAATGTATTTCATTTCTCGGACTTTGAGCTCACCATAACATTGGAAGAAATAGCGGGGTACATCGGAAGTGATCAAGCTTCATTGAGGTTAAAATACTTAATTGCTCCCAGGGCCGTTACCGTACACCGGTTTTTGGATTCCTTGAAAAAGAGATTTGGCTAATAGAAATGATTTCTTAATGATTTCTTGAAAAAGCAAGAAATGAGCGGGAACACAAAAGAGAAAGAAATAGAAGAAAGAAAAGAGCACAAGAGAGGGATAAGGTGATGAAATTTGAAAGAAAGGTAAAAAGAAACAAGGAACGAAATGCCGGGATGACACATGCAATCGAGCAAACGCATAATAGAAATGATTAACTGTATAAATGCATTCATGCCAACGTGCGGTTGTCAAATCTGTTAAGACTTAATCGCTAACAAAGTGGTTGTCTAAATGTGTGATTCCAGGCAGGTGGTTAGTTGATTGGCAGTTCTGGCAACTCACCCGTACAACACCCGATCGAAAGATAAAGTAAACATGACATGACATGACTCAGAAATCAGCCTTGTGGACCCTTCAAATGAAGTTGAGGTAACAGATGTGGGTGCTATGAAAGAAGAGATGAGAAAACTAAAAGCGCAAATGGCCGAAATGCATCGGGCATGGTCTCAGGGACATCCGGCACCACTATACCCCGCTAATCCATCTTACATCCCACCTCTGGCTCTGGCTCAGGAGCCCACCACCCCCCACACATCTTCAGCCTTCCCCTATCACACCCAGGGCTATGGTACTACTTCATATGCTCCTCCAGCTCCACCACCCAAACAGAACCCTCCCCCACCCATGGTTCCAGTCTTTGTGGCACCTCCCCCAGCCCCATTACATAGATCGTCCAGTGAGCCGCTATTCCAAGATCACGATACCCAATATTACCCTCCCAAACCCACTTTCAAAGCGCCTGAGCCATATACTATACTACCCATTTTGAAATTGCGGGAGAAGCTGAGAAACCGGTTAAGAATGCAGAACAGGAGGAAGTGATTCGTAAAGTCAAAAGCCTGGAGCAATCCTTTAGGAACATGCATGGTTTAGGCAACCAAGTCAGTGTTGCATACAAAGATTTGTGCCCTTTCCCCGAAGTCCAGTTGCCTGCAGGTTTCAAAATGCCCAAGTTTGATTTGTACGAGGGACATGGCGACCCGGTGGCCCACCTCCGGGGTTTTTGCAGTAAAATGAGAGGGGATGGGGGGAAGGATGAATTGATGATAGCCTATTTTGGTCAAAGTCTGAGCGGGTCCGCACTAGAATGGTACACGAGACAGGACCCCGGCCGATGGTATACATGGGATGATTTGGCACAAGCATTCATTGGCCATTTTCAGTATAACCTTGAGATAGTCCCCGATCGTCTGTCATTGTTGAAGCTGGAAAAGAAGCCCGGGGAAAGTTTTAGAGAGTTTGGTTTCTGCTGGAGGGAACAAGCAGCAAGGGTTGATCCTCCGATGAGGGAAAGTGAGATGGTAGATTACTTCTTGCAAACGTTGGAGCCGACCTATTTTGGTCATCTGGTGACATCCGTTGGAAAATCATTCAATGAAGTGGTAAAAATGGGAGCCATGATTGAAGAAGGATTGAAGTCTAACAAAATCTTGAGTTATTTGGCATTGAAAGCAACTACCCAGGCCATCCAAAGCGGTACTGGTGGTGTACTCGGAAAGAAGAAGAAGGAAGAAGTGGCCACAGTTGAAGCTAGTACTTGGTCCAGGCCCAATAACCCTCCACCCTACTACAACCAACCCAGACCCCACCACCCAAATTACTAATATACCCCATATGGCCCACCACAACACTACTATTCACCACCAGAACCACACTTTTCTATCCACCACGCCCAGACATACACTCAGCCTCCGGTGCACTCGCAGTGGCGTGCACCGACTCCCGAAAACACACATCCACACCCACAAAACACCTATCCACCCCCAGGACAAACACACCAGGAACCGGCTTCCGCCCAAACCAAGCTTTTAGAAGTGAGAAGGCCCCAAACAGAAAAACATTTACTCCGCTGGGAGAATCTTACACCACTCTCTTCCATAGATTGAAACAGTTGGGAATGTTGACCCCAATTGAGTCCAAAGCACCAAACCTCCTTCCCAGAAACCTGGACCATTCTGTTAGCTGCCAGTATTGCTCAGGGATGCCGGGGCACGATACTGAAAAATGTTGAAAATTGAAAAACACGGTACAAGAACTCATTGATAATCATCGTATTGAAGTACAGGCTCCAGAGGCTCCAAACATCAATCAAAACCCGTTACTAGCGCATTATGAAGCCAATATGATCGAACTGATACATAAGGGGACAGAGCCTAAAAAACCCTCGCAGACGGTCATGGTGATCCGTTCTACGGAAGCCAAGGTAAAAGATAGTTAGCACAAGGCCAACGGTTCAGCTAAAAGCGATAAAAGATAAGCCAGTGTTGATAATGGGAAAATGACCATTTGTTGCTGCAAAAAAGCTAGAGCCAGTCAAGTTAGTGGTACCGGGGTCATCTGCACCCGTGGTTGTTATGAAAGGGGCCTACATAGAACCAGTTGTCATAAAGTCGGTAGTCCAATTACCCGTGGTTGATAGCAAAGCCATACCGTGGAAATATGACAAGGTAGTGGTGACATACAAAGGAAAGGAAATTGAGGAAGAGAGTTGTGAAGCACAAAGACTAACTCGGTCGGGACGTTGTTTTGCTCCCGAAGAGTTGAGAAGGCTAGGGGCGCTAAAAACAATCAAGTGCTAGTCAAAAAGGCTCTGACGGAAGAAGAGGCAGAAGAATTTCTGAAAAAGATGAAAGTGCAAGATTATTCCATTGTTGAACAATTGAGAAAAACACCGGCCCAGTTCTCGTTGTTGTCATTATTGATCCATTATGATGAGCATTGCCGAGATTTGATAAAGATATTGAATGAAGTTCATGTGCCCGACAAAATTTCAGTGAACCATCTGGAGACAATTGCCAACAAAATCTTTGAGGTAAACAGAGTAACATTTTCTGATGATGAATTGCCTGTGGAAGGCACAGAACACAATAAAGCTCTCTACTTGACGGTCAAGTGTGAAGATTCAATGGTTACTCGGGTGTTGATCGATAACGGGTCAAGTGCTAATATTTGTACGTTGTCCACATTGAACAAGTTGAAGATTGATGATGATAGAATTCGCAAAAATAGTATTTGTGTTCGAGGGTTCGACGGAGGGGGAACAAACACTGTGGGGGATATTATACTCGAATTGACTATTGGCCCAGTCGAGTTCACTATGGAATTTCAGGTGTTGGATGCTGCAGTGTCCTACAATCTTTTGTTGGGTCGACCATGGATCCACGCGGCCAAAGCAGTGCCTTCCACACTGCACCAAATGGTCAAGTTCGAGTGGGACAGACAAGAAATTGTGTTATATGGGGAAGATCCCACATGCGCCATGAATGATGCCATTGTGCCCTTTATAGAAACTGAAGATGATAAGGGACCATGGGTTTATCAGGTCTTCGACACGGTCCCGGTGAACAGAGTGCCCGAGGGTAAAAGCATTCCATGTCCCAGGGTGGCAGCTGTGACCGTCATGGTAGTATCAGAAATGCTGAGTAATGGGTTCTGCCAGGAAAAGGTCTGGGGGCTGAGCTTCAGGGCAATGTTCAACCTGTTTCTCTGCCCAAAAATCTGGACACCTTCGGACTGGGGTTCAAACCAACAGCGGCAGATGTTAGAAGGGCTCGTAAATTGAAAAAGAAAGCTTGGGTTCTTCCCAAACCGATTCCACGCTTGTCCAGGTCCTTCGTCAGGCCGGGTGGCAAGAAACAGTCATTGGCAAAGGTGTCAGGTCCACTGATTGGTGCAAAGGAGAACTTGGATAAGGTGTTCGAGAGGGTATTTGCTGAAATGAACATGGTTGAGGCCGGGGAAGTGTCAGGCAAAGCAGATATGCAGTACATCGGACCACATGCTAACATCAACAATTGGGAAGCTACTCCTCTTCCAATTCAGAGTGAGTCGTGGTAGTGGGTTTTGTTTTCCTTTTGTCACTTGGATTATTCCGGGGTTTGTAATTCAGTTGCTATGTTCTGTCCGTTTGGATGAGTTAAAACCCTGTTATCTTTACATTCAATGAAATGCAATTTTCTTCTTTCTTCATTTCTAATTTTGTTTCCATTTTTTCTTTTCTTTTTGTACAGTTCTTTTTATGCTGATATCAATGATATGACATGTATGAGGAATCTTCGGCCCAGTTTTAAAAGCCAATCTAGCTTAGAAATAATAATACAAGAAATCGAGTGTGATAATGGGGTGGATTGTAACGACGACGAGGCTTATGAGGAAATTAGTAAAGAATTAAGTCACTTTGAAGAAAAACCCATACCTAACCTAAATGACACAGAAGCAGTTAATCTAGGAAACCAAGACAATGTGCGGGAAACTAAAGTAAGTGTTAATTTGGAGCCACAACTCAAGGAGGATATAATTAAAGTATTGCATGAGTACAAAGATGTTTTTGCATGGTCGTATGATGATATGCCAGGTCTAAGCACTGATTTGTTGGTTCACAAATTGCCCACTGACCCGGCATTCCCTCCTGTCAAACAGAAACTAAGAAAGTTCAAAACAGAGATGAGTGTAAAGATTAAAGAAGAGTTTACCAAGCAGTTCGATGCAAAAGTCATTCGGGTCACTCGGTATCCCACTTGGTTAGCCAATGTTGTGTCTGTGCCGAAGAAAGATGGCAAGACCAGGGTATGTGTTGACTATCGAGATCTCTACAAGGCAAGCCCAAAAGATAATTTTCCATTGCCGAACATCCATATTTTGATCGATAATTGTGCCAAGCATGAGATTGGTTCTTTTGTGGATTGTTATGCGGGTTATCATCAGATTTTAATGGACGAAGAAGATGCATAAAAGACGGCATTCATCACGCCGTGGGGAACGTACTGTTATCGGGTTATACCGTTTGGTTTGAAAAATGCTGGGGCAACTTATATGAGGGCAATGACAACAATATTCCACGATATGATACACAAGAAAATCGAGGTATACGTGGATGATGTGATCGTGAAGTCTAGACAGCAGTTTGACCATGTCAGGGATTTGAGGAAGTTCTTTCAAAGGCTTCGCAGGTACAATCTTAAGCTCAATCCTACAAAATGTACTTTCGGGGTGCCATCTGGAAAGTTGTTGGGATTTATAGTTAGCCGGCAGGGTATTGAACTAGATCCGTCGAAGATCAAAGCTATTCAGGAATTGCCACCTCCAAGAAACAAAACTGAGGTGATGAGTTTGTTAGGAAGATTGAATTATATCAGTAGGTTCATTGCTCAGCTCACGACAACTTGTGAGCCGATTTTCAAGCTGTTAAAGAAAGAAGTTGCAGTCAACTGGACTGATGAATGTCAAGAGGCTTTTGATAAGATAAAGGGGTATTTGTCGAACCCACCTGTGTTGGTCCCGCCAGAACCAGGGAGGCCTTTGATTCTATATCTGACGGTTTTGGATAATTCATTCGGCTGTGTACTGGGGCAGCATGATGTTACGGGTAGAAAGGAGCAGGTTATCTACTATCTCAGTAAGAAGTTCACATCTTACGAGGTTAAGTATACTCATCTGGAGAGGACATGTTGCGCCCTAACTTGGGTGGTGCAGAAGTTGAAACATTATTTGTCATCCTACAACACTTACCTCATATCTCGCTTGGACCCATTGAAGTATATTTTTCAGAAGCCTATGCCTACAGGGAGGCTTGCAAAGTGGCAGATCCTTCTTACAGAGTTTGACATTATCTATGTGACACGGACTGCGATGAAAGCACAGGCACTAGCCGATCATTTGGCTGAGAACCCCGTCGATGAAGATTACGAACCTTTGAAAACTTATTTCCCTGATGTAGAAGTGATGCACATTGATGAATTGGAACAAGTTGAGAAGCAGGGATGGAAACTTTTCTTTGATGGGGCTGCAAATATGAAAGGCGTGGGAATATGAGCGGTACTTATTTCGAAAACAGGTCAGCATTACCCTGTTACAGCTCGGCTTCGTTTCTACTGTACGAACAACATGGCAGAATATGAGGCGTGTATATTGGGATTGAGATTAGCTGTAGATATGGGTGTACGGGAAGTCTTGGTCATGGGTGACTCGGACCTACTAGTACACCAAATTCAAGGAGAATGAGAAACACGAGATTTAAAACTTATACTGTACCGCTAATGTCTGCATGAGCTTTGTCAGCGGTTTCAGGCTATAGAGTTCAGGCACATTCCAAGGATTCATAATGAGGTTGCCGACGCTTTGGCTACTTTGGCGTCGATGCTGCATCATCCATATAAGGCTTATGCTGACCCGTTGTAGATTCAGGTCCGTGATCAGCATGCTTAATATAATGTGATAGAAGAGGAACTCGACGGCGAGTCGTGGTTCCATGATATCAAAGAGTATATCAGGACGGGAGTATATCCGGTACAGGCCACCGGTGATCAGAAAAGAACGATTCGGCGATTGGCAAGCGGGTTTTTCTTTAGTGGAGGAGTGTTGTACAAAAGAACTCCAGACCTCGGGTTGTTGAGATGCATGGATGCAAGACAGGCCACATCTATCATGACTGAGGTACATTTCGGAGTTTGTGGACCGCATATGAGTGGGTACGTTCTGGCAAAAAAGATTCTCCGAGCAAGTTATTATTGGCTCACTATGGAGCGGGATTGTATCAGTTTTGTGCGTAAATGTCATCAGTGCCAAGTGCATGGAGATTTGATTCATTCTCTACCATCAGAACTACATACGATGTCCGCACCATGACCTTTTGTTGCATGGAGCATGGATGTTATTGGGCCAATTGATCCAGCAGCATCAAATGGACACAGGTTTATTCTGGTAGCTATAGACTATTTTACCAAATGGGTGGAAGCTAAGACGTTCAAGTCTGTGACTAAGAAAGCTGTGGTCGACTTTGTGCACTCAAATATCATATGTCGGTTTGGGATTCCGAAGGTAATCATCACGGATAATGGGGCTAATCTTAATAGTCATTTGATGAAGGAGACATGTGAGCAGTTTAAGATTACCCATAGGCATTCTACTCCATACCGTCCCAAGGCAAATGGTGCGGTTGAAGCAGCCAATAAGAATATAAAGAAAATACTCCGGAAGATGGTTGAAGGGTCTAGATAGTGGCATGAGAAGTTACCTTTTGCGTTGTTAGGGTACCGTACCACCGTTCGTACCTCGGTGGGGGAGACTCCTTATTCATTGGTGTATGGCACCGAGGCAATAATACCTGCAGAGGTGGAAATCCCGTCTCTGCGAATCGTTGCGGAGGCTGAGATCGATGATGATGAATGGGTGAAAAGCCGCCTTGAGTAGTTGAGTTTGATTGACGAAAAGAGATTGGCATCAGTGTGTCATAGTCAACTGTACCAACGAAGAATGGCAAGAGCATACAACAAGAAAGTGCATCCAAGGAAATTCGAAGTCGGACAGTTAGTACTGAGGCGGATTTTGCCTCATTGGGCTGAAGCAAAAGGAAAATTTGCCCCAAACTGGTAGGGACCATTTGTAGTAACCAGAGTGTTGTCTAACGGTGCATTGTATTTGACAGATGTAGAAGGAAAATGTATAGAAATGACCATCAATTCCGATGCGGTCAAGAGATATTATGTATGATTTCTTTATTTCTGAATGTATCTGTTTGTATTCGGCATATATTAAAGATTGAAATGACGAAGACGTTTTGTCCTGCTATCCAAACACTTTTATCCCTTGTCATCCCCTTTGAGCCATACTTATTTTTCATACCTCTCTTTCGGAATCAATGGCACTATCAAGGAAAACAGGTGCCGAACATAAAAGAAAGAAAAGAAAAGCAAAGGAAAAAGAAAAGAACAGGAAAGAAAAGAAAAAAAAAGAAAGAAGAAGGAAAAAAGAAGAGAAAAGAAAAAATGAAAAGTGAAGGAAAAAAGAAAGAGAAGAAAAGAAAAAGAAGAAAAGAAAAGGAGAAAAAGAGGAGAAAAGAAAGGAAAAGAAGATGAAAAGAAAGAAAAAAAAACACACACACAACAACAAAGGTAATTATGATACAGTGAACTACGTTTGACTTGATCCCGAAAGGGTGCGTAGGCAGCCTCTCTGAGGTTCAGTCATACCCAAAATAAAAATTCAAAAGTCCCCAAGCAAGAAACTGGGGCAGAAGTTGTGATTGTTGTGAGAAGTTGGATTCCGAAAGTTGTAATTTAAACTCATTTGAATTGTTTTGAGCCTTTTACACCTTTCTTTCTAATCCAATCCAAAAGCCTACATTACTGTCCAAAGAAAGACCTTTTGATCAGTTTTTGAGAAATGCCAAGTTGAGCAAGTAGAAGTAACTCATGATAGGGGCAACACTCGGGTTCAAGCAAGAAAAACAAAGTAAAAAATAAGAGAGTCTTACTGGTGAAAACCTTCACAGGCACCATAAGGCGACGGGAGCTGAGAGAAAAATAAATGAGAGGGTCTTATTGGTGAAAACCCTCGCGGGCACTTTAAGGCGAAAGTAAGTTGAAAAATGGTTAATTCACAAAAGGTCTGTGGGTGGAAAACTGTTTTGAGGCACCGCAGGATGAACAAAGTTAAGGTTTGGGTAAAGTAATCAAGTGATGGAAATTCTGGGGCAACAAAGTATGGCAATTGAAAGTTGGTTAGTTGGACAGATTGGGCCGATTAATCCAAAATGCATGTCATGACCATTGGTACCGGCTGTTCCTCTCAGATAAGTTTCTTTTCCTTCTCTTTTTAAACAGTCATCTGGTTTTAGATTCTTCTTATCCTTAACTCAAAAAATCATTGCATCTCATTTTCTTTTGAGGGTTTTATCTAGCTAAGATGTTTCAGTGACAGTTTTGTTCAATGCAAGCAAAAAGGACTTCAAAGCTCACTACTATCTTCCGAAAATGGTAAAGCTTAATGTTATTAGAGCATGGCAACAACAACATGATGTAAAATGGAATATGGGAAGTCGCAGGAAGTTTTTCGGTGGAAGAATTGGGAAATGTTTCAGGAAATGTAAAGGTTCAGACAAAGGGGTCGAGGGTATGGAACAACAGCACGGGTACAAAACATTCGGTTTGTCAGAGGTTGGGGAATTCGAAAGTCAGTCAGAAAGTTAGGCGGTTCAGGGTCAGTTCAAGGAAGTCAGTCAACGCAAAGTAAGGTAGTGGAAGGATTTTTCAGCAAGAATGCCATCAACTAACCACCGTTTTAAACTAATGAAGTTTTCTTTGATTGAAACAGGGGCAGAAAAGTTAGTTGTCGAGGAGGAATTCTCCGTGAGGGAAGAGCAAGTATTAACCCAGTTTAATCGCAAGTGTGGCATGGTTAAAATACAAGAAAATGAAGAGTAGCATAGAGAGATGTAAGTTGTTTCAGGTCGACATTTTAGAGCAAATTGCACAGTGTTGAGGTGGGGAGCCCGCCCCTATAACAGAGGAATACATCTCAGTCTGTAACTTTTAAAAGCAAGCAAGTTTTAGTTTTCAACCCTTGTTAGTAGGTGGTAACAAGCCCCAGTTTCCCCAAACTGGGGCAGAAAGTTTTCTTGGTTCGTTTATTTTTGTGAAATCAGAAACTCGCCTGGATAATAGAGGAATACATTTCAAACTCAGAAGTCAGGAGTCCGCCTGGAGAATAGAGACATTCAATTTCAAATTCAGAAATCAGGAGTCCGCCTGGAGAACAGAGACATACAATTCAAATTTTAAGCAATCAGGAGCCCTCCTGAAGAACAGAGGTGATATAATTCAAATTTTAGTTATCAATCAATTTCTTATCTAATTTGAAATCAGGAGTCCGCCTGGAGAACAGAGACATTCAATTTCAAAGTTCAGAAGTCAGGAGTCCGCCTGGAGAATAGAGACATACAATTCAAATTTTAAGCAATCAGGAGTCCGCCTGAAGAACGGAGGTGATACAATTCAAGTTTTAGTTTCCCATCAATCCCTTTGTTTATTTTGAAGTCAGGAACCCACCTAGAGAACAGAGGTACAGAATTCAAAATTCAGAAGTCAGGAGTCCGCCTGGAGAACAGAGACATACAATTCAAATTTTAAGCAATCAGGAGCCCGCCTGAAGAACAGAGGTGATACAATTCGAATTTTAGTTTTCAATCAATCTCTTGTCTAATTTGAAATCAGGAGTCCGCCTGGAGAATAGAGACATACAGTTCAAGTTTCGAAAATGAGGAGTCCGCCTGTATAACAGAGAGGAATGCATTCAAGTTCAAGTTCAGCAGTCAGGAGCCCGCCTGGATAACAGAGGAATACATTCAAGTCCAAGATTGTTCAAGTTCAGAAATTTGGAAGAGAGGGAACAACATCTCAGTTAGTAGTTTGAAATGACAACAAGGAATTTCACCTGGAGAACACAAGACAACAAGGCAACAAGGAAGTACAAGAGCAAGTTTGAAGAATCTAGATAGGACTTTTGTAGTTCATAGAGCATAGCTAGTTTAGCTTCTTTTTATCTTTGACGTGGTGTAATAAGGGAGCTCAGCAAGCAGTAACAGCAGCAAGCGCAGTGAAATCACAGCTCCTGGTAGTCCCAGCTACCAGACACTCCCGAACTACACTGACCTGATTCCTGTTTAGCCCAGGATATGTAGGCAATCTCTAAAGCAGGGTGCGGTCAAAACGTTTCAAAAATGCTTCACAACGGAATATTTGAACGGGCAAAAATCGCTCGTATTTGCTCACTTATCTTTGCACGAAAACTCCTCGTGTTTCCAAGCAAAGAGGGGCAGCTGTGAGCACGTGATTTTTGCCATATATATGAATTATTCCCAAAATTCAAACAAAATGATTTTTCTTTCATTATTTGGCAATTTTGTGCATTTTTGTGTTATTTTCGGTTAATTGTTGAATTTTATCTGTGCATTATAATTCATATGAAAAAACACAAAAATATTCATTTGCATTTAGGATTTAATTTCATAGTTTGGTATTAATTAGGAGATTAATTTATTTTAGAACGAAATATAAAGAAAATAACAAAATCGTCCGTTTTGCATTTTTAGTTTAAATTTGTATTAGTTTGCATTTTTTAAGGAATTAATTAAGAAATATATTTTTTAATGTAATTTGTTTGTGAGTTTTTATTTCAGCATTTTTGACAAAAATCAGAAAAATATATAAAATGAAAAAAGGAAATAAATACAAAACAAGGAAAAGAGAAAAAGAAAATAAGTCAAATAAAAGAAATGAAAACAATGAAAGAGGCCAGCCCAAATCCTTTAATTCCCAATCCGGCCCAAGTCACGCCCCATCAGCCCATAACCCGTCCCCACCCGGTCCAATTCTTTAAACTCCAAACGACGTCGTTTTAGGGTTCGATCTCAGCCATTGATTCTTAATCCAACGGACGAGATCACCCCAGGATCCCCCTATATAACTGTTCGAAACATCCCCCTACCCCATCACTCATCATCTTCCTCACCCCTCTCAAACCCTAGCCGCGCCGTCTTGAAACCCCTAGATCGCCGGCGGCGGCGCCGTTGTCCAATGGCGCCCAAATTTACACCACAGATTCCCCATGAACTCCCCTTTCCAACCCTACCGTTGGTTTCCCTCGAATCACAACCAAGGCCGTCGAATATTGATTTTAAATTTTCCGGCCAAGTCGTTACTTTGTCCAAACTGGCCCAAAATCACACCACACCATCCCCGGACTTCCCTCAACCCAAGTACATGACCATCTTCCTTCGAATCTCGGTGAAGTGGCTCGAATTTTAAATCTAAGAGTTTTCGGCCAAAACCCTAACCCCAAATCTTTGTGATTTTTAACCGTAATATCCTTAACCATGTGTTCTCATATGAAAAACACATGGTTAGGGATGTTGCGTGTCAAAAATTTTGAAAGATTCGGACGGCAGTGGCTGACCGGAGTTTTATTTCCATCGGTGAGTTTCTCCCCAACTTTCTAAGCTCGATTTCCATCAGTGTAGCCTAAATTCCGTATTGATTTTAAGTAACATTAATCCATCCTTGCGTTTCGCTTAAATGTTAGAGTAATTCTTTGTTAGTGTTGAGGTCTGTCTCTTTAATTTTGATTCGATTTTTCCGTCTTGGTTTAACTCTTGTTATATTGGAATTAGTCGTGATTCAGTTCACAATTATGTTCTATTTTTAGTCTTAATCTTGTGTTTAATCCGTGTTTACCAGTTCATGATGTTAGTTTTATAATTTCAGTGTTGTTTGTCAATCGTTAGTTCATTTCTTTCGTTTAATTGTTGTTTACTTCAGTCTAATGATAGTACTAATTGAAGCATTTAGGCGAGTTAGGATTGGATTTTAGTTGTGTTGATTGGTTATAGCTGGCTTAGACTCATTAGGATTAACTTCAGTTGTTTTTTTAACAGGGGTAAGGGGTTGGTGTAGTTAGCATTGGGCTGAAAATTTTAGACTAGTAGAAGGGCATTTTAGGCATAGAAAAGGGTAGTTGCTTTAAGAATAGTAATTTCAAAGTAAGGATAGGGGTAGTACAGGTATTTGGTAGGTAGAAGAGCATCCCAGGGTCTTCTAGAATGGTACTTTAGTGTAGATGTTGGCATAATAGAGGGACTGGCTTGTTTGGCAAGTCACAAATAAAGGGACTAAACTGAAAATAAGGGAGGGACTAAAAGAGAAACCTAAAATCTGATTCACCCTCTTGTGTCACCTATAAAAGGGCATCAAGGGCCTTGAGGAAGGGGATTCAACTTTCAGCCCAAAAATCCCCACCAAAAGCTCTCCTCCCTGCTTTCAATTTCAGCTAGCATTTCAATTCCAGTACTCAAAAAATAAAACATCAAAAAATGAAAAAATCAAAAACAGTTTTACTATTTCATTACTAGTGTTAGTGATTCTCAGTCCTTCCTTGGGCATTCTTCATTCCAGCTCGAGGTTCTATTTTGAAAAGTGTTCAGAAGTGATTAACGGCTGATTCAGGTGAATTTGGGGCCTATTAGTTTGGATTTCAGTTGGGTTTTAGGTCCAGCAGGATTTCAGAGGCATCTAGGTTCAGCTGTGAGGGCTAGGAGTGCATTTCAAGTGTGTGTTGAATTGATCTGTTGAGCCTGCTTGTATTTCTGGTTTTCAAAATCATTTCCTGGCCTGTTCTGTGATGCTTTACTGCTGAGTTGTGTTGCTGTTGCTGTTCAAAGTAGCTGACTTCTTTTCTTCTCATATTTTCCCTTATCCAGATACACAATTGTACCTCTGATGACTATGAGCTGAAAATGTGCAGAAATGAATTTATGTGAAGAATGAATTTGCTTGAAGAATTGAGTTCTGATTTAGTTTATTTCCAGATCTATGTATTCAATATTTAGTTCATGGATATTGTTTAAGTTTTGCTTGTTTTTGTGCTAAATGGACTATATAAACTGTTATGTTTCAGATTCATGTGATTACTATAAGGTGAACACTAGTGTTAGTTAGTTACATAATTTCGTAAATAATTTGTGAATCGTTTCATATCCATGGGAGTAGTAGAATACAATTTCCTGTTTCAGTAGTTAATTCCAATAATCCAGCTTACCTAGCAATGTTGGCTTGAATTAATTCAAAATAGTTAGTCTGCTTTGTGTTATTAAAATCATGTCTCCAGCTTGGTTCTCACCTTAATGATATCTAAGAACTCATTGGAATACCAGTAGATAAACTAGTATGTGCATGGAACTGGAATTCAATTGACTAATATCTCTTTAATTTGAGTAGATGCGTATTGTTTTCCCTTTGCTATAATTATTGAACACTTAGAATAATTTAGGGGTAATTTCAGTGGGCGTTTGGTTGAACTAAATCGAGGCTTCACTTGGTTCAGCGATAAGCCATCTCAGGCAGTTTGGGCCTTGGTACCCTAATGGGCAGCCCAAGTCCTGTCCTCATTATGTACTCGTTTAGACCTGGGCCTAGGCCTATGACTGGCCTGCCCTTCGTGTGTACCCGGGTTAGGACTTTTCTATGCAGGTTGTGTTCAAGACCCAAAATGGATAAAATTCTGGATTTATTTGAGTTCCCGAACCCAAGTATAATAACTCTTAAATGTGCTAATTAATTAGGACTTCTTTTATTTATTACAGACAAATTAAACAGAAAATTGTAGTTTGCTCTTTAGGATGCTCTTAAAACGAAATGAGATGAGCCTCGCTAAACAAAATACAAAGGCGGGGCCCTCAATAAATGGTTGTTAAAACTGATTAGAACTTGGGAGGGCCGTTTAGTGAACTTCACGGCTCTCCCCAAAATAATATTACGTTGGAACCTTTAGGCGTGATTTAATTAAATTATTTCTTTAAACTCGGGTGCACATTGATGCGACCCAAATCCAAATCTCGACGAAGTCGAAATATGTTGACGACCATGGGTGCATTGATTGCGACGTGGTTTGAAACGTGTTTTCATGACGTCGCAATTCTTTTAAAATAAATAATGATAAAAAGCGGTTTACGAATAAAAGGCACATAAGCTAGTATGTATTAAAATCAGATAAAATCAAATACAATAGTTGAGCGACCGTGCTAGAACCACGGAACCCGGGAATGCCTAACACCTTCTCCCGGGTTAACAAAATTTCTTACTCGGATTTCTGGTTCGCAGATTGTAACAGAGTCATATTTTTCCTTGGTTCGGGATTCAACCGGTGACTTGGGACACCATTAATCTCCCAAGTGGCGACTCTGAATAATTAACAATTAAATCTCATTCCGATTGTCTTTTAATTGGAAAAACTCCTTTACGCCCTTCCAGGGTGTAGTAAAAAGGAGGTGTGACAAGATGAATACTCCTTTTGCAAGAATTTGATCTCGAAATAAAAGATAGAAAAGGTTCAGAAAATCAGGTAGCTGATCATTTGTCACGCCTAAAGAATCCTCCTACTGAAGTACTAGATATCCAAGAGGAATTTCCTGATGAGCATATCTTTTCTGTCGCAACTGTTGTAAATAGACCTCCTTGGTTTGCTGATATTGCCAATTATTTAGCGGGAGGGTGGATTCCAAAAGATTTTTCTTACGATCAAAGAAAAAAGCTTAAAAAAGAGGCAAGACATTATTACTGGGAAGATCCTTATTTGTTTAAATTTTGTGCAGATGACATAATCAGGAGATGTGTACCTGAAACAAAAATGAACAATACTTTAAGTCATTGCCATGATGGAGCTGTAGGAGGACACTACGGAGGAAGAAAGACAGCAGCTAAAGTACTTGAAGTTGGATTTTATTGGCCTACTTTATTCAAAGACGCAAGAAATTATGTTGCCACTTGCGACAAATGCAGAGAAGCGGTAACATTTCAAAAAGGGATGAGATGCCTCTTAACTCTATCCTTGTTTGTGAAATATTTGATGTTTGGGGCATTGATTTTATGGGTCCTTTTTCTCCTTCAAACGGCTGTGAATATATTTTAGTTACTGTTGACTATGTTTCAAAATGGGTAGAAGCAATTACTACTAGAAAAAATGATGCTCACATTGTTTGTATTTTTCTCAAGAAAAATATTTTTTCTAGATTTAGAACTCCATGAGTTATCATAAGTGATCAAGGAATTCGTTTGATAAATAGACAATTTGCTAGTTTGTTATCAAGATATAGAGTTACTCATAAAACAGGAACTCCATATCATGCTCAAACAAGCGGACAAGTAGAAGTATCCAACAGGGAATTAAAAAGAATTTTAGAAAAAACTGTTGGTTCTTCTCGAAAAGATTGGTCTTTAAAATTGGATGATGCGTTATGGGCGTACAGAACTGCTTATAAAACTCCCATAGGCGCATCTCCTTATAGACTAGTTTTTGAAAAAGCTTGTCATTTACCTGTAGAGTTAGAACATAAAGCATATTGGGCTATAAAATTGTTGAATCTAAACTTACCAGATGCAGGTAAAAATCGTCTATTGCAACTTGATGGGTTGGAAGAGTTCAGACTTACAACATACGAAAATGCTAAATTGTACAAGGAAAAGACAAAAAAGTGGCATGACAAGCTCATCCGTCATAAAGATTTTAAAGTGGGAGATCATGTTCTGCTATACAATAGCCGATTGAGATTATTCCCAGGAAAGTTTAAGTCATGCTGGACAGAACCATATATAGTGACAGGAGTGACCCCCTATAGTGCCATTGAAGTACAACATGCAGATGGGGGAGACAAATTCAAAGTAAACAGTGATCGTTTGAAGCCTTATATCAGCAGATTTTTCGACAAACAGGCTTCAACAATCCTTTTTGCCTAATTTTTAAAATAAGTCGAGCTGGCGATATTAAACTCAGAATTGTTTTTCCCCCCTCTCTTTAATCTCAAAAGTAAGTATTAGTAGTAATATATAATATTTTCTTTTTAGTAAATATATATAATAAAATTAGCTTTTTTTTTCTTATAAAAAAACAAAGTAATAATAATAATATATATTAAATACTTGACAAAACAAAGAACTCTCACACTTACGTAGTAGTGTAGATATACTTTTGAAACAGTTTAAATATTATAAAAAAAAAGCAAAAAGAGGAGGGAATTGGTAACAATAACGGTGATAAAGTAAAAAAAATGGGGTTTTAAGTGTTGTAAATCCTTTATCACATCAATGCAAGTGTTGAGCCAGAACTTACAATCATTACCTGCTCTTGTTATCTTCTCAATGTTGTCCATTTAATTACTATTTTACTTTTACCTCAATCTCCAAGAAAACCACCTCTATCACTGGTCACATCTCTCATTATCTCCACAAATAGATATACACTATTATTCTATTATATTTTTACTTTTGAATATATATATATATGTGTGTGTGTGTGTGTGTATTATATTAGAATAATATCAAACCATCCTTGATGTAGATTACACTGAGATTACCAAATAACATTTTTTTACATGGTTTACCTATTGTATATAGAAATTATAATATTATTGATATTTGAAATATAAATTTCTTTAAAAAAAAAGAATATCACAAAACCAGTCGCACCTCCTCTGTCAAATCACACACAGTGAACGAGAAAACCAAGTTAGTGATAGCATATGTTTTCACCTTTTGAACTCAATAAATACATTAAGACACCTACATCCTTGCTCATCTATCCCAAAAAAGAAAAAGAAAAAGAAAGTAAAACTAAAAGACAAACATCTTTTTTCTCATCGTCATTTTCAATGTAAATTAGATTGCCTTTGTCTTTACCTTTTCTTTCTCTGTTCATTCCTTTCATAAGAAAATTTAAAAAATCTTACCCAACAAAAAAAATGTCCTCTTTTAAGAGAACTGAATCAGGAAATAGCTTGCAAGTCCATAAGAAAATGCAAGATCTTGATCCTATAGATTGGATTTTCTCAGAGAGTTCTAGGAAAGTGGTTGAAGAATGGGGGACGAAATTTTTACCTACAGATGGAGATAAGGCACTGGAGATACTGCAACAAATCAATTTTTTGGATTGGGAATCATTTGTACAAGACCCAGGAGCTGAAGAATATCCTTCACAATTAGCAGGGTCAAGTATGAGAGAAACATGAAGGACATGAGGAAGTTCATAAGTTCTCGTTTATTCCCATATGTGAACAATTCAAATTATAATTTGAAAAGGGTATTTTTGTTGTATGTTATTAGAAAGAATTTGCCGATTAACGTTGGGCGGATGATTTTTGATGGAATGATGAATTGTCATTTTAGAGACGATTGTGAACACCTATATTTTCCATCGACAATCACACGCCTGGAAAAAATGTTTAAGGTAAATACGGAAGGTCTTGTTGAAATACGAAATGGTTATCTTATAGAACAGAGTTACTTGAATTCTTTAAAACCTCAGCGAGGTCCAGCAAAGCCAGAGAATTCGAATGCAAGTGCTTCTTCACATGATGTTATGACTTGTATGAAACAGTTGCTACACGGACAAGCTGAAATGAAAAAATAATTGGACGATTACAAAAGTGAACAAAAAATCCGCGAAGAAAGGCTAGCGGCAAATATGGCACATGTCCTGAATGAATTAGCAGAAGCTAAAAGTAGTCAATCTTTTCTTTATCTGACGTTGCAAAATGAATTTGCAGCCACTTCCCACATCGTCCATATGATTGGAAATTTCACGCGCCATGTTAACAATGCTGTGAAATGTTTTGACAATTCAAGTTTTCAACATTATTCTTTTGCAGATCTAGGAAGTAGCAGTCTCCAAGGTGCGAGATTATTTCCAACTCCAGAGCTTTCAGTACCAATACCGCAAGCACCCCCGACAATGTTCGTTCCACAAAGAGTAAGTCCAGCTGATTTTATAGGTAAGGGACCCTCTATCCCTTTGCAACGCGATGGAATTGGAGACTTTGAAGTTGATTTTGACTTTCTCAATAATAATGAAACAAGAAATGGTGGTCAGTAATATTTACATTGCTCATCCAGGAGGATGAATAGTCCAAATGTAGGGATGGTTGAACTCTACTCAATCATTCCTTTGTTAAAAATTTTATGGTGTCTTTTTGTTGTCGATGTCATCCAGCAAGTATATCTTTTTGATAGCTATGGCAAACAGCTTGTAAATAGACGAACCTGTTGATTCTTCTATGTGCTAGTAAGTTATTATTATCTTTATTTTATTTTGTTTTGTTTGTTTGTTGTCAGGAACTCATCAAGCAGGTAACATCTTTTGATAGCTATAAAAAAATAGCTTGTATATAGTTTGACCTTTTAGTTGGAATGTGATAAAATGCCGAACCTGCGTTGAAAGTGTCAATACATGTTATTTAGAATGTTTTCTACATTTAAAAAAAAAAGTATATATAGCAAAAAGCAAAAAAAAAGGGGGGGGGTGTTACTCATTTTATTGTCATTTTTGTTATCTTCTTTTTATAAAAAATATGTAAAAATAAATAAATTAAGGACTTTAAGGAATAAATTACACGTAAATGACTTTCGATCATATTCTGACAACATATCATGAATATTTCAAGTTCATAGAACACTGAAAACTTCTTACGTTATGCCTCCAGTTTTGCTAATGTAAATTGTCTGTTGTGGTGCAACTTTGAGAGTTTGAAGAAAATCAGGGCATGCTTAAATCAATATAATCAATAACTAGAACTTGCCTCTATTGTTGGTCAAGGCGAAATCTTAGAAAAATGCTGATTTCAGAAAAGGAATTAGGCTATCTTTGGATCGATTGAGCCTTTTGATTTATCCTACCAAATGAAAATTATCCTTAGTATCCCATTTTGAGCTTCAAATATCTTTTTGTTCATCTATACCTTATAATCCAAATCCAATAAGTGCACATGTACATCTAATTTAAAAAAAAAATCCATTCCTTTTCTTTACTGGCACCGTGGTATACGAGTTTGAGAGATGACAGCTTGCATTGGTATATGATAGAAAAGAATTTGGATACTTGTGAAGTTTCCAACGAATATTTCAAAAAAAAAAAGAGAAAGAAAAGCAAAAAAAAAAGGTGTGTATGTATATATACACATATATAAGAACATGTACATAGTATATGTATGGGTACGAGTGTGTGTTCTATTCAAAAAAACAAAAAAAAAAGAATATACATGCAAACTGGAAGGTTAAATAAATTATTCTTCGTGATCACTACTAATCTATATATATATATATATTTTTTGCTGTCTCAAAGTTGTAAATGTGTAATTATTCCTCAATTTCAAAAAAAAAAAAATTATTTCCTCAAGGACGAGTAAAAGCTTAATTGTGGGAGAGTTTGATAAGTACATTTTACCTGATTTTAATATATCACTTTCCTCGCAAAAGTATAAAAATTATCATGTTTCTTTCACAAATTTAATTTGATTGCGCAGGAAATGCTACGAGAAGAATTGGTGCACAAGCAATAAAACTTTAAGAAGAAGAAAAAAAAGGGAAACAAGCTACGATAAAATACGGACTGCATAAAATCCATCTACCACAACAAAATGGCCGTAACCAGATTCAAAAAATAAAAGAATCTTTCATAACCAAAACAAGTGGTTATAACCAAACCAACTTGTTTTGGTTTGATTATAAAAGCATACGATGAAGAAGGAGAAGGGGGAGCTCAGCAGACAACAAAAATCCATTTCAGAGTCTTTCCTTTGCATTTCAGTCAGTTGTTCAGTTCTTTGAATTTTCATCCAGTCATTACAATGGCTTTTATTTCTAGTTCCTAATAAATCTTAGCTTTGAAAATTACTCTATATCCTGCTTTTAATTAAATAGGGGGAATTATTCTTTCTGAATATTTCTTTCTATTTTCTTATCTAATGGACAAGAATATTTTCATTAGCAGTATTAGCTCCAGTATGGAGTAACTTTTCTTGTGTTGGGAGAAAGACGGATCTTAATATTTCTATATAATAGTTGATATTATTCCTCAAATTCACATGCTTGAGCTAGAATTTATTTAACTTTTATCTGCTTTTACAGTTAGAAGTTATTTAATTTATTAACATCTATCCATCTTGTATTACATATTAACTATTTATTAATTCTGTAATCGAGAGAGGCGGAAGAAAATAATATAGTTAAGTGTAGTATTGATAAATATTAATATTTATTAAGTAACATCTATCTCTTTTATGTTATAATTAATTTTACACTTATTTGTAATCGAGAGAGGCGAATAGTGTAATAATCAGTTATAACAAGTAGGGTAACCGAAAGGGACTTACTAACAAGAGCGTGTTTTAGTTCAATCATATATTTCTGGTTCTTTAATATTACTAGTTTGAAGATTAATTTGTATAATCGAAAGGAGTGCGATTAATTATTCAACTTAAGTAATAATATATATTTGTAATCGTGAGAGACATTTATACATTTTTGAGAAATAGAAATTGAAGAATAATAATTCTACTATATAGAAATATTAAGTGAAGTCAAGATCCCAACACCTTTTTATTATATTTGTGAAAAACAAAATATTTTCTATTGCTTTATTCGTGCATTTTTAGTTAGTTAATTCACAACTCAACTCTTTCGGATTTTTTTAAATAGTAATTAAAACAAGAAATGTATGTAGAATAGATAAACCAATCTCTGTGGGTTCGACATCTTTCTATAACAAGTAGGGTAACCGAAAGGGACTTACTAACAAGAGCGTGTTTTAGTTCAATCATATATTTCTGGTTCTTTAATATTACTAGTTTGAAGATTAATTTGTATAACCGAAAGGAGTGCGATTAATTATTCAACTTAAGTAATAAAATATATTTGTAATCGTAAGAGGCATTTATACATTTTTGAGAAATAGAAATTGAAGAGTAATAATTCTACTATATAGAAATATTAAGTGAAGTCAAGATCCCAACACCTTTTTATTATATTTGTGAAAAACAAATATTTTCTATTGCTTTATTCGTGCATTTTTAGTTAGTTAATTCACAACTCAACTCTTTCGGATTTTCTTAAATAGTAATTAAAACAAGAAACGTCTGTAGAATAGATAAACCAATCTATGTGGGTTCGACATCTTTCTATACTATAATTTGACAGAGTACGAGTTTAAATAATATACGCCAGACACTCGTCAGAGCTCTCTAAGTGTCATAATTCTCTCCTGAGTAACTACCACAATTTACTAGACATATTCTTCCGAATTACGCTAGCTGGCACTAAGTACGGCTCAGTCGGATCGCGCCAAGTTTTTTTTATTCCTAATCCCACCTTTAAACCCTTCGTATTGATCCCTCATATACGTTAGGAGTGATGTAGTTCAACAACTACCTAAATATGCACTCTCTTCCGAGTAATACACACTAAATAGATACAGTCGACTGAGAACTCTTCAACTAACCACAATATAAACGTAGTTGAACAAATAGAGAAAAAGCTACGGAAAATCTATATTAACGTAACAGAAAAATCATCCTCCAATAGGTTCCATCAAAACCCTAGATTATGAGTTTAGATGCTCATAATCATAGTAACAATATCCCAAGTATTTTGCATAAATAAATTACAAAGTAAAGATGAAAGAATGTAGAATCGATGATTCTATCTCCCAACAGGTGTTCCACGAGCTATTCTTGCCTCCGGTCGCAAAACTCTTTCAAAAGTGGTGTTTAATGTCTATTTATATGTGTAGGAAAAGCCCTAAACGACATAACCCCAGTCCAAGTCCAACAAGGAGATAAAATAAGCCTTCAAAATCCGGATCAAGCTCGCCTCAGACCGTGCCTCGTGAGGTAAAACGCGAGATGAACCTCACCCCAGACCATGCGACGCCTGCCTCCACGTGAGCTCAACCTTGCCTTATCTCTCGCGTCACCTGCTCCCACGCAAGATCAAAGTCTCGCTTCGCCTGCTGCTTCATTTCTTCCGCTGCTCAATTTCTTGTCTTTCCAACTGTTTTCGAGCACTCTTTATACTTCACATATTCCTTTTGCTCTAATTTCATCTCCAATGCACCTACACATGAAATCGACTCCATTACGCACAAATAAAGTATAGTTTAGCATTAACGCACCTAAAATGCAAGGTAAATAATGTGCTAAATTATGAAATTACAGCCACACATCAATACCCCACACTTAAATGTTGCTCGTCTTCGAGCAATCAAACTACACTTATAGACACGACCTTTTTAAGCAATTCCCTTAACTCATTACACCAAGAATCTTTAAAATATACTAAGCACAAAGGTGTAACATCCTCACCTCAAGATTTGACTCACAAATACCATGCATTATTCACAATTCACTTACTTACTCTAATATCGAGGTCAACGACATTACCTCTCCATCATGAATCACATGCCCTCATACAACAAAAGAGATTAGTTCCATACACAATAAATTTTAAGACCATAGAAACTCAAGATAGGAAGAATTCACTCGCTCTCAAAAATAACATTCGTATGCCACAAATGATGCACCATAGGCTTGCCCATAGTGTAATACTCTACTAATCGAGCTCATTCAATCTAAGATCAAATATGACTTTAATTGGTTGTAATGTAGGCTGCGGGTCGGGTAGGATACATTTGGATATGAGTGACTACACCTCTCTTTAGCACTTTAATACTTATACTTTAACGCTCAAGCCCATACTTATGTCTAGCCAAGACTCCACCTTCACATCAGTGTATATTACCCCCCATACTTCTTTAAGCACAAGTATATCACTAGCCATCAACATCAAGAATTATTTTTCATACAAGTGGCTTTTTTGATACATTTTTCTTTTTTTCCCAACACGGTGCACCTTTCTCCTTATTTCATTAGTTCAACTCAAAAGCCAAACCACCCCCCCACACTTTAACTTTTACATAAATCATCACAATTCAAGTGCTCATGAGAGGAGGCAAAGTTCAAATATATGGTCAATTCAAATAAATGGGTAAGACTTGTAATGTGGTTGCCAAAAAAATAGGCTTATAGGATCAAAGGGGTTAACTACGTTATATGACATTTAGGGGGTAAACTCTATATATATCTGGCTCAACAAAGAAATGCTTATATTACTTCCCAAACTGAACAAGACTATTATTTCGCTTTGCACATATACGGGGCAAGTTCTAGACATCAACTACAATGCATAGAATACATATAAACCTCACACATACATGACACATAACTCACTCAGGATTGGTTTTATCACGACACTCCAATCAAAGCAACAACAACAACCTAGTAAAATCCCACTAGTGGGGTCTAGAGAGGGTGGTGTGTACGTAGACCTTACCCCAAGAAGACAAAAAGACAAAAGGAGACAATATCAGTATTACCACAATTATCATAGGAAAAATAACATGAAATCCAGAAGAAAGATGTAAAGCAAAAGCGATAGCTAGTAAATCAGTCCGACACTGAAAAGCTAAATAGTAAGACACGACATTACCACTAGCTAACTTAGACAAAAACCCTACCAGACTAGTCTCACAACGTTACGAAGTAAGGCAAAGACTCAACTACCTCCTAACCTACAACCCTAATACTCGACCTCCACATCTTCCTATCAAGTGCCATGTCCTCGGAAATCTGAAGCCTAGCCATGTCCTGACTAATCACCTCTCCCCAATACTTCTTCGGCCGTCCTCTACCTCTTCTCGTGCCCTTCATAACCAGCCGCTCACACCTTCTTACCGAGGCATCTGGACTCCTCCTCTGTACATGGCCGAACCATCTGAGCCTCGCTTCCCGCATCTTGTCATCAATGGGAGCCACACACACCTTCTCCCAAATATCATCATTCCTAATCTTATCCATCCTAGTGTGCCCGCACATCCATCTCAAACATCTTCATCTCTTCTACTTTCATCTTCTGGATATGTGAGTTCTTAACAGGCCAACACTCAGCCCCGTACATCATGGCCGGTCTAACCACCGCGTTATAGAACTTACCTTTGAGTATCGGTGGCACTCTCTTGTCACATAGGACTCCATATGCTAACCTCACTTTATCCATCCTACCCCAATAGCGTGTGACATCCTCGTCGATCTCCCCTCCCCCTAGATAATCGACCCAAGGTACTTGAAGCTGCCTCTACTTGGGATGACTTGTGAGTCAAGCCTCACATCCACGCCCACTTCCCCCAGCTCAGTGCTGAACTTACACTCCAGGTATTCCATCTTCGTCCTGCTCAGCTTGAAACCCTTATACTCAAGATCCTGTCTCCAAACCTTCAGTCTCTCGTTAATATTGGCTTGCGACTCATCAATTAGAACTATGTCATTAGCGAATAACATGCACTATCACACCTCCCCTTGAATATGGTGTGTTAACGCGTCCATCACCAGGGGAATAAGAGCGGAGTGGAAAGCCTTGGTGTAACCCCATAACAACCGGAAAATGCTCAAAGTCACCTCCTACTATCCTTATCCGAGTCTTATCCCCATCATACATGTCCTTAATCTCCATAATGTAGGGAACTAGCACACCCTTTGCCTTCAAGCATCTCCAGAGAACTTCTCTAGGAACCTTGTCATATGCTTTCTCTAGGTCAATAAACACCATGTGCAGAACCTTCTTCCTATCTCTGTACTTTTCCACCAACTGCCTAACAAAGTGTATAGCTTCTGTAGTAGAACGACCCGGCATGAACCTGAATTGGTTGTCAGATACAGACACTGACATCCTCACCCTCGCTTCAACCACCCTCTCCCACACTTTCATGGCATGACTCAGTAATTTGATACCCCTATAATTGTTACAACTATGGATATCACTTTTGCTCTTATACAATGGAACCACCGTACTCCATCTCCACTCATCCAATATTTTCTTCGCCTTAAAAATAATATTGAACAACCCAGTCAACCACTCCAAACCTGCTCTCCCCATACACTTCCAAAATTTCACTGGAATCTCGTCAGGCTCTGTCACTCTGCCCCTACTCATCTTACTCATAACTCACATGACCTCCTCAACCTTGATACGCCTACAGTACCCAAAGACACAGTGACTTTCAGAATGCTCCAATTCACCTAGAACGATATCCCGATCCCCTTTTTCATTCAAAAGTTTATGAAAGTAAGTCTACCATCTCTTCTTAATTTGGGAATCTTCCATCAATACTCTACCATCGTCATCTTTGATGCACATCACTTGGTCCAAATCTCGAGCCTTCCCCTCTCTCAATTTGGCCAGCCGGAATAGCTTCTTCTCCCCGCCTTTTCCCCCTAGTTCCTTGTACATATGACCATAAACTGCAGTCTTAGCCTCCGTGACCGCTAGTTTAGCTTCCTTCCTAGCTACCTTATACCTTTCCATGCACACACTTATATCCTCCTCGCATATGCTCCCCACTAACTTTAGGTACGCCGCCTTCTTCACTTCCACTTTACCTTGGACCACTTCATTCCACCACCAGTCTCCTTTGTGCCCGCCAGCGACGCCCATCGAGACCTCTAACACCTCTCTAGTAGCCTCCCTTATACAGTCTATTGTAGTTGACCACATAATGCTCGCGACACCACTGCTTCTCCAAGATCCCATAGCTGACAACCGCCCCTCCAACTCTTGGGCTTTATCCTTAGTTAAGGCTCCCCACCTAATCCTCGGTCTTCCTCGAGCAGACCTTTTCCTCCTCTTTAACATAATACCAACGCCCATCACCAAGAGCCTATGATGTGTCGCTAGTATCTCACTTGGAATCACCATGCAATCCTTGCATAACCCTTTGTCACACCTCTTGAGGAGGAGATAGTCAACTTGAGTCTTTGCCATCGCATTTTGAAAAGTAACCAAATGCTCCTCCCTCTTCGGAAAGGTAGAGTTCGCAATCACCAACCCAAAAGCCTTAGCAAATTCCAACAACGAAGTACCTCCTCCGTTACTCTCCCAAAATCGAAGCCTCCATGAACCTCTCTATAACTACCTGCGGTTGAACTAATATGACCATTGAAATACCTTCTTATAAATAGCTTCTCAGCAGGCGAATCCTGGCGCACAATCTCATCTAACCCCTCCCAGAAATGCCATTTAACCTCGTCATCTAGGCCCGCATACGACACATAGGCGCTAATGACAATTAGAGTGCACTCTCCAACCACCAACTTAATAATCATCAATTTATCATTCACTTGTCTAACCTCAACCACAGACTCTCTAAGTTCCCTATCCACCAAGATACCCACTCCATTCTTACCCTTCTGGACTCCTGAGTACCAAAGTTTATACCTGTCCACGTCCCTCGCCCTCGACCCTACCCACCTTGTCTCTTGGACACACGCTATATTGACCCCCCTCTTCTGGAGGATCTTCGCCAACTCGATAGACTTACCCGTCAATGTACCTATATTCCATGACCCAATTCTCAACCACTGGATACCCTTTTTCCCTTTACCTCCCTTGCCTTCCGCCCCGCCCCCAGCCCCTGCCTTATCCCCCGTTCCCCCCGAGGACATGACCTCACTCGACCATCCCAGACCACAACCACTATACCTACGACAAACTAAGGGGACTCACTAACACACACAAGGAAACAGACCAAACTAGAAAAAGACAAGTTGTAACTACAGGCATACTAATACGGTGAATAAACAAATATGGAGTAAGATGACAACAATTTAACTAATTATAAATTAAAGACATAGGATCAACAAGATATGTGAAATTAAATACCCTAGACACTGCTAATATGGTTGAGAGCAAATACAAAGGATCTAAACAGTCCATGTGAATTAAACAATTAAATGATCTAAGCAAATAAACCACGACTATAGCACAATACTAGTATAGAACATATTACAAACACTGAAACAAATTTAAACAAAGTGTATCTAAGACAAAGTGTAATGAGACAAGAATGTAGAACCTGGTACCATTGACGGAGACGTGGGGGCAATGGTGGCCGTCGAAGAAACTGGCCGAAGTTCCTGGGTAATGAATCACCTGGATTGAAGATGGGTCTGGTTTGCATGTGACCCCTACACCACAAACAAGCCTAAAACCTGGCTTTGGTTGTTCCCACTCATCGACGACCGGAGTCTACTATCTTGTTCACTCTAGAGTGAAAGAGCACACCCCTACGCACACATGGGTCTGGTCAAGTGAAACGAGGGGTGAAAGAGGATGACCGACAGCCTATAGAAGATTAGAGAGACGTCACCGGTGTCTCACCGTCTGTGAGAGAGGGAGAAGACAAGACGGAAAAGAGGAGAGGCGGGGTGAGAGAGATGGGGGAAGAGAGAGAGGAGGGGTGTGGGCTGATAGGGAGGAGAGAGGAGACTTACCTGGGCGGTGGGTAGTCGCCGCTGACTGGATTGGTCGCTGGTTTTGTTACCGTTGTGTTAACTCCAGTCAAAGTAGTTAAGCAAATTTTAGAATCTATTATTTAAGGTACTTATACTAGAGTCAAACATTAAGCCTAAGCATCACAACCAGAGTACTCACTATTCTCAATGTATAACAAAGTCAAGAGATATCGCTGCAATTCAATTCATAGCACAATGGTTTCTACTCCTAAAAATTAAAACTAACTACACCCGGTTTAACTAATACCCTTGGAAAAGCATCGCGACACAAAGAACAACCAAGGAGGAATTACTACACTACCTACAAGAAAATCTTTTTGGGTTTTTTTAGACTTAATTCCCTCAAGAAAATTGTCTAGGAGATCCATCGTTGGGAAGAGTCCAATTTTTCTATTTTTTTTCTTTCTAAAAGGCTAAGACGACACTAACTAAAATAAATAAAACAAGACTAGTATTTACAATGTCCTCAGTGCATACACAAACTAAAAACATAAGAAAAAAATGAGTAGGGTGTATGAAAAACTCCCTGATCAAACTGCGTCATTGCCTTCCTCCTCTGAGGCTGCCCACTTCTCATCTTGTGCTTCCTCCTCATCTTCATTATCATCCTCATCATCTGATTGCTCTGGCTCATCCTCGGACTGCTCAGGTGTGTTGACATCCTCATCCTCGGGGAGTCTATATCCATCACCTAGCCCAACCAGTTGTTGAACATGAGCATTGAGCGGGAATCACTGCTCCAATATGGCCCTATCCTCTGTAGTGGCCAGCCGTCCCTCGATCCGAAGCGGTAAGTCCATCATCCCATATAAATGGGCCATAAAGTTGTCATTGCGCTCAGCCCCTGTCAGTGAAGTTGTGGTATTCTCCTCCTTAACCCGGACATTTGTGAGGTCTGTTAGTCTTAGGGATGGAGCAATGATGTGATCGAACTCTTTCTCCTCCTCCACCTCCTTTTGTCGCAAGTACTAAGTCAACATGCTTGCAAAGGGCATTCGATCAATTTTCTTGCTAGTTCGCACTTGGGTCATCTGGTAACGGATCAAGTGAGCCACATTCACCCTTTGGCCCATCATTAAGAAATATAATACGCACATCCTCTCACGGCTAATGAGAGTGTCATGGATACATGGTTTAAGCCGTGTATTAATCAATTTCAACCATACTTGCGCTTTTGCTTTCATATTTTTCCTTGGGAATTTCTATGGCGATTGGTTTTCTTATCCCGCACCCAAGCCGCCACAGAATTGACACCACAAAGAGTGTGTCTCAACTCTTGATATCTAGGACGGACTATGAATAAGTCCAAGGGTTCCCCAGGAACATCTGGAGCACCTAAGAAATTGCATATTACCGAGGCTGAAAAATCTATCAACCGTCCACGAATCGACACCAGCTGCCCAACATAAAATTCCCTCACAAGATTTACATCGATATCTCCAGAGTTGTGGAACACATAGCTCAACCCTAACTCATTGATTCCTCTCCAAATAGCTTGGTACTTGGCTTGCAGGTGACGCTCATGAATAGCAGCTTCCGAATGTATATGTTTTGGCCTACAACGCTTGTACCAATCCTTAACATGTAGGGGTATGCTTTTGATTTCAAATTCTCATTGGCCCAAAGGTTGTGGACGGGTGGCTACAATAGTTGCAATCTCGCAGCCCTTCCCCCTGACTGGAAGTAGCATTCCCCCCTCTTTTCTCTTCTTCTGTGGGGGTGCGAAAGGAGCCTTAGCCTTAGACTGAGCAGTGGATGTGGCCATGCCTTTACCAGTGTCCTTTCTTGGAGGCATATTCGTACCTACACAAGTGAGCATTAATCAGTTTAAGCTGCATTGCAACATTTCACAACATGATCTTGCCACCCCACACTTAAGAGTTTAACCCATGATTTTTAACAATTTCCGAGGTTACTCAGACTTCACCTCATATTTTTCTTAGCATGAGAATGAAGCAATGACACATGTGTCCTTCCTCCAATTTTGAAGCATCGGTCTACCAGTAAGCCACCCCACACTTTAATTTTTAAAGTGATGTACGACTACATAGCATTAGTTTTACAATCCCGGAGACTCAGGCCCCAATGGGGACAAAGAATGCCTTTGAGGCATTACGACAAACACTTAGCATGCACTAGTGCCATGGGAGTGCTTGTAGGGATGAGGGATTGCCTCACCCTCCCAAGTCGGCTTGGAGTTCCGTGCTACCACTTGTTCACACTATAACAACACCATTCCTATGTGGTTTATGGGGTTGGGACACACAAACACATTGTTACAATGAAGAACAACCCCAAAATTTGTGTCCAATGTCATGCATTCACCCAATTAGAAATTGCCAAAGAATGGAGAAAGAATTTATACCTTAGGTGTTTAAGAGGAGGGATTTGCCTTTGAATTGTTGTTGCACGTGAAGCAAAGAGCAGCATATTGCTTGTCTTCAATGGGGTTGTGAGGGAGGGGGAAATTGAAAGGGGAGCGAGAAGAAGCTGGGTTTGCAAGTTAAGGAGAGAGTGTTTTGTGAGATGGGGAAATTACGGGTGGGTAGTAAATGTTAGGCGTTGTCACACCTTTTTTTTACTACCCCGCAAGGGTATAAGAGAGTTTTTTTGCAATTTAAGTGACAATCGAATGGGATTATTATTTAAAAATCAGAGTCGCCACTTGGGATAATTTATAGTGTCCCAAGTCACCGGTTAAAATCTCGAATCGAGGAAAGTTAATTCTTATTTATGGTATGCGGTAAGAAATTCTGTTAACCCGGGAGAAGGTGTTAGGCATTCTCGAGTTCCGTGGTTCTAGCACGATCGCTTAGATCATACTTGGCTTATTAAATTGTTTAACTACTCATTTTAGAACCTATGTGCATTTGCCTTTTAATTAAGATATTATCTTGAAACGGATCACGCGTACGTGTACCCATTTGTTTGGCGCGTCAAAAATCATGTCACGCAAACGTGTCCACAGTTAATAACGCTTTATTATTATTGTCGCACCTCCTTTTTCCGCGCCCGGCGAGGGTGCGTAGGGAGTTTTTTCCAATTAAAGGACAGTTGAAACGGGATTTGTTTGTTTGTTTCAGAGTCGCCACTTGGGAATTTTAAGGCGTCCCAAGTCACCAATTTTAATCTCTGAATCGAGGAAAATATGACTCTGTTTATTATTCTGCGAACCAGAAATCCTGAGTAAGGAATTCAGTTAATCCGGAAGAAGGTGTTAGGCATTTCCGAATTCCGTGGTTCTAGCACGGTCGCTTAACTGTTTTTATTCTTGGCTTAATTATCTCGATTTTACATTTTTTATTGCATGATTTTGTTATCGCTTCTGTTTAGATTGTTTATAATTAAAGATCCTTCTTCGAATCGAATCACGCATACGTGTATCCGTTTTATATATTATATATTTTTTAACGTGAAAAATCGTGTCACGCGTACGTATACACAATGATATTGATAATATAATAATTATTTTTTTTTTCGAATTTTTTTTAATTATAAAAATAGACTTAAGTTCGAAATTGTGCTTAAAATAAAATTAAAAACGTCTGTCGCTCTTGTATGATTAAATAGTGAACTGCACATCTCGGGTTATATGAAATTAATTTGATATTCTCCGAAGAACCCCCTTTTTTATTAAATGTTTGCTCGAAGTTGCGCGAACGCATAATCCGAATTGCCTTTAGAAATATAATCAGGTCACGCGAACGTATCCCTAATCACACAAGATATTCTTGATGGTAGTATAAATTTTCCACAAATTGTTTATTACATCCATACATTTTTATGTGAAAGTCATGAGAAATCACTATTTGAGATGCCTCTAAATTCCTTGAAAAGAATTCACAATTCATTAAGTGTTGACCGCAAATTATATTTTTGCGTGGGAATTATATTCCTCAAAAAACCATTCGAGTTTAAAGAGTAAAAAATAAACAACGCGTGATTAATACTACCATTTGTAGTGAATACATTATTTGCCTACCCAAATAAACAATGTGCGAATTACGTATAAACATTGGGAAAGAATTGATGTAAGAAAGGAAATGATATTTTCCAAGAATTTTCATTATTCTATTTTGAGGCGAATACTATTTTTTTATATTTTTTAAAATGTTATAATCTATAAACCTAATCACCTTCTACATTACTTGTTTTTAATCCAAAGTTGTAATCGTTTGGTTAATTTGTTTACGATGGTAGATATGCATCAAGTTGATAAAAAAAATTATTATACAAATCGGTTCAATAAAATTGCATTACATGCAACATAGTTGTACGTCTGAACCGTTCATAACATTCTAACATCGTAACGAGCTATATCAACTCACCTTCCACATATGATTATATATATACTCATCATCATGCCATATATGAACATACAACTTATATCAATCTAAACCAAAATCAGATTTTTTACAAGATATACTAATAATGTAATTTCTTGATACTTCCATTCTACTTTACATTTAGCTAACAATATTACGGGATGTAATTAATGGCCCATTTTATGCTATGTTCCCTACCTTGATAATTCAATCATGACTTCACTTAATGAAAATTCCGAAATAGGTGATATTATTACAACACTTATACGAACTTTAAGATGTAACAATTATCTTATATTCATTACGTCAAACGTACTACTATATTAATCAACTGAAACAAAACCAAATTTTAAACTAATGAACTTGCACGAATGGAAAACAGAATTATAATTCCCGAACTTCATTAATTTGTCATGTTGAAGCTTTTCATGACATGAATTTACAGATATGTACCTGATATTGGAAGCAAAAGAAAATGAAGATGAGAATCAGCAGCAGTAATAACAGTACAACAGCAACAACTGCCCAGCAACAGTAACAACCCAGTAACAGACCGGTGGAGTAGTAATCTCAAAAACAAAAGCTTTAAGCTTTGAATGAAACAACAACCATTGATACTAATTTCAAACAAAGAAAGAAAGCAGAAGATTTTTTAGTTTTTATTTTTATTTTGAAAGCTTAAATATTTTTCGGAATTTTTCTTTCTCTTAAATGTTCAACCCTTTTTTTCTCTCTTCTATTCTTTGTCCGTTTTTTCTCTCTATCTGTGTCTTTTTTTTATCTCTCGTATCTCTCCTCTGTCTCTTCTAAATCTGATTTCAAAACTTCATATATATAACTCATCCCATAAATCTTTCAATTAATTAAAACCAATACTTTTTCTCTACCAAACCCATTATCTTCCCACTCATCCCCATTACATTAAATAAACATATCACACCACCCCATTATATTTTGTCCCCCATGCCTAACATAAAATAATGCAAGATTCCCCCCACTAAATTTTGTCTTGTCCCCCCTTTATATTAAATAACCATATCACAACCCACCCCATTTCATTTTGTCCCCCATGCTTCATATAAACAATTACAAAATGTACAATTCCTAAACTACCCCTCCGACCCTATTGCAAATTACTATTTTACCCCCGAAAGTACTATAAATTACCAAACTACCCATCAGCTATAACACATCAATTAATCAAACTTAACCAAAATATAGACAATATGATTAATTTCTAACAATGTTCAAACAACAAATTTCATGAACATGATTTCTTCAACATTTCAACAACAAAGCACATGAACATGATTTCAACAACATTTCAACAACAAATCACATGAATACAAATTGAACAACAAAGAACAACTAAAATTTGATTGAACAATATTTTAGCAACAAACAATCCTATTTTCGGATTCAACAACAACAAACAAGTATATTTAGATTTCTAAATTCAATCATATTGAACTTAAAATCAATTCTAACAACATTACAACCAACAATTCCTATATTAAACTTTATGAGACAAATTCAAGAAATAATCACAAATGGTAAACAAGAAATCAAGCTATACAAATTTCGGATTCAAGAACAATCAAACAAAGTATGAACATGAATTAAATCTATATTAAACAACAAGCATGACAGATTCAAACGATTAAATCAATATATTTCACTCAACACAACTAAATTCTTTTTTTTTTAGACAAATAACAAGATTTGTTGTTAGAAACAATTATGAACTTAAACTTGAACTTAACAATATTAACAATTTCTAAAAATACATAAACACATGAAACAAATTGAAGAAATAATCAATTAAATTTCAATTTGAATCTAACAAACATCAAACTAACAAATATTTATTCTAACAATAAAACAAACATGAAATAAACATGAAAAACAAATTAATTAATTTACCATTTGAATCTGAAAATTAAAATCAACAAAACACATGAACAAACTAAAATTATTTCAACGACGGACAAACAAAACAAGAATTGAATCATTTATCGATTTTGGATCCGAAAAACAACGAACAAAAAATATGGACGAAATTTGAAACATAAACCAACTAACCGATTCAAAAACAACGACGAAGACGAAGATGATGGAGAGGCATGAAGCAGTAGGGAGCTGCTGCGACGAGCAGCAACAACATCGCGGCAGCAGCTATGGCAGATGGCAGCAGCTGGCCGAGGAGATGGAAGATGCAGCAGCGGCGCGTCGATGAGGTTGGAATCTTGAAGCAGCGACGCTGCTTGGCGCAGCCATGGCTGCTCGTCGTAGCTGGACGCGGGCAGCAGCAACGACTAGGAAGTAGCATCGACGAGGTGGAGGACCAAGCCATGGTCGACACAGCAGAAGGAGTAGAAGAAGAAGCTGCGACAGCAGCGGCGTGGGCAGCGATGGGGTTACCATGGCTTGGGTTGTCGCGATGGATGTTCAGCCATGAACGACGAGGCAGAAGCTGGACGAGGCAGCTCAGGGCTTGAAGTTTGAACCACGAAGCAGCAGCAGCTGGGGGGCGTGTTTGGACGTAAGCAAAAGCAGCTGAAACGCAACGGGGAAGCAGCCATAGTCGAGCAAGCTTTGAGCTTGACGAGCTTCAATGGCGGATAGGGCTGGGGTCGTTTAGTTGAGCCGGGGTCGTGAGGGTGACGTGCGTGTGTGTGTGTGTAGTCATGGCTTCTTGAGGTTGAAGGCAAAGGGAAGCCATGGGAAGTGGAGAAGTTTGAGGAAGAAGAAGAAGATAGGAGGGGTGGGGGCGGATGACTTCTTAGTTTTTTAGGGTTTTTTTCTTCTTCTTTTTTTGTTTTGTGTTGTTTGTAAGATAATAGGGGTGTTGGGTTATGGACTGGGTCGACCCAGTTCGAAATGGACTGGGTCGTAGGGAAGATTCGGCCATTTTTTGGGCCTGTGGCTTGAAATCGAAGAAGAGGCCCAATTCCAACTTTTTTTATATTTTCGCTCTCTTTTCTTCTTTTATTTATCTAAAACTAAATTATAAAAATACTTAATCTATATTAAGAACTAAATTAAGTTTAAAAAGCGCAAATTAACTCCCAATAACAATTAACGCACAATTAAATAATAATTAAGCATAAAATTGTATATTTGGACATTAAATGCTAAAAATGCAAACGATGCCTATTTTTGTAATTTTTAATTTTTGTAAAACAAATTTAATTACTAACAATTGTAGAATTAAATCCTACATGCAAAATGCGACATATTTTTGTATTTTTTATTAATTTAGCAAATAAACATGCACAGACAAATACAAATAATTATTCAAAATATCACAAAATTGTACACCAAAGAAAAACCATTTTATTTTTGAATTTTTTAGGAGTAATTCTCATATAGGGCAAAAATCACGTGCTTACAATTATTAAGAAAAATTTTGCCGAAGTTGCGTGAACGCATACTCCGATCTTAATTTTGGGACCTGTAATTATCACAATATGAAGACAGAAATGAGAATCCTTCATTAGAAATGGACTTAGTGAACTTATCTAATCCAAAATGCCAACTATTACTCAATGAAACAGTAGCCAAGCTATCTAATTGAAATTAATTAACTGGAGAACAATTACAATTGGACAGTAACTTGCAACGGTCAATTGACTGAATTACAAATGAAAATGCCAAAGTAAAGTAGCTAAGATAGGATAATTTTCTGGAAACAATAGCGGCTAAGCAACCAAATTGGCTGGAAAAAAAAAAAGAATCGATCCTTGATATGTCACTTTATTTTACTGAAATTGATGTTAGATATATAAACTGAATCTACTGATGCCTTGCAGCATGAATTGCATACATATATTTGAATGAAGAAGTCATGATCTATTAGTACTGTTTTAATCAGTGCACGACAATGTTAGACCACAAAAAGTATTCCTTCTATTTCTCATTTCTCTACTTATCTCACCTTTCTTTGAAATAAAACTAGTTAATACTAAAATGGATCAGATTAGGGTGTTACATATTAGCGATAACTCAACTAAATCGGGTTTCTGACTTTTGCTATACTGGGCAAGGAAGATAAGAAAATTCTCAATATGACCACTGCCTCATTGAACAAATGAAACAAATCAGACCAAACCTATTGCTGAAGACTTAATTTAAACGCTGTCAAACCAAACCCCATAGCTCGTCGAACAAGTATTTATAGAAAACAGAATAGACTAGATGCTAACACATTGCTCAAAGCAGAACAAGAGATCGATGCATAAACCAGCAAAACTAAAGCCTACGCGAATCCAACAGACCATTTAAATGCAAAGCAAACTTAAGAGAATTAAAATAGAATACATTCATCATCTCAAAACATAGACAAATTCTAAACATTTAGTTTGTTTTAATCCAAAGGTTTCATCACAATTTTAGTCATACTTCAGATAGAGGCAGAGATATGGACCTGAGAAATTCTTAATCAACAGAAAATTAAAGGGACTTGGCGACGTGCTTGAAATGAAAAACAAACTGCTAAAAATCTTGATTCAATAGGAACCGCGACCAAAAACTCAACAACGGACCTCGAATCGATTTCTTTGATTTGGGACTGGAATGCTCGACTTCAAAACAAAATCGAGCAGCTTGCCTCCATAAATTCCGATATGAGAATGAACTGAAGCTTTGTGTAACAAGTAGTTCTGAAGCTCAGAGAATCGAATGGTAACTGACTGGTTATGGGGGTAAATTTTCGCCGGCTTCAGGCGAATCTCGCTGGCGATGGAGGTCTGGAGATGCTGGTCTTGGAGAGGAGGGGTCTAGGCATCTAGGTTTTTTGGTTGTATTTTTTGTGTGTATTTTCAGCTACTCTTATTTAGGGTGCCTAGGTTAGCTTTTGTACGTTTTTTTTTTTTAGGTTAAGGGTATGAGCCTAGGTTAGGTCCGAAAATTAAATTTAAAAATGAGTTATCTGAGCCCAAATTTTATTCTTTTCGTGAACGACATTAAAATACGATCTTGTTTACTAATTAATTCCATTTAAGTAAAATAACTATTAAAATAATACTAATCGTTGAAACAAACCTATTTTTTGGTATTTTCAAATATCATACTATTTTTGTATATATTTTTTATTTAAATTTATGAAAGATACGTATTAAAATATTTTTGTAATTTTCATTTTTCTTGTGATAAAATAAAGTAAAAGACTCAAAATTAGGCCTAAACTAAATATTTACATGCTAAAATAGGTGAAATCTCGGGGAGGGTCAAAATTCACATGTCTACAGGCGTGTGTGTTTATGTGAGGTTTTAGTGGGAGTAAGTTAGAAGAATACAAAACAAAAAGAAACTAAAAAAAAACTTACCTGGCGAGGCGTGCTCCTACGCGAGCTCAAAGGCAGGCGACATGAGGCTCCACGCGAGATGCGTCTCGCTGTAACCCATGCGAGGCGAGCTCCTACGCGAGAGCTCTATCTGGTGACGCATGGCTTAACGACTATCCCAGCTCACTGGGGACCAGGCTACGCGAGATGTAGTGTACGACTTGTCGAAATTACCTACAAACATGTTAGTTCCTAAAAACAAAAAGAAAAATTCTAACTACACTAAAAATCAACTACGAATTTGGTTGCCTCCCAACGAGAGCCTTAGTTAATGTCACAGCATGGCGAATACAACATTACAATGTGTTACCTTCCATGAAGTGCCTGATTTAACGTCGCAGCACGATGCAAGCAATCGACATAAGGCTCGCTCATTGATGGCTCTAGCAAATGAGTCACCGATACTACTTTTGTGTCATCCATGCCCAAATAATGTTTCAACCTATGACCAGTGACTCTAAACTTGCGAGAGCTATCTTCTAAAGCAATCTCTACGGCTTCAATGGGATGAATCTCTAGCACACGAAATAGTCCTGACCATCTTGACTTCAATTTACCCGGAAACAACCTCAATCTCGAATTGAACAATAGTACCACGTCTCCCGGCTTAAAATTTGGCTCAAGAATGTTTTTGTCATGCACTAGTTTCATTATTTCCTTATATAGTCTTGTACTCTCAAAAGCATGGTAACGAAACTCGTCAACTTCATGCAGCTCTATGACTCTACTAGTTCCAGCGGCCTACACATCCAGATTTAATTGTCGCAACACCCAGAAGGCTTTATGCTCTAACTCCACCGGCAAGTAACATGCCTTTTCGAACACCAATTAATACGACGACATACCAATCAGAGTTTTGAATGCAATGCGGTAAGACCATAGTGCATCATCCAATTTTCTTGCCCAATCAGTCCGAGTAGCATTTACAATTTTGGTCAAAACACTCTTGATTTCTCCGTTTGACACCTCAACTTGCCCACTTATTTGTGAGTGATACGGAGTAGCAACTCTATGGCGAACGCTATATTTCTCCAACAACTTTGCAAAGGCTCGGTTGCAGTAGTGAGTGCCCCCATCACTGATGATAGCTCTTGGAGTGCCAAATCGGGTGAAGATGTTCTTTCTCAGGAAACCAATAACTGCCTTCGCATCATTTGTTGGAAGTGCCACGACTTCTACCCATTTCGAGACATAGTCCACCGCTACAAGTATGTACTTATTGTTATATGAGCTGACAAATGGTCCTATAAAGTTGATTCCCCATACATCGAATACCTCAACCGCTTGAATTGGGTTCATGGGCATCTCATGTCGACAAGAAATATTCCCTGTCCGTTGGCACTCATCACAACTTTTCACCCAGAAGTGTGCATCTTTAAACAACGTCGGCCAATAAAAGCCTGACTCCAACACTTTAGCCGTTGTCCTTACACCTCCAAAATGTCCTCCATATGGTGAAGCATGACATGCCCGCAAAACAAAATATTGATCTATCTCGGGAATGCATCTCCGAATCATGTTATCAAGACAAATCCTAAACAAATATGGTTCATCCCAGAAATACATGCGACAATCACGAAAAAAACTTTTTCTTTTACATAGAAGACAAGTCATAAGGAACAATACCACTTGCCAGGAAATTTGCGATATTTGCATACCATGGTGTAGCCTTGATCCTTGTTGCTAAGAGTTGTTCATCTGGGAAAGTCTCCATGATCTCATCCACCTCAACCTTCTTTTCTGCTCCTTCTAACCTGGACAAATGATCAACAACTTGGTTTTCTGTTCCTTTTCGATTCCAGATTTTCAAGTCGAACTCTTGTAGCAGTAGTACCTATCGAATTAGGCGCGACTTTGACTCCTTTACCTCAATTTGGTACATGAGGGTAGCATGATTAGTGTAAACAATTACCTTTGAGCCTATCAGGTATAACCTGAATTTATCAAATGTGAACACCACAACTAGTATCTTTTTCTCTGTCATTGTGTAGTTCAGTTGGGCGCCGCTCAAGGTTCTACTTGCATAGTAGATCAGATGCATGACTTTATCTTTCGCTACCCAAGAACTGCTCTTAAAACATAGTCACTTGCATTTTACATCAGCTCGAAAGGATGCCCCTAGTCGGGGGCCACTATGATTGGTGCAGTCACCAGTTTCTTCTTCAACTCCTCAAACACTACCCTCCAATCATCAGAAAACACAAAAGGGTGATCTTTTTCAAGAAGTTTACACAAGAGGTTAGCAATTTTGAAGAAATCTTTTATAAACTGTTTGTAGAAACCAGCGTGGCCAAGGAAACTTCGTATTGCTTTGACGGACATGGGTGGTAGTAGCTTTTCTATCACATCTACCTTTGCACGATCCACCTCAATGCCCTTACTTGACACTAGGTGTCCCAAGACTATACCTTCTTGTACCATGAAATGACACTTTTCCTAATCGAGCACCATATTAGTCTCCACAAATCTTTTCAGCACTCTTTTCAGATTCCTTAGGCAATCATCGAATGAGTCTCCCGCCACTGAGAAATCATCCATGAAGATCTCTATAATGTCTTCTACAATATCTGTGAAGATGGCCATCATGCACCTTTGGAATGTGGCGGGTGCATTGCATAGACCGAACGACATTCTCCGGAAAGCATAGACGCCATATGGACATGTGAAGGATGTTTTCTCTCTATTTTCTGGGGCAATAGAGATCTGATTATACCCCGAGTATCCATCTAGAAAGCAGTAGTGGGACCTCCCAGCCAATCTATCTAACATTTGATCAATGAACGGCAAAGGAAAATGATCTTTTCGGGTGGCCTTATTCAACCTTCTGTAGTTTATGCAAATTTGTCATCCCATGACTGTTCTTATTGAGATCAATTTGTTGTTCTCATTTTGCACTACAATCATTCCACCCTTCTTTGGCACACATTGAACTGGGTTAATCCAGTTGATGTCAGATATAGTGAAAATGATCCCCGCATTTAACCACTTTATCACCTCTTTTTTCACAACTTCTTTCATGTCGGGGGTATGTTCTCTAGAAGGCTTGTAGACATCTTCCAGTAGAATCGTATGCATACAGAAGGCTGGGTTGATACCCTTAATGTCTGTAATGGTCCACCAATTGCAGCCTTGCACTCTATCAATACCTACAAAAGTTGTTCTTCCTGCATATCTAACAAACCAGGTGAGATAATAACAGGTAAAGTTGAGTTAGGTCTCAAGAAAGATACCTGAGATGAGGTGGTAACGGTTTCAGTTCCAACTGTGGTGGCTCTTCGATCGATGGCTTAACTAGATGAGCCTTTCTTTCTTCTAAGTGCAAAGACTCAAATTTAAGCTCTCTTTTCCAAAACCCTTGGCCTTCCAGAGCCAACACCCATTCTGCCAAGTCCTCTCTATTTACTTATTCTAAGTTCATGAGACAGGCTGCTAGAGGGTCTTTAGCATTCAGAGTCTCATATTCCTCCGCCAAAATTACATCCACCACTTCTATTAGAGAGCAGTTAGCAAATTCACTTGTTCGCCGCATAGACTTCTGTACATTGAATCTTATCTCTTCATCATTCAGTCTCATTTTTAGTTCTCCAGTTTCACAATCAATTAGAGCTCTCCCAGTGGCCAAGAATGGTCTTCCCAAAATTATGGGAATCTCCTCGCCAACCCAGCAGTCCAGAATGACAAAATCTGCTAGAAACACAAATTTTCGAACCTGCACTAGTATATCATCAAGAATACCTGATGACCTCTTCACTGTTTGGTCGGCTAGCTGTAGTAACATGGATGCGGGTCTTGCTCTTCCAATGCCCAACCTCTTGTAGATGGCCAAGGGCATCAAGTTTATGCTTGCCCCTAAATCACACAATGCTTTGGCAAAAGCATAGCTGCCTATTATGCATGGGATTGTGAAACTCCCTGGGTCTGACAATTTCTCAACTATGGGTCTCGTTACGACAACACTGCAAGTCTAGGTTAGTGTAACGGTGGCCAAGTCTTGGAAGTTGAACTTGCGAGACATCAAATCCTTGATCATTTTGGCATACCCAGGCATCTCCCTCAAGGCTTCAATTAGTGGAATGTTCACCTGGATTTGTTTCAATATCTCCATGAATGTCTTATACTTCTCATCTTTCTGATATTTGGCCAATCTCTATAGGAATGGTGTTGGAGGTCGCTTCCTTCCTGTGATTTGAATTTTATCCTGCTCAGGCACTGCCTCTATTGTCGTTTCTTGTGCTACTTCAGTCTCCTTCGTCACCTCTTTTTCTTTGCATGTGCTCTCTTGTGCATGCTATATCGCCACCTCAGTTAATCCTGTTGAATCATCTACCTCAATGGGTACTGGCACAAGTGTTTCACGTGGTCGGCTTTCGCGAGAAATTTCTTGCTCTAGATATAGATCTCTACCCTTTTTAGACTCATTTACATAAGTTGTTTTAGGCCCTGCTCTTTTGGATTGACTTGTGTGTCTGCAGGTAACGTCCCTTGGGAGCAATTATTCATATCTGTCCTAACTAAATCTCAATGCCTTTTATCGCCGATTCATGTGAGTCCACTATCTCTTGCATTTTTCCATTGGACCCAATCAGTTGTTGCAGAATTCCTTTAATTTTAGACAACCCATCATCTTGTCTCACTATCTATTGTTGTTAGGCTGTTGATAAGCTAGCTGCTGATTTTGCTGGTTGTATCCTTGTTGCCTTTGATAAGGCACAACTTGACCCTATGGTCGTATAGCTCCAGAATTGCTGCTATTATTGTACTGTTGTTGTGCTGGTCTATATTGCTGATTCTATTGCCCCAATTTTGGCCACCTTGCATATGTCCTCCATAGTTGGCCACATAGTTCATATCTTCCTGATAGTGCTGGTTGTCACTATCCGCACTCCAAGAGCATACATATGGTTGGTTAATGCATGGTGTATATAAGCCTCCATTAACCGTATCAACTATGTGTACATGCTGCTTCTGTCCTGATTCATCGATCTTTTTGGTGAGGATACTCATTTGTGTCATCAGAGTGGCCATATTTTTGGCTATGGAGTTGTTTGGGTCCAAAGCCACTAAGTGAACGACATGAGTGATCGTAGAGTCTCTTGTCATCCATCCTGAGTTTTGAGCCATTTTATCAAGTAGGATCTTACATTCTCTGAGATTTGCTCAAAAATACTCCACCTGCTGAAGCATCAACATTGGCCTTTAAGATGTTTGCCAATTCCATGTAGAACCTCTGCCCCAATATCTGATCCGGAATGCCATGATGTGGACACTTAACCAGCATACCCTTGAACCTCTCCCACGTTTCTTGTAGTGTTTCTGTTGGTCTCTGCCTGAAGCTTACTATCTCATCAATTTGTTTGGCAGTCTTATTGGGTGGGTAGAATTTGTTCAAAAATTGCTTGACTATTTCCTCCTAAGTCGTGATGGAGTTTATGGGAAGAGAATTAAGCCAAGTCTGAGCCTCTCCCGTCACCGATAATGAAAACAATAATAGCGTTATTGCTTCCGGTGTCACATTAGGTTTCCTTTGCGTGACACATATTGACATGAAATTTTTCAGATGCTACTGAGGATCTTCAATGTAGGACCCTGAGAACAGTCCCTTGTTCTGCAACAAATGTAGCATATTGTTAGTGATTTGAAATGATTCTGCTTGTATCTGAGGGATTACAATTGTGGCGCCAAATTTTCAGCGATGGGTTGTGCCCAATCATGTAATGCTGCTTCTGGAACAAGAGGCACCACAACCTAATTGTTCGAGTCATTCGCATTGTTTCTGTTGTTGTTTGGATTTTCTATTCCGTCATCCATGTCTGGTTCGATTTGTTCTGTTGAGTTCTGTTGTTGTTTGCTCTTCTTGTTTGCACGATTCAGTGCCTTAAAAACTTTCTCAGGATCTGATAATACTTCGAACAATTCACCAGTTCTTGAGGAGTTTCTAGGCATGCACCTATAACACCCAAGACTACAGACATAAGAATTTCAATGTATTTAGTTTAAAATGAAGAAAATTGACTACACTAAGAATTCTAACACTTCTTTTAGCTACAATTAATAACACCATTAATTCTCCGGCAACGACACCAAAATTTGATCACTCCCAACTATGCCTTATAAAAAAATACTAAGCAGTCGTTGTAAATATATTCCGGTTAACAAGTTCGGAGTTGATTCCGACAGGGAATTACTCTATCAAGCACAACTACTAGACTCGCACAAATTCGCGCAATCAATCTTCAAAAATATTTAAATAACAAATTGGATGTTTACTAACTAAATATTACGTAATGAAATGCAGTAATTAATAATTAACTATGAATAAGTTGTAGACAAGGTTTGGAATGATCTAAGATTATGATTTCCCCTATTGTCGGAATCCTTTCCGCTACATTTTCTATAAATTTGCCTAAGTTTTCTCTACCGATCATGAATCTCTGAGTGTCGTAATTCTCTCCGGAGTAACTACCATAATTTACTAGACATATTCTTCCGAATTACGCTAGCTGGCACTAAGTACTGCTCACTCGGATCGCACCAACGTTTCGTTATTCCTAATCCCACCTTTAAACCCTTCGTATTGATCTCTCATATACGTTAGGAGTGATGTTATTTAATAATTACCTAAATATGCACTCTCTTTCAACCAACCACAATATAAACGTAGTTGAACAAATAGAGAAAGAGCTACGGCAAATCTATATTAACGTAACAGGAAAATCATCCTCCAATAGGTTCCATCAAAATCCTAGATTAGGAGTTTAGCTACTCATACTCATAGTAACAATATCCCAAGTATTTTGCATAAATAAATTACAAAGTAAACAAGAAAGAATGTAGAAATCGATGATTCTATCTCCCAACGGGTGTTCCATGAGCTATTCTTGCCTCCGGTCGCAAAACTCTTTCAATAGTGGTGTTTAATGTCTATTTATATGTGTAGAAAAAACCCTAGATGACATAACCCCAGTCCAAGTCCAACAAGGAGATGAAATAAGCCTTAAAAAACACGGATCAGGCTCGCCTCAGACCGTGCCTCGTGAGGTAAAACGCGAGATGAACCTCGCCCAGACCATGCGACGCCTGCCTCCATGCGAGCTCAACCTCGCCTTATCCCTCGCGTCGCCTGCTCCCACGCGAGCTCAAGGGCTCGCCTCGCCAGCTTCCACGCGAGCTCAAAGGCTCGCTTCGCCTGCTTCTTCATTTCTTCCGCTGCTCAATTCTTTCTTTCGTCTTTTCAACTGTTTTCGAGCACTTTTTACACTTTACATATTACTTTTGCTCTAATTTCATCTCCAATGCACCTACACATAAAATAGACTCCATTACGCACAAATAATGTATAGTTTAGCATTAACGCACCTAAAATGCAAGGTAAATAATGTGCTAAATTATGGAATTATAGCCACACATCACAAACTCTATAATAATCATTGGGCGACTTACACCAATTACGTGAACACTGTGGGATTCCATTCTAAGAAGAAGGGTTTTAGCCATACATACCTCAATTGAGCTCCCCTACGCTCTAAAATGACCCGGGAATCTTAGCAACACCAATCTATTGTAGAAATATAACAAATTGAACTAAAATTAGGGAAATGATCATGGTTCCAGCTCATTTGAGCATTTTATCAACCACCAAGTGTGCATTAAGGTTTTAAGGCCCTTTTTATGAAAGATTTCACCATCCCATACCCCATTCTTTACTATCCTTAACTCACAACCTCCCCACATACTTTAAGAATACATGCATGCAAGATATTCCCCCCCAATATCCAATAATTGTCCTTCAATTATCCCCCTTTTTATTAGATTTTCGGAATTGAAGCTAGTGTATACATTCTTACCTTCAATATGAGGACCTTCTTGACAATCTTCAAGTATTGAGCAAGAATTGATGGATATTAGTGTGAATGTTATTCTCTTACTCTAAGAACTCTCTCTCACTCACTCACTCGAAAATAGCAGGAATAAGCTCAAAATGACCCCTTGCATCTGTTTTATCGAAGCAGGGTCGGGTTATAAAATTAGAAAAATAGGAGCCCTGAGACAGATCTGCGGTCGCATAATGCTTCTGCGGTCCGCATAATGGCCCTTAGGAACTGACATTTTCTGCTTTAGTCTGCGACCAGTCTGCGGTTGGCAGACCTGTTCTGCGGTCGCATAATGCGCCGTAGAACTACCATCTAAAAAATTTCAAGCTTGGATATGCGATCGAAGTGCAACTCGCGAAATGGTTCTGTGGTCGCATAATGGGCCGTAAAAATGACATCAAAAATAGCCAAAAAGACTGCCTCACTCTGCGGCCATTCTGCGGCCCGCAGAGTGATTATGCGGCCGCATAATGAGCCGCATAAACACACACTTCTACAACACATTTTTCTTTAACTCTTTAGCATACTGTCCAATCCCATAAGATCCGAGCAGCGGCGAGCTCTACTATTTTTAAACCATACGCCTATCTCGACACCACGAATTTCCGGTTTTTTGCGTAGGATTTTATGGAGCCTTATAGAAACGATACATAACAACCCTCCAAACAAGTATAATCAATTATGGTCCTTTGCAAATCTATCCAATGGTTTTACTCCTCTATCCCGCTTTTTTCAGTTCCCTCTTAGCCATTCCGAAAGAAATAATTTATTGTGCATGTGATATGTTGGTTTAGATGAATTATAATTCTTCTTTACATGAAATGTTAATATCGATTAATTAAAATCAAATTATAAGTTCATTAGAGTTTTCCATGACCTGTGTCCAATAATTATGCGTCACACCATGTGAATGTTGTGTCCATCTTTATTCTTCTCTATGCTTTATATAATTGATTTTGTGTCTTTTATTCCGCACATCTGTCGTAACAAAATTATAAAAGAGTTGTGATCGAGTAGTGCAATCTAGGTTTTACACATGACATCATCTCTAATAAAATACGAGACCAATAAATCTCAATGGTAGATCGAGTTTCATTCTGAAAATTAAATCTTTCTTGATTCGGGAGTCTTGGCGTAACTGATAAAGTTGTTGTCAAGTAATCATGAAGTCACGGGTTCTAGCCGTGAAAATAACCTCTTGCAGAAATGTAGGTAACACTGCATATAATAGACCCTTGTGGTCCGGCCTTTTTCCGGACCCCGCACATAGCGGGAACTTAGTGCACGTTTCGAAGCGATGAATAGATCAAATTCTACGTTTAATTATCTAGTTTGCTTCATTACATTTGCACAATTTGTTGAAAATACCAGAGTACACCAACTACCATGTAAACAAATTATTGTAACCAAAAAAAAATTACAGCACTAACTACCTTCTTAGGAAACATACAGGTATTGGCAGGTGAAATCATAGAGTGTTCTTAATTTCCAAATAGCTATACAAAAATCCTTGCAGTAGATTTATTAACAAAAACTGGAAACATAAACTACACTATGAGTAATAGAGAAATCAAACAGTGATTATTTAATAGCAACCTGCAAGATATGCTTCTACTTCTGGCAAAGGGCTGCCTGATGCACTAAGGGTCCGATGAAGGGTCGGACTATTGTATGCCTGCGTATTTCTGCAAGAAGCTGCATTTATGCTTCTACTTCTGGCCTTTTTTCAATAAAACACCAATCTTTTTCAACATGTTGCCATTCTTCTTCTTCGGCGAGTCATCATCTGTATCTTCAGATAATGGAGAATCCAGCTTCCCACCAATAGTATGGTAATCTAAAGAACCTGTTCTCTCTACATATTTCCCGTTGTTGCCGGTTGAAAGCATAGCTGCAGCTGCCTCAGCAGCTTTCCTCCACTGATCAGCTTGCACTTTTAACCTCCTCAACTCGGCTTCCATCTCGGAGTTAGCATTGTGTGCTGCATCCAACTGCTCGGTAACACGTGCTGCCTTTCGGCTACTTTCATCTGTCAAATGTCCTAACTTCATCAGAGTCTCTCTTTCTACACCTTTCACGGCTTCTGCCACAGCAAGAGTTTCATCATTCACTTTTCTACCCTCGGTTTCCCTCTTCTTGATTTCTGACTTCAGCATCTCATTTTCCTCCTTAATATTCTGCAACTCTGTCTCTTTGTCCAATAAACTCGCCCGCAAATCTCCCAAAGTTGACTCTGATTCCTTCAGTACAGCTACTAATTCAGATTCTCTATCAGCAGACTGTATTTTCTCAACTTGCATATTTAGCTCCTTATTTTCGTCCGAAATGTTTTGTAGCTTAGCTTCTTTGTTCATCAGTTTCTCCTTTAACTCTTCCAACTCCGCTTTTGCAACCTTTAACTTCGCATCCCATTCAGCCTCTCTCTGAGCTGATTCAGACTTTGATTGTTCAACTAACTCATAGGCACTTCTAATCTGCAAAGTGCTTTGGATATATTCTTCCTGATATCTTCTTTCCGAAACCTCCAATGCAGTTCTCAGTTGGCTTACCTCAAGTTTTAGATTACTGACCTCAGTTTTGAGTTCCTCGGCTTCCTCATTAACTCCATCTACGGTACCTTGAGCGGTTTGGAGCTCACTGACAAGTTCCTCCAATGTAGCTACTTGATTCTTTGACTGTTCTAACTCCAACGACAAGGATTTGCAAGCCTCCATTGCTTTTAGACCTTCCAAACGTAGAGTATCCTCGGTCATCTTTGCTATTTCTAGCTGCATCTGAGCTTTACTCATTTCTTCAAGCGCACAAGCCTCAGATTCTTTGCTATCGTTTAGCTGGTTTCTCAGTTTTTCGACCAATGTAAGGGTTTCCATAAGTTCTACCCTTAAGCTTTGAATCTCAGCATAAGCTGATTCAGCGTGGCGAGCTTGATTGGCTTCAGAATCAGCCACTCTGTCCAATTGACTTTTAAGCTTCTGGATTTCATTCATGGCGGAAGCAAGAGCAGCTGAGTCATATTCGTGCTGCTTCTGGACAGCCTCGAGTTCAGATTGCCATGCTCGATCTCGATCTTGTGAGATCTTGCGTAGCTCCAGGATTCGAGCATCCTCAGAATCGGAGAGCTCAACTAGTTGTTTCTCGGACTCCTCGAGCTTCTCTGACATGGCTGCAAGCTGCTTCTTAGCTTCCTCTGCCTCTATTTGAGCCTTCCTCTTTAATGATTCCGATGAAGTGAGCTGATCCTTTACTTTCTTCAGCTCATCTTGGAGTTGAGCAAGCTCGGTTTCCAGTTCAGTATCTTTGGTTGGATTCTTCTTCTGTTTATAAAAAGTAAGAAACATGAGCAAATTAGTAACACTTGTGGACCTCAAAGTGGAAGATACCAACAGAAACACAAGTATTAAGAAACAACAACAACAACCCAGTATAATCCCACTTAGTGGGGCCCGGGGAAGTTAGTGTGTACGTAGACCTTATCTCTACCCTAGGGTAGAGAGGCTGTTTCCAAATAGACCCTCGACATGCTTCCCTCCAAGAACTTCCCACCTTGCTCTTTGGGAGACTCGAACTCACAACTTATTGGTTGGAAGTGGAAGTTGCTTACCATCAGAGAAACACCAGTATTAAAAATAGAATAGATAATTTTGTAAATTTGAGATTTTAAGTTGTATAAGTAGAATATTTCCATCAAATACTGTTAGTGCCTTGAACCAGATAGAGTCAGACAGGAAACCAAAACAAAGAACAAAGTTATTTTAAATGGTTATTTTGAAGCATCAGGGTAGTATCGGGGTAGGCTGCCTACATAACATCCCCTCGGGTGCGGCCCTTCCCCGGATCCTGCGTAAACACAGGATGCTTCGTGCACCGGGCTGCCTTTTTTTCTATTTTGAAGCATATGAGTTAAAGCATAAATGAACGCAGTAACTGCCAATTTATAAGTACGATAGGTTGTAAGTTTAAACATAATTGCGAATATTTGATAGACTTGTCCTAGTTGCAGAAATTTTTTATAAGCCTAAGTATGTATATTTCTTCTTTACCTCCACCACTGGATTTCGTGGAGAACGGCGGCCAACAACTTTGACACCCCTATCTTTAGGTGTACTGGTAGCTGGATTTGGAGCTGACAATGAATCAGCATCCGACCCTGGAATTTTGAGCTTTCGAGCTGTTTTTGGTGCAGGAGATTTCCTTTGTGGAACCTCCACAGAAATATTCCTTCAGCCAAAAACAAGGACAGAGGTAATGAGATAGTCAAACAACTAAGTTCAGACAAAAATCTAGTACTTGAAATATGTGAATCACCATCAGATTATTGATTTCAAAACCTCTATAGAAAAGAACATTGCAGAATTGTCACATAACATTCATATTTTCTGGAAACATGTTGCATCTGGTTAGAATTTGGAGCAGAATCAGTCTTGTGATATTATTCTATTGCTAATACTAATATGTTACAGAAGTTTACACGTTAAATGGTCAAAGATATTCATTCACATAACAGGTAATACGAGAGACGTTGAATCAAACTCTTTTGTTCTTCGTCTTCCCCTTTTTTATGTGATAAATATCGAACTCTTTTGCATGAATGGCGCGCATACTATAGTTACAAACATTGCTCTTAGAGCATGTTTGATTTGAGGTATAGAACTTTACATTAATTCCAGGCACTTGGCACTTGGTAACTCCGACAAGCCTGTACGCAGAAATTACTGCAGGGGTATTCCAAAAAGCAAGGTTGTTTCTGATATAGATAGATAACAACTAACTTTACTGTATCGTAAATTTGTAATTTATTTTATTGTTGTCATCTGGTCACAGGTTCAAGCCATGGAAACAACCTCTGGCAGAAATACAGGGTAAGACTGCGTACAATAGACCCTTATTGTCTGATCTTTTTCCGGATCCTGTGCAACGGGAGCTTAGTGCACTGGGCTGCCCTTTTTTTCACTCCTTCATTCGGTAAATCGATCTTCATATACTAAATATAATCCACAACCAATGCTTTCAAAGCTCATGGAAGAAAAGGGAGAAAATAATGAAACAAGACGAAGGCTTTTGAATTAAATGTAAAAAGATCAGTAAATGCAGAGTGGGATACCCATAGACTACTGACAAATCTGATTAAATTAGAAATACCTTGATTTTGGTGTCTGCATATTCCTCTGAGCAACACCTGAAATAGTTCAGAAGATTCCTTGGTTTAAAAAGAAAATTTTATTAAATATGCAAATTTGATTTGCAAATTTCAATCTACATCCAAATTAGAAACTAAACTAAGTAAACACACCATTCCTTCAAAGGAACTCTAGATACAAACTACCTCCACTACCACCAACCAAACCTACAATACAAGAGCAAGAAGCCAAAATACTAAAAAGAGAAAAAATGGAAAAAAAAAAAAGTTTCAACATAAGAAAACAAATGTCATTATGTAAGCCATATCTAAATTCAATTCTTTTTTTCCTTTTACTTCATTTCTACTCTTGTGCTTATACTGTATAGCAATAACACTTTTGGACAACATCATATATGCCTAAGAAAATGACATTAAAACCACATTTCGAAAATTTTGAAAAGTTCCCACTTAACATAGTAATCACTAATAACTTTATGTAACATTAATTAACAAATAATGGGAAATCTATTTTGATTCTTTTTTTATAAGTTTCTAATATGTACATAGATTTCATAAAATAACACACACAACAACAACAAGAAACCTAGTGTAATCTCATACTGTTAGGACCGAAAAATCAGGTGTCATGCGGAAGCTATCAAAACAAACCTTGAACGATGATAAATCATACAACACAAGAGAAATATATCAAAAGAGACGCAAACATATAACGTGGTTCGGTCAACTGACCTACATCCATGGCGGAGATGAGCAATCCACTATATAAAAAGAGAGTACAAAATATTGAGAGAATAACCTCACGAAGAGGCAAACACAAGTGACACACTAACACTTGTCCTGTAAAGTTCTCCCCCTAAACACGACTCTCAAACCCCATATGGCTACATTGTGGATGTTGCTGAATGAGAAGAAAGGATCCTCAATTTATAGAAGTCCAAATATTTTCCTACAAGAAAAAGGACTAGCCAAGTATAGGAGAATTATAATTTCCTTCTACAAAAAGGAAAACTCAATTAAGGTAATTATATTGCGATTTCCTTCAACAAATAGGAAAACCAAATATGGTAAGAAAATTATGGCAAACACCTAACACATATGTGGGGTCTGGAGAATAGTATATACGCAGACCTTACCCCTATTTTGTGAGAAGATACTCAGTTCAAGAAAAGCAAAATCGCAGCTATGTTGAAAAAAATATGGAGATCATAAAAATAGGCCACTGCATAACGTAACAAGTTTAAGCTCTGCTAATATTTAGGCAAAATAAGACCTTATTTTAAGCTTGTCTAAACCTCCACTTGAAGTTAATTACTTTGTGTACGTGTATTTTAACTTTATGCTAAAGTAAAGAAAAACAAAAAATAAAGAAACTTCAGGTGATAAATTTTCTCAAAATGAGTTACTACTGAAGTTACATAGATCTAACAAGTCTCATTTTACTATAAAAAAAAAAACAGAAAACAGAAAACAACAGAAGAAAAAGAAAAAAACAGTTCGTGCACAAGTTATCCCGCGTTTCACGCAGGTCCGGAAAGGACCGCATTCAAAGAATATGATATAGACAATCTATCCAAATACAAACGTTAATAACTGCTCCCACTATTCCAACCCGTGACCTTATTGAACTCAGCATAATCTCAAACGCTAATTTAGACTTAAAAACCAACTAAAAATATACTCAAGGACTGAAGCTTAATACTAAAGAAACCAACACCCGTTCAACCAAAAAAGAAAAAATAAAAGAAAAAGAAACCAAACCAGTTGAGAAATGAATGTTTTCAACAACCACTAGTAGTCTAGTACAACAAACACATGAAAACAGAGAGACAAACATAACCATTTACAGTATAAAAGAAACAGTTTTGAACTGACCAGAAGATCTCAATCAAGTGAAAATAAAGCTTCTAATGAAAACCAACAGCTGCTATCTTTTCCAAAAAAGGAAAAATTCCAAGAAAATGCCTAAGAAGAAGAAAAATACAGTGAGTTTACTGTATTGGGAAAAATTATATTTAAATATAAAGGTGACGTGTCGAGACACGTAGACTGGTCAAATGGTCAAAGAATTACAACTAGCCAAGAGGCACGAGTTGCAACAGATACGAGCAAATGACAGAGGAAGAGGCACGGGCAGTTATTCAAATAACTCAGCGCCCGTACCTATCTAAGTCATTTATGTCCGAGAATCAAAATGAATGAATCTTACAATAGAAAAGAGTGCAGCTACGACATTTAATAGGCATTAAATGTGAAATACATTAGAGAATTTGTATTGAATGTAATGATTATGTAACGTAACATTCAATGTCTTTAATTACTCATAATAGCCTCATTATGATTTGGGCAAAACGTATATCTCCAAGATATCTATAAAAGGGAGATATCTGATCAATTGTAAGGACACGAAACATTATTGAAATAAACTTTGGTTTACTTGTTTTTCTCTTGATTACTCTCTTGCTACCTAAATTACTTCCTTTTATACATTCTTTTGATTATTAGTAACCCGTGTTCTTCTAAATTCTAGCTTTGACTAAAATTTCATTTTTTGGTTAAACAAATTGGTTCCGTTACTGGAAAACTGATAATCTATTTTCTTTTCACTTAACTTTCCTTGTTGCATCAATTATGTCGAACAACAATGACAACACTCAAGGAAACCAAGAGAAGCAACAAAATCAGGGAGATCCACAGAATATTAACACTCAAGTTCCTACTCCACGAGACTCTCCACGACAATCTCGTGAGGGTACTCCTGATGGGTCTCAAATAAACGAGCATGCTCAATTTGAAAATGCTGAAGTTATTGATGAAGCTTTGCAGAAATTAATTGCTGCTCAGGTCAACAAAGTTGTTGAGGCACTTGTTAATCAGTTACTTGTTGCAACACCCACACCTACTCCAAATAATAACACTTTGGAAAACCCTCATTTCGGGCTTGTTAACTCAGGCAACGGTGGAACTCCCAGTGAATCACAGGAGAGAGAACCAGGTAATGTAATTAATTCTGATTTACAAAATTTAGTACTAACCTTGCAGAAACAGCTCAAGGAGCAAAGTGAGCGCATAGAGCAGATACCCGGGGTGACGCCCATAATCAAAGGGGTAGATATGGATAGATATTCGCAACAACCCTGGAAGCCAAGTGCTGCTCCACTCCCAATTCCAAAAATATTCAAAATGCCTGATATTCCAAAATATGATGGAACAACAGACCAACGAGATCACGTGACTGCATTCACAACAGACGTAAAAGGCAACGATTTGACTAAGCAGGAGATTGAATCAGTATTAGTCAAAAAATTTGGTGAAACACTCACCAAAGGAGCGCTAACATGGTATTCTCTTTTACCCGAAAATTCTATAAATTCTTTTGCTGAGCTTGCAGATTCTTTCATCAAAGCACACTCGGGAGCTCAAAAAGTAGAGAAAAGAATGGAGGATATTTTCAAAATCAAGCAAGGGGACTCAGAACTGCTTAGAGAATTCGTGGACAGATTTCAACGTGAAAGAATGACATTGCCACGTGTACTTGACAACTGGGCAGCTATAGCTTTCACAAGTAATTTGAATAAAAAAAGCTCAGAAGCTACGGGGAGATTCAAGGAAAGCCTTCGAGAATTCCCAGCTACAACGTGGAATGATATTTATAACAGGTATACCACGAAGCTGAGGATTGAGGAAGATATTGTTCCACGATTTCAAAAAGAAGAAAAGGTAAGTTCGAGACGTGTAGAGACCGAAAAAAGATCCGGTAAAAATAGGTACGAGCCTTACATTAGACCTGTGGGAAAGGACTCACGGTCAAAGCAGAATAATCAAAGGTACGATCACAGATCAAGAAACAGAGAATCAGGTTCTTCATCAAGATTCAGGAACGAGCGAAACAACTATGAGTCACGAGATGATGATAGAAATTTAAAAGCGAGATTCGGTGGTTACAACTTCAACGTCAGCACCTTCGAGCTCGTAGCTGTTTTGAAAAGCATGTGAGATAAGGTTTGATGGCCAAAGGAAATGAGGTCGAATCCAAACAGGCGCAACCCTGACCATTGATGCGAGTTTCATAATGACCACGGACATAAAACAGCAGATTGCAGATTTTTACAAAGTGAAGTTGATCATTTATTAAAACAAGGATATCTTACTGAGTTGTTCAGTGAGAAAGGCAAGCAAGCTTACATGAAGAACAAGCAGGAGCTTCCAAAACCACCTTCTCCCAAAAGAACTGTCAAAGTTATAAGTGGGGGTGAAGACGTCAATGGTATATCATATACTGCAGCTAACAAAATTTCCAAAGTAACGATTACCCAAGGGAAACGGGTGCAGCATGTTTTAGAGAAAGACAACATTACATTCAATGTAGATGGCGTATTAACCCCTCATAACGACGCACTAGTAATATCTTTAATTGTACATGATACTAATGTGAAACGATTTTTGATTGATCCAGGTAGTTCTGTGAACATTATTTTGCTAAGAGTATTACGTGAGATGCAAGCTGAAGATAAAGTTATACCAAAGGCGCATACTCTATCTGGATTTGATAATTCTAGTGTCCTTACGAAAGGAGAGGTAACACTCACCACATTCGCTGAAGGAGTCATCAAAGATACAAAGTTCCAGGTGGTAAATATGGAGATGACTTACGACATGATTCTTGGGAGACCATGGATCCACGAAATGTATGTTGTTCCTTCAACCTTGCATCAAGTTATTAAATTTCCATCACCATGGGGAATCTATCAAATTCGTGAAGATCAACATACAACCAGGGCTATCAACTCTGTTGCAGATACAAGCACGAGAAATGAAGGCAAATAGCAATCACAGAAGGCAGTTGAGGACACCACAACACAAACCTCAACTGAACAAGGGCAAACAGATGTAGATTCAAGGCATGATACCATTCAAGAACCAGAAGAGAATGAAAATATCAAAACAACAATAGAGGAATTAGAGCCTGTCGTGTTATTTGCTCAATTGCCTGATAAAAAGTCTATGTTGGATCCAATCTTAGCCAAGGTATGATAGGTAAGTTAATTGAATTTTTGAAAACTAACGTGGACTGCTTTGCTTGGTCCCACTCTGACATGACAGGAATACCACCGGAGGTGATGACTCATAAACTAAAGGAAGATCCATCATACCCTCATGTCAAGCAAAAGAAAAGAAAGCAAGGAACTTTCAAGAATCAGGTGATCCAAGAAGAAATCCAAAAATTGCTAAAAATTGGTTCCATTCGTGAGGTAAAGTATCCTAACTAGTTAGCTAACACTGTTGTAGTTCCAAAGAAGAACGGTAAGTGGCGGGTTTGTGTAGATTACACAGATCTTAATAAAGCCTGCCCTAAAGATTTTTTCCCACTACCACACATAGATCAATTGATTGATGCAACTGCAGGTCACGAACTATTAAGTTTTTTTAGATGCATATTCAGGTTATAATCAGATTAAAATGGATCCGAGAGATGAAGAAAAAACTTCATTCATAACAGACAGGGGGACTTACTGTTATAAAGTAATGCCCTTTGGTCTAAAGAATGCAGGTGCAACATATCATAGGTTAGTTACCAAAATGTTTCAAGAGCATTTAGGAAAGACTATGGAGGTATATATAGATGATATGCTTGATAAAACTCAGTATTCAAAATATCACATATCACACTTATCTGACACATTTTCAATGTTGCGCAAATTTAATATGAAGTTAAATCCCGAAAAATGTGCATTTGGCGTTGCATCAGGTAAGTTTTTGGGTTTTCTTGTTTATAACCGTGGTATTGATGTGAATCCTGCACAGAATAAGGCCATTGAAGAAATCCCTGATATACTTTCAAACAAGAAAAAAGTTCAAAGATTAACAAGGAGAATTGCAGCCTTAGGAAGATTCATTTCTAAATCATCAGAGAAGTGTTTTAAATTCTTCTCGGCCCTTAAGAAGCAGGATCATTTTGAATGGAATGAGGAATGTCAACAGGCACTCAGGAATTTGAAAGCGTACTTATCAAATCCACCTTTACTGGCAAAACCAAAGGCTAGGGAAAGACTACTCATTTACCTTGCTGTTTCGGAAGTTGCGGTAAACGCTGTTTTGGTCCGAGAAGAACAAGGTAAACAATCCCCTATCTATTATATTAGTAAATCTTTGTTAGATGCGGAGACGTGGTATCCTCAGTTAGAAAAACTTGCACTTGCATTAATCATAGCATCTAGAAAGTTAAGACCTTACTTTCAGTGTCATCCTATCGCTATAGTAACTGCCCACCCTTTACGTAATATATTACATAAGCATGAGTTATCAGGTAGGTTAGCTAAGTGGGCAATAGAGTTAAGTGAATACGAAATCACATACCAACCAAGAACTGCTATAAAATCACAAGTGTTAGCTGATTTCGTGGCTGATTTTAGCCAGGGGATGCAATTAGAAGCAAAAAAAGAATTACAGGTATTCAATGGAGCTAACCCGGGAACTTGGACTTTATTCACTGATGGCTCATCTAATGTAAAAGGTGCAGGTTTAGGGATTGTTTTGGTACCACCTACAGGTGAAACCATTCGACAAACTATTAAATGTCACTCCATAACTAACAATGAAGAGGAATATGAGGCTATGATTGCAGGTCTAGAATTGGCACGAGAGCTTGGCATAAATCAGATTATAATCAGGAGTGATTCGTAACTCGTGGTTAATCAAATGCTGGGGACTTATACAGCTAGGGAAACAAGGATGCAACAATACTTAGAAAAGGTACGAGAATTGATAAAGCAATTTCAAACCTGGAAAATTATACAAATACCAAGGGATGAAAATGTTGAAGCGGACGCCCTAGCTAACCTCGCATCTGCAGCTAATGTGGCAAGCGAAGCAAACACTTCAGTTATACATTTATTTCATTCAGTTCTCGATACTGATAAGAATGAGGTAAATTTTAATAATTTAACTTGGGATTGGAGGAACAAGATTGTTTTTTTTGCAGTATGGTACCGTCCCTGATGATAAGAAAAAACTCATGCGCTTCGAAAGAAGGCTGCTCGGTACTGCTTAAAGCAAGGCAATTTATATCGTAAAATGTTCGGTGGTCCCTTAGCAAGATGCCTCAGACCTTCGCAAACGGAGTATGTAATGAAAAAAATACACGAGGGACATTGCGGGAATCACGCAGGAGGAAGGTCATTGGTAAGAACCTTAATTAGGGCAGGTTATTACTGGCCTAAAATGGAAGAAGAAGCAAAAAGTTTCGTGGCCAAATGTGATAAATGTCAAAGGCACGGTAACAATATGCATAGACCTGCGGAGTTATTACATCCGGTCATTGCGCCATGGCCATTTATGAAACGGGGAATGGATATCGTGGGTCCATTACCACAAGCAAATGACACGTAAAGTTTCTGCTTGTACTCACTGATTATTTTACTAAATAGGTGGAGGCAGGAGCATTTAAACAGGTGCGAGAAAAGGAAGTCAAAGATTTTATTTGGCGGAATATCATATGCCGATTCGATGTACCAAAGGAGATCGTGTGTGATAATAGCCCTCCATTTATTGGAGCTCAAATCACGAAATTCTTTCAAAGTTGGCAAATTAAAAGGATTACGTCTACACCTTATCATCTGGTGGGTAATGGGCAAGCAGAATAAACGAACAAGGTTATTATAAATAATTTAAAGAAACGATTAGAGGAATCAAAAGGTAACTGGCCTGAAGTGTTACCTAGAGTTTTATGGGCATATCGCACAACTGCAAAAACAAGTACAGGAGAAACACCGTTTTCATTGGTTTATGGAGCTGAGGCTTTAATTCCAGTTGAGATAGGGGAACCAAGTACATGGTTCACACAGGCGACACAAGAATCTAATGACGAGGAGATGCGGGTCAATCTAGATTTACTCGAGGGGAGGAGAGAAGTTGCATTAATAAGAATGGCAGCACAAAAGCAAGTCATAGAACGATATTACAACCGAAAAGCACGCCTTAGATTCTTCAAAGTGGGACTTCGTGTTTAAAAAGGTTTTTCAATCTACAAAGACAGTTAACGCGGGTAAATTAAGTCCAATATGGGAAGGACCCTATAGAGTTCGTGATATTGCAGGAAATGGAGCATATGAACTGGAAACAATGGATGACAAGATACTACCTTCACATTGGAATGCTGTTCATTTGAAGAAATACTATTTCTAAGGAATACCCACGGTCAGTTATCACCATTTTAAATTTAATTTTTGAATTGTTAAAATTTTACTAACGATTTTAGATAATAGGCAAAAGGCTAACCCATACTAAATTATGAGTCACGACCTGTAAGGCACACAGAATAACCTAAAATATTTGGCCTAGGGTTACAATTATTCTGATAAAAATTCAAACGGGTTAAGCAGTCTTCATCTATAATCGCGCCTCCGAGTCCCGTATATTTTTTCTTTTCAGGAAAAGGACCAAATGAGAGAACTATCAAGTGCTCGAGGCTTCATACTTTAACACTCAAATACTTGGGGGACTACATAATATACACAGACATGTGTATAAATAAGGCAAAGAAGATAGAGGAAAAATCAAGCCTAAAAGAGTCAAGTGCAGAGTAAAAGTCACAAAGTCACGAGATGGAGCCACGAGCTAAGGCCAAAGAAAAACCTCACTATAGTTAGGGTAAAGGCTATGTACTAAAATGGGTTATAAGGAAAAACCCCGTGTCTATTATTCTTCTTTTGTAAAAATATGTTACAAGAAAAATAGTTACGAGAAAGTTATAAATGTAATTCAAATACATGTAAAGTATTATTCAAAACTTGTCAAAGTTATTTCAAAGAAACATGTGTGTTCCTATTTCTTTTATCGTATGATAACACCATTATGAAGTTGAGACGTCTTCTTCATTAAGTGGCAAAATATAAAAGGGCCCTCTTTTATAAAACTCATGTTTAAATTAATTAGTCATGAGATTAACAGAAGCATTTTTGAAGAACAAAAATGCAAATTATTCTATAAGTCCTTAAAAATAAAGGCAAGAATAAAGCAGACAGAAGTTTAAGATAATAACATGAAAAACTTCTTAATACTTAAAAACTGAAGACTAAGTACGAACTTAGTCATAAAACTATGAAATTGTTTATACAAATTGCCCCATAAAAGACTTGGGGACTTGCGTTTCCAAAACCAACCCTCAAATGAAACTAAGGGTTTGATTACAATTTTTCAAAATAAAAACAAAAACAAAATCATTCAAATGATTAAAACTGGTCACTGAGAAGTTTGTGGAACTGAAGCAGGAGCATCAATAGCAGCGGGCTCAATTTGGGCAGGTGCATCAACAGATGCGGTTTCAACTTGGCTTGCAGCAACAGGCTCGATTGGGCTTGAAAGAGTTGGGATACCCGTATCAGCTTCAACATTCACGGGAGCTTCAACCACGGGAGAAGGGAAGTCCTGAGTTTGCTGAGCTTTTTCAATGGTTTCATTGATCTTAGCTAACTCCGACTCCAGATTGAAGTTTTCTTGGCTAGCTTCAATTAGAGTATCACGACGTGAATTCAAAAATGCCCAACTTACCTCAACACCAGATTTTTCTTCAAGGATCTCATAATCTTTTTCCCAATCAGCAATCTCATTCTTTAGCTCTTCATTTTCAGCCAAGATGGAGTTATAAGAAGCTTGAAGAGAGGCATGGGAGCTCTCTAAAGCACGCACCTTATCAGTAGAGACTCGAAGGTCTTCTTGTGCTTGAGTTAAGCTTTGCACGAGCTCCCCAGCGTAAACTTCTTTTTGACTCAAAAGAGCCTTTAACTCTCTGTTCTCTTCACTGGCCTTAGATAGTTGATCCGAGAAGGAGGATTCGAGACGTTCTTTTTCTTTTTCTGCTTGGCTTGAGGAAGCTTTTACAACCGCTAACTCTGAAGTTAAAGCCCGCACTTGCTGCTCTAAGGTACTCTTGCTCTCTTGTAAATCTTCCATATCAATTTTTGCACTCTCAAATTGTTCCTTCCATATCAAAGTCGTATGATAACACCATTATGAAGTTGAGACGTCTTCTTCATTAAGTGGCAAAATATAAAAGGGCCCTCTTTTATAAAACTAATATTTAAATTAATTAGTCATGAGATTAACAGAAGCATTTTCGAAGAACAAAAATGCAAATTATTCTATAAGTCCTTACAAATAAAGGCAAGAATAAAGCACTCAGAAGTTTAACATAATAACATGAAAAACTTCTTAATACTTAAAAACTGAAGACTAAGTACGAACTTAGTCATAAAACTATGAAATTGTTTCTACAAATTGCCCCATAAAAGACTTGGGGACTTGCGTTTCCAAAACCAACCCTCAAATAAAGCTAAGGGTTTGATTACAATATTCCAAAATAAAAACAAAAACAAAATCATTCAAATGATTAAAACTGGTCGCTAAGAAGTTTGTGGAACTGAAGCAGGAGCATCAATAGCAGCGGGCTCAATTTGGGCAGGTGCATCAACAGATGCGGTTTCAACTTGGCTTGCAGCAACAGGCTCGATTGGGCTTGAAAGAGTTGGGATACCCGTATCAGCTTCAACATTCACGGGAGCTTCAACCACGGGAGAAAGGAAGTCCTGAGTTTGCTGAGCTTTTTCAATGGTTTCATTGATCTTAGCTAACTCCGACTCCAGGTTGAAGTTTTCTTGGCCAGCTTCAATTAGGGTATCACGACGTGAATTCAAAAATGCCCAACTTACCTCAACACCAGATTTTTCTTCAAGGATCTCATAATCTTTTTCCCAATCAGCAATCTCATTCTTTAGCTCTTCATTTTCAGCCAAGACGGAGTTATAAGAAGCTTGAAGAGAGGCATGGGAGCTCTCTAAAGCACGCACCTTATCAGCAGAGACTCAAAGCTCTTCTTGTGCTTGAGTTAAGCTTTGCACGAGCTCCCCAGCGTAAACTTCTTTTTGACTCAAAAGAGCCTTCAACTCTCTGTTCTCTTCACTGGCCTCAGATAGTTGATCTGAGAAGGAGGATTCGAGACATTCTTTTTCTTTTTCTGCTTGGCTTGAGGAAGCTTTTACAACCACTAACTCTGAAGTTAAAGCCCGCACTTGTTGCTCTAAGGTACTCTTGCTCTCTTGTAAATCTTCCATATCAATTTTTGCACTCTCAAATTGTTCCTTCCAATTGATCGCCTCTAACTGAGAATCACGTGCTATCTTCTCTGAATCGCGTGCTACCTTCTCCAAGAGGGGGATTCTGTTCATCATTTCTGTGCTGATAAGATTGGCCTAAAAAAGGAAGGGAAATAAGAATCCCAAAGATAAAAAAATTTTACAAAGTAAAGAAGGGAGAGAAGGAAAATACCTTCAAAGTGGCATGCACGATATCGTTCATTAGAGTTAGGGAACTATGGCTCTCCAACTTTGCTTTTTCAATTGTTCCAATTAAAGGCTCCAGCCATACATCTGCCTAACCTGACTTCCTCAAAAGGCTGCTATCAGCAGGAACTTCAATAGTTACCCTCCTCATAGCGGCACTTCTACTTGAAGAGCCCACTTCCATATGATGAACGATAGAAGGGGGAATTGTCAAAGGAGGATCGGTAGAAGAAGTGAAAACAGTAGAAGAAGGAACAGAAACAACTAGGGCTGGTAAGGAAGGAATCACAGGCACGGGAGTTGAAAAAGAAGATAAGGGTATTTCATCTAAAACAGGCCCTAAACTTCCACTACCAAAACCACTGATGAAAAGTTGATCAATAGACTCACGGGTATCATGAGGAGTGATGTCATCGTCAGGAATTATTACTGGGGTTTCAACAGGTTCGGTAAGAGAAACAGAAAGATGAGGGGAAACTTCAACTTCGTCATCAGAGACGATGCGTCTCCTAGCTCGTGGCCTCGTCACTAGGGAACCCCCATCTTCCTCTTCTTCAGAGTCTTCCTCTTCAACAGCTTTTCTTTTCGCAGAAGAAAAACCCAAGACTATTTCTCGGGCTCTTTCTAAAGAGATACGGGTCCCCCAAGGAGTACGGGTTCCCGAAGAGACACGAGAGGCTGCAACTGCTTCAGCAGTAACTCCTCGAATAGCAAATCCTAATAAAAAGAAGGATGGGAGTTAGAGCAATAAAGAAATATATATATATGCGTGAAAGATGAAATAAAAACTCTTACCATGAGTCTTTACTTTCCAACCGTAACGGTTAGAAAGTGGTCTCCAAGACTTACCATCTATTGGTACGGTCTTCAGCAATTTATCTACCCAACCACGAAAATTGGGAATATCCTCCAAAACTCCCATGGTTGCTAAAAAAAATGGCAGAATTAGAGAAGTTGATAAACTTGAAGAAAAAAAGCACGAGAAGGATAAAAGACTTACATGCAAAATTCCACTTCTCAGGGAAGGGAACGTTATCCTCACCCACTAAGCCAACAGTGGGGGCAACAACAAACCGAGCATACCAGCCACGGTCCTTGTCATCTTCAGGGCTGACCAAAACCCTCTTACTCCTGGCCACTAGGGTAAAAATGCCATTATGGAAAAGCCTGGGGAGTAAAGATGAATCAGGTGAGGGAAAGTAAAGGAAACGTTAGCCATATTGGTTAAATGCCTCAAACAGGCAACAACCCTCCATATGATTGGGCCAATTTGACCCAAACAGTCATTAAAGAAATGAACAAAATTCAAGAATGACTAGGTCAATAGCTGGTTTGAACCCTAAAGTGAAAGGGTATGTATAAACAAAAGAGAACCCAGTCAAGTACGAAGTAATTCTCTGATTTGGATCAGGGATAATAATGGAAAAATCATTACTCCAATGGCAGTCTTTGCGAACTACATGAGTCAAAACTTCTGTAATTTGAGTGGGGTAAGCATCAGCACGATCTAAAGCGGAAACTTGGTTTCTAAGAGATTCCCTATCATGGTAAAAAGATAGTTCTGTAGGGACTATTTCCTCTAATAAAGGCTCACGTAATGGTTCAGAAGATTCTTTATCCCTAGAAGAAGATTTGTGAGAAAGGGAACCTCTGGTTCTAGAAGAAGGACCAGAACTAGGAGAAGGTATAGACGAACCACCACCACGAGTAGACCCTAAGCTACGAAGCCTACCTCCCCTTCTATGCCTAATGAGGGCATTGGGGAAGGTATCAACAATGGGAACTCTCCTAGGGTTAGGGTTTGGTGAAGACATGACGAAGAAGAATAATATGAGGAAAAAGTGAACTGAGATTTGAGGAATTAAGTGTTCAATAAGCTTTATGTGGTAAAAGACAAGGAAAGAAAATATATTTATATTAATAAGCAACCGCCAAAGGTAAAAGTGCAGTGATGGAAGGACTATAATAATGATAACTGACACTTCGTGAATAGTAGAGCCGTAAAAAAGCCATGAAAAGGGCTGCAAAGCTGCAGAACCAATGAAAAAATGACACGTGTATGGAGCATTAAATGAAAGCGACAATTGAAGCGTCAATATTGTCATAGCATTAATGATGACAAAAATTCTCTTTTAATGAAATCCACTTCCCAAATATTCAACTGATGAATAAATGGAAAGTGGGAGGACTATCTGTATTGGGAAAAATTGTATTTAAATATAAATGTGACGTGTCGAGACACGTAGACTGGTCAAATAGTCAAAGAATAACAACTAGCCAAGAGGCACGAGTTGCAACAGATACGAGCAAATGGCAGAGGAAGAGGCACGGGTAATTATTCAAATAACTCATCCCTCGTACCTATCTAAGCCATTTATGTCCGAGAATCAAAAGGAATGAATCTGACAATAGAAAAGAGTGCAGATACGGCATTTAATGGGCATTAAATGTGGAATACGTTAGAGAATTTGTATTGAATGTAATGATTATGTAACGTAGCATTCAATGTCTTTAATTACTCATAATAGCCTCATTATGATTTGGGCAAAACGTATATCTCCAAGATATCTATAAAAGGGAGATATCTGATCAATTATAAGGACACGAAACACTATTGGAATAAACTTTGGTTTACTTGTTTTTCTCTTGATTACTCTCTTGCTACCTAAATTACTTTTTTTTATACATTCTTTTAATTATCAGTAATATGTATTCTTCTAAATTTTAGCTTTAAATAAAATTTTATTATTTTGGTTAAACATTTAGCAAGTAATGTACTTTCTGTTTTTGTCTCTGTTCTTCACTTGTATTTTGTGATTCTGTTTTTGTCAGGGAAATGAAGAAAGTGAAAAGAAAGGAGTAATAGGAAAAAGATTCAAAGAAGTGATGATTTGGAAATATAAATTAATGACCACGCTCGTGAAACACGCGCTTTAACCACGCTCTATTGGATGTTGTGGGACCCAAGGTTAGTGAATGATACCTCTCAAAGTTACCGAACAAAGCACTGAGTTGGATGGCTTTCGATCAGGGGTGTTCATGGTTCGGTTTGAATCGTTTTTTCCCTAAAAAGAAATCAAATCAAGTAAGTCGATTTTTAAATATTAGAATCAAACAAAACAAATTAAATTAGGTTTTCTTGATTCTGTTTATATCGGTTTTTCAGTTTTTTCTTAAATATAAGACATACACTACCAACACATATTTCGGCGACCACATTTTCAACGTAACACTATCAAATCAATTGCTCTTTGAGAAACCTATTATTTACCAAGATATATTGATGATATTGAATCAAATAGTGATAAATAATTTAAGGACTCAATTAAAAATATATTATTTTTAACAATAGATTCTTACACTTAACAAAAGAAAACTACCAATCAACTAGAATGTAAAGGTAAAGACATGTACTAAAAGTGCAAACGATTAACATTTACTATAAAAATTTTGAAATTTTGTATAAAAGTATACATATATATATATAAAATAGCTACTCCTATATATTCGGTTTGGTTCGTTTTTTTTTTATTAAAACCAAACCAAACTCGATCGGTTTTTAAATTTCAAAACTAAAACTAAACCAAACCAAAAAGTATCGTTTTTTTATCGGTTTGATTTGGTTTTCGGCTTGGTTCGAATTTTCGAATTTTTATGAACACCCCTAACTTTCACTTGTTTTCTAGTCCAATGATAGTGACTACTCTACTTCTATGTGTTTTCTATTTTTGTTCTTTTCTATTTAATATTTTTGTGCTTGTAAGTTAGTCTAAAATAAAAGTCAATGAGGAAAAACTTTACCACTTCGGTAAGGGGAGAGGCACAAATACTACTATAAGGAGGCGTGAGATATTGATTTTAATGGGTTCGAGGAAAGGTAGAAATAAGCTTAAGAAGTATGGTGGAGCGGGGATTAAATAAGATATGATACTGCTTCAACTTAATAAGGACATGATCCTCGATAAAAAAGTGTGAAAGTCGAGAATTAGAGTAGAAGCTTAGTAGGTAATTGAACATTTTTCTTTTCCATACCAATAGTATTAGTGTTAATCTTGTATGTTTTTCTTAGATTTTTATTATTACCTATCGTTTCTTTTGCATCGGTTTTCTTATTATGTTACTGTTATTATTGCTTGTTGTTACTGCTTCTTTTTTATTTTTTCTTGAGACAAGGGTCCATTGAAATAATTTCTTTATTAAAGTTTGTATACACACTACTCTCCCCAACCTTACTTATGAGATTATACTAGATTTGTATTGTTATTCTTTTTCTCTTTCTTATTTGGTGGTGTTACATATGACAATCGAGTAAATATAGGTGAATTTGTTTTACAGCATGGACTATAGTGTAGATATGGGGAAAGGTAAAGGTATTTATCGGAACTTGCATTCATTAATTATTTGAAGGTAGGTTCTTTTGGTAGTTTTAACTTTTAAGTTATCTTTACAACAAAATATTAAAATTGCTAAATTTATTTTATTTATCTATATCTATATTATATTAAAAGCACGAAGGTCTTTAGTGAAATGTCGTTCGCCTTTTTTATCCTTTAAAATTAGAAATACTACTGGACAAAATAGTCATTTAATAATTTTTCCTAATATTTAGGATATTAAAAGCAATTAAAATTGTGATTACTAAATTTTTTCTCATTTGAACTAGGTAAAAATTCCTAAATTTAGCACTTTAAAATCAAATAAGATTTTACTTTATGAGAATTCCCTTTTTTATTTGAAGTATGTTATAACAAACTATATTTACGGCTAATCATCCTATTAGGGTTTTGGAGTCAATTATCATATTAGTCAACAGAAACTTTGTCGATAGTATGGTTTTATTTTACTAAGCATTCTTAGACAGGAACTATGACATATTTGTGTTTATTAACTTGGATTTTAGTTATGCTTAATGATTTTAGTATATTTTTAAGAGTCAATTTTCTTATCTTTTACTTTGTGGTGCATTCATAATTCATGGTTGATTATTGCTTCAATTTGAATAAAAGTCTTGTTTTTGATTTTTTTTTTTTTTTTGTTCTCTTTACTTTGTCATACCAATATCTTGATATGTTTGTTTGCTTATTAGTATTTTTTGCTTTTGTTTTTCATCTCTTTTTATATTCTTAACTTGGTATAGTTTAATTTTTGTGCTTTTTTTCTTCCAATTTTAGGTTGCAGTATCATATCTTAGAAGCTTTTGGACCTAAAACAATAAAGTATATACACAACAATGAGTAAAATTTTATTTCTGTAAATTATTTATTTATTTAAATTGTGTGAAAATAGTTATAACTCTTTATTCTAATTCCTGCGCAAAGAAGAAAAATTTAAATATTTAATTCAATCTACTATTTATCATGATTTAGTTATTTGAATTATTGATGTTATTATGAAAAGATTTTAAAAACAAGTATTATTAAGTAAAAATATATTATTATTTTTAGCTGGTTAAAATTTATTTATTTTCGTCAGTCGGATAAGAGAAGACAGTTGCACTGCCGAATCTTCATAAACTGGTCCACGAAATAAAAGGAGAAAGATAGGAGTAAAGCCTAAGCGAGCACCGAAAGTTTTGAATTATTTTTCACGCGCTAAAGAGCACTTGAAGAAGACCCGGTTTGGTACCCCTCATATTCATTCTTTCTCCTCTTTTATTCAACATACTTTTTTTTCTGTAAGCATACGTTTTATATATATATTATTTCTTGATGGCTTTAACCATTATTGGATATGTTATATAATATTCCCAAGAATTTTTCTCTATACTCTTTTACTAATTGCTGCCACACTAATTCTACCTTAAACAAATAATTTAATGTCATTGAACTAAAATTAAGGTAAAGATCAATAACAATAGTTTAACTGAAATACCAGCTAGCCCTGCCGAAAGATATAGAAATCGATGAAAATATGTTTTATTATTTAATGCCATAAAAATTATGAAAATATTTTATTTTAAAGACTTAAAGTTGTGCCTCTAAACTGTCGAGCTCAAAAAAATTGAAATCGAATAATTACCTATTCTAAACATATATTTGCAAGTAAAAATATTGTTTTTATTTGTAAAAATAAAAAACAAGCTATAACAATCATAATACGAAGAATTGCGTGAATCTATTCTTAAATGTCTTCTTGATGCAAATTTTTTTTTAAAAAATTTTTGTCTCTGAATTCCAACATGAATTTAATTTTGGTTACATATGTATGATAAACATGACATTATGATATAGAGAAAAATTATATTGAACGCCACAAATATAAAATGAAGTTTATAGCTGAAAATCACCATTCATCATTTTTATAAATTGATATTTTTTATTTTCTTATTTTATAACTCAAGCACATTATTATTTATGTGTTTCTTTAAAATTTTATACTTATTTGTATAGGATACACGCGCAACGCACGAAATATAATAATATTATTGATGTTATATCCATATTTTAAGTGTTCTTATCATAACTTTAAGAACTTTCTAATCTCAAGTTTAAATAGTTTTTTCTTTTTCTTTTTAATATATTTTTTTACTTTTTAATTATTTTTCTTATTACTGCTATAATGTTATCTAATATGTAATATTATCACATTTTATGTAATTTGTCTACTATATTAAAAGCACGAGGCTACTATTGAAATGTCATTCACCTTTTTTTCCCTTTAAAAGTTAATTTGACACTAGACAAAATAGTCATTTAATTATTTTCTAATATTTAGGACTTCAAATTCAATCAAAATTTACCTTATTAATTTGTTTTCCTTATTTGACCAGTTTTTATAAATATCCTTTTAGAGTTTAGTACGTGGCCCCTAATTTTTTTTTTAATTCTTAGCCTATGATGTATGTAATAGTATTTTTTCTCCAAATTACCAATAATTGATTACTTAAAAATATGAAGCATCCATCAGCAATGCATGTTCGCTTTTTTCTTGTTAACTTCTTAAGAGTTTTGATTTAATTTTAACTTTAAATTTCTAGAAGTCTGAACTAATATGGTGTTAATTTAGAAATAAATTATGCTACGACCATACTATGTGAAATTATAACTACAGTTAATTTTTTAATCTTACGGTAAACTAATGTATTTGGTACTTTTCGAATAACTATAAATTTGTCATTTTCCTCCCTATAATTTTGAAAAATTAACCTCAACATTGTGAACTCTTGAATTTCAAAGTATTTATTAGCAAAGTACATTCATAATGAGTTTAGAATAGTATTAATTTTTATGTGGCATTGGATGAACGTGCAAAGAAGGGAATTTAGACCTAATCAATAAGAATCCAGGCAACTTTTTTACACACGAAGAGGTTTATTTGGCTTGTCTATAATTTTGATTAACTTTGAATGAACAATTATTTTTTTTTATAATGACATTATGAACGTAAAGTTAACAAAGAGTTGCAAGATGAGATACAACAAACGGAGAATGATATTTATAATTATAAATTCTATAAAACTAATTACACTAAATTCATTCAGAAAATGTTGAATTCAACCATATATTGTACGAATTTACTAATATATATTTTCATCATTAAACATATATTGAGTTTAGTTTAACCTCAATTGCTAATTTTTCAATAATTTGTGTATATGTTTTATATTAATTAATGTAATGCACACGTGCAACGCACGTACACTAAAACTAGTACTATATTAAAAGCACGAAAATCCTTAGTGAAATATCGTTCGCCTTTTTTACACTTTAAAAATTGATTTCATGTTGGACAAAAATTGTAATTTTAATTATTTGCCAGATATTTAGAACTTTAAAATCAAATTAAAAAATTATTAATTTTTTCCTTATTTGAACTAGATAGGAATTCCTACTATTTAGGACTTCAAAGTTCATTATCAAAGCATTATTTTAAAGAAATGACTCTAGATTTTGGTTATATTTCCTTGTTGGAATCAAATTGTATATGTTATCCCTTCAAAAGAACAACTAAATAAGTCCGAGTCAAGATCTAACATTGTAATTTCTTCAGTCAAAAATGAATATTCCTACAAATCTTCAGTATGTTTACAAATTCTTAAATTAGAAAGAACGCACCAATTACACAATTAGGTCGCCCTCCTTGCCAATTCAACTTCTCTTATTTGCCGTCAATTTTAATAATTTATATTTATATTTATCTATACTCTATACTATATTAAATGCACGAAAATCCTTAGTTAAATGTTATTTGTCTTTTTTATCCTTTAAAAATAAATTTCATACTAGACAAAATAATTATTTTAATTTATTTTCTCATATTGAAGAATAATTATTTAATAGAAAATAACCATTCTAACGGTTACAAAATAAAAAATAAACAAATACTAACAAGGAAGCAATATTCTCAAAATTTAGAGTTACGTGTAAATTAAATGTCATTCATTTAAAAAGTAAATAATTTATGGGAAGCAAATTTTACTTGAATTTAAAGTCCTAAATATTAGGACTTTTTATAAAGATCAAATAAGAAAAGATTTACTACTAATAATAAAGTTATAGGATATTTTATAATTTTAAATATTAGGCGAATAATCAAATGGCTTTTTTGTTTAGTGTGAACTCTATTTCTAAAGGGTAAAAAAGATATTCAATTTGTTCGCCAGTTTCATTGATCAAAGAGTTGATAGCAAGGATTGGTCTCGGTGTGAAAACGCATAGAGTCTTCACACTATCGAAGAAATTTTAAAACGAGGGTCTGATTTTACAGAAAAATTATACTTTATACGCGCGTACCAAAAAACTAGTATCTTTTATAAATAAATACATATATCTCAAAAGGGTCGAAGTTGTGAAGTGAAGCGACAAAGTATTATATAACGATGAAAAAGGACATTTGGTCGGTTAAAGAGAAAACTGAAAAAAGCAAAACTAATATATTTTCAGAAACATCATGTTTACACTGAATCATACACTAATTTACCATGAAAAGAGTATGGTTCTTGTCTAGCAATTTTGATGCCAACACAGCTCAAGGAAAACACAATATAAATGATCAACAATAACTATTCCTCAATTTCAAAATGGATTATATAAATTCTCACTAATTATATTTTTCATTTAAATGCATTTCAAGCCAATATATTATAAGGATTTAATATGAATTGGGTAGTTTTGCACCATCCCTTCTCCTTTATGGATTTGAAACGGGCAATATGAGCAAGCTCACTTAGTTGAAAATAATGGCACGATCAACAAATTAATACCAAAATTTCTTGCATGTGCATTATATATCAGTGTTTTAAAAGACGTGGATGTAAGATGAGGCATTTTATCTAACACGGAATGAGGCGTAAGTCCCGAGGCGCTGGGCGTAAGCCCCATGGATATTTAACTCTTAACATTTTATAAATTAATAAAATAAATATATAAATTAAAAATGCATTAACATTGTAAAAATTCAAGAAAATTAAAATTAGTACGGAATTGTGTATATCTATTATATATATATTGTATACGGTAAAATCACGTGCCCCCCGATTTTGTGGGCTCCTGGGCTCACATCGAGGAACAGAGGGCTCGAACCAAGGGATAAGCTTAGTATGGGTTCGAGTTCAAGGGCAGAATGTAAAGATCGAAGCTCGGAGTACACGACAAGTACCGAAGCCAAGTATGACGAACCCCGAGATAAAGCCGTTATGAGTTTGCAACATAATAAGCAAGATTTCTGCCACATCCCCAAGATCATGGCGTAAATTTCGGAATAGATTTGTACGAATTAGTACAAATCTGTATCAGGCGGTTATACAGTTGTCCCAATAGGATTCCTTACTGTAAATAGAAATGTACCTTATTTAGGATTTTCCTATTATATAAAGGGGATCCTAATCATTTGTAAAGATCATCGATCATTGACAACGAATATACTCTCTTACTTTCTCGCTCATTGTTCATCAGAATTGTCCTTTAGCTTTATTATTATTGCTTTATTGTTCTTGATCCATCTCGAGGTCACTTTGACTCGAAGTCGAGACTGGTCTACACTCTGGTTTGGTTTTACTTATTTCTTTCATTTATACTCAGATTTTTTGGTTATTAATTAGTATTGAACTTAATCACGTATCTTTAAAACCACAAATCAAATTTAATTGTTACTCGTATTTTTGAGGTAAATAGTTTGGCGCCCACCGTGGGGCTAAAGATAATATTGTTTATTTCGATACTGATTTTGATAATATACGTTATTTTCACACTTGTTCTTGTTAAAGATTCTTTGATTTCAGGATAAAACATGTCAAACTCACAGAATGCACACATACACGGTGATGACGATCTTGGGTTCCAAGGAGAAAATGAGAACGTAATTGCTCCAGGAGTCGATGTACCACCGGTAAACCCTAGGGAAGTGCTAAATGTAGAACCAGTAGATGTTAGTTCACACATTGCTTTGAATGCAGATCTAGGCGCAGACCCTGGAGCAAGTGTACGCAGGGAAGTCAGATATGGTGGCCAAAGAACACATGGTGTAGGAGATAGAGGAATCAACCTCCAAGTAATATTCGAGATGCTACAAGCTCAAAAGATTGTCATCGCTCAACTTCAAAGTCAGAATAAAACTCCAAGTATAGCCGAACCAGGAAACACTCAACATACTGAGCCGATACAGGAAAGATCAAGCGGTGACAGCTCGGGGACTGATCCTACAATTATGAGGATGCTCGAAGAACTAACCAAGAGAATCAAGTCCGGGAAAAAGAAGATTAAGGATAATGACAAAAAGTGGAGACTTATAACTCCCGTGTTGCTCAAATACTGGGGGCACCCCGGTCTTGAAAGGTTTGGATGCCAAAAGGTTCATACAAAAGTCGTTCCCTCCGAGTGCGGTTCCGAAGCCCATTCCTAAAAAGTTTCGCATGCTCGATATACCTAAATACAATGGAACAACCGATCCCAACGAACATATTACCTCATATACTTGCGGGATTAAAGGGAACGACTTGAATGATAATGAGATCGAATCATTATTGTTGAAAAAGTTTGGGGAAACCTTGTCTAAGGGAGCCATGATTTGGTATCACAACTTGCCCCCGAACTCTATCGATTTGTTTGCTATGTTAGCAGACGCCTTCATAAAAGCACACGTCGGGGCCATAAAGGTGGCAACAAGGAAATCAAACGTTTTTAAGATATGGCAGAGGAACGATAAGATGCTCAGGGAGTTCGTATCCCGGTTTTAGATGGAGCGAATGGAACTACAATCGGTCTCGAATAATTGGGCAGTACAGGCTTTTATGTAGAGTTTGAATGAGCGGAGTTCGATCGCGTCTCGACAATTGAAGCAGAATCTGATCGAGTATCTAGCTATGACGTGGTCAGATGTACATAATCGTTACCAATTGAAAATCAAGGTCGAGGACAACCAGTTGGGAGTCCCCTGAGGTTTAGTTCATCCTAATAGATTGGTAGCTAAGCCCCCGAGAGATACAGACAGGGAATCAATATCAAACAAGGAATGATATCAGTCGTATGTCGATCGTAGAAGTAGCAGTTCAGGGCATAACGCTCCTCGGAACGATTGAAGAAATGACCGAGGTCAAAGCTCTCGGGGACTCATGAGTAAGAACGGATTTGATAAACATACCGACCCCGTAGAAGCACCTCGATTGTCAGAGTATAATTTCAGTGTAGATGCATCGGGGATCGTATCGGCTATAGGAAGAATCAAAGACACCAGGTGGCCCAAGCCTATACAAACCGATCATTCTCAAAGGAATCCAAACTTGATGTGTAAGTATCATGGCATACATAGCCATAGGACCAAAAACAGCAGGCAGTTGAGGGAGGAAGTAGCTCGATTATTCAATGAGGTTCATCTTCGAGAATTTCTCAGTGATCGAGCTAAGAACCACTTCAGGAAAGAGATGCAAACAGAAAAAATGAGCAGGAAGAACCACAATATGTAATTAATATGATCGTTGGCAGTGTCGACATTCAACAAGGGTGATAATAGGTGAATTTAACTATATTCAGGCCCTAAATAACCGCCTTCTTGCATAGTTTTAATAATAAAAGTGATAACAAAATGCTCTTATTAGTGCTTTTCATGATTTGCAGGTTATATATGACCAGGGAAGGCTAGGGAGCACTTTTGGAGTCAAAAAAATGAAGAAAGAGAGGCCAACCGTGAAATGTCCCAAGTGAATGACGCAAAAACAGGCTGAAGAATCAGAAAAATGACTCTGTCGCGGTTCCACCACGACCGCGGCAGAACCGCGGTGAAGGATGCTCGCGGACAGAAGGAGATTCATAGGAGTTGTTTGGCCGCGGTTCCACCGCGACCGCGGCAGAACCGCGACAGGTGCGAGAAAAGTACAGGGACTAAAGTGCAAACACGGGATTTTTATCCCTAAAACCTATTTTAAACACTAGACTTCGCCCAAGAGAGGCATGTATTGATTTTTAGAGTATCTTGGCAAGAAAAACAATTGTGAGAGATCACCCAAAACATCTTTCTTCTTTTCTTTGATTTTGATTGCTAGTTTATGATGGATCTTATCTTAGTTTGTCCACCCATAGTTATGAGTAGCTAAATCTTTTGTCTAAGGTTTTGATGGAACCTATTGGGGGATGAACTTCTTGTTTATGTGAATACAAATTGCTAGTTTCAATCTTTATTTATTCAACTATGTTCTTGTTGTAGTTAATTGACAGGATCCTCAATTAGCTGTGCCTATTTAGTGTGCATAACTCGGGAGAGAGTGCATATTTAGGTTATTGTTGAATAACACCACTCCTAAAGTATAAGAGGAATCTATAACTGCGGGTTTAAAGGCGGGATTAGGGATAACGAAGCCTTGGGTGCAATCTTAAGTGAACTGTGTTAATTAAAGCTAGCTAGTGTATCTCGGGAGAGTGCAATAGTATATTACTGTGATTACTCGGGAGAGATTTATGGTAAGACGAGCGTTCATGATTGATAGAGAAGTGTTGGTACATTTGTATGAAGCATAAACAGAAGGGATTCCATCAATAGGGGAAATCTTTACCTTAGCTTTATCTCATCATTGTTTACAACTTTAGCGTTTTAGTTTACAGCTTGTTTAATTTACTTGCAATCTTAGTTACTAAAGAAACCATCAACTTGTGATTCAAACATTTGGGAAGCTGGTTCTGAAGAGTTTAATGAGTCTAAAGATTGTGATTGATAGGTTAACTCTCTGTGGGATTCGACTCCGGACTTGTAAACCGGATTATATTTGCAACGACCGCATTGTCCTTTTTATAAGGCATAGTTGGGCGTGATCAAATTTTGGCGCCGTTGCCGGGGAGTTAATGGAATTATCAATTACCATTGATAGAAATACAAAAATTCTTAGTGTAGGCAGTTTCTCTACACCCAATTTTTGATTGAAACTTTTGACGGTTGTTGACTTGGTTGCACAAGTGTATGCCTAGAAACTCTACCAGGACTGGAGAACTACTTGAAGGACTCTCAGACCCTGAGAAAATATTCAGGGCATTGAACCGTGCCAACAGAAGACTTCAACCACCTCAACAAACAGACAAATTCGAAACTGACATGGGAGACGCAATCGACCCCAACGGAAACGGCAGGCATGAGCAAGTCAACTTGAATGTTAGAGAAGCGGCACCTCTGGTGCCCGAGGGTGCACTGTATGACTGGGCACAGCCCACATTTGACAATTTGGCTACTGCCATAGTTGTGCCCGCAATACAAGCTGAGTCGTTCCAGATCACAAATAACATGCTGCACTTGTTGCAAAACAAGGGACTCTTCTCTGGGACACAACTTGAAGATCCTCAGCAACACCTGAAGAACTTCCTGTCAATCTGCAAGACCCAGAGGCAGCCCAATGTCACTCCAGAGGCTATCAGGCTATTATTGTTCCCATTCTCGGTGACAGGAGCTGCACAGGTTTGGCTAAACTCACTCCCCATAAATTCTATAGCAACGTGGGATGAGTTAGTCAAGCAGTTTCATAACAAGTTTCATCCACCCAACAAAACTTCCCAACAAATTGATGAGATCGTGAGCTTCAAGCAGAAACCAATGGAGACACTGCATGAAACATGGGGCAGGTTCAAAGGAATGTTGGTTATGTGTCCACATCATGGTATACCAGAACAGATGTTGGGACAACGATTTTATGTGGGACTGTTAGATGGGTTGAAGAATATTGTGGATGCCTCAGCTGGTGGGGCATTCCTGAGCAAGACATGGAGTGAAGGTCAGAGTTTACTAGATAAAATGGCACAAATTCGGGATGGACATCCAGGAATGCACCCATCACTACAGTGGTGCACTCAGTGCCTCTTGATCCTTCAAACACTATGGCTGAAAATATGGCGACTCTCCTGACACAAATGAGCATCCTCACCAAAAAGGTGGAGGAATCAGAGCAGAAGTAGCAGGTACACATAGTAGATACTACCAATGGGGGCCTGAGCACATCTTGCATTAGTCAACCAATTGGTAATCCTTGGAATACAGAGCTTGATCATCATCATCAGCACCCTGAAGATATGAACTATGTTGCTAACTATGGGGGTCAGAGACAGGGAAATCAGAACTGGGGTCAACCGCCCCAACCATAATATAACGCCGGAAACATGGGAGGTATGAAACCCCCCAACAACATGGCACCGTATCCTAGACCACAGGGGTACAACAATCAGTAGCAAGGGTAGCACCCTCCTCAGCAACAGCATGGTGGAAGACAGGACGATGGGTTTGCTAGACTGGAAGCAATGATGCAGCAGGTTATTGGGTCCACTGCGAAGATAAACGAGAGAGTAGATACACATGACGCAGCTATCATAAATATTGAAGTGCAAGTGGGCCAAATTTCAATGTCTCTGAACAATCGTCCTCAAGGGACGCTACCTGCAGATACCCAAATCAATCCTAAAGATCAGGGCCCGAAGCAGCTGATGGCGGTGAGTCTCCGTAACGGCAGGGATCTCGACGAAGATCAAGAGAGAGCTCGTGACAATATACAGGTTGAGACACTCATTCAGGTACCCATTGAGCTGGATGAATCCATAAGGTTGACAGATGTGACAATCCAGCCTACTCAGGAAGAAAAGAATACTCCGCAGGAAACCGAGAAAGTTGCTGAAGCAGTTGAAGAGCCGGTAGTGGAGATAGTAGCCGAGAAAGAAAAGTCCCAAGTGATTGGGAAGAAAATCCCTCCTCCACCATTTCCACAGAGGTTAGCCAAGCATCAGAAGGAGGATCATTACAAAAAGTTCTTTGAGATGCTCAAGCAAATTCAGGTAAATATTCCATTGATTGAAGCCTTAAAGGAGATGCCTGGATACGCAAAAATGATGAAAGACTTAATGTCCCGGAAATTTGATTTCAAAGACTTGGATACGGTGACACTTACTCAGACGTGCAGTGCAGTGGTAACTAGACCTGTTGCTGAAAAGCTCTCTGATCCAGGGAGTTTTACTATTCCATGTACAATTGGAAACTTTGCTTTTGCGAAAGCACTCTGTGATTTAGGGGCCAACATTAATCTTATGCCCCTGGTCATTTACAAGAGGTTGGGCATTGGGAGAGCTAGACCCACCTCTATGTTGCTACAACTGGCTGACAGGACTGTGAAGCGTCCATTTGGGATCCTGGATGATGTACTTATTCAGGTGGGGAAATTCGTGTTCCCTGCAGATTTTGTAATATTGGATTGCAAGGTGGATGAAGAAATTCCTATCATCTTAGGAAGACCTTTCTTGGCCACAGGGAGAGCTCTTATTGATTGTGAGACCGGGGAGCTTAAGATGAGGCTCAATGACGAAGAGATTATATTCAATGTGCAGAAATCTATGAGGCGCCCAAGTGAGTTCGCAAATTGCTCTCTTATTGATGCCGTAGATGTAATTGTACAATCTGATGATGAAGTGTTGACGATTGAGGATCCCCTCGCTGCATGTTTGACGAATTTGGAGGAAGTGAACGGTGAGGACTTGGCAGAATGGGTATTGGCATTGGAAGGTAGAGGGTTATGGGATAGAGAACTAGAGTTCGAGCCCCTACACTTAGGAAAGAGAGAAACTCCTCCAGCTAAGCCATCCATTGAAGAACCACCGAAGCTGGAACTAAAGCCACTGCCAACCCACCTTAGGTATGAATTTCTGGGACCCGACTCCACTCTACCTGTTATTATCTCATTTGGTTTATTAGATGTGCAGGTCCAACAGCTTCTACAGGTATTGAAGGAGTGCAAATCTGCCATTGGGTGGACCATGGCAGACATCAAGGGGATCAGCCCCGCTTACTGCATGCATAAAATTCTGCTGGAAGAAGGCACAAACCTTCCAGGGAACATCAGAGGAGGCTGAATCCAAATATGAAGGAAGTGGTGAAGAAAGAGGTGATAAAGTGGTTAGATGCGGGAATTATTTTCCCAATCTCTGACAGCAGCTGGGTGAGCCCAGTTCAATGTGTGCCTAAGAAGGGTGGCATGACGGTTGTGAAGAATGACAAAAATGAACTAATCCCAACGAGAACCGTCACAGGCTGGAGAATTTACATGGATTATCAAAAGTTGAATCTAGCCACCCAGAAAGACCACTTCCCACTTCCCTTCATTGATCAAATGCTGGATAGAGTGGCAGGGAGGTCACACTTTGTTTTCTGGATGGGTACTCAGGGTACAATCAGATCTCCATTGCACCTGAGGACCGAGAGAAGACCTCCTTCACATGCCCTTATGGCATTTATGCCTTCAGGAGGATGCCTTTTGGCCTATGCAATGCACCCGCCACATTCCAACGGTGCATGATGGCCATATTCACTGACATGGTTGAGGATATAATGGAGGTGTTAATGGATGACTTCTCAGTGGTGGGGAGTTCATTTGATGAGTGCCTGGTGAATTTGACGCGTGTGCTGAAACGGTGCATCGAGACTAATCTGGTGCTGAACTAGGAGAAGTGTCATTTCATGGTACAAGAAGGCATAGTCTAGGGGCACTGGGTGTCTAGCAAGGGAATAGCGGTAGATCGAGCAAAGGTTGATGTAATAGCAAAGCTGCCTCCACCAACTTCGGTCAAAGCAATCAGAAGTTTTCTTGGACATGCCGGTTTCTACCGGCGGTTCATAAAAGACTTTTCCAAAATCACCAACCCTCTCTGTAAGTTATTAGAGAAAGATCACTTGTTTGTGTTTTCTGATGATTGCAGGGTAGCGTTTGAGGAGTTGAAGCAGAAGCTGGTCATAACACCCATCATTGTTGCCCCCAGCTGGGAGCAACCATTTGAACTAATGTGTGACGCTAGTGACTACGCAGTGGGGGCAGTGCTGGGCCAGCGGAAGGACAAATTGATGCACCCAATCTACTATGCCAGTCGAACGCTGAGTGGAGCTCAATTGAACTATACGGTGACTGAAAAGGAGATGCTAGCTGTGGTGTTCGCATTCGACAAGTTCTGGCCCTACCTGATAGGATCAAAGGTAATTGTATACACTGACCATGTTGCTCTCAGGTACGTAATAGAAAAGAAAGACTCTAAGCCACGCCTGATTCGTTGGGTGTTGTTGCTGCAAGAGTTCGATCTTGAAATACGTGACCACAAAGGCACTGAGAATCAAGTCGTTGATCACCTATCACGACTTGAGGGAGCTGAAAATGCAATTGAAGTTGAGGAAATTCTGGAAACTTTTCCAGACGAGCAACTGCTCGCCATCACTCATCAGGAAGCGCCATGGTATGCGGACTTGGCCAATTACCTGGCCAGTGGTATAGTTCCTCACGACCTTTCATCGGTCCAGAGGAAGCGATTTTTTCGTGAAAGCCGCTTGTACTATTGGGACGAGCCCTGTCTCTTTAGAATATGCCTGGATAACATGATCTAGAGATGCGTCTCCAAGATAGAACAATCTTCTATTTTGCAGGCTTGTCATGCATCGGCTTATGGTGGACACTTTGGAGGGATCAGGACAGCAGCAAAGGTGCTAGAGGCCGGATTTTTCTAGCCGACTGTGTTTAAAGATGCCCACTCATGGGTGAAGGGTTGTAATGAATGTCAACGCACCAGGAATATTTCCCGGCGCCACGAGATGCCCATGAACCCAATTTAGGAGATAGAAGTGTTCGACGTCTGGGGGATTGATTTCATGGGTCCCTTCGTCAGCTCTTATGGTAATAAATACATCCTTGTTGCCGTAGACTATGTGTCCAAGTGGGTGGAAGCTGTAGCATTGGCCACCAATGATGCGAAAGTGGTGGAGGGGTTTCTAAAGAAGAACATATTCACCCGCTCCGGGACACCACGAGCGATTATCAGCGACGGAGGCACTCACTTCTGCAATAGAGCCTTCGAGAAGTTGCTTACAAAATACGATGTGCGCCACAAGGTGGCTACTCCTTACCACCCGCAGACTAGTGGACAGGTTGAGGTATCCAACAGGGAAATCAAGAGTGTGTTAACGAAAACTGTGAACGCTACGAGAACTGATTGGGCGAGGAAGTTAGATGATGCACTCTGGGCCTACAGGACAGCTTTCAAGACACCAATTGGTATGTCACCATACAAGTTAGTGTTTGGGAAGGCCTGTCACCTACCTATAGAACTTGAGCATAGAGCGTGGTGGGCACTGAAACAACTAAATTTAGACATGGAAGTTGCAGGCACGGCAAGGGTCACAGAACTGCATGAGCTTGAGGAGTTCCGGTATCTTGCTTTTGAGAGCACAAGGCTGTACAAAGAGAGAATGAAGAGGCTACACGATCAGAACATCGTTGATCGGAACTTCAAACCTGGGAACATGGTATTGCTATACAACTCAAGACTGAGGTTGTTCCCGGGTAAGCTAAAGTCACGATGGTCTGGACCATTTCGAGTAGTTGAAGTTTTCCCGTCAGGAGCGGTTGAAGTTGCCACTGAGAATGACTCTCGTACATTTAGAGTCAATGGTCATAGATTGAAGTTGTATGTGGGTATGAGCGAGCCTAAGGAAGGGGCTGAACTGCATCTGACTGAACCACAGAGGTCGAGCGAGCCTTAAATGTGCTCTTCCTGCATCGTGTAGCGACGTTAAATCAGGCGCTACGTGGGAGGCAACCCGCGAAATTGTTGTAAGTGTAACATAAAAAAAAATGTCAGAATCAGAGACGCGGTCAGACCGCGGTCAAACCGCGGTACTAACCCTTCTCTGAACCCAGGCCATCGCGGTTACACCGCGATCGTGGTAAAACTGCAGCAAGAGAGACCCTCTGAACTTGGTCTACCGCGGTCCTACCGCGACCGCGGTAGAACCGCGGCAGACGCAGATAGGATCCAGGTAAGTTTTTCGTTTTAATTTTTTCTCTTTTTCACCTTTTACCCAAAATACCCCCCCACCCCACCTACCACTAACCCCCCATAATTCGCCCAGATTCAGCAACCCCCCCTCCCTTCTCTCTAATTCCTCTCCCACTTCTCTCTATCTTCTCTCTTCTCTTCTCATCTTTACATCATTCCATTATCATCCTCCCCTACTATCCACCTTCTTCATCCACTTTCCCTCAACCAAACAAGTAAGTTGCTCTTTCTCTCTCTCTATTTCATCTTCTAACTTAGTATAATTTAGCATAATTGTATTTAGTTTAACCCTAGGTAGGGTTAGTATAACTTTTGTCAATTTTTGCTTTCTTTCATGGTTTTTATTGTTGTATGGTACTATTGTGAAATTGTTTGGTGTCATAGTGTATGGGCCTTCATGGTGTTTATGATGTTTTAGCCCAGAAATCATTTTTTTGGGGTGTAGTTGTTATTATGCACCACGTGGATCGAAATATTGGAGTTTTTGTGATATTATGGGGCGGGTTATACCCACTCTTAATTAGGGGGTGTTATACTTGGTGATTGGGGGTGTTGTCACTGTTTGATAATATGTGCAGGAGTAGTGTGGGGTGGTGTAGGCCGAATGTTATACATAGTTCTATTGTGAGGCCTCTGTGGAGATTGTAACCTTCCCTACCTTGCTTGTGTGGCTAGTCTGCCAAGAAGAACTCAATGGGGATGGTGTTTTGGTACCATCGGGTGGCGAAGTCTGAGTACCCATCTGACGGACACTAATTAGGATGAATTTGATGGTTATGAATTTTCCTGACTCATTGCAGGTATTATGGCCCGTAAAAAGCAAAAGAGAGGGGCCGGCACATCCCAACAACCGACATATGACGAGTCCAGGTTTGAATCGGAACGAGCGAAGGACGATTTTCATGCCAAGGCTGGTAAGAACTTCATTCAGGAGTTGCAAATTGACCGGGCAGACCTCCGCGTGGAACAGGTTGAAATGTATGAAGAAATTCGAAGGCGCGAAATGGGATTCCTCTTTGATGACCCCGGCCCAGCGAACTGGATGATGGTTAGGGAGTTCTACGCGAACTGCCCAACACATATACTGTGGGAGGTGACTGTGCGAGGCACATGGGTAGATGCCTCAATTGAAACTATCCGCCAGGTATTGAGGCTACCCCGGTTCACGGGCGATATTGACTACTACCACGACAGACCAGGTGTCACGTGGGAAGTTATGACTGATGTAGTTTGTGCTGGTGGGCGACCAACCTGGATCAAGGACCACATCACCCTGAACTCCAACTCTTTCACGCACTTGGCTAAGTGTTGGTTGACTGTCATCTACAGCCGGTTCATGCCCTCCAGCAACACCACAGACGTGAACTTCAACAGAGCCCTATTGACTTGGTGCTTCGTGACGAAGAAGGATTTTGATGCAGCACAGGTAATTGGTGACGTAATGGTCCTGCGGGGACCGCTGCTGTCAAAGGGACTTTACTTCCCTTCCTTGGTGACTGCCCTGTGCTTGCGGAGGAGGGTTCCCACTGATCCTACTGATGGAGCATTGGCACCTGAAGCACCATTCCGAGCTTCACGCATCAGAGTGGGCAGGGGCACACGTACAACAATTGTGCTAGATGATGAGGCAGATGACCCGGTTTCTCTTGCACCGTCCAGGAGATCTAATGACAGTGCTGGACCCTCTCGGCACCCTTATACTGGGGCAGGCTTTGTCAAATCTCAGTCTACCAGGCCTATGCTGCGTTCTATGGAGGAAGAGGTCGCGGACCTCCGTACCTCAGTGGATGGCATACACACACGGATGGATGCCATGTCTCAGAGGCAGGCCCGGTCTGAGAACAGGTTCATGGCCTGGTTCTGTGCTTTGGGGAGAGCTTGCCATGTAGACCTCAGCACAGTCTCCGACTCTAATTGAGTCTCAGGGAAGTCTCCTTACCCTTCTGCTCTTTACTTTCTTGATATGACATGGGGACATGCCATGATTTTGAGTGTGGGGTGGGAGACTTGCTCTAGTTATATGTGTACTGTACATAGACATTGTGTGTGTTGTAGTATGAAATTGATGTTGTTGTATATAATTGACTGTAATTATATTAGGAGTCTGACTTGGCCCAACGATGGACACTTGTCGACGGGTCTCTTGAGGGTCCAAGTCGGATATATTTATAAAAAAAAAATTAAAGGTAGATGACTCTTCCTGAGGACGAACCACTGGGACAGTACTCTTGAGGGAAGTAGTCCATGAAGATTTTTTTTATTTTATTTATTTTTCTTTTTAGGTAGTGTAGTAAATCCCCCTTGGTTTTTCTTTTGGCCATGGTTCTTTTCCAAGGGTTTTTCTTGAACCGGGTTAGGTAGATTTTTCTTTTATAGTTAAGACTAAGATGGGTAAAGTCTAGAATGCTACCTCTGATGTACACACCTGCAACCAACTAAAATGAACCTGAGAGTATGACGTCTAGGCTCAGTTGTGGACTTGTAAATCTATGCCTTAATTTTGCACATCTTGCTTTGCTTGAATGCTCGTATGAGTGTGTTGATAGACTAATCCGAACGAGCTACATGCTAAGTGTGTGAGAGATTTTACTTGCATTCTGTGCGTGCGTGCGATACCTAGAACTTGCCCTGTGTGTTTGCAAAGCGAAATAGAAGTTGTTGGGTTTTAGAGATGATTGAGGCATTTCTTTGTGTAAGCCTACATATAATGGTGAATCCACCTGTCTATATTGCCATAGTTAACCCCTTTGAGCCTGAAGCTTGTTCTCTGATAACCCTATAATGACCTATATCCCTGTGTTTGAATAGCTGATTGTTTGAACCTATACCTCCGAAAAGCACTTGAATCACTAAAGAACATACAAAAGTCAAAGTGTGGGGTGGTAGGGAGTTAGAAAAAAAAATGGGGAATCAGGAATAAATTATTTGAATGGTGCACTGGTACTTTAAAAAAAACCAGTTGCACCTAAAGGAAAGTAGGGGTCACTGGTGATACAAAAATGTGGAGGAATGATTAGGCTGAGCAGGGAAATTGAGATAAAAGGAAGTGTGTATTAAAAGTGCTTAGGGAGGTTAGTCACTACATCCAAATGTATCCTACCCGTCCCTTAGCATATATTACAACCAAATAAAGACCTCTTGATCTTTGACTAAAACAGCTCGATTAGTAGAGTACTACACTAGGGGCAAGCTTATGGTGTGTATGTGCGGCATGTGAATGTTCTTTGCTGAGAGTGAGTGAATTCTTTCTATCTTTAGTTCCTTGTGTTTGAATTTTATGCGTGTGGAACTTCTCTCAGACTTTTGATGTGAGGGAATGTGACTCAAGAAGGAAAAGTAAGTCTTCACCTCTGTTAGAGTAACTAGAGTGAGCGCAAGTGTGTCATGGCAGTAGAGTCAGCATCTGGGGTATGACCGGCACATTGCTTAGGTTGTTCCGTCAAAATGGTGGGTGTGACATATTTGGGGTAAAGCATCAAACAGTCAGGCTTTTAAGTGTGGTTTAGCTTGCTCGAGGACGAGCAAGGGTTTAAGTGTGGGGTGTTGATAATAGGTGAATTTAACTATATTCAGGCCCTAAATAACCGCCTTCTAGCATAGTTTTAATAATAAAAGTGATAACAAAATACTCTTATTAGTGCTTTTCATGATTTGTAGGTTATATATGACTAGGGAAGGCTAGGGAGCACTTTTGGAGTCAAAAAAATGAAGAAAGAGAGGCCAACCGTGAAATGTCCCAAGTGAACCACGCAAAAACAGGCTGAAGAATCAGAAAAATGACTCTGCCGCGGTTCCACCGCGACCGCGGTAGAACCGCGGTGAAGGATGCTCGCGGACAAAAGGAGAATCAGAGGAGCTGTTTGGCCGCGGTTCCACCGCGACCGCGGCAGAACCGCGACAGGCGCAAGAAAAGTGCAGGGACTAAAGTGCAAACACGGGATTTTTAGTCCTAAAACCTATTTTAAACACTAGACTTCGCCCAAGAGAGGCATGTATTGATTTTTAGAGTATCTTGGCAAGAAAAACAATTGTGAGAGATCACCCAAAACATCTTTCTTCTTTTCTTTGATTTTGATTGCTAGTTTATGATGGATCTTATCTTAGCTTGTTTACCCATAGTTATGAGTAGCTAAATCTTTTGTCTAAGGTTTTGATGGAACCTATTGGGGGATGAACTTCTTGTTTATGTGAATACAAATTGCTAGTTTCAATCTTTATTTATTCAACTATGTTCTTGTTGTAGTTAATTGACAGGATCCTCAATTAGCTGTGCCTATTTAGTGTGCATAACTCGGGAGAGAGTGCATATTTAGGTTATTGTTGAATAACACCACTCCTAAAGTATAAGAGGAATCTATAACTGCGGGTTTAAAGGCGGGATTAGGGATAACGAAGCCTTGGGTGCAATCTTAAGTGAACTGTGTTAATTAAAGCTAGCTAGTGTATCTCGGGAGAGTGCAATAGTATATTACTGTGATTACTCGGGAGAGATTTATGGTAAGACGAGCGTTCATGATTGATAGAGAAGTGTTGGTACATTTGTATGAAGCATAAACAGAAGGGATTCCATCAATAGGGGAAATCTTTACCTTAGCTTTATCTCATCATTGTTTACAACTTTAGCGTTTTAGTTTATAGCTTGTTTAATTTACTTGCAATCTTAGTTACTAAAGAAACCATCAACTTATGATTCAAATATTTGGGAAGCTGGTTCTGAAGAGTTTAGTGGGTCTAAAGATTGTGATTGATAGGTTAAATCTCTGTGGGATTCGACTCCGGACTTGTAAACCAGATTATATTTGCAACGACCGCATTGTCCTTTTTATAAGGCATAGTTGGGCGTGATCAAAGGGCCTATATCCAAACGCACCAAGGTGTCGATCACCAGAGAAAAAGGGACTCGAAGCTACGTGCCCGAGGTCATCCTATCATTCAATGACAAGGAAACGGAAGGCATACTTTAGCCGCATAATGACGCCTTGGTAATTTCTATTTTGTTAAATAAATTTCAAGTTAAACGTGTTCTAGTGGATACAGGTAGCTCAGGAAACATAATCAGATCGAGGGTCGTAGAGCAGCTCGGCCTACAAGACCAAATTGTACCAGCATCCCGAGTCCTAAATAGTTTCAACATCGCAAGCGAAATAACGAAGGGAAGATAATCCTACCAGTGAGCGTGGCCGGAACCATTCAAGATACAAAATTCCATGTCATCGAAGGTGACATGAGATACAACGCACTACTCGGGAGACCATGGATTCACAACATGAGGGTCGTACCTTCGACCCTTCATCAAATGATGAAATTCCCAATGGAGGATGGGGTGAAAACGATTTATAGAGAACAACATGCTACAAAGGAGATGTTTGCAGTCGAGGAGGTGACTCTGGCACCAGTGCTTTCGACCTCGGAAAAATCAAGCACCAAAGATAAGAAGACGTCCAAATAGCAATCTCCAACCCCAGCCTCGACCGAATCAGAAGAACAAGTAACCGAAGAAGAAGAAGAAGAGGATTTCCTTACTCCTCGAACCTTTGTTATTCCTGATGGGAATAGAGTTAACCCCCGAACTCAGGAAAAAACTCATTCAATTTCTTATCGATAATATGGATTGTTTTGCTTGGTCCCATTTAGATATGACAGGGATCCCACCGGAAATAACAACACACTGGCTAAGCATCGACCCCAGGTTTAAACCGGTGAAGCAAAAGAGAAGGCCCCAGTCTTAGGTGAAGCATGCATTCATAAAGGATGAGAGGAACATTTAACTCAAATGCAGGAAACATTCAAAATCTTGAGGAAGTACAACATGAAGCTTAACCAGGAAAAATGTGCCTTCGGAGTCGGCTCATGAAAATTCCTCGGCTTCATGGTATCTAATCGGGGAATCGAGATCAACCCCGATAAGATCAAAGCCATCGAAGATATCACCATCGTGGATAGTGAGAAAGCCGTGCAAAGGCTAACAAGACGAATAGCCGCCTTGGGTCGATTCATTTCGAGGTCATCAGATCGAAGTCATAGGTTTTTTTCCTTGCTCAAAAAGAAAAAAGATTTCATATGGACCTCGAAATGCTAGCAAGCCTTAGAAGAATTGAAGCGATACTTATCGAGCCCACCTTTGCTTCACACCCCGAAGGTAGATGAAAAGCTTTACTTATATTTGGCAGTGTCCGAGATAATGGTAAGTGGAGTACTAGTTCGAGAAGAGTAAGGTACGCAATTCCCTGTTTATTATGTAAGTTGAACTCTTGGAGATACTGAAACTAGATACCCTCACTTAGAAAAATTAGCACTTGCATTAATAAGCGCATCTAGAAAGTTAAAGACATATTTTCAATGTCATCTCATATGTGTATTAACCACTTATCCTCTCCAAAATGTTTTTCATAAACTCAAACTATCAGGCCGACTGGCCAAATGGGTAGCGAACTTGGTGGGTACGGTATCGAATATCAACCCTAAACGGCTATCAAGTCTCAAATCTTAGCTGACTTTGTGGACGACTTTACACTGACCCTCGTACCCAAAGTAGAAAAAGAACTTCTGCTAGGATCGAGTACATCATCGGGGGTATGGACCCTTTTCACGGATGGTGCCTCGAATGTGAAAGGGTTCGGGCTCGGCATTGTTTTGAAGCCACCCACAGGAAGTACTATCAGACAATCTAACAAAACTTCTAGGTTAACTAACAATGAGGCCGAGTATGAGGCCATGATTGCAGGTCTCGAGCTAGCTAAGAGCTTGGGAGAAGAAGTCATCGAAGCCAAATACGATTCTCTATTGGTGGTGAACCAAGTGAACAAAAGCTTCGAAGTTCGAGAGGATAGAATGCAGAGGTACTTGGACAAATTACAGGTGACGTTGCACCGCTTTAAAAAATGGACCTTGGATCACGTGCCTCGAGAGCAAAACAGTGAGGCCGATGCGCTTGCAAATCTGGGATCATCGGTCGAAGAAGACGACATTGTCCAGGGAACTGTCGTCCAGTTATCGAGATCCGTGGTCGAGGAGGGTCATGCCGAAATAAATTCTATGAGCTTAACTTGGGATTGGAGAAATAAGCATATCGATTATTTGAAAAATGGAAAGCTCCTATCAGATCATAAAGAGTCGAGAGCTCTATGAACCAAGGTTGCTAGGTTCACATTGGATGAAGATGGAATATTGTATAGGAGGACTTTCAATGGACCGTTGTCGATGTGTTTGGGGCCGAGGGACACCGATTATGTTCTACAAGAAATCCACGAAGGCACATGTGGGAATCACTCCTGCGCCGAGTCTTTGATTCACAAAATTATTGGAGCAGGGCATTACTGGGATAGCATGGAATAAGACACTAAGGAGTTTGTTAAAAGGTATGATAAATGTCAAAGGTTTGCACCAATGATTCATCAGCCCGGAGAGCAACTACACTTAGTCTTGTCCCCGTGGCCTTTCATGAAATGGGGAATGGACATAGTCAGACCTCTACCAACGGCCCCAGGTAAAGCTAAATTCATTTTATTTATGACTGATTATTTTTCTAAATGGGTGGAAGCACAAGCCTTTGAGAAGGTCAGAGAAAAAGAAGTTATTGACTTCATCTAGGATCACATCATATGTCGGTTCGGGATACCTACTGAGATTGTATGTGACAATGGAAAGCAATTCGTCGGCAACAAAGTAATAGAGTTCCTTGAATCATACAAAATAAAGAGGATCTTATCAACACCGTACCACCCAACCGGAACGGACAGGCCGAGTCAACAAACAAACCTATCATTCAAAACCTAAAGAAAAGGTTGGATGATGCAAAAGGAAGATGGAGAAAAGTCCTACACGAAGTCCTTTGGGCGTATCGAACGACATCGAAGTCTGGCACAAGGGCTACTCCGTTCTCTTTAGTATATGGCTCCGAAGCCTTAATCCTGGTCGAGGTCGGAGAACCCAGCGCCAGGTTTCGACATGCATCGGAGGAGTCAAATCACGAGGCTATGAATACTAGCCTCGAGCTATTAGATGAAAAATGAGAAACAACACTCGTTCGGATAGCGGCACAGAAACAAAGAATCGAGAGATATTGTAATTGAAGGACTAACCTTTGACACTTCGGAATCGGGGACTTAGTTCTACGGAAGGTCACCCTCAATATTGGAGACCCGAATGAAGGGAAAGTGGGCTTGAATTGGGAAGGACCGTACCGAGTCATCGGAGTTGTCGGAAAGGATCTTACAAGCTTGGCACCACGGGAGGCAAATAACTACCGAACAATTGGAATGTATCACTACTCAAACGATATACTGCTAAGGTATGACTTTCTCCTTTTGTCCATCTAAATTTAAAACTAACTCATTGCAGGTGTTTGATCGAGGACATTGAGGGACCCCTTTTACATGAAAACCTTAGGTTTTAAAGTATGCGCTGCACTCTTTTTCCCTTAGATCGAATTTTGTCCCAAATGAGTTTTACCGGCGAGGTTTTTAACGAGGAAACAACTATTTGCTACATAAGGAGAACTCAACAGTATCCAAGGCTTCTTTTCAATCAACCTCGAATACTGGGGGGCATCACCCTCGGAGATCATATTTTCAAGGAAAATACTTCATGCCGAAGAGGGACTTGATAGGACAACTTTGTAATGGGCCGAACGGTCATATAAACCATGTCTATGTAGAATAGTCGAGCCCCGATGGCAAAACATGTACGCATGTATCAATTATTCAAAGAAGCATTCTTTCTATATCAAAACACTTTGTGTCCCGAAGAAATTTGCTACTATATGAACATCATACTTGTGATTTTGCAAGAAACGGCTCAAGGGCCAAAACGCGAATACACCTAGAATACTCGGGGACTGTTATCGACAGTCAATGCAGTCAAGTCTTCTAAACTCGAATTCATAAGACCTCAAAGAGGCATCCTCTTGACATAAAGGCCAAGGCCATCATACTCGGGGACTAACCTTTCGAACAAGTTCGAAGGGTTATCGGGAAACAAGTCCAAGACACATACCCGAAGGCTACGGCCATATCAAAGGCTACGGCCACATTAAAGACTACGGTCATATCAAAAAGGCTACGGCCAAAATAATGCGGCTTGGAGACGTCCGACTTCTGCCATAAGTTAAAGGCCTTCTAATACTTTAAAAAACCGGTTAAATCAAGTTACCCTCGGCAAAAGCAAAATAAAAAAATGACTTCGATAAAATCAGTCCTCGAATAATTGAAAGGCTTCGATAACATCAACCTTCGAAAAAGCCTCAAGAGGTATTCAATTATCGTAACACAAACGGATTACGAATGAGGTTTCGATCGATTGAACCTTTGAAAAACCCAACGGGTACAAAAATACATGCTAAGGCATAAAAAAATCTTCACTAAGTCTTTTAGCCGAAAAGAGGAAAAAATTATAGCTGTTTTAGAGGCCGAATTGGCCCAACTAAAAGAGCTAAGGGCCGACCTAAAAGAGCCTAAGGGCCAATATAAAAGAGCCTAAGGGCTGAAGCATGCAGAGTTCGAGACCTTACTCTCACTCAATTAGGACTCAAGAGTCCCGTCATCCCGAGCTCGCATCAAATCAACTTGAACATAGCTCGAGGATTAACAAAAACCTTAAGAGGTATTATACTATAAGTTTGAAGATTGCCCATTGATCACTAAAAAACCCAAGAGTTTGTTATATTCTGAGCCCGAGCCAGTGCTCACTTGATCATTAGGATTATAACATCAAAAAATTTCACAAACAAAGACGAAGCCAAATTCAATACAAATCGGAGACAAAGTGAAAAGAAAGGGAAATTCCTTGTATTCATAAAGAGTATTTAAATTTCCCACAAAGGGCCTTACACAAAAACAAAAGCAAAAGAACCTAATCTACTTTTGAGGCCACACCCTCGGGAACCACATCTTTGGGGGCCATATCCTCGGGAGCTGCATCCTCGGGATCCGCATCTTCGGGAACCTCCTCCTCGGGGGATCCATCCTCATCTCCACCGCCCTCGGAACCATTAGCGAAATCTTTATCGTCGGAAGAAATGATGAACCTGGCATCGATATCCATCGCCCTTGCTTGAGCTATCTTTTTAGTGAGGTCAAAACCCCAGCGTGGATCTCTTTGACGAGGCCAATGTGTATTGGAATTTCCTGCTCGTACTCTGTCAAATTCTAATATAGTTTAAGATATCGTCCCACAGAGACTGGATAATCTATGCTACAGATTTGTAATATTTTAACTACTATTTGAGAGAATCAAATAGATGAAAAGTGAGTGAGGTTTAAAACTTATTATATACTTAAACAAAACAAATATTGTTGGAAGATGTATAATTTAAAAAGGAGTTGGGAATCATTGAATTCACTTGATAATATTTCTATAATAAAATCTCAATTTCTACATTTATTTCTTTAAAGAATAATTGCTTATTTCTAATACAATTATATTTTGTTCACTAAAAAATAACCAATTAATAATACTCCATGAGAATTATGTTAATTAATCAATTTAAGACTAGTGACGTTTAAACCGAAATATTTTTCTTGCTTGAATTGTGCTAAAAGAAAGTAAAAACTTCGTGAGAATATTTTTATCAAGGATCAATAATCTTGCCTACAACAATTTCTCCGTGAGAATTAAAACTGAGGCAAGAAATATTACTGACTTGAAATAATAGTTTATTGAAAATTACTTTCACACTACTATTTTATTCATCCGTTATTATATATTAATTTTACTCCGCGAGAATTACAAAATTAATATATAAATAACTTAGAGATAAAATATGTAGATGTGATGATAGAGTAATTAAAAATCATTATTTTAGCACAGTATGAAATGTAAATAAAAAGTTTCAAGCCAAGAATATAAAAACTGAGATAGTATTATAAAATATATCAAGCTTCATCAACTATCACAACGAAAAGAGATTACTCCATTATGGAGTAAGAAAAGCTAAAAAAGATAGTTGGAAGACTATAAATATTTAAAAGACTAAGAAAATATTTTTACTACAAAGAAAGAAAACCAAGACTAGTTCTTGTCTTCCTAAGATTCTATATCCTTATACAAAGAGAGCTTGCTATTTATAGGAAAAGCTGAGTAACTTTTGTCATGTTCCACTTTTGCGAATGTGAAATCCATGTATGCGAAGTGACCTTTGTGTACGTAGATTCTATATATGCAAATATGTCACCTGTGCTTCACTTTGACTTCATGAGTTAGTCTTGTATATGTAGGTTCTATGTGTGCGAATGTGACCTTTGCACATATAGATTTCACGCATGCATCTATGACTCTTTTGCTTCCATTCTTGACTTCATGAATTAGACTTGCAAATGTACGTTCCATGTATGCGAATGTGACCTTTGCAAATATAGATTCCATGCATACATCTATGACTCTTTTGCTTCCATTCTTGACTTCATGACTTAGACTTGCAAATGTAGGTTCCATGTATGCGAATGTGACCTTTGAGTATATAGATTCCACATATGCAACTATACTCCTTTTCATCTCTAATTGTCTCTTTCCATAAGCCCATATGTATATTCCACATTTGCGAATATGACGATAATGTGTGCAACTGTGGCTTTGTCTTTTTCATAATTTCTTTTTCCTACAAGAATTGTTAGAAAATATGCGAGGATAGGATATAATGTTCATATTTTATTTTAAAAACTTATTTTTTACATATGAAATTACATGAATAATTTATATCCATCACTCTTCAAGGGTCTCCCTCCGAGATTGACACTTGGCCAGATCATTGCTCCATTTTTCCCGGTCGGAGGCCTCCCTTAGCTCTACTTGAACAGCCTCGACATCCCTTAAGTACACGGCGATGGTTTTATCAGTTGTGGCCTTCGTCCTCTCCACTTCGGCCCTGGCTTCAGCAACCTCAGCCCCGACTTCAACGAGTTTGACCTCGAGCTCCTCGATCTTCTTGGCCTGAGCCATATTTTTCACTTTAATACCCCAGAGTTGGGTCTCAACCGAGGCCAGTTGGGCTAGAGCAACCTCTTTATCAGCAGCAAGCCGATCCATGTTCTCCTTCCATCGGTTGCAGTCGGCCTTAACCTAATCAACCTTGCCTCAAAGCTGCCCGATCAACTCTAATTTCTACTGCAGCTAATACAGTGAAGTGTTAGCCTCCACAGTAAGGTCAAGAAGACCATACTCTTTCAAAATCATGGCTACCTGCTTGTCTAGTTCGGCCTCGTTTTTACGGGCTTTGGCTAGTTCAGCCGGAAGGTCCTTGATCTCCTCCTCCTTTTGGCCGCAAAGGAGCCTCAGGACCTTCTCTTCGTCCGAAGACTTCTTGAGCTCGGCCTCACATTGGATCAACTCGGCCTTGAACTTGGTAATGGCCTACACAAAAAACAAATAGATGTCATTTAACACGGAAGGAGAAGAAAACAAAGAATTTTTTGCAGCAACAAAAATTAGTGCTTACCCGAGAGAAGAGACGATGAGCCTCTTCAAAGAGGGTAGATGCATCATTGAGGTCGGCAGCATCATCGACCCCAATAAAACAATCCTGAAAAGGATCGTCTTTGAGGACCTTGCTCGGATCAGGCGTACACAGAGTTCGAGCATCTTTTATTGCCTCCTCAGAATAAGATGGCAGAGGAGGGGAGTGACCTATTGTCATGGCCCCGAGCTCGTTGTTCAGGGTGCTCTGATTAGTTTCGAAATTCTCGGTATCTGCCCCCTCTGGTGTACTTATCGAGGAGGGGAATAATCTCGATCTCAGGGGACTGGGGGGCTTTGCCCAAGTCTTTCTTCGGAGTTTCCTCACCACGAGGCAAGGTCTTCGGTTCGGCGGTCTTGACGCTCTCGATTGGTTTCCTAGTTCGGGGCACCATCGTGAAAAGTATTTGATTATTTAAGTAGACAATAGTACGTCCATTACCTTTTAATCAAACCATCCTTCTATAAAATTTATTACCAAAATATAAATACGCATTCTAATAAATATTATAATTAGAAAAAGTTATCCCAATATCCATAACTATTATATTTTTTAACTCAACATTAAATTTTAGAAATAATTTCTAAATGACACTTACCAATTGCACGTCAACTATACATATTTTAATAATATTTATATAATTTTTAAAAAAATTATACTTATTGATATAGGGTGCACGCACAAAACGCGTACCCTAAAGTTAGTTAACTAAAAGGGGGCAAAAAATATTTCGCACTCACGTAGACTCAGGGGAAGAGCCACAACCCAAGAGGTATAATGATATGGATAACCTACGTTAATGCAAAAATTAATGATTGCTTTCACAGCTCGATCGAACTCGTGACATATAAATCATACGAAGACCATTTACTGTTGCTCCAAGGTTCCTATTCAAACTAATTAACTACCATTTTGAAAAATGAATTGTTGACTCAAAAAAATGTAATTTAATTTATTCGCATCTGTCATGTGTGCAAGAAGACTAGAGCTGTTTGGTTTTGGAATTTTGCTACGTGGCAAAATATTCTTAGAGTTGTCTCTTTGATTCTAAGGTACCATAGCTCCCAACAAAGATAAAGAGTTGGCGAAGAGGGGATTGTACTTGTTTATATATAGAGTTCATTCCAAGGTCTGTATTTAGCTTAATTTGTGTTATCTAGAGTCGTGTTTGTTGAAAAAGGACTTTCTTTGTTAGTTCTGAACAACTTTTTCCTTTAATTAAATATTTAAAATATGCATGTATCTAACTTGTATCTTCTTAAATAAATTATGCTTCATTGTCAGTTAGTTATCAAAGTTTTAAGAAAAGGATTTTCCTTTTCTTTAATTCATTAACCAAATTTATGAAGTCTATTATTCAGATTTGTTGAAAATACATTGTACTTCACCTTAAGTTTAAGTCAAGTATCAACTTTTAAGAAAGCCGCAACAAGCAAGTGAATATTTTGTTTCTCTTTTCACTTTCACTGTCTCACTTAATTAATACTACTAATTGAAGTAATAAGGACAAATTGAAAAAACTATAATTTTTAATTCTTTAAAAAGGTCATCTATTTGAATAACAATAGAAAACAAAGGACTTATCCACGCACCTCCCCCAAACAATTTTTGCCAGTTAATGATTTGGACCAGTGACGAAGTCACAAATGTTTCTAAGAGCATTCAAACTTGAAAGAAGTAGAAAAAAAATTCCAACAAAAGGTGTTCAATATAGATTTTATATATCTAAAATTAATATTTTACTTATATACACAATGTAATTTTTCGTAATTTTTCGGCGAAGGGTGATCAGTTGACCACCCTTTGCTCAAGGTGACTTCGCCCATGATTTGGACCCTGAAATGTGACATGGTATAATAATATATACAAAAGACAAATCGAAATAATTGTTAAAGGGGACAACCTGATAAGTGATGTTACTTCTAGGCCAAACAACCTAACATTTTGCAAAATGACTGTCGAAATCAAAACAATATAAGTAGTAGCTAGGCATTTGCATGTGTGCAAGAAAGTATAGAGCTGTCTGGTTTTGGCATTCGCCTGGCAAAAGATTCTTCAGGGCTTTTCCCTTTGATTTAAGGTATTGTAGTTACCTATTAATTATGTCAAACTAACAAATGCATTGCATGTATTTGCATAAAAATTTTACCACTTAATTATAATAAATACCTTTTTACCTCATTTTATCGCACTTAATGTTATGCGATGCCTTCCTGACATTCCTTGAAAGGGCGACGTAAGGCTCAACTGATGTCCCCTCCGTACGCTAGACGAGATTGTCAGTGCAGTATGCAAAAACCAATGTCAAGAGCAATTGAGAAAACATAAATGAGAATTGAGAATGAAAGAAAGCTTGATTGCATTAATGAAAGCTATTACAGAAAAACAATACGGTGTCGAGAGGGAGAGACTGGTACATAGAATTATTTGCTTACTAGAAAGTTTGATTGCTTGATCCCTCCAATAGTACTTAAAAAGATAAATCAAAGTTACAGGATTTAACATAATTAAGCTAGAGAGACATAATGGAAATACATGAAGTAAAACTACTCTATATTTACAATAGAAATGACTTAGATTCCTACAAAGCATAAGCAGGTCCGTTGGCAGCAACTTTGTCTTTAGCATCAGAGTCTGTGCGCGCGGTGTTGTTGGCATCTGCCTGCGACTGTACGCCGGTGAGGGCTATTAGTGGGGTGACATAGGCACAGGCGCGTTTGTCACTTGGCGCGACCAAGACTACGGGGCCGTCCATGACGCTAGGCGTCTGAAGACTTGCCAGGACGCTATGGGGCGCGTCCAAGGGGTCATGGCGCATGGCTGGAAAGCCGCCCATAACATTAAGTATGATAAATTAATACAATTTTTTTAAATATCGAATGCGTAAAAACTATTTTGATACTGATTTTAATATAGCAATATTTCAGTATATGTGTGACCTATAGGTCACAAGTTCGAATCGTGGAATCAGCGGCCTACATTACACTCCTTTAGGGTGCGGCCTTCCACAAACCTTGCGTAAACACAGAATACTTTATATACCATGATGCCCTTTTTTTATATTTCAGTGTCTGCATGTATACATCCTACCTAATTTATCCTGGAAATTGTGATATCTTAGTAAAGCTTAGTTGGTAAAAATGGGATAATCTTTCTTCAGGCATATCGTATACCTTTTTGTGGTTTTATTAGTTTGAACAACTATTTTCTTTAATTAAATACATAAAATACACATGCATGTGCCAATTGTATATGTTGTTTAATTAAGTTGTCTTTCACTGTCAGTTGGTTGTTTAGACTTAAACCACAGATTTTTGTTGGTTTTTCTTTTTTCTTTTTTTTTCTTTTTTTGGGGGGAGGGGGGGGGGGTCAAATAATTCATTAACCAAATTTATGAAGATCTAGTCAGAATTAGTGAAACTATCAGATGATAATGCTAACACATACAATAGGAGTGCTAGAGTAAAGGATTTCCTACGAAACAAAATGGATTACTGTTAAGGAAGTTGTGCGAGGGTTAAAGGGATAATTGCATTTCTTATTCCCTTTTTAGCAAATTTTAATTTTAGTCCTTGTAATTTCAAACTAAACATGTTCAATCTTCAATTAAAACAGTTGTGCACTTTTGGTCCACATATTTCCACACATGAGAGCTCTTAATTTGACTAAGACTTCAGAGGAACCGTCAAGCGAATGAACAGTCATTATCTAACAGGAAAAGTTTCGATTCTGCCCAATAACATTTAAAATTGCTCAATTTTATCCTCTATTTTATTTTTGGTCCATTTATGCCCTTGCCTTAAGCAAATCATCTTGTGTGTCCTTGTCATTAAGATTTAAGGGAACTGCAGCATGCAGCTGGTCCAAATTCTTTTAGGAAAAAGGTTCAAAATTTACTCCTCAATTTTAGACAATGATTTAAAATTACTTTCATGTTAGTGCTTGCATAACGGGTCAAGGATAAAAATGAAACTTTTATATAAATATGGTAATCAAAAGTCTAATAGGCAAAATTACTTAATTTCAAATAGTGTAGCTGCAAATTTGACCCTTCCCCCTTATCTTAAGATGTCATGCAACCACTAGAGTTGGTTCAAAAAGCAGGAATACAACAACAACAAACCCAGTGTAATCTCACGTAGTGGGGTCTAGGAAAGATAGTGTGTAAGCAGACCTTACCCCTACCTCATGGAGATAGAGAGGTTGTTTCCAATAGACCTTCGGCGATTATATTACAGGACACTCTGGTTGTCAAAAGCAATTGTAAAGATAATGGAACTAATTCAGAACTATCAGGGTTGTATAATAATAATCTGATTATTCAGCACATATCGCTTGTTTCCAGCATCCTAACAAAGAAGAAACAAACTTCAGCCATGAATCTGTGTCATCAATTAGTAAAGTACATATTAGCTTAATACTCCATATTAAGCTTCTTCACATTCAGTGAAAGCGTACAACTGACAAAGCCTTCTCCAACTAAATATACAGCTTCTTGGTCCAAAGAATTAATCCACTTCCACTCAAAATTTTAGTGTCTAGTGCCAGAAAGCATGATACACCTCCCGATTACCTTGTGATTTGGAACTTCTAAAGCAACAAGGAGACTCGGCTGAGATTAAAATGCAGATCCGCTGTTCTTAGTCTTTCCAGTCAATATGTCTTTTGCTTCATTAATTTTTGAAGCAAGGTAGTGACTGCCCCCTGCATCTGGATGGTTGGCTACCATCACTTTCCTATGTGCCTCCCTCACTTTCTCTGGTGGCGTGCTTTCCCTGTTGAATGTGCACATACTTAGTGGAAAAAGAATTGATAATACTTTTCTCCACTTTAACAAGTATGGAGTATAATTATTACAATCAACCAAACCACAAGCCTAAAAGGGGGAGGGGGAGAGATAGGCGACAAAGCATATTAGACCAAAAGTCCGGAAATGAAACCCGAGGGATAATAAGAAACAAATCACATATGTTATTTGCCCATATATTCTGCTAAAAGCGACATTTTGATTTGAAAGCAAAAATTACCCATCTCATGTCTCAAACCATCTCCTCATCATCCATAACGAAGTACTAGCTGAATCTCATCGTGATATAATGCTTCCCTAGTAAATATGATTGTGCAAAAAAATAACAAATCTCCAAAATCCAGAAAAGAAAACTCATTTTTCATCAATATTTGCATCGCTTCTATTTTGCTTCCCTAGTAAGGGACATATGTAGATGTTTCTCTTGTTAATATAAATAGTCATTATTCTGAGATTAATTAAGTTATGTTAGAACGAATAGAGTGGTCAATATCAATGTGCAACAAGAAATTGTTAAATGTTCAAATCTACCATGGAAAACTTATTTCACCATATATCTGCATCCTTTATCAAGGGGCACATTGACACTACCTTAATAATGTATATAGTCATTACAATGTTATTTCTTGTAGCTGCAATAACATTATTGTGGATATACATTAATGCAGTACCATTAAAACAACCATAAGCAATCTCCCCATCTATGCAAATAATGAGCATTTCAGATTTGCAATTTTTTTTTTTTTTTTGAGATTTATAATGTATTCTATGATTAAGCGTGGGAAATACTTCCTGAATAAGACATGGAAACAAAATGAAGGAATACATGTAAGCTGACAACTACCTTTTGTTAACTTAAAGAAATTCCAAAGATAAAGAATATCGAACATACTTTAAGAAAGGTTTCATCATACAATTTTAGGTCATTGCTTAAGTCACAGCAATATTGATACAATTAAGGTATAGGATATTGACAGTGCCACAGAGCAATCTGATTAATCTTTTTTTAAATAACTGAGAAATCCCCAAGGGAGAGTGGCCCACGGTTCTAAACTTGGTGGATAATGGGTCTGCCCCTCTACCCTTCTCCACTTAAATACCAAGGCTTTTGTCTACGGCAAGGTTCAAACCCATGATGCGTGCCTTAGCCATACATCATAAGCTACGCTCTTGCCACTAGACCCAAAACCCTGGGGGCATGTCAGATTAAAATGCGCATACTGCACAATCAAGTTCTGTGATTGAAAAATAGGAGGCCTTCACGGAGATGATTTTGCACATTAGGTGTTGGAAATCCCACCAAGCCTTTAAAAGAATGATAGAACATACCTTACTCCGAGAATAAGAGCTGCTTCCCTCCTTGTCATTTTAGGCTGAAAACCTCCTTCATAAAATTTACGCATTCTTGCAGTGGGTGGTCTGGCCTTGAATGCTTGCCAAGCTTGGATGCCATACCTTCCAGCATATGCAGCAGCAGCAACAGACAGTCCCACTATCAATGGTGTGGTCTGTATGCACAGTTTGGAAATAAGTATGATCTCAATCATACTAGAAAATAACCGTTGTATTGAAAAGCAGCCTGTTTACACAATTACTACTGCTTAATTTTTTCTTGATAATTGAGAAATTCGTGAGAACCAGTTGGCGAACTGTTTGAAGCTCAGGGGATAATGGGCATCTCCCTTTACCCTTCTCCACTTAAATACCAGACTTTTGCATGTCGCAAGGTGCAAACTCGTGATGTGAGCTTAACCCACACATCACGAATTGCGCGTTTACCACCAGACCAAAGCACTTGGGCTATTACTGCTTAAAATTCATGTAATAGATTTGACACATAGATGAGGCAAAATACTTAGGGATAAGGTATTGAAAAAATGAAACTGAAGGGAGACAGAAAAGAATGCAGAACTACGTGAAAGTGAGTAAAAGAATTAAGGGAAACTAAACATTAGAATGTGAAACACGTCTTTGAACCATTGTTTCAAAGGACAAATCACAGACTAAGTAAAACAAGTTTAACAACAAATAGAAAGTATCTTGCAAAGGATGCAAGTGAAGCACCTACAACTTACAACAAAAGGGAAAACACACATCCAACAACAAATAGGAAGATACTATATGAACACAAATGGGCTCAAAATGATGCTATCCCACCTCAAGACCCTTGTTGAAACATCAAGAGCCTTTCTCCACTCCCTCAAAAACCACCCCCACTCTGGGAACTTTGCCTATTCAAATCGGGTTAGGGCGCCCTTATCACTCCACCATCAAGACTGGAAAAGAGTTATCTCAAATAGAAAAGGAAATTATTATCTAAACCAAACCTAACTGAAACATGACACTTTGAGAAATTTCAAATCTCTGTTCCTTGGGTTTGGGAGCAATACTAGAGATTAAAAAATTACAAAACATAGATTTTGTAGACATACAACAGCAAAAAGGGGAGAACTTGGGAGTAAAGGGAGTAAACAACAATAAACTGCTCCTCAATCCTAAGCTAGTTGGAGTCGGCAGAAATGAATATGAAAAATAAAAGATGCTTAGGCAGCATTGAACACCCAAAGCAATAATTTAATCCAAGCTCACAGATAAAAACCGAATTTTGGATAGAGAAAAAAGCAAAGTTTCAAACTTTATCAACACAACTAGCAAAAAAATCACAGATACATGAAAAACTACAAATCATCTTACGAAAGATAACCCAAATCGAGAATCATATGAAATTAGTAAGCAAATCGGACGATTACTTAGCAATTCTAGCTAAGTAGATAAGTATGAGTAAAACAGGCAGAGATTAAAATTTTAATCTTTTTCTATAAAAAAAAAGTTAATATCTTTCAAAAACACAAAAAGATTCATTACCATTTTCTGCAGAGGTCTCTTTTCCTAAGGGCTCAAAGAAGAATTCAGAACAAAGATGAGCTCATAGCACCTTTTCCTGTTAGGGTTTTACCTCTGAAAAGCAACAAAAGACTAGAACAGAAAATGGGGGAGAAGAGGAGACAAAATGAGAAAAATGGTCCCTTATATTTAGAGTAGATTCAAAGTAGTCCTTTAAATACGTTCTCATCAGTTTGGTCCTTTAATTTTATCAAAAGAGAGCAGTTTTAGTCTCTATCAAATATTTAACAAACTCTTTCTATTAGATTTACCGAAATTATGTAAATATAATAATAGTAACTCACATTAAAAATAGATGAAAAGCTTAATATGAAACTTAAACAATTAGTATATGTCTTGTTTAATTTTTGGAATTGTTGTTTAAAAAGGATACATGAGTTAATAAATATTAGCCTGTGAAAATGAAAAAATGAAGAGCCATTTATAAGTCATATTAAGTATATGTTTCAACAAAAATTAGAGAGAAGTTCTCCCTTCTCACTAGGATCCGTTCTTACCTATACTTTTTCAAAACATACATTCCTACAACTCTAATGAATCAACAACACTGCCAAAGTGGAATACCTCCAAAGCCATCAGACATTAATTCCCCTCAATTAAACAATACTATATTTGCCTCTTTTAAAGACAAACTACTAGCCAATAAGCAGAAGGAAACCTTCTCAATGTTATCGCCACCGACATACCTATCTCCAATGGCAGGGGACACAAACGAGGAAGAAGATGAAAAGTCTTCTGAGAATCCTTATGGGGAAATTAAAGTTCCCATAAGTGGGGAAGATAAATCACGTATTTACTATCCATGGAGATTCTCAGTTATAATAAAACTACTAGGTAAAAAAATCCTCCACCAAGTTCTCAAACACAAACTTATAGATCTCTAGAAATCAACTGAAGTTTTCCCCCTAATAGATCTTGGTGAATAGTATTTTATAGTAAAATTCAATAATAAAGAGAACTTGGAGACTGTATTACAAAAAGGGCCATGGTTTATCTTTGGCCACTTCCTTTTAGTACAACGCTGGGAACCAAATTTTGTTCCCGCTACTGCCAAACAAGTTTTAACTGCAATATGGATCCGGTTACCACATCTTCCAACAGAATTTTACGATGAAGAAATTCTAAAAAAAATAGGTAACACAGTAGGAAGATTACTCAAAGTGGATGCTTGCACATCATCAGCCTTAAAGGGTCGCTATGCTAGGATATGTGTAGAACTTCCTCTAGATAAATTAGTGAAATCCAATGTATGGATAGGCAACCACAAATAACAGATCCTCTACGAAGGAAAAAATCTCCTATGCAAAAACTGTGGCTGTCTAGGGCATACATCTAGACAGTGCAATATCAAGCCATATGGTCCAGCAACCTCAGCACCCATGAACAATGGCGAAACGAAACAGAGAGGTCAGGAACAAGAATATCTTCCCAAAGAGAAGGAAAAATGGAAGACAGTTACTTTCAATCAAAAAAAAAGAAGATCCCTACTGCTTCCAACAGAGGCACAGAATCAACGAAAGCTGCAGGTATCAATGTAAATATTTTTATGCCAACACAGGTAAGTTCTTCACTTCCCAAGTCTTTAATACAAATCAGGCTCTAATTACAATAAATCTACTGAATTTGCTACTGGAAAATATATGACAAAAGAACCCCATTCAATCTGTAGTAACAATATTCAAACAAATAATCTTTTTACTGCTCTAATGGAACAGAACATGGTTTTGGGTAAAACCACAAACCACCCATCGGAGGATGAAACAGGAAACAAACAAAGAACCAATACCTCCCTTATTAATGACACATCATTAGGACACGTATCGTACATCATCATTAATGCTCCTACTAATAATTATAATATATGCACTAACCCGACCACCTCCCCAATTCAACCTATAAATTCTAATAATTTAACCTTGCATGCCACTAATGAAATTACACACCTTTCTGAAAAACAAACAACCATCCTCCAAATGGCCAATACCCTCAAACACGTAAACCAAGCCCAATCCTCTTCCTCACTTGATAAAACCAGTACGTTACTCCTTCCAAAAGTCATGCAAATCGAACATACAATCATTGGCAAAGATACTCTACATCCAAAAGGACCTGATACAGTCCAAACACAGCATATAAGCCTTAACCCTCCAACAAAATATGCTAAGAATTCCTTTTCCCAGCAGTAGGCGCTATCGTCTCATACAGATCCTATGCCAACAAATGCCTCTGACTATGGAAAATCAACCTCCCACCTACACTCCAACAACAAACACTCCCACCATATTCATCCAACCTCCACTTTCAGAGAATCGCCAACCTCTGTCATAGGTGGAATTGAGTCTAATGGGCTTTGCAATATCCTTCAACATAATGTTGAATGGCAGGGAGACAATAATAGTGATTCAAAACTCCCATTATCTAGCTCAGCTAATCTCGGAAGGGATCCGGATGGCAATGAACAACTTCATGAACCATGTATGGGTGAACAACATTCTTCACCCAATAGCCCCAAATATATCACCCAACATAGCTCAAATGATGATGGGTCAGTGGAGTCTTCTCCATATTTTTTCCCAGTACAAAATGCAAACCCAATTATGGATCTTCCATTCTTCACTCCGGAGGTGATGACCAACATCAATCCAGTTTTCACACCCTGGGATGCATATGCAAACTAGGGTCAAACTCCAAATGCTCAGCATGCACCCCAGTTCCACCAACCGGGACCATCTCACCCGCAAACTCACCCAAACATACCACAAAACATTCCTCACACAGAAACAATGGGGGAAGTTGTGGAACCCAACTCAATCCCAGAACCAATACTCAAGGATTCAAATCTCGACGAGGTAAAGGTGTTCATTTTCATGGAGATGCAAGAGCAGAGGCAGATTCTCAAGTGTCTAATGGCTCTCTACAAGTGTACAATGGATATAAGGCCACCGGCATATCCGACCATAGGGCAGCATGCAATGATTTTGGTTCAGAGAAGGAATCCAATTCATGCACCAAGAGTGCTGGAGAATGGAGTTCACAACTGGAACATCATGATGAATAAACCTATCAACTTCATCATATGGAACATTAGAGGTGGTAACAATGATAACTTTAGGTTAAACTTTAGAGAGTTGGTCAATACTCACCATCCCTGCATGGTAACTCTTTTGGAAACTAGAATGGACAATCATATGCTGCTTCTTAACCCCTTTGGGTTTTCTAACATGATTGAAATTCCGGCTCAAGGTCAATCGGGTGGTATGGTTATCTTATGGGATTACACTCTAGTTAATGTTCACAGTTTCATGCGTAGAAATCAAGAAATCGGTGCAACAATTGAGGTAATCCCCACCCATAAATCTTGGTTATTTACTTCTGTCTATGATAGTACTAATATTAATAGTAGAAATCTTTTATGGGACAATCTCATCAACATGTATAATTCTTTTAATGGACCATGGTTGGTAGGGGGTGATTTTAATGATGTTCTAAGCTCTAATGAAAATTTTGGTGGAAATTTTATTAACAGAAACCGGGCCAATTATCTTTGGAATTGCATCAATAAATGTGGCCTCTTAGACCTTGGTTATAAGGGGTGCAAGTATACCTGGACCAACCGTAGGAAAAAATAGTCTAACTATGGAAAGACTAGACAAAATATTTGCTAATAGTGATTGGATTAATTGGTTCTCTAACACTACTGTATCCCACCTCCCCAAAGTCCACTCGGATCATAATCCTCTCTTTGAAATAATTCCAAAATATAACTTGGCTCTTCAAAAGCCTTTTAGACTTGAAACATTTTGGTGCAGGCACCTTGATTTCAACAAATTAGTCACCAATTCATGGATAGGTACCAATTATCAACAAGCATCTAACTCCTTTCTAAATAATGTTAAGGATTGGAAAAATAAAGTTTTTGGAGTCATATTTAGGAAGAAAAAAAGAATTTTGGCTAGACTTAATGGAATTCAAAATTCCAAAAACACTTCCCTCACAGTAACTTTCTCCAAAATCTCGAAAGACAATTGCAATCTGAGTATAACAACTACCTGAAAATAGAAGATGACTATTGGAAATTAAAAGCTATAATATCATGGATTCAAGATGGAGATGCCAACACTAAATTTTTCCATATCATGGCCACTAATAAAAAAGGAGGAATAAAATTACTCACTTAAAAAATGAGGCAGGTGATTGGATTAATGAACTAACAGAAATCCTTAATCACACCTATCAATATTTTCTCACAGCTTTCACCATCTCTCACCAACACACCAACTGGCTTGACATTACTAACAGCCCGACTAGCTTTAGCAAAGTGAATTTAGACTCACTTGACAACCCTCTAATGCCCTATGAGATAATCAAAGCCATATTTTCGTTCAAACCTTTCAAGGCTCCTGGGCCAGATGGAATTCACCCTTTTTTTATCAAAAATATTGGAAAACAGTAGGTCCTTCAGTTACACAACTCTGTCTCCAAGTTTTTCGCACTAACATTCTTCCAATGGGCACTAACAATACGTACATCTGCCTAATTCCAAAAATTGACAATGCTAATAACTTAAAAAAATCGGCATATTGGTATTTGCAATACGATCTACAAAATTATTACTAAAATAATTGCAAATAGATTGAATCCCTTCCTAAATGATCTGATCATCCCCTTTCAATCAAGCTTTATCAAAGGAAGAAGAACCAGTGACAATGCAATAATTGTCCAAGAAATCATGAACCAGTTCAAGAAGAGCAAAGGCAAAAAGTATAACATGATGCTTAAGCTTGATTTAGAAAAAGCCTTTGATCGTCTTGAATGGTCATTCATCTATCGTATGCTCAGATTCTTCAATTTTCCACCCTCTATATCCAAACTAATTATTCATTGTATAACTACTAGTAACATTGCCATTCTAGTTAATGGATCAACTACTTCCTTTTTTAATCCAAGTAGGGGCATTAGACAAGGATGCCCCCTATCCCCTTATATATTCATCCTATGCATGGAAATATTTTCACGCTTAATTTCACATCAAGTAGATATCCACAACTGGGATCCCATCCATCTCAGTCCTAATGCTCTAGGTATCTCTCATTTATTCTTTGCGGATGACCTTACCCTTATGGGCAAGGTAAACAAGAAATCTTGTAATACTATTAAAAGGAGCATCTCCATCTTCTTCCCCTTGTCGGGGCAAAACATCAACATGCACAAATCTAAAATAATCTTCTCAAAAAATTGTCTCGCCACAATCACTAAAGAAGTTGCTAAAGATTTTAATATAAGTTTTAGCAACACCTTCGGCAAATACCTAGGATTCCCAATTCTTCAAAAGCATCCAAAGCTTAGGGATTACCAATTTATTATTGACAATAAGCAAAAAAAATTATCTTTATCGAAAGCCAAATTTCTGAACATAGCAGGTCGTACCACCCTAGCCACATCAACTCTCAATGCTATCCCTAGTCATGTAATGCAATACACCCATCTCCCTACCAAAACTCTAAACCAAATCGACCGTTTTTAACGTAACTTCATCTGGGGTTCTACGAATGTGACCAAAAAATTCCACTATATTAACCGGAATATCATTACTAAAAGCAAAGAGAGAGAGGGCTTAGCATAAAAGATGTTAATACAAAAAACTTGATAGCTCTAAGTAACCTAGCCTGGAGGATTATCTCCAACCCCACTGTCTTATGGTGCAAAGTTATCATACTGAAATATGCAAGGAACAAAACACCTACCTATACCTCATTCATCTGGAAAAACATCCTAAAAGGGTGGTCAATCTGCTCTAAGGACATTACATGGCAACCTTGCAAGAATTCCAATCAAAACCTTTGGCTATCCAATTGGATACTAGATATCCAACCTCTAAGGGAATGCATCGAGGGTCCTCTCAATAAGCATGAATTATCCACCAAAGTAAAGGATATCTTTTCAAATGGACAATGGGATTCCTCTAAATTATCATAATGGAAAAAATTCATCAAATTCCTATACCTCTTAATGATAATAAAGACACTTCGATATGGAACATGAACTCTAATGGCTATTTCACCAGTAAATCATGTCTTGCAATTATTAAACCAACAAAAAAGCCTCAATATGACTTCATGTGGATATGAAAACTAAATTGTCCTAATAAAATCAAATACCTTATTTGGCAATGTCTTCACAATAGTCTACCATGCAGGAAATATCTTCAGCATATTGGGATAAATATAGACAATGAATGTCCGATGTGCCACAATGAAGAAGAATTTATAGAGCACATCTGCATCAAATGTCCCCTAGTACATCACTTATGGAATGAGCTTGGTATCACTAAACCTACTCCAACATCTAACCAACACTGGCTCATCCACATTAAATCAGTTCCCTAGAATTAAATCCTCACACCTGGAATGGTCAGATCTCTTTCCCTTTCTAATCTGGGGAATTTGGGTTAATCACAACTATAACAACAACATAAAACCCTCCTTAAAGTCCATTTACAATTATGCAATTGAATTCCACTTCTTCAATACCAACCCCCCCCCCTTCATAGGCTACCAAAGTAATCCAAGTTAAATGGCATGCTCATAAGAAAGGATGGATTAAGCTTAACATAGATGGGGCATGCAACAAAACAGACGGTGGAATATGGGGAGTATTTAGAAACAGTACGGAAAAGTGGATTCTAGGTTTTCATAAATACTGTAGTGCTCTATTTCCTTTACGCATGGAATTACATGCACTCCTGGAAGGACTTCAGTTGGCCTCAAAATTCAATCTCTACCCATTGAAAGTGGAAACAGACTCAACTGAAGTAAGTAACGTAATAAACAATGGACATTCAATTCTTACTAATATAATCCTTTCATGCAGGTCATTAATGCTCCAGGAGAAGGGCCTTCTACTACGACATAATTTCAGGGAAGGGAATGTTGTAGCTGATGCACTAGCCAAGGAAGCAAAAAACAAGTAAATTTAACCCAAGAGGAACTAAGATGCTTGTTGAATCGCCGATTTTTGTACATCAACTTTTGACAAAGGATATGTGTGGGGGTAGCCTATCTTTAAAAAAATTACCTATCTCTTTATGTAATATGTTTAAATCATTAGGGAACCTAAACATTACAAGTGACAACAGTTGTTTGCGAGAGGGGATATGTAGCCCCGATGTCACTATGACATGTAATATGTAAGACTTTATCTAGTATTATATATAAATTTCCAGTTAACTACTAAAAAAAGTATATGTTTCAAGCAAAGATACCAATATTTTTATACTACTTTTCAAAAAAGATATTATATAAAGTTTTAATTTTTATAAGACTAAATATATTTATATGTCGGTTTGATTATTTATTTTTGTTCGATACCAAATCAAACTTAATAAATATTAAATTATTAAGTCGGATTAATTCAAATTTTCGATTTGATTCCACTTTTCCACCGGTCACCATGCCTATGATGTTCATACTCCAACTTGGGAGCGGGTTGTGGGGTTTGTTTGGAAGCTATAGATTAGAATACTTGGTACATTGGTTTAGTTCATTAGATTAGTGGATTTATAATAGTTGTTGGCTATTTGTAAAAAGTTAAAATAGCACGGGCTAGCCAGTTTTTGGATTGGTAATTAAAAAATAGCAAGTGTTTGAAAAGTCATTGAAAAACTATTTTGTGGAAACATGGAAAGTTCAAGCATAATATGTTGGATAATGGAGCTCTTGCGTATAAACTTCCAACATATTATGTTGGAAGTCCAGCACACAGAAAGTTCCAGCATAATATGTTGGATTATGGAGCTCCTGCGTATAAACTTCCAGCATATCATGTTGGAATTCCAGCACATTATGAAATTCCAACATATTATATTGGAATCTCATACGTAAGAAATTTGAACTCCAGCATATCATGCTGGAATTATTTTGGATCTTTAAGGGCGTTTTTATTCAGATTTTATCTTTAAATGAAAACGTGGCTAAATTTCGATTACTTTTGAAACTACGACTATTTTTCAATTACCAGTTGTAAATTTGGCTATTTCTAATTTTTTCCCCCCGGTAAAAGCGAACACATGGGCTTAACACAATGTTTGGATCATTGTTACCCATCATTCTATGATGTATCATATTGTACTGTATTGTTTTGTCTTGTATCGTTTTATGAATACAATATTTGGATAGATTGTATTGTTTGTTGTTGTTAAATAATATTTTGCTGTTTGGTTTGACTGTATCATATTGTATTGTAATTGATAAGTTTATTAAAATACCCTCAATTATTTAAAGATTTAATTTATCAAGAATTACACATAAAAATAATTTAAGAAAACTCCTTTCTACTAATTATGTCTTATTTAAAAATTAAGCAATTAAATTCATGCAAATTCTATCGAAATTAGTGGAACAAGTTAATCTATAATACTATAAAAGTACGAATAATTTATGTTAAATGTTGAACGATTAAAATATTCTTAAAACATTGATCGATCTTTTTGCCCTTAAATATTTGTATAATTTAAGGATTTAATGGTAAATTATCTAATAATAGAATTATTTTTCGATTTAAACTACATATGTGCCCGACCCTACCACGTTGATCCCACTTGAACTAGAAAAGTACGTCCAATATTTTCTTTAAAAAAAAAGTTACCGTTCCTAATTACAATTCCTTATAACAAGGCACGTACTAAAAGAAAAAGTTAGTACTACCTCTAAAAATATTTATAATATTTTGAACAAAGTGGAAAATTCTTTGTATTAGTTCATATAAAGCTAAAAGCCTAAAACTAAATTAAGTTAGTATCCTTTATGATATATTTTGTGTTCCTAAATATTAGGGGTCACTACATAATTTAAATATTTTGAGTTAATTATTATTAAATTTTTAAATAAAAATAAAATAATAACTTTTTAAAATATAAAATCTAATTTTAAAGGATAAAAATATAGGGGAAAGTTTATATGAATATTTTTATTTTACATGATAACAAAGTGTTTCTAATAATACAGATGAGATTGTGTTCTTTAATTTATTTATTTTTACTTCAATATGAGTAATTGATTTCTTTACAAATTTCTCAAAGAAAATTGATGGATGTTAGATTAGGTTTCCAAAAAACAAGTACGTCCAAGTCTTCTATATATTTAAGTTTAACAAAAAAAATCCTTTGATTGATATATTTTAATTAGATGTTCATGTGCCATGAATGTCTAATTCAAAATTTAAATCAATTTATATTCAACTAAAAAGCAAAATACTTTAGAATATTATTTTTAATATAGTATGCATGATGACTGGTTAAAATAATTTAAAGTAACTGAAACACAATGATTGGATCGACTATGTGACAGAAGCAAAAATATGTTCCTATAGAATGTGAAAATCAACTGGAACTTTCCAAACAAATAGGATGTTTGCATAATATAAGACTATTGATTATATCTTTGTGTATCGTTTTGAAGATATTTCGTTTATGAATTTAAGTTTTTTTTTTCAAATTATCTATCTTTTTCATATTGACCTTATTCTAGATAATAAATATTTATTTTTATTTTTTTAATCAAATAAATATTTATATTGTTTAAGGTATTGATTTGTTGAGGAATACAAATGTTATTTTTAGAGCAATGGAATAATATAATTCTTTTAAATATATCTATTCATCATGTCCACGTAATTCTTGATTATTCTCGACATTACATATTTTAATAGTGGAGATTTATCCAAAAGTTTTAAAATTATTTTAATCTCAAACGACGTGGAATGAATTTCAAAATTACCCTATACTTCTTCGTAATTTTTGATAATATTTTCGAGTAAAAAAGTGTGAACTCGACGCAATTATGTGATTCATTTGATTACCATAAAAAATTTTACTCTTATATATGTTGAAATAATTGTGAAAAAACTTCTCAACAATGTTATGTTATGTATTAAAAAAATCATCTTAATAGGTGCCATATATAATTGTTTTTCTTGCATGATTGTGACTATTATTTTTGTTATATTTGAGGAGCGGGATGATCATTTTGAGTGAAAAATATACAAAAAGTGAAATACCATGCAATTTATTAAAATAATCATGGAGTATATAATGAATCCAAGGAAAAATACAAAATTGATAGCTTTCCTAAAAATAATTGCATTAGCTAGCCAAAAAGTATATAAATATATATATATATAATATACACATGTACAAAAAAATTATCTGCTATTATTTTTTAGAGTGGTTAAAATAAATATTTCTCTAAAATCTTTAATCATGTACTTGATTATCAGAATATGTGTATGATTAATATTTTATTTCTTTGAATAAGATAAAACAATAATAATTTTATTCGGGGTTATATACGACATAATTTAAATTCGACATAACTTATAAATAATTTTAAAACCCTCACAAATATGTCGTAGGATAGTAGTGAAAAAGTAATATTTTTTTGAGGTGATTCAAAGATGGACAAGTATATGTATCACTTTTAAGAGGATGAAGCCAAAGTTATAAAAGGAAATATACACCAAAAACGTCATCTATAAAGAAGTATTAGATATGATTCTATTACACTGAATATTTATATAGTATAAATACGATACTTTCTAACTTGACTAAATTGATCATCTTTGTAGGTTAAGAGTTAAGACGATATCATTTTGAATTCAGGTATCTTGTTAATGTAATAACATTAAGTTTTAGCATTTAAATGATTATTGTATTTTTTTAACGTTAATTACTTTATAATGATCATTTCATTTTGTAAATAATTTGTTACTAAATTTAGTTAGTTATTCTTTCACATAAAAGTTCTGACTAAAGATTTATGTGCAACGCACGTACATAGTAACTAGTGATATTAAACACAATAATAAGTACACTATATTCATAACTAGATCATAATAATAACAAAATGTTAAGTACACTCCATTCAAAATTTAGATTATAAGTAATACTATTTCCTAACAACATGACATATAATCCATAACTTAAAGTATATAACATAAAAGTTTTCTAACAACGTGACATATAATCCATAATGAAATACTCATATTATTAGAATAAAAATAATAATAAAAACGATGATTAAGAAACAAACGAAGGAGTTGGCAGAACAAAGATAAATAATAACATTGTGTACACTTGAAAACAACCAATATTATACAGCTAATTGGAGATAAAGTAATTAGAATTGAAATTACAAATCAAAGTAGAAGAAAGAATGAAACAAAAGGACGCAAAACCTATACCTGACGTTGGAGTTGGAAGCGGCAGAAGGAAAAAGAGTTAGGTTATAGGTTGAAGTTAAAATAAAAATAAAAAGATAAAGGGTAAAATAGAATTATAAAGTAATAAGTTAGGGCATAATTGGAAAGAAAAATAAAAAATAATCCCACCACACCAAATCGGTTGTTTTAAAAAATGAGACTTTTTATTGTTTCGGAACAATGGATTTAACAATATAATACAACCAATTTTAACTAAACCAGCAAAACAAACATTGCTTTGGGATAATAATGCAATATGATACAATGGGTAACAACCATCCAAACAAGCTGTAACTTTGATATATTGTTTCTCCTTTCAAAAGCTGTCTCCCCTCTGTATCCATTCATTCTTTGAGCGAAAAATTTATGAAGTTCCCCAAATCATTATGTCAATTATCATCATTTCCAATTCATATGTAATTTACACTAATTCAGAACTCATTTCCATTTGCATAAACTTCATTTCTACTCAAGCTCCTTTTCATCAAACAGCATCTGATCTCAAGAAATGCAGATGTTTTCTGCAGTTGCTTGTTGTTCAAACTTACCCGGTAAAGACGCGTACTTGTTATGATTTGACATTCAGGTTTAGGTTTAAGGCTATCTGTTTATCAAGAATCCCCTGAATTCAAGCAGATAAATACTAATTGATCTAGAGACAGAAAATAATGAACATTTAACTGAATAAATAAATAATCATATTACATATATAATCACAACCAAGGAAAATGTTTTCTTTAAAATGATTCACTATTATCACAACCTCACCTTATCAACAACTGTGGAAGAAAAGAAATATATAAGAGCAAGAACCATCCAAGGTAAGCCCAAATACAACGACAAATTAATAAGAACTTTATGGAGAAGGTGATTCCCCTTTTGATCTTTATTTTTTATCTGCATTTAGCTCATGTAGTAGGGCAATAGGATAGCTTCTTACTTGTGGCAAGAATTATTAGTTGATGACCTCGTTCACGTTATCCTCAGCAATGGAGGTGTTTAGGGATGTATTCTCAAACTTTGGTGGGCCTGAATGCCGTCTTGGTCTGGCCGGTGAAGGCGGGTAAGAGAGCCGTTTCTTGACAGACCCTGCTGATCCCTTTTCTGGTGTACCATTCTCCATGCCTAAAGGGTTTTGCAACCGTGTTTTTGCTTTTGCTGATTTAGTAGGTATCATATAACTCGGTACAGAGGAAGAGCTTGCCAAGCTCTCGTCATCTCTTATAGATGATACCCCGATGCTATGCCTCCTGTTGCGTTCTGATTGAACACTGATCATGCTTCGTGCATCATCATCTTGGCTTATTGCAGCTACTCTTGCCGATTTCAATTTTCTGGCTGCGACTGAATTGGCTGTCTTGAAAGGGGTCGTAGGAGATTGGTGACCTTGCTTTTGGCTGGACGGAGAAGAAGGGAGTTCTGAATTCAGCTGATGCCGAGCAAATGCCTTGGTAATTTCTCCTCCGGCAACACTCATACTGGTACTTCTAATGGACATTTGATCATTTTTGAGTTCCTTCGCGCCCATCCACCGATCTAACCAGCTCCAACCCCACTGAGGATTGGTTGGATCCATAAACAACAAGTTGGGAGATTTTGATGACTTCTTCCAGGTTTTCTGTCCAGTCAAAGTTTTTGTCACAAGCAATACTAAATATCTTCTAAATAACCGTGAACAACATCAGCAAAAAACCCAGTGAAATCGCACAAGTGGGGTCTAAGTGGGGTCTGGGGAGGGTAGTGTGTACACAGACCTTACCCCTACCTTATGAGAGTCTTCTAACTAGCGGTGAAATTATAAATTAAACGCATGCTAAAGTCATTCTGCTAAAGTAATTCTCTATTTAATGTTGGCAGAATAGCCTAAATGGCACTTGTACTTGTGCCACTTTGTCATGCCGGTCCCCAAACTTATCATTTTGCCAATTGAACACTTACACTTGTTCAAATCGTGTATAATAAACACTTATCGCAGGAGACTACCAGTGCGTGTAATACAATCTCTTACACGTAGGATGCCACGTCATTACTAGTGCCACATAGGAAAATAAACAATTAAAAAATAGGACTGGCCACCCAAACCTAATATTTTCTGTCATTTTACACCTTATGGATTATTCCACGGCATTGTTTATTTTCTCAGAAAGTATTTTTTTTTTTTTTTTTTTTGAAGAAAAATCCAAAATGCCCCAATAAACAACCTCATAGCCACCATTACAAAACCACCAACAAAGATCATCCTTTCAAATACCCCCAGCAACAGAAGATTTCCTAAGGGAGGCACTAACACCGAAGCGCGCAAGCACACACAAGTGCTGCAAATCTTCAACAAAAAGCAAAACTCCAGATATGCAAGAACACTAAGCCAAAAATCAGAAGCCGTTGGGGTAGTGAACGCCCAAAGATTCGGACTCCTTAGCGGCAAATTGTAACCTTGATTCACCAAGTTATTTCAACCAACTTAACCAAAACAAGTGCACTGGAAAAACAGTAACGAGACAGAGCCAAGGGGATGTTCGCCCGAGGATATGTGTTTCGCCGAAAAGTGTACAAATACCAACAGTAAGGGCCACCGGGCAAATTATTCCGGCGTGACCAGTTCCAAATAGCGAAACACAACAACAATAACCAAAACAGCTTCGTTCGTTAACCTAAAGAGTCGTCAGAATCAGTGACGCTACTACCACGGCTAGGGCAATGGAGCAGCGTCGTAGGAGGAACGAAACTCGCCGGAACCCTAATCAGTTGGGTTTTGATTAAACAAAAAAAGAAATAAGAAATGTAAAAGATTCTTTTGTTAAAGAAATAGAGAAAAATTGTATATTTCTGCCTGATTTTGTGATTTTGAAGGCTCATCCATTGTTTACAGTAGTATGGAGGGGAAAAGAGGGATTGAGGGCGAGAAGAAAGGTGGGAGAAACTGAGAAAGAGAAGAAAATCGGGAGGGGGAGGGTGGTAATTTTGATTAACTTATTAACTTTACTCTTTTTTTTAGTTTAATTCATTTTTAATCAAAATCACTAGTATCACTCTATTTACATGCGTGTGTTACACATAATTTATCCACCTCAGCTATGTCAATGACACATAAGCTCGGTCAATGGTCAGAAGGATTTAGAAGATTAGTTTTGAACGAGTGTAAGTGTTCAATTGGTAAAATGATAAGTTTGGGGACCGGCATGACAAAGAGGCAAAAGTATAAGTGCCATTTAGGCTATTCTGCCTTTAATGTTTAATAGGGAAAACGAAAGCAGATGAGACTAGGAAGCTACATAGTACATACATCCTAACCCTTCACATTCTCCGTCCATATGCATTGACTGCACTCTTTCCAAATGCTGATCATTTTGCGTAAAAGAAAAGAGCTAATTACCTGATGTGAATATGAATAAGCTAGTGCTCTTTCACGTCTCACTGCAGCTTCATATTTCTTGAGTAAGCTTGCTTCGACCTGTTCTTTTGATTGCACTGTGTCGTCCCATTCCTCCCCTCTCTATCAAAAGAAACAAGAATTGCTATTAGACAAAAAGCAAAAAATCCATTTCAAAACTTCCTATTATACAGATATAGATGCACGGTAATCATATAGAAAAAAGAAACAAAATATAAAAACAATTTGGCTGACGACATATAGAATGCTATAGGATGCCGGGCAGTTCAGAAAGAAACAAAATATTGGTGTAGAAAAGAATGTACAGAAATGCACAGACAAAGTTCAACCAAGAACAATTGTTACCCAAAATTGAAACAACACAGATCAGGTGCATAACTTTTAAAACTGTCAAATCTGCAAACAGTGAGTAATTATTCGATGGTCAAGTGTAGATATCAAGTTCCATTGCAGCATTTTTTGGAGTCAAAGTTTCCTTATTTAGAATATAACATTTCCTAATGAACTTTATTAAAAACATTAAGCATTAATTATTCGATACCTAATGAGGATCAAGTTCCAATGTTCCAGCAGTAATATCCCTTTTTTCAAGAAAAAAAAAGAGATGGAATAAAGGAAGAAAACTTACCCTCAAACTCTCGAGTTCTTTTGCATGTTTCTGCATAAGCTGCCTCTGGAGAGCTCGGTTCTCTTCCAACATCCTGATCCTTCTTGAACTAATCTGAGACTGCACACGGGAAAGCATTTGCATGCATTTTAGAGTATGGGCAGTTTGCCGTTCTGCAGTAGGTCCATCAGCAAGTGATTTGAGTCTAACAAGTCCTCTTAACGCCCTCAACGCTCTCCTAGCCTGCAGATAATAAACCCCGATAACAATTTCCATCTTAGTATCAAACCATTTATTACTAGCTTTACCGAGCTAATAAGGAAAAGCATCAAGCTGTCGTAAACTAGCTGAAAAGAAAAATGAATATGAGAATGTACAAAAGCATACCAGATATCCTCGAAATGCAGTCTGAATCCTGATTGTAGCTACTTCCTCCTTTGATTTGCCTGCAAACTTAGTCACTTTAGTTAACGGAACAACCTCCACAGCAACCTGGTTAGCTGCAGCAGAAGCTTCAGCAGCTGCAGAAGTGGAAGCTGCAACAGAATATGCATGTTTTGTCTGCTCCTCTTCTACTTCAACCAGTGTGACCTCTTCTACTGCAGGAACTGGATGAGGAGGAGACACTGAGGAAGCGACCAGGAACGCAGAATCTGGAACCGGATCCTTTTCTTTCCCAAACCATTTCTTCTTTGATTTACTTCCTTTCTGAAATTAAACTCAAGAACCGTTAGTCACTTTTAAATGAGGAAAAAATGCCTTACATCATACTAAAAAAACTCAATATAGCTACTCCACAAAACCTTGTTCGCGTTCTTACCTTAGGATCTGGGCTCAGAGCCTTCTTTACCGAAGAAAACCAGCTTCCTTTCTTCCCCATTTTCAATTTATTCCTCAATTTTCCCTATTTAAAAGACAAAACAAAGCACATTACGCGGCTGAATCAACCTTTCACTGAAAGATTCATCCCCATAATTCACATAATTAAGAGGAAGCTAATCCCCTTAACTTAAGATCACAATTATGCACAAATGTATATCTACTTTCCACATATATGTGCTCTAGAGAGAGTAGAAGGGTGAGGAAAGAACCTAAGATTATCTGAAAATATTAAGTAAAAGAATGTAACAACTGAAAGATCTATGAATTAAACAGTCATTTCTAATCACCTTCAGATAAAAATCAAGAAATATTCTGAATCCTTAGTCCCATAGTTGTCAAAAATCTCTTTAATAGATCACAATTGGTTCTTTATCTCAATACATTCTCAGCAACTAAAAACAGAATAACAGAACTAATAATCCAATTCAATTACTATATTACAGTTCTAAATATAGTAAGAAACATCATGGAAGATAATAAAAATATACACAATAACAACAACAGCCCACCAAAATAAAAGACATTAAAGAATATGACAATTGTACAGGAAAAAATACATATTTTGTCTGAATTGGAAGTTAAAGAAAGATCTGAAGTATGAGGAAATACCCTGTGAAAAAAAAATGGAGCTTCTTCAGATCTCAGAAAAATATCTAATTTGTTCTTCTTTATTTCAAAAAATGTAGCTTTATCTTACAATATATTCCTATTTTGTACACAGTAACAAAAAAAGATTAGTAAAGCGTTGGACCCCTCTTACTTTAGTACCCTAGTGTGATAAAAATTAGATCTTGATGAAGAATAGTGGAAAATTTCAACCATGAATGAGGGAGCATGAAAAAAGACCAGCTGGTTATGGGCCCCACTTGGGGTGTAAGTGGACCCCGCACTTGTAATTTGTGATTATCTCACTAGTATTTTATTTATCCGGTAGATAATGATTAGATGCTTCTGAGTTTTCTTGATTTGTTTTTAATAATAATAACAACTCCGGAAGCTGACACAGGGGTATACATGGACTGACTTGGTTCGGTTTTTATCAAAGTCAAATCAAATCAATTATATTGGTTTGAATTGGTTCGATTTTATCGAGTTTTTCGAATTTTGAATTTTTTGTTACTTGCATATTATTTCAATCTTACTTTGTTAAATATTTGATAAGTAAATATCTATTTAGTAAAAATATAAAAAAAATTACAAACATATTATCGATTAAAATATTCTTATGAAAGAATTCTATTAGTAACATATAATAGTTATTTCTTTAGTCGTCTAGCAATAATTTTTCATTGATATACACTCAGGTTAACCGAATTTAGTAATTAAACATAAAAATTAATATGATACATAAATATTAATAACCACTTCACATTCGAAAAAGATATAAGAATTTAATAGATTTTAACATATGATATGAATATGGAAGAACGAATAGATAGACGCATTTCAGTAACACTTGATAAGAAAGTGATCATACAACCCATTATTTAAGGTCAATAAATATGGAGCACTTCATATTCTATTAAAATTTATATCCCGCAAGAGAATCCCAAATATTTCTAGATATTTTTAAAGAAAATTCTATATAAAATCTTAAAAGTACATATAAAAATTATACTATATTTATATGTCGGATTGGTTCGGGTTTTTTTACTCAATACAAAACTAAATCAAACCAAACAAACTCGGATTTTTTGATCGATTTGGTTTGACTTTTAGATTTTTACGCCAACCCTAGCTGACACCATTAATTAAGTATTAATAAATCAGAAAGTAAAAGCATCCACAGCTAGAGAGGAATTAGAAACTGAAAAAGGTTAGTTTTGTAAAGATAACTGACAGTTACTTTTATGTGTAAAACAACAGTTGTCTAACTTAAAGTGCTGGTTTATTTGTAGGACTGTTACCTTGCACTTCATCAATACCCCTAAAACAAAAAAAGTACTCACTCCACATTAATTAATATACTCACTTTCTTTTTAGTCTCTCTTAAAAATAATATTTCTTTCAATATTTGTAGTAGTAATTTAACTTTAACATTTCACATGTTATATAGTTCAATTTCTCTATAACAATTTCGTTTGTTCTGAAATTTTTTGGCTGATATAGTGAAGTGTTGTTATAGAAAACATATATTATAACATACACATAAAAATCGGTTCCAAGAAAAACTTGGCTTTTATAATAAATGATTGTTACATAAGGATATTGTTATAGATAATAGAGATATGACTGTATTTAAGACAAAAAAAAATTTAAATTTTTTATTATTATTTTTAAACTTTGTGTCCAATCAAATTACAAGGAAAATTAAATATGATTTGGAGATTAAATTTACCACCTTACCAACAAAATAGAAATACAAAGTTGTTGAAAAGAAAAAAAGAAAACATCATAAAACATTTTGATTTTTTTCACTGAACGAGGATAAATTAAGTAAAATAGAAAGATAAACATGATGGTGTTATGAATTTTTTTGAAATTTCTTGCTATTCGATTTTAAAAGGTTATTAAATTATTATTATCTAATTCATTACTGAGCATTAGTGAGGTTTTTGAAACACTTAAATTGGGTAGACACAGTATACATTTACTGAGGATTTATCATCTGCGCCTCCTGAAAAAAGATAAGTCTTAGTATTAATATAGCTGGTCCATCCTATACTACTTAATATAGCTGATGAGAAATAACTCACACTTATTGCATATGTTGGATATCGAATTGGGTTTTTTTTCTCTCTTTTGGTTGGTATTTTAAAAAGTTTTTGACTGACTTTACGTCTTATTTATAATTGATCAAAATCATTGAATAATTAAATATTGAACATAGGAAAACAACCTCATGCTACTATGCACATTTGTAACAATCTAATAGGCAATAGCCAACATTTCTAGTGTACACTATGAAATTAAAAGTTTACCAATCAATCTTTGCAGGATTTATTAATACTAAATGCAAAATGAAAAGAAAAAATATGCACACACATGCCGTAGGCAGTTTCAGCAAGGTAATTCAAAATATAAAGAATTAAACATATAAAAAAAGTCAAGAAAATTCAATATCTATGATATATACATAAAAATAATTTTAATATATATAACGTATTTTTTCGGCGAAGAGGGTTTGGATGAACCCTTTTCGCCCAGGCTCTGCCCATGGCCGCATGAAATGAAAAGTACTCTAGTTTTGTGTAAACATTATGTGCCGATACTAGAAAATTATAGGGTACTGCATGTTAGGTATTTGTTCCTGATTCTTTTACCATATTTAGTTTTCGTATTTCTTGAGGGAAAGGACAACATATTTACTATAATTGAGTTTTCTCTCTTTTAAAAGGAAATAATAAATCTCTCATATTTGGCTAGTCCCTTTTCTTAAAGGAAAAGATTTGGACTTCTATAGATTAAGGATCTTTCCTTCTAATTCAATAGCATCCATAATGTAGCCATATGAGGTTTGGGAGTATTGTTTAGGGGGAGATTTTCGGGACAAATGTTAGCGTGCCACTTGTGTTTGCCTTTTTGTGAGGTTGTTCTTCCGATATTTTGTAATCCTTTTATATAGTGGATTGCTCATCTTTGCCCGTGGCGACGTAGGTCAATTGACCGAATCACGTTAGATGTTTGTATCTCTTTTGATAGATTTCTCTTTTGTTGTTTAATTTATCATCGTTCATAGTTTGCATTACTAGCTTCCGCATGACACCTGATCAGGGGGCGATCTACGTGCAAGGGGCGGGATGGTACGCTACCCGCTAGTTTTGGCCGAGAATATGCAATAGTATGTATGCATATATATATATATATATATATATATATATATATATACCCCCTCAATAGCAAAACGGTTCAAGGTGCCACTATCAAGCACCATCATTTTCACCCAAATGGTGGGGGTTCAAATCCAGCCTAGCTCATCCTTTGTTTCTTATTTCTCTTTATTTAATTGCTCTTTTTTATTTATTAATAGGTCCTATTGAAATTTCTTTTATCTTTTCTTTCTTTAAACATTTAATAAAAATATTTTTAAAAAAATTATTTCACAAATCTATTCAAAGAAATCCCCATTGTTGCTCTTTATATTCCTAACTCCTCCATGATTTATCAGTAGATAAAAAAAATTAATTGTTTTCTCACAACTCTAGAAATCTATTTGAAGAAACCAAAATAAAAATAAAAAATAAAAAAAGAATTCTTGAATAAGTTATTATTTTAATCAATGATGAAAGTTTATTTTGTTGTTGGATTGTTCTAAAGTAGGACAATTGTATATAAGATCGAGTGAGTTAATTTTCATAAAAACCATAAATTGAAAAATGTTTGTAAACTTACTTAATATTTAGAGGTCTTATTAGTATAAGTTTTTTCCTTAAGTATCTAAATATAAAGTGATGACGAGTCTTTTTTCTTGTACAAAATGCATAATCCAGTTGAATTTTTATGTTTTTTTTTTTCAAGTTATCATAATTATTACGTAATCTTTTTGTTAGATCGATTTGTTTATATTAACTCTAAAGACGAATAACCGAAACCGAAATCCAATATACTAAACCGATTAAATTTATACTTTATTTAGATAAAATAAATTGTAATATGACTACGTTCAAAATTTTTGACACCCAAAACCTCTAAATCCTGAATCCGGCTCTGCATCTAATTATTTCAATCTAACACTGTCATAACTCCGCTTTCACGTGTCTGTCACGTTTCAATTAAAGCCAAAAATAATGGCATGAGTAAATCGTATCAGACACGACATTTTGCTCTTTGTAGTAGCTGATAGATGTGCTTTATAGTTGTGGATGATCCAACCAAGGCTGAATAAAAGCATGTATACAAGCTCGTAAGGAAAGACGTGATCTTACTCAGGAAGATAATGATATTATTCATGAGGCTAGCAAATGGAACCCGAAATTAACTGCTGGACATTTTTGCAATAATACACAAATGGCACTGTTCACTACATAAATGTTCCAACCCGACACATTATCAATCAATACCTTGTAACTAATTTGCTGTGAGGATAACGACACTTTCAAATATAGCCAAAACTTGTGCATTTCCTTAACTCATATATATTCCATCTTTCAATACCCCCCTTGCCCACATTTCATGCTTCTTCCCTGATCCAATTCCTCGTGATTTAGGAATAGTTTCTTGTTCCCTTAGCCAAAAAGAAGAAAAAAAAAACTCTTAATTCTTATCATCACAAGTAAGACCCTTGAGTTTGTGAAAATATTAACTCAAGCTAGCTAGCTTTATTATTTGTCATGAAACTTAAGGCTAGCTTCACTTCCATTTTCTTCCTCCTACTCCTCTTGATGGCACCTTGTTCTTCTTCAGGTATGTTCGTCCTACTCCTCCTGATGGCACCTCGTTCTTTTTTATTTATGATGAACCTTGAGTCATCAAAGCTTTCATGACTCGGCCTGGCCCGTACGCGACTGGCGCTTCAAAAGGCGAAACTCTCGGCCATAGTTTGGCAACCGATCATTAGTAGGGGTCTTTAATCTTTTGATTAGAGTAGGGGTCACGAGAGAGCAGAGCTACCGCCTGCCATAGTTACGAGTCTGTTTATAGTCGCGACTGTTGTCATAGTCAACAAGGTTGAAATTTCTAGGAAAAAACTTCGAATTGGGAGGGCGATCCTCCCAATGAACTGGTCGTACCCCAAACCAACACATGTGAACAAATAGAGTATAGTAGGGTGCTTAAGAGAACCATGTCGAAAGAACTCGACAAAATGAACCCGTAACTTGGGGAGAAGGGGCGCCTTCCTATCTTTTGATTAGGAAAGTGACACATACCAGAGGTAACTGATTTACTATAATAATAAATAGAGTCAATGTGACTCCTCCATGGGAAGAGCCACTTCCTTCTTGCTTGATTGGGGGGATGCCCCTTGTTGGTCCCGAGGGACGGAGGAGGCTAGGTTAGTTGTGGTATTATTCTCTTTGGACGAAGTCCGCATAATTTTCTACAAATGTTCTTCAAATACCTAATATGTAGCTTCCCAATCTTTTCAGCAACCAATCAATATGGGATTTTGTCATGTACGTGAGATGTTTATGAATAATATAAATGGTGTTCTCTTGATAGGGAGAAGGAATTTGACAAACATGGATTCGGATATTTATATCGATTATAGAGGTCCTGAAACTCATCCTCACAATCCTTCACCAAATCGATCCATGGGACGACATAATGGTCGCAAATCTAAAGGCATTAGAGCTACTAAGCCTGGCCTAACTCATGTGAGAAATCTCTCTTCCTACTGGCTACTACACACGAAGTAGCATTAGAGCTATGTTCATTTTTTAAGTTTGATTTAATACATGGTTTTGTTGCAGGGGAAGAAAAATCATGGATGAGTTGGTATGAAAGTTTGATTTAGTTGAGTGTTTTTGAAACTTGGAAGGAGCAATCATCCAGGGTGTGTTTCATTAATTCTAGGTTAAACGAAGCAAAAGAAAGATGAGTTAAAATTTCTTTGTTTTCATCATTGGAATATGGTAATATGGAGAATGTTTCTTAAATCTGCATGCAGATGAATATATGTAATTAAATATGAAAAGTAGTACATTGAGTTTTTTCTATTTAAAATATATCTACTACCATAATTTGTGTAAATGAGGATGTGATTTTATTTGGTTCAATTGCCTTTATTGTTGATCAATAAAATCATTAGAATTGTGTATCAATACATGACCATAACTCAACACATCCCCAATAACGGGGAAAATGACACTGTATAACCGCTCTCAAAATAATAACCGAAAAATTATATATTTTTTGTATATATATACATTTTACATGTTATATACAAAAATTATAGTACAAATTTTATATACTTTTTCGGCTACCGAATATAAATAATTTTTTACACTAGTTAAAAGTAATAATACCCCTCAAATAACAGCGTTACTACGGCACTCTGTCATTCTTCTCTACTAAACCACAATAATGCTGAACAGCCACTGAATCAATCATAGCTCATAGGCAATAAGAACACTACAAGGTTTTTGCGATCTGAACTGGACTTTTGTCTGCCTCTTTTTTCTTCTAACATTCATCTACTACAATATGTTTGTAAATGCATAAGCAATGCAACTTTCTTTCTAAGTGGTATGCGCCTATTATTACAACTAAAAGATTATCACATTTCAGTTCCCGCCACATTTCTTTCACTGCCATTATAGTCTTTCGAGAGCCAAGCTCAACAACTTCCACAAACATGCGACCTAAGAATAGCAGCAGCAAGCATAAACCTCACATCACCACCAAACATAAAAACAGAAAACCAATAGCTCTGCTAGAAGGAAAAAGGAAGAACAGTAACTTCTAGGAAAATTTCTCAGTCAGCTAGCACAATTAACGGCAGCATCTTTTGATGAAATTCAGACAATGTTGACAGGAAAGTATTAACCTTAAAAAGTACAACCATCTGACTAAAGTGCTGCTGAATAACTCAGACATAATCTCTCTTCAACATGAACAAGGGGAATGTCCCCCCACTTTGTCTAAACATCTACTCTCCGGGTGCCGACACACCTTGCTTCAGCCTTTCCCTCTTCATCTTCTTCCTGGAGAGTGGCTTCTTTTTCTTTGGAGGAAGGGTTTTCTGGGCATACACATAAAGGACATAGTTTCCAATAAGAAACGCCAACACGAGCCCACCAATAAGAAGTAAGACGATCAAGCCTGGGTTGAATCCTTTAGCTTCGACATCATTGGCCATATTCTTCTGCTTAACCAAAAGATGACACACATTATTTCAAGTTAAACTCATGTATAATTTGGTAAGAACAAAGACTACACAAAAGGAACAAATACAAATCCAAAATTTGATTCCTCTGTAATTCAGTCACACGTTAGCTTTTATCCAACTTCAGAAGAGGCCTTCAAATGTTTCCTCGCATTGAGCAAATAATTTATCTAGAATATAAACCATTATTTTCAGTGGAAGTTTATACTAGGTCAAAATGCTATATAGCAACATCTACAAAGATAATAACATAGCCCAACATGATAATGAAAATTGTCAAAGGACAAGTTATAAAGAAGCGCCAATCAATAAGGGAAAATAGCACGCGAGGAGGTCAAACTAAAAATTTAAGCTTTAAAGTAAAAGCAAATGTTTGAGGAAGGACTCGAAAATTGGTTGTGTATAGAACCAATAAGCAATGTAACAGATTTTATGTGTTGGACAAGAGAGCTATAATATAAGAATAAGAATGCATTGGCAAAGGTTTAGACTGCTTTGCAGTTGAATCAGTTGCATCTTGGTGTCAAGTTCTTATGGTAGCTATAGCAAGAGTCGAGGAAAACCAAACATTATTCACAATTACCTGAGAACAGCAAGAAGTTGTTCTATCTTAAGATAGAATAGGTGGGCAATAAAAAGCTAAGTTATGAAATACGGAGGAATTACCTTACAGTAGGTTTGGCCATAGTGAGGAGATAAAAGTGGAACTAGAAGCAGAGCGGATCCATGAATTAAAATTGATGGATTTGACCAATAAGGTTCTTTGCACTAACTCATATTACTTTTAAACTTATGGGTTCAATATTCGTTGAAATTTTAGTACATTTCCATACACAAATCTATGTTCTGCGTCAAAAATACTGCGCTCGGATGAACCTGCTTCCAATATGCTGCATCCACCGCTGACTAGAGAGATACTGGTTTGACTATTTAAGCTACTCCACTTGTTTGGTATATGTAGAAGTAATGTTAAGAACATTTAATTCCTCCACTTCTTCTCACTTTGGAGCTGAGAATTCTACACAGAAAAGGTACAATACCCTTTTTCTTTTCCTCCCTAACCAAAGAAGGGAGATAGTCATGCTCAGCTGCTCTTTCAACCCGAAAATTCATAAGAGCTAAAGGGTAGCAAGCGGTGCTTTGTACAGAATTTTCATCACCAATTTCAAAAAGCCTAATTTTCTATGCTAATGAGACCGTGAGAATATTAAATGCAGACATCTGCATCTTATCCACTGATATATTCAATTTTTACAAAGATATTAACGAGCTAACAACTTGTAGTACCAACTGGGCATCCAGATTTCATCAAAAACAAATAAGGAGCACTAATTATTCTCTTTCGGTATCTAATGAGGAAACAAAATCAGACATTCAGAAGTCTGTATAACGTCGCTCGCAACATAGAGACTCTTCGTCCTCAAAAATGAAATTAACAAAATCAAAAATCACGATCCCACACAACTAAAATGGCAGAACATATACGAAAAATAAAAAATCTGACTCGAACCAACGCAGATCTGCTCATAAAAAAAAAGGAGAAAAAATGGGGAAAATTCAGAAATGCAATGTGAGATGTATAGGAGCATACCACGCGATCGGAGGATTCAGATCTACGAATTCGGCCTCCTTATCAATTAGCTTCGATTGTAAAGGAAATCGATCTTCACGTACCAGCGATTTCGTGGAGATAAACGAAACGGAAAAAGGTGGACTTTTTTGCTTAAGGTAAGGCGTTGCTATTAAATACAGTGGGTGGTTAGTTCATAACAGTAATAAGATTGTAATAAAACATCATTTACCGTACGAATATATTATATTATGTATGTTCATTGAGTATTCTGTTGTAAATAAGCTTGCTGAAAAAGTTTATTCACATGTGACTTCGCCGTAAATATGTTAATCTATTTAATACTCTATTGGAAATAAGCCTTCTGAAGAAGCTTATCAGTTTGGTATCCGGTGATGGATAAATATTATTCCAGTAGAAGATTATCCATACCGGGTATAATAAGCTTATCCTTTCGATACTCCGTTATGGATAAACATTATCTCCGGTAGAAGATTATACATACCAGGTACAATGAGCTTATCCTTTCAGTACTCTGTTATGGATAATCATTACCCTTAGTAGAAGATTATCTATACTAGGTACAATGAGCTTATCCATTCGATACTCCGTTATGGATAAACATTGCTCTCAGTAGAAGATTATCCATATCTAGTATAGTAGCAGCTTACACAACAGCTTATAATAGTAGCTTACACGGTAGCTTGTAGTAGCAGCTTACACAATATCTTCCTTTCTTCTATAAATAGAAGAGATTTCAGTCCATTATGTACATCAGTTTGAATTTGAATAATATATCAGTTTCTCTCTATACTTGTCTTTACTTTACGGTCTTTATTTTATAACACGTTATCAGCACGAGACTCTGCCATCTCGAGCAAATACTTTGAAAGTATTAGAGGTACGAACTTTCTTTATTAAATAATGTCAAATCTTTCTAAACTTGAATTTGTAGCCCTGAATATATCTGGAAAAAGCTACATGTCTTGGGTGCTTGATGCTGAAATTCATCTTAATGCGATGAGTCTGACAGACACCATCAAAGACAAAAATCAGGCATCAAACCAAGACCGTGTCAAAGCAATGATATTCCTACGCCATCACCTTGATGAGGGCCTGAAAATAGAGTATCTTACTGTTAAAGATCCAGTCATACTGTGGAATAATTTGAAAGATAGATATAACCACCTTAAGATGGTCGTTCTTCCACAAGCACGATATGATTGGAGTCATCTAAGGCTACAAGATTTTGAATCTATCAGTGAGTATAATTCTGTTATGTTCAGAACTATTTCCCAATTGAAATTATGTGGTGATAATATTACTGATCATGATATGTTGGAGGAGAAAACTTTTACCACTTTTCATGCCTCAAATATGCTCCTGCAGTAGCAATATCGAGAGATGAGATTTAAAAAGTATTCTGAACTTATCTCACATCTTCTTATAGCCGAGCAACATAATGGGCTATTAATGAAAAACCATGAAAGCCGACCTACTGGTTCTTGTCCATTCCGTGAAGTGAATGAGATGAACTTCCACCAAGCTAAACGTGGAAGAGGTCATGGCCCCAGTCGTGGTCATGGCCGTGGTCGGGGAAGAAACCCCAATCATGGTAATAATAATGCACCAAAGAAGCCTCCTCACCACCAGCAGTGGAAAAGGAAGGAACAAAAGCATGAAGCGGTGCAAGCGCCAAATGCAGAAAATGCATGCTATAGATGTGGAGGAAAAGGGCACTGGTCACGTACTTGTCGTACGCCAAAGCACCTGGTTGAGCTTTATCAAGCCTCCCTGAAGAAGACAGAGAAAAATGCTGAAGCAAATTTTATTTCTGAAGATAATTTAGACTTCATGCATTTGGATGTAGCTGATTACTTTGCACTCCCAGAAGGAGAAACAAGTCATGTAATCGGTGGTGAATCTGTAGAAATGTAAATATTTTAATTTTTGTTATTTGTAATAGATAGTATGGTTATGTAATTGTTGTACATAAAGAAAAATTATGATTTGATAATGATGTTTACTATAATATATCTTGTTTATGTCATTTTGAAGAATATGGATAACATTATTAGATCAACTTAAACTCTAGCAGAGTTTGCAAGAAATATACAACCACAAGAAGTGGTTATATTTCGTATATCTCATTGTAATTATATTTTGTTAACTACCAGAAGTGGTATATGCCTATGATCACCAGAAGTGATAATTTAGGCTTTCTATGGTTACAATTGAAGATAAGCTACATAAATATTCTCTATATTAAATGCACGCCTCGATTTGCTCCTGAAGTAGTAAATATTTTAAAAGAGGTTGAGGCATCACAATTTGATGTGATTAATGCGCATTCAGATAATTATGTTCGATTTCCTGAAGGATGAGAACTTTTGATAATATTAATCCATTCCCTGAAGTGAATGTGACAATACTAATAAGTCGGGTAAATATGAACGCGCTCTTGATGTGAATACATTACAATTCACCTCCAGAAGAGTTAATATAATTGAGAGAATATATACTCAATATTTCGTATTTTAAATTTGCTCCTGAAGAAGTAACACAATTGAAATTGCCTCCTGAAGTGGAAAAATATTATGAAGAGGAGTTTTCGTGTGCTTAAACAATTGTTTTACATTGTTTATTTGATTGTGATTTTCTCTCATGACACCAGCAGTGTCTGAGCAATATTTGATAGTACAAAATGTATCAACAACTCCTGAAGAGCTAAATGTTTGCCTAAAGAATACATGACACCAGTAGTGTCCGATAAATATTAGATTCACTACTAAGAAAGTGTTGATTACATGGGGATTTTCCTAGGGATAATATATAAATATTCGCAGGTAATTTGATTTGCTGCGGAATTTCCTACCAAAATAAATCCGTTGGAAAAACCTTCGTAGGTAATTATTTCCTGCGAATTAAAAGATCCTCAGGTAAATTACCTGGGGATTTTGTATCCCCATGTAACTTACTTGCGGATTTATCAGCGAAGCATATCAAAAAAATCGCAAGAGTATTTTGGTAAAAATTTGTAAACAAAAAGAATTTTCTTGGGAAATTATGTAGGAAGAAATCCGCAGGTAATTCCCCATGAAGACCTCAAGTAAATACGTTGGAAATTTTGAGGTGAAATTTTATGGATGAAAGGAATTTTCTTGTGCATATTTATGAGAATATTCCGCAGAAAAATTCCTTTAAAAATCCCAAGTACAATCCGTTGGAGCATATTTTCGCAAGAAAATTCCCATGAAATATTTGCATGTAAAATTCCAGAAAAATTCCCGACAAACAATTCGCAGGTAAATCACAATATAATCATAATCATTCCACACACGTCTAATATAATTATAATAAAGAAAAAACATAATTCATAACATTAATATTAATAACATATAATCCTTCATCAAAAAGCAAAATATCTCAAATATAAAACTTAATAGTCTAATGAACATCTCAATCCTAATTATAATCACTTTCATTCACGTTATCAAGGTTAGAACCACTTTCATTCACATTATCAAAGTAATTGTCACTTTAATCCTCAGATCCTTGATTGTATTCTTGAAATGATAACTCATTTGAAGATGATGTATTGAAATTCACATACTTCTTCAATAAGTCTAATTCCTTCCTCATCTTTTTATTTTTGCTCTGCTCTTCTTGTAATTGAGCATATAAGTTAGCATTGGAAGCATGCACCTAAGATTTAATTGTGATGACCCAAAATGTCATCTTTAAATTAAATAATCATCTCGGTATTTTTAAGACCTTGAAAAGCGGTATTAATAATTCATCGACTTGCGTGCGCAATCCGTATAATTTTCCGGAAGGTTTTTATGTGAAAAATGGATTAAATTGTGAACTAGAGCTTTAAAACTCAATTGAGTTGACTTCGGTCAACATTTTGAGCAAATGAACCCGGATGAAAGTTTTGACCATTTCGGTAGTTCCGTATCATGAATTGGGACTTGGTCATATGCCCGAAAACGAATTTGGAGGTCCCTAGATCAAATTATCGCCATTTAACAGAATCTAGAAATCTAAGGCTAAAGATTTCTTAGGTTTGACCGGAGAGTTGACTTTTTGATATCGGGGTCGAAATCTAGTTCTGAAATTTTTTATAGCTTCGTTATATCATTTATGACTTGTGTGCAAAATTTGAAGTCAATCGGACTTGATTTGATAGGTTTTTGCATCGAATATAGAAGTTGGACGTTCTTAGTTTCATTATGCTTGAATTGGGGTGTGATTCACGATTTTAGCGTTATTTGATGTGATTTGATGTTTCGACTAAGTTCGTATGATAGGGCAGAAATTTGAATGATGCGTCGCCGGCACGATGGCCGTGCGATCCGTCGAGTTATCATGAATCATCGCAGCAACGGGCAAAGCCCGCGTCGACCTTTTATCTAATAAATGCATCCCTTCCAGAAGTCGGGGTTTGTTGCACGTATTAGCTCTAGAATTACTACGGTTATCCGAGTAGTAGATACCATCAAACAAACTATAACTGATTTAATGAGCCATTCGCAGTTTCACAGTCTGAATTTGTTCATACTTACTGTTACGCAACGCCTTCCTGATGATCTTTGGAAGGGCAACGTAAGGCTAAGCAACCGATGTCAGTGCGGTTGCTGTCCGCCAATGAGGTCCTCGCCGCACGCTAGACTAGATTGTCAGTGCCGTGCGGGAAAACCAATGTCGTGAGCAATTGCGGAAGCTGAGAGAGAATTGGGTTTTGAATGCTGATGATGATTTTATTGATGACTGAAAATGATGATTACAATGATGTGGTGTCGAGGGGGAGAGACACCAGAAAATGCTGATTGAAATGTTTGATTGTTTGGTCCCCCTTAATAATGCTTAAAAAAAATAAACCAACATTACAAGACTAGTCCTAATAAAGCTGTAGAAGCACACTGAAATGAAAATGATGAAAACTAGTCTATGATTACAATGAAAAGGACTTAGATTATTACAAGGAAAAACTAAGTCCGATGGCAGCATCTTTGTCTTGCGGGTCTGCGCGCGCGTTGCTGTGGGCGCGCGCGACACTTGATGTGCTGGCCTGAGGCTGGGCACTGGTGCTTGGCATCAGGGTCTGTGCGCGAGGCGCTGCTGGAATGGGCCTGCAGCTGGGCGCTGGCGAGGCATCAGGATCTGCGCGCGCGGCATTGTCAGGGCGCGCGGCGCTGTTGTCATTGGCCAGCCCTTGGGCGCTGGCGAGAGGCATCGGTGGGGCGACAGAGGCACATGCGCGCTTGTCACTTGGCGCAGCCAAGACCACGGGGCCGACCATGGCGCTAGGCATTGTGAGGCTTGCTAGGCCGCCATGGGGCGCGGCCAAGGGGTCATGGGGCATGTCTGGAAAGCAGCCCATGACATTCTCCCCCACCTGAGTTGGCGCCGTCCTCGGAGCCTTATGATGATGATGATGATGATGATGATGATGATTCTGATGGTTGTTGGATGGGAGGTCTGCGCCCCTCTGTTCTTTGAGCTTGCTGTTGTAGCGAAGCAATGATTGCATGCGGCTGACATGGAAGACTGGATGGATCTTCCACCAGGATGGAGTTTTGACCTGGTATGTGGACTTCCCAATGCGTTTTGCAATGGGCAGGGGCCCAATGTATTTTTGTTGCAGCCGAGGGTCATGGGTCCTTTCTGCAAACAAGTACCGCTTTGGGATGCATAGCATTACTTTGTCCCCTGGTTGATGTTGGGCAAAGCAAAGATTTTGTTCGGTGAACCTTTTTGCCCGCTCTTGGGCCCTGATGAGATAGCTCCGCACTATCTCCATGTTGCGCTCCCATTCGCTCGAGAAGTTGGCAGCTCGAGGAGATTTCGGCATGGTTGATGCATTCACCGTCTGCGGGAGAAGCGGTTGCTGTCCGGTAACAATTTCAAAAGGGCTCTTGTTTGTATGATGGCTCTTTTGAGAATTGAAACACAGTTGAGCAGCATCCAGGAGCTTCACCCAATGCTTCTGTGATCCGGTTGCGAAGTTGCGGAGATATTCCTCCAGCATGTCATCGAACCGGTCTGTCTGGCCATCCGATGGTGGATGGATGTCTGTGTTGTGACTCAATGTTGACCCAAAGCACCTGAAGAGATGGGTCCAAAAGTTGCTAGTGAAGCGTGAGTCGCGCCTACTAACAATGTTCTTGGGCAGGCCCCAATGTTTGACAATGTGCGAGAAGAAGAGTCGAGCTGTATCTTCTGCTGAGATGTTTTGCGGGGCTGCTATGAAAGTTGCATAGTCTGAGAACTGATCTATGACAACCATGATGGATGCAAGATTGCCAACTTGGGGCAATCCCGTGATGAATCTGAGGGAAACACTTTCCCATGGTCTCTGAGGGACATGTGATGACTGCGAGGGTCCCGGCTGTGATGAGTGATCCGACTTGTCCTTGTGGCATGGCTGACAAGTCTTCACACGATGATGAGCGTCACCAGTCTTTTGAGGCCGATGACATGATGACTGATTGTTGCTGCGAAGGGTAGCCTGAACCTGAGGTTCATGTCTGTTGACTACCTTCTCCAACTGCATGGCCGAGATGTTTTCAGCGGCCATCTTTATGGGAAAGCATGGTATGGTGCAGGGCTTGGCCCCGTTTTCTCCCATCATCAGGAGCATGTTGGCAAATGGTACTGGAATGGTGTTGGTTTGCCTCATGAACTCCAAACCCACTATGATGTCGAAGTCATCTATGATTGCGATGCGCAGGTCGATGCTTCCTTTGTATGGGCCAAGTTTCACTGGGACATTTGTAGCTGTTCCACCCAATGTCTGAGGTGGTGAGTTGATAGCCTTGACGCGGCCTTTGCTCTTTTGTACCACAAGACCTAGGCGCTCTACTTGCGTTGATGACAAGTAGTTATGGGTGGCACCCGTGTCTATCAATGCGTGAAGGGGCTTGCCGTTCACTTTCAATTCGACGAACATTAGGGTCCTCGCTTGCTTAGGAGGTCCTTCGTCCATCTTTTCTTTCCCTTTCCTGGTGATCGGGACTGATGTTTTCTTAGGAGGACATGCACTGGTCCCCGCTAAGGCATGAGGGATAGAGCCAACAATTGCATTGAAGGCGCCTACCTGGTTGTCTTCTGATGTGTCTGATGCATCTGTCTCATCCTCGACAGTCTGATGAGCATTGACCTTGATGTTTGGGCATTCATTGTTCCAATGTGCCCCGCCGCAATGACGGCATTCTGAGGGAGGCTTTCTCCCCTGATTGTTGTTGATGGATGCAGCACTGTTGCTGTTGGAGGGAGGAGTCTTAGTTTTGGATGCACTCCGATCTCCCCCACTTTTGCTTGGGCCACCATTGCTGGGATGGTGCCCGTTGAATCCCCCTCGGACAGACGGCTGGGGCCTGTCGTTCTGAGTTCCCAAATGATAGTCGCCAAGGCATTCTGCAGCTTGAATGGCCTTGGGCAGGGTGTCTACCCGTTGTCGCTGTAGTTCCATACGGGCATGAGGTTTCAAACCTTCTATGAATGCGAAGAGTTTGTCTTTGTCCCCCATGTCGCGTATGTTTAGCATGAGTGCGGAGAATTCGCGCACGTACTCCCTCACTGATCTGGTGTGGCGGAGGTCCCGTAGCTTTCTCCTTGCGTTGTATTCCACATTTTCGGGAAAGAACTGCAGGCGTATGGCTACCTTCAATTCGTCCCATGTCTGAAGAGTATCTTCACCGGCCTTGATGGCTTCGTGTTTGACCCGCCACCAAAGTTTGGCATCGCCCTGAAGATACATGGCAGCAGTCGCTACCTTTTTGGATTCCTCCAAATGGCCCACGGCATCGAAGTATTGTTCGATGTCGAAGATGAAGTTTTCCACTTCTTTAGCATCCCGGGATCCGTCGTATGGCTTTGGCTCCGGTATCTTAAGCTTTTGTGGAATGGGGGTGAGGTTTGCTGCACCCCTGATGTGATGGTCGCCTTCTCGAAGTAGGCTCTGTAAGGCAGCATTGACAACGTTGAGCTTGTCAGTCAAGTCGTTTATGGTTTGCTGCATGGCAGTTAGTCTGTCTGCCTCATGTTGCTGATGGGCTAAATCGTCGGCACGCTCCTGTTGGAGGTCCTCAAATTTGCCATGAATATTGGCAGTTTCGATGGCTGCCGTTTGTCGGTCCTCGTCGGAGTCACGACTGATGTTTGCAATGTCATTTTCGGCCTGCCGCATTCGGCGGTCCAGGTCGTCCAACCTTTGCACTAGGTTGTTGCTTTGATCAGGCACCGTTTCTACGATGGGTCGTAATCGGTCAACCGTCTCTTCTAGGGATGCTAGACGCTCCCCATGATTCACCATGGTCAGAAATGGTGATGATGGCAAATGTTCCCTCGTCCGATGTCGAGCCTAGGCTCTGATACCAACTGTTACGCAACGCCTTCCTGATGATCTTTGGAAGGGCAACGTAAGGCTAAGCAACCGATGTCAGTGCGGTTGCTGTCCGCCAATGAGGTCCTCGCCGCACGCTAGACTAGATTGTCAGTGCCGTGCGGGAAAACCAATGTCGTGAGCAATTGCGGAAGCTGAGAGAGAATTGGGTTTTGAATGCTGATGATGATTTTATTGATGACTGAAAATGATGATTACAATGATGTGGTGTCGAGGGGGAGAGACACCAGAAAATGCTGATTGAAATGTTTGATTGTTTGGTCCCCCTTAATAATGCTTAAAAAAAATAAACCAACATTACAAGACTAGTCCTAATAAAGCTGTAGAAGCACACTGAAATGAAAATGATGAAAACTAGTCTATGATTACAATGAAAAGGACTTAGATTATTACAAGGAAAAACTAAGTCCGATGGCAGCATCTTTGTCTTGCGGGTCTGCGCGCGCGTTGCTGTGGGCGCGCGCGACACTTGATGTGCTGGCCTGAGGCTGGGCACTGGTGCTTGGCATCAGGGTCTGTGCGCGAGGCGCTGCTGGAATGGGCCTGCAGCTGGGCGCTGGCGAGGCATCAGGATCTGCGCGCGCGGCATTGTCAGGGCGCGCGGCGCTGTTGTCATTGGCCAGCCCTTGGGCGCTGGCGAGAGGCATCGGTGGGGCGACAGAGGCACATGCGCGCTTGTCACTTGGCGCAGCCAAGACCACGGGGCCGACCATGGCGCTAGGCATTGTGAGGCTTGCTAGGCCGCCATGGGGCGCGGCCAAGGGGTCATGGGGCATGTCTGGAAAGCAGCCCATGACATTACACATGCATGGCTTAATCTTTGAGACAAGCATATGACTACTGGCAGGATTTAATTTAGGCATAATATAGATATTTTAAGTAATCTTGACTCTTTTACTTTATTTTATTACAAGAAAATAAAAATTACAAAAAATAGGTTCATTAATGTTTTGTAGTCATTTTTAATCTTAAAAAAAAAATATATACGACAATAGTATCGTATTTTTATTTTAATATGATATTTGAAAATACCAAAAATAGATTTGTTTTAATGGTTAGTTTTATTTTAATAATTATTTGAATAGTAGTAATAATTAATAAATGGGCCCGTATTTTTAATCTCGTTCGCAGCGAAAGAATAGAACTTGGGCTTGAGCAACCCATTTTTAGGCCTAATTTTGGACCTAGCCCACAATTGCCAAGCCCATAATTCCTAGGCCCATACCCCTTAACCTAAAAACCCTACCAAAAAACCTACAATATAAAAAAAAAGCCTAAGAGAAAGAAAAAGAACGAAACAAGCTTAACAAAAATAAGAACGAAGGTTGCTCATCGTCTTCTTCACAACTCAACACCAGAGAACGACCCCCACCCCCTCGCGTCTATCTTCTCCAAACACCCCTCTCCCCACTGCCTTTTCTTCAATGGCAAAGCCAATAAACACCATAACAAGGAGCCGCTTGTTGCTTCTCCATCTTGCGACCCCTCGCCGGAAACAACCAGTGAAAACGCACACACGCACCAACGACCACCTCCCTTCCTCAACCACGCTGCCGACATTGTTCAGTCCAAACGACACAGCCCCCACCTCCGTCGGAGTCTGGTAAACCAGTAACCATGGCCTGAAACTCGCCAGGAAAAACGAGCTCCACCAGCTCGTCGGAGTAACGAGTTCCGAACGCGACAAGGAGAACCAAGCGACCTCACACCAGTAGCTTCTAACGGGCCCACCCTAGCGAAACGACCCAACACCCAGCTCCCCACCACCCATCTCGTTGACCTTGACCCGCAGGACCTTCTGCCATCGACGCCATATCCAGCGAGCTTCACCTTCGCACACACATAGTCACGCACATGAACGGAGTGAGGGAACGAGCGTAAAGCAGCTGAAGTTTGAAGTAGTTTGTGAGTTCGAGTCGTGTGGAAAGTTGCCGTACATTGGTTCTGGTCTATGGTTATCGCTGTCCATTTTTCCGTCGAGCTCGAGCTGCTGAAACTCGACGTTGCTGTAAACTCAGGCGTTCCGGTCGTACGTCGAGGTGATGCTGGTTTCGAGGCCCGATCGAGTTCCGTCGAGGTTAGCAGTTGTTGCTTGGAAATTTTAGTTGAAATCTTCTGTTGCAGATCTATTCATTTGGCTCGTTTCACTTGTTGTAATTGCCAAAGCCCTATTAATCGAAAGTTAAACTCTCAGGTCTATTCTATCTCTCTTTCTTACTTTAATCTGGTTTTTTTATATGACTGAAACATGAAAGAGCCATTAAAACTTATTGCAACAACTTAAGTTTCATGAATTGAGGATATGAATTTTTGTTCAATTTTAAATCTAAGGGTACATGGGTTTAAAGAGGAAATCAGTTGTCTACTTTATTTTCGTGGCTTAAGGAAGTTTTCTTGTTCTACTCTATTTGGAATATCATGGCCTAATTTCACATAAGACCTTTCCATGTTTTACTAGCTTAGTAGTAGTATTGAGTAATTTTGTTGTGCATCCAACCTTCCAAGAATGAAGTATATGTTTCTGTTGGTATTTAATTATCATGGACTCATTTTTATAAAAATAATAGAGTAGTTAGTTTTTGGATTATATATCTTATTTTATTCGAATCAAAATTGCTTACTAGTTTTCTTTATTATTTTTATATATATTTATTTTTTGATCTTTTTCTTTAAAAGGGGGAGGCTTCGTTTGTCTCACTTTTGGTCAGTGCACATTCCATTATTAGTTTAGATTTAGCCATGTATTCCATTCTGACGGGTATAACATGTAGCCTAAATGTGTATAACGTGTAACCAAATGAAGGCTAAAACAAAATGAAGTAGAAGAATTGAAATTGTAACACCCATATGTCCTATGCTCCTAAGAGTCCTTTTGGCCTCACAACAATCTCACATTAGCTTTAGGAAAATAGTTGTACATTCGTAGTTTGCTTTAGGCATATTTAATATACCATTGTGATTGTGGACACGTCCGCGTGACATGATTGCAAATGCTAAAAGTAACTCGAGGGATGCGTTCGCGCAACTTCAACCAAATTTTCTTAAATAAATAAACAAAGCGTTATTAATTAGGGACACGTTCGCGTGACATGATTTTTGACGCGCCAAAGGAAAAGAGTATACGTACGCGTAACTGAATTCTTTAACTACGAATAATCAAGTGATTTAAAAGCGGTAAAGGGTAAATGCACATAGGATCTAACGTCAGTAATTAAACAATTTTAATAAGCCAAGTATGATCAAAGCGACCGTGCTGGAACCACAGAATTCGGGAATGCCTAACACCTTCTCCCGGGTTAACAAAATTCCTTACCCGAATTTCTGTGTTCGCAGGCTGTAGAACAGAGTCAACTTCCTCGATTCGGGATTTTAAACCGGTGACTTGGGACATCTTAAATTATCCCAAGTGGTGACTCTGATTTTTAATAAATAAACGATCCCGTTTCAATTGTCCTTTAAGTGGAAAAACTCCCTTATATTTATACCCTTTACGGGGTATAGTAAAAAGGAGGTGTGACAGCTCTGGCGACTCTGCTGGGGACAATCAGAAATTATGGGATGTGAGAATTGAGAAGGAAGAAAAGAGCGACAATCAGAAAGAAAAAGGGAAAGAAAATGAGCGAGCTAAGAAGTGCGAGGAAAAAAAAGAACAAAGAAGATTCAAATGGACAAATTGGGATGATGCCAAGTGACCTTATGACCCTCGAAGTCATTCTAGAACCATTAATTGTTGCTAGGTGCATTGCACACAATGTGATATTTTTGGTGTTAAATGCCCTAACGCTAACAGGATGACCCCATTTTGTTCCTCTTGATATCTTCATAGCAGAAAGGTGGTTGGTTTGTGGTTCTCGAAGTAGTAACTCCTCTCCACAACATAAAGTCAAAAGGCAATGGCAGACAACAACAAAACTGAGTTGGTTGATACATGTGCCCAAAAGCAATTGGTTGAACAGGACAATGGGTTGATTGAATAGGTGAGGATGTTAAGACAACACATGGTAGACATGTATCAGGCCTAGATGATTGGGAAGGCACCACCCCCGCCACCACCTAGCTTCCTAAATACTACCCTTACCCAAACACCGGTCACAGTGCCAGATGATCCCTCATACTCTACAGATCCACCCGCTTATCATGGCTTTCCCAACCACCCTAGTAGCTCCGTCACTCATTTTACAATTACCTTTCCCAAAAATTGCCCTCCTGTCTTATCCACCATCCCCAACAATGAACACCCACTCAAAGCTCACGATGCCCAATATTACCCCTCAAAGGTTGCCCACAAGATTCCTAACTCATACAAGCAGGGCCCGTGGGATGAACCTCATGTTGAAAATGAAAAGTTCACAGGAAGAAAAGGGCGAGATGGGATACCCAGGAGGCCGAAAGGCATAGAACAGTCTTTAAAGAACAAGCAAGGAATGGGAGACTAGGGTAGCATGTCTTACAAAAAATTGTCTATGTCCCCCGACGTTCGTCTGCCTGCGGGGTTTAAAGTGACAAAGTTTAACTTGTATGATGGGTGTGGGGATCCGGTAGCCCATTTGAGGGATTATTGCAGTAAATGAGAAGTGTTGGCGAGAAAGATGATTTGTTGATGGCGTACTTCAGTGAGAGCCTGACTGGGGCAGCTTTGGAATGGCATAATCGTCAAGATATTGGTAAGTGGCCTACATTAGGTGACATGGCTCAAGATTTTGTTCGATACTTTCAATACAGATCAGGTGTTATTTCAGACCGCTCCTCCCTATCTCAAATAGAAAAGAAACCCAAGAAAAGTTTTAGGGATTTTTGGCTCAGATGGAATGAACAAGTTACTCGGGATAGTCCTCCCATTGATAGAAAAGATGTTGGTAAGCCCCGCCGACGACAGGGTCCAGTGGTCGTTCTTGCTAAATGCTTTCAACCTCAATGTCGACCTCGTGGATATGCTTGTAATCCCCCCCAATGCTACTTCTCCCCACAGAACTCCCAAAGTCGTACATCACTTTCCCAATACCCTGTCCACAATGCACCACCATATGCTCCACACCCACAAGGCCCGCGATGGCCCACACCACTTCCCCAAATGGCTTACCCGCCCCCACGAGCCTGCCGAAAACCCCCTAGATCAGGTTTTCGGCCCAATCAAGCATTTAAGAATGAGAGGTTGCTAAAAAAGAAAAGACTTTCACCCCTATTGGAGAATCATATGCCAATTTGTTCCAAAAGTTGAAGCAATTGGACATGTTGAAGCCGATCCAGATAAAAATGCCAAACACTCTTCCAAAGAAGTTTGATTTTTCCCAAAGGTGCGCATATTGCTCAGATGCCCCGGGGCATGACATAGAGAAGTGTTGGAATCTGAAGAAATAGCAATTCAGAAGCTTATTGATGCAGGTGACATTGTCGTGCAAAATCCAGATACAGCAGACACTAACCAAAGTCCATCGCCTGAGACGCATATGGTGAGTATGATTTGTTTTGAAAAGGAATATGAAAATTCTTCTGAGATCTTCAAAGTTTTCAGTGCTATCAGAGGTTGATCTTAAGAACGAGCCAGCAAAGGGAACACAAAAGCAATTTGTTAAGAACAATGTGATGGAAGTTGTGAAGGTTCTAGTAATGTTGATGCAGAATTCAGTGGCTAAGATGCCGAGCTTGGCAATTGGAAAGACGCTCCTGTCTTAGTTATCCAGGGAGGAGTTTTGGTGGTTTATTTTGTTTTCATTTCTGTTGTCCGGGTTATTTCAGGGTTATAATCCAGATATTGTCTTGTGACTCAAACCCTTCTATCCTCTTATTTTGCCTAGTTTGTTTAGTCTAGTAGCCTTTTTAGTGTTGTCTAGGTTTGTTCTAGGTTTGTATCCCCAGTTTAGTTTGTTTGTTTTGTTGTCCAAACCCTGTCACCATCTGTCTAATGCAATTTTCTGTTTTCTCTGATTTCTAGTCATTTTCGTTTAGTTCTCTTTTCTTTTATAGTTCTTTTTCTGTTGACTCTAGTAACATAACATGTATGCGTAATTCTCGATCTGGTCTTAAAAATTCAGTTTAGTCATGAAGCAATGAATGAAACAATTTTGAAGATGATAGGGACATTTGAGGGAAATAAGTAAAGGCATGTTGAGATCACTTCAAGCCCGAATTGTGTGAAACTGGGGCAGATAGAATATGAAGAAACCCTATTGAAATGCATCATGCCGCATCGGTTTGAAGCTAAAGGCAAGTTTGCCCAAATTGACAGGGGTTGTTCGTGGTAATGAGAGTGAGAGTGTTGTCCAATGGTACTTTGTATGTAACAGATGTAGAAGGCGAATGTGTGGATATGGTTATCAAGTCTGGCGCAATCAAAAGATGTTACGAATGTTTTCCTTGGTTTGTTTAAATTGTGTAGTTTGCACTTGGCATGTTTTGGAGATCGGAATGACGAAGGCATTTTGTTCTGCTATCTAAACACTTTATCCTTCGTTACCCCTTTGAGCCTTATTTATTTTTCTTTCATACCCCTCTTTCGGAATTAGTAGCAAAGATCAGAAACGCAAGCGTGAAAGATGAGTAAAGGAAAAGGAAAAAAAAGAATGAAAAGAGAGAGAAGAAAAAGAAGAAGAAAGAGAAAAGAAAAAGAAAAAAGAAAAGAAAAAAAGAATAAGAAAGAGAAGAAAAACAACAACAAAAGAAAAAGAAGGAAAGAAGAGAAGAGGAAAAGAAAAGAAAAATCACAACAAACAAAGTAATTCCTATGACATGAACTACGTTTGACCTGATTCCTTTTAAGGATACGTAGGCAGCCTCACGGTTCGGTCTCATCAAAACAAAAATCCAAAAGTCCCCCATGCAAGAAACTAGGGTAGAAGTTGTGTTTGTTGTGAGAAACCTGATTCCGAAAGTTGTAACTTTAACCCATTTGAATTGTTTTGAGCCTTTTATACCCTTTCCTTCTAACCCTGTCCAAAAGCCCACATTACAGTCCAAAGAAAGACCTTCTGATCAATCTTTGAGAAATGCCAAGTCGAGCAGGTAAAGGTAATTCATGTCAGGGGCAGCACTCTGGTTCAAGCAGAAAAAAGAAAAATGAGAGAGTCTTATTGGTGAAAACCTTCACAGGTACCGTAAGGCGACGGGAGCTGAGACAAATCTAAAAATGAGAGAGTCTTATTGGTGAAAACCCTTGCAGGCACCGTAAGGCGATGGTAAGTTGAGAGAAAGAACAAAATGAGAGAGGCTTGATGGTGAAAACCCTTCAGGCACTACAAGTCGAATAAGGATTGTGAATCAGATTGGATGATCGGAGCATTGAAGCCCAGTTTCACGGTTTAGAGGTATAACAGGAGTTGAACATCAGACTTGCTCAACAGAATAGGCTACAGGTGCATGTCATGGTCATTAGAGTTGGTATCCACATCTGATAGGTTTCTACTTTGTAGTTTTCTTGTTAGGAATCATCTATTTCCTTTGTCCTTTACTCTGTTCCTTTAGTCTTGTTTACTTCCTCTCCCTGAGTCTGTTTGGTCAAAATAAGTGAGAAATGACTTTAAAATTTACCACCAGCTTTTCAATTGCACAAAACGGGATCTGGCCAGTACATCAAAGTGTCATAAGTCAGGAAAGAACAACAAGTGCATTGAGCTGGTAATAATCAACATGTTTTGGGATCCTTATGAAATACAAAGGTTTGGTACACATCAATTCAGGAACAATGCAACAGATGGAGGGTGTTAGGTGAATGGATCAAAGGTATTTTCGGTGAAATGCGACGGTTTGGTACATATCAATTCATAATCAATGCAACAAGATGGAGGGGTTTGGTGAACAGATCAAGGTATTTTCTGTGGTAAGATCGACAAAAGGTGTTTAATCAGTGATAAGCGAGGTCCTTCGATCAGAAATCAAAGTTATCGTGGCAAGTGAAGGAGCAACAGACCTCAAGGCCACGGCCAGTGGTTTAAGTCAAGAAAAAACAACATGCGCGATGAGTGGGTGGCAATTGTCGTGCTTTGAGATTCATGAGAAACATAAAGGTTTAGTACATGTCAATGTAAGAGTACAATGCAATAGATGAAGGGTATTGGGTTGGAACGGATCAGGGGTATTTTTGTGATAAGGACGACAGAGAAAGTGGTTAGTCCATAAACAAGCAAGGTCCTCGAGTGGGACTCAATTATCATGAGAAGTGAAAGAGCAATCGCCCTCTAAGTCAAGGCCACAAACCAACCACCGCATTTTAAACTAACAAGATTTTTCTTTGATTGAAACATGGGCAGAAATCTCGTTTGTTTCGGAGAAACCTTCCGTGGAGAAAGGCAGTCACCGAACAGGTTTGATTTTTGATTTTCAGGACCCTCATAGAAAATGAGACCTAGTTTAAAGTTCAGAAATAGCATAATCTAGCATAAATGTATCCCAAAAGAATATAAGTTAGCTTAGAAGTTTGCATGTTCGAGATAGGATTCAATTAGGAGTTTCCAGGACCCTCCTGAATAATGGGACTAAGCTTTAAGATTTCGATTCGATAACAACATGTAGCATAAACTCTGCTGTAAGGTAGTATAATTCAGACATGAAAGTTGTCACCCTTAAGATAAAATTTGACATTTGATTTTCAGGACCCTCCTAGATAATGGGGAGTAGTTTAAAGATTCTCTTAGATAGCAAGATTTAACAGAAGTCACACCTGTAGAAGATATAACTTAGATTTAAAATTGTCGTTCAGTTAAGAGTTGTCAGGACTCCCATGCATAATGGGACTTAGCTTTCAAATTCTTAGTAATATTTGGTAATATGATTCAGTTTAACACTCACATATGTGCCCAGTTACCAAACTGGGACAGAAAAATTTTCTTTGTTTTTGTCTATTTTGTTGAAATCAGGTACCCGCTTGGAGAACAGGGAGAACACATCCAAGTTCAGAAGTTAGGAGCCCGCCTGGAGAGCAGGGAATACATTTCAAGTTAAAATCAGGAGCCCGCCTGGAGAACAAGGGAGTACAATTTAAATTTTAGCTTTCAAATTCTTTGTTTTGTCTATGTTGAAATCAGGAGCCCGCCTGGAGAGTAGGGAATATATTTCAAGTCAACAGTCAGGAGCCCGCCTGGAGAGCAGGGAATACTTTCAAGCGCAACAGTCAGGAGCCCGCCTGGAGAACAAGGTAGTACAATTTAAGTTTTAGCTTTCAAATTATTTGTTTTGTCTATGTTGAGGTCAGGAGCCCACCTGGAGAGCAGGGAATACATTTCAAGTCAGAAGTCAGGAGCCCGACTGGAGAGTAGGGAATACTTTCAAGTCAGCAGTCAGGAGCCCGCCTGGAGAACAAGGGAGTACAATTTAAATTTTAGCTTTCAAATTCTTTATGTTGTCTATCTTGAAGTCAGGAGCCCGCCTGGAGAGCAGGGAGCACTTTCAAGTTGAAGTCAGGAGCCCGCCTGGAAAGCAGGGAATACTTTCAAGTCAACAATCAGGAGCCCGCCTAGAAAGCAGGGAATACTTTCAAGTCAGCAATCAAGAGCCCGCCTGGAGAACAAGGGAGTACAATTTAAGTTTTAGCTTTCAAGTTCTTATTGATATTTGGTAATGTGATCCATTTTACACTTACATCTGTGCCCAGCCAACAAAACGGGGTAGAAAACTTTCTATGTTTTGTCTATTTTGTTGAAGTCAGGAGCCCGCCTGGAGAGCAGAGAATACATTTCAAGTTAGCAGTCAGGAGCCCGCCTGGAGAGCAGGGAATATATGTTAAGTTTAGCGGTCAGGAGCCTGCTTGGAGAGCAGGGAATACATTTCAAGTTAGCAGTCAGGGAGCTCCGCACGGAGAATAACGTAAGTTTTTATTTTAGTCAAGCTTAGTTTACAGTTTTCCTAGTCTATTCTTTAGTTTAATTTCATCATTGCATCAATAGTACAAGTGGTTTACAATTTTGCTAACAACTCACAAATCTTCCTAGTGCAAACTGGGGCAGAAAAAATTTCTTTGTTTTGTCTATTTTGTTGTAATCAGGCGCCCACCTGGAGAACAAGGGGAGACAACTCAAGTTTCAAGGGAAAGCAGTTTAAGTTTCAGGGGAAAATGGTTCAAGGTGCAAGGGAAAACAGTGTCAAGTAACAAGATAAGACGATTCAAGTTCAGCAATCAGGCGCCTACCTGGAAAAAAGGGAATTCAATTCAGAATTCAATTCAAGTCAGTAACGAAAGAAGCTCGCATCAAGAATACGAGTCAGTAGTCCTAGATGATCAACAGAAGTTAATCAATAAAGGAAAAGAGAGAAAGGCAACAAGTTAATCCAAATACAGAAGTTGATGAAGGATGTGAGCTGCTCAAGACATGGCCAAGGCCACAAGCACTACATGTCCGGTCTTGGTCCGAAAATCTGAAGAAGAACGAGCTAGCACCTGCAACTGGCAAGCGTTAAGGTTCATATCTAAAGTCTACATGAAGAACCACTCAAGACTCAAGATCAAGCTTCAGAAGACTTATAGATAGGAATCTTGTAACTCGTAATTGATAGGCTTAGCTAGTCTTTTTTATGTTTTGATTTTGATGTAATAGCAGGACTGCGGACCGGAACCTCGGCGGAACGACACCTCGACTGGATCTCCACCTCGGCATACTCCGTCATCTCACTCATTTCTAAACTACACGTGGCCTGATTCCTTTATAGCCAAGGATATGTAGGTAGCCCAGATATCAGGGCTCGGTCACATTCCCCTTTTCTCTTAGTTTTAGTCTCTCCAAATAAGGGTCGGGTCAAAAACCTGTCTAGTCAGTCTTTATCTGAAAACTCTGTACGTTTTCAGTCAAAGAGGGGCAGCTGTAGACATGTGATTTTTGACCCTCCCCAAGATTTTTCACATTTTAGCGCGTAAATATTTAATTTAGGCATAATATAGATATTTTAAGTAATCTTGACTCTTTTACTTTATTTTATTAGAAGAAAACAAAAATTACAAAAAATAGGTTCATTAATGTTTCGTAGTCATTTTTAATCTTACAAAAAAATATATACGACAATAGTATTGTATTTTTATTTTAATATGATATTTGAAAATACCAAAAATAGATTTGTTTTAATAGTTAGTTTTTTTTAATAATTATTTGAATAGTAGTAATAATTAATAAATGAGCCCGTATTTTTAATCTCGTTCGCAGCAAAAGAATAGAACTTGGGTTCGAGCAACCTATTTTAAGCCTAATTTTGGACCTTGCCCACAATTGCCAAGCCCATAATTCCTAGGCTCATACCCCTTAACCTAAAAACCCTACCAAAAAACCTACAATATAAAAAAAACAAAGCCTAAGAGAAAGAAGAAGAACGAAACAGGCTGAACAAAAATAAGAACGAAGGCTGCGCATCGTCTTCTTCACAACTCAACACCAGAGAATGACCCCCCACCCCTCGCGTCTATCTTCTCCAAACACCCCTCTCCCCACTGCCTTTTCTTCAATGGCAAAGCCAACAAACACCATAACAAGGAGCCGCTTGCTGCTTCTCCATCTTGCGACCCCTCGCCGAAAACAACCAGTAAAAACGCACACACGCACCAACGACCACCTCCCTTCCTCAACCACGCTACCGACATTGTTCAGTCCAAACGACACAGCCCCCACCTCCGTCAGAGTCTGGTAAACCAGCAGCCATGGCCTGAAACTCACCGGAAAAAACAAGCTCCACCAGCTCGTCGGAGTAACGAGTTCCGAAAGCGACAAGGAGAACCAAGCGACCTCACACCAGTAGCTTCCAACGAGCCCACCCTAGCGAAACGACCCAACACCCAGCTTCCCACAACCCATCTCGTCGACCTTGACCCGCCGGACCTTCTGCCAGCGATGCCATATCCAGCGAGTTTCACTTTCGCATACACACAGTCATGCACATGAACGGAGTGAGGGAACGAGCGTAAGGAAGCTGAAGTTTGGAGTCGTTTGTGAGTTCGAGTCGTGTGGAAAGTTGTCGTACGTTGGTTCCGGTCTATGGTTATCGCTGTCCATTTTTTCGTCGAGCTCGAGCTGCTGAAACTCGACGTTGCTGTAAACTCAGGTGTTCCGGTCGTACGTCGAGGTGATGCTGGTTTCGAGGTCCGGTCGAGTTTCGTCGAGGTTAGCAGTTATTACTTGGAAATTTTAGTTGAAATCTTCTGTTGCAGATCTATTCATTTGGCTCGTTTCACTTGTTGTAATTGCCAAAGCCCTATTAATCGAAAGCTAAACTCTCAGGTCTATTCTATCTCTCTTTCTTACTTTGATCTGGTTTTTTGTATGACTGAAACATGAAAGAGCCATTAAAACTTATTGCAATAGCTTAAGTTTCATGAATTGAGGATATGAATTTTCGTTCAATTTTAAATCTAAGGGTACATGGGTTTAAAGAGGAAATCAGTTATCTACTTTATTTTCGTGGCTTAAGGAAGTTTTCTTGTTCTACTCTATTTGGAATATCATGGCCTAATTTCTCATAAGACCCTTCCATGTTTTACTAGCTTAGTAGTAATATTGAGTAATTTTGTTGTGCATCCAAGCTTCCAAGAATGAAGTATATGTTTCTGTTGGTATTTAATTATCATGGACTCATTTTTATAAAAATAATAGAGTAGTTAGTTTTTGGATTACATATCTTATTTTATTCGAATCAAAATTGCTTACTAGTTTTCTTTATTATTTTTATATATATTTATTTTTTGATCTTTTTCTTTAAAAGGGGGAGGCTTCGTTTGTCTCACTTTTGGTCAGTGCACATTCCATTATTAGTTTAGATTTAGCCGTGTATTCCATTCTGACGTGTATAGCATGTAGCCTAAATGTGTATAACATGTAACCTAAATGAAGGCTAAAACAAAATGAAGTAGAAGAATTGAAATTGTAACACCCATATGTCGTATGCTCCTAAGAGTCCTTTTGGCCTCACAACAATCTAACATTAGCTTTAGAAAAAAAATTGTACATTCGTAGTTTGCTTTAGGCATGTTTAATATACCATTGCGATTGTGGACACGTCCGTGTGACATGATTGCAAATTCTAAAAGTAACTCGAGGGATGCGTTCGCGCAACTTCAACCAAATTTTCTTAAATAAATAAATAAAGCGTTATTAATTAGGTACATGTTCGCGTGACATGATTTTTGACGCGCCAAAGGAAAAGAGTATACGTACGCGTAACTCAATTCTTTAACTACGAATAATCAAGTGATTTAAAAGCGGTAAAGGGTAAATGCACATAGGATATAATGTCAGTAATTAAACAATTTTAATAAGCCAAGTATGATCAAAGCGACCGTGCTGGAACCACAGAACTCGGGAATGCCTAACACCTTCTCCCGGGTTAATAGAATTCCTTACCCGAATTTCTGTGTTCGCAGGCTGTATAACAGAGTCAACTTCCTCGATTCGGGATTTTAAACCAGTGACTTGGGACATCCTAAATTATCCCAAGTGGCGACTCTGATTTTTAATAAATAAACGATCCCGTTTCGATTGTCCTTTAATTAAAAAAACTCCCTTATATTTATACCCTTTAAGGGGTGTAGTAAAAAGGAGGTGTGACAGCGTGACAGTAACCACGGAAATTCTGGACAGAATGTTGAGTTCTGAGAATGGGACTTTGTCCCATTTTCCATTTTTACCAAATTAGAGCTCGGGGAGAGGCGATTTTCGGGAGATTTTCAGAGAAAACAACGGGGTAAGTGTTCTTAACTTAATTTTGGTTACATTACCCGAATCTATTACTAGTTTTGGCATTTAATTGGTGATTTTAGTTGGAAAAATCTTGAAAACCCTCTTGGTTTAATTTGAAGATTTGAGGGTCGAGTTGATGTCGGATTTTGGTAAAATTGGTATGGTTGGACTCGTGGTTGGATGAGGTTTCATATTCCGTAATTTTTGTCGGGTTCCGAGATGTGAACCCCACGGGCAAATTTTTAGTGCAATTTCTAATTTTAAAGGGAAAATGTATAATTTCATATGGAATTAATTCCTATAATTTTTATTGACTGAATCGAATTGTTTATGACTAGATTTGAGAATTTTGGGCACAAATTCGCGAGGCAAAGGCTTGTTGGAATTTTGAATTTGTTCAAAACGAGGTAAGTGTTTGGTCTAACCTTAGCTTGAGGGATTAGGAGTTGTGTCCTATTTGTTATGTGTTATTTGTTGAGTACGACGTATAGGCATGGTGACGAGTATCTATACGTTTGTGTCAAGCATGCCCATGTGTCTTATACTTTGATTAATGTGACTCCGTTTCATATTGTATATGCTCTATATGATAATTTCTGTCGAGAAATATGACTTGTGGAAGTATTATTGTTAATTAAACATGGTAAAGCATTGACTTAAGTGGAGAATTCAATTGTTGAACATTGTAGAGCATTGGCTCAAGTTGAGAATTGAATTGTTGAATATTGTAGAGCGTTGGCTCAAGTTGAGAATTGAATTGTTGAACATTGTAGAGCATTGACTCAAGTTATGAATTGAGTTGTTAAGTAAACGTGAAAGAAGAAAGGAGAGAGAGAGAATCATGATATTGTCTCCCTTGTCGGGATGTTATTGTTTTGATGTTGTTTCCTTTGGCGGAATTTGATTGTTGTACTATTGTTCAATTGCCGGAATTTTGTTGTGATTTAATTTATTTCCTTGCCCTTATTCCTTGTGATTGTTGTTTTGGTGAGGAAGAGTGTTAAAGCACGAAGGGTGATGCCGTGTATGATTTGGTGAGGAAGAGTGTTAAAGCACGAAGGGTGATGCCGTGTATGATTTTGTGAGGAAGAGTGTAAAGCACGAAGGGTGATGTCATGCCGCACGATGTACAATTCCGTGCCGATTATATTGGTTTTATGGTGAGGATGAGAATAAAAGCACGAAGGTTGATGTCGTACAGTTTATATTGATTCTTATGGTGAGGACGAGAGTAAAAGCACGAAGGGTGATGCCGGTCACTTGTCCTTGATTTTTCTTAATTCTAATTGAGTTATGTTGTCCTTTATGTTTATTTACTGATTTTCTATTGTTACTTGATTTTATTTCGATGTTATAGATTCCCTTACCTTTATTTCTTGTGATTGTTGCTTGGGCGAGGAAGAGTGTAAAGAACGAAGGGTGATGCCATGTATTATTTTGGTGAGAGAGTGTTAAAGCACGAAAGGTGATGCCGTGCACTTTCTGTTTGCTGTGTTTACTTGTTATTAACAATTCAAGTGTATTAACTGTTTAGATCCCTTTACTGTTGTGATCCTTTGTGTTGGAATCCATAGTGTTTACAATACCTCGCCTTATTTTTTTTATATGTTCAATACTTTAAATTTCAGAATTTGTTACATTTTTAACTCAATTGATTTCTCAATTAAATTTTTCTTAAACCGTTTGGGGTTGTACTTTACTTAAAAAGAAATTCCTACTATGTTTTGATTTATTGATTTTTCGTATTAAAAGGTAATGATTCATTCGATATTGTACTTTAATTGAAAATGGTATTTTCTTTATCAAATGATTTCTAAAAATAACCGCATCTTTTCTTGTTGATTTCCTAATTGGGTTGGAAGCTGTACTCTACTTTATGTTAAGTGAATGAGGCTCTTTGAACATTCTCAATTGTATTGGGTTTATGGAACCTATGAACTGAGTAACATGAGGGTATTATTGTGCAATGTGAGGCAAAAATATGTGGGCTCAAGGTGCCGGGAAAAATATTATGGTTTTATTTAATGGCACGTGAGTTGTCCGTGCGATTGTGATATAAATATGGGCACGAGGTGCTGTAAAAATATGAAAGTGGGCTGAGACCTATATTATTTATGATTATGAAATGAGGCGTCACAAGGTGATCTTTACTCGAAAGAATTATATTCGAAAGATGCTTATCTGAAAGATATTTATTTAAAGGAAATTTATTCAAAATATATTCATTGAAAAGCATATTACCTTAGAGATTTATATTTGAAGGACTTGATTAATTGGTTGCACTTGTATTTATTAATTGTTGGGGAACATTTATGGTATTCTTGTTGCCTGCTTTTTATATCATTGCTGCCATCATTGTTATCTGCTTCCTATTATTTTGTATGCTATATTGCACAGGTTTATTTGATAGTCTGGCCCTAGCCTCGTCACTACTTCGCCGAGGTTAGGCTAGACATTTACCAGCACATTGGGTCGGTTGTGTTGATACTACACTCTGCACTCTTTTGTGCAGATCTCAATGTTGTAGACTTCGGACCGCAGCGAGATTGTTGTTTCTTGTTCATCAGGCGACCCCAGGCAGTCTTGCAGGCGTTTGCAGGCCTTGGCGTCTCCTTCTATCTATTATTCCTATTTCCTTCATGTATTTCCAGAGACAATGTTGTATTTATTTCTTTCAGACCTTTATTTGTAGTACCCTAGACAGTCTGTGAAGTTGTGACACCAGTCTTGGGTAGATTTGTTATGGATTGGTATTAGCAGTATTATTAAATCTTTACAATGTAGTCCTCCGCTTATTCAATTCTGTTGTTATCTAATTGTTGGCTCTTAACCGTTATCGGATTAAAAATAGAAATAAGGTAGATAGTTCAATTGGTGGACTTGCCTAGCTTTCACTAGTAGGCGCCATCATGATTCCCGAGGGTGAAAAATTTTGGTCGTGACATTAATCATCTCATCAATTTCTCCTGGTAAAGTAGATGTCAAATGCTTAAGTGCTTTTACAGATCGACCCAAGGAGCCAAGGCCTGCAACCCTTCCTTTTTCTTTCCACCAACAGATTGCACCCAAATATCCATTTCACTTAATTGGCTTGCTGAGTTAGTGTCATCTACCTCAGTCGATGCACTTTGAGTAGCTGATAGTTCTTGTTTCTTTCTTTCAAAATTATTTTGCACCAAAATAAGTTATTTGAGATATTATATAATGCCAATAGAACATTCTCAGGAGAAAAAATTAATAAGGACAAGAATTAACTCTTATTTTCAGGAGAAAAATATATATAATATAAGCTAATAATATTGCTCCTAATCTCCAGCTTCTTCTTACCCTTCTTGTCTATTCATGTTGAGTTGCTTAGCTAATAATATTGCTTCTAATCTTACTATAATTACCATTGGCTATCAACTAAATTTCGAGTTTGCTCAACCACCTGCCATCACTACTTTCACAAAGTTTTGATCTTTTCATAATTTAATGGAACTCACTTATCACATCATTTTTCAATCTTCTCTGGAATATCAGTTAGTACTTCAACCAATTTTGGCTCAAAAGACACAAGAATCATCCAAAACACCATTAATTTCAAACAACTCACGTCTCAAAATGAGTAGTGCTTTGGAAGAATATGGTATGAGCATGAGCCAACATGGACATCTTAATTTTACTGGATTCTCGAATGTCATTTCTCCGGAACAACCAAAAAATCAGCGTTAAGGAATGGGAGAAATATTCATGGAGGAAGGGTGCAGGAATATAACAAATCCACAATCTCATTCAAAGAAAAACTTTAACATCTAATGTGAAGGACTGATCATTTTGACTATTGAATTGAAATAAAGCAAATAACTGAATATTGTAACAATGAAATAGAAATAATAGCAGACAAAGAGAGTGACCAACAAATTCAAACCCTGCTCTAAATTCAACAGTGTATCATGTCATTACATTAAACTTGCTTGAAATAAAGGTCCAAGACAATACCATTTCAATCATATTTATATATTGAACAATAAAGAGGCTTAATGTTTTATACCACTGGGGGCTACTAAGGTTTTAAAGGGTGTTTGTGACGACCCGACCCGCCGTCTCATGAGTTACCGCCCCGTTTTCCCCATTTTCTATTTCTTCATATCCCAAATCACCTAACAAAGCTACAACAACTCTCGGAATTTATCAAAATCTCGCCTATCAACTGGAAATCGCCAAAATACTAACTTCGCCAATTCAAGCCAAACTCTACACCGGACCTCCAAAACCACTTTCGATCACACTACTAAGTCACAAATCACCTCCCGGAGCTAACCGAACCATCGGAATTCACATCCGAGCCCTCTAACTCATAAGTCAATGTCCGATTGACTTTTTCAACTTAAGCCTTCTTAAAAGAGACTAAGTGTCTCATTTCCTACCAAAACCACTCTAAATCAACTCGATCACACAAGATATGGATAACGAAGCATGAAGAATTTCAGGTCATTCGTACGTGGTTCGGTTGGGTTTTTGATCGAATGCGTGTTTTGGAAGTTTTAGAAGAACTTAGGCTTGAATTCGATGTAATTTGATGGTTTTGGTGTTAATTGAGGTGTTTTGATGATTGGAACAAGTTTGGATGATGTTTTAAGATGTGTTGATGCTTTTGGTTGAGGTCCCAGTGGCCTCGGGTGAGTTTCGGGTGGTTAAACGGTCTATTTTATCTTTGGAAAAGTTGCAGATTTTTGTTTAGCTTCAGTTGTGCACCAGAAAATTTCTGGTGCGAGGAGTCTAGTTTGGAAGATCATATCTTGAAATATATAAGGAATCAGAAAAAGTGCAAAAGCTTAAAAATTGTAGCCTTTGCATTCTAGTTTCCAGAAAGTTAAACCATTCATGATTTGGATATTCTATCAGAAAGTTATGATGAATTGAATATGGCTGGTGGATCAGTTTTGATAGAATTTTCTGATGCACTTTAGAAGCTCATATCTCGGAATATATAAAGAGTTATATGGTGTACAACCTATCAAATGAAAGATCTTCGAGTCTAGTTTTTAAATATTTAAACCGTTTGTCATTTGGATATTTTAATAAGGAGTTATTAGCATTTTAACAGAAGGTGTATAGCAGGGAAAATGGTAAGAGGATGTACAACCTGCACAGCGCAAGGTGCACCTCAATGAAGCCTGGGCAGAATGTTTTTAAGCCCTCTTGTCCGCGATTTGGGTCCATTTTTCAGCCATAGTTGATCATTTTGTGTGCTTTTTGAAGGAGATTGAAGAGGGATTCAAAGAGAAACGTTTGAAGGTAAGAATTTCGGACCTAAAACTCATTTATATTGTGAAATCCACCTAGAAAATCATTGAATTCTTGCTAAAAATGGAAGAAATAGGGCTTGGGATTTTGAGATTTTGATTGGGGATTTGGAGGACCATTTGGGGTCGGATTTGAGAACTTTTGGTATGTATGAACTCGTGGGGAGATAAGGAACCCGTTGATGTCAAAATTTCTGAATTTTGAGAAGTGGGCCCGGGGCTCGGGTTTTGTCAATTTCGAGAATTTTGATATACGGATCGGGCTGTACGCCGCAACGGTATATATATATATGTTTCGATTTCGGTTATTGTGAGAAGTATATGAATTGAGTATTGAGGGTAAGAAATAATAAATGAACAGAAATGCTCGAGGAGCGAATTTATACTGGATTAATGCCTGTCAAATTACCTGTTTTCACCTGGTTCAAAGAGTTTCATTCAATTTTCTTTACTACTTGCTATTTAAATGGTTTTACTGCTTTGATATAGAACTACTTAGTGCCTTTACGTGATTTCATACCGTCAGCCATTATTTATTGTTATTACTCACTGGGTCGGAGTACTCACATTACTCCCTGCACTGTGTGTGAAGGTACAAGTGTCCCTGAGGTGTAGAGCGAGCTTTCCTGCCGTTCAGTTTTTCATCGAAGTTATCGAGGTAGCTGCATGGCATCCGCAGACCCGATTTCTCCCTCTATCTTTCTTTACTATTCCGCATTTTAGACATATTTCTGCATTAGGCTGTTGAATCCTTGTATTAGAGGCTCAGACTTGTGACACCAGATCATTGGGCATTTGTAGAGATTTCATTATGGCCTTCTACATATTTCAATCTTTTATTTCAGACTTCTACTTATATTAAATTGGTATCTATTTCTGAAAATTGGTAATGAATTCTAATAAGAAGGGATTGTGAGTGGTAATTGGTCGGGCTTGCCTAGCATCGTGTTGGGCGCCATCACGACCAAGATTGGGGTCGTGACAAGTTGGTATCAGAGCCTATGTTACATAGGTCTCACGAGTCATGAGCCGGTTTAGTAGAGTCTCGCGGATCGGTACGGAGATGTCTGTATTTATCCTCGAGAGGCTGCAGAACCTTTAGGAAAAACTTCATATTCTTGAAATTCTTGTCGTGCGACTTTGGTTGATCCGAGAACTAAACTTCTGTTATCCTATTCTCTCGCAGATGGCGAGGACTCATGCTACTGGATGAGGTGGACGACCAACAATGCCACCCACTGAGGCCACCAGAAGCCGTGGACGCGGTCGTGGTCGTGGCAGAGGTAGGGTAGCGAGGGCAGCACCTATTGATCCACCAGTTGCCCCAGTTCCAGTCCAGGCACCGACAATGCCTATTATGATTCCGGGTCTACAGGAGACCTTGACTCAGATCCTGACAGTTTGCACTGGCCTAGCTTAGGCAGTTTCAGCTACCACAGCAACGGCTACTTCACAGGCTGGGGGAGGCAACCAGACCCCGCCGCTCGCACACCTGAGCAGGTGGTACAGGGATTGCAGACCCCGGAGGCACTTCCAGTTCATCCGATTACAGCAGCTCAGGAGTTTGTAGTACCAGTTATGTCAGATGATGAGCAACGCCGTTTTGAGAGGTTTGGGAGGCTCCAGCCTCAGTCATTCAGTGGTTCTGAGGGCGAGGATGCCTAGGGTTTTCTTGACAAGTGTCCGTGGATGCTCCGTACAGCAGAGATACTTGAGACTAATGGTGTGGCATTTACTACTTTTCAATTTACTGGGGCTGCATTCACTTGGTGGGAGGTATATGAGAGGCGTAGGCCGGTTGGTGCAACGCCCCTTACTTGGCAGGAGTTCTCCACTCTCTTCTTGGAGAGGTATGTACCGCAGTCCCGTAGGGAGGAGCTGCGTAGGCAGTTTGAGTGGCTAAAGCAGGGAGATATGACTGTGTCTCAATATGAGGCAAGGTTTTCTGAGTTGGCTCGTCATGCTAGTTGGATGGTTCCGACCGATCATGAGCGGATCAGGAGATTTGTTGATGGCCTTAATTACCATCTCCGTATCTTGATGACTAGAGAGAGAGTTTTGGGTGTTTCATTTGAGGAGGTGGTTGATATTGCTCGGGAGATTGAGACAGCTCGCCGGCAGGATAGAGAGGAGAGGGAGGCCAAGAGGCCTCGAGGTTCTAGTAGTTTCAGTGGTGCTCCATCTAGGGGCCAGTTCCAGCATGGTAGAGGCCGTTCTTTTAGGCCCGCTCAGTCGGCCCGTCCAGAGTATCGCATGGGATCTTCAGGTCGTGGTTATCATGGTTCTCAGCAGGGTCAGCCTTCACTAAGTGCCCTCTTAGCTTAGAGTTCATCTCGTGCTCCATCAGTATAGGGTTCTTCTATGGCAGGTCATTCTACTGGTCCTTCTAGGGCCAGAGGTTCCATTCAGTCCCTACCTACAGCACCGGGTAGTTGTTGTAGACACCGGATTTTTGACCCTCCCCGAGAATTTTCACATCTTTAGCATGAATATGTGAAATTGGGTCTAATATAGCTATTTTAACTATTTTACTTTATTTCGTCGCAAAAGAGAAAATTACAAAAAATAGTTTTATTAATGTTTTGTAGCTATTTTAATCTCGAAAAAATATTAAAAAATAATAATATAGTTTTGTTTTAAATAATTAGTCTTATTTTAGTAGCTATTTTGCTTACATAACTAGTTAAGCAACGTCGTGTTCCTATTTCTCGGATCCGGGCAAAAGAATAATATTCGGGTTCAAACTACTCGGTTTTAGGCCTAATTTTCGGACCTAGCCCATAATAAACCGAGTCCACGACACATGGGGAACCCCACCACGCGTGGGGGACACAAGTCTCGAACCCCACCACGCGTGGGGCTCATTTCCCTGGGCAAAACCATATCAAATACACGGACAAAAAGAATTTTGAAGGGAGGATTTAAAAAGGTTGGACTTGGACAGATTTTTAAACGGATGGAGCACTGTTCATCTCCTTCCCTAAAAGAAAGGGAACAAAGAAACCCTACGGTAAAAGAGGCCACTGATTCATCTTCTTCTTCCTAAAGAAGAAGAAGAGAAAACCCTACTCACTCTGTCGTCTTCCTCAGCATCGTCAAACCACCCAAACACCAGCCCACGACCATTCCTCCTCCTCCTAGCTCCATCGTCGACCACTACCCAAAACCACCCTCCACCCGACGGTCCAAACACCACCACCATCGTTCCACCTCCAAACCCTCTCCAGCTGCCTCGTCCGTCAAACACCCGTTAGCAGCCCTCCCCTTCGCCATAGCTGCTCCCTCGCGCATAGCTGAACCAAGCAGTCCAGTGAACGACCACCCCTAAAATGACCCTTCCAGTGAACCTCCATAATTGGCCGGAAAACGAAACCAGAAAACCAGCTCCCTCTATCCTTTCCGGCACCCCCACGCACCAGCCATAGCTCGTCGTCACTGTCCGGCAACCACCACGCCTCAGGTTGGTTCGAACAGCAACTGCTGTTGCCTCCCAATCGTCACCCCACCAAGCCAACGTCTCCATTTCGACAAACAAAACAAAACGAAAACACTACCACCAAACGGGCTCGTTACCAGCTCCCTCCATCGCCCAAATAACCCACTGCCTGTCAAGGTCGTAGAGAGAGAAGGTGAGCGTCGAGGTCGTTGACAATCTTGGTTCGAGTTTTCGTTTCCGTTGAGGTCGTCGTTGTTCGTCGAGGTCCGTTACGTTGAGGAAAAAGAAAGGTTCGTTCCTGTCACTTTCTTTTATTGATCCATAGATATATTACACGATTCCGTGAGTTTTGGAATCTACTATAATCCTAATGTTGGTCATTGATTGTATTTTGTTTAAGTTGGGTTTTAATGGTTGAACTATGTGTTGAATACTTTATTCAGCATATTTCAAAAAGAAAAGAAACAAAAACATTACAAGTTTGAGGTCCAGTTTTATTCTCTCTTTGTTCTGTTCTTGCATGATTACATTTTTAGCCGGAGTGATACTTGAATCTCGAATGAATACGTGATATTGCTTTAGTCGTAAAATTTCCATCTTTTGATTCTCTGTTTCGGGATTTTTCCTTCTGCTATTCCTACTGTACTGGTTTGCGATGTTGCTGAATCTGCTGTTGCTGTGTTATTACTGCTGCTGACTTCTCCTTCTTTTGTTCTTGTACTGCTGTTTCCAGGTACACATTTGTACAATCTCGGCTTGAAGCAAAAAATGAAATATTAATCAGGCTTTGTTCCTGTTGAATTCCTCCTGTTTAGATTTGTGGTTGAATATAATTTTTCTTTCTTCGTATAAAGATGTAGTTGAATGATTAATGAATAATGAGGTTGCATATGTATACTTTCTTCATCTAATAATGTTAGTTTAAATTACGGAGAATAATTAATCTGTTTTGATATTATGGTCAATCTCATGTTCTAGTATTATTGAATAACAGAATATAAAATGAAAGCAGTTTTTCTTTGTACAAACTCGATCGCAATTTTCCATTCGCATTAGCCGTAAACTAATAACTAATAAGTTACGTTTTTCAGCATGTAAATAATTAAGAGATTTTCTTTTATTTTAGAGACGAACTTAATAGAAAATATAGTCATTGTAGGTTTATCCTTTAAAAATAAAAATGAGACGAGCCTCGCCAAATAAAACGTATAGATTGCGGGGCCCTCACAAAATGTATGGTTTAATTAGAATTCGGAAGGACCGTTTAGCGAATTTCACGGTCTTCCCCAAAATAATAACGCGATAGTCTCTTTAGGCGCGTGTTTAATATTTTACTTTCTTAAGCCTGGGTGTGCATTTCATGTGACCCGAATCCAAATCCCAAAACATCAAATAAAACGTGTTCCGGATTGTGGGTGCATTTCATGTAACGCAGTCCAAAGACGTGTTTTAAGCGATGTTCATATTTCTTTTAAAAACAATAATAATAAAGCGGTTAAAAGATAAAATTTGCACATAAGTTCATATTTGTATAAAATCAGATAATCAAGCCGAATATAACAGTTGAGCGACCGTGCTAGAACCACGGAACTCGGGAATGCCTAACACCTTCTCCCGGGTTAACAGAATTCCTTATCCGGATTTCTGGTACGCAGACTATAATATAGAGTCATTCTTTTCCTCGATTCGGGATTAAAATTGGTGACTTGGGACACCCTAAATCTCCCAAGTGGCGACTCTGAAATAAATGAACCAATCCCGTTTCGATTGTCCTTTAATTGGAAAAACTCCCCTGCCCCCCCGCGGGTGCGGAAAAAGGAGGTGTGACAGCTCTGGCGACTCTGCTGGGGATATGACCCAGAACCACTGGTTCAGGGTTAAGAATTCGAGCTTAAAATAATTGTTATTATTTGGCTTTATTTATTATCTGATTATTACATGTTTTGAGCCTAATGTGCTAAATGCTGCTTTTACCGCTTTGATATTATTTGAACTGTATATAAACTGTGCCGAAACCTTTCTCTTCTTACCTCCGGGGATGTGCTTACTGGTTGAGACTCCCTATTCTGTTAGTGTCATACCCTAAATAAAAGAGGCTCGGAAAGTTTCTAAGCCGGCTGGCCTTTTGGTTCCCGGAAAGGAGCTCCTTCCTCAGCTCGAGTTGTCCGCTCGGGTACACTGTCTAGAACACCGACCCAGGTTTTTGAACCTAGTATAACAAAGCCACATGCCGGATCCCTAGTAGGAACGTTTATTTGCATCATGTGCATTTGACTTAGGGGACTCAACATAGGGGTTGGGTCCGTCTAGGACAAGCAACCTGAAAATAATAGACCATCTTTCGGCATCCTATGTGCTACATGTTGTATTTAGTCAAGGGCGAATGAGTCATTTGGTCATCTCCAACATGGTGTTATTTTAATCAAAGCATGGGGAACATTTGTGGAATCCAAGAAGCCTTGGAATTCCCCTATGTCCCCCACGCTTCATTTTTGAAAAGCACATGAGGAACATTTGCGGAATCCAAAGAAGTCTTGAAATTCCCTATGTCCCCCATGCCACATTTTTGAAAATATAATAAATATAAAAAATAAAATATATATGTATATATATCGAAAGAAACATTGGAAATTCAAAAAAAGGATGGTGTATGTTTTCATCATCCACAAATTAGAAAATAGTGGAAAAGAGGAGAAAATAACAGTGTAGAGATGTGGCTACTTATTGTTAGAAAAAAGAAACCAATGTCCGAGTAGTATCAAAACTCTGCCGAAATTTTGAGAAAACGAGAAAAAATGTCTTATTAGTAGCAAAGGAAAAATAGAAGAAAAAAATCATCATTGTTCTGTCTTGTTTTTTCCAAAATAAATATATATATATAATCCAAAAAAAAAATCAAAAGAAAATTCAAAATTCAAAAAATATTTTAAAAAATAAATAAAAAAAAAATCCGAAAATATTTTGATTCTTCTTTAAAATTCAAAATTAAAAAAATATTTTTTTAAGCAAGGTAAAAATCCAAAAAAAAAACATTTTTCTTTTCTTTAGAATAAGAAAAACAAATGAAAAAAGAAGGAATGTTTTATGTTTTACGTTTGTTTGTTTGTTATGAATAATAGTTTGTTTATTTGTTGTAATAATAATAATAATAAAAAATATAGAAAATGGAAAAATGTCTTCTCCAAAAATAGTTTGATTGCCCGAACTACGCGGGTTTGATTCTCACCGGATGTGAGATACGTAGGCAACCCTCATCGGGTCCAACCCCACCTTTTGCTAAAATAGCCAAAAATAAATAAATAATAATAAATAAAAAATATGTCAAATTGTAATTTTGTCATAAAGAATTCGGGTGACGCTGTTTTATCAAGACATAGCCGAATGTTCCCGAAAGGGACGCCGGAAGGCTGACTTGGCATAAACAGCCACCTTTGGGTCATTTTGAGATATGGACCCACACAGCCTTAAAAATTTTCGTCCCCGAGGCGCTGAAGGGCCGTGTTTGCAACACCAAGTTTTTATTATAATTTGAAAAAAAAACAAGAGTCGGCGGTCAGGTGAATACCGTTCAAATTTTGTCATAATAAGCCGAGCCAGCTTCGGCCGCATCTTAAACCGTTCTTGCCGAAATAGCCTTAGAGTATCTTTCAGTTGTCGAAAGGTTATTTTCGTAAAATAATGGACAAGTTGGTAAAGTGTCATAAAATAATCCTCCCCGGCCTCAAAATTCATGTGAAATTCGGAAGGGGCCACATTTGCAAAAATAACCATTTGGTTGCATTTGTCGAACAGAGAAAGGGAGTTAGCCTTTTGTTTTTGAGTTTATAAATCTCTTGATTAAAGTATATGGGTTATTTGATTTTCGAGTTTGTAGGTCATCTTCAAACCTTTGAAACCCAGTTTGTTTTAATATGAAAATTGAAAAAATTGTTTGTTATTGTTTATCTCTTATTGGTCCGAACTACGCAAGGTCTGATTCATGCGGGGTCATGATACGTAGGCAATCTCCATAAGATTCGACCACAACAAAAAGAAAAGCAAAAAAAAATGAAAAAAAGAGAATGGAAAAAAAGAAAAAAAAGAAAGAAGAGAGAAAAAAAAGAAAGAAAGGATGTTGTTAATAATGGGGACCGACTGAGTCCATTCTAACCTCTTTGTTTTGCAAAGAAAGTTAAGGTGGTTGGTTTGTGGTAAGCCAGACAATGACACCCAGAATCCTTTACTTGCATCTCATGATACACATTCTGCTGGGATCAGGCATGATAACAAAAGCACTAGAATCCTATTGGGGACTTGCTGATGGAGGTTGATGATATTGAAGCTGATAATGGTCTTGGCAGTATCGATGCGAAGTTCTGTGGCTAAAATGCCAGTTTTGATAAAGGGGAGGACGCTCCGTTCCTTGGTTAGCAAGAGAGAAGCTTGTGGTGGCTTATTTTGTTGTCATTTCTGTTGTCCGGATTATTAAGGTTGTAATTTGGATTTTGTCCTGTGTCAAACCTTCTTATCTTTCCATTTTGTCATAGCAGTTTGTTTAAATTTTGTCCAGTTTGTGTTAGGATTTTATTCTGGTTGTTTTGTTTGTTTTATTATTCAAACCATTTCGCCGGTAGTCTAATACAAAGCCGATCTTTTGTTAGTTCCAGTCGTCTTTTTGTTTAGTCCTTTTATCATTTCGTTCAATGCCGATTCTAGGGACATGACATGCGCACCCAGTTTGGGCCTAATCTTTAAAGTTAATCATAAAACCCTGGAAAGGCGATCAGACCATTTAAAGAAAATAAGGACGGTTTGAGATTATTCAGAGCTCGAGTCATGTGGAACTGGGGCAAGTTAAGCACAAAGAAAACCGTTAAAAGCAAGATTCGCCAAATTGGCATGAGGGTCGGTCATGATAATGAGAGTGTCGCCCAACGGTGCTTAGAAATGACAAAGGAAAAATAAAATGTTTAACATAATTGTCAAGTCCAGCACCATCAGAAGAGACTACAAATTTAAAGTGTGTTGTTTGCACTTGGCATGTTTTGAAGACTGGAATGACGAAGGCATTTTGTTCTGCTACCCAAACACTTTTATCCTTCGTTACCCCCTTTGAGCCTTATTTATTTTTCTTTCATACCCCTCGTTCGGAATCAGTAGCAACGAAGAAAAAAAGAGAAAGAAAGAAAACAACAAAACGAAAAAAAAAGAAAAAGGGAAGAGGAAAAGAAAAAAAATTGATAACAAAGAAAAAAAAAAGAGGAATTGGGAAATACGTTTGACCTGATTCCTCAAAGAGGATACGTAGGCGCTTCACGGCTCGGTCATAGTTTTGAAAGAAAAAATGAAAAAAAATCAATTAAAATATCCCCAAGCAAGAAACTGGGGCAAAAGTTGCGTTTGTTGTAAATAAATCTAATTCCGAAAGTTGTAACTAATAACCCAAAATTAATGTATTTTTTGAGCCTTTTATACCCTTTCTTTCTAGCCTATCCAAAACCCACATTACGGTCCAAAGAAAGACCTTCTGATCAGTCTCCAAAAGATGCTAAGTCAGACAAATGAAGTGTCTTACCGGCGAACATAACATTCTGTTCCACAGCAGAAAGGACTCTAATCTCCAACAGAAAGAGTCATACCGGCAACACTCCAAATCCCCCCAGCTGGAGAGAGATATAAAACGAGAGAGTCTTATTGGTGAAAACCTTCACAGGCACCATAAGGCGATGAAAGCTGAGAGAAGAACCCAAAAATGAGAGAGACTTGATAGTGAAAACCCTTCGGGCACTACAAGTCGAATAAGATTGAGAATCAGATGGGGAATCGCCAATTGAAGATCTTGAAAGATGATTGACGGTAGAGGATAGGCCACATACGCATGTCATGGCCATTAGAGTCGGTATCTGCGTTTGATAGATTTTTATTTATAGTTTCTTTTGTAAAAGAGTCATCGTTTCCTTTGTCTTTTATTTTGTTTCTCTTATCTTTCTCCTTTCATAGAAAAACTCCCCAATAGAGTCTGTCTGGTCAGAACGAGTATGAAATGACTTTAAAATATGCCATCAGCTTTCCAATTATGCCAGATGAGATCTGACTAGTACCTCCAAATGGTATAGTCAGCAAAGAACAAGCGCGAGGCCAGTGTCAAGAAAGATATCCCCAGCAAAAGGGAATTGACAAAAGGATTGACGAGGGTCAAGAGGGATATCCTTGCCAAAACCAAGGTTATAAACCTCAAAGACAAGGCCCGTGAACAAAGCAAGGAGAGCAGTGAGCATGATTTGGTGAAATCCATACTAGACTAAAGGGTCGGGGAAATGCCAGTTTCCAAGCTATGCCACAAAAGAAGAGGGATATCCCCAGCAGAAAGGGATTGTACCCAGCAAATAAAATCGTCCCCAACAAGTTGTGCAACGCAAAGCAAGGAAGGAAAAAAGGAAAAGCCATCCCGTTGGGAGTATCACAACCAACCACCATGTTTTAAACTAACAATTTTGTTTGATTTGAAACAGGTAAAGGAAATGGCATTGATGCCAGAACTGCATGCCACAAGGGATATTATCAAACTGGGGCAGAAAATTTTCCTTCCATTTAGAAAATTTTCTGGAAGTCAGGTACCCCCAGCTGATAACATTTTACCCAACAGTGTTATCCCTAGCAGGTAAGTAAATAATTCCCCAACAATGTTATCCCTAGCAGTTGCGAGGAGTCCAACACAAGGTTGGAAAGTCGGTATCCTCAGCGGTTCCTTTCGGGGAAAGGCAAAACGACTCTCAAGGGAGGTAGTCTTCGAAGGAAGAAGCTATGCAAAAACAAAACAAAAAAAAGAATAAAAAAAAGAATAAAAAGATAATAATGAAAAAAAAGAAAAAAGGGTAAAAAGTCATCCCCATCTAAATAATCCCCAACAGTTTCGAATGGGGACAACACAAGTAAGTAAATAATTCAAAAAAAAAAGAAAGCGAAGGTTTCATTAATAGGAGACGCACTTCCTAGTTTGAAATCATTAGAGTTCCACCCATAGGAGATGCAGTTCCTCCTAAGTTCGTTTTAGTTTCACCCATAGGAGATGCATTTCCTCCTAAGTTTGAGTTTTACCCATAGGAGATGCATTTCCTCCTAAGATTGTTTTAGTTTCACCCCATAGGAGATGCATTTCCTCCTAAGGTTGTTTTAGTTTTACCCATAGGAGACGCATTTCCTCCTAGGTTTGTTTTAGTTTCACCCATAGGAGATGCATTTCCTCCTAAGTTTAAGTTTTACCCATATGAGACGCATTTCCTCCTAAGTTCACTTTTACCCATAGGAGACGCATTTCCTCCTAAGTTTAAGTTTTACCTATAGGAGACGCATTTCCTCCTAAGTTTAAGTTTTACCCCCTAGGAGACACATTTCCTCCTAAGTTCGTTTTAGTTTCACCCGTAGGAGATGCATTTCCTCCTAAGTGGTTGTTAAAGATAAAAAAAGAAAAAGAAAAAAAAGCAAGACCTAGTCTGATGAACCTTCTCCTAGGATCAAAATCTTAGTCTGACTAACTTTTCTCCTAAGATAGAGACCTAGTCTCACGAACCTTCTCCTAGGATCCAAATCTTAGTTTGACGAATTTTTCTCCTAAGATAGAGACCTAGTCCGATGAACCTTCTCCTAGGATAAAAATCTTAGTCTGACGAATTTTTCTCCTAAGATAGAGACCTATGTCTGATGAACCTTCTCCTAGGATCAAAATCTTAGTCTGATGAATCTTTCTCCTAAGATACCAAAAAAAACCTAGTCTGATGAACCTTCTTCTAGGATCAAAATCTTAGTCTGATGAATCTTTCTCCTAAGATAGAGACCTAGTCTGACGAACCTTCTCCTAGGATCAAAATCTTAGTCTGACGAATTTTTCTCCTAAGATAGAGACCTAGTCTGATGAACCTTCTCCTAGGATCCAAATCTTAGTCTGATGAATCTTTCTCCTAAGATACCAAAAAAACAAGACCTAGTCTGATGAACCTTCTCCTAGGATCAAAATCTTAGTCTGACGAATTTTTCTCCTAAGATAGAGACCTAGTCTGATGAACCTTCTCCTAGGATCCAAATCTTAGTCTGATGAATCTTTCTCCTAAGATACCAAAAAAAACAAGACCTAGTCTGATGAACCTTCTCCTAGGATCAAAATCTTAGTCTGACGAACATTTCTCCTAAGATAGAGACCTAGTCTGACGAACCTTCTCCTAGGATCCAAATCTTAGTCTGACGAATTTTTCTCCTAAGATAGAGACCTAGTCCGATGAACCTTCTCCTAGGATCAAAATCTTAGTCTGAAGAATTTTTCTCCTAAGATAGAGACCTAGTCTGATGAACCTTCTCCTAGGATCAAAATCTTAGTCTGATGAATCTTTCTCCTAAGATACCAAAAAAAAAACCTAGTCTGATGAACCTTCTCCTAGGATCAAAATCTTAGTCTGACGAATTATTCTCCTAAGATAGAGACCTAGTCTGATGAACCTTCTCCTAGGATCAAAATCTTAGTTTGATGAATCTTTCTCCTAAGATACCAATAAAAACCTAGTCTGATGAACCTTCTCCTAGGATCAAAATCTTAGTCTGACGAATTTTTCTCCTAAGATAGAGACCTAGTCTGATGAACCTTCTCCTAGGATCGAAATCTTAGTCTGATGAATCTTTCTCCTAAGATACCAAAAAAAACAAGACCTAGTCTGATGAACCTTCTCCTAGGATCAAAATCTTAGTCTGATGAATTTTTCTCCTAAGATAGAGACCTAGTCTGACGAACCTTCTCCTAGGATCAAAATCTTAGTCTGATGAATCTTTCTCCTAAGATACCAAAAAAAATCCTAGTCTGACGAATTTTCTCCTAGGATAATTTGAAGAAAAAAAAACAACGTTTGAATTTGAAAAAAAAACAGGTCATTTTTAGTTTTCTTAAGATTATCAACGTTTAGTTTACCTAAAGCCAGGCGTCCACCTGTATAATGAGAGGAATACATTCCAGTCTTTACTTTTCAAGTGTTGAAATTGGGAGCCCGCCCATAGAACAGAGGCATACATTTCAGTCTTTACATTTCATGCCAGGCGCCCACCTGTATAACGAGAGGAATACTTTTCAGTCTTTACATTTCATGTCAGGCGCCCACCTGTATAACGAGATGAATAGATTTCAGTCTTTACATTTCATGTTTCATGCGCCCACCTGTATAACGAGAGAAATACTTTTTAGTCTTATACTGCAGATTTTGGAAATCAGTAACCCCACCGGAAGGTAGAAGATTACAACAGGAATCCCCAGCAGGAAACAATCCCCAGCACCGGGAAGCAGAAGGCTACAACAAAAATCCCCAGCATTCAACCAAATTATAAATAGCAGAAGCTCGCCTCAAGAAGGCGAGTCAACAGGCTGAGATGGTCAACAAAAGCTGGTCACAAAAAAAAAACAAGAAAAGAGAAAAAAAGAGAAAAAAAACGAATCCAAAGCACGAAAGTGGAGAACAGATGCGGTCTGCTCAAGAACTAGCACCTACAACTAGCAAGTATCAAGGTTCAAATCCAAAGTCTGTATGAAGCACCATTCAAGACTCAAGATCAAGTTTCAGAAAGACTTAAAGATATGAATCCGTGTAACTAGTAGCTGATAGGCTTAGTTAGTCTTTTTCAGTTTTCATTTTTGATGTAATGACAGGACCACGGACCGGAACCTCAATGGAACGGCACTTCGATCGGCTCTTCACCTCGGTACACTTTACCATCTCTCTCATTTCCGAACTACACGTGGCCTGATTCCTGTATAACCAAGGATATGTAGGCAGCTCAGATACCAGGGCTCGGTCACATCCCCTTCCTTTCCTTAGTGTGGTCCGTCCGAGTAATGGCCGGGTCAAAAACATGTCTAGCCGTTCTTTGTCGGAAAACTCTTCGTGTTTCCAGTCAAAGAGGGGCAGCTGTAGATACCGGATTTTTGACCCTCCCCGAGAAATTTCACATCTTTAGCATGAATATGTGAAATTGGGTCTAATATAGCTATTTTAACTATTTTACTTTATTTCGTCGCAAAAGAAAAAATTACAAAAAATAGTTTTATTAATGTTTTGTAGCTATTTTAATCTCGAAAAAATATTAAAAAATAATAATATAGTTTTGTTTTAAATAATTAGTCTTATTTTAGTAGCTATTTTGCTTACATAACCAGTTGAGCAACGTCATGTTCCTATTTCTCGGATCCGGGCAAAAGAATAATATTCGGGTTCAAACTACCCGGTTTTAGGCCTAATTTTCGGACCTAGCCCATAATAAACCGAGTCCACGGCACATGGGGAACCCCACCACGCGTGGGGGACACAAGTCTCGAACCCCACCACGCGTGGGGCTCATTTCACTGGGCAAAACCATATCAAATACACGAACAAAAAGAATTTTGAAGGGAGGATTTAAAAAGGTTGGACTTGGACAGATTTTTAAACGGATGGAGCACTGTTCATCTCCTTCCCTAAAAGAAAGGGAACAAAGAAACCCTACGGTAAAAGAGGCCACTGATTCATCTTCTTCTTCCTAAAGAAGAAGAAGAGAAAACCCTACTCACTTCGTCGTCTTCCTCAGCATCGTCAAACCACCCAAAAACCAGCCCACGACCATTCCTCCTCCTCCTAGCTCCATCGTCGACCACTACCCAAAACCACCCTCCACCCGACGGTCCAAACACCACCACCATCGTTCCACCTCCAAACCCTCTCCAGCTGCCTCGTCCGTCAAACACCCGTTAGCAGCCCTCCCCTTCGCCATAGCTGCTCCCTCGCGCATAGCTGAACCAAGCAGTCTAGTGAATGACCACCCCTAAAATGACCCTTCCAGTGAACCTCCATAACTGGCCGGAAAACGAAACCAGAAAACCAGCTCCCTCTATCCTTTCCGGCACCCCCACGCACCAGCCATAGCTCGTCGTCACTGTCCGGCAACCACCACGCCTCAGTTGGTTCGAACAGCAACTGTTGTTGCCTCCCCATCGTCACCCCACCAAGCCAACGTCTCCATTTCGACAAACAAAACAAAACGAAAACACTACCACCAAACGGGCTCGTTACCAGCTCCCTCCATCGCCCAAATAACCCACTGCCCGTCAAGGTCGTAGAGAGAGAAGGTGAGCGTCGAGGTCGTTGACAATCTTGGTTCGAGTTTTCCTTTCCGTTGAGGTCGTTGTTGTTCGTCGAGGTCCGTTACGTTGAGGACAAAGAAAGGTTCGTTCCTATCACTCTCTTTTATTGATCCATAGATATATTACACGATTCCGTGAGTTTTGGAATCTACTATGATCCTAATGTTGGTCATTGATTGTATTTTGTTTAAGTTGGGTTTTAATGGTTGAACTATGTGTTGAATGCTTTATTCAGCATATTTCAAAAAGAAAAGAAACGAAAACATTACAAGTTTGAGGTCCAGTTTTATTCTCTCTTTGTTCTGTTCTTGCATGATTACATTTTTAGCCGGAGTGATACTTGAATCTCGAATGAATACATGATATTGCTTTAGTCGTAAAATTTCCATCTTTTGATTCTCTGTTTCGGGATTTTCCCTTAGCATGCCTCTAAATTTCTGTGATTGAATGATGTAGCGCGAATTTAGTTTGTGTATGAATTATGAAACTGTTAGTTCTCGTGAACGAATGAGCCTTGATCGTTGTTTTTATTAATTATTTTGGTCGTTATGAACATTCGTAGCTTACTTTAGGCATGTATACAAATCATCATCGTGACTAGGGGCACGGTTCCCATGACATGGTTACAATGCCTAAAATTCGGGGGTACATTTTATGTGACCCGATTATAATGACTTAAAGATCTTAGTGAATAAATTCGGGGGTACATATGATGAACTAAAGTCAAAGAAGTACAAGGTATCGTGTGTCAACTGTGGAGGTGAAGGGCATAACAAAAGATCTTGCAAGAATGCGCCCAAAAAGAAATAAATATCATGTAGTTAGAATAGTATTTCAAAATAATTGTTAGTGTGTTCAAGTTAATAGAATTTTGTGTGTAATCGTTTAAGTTTTTAAAGATCATAATGTAGTTAATTTCAATTTGTTTCTTTGTTTGTTAACATGTTTTTCTGTATTGTGTCAAGCATCTACCTCCATTTTTGACATTTTGTTCATAGCAGTTAATATTTATTATCTACAATATAACTACAAGTTAAAAAAAATTAATTTAACTTGAACTGACAATTATATACAGAAATTAAATACAACGGGAGGTATTCCCTACAAATTATATACATATTCAACTATAAAATTATATACAATCTCAACACTCAGTATTTCCAGATTGTACATAATTTGAAGATTTTTTGTAGATAAATTGTATTCTAACAACATAATAACTACGTTTAAGATAATGAAGAACAAGTGCTGTAAATATTAAACAACTGGAGATAAAACTACCAAGTTATTTTCAAGTGAACTACTACACTGGATAGAAATTAACAAAACAAAAGGTCTGCTACAATAAAAATACAAATGAATTGTTCAGAAAGTTGTGTACTATACTTCTTCTACAAACTAGCATCAACTAAATTACATATACATGACACTACTTCTTTCTTTGGACTCTTGTTTTCTCATTCAATGCAGGTGCATCCTTCCTCCTTGCTAGTATGCCTGTAACCTCACTTTCACTGATTGACCCATCTTCCTGCTTCTTTGTAGCATAGTCCCATAGGAGCGCTCCATAGCTTCTACGATGTTGGTCAATATCAGAAAGGTCTTCTGCGGGAATTGACAAATCTCCAAGGCTAACATACTCTGCAAATGCAACAACAAATACACCACAATCGCTGCCGAACACAATTTTTTTTAAATATTTACCAAATGATTAGAAATAAAAAAAAGAATTAAATGCATAGAAAGAGAGAATAGATTTTTTACAGTGGCCCTTCTTTCTGCTGTGGAATCTCTCCAACGATCCACTGAATGTTAAGAGGGTCGGTAACAGGTTTCTCGATGTATGCCTTTGTATTCTTAAAGTTAATATCTTTACGCTTCCCATGAAACCAGTGCATGACAAATACAAAGGGATAATAACAGAGAACTTTTCGGCATAGGATTCAACAACTTGATGGTTGCATGAAGAGACCATGGAATCATACGCATAAAGTTGCATGTCTGCAATGTCGAAAACGACCAACACCCAATGGAATTTTTCTACAATATTGACGGGCATGATGACATAGTCAACTTCATCCCATGCAACATTGGCAAGTAGTCTATACCCCAAAATATATTCTGCAACAACATCTTGGGGTTTAACAACCGAATACTTCTTTTGTGGAGGTGAATTTATGAATTTTTCATAAATTTGTTCTATCTTGGTCTTGAACAAACAATCCATTGTGGTAAACCTGGTCTTGTTATTGGGGCCATACTTATCTCTTTACCTCAAGTAATATATTAAAATATCAATGTGCTGCAACCAAAAATAGTTGGCATATAAACGGCAAGTCAACTTCAGAAAATCTACATAAAACTACATTATAACTACAATTTACTACAAAACAGAAACAAAAAATCTACAATGATGTCTAAAAATAGCTCTACAATTTAAACTACAAAGTCAATTTGAAATAATCTAAAAGTAACTACAATTTATCTACAGTTACTGGGCAAACATGTAACACAACATCTACAATCATGTCTACATTAAATCTACATTTTATACTACAATTAATCTTGTAATGTTCTACATAAACTACAAAATAACTACAATTACACTACAAACAGGAAATACGGTAACAAACTATTCTGTCCACAAAATATATATAGAATTTATACTATAAATAATCTTTAAATATGATACATAATCTGAAACCTAAATACAATTACACTAGATACAAAAAAGACAATATTTACAATCATATCTACAATTTATACTACAAGTCATCTTCATATATTATAGATATCTATAACATAACTACAATTAAACTACAAAACAGAAGATAAAATATCTACAAATCATATCTTGGGAATAGACTCCTTGATACTTACCGAGTCATTGAGGACTTGTTCGGGGTGAGCCAGGGAAAAGAACCATTCCTTCTTATCAACCTTTTCCACTCCAAGGTCTAACCAAGGCTTAATTTGGTTATCCTTTATGGAAAACGGGGCCTTCCTCCTGTAACAACAAATAAATGTCAAAAAAAATTGTAGATTGAATTAGATATGTAAAAGCTAAATGCTGAAATGCAAGTGTCACATTATGCATCCATACCTCTTTGAACCTTTGTTGCTACAGTGGTATAACCACTTGTTGAAGTTATCTAAAACTTACAGATCTACATCTTCACCAATAACAGTAGTAAAAGGGTGCTTGAGGTAGAAAATTTTAGGTCCAACCGAGTTGCTGCCCCCAGAACTGTATAGAGGGATAAATGGTGATCGGGCATGCTTTTCCGGATGCCTTGTTCTCCCCGGATGCATAGGTGTTGCATCATCTTATATGGGTTCGCCAAACTTAACCAACTGAGATAAGTTGTCATGCAACTCAAAATCATCTAGTGTGACCCCCTTCTTCTCAACTCCTGATCCTTCCGAATCACCTAGATCCACATACTGTGCATTTGTACCTTCATTGTCATGTTCCTCAATAACCTGTTCTATCTGAGCTGCTACTGTCACTCCGTAAATTGGGGACTGTGCATTGATATCTTCCACCACTGTAACACAATTCATATCTTACTTAACAAGAATGTTAAAATTTATAAACAACAAGAAAATATCTCTAAATGACAATATGATACATGTTTTGTCTTCATCAGCTGCAACTTGAAAATGTGTATATAAATCACCATGTGCTGGAAGATTTTCTTGACCAACTGCACCTTCAACATGCTCTGTTTTATAATTAAAAATGGTAAATAATACTAGATAATGGTGCCTTGAAAGTTGTAGCATACGTGTATCAAAATTGTAGATAATTTGTGGATAAGTGTAGATATGTTGTATATACACTGACACAAATTGTAGATACTTTGTAGGTATTTTGTATATACCTATTTTGCTGGTGCTGGCCTGCACTTGTTCCCCAATATTGAACTGAAAGTGTTGATTGTTCAAGTTTTTTTGCTGGTCATTGTTTTTTGTTGAACTGCCAGCAAACTGAATGTTTTATGTTAGTTTGTATATATTTTTTCATATGTCTAAATTGTTTTGCTATAAAAATAAAAGTCAGATCTTACCTTTGCATCATCTTGCACATTTTTACTGTTTTTCATTTGCAAAACAGTCTGCACAGACTCATTTATAAACCTTCGAAGGCTATCGAGTTCTACAAAGACAGCTTTCCTAAAATCTCCAAGCTTTCCATCAACCTACAAGTTACAATATAGTAAGTTGTTAACTTCATAATATGTCCTAACACACATTCAAAAACATATGCACTTATACATAGATATATATCAGAATTTACAAATTTGTAGATATTTTGTAGACAGTTTATGAAATGTAGATATATTGTAGATATTTTGTAGATATATTGTAGTTTATATGTATTACTTGCTCAATTCCTGTTTCTAATTTTCTGATCTTCTTAGCAATAGACTCCTTGTCCTCTTCTCCATCTGTTTGTTTGGGTTCCAACGTAGAAGGATCAGCATTGGGAACCTGAGATGTTTGTTCACCTTCTTGAACTTTGTATTCAATTTTGTCGGGCAAAATCAGCACTGCAATCTCTTATCCAGATTCACCTATGTTGGTAAACTGAATGAGGAAAAATAAATTAGTTTGATCAAGGCAGAAAATATAGAATAATTGTAGATATTTTGAAGGTAAATGTATAATCATAAAAAAAGAAACTTTACCTTTTTGTCTACTCAGGCTTTATCATCTTCTCTTCAAAGGCAGCTAACCAAATCTGCCCCTTACTAGCTGACCATCTTAGTATGCGAGGTATTGAATTAGAACACCTCGTAGCTAGATCAGTGCTGACAGTAGAGCATTACTCATAAAGGCATACTTGCAATGCTAGTGAGCATCCCCGTATGAGATAAGAATGTACATACAAATTTAGTTTGTGCCTAACAGATTCCATCATCTGGGTAAAAGATTTAATACCCTATGGATATGACTCATACTGCCCAGATTCTACCAAATAGAGCCTAAAGTGATCTACAAAAGAAACATGATATTTGTCCGAAGGACAAATGAAAAATTCTAAAAGATAAAGGATGCACAACTTTACCGCATCCTTATCGTTTACCCATGATCTAGTGGTTACTATCTGTTTCAAATAAGACTTCTCTACTCTTAGTTTGTTAGGAAAATAACTACTCATTAATTTGCTAACATAAGTGGGAGTATAACCAAAATTAGTAACCTGGGTAACACATCTTAGACCAGTAATTAATGCAAACTCACTTAATCCAAAATTTAATGTTTCACCCTTTAACTGTACAGAAAAATATGATGCATTGGATTTGGTCAATTCATACTTCATTAGAAAATGAATGACTTGGTTTTGCATGCATATGGTGGGAAGAGACAGTAAGTATCCAAAACGCGTCTTTTTGAAAAGCTTCAACCCATTTGAGGATAAAAGCTCTTTAATCTTGCTAGGATCACACAAAGTGTGGAATCTAAGCACCCCATAATCAACATTATGTGGGGCAAAAAAGTGTCCATTCTGCACAAATAATAAATTATTTCACATTAATAAAATGCATAAAAAGGATACATTCATCTAAATTTTATCTACAACATAACTATAAATGATTACATAATATCTTCAATTTAAAGCATTTTCTACAAAAAGACAGCAACAAAAGATAACTACAATTCTGCTTCAAATAGTACAAGTTACCTAACAATATAACTAAAAAAAACTACAAAATATCTACAACTATAAAGGCAGAACATCACAACTACAAATAATCTTCAAAATTAAGACAATTGCTCCACACTTGTCTAAAATACGTATAACACAGATTTTACTATCATAAACCAAACTAAAAAATTAAAAATGAAACTAATAAATGTTTACCTTCACCAATGATTGGTTGCGAACAATTTTAGGGTGCTTTTTTTGAATGTTTCTTCATTTTTGGATTTTTTTGAACCAGGATACACCTTTGCTTTCTTTCCTGTTCGAAGATTAGGGATCTCTTCTACAAAGTTGTCATCTACCAAAAGCTCTTTTCCTTTTCGTTTGACTTGTTTGCCTGGTGCAGAAGTTTCTCTAGCATCTACATCATGTTTTTGTTTGGTTCTCATCTCGGCTCTGATTTGTCGGGGAGAGGAACTATGAGTAGTCTCTGCAATTGCATGTGGAGATTTGCCTTGCTTTTTGGGTAATTTTGGTGATAAAACACCCAAATCAAATGAGGGTATATCAGCTACTGCTGATTTTTTAGGACTTGGTTTCAAAACTTTGTTGTTCTTCATTGATGAACTTCAACTGGAGTAAAATGGGAAACCAATTTTGTTGAAGGGTTTCTTCAATTTTCTGTGAATTTAGAGGGGAAATTTGGTTTCAGAAGATGGAAAATGGTAAAAAGAACGTGGGTATGGGTAAAACGTGGGTGGAGCTGAGGAGTTAAGAGAGAGAAACGTGGGATGAGTGGGGATACTGGGATATACAGATTCCTTTAATTAAGGAGTAAAAAATGTACAATTAATTATACCCTTAATTAATTATGGTATAGAATTGATAATTTGGTATACTAAGTATAATTAAGTCAAACCTTATACATTGAGGGTGATAAGATTTCCTATGTGGCATAGAAATGTAAAAATTCCTTTATTTATCTTTTGAATCATAGTAGCGACAAGATAAGCTTGAACATCACGATTGGTCTACTAAGGAGAAGGAGCAAAGCTTTTTTGCTTTTAGTATATTAGCATTTTTGACCAAAAAAAATATATTAGTATTAATTTATGTAAGATGTGATACTAGTAATTTTTTTCTATTTTCTTTTTTCTTGTCATACATTAAGAAAGAGAACTTTACTTGGGTATTTTTGTTAGCAAACTGTATTTGTAAAATAATTTTGGAGAAAATAAAATGATATAAACAGACCTATAAACGAAACAAAAGTTAATTCGAGCCCACTAAATTCACAGTGTTTTCTTAAGAAATTTAATTCCCTCCTAGTACCCAAGGTTATGGATTATTTCCTCCCAGGATAGAACGAATTACACACTGGTGTAGTGGTACTTCAAACCCTAGTGTTTCAGTGAACACAAAGTTCGGTAGCAAATCACACTTACTGTTGCTTTCTTTGAAGTTAAAACAATGCAGAAGAAGGAGGAGAAACTCAGAAAATCGTATGGAAAATCTGAGAGAATGGACTTGTATTTATAGCCAATGTTAGGCTGAAATCTGAAGAGGTGCAACTCTTCAGAATAGCTGTTTATGCAAAACGGCCACATCATAAATGCTATAACATAAATGGTTATTTACTCAATAATAAATAGGGAAAATTGAAGAGGGTAGTTAATTTTATGTTACCAAAACAGAAAACGGACAAATGAAAACTGTTGGATTTTAATATTAATATTCTTGAATTTAATATCAATATTTTATTATTAAAACGGGTATTTAATAATATTTCTGTTAATATTTACTATTAACAATCAAATTTGGTCCAAAAAATTAATCAATCAATCGATCATTTGACCGAATCCAAATACGAATCCGAAGCCGAGCCAAGCGAGCGAGCGACGATGACGGCACGATGCTTGCCTTCTTCTCAACTCTTTAAGAGCTAGAAGAGGAGGAATTGCTTATATACCCATTTAAAACCTTTTCCTCTTCCAATATGGGACAATGTTCCTTCATCAAGGAGGGAATCTCAAATGAAACTAAAATATTTCATTTTCCCTCCATTTCCCATTCACCCTCTTTTAAGCATTAATATATTTAAAAACCCAACAATCCCCCACATAAATGAGTGTCACACCTCCTTTTTCCGCGCCCGGGGGGGGGGGGCGCAGGGGAGTTTTTTTCCAATTAAAGGACAATCGAAACGGGATTCGTTTAATTATTTCAGAGTCGCCACTTGGGAGATTTAGGGTGTCCCAAGTCACCAATTTTAATCCCGAATCGAGGAAAATAATGACTCTATATTACAGTCTGCGTACCAGAAATCTAGATAAGGAATTCTGTTAACCCGGGAGAAGGTGTTAGGCATTCCCGAGTTCCGTGGTTTTAGCACGGTCGCTCAACTGTTATATTTGGCTTATTTATCTGATTTTTAATACAATATGAACTTATGTGCAAATTTATCTTTTAACCGCTTTATTATTATTGTTTTTACAAGAATGTGAACATCGCTTAAAATATATCTTTGGACTGTGTCACATGAAATGCACCCACGATCCAAAACATATTTTATCTGATGTTTTAGGATTTGGATTTGGGTCGCATGAAATGCACACCCGAGTTTAAGAAAATTAAATTATTAAAGACGCGCCTAAAGCAACTAGCGCATTATTATTTTGCGGAGGCCAGGAAATTCGCTAAACAACCCTCCTGAATTCTAAATATTTAATATATACATTTAGAGGGCTTCGCAATCTGTACGTTTTTATTTGGCGAAGCTAGTCTCGTTTCCTATTTATTTATTTTATTTTTTTTCTTTTTTCTTTTTTAGAAAAAAAAAGGGCAAGACTAAAATAACTACGTTTCTTTTTTGCTACTTCACAAGCTCATGGGTTATAAATTGAACTCATTTGATGAAGCGTGTATTTTTCTGCGGAATTAAAATTGCTACGAAAATTTTAACATTACTACCACATGTATAAACAACTATTAAGACAAACTAAGTAATTAACCCCTTTCAGAATAGGAAATCCGATATTCAACAAATCCAATACACAAACAATACATAGGAAATCCATATCATTTCATTCCATTTAAGCAAATATAACAAGTTTGGAAATGTGTATGCACCTGTTTGAAGCAAGAACAACAACCAACTGGACCGACAACTGTCGGACACCTCTCCAATAACGGAACGACGGAACCTCGACGTCAAGCTCAACGTACCGGACCTCGACGAACCAAAGACGACCTCGATGAAATAGAAAGCTTGGACCGAAACTGTTGCTACTGCTGGGTTTTGCGACGCAGTAGGCTAGCTCGAGGACATGCCACAGAAAGGGGTCGTTTGGATGCGAGTAAGGAGCTGGGTTGGGTGGTTGTCGACCGGAAAATGATGATGAGGGGGCTGGTGTCGTCGGGGCAAGCCTTCGACAGTAGGGTCGAGAGGCGGAGAGGGAGCTGGGGCGACAATGGTTTTTGGTTACGATGGGGGAGGAGAAATGGTCATGGGGGCTGGTTGGAAGCTGGTGGCGACGGTGGACAGCAGGAGGCGGAAACAGTGGTGGGTCTCGACGGGGCTCCGGTGGTTCCGGCAGCTGGGGCGACGAACAGGCTTGTTTGGTGTTGGTGTTTGGAATAGGGTTTTCGACTGGTTTGGTTGATGAAGGAGGTGGTTTCGCTGAGTTTGATGCTGGTTTTGGGACTGGTTTCGTCGACTGTGAGGCTGTGACGGGACTGGTGCGTGGTGTTGAGTGCTTGGTCGACGGAGGGCTGGAGGTTGACGATGGTGGTTATGGCGTCGGGTGGTTATGGGTGCTTGGTCGACGGAGGGCTGGAGGTTGACGATGGTGGTTATGGCGTCGGGTGGTGTGGTGGTGTTTGGACGATGGGAGGAGCTGGGCTGGTGGTTTTTGACGTTAGGGCTTCTTCTTCTTGTTGTTGAAGAAGAAGACGATGAACCAGTAGTGTTTTTCAAAAATCCAAAAATCCCCCTTTCCTGTTGGCTTTCGTCCGTGTTTTGTATTGGAATGCCCATGAAAATGAGCCCCACGCGTGGTGGGGTTCGAGGCATATGTCCCCCACGCGTAGTGGGGTTCCCCACGTGTCCTGGACACGGTTTATTATGGGCTAGGTCCGAAAATTAGGCCTAAAACCGGGTAGTTTGAACCCGAATATTATTCTTTTGCCCGGACCCGAGAAATAGGAACACGTTGCTTAACTAGTCCTATGTAAGCAAAATAACTACCAAAAATAAGACTAGTATTTAAACAAAACTATATATTTTTAAATATTTTTCAAGATTTTAAAATAGCTACAAAAATATTAATAAAACTATTTTTTTGTAATTTTCGTAAATATTAAGATAAAATATGAAGTACTATTTTTGTATTTTTTCAAAGTTAAAACGACTATAAAATATTAATAAACCATTTTTTTGTCATTTTCGTTTTTTTAATAAAGACAAAAATATGAAATAATATTTTTTGTATTAAAATGACTTCAAAACATTAATAGAATTATATATATATTTTTTGTTAATTTTCGAATTTATATAAAGTACCAAAATAAAGTGCAATTTTTTTTTTCAAGTTTATGAGGGATACATAAACTAAAATTTATATATATACTTTTTTTGTAATTTTTCTTTTTGCAACGAAATAAAGTAAAAATAGTTAAAATAGCTATACTAGACCCAATTTCACATATTCACACTAAAAATGTGAAAATTCTCGGGGAGGGTCAAAAATCACGTGCTTACAGCTGCCCCTCTTTGACTGGAAACACGAAGAGTTTTCCGACAAAGAACGACTAGCCGTGTTTTTGACCCGACCATTACTTGGACGGACTACACTTCAGGAAAGGGAGGGAATGTGACCGAGCCCTGGTATCTGAGCTGCCTACATATCCTTGGTTATACAGGAATCAGGCCACATGTAGTTCGGGTATGAGAGAGATGGTAGAGGGTACCGAGGTGGAGAGCCGATCGAGGTGCCGTTCCGTTGAGGTTCCGGTCCGCGGTCCTGTCATTACAACAAAAATGAAAACTGAAAAAGACTAACTAAGCCTATCAGCTACTAGTTACAAGGATTCCTATCTCTTAAGTCTTCTGAAACTTGGTCTTGAGTCTTGAATGGTGCTTCATACAGACTTTGGATTTGAACCTTGATACTTGCTAGTTGTAGGCGCTAGTTCTTGAGCAGATCACATCTGTTCTCCACTTCCGTGCTTTGGATTCATTCATTTTTCTTTTTCTTTTTCTTTTTTCTCTTTTTTTTTTTTTTTGTGACTAGCTTTTGTTGACCCTCTCAGACTGTTGACTCGCATTCTTGGGGCGAGCTTCTTGTTGCTTCTATCTTGGATTGAGTGCTGGGGATTTTTGTTGTGGCTTTCTGCCTTCCAATGGGTTACGGCCTGACTTTGAATTATCCCGCTGTTCTACAGGCGGACCCCTAACTTCTTCAATCTTTGACATATAACAATCTTCTGCTCTACAGGCAGGCCCCTGACAATCAAAACAAACAAAACAAACAAAATTTCCTAACCCAGTTTGCACTGGGAAGGTTTGTGAGTCGTTAGCAAAATCGTAGCCCACTGATACTACTGATGCAGTGCTGAGAGTGAACTAAACACTAGATTAGGATGTATTCCCTTGTTATACAGGTGGGCGCCTAACTTCAATGCTTGAAATGTAAGGACTGAAATGTATTCCTCTCGTTATACAGGTGGGCGCCTGGCTTTAGGAAAATGACTCCTTTTTTTTCAAACCTTTTTCCTTTTTTTTTTCTTTTCTTCTTTTCCCTTTTTTTTTTTGGTATCTTAGGAGAAAGATTCATCAGACTAAGATTTTGCTCCTAGGAGAAGGTTCATCAGACTAGGTCATTTTTTTTTGTTTTTGGTTATCTTAGGAGAAAGATTCATCAGACTAAGATTTTGATCCTAGGAGAAGGTTCGTCAGACTAGGTCTCTATCTTAGGAGAAAAATTCATCGGACTAAGATCTTGATCCTAGGAGAAAATTCATCAGACTAGGTCATTTTTTGTTTGTTATCTTAGGAGAAAGATTCATCAGACTAAGATTTTGATCCTAGGAGAAGGTTCGTCAGACTAGGTCTCTATCTTAGGAGAAAAATTCATCGGACTAAGATTTTGATCCTAGGAGAAAATTCATCGGACTAGGTCATTTTTTGCTTTTGGTATCTTAGGAGAAAGATTCATCAGACTAAGATTTTGATCCTAGGAGAAGGTTCGTCAGACTAGGTCTCTATCTTAGGAGAAAAATTCATCGGACTAAGATTTTGATCCTAGGAGAAAATTCATCAGACTAGGTCATTTTTTGTTTGTTATCTTAGGAGAAAGATTCATCAGACTAAGATTTTGATCCTAGGAGAAGGTTCGTCAGACTAGGTCTCTATCTTAGGAGAAAAATTCATCGGACTAAGATTTTGATCCTAGGAGAAAGTTCATCGGACTAGGTCATTTTTTGTTTTTGGTATCTTAGGAGAAAGATTCATCAGACTAAGATTTTGATCCTAGGAGAAGGTTCGTCAGACTAGGTCTCTATCTTAGGAGAAAAATTCGTCAGACTAAGATTTTGATCCTAGGAGAAGGTTCATCAGACTAGGTCATTTTTGTTTTCTTGGCATCTTAGGAGAAAATGCATCTCCTATGGGTAAAACTTAACTTTGAGGAAGTGCGTCTCCTGTGGGTACAATAAACTTAGGAAGTGCGTCTCCTATTGGTAGAACTGAACTTAGGAGGAAATGCATCTCCTATGGGTGAAACTGAAACAAACCTAGGAGGAAATGCGTCTCCTATGGGTGAAACTGAAACAAACCTAGGAGGAAATGCATCTCCTATGGGTGAAACTGAAACAAACCTAGGAGGAAATGCGTCTCCTATGGGTGAAACTGAAACAAACCTAGGAGGAAATGCATCTCCTATGGGTAAAACTAAACAAACCTAGGAGGAAATGCATCTCCTATGGGTAAAGACGTGGAATGTATTCCCTTATTATACAGGTGGGCGCCTAATGGTAAAGACACAAAATGTATTCCCTTGTTATACAGGTGGGTGCCTAGAATATGAAATGCACAGACAAAAGTATTCCTCTCGTTATTCAGGTGGGCGCCTGTTTAAACTAAGACATAAAAGTATTCCTCTCGTTATACAGGTGGGCGCCTGGTTTTAAAACTTGAAATAAAAAGACTGAAACCAACATATCCTATTTGAGGGCGGATGAACCCAACAGATCCTATTTGAGGGCGGATGAACCCGACATATCCTATTTGAGGGCGGATGAACCCGACAGATCCTATTTGAGGGCGGATTAACCCAACAGATCCTATTTGAGGGCGGATGAACCCGACATATCCTATTTGAGGGCGGATGAACCCGACAGATCCTATTTGAGGGCGGATTAACCCAACAGATCCTATTTGAGGGCGGATGAACCCAACATATCCTATTTGAGGGCGGATGAACCCGACAGATCCTATTTGAGGGCGGATTAACCCAAAATATCTTTAAGACTTGAAAATGTCTTACCTCGAATACTTGCTGGGGGTTGGGATGAATTTTCCTTTTCTACCTTCCCCATTTTTATTATTATTCTTTTTTTCCTTTTTTTTTGTTTTTGCATAGCTTCTTCCTTCAAAGACTACCTCCCTTGATTTACTTACCTGTTGGGGGGTAAAATGTTATCAGCTGGGGGTACCTGACTTCCAGAAAATTTTCTAAATGGAAGGAAAATTTTCTGCCCCAGTTTGATAATATCCCTTGTGGCATGCGTTTCTGCATCAATGCCATTTCCTTTACCTGTTTCAAATCAAACAAAATTGTTAGTTTAAAACATGGTGGTTGGTCGTGATACTCCTACTGGGATGACTTTTCCCTTTTTCCCTTCTTTGCTTTGTGTTGCACAACTTGTTGGGGACGATTTTATTTGCTGGGTACAATCCCTTTCTGCTGGGGATATCCCTCTTCTTTTGTGGCATAGCTCGGAAACTGGCATTTCCCCAACCTTTTAGTCTAGTATGGATTTCGCCAAATCATGCTCACTGCTTTCCTCGCTTTGTTCATGGGCCTTGGCTTTGAGGTTTATAACCTTGGGTTTGACAAGTATATCTCTCTTGACGCCCGTCAATCCTTTTGTCAATTCCCTTTGCTGGGGATATCTTTTTTGACACTGGCCTCGCGCTTGTTCCTCGCTGACTATACCATTTGGATATACTAGTCAGATCTCATCTTGGAAAGCTGATGGCATATTTTGAAGTCATTTCATACTTGTTCTGACCGGACAGACTCTATTGGGGAAATTTTTTATGAAAGGAGAAAGATAACAGAAACAAAATAAAAGACAAAGGAAACGATGACTCTTTTACAAAAGAAACTATAAATAAAACCCTATCAAATGCAGATACTGACTCTAATGGCCATGACATGCGTATGTGGCCTATCCTTTTACCGTCAATCATCTTTCAAGATCTTCAATTGGCGATTCCCCATCTGATTCTCAATCTTATTCGACTTGTAGTGCCCGGAGGGTTTTCACTATCAAGTCTCTCTCATTTTTGGGTTCTTCTCTCAGCTTTCATCGCCTTATGGTGCCTGTGAAGGTTTTCACCAATAAGACTCTCTCGTTTTATATCTCTCTCCAGCTGGGGGATTTGGAGTGTTGCCGGTATGACTCTTTCTGTTGGAGATTAGAGTCCTTTCTGCTGTGGAACAGAATGTTATGTTCGCCGGTAAGACTCTTCATTTGTCTGACTTGGCATCTTTTGGAGACTGATCAGAAGGTCTTTCTTTGGACCGTAATGTGGGTTTTGGATAGGCTAGAAAGAAAGGGTATAAAAGGCTCAAAAAATACATTAATTTTGGGTTATTAGTTACAACTTTCGGAATTAGATTTATTTACAACAAACGCAACTTTTGCCCCAGTTTCTTGCTTGGGGATATTTTAATTGATTTTTTTTCATTTTTCAAAACTATGACCGAGCCGTGAAGCGCCTACGTATCCTCTTTGAGGAATCAGGTCAAACGTAGTTCCCAATTCCTCTTTTCATTTGATTTTCTTTTTTTTCTTTGTTATCAATTTCTTTTCTTTTCTTTTTCTCTTTTTTTTCTCTCTTTTTTTCGTTTTGTTGTTTTCTTTCTTTCTCTTTTTTTCGTTGTTACTGATTCCGAACGAGGGGTATGAAAGAAAAATAAATAAGGCTCCAAAGGGGTAACGAAGGATAAAGTGTTTGGGTAGCAGAACAAAATGCCTTCGTCATTCCAGTCTTCAAAATATGCCAAATGCAAACAACACGATTTAAATTTGTAGTCTCTTCTGATGGTGCTGGACTTTGACAATTATATTCAACATTTGCTTTTTTATTGGTCCTTTTCTAAATCACCGTTGGGCGATACTCTCATTATCATGAACGCCCCTCATGCCAATTTGGCGAATCTTGCTTTTAACGGTTTTTTTTCATATTTTACTTGCCCCAGTTCCATATGACTCGAGCTTTGAATAATCTCAACCGTCCTTATTTCCTTTAAATGGTCTGATCACCTTTCCGGGGTTTTATGATTAACTTTTAAGATTAGGCCCAAATTGGGTGCGCATGTCATGTCCCTAGAATCGGCATCGAACAAGAAATGGTAAAAGGACTAAACAAAAAGATGACTGGAAATAATAAAAGACCGGACTTTGTATTAGACTACCGGTGAAATGGTTCAAATAACAAAACAAACAAAATAATCCAGAACAAAATCCTAAAAACAAACTGGACAAGACAACATCCGACTCATAACCCTAATAATCCGAACAACAGAAATGACAACAAAATGAGCCACCACAAGCTTCTCTCTTGCTGACTAAGGAACAAAACGTCCTCCCACTTTATCAAAATTGGCATTTTAGCCACTGAGCTTTGCATCAATACTGCCGAGACCATTACCAGCTTCAACCTCATCAACCTCCGTCGGCAAATTCTCGAGGAGGTTCGAGTGCTCCATGTCACTGTTATTAATCGCAACCCGCCCTTCTCGGATCATTTTCTCTACTTCCTTTCTCCAGCTATGACAGCTCTCAATGTTGTGCCCTACGACATTGGAGTGGTAGGCGCATCGTGCTGCCGGATCAAAGCTCCTTGCAAGCGGATTTATAGTACATGCGGGGAGTGGCTCAATCGAACCAGCATGCCTTAGCCTTTCAAACAGACTGGCATAAGATACCCCGATGGGGGTGAGAGCCTTTCCTCGTTTCAGCAACCTCTTCATTCTTGCATGTTGACAGGGCCGGAAACCTGATCCAGGTGGCTTTTGGTAGGCTTGTGTAGGTGGGTAAGCATTTTGTGGAGTCGGGTGCCTAGAAAGTGAAGTATGGCGGGGAAAGAAGTGGTGTTGGGGAGTGGAGAAGCATTGAGGAGTGATGGAGCTACTCGGGTAGCTGGGAAAACTGTCATAAGCGGGTCGGGATGGTGAGTATGGGGGATCTTCCGCTATGGTGTTGGGTGCTTGGGAAGCGACAGAGTTCAAGAAGCTTGGCGGTGGAGGGGGCGGTGCTTTTCCAGTTATCCACGCCTGATACATGTCTGCCACATGTTGTCTCAGCATTTTTACTTCTTCCACCAACCCGTTGTTCCGTTTGACCAATTGTTGTCGGTCATCAGTACCGACCCACTCGGTTCTGCGGTTCTGATCCATTGTCTTTTGACTTTGCTTTGCAGGGAGGAGTTACCACAACCAACCACTCTCTATATATGGACACATCAAAGGGAAGTCATCACGTTAGTGTTAGGGCATTGGACAGACAATCATATATCAATAATGTACCCAAGCAGTTAGGCAATTGTGCCCCCGGAAAATCTTCCACACTCTCTTTTATTTATTTATTATTATATATATTTTTTATTTTTTATTTTAGTGGTGGTCGAATCTTATGGAGATTGCCTACGTATCACGTCCCTGCGTGAATCAGACCTTGCGTAGTTCGGACCAATAAAAGATAAACAACACTAAACACACATTTTTTTTAAAAATTTAAAACAAACTGGGTTTCAAGGATTTAAAGATTACCCACAAGCTTGAAAATTAAACAACCCGCATGTTCTAATCAAAAGATTGGTAGACTTAAAAACAAAATTCCAGCTCCCTTTCTCTGTTCGACAAATGCAACCAAATGGTTATTTTTTGCAAATGTGGCCCCTTCCAATTTTCACATGAATTTTGAGGCCGGGGAGGATTATTTCGACACTTTACAAACTTGTCCATTCTTTTACGAAAATAACCTTTCGACAACTGACATATACTCTAAGGCTATTTCGGCAAGAACGGTTTAAGACGCAGCCGAAGCTGGCTCGGCTTATTATGACAAAATTCAAACGGTATTCACCTGACCGCTGACTCTTTGTTTTTTTTTTCTTTTCAAATTGCAATAAAAACTTGGTGTTGCAAACACGGCCCTTCAGCGCCTCGGGGACGAAGATTTTTAAGGCTGTGTGGGTCCATATCTCAAAATGACCCAAAGGTGGCTGTTTACGCAAAGTCAGCCTTCCGGCGTCCCTTTCGGGAACATTCGGCTATTTATGATAAAACAGCGTCACCTGACTTTCTTTATGACAAAATTAAATTTTTTGATTTTTAGCTATTTTAGCAAAAGGTGGGGTTGGACCCGATGAGGGTTGCCTACGTATCTCACATCCGGTGAGAATCAAACCCGCGTAGTTCGGGCAGATCATGAATAAGAAAATGAACTAACACATTCTTTTTTTTTAATTGAGATTTGTGAAAGAACTGCTTCAAAATAAGAAAGGAAGTATTATTATTTTTTTGATTGATTTTCTTTTTGAAAGAAACACTTCTAAGATATATTTTGAATTTTCATTTGCTCTTTTTTTTTCTTTATTCTAAAGAAGAAGAAGAAAATATTTTTCGGAATTTTGCTTTTAATAAAAGGAATGCTTCTCAAAATGTTTTTTTTTGGATTTTGAATTTTCTTTTCAATTTTGAAAAAGAATCAAAATATTTTCGGATTTTTTTTTATTATATATCCATGTTTTTTTTAAACAATTGGAAAGAATTTCTAAAGAAATCAATAATGGAAAGTATTTTTGGATTATTATAATTTCAGCATTTTCCTAAACAAATAAATAAACATATTTTAAAAAACAAGACCCTTTTTTACTTTTTTTTTTATGGCAAGACAAATTATTTCTTGAAAAACAAAACAAAACAATGATGATTTTTTCTACTTTTCCTTTGTTGTTAATAAAACTAACTAATAAGATATATATTTTCTTATTTTCTCAAAAATTCGGCAGAGTTTCGACACTACTTGGACATTTGTTTTTTTTTTCACATTTATAAACTGTTATTTTTTCCTCTTTTCCACTATTTATAACTTGTGGATGATGATGAAAACATACAAAATCTTTTTTTTTTTGAATTTTTCAACGTTTTTTTTTATATATATATATATACATACATATATATTTTATTTTTTTATATTTATTATATTTTCAAAAATGTGGCATGGGGGACATAGGGAATTTCAAGATTTCTTGGGTTCCGCAAATATTCCCCATGTGCTTTTCCCAAAAATGAAGCATGGGGGACATAGGGAATTCCAAGACTTCTTGGATTCCACAAATGTTCCCCATGTGCTTTTCCCAAAAATGAAGCATGGGGGACATGTGGAATAACAAGGCTTCTTGAATTCCACAATGCTCCCCATGTGCTTATTTAACATGCTTATCAAAAATAGTGCAACTTCCTTATTTAAAGTGATTAGCATGATAAGGAGTGTCATTTGTCCGCAAATATTATTGGTCTGCCAAATGACCCATTCACCCTTGAATAAATACAACATGTAGCACATAGGATGCCAAAGATGGTCTATTATTTTTCAGGTTGCTTGTCCTAGACGGACTCAACCCCTGTGTTGAGTCCCCTAAGTCAAATGCACATGATGCAAATAAACGTTCCTACTAGGGATCCGGCATGAAGCTGAGTTATTCTAAGTTGATAACCTGGGTATTTGTTCTAGACCTGGCTTACCCGAGCGGACAACTCGAGCCAAGGATGGGAGCTGTGTACCGGTAACCAAAAGGCCATCCGATTTTGCAACTCCTCCGAATCCTCGTTCTATTTTGGCATATGACACTAACAGAAAGAAGCCACGACCAGCGTGCACTCCTCAAGAGAGAGAAGAGAGGGGTTTCGGCACAGTTTATATATACAGTCCAAATAATATCAAAGCAGTAAAAGCAGCATTTAGCACATTAGGCTCAAACACGTAAAAAACCAGATAATAAATAAAGCCAAATAATAACAATTATTTCAAGCTCGAATTCTTAACCCTGAACCAGTGGTTCTGGGTTATAGTCCCCAGCAGAGTCGCCAGAGCTGTCACACCTCCTTTTTCCGCGCCCGGGGGGGGGGGGGCGCAGGGGAGTTTTTTTCCAATTAAAGGACAATCGAAACGGGATTCGTTTAATTATTTCAGAGTCGCCACTTGGGAGATTTAGGGTGTCCCAAGTCACCAATTTTAATCCCGAATCGAGGAAAATAATGACTCTATATTACAGTCTGCGTACCAGAAATCTAGATAAGGAATTCTGTTAACCCGGGAGAAGGTGTTAGGCATTCCCGAGTTCCGTGGTTTTAGCACGGTCGCTCAACTGTTATATTTGGCTTATTTATCTGATTTTTAATACAATATGAACTTATGTGCAAATTTATCTTTTAACCGCTTTATTATTATTGTTTTTACAAGAATGTGAACATCGCTTAAAATATATCTTTGGACTGTGTCACATGAAATGCACCCACGATCCGAAACATATTTTATTTGATGTTTTAGGATTTGGATTTGGGTCGCATGAAATGCACACCCGAGTTTAAGAAAATTAAATTATTAAAGACGCGCCTAAAGCAACTAGCGCATTATTATTTTGCGGAGGCCGTGAAATTCGCTAAACAACCCTCCTGAATTCTAAGTAATTTAAACAAGTATTTACTGAGGGCCCCACAATTTGTGTTTTTATTTGGCGAAGCTAGTCTCGTTTCCTATTTATTTATTTTATTTTTTTTCTTTTTTTTTCTTTTAGAAAAAAAAAGGGCAAGACTAAAATAACTACGTTTCTTTTTTGCTACTTCACAAGCTCATGGGTTATAAATTGAACTCATTTGATGAAGCGTGTATTTTTCTGCGGAATTAAAATTGCTACGAAAATTTTAACATTACTACCACATGTATAAACAACTATTAAGACAAACTAAGTAATTAACCCCTTTCAGAATAGGAAATCCGATATTCAACAAATCCAATACACAAACAATACATAGGAAATCCATATCATTTCATTCCATTTAAGCAAATATAACAAGTTTGGAAATGTGTATGCACCTGTTTGAAGCAAGAACAACAACCAACTGGACCGACAACTGTCGGACACCTCTCCAATAACGGAATGACGGAACCTCGATGTCAAGCTCAACGTACCGGACCTCGACGAACCAAAGACGACCTCGATGAAATAGAAAGTTTGGACCGAAACTGTTGCTACTGCTGGGTTTTGTGACGCAGTAGGCTAGCTCGAGGACATGCCACAAAAAGGGGTCGTTTGGATGCGAGTAAGGAGCTGGGTTGGGTGGTTGTCGACCGGAAAATGATGATGAGGGGGCTGGTGTCGTCGGGGCAAGCCTTCGACAGTAGGGTCGAGAGGCGGAGAGGGAGCTGGGGCGACAATGGTTTTTGGTTACGATGGGGGAGGAGAAATGGTCATGGGGGCTGGTTGGAAGCTGGTGGCGACGGTGGACAGCAGGAGCCGGAAATAGTGGTGGGTCTCGACGGGGCTCCGGTGGTTCCGGCAGCTGGGGCGACGAACAGGCTTGTTTGGTGTTGGTGTTTGGAATAGGGTTTTCGACTGGTTTGGTTGATGAAGGAGGTGGTTTCGCTGAGTTTGATGCTGGTTTTGGGACTGGTTTCGTCGACTGTGAGGCTGTGACGGGACTGGTGCGTGGTGTTGAGTGCTTGGTCGACGGAGGGCTGGAGGTTGACGATGGTGGTCATGGCGTCGGGTGGTTATGGGTGCTTGGTCGACGGAGGGCTGGAGGTTGACGATTGTGGTTATGGCGTCGGGTGGTGTGGTGGTGTTTGGACGATGGGAGGAGCTGGGCTGGTGGTTTTTGATGTTAGGGCTTCTTCTTCTTCTTGTTGAAGAAGAAGACGATGAACCGTAGTTTTTTTTTTTCCAAATCCAAAAATCCCCCTTTCCTATTGGCTTTCGTCCGTGTTTTGTATTGGAATGCCCATGAAAATGAGCCCCACGCGTGGTGGGGTTCGAGGCATATGTCCCCCACGCGTGGTGGGGTTCCCCACGTGTCCTGGACACGGTTTATTATGGGCTAGGTCCGAAAATTAGGCCTAAAACCGGGTAGTTTGAACCCGAATATTATTCTTTTGCCCGGACCCGAGAAATAGGAACACGTTGCTTAACTAGTCCTATGTAAGCAAAATAACTACCAAAAATAAGACTAGTATTTAAACAAAACTATATATTTTTAAATATTTTTCAAGATTTTAAAATAGCTACAAAAATATTAATAAAACTATTTTTTTGTAATTTTCGTAAATATTAAGATAAAATATGAAGTACTATTTTTGTATTTTTTCAAAGTTAAAACGACTATAAAATATTAATAAACCATTTTTTTGTAATTTTCGTTTTTTTAATAAAGACAAAAATATGAAATAATATTTTTTGTATTAAAATGACTTCAAAACATTAATAGAATTATATATATATTTTTTGTTAATTTTCGAATTTATATAAAGTACCAAAATAAAGTGCAATTTTTTTTTTCAAGTTTATGAGGGATACATAAACTAAAATTTATATATATACTTTTTTTGTAATTTTTCTTTTTGCAACGAAATAAAGTAAAAATAGTTAAAATAACTATACTAGACCCAATTTCACATATTCACACTAAAAATGTGAAAATTCTCGGGGAGGGTCAAAAATCACGTGCTTACAATGAGGAATGACTATATCACGGAAATATGCATAAAAAACTGTGTGATTCGCAAGCAAGGATTAATCACATCTGGATAAGTAGGTTTCCCATTGAACTTTTCGTAGTGAACTTATGTCGGTTATACTCGATCAATCGGTAGATTTGATATCTTTGAACCGTCGAACTTTGGTGTATACCTAGACAACCATAAGTCACACAACCAACCCTTAACCGTTTTTGGTTCTATTGTTATATTCATTTCAGCCATGAACACCGCCTGGTTTCATAAGTGCATAGAAAACTTGCCTTACAAAATTCTCCTTGAAGCGGCTAACATTTTACACTTACATAGGTGAAACCTAAACGTGTCATCCCGTAGATACACTATTTGATATATCCCATATAAAATTTAGAAATTATTAAAAAGCCTTAATGTTTTATCCTTGGTATTAAACATTGTCTAATCACAAGAATGGACCAAAAGTTTAGTTGACAATGTTGAACCGTCATTAATAATTTTGTTTGATCTTCTTGAACCTAGATCTTGGGATCTCCAGTATTCTAGGTAGAGTTACCATCACTATGACTTGTTCTCGGCCATAGTCCCATTTTCCTTGATGATTTCTCAATTAACTCTCTAGTTACGCCTTTTGTAAGTGGATCCGACACATTATCACATGACTTTACATAGTCAATCGTGATAATTCCTCTAGAGAGTAATTGCCTAACAGTTTTATGTCTTCGTCGTATATGACGAGATTTACCATTATACATAACGCTCTCAGCCCTTCCAATTACCGCTTGACTATCACAATATATGCATATTGGTGCCAACGGTTTGGGCCAAAATGGAATGTCTTCCAAGAAATTCCGGAGCCATTCAGCTTCTTCACCGGCTTTATCTAAGGCTATGAATTCAGTCTCCATTGTAGAGCGGGCAATACAAGTTTGTTTGGATAACTTCCAAGATACCGCTCCTCAACCAATAGTGAATACGTATCCACTTGTGGACTTAGAATCAGTTGTACCGGTGATCCAATTTGCATCACAATATCCCTCAATCACTACAAGATATTTACTGCAGTGCAAAGCAATGCCCTGGGTATATTCTAAATATCCCAAAACTCGTTTCATTGTCATCCAATGAGATTGACCTGGATTGTTCGTGTATCGACTCAATTTACTTATAGCACAAGCTATATCTGGTCATGTACAATTCATGATGTACATTAAGCATCCCAACACATGAGCATAATCCAATTGTGATATTCTTTGGCCTTTGTTATTTGCTAATACAAGATTCATGTCAATTGGAGTCTTTGCAACTTTAAACCCTAAGTGCTTGAATTTTTCAAGTATTGTCTTAATAGAATGAGATTGTGACAATGCCAGGCCTTGAGGAGTCTTATGGATCTTAATCTCCAGAATTAAATCAGCAACTCCCAAGTCCTTCATATCAAACTTGCTAGTTAGCATACGCTTAGTAGCATTTATATTGGCAATGTCATTACTCATTATCAACATATCATCCACATATAAAAAAACAATGACTATGTGATTTGGAATATTTTTAATGTACACACATTTATCACATTCATTTATCTTAAAACCATTTGACAATATTGTTTGGTCAAATTTCGCATGCCATTGTTTGGGTGCTTGTTTTAGTCCGTAAAGGGACTTAACAAGTCTATAGACCTTCTTTTCTTTACCTTGAACCACAAACCCTTCAGGTTCTTCTAAGTAGATTTCTTTCTCCAAATCTCCATTCAAGAAGGTCGCCTTAACATCCATTTGATGAATTTCAAGACCATACACTGCAGCTAATGCTACTAACATCCGTACGGACGTAATTCTTGTAATTGGAGAGTATGTATCAAAGTAGTCAATACCTTCTCATTGTCTATACCCTTTGACTACAAGTCTTGCCTTAAATTTATCAATAGTGCCATCATCTTTCATTTTCCTCTTAAAGATCCATTTAGAACCCAAAGGTTTATTTCTAGGAGGAAGATCAACCAATTCCCATGTATGGTTTTTCAATATAGATTCTATTTCACTATTGACTGCCTCTTTCCAAAACAATAATTCCGAAGAAGACATGGCTTCTTTAAATGTTCGAAGCTCATTTTCCAATAAGAAAGTCATAAAATCTGGTCCAAATGAAGTAGACGTTCTTTGCCGTTTACTACGTCTTAGATCCTCCTAATTAAATGCACTTTCTTTTATTTCTTTCCGAGGTCGTTTAGATCCTTCACCAATCGACTCACATTCCTTTTTATACGGATATATATTTTCAAGAACTCAACATTATTTGATTCTATAACTATATTATTATGAATGTCGGAATTTTCTTATTTATGAACCAGAAATCGATATGCTTTACTATTGGTCGAATATCCTATGAAAACACAATCAACGATTTTCGGTCCTATTTTTACCCTTTTGGGTTTAGGAACTTGTACTTTTTTCAAATACTTCCACACTTTAAAATAATTCAAGTTAGACTTCCTTCCTTTCCATTTTTTATATGGAATATATTGTGTTTTGCTATGGAGTACTCGATTTAGTATTCGGTTAGCCGTAAGAATGGCTTCCCCCCCCCCCAAGTTCTATGGTAAAACAGAACTTATCAACAATGTTGTTCATCATCTCCTTTAATGAACGATTCTTTCTTTCCGCAATCCCATTGAATTGGGGAGTGTAAGGGGCCGTTGTTTGATGAATAATTCCATATTCTAAACATATTTGTCCAAAAGGAGATTCATATTCACCACCCCTATCACTTATTATCATTTTGATTTTCTTGTTAAGTTGCGTTTCAACTTCATTTTTGTATTGCTTGAATGCGTCTATTGCTTTATCTTTACTATTAAGTAAGTAAACATAGCAATATCGATTACTATCGTCAATAAAAGTTATGAAATAGTTCTTTCCACCGCGAGATGGTATTGACTTCATGTCGCAAATATCTGTGTGAATTAAGTCTAAAAGATTTGAATTCCTTTCAACTGACCTATGAGGATTTAGCATACTTAGATTCCACACATATTTGACATTTTGATTTGTCGCATTCAAATTTAGGCAATACTCCAAGTTAATCATTTTTCGCAAGGTTTAATAATTGAACGTATATGCCATAATTCATTTGACTCAAGTAAGTAAGACGAAGCTGACATTTTATTATTATTCTCAACAACCATTACATTCAGCTTGAAAAGGACTCAGTAAGATAACATTTTCCTACAAACATTTTGTTCTTACTTATTACAACCTTATCGGAAATAAAAACACATTTAAAACCATTCTTAACAAGAATTCCAACAGAGACTAAATTCTTCCAAATCTCGGGAACATGAAGGACATTATTCAATGTCACCACCTTGCCAGAAGTTATCTTCAAAAAGATCTTCCCACATCCTTCAATCTTGGCGGTTGCAACATTTCCCATAGAAAGAGTCTCTTCGGGTCCAACAGGAGCATATGTTGCAAAGGCTTCCCTAACAGCATAAACATGGCTAGTGGCTCCAGAATCAATCCACCACTCCTTGGGATTTCCCACCAAGTTGCATTCAGAAAGCATATCACACAATTCATCAACATCTTCATGCTTTTCAACCATGTTTGCTTGACCCTTCTTTCTGTCTTTCTTCGGAGAACGATACTTCGTAGATTTGTGCCCAACTTTTCCATAGTTGTAGCAATTTCTGTTAAACTGCTTCTTGCTTGGGTTGCTTTTCAGTCTAGAAGTCTACTTCCTCTTTCTCTTATTTTGAGAAGTATCCTCAACAATGTTTGCTCCCATTATTGTTGAGTTTCCACGGCCTCTCTTTTCAGCAGCTTTGTTGTCCTCTTCGAATCTCAACCGAACAATGAGATCTTCAAGGGATATCTCCTTGCGTTTATGTTTCAAGTAGTTTTGAAGTTCTTCCACAAAGGAGACAACTTCTCAATCATCGCTGCTACTTGGAATGCTTCATTGATGACAAGACCTTCAATGAAAATTCTGTTAGTAAAAATACTAAGGTTACTACTTTCAACATCACTATTAATTTGATTTACACCTTCATCAAGGAGATCGTGATAATCACTTGCAAATCCTAGACTTGGGTAATAACAAACTTGCTATCTACCATTTTGTAGTACAAAAACTTGGCAGCAACGAATTTCTTCAACCCGGCATCTTCAGTTTTGTATTTCTTTTCAAGCGCAGTCCACAATTCTTTTGACGTCTCCACGCTACTGTAGACATTATACAAATCATCCTCCAGTCCGCTAAGAATATAATTCTTACACAGAAAATCAGAATGCTTCCACGCCTCAATCACGAGAAAGTGTTCATTCTCTGGAGTTCCATTGGGCAGAACAGGAACATCTTCCTTGATGAGCTTTTGCAGACTTAAAGTAGTCAAGTAGAAGAACATCTTCTGCTGTCACCGCTTGAAATCTAACCCGAAAAATTTTCCGGCTTTCTCCGCCGGTGCCAACGCCGGTGTTCGGCTTGTTAATGCATTGGCAGTCACCATTGGAACAGCCTGGTTCCCGTTATCATTAGTCATTTCTGTAAAAGAATGAAACAAGCAAACGTTAAAATCACGTAGATTTTAATCTCTAACGGAGTAAAAAACCACAAAGGTTTTAAACTTCAAAACAGTGAATATAACACAAATACAGAATGCAAATTAAATTCCTTAAGCTTGTTAGCGAACTGTATTTGTAAAATAATTCTAGATAAAATAAAATAACATAAATAGAAATATAAATGAAATAAAAGTTAATCCGAGCCACTGAATTTACAGTGTTTCCTTAAGGAATTTAATCCCCTCATAGTACCCAAAGTTATGGATTATTTCCTCCCAGGATAGAACGGATTATACATTGGTGTAGTGGTACTTCAAACCCCAGTGTTTTAGCAAACACAAAGTTCGGTAGCTAATCACACTTACTGTTGCTTTCTTTGAAGTTAAAACAATGCAGAAGAAGGAGGAGAAACTCAGAAAATCGTATGAAAAATCTGAGAGAATGGACTTGTATTTATAGCCAATGTTGGGCTGAAATCTGAAGAGGTACAACTCTTTAGAATAGCTGTTTATGCAAAACGGCCACAACATAAATACCATAACATAAATGACTATTTACTCAACAATAAAAAGGGGAAATAAAGAGGAAAAATTGAAGAGGGTAGTTAATTTTCTGTTTGGATTTAATATTAATATTTTGTTATTAAAACGGATATTTAGTAACATTTCTGTTAATATTTACTGTTAACAACCAAATTTGGTCCAAAAAATTAATCAATCAATCGTTTGACCGAAGTCGAAGCCAAAGCCGAGCGAGTGACGACGACGACAGCGCGAGGCTTGCCTTCTTCTCAATTCTTTAAGAGCTAGAAGAAGAGCAGTTGCTTATATATCCATTAAAAACCTCTTTCTCTTCCAATATGGGACAATGTTCCTTCATCAAGGAGGGAATCTCAAATGAAACTCAAATATTTTATTTTTTTCCCTCCATTTCCCATTCACCCTGTTTTAAGCATTAATATACTTAAAACCCCAACAATTTCTACCATTTTAATAAAGTTTGAGTAGCTTTGATTTCCGATATTTAAATTATTGTAGAGGATTCTCTCAATTTGACATTATTTTCTTAGCTATCTCAATTGAAGATTGTACCTAAACAATTTTACTTAATATATGCTGTGATGACCCAAAATATCATCTTTAAATTAAATAATCATCTCGGTGTTTAAAGACCTTGAAAAGCACTATCAATAATTCCTCAACTTGCGTGCACAGTCCGTATAATTTTTCAGAAGGTTTTTGTATGAAAATGGATTAAATTATGAATTGGAGCTTTAAAACTCAACTGAGTTGACTTCGGTCAACATTTTGAGCAAACGAACCCGGATCTAAGTTTTGACCATTACAGTAGTTCCGTATCGTGATTTGGGACTTGGTCATATGGACGAAATCGAATTCGGAGGTCCATAGATCAAATTATCGCCATTTAACGGAATCTAGAAATCTAAGGCTAAAGACTTCTTAAGTTTGAACGGAGATTTGACTTTTGAGCAAACGACCCCGGAATGGAATTTTGATGATTCCAATAGTTTTGTATGATGATTTTGGTCTTAGAAACATGTTCGTATTTGGATTTGGAAGTCCGTAGGACAATTCAGCACATTTTGGCGAAAGTTGGAAAATAGAAGATTTTTGGAAAAGTTTGACCGAGAGTTGACTTTTTGATATCGGGGTCGAAATCCGATTCTGAAAATTGGAACAACTTCATTATGTCATTTATGACTTGTGTGTAAAATTTGAAGTCATTCCAGATTGATTTGATATGTTTCGGCACAAAAATATAGAAGTTGGAAGATTTGAAAACTCATAATTCAATTCAATGCGCGATTCGTAATTTCGGTGTTGTTTGACGTGGTTTGAAGCCTTGATTAAGTTCGTATTGTATTTTGGTATATGGTGGTATAACTGGTTAAGGTCCCGAGGGCCTCGGGTGGATTTTGGAAGGTTAACGGAATGGAAATCGGACAAAAAGGGTTGCTGGAATTTCTGCTGCAGAAGCTGTCTTGGACAGCAACTGTGCAATCGTGGAGCCTATTTTGGAAGCTTATATCTCAAAATACATAAGGATCTGTAAATTTACAAAATATGAAAGTTGTATCACTTGCATCCTAGTTTCCGGAAAGCTAAACCATTAATTATTTGGATAGTTGTACAGAAAGTTATGATCGATTGAATAAGGATTGGTAAAGCTGTTTTGAAATTTTCCAGAAATGTTTGATGCGAGAAGGCTACTTTGGAAGCTTATATCTCGAAATCTATATAGAATCTGAAAATGCGCAAAACACGAAAGTTGAAGCCCTTGCATTCTAGTTTTCAGAACATTAAACCGTTTGACATTTGGACATTTGTACAGAACGTTATGATCAATTGAATAAGGGATGGTAAAGCTATTTCTAGTAGACTTTTAGTGACGAAAATGACTTTTAGTGACGGATGGCAGAAACATTTAACCACAAAAATCAATCACTTTGCCATTTCGTTTTGGAATTTTTGGAGCTCGGTTCTTGGGCGATTTTCACGTGAAAACATTGGGGTAAGTGTTCCTTATCCTATATTGATTATATTTCATGATTCCATATGCATTTACATCATGAATCCATGAATTTATGGAAGAAAAATCAGATTTTTAGCCAAATTTTCCAAAAATGAAAATTAAGATTTGAAAGCCAATCCGATATCGGAATTTAGTAATTTTGGTATGGTTGGACTCGTGGCTGAATGGGTTGTCGGATTTTGTGAGTTTCGTCGGATTCCGAGACGTGGGCCCCACGGGCGAATTTTAGTGCAATTTCGGATTTTTAATGGAAAATGTAGAATTTCATATGAAGTTAATTCCTATAATTTTCATTGATTGAATCGAATTGTTTATGACTAGATTTGAGAATTTCGGGCACGAATTCACGAGACAAAGACTTGTTGGAATTTTGAATTGGTTGCAAAGCGAGGTAAGTGTTTGGTCTAACCTTAGCTTGAGGGATTAGGAGTTGTGTCTTATTTGCTACATGTTAATTGTGGAGTACGACATATAGGCATGGTGACGAGTATCTATACGTTGGTGATAAGCATGTCCGTGAGTCTTGTATTATAATTGTTATGACTCCGTTGTGGTTTATTACGCTTCATATGTTATTATCACCATTGTTCCCTTGCCGGGATGTTTATTTGATATTATTGTTCCCTTGTCGGGATGTTTGTTTTGACAGTATTGTTCCCTTACCGGGATGTTGTTGAAATATCATTATTTCCTTGTCGGGAAGTTGTTATATTGCTCTTGTTCCCTTGCAGGGATTCCTTGTGATTATTGTAGGCTTGTAACTGGGAGCGGGTGGTACGCCTACCACAAGATATAATGAAATGGGAGCAGGTGGTATGCCTACCACAAGATATAATGAAATGGGAGCGGTTGGTACGCCTACCACAAGATATAATGAAATGGGAGCGGGTGGTACGCCTACCACAAAATATAATGAAATGGGAGCGGGTGGTACGCCTACCACAAGATATAATGAAATGGGAGCGGGTGGTACGCCTACCACGAGATACATGAAATGGGAGCGGGTGGCACGCCTGCCACGAGATACATGAAATGGGATCGGGTTGCACGCCTGCAACAAGATGTGAAAAGAAAGTGAAATATGTCTTTGTTTTCCTTATTCTTGTTAGTGGTTGGATTTTGATTCCTTTATAATTCTCTTGATATTCTGTTTTTACTTTTTTTTATATATGTTCAATACTCCAAATTTCAACAATTGTTACATTTTTAACTCAATTGATTTCTCAACTAAATTTTTCTTAAACCGTTTGAGGTTGTACTTTACTTAAAAAAGGAATTTTTACTATGTTTTGATTTATTGATTTCTCGTATTAAAGGTAATGATTCATTCGATATTGTACTTTAATTGAAAAGGGTATGTTCTTTATCAAATGATTTCTAAAAATAATTTCATCTTTTCTTGTTGATTTCCTAATTGGGTTGGAAGCTGTACTCTACTTTATATTAAGTGAATGAGGCGTCACAAGGTGACCTTTACTCAAAAGAATTATATTCGAAAGATGCTTATTTGAAAGATATTTATTTAAAGGAAATATATTCGAAATATATTCATTGAAAAGCATATTATCTTAGAGATTATTACTTGAAGGATTTATAGGCGAAAAATTTATATTTGAAGGACTTTATAAATTGATTGCACTTGTATCTATTATTTGTTGAGAAACATTTATGATGTTCTTGTTGCCTGCTATTTATATCACTGATTGATCATTGTTGCCATCATTGTTATCCGCTTCCTATTATTTTTGTACGCTATATTGCACAGGTTTATTTGGTAGTCTGGTCCTAGCCTCGTCACTACTTCACCAAGGTTAGGCTAGGCACTTACTAGCACATGGGGTCGGTTGTGCTGATATTACACTCTGCACTGTGTGCAGATACTGATACCGGAGTGCTTGGACCGCAGTGAGGGTGTTGTCTTCAGCCCACACAGGCGACACGAGGTAGTCCTGCAGACGTATGCGGGCCTTGGCGTCACCTCCTATCTCTTCCTTTATCCTGTTTCCTTTACTCACTTCAGAAACAATGTTTATTTTATCTTTCAGACTTTGTATGCAGTATTCGTAGACCGTCTGCGAAGCTGTGACACCAAATTCTGGGTAGAGTTGTATTTAGACTTCCGCAGTTTTGTATTAAGATAAATTGTCAGATTTTGTCTTCCGCTTAATTATTTTCGCTATTTGCATGATATCTACTCATCACTGATAATGGTTTAAAACTGGAAAAGGTTAAGTAATTAGGATAATTTGGCTTGTCTAGCTTTCACCAGTAGGCGCCATCACTGCTCTCGAGACGGTGAAATCCGGGTCATGACATATGCCTATTAAGCTTACACCAAAAATGGATAAAAAAATAGCTCATTCAAATGTGAGTACTACTTAAATTATTCTTTTTATAGTTTTTGCCAATTGTTAGGCCATCTCCAACCTTACCCCCATTCCCCATAATGGGGATAATTTTTGAGGTAATTTAACTCCAACTCTCCCTCACTTTTGTCCCCAAAATGGGGGATGAATAGTGTTGCCTCAAATATGAGGGTACACTGTTCATATCCTCTATTACTATTCATCACTTTTTTATTTTTTTATTATTTAATCTTTTAATTTATTTCTTTATATATACCTAATTATGTTTATGTAATGTCTTATAATATTAATTTTACATCTTAACTTTGGTGTATAATTTTGATAAATTAATTTTCGTGCACTAATTATGTTTATGTAATGTAATATGTATATAATTAATCTTGTATCGCAATGATTTCACTTTTATTTGAATTATTAGTTAATCTATAATAATTGCTTACAAATTATATTATTTAAAATTTTATGGAATTGTTTTAATAGAAATTAAAAAATAAAATTGAATGAAAGATAATAATAGAATATAGAAGAGATAGAAGAATATAAAAAGTTTGGGGAAAAAAATTGGGGAATGGTTGGAGTAAGTTGTCCCCAATCCCCATTTTGGGGATCAAAAATGGGGAGAAATTCAAAAATAGCCAGATTTATAACTGGTCGTTCAAAAATAGCTCAGTTTCAAAAGTAATCGAAATTTAGCCATTTTTCATGTAAAGATAAATCTGAGCGAAAACACTGTTCAAAACCCGGAAAATACGCCAGTATATTATATTGGAGTTCCAGCATAAGTATGCTTGAACTCCAGCATATTATACTGGAGTTCCAGGATAAGTATGCTGGAACTCCAGTATAATATGATGGAGTTCCAGCATAAGTACACTAGAACTCCAACATAATATACTGGAGTTCCAGCAAGTATAATTGTCCAGTATAATATACTGGAGTTTGGAGCACCGGTGCTCCAGTCTCCAGTATATTATACTGGAGTCAGCAAAGTATACCGGTCCAGCATAATATGTTGGAGTTCATATACAGGTGCACCGAACTCCAGTATATTATACTGGACCGGTCTTTGTTGCAACAAAATAGTGGCTATTTTTTATTGACTTCGTAAACGATGACTATTTTTGAATGACCAGTCCGAAAACTGGTTATACCGTTGGAGATGCCTTTATATCTAACAATTAGAGTTTTTAAATAAATAAAAAACCAAATTTAAAATATATATATTTAAGAGACTATTTTAAATTTATAATAACCAAACATAAGGGATCAGTTTTATCATTTTCTCTTTAGCTTTTCCATGGAAGCTCCCAATTAGGGGTGAACATCGGTCGGTTCGGTTCGGCTATGAATATTATCGGTTTTGCCTATCGGTTATTGGTTTACAAATATCATAACCCGATAACTAAACCGACAAGATATTAGTTATCGGTTATCGGTTAATCGGTTATCGATCATTATCGGTCCGGTTATCAGTTTACCCGATAAGACAAAAAAACTAAAACAGTTTCAATGTATAAAACAGTTTCGGTGTAAAACTTTTTTGCTAAAACAGTTTTATAAGATTTGCAATGTATAAAATAGTTGCGGTAAAATAAGTGTTCTTAAGATCTTCTTTGTTCAAACGACTAGCAGTAACTCTTTGTATATTGATATCTACTTTTTTACTCTAGTACAGAATTATGTATATAGATTATAAAATTTATTAGTTATGAAATAATTATTTTATAACAACTGACATAAGATAACTTTTTGTAACAGCTCAACAATTAAAGCACATGACAAATCTCACTTTAGTTTTCAAACAAACTAAGAAAAATCCAGAGGCAGAATGTTTTCAAACAAACTAAGAAAAAAATGAAGATGAAACAACCAAAAACTTACACGAAGAATCAAAATGAAGCTGAAGAATGCGGCTGAGAAATGCGACTGAAGAGTGAAGTGAAGATGCGACTGAAGAATCTGATGGATCTGAGAAATGAAGTGAAGATGTGACTGAAGAGTGAAAGAAAGAAGCTGAGAAATGCGATTGATGCCGGCCTGAGTCTTGACGGGCTGACTGGTGAGGGCGTGAGGCGGAGAAACTAAGAAAGAATTAGGGAAATCAAAGAGTGAACTATGAATTATGAAACCTAGTATGTATATACTTAAGGGTAAACTAGTAAATTAGTTAATCCTTATTGGGTTATCGGTTTTACCCAATAACAAAATTATCAAACCGAGTCCAAACCGATAACCCAATAAAATTTTTTTAACTCGTTACCGAACCGTTAACCCAATAATCCAATACCGATAACCCAATAAAATAATTAACGATTCGGGTTATCGGTTTTACCTGATATATGCCCCCTACTCCTAATGACCAAAAGGTCAAAATAGTAGGGGTGTTCATGGTTTGGTTTGGATCGGTTTTTCCATAAAAAGAAACCAAACCAAGTAAGTCGGTTTTTCAAATATTAGAACCAAACCAAACCAATTAAGTCGGTTTTTTCTCGATATGGTTTATGTCGGGTTTTGTCGGTTTTTCGGTTTTTTCGGTTATTTGTTGATTTTTCTTAAATATAAGACATACACTATCAAACACATATTTCGGCGACTACATTTTCAACGTAACACTATCAAATCAATTGCCCTTTGAGAAATCTATTATTTACTAAAATATATTGATGATAATTGAATCAAATAGTGATAAATAATTTAAGGACTCAATTAAAAAATATATTTTTTAACATGAAATGGATTCTTACACTTAACAAAAGAAAACTACCAATCAAACTAGAATATAAAGGTAAAGAACGGTACTAAAAGTGCAAATGATTAATATTAACCATAATTTTTTTTGAAATTTTGTATATAAATATACATATATATAGGTGTAATAATAAATTTGAAATAGCTACTCATATAGTCGGTTTGATTCGGCTTTTTTCGGTTATTTTTTGATTAAAACCAAAACCAAACCAAATTTGATCGGTTTTTAAAATTTAAAGTCAAAACCAAATCAAACCAAAAAATATTGATTTTTTTTATCGATTTGGTTTGATTTTAAGTTTGGTTCGGTTTTACGAATTTATATGAACACCCCTACAAAATAGGCACAAAACACTCTTTCGCTTAATCCGAGTGAATCTCGACGCCCACAAATTCTCAAACTCTAAAATACACAGCAAAATAGAAAAAGAGAAAGCAGAGAAGAAGAAGAAGAAAAACTATTAAGACTTGTTCCAACCGTCCATTCCTTCAACCAAAAGCTCCCAAAACTCCCCCAAAAAGTCAAAATCTTCACCTTTTTCAAAGTTATGCACTCCACTATATATATAGTCCTTTAAACAATTAACAGCCAGAATTGATTAACAACACAAAGAAAAGGGTCACAAAAAATCCAATAGCAAAAAATGATCTAAAAATTGCACCTATAACCCTATAAAGGAGTGATTTTTAGATTGGTATTTTCAAGAAATGATCAACACGGCGGGTAGTAATAATATGATGTCTCCTTCTTCAGCATCAGCGAACAACAGCGTACAATCTCCTGGTTTAAAGACTTATTTCAAAACCCCAGAAGGAAAATACAAACTTCAGTATGAAAAAACTTACCCTGCTGGTCTTCTTCATTTTTCACATGGCAAGACTGTAACTCAGGTAAAACCCATTAATTCTTTACACTTTCTAGGGTTCTTACTTTTTTTTTTTTAATTTTAAAATAGTCGTGTTTTATATGATGCTCAAGATTAGATTTTGAGATTGACCCTTCTTTTAAAATTGGTTTTTTGAGTGGAATCTGGAATGTGTTTGGCTAATATGGTTAATTTTATGATTTTTGGGTTTAATACGTTCTCATTCTGCCAAAAAGTTACTTTTTTGTGCCTATATTGTTGTTTTTGGAGTTAATTGAGGACTTGTGAGCAAATTGTTTTCACAGTTTATGCTATTTTAAAATAGTAGTGTCTTATGTGATGCTCAAGATTAGATTTTGAGATTGACCCTCTTTGTAAATTGATCTTTTGAGTGGAATCTGGAATGGGTTTGGCTAATGTGGTTTATTTTATGTTTTTTTTTTGGGTTTAGTATGTTATCATTCTACCAAGATAGGAACTCAGGTAAAGCATTAAACTTTATACTATCTAGGGTTCTTCGCTTTTTAATTTAATTTTGTCCAATTATGTTACTTTAAAATAGTAGTGGTTTATATAATGCTCAAGATTAGATTTTGAGATTGACCCTTTTTGTAAAATTGGTTTTTTGAGTGGAATCTGGAATGGGTTTGGATAACATGATTCATTTTAAAGATTTTGGGGTTTAATAAGTCATCATTATGTGAAAAGTTAATTTTTTTGTGCTACCTTGTTGTTTTTTGGAGTTAATTGGGAACTTGTGAGCCTTGGCGTAACCGGTAAAGTAAATGCCGTAAGACTGCGTACAATAGACCCTTGTGGTCCGGTCCTTGCGGGAGCTTAGTGCACCGGGCTGTCCTTTTTTAATTGGGAACTTGTGAGCAAATTATTGTCTCAGTTTATGCCGTTATTAAATATTTGTTTGCGCTCCAGTTTGACAACCCACTGTAGAGATCATTTGAGGTTTTTGGTTTCGATGCTTACGCTTATTTCAGGCCACGTGCCTCCAATTTCAAACATTTTGGGTCCAGTTTATTTCGAGCTTGTTTGCTTGAAGAGTTTTCTTCAATAAATGGCTGAAGGAAACTTGTTTAGCTAATGAAATTTATCAGCAGAGTTGCTGTTCTTTACACTCTGATACCAGCTAGATAAGCCTTAATTACTAGATAATGCTTAGTCATCCTTTTTTACATTGTCAAAATAAAACAAATATTAGTCCAGCATTTGAAGTCTTGAAATGATTTTGATTTTCAGGTAACCGTAGCTCATCTCAAAGATAAGCCCATGCAGTCACAGCCTCAGTCGACATCAAGTTTTGGAGTCAGCAGTGGTGTTAGGTCGGCAGCAGCGAGACTCTTAGGTGGTGGAAATGGTAGTAAGTCACATAGTTTTGTCGGAGGAAATGGTGGAAGTAAGTCTGTCAGTGGCATGAGTGGTAGAGCTGGATCATTTGGGGTGACAAGTTCAAATAACAATGTCAGTGTTCCCAATTTTGATGGCAAAGGGACTTATTTGGTATTCAATGTTGGTGACACGATTTTTATTAGTGATTTGAATTCCCGAGATAAGGTATGGTTGTCAGCTATATTTATTCTCTAAGGTGGAAAGAAATGAATATATGAATCTGAGAGGTTCATTGTGAAATATAGGATCCTATAAAGTCAATACACTTTAGTAACTCAAATCCCGTTTGCCATGCATTTGATCCGGATGCAAAGGATGGACATGATTTGCTCATTGGGTTGAGTTCGGGAGACGGTAAACTTCTCCATACATGATGTATAATTGCAATCTTCCACTCCACCCTTTACCTACGATGTCTGCCTTGCAGTTTATTCGGTATCTCTACGACAGCAATTGCAAGATGTTGGGAAGAAGCTTGTTGGGGCACAGCATTACAACAAGGATGGTTCTGTTAATAACAGGCAGGGCTCTCAACTCAACTTTTCTTTTGTTATTCTTATAAATATTATTTGGGAATTGTAATGCTTTTCCTTATTTTATCTTGTCTTTTTTGGAATAATGTTAATGGTCTGCGCTTGAATCCTATTTTTGAGTTATTGTTAAATAGATGAATAGTCATAGTTGTGTCATGTATGCTTTTATAGCTAGTATAACTGCATGTTTTCTAGCATTTTCTTTGAGTACTATTAGAGTGGCAAGTTTTTCCTACTAATAACGCTTGAATCTTAAATTCTTAGTTGCTTATTTTTTTGGTTGGTTGTAAATGGAAGCCTTCTTTGGTTATTTGCGCAATCTTTACTTGCTTATAGTATACATTTAATTGGATGGTGAATGCAGTTGAGGTGGCTATTTCCCACTTTTATTTAGGTCAGTCATTACTCATTAGATACTAATCATTATTCTTGGAATATAATCCAGAGAATGCATTGCCTTTTGGATTACATTTAACAACCCCATTCATGATTAAACTTCTCTGAAGAACTCCATGCCATGTTTGAGAAAACTTTATGTCAAGTTTCATAAATAATATTTCTAAGAAGTAATAGTCAGTAACCTGAGAAGCGAATTCCACTGTCTGATAAATGTATCGCAATCTAAAGTTCTCTTATGGATATCCAAAATTTTTTGACCTCTCTGCTGTACCCTCTTCTGTGGTGCGTGCCAAGGGAAAAGAAAGAGATCTAGGAGAGTTTTTGTAGTATGAAAATGAAAACAATCAATCAATTAACTACACCTCATTCCAAACTAGCTGAGGAATATGAGGATGAAAAGACAACTATATTAGAATTTTCAGTTTTTTGAAATCTCGCAAAGGTTAACAACTTGAAGCTCCCCTGGCAGCCCAAATACAAATGGAGTCCTGATATTAGCGTCATGAACAGTATGGCTGTTATACTTTGGAACATTATCTCCTTCCATTCCTCCCACCCACTTCCTAAATAGTCATAGTGCTTCCTGCATCGTAGGATGTTTCAAAAGACAATTAACTTATGGGTTTTGTATCGCCATGAGCATCCTTTGACATCAGTTTAATATTTTCCTTTGTTTCGATAGTCAATCTGTCAATGTACTATTATTTCATGGGTGCCTATAATCATGGAGCAGATTTAATATTTTACTTTGCCTTTCAACAGTCGATGTACTAGTATCGCATGGGTGCCTAACAGTGATGGGGCTTTCATTGTTGCTCATGCGGATGGAAATTTTTACGTCTATGATAAGGTAAGTGTTGAAACTGATGGGGAGTGCTGCCAATTTCCTGGCCCTTTTCAATGATCCTTAGATTCCCGACTTTTCTTAGATATATGTGCAATTATGTTTTCTTACTACAGAGCAAAGATGGTTCTGCCGATCCTTCATTTCCAGTCATCAAAGATCAAACTCATTTTTCAGTTGCCCATGCACGTTATAGTAAGGTATTTTGCTTGTGTATATAGTTCCTTTCCTCAGCATTTGATGTTGTGTCCGTGTTTATCTGTACTGAGTGAATCAACCGTTTGCAAATTTCTTGGTTCATATATTCCTGCTTTTCTAATAAGAAGAACATTCTAACATTTCTAGAATAGCTATCAGAAAGCACAAGCATGTTCCTTCTGTCAGATAAAGAAGGTGGAGTAAAGGCAAATATTCAGTGAACTGCTTGTCTGTTGTCAGTACGTTGAAGCTATTATAGAAAATCAACTATAAGTATAACATAAAGTGTTTGGACAAAAGAATAGAAGAAAACTAGAATTAAGAATAGGAAATGAACATCATGTCAGTCAAATTCAAAAAGTGATTTAAAATTTTCGATTTAGGCGCTATACAAGTTAAAGTTTTTATACTAATTCTTTAACTTCTTATTCCTAATCATTATTCTTAAGTGTGTCCCACATTGGTTACGAGAATGTCTTATTGTCTCTTTTTATGGTGTTAGACAATCCTCACCCCGTGATAGCTTTTGGGCTGGAGTTAAGCCCAAGGTCTATTATTTAAATGTTTGATTAGAGCCAAACCTATCTCTGTTCTTGGTATGCCCAATGTTAGGGCCTCCCATATTACATAGTCCATGCTTAAGATGTCTAGCCCTGGGCGTGCGGGGAAATTGGAGGTTAAAGTTCCACATGGTTGAGGGAATGACATATAGTCTCATTATATGGTGTTGGGCGGTCCTTATCTCATGAGCTAGCTGTTGAGGTTGAGCTGACCCCAAGTTCATTTTCCTGATCAACTATAAATTTCATTCATAATGTTTTGTCAACAATTAGTATATCTCTTTGCTAAATATATTTAGTGTCTCGTTTTTTGCTCTTAAACATCAAGGTCCTAGTGATGAGGCATATGTCTTAGTGTCTTGGTGGTTTTACTAACACACCACCTAAGCAAGACTTCACCTAGATTCAGGAGTTAAACATGCTTTAAATGAGCCAAATGTGCCTTTAACTACACTGCTAGATGGTTGAGATTGTGGTGTATTTCTTTGAAATCCAGCATATTCTAATAAAGTTAATATTGCCAGACTGTGCAATGAAGGAAAAAAGTTCTAATTTTTGCACTGCAGTCCTATGTTGTCTGAACTCTCCAAAAATGTCTCTGGGTGCGTCTCGGATCCTCCAAATATAGTGCTTCTTTGGAGGATCCGGGACGGGTGCAGCATCATTGTTGGAGAGACAGAGAGCCCGCACAACATAGCTGCAGTCTGCAGGTAATAGTTTTTAGCTTAATGATTTTACTGTTATTTGAGTGGATTTATAATCACTTTTTAGGTTATCATCTATTATGTAACGATTGCTTAGCATTTCCACAAAATTGCACACCAGCAAAATGTAACATATTAGATGATCTTGGCCCATGAACTTCATTACAAGCATTGCGTAAGGCCCATGCTCGATGCATATGAAAATTGTTAGGGATTAGGTTGTTTACTTGCTTCGTTAACAGAATTCTATATCCTTATGGTCTGATTTGTAAGCAAAGACATCTTTTTGTTTTTTTAGTTAGGAAAAAACAAAAAAAGAAATCATGTTTGAGACCTGCCCTGATTTCCAAGGACCATTAAGATAAACAGAAGAGATATTGTTCCATGTGTCTTAAGCGCACATTCTTATGTTGTTGGTTCCTATTTATTTGGTTTGGATTTTGTATCTCATTCACTTTGGAGGGAGATATTTGTATCATCTTCTTCAAGAAAAGAGATGAACAACCGCTATGCACCACAGGTTTAGACCCAATTAGTAAGTGGAATGTTTCGGTTGACTTTCCATAAACTTGGCCAATCACTATGGGCCCCATTTCCTAATTGGTGCTTCAGGTTCTCCTCTGTGAACAAGAAGAGTTAGTGTCCGTTACAACACCACCATGCTGTGGCTTTTGTTCCAAAAGTGCAGCGAAATTTTTTGCCTAGTTTCAAAGTGATTGTGGGCACAAACCAGAGGGCATTTTATGGTATTAAACTTTGTATAGCTAATGCACGTTTACTTGATTCCTTATATACCCGTATACGTTACGCCATGTATTGGAGCTGCTTAGTTACTTTTGTGCTTTTTGCATCTTCTTGATGCCATTAATGAATCTTCTTACTTCATAAAAAAATCCGTATATGCTACGTGGGAATTTATGTACTATTTTCGAGGAAGGATGCGGAATAATAATACGTGTATTAGCAATACATAGATAACAATACCTAAAGATGAAACCGCTCATAAAGAAGGCAATCCCCGCACAACAATGCCTGCATTATTGCTTACTGCATAACATTCCTGCATTACTATATGCTGTATAGCGATCTCGATATTATTATTCACCGCTAAACGGTCCCTGCGTAACTAGTCTGTGAACCAAACGATCCCTAAAGAATCAAGTTTTTGCTGTTCACTGAAAACATAAACATTGTTACAGTTTCATCTTTCCAAAAATAGGAATAGCTTTTTTTCCTTATATGTTAACAAGCACGTTCCATATCTATTCTATCTAGGAAAAAGAACATTTATTCTGCTTTTCTATACCAAAATTAAACAAATGTTTGAGTTAGTTTATTAGCCATTCGTTGTGTCATTTTATTTTATCTCCTAACTGATTGTGTTAAGACTGAAAAATGGTTGTCAAATTTCTTTCTTGCTGCCGTAGAGTATTTAACTGTTTTAAGTTCTACCTTTTACATGTTTCATTTGGCTTTTATATGCAGAATCCTATAGCTAGATGGCATATTTGCCAAGGGTCCATCAATAGCGTTGCTTTCTCGACTGATGGGGCGTATATTGCAACTGTAGGGAGGGATGGTATTTTCTTCATGAGATGACTTGTTGAGCTATTAATTCTTTTGTTGTGGTTGTTTACCCTTCTTATGAATGACATGTCAATCAGGCATTTATCTGAGTATGATTGACCTAATGCAGGTTATCTGCGTATATTTGATTACAAAAATGAACAGCTTATATATGGTGGAAAGAGCTATTATGGTGCTCTACTGTGTTGTGCTTGGAGGTATGAATTTATGGTTTTCTGTTCATGACATATTAGTAACTTGAAGTCATTTTTGCCTTGTAGCACAAATTTTGTCCCCCCTCTTTCCTTCCCCCACTCCCGCAGATGCCCACAAACAAACGAAGTATGTTGTTTTTAATGTTTTGGCTAGAGAATATCTATACTGAGAGTACATGAACCAACAGCATGGACGGAAAGTACATTTTAGCTGGTGGAGAAGATGACCTAGTTCAGGTTTGGAGCATGGACGAACGTAAAGTTGTTGCATGGGGTGAGGGGCATAGCTCGTGGGTGAGTTTTGAGCTGTTATTAACTCACCTTGATTTTTGTGTAGCATTCATGCCTTAATCTCTTTAACTTGTGTCTCGGCAGGTCAGTGGTGTGGCATTTGATTCACATTGGTCAGCACCAAATTCAGATGGCACAGATGAAAATGTTGTCTACCGTTTTGGTTCTGTTGGTCAGGTACAGTCCCCCCCCCCCCCCCCCACATACTATTGGCTGTATGTCTCTCTGTTTTACTTGGATCTTTTTTTGTAGGACACACAATTGCTCTTATGGGATCTGGAAATGGATGAAATTGTAGTACCAATGCGTCGTCCTCATGGTGGATCACCAACTTTCAGCACCGGGAGTCAGTCATCTCATTGGGATAGGGCTTGCCCTGTTGGTACTCTTCAACCTGCTCCAAGCATGCGAGATATTCCAAAGCTATCGCCCCTGGTCACTCATCGTGTTCACACCGAACCACTCTCTGGCTTGATATTCACTCAGGAATCAGTCCTTACTATCTGCCGCGAGGGGCATATAAAGGTTTGGGTGAGACCAGAGTTTGGTGAAACCCAAACAAGCAACTCGGAGTCTTTATTAAGTACAAGCTTGAAGGATAAGCCACCAATATCAGGAAAGGTTGTCAGTTCCAAGTTACAAGCAATGACCTAACAGTTATCAGATTGTGTTCGTTGTGGTTTGTGGGTGGGTGGGGGGTTGCAAAATGGAGGATTCAACTAAATGGGGCTCCTTTTTACAAATGTCAGAAGCCATTTATTGATCTTCAGATTTGTTTGCTCATCGTATTGCGTAAACTGCAGTGAGATTAACCAACTAATTGTATGGCGAACAGCGACCAAGATGAGAAGAGTGTCCAAGCAGCTTGTAAGTATGATAGGCAAAAATAATTGGGTTTGGTCTTTTAGAAATTTGTAATTCCTAGTTCCCATCCTCACACCTTTTGACCTTTTTCGTTTTCTCTTCAGCCAATTTTGATTAGAAACTGTTGGTTGATTGTTGATTTAAGTTGGGACTACCTCATGGTATGCCCTGCTCTACATTATGGACGCAGCTTTATCGGTTTTTTTAGAGCTCATTTTCATGGAATTTTTCTTATGCAAGTAGGTTAATAGGGCCTAAACTATGAATGGGATCAGGTACAAAGTTTCAAAATGTACCATACCTTTTGTTGATTGTTTAGATTTCTTTTTTTCCTTGAAGCAGAGCATGTATAAAAGTTAGCTTTTAGAGATTTTTGTCTTTATTGTATTGTCGTTTCCATGTTGTGCTCATACTATTTTCCAGCTCCGGTTTCTTAGTACCTTGCCATTGTTACTGGTTATTGATATTGCTTTATCCATCTATTTTTCTGGTTCTTAGGTCGCTGGTACTATCTTTCTAGCCCCGGTTAGTGTTCTATTGTCTCTTTTCATCTTCTTGAGTCAAGGGTTTATCGGAAATCACCTCTCTACCCCTTAGGGTAGGGGTAAGGTCTGCGTACATACTACCTTCCCCCGACTCCCACTTGTGAGATTATACTCGATTGTTGTTGTCGTCGTTGTATTGTCGTTTCCACTATAGATTGTGGATATATTAAGGGTGTCTAACGGGCGGGCCGGGTCGGGCTGGGTAGGGAAAAGCTGAAACCGTCCGGGTTTCGAACCGGGCCGGTTACGGGTTAGGGGTTACCGGGTTCGGGTTCATCCGGGTAAAAAATGAACCGTAAGGGTTACGAGTCCAAGGGGCCGGGCTGGGTTAGTGTTTTTTTTTGTTTGTATTTTGTATTTTGTATAACTATTGTAATTTATATTAATACAAAGTAAAATTATAAAGAATACAATGAAGATGGAAAAAAAATTGCACTTATAAATTGCAAGTGCTACATTTATTTCAAAATTCAAACTTACAAATTGAAAGGTTTACATTTAACAACAAGTAAATTAACGAAAAAAGAGTAAATTCAAAGGTTTTGCATTGCCTTAGACTCTAAAACCTTAAAAAAAAAAAAAAAATTGAAATCTAGCCTTTAAACCGGTGCGGTCCGGGCCGGTTAACCGGTTCTATAGGGATTTTGGTTGATCGGGTTTGACTGGTCCGGTTAACCAGATGAATTACAGTGAACGAACCAACCCCTAACCCAGTAACCTAGCCCACCCGCCCCCTAAGTACCGGGCCGGTCCCGGATCAATCCGGCCCGTTTGACACCTCTAGTCTGCAGTTTACAGAGGGTTGTTAAAACCGAGTTTTGTTCAGCAGCTTGAATCCTTGCGGCCTTGTAGAAAACCTGTTGGTTGACCGATGACTTATAGTACTTATACTGAAATACCTCATGGTAAGCAACATTATAGCAGCTTTATGCTGGGGATCTGTTTATTTAGAGCTCTTTGTCATTGAGGTTTGCTTATGCACTTAGGTTAATTGGTTCTTGAGCCGAGGGTCTTTCAGAAAATGCCTCTTTACCTCCATAAGATAGAGGTAAGGTCTGCATACATTTGGCTTTTTGTTGTTGTTGTGTAAATAGGCTAGTTGGGCCAAACTATTACTGGATACGCACAATGCAGTTCTTGGATCTGATTACGTCAAACTTCTTTTTAATGAGAAACTTTTATATCGACACGGTCCCATAAAGCTTGTACCCTTTAAGCTTTTAAAATCACAAGTTTAAATATTTTTCCGTACCGAATAAAACTATGTCATATTAATTGAAACGGAAAGAGTAACTATTTGCAACTTGTTTGGATGTTCGAGTTGGAGCTATGTTTTAATGGTCATCAAGATATTGAGCAGTGAAGGTGCCAACGTGGAAGAAGATGTACTCTCTGTCCTAAATTATTTATCGCATTTTTCTATTACACACCTTTAAGAAAACCTTAATTAGGAGAGATTTTTGACTATTTTATTATGTCTTAAAATATGATTTCTCTTCAATGAATATTTATTTTATTTATGTACTATCTCCATCTTCAACAACAATTACTACTAACGATAACATAAGAAAAAATAATTAATTATGTATTGAATTTTTTAAAATGATAAATAATTTGAGACATTAGTTTTTAAAAATCACGACTAATAATTTGAGGCAAAGAGAGTAGTGATTATTAATACCATAAACGGAAGGGACACGATGACAAACTAACACTAAAATTAAAAGCCACACTTATTTTATCACCAAACAATTTTGATTACATATGGAGATTGGAGAATTAACTATACGGCTCCAATTTATTTTCTTGGGCTAGTAATATACTTAAACACTAAATTTTCTTTCCTTTCCCCCCTAACCAACTCGGGGAATTTGTACAACAAAGTCCAACACATTAACAAAAAGACGAACTCGTTCACATCTAAAATCTTTTGTCACTGGAGAACCATTCAGTACACTTGGAACATTAGTTAGTTTTGAATTTTCCTTCTGAATTATTTCCCTTGCAAACTTAGCTGGTACACCAATAAGTTCTGGCCATGTCTCCTTTTTGTTTCCTATAATTTATACATATAATAAGAGAGAATATATAATGGAAAAAAGAATCGAAAAAATTATGAACAAAAGATTAGGTAATATATATAGGAATTAAGAAGTAGGAGATGAAGAGTAAAAACCAAACCTGGGCAACTGGACTGAGCCGTGAGAGGTTGAAAAACTGTTCATACAATAATTTACATTAATCTTTTTTGTTTGAATAATAAATAGAAATAAATGTGAAAAAAGTACTTAAAAATAAATATGGGAATTAATGAGAGAGGGAAATAAGGGCTAACGTGATGCAAGAAGCAAGAAAATAACCACGAGAGCTAACTTCACCATTGTCTTTAATTTTATCTAATTTTCCTTGGTTTTATGTGTCAAATTCATTTGGTTTTCTGGGGATATTTATAGGAGAGTTTGTGTCTATATTACATGGGATATTTGTTTGTTTAAGCAACCATAGTAAACTAATTTAATGTTGAAGATAAGCTTGATGAGTTGTCTATAAGACTATAACCAAGTCGGTGTATTACTTTCTTTGTATTTGTTGTTCTTGTTGTACGAATTCACTTAACAAAATGTATAATTGTTGAATGTTTACATAATGCCGTGTAGATTTTTTTTTAAAAAAGAAAAAGAAAAAAAGAAACGACATTGTATAAGCAAATTATATATATACATGATACTATCGTATGTCAAGATTTTTAATCATAAAAGTGTGCTTCTGTTAAGCCTAGACAAAGGCCTTTAATCCTTAGGGGTCGTTTGGTAGGATATATAAGAATAGTACTAAATAGTATATATTGGTAATGTTGAGATTAGTTATATTATGATTCGTCATGCTGAGATTATTTCTTATCGACTATTTGGTTTGTTGTATTAACGGTTTTGAAAAGGTAGTTCTATCTTTATACATGCTTATTTACGTACTAAAAGTTATGGTATTATATTGCTAATATCATGGTTTGCTATTTATAGAATAGCACTGAATAAGGTATATAACTACTAAACAAGGGACTAACAATATCAAAACTAATATATGTATAATTTTTCCTAATACATCCTACAAAACGACGTCGCCAAACTTGTGATTAGGGGTGTTCATAGTTCGGTTTGGATCGATTTTTTCCTAAAAAGAAACCAAACCAAGTAAGTCGGTTTTTCAAATATTAGAACCAAACAAAACCAATTAAGTCGGGTTTTTCTCGATTCGGTTTATGTCTGTTTTTTGATTTTTTGGTTATTTGTCGGTTTTTTCTTAAATATAAGACATACACTACCAAACACACATTTCGGCGACCACATTTTCAACGTAAAGTATCAAATCAATTGCCCTTTGAGAAATCTATTATTTACCAAGATATATTAATGATAATAGAATCAAATAGTGATGAATAATTTAAGGACTCAGTTAAAAATATATTATTTTTAACATGAAATAGATTCTTACACTTAACAAAAACAAACTACCAATTAAACTAGAATGTAAAGGTAAAGAATTATACTAAAAGTGCAAACGATTAATATTTACTATAAAATTTTTAAAACTTTGTATAAAAGTATACATATATATAGTATAATAATAAATTTAAAATAGCTACTCCTATATTCGATTTGGTTCGGTTTTTTTAATTAAAACCAAAACCAAACCAAATTTGATCGGTTTTTAAATTTCAAAACCAAAACCAAACCAGACCAAAAAGTATCAGTTTTTTTGATCGGTTTGGTTTGGTTCGAGTTTTCGGATTTTTATGAACACCCCTACTTGTGATATACACAAGGTCAACTCAAATGATAGAATCGAAAATTATAACTACATATATTCTTGATATGTAATAGTATAATATTACAATTATACAACTTAGAATCGGGACATCGGGTATGCCTTAATATATCTCTCCAAATTGTCAACTACTTATATTTGAATTTTCAATACGGGAAGATCCCAGGAAACAGAAATGATGCACGAAACCGAGAAATGGTCAATTTTTTCAAATAAAATACTAACAAAAGCATAAGATTGCGTATACCAAATAACCAAACTTGTACTATAATATATTAAAAAGAAAACTTGTACTACAATATTTCCACGATTAGGGCCACTATCTTATCTTTATATTTTGGTCGTTTGACTTTTATGCTGATATTCAAAGTTCAAACTTGAAAAACAAACAGAAAACGTGTCCTACGTCTTTTTCCAATTATTCCCCCTTCTAATAATCGCACAACTCCTTATATTATCTCAATAGCTGCCCACCAAATCGTTTAAACTAAATATAACCGGTGAATATATAATATTTGTATAATTCATGTATAATATGTGTATAATTAATGTATAATTTATATATACAGATTAAAAAATGTAAACAGTGAATCTGAATGACTATTTGGGTAAAAATTTCTTATCTTAACAATCTCTTGAGCATCGGATTATTTTATGGAATATCTAAGAAACCATGGTAAGAATCATGTTTTGATGTGATATATAGAGATCAAGGAACTCATTTTTAATTCACCTTAATGGTTTGGACTGAAGGAAATTCAATAATCTCCTTCCCCATACAAGGCTCTATCTATTTGAAATGTTTTTGGGTTAAAATATGTGAAAAATTAGTATTTATATTTTGCTGGTGTGGGGGCAGGGGTATAGTAGGGGTAGAGAAACTATAGCGATCAGCTATAATGTTCACAACTTTAGGCGAACGTACGCAATACTGAAGCTACACGGTCAAATCTTTCTATAACAGTGTCGTTTATTTCAGATATTTTTGGCTGTTATAACAAAGTGCTGTTATGGAAAATATATATTATAACATAACAGAAAAATCAGTTTCAAAGAAAAGTTGGCCATCATAATGAAGTTGTGTATCTATGTATTGGAGTATGGGGTACGTGAACCCATGCTCTTCTCTGTATATCATGTATAATAATTGTTGAAATGAACATTGTGGCAGCCATTAATGAGATAGAAGCTCGAGCAAGAAGAAGAAGAAGAAATTGACATCTAAGAGAGAAAGAGAGAGGCAGTCGAAGAGAGAGATATTTTGCAATTTTGATTTTTTGTTCTATGTGCAAATGTACAATACATATATACATACATACATACATATATATATATATATATATATATATATATATATATATATATTTCAATCTAAAACAATTCACTAACCGACCTTACTCCTATTGTGCTAACCGACTAACTAACCCCACTAACTAACATTTCTTCTAGAAGGGTACTATCATAATTACATGGTGTACAACTATGTATTTCAATACTCCCCCTCAAGTCGTGAATGAAAAATATTTTTCATTCCCAACTTGGATAAAAGAAACATGTACTGCTGATGCCTCAATGCTTTTGTCAGAACATCTTCAGGTTGACATTGAGTAGCAATATGAGATGTTCTAATGATACCTTACTGAATTTTTTCCCTAATAAAGTGACAATCTATCTCTCTATATTTTGTTCTCTCATGATACATGGGTTTGGCTGTAATTTGTAATGCAACCTTGTTGTCACAGTGCAACTCCATAGGCAACCTTAGATTCACTTGCAATTCCTTCAGCAGTCCCTTCAACCAAACTAGCTCGGCTACTGTACTTGCCATACTCATGTACTCTGCTTCTGCAGAGCTTCTTGAGATAGTGCTATGCTTATTAGCCTTCCAGGAAATGAGTGAATCTCCCAGCTTAATACAACACCCTATCATTTATTTTCTTGACACATGACATGAGGCCCAATCAGAATCACAAAATGCATTTACTTGTTCTTCACTTTTATTGGACATAAGTAATCCCAAACTTGGCTGCTTCTTAATGTACTTTACAACATGCAATGCTGCTTCATAGTGTGATTTTTTTTGGTGCATGCATAAACTCACTTAGGCATTGGAGTGCATATAAAATGTCTGGCCTGGTAATTGTGAGGTATAATAGCTTCCCTATTAGTCTCAGATAACTTTCCCTATCTACTAATGCCTCATCATGATTGCTTGTATTGGTCCAACTATCAAACTCCATACTTGTGAGTTTCAGATTCTGATCCATTGGTGTGTTTTTTGGTTTTGAGCCTGCTAAGCCTGTTTCTGAAATCATCTCAAGTGCATACTTCTTTTGTGACATCAGTATTCCTTCCTTTGATCTAGCAAATTCAATACCTAGGAAGTATCTTAGCTCTCTTAGGTCCTTTAGTTTGAAGTTCTGTTGAAGAGATGCTTTAGCTTGGTTGATTTCTGTTTCATCATTCCCTCTATCAGGATGTTTTCCACATATATAAGCAATAGAACAAACTTGTCTTTGACAGAATAGTCATGTTTGCTTTGTTGAAAACCAACAATTGTGAGGGCTTGTATGAGTTTAAGATTCCACTGTCTAAAAGCTTATTTCAACTAATAGAGGGATTTGAGTAGTCTGCACACTTTGGACTCCCCCTGGCTACCAAATCCCTGGGTAATGTCATGTAGACCTCCTCATCAAGATCCCCATTTAGGAATGCATTGTGCATATCCATTTGGAAGATGGGCCAATGCTTTAGTGCAACAGTAGCTACAACAGTCCTAACAGTAGTAAGCTTTGCTACAGGTGCAAATATATCATAGAAATTTAGGCCTTCCTGCTGTGTGTACCCTTTAGCAACTAGTCTTGCCTTAAATCTTTTCATTGATCCATCAGCATTGTACTTAATCTTATACACCCATTTGCATCTAATGGAAACTTTCCCAGCAGGTAGATTTACCACTTTCCAAGTATGGTTGTCCTCTAGAGCCTTAATCTCAAGCTTCATTGCTTGAACCCATCTATCATCTTTGGTCGCTTGAGAGAAAGTGGATGGTTCGGAATCAGTAGAGAAAGAGGTAAGAAAAGATTGATAGTGTAGAGGCAGGTGTGCATAGGAGACACAGTGATGAATAAGATAGTTGATGCAATTGGAGGTGGAAGGCAAGGGTGGATGGACATAGTCTGTTAACCAAATAGAAGGTTTGATAGTTCTTCCTGACTTTCTAATAGGGACTGGACTAGATTGAAGTGGAGATGGAGAAGCAGAAATAGAGTTAGAGGGAACAACATGAGCTGTAAGAGATTGTGATTAAGAAGAATCAACAGATTGATCATATGAAGAGGATATGGGAGATGTATCATAAATGGAAGCTTGTTAAGGTGAGTGGTCAGGTTGTTGAGATGAATGATCAGGTGGTTGATCAGGTAAGACAGTGTTAGGAAAGTCTGGATGGTGAGGAATTCAAATCTGGAGCTGTAAGGAACTGGCTTTTAGGAAGTTTGAAGGGAAATACATATTCTTGAAAGACAACATCTCTGCTGAGGAAAAATTTTCTATGACTCAATATCATATAGTCTAGCCTTTTTGTGTAGATGAGTACCCCATGAAGATTGCAGGAATGGACTTAGGGGTAAATTTATCATTTTGAAATTGGGCTTTATGACATAACAAAGGCATCCAAGGGTTCTCATAGGTAAAGCTTAGGTGGCTAACCATGAAATGCTTCATAAGGTGATTGACCTTTAATGTTGGACTAGGTAATCTATTTACGATGTATGTGGATGTTAGGATACAATCCCCCCAGAATCTTAATGGTATATGAGCTTGAAGCCTTAATACTCTTCTTATCTAAAAAATGTACTTGTGTTTTCTTTCCACCACCCCATTTTGTTGTGGGGTGTAAACAAAACTACTTTGGTGGACTACACCTTTGGATCTAAACATGATAGAACAAAGAGAATTAAAATATTCATGCCCATTATCAAATCTGAAAACTTTAACAAAAGCAGAATACTGATTGTGTATTAACTGCAGAAAGCCAAGCAATACAACATAGACATCACCTTTCAATCTTAATAGAAATGTCCGGGTCATTCTGAAGTAATCATCAACAAGAGTAAGGAAGTATTTAAAGCCATTGTAAGTGGATACCCTATATAGACCCCAAACATCCATATGAACAAGACTAAATGGAGAAGTTGCCATGGTTATACTACTAGGAAATGGTAATCTAACTTGTTTGGCTAATGGACATACATGAAAAGTATTATTGGTTGACTTAGACACATGATCTTTTATTGTTAGTTTTTTTTGTAGAACAGCAACTGGGGCGTGGCCTAGCCTTTGATGCCACAAACCATCAGAATATCTTTGAACTGAAGAAGACATACATTTTGAAGAGAGAGCAGCAACATGTGTGAATGGGTTGAGGATACACATGCCACCTCTGAGTCCACCAATCCCCTTTACCATGCCACTGAAAAGGTCCTAAAACAAGTAGAAATCATGATAGAAGTTAACTAAATATTGCAATTCTCTGGTGTACTTAGAAATAGATAGGAGATTATACTTAAGTCAAACACGTATAACACATTTTGTATAGTTTGTGTAGGAAGTATAGGGCAGGATCCAGTGTGAGTGATTTTGGTGTTATTTTCATTAGGTAATTGGACACAGTTGGGTTGGTTATTTGGTACAATCTTAGGATTTAACAACATGTTCAAAGATGAAGCCATGTGATTTGAAGCTCTAGAGTTAACAATTCAATAATTTTGAGTAGTATTAGATATACCTGTCATGTTTGCTATTTCAGTTGGCTCATTCTACTTACTCTATAATTTTAGAATCTGTTGATACTGCTCTAAGGTAAACACTGGTACTGTTGGTGATATTATATTTTTCAGGTTTTCAAATTGCGTCTCTCTTTTATCAGTCATGCTCGCATTATGAGCTGTAGGCGTTTGGTTCTGGTTCTCAAATCAACCTCTTCTTCTATTGTCAAACCTAGAATTGGAGGGGTATCCAATTAGCTTATAGCAATTTTCCTTCTTATAGCTCTTCATGTGACAATAGTCATAGTAAAGATTAGTGTTTCGCTTAGGTCTTATATTGGTTGCCTTAGCTGCAGCTAAGGCACTACTGACACCTTTTATAGGTCCACTCCCCAGAATACCACTCTGTAACATTGAAGTCCCAATCATCCTCTGGCTTTCTTCCTGTATGATCATAGAGTATGCTTGATCAGGTGTGAGAGTGGGACTCATCACTAAAATTTGGCTCTTTTGAGGTGCATATGTGTCATTTAAACCCATCAAAAATTTCATCAACTTCTGTTGGCGTAGGAAATCGACAAACAACCTAGATCTCACACAATCACAAACAGAAAATAGTGCAATTGACTCGAATTCAGCCCACAGATCATTCAACTTCGAGTAATATATCGACACATTGGAGATTTCCTGCGTTAGACTACTTATTTCTCTGTTCATATGATAGATTTTTGTTGCATTTACCTTATCAAAGCGCTTCTTGAAAGCTTCCCATACCTTTTGTGCATTGGAAGAATACACGATTCCTTTCCTTAACTCCTGCGCTACAGAGCTCATTATCCATGATTGGACAATGGCATTGCACCTTTCCCACTGGTGCAATCAAAGGCTATCAACCACATAAGTCTCTCTAGCACACGATCCATCTATAAATCCAATTTCGTTCTTCACAAGCAGCGACATCTTCATCGATCTACTCCATTGAGAGTAGTTTTCTGTTCCATTTAGCAATTGTGGCACTTGTGCCACACCTGGCGTATCAGAAGAATGCACATAGAGGGGATCATTGCAAACAAGTTGTTGAGAGCTTGCATGTGAGGCTTCTGTTGTATTTTGAGGTGTATCAATCACCATTTTTAGGTTTTAGTGAAAATTTGGTACAAAATTCAGCAGTGGAAGAAATTCAAATGAGAAATTGGGGGAACTGAATCAGATAAGAGAAATATCAGATCCGAGCTTCCTACGAGATTGCTGCCACCGATCGTTGTGAGCCTAGCTCTGATACCATGTTGAAATGAATATTGTGGAAGCCATTGATGAGATGGAATCTCGAGCAAGGAGAAGAGGAAGAAATTGACAGCTAAGAGAGAAAGAGAGAGGCAATCGCAGAGAAAGGTATTTTGCAATTTTATTTTTCTGTTCTATGTGCAAATGTACAATGCATGCACATATATATAATTTCAATCTAAAATAATCTACTAATTGACCTCACTCCTACTGTGCTAATCGACCAACTAACCCCACTAACTAGCATTTCTTCTACAAGGGTACTATCATAATTACATAGTGTACAACTATGTATTTGAACAACAATGTTATATTTCTTATATATATGTATATATATATGTATATATATGTATATATATATATATGTGTGTGTGTGTGCGCGCGTGCAATAATTATTTACATGTTAATTCACAAGTGAAGTTAATGGTTCAAATCTCGGTTTGTAGGCATTTATAGTGTCCCCTCTTGTGTTTTAATTATATATTCCTTTTATTTGGTTTGTTCAATCCAAATTCCCACATCTAGCACATTGAAATCCTTGATCTCTCTTTGTCATTGCAAAATTTTATCCTATTAAAACTAGGGATCTTTACGCAAACAGCCGGCCATATTTATTATTTACTTTTTCTAGCTATATATATTATTTATACATTAATTTTATACGATTACATATAGACACACACACAAAAACAGGTTAATTCTTCTTAAAACTAATAGCAGTGGATGATGCAACATGGTTTAATTATCCTAGCATTTTTTAAATGGAGAATAGGTATATATGTTAAAAGTTACCAATATTGCAAGAATTTTTTTTGTTTTAATCTACCTAAAGGTTGAACCCGCCAAATATAAATTTATATTCACCTTTTTGTAACAGTGCACCAATTTTCTTGAAATCCTAGATCCACTTCTGATAGAGGATGACTGTTATAGAGAAGTTTGACTGCATTAAAGACCCATTATAATTTGTCGTCAAGCTTAATTTTAACAATAAATTAATATAGTATGGTTGCATAGAGAACACGCATCTCTCAATTTAATAATTTAAATTATTATTATTGTTATTATTATTATTTGTTGCAATTTGACTTTGAAATTCGTATCTTATCACACGGCATAGGTTAGCGAAAGGAGTTGTCAGTTGTCACCCGTGTTATTTCTTCTTCTTACTTTAAAGTACTTAATTATTTCTAAAAAGATGAACATTAATATTTTTTTTTTTTAAAAAAAAGAAGGTAAATGATTTTGTAAAGCATTCAACAATAGTAAATACGTTCAAATCTAAGTTAGCTATAAACATACTCTCACAATTAAATCTTAATACTGACTAGTTAATTAGTATCATCCACAATGTTGCTTTTGATTGATATCTACATGAAAATGTTAAATCATTCAATTCCGAAACATAATTTAGTATAATAATACAAGAACAATCAATTGATGATGCTAAAAGTCAACAAAAATAAGAGCAAGTCATTTACAACTCATCAAGTTTATCTTTAAAATTAAATTAATGGTTGCTTCGAGGAAAAGTTCATGTAATTGAGGCAAAAACTCTACTATAAATATCCCTATAAATCCAAATGAATAATCCTACACATCACAACTTTGTTTCCTTAATCTCAATTCTTCAAAGCAATTAGAAAAATAATTAGACAAAAGACTATGGAGAAGTTAGCTCACGTGGTTGCTTTCTTGCTTCTTGCATCTCGTTAGTTCTTTTCCTACTCCTATATGCTTACATTTATTTCAACTGTTTTATTTTTATTTTTTTTGTTTTTCACATGTATTTATGTTTATTGATAAAAAGGAAAACTTATGTACATTATTCTTTGAACAGTCTTTCAACCTCTCATGTCTCAGTCCGATGGTTGCCCAGGTTTGGTTTTTACTCTTTTGTCTCCTTCTTCTTCCAATATTATTTTGCCTAGCTTCTTTTCGAGTTCATTACTCAAATGGTCACTCAACTGTCCCAAATTATCTCCTAAAATCACTTTATTTTTGTTTGTAATAACAAAGTCATTAAACTATGCATATTGCACTCAGAAGGTCACTTAACTAGATTTATTAAATTTTGGATTGCTAAATACCTATTTTACCCTCTAAATTATAAATATTTGTTTTCTTTTTATTTTTCTAAAAGTTTTTAATATTATAATTTTCCATTTTTAATTTATATTATGGACTTACCTATAGAATAAATAAATATTATTTATAAATTAAAAAAAGTATTTTAGCATATATAATGCTGGACTAACAAAATACTGAGCATAGTAAAAAAAAATAATTAGAATAATTTGTTAGTAATAGTAACTTTAGTATTAACAACAAAAATTCAAAATTTATTTACACAATTCAGAATGAAAGAAAATAAAGGTTGTAAAATATATATTCTATGCACGTAATATAAAAATAATTATTTAAATAAAGGTATTTTTATAATATACATTATATATTCTTGAAATTTAAACTCAATTATATTATTATGTTTTTCTATCAACTTTCCGACGGCACAAAGTTATATCACCGGAAAGCAGAGGGACTATCTGTATAGGGTAAAATATGCTATGTTAAGTCGTGCATGGAATATATATAATATAATTGAACATAATTTTCAAGAATATATAATGTATATTATAAAAATACTTTTATTTAAATAATTATTTTTATATTAGGTGCATGGAATATATATTTTATAACATTTATTTTTTTCATTCTGAGTTGTGTAAATAGATGTTTGATTTTTTTTGTTAATACTGAAATTATTATTATGAATAACTTATTCTAATTAATTCTTTTACTATGCTCATTATTTTGTTATTCTAGCATTATAGATGCTCAAATACTTTTTACTTTTTAATTTATAAATAATATTTTTTTTATTCTATAGGTAAGTTCATAATATAAATTAAAAAGTTAAAAAAAAATAAAAGTAGATAAATATTTATAATTTAGAGGGTAAAATAGGTATTTGACAATTCAAAATTTGGAAAATCTAGTTGAGTGACCTTCCGAGTGCAATAGACATAGTTCAGTGACTTTGTTGTTACAAACAAAAGTAAAGTGACTTTAGGAGATAATTTGAGATAGTTGAGTGACCATTTAAGTAATTGGCTCCTTCTTTTCTTATGAAGTTTATATATAATTGTGGAAGGAGAATGGTTAGCAAAGTTGTCTCTGTGATACCTATATATTACGGGTTCGAGCCGTGGAATCAACCAATGATGCGTGCATCAGGGTAGGCTACCCTCATCACATGTACACCCCTTGGGGAGCCTAGGAGCAACAGTAAAATTGTCTCCGTGTGACCTATAGGTTACGGGTTCGAGCCATGAAATCAGCTACTAATGCTTTTATCAGGATAGGCTGCCCCCATTACATGTACACCCCTTGGGATCCTTGGAGCAATGGTAAAATTGTCTCCGTGTGATCTATAGGTTACAGGTTCGAGCCGTGAAATCAGCCACTGATCTTGCATCAAGGTAGGCTGCCCACATCACATATACACCTGACCCCTTAGAGTACGATCCTTTCTCCGACCCCGCGTGAATTTAGCATGCTTCGTACCGGGTTATTTAAGGAGTGCATTCATAATATATCTCTCTCTGTCTCTCATTATGTGTAAATTATAGGAGTGAAAAAGGACACGTGGCCAGAACTTCTTGGAGTACCAGCCAAGTTAGCAAGGGAAACAATTCAAAAGGAAGAACCAACACTAACTAATGTTCAAACTGTACTGAATGGGAGATTTGTGACACAAGATTTTAGATGTGATCGAGTTCGTCTTTGGGTTAATGTGTTGGACTTTGTTGTACAAACTCCTCGGGTTGGTTAAGGAAAAAAATATTTACCCACATCGAATGTTTAAGTAAATCTACTAGCTAACCCCAAGAAAATAAATTGGAGCCGTATGGTTAATGTATTCTATTATTTGAAGATAATAAATAAGTGTGGCTTTTATATGTTACTGTTATCCTGTCCATCATGATGTAAATTTCTCTCTCTCTCTCTATATATATATATATTTTTTTTTGCCGGTTATTATTTTTAGAGCAGCTATATGGTGTAGTTTCCTTTAAGTTATCTCTTGACATGGGCTTTTGAAGTTTTTCGGAAACATACATGATGAAGATCAGTGAATCTTCATCATTTGGAAGTGAAAAAAATTATGAAACTTGATTATCATATTTCAGACGATGGAGGATACATACGATGATAGTTATTGATACTTTTGAGTATTATAAACACCAATGGTTAAAGTAAGTAATATAGAGTAAAAATTAAGATTTTAGTTTTAAAAAAAATGACTTGGGCTTACAAATGTAAGATTGAAGCTATTTTTCTTTTTTGGTGGAAAAATATTTCTTCAAAATGTCAAAGTTGTTTTTCCTTTTCTTTTAGTTGTACTCTCGGTGCTTGTATTTCTTCAAGGCATCAGCTTTGGTATATTCGTAATAGTCAGTAGCTAACATTAATTGACGACAACCATACTTGATATGTAACCGAAAAAAAAAAATGGTACAAAATTGAATATTATGACAAGATTAATCATACTTGATGTGTAGTATAATATCACAATTACTTAATCACTTATGACTGGCTATGCCTTAATTTATCCATTTGTCAACTACTTATCATACATATATTGCAATAATATTTTGAAATGTCAACAATATCGGAACATCCTTTGAAACTGAAACGATAAACGATGTACATACAAAATTGAGAAATGGTCCGTTATTTTCACAAAAACAGAAGACTGCGTATCAGCTGCAACCAAACTTGTAGTATAATTGTATTTTGAAAAAGAAAACTTGTATTATGAAGTTTGCACGATTAGGGCCAGTATCTTTTCTTTTCTAGATTTTGGTTGTTGGACTTCTAAGCTGTTAATCAAAGATGGCCCATTATCAAATACAACTTTGTTCTAAATCCAATCCATATACGGCCTTCACGGCAGGGGCGGAGCTAGAGCTTCGGACGTGGGTTCGGCCGAATTCAGTAGTTTTGGTCCAAATTTTGTATTTGATAACATCCATAGCTGGAGCTTCAGTTGTGAGGATGAATGGGGAAGAAGACGAGAGAAGTTTATAGAGAGAAATTTTGAGAGAAATGAAAGACTTCCATCATCTTCTTCTAAGAAAATGAAATGCATCTGTACAAAGTCTATTTATACACTAACACCTTATATAGTGCTAATTACCTTTCTATAGTATTAACTGCCTAACAAACTAACCGACTATACAAATAATACTTAATATTACATGTGTTCTACAACCACCGCTTCCACTAGCTCACCACTCGTCTACACTCCCCCTCGAGCTGATGGCTTGAACAAGTTCTTCAGCCCAAGTTTCTCCAGTAGGTAATCATGCTGCACCTTATCCAAGCTTTTAGTTAACAGATCAACTACCTATTCATTGGTAGGTACATGCTCAATTCTCATCACTCCTTGTAGGATTCTTTCCCTAACAAAGTGACAATATATGTCTATGTGTTTAGTCCTTTCATGAAAGATTAGGTTGGTAGTAATTTGAATAGTTGTCTTGCTGTCACATAAGAGATCAACAAGTAGTTCTAACTTCACACCAAGTTCTTCAAACAGCCCTATCAACCAGGTTACTTCAGCTGTACAGGTAGCTATGCTTCTGAATTCAGCTTCTGCTGAACTCCTGGAGGCAATCTCTTGTTTCTTAGACGTCCATGACACCATGGCATTCCCAAACCTGACTAAGTAGCCAGTGACTGATCTTCTTATTTGTAGGCAAGCTTTCTAGTCTCAGTCACAATAGGCTGTCAGTTTATTTGTGTTGTCAGCAGGCATTAGAAGGCCAAGTCCAGGTTCACCTTTGATGTACCTCACCAAGCAACTTCCATGTATGACACCTTTAGACAATGCATAAATTAACTGAGAACTTGCAGTGCAAAAGATAGGTGAGGTCTGGTCATTGTGAGATATAATAGTCTTCTAACTAACTTCTGAAAGCTACTAGGATCATTTAACACCTCATCTTCACCATTAGTTTTTATCCAACTGCCATACTCTGCTGAAGTTAGTTTCTGATTCATTTCAAGAGGGGTTCCAGCAGGTTTTGCTCTACCTAGGCCAAATTCAGAGATTAGTTCCATGATATACTTCCTCTGATTTATCACTATGCCTTCCTTAGACCTGGAAAATTCAATCCCCAGAAAGAACTTCAACTCACCATGATCTTTCATCTTGAACCTGGTCTGCAGATCATTTCTTGTCTCATTTAGTTGATTGAGATTGGTGCCAGTAATTAGTAAATCATCTATATACACTAGGAAAACCACAATGTCATCATCTATTATTTTAGTGAACAGAGAGTAGTTAAAGTGGCTCTACTTGAATCCCATCTTCACCAGGGCTTTAGTTAGTTTCACTGCCTTCGGACTTGTTTGAGGGCATATAGTGATTTGTGCAATTTGAAGACCTTCTTTGTCTCCCCCTGTCTGCAAAAACCTTTAGGAATATGCATGTGAACCTCATCAAGGAGATCACCATTAAGGAGTGCATTATGGACATCCATTTGGTAGATCAACCAGTGTTTAGAGGCAACCAAAGCAATGATAGACCTAGCAGTCACCATCTTAGCCACAGGGGAGAAGGTCTCAGCAATGTAGACTCTCTTTCTGGGTGTATCTTTTGGGCACTAACCTGACCTTATATCTTTAAACCTTTTCTGAAGCTTTATATTTAATTTTGAATATCCACTTACAGCCAATGAGAGTCTTTCCAGGTGGCAAGTCTATAATGGTCCAAGTGTTATTGTTTTCAAGTGCTGCAACTTCCTGCTTCATTGTCTGCACCCATTTAGAATCAGAAACAGCCTATCTGAAAGTCTTGGGTTCAGATACAGCTGAGTAAAGAGCCAACATGTGCTGATAAGGTGTCTTCAGATGTGAGTAAGTGACATAGGAAAAATAGGATATGCACAAAAGTTGCCAACTGGTTTAGTGGCATAATCCTACAGCCATACTGGTGGTTTGCTTGGTCTACTAGATTTTTTGAGCTCCATAGAGTTGGATGGTTCAGATAAAGGATTGACACATGCAGGGGAATATGAGGTAAATTCTGCATAAGCTTGGGCTTTAGGAACCTGAGGAGATGATGAAGCATCCCCCTTAGTTGAAGCATCTATATGATTGGACTGAGAAGTGAGAGTTTGAGACATCTCTATAGTAGAATCATCTGATGGTAACAAGTCCAGAACTGGAAATATAAGTGTGCCTGCAGACTTTACATGTTTAAAAGGAAAGACATCCTCATTGAACACCATATTTCTGCTTACTAAAAGAGTCTTGTTTTGGAGATCATACAGTTTGTATCCCTTTTGTGCAGAAGAATAGCCCAGAAGTACTGCTGGGATAGCTTTAGAAGCAAACTTATTCATACACTTAGGGACAATTGCATAGCAAAGACAACCAACTACTTTTAGATGACTTTGAGTGGGAGCATGCAAATAAAGCATCTTAAATGGGAATTTGAAGTTGATGACTCTTGATGGCAGCCTATTCAGTAGATAGACATCAGTGTTGACACATTCACCCCAAAATTTAAAGGGAATGCCTGCCTAGAACCTCAAAGCTCCGGCTATTTCAAGGATAGTTCTGTGTTTCCTTTCTGCTACTCCATTCTGATGGGGAGTGTCCACACATGTACTTTGGTGTTCAATGCCAATAATAGATAGAAATTCCTTGAAGTCAGTGCTAAAAAACTTACTGCCATTGTCTGTTTTGAGTATCTTAACAGTACCACTGAATATATTTTTAATCTTAGCAAAAGGTTCCTTGAGAACTACTAGTGTTAGACTTTGAGTGCATAAGAAAGGTCCAAGTGAACCTAGTGTAGTCATTTACTATTGTGACAAAAAAATCTTTTACCATCATAGGTAGGAACTCCATAGGGTCCCCAAATATCACAATGCAGTAAATCAAAAGCAGAGGCAGACACAATATTACTCAGCTGAAAAGGCAACTTTGTTTGTTTTGCAAGAGGATAGATAGTACGATGATGATGAGTATCAGATTTTAAATGTCTAAGCAACTCATACTTCTTTATTACTTCTAATGGTTCATGACCTAGTCTCTTATGCCATAGGATACTAGTATCTAATGTAGCAGACATGTGAGCATGACTAGACTTATTCATAGAACCTGTGCTGGTGTTATTATTCACTTGTTGTCTAGAAACCTGACATGAGGCCTTCACTTGCTTCTCCTGCAACACAAATAGTCCATGTTTCTCTCTACCAATCCCCTTCACCTTTCCATTGCAGAGATCCTGGAAGATGTAGAAGTCAAGAAAGAACATTACCAAGCATTTTAGCCCTTTAATAAGTTTGGATACTGAGATAAGATTGAACTTAAACTCAGGTATGTGCAACATATTAGATATGTCTTGGTTCTTAAAAACAGAGGCCAATCTTGTGTGTGTAACTGATACTACATTTCCTATAGGTATATGTACATTGCTCCTGTCTAATTTTGGTACTAACCTGTATGCCTTTAGCATTTGTAAGCTAGAGGCCATATGGTTAGAGGCACCTGTGTCCACAATCCATTATTTATCACTATAGATGGACATAAGATCCATTTTTGTACCTACAACTGCTGATTTGGTTGAGGATCCTTCATCTGATCCCTTGTTAAACATTTGAATGATCTACTGCTCTAGTGTGAAGAAAGCTGCAGGAGCTTGTTGCTGAGCTACTGGTAATGCCATAGAGGTAAAACCTTCCCTGACAAGTGGTTGTTGCTCAAGTTTTCCAATATTGTTGGCTGCACCATTGACTCCACATGTTGCATCTCCTGTAAGAGGAGTCATCCAGCCAGCTTGATTTACATAGGAATTACTAGTTCCAGCTGCTCCTCCTCTCTTTTTGGACTTGAAATCTGGTGGATATCCAACTAGTTTATAGCAATTTTCCTTAGTGTGACCCCTCATATGACAGGACTCACATACATGAATGTTTCTTTGGGTCCAGGTTTGAAATTGGTGCCAGCATAGTTCCCACCCTTATTGCTAAACATGATTTACCTTCTCCCATTGATCATGTAATTCCGGCTCAAACCTAGACTTAGGGAAATCTACCATTAGCAAAACCTAGTTTGCTTTTTGCCTAACAGTCCAATTCTTATAGATCTACTCCAAATAGCATAGTTCCCAGATTCAGTTAATTTAATTGAGATTAAGGAGCTACCTGGAGTGTCTGTTGGTTATAGTTATAGAGGATGGTTATGATCAACTGTAGAGAAGACATTGCCACGAATGGGAACATTTGTGTTGTCCGAAGTTCCTATCATAGGTCTGACTGGTGTGGCAGTGGTTTCCTCACCAATTGCCATGGAAATCGTAGGTAAACTCAGAGAGATTCACAATCACTCAGATTTGCAAAGACTTAGCTCAGATTACAGAACTCTAGTTTCGAACTCAACGCAAGCAGAGAGAATTCAATTCAAAAATTGAGGGGAATTGAAAGTATTCAGTGGTCGGAGACTTGCGACGCAGGCTCTGATACTATGATAACATCCATAGCTGGAATCTTCAGCTGCGAGGAGGAATTGGAAAAAAGACGAGAGAAGTTTAGAGAGAGAAATTCTGAGAGAAATGAAAGACTTCCATTATCTTCTTCTAAGAAAATGAAATATACCTGTCACACCTCCTTTTTCCGCACCCGGGGGGGCGCAGGGGAGTTTTTTCCAATTAAAGGACAATCGAAACGGGATTCGTTTAATTATTTCAGAGTCGCCACTTGGGAGATTTAGGGTGTCCCAAGTCACCAATTTTAATCCCGAATCGAGGAGAAGAATGACTCTATATTACAGTCTGCGTACCAGAAATCCGGATAAGGAATTCTGTTAACCCGGGAGAAGGTGTTAGGCATTCCCGAGTTCCGTGGTTCTAGCACGGTCGCTCAACTGTTATATTTGGCTTATTTATCTGATTTTTAATACAATATGAACTTATGTGCAAATTTTATCTTTCAACCGCTTTTATCATTTACAGTTATTTTTATCAAGAATTGCAACGTTATAAAAATGTATCTCGAACCACGTTACAATCAATGTACCCGTGGTTGTCGACACACTTTGACTCCGTTGAGATTTGGATTTGGGTCACATCAATGTGCACCCGAGCTTAAGAAAGTAAATTATTAAACACGCGCCTAAAGAGACTATCGCGTTATTATTTTGGGAAGGCCACGAAATTCACTAAGCGGCCCTCCTGAATTCTAAGTAATTTAAAACAAGTATTTACTGAGGGCCCCGCAATTTGTATTTTTTATTCGGCGAGGCTCATCTCATTCTTATTTTTTAAAGGAATTTGCAACGTCATGGAAATGCATCTCGGGCCACGCCACAATCAATGCGCCCGTGACTAGAGACATATTTCGACTCCGTTGAGATTTGGATTTGGGTCACATAAATGTGCACCCGAGTTTAAGAAGGTAAGGTTTTATTAAAGCGTATCCTAAAGAGACTAACGTGTTGTTATTTAGGGAGGGTTGTGAGATTTGCTAAGCAACCCATCCCGGAAACTAAATGCTCCAACAATATACATTTAACAAGGGCCCCGCATTTGCACGTTGTGTTTATTTTTATCGAGGCTCATCTCGTTCTTATTTTAAAAGGTTATCCTATAGCAACTACGTTTCTTATCGCGTTTGTCCTTATCAATTGAAAACAGTATATAGTCCTAATTAATTAAATGCTTGCAAGCTATTTGTAATGACATTCAGAAAAGCTAAAAAAAATTTCAGAAATGGGGCTGTATATGCAATCAGCCGAACAAACAATTCTGGGCCCAAATCCAGCCCATGCGCGATGGACCAGACCTGGGCCTTCGCCTGTTCTACGCGGGCCTACTTAGTTTGCTTCGATTTGGGCTCGACCTTCATGAGGTCGAGGCCCTGAACTGATTCTTTATTTTGTGAAATGAGTTTATCAGTTTATGGGACAATATGGCAGAAGGAGAAAGAACTTTAACTAAAATGGATAGCTTTCCTATTTGGCCTACATTAGAGAATATACTATACCATCAGACTAAGTTTGAAATACAACTTATTACACTGGGCGTATTCTCACTTAGCAGTATACATACAAAGCTAGCATTCGTTAACCTACATTGATATACTTAGTATGTAGGCTGTTTCTATTGTCCAAACAAAAATGACAATCATTATACAATACATGATGTCTAATGTAACAATTTATGCATAAAAGTCACTCTTCAGGTCTTTTCTTTTGTATTCATGCTCAACTTTCCAATTACATTTGACAGAGTATTAGTCATGTACCTGGTATAGAGAACGAAAAGAAGAAAAGAATGATCAGTTGGGCAGTATGCCACAAACACAGCAGCAGCAGATACACAGCAACAGCACAGCAACAAACCAAACCAAATGTTTTCCACAAACCTCAGACGACCAACAATATTTCCCAGAACAAAGAGGACCAACAAATAGTCGAGTACCAAACCAAGGAACCCAGAAAAGAAGGATGAAACAAACAGCAACAACAGAGTATTCAATGCAGCAACACTACCAATTGAATAACCAGAAACAGCTCAACCAATGCAAACCAAGAACTTGGCCAAGACAGCTTGACCAATATGCACTCTTATACAACTTTTCAGGCAGTGTTTGGTTGCAGTGTTTATTGGAAGCTAACTTGTGTTTTTTCAGTTTTCTTTGAACTCACTAGACCTCTCTTTGGACTAAAAATTTTACAGCCCTTTTTTTCTCTCTGAAAGCTAAAAGTCCAGCCTCAGACCCATAAACTTCAGCCCCTGTTTTAGTTGTCCAATGGCCTATTTATAGGCCAAATGCACCATTACAGCTGAGCTGCCCTGCCTGCCAATTGGCAGAATGCCCATACCCTTTAAGCCCATCCTAAGCATGCTTGGTGTCAGCTACCTTTATTCCCCACGCCTGGTTTTTGTTTAATCCAGAATTATGGGCTCATTTGTTTATTCATTTTGAGCCCCCATACCCTTGTGTCTTGTTCCCCATTGGTATTAGTTTAATCCTAAGTTAGTACCCTACTTGTCAGCTCACTTAAACTAATTACTTCTGTTCTTTTTAGCACCCCAGATTACCCCTGTCAACCTTGATTATTACTGCCCCTGCCTATTGCAGCATTAGGGCATTTTTTGCACTGATGAAAGCTCGAGCTCAGGACTGCCTAGACTGAACCCTTTTAGTCATTTTTATAATGCCAATAGACCATTTCAAACATTACTAGGTCATCCAGCCAGTGTCCGAGTTTAATTAGTTATGTGACAATCCTAACTCCTTCGATTCATTAGTTATAGAAAACTAATCGACGACATTTATCGAGTCGACTATACTAATTATAGCAGGTAATAATCGATCGCTCACATAAACAATACGTTTAGGGACCTAAAGGGCATCAGACAATTCTATGTTCAATAACTGGGGACCTATATAAGTTTATTCATTTGACGACCAATCTAATCGAACAGGTTCATCACAGAGTACATTCAGAATACAAATAGAAGACAAACGACCAAATAAAAGGTCTTTAACAGAGATGAAAGAAATCTGGATGAAAAATAACAAAATAACAAACAAACACAAAGAGATATGCTGACAACTTATTTGGAAATAAAACAAAAGAACGGAAAACTTACCAAAACGTTTAAACCAAACAGACCCAAATCAAACTCGACTTCGAACTTTTGAGGCCGAACAAACTTTAGTCAGGGTGTTCTCACATGAGAACACCTTGACTAAGGTCTATTAGACCTCAAACCTATGTCAAAACTGGCCGGGTTCCCCAGGTGCATGTGTTTCCAGTTCTGGATTTCCAGATCTGGATTTTTAGGAGTTGTGGGTAGATTCGGACCAAACCAAGTTTGGTTTGGTCACTAGGAAGGTCAGGGGGGTGTCTGGTATGAAGATGGGGTGGTTTGGTGTAGATCGAGTTTTGTCTCGAATCTTCAAATCCAGATTCGAGACGATAGGAGATGATTCGAGGTTCGTGGTTAGTGGATTCGTGTTCAGGGGAGTGAGGGGGTCTTAGGGTGTTCAGGGGGTGGTCACCGGCGTTCGTGCCGCCGGCTTTAATGGCGAAGGAGACTAGGGCGGCTGCTAGGGTTTGGGGGTTTCAGGGTTCAGGGAAGGAGACGAGTGAGGGGTGGGGTTCGGATAGGGGGCGTGGGGTGTAAGGGAAGGTTTATATATGGTGAGGTTGATCGGATCTGAGCCGTTAGATCAGATGATCTCAACGGCTTAGATCTGATGTTGAGAAATGGGACGGGGTCGTTTGGTAATTAAACGAGGTCGTTTGGTTTAAGTGGGGGATTGGGTCAGACCGGTTATTGGGTCGGGTTCAAAAACGGGTTGCTGAAAGAGGTCCTGAGCCGTTGGATCGGCTAGGACGGACGGCTCAGATTGATTTGCCTGAAACGACGTCGTTTCAGGAGGTTCCTGGGCAGGCCTGGTCTGGACCGGGTCAGATCGTTGGTTTGGGCCTTTTTTTGTTTTATTTTTGGGCCCAAATTGATTTCAACTTTCTTTTGTTTTCCAATTTAAAGAAAAATAATAAAAATAATAAAAAAAATAAAAATAACTAATAAAACAAATGAAATTAAAACAAATAACAATATGGCGTTTCAACATAATTATCATACCAAGTAAGTTAAATCACAACCTAAAACGGACGATGCACATATATTTATAGAATACTTTTTTTTTTTTTTTTTTTTTGAATTTTCTTTTAACGCCACATATATTTTTTTGTATTTTTGTTTGATAATGACTAGATGCAAAACGGACAGACTCACAAACGATTAACAAAACATGTCACGGAAAGACCGAAAAATTGTACAGCGAAGCCCTTTGCCGCTATTTTTATTTTCTTTTGGAGCAATTGTCCGTGAAGCAAAAATCACGTGCTTACAGCTGCCCCTCTTTGCACGAAGACACGAAGGGTTTTCGCGCAAAGATAAAGCGAGCGATTTTTGCCCGTCCGAATACTCCGTGGGAAGCATTTTTTTGAAAAAGATTTGACCGAACCTTTGCTTCAGGGGTTTCCTACATATCCTGGGCTGAACAGGAATCAGGTCAATGTAGTTCGGGAAATTTTGGTAGCTGGGACTACCGTGCGACTGTATTACTTGCTGCTGTTGTGTGCTGTTGCATGCTGCTGTAGGATGCTACTGCTCAACCGATCTCCCTGTTACATTGCTCTAAAAGGAAAAACAAGAAGTTAAGCTAGAGTATGAGATCTCATCCATCTTCGACTTGTTCTTGTTGCCTTGCTTTCTTGTCGGCTAACGTTTTCCTCTGACGCCTTTATTTTGTGAACTTGGAGATGATGCTGGTCCTTCACCTTTTCTGACTGTCAGTTCTCATCACTTTGCTTGATTTGCTGGGGATACGGCTTTCTTCTTTAAATCTTCCAATGGTTTCTTCAGTGGTATGGCTTTTCATCAGAATTGTTATACTAGGCATGCTACAACGTTCCCAAACTGTTCCTTTTTCCTTTTGAATGGCGCGCTTGCCTCTGCAGTTGTCTGCTTCTTGGTGCTGGGGATTTCATTGTTTCCCGTTTGGGGATCTCTGTTGTACCCTTCCGTCTTCAGGTGGGGCGACTGATTCCAAAATCTAGAGCTGAATGTATTCCCGCATTATACTGGTGGGCGACCTAGAACTTAAGAGTATTCCCGCGTTATACTGGTGGGCGACCTAGAACTTAAAAGTATTCCCGCATTATACTGGTGGGCGACCTAGAACTTAAATGTATTCCCGCATTATACTGGTGGGCGACCTAGAACTTAAAAGTATTCCCGCATTATACTGGTGGGCGACCTAGAACTTAAATGTATTCCCGCATTATACTGGTGGGCGACCTAGAACTTAAAAGTATTCCCGCATTATACTGGTGGGCGACCTAGAACTTAAAAGTATTCCCGCATTATACTGGTGGGCGACCTAGAACTTAAAAGTATTCCCGCATTATACTGGTGGGCGACCTAGAACTTAAAAGTATTCCCGCATTATACTGGTGGGCGACCTAGAACTTAAAAGTATTCCCGCATTATACTGGTGGGCGACCTAGAACTTAAAAGTATTCCCGCATTATACTGGTGGGCGACCTAGAACTTAAAAGTATTCCCGCATTATACTGGTGGGCGACCTAGAACTTAAAAGTATTCCCGCATTATACTGGTGGGCGACCTAGAACTTAAAAGTATTCCCGCATTATACTGGTGGGCGACCTAGAACTTAAATGTATTCCCGCATTATACTGGTGGGCGACCTAGAACTTAAAAGTATTCCCGCATTATACTGGTGGGCGACCTAGAACTTAAAAGTATTCCCGCATTATACTGGTGGGCGACCTAGAACTTAAAAGTATTCCCGCATTATACTGGTGGGCGACCTAGAACTTAAAAGTATTCCCGCATTATACTGGTGGGCGACCTAGAACTTAAAAGTATTCCCGCATTATACTGGTGGGCGACCTAGAACTTAAAAGTATTCCCGCATTATACTGGTGGGCGACCTAGAACTTAAAAGTATTCCCGCATTATACTGGTGGGCGACCTAGAACTTAAAAGTATTCCCGCATTATACTGGTGGGCGACCTAGAACTTAAAAGTATTCCCGCATTATACTGGTGGGCGACCTAGAACTTAAAAGTATTCCCGCATTATACTGGTGGGCGACCTAGAACTTAAAAGTATTCCCGCATTATACTGGTGGGCGACCTAGAACTTAAAAGTATTCCCGCATTATACTGGTGGGCGACCTAGAACTTAAAAGTATTAAAATTGCTTCCTCGTTCTTCCGAGAAAATTTTCGACAACCGGCAGAAAATTTTCTGCCCCGGTCTTGGTGACTCCCTTGGCGTTGCTGTTCTCGTCAATCCTTTGCTTTCCTGCAGCAGACAGAAGGATTTAATTAGTTTTTATCGTGGTGGTAGAGGGTGCCTTTCTGGCGGATGGTCTTCCTTTCTTCCCCTTTTCTTGCTCTTTGTCCCCATAATTGGTTGGCGGGCAAAGTTGCCTGTTGGGGGTCTCTCGCCTGCTGGGGATCGGTTTTCAATTTATCCCCTTTTCTTCTTTCTCTTTAAACACATGATGTGGGGGTCTGCTTCTAACTCCCGAAACCACTCCCTTTTGGAGCTTACTTCTTCCAAAATTTCCGGGCACAATCCCTGCATTGCCTGGGACCGGCCTTTACGACTGTTTGTATCATCCGGCATTTGGATGAATTCTCCTTTGGTTTCTGGTAGTAAGCTTTGAAAAATCCTTTCAAGACACATTTTAGGAAAAGAAATAAAGATATGGAAAAAAGAAAAACTTTCTGAACCAATATTTTTGTGGGAGGAGACAATCCAAAGAACTTATCTGGAGGACACAATTGGTCCCCGTGATCATGACGTGCACCATAGATTCCCGACCCAGTCTATTTGTATCAATCAATTTGTCCGACGGTCTGACTTGCTGGGGATGATAAATGGATGTTCATCTTGTTGCAAATGTGGTAGCTTCGCTGATCTGTCTCGTCGCCTCATAGTGCCCTTCGAGGGGTTTTCACTAATGAGACTCTCTCTTTTCTCTCATCTCCCGGCGCCTTATGGTGCCTGTGAAGGTTTTCACCAATAAGACTCTCTCATTTTATATCCCTCATCTTACATCGCCTCTCGGTGCCTGCGAAGGTTTTCACCGATGAGACTCTCTCATTTTATTTCTTTCGAGGAATCGGGGTGTTGTAGATACGACCCTCTTTTCTGGAGATTCCTTTGACTAATCAATTCGTTCCCAATCTTACGATCCTCTTCTTTGCTGGGGCTTGGTGTATTATTCTCGGCCTTATTTTCCGGATTTGGCATCTCTCGAACATTGATCGGGAGGTCTTTTGGATGTTGACGTTGGTTTTGGTGTGGGATTGAAGAAAGGCTACAAAAATGAAAACAATTTGAAGGGTGATGTGCTACAACTTTTGGAATCTAACCTTTGTTGGAACTTAAAACATAACCTCTGCCCCAGTTTTCTTGCTTGGAGAATTTTATTTTTTATGCTTATGTTGAGTTACGTGCGTTACGCACATTGTGCTATATTGTGCACACTATGTACATTATGCATCCTATATTTGCTATGATGCATACTATGACCGAGCCGTGAGGCGCCTACGTATCCTCTTTGAGGAATCAGGTCAAACGTAGTTCCCACGGTTTTATATTCCTTGATTTTTCTTTTCTTTCTTTTCATTTTCTTTTCCTTTTCTTTTTCTTTTTCTTTTCTTTTCCTTTCTTTTTTTTTTTTTTTTTTTTTATATATATCTTTCCCATTAGTGATTCCAAAAGAGGGGTATTGAAAGAATTTGCTCAAGGCTCAAAGGGGAAAGCGAAGGTTAAAAGTGTTTGGATAGGAGAAAGAATTGCCTCCGTCATCTCATTATTCAACAAATGCCAAATACAAACAAATAAACCAAAATTGCCATAATTTAAAGAAATTACGCATAATATCTCTTGACTGCATCTGAATTGATAGCCATGTCGACACATCCACCTTCGACATCTGTCAAACACAAGGCACCATTGGCCAAGACTCTGGTCACAATATAAGGCCCTTGCCAATTTGGGGCGAATTTGCCTTTCGCCTCGACCTGATGTGGGAGGATCTTCTTCAATACCTGCTGCCCTACTTCAAACTTCCTGGGGCGCACCTTTTTATTATACGTTCTTGCCATTCTCTTCTGGTACAGCTGACCATGGCACACTGCTGCCAATCTTTTCTCATCTATCAGGCTCAACTGTTCCAATCGAGCTTTGACCCATTCATCATCATCAATCCCGGCTTCAGCGACAATTCGGAGGGACGGAATTTCGACCTCCGCTGGTATCACGGCCTCAGTCCCATACACCAACAAATAAGGAGTTGTGCCTATGGAAGTCCGGACGGTAGTGCGGTAGCCCAACAAAGCAAAGGGCAATTTCTCGTGCCACTGTCTGGACCCTTCCACCATTTTTCGCAGTATCTTCTTGATATTCTTATTGGCTGCTTCGACTGCTCCATTTGCCTTAGGACGATATGGGGTGGAATTGCGGTGTGTAATCTTGAATTGTTGGCATACCTCTCTCATCAAGCTGCTATTAAGATTCGCACCGTTATCCGTGATGATCACTTTTGGGATCCCAAATCTGCAGATGATATGGGAGTGAATAAAGTCCACCACTGCCTTCTTGGTTACCGACTTGAAGGTTTTAGCCTCAACCCATTTGGTGAAGTAATCAATGGTCACTAGAATGAACCTGTGACCGTTGGATGCTGCTGGCTCGATGGGCCCGATGACATCCATGCCCCAGGCCACAAACGGCCAAGGTGCTGACATCGTATGTAACTCTGTTGGCGGAGAATGAATCAAATCTCCATGTATCTGGCACTGATGGCATTTCCTCACAAAAGTGATACAGTCGCGTTCCATGGTGAGCCAATAACACCCTGTTCGAAGGATCTTTCTTGCCAATACATATCCGCTCATGTGTGGTCCGCAAACTCCCGCATGTACCTCTTCCATAACCGTCCTTGCTTGACTGGCATCTACGCATCTCAACAATCCCAAATCCGGGGTTCTTTTGTACAACACTCCTCCACTGAGGAAGAAACCATTCGACAAACGCCGAAGGGCTCTTTTTTGGTCTCCCGAGGCATGTTCTGGATATATCCCCATTCTGAGGTATTCCTTGATATCATGAAACCAGGGTTCGCCATCTGCTTCTTCTTCTATGGTATTGCAGTAGGCGTGCTGATCACGGACTTGGATATGCAGAGGATCAACATACATTTTGTCAGGGTGGTGCAGCATTGATGCTAAGGTGGCTAAGGCATCTGCAACCTCATTGTGAACTCTCGGGATGTGTTTGAACTTCACCGATCGAAATTGCTTGCTCAGATCATGCAAGCATTGTCGGTATGGTATGAGCTTTAGATCTCGTGTTTCCCATTCCCCCTGAATTTGATGTACCAAGAGGTCCGAGTCTCCCAAGACCAAGACGTCTTGGACATCCATGTCAGCAGCCAAGCGCAGACCCAGAATGCAAGCCTCATATTCGGCCATATTGTTAGTGCAGTAGAAGCGCAGTTGGGCCGTAACAGGATAATGCCGTCCTGTTTCAGAAATGAGTACTGCCCCTATTCCAACCCCTTTTGCGTTTGCAGCTCCATCGAAGAAAAGCTTCCAACCTGATTCCTCGGGTAATTCCAACTCATTCGTATGCATCACCTCTTCATCAGGAAAATACGTTCTTAAGGGCTCGTATTTTTCATCAACGGGATTTTCTGCCAAATGGTCTGCCAGTGCCTGGGCTTTCATGGCCGTCCTTGTCACGTAGATGATATCAAATTCTGTGAGCAGAATTTGCCATTTTGCCAACCTCCCCGTGGGCATAGGTTTCTGAAAGATATACTTCAATGGGTCCAAGCGGGATATGAGATAAGTAGTATATGAAGACAGGTAGTGCTTCAACTTCTGAGCTACCCAAGTCAGGGCGCAACATGTTTTCTCGAGTTGAGTGTACTTGACCTCATGCACTGTGAATTTCTTGCTAAGATAGTAGATGGCCTGCTCCTTCCTCCCTGTGTCATCATGTTGCCCCAGTACACAACCAAATGAATTTTCCAAGACCGTCAGGTAAAGGATTAGGGGTTTCCCGGGCTTAGGCGGGACCAATACGGGTGGATTAGACAGATACCCTTTGATTTGGTCGAAAGCCTCCTGGCACTCTGCCGTCCAACCTACTGCAGCATCCTTTCTCAGTAGCCGAAATATGGGCTCACAAGTTGCTGTGAGTTGAGCGATGAACCTGCTGATATAATTGAGTCTACCCAGCAAGCTCATTACCTCTGTTTTGTTCCTTGGCGGTGGCAAATCTCGGATGGATTCAATTTTGGATGGGTCCAACTCAATCCCCCGTCGACTGACGATGAATCCTAGCAACTTCCCTGATGGAACCCCGAATGCGCATTTGGCCGGGTTAAGCTTGATATCATACCTCCGGAGTCTTTGGAAAAATCTCCTTAGGTCTGCTACATGGTCCTCCTGACGCCAAGATTTGATGATCACATCATCGACGTACACCTCAATTTCCTTGTGTATCATGTCATGAAACACCGCAGTCATTGCTCGCATGTACGTTGCCCCGGCGTTCTTTAACCCGAACGGCATTACCCGATAGCAGTAGGTTCCCCATGGCGTAATAAACGCTGTCTTCTCAGCATCCTCTTCGTCCATTAGGATCTGATGATAACCCGCATAGCAATCCACAAAGGATCCGATCTCGCGCCCAGCGCAATTATCGATCAGGATATGAATGTTGGGTAACGGGAAATTGTCCTTGGGACTTGCTTTGTTGAGATTGCGGTAGTCGACGCACACCCTGATTTTTCCATCCTTCTTTGGGACTGGTACCACATTGGCCAGCCACTCGGGATACCGAGTGACCCGAATGACCTTAGATTGTAATTGCTTAATCACCTCTTCTTTGATCTTTACACTCATTTCTGTTTTAAATTTCCTTAGTTTTTGCTTGACCGGAGGGTATGCCGGGTCAGTGGGCAATTTGTGAACCACTAAATCGGTGCTCAATCCAGGCATATCATCATATGACCATGCAAAAACATCTTTGAATTCCCTGAGAGTTTCGATCAATTCTGCTTTGACATTCGGCTCAATGTGGATGCTAATTTTGGTCTCTTGGATGTTATCAGCGTTTCCTAGGTTCACAGCCTCAGTGTCATTTAGGTTAGGCTTGGGTTTCTCTTCAAATTGGCATAGTTCTCGATTTATTTCTTCGAAGGCTTCCCTTTCGTCACATTCGGATTCATTATCACAAACGACCTCTTGCATCATTGAGTCAGATTCAGATTGATTTATTAGACTAGGTCGAAGATCCGTTGTGCATGCCATGTCATTAGGACCAGTAAAAAGAGAACTGTTCAGAAAGAAAACAAAACCAGAAATTAAAATGGGACAAAAGAAAAGAACTTTATTAAATTTGCAGGATAAAAAGGGTTCACACTTTTACAAAACGAAAGTAAAATTGGGATTACACCCTTGGATAATCCGATCAAACAAACAAACAAACAAAACATTAATCAAAGCCTACTACCAAGACTCCCCTCGGACAGGGAGAGGAGTAATCGTCCAATTGTTGGTCTTGGCCTCAGGCCCCACAAATTGTATCTCTGCCCTGCTGGAACCCTCTCCAGCTTCCACCATACTGACATCTGCGAATAGTCTCTCAAAACTCTGATTCAGGTCTTCATTTACACCGATCAAAGGTCCTCGAATCTTTGGGATCGCTGACCCCTTGGCACTTGCTTTAACAAAAGACCTTGAGAGGCGTGGCACTGGTTTAGGCAGAAACCAGACCTTCTTCTTCATTCTTCGCGCCTCCTTCCTGTCTGCTGCGGTTGGTTTGAACCCCAACCCGAAGGTTTCCAGATTCTTAGGAAGGGAAACAGGTTGGACTATCCCTTGAAGTTCAACTCCCAGGCCTTTTCCCGGCACAAATCCGTTACCCAGCATCTCCGATACCATCATGACTGTTGCGGCAGCTACCCTAGGGTGCGGGATGATTTCTCCTTCAGAGATTTTGTTGGCCGACCCTGTATCGAGAATCTGGTAGACCCAAGGACCCTTGTCATCACTGGTCTCTATGAAAGGCACAATGATTCCGCCCATGGTGTATGTTGTATCCTCACCGTGCAACACGACCTCTTGTCTTTCCCACTCGAACTTCACTGTCTGATGTAGGGTGGAAGGCACCGCTTTAGCTGCGTGAATCCAGGGTCGTCCTAACAGCAAGTTGTAAGATACCGTGGCGTCCAATACCTGGAATTCCATGGTAAACAGGACCGGGCCAATGGTTAGTTCAAGTACAACATCCCCCACAGTGGCTGTTCCGTTTCCGTCAAACCCTCGGACACAGATGCTATTCTCCCGGATTCTTCCACGGTCAATCTTTAACTGGTCCAGGGTGGACAATGGACAAATATTGGCGCTTGAGCCGTTATCCACCAATACTCGGGTTACCACCGAGTCTTCACATTTGACAGCTAGGTATAGAGCTTTGTTATGCTCCGTACCTTCCACCGGCAGGTCATCATCTGAGAATGTCACTCTGTTCACCTCGAAAATCTTGCTAGCAATGGTTTCCAGGTGGTTTACAGAAATCTCACTGGGTACATGAGCCTCGTTCAATATCTTTAACAGGGCCCGACGATGTTCCTCGGAATGGAGGAGTAATGACAATAGTGAGATCTGGGCAGGTGTTTTTCTCAGCTGCTCAACCACAGAATAGTCTTGTACTTTCATCTTCCTCAGGAAGTCTTCAGCCTCTTCTTCTGACACTGGCTTCTTGGTTGCCACTGGGTTGGTTTTTCTTAACTCCGCCGGAGCAAAACATCGACCTGATCGAGTCAAACCTTGCGCTTCACAACTGACTTCTTCCACCTGTTTTCCTTGGTACGTTACCACTGCTTTTTCATATTTCCAGGGCACAGCCCTGCTGTCAAGCACAGGCAGTTGGACCACCGGCTTTATGGTCACCCGTTCTCTACATACCCCTTTCAACATGACTGCCGGTGTGGGCAGGATCCCTGGTATTACCAATTTGCTTGGCTCGGGTTTGCTTGTTATGACGGACGGGTTCTTCCCCCATATTACTACCGGCTTGACACCTTCTCCCTGCGACTGTACATTTGTTCCTCCCCTGGTTAAGACTTCTTTTGGGGCAGCTTGGATCATCATCACTGTTTGTGAGGGTTTTCTTAATTCACCTCCCTCACACACCAACTCAATCATGTGAGCTTCGTGGTGCGCTGGCAGCGGGTTTTGGTTGATGTTAGGAGCCTCCGGTGTCTGGACCTCGATCTTATTGGTGTCAATAAGATCCTGTATGGCATGCCTTAACTTCCAACACTTCTCGGTATCGTGCCCGAGCATCCCTGAACAGTATTCACAACTGATTGAACGGTCCAAATTCTGAGGCGGGGGATTTGGTTCCCGAGTATGGACGGGACTAACCAAACCCAATTGCCGCAGCTTGTGGAACACAGCGGTGTAGGTTTCTCCCAGTTCGGTGAAGGTTCTTTGCTTCCGCAACCTGTCATTTCTGGCATCTGGATTTCCCCGGAAACCTGCCCCTGAAGGATTTCTATATGCCCTTGGTGGAGGGTAAGTGTTTTGTGGTGGTGCATATATGTTCTGGGGAGCCGGTGCGCGCCATTGTGGGCGAACCGGGGGCTGAGTGTATATCTGGGCTTGGTGTACGGAACAATGCGGTTCTCGAGGTGGATAGAAATTTTGTGGTGGGTTGTATGGATAGTTTGACCTGTGAGGCCTGGGTTGGTTGTAGTGTGGCCTGCCAGCCCTGGGCCAACTGCCTGCCTCGATCGTGGCAACCTCTTCTTTCTTTCTTCTTAGCGCACCTCCCGTGCCGCTTTGAATAGCCTGGGTTGTGGCCTTAAGTGCCGAATAGTTTAAGATCTTGTCCGACCTCAAACCTTCTTCTATCATGACCCCTATTTTGACCACCTCGTTGAAAGATTTTCCAACCGTTGTCACCAAGTGACCAAAGTAGGTTGGATCCAATGTCTGCAAAAAGTAGTCTACCATCTCTCCCTCTCTCATGGGAGGATCGACCCTAGCTGCTTGTTCTCTCCAGCGGAACCCGAACTCGCGAAAACTTTCCCCGGGTTTCTTCCCAGTTCTCAATAATGTGAGACGGTCGGGGACTATCTCTAGATTGTACTGGAAATGACCTGCAAAAGCCTGTGCCAGATCATCCCACGTGTACCACCTGCTGAAATCCTGCCTGGTATACCATTCCAGTGCAGATCCGCTCAGACTTTGGCCGAAGTAAGCTATCAAAAGCTCATCCTTGCCTCCTGCCCCTCTCATTTTGCTACAGAATCCCCGCAAATGTGCCATGGGATCACCGTGCCCTTCATATAAATCAAACTTGGGCATCTTGAACCCAGCCGGGAGTTGGACATCTGGGAAAGGGCACAGATCTTTGTATGCCACGCTGACTTGATTGCCCAGCCCGTGCAAGTTTCTGAAGGATTGCTCCAGGCTTTTGAACTTTCTTAACACTTCATCCTGTTCAGGGGCCTTAACCGGCTTCTCAACCTCTGCCGGTACTTCCAAATGGGGATTGTAAACCTGTGGTTCGGGTGCATGGAATGTAGGTTCAGGGGGGTAGTATTATGTATCGTGAGCCTGAAACAATGGCTCACTGGTCGTTCGCTGCAAAGGGGCTGATGCAGGTCCCACAAAAATGGGAATGTTGGATGTTGGGAGAGGTTGGTGGGGTGGTGGAGCTTGGGAATCATGAGGGCTTCTCTCCTGATGATAGAGGGGGTTTGGGCGGCTTGTGGAAGGGCCAGAGTGAGGGTACTCCGGTACGTGTCCCAGTGTCTCAGGGCTCTTTTGTGTTTTGGCCAGGGCTAGCTGCATTGCATGCATCTCTAGTCCCATCCTTTCAATCTTTTCCATTGCCTCTTTTAGCAACTGGCTCATCGGCCTTTCTTCCTCATTACTATTCTCTGAAGTAGTCATGCTTGTTGCTACCGGTCCTTTGGATCTGGTTTGGTATGAATGTGTTGCCAGAATTCTTTAACAACTAACTGTCTGGTTATCAGACAACAACAAACTTTGTTAGTGTTAGAGCTTAACAGATTTGATCATAACACATAGAGGATGCAATGCACCTAGGCAGTTAACCGTTTCTACATGCTTTGCTTCAAACCACATGCGTCATCCCGGTTTGTTCATTTGTCTCTTTTAGAGTATTCTGCGAAACCCCGCGTCTTAATTTATTTACATTTTCTTTTCTTTATTTATTAAAAGCGGTCGAATCTTATGGGGATTGCCTACGTATCACGTCCCCGCGTGAATCAGACCAGGCGTAGTTCTGCCTTAAAGTAAAAACACACAATTTTTGTGAAATCATTGAATTCATTCTCAAAATTTTGCTATTACAAATTACATCAAGCAAGGAATAGCAATAGTACAAACTCGACGGTTTCAAACTCGGTTTAACGAAAAAGAAAACAACATATGGAAAAACAACCCAAGCCAAATAAACAGGACTTGACCAAAACTAATTCTCCAATTTAAGGGGCCGTGAGGCATCATCCGGCCTTTTTGCGGCTCTAGGTGTAAGGTCTCTTTGCAAGCTCTTCAATTCGTTCATAATCCGGCGGACGCAACCCATGATGGAAACAAGGAGGGTCTTCCGAGGTGTTCGCTCATATGCCAAGCATTTCATGTAGATGTAATGCCCTATTTCATCAATCCTTCCCCGGATGTTGTCCCTTTCTGCGAACAAATGCCTTATCTGTTGGTTCTTCAATCCCAGTGTTTGCGCATTGTTGGCAAGCTGATCCTGGAACATCTCCATTTGCCTTTCCATTCTGGTCATTGCATCGTAATAATGCCTTCTGTCGTCTTGGGCATTTCGTGTTTGCTTGAGGATCCTTTCTCGAAGAGAGGCATTCGTTTCCCTTAATGTCCCGATGCTCAGTTCATACTCCCTTATGACTTGTTGCAGGTGCTGCCTCCGAGCCATCGCACCCTTTGCCCACTTGGTTCGCAATTTTGCTGTGCTGGCCCTGGCTTTTTCCAAATCTTCCTGGCATTCCGCAACCTGATCTTTTAACCCTGCTATCAATCTTTTATCTGCCCGGCTTCCTAGCTGGCTATTAGCCTCTTTTTTCATTCTCCGGATCTGAGTTTTGAGGATCTCGCCTTCTCTGATTAACTTGTTCTTTTCTCCCTTGTGGGCAGCAGACTGTAATTGGCACTCAAACTTCATATCCTGAACTTGTTGCTTCAGTTTGCCTGCTTTGACAAGATATTCCTGCTCTTTGGCCAACCAGTCCCACTGTTCTTGTGAAGATTTGGCAAATTCTTGCAGGTGAGGTCTTTTGGTCGGTCTTCCAGGTGATGTCTCCCTTTTGTACCAGGCTTGATACCCGGGCGAAACTTCCCCTTTTGCCCGATTCATTACACAAGTATTTGCTTCTAAGTATTGACATTGGCTCCAAATTTGACGAACCCTTGCTTCAGGAAACTGGCCGTCGGGACTGATCTCGATTACCTGGATGCTCAGATCCTCGTCTTTCGGCACTATCTGATACCTCCCAAGTTGCCTTAAAACCCGATGCGGCGCGTATGGTTGAATGCTCTTAAGTCCCATTAAAAGAAAATGGGGCCTGGCTGCTGGCATGTATATGACTTCGTCGATCGGTAACCATCCTAGCGCCCACTGTATTTGACTGGCGTTGAGGGTTTGGAAATATGAGGTCCATGCTACAACTCCTTCTGGTAGGTAGGTTTCATCAACTCTGGTATAGAACTCCTCTATGCAGGTCTTTCCAGCGGATCCATGGCTCAGAAACTGGGCTCGGTGACATAGGTGTTCGATCATCCACATTTGCAACAACAAATTGCAACCCTCGAAAAAGCTTCCTCCGGCTTTGCAAGAAGTGAGTGCCCGGAATATATCAGATACTATCATGGGCGCCAACGTACTATCACTCTGTGTGAGCAACGTACTGACGACCCCTGCTATCTTTATGTCAATATTCCCATCTTTTCTTGGGAATACTAGTAGTCCTAAGAAAGTTATCATGAAAGCAATTCGTCTATGTTCTTCCCACTTCTGGCGATTACCTTTGCTGCACAACTGGTTTTCTGGCTTGTCGAATCCTCCTATGTGACCATATCTTTGATATATGAAACTCATGCTGCAAAAACCTTTTGCCAAGTCAGGGTTATGAACTGTTCTGACTATCTTTAAGGAGTCCAGGAACCGGTGTACTGCTACAGCTCTTGGAGCAATCAGATATTTGTGCCTCAAAGGAGTCTCAGTGCTGCCGATATACCCTGCTATTTCTTCTAAAGTTGGGGTAAGTTCGAAATCTGAGAAGCGGAAGACATTGTGCGCAGGATCCCAGTGGGGGACTAGTGCCCTTATGATATCTCCTCGTGGCCTGATATCCAACAAACTCGTGAGGCCTTTCAGATACTTCTTGATTTCGTCATGCCCCTCTTTGCCCAAATCATTCCACCAGAGCCGCAATTGGAGGGGAATTTTATTCATGATTGAAAAGGGTTCATTCGGAATCGTGCTCATTCTGCACATTTATTAACAAGATTTTAACAAACGACACTTATCCTGCTAAAAACAAAAATATATGCGATTTTTTGTGAATTTTGAATTTTCATATATATATATATAAAACTTTCTAAAGAAGTCAATAACGGAAAATATTTTGGATTTTTTTTTTTTTTTTTTTTTTTTCGAAAAACTGGGAGCCTGAAAGGACTTTTCTAGACCTTTAACAAGATAAATACTTTTGCCATAAATAAAGATATATACATTTTGAAATAAAGCAAAACTTTTGAATTTTTCATATATATATATATATATATATACATATATTTGTAACAAATAATAAAAGTAAAGACCACACAAGACTTTTTTTTTTTATTATATAAAAAAAATTTTAAAATAAGATTTTTTTTTATTTTTATGACAAGACAACTCTATATTTCTATTGATATATTTTTTATTATGAAAGGCAGAACAACGACTTTTCAAAATTTTGGCAGAGTTTTGACAGTATTTGTTTTTTTTTTTTCAACAATAAACAATCAATTCCTAACCGTTATTTCCCTTTTTTCACAATATTCCAAATATTCAAACACCGGTCAGCATGCGGGCATGAGACAAATAAATGCACGGAAAACAGTGGGATGCACCAGAATGGTCTTTTCATATCAGGTTGCTAGTCCTAGACGGACCCAACCCCTGTGTTGAGTCCCCTAAGTCATATGCAACGTGATGCAAATAAGCGTTCCTACTAGGGATCCGGCATGAAGTCACGTTATTCTATGTTCAAAACCTGGGTCGGTGTTCTAGACAGTGTACCCGAGCGGACAACTCGAGTTGAGGAAGGAGCTCCTTTCCGGGAACCAAAAGGCCAGCCGGCTTAGAAACTTTCCGAACCTCTTTTATTTAGGGTATGACACTAACAGAATAGGGAGTCTCAACCAGTGAGCACATCCCCGGAGGCAAGAAGAGAAAGGTTTCGGCACAGTTTATATACAGTTCAAATAATATCAAAGCGGTAAAGGCAGCATTTAGCACATTAGGCTCAAAACATGTAATAATCAGATAATAAATAAAGCCAAATAATAATAATTACTCTAAGCTCGAATTCTTAACCCTGAACCAGTGGTTCTGGGTTTTTAAATCCCCAGCAGAGTCGCCAGAGCTGTCACACCTCCTTTTTCCGCACCCGGGGGCGCAGGGGAGTTTTTTCCAATTAAAGGACAATCGAAACGGGATTGGTTTAATTATTTCAGAGTCGCCACTTGGGAGATTTAGGGTGTCCCAAGTCACCAATTTTAATCCCGAATCGAGGAAAAGAATGACTCTATATTACAGTCTGCGTACCAGAAATCCGGATAAGGAATTCTGTTAACCCGGGAGAAGGTGTTAGGCATTCCCGAGTTCCGTGGTTCTAGCACGGTCGCTCAACTGTTATATTTGGCTTATTTATCTGATTTTTAATACAATATGAACTTATGTGCAAATTTTAACTTTTAACCGCTTTATTATTATTGTTTTTACAAGAATGTGAACATCGCTTAAAACACGTCTTTGGACTGCGTCACATGAAATGCACCCACAATCCGGAACGCATTTTATTTGATGTTTTGAGATTTGGATTTGGGTCGCATGAAATGCACACCCGAGCTTAAGAAAGTAAATTATTAAACACGCGCCTAAAGAGACTATCGCGTTATTATTTTGGGAAGGCCACGAAATTCACTAAGCGGCCCTCCTGAATTCTAAGTAATTTAAAACAAGTATTTACTGAGGGCCCCGCAATTTGTATTTTTTATTCGGCGAGGCTCATCTCATTCTTATTTTTTAAAGGAATTTGCAACGTCATGGAAATGCATCTCGGGCCACGCCACAATCAATGCGCCCGTGACTAGAGACATATTTCGACTCCGTTGAGATTTGGATTTGGGTCACATAAATGTGCACCCGAGTTTAAGAAGGTAAGGTTTTATTAAAGCGTATCCTAAAGAGACTAACGTGTTGTTATTTAGGGAGGGTTGTGAGATTTGCTAAGCAACCCATCCCGGAAACTAAATGCTCCAACAATATACATTTAACAAGGGCCCCGCATTTGCACGTTGTGTTTATTTTTATCGAGGCTCATCTCGTTCTTATTTTAAAAGGTTATCCTATAGCAACTACGTTTCTTATCGCGTTTGTCCTTATCAATTGAAAACAGTATATAGTCCTAATTAATTAAATGCTTGCAAGCTATTTGTAATGACATTCAGAAAAGCTAAAAAAAATTTCAGAAATGGGGCTGTATATGCAATCAGCCGAACAAACAATTCTGGGCCCAAATCCAGCCCATGCGCGATGGACCAGACCTGGGCCTTCGCCTGTTCTACGCGGGCCTACTTAGTTTGCTTCGATTTGGGCTCGACCTTCATGAGGTCGAGGCCCTGAACTGATTCTTTATTTTGTGAAATGAGTTTATCAGTTTATGGGACAATATGGCAGAAGGAGAAAGAACTTTAACTAAAATGGATAGCTTTCCTATTTGGCCTACATTAGAGAATATACTATACCATCAGACTAAGTTTGAAATACAACTTATTACACTGGGCGTATTCTCACTTAGCAGTATACATACAAAGCTAGCATTCGTTAACCTACATTGATATACTTAGTATGTAGGCTGTTTCTATTGTCCAAACAAAAATGACAATCATTATACAATACATGATGTCTAATGTAACAATTTATGCATAAAAGTCACTCTTCAGGTCTTTTCTTTTGTATTCATGCTCAACTTTCCAATTACATTTGACAGAGTATTAGTCATGTACCTGGTATAGAGAACGAAAAGAAGAAAAGAATGATCAGTTGGGCAGTATGCCACAAACACAGCAGCAGCAGATACACAGCAACAGCACAGCAACAAACCAAACCAAATGTTTTCCACAAACCTCAGACGACCAACAATATTTCCCAGAACAAAGAGGACCAACAAATAGTCGAGTACCAAACCAAGGAACCCAGAAAAGAAGGATGAAACAAACAGCAACAACAGAGTATTCAATGCAGCAACACTACCAATTGAATAACCAGAAACAGCTCAACCAATGCAAACCAAGAACTTGGCCAAGACAGCTTGACCAATATGCACTCTTATACAACTTTTCAGGCAGTGTTTGGTTGCAGTGTTTATTGGAAGCTAACTTGTGTTTTTTCAGTTTTCTTTGAACTCACTAGACCTCTCTTTGGACTAAAAATTTTACAGCCCTTTTTTTTCTCTCTGAAAGCTAAAAGTCCAGCCTCAGACCCATAAACTTCAGCCCCTGTTTTAGTTGTCCAATGGCCTATTTATAGGCCAAATGCACCATTACAGCTGAGCTGCCCTGCCTGCCAATTGGCAGAATGCCCATACCCTTTAAGCCCATCCTAAGCATGCTTGGTGTCAGCTACCTTTATTCCCCACGCCTGGTTTTTGTTTAATCCAGAATTATGGGCTCATTTGTTTATTCATTTTGAGCCCCCATACCCTTGTGTCTTGTTCCCCATTGGTATTAGTTTAATCCTAAGTTAGTACCCTACTTGTCAGCTCACTTAAACTAATTACTTCTGTTCTTTTTAGCACCCCAGATTACCCCTGTCAACCTTGATTATTACTGCCCCTGCCTATTGCAGCATTAGGGCATTTTTTGCACTGATGAAAGCTCGAGCTCAGGACTGCCTAGACTGAACCCTTTTAGTCATTTTTATAATGCCAATAGACCATTTCAAACATTACTAGGTCATCCAGCCAGTGTCCGAGTTTAATTAGTTATGTGACAATCCTAACTCCTTCGATTCATTAGTTATAGAAAACTAATCGACGACATTTATCGAGTCGACTATACTAATTATAGCAGGTAATAATCGATCGCTCACATAAACAATACGTTTAGGGACCTAAAGGGCATCAGACAATTCTATGTTCAATAACTGGGGACCTATATAAGTTTATTCATTTGACGACCAATCTAATCGAACAGGTTCATCACAGAGTACATTCAGAATACAAATAGAAGACAAACGACCAAATAAAAGGTCTTTAACAGAGATGAAAGAAATCTGGATGAAAAATAACAAAATAACAAACAAACACAAAGAGATATGCTGACAACTTATTTGGAAATAAAACAAAAGAACGGAAAACTTACCAAAACGTTTAAACCAAACAGACCCAAATCAAACTCGACTTCGAACTTTTGAGGCCGAACAAACTTTAGTCAGGGTGTTCTCACATGAGAACACCTTGACTAAGGTCTATTAGACCTCAAACCTATGTCAAAACTGGCCGGGTTCCCCAGGTGCATGTGTTTCCAGTTCTGGATTTCCAGATCTGGATTTTTAGGAGTTGTGGGTAGATTCGGACCAAACCAAGTTTGGTTTGGTCACTAGGAAGGTCAGGGGGGTGTCTGGTATGAAGATGGGGTGGTTTGGTGTAGATCGAGTTTTGTCTCGAATCTTCAAATCCAGATTCGAGACGATAGGAGATGATTCGAGGTTCGTGGTTAGTGGATTCGTGTTCAGGGGAGTGAGGGGGTCTTAGGGTGTTCAGGGGGTGGTCACCGGCGTTCGTGCCGCCGGCTTTAATGGCGAAGGAGACTAGGGCGGCTGCTAGGGTTTGGGGGTTTCAGGGTTCAGGGAAGGAGACGAGTGAGGGGTGGGGTTCGGATAGGGGGCGTGGGGTGTAAGGGAAGGTTTATATATGGTGAGGTTGATCGGATCTGAGCCGTTAGATCAGATGATCTCAACGGCTTAGATCTGATGTTGAGAAATGGGACGGGGTCGTTTGGTAATTAAACGAGGTCGTTTGGTTTAAGTGGGGGATTGGGTCAGACCGGTTATTGGGTCGGGTTCAAAAACGGGTTGCTGAAAGAGGTCCTGAGCCGTTGGATCGGCTAGGACGGACGGCTCAGATTGATTTGCCTGAAACGACGTCGTTTCAGGAGGTTCCTGGGCAGGCCTGGTCTGGACCGGGTCAGATCGTTGGTTTGGGCCTTTTTTTGTTTTATTTTTGGGCCCAAATTGATTTCAACTTTCTTTTGTTTTCCAATTTAAAGAAAAATAATAAAAATAATAAAAAAAATAAAAATAACTAATAAAACAAATGAAATTAAAACAAATAACAATATGGCGTTTCAACATAATTATCATACCAAGTAAGTTAAATCACAACCTAAAACGGACGATGCACATATATTTATAGAATACTTTTTTTTTTTTTTTTTTTTTTTGAATTTTCTTTTAACGCCACATATATTTTTTTGTATTTTTGTTTGATAATGACTAGATGCAAAATGGACAGACTCACAAATGATTAACAAAACATGTCACGGAAAGACCGAAAAATTGTACAGCGAAGCCCTTTGCCGCTATTTTTATTTTCTTTTGGAGCAATTGTCCGTGAAGCAAAAATCACGTGCTTACAATACCTGTACATAGTTTATTTATACACTAACACCTTCTACAGTGCTAACTATCTTTCTATAGTATTAACTGCCTAACTAACTAACCAACTATACAAATAATACAGCTTAATGTTACACGTGTTCTACAACCTCAACTTGCACTAGCTCACCACTCGTCTACGGTATTTGTCTTAAAAATTCATTAAATATTTACAAATTATTAATTTAGAACCCAATAACTTAGAAAGAATAGAATCATGAACCCATTAACTTTAAATCCTGGCTTCGACTGTGCGTCACGGATGAGACTCCTCTCCATCTTATCTTGTCTTCATTTTCCTAAGTTCCTATTTGGATGAGAGACACATAATATAGTCTAAAATTAATGGTTAAAATTTAATTAACTAAAATAAGATCCTAACCATGGTTAAAAAAACATGTACTATTTCCACATGAATTTATGAACTTTTCAATAATTCCTTCTTTTCTACGTCTAAAATTAATCATGTCGTCAGGAAAAGATAGTCACTTAGCTACAATTATAATTTTGTTAGTTTTATAGTCAATAAAACCATGTCAGGAAGCAATTATAACGTATCCTAGCCTTATATTTATTTAACTGTTATTAGCACCATAATTAGATAACACTGTTTAAATTTCATTGTTAGTAGGGTCTACTTAGGATTCCATTCTTTTCAATTGACACTAATAATCTACATGTACCTATACATCACAATTATATGACCTTTTCAAGATCCAATGGGGAAGATCAAGATCTATCATATGCAAGCAGTTTTGTCATTCTATAAAGATAATTAACAACAGTTATGCGAGAGGCGGAGTTAGAATTTGATGTTTATAGGTTCCACATTCTACTTCTTTTAATTTACTGGATTCTAAATTAATTATATGTACATATTCAATGAATTTTTACAACAAATAGGACAAAAGCTATTGGATTCAGCCGAACCCGTAACTGAAGAGCTGGCTCAGTGGCAAAGCCACATGGTCATAAGTGGTTAATTGACCATCCTTCGTCGAAAAATTGCACTGTGTATATAGGTAAAATATTACGTTTTAGAGGTATATAAAACATATTGAATACCATTTGTCAGGATTTTTTTTCACTTCTTTCAAATTTGAATACCTTTGAAAAAATTCATAACTTCGCCATTAGGCAGGCTCCGCCCCAGTTACTCAAGATTCCACTCATGATTTTATTTTTCTTTCATGAACTTGTATGTTAATTAAAAGAAAATCATAGTTGTGGTGATATAATTTTGTATCATGTAACTTCAAAGTTTTTAAGATCAAAATGGCTATGTAAAATACGGAGTCTAAGACGATTACATGTTCCATTGCTCAGTTTGAGCTGGTATACAAGTCTATCTAAATATATATATATATATATATATATATATATATATATATATATATATATAGATAGATAGATAGATAGACTTGTATACCAGCTCAAACCGAGCATATCTAATACCCATTATTCTAGTTTCTTTCATCAATTTGTATATTTGTATAATTATGTGATGACCCAAAAGGTCATCTTCTGTTTTAGAACTTGAATCAATAGTTTGAGGCCTTAAAAATTTCATTTTATCCCTTCTTGAATTGCGTGCGTAGTCCGGCCATATATTCGGAAAGCCTTTATGTGAAAAATTGATGAAACAATAATTTTTGGCCTAAAAAGTTAATTTTTATTGACTTCGGTCAACGTTTTGGGTAAACGGACCCGGACCCAAGATTTGACTGTCCCGGTAGGTCTGTAGTAAAATATGGGACCTGAGTGTATGCCCGGAATCGAATTCCGAGGTCCCAAGCTTGAGAAATGAATATCTGATGGAAATTGTAAGACTGAATTATAAGGATTTAAAGAAATTGGTTAATATTTGATCTTGTTGGTATCAGACCTGTATTTTAGTTCCGGAGTCCGGTATAGGTCCAATAGGATATTTATACCTTATCTGTGAAATTTGGTGAGAAACGGGACTGATTTAGCGTGATTCGGACCTTTGGTTGAAAAGTTAGAAGTTTTAAAGCTCTCTTGAAGATTTCATGCAATTTGGTGTTAAATTCGTAGTTCTAGGTGTTATTTTGGCGATTTGATCGCCCGAGCAAGTTCATATGATGTGTTAAGACTTGTGTGCGTGTTTGATTTGGAGCCCCGAGATCTCGAGTGAGTTTTGGATAGGCTACGAGATGTCTAGACTTAGGAAAAGACCTTGTGTTGGATAGTTGCAGAAATTGCAGGTCTCACCTCTTAGGAGTGCGGCCGCGGAGTGAAATTCGCGGACTACGGTAGAAGAACACGACCGCGGTGGAAACTTCGCGGACCGTGATTGAAGAACGCGGCCGCGGTGGGGACTTAGCGGACGCGATAGCGTAAGGCTCAGGTTTCGCGATCGCACCCTAATTTTGCGAACCGCAGTGGAGGTTCGCGGTCACACCCGAAATTTAGCGGACCGCGTAGTGAGGATCAAAGAGTGCTATATAAACGGGACTTTTCATTTATTTTTCACTTTTTCAAAACCCTAAAACATAAGAGGCGATTTTTCAAATACTTTTTTTCCCCAAATCATAAGTAAGTGATTCTTAACTCATTTCTTTCACTCTTTAACTTCCTTTCACAAGATTTCATCCTAGAATCCAGGATTTTTTATGGTGGAATTGGGGATTTTTGGGTAAAACTTAGGAATTTCGAAATTTAGGAATTTAGACCTCAAATTGAGGTCGGATTCCAAAACTAATTTCATATCCGGGCTCGGGGGTGAATGGGTAATCGGATTTTGGTTCGAATTTCGAGTTTTAACCAAGTGGGTTCGGGGTCGATTTTTGACTTTTTGGAAAAAATATTGGGAAACTTATAATTATGCATTGAAATTGATTTCTCTAGTGATAATTGATGTTATTAAGTTAATTATGACTAGATACGAGTGGATTGTAGGTGGAATCGAGAGGTAAAGCGGTAATTGAGCTTTGAATTGCCCGGTGGGTTGAGGTAAGTGTTTGGTCTAACTTTGACTTGAGGGATTAGGGATCCCCGACTTAATTGCAATGTGAAAACCCATGTGTGTGGCATATAGCTGAGGTGACGAGTACCTATGTGCCGCCAAATGATTTGTTTAGCTTGTTCCCTTCTCTGTTCCCAATATATTATCTTCCTGGCTTAACTGTTTCATGCTTATGGATGCTTCCATGTCTAATTGCTTCCTGTTAGATATTATTTTCTTTATTGAAGGTATTAATTATTTCATAGTTTCATTGTGTTACATTATTGGTTTAAGCTAGTTTACTAGTGTTTCATAGTATATTTCGGTTGGTCTCGCTGTGTAGTAATACGGAGTGAGGTTTCATAATTGTATAATCTTCTATTTGATTTGAGGTTTAAATATTGTGGAGGGTTTTTGAGCTAAGCTATGAAATTATTGTGTGAGTGTTACTGATATGGTGGGATCGGGTTGCACACCGCAATAGGAGGAATAAGGGTGAAATGTGATTGTCTGATGGGATCGGGTTGCACGTCGTAAAAAGGAGTAATAAGGGTGGACATGTGGGATCGGGTTGCACGCCGCAACAGGAGGGATAAGGGTGATATATTGAGGAGTAATAAGGGTGGACTGGTGGGATCGGGTTACACGCCGCAACAAGAGTAATAAAGGGTGAATGTTCATATTGTTACTGATTATATGGTGGGATCGGGATGCGCGCGACATCATTTTGCTACTTATGTATTCTTCTTCTGTTGTGATTTTATTCTATAGCATTGTAACTCTCTTAAGGATTGGTTATAGCTGAGTACTGGCAAGATAATTGAGTTCCGTATTTGTTTTACTGCAAGTTACTATTCCATTTCGTTCCGTACTTTGTTTTGCTTTATTATAAACTGTATGCAGGTTATATTGTAAACGGCCCGCGTTAGCCTCATCATTACCTCATCGAGGTTAGGCTCGACACTTACCAGTACATGGGATCAGTTGTACTGATACTGCACTCTGCACTTTCTGTGCAGATTTTGGAGCTGGTTGTGGCTGATTGAGAGGTCGGTTGCAGACATTCATCTAGGAGACCCAAGGTAGTCCTGCAGGCGTCCGCAGGCCCTGGCGTCCCCTTCTATGTTCTACATTCCTGTTTTATTTTCTTTCGAGACAGATATACTTTTCTTTCAAACCAATACTTGTAGATATTCATAGAATATTCGTGGATTGTGACACCAGTTTCTGGGTGGTAACTGTTTCGGTTTTGTTAATAGCATAAGGATAATCAGTTAATTATGTACTTCCGCGTTTATTTAAGTTGATTTAGTTTTGATAATTGTAAAGTATAAAATGTAAATGAGCGATGTTAGGCGCCATCATGGTCCCGACGGTGGGAAATTCGGATCGTGATAAGTTGGTATCAACGCACTAGGTTTCTTAGGTCTCACAATTCACGAACAAGCTTAGTAGAGTCTGATGGATCGGTACCGTAGTTGTCCAACGGGACGGGCCGTCCCATCCCGTCTCGTCCCGTCCCAGCCCACTTCATGTTAAATGGGATGTCCAATGTTAAACGGGACACGAGATGGGACGAGACGGCCATTTCGTCCCATTTGTCCCGTCCCGTTTCATCCTGTCCCGTCCCGCCTGTCCCGTAATCTTCTTTCTGTTGGAATTTTAGCCGTTGGGCAAAGGTTCCAATTGCAAAAATAGCCGTTCCCGGTGGCCAAAAACGATAAAAAATGGCATCCACTCCCCAAAATACCCCCTCCCAATCTTTTAATTTAACCCCTAAATTTATTAAATTGCACTTTGGCCCTATTTTCTACTATAAATACCCCCATCCTTATTTTTTTTTCCCACAAAAAATCAATCATCCTCTCTCAAATCTCTTACATTCTATCTATATTATTCTCTCAATTTTCTTATTATCAACTATCAAGTGATAACTTTCAAGTATTTAGGCTAATTTTTGGAGCAACTTTAAGCTTCAAATTAATTCGTCAAGTATTTGGAGCAATATTTTGGACAATTTCTTCAAGTTTCAATATTTAATCACGGTGCACTCGTTCCATCTCCTAATTTTAATATATAATTTTTGCGTATTATTTTTGTGCTTAATTTTTGTGTTCTATTTTCGTATTTCATTTGTGTGTTAACTTTTGTAATTTAATTTCGTATTTAAATTATGGCACCTGAAAATATATTTGGCATGCTTAAAAAAAGTAATAAAAAAATAGTAAAGGTGAAAGTAGTAGTAATCCTAATCTTAGTCCTAGTCGTAACCCTTCTCCTAGAATTAGAAAACATATTAGATGAAATGACTCATGTTGATGAAACTTCATTTTTCCAAGCCCCCGCATGTTATAATGTTAATTTCGGAGAACAACTACATCATGAAACTTTACAAAGACAATTTGGCAATGATATTTTTTTTGAGGACGAAAAAAATGAGGATGAAGAAAATGAGGAAGAAGAATTAGATGAAACGCCCACTAGTCCCACAACACAAGCTCCAACTCAAAATCAATCTCGGTGTGGAGCTTTACCCCCTGTACCCCCTGTAAGGGGTAAGCCTAAGGCTGAACGTCCCAAAACATCACTTGTATGGAAATTTTTTAAACATGATAAAGTCAATCATCGTGTTATATGTGAAAAATGTAAGCAACAATTTGCACAAACAAAAAGTGGTGGGACGGGGGGGGGGGGGGTTTAACCAGACACTTACTTAAGGCTCACAAATCTTTATGGATACAAGCTTACATAGAAGCCGGAAAAATTATAGATCCTAGCACCGGTACTGGCACTCCTAGTGGATCTGGCGGGGGTTCTAATTTTGTACAACAACAGTTTAACCCTGCTTCTGGTAATGTTTTACACCCCTATAACAAAGATAGATATCGTGAGAACTTAGCAAAAATGGTGGCTGTCTGTGGCTTACCTTTAACTTTTTCTTCTCACCCTGCTTTTGTGCATTATATACAAGTAACTTATAACCCTGCTTTTCAAGATTTTCCTAAGACCATGGTTAGAAATGATGTTTTTAAATTTCAAATCAAATATCTTCAGTATATTCGTTGTGTATTTTTTCACTTAGATTGTAAAGTGTCTATCACATCTGATATAGGTCGTAGTCCTAATAGTTGTGATTATTTAACTGTTACATGTCATTGGGTTGATCATCACTGGAACATGCAAAAACGTATTATTGGTTATGAATTTGTTGATTCAAAATACACTGGAGCATATATTGCAACTACTGTTCTACAAATACTTGATTTTTATGGACTCATTGATAAAGTTTTAACTATCACCTTAATTATTGCTTCTGCTAACACAACTGCAGCAAATAGCTTAAAAACTAGATTTTGTCCAATTAATCCAGCAATTTTTCATGTTAGATGTGCATGCCATATTTTTAACTTGGTTGTAAAAGATGGTCTTAATCTATTTTCTGATGCTTGTAGAAAAATACAACATGCTTGCGCCTATATTTTTCGTGCTAATAAAGCGAGTAGAATTCGTGAATTTGCTCAACAATGTGCTAGTGCAAACCTTCCATTTAGAAAAGTTCCAAAAGATGTTTGTACTAGGTGGAATTCTACTTATGAAATGCTTAAAGTTGCTTATGATTATCGGTTGCATGTCCAAAAGGTATTTAATATGCATAATGGTATCCCCGCTGATCAAATTGTTGATTCTGATTGGGATGAGATCAAAGAGCTTATTTAATTTTTGAAAATTTTTATTATGCTACAAAATAATTTTCTGGTATATATTTTCCTACTGTTACACAAATATTGTGGTATATTTGTGGAATTTATGTTGAATTTGGTAAGTATAAAATAAATCTAACTTATGCACCGGTCATTAATGAAATGATTTCAAAATTTTAAAAGTATTTTTCCCTATTCCCCAAGTTTATTTAATTTCTACTCTACTTAACCCGTCTTTAAAACTAAGAGGTGTAAAGGGACTTGTTCGTAAGATTTATGAGAATTTCGTAATTCAAGAAAATGAACAACAGGCTGTGAAACTACTCCTTCTACTTCTAAGTCAAGAGCAAAAGTTTTATGGGAAGATATGGATGATATAACAGGTTTTGATTTCTCTATTGATGATGAACTTGATTCTTATCTTAACAAGGATTGGAAAGTATTAAAGACGAAGAAGGAAACGAGCAATTTTTGGCATGATGGAGGGAGCGCGGAAAGGCTTTTCCAACACTTTCAATAATGGCCCGAGATATCGTGGCTATTCAAGCATCATCAGTAGCATCGGAGAGTGCTTTTAGCGCGGCAAGATTTCAAATTGGAGATCATAGACATGTATTAGCGGAGGACAGTCTAGAGATTTCCGTATTATTCAGAGATTGGATTAATTCAGAAAGAAGAAATCTTGGTTTTGAAAAATTAACCACTAGGGAAGAAGAAGAAGAATACAATGAGATACTTAGCACTGAGAGCGATAATGGCATCGAGCTCATGGAAAATCAATCAATATTGCCAATTCTAGAACAATGTCCGAGAGATATTATTGATTAGTTACAAAGAAGCTATATAGGAGCTTACATATATTAGTATGCTAATTTGTAATTGGCTACTAAGAGGCCTAGTTAAAACAGAACCCTTCCTAGAAGGTGGCTGCGTAGATTAGGTGCTCTTCAAAAGAATTATATTTGTATGTGAGATTTGAAAGTTCTATTATAAAATAAAAGACTCTAAACGTTGAATTTTTTTTTATGAATTGTCTTAGTTACTTAATACTTTGAAATTATATTAAATAAATTATAACTCTATTATAATTACTAGAATATTTCATTACAAGTCTTTTGTTTTAATATTTTATAATTCTTTACTTAGTTTTCTAATTTCCGTTTTAACATTTAAGTTTATTAAATAAGTCAAAAAACTACCCGTTGCAAACTTTAAAAACTTAGTCATTATCAAAAAACTAGACATTTTTTAAAAAAAATAGCACTTAAGGCCCGTAACCTGTCCCGTACCGTCCCATCACGTCCTATCCCGTTTGTTAGCGGGACGAGATAGGCAGACCGATTCATCCCGTTTTTCCCGTCCTATTTCATCTCGTACCGCCACCGTCCCACTTAAATGCTGTCCCGTCCCGTTGGACAACTATACAGAGACGTCTGTGTTTACACCCCAGAGGCTTCTAATTTCCGTTTTAACATTTAAGTTTATTAAATAAGTCAAAAAACTACCCGTTGCAAACTTTAAAAACTTAGTCATTATAAAAAAACTAGACATTTTTTAAAAAAAAAATAGCACTTAAGGCCCGTAACCTGTCCCGTACCGTCCCATCACGTCCTATCCCGTTTGTTAGCGGGACGAGATAGGCAGACCGATTCATCCCGTTTGTCCCGTCCCATTTCATCTCGTACCGCCACCGTCCCACTTAAATGCTGTCCCGTCCCGTTGGACAACTATACAGAGACGTCTGTGTTTACACCCCAGAGGCTACAGAGTTAGGAGCAATTTCACTTCTATTCTTCTCTGTCGTGCGATTTGATCTTTCAATGCTAATTGAGCTCTCTACACTGTTCCTTCGTAGATGGAAATAACGCGTAATGCTTCATCAGCTGATCAGCAGCCGAGCCCCCAGTGGCAGCTCCTACGAGAGGCAGAGGACGAGGCAAAGGCCGTGGTAGAGGCCGAGGAAGGGGCAGGGCTCAGCTCAGAGCTCGAGCAGCAGCACCAGCGGCGGAGCCTCAGGTAGAGTTTGTTGAGGAGGCTCCGGCCTAGACCATTCCAGTAGGTCCAACTCAGGTTCAAGAGGGGTTCATAGCTACTTCAGGATGCTTTGGTTCGTCTAGTGGGCCTTATGGGGAGTGTTACTCAAGTCGGTACATTCCCTGTAGCACCAACCGTCTCTCGAGTTAGGGGAGGAGCACATACTCCCGCTACTCATACTCCGGAGAGATGGCTCCCCAGTTTCAGACTCCAGCAGCTCACCCAGTTAGGGTAGTTACGCCGGTGTAGTAGCACAAACGTGTGATGGATCAACTATATCTTCTAAGGCCTTGTGGAGATTGGGTAGGTTTACCAAGCTTTTCACCACTATGTATGGCGGTACATCTTCAGAGGATCCCCAAGACTATCTGGACAGTTGTCACGAGGTGTTACGGAACATAGGGGTAGTGGAGACCAATGGGGTCAACTTTGCTGCTTTTCGTCTGTCAGGTTCCGCCAAAAAATGGTGTAGGGATTTTTGTTTGGCTAGACCAGCTGGGTCGCCTTCTTTGACTTGGGATTAGTTCTCTCATCTTTTTCTGGAGAAGTATCTTCCTATCACTCAGAGAGAGGACTATCAGAGGTAGTTCGAGCTCCTTTAGCAGGGTTCTATGACCGTCACTCAGTACAAGACTAGATTTGTTGATCTGACCGTCATGCTCTTCTTATACTTCCTACCGAGAGAGAGAGAGAGAGAGAGTGAGGAGGTTTATTGAGGGACTTGCTTAGCCTACCAGATTGCAGATGGATAAGGAATCAGGGAGTGAAATTTCTTTCGAGGATGCAACCAATGTGGCCAGACAAGTTGAGATGGTTTTACCTTAGGGGAGTGGTCAGGGGTCTGACAAGAGGCCTCGTCACACCGGTGGATTCAGTAGGGCCTTATCTGGAGGCCGGGGCACTTTTGGTAGAGGCCATCATCCCAGGCCGTTCCATTCAGCACTTCAGACATTCCATGGAGCTTCAGGGGGTCGGGGTCCTTATGTACCTCCTTCAGGGAAGTCAGCTTATAGTGCACCGCCAGATCCTATCAGAGAACCTCCTCTTCAGAGTTATTATTGTGGTCAACTGGCTCGTCAAGGTTAGTCTCCGCTTTCCTAGCCGCAATATTAGGATGGATATTTCAAGTATGGTAAGTATGGGCATATTCGGAGAACCTATCCGAGATTTGTGGGTGTTCAGCCACAGCAACAGGGTTCTCGTGCCATGATCCCAGCACCGCCCGCTCAGCCAGCTAGAGGTAGGGGTCAGAGAGCCAGAGGTAGGGGCCAACCCGCTCAGGCCGTTAGAGGTGAAGGCCAGGCCGCTAGAGGTGGATGCCAACTAGTAGAAGGCCGTCCCAAGGATATGGTTCATAGTGGTGGGGCCCAACCCTGATGTTATACTTTTCCATCCAGGCCTGAGGCTGAGGCATCCGATGCTGTTATCACCGGTACTGTTTCGGTTTGTAGTAGAGATGCTTCCGTTCTATTTGATCCAGGGTCTATATACTCCTATGTGTCTTCTTATTTTGCTTTATATTTTGTTGTGCCTCGTGATTCTTTGAGTGCTCCGTATATGTGTCCACACCGGTGAGGGATTCTATTGTTTTAGATCGTGTCTATCACTCGTGTGTGGTTATTATTGGGGGTCTTGAGACTAGCGTAGATCTCCTACTTCTTGATGACTTTGATGTCATTTTGGGGATGGATTGACTGTCACCTTATCATGCTATATTGGATTATCATGCCAAGACCGTGACCCTAGTATTGCCGAGGTTGCCTCAATTAAAGTGGAGAGGGACTCCTGATCATTCTACCAGCAGGGTTGTCTCTTATAGGAAGGCTCGGCGTATGGTCGAGAAGGGGTGTTTGGCTTATTTGGCTTATGTTCGTGATTCTAGTACGGAGGTTCCTTCCATGGATTTTGTAACAGTTGTTCGGGAGTTCCTAGAGGTTTTTCCTGTAGACCTGCCGGGGATGCCACCCAACAGGGATATCGACTTTTGCATTGATTTGGCTTCAGACACTCAGCCCATTTCTATTTCGCCGTATCATATGGCCCTGCCAGAGTTGAGAGAATTGAAGGAGCAGTTGCAAGATTTGCTTGATAAGGGCTTTATTAGACCTAGTGTCTCTCCCTAGGGTTTATCGGTGTTGTTTGTAAAGAAGAAGGATAGGTCGATGAGGATGTGCATAGACTATCGACAGTTGAATAAAGTCACCATCAAGAACAAGTATCCATTGCCGAGGATTGATGACTTATTTGATCAGCTTTAGGATGCCAAGGTGTTTTCAAAGATTGATTTGAGGTCTAGCTACCATCAGTTGAGGATTAGGGCATCCGATGTCCCTAAGACAGCTTTTCGGACTCGATATGGGCATTATGAGTTTCTAGTGATGTCATTTGGCTTGACAAATGCCAAGCAACATTTATGGATTTCATGGACCAGGTGTTCAAGCCCCATCTGGATCCTTCATGATTGTTTTTATTAATGATATCTTGATCTACTCCCGCAGTCGAGAGGAGCACGAGCAGCACCTTCGGATCCTTCTTTAGACTCTGAGAGATAGCCAGTTATATGCTAAGTTTTTGAAATGTGAGTTTTGGTTGAGTTCAGTTGCTTTCTTGGGTCATGTTGTATCAGCAGAGGGTATTCAGGTGGAACCTAAGAAGATTGAGGCAGTCAAGGACTAGCCTATACCCACATCAACTACAAAGATCCGGAGTTTCTTGGGTTTGGAGGGTTATTACCGTCGGTTTATAGAGGGGTTTTCATCTATAGCATCCCCGATGACCAGGTTAACCTAGAAGGGTGACCCGTTCAGATGGTCAGACGAATGTGAGGCGAGCTTTCAGAAGCTCAAGCCAGCTTTGACTACGGCGCCGATGTTGGTGTTGCCCATAGTTTCAGGTCTCTATACAGTATATTGGTACACATCTCATATCGGACTTGGTGCGATATTGATGCAGGGTGGCAATGTTATTGCATATGTTTTTCGGCAGTTGAAGATTCATGAGAAGAATTATCTAGTTTATGACTTAGATCTAGCAGCCATTGTTCACGCACTGAGGATTTGGAGGCACTATCTACATGGTGTGTCATGTGAGGTGTTCACGAATCATAAGACTTTGAAGTATTTGTTTAAGTAGAAGGAGCTCAATTTGAGGCAGAGAAGGTGGTTGGGGCTGTTGAAAGACTATGATATATCCATCTTGTATCATCCCAGGAAGGCCAATGTGGTGGCCGATACTTTGAGTAGGAAGTCAGCCAATATGGGCAGCCTTGCATATATTCTAGTCGGTGAGAGACCGCTTGCATTAGATGTTCAGGCTTTGGCCAATCAGTTCGTGAGGTTGGATGTTTCTGAGCCCAGTCGTGTTTTAGCTTGCACAGTCACTCCGTTTTCCTTGTTTGAGCGTATCAGGGAACGACAGTATGATGATCCTCGTTTGCTTGTCCTTAGTGACACGGTGCGGCATGGTGATGCCAAGCAGGTTACAATTGGAGATGATGGAGTTTTGAGGATGTAGGGTCGTGTTTCTGTGCCTAATGTGGATAGGCTTCGGGAGTTGATTCTAGAAGAGGACCATAGTTCCCGGTATTCTATTCATCCGAGCGCCGCTAAGATGTATCAAGATTTGCGACAACATTATTGGTTGAGGAGGATGAAGAAGGATATTATTGCATATGTAGCTCGGTGTTTAAATTGTCAGCAAGTAAAGTACGAGCATAAGATACCCTAGTGGTTTGCTTCAGAACATTGAGATTCTAGAGTGGAAGTGGGAGCGTATCACCATAGATTTCGTTGTTAGACTCCCACAGACTCAGAGGAAGTTCGATGTAGTATGGGTTATTGTGGATAGGCTGACTAAGTTAGCGCATTTCATTCTTGTGGCAGTTTCCTATTCTTCGGAGTGATTAGAAGAGATTTATATTCGTGAGATCGTTCGTCTTCACAGTATGCCCGTGTCTATTATTTCGGATCGATGTATGCAGTTTACCTCGTATTTCTGGAGGGCATACAACGTGAGTTGGGTACGCGGGTCGAGTTGAGAACAATATTTCATCCTCAGACGGACGGATAGTCTGAGCGAACTATTCATATCTTGGAGGATATGCTCTGCGCCTGTGTTATTGACTTTGGAGGTTCTTGGGATCAATTCTTGCCGTTAGCGGAGTTTGCCTACAACAACAGTTATCAGTCGAGCATCCAGATGGCTCCTTATAATACATTATATGGTAGATGGTGTCGATCGCCGATTGGATGGTTTGAGCCGGGGGAGGCTTAGTTATTGGGTACTGTCACGACCCAGATTTCTCACCCCCGGGAGTTGTGATGGTGCCTACTCGTGGAAGCTAGGAATCCGAGTATTTTAGATTCACTAACTCTTTTACTTAGCCCTTCTAAACAGTTTAAATCAACATGCGATCAACAGTGACATATTAATAATAATTAAAGATATGCAGAAGACGTAATATGACAACTTAGCCAAAAATGAGTACAACAATACCAAGTACATCTCTACCCGGACCCGGTGTCACAATATCACGGATCGTCTACGAATACTACAAACAATTGCCTGGAAAGAAAGATACAATTTGTCTTTGAAGTAAATGAAAAAAATAGAATATAAAGATAGAAGAGAATGGCGGGGCCTACGGACTCCTATAGGACTACCTCGGGATCTCTGACTGGACTGAAGGCAGTCTCCCAAGCTATGGTCCAAAAGCTGCCGCTCCGGGATCTGCACACAATGCAGAGTGTAATATCAGCACAACCGACCCCATGTGCTGGTAAGTGCCTGACCTAACCCCGGCGAAGTAGTGACGATGCTAGGACCTAACTACCAAATAAACCTGTGTAGTTATATAATATACAGCGGAAAATAAAACAAAAATAAACCAGTAAAGATGGGAGGGGGGCATGCTGCGGGGGAATATCATTTATCAATAGTAATTAAAGAGAAAAACATAAAGGCAATTTAGAATTCACAGCAAAGAATAAGGAGATTGTAACCAACTAATAAACACTTTCATTATCTACTGTTGCGGTGCCCAACCCAATCATAAAAAAACACTGTTGCGGTGTGCAACCTGATCCATATCATTTATCACTGTTGCGGCGTGAAACCCGATCCAAATATAATATTGTTGTAGCGTGCAACCTGATCCAAACATAATATTGTTGCGTCGTGCAACCCGATCCATATATACAGTTCAACACCAATCACAAGGAGAGTCCCGGTACGGGATCAATAAAGAAACAACACTATCCCGGCAAGGGAATCGACAGTATACGTAGATATGTCCTAGCGAGAGAAACTCAGCTATAACAAACTTGTTCCAACATCTAACTTCCTCAACTAGCACCAATACTCTATCATAAGTAATTTCCACTAGAATAATCATAATCCTTGCTTAACACGGAGAATCAACAACTTAGGCATTCGTAGTATTTATTAAGAACACAACAACTTCAATTTAAGACTCACGGTCATGCTTGACACCAACGTATAGATACTCGTCACCATGCCTATACGTCGTACTCAACAAGTAACACATAGCAAATATTACACAACTCATAATCCCTCAAGCTAAGGTTAGACCAAACACTTATCTCGAACTTCCACGACCAACTCAAGCCTCAAACGCCACTTTTCCTTTAGAATTCGCCTCTAAACAACTCGTATCTAGTCCAAATTAATTTAACAACATCAATAAACGCTAATCAATTCAATTCCAATGCTTAATTATAGATTTCTTATCATTCTTCCCAAAAAGTCAAAAATCGACCCCGGGCCCACTTGGTCAAAACATGAGGTTCGGACCAAAACCCGTTTACCCATTTACCTATGAGCCCGAATATGTAATTAGTTTCGAAATCCGACCCCAAAACGAGGTGTAAATTCCATTTATACAAAAAGCCCTAACTATACCCAAATCCCTAATTTTCTACCCTTAAGAACATGATTTAGGCCTACAAATCTAATGGGTGTTAACGGAAATTGAAGAAAATGAGTCTAAGATTACATACCTATGAATTTGTGGTGAAGTTCTCTTTCAAAAATCGCCCAATTTGGAGTTTGGAAGAAAAATCTATGAATTTTGGGTTAAATCCTGTATGTTCTGCTACTGTTTAAAAGACTGGGCAAAATTGGTCTATGCGATCGCGAACAAGGGTATGCGATCGCATAGGGTAAGGGGGATTAGGCACTGCGATCGCGGACTAGGGAGTGAGATCGCATAGAGGAAAAATGGTTCCCTTCCCAGGCTTGGTTTAACCCATTGCGATAGCGGAAGAAGCAATGTAATCACATAGAAAAACTGGTGACCCCCCAGAATTTACTCTACGCGATCGCAAAAGAAGCTGTGCGATCGCATAGCACAAAATAGAGCCCCCTAAAATTACACTATGCGATCGCGAACATACCTATGCGATCGCATAGCACAATGACCTGGACACCAACAAACAATAGTTTCTGCAATTTTTCCTAAGTTCAAAAACCTTCCGACGCCTATCCGAAACTCACCCGTGCTGTCGGGGCTCCAAACCAAACATGTACACTATCTCAAAAATGCCCTACGGACTTACTCGTGTGATCAAATCGCCAAAATAACAACAACAAATATGAATTTAGCATCAAAATCATGAAATCACTTAAGAACTTCAATTTTTTTCCAATTTCTCAAATACAGTCCGATTCACGTCATTTCAAGTCCGTTTCTTACCAAATTTCACAGAATCAACTTAAACCACATATAAGACCTATACCGGGCTCTAGGATCAGAATACGACCCGATACCATCAAATTTTAAATACATTTCATTTTCAAAAACTCATAAATATTCCAGAAAAGCATTTTCTTTAAAAAATTCATTTCTCGGGCTCGGGACCTCGGAATTCGATTCTGGACATATGCCCAAGTCCCATATTTTCCTATGGACCCTCCGAGATCGTCAAATCACGGGTCCGAGTCCGTTTACCCAAAATATTGATTGCAGTCAACTTAAATTCATTTTAAATTTAAAATTCATCATTTTTTCACAGAATTTCACATAATGGCTTTCTCGCTAAGTGCCGGATTGCGCACGCGAATCGAGATGATGCTGAAAGAGGTTTTTATGGCCTCAGAACGCAGAATTTATTTCTAAAACGAGTGATGACCTTTTGGGTCATCACATTCTCCACCTCTAAAACAATCGTTCGTCCTCGAATGGACATAAGAAGGAAGTGCTTGAGTTGGGAAAAAGATGGGGATAACGGCTCTGCATGTCGGACTCAGACTTCCAGGTCGATGCCTTAGCAGGATGACCTCTCCACTGAACACGAACATAAGGAAAAATCTTCGATCTCAACTAACGAATCTGCCGGTCTAGAATAGCTACCGGCTCCTCCTCATAAGACAAGTCCATGTACAACTGGATAGTGCTAAAATCTAACACGTGGGATGGATCGCCGTGATACTTCCAAAGCATGGACACATGAAACACTAGATGCACAGCTGATAAGCTCGGCGGCAACGCAAGTCTGTAAGCCACCTCTCCCACTCGATCAAGGATCTCAAGCGGGCGAATGAACCCAGGGCTAAGCTTGTCCTTCTTCCCAATTGTCATCACGCCCTTCATAGGCGACACTCAAAGCAATACCCGCTCACCAACCATGTAAGCCACATCACGAACCTTATGGTCAGCATAACACTTTTGCTTGGATTGAGCTATACGAAGCCTATCCTGAATAATCCTGACCTTGTCCAAGGCGTCCTGCACTAGATCAGTACCCAACAACCGAGCCACTCCTGGTTCAAACCATCCAACCGGCGACCGACATCGCCTACGATACAAAGCCTCATAAGGTGCCATATGGATACCCGACTGGTAGCTGTTGTTGTAGGCAAACTCTGCTAAAGGCATAAACTGATCCCATGAGCCTCCAAAGTCAATGATACAAGCTCGGAGCATATCCTCCAAAATATGAATAGTCCGCTCGCACTGTCCATCCGTCTGAGGATGAAACACTGTGCTCAACTTGACCCGTGTTCCCAACTCTAGCTGAACTGCTCTCCAGAAATGTGAGGTAAATTGCGTACCTCGATCTGAAATGGTAGACACGGGCATACCATAAAGACAAACAATCTCCCGGATATAGATCTCAGCTAACCTCTCGGAAGAATAGGAGACTGCCACAGGAATAAAATGTACTAACTTGGTCAGCCTATCAACAATGACCCACACCGCATCGAACCTCCTTTGAGTTTGTGGGAGTCCAACAACAAAGTCCATGGTGATACACTCCCACTTCCACTCAGGAATCTCAATCATCTGGAACAAACCATGCCTTTGATGCTTGTAATTAACCTGCTGACAGTTCAAATACCGAGCCACATGTGCAACGATGTCCTTCATTCTCCGCCACCAATAATGTTGCCGCACATCCTGATACATCTTAGCGGCGCCCAGATGAATAGAGTACAAGGACCTATGGGCCTCATCTAAAATCAACTCTCGGAGTTCATCCACATTAGGCACACAAACTTGACCCTGCAATCTTAAAACTCCATCATCTCCTAAGGTAACATGTTTGGCACCTCCGTGCTGCACCGTGTCTCTAAGGACATACAAATGAGGATCATCATACTGTCAATCACAAATATGCTCCAATAACGAAGAACGAGCAACTATGCAAGCTAACACATGGCTGGGCTCAAAAACATTGAACCTCATGAACTAATTGGCCAAAGCATGAACATCCAAAGCAAGCGGTCTCTCACCGACCAGAATATAAGCAAGACTGCCCATACTGGCTAACTTCCTACTCAAAGCATCAATCACCACATTGGCCTTTCCCGGATGATATAAGATGGTGATATCATAGTCCTTCAACAGCTCCAACCACCTTCTCTGCCTCAAATTTAGTTCCTTCTGCTTGAACAAGTACTGCAGACTCTTGTGATCCGTGAACACCTCACATGCCACGCCATACAGATAATGCCTCAAAATCTTCAACGCGTGAATAATGGCTGCCAACTCTGAATCATGAACCGGATAGTTCTTCTCATGAATCTTCAACTGCCGCAAAACATAGGCAATGACCTTGCCATCCTACATCAACTCCACACTAAGTCCGATACGAGATGCATCACAATAAACTGTATATGGCCTTGAACTTGTTGGCAAAACCAACACTGGTGCCGTAGTCAAAGCTATCTTGAGCTTCTGAAAGCTTGCCTCACACTCATCTGACCATCTGAACTGGGCACCCTTCTGGGTCAACCTGGTCATCGGGGCTGCAATAGACGAAACCCCCTCCACAAATCGACAATAGTAACCTGCCAAACCTAAGAAACACTGGATCTCTGTAGCTGATGCGGGTCTAGGCTAGTTCTTGACTGCCTTAATCTTCTTCGGGTCAACCTGAATACCTTCCGCTAATACAACATGACCCAGGAATGCAACTGAACTCAACCAGAACTCGCACTTCAAGAACTTGGCATACAACTTACTATCCCTCAATGTCTGAAGAACCACTCTAAGATGCTACTCGTGCTACTCCCAGCTACGGGAATAGATCAAAATATCATCAATGAAGACTATCACGAACAAATCCAAGTAAGGCCTTAATACTCGGTTCATCAAATCCATAATAGATGCTGGGGCATTTGTCAACCCGAATGACTTACCAAGAACTCATAATGCCCGTAGCGAGTGCAGAAAGCTGCCTTAGGGACATCAGATGCCCTAATCCTCAACTGATGTTAGCCAGATCTCAAGTCAATCTTCGAAAATACCTTGGCACACTGAAGCTGATCGAACAAATGATCAATCCTCGATAATGAATACTTATTCTTGATTGTAACCTTGTTTAACTGCTGGTAATCTATACACATTCGCATTGATCCGTCCTTTTTCTTAACAAACAATACCGACACACCCCAAGGCGAAACACTAAGTCTAATGAAATCTTTCTCAAGCAAGTCTTGCAACTGCTCCTTTGACTGTTTCAACTCAGGTGGGGCCATGTGATACGGCAGAATAAAAATGGGCTGAGTGCCCAAAGCCAAATCAATGCATAAGTCAATATCCCTGTCGGGTGGCATACCCGGCAGGTCTGAAGAAAATACCTCAGTGAACTCACGAACAATAGGCACAGAGTCAATAGAAGGAACCTCGGCACTAGAATCACAAACATATGCCAAATAGGCCAAACACCCCTTCTCGACCATACATCGAGCCTTCATATATGAGATACCACTACGAGTAGAATGACCAGGAGTCCTTCTCCACTCTAAACAAGGTAAACCCGGTAAGGCTAAGGTCACAGTCTTGGCATGCCAATCCAAGATAGTGTGGTAAGGTAAAACCAGTCCATCCCCAATATGACATCAAAATCAACCATGTCTAGAAGTAATAAATCTACACGAGTCTCAAGACCCCCAATCACAACTATACACGAATGGTGGACTCGATCTACCACAATAGAATAACCCACCGGTGTAGACACATATACAAGAACACTCAAGGAATCACTAGGCATGACCAGATACAGTGAAAAATAAGATGACACACAGGAGTATGTAGACCCTGGATCAAATAGGACTGAAGTATCTCTACTACAAACCAGAATGACACCTGTGATAACTGCATCTGAAGCCTCAGCCTCAGGCCTGGCTAGAAAAGCATAAAATCAGGGCTGGGCCCCACCACCCTGAAATACATATCTGGGATGGCTTGCTACTGGCTGACCTCTACCTCTAGCTGCCTGATCTCAACCTCTAATACCTCTACCTCCACCTCTAGCACCTTTACCCCTACCCCTAGATGGTGGAGCGGGCGGTGGAACACCTGGTGCTTGAACCATAACACGGGAAACCTGTTACTGCGACTGAGTACCCACCAATCTCGGACAAGCCCTCCGGATATGACTATACTCACCGCACTCAAAGCATCACATGAATACGACGGCTGAGGAAACTGAGACTGACCTTGGCAACCTGAATGACCACCCTAAAAACTCTGGAGTGGTGGTGCACTGATAGGAGCTGGTGGTGTACTGTAGGGCTACTAATCGGAATACTGCATATGAGAACCACAACCACCTGAAGTGCCGTAAGAAACCTGAAGTGCTGGTTGATAAGGCCTAGGAGGATGGCCTCTACCATACAAATACCTGCCTCCAGAAGAGGCACCACTGAATCTACCTAAATGATGAGGCCTCTTGTCAGACCCCTGACCACCCCCCTACGATATAACCATCTCAACTCTCCTGGCCACATTGGCCGCCTCCTGAAAAGAAACCTCACTCTCTGTCTCCTTAGCCATCTGAAGTCGAATCGGTTGAATAAGTCCCTCAATGAACCTCCCCACCCTCTCTCTCTCGGTGGGAAGTATAATAAGAGCATGACGGGCCAAGTCGATGAATCTGGTCTCATATTGAGTAACAGTCATAGAACCCAGCTGGAGACGCTTAAACTGCCTCCGATAGATCTCTCTCTGAGTGATAGGGAGAAAGTTCTCCAAAAATAGCTGAGTAAACTGCTCCCAAGTCAAAGCTGGTGATCCGGCTGGTCTAGCCAAACAATAATCTCTCCACCAAGTCTTGGCGGATCCAGATAAGCGAAAAGTAACAAAGTCGACCCTGTAAGCATGTGATTTTTGACCCTCCCCGAGAATTTTCACATTTTTAGCGTGAATATGTGAAATTGGGTCTAGAACAGCTATTTTAACTATTTTTACTTTATTTCAAAGAAAAAGAAAATCACAAAAAATATATATATAATTTTAGTTTATGTATTTCTCATAAATTTGAAAAATACAAAAATTGCACTTTATTTTTGTACTTTGTATAATTTCGAAAATTACAAAAAATAATAAAAAAATATAGTTCTATTAATGTTTGCAGTCATTATAATTTTGAAAAATACAAAAATATTACGTCATATTTTTGTCTTTATTAAAGAACGAAAATTACAAAAAAATAGTTTTATTAATATTCTATAGTCATTTTTAACTTGGAAAAAATACAAAAATATTACCTCATATTTTATCTTAATATTTAAAACGAAAATTACGAAAAAAAAATAGTTTTATTAATATTTTGTAGCTATTTTAAAATCTTGAAAAATATTTAAAAATATATAGTTTTGTTTAAATACTAGTCTTATTTTTGGTAGTTATTTTGCTTACATAGGACTAGTTAAGCAACATGTTCCTATTTCTCGGGTCCGGGCAAAAGAATAATATTCGGGTTCAAACTACCCGGTTTTAGGCCTAATTTTCGGGCCTAGCCCATAATAAACCGTGTCCAGGACACGTGGGGAACCCCACCACGCGTGGGGGACATATGCCTCGAACCCCACCACGCGTGGGGCTCATTTTCATGGGCATTCCAATACAAAACACGGACGAAAGCCAACAGGAAAGGGGGATTTTTGGATTTTTGAAAAACACTACTGTTCAGGCTTCTTCTTCATAAAAGAAGAAGAAGCAAAACCCTACTGTGAAGAGGGAGGACCCCGTCACCTTCCCACTCCCCCGACGCTAAACCACCTGACCAACTCCCCCATCACCACCGTCCAAACACCATCGCCCAAACACCATAACCAACACCCAAACTCCATCACCCTCGTCCCCAGCTGCTCGTCGAAGCTGCGTCGGCGTCCTCACCTTCCCGTCAACCTTAACCCAGAACCCACCAGCTCCTCACCACCACCCAAACTCCACTACTAAACAGACCCCTCCATCGTCCAGCTGCTGCCCGTCAAGCAGCAGCTATCGCTGCTGCATCGTCAAGCCTCATCGTCGACCACTGCCCATCGAACCCCACAACTAACCAGAAAAACCCTACCCATAAATCACTGTGACCAGCCCCCCACTCCCTCACGTCGTCATTGGCACCAACCACCCGTAGCAGCGTCGACCAATCTCCGAACAACCATCCCTCCTCCTCCTAGTTTCATCGTAGACCCCATTGCTACGTTGGTCGAGCAACAGCCATTGCCGTTGCTGTTCGTTTTCAGCATGTCCGTCAGACAGCAGCCCACGATCACCTGCTACCCAGCATCGTCCAAAACCACCGGCGTACACCACCAAACAGGTCCGTCAGTAAGGTCGAGTTGAAGTCGAGTTCCAGTCCAAAGTCCAAAAGTTGAGTCGAGGTCCGGTTCGTCGAGTGTGTTCCGGGGTTTTCGTTGTTGTTCCGCGTCCAGTGAGGTCTGGTTTGAATTCCGTCGGGGTCGTGTTTGTCGTCCTGAGTTTGTCGAGGTTCAAAGGTTAGTAAACCTCAAGTATTAAATAAGGAAATGTTACGTTAAATGTTCGAAGATGCAATATAGAAATTGGTATGATAATTTTCTGCTTATGTTTTCATCGTATGCATTTTTGCTCATTTTGCGTTATGTGATTCTCGTTTATTTGATGTCATGTAATTAAGTTTGATTAGTTGTTCTATGACACAAGTTTGACGTTAATTTATTCGTCCTTTACTTCGCTTAGTTCATTCAAAAAATTTATTATTAGTACATGTCATTACTAATCCCGAAATACTCATTCGCTAAAACTCTTTTATTAAACTTCTAACAAGTTATGAGATTTTAGTTGTAAAGAAGCTGTAAGGTTTAGTATGGTTAAAAGCGTAAAAATGGCATCCCTTTAAAAATATAAAAATAAAAATAAATAATAATAAAAAAAAATAATAAGAATGAGATGAGCCTCGCCAAATAAAATACAAATTGCGGGGCCCTCAGTATACATTTGCTTTAAAAATTGTTTACACTTCGGGATGGACCGTTTAGTAAAATTCCACGGTCCTACCCAAAATAATGCGCTAGTTGCTTTAGGCGCGCCTTTAATAATGTTATCTCCCTAAACTCGGGTGCACATTTATGTGACCCAAATCCAAATCTCAACGGAGTCGAAATATGTCTCTAGTCACGGGCGCATTGATTGTGGCGTGGCCCGAGATGCATTTCCATGACGTTGCAAATTCTTAAAAAAAAAAAATAAGAATGAGATGAGCCTCGCCGAATAAAAATACAAATTGCGGGGCCCTCAGTAAATACTTGTTTAAAATTACTTAGAATTCAGGAGGGTCGTTTAGCGAATTTCGCGGCCTCCGCAAAATAATAACGCGATAGTCTCTTTAGGCGCGTGTTTAATAATTTACTTTCTTAAGCTCGGGTGTGCATTTCATGCGACCCAAATCCAAATCCTAAAACATCAAATAAAATATGTTTCGGATTGTGGGTGCATTTCATGTGACACAGTCCAAAGATATATTTTAAGCGATGTTCACATTCTTGTAAAAACAATAATAATAAAGCGGTTAAAAGATAAATTTGCACATAAGTTCATATTGTATTAAAAATCAGATAAATAAGCCAAATATAACAGTTGAGCGACCGTGCTAGAACCACGGAACTCGGGAATGCCTAACACCTTCTCCCGGGTTAACAGAATTCCTTATCTAGATTTCTGGTACGCAGACTGTAATATAGAGTCATTATTTTCCTCGATTCGGGATTAAAATTGGTGACTTGGGACACCCTAAATCTCCCAAGTGGCGACTCTGAAATAATTAAACGAATCCCGTTTCGATTGTCCTTTAATTGGAAAAAACTCCCCTGCGCCCCGCGGGTGCGGAAAAAGGAGGTGTGACAGCTCTGGCGACTCTGCTGGGGATTATGACCCAGAACCACTGGTTCAGGGTTAAGAATTCGAACTTAGAATAATTGTTATTATTTGGCTTTATTTATTATCTGATTTTATTACATGTTTTGAGCCTAATGTGCTAAATGCTGCTTTTACCGCTTTGATATTACTTGAACTGTACATATAAATTGTGCTGGAACCCTTCTCTTCTTATCTCCGGGGATGTGCTTATTGGTTGAGACTCCCTATTCTGTTAGTGTCATACCCTAAATAAAAGAGGCTCGAAAAGTTTCTAAGCCGGCTGGCCTTTTGGTTCCCGGAAAGGAGCTCCTTTCTCAGCTCGAGTTGTCCGCTCGGGTACACTGTCTAGAACACCGACCCAGGTTTTTGAACTTAGTATAACAAAGCCACATGCCGGATCCCTAGTAGGAACGTTTATTTGCATCATGTGCATTTGACTTAGGGGACTCAACACAGGGGTTGGGTCCGTCTAGGACAAGCAACCTGAAAATAATAGACCAGCTTATGGCATCCTATGTGCTACATGTTGTATTCAGTCAAGGGCGAATGGGTCATTTGGTCATTTCCAGCATGATGTTATTTTAATCAAAGCATGGGGAACATTTGTGGAATCCAAGAAGCCTTGGAATTCCCTATGTCCCCCACGCTTGCTTTTTGGGAAAGCACATGGGGAACATTTGTGGAATCCAAGAAGTCTTGGAATTCCCATATGTCCCCCACGCTTCATATGTTGGGAAAAGCGCATGGGGAGCATTTGCGGAATCCAAGAAGTCTTGGAAATCATTATGTCTCCCATGCCACATTTTTTTGAAAGAAATATTAAATATAAAAAAATAATAATACAAATAAAAACAAAGCATGAAAATTCAAAAGATTTTGTATGTTGTCATCATTTTCCACATATAAGAAAATCGTGAAAAAAAGGAGAAAATAACAGCATAGAAGTCCGAGTAGAGTCGAAACTCTGCCGAAATTTTGAAAATGAAAAAATGTCTTGTTAGTTTGTTATATTAAAAGCAAAGGAAAAACAAAAAATCATCATTGTTCTGTCTTGTTTTTAAAAATATAGAAAAGAAAATAGTTTGTTTAGCCGTAAAAATGAAAATAAAAAAAAGGTTTTGTTTTTAAATGAGGTTTTTATTTATTTATCTGTTTATGAAAATGTCAAAATAAAAATAAAAATAATAAAATAAAAAGAGTTGGGCGTTGAAAGTAGTTTTATTATTTGTTGCAAATATATATATATATATATATATATATATATATATATATATATATATATATAATCCAAAAAGTTTTTCTTTATTTCCAAAATATGTATATATATCTTTATCTGTTGCAAGAACATTTGTCTTACCAAGAGTTTTTAGAATCCCAATTTTCAAAACAAATAATCCAAAAATATTTTCCATTATTTACTTCTTTAGAAAGTCTTTCTAGTTGTTTCTTTAAAAAATAAAATAGAAAAAAATAAAAAAATATTTTGATTCTTCTTTTCAAAATTGAAAAGAAAATTCAAAATTCAAAAAAAAAAAAAACATTTTAGAAGCATTTCTTATATTAAAGGTAAAATTCCGAAAAATATTTTCTTCTTTTCTTTAGAATAAAAAAAAACGAAAATTCAAAAAATATTAGTCTTTCTTTTAAAAAAGAAAATCAATCAAAAAATAATATTTCCTTGCTTCTTTTAAAGTAGTTCTTTTAAACGAAAATTCAAAAAAAGGGTTAGTTCATCTTCTTATTATTATTATTTTCCTACTTATTCTTATCGGACCGAACTACGCGGGTTTGATTCTCACCGGATGTGAGATACGTAGGCAACCCTCATCGGGTCCAACCCCACCTCCTCAAAGAAGAAGGAATGTTTTATGTTTTTCGTTAATTTGTTTGTTTGTTATGAATGAAAAATAATAGTCTATTTGATTGTTGTGGGAAAAATAATAAAAACAAAAAAAAATATAGAAAATGGAAAAGGGTCCTCTCAAAAATAGCTTATTTACCCGAACTACGCGGGTTGATTCTCACCGGATGTGAGATACGTAGACAACCCTCATCGGGTCCAACCCCACCTTCTCAAAAAAAAAAAAAAGAAGTAGAAGGAATGTTTTATGTTTTTCGTTAATTTGTTTGTTTGTTATGAATGAAAAATAATAGTCTATTTGATTGTTGTGGGAAAAATAATAAAAACAAAAAAAATATAGAAAATGGAAAAGGGTCCTCTCAAAAATAGTTTATTCGCCCGAACTACGCGGGTTTGATTCTCACCGGATGTGAGATACGTAGGCAACCCTCATCGGGTCCAACCCCACCGTTTTGCTAAAAAGCCAAAAACAAACAAATAATAATCATAAAAAAAATATATATGTCAAATTTCAATTTTTGTCATAAAGAAGTCGGGTGACGCTGTTTTATCTTTTACAAAAAATAATAGCAAAATATATATGTCAAATTTCATAAAGAAGTCGGGTGACGCTGTTTTATCAAGACATAGCCGAATGTTCCCGAAAGGAACGCCGGAAGGCTGACTTTGCATAAACAGCCACCTTCGGGTCATTTTTAAGATTTGGTCCAGTTGACCCACACAGCCTTAAAAATCTTCGTCCCCGAGACGTTGAAAGGCCGTGTTTGCAATATTGACTTTTCTAATTCGAAAAACGATAAAAAGAGTCATAAATAAGTCAGGTGATGTTGTTTTGTCATAAATAGCCGAATGTTCCCGAAAGGGACGCCGGAAGGCTGACTTTGCATAAACAGCCACTTTTTGGGTCATGTTTAGGATTTTTGGTCTAGTTGACCCACACGGCCTTATAAATCTTCGTCCCCGAAGCGCTGAAGGGCCGTGTTTGCAACACCAGGTTTTTATTGTAATTCGAAAAAAAAAAAACAAAGAGTCAACGGTCAGGTGAATACCGTTCAAATTTTGTCGTAATAAGCCGAGCCAGCTTCGGCCGCGTCTTAAACCGTTCTTGCCGAAATAGCCTTAGAGTATCTTCAGTTGTCGAAAGGTTATTTTCGTAAAAGAATGGACAAGTTTTAAAGTGTCAAAATAATCCTCCCCGGCCTCAAAATTCATGTGAAAATTGGAAGGGGCCACATTTGCAAAAAATAACCATTGCGTTGCATTTGTCGAACAGAGAAAGGGAGCTGGAATTTTGTTTTTAAGTCTACCAATCTTTTGATTAGAACATGCGGGTTGTTTAATTTTCAAGCTTGTGGGTTAATAATTAAATCCTTGAAACCCAGTTTGTTTAATATGAAATTGAAAAAAATGTTCATTATTGTTTATCTTTTATGGTCCGAACTACGCAAGGTCTGATTCATGCGGGGTCATGATACGTAGGCAATCTCCATAAGATTCGACCATAACGAAAAAATGGAAAAAAAAAAGAATGAAAAAAAAAATGAAAAAAGAATGAAAAAAAAAACGAAATAAAAAATGGAAAAAAAGAGAATGAAAAGAAAAAGAAAAAAAAATAGAAAAAGCAAAATGAAAAAAGCAATGAAAAAAAGAAAGAAAAATCAAAAAAAAAAGAAAAAAGAAACCAAAAAAAAAGAAGATGTTGTCAATAATGAGGACCGACTGAGTCCATTCTAACCTGTTTGTTTCGCAAATAAAGTTAAGGTGGTTGGTTTGTGGTAAGCCGGACAATGACACCCAGAATCCTTTACTTGCACCTCATGATGCACACTCTGCGAGTATCAGGCCTGATGATAGAAGCATTCAAGTCCTAGTGGGAACTTGTTGACTAAGGGTAATGATATTGAAGTTGGCAATGGTCATTGCAGTACTAATGCAAAGCTCAGTGGCTACGATGCCAAGTTTGATAAAATGGGAGGACGCTCCCTTCCTTGGTTAACAAGAAAGAAGCAGCTGGTGGCTTATTCTGTTGTCATTTCTGTTGTCCGGATTATTAAGGTTGTAATTTGATTTTGTCTTGTGTCAAACCTTCTTTCCATTTTGTCATAGCAGTTTGTTTAAATTTTGTCCAGTTTGTGGTAGGATTTTATTCTGGTTGTTTTGTTTGTTTTATTATTCAAGCCATTTCGCCGGTAGTCTAATGCAAAGCCGGTCTTTTGTTAGTTCCAGTCGTCTTTTGTTTAGTCCTTTTATCATTTCGTTCAATGTCGATTCTAGGGACATGACATGCGCACCCAGTTTGGGCCTAGTCTTTAAAGTTAATCATAAAACCACAGAAAGGCGGCCAAACCATTTAAAGAAAATAAGGACGGTTTGAGATTATTCAGAGCTCGAGTCATGTGGAACTGGGGCAAGTTAAACAAAAAAGAAAACCGTTTAAAAGCAAGATTCGCCAAATTGGCATGAGGTTCGTTCATAATAACGAGAAAGAGAGTGTCACCCAACGGTGCTTTAGAAGTGACAAATGAACAAACAGACGTTTAATATAATTTTCAAGTCCAGCACCATCAGAAGGGACTAAAGTTTAAATTGTGTTGTTTGCGCTTGGCATGATTTGAAGACTGGAATGACGAAGGCATTTTGTTCTGCTACCCAAACACTTTATCCTTCGTTACCCCTTTTGAGCCTTATTTATTTTCTTTCGTACCCCTCGTTCGGAATTAGTAGAAACGAATAAAAAAAATGCAAGCATGGCGGGTAAGAGAAAAGAAAGAAAAGAAAACAACAAAATGGGAAAAAAAGAAAGAAAAGAAGAATGAAAGAAAAAAAAACGACAAAAAGAAAATGAGAAAAGAAAAAGAGAAAAGAAAAATGATAGCAAAAAGCAAAAGAGGAAAGTTAAATGAAAAAGAGGAATTGGGAACTACGTTTGACCTGATTCCTCAAAAAGGATACGTAGGCGCTTCACGGCTCGGTCATAGTTTTGAAAAATAAAAAAAAAATCAATTAAAATATCCCCAAGCAGGATACTGGGGCAAAAAGTTGCGTTTGATGTAAATAAATCTAATTCCGAAGGTTGTAACTAATAACCCAAAATTAATGCATTTTTGAGCCTTTTATACCCTTTCTTTCTAGCCCTATCCAAAACCCACATTACGGTCCAAAGAAAGACCTTCCGATCAGTCTTCAAAAGATGCCAAGTCAGACAAATGAAGAGTCTTACCGGCGAACATAACATTCTGTTCCACAGCAGAAAGGACTCTAATCTCCAGCAGAAAGAGTCATACCGGCGACACTCCAAATCCCCAGCTGGAAAGTGATACAAATGAGAGAGTCTTGTCGGTGAAAACCTTCACAGGCACCATAAGGCGATGAAAGCTGAGAGAAGAGCCAAAAATGAGAGAGACTTGATAGTGAAAACCCTTCGTGCACTGCAAGTCGAATAAGATTAAGAATCATATGGGGAATCACCAATTGAGGATCTTGAAAGATGATTGACGGTAAAGGAAAGGCCCCATATGCATGTCATGGCCATTAGAGTCGGTATCTGCGTTTGATAGATTTTTATTTTTAGTTTCCTTTGTAAAAGAGTCATCGTTTCCTTTGTCTTTTATTTTGTTTCCGTTATCTTTCTCCTTTCATAAAAAATTTGCCCCAATAGAGTCTGTCCGGTCAGAACAAGTATGAAATGACTTCAAAATATGCCATCAGCTTTCCAAGATGAGATCTGACTAGTATATCCAAATGGTATAGTCAGCGAGGAACAAGCGCAAGGCCAGTGTCAAAAAAGATATCCCCAGCAAAGGGAATTGACAAAAGGATTGACGGGCGTCAAGAGAGATATACTTGTCAAACCCAAGGTTATAAACCTCAAAGCCAAGGCCCATGAACAGAGCGAGGAAAGCAGTGAGCATGATTTGGCGAAATCCATACTAGACTAAAAGGTCGGGGAAATGCCAGTTTCCAAGCTATGCCACAAAAGAAGAGGGATATCCCCCAGCAGGAAGGGGTCATCCCCAGCACATAATATCATCCCCAACAAGTTGTGGAACACAGAGCAAGGAGGGAGAAAGGGAAAACCATCCCAGCAGGAGTATCACAACCAACCACCATGTTTTAAACTAACAATTTTGTTTGATTTGAAACAGGTAAGGGAAATGGCATTGAGGCAGAAACGCATGCCACAAGGGATATTATCAAACTGGGGCAGAAAATTTTCCTTCCATTTAGAAAATTTTCTGGAAGTCAGGTACCCCCAGCTGATAACATTTTACCCCCCAACAGGTAAGTAAATCAAGGGAGGTAGTCTTTGAAGGAAGAAGCTATGCAAAAACAAAACAAAAAAGGAATAAAAAAAAGAATAATAATAAAAATGGGGAAGGTAGAAAAGGAAAATTCATCCCAACCCCCAACAAGTATTCGAGGTAAGACATTTTCAAGTCTTAAAGATATTTTGGGTTAGTCCGCCCTCAAATATGATCTGTCGGGTTCATCTGCTCTCAAATAGGATATGTTGGGTTCATCCGCCCTCAAATAGGATCTGTTGGGTTAATCCGCCCTCAAATAGGATCTGTCGGGTTCATCCGCCCTAAAATAGGATATGTTGGGTTCATCCGCCCTCAAATAGGATCTGTTGGGTTAATCCGCCCTCAAATAGGATCTGTCGGGTTCATCCGCCCTCAAATAGGATATGTTGGGTTCATCCGCCCTCAAATAGGATATGTTGGGTTAATCCGCCCTCAAATAGGATCTGTCGGGTTCATCCGCCCTCAAATAGGATATGTCGGGTTCATCCGCCCTCAAATAGGATCTGTTGGGTCCATCCGCCCTCAAATAGGATCTGTCGGGTTCATCCGCCCTCAAATAGGATATGTCGGGTTCATCCGCCCTCAAATAGGATCTGTTGGGTTCATCCGCCCTCAAATAGGATATGTTGGTTTCAGTCTTTTTATTTCAAGTTTTAAAACCAGGCGCCCACCTGTATAACGAGAGGAATACTTTTATGTCTTAGTTTAGACAGGCGCCCACCTGAATAACGAGAGGAATACATTTTCTGTCTTTTCATTTCTGTTCAAGGTCACCCACCAGTATAATGCGGGCATATCATTTTTCATGTCTTTACCAGGCGCCCACCTGTATAACGAGAGGAATACTTTTATGTCTTAGTTTAAACAGGCGCCCACCTGAATAACGGGAGGAATACTTTTGTCTGTGCATTTCATATTCTAGGCACCCACCTGTATAACAAGGGAATACATTTTGTGTCTTTACCATTAGGCGCCCACCTGTATAATAAGGGAATACATTCCACGTCTTTACCCATAGGAGATGCATTTCCTCCTAGGTTTGTTTAGTTTTACCCATAGGAGACGCATTTCCTCCTAGGTTTGTTTCAGTTTCACCCATAGGAGATGCATTTCCTCCTAGGTTTGTTTCAGTTTCACCCATAGGAGATGCATTTCCTCCTAAGTTCAGTTCTACCAATAGGAGACGCACTTCCTAAGTTTATTGTACCCACAGGAGACGCACTTCCTCAAAGTTAAGTTTTACCCATAGGAGATGCATTTCCTCCTAAGTTGTTTTAAAAAAAAATGACCTAGTCTGATGAACCTTCTCCTAGGATCAAAATCTTAGTCTGACGAATTTTTCTCCTAAGATAGAGACCTAGTCTGATGAACTTTCTCCTAGGATCAAAATCTTAGTCTGATGAATCTTTCTCCTAAGATACCAAAAACAAAAAATGACCTAGTCTGATGAACTTTCTCCTAGGATCAAAATCTTAGTCCGACGAATTTTTCTCCTAAGATAGAGACCTAGTCTGACGAACCTTCTCCTAGGATCAAAATCTTAGTCTGATGAATCTTTCTCCTAAGATAACCAAAAATAAAAAATCTTAGTCTGATACCTAGTCTGATGAACCTTCTCCTAGGATCAAAATCTTAGTCCGATGAATTTTTCTCCTAAGATAGAGACCTAGTCTGACGAACCTTCTCCTAGGATCAAAACCTTAGTATGATGAATCTTTCTCCTAAGATATCAAAAAAAAAACAAGACCTAGTCCGATGAGCCTTCTCCTAGGATCAAAATCTTAGTCCGACGAATTTTTCTCCTAAGATAGAGACCTAGTCTGACAAACCTTCTCCTAGGAGCAAAATCTTAGTCTGATGAATCTTTCTCCTAAGATACCAAAAAAAGGGAAAAGAAGAAAAAAAAAAGAAAAGAAAAGAAAAGAAAAAGGTTTGAAAAAAAAGGAGTCATTTTCCTAAAGCCAGGCGCCCACCTGTATAACGAGAGGAATACATTTCAGTCCTTACATTTCAAGCATTGAAGTTAGGCGCCCACCTGTATAACAAGGGAATACATCCTAATCTAGTGTTTAGTTCACTCTCAGCACTGCATCAGTAGTATCAGTGGGCTACGATTTTGCTAACGACTCACAAACCTTCCCAGTGCAAACTGGGTTAGGAAATTTTGTTTGTTTTGTTTGTTTTGATTGTCAGGGGCCTGCCTGTAGAGCAGAAGATTGTTATATGTCAAAGATTGAAGAAGTTAGGGGTCCGCCTGTAGAACAGCGGGATCGTTCAAAGTCAAGCCGTAACCCATTGGAAGGCAGAAAGCCACAACAAAAATCCCCAGCACTCAATCCAAGATAGAAGCAACAAGAAGCTCGCCCCAAGAATGCGAGTCAACAGTCTGAGAGGGTCAACAAAAGCTAGTCACAAAAAGAAAAAAAAAGAGAAAAAAGAAAAAGAAAAAGAAAAAAATGAATGAATCCGAAGCACAGAAGTGGAGAACGGATGTGATCTGCTCAAGAACTAGCGCCTACAACTAGCAAGTATCAAGGTTCAGACCCAAAGTCTGTATGAAGCACCATTCAAGACTCAAGACCAAGTTTCAGAAGACTTAAGAGATAGGAATCCTTGTAACTAGTAGCTGATAGGCTTGGTTAGTCTTTTTCAGTTTTCATTTTTGTTGTAATGACAGGACCGCGGACCGGAACCTCGACGGAACGGCACCTCGATCGGCTCTTCACCTCGGTACAACTCTGCCATCTCTCTCTCATTTCCGAACTACACGTGGCCTGATTCCTGTATAACCAAGGATATGTAGGCAGCTCAGATACCAGGGCTTGGTCACATTCCCTCCCTTTCCTGAAGTGTAGTCCGTCCAAGTAATGGTCGGGTCAAAAACACGGCTAGTCGTTCTTTGTCGGAAAACTCTTCGTGTTTCCAGTCAAAGAGGGGCAGCTGTAAGCACGTGATTTTTGACCCTCCCCGAGAATTTTCACATTTTTAGCGTGAATATGTGAAATTGGGTCTAGAACAGCTATTTTAACTATTTTTACTTTATTTCAAAGAAAAAAGAAAATCACAAAAAATATATATATAATTTTAGTTTATGTATTTCTCATAAACTTGAAAAATACAAAAATTGCACTTTATTTTTGTACTTTGTATAATTTCGAAAATTACAAAAAAAATAATAAATAAAACATAGTTCTATTAAGGTTTTATAGTCATTTTAACTTTGAAAAATACAAAAATATTACGTCATATTTTTGTCTTTATTAAAGAACGAAAATTACAAAAAAATAGTTTTATTAATATTCTATAGTCATTTTTAACTTGGAAAAAATACAAAAATATTACCTCATATTTTATCTTAATATTTAAAACGAAAATTACAAAAAAAAAATAGTTTTATTAATATTTTGTAGCTATTTTAAAATCTTGAAAAATATTTAAAAATATATAGTTTTGTTTAAATACTAGTCTTATTTTTGGTAGTTATTTTGCTTACATAGGACTAGTTAAGCAACGTGTTCCTATTTCTCGGGTCCGGGCAAAAGAATAATATTCGGGTTCAAACTACCCGGTTTTAGGCCTAATTTTCGGACCTAGCCCATAATAAACCGTGTCCAGGACACGTGGGGAACCCCACCACGCGTGGGGGACATATGCCTCGAACCCCACCACGCGTGGGGCTCATTTTCATGGGCATTCCAATACAAAACACGGACGAAAGCCAACAGGAAAGGGGGATTTTTGGATTTTTGAAAAACACTACTGTTCAGGCTTCTTCTTCATAAAAGAAGAAGAAGCAAAACCCTACTGTGAAGAGGGAGGACCCCGTCACCTTCCCACTCCCCCGACGCTAAACCACCTGACCAACTCCCCCATCACCACCGTCCAAACACCATCGCCCAAACACCATAACCAACACCCAAACTCGATCACCCTCGTCCCCAGCTGCTCGTCGAAGCTGCGTCGGCGTCCTCACCTTCCCGTCAACCTTAACCCAGAACCCACCAGTTCCTCACCACCACCCAAACACCACCACTAAACAGACCCCTCCATCGTCCAGCTGCTGCCCGTCAAGCAGCAGCTATCGCTGCTGCATCGTCAAGCCTCATCGTCGACCACTGCCCATCGAACCCCACAACTAACCAGAAAAACCCTACCCATAAACCACTGTGACCAGCCCCCCACTCCCTCACGTCGTCATTGGCACCAACCACCCATAGCAGCGTCGACCAATCTCCGAACAACCATCCCTCCTCCTCCTAGTTTCATCGTAGACCCCATTGCTACGTTGGTCGAGCAGCAGCCATTGCCGTTGCTGTTCGTTTTCAGCATGTCCGTCAGACAACAGCCCACGATCACCTGCTACCCAGCATCGTCCAAAACCACCAGCGTACACCACCAAACAGGTCCGTCAGTAAGGTCGAGTTGAAGTCGAGTTCCAGTCCAAAGTCCAAAAGTTGAGTCGAGGTCCGGTTCGTCGAGTGTGTTCCGGGGTTTTCGTTGTTGTTCCGCGTCCAGTGAGGTCTGGTTTGAATTCCGTCGGGGTCGTGTTTGTCGTCCTGAGTTTGTCGAGGTTCAAAGGTTAGTAAACCTCAAGTATTAAATAAGGAAATGTTACGTTAAATGTTCGAAGATGCAATATAGAAATTGGTATGATAATTTTCTGCTTATGTTTTCATCGTATGCATTTTTGCTCATTTTGCGTTATGTGATTCTCGTTTATTTGATGTCATGTAATTAAGTTTGATTAGTTGTTCTATGACACAAGTTTGACGTTAATTTATTCGTCCTTTACTTCGCTTAGTTCATTCAAAAAATTTATTATTAGTACATGTCATTACTAATCCCGAAATACTCATTCGCTAAAACTCTTTTATTAAACTTCTAACAAGTTATGAGATTTTAGTTGTAAAGAAGCTGTAAGGTTTAGTATGGTTAAAAGCGTAAAAATGGCATCCCTTTAAAAATATAAAAATAAAAATAAATAATAAAAAAAAAAAAATAATAAGAATGAGATGAGCCTCGCCAAATAAAATACAAATTGCGGGGCCCTCAGTATACATTTGCTTTAAAAATTGTTTACACTTCGGGATGGACCGTTTAGTAAAATTCCACGGTCCTACCCAAAATAATGCGCTAGTTGCTTTAGGCGCGCCTTTAATAATGTTATCTCCCTAAACTCGGGTGCACATTTATGTGACCCAAATCCAAATCTCAACGGAGTCGAAATATGTCTCTAGTCACGGGCGCATTGATTGTGGCGTGGCCCGAGATGCATTTCCATGACGTTGCAAATTCTTAAAAAAAAAAATAAGAATGAGATGAGCCTCGCCGAATAAAAATACAAATTGCGGGGCCCTCAGTAAATACTTGTTTAAAATTACTTAGAATTCAGGAGGGTCGTTTAGCGAATTTCGCGGCCTCCGCAAAATAATAACGCGATAGTCTCTTTAGGCGCGTGTTTAATAATTTACTTTCTTAAGCTCGGGTGTGCATTTCATGCGACCCAAATCCAAATCCTAAAACATCAAATAAAATATGTTTCGGATTGTGGGTGCATTTCATGTGACACAGTCCAAAGATATATTTTAAGCGATGTTCACATTCTTGTAAAAACAATAATAATAAAGCGGTTAAAAGATAAATTTGCACATAAGTTCATATTGTATTAAAAATCAGATAAATAAGCCAAATATAACAGTTGAGCGACCGTGCTAGAACCACGGAACTCGGGAATGCCTAACACCTTCTCCCGGGTTAACAGAATTCCTTATCTAGATTTCTGGTACGCAGACTGTAATATAGAGTCATTATTTTCCTCGATTCGGGATTAAAATTGGTGACTTGGGACACCCTAAATCTCCCAAGTGGCGACTCTGAAATAATTAAACGAATCCCGTTTCGATTGTCCTTTAATTGGAAAAAACTCCCCTGCGCCCCGCGGGTGCGGAAAAAGGAGGTGTGACAGACCCCATTGGTCTCCATTATCCCCATGTTCCTAAGAACCTCATGATAGCTGTCTGGATAATCCTGGGGATCCTCAGAAGATGCACCACTAAAAGTAGTAGTGAGGATCTTGGTGAACCTATCCAATCTCCACAAAGCATAGACAGACATAACTACTCCATCACTGGTCTGAGCTACCACACCCAATTGAACTGCTCCAATTGGCTGAGCTGCTGGAGTCTGAAACTGGGGAGCCATCTGCTCCGGAGTGCGAGTAGCAAGAGTCTAGGCTCCTCCTCCAGCCTGAGAGACGGCTAGTGCTACAAAAAGCAAGCCCGCCCGGGTGACACTCTCCATAAGGCCTACTAGACGGACCAGAGCATCTTGGAGTACTGGGGTAGCAATAAACCCCTCTAGGACCTGAGATAGGCTCACCGGAACTGTCTGGGCAGGAACCTCATCATCAAAGTCAACCTGAGGCTCCGCCGCTGGTGCTGCTGTTCTGGGCTGAGCTCTGCCCCTACCTCGGCCTCTAGCATAGCCTCGGCCTCGCCCTCTGCCCCTCGTGGGAGCTGCTGCTTGGGGATCGGGCTGCTGATCGGTGGATGAGAAAGCGCGTGTTCTCGCCATCTGCGAAAGAACAAAGTAGAAGTTCAATTAGCATTGAGAAACCAAACCGCACGACATGAAAGAATAAATGTGAAGTTTTTCCTAACTATGTAGCCTTTGGGTGATAAATACAGACGTCTCTGTACCGATCCCTCAGACTCTACTAAGCTTGTCTGTGAATTGTGAGACCTATGTAACCTAGAGCTCTGATACCAACTTGTCACGATCCGGATTTTCCACTCTCGGGAGTCGTGATGGCGCCTACTCGTGGAAGCTAGGAAATCCGAGTATTTTAGATTCACTAACTCTTTTACTTAGCCCTTCTTAACAGTTTAAATCAATATGCGATTAACAGTGACATATTAATAATAATTAAAGATATACGGAAGACATAATATGACAACTTAGCCAAAAACGAGTACAACAATACCAAGTACATCTCTACCCGGACCCGGTGTCACAATATCATGGACCGTCTACGAATACTACAAACAATTTTCTGGAAAGAAAGATACAATCTGTCTCTGAAGTAAATAAAAATAAAATAAAATATAAAGATAAAAGAGAACGCCGAGGCCTATGGACTACCTCGGGATCTCTGGCTGGACTGAAGGCAGCCTCCCAAGCTATGGTCCAAAAGTTGTCGATCCGGGATCTGCACACAGCTATCTAACTTCCTCAACTAGCACCAATACTCTATCATAAGTAATTTCCACGAGAATAATCATAATCCTTGCTCAACACGGAGAATCAACAACTTAGTCATTCGTAGTATTTATTAAGAACACAACAACTTCAATTTAAGACTCATGGTCATGCTTGACACCAATGTATAGATACTCGTCACCATGCCTATACGTGTCACGACCCAGATTTCTCACCCTCGAGAGACGTGATGATGCCTACTGGTGAAAGATAGGCAAGACAAATTATTCTAATTACTTAACCTTTTATTATCAGTGATGAGTAGATATCATGCAAATAGCGAAAATAACTAAGCGGAAGACAAAATCTGATAATTAATCTTAATACAAACTATGGAAGTCTAAATACAACTCTACCCAGAATATGGTGTCACAGCTTCACAGACGGTCTAAGAATACTAAATACAAAGTCTAAAAGATAAAATATACACTGTTTCTAAAATGAGTAAAGGAAACAGGATAAAGGAAAGATAGGAGGTGATGCCAAGGCCCGCGGACGCCTGCAGGACTACCTCGGGTCGCCTGTTGGACTGAAGGCAACAACCTCACTACGGTCCGAAGTCTACAACACTGGGATCTACACAAAAGAGTGCAGAGTGTAGTATCAGCAGAACCAACTCCATATGCTGGTAAGTGTCTAGCCTAACCTCAGCGAAGTAGTGACAAGGCTAGGACCAGACTACCAAATAAGCCTGTGCAGTTATATCATAAACAATAGAAATAGAAGCAGATAACTACAATTAAAATTGGGCAGGGGAAACATGCTTCGGGGAATAACAGGTAACAACAGAATATCAAGAGAATATAAAGAAACCAAAATCCAATTACTAACAAGGATAAGGAAAACAAATGCCGAATTCACTTTCATTTCACATCTTGATGCAGGCGTGCAACCCGATCCCATTTCATATATCTCGTTGCAGGCATGCAACCCGATCCCATTTAATATATCTCGTTGCAGAGATGCAACCCACTCCCATTTCATATATCTTGTTGCAGGCCTGCAACTCGCTCCTATTTCACATATCTCGTAGCAGGAGTGCAACCCGCTCCCATTTCATATATCTCGTTGCAGGCATGCAACCCGCTCCCATTTCATATATCTTGTTGTAGGCGTGCAACCCGCTCCCATTTCATATATTTCCATGGCGGCGTGCCACCCGATCCCATTTACAAATCAACAGCAATCACAAAAGAATCCCGGCAAGGGAACAATAGTATTTCAACAACATCCCGGCAAGGGAACAATAATATGACAATAACATCCCGGCAAGGGAACAATAATGATAATAATATCCCGGCAAGGGAACAATAATGACAATCCTCATAGGAAGTGCATTAAACCACAGCCGAGTCATAACAATTAAAATACAAGACTCACGGGCATGCTTGAGACCGACGTATAGATACTCGTCACCATGCCTAAACGTCATACTCCACAATTAGCACGTATCAAATAAGACACGACTCCTAATCCCTCAAGCTAAGGTTAGACCAAACACTTATCTCGATGACATGAACACAATTCAAGCCTGTACTATCACTTTACCTTGTGATTCCACCACCAATTCGCTCGTATCTAGCCACAAGCTACTTAATTACATCAATAAATGCTAAATGAATCAATTCCAATGCATGAAAATAAGTTTCCCAAAGTTTTACCCAAAAGTCAAAAATCGCCCCAGGCCCACATGGTTAAAACCCGAGGTTCGACCCAAATGAGATCTCGCATTTGCGAGCCAGGCTTCGCAAATGCGAAGCCTTCATGCCTGCAATACACCAATTCAAAATCTATAACATCCTAAGTCAAAATTCCACTCCGCGGCCTATCCAAAACTCACCCGATCCCTCAGGGCTCCAAACCAACCATGAACACCAACCTAAAAACATCATACGGACTTGCTCATGCATTTAAATCACTCAAATAACATCAACAACTATAAATTTAGCATCAAAATCATGAAATTTCTTAAGAACATCAAATCTTCCAATTTTCCCAAATAAGGTCCGATTCAAGTCTTTTCAAGTCTGTTTCTTACCAAAATTTCACAGGTTCGATCAAATCATATATAAGACATGTGCCGGGCTCCAAAACCAAAATACGAGCCCGATACTAATGGTTTCAAACATAAATTCTTTTCTTTACTTCATAATTAATTCATCAAAACAATTTCTTTCAAAAATTTATTTCTCAGGCTTGGGACCTCGGAATTCGATTCTGGGCATACGCCCAAGTCCCATATTTTCCTACAGGCCCTCCAGGACCGTGAAATCACAGGTTCGGGTCCGTTTCAATATGTTGACCGAAGTCAACTTAAATCTATTTTAAAGTTAAAATTCATCATTTTTCACAGATTCTCACATAATGGCTTTCTGGCTACGTGCCCGGACTGCGCACACAAATTGAAGTGATGCCAAAAGAGGTTTTTAAGGCATTGCAATGCAGATTTTACTTTTAAAACAAGTGATGACAAAAGGTCATCACATCCTCCATCTCTAAAACAACCGTTCATCCTCGAACGGACAGAAGAAGAAAGTACCTGAGTTGGGAAAAAGATGGGGATAACGGCTCTGCATATCGGACTCGGACTCCCAGGTCGATGCCTCAGCGGGCTGACCTCTCCACTGAACACGAACAAAAGGAAAACTCTTAGATCACAACTAATGATCCTGCCGATCTAGAATAGCTACCGGCTCGTCCTCATAAGACAAGTCCTTGCCCAACTGGACAGTGCTGAAATCTAACACGGGGGATGGATCGCCGTGATATTTTCGAAGCATGGACACATGAAACACTGGATGCACGACTGATAAGCTCGGCGACAATGCAAGTCTATAAGCCACCTCTCCTACTCGATCAAGAATCTCAAATGGGACAATGAACCTAGGGCTAAGCTTGCCCTTCTTCCCAAATCTTATCACGCCCTTTATAGGCGAAACTCGAAGCAATACCCGCTCACCGACCATGAGTGCCAAATCTCAAACCATGTGGCCGGCATAACTCTTTTTCCTGGACTGAGCTATACGAAGCCTATCCTGAATAATCCTGACCTTGTCCAAGGCATCCTGTACTAGATCCGTACGTAACAACCGAGCCTCCCCCGTCTCGAACCATCCAACCGGCGATCGACACCGCCTACCGTACAAAGCCTCATAAGGAGCCATCTGGATACTCAACTGGTAGCTGTTGTTGTAAGCAAACTCTGCTATAGGCAAAAACTGATCCCACGAGCCTCCAAAGTCAATGACACAAGCTCGGAGCATATCCTCCAAAATTTGAATAGTTCGCTCGGACTGGCTGTCCGTCTGAGGATGAAACACTGTGCTCAAATCAACCTGTTTGCCCAACTCTCACTGAACTGCCCTCCAGAAATGTGAGGTAAACTGCGTACCTCGGTCCGAAATGATAGATACGGGCACACCATGAAGATGAACAATCTCCCAGATATAGATCTCAGCTAACCTGTCGGATGAAAAAGAGACTGCCACCGGAATGAAATGTGCTGACTTGGTCAGCCTATCAACAACAACCCATACTACATCGAACTTCCTCCGAGTCTGTGGGATTCCGACCACGAAATCCTTAGTGATCCGCTCCCACTTCCACTCAGAAAGCTCAATCCTCTGAAACAAACCACCAGGTCTCTGATGCTCATACTTAACCTGTTGACAATTCAAACACAAGCCACATACGCAATGATATCCTTCTTCATTCTCCTCCACCAATAATGCTGCCACAAATCCTGATACCTCTTAGAGGCGCCCAGATGAATAGAGTACCGGGAACTATGGGCTTCCTCTAAAATCAATTCTCGGAGTCTATCCACATTAGGCACACAAACCCGACCCTACAATCTCAAAACTCCATCATCACCTAAGTTAACCTGCTTGGCACCTCCGTGATGCGCCGTGTCTCTAAGGATACACAAATGAGGATCATCATACTATCGATCTCAGATACACTCCAATAAAGAAGAATGAGCGACTGTGCAAGCTAACACACGACTGGGCTCAGAAACATCCAACCTCACGAACTGATTGGCCAAAGCCTGAACATCTAAAGCAATCGGTCTCTCACCGACCAGAATATAAGCAAGACTGCCCATACTGGCTGACTTCCTACTCAAAGCATCGACCACCACATTGGCCTTTCCTGGATGATATAAGATGGTTATATCATAGTCCTTTAATAGCTCCAACCACCTTCTTTGCCTCAAATTTAACTCCTTCTTCTTGAAATACTGCAGACTCTTGTGATCCGTGAACACCTCACATGCCACGCCGTACATATAATGCCTCCAAATCTTCAATGCGTGAACAATGGATGCCAACTCCAAATCATGAACCGGATAATTTTCTCATGAATATTCAACTGTCGTGAAGCATATGCAGTGACCTTGCCATCCTGCATCAACACTGCACCAAGTCCAATACGAGATGCATCACAATAAACTGTATAAGGCCCTGAACTTGTGGGCAAAACTAATACTGGTGCTATAGTCAAAGCTTCCTTGAGTTTCTGAAAGGTCGCCTCACACTCGTCTGACCACCTGAACTGGGCACCCTTCTGGGTCAACCTAGTCATCGGGGCTGCGATAGATGAAAACCCGCCACAAACGGTCGATAGTAGCCTGCCAATCCCAAGAAACTCTGGATCTTTTAGCCGATGTTGGTCTAGGCCAGTTCTTAACTGCCTCAATCTTTTTCGGATCAACATGAATACCCTCTGTTGATACCACATGACCTAGGAATGCAACTGAACTCAACTAGAACTCACATTTCGAAAACTTGGCATACAACTGACTATCCCTCAAAGTCTAAAGAACCACTCTAAGATGCTGCTCGTGCTCCTCCCGGCTGCGGGAATAGATCAAAATATCATCAGTGAAGACTATCACGGACGAATCCAAGTAAGGCCTGAACACTCAGTTCATGAAATCCATAAAAGCTGCTGGGGCATTTGTCAACCCGAATGGCATCACCAAGAATTCATAATGTCCGTACCGAGTGCGGAAAGCTATCTTAGGGACATCGGATGCCCTAATCCTCAACTGATGGTAGCCCTATCTCAAGTCAATCTTCGAAAATATCTTAGCACCCTGCATCTGATCAAACAAATCATCAATCCTCGGCAATGGATACTTATTATTAATTGTAACCTTGTTCAACTGCCGGTAATCTATGAATATTCTGTCATTCTTCTTAACAAACAGCACCGGCGCAACCCAAGGCGAAACACTAGGTCTAATGAAACCTTTTTCAAGCAAGTCTTGCAACTGCTCCTTCAACTCTTTCAACTCAGGCGGGTCCATACGATACGGCGAGATAGAAATAGGCTGAGTTCCCGGTGCCAAATCAATACAAAAGTCAATATCCCTGTCGGGTGGCATACCCGACAGGTCAGAAGGAAATAACTCAGGAAACTCACAAACAAGCATAGAATAAATAGAAGAAACCTCAGCACTAGAATCACGAACATTGGCCAAATAGGCCAAACACCCCTTCTCGACCATACATCGAGCCTTCAAATATGAGATAACACTACAGGTAGAATGACTAGGAATCCCTCTCCACTCTAAACGGGCTAAACCCGACAAGGTTAAAGTTACAGTCTTGGCATGACAGTCCAAGATAGCATGGTAAGGTGATAACCAGTCCATCCCCAATATGTCATCGAAATCAACCATGTCCGTAAGTAATAAATCCACACAAGTCTCAAGACCCCCAATCACAACTATACACGAACGATGGACTCGATCTACCACAATAGAATCACCCACTGGTGTAGACACATAAATAAGAGCACTCAAAGAATTACTAGGCATGACCAGATACGGTGCAAAATAAGACGACACATAGGAGTATGTACATCCTGGATCAAATAAAATTGAAGCATCTCTGCTGCAAACCAGAATAGTACCTGTGATAAATGCATCGGAAGCCTCGGCCTCGAGCCTGGCTGGAAGAGCATAACATCAGGGCTGGGCTCCACCACCCTCAACTATCTCTCTAGGACGGCCTGCTGCTGGCTGGCCTCCACCTCTAGAGGCCTGAGCTCCACCTCTAATACCTCAACCTCTACCTCTAGCTAGCTGGGGGGTTGTAAAACACTTGGTGCCTAAACCATGGCACGGGAACACTGTTGCTGAGAATTGCTCAGAGCTCGAGGGCAATATCTAGCAATGTGCCTCGTGTTGCTACAAGTAAAACAAGCCCTCGGTTGCTGGTGCTGACGACCCTGGAAACTCTAAAGTGGCAGTGCACTGATAGGAACTGGTGGTGCACTATAGGACTGCTGATCAAAATACTGCATTTGAGAACCACGACCACCTGAAGCACTGTGAGAAACCTGAAGTGATTACTGAAAAGGCCTAGGAGGATGGCCTCTACCATATGAATCTTTGTCTCCAGACGAGGTACCACTAAATCGGCCTGAATGACGAGGCCTTTAGTCAGACCCCTGACCACCTCCTTGCGATAGAACCATCTCAACTTTCCTGGCCACATTGGCCAACTCTTGGAAAGAAATCTCACTCCTAGTCTCCTTGGCCATCTGAAGTCGAATAGGCTGGATAAGTCCCTCAATGAACCTCCTCACCCTCTCTCTCTCGGTGGGAAGTATGATAAGAGCATGACGGGCCAAGTCGATGAATCTGGTTTCATACTGAGTAACAGTCATAGAACCCTGCTAGAGATGCTCAAACTACCTTCGATAGATCTCTCTCTGAGTAATAGGGAGAAACTTCTCCAAAAATAGCTAGCTAAACTGCTCCCAAGTCAAAGCTGGTGATCCGACTAGTCCATCCAAGCAATAATCTCTCCACCAAGTCTTGGCAGATCCAGACAAGTGAAAAGTAGCAAAATCGATCCCATTGGTCTCTACTATCCCCATGTTCCTGAGAACCTCATGACAACTGTCTAGATAATCCTGGGGATTCTCAGAAGAAGCACCGCTGTAAGTAGTAGTAAAGATCTTGGTGAACCTGTCCAATCTCTAAAAAGCATCGGCAGACATAACTGCTCCATCACCGGTCTGGGCTACCATACCTGGCTAAACTGCTCCAACTGGCTGAAATGCTGGAGTCTGAAACTGGGGAGCTACTTACTCCGGAGTGCGAGTAGCATTAGTCTGGGCTCCTCCTCCAGCCTGAGAGACGGCCGGGGCTACAGGAAGCAAGCCTGCCCGGGTGACACTCTCCATAAGGCCCACTAGACGAACCAGAGCATACTGGAGTACTGGGGTAGCAATAAACCCCTCTAGGACCTGAGCTGGGCCAACCGGAACTGTCTAGGCCAGAACCTCATCATCAAAGTCAATCTGAGGCTCCACCGCTGGTGCCGCTACTCTGGGCTGAGCTCTGCCCCTACCTCGGCCTCTAGCACGGCCTCGGCCTCGAGCTCGCCCTCTGCCCCTCGTAGGAGTTGCTGTTGGGGGCTCGAGCTGCTGGTCAGTGGATGAGGAAGTATATGTTCTCGCCATTTGCGAAAGAACAAAGTAGAAATTCAATTAGCATTGAGAAACCAAACCGCACGACAAGAGAGAATAATTGTGAAGTTTTTCCTAACTCTGTAGCCTCTGGGGGATAAATACAGACGTCTCTGTACCGATCCCTCAGACTCTACTAAACTTGTCTGTGAACCGTGAGACCCATGTAACCTAGAGCTCTAATACCAACTTGTCACGACCCAGATTTCCCACCCTCGAGAGCCGTGATGGAGCCTACTAGTAAAAGCTAGGCAAGCAAAATTATTCTAATTACTTAACCTTTTCTAGTTTTAAACCATTATCAGTGATGAGTAGATATCATGCAAATAGCGAAAATAATTAAGTAGAAGACAAAATTTGATAATTAATCTTAATACAAACTGTGAAAGTCTAAATATAACTCTACCCAGAATTTGGTGTCATAGCTTCACAGACGGTCTAAAAATACTACATACAAAGTCTGAAAGATAAAATATACACTGTTTCTGAAATGAGTAAAGGAAACATGATAAAGAAAAGATAGGAGGTGACGCCAAGGCTCGCGGACGCCTGCAGGACTACCTCGGGTCGCCTGTTGGACTGAAGGCAACAACCTCACTACGGTCCAAAGTCTACAACACTGGGATCTGCACATAAGAGTGCAGAGTGTAGTATCAGCAAAACCGACCCCATGTGCTGGTAAGTGTCTAGCCTAACCTCGGCGAAGTAGTGATGAGGCTAGGACCAGACTACCAAATAAACCTGTGCAGTTATATCTTAAACAACAAAAATAGAAGCAGATAATTACAATTAAAATTGGGCAAGGGAAACATGCTTTGGAGAATAACAGGTAACAATAGAATATCAAGAGAATATAAAGAAACCAAAATCCAATTACTAACAAGGATAATGAAAACAAATGCAGAATTCACTTTCATTTCACATCTTGATGCAGGCGTGCAACCCGATCCCATTTCATATATCTCGTTGCAGGCGTGCAATCTGATCCCATTTCATATATCTCATTACAGGAGTGCAACCCGGTCCAATTTCATATATCTTGATGCAGGCGTGCAACCCGCTCCTATTTCACATATCTCGTTGCAGGAGTGCAACCCGCTCCCACTTCAGATATCTCACTGCAAGCATGCAACCCGCTCTCATTTCATATATCTCATTGCAGGCGTGCAACCCGCTCCCATTTCATATATATCGTTGCAGGCGTGCAACCCGCTCCCATTTCATATATCTCGTTGCAGGCATGCAACCCTCTCCCATTTCATATATTTCCGTGGCAGCGTGCCACTCAATCCCATTTACAAATCAACAACAATCACAAAAGAACCCAGCAAGGGAACAATAATATTTCAACAACATCCCGACAAGGGATCAATAATATCAAGACAAACATCCTGGCAAGGGAACAATAATATGAAAATAACATCCCGTCAAGAGAACAATAATGATAATAACATCCCGACAAGGGAGCAATAATGATAATCCTCATAGGAAGCACATTAAACCACAATAGAGTCATAATAATTACAATACAAGACTCAAGTACATGCTTGACACTGACGTATAGATACTCGTCACTATGCTTATACATCGTACTCCACAATTAACACGTAGCAAATAAGACACGACTCCTGATCCCTCAAGCTAATGTTAGACCAAACACTTATCTCGATGCCACGAACACAATTCAAGCCTCTACTATCGCTTTACCTCGTGATTCCACCACCAATTCGCTCGTATCTAACCACAAGTTACTTAATTACATCAATAAATGCTAAATGAATCAATTCCAATGTATGAAAATAAGTTTCCCAAAGTTTTACCCAAAAAGTCAAAAATCTCCCCCGGGCCCACATAGTCAAAACCCGAGGTTCTAACCAAAACCCGATTACCCATTCCCCCACGAACCTAAATATATAATTTGTTTTGAAATCGGACCTCAAATCGAGATCCAAATCCCCAAAATTTGAAAAACCTAAGTTCTACCCAAAACACCTAATTTTCCCCATGAAAATCATTGATTTTGAGTTGAAATCATGTGAAAGATGATAATGATTGAAGAAAACGAGTTAAAATTGACTTACAATTGATTTGGAGAAGACGTTTTCTTTGGAAAATCGTCTAAGAGAGTTTATGTTTCGAGAAGATGTTAAAATGGTTGAAAATGCATCTAAGTGTGAATTTACAGGTTTCTGATATCGCAGTTGCGACCAGGGGTCGCAATTACGAACCCTTCAGAATTCTGATGCCTTCGCATTTGCAAAGAAAATGTCGCATTTGCGACCAAGTAAATTTTCGGTCTTCTGCGCATTTGCGATAGACCTCTCACAAATGCGAAATCGCATTTGCGATACAGAAGTCACATTTGCGACTAAGGCAGTAGCTGGGGGGGGGGATCGCATTTGCGAGATAGTGCTAACCTGGGTTAGTTTGCATTTGCGACATAGCCTTCACAAATGCGATCTCGCATTTGCGAGCCAGGCTTCGCAAATGCGAAGCCTGCAGGCCTGCAATACACCAGTTCAAAATTTGCAACATCCTAAGTCAAAATTTCATTCTGTGGCCTATCCAAAACTCACCCGAGCCCTCGGGGCTCCAAACCAACCATGCACACCAACCTAAAAACATCATACAGACTTGCTCGTGCATTCAAATAACATCAACAACTATGAATTTAGCATCAAAATCATGAAATTTCTTAAGAACATCAAATCTTCCAATTTTCCCAAATAAGGTCCGATTCAAGTCATTTCAAGTCCGTTTCTTACCAAATTTCACAGGTTCGACTCAAATCATATATAAGACCTATACCGACCTCCGAAACCAAAATACGGGCCCGATACCAATGGTTTCAAACATAAATTCTTTTCTTTACTTCATAATTAATTCAGCAAAACAATTTCTTTCAAAAATTTATTTCTCGGGCTTGAGACCTCGGAATTCGATTCCAGGAATACGCCCAAGTCAAATATTTTCCTACGGACCCTCCGAGACCGTCAAATCATGGGTCTGGGTTTGTTTACCCAAAATATTGACCGAAGTCAACTTATATCTATTTTAAAGTCAAAATTCATCATTTTTCACAGATTCTTACATAATGACTTTCTGGCTACGTGCCCGGATTGCGCACGCAAATCGAAGTAATGCTGAAAGAGGATTTCAAGGCCTCAAAATGTAGAATTTACTTTTCAAAAAAGTGATGACCTTTTGGATCATCATAATACGTCGTACTCAACAAGTAACACGTAGTAAATAAGACACAACTCCTAATCCCTCAAGCTAAGGTTAGACCAAATACTTACCTCGAACTTTCACGACCAACTCAAGCCTCAAACACCGCTTTTCCTTTAGAATTCGCCTGAAAACAACTCGTATCTAGTCCAAATTGGTTTAAAAACATCAATAAACACTAATCAATTCAATTCCAATACTTAATTATATATTTCCGATCATTCTTCCCAAAAAGTCAAAAATCGACCTTGGGCCCACTTGGTCAAAACACGAGGTTCAGACCAAAACCCATTCACCCATTCACCCAGGAGCCCGAATATGTAATTAGTTTCGAAATCCAACCCCAAAACGAGGTCTAAATTCCATTTATACAAAAAGCCTTTACTCTACCCAAATCCCTAATTTTTTACCCTTAAGAACATGATTTAGGCCTAGAAATCTAATGGGTGTTAATGGAAATTAAAGAAAATGAGTCTAAGATTACATACCTATGAATTTGTGGTGAAGTTCTCTTTCAAAAATCGCCCAATTTTGAGTTTGGAAGAAGAAGTTATGAATTTTGGGTTAAATCCCGTATGTTCTATTACTGTTTAAAGACTAGGAAAAATTGGTCTATGTGATTGCGAACAATGGTATGCGATCATATAGGGTAAGGGGGATTGGGCACTGCGATCACGGACTAGGGAGTGCAATCGCATAGAGGAAAAATGGTTCCCTTCCCAGGCTTGGTTTAACCCATTGCGATAGCGGAAGAAGCAATGCAATTGCATAGAACAACTGGTGACCCCCCTAGAATTTACTCTACGCGATCGCGGAAGAAGCTGTACGATCGCATAGCACAAATTAGAGCCCCCCCTGAAATTACACTATGTGATCGCGAACATACCTATGCGATCACATAGCACAAGGACATGGACACCAGCAAACAACAATTTTTGCAATTTTTCCTAAGTTCAAAAACCTTTCGACGCCTATTTGAAACTCACCCGAGCCCTCAGGGCTCCAAACCAGACATGCACACTACCTCAAAAACACCCTACGGACTTACTCGTGCGATAAAATCGCTAAAATAACAACAACAACTATGAATTTAGCATCAAAATCATGAAATCACTTAAGAACTTCAATTTTTTTTCCAATTTCTCAAATACAGTCCGATTCACGTCATTTTAAGTCTGTTTCTTACCAAATTTTACAGACTCGACTTAAACCACATATAAGAACTGTACCGGGCTCCGGGACCAGAATACGAGCCCGATACCATCAAATTGTAAACACATTTCATTTTAAAAAACTCATAAATATTCCAGAAAATAATTTTCTTTAAAAAATTCATTTCTCGGGCTTGGGACCTTGGAATTCGATTACGGGCGTACACCCAAGTCCCATATTTTCCTACGGACCCTCCGGGACCGTCAAATTATAGGTCCGGGTCCGTTTACCCAAAATATTGACCAAAGTCAACTTAAAATTTTAAAGTCAAAATTCATCATTTTTCACAGAATTTCACATAATGGCTTTCCGGCTATGCGCCCGGACTGTGCACGCAAATTGAGGTGATGCTGAAAGAGGTTTTTAAGGCCTCGAAACGCAGAATTTATTTCTAAAATGAGTGATAACCTTTTGGGTCATCTACAGGATGCGTTGGATAAGGTCAAGATCATTCAAGATAGACTTCGTATAGCTCAGTCCAAGCAAAAGAGTTATGACGACCATAAGGTTCGTGAAATGGCATTCATGTCGGAGAGAGAGTGTTGCTTCGGGTATCACCTATGATGGATGTGATGCGGTTTGGGAAGAAGGGAAAGTTAAGCCCTAGGTTCATCGGGCCTTGTAAGATTCTTCGGAGAGTGGGTGAGGTGGCTTACAGAGTGAGGTTTCATAATTGTATAGTCTTCTGTTTGACTTTATTTGAGGTTTAAATATTGTGGAGGGTTTTTAAGCTAAGTTGTGAAATTTCTATTCTTATTGTGTAATTGATACTGATATGGTAGGATCGGGTTGCACGCCGCAATAGGAGAAATAAGGGTGAAATGTGATTAGTGGGATTGGGTTGCGCGCCGTAACAATGAGTAATAAGGGTGGACAGGTGTGATCGAGTTGTACGCTGCAATAGGAGGGATAAGGGTGATATATTGAGGAGTAATAAGGGTGAACTGGTGGGATCGGGTTGCACGCTGCAACAAGAGTAATAAGGGTAAATGTTCATATTGTTACTGATTATATGGTGGGATCGGAATGTGCGCCGCATCATTTTGCTGCTTATGTATTCTTCTTCTGCTGTGATTTTGTTCTGTAGCATTGTAACTCTCTTAAGGATCGGTTATAGCTGAGTACTGACAAGATAATTGAGTTCCGTATTTGTTTTACTGCAAGTTACTGTTCCATTTCATTCCGTACTCCGTTTTGCATTATTATAAACTGTATGCATGTTATATTGTAAACGGCCCGCGTTAGCCTCGTCACTACCTCTTCGAGGTTAGGCTCGGCACTTACTAGTACATGGGGTCGGTTGTACTGATACTGCACTCTGCACATTCTGTGCAAATTTTGGAGCTGGTTGTGGCTGATCGAGAGGTCGGTTGCAGACATTCATCTAGGAGACCCAAGGTAGTCCTGCAGGTGTCCGCAGGCCCTGGCGTCCCCTCCTATGTTCTACATTCCTGTTTTATTTTCTTTCGAGACATATTTACTTTTCTTTTAGACCAATACTTGTAGATATTGATAGAATGTTCGTAGATTGTGACACCAGTTTCTGGGTGGTAACTTTTTCGATTTTGTTAATAGCATAAGGATAATCAGTTAATAATGTACTTTCGCGTTTATTTTAGTTGATTTTGTTTTGATAACTGTAAACTATAAAATGTAAAGGAAAAAGGCGAATAGGACTCTAACGTTGGCTTGCCTAGCGAGTGCGATGTTAGGCGCCATCACTGTCCCGAGGATGAGAAATTTGGGTCGTGACAAACTCCTAATTGTTTGAATGAAGTACTTTCCAAGTCAAACAAAATAAAATAATAATGATGTCTCAGTCCTAAAGAAGTTGAAGTTGGCTATATGAATCTCGACTTCTCCATTTAAGCTCACTTATCTCACCATATTTTGTGTGCAAGAAATAGATGGGATAAAATTAAATATCTTCTATGATGTCTCCACTATTTTATTGACATTTCCTAACTAAATACCAAAGGCGTGAACTTATCTAATAAGTTTTCTCTTGTTTCTTCTTTTTCGGTCGACAAGGTATGTAATACTTCCTCTGTTCTAATTTGTTGTGAGTGTAAATTTGAATATAAAATTTTCAAATTTTATAAAATAAAGTTTACATATTTAAAAATTATGTAAAAATCAAAGATTTTTTAAACTCTCTAAATAGTAATTGAGCCGCAAAAAATGTTTACTATGTTTACTGTTGATTGAGCATTGAAGCTTTTGCGTGCAGGTATGAGCTTAAATCAAATCTTTCCAAAGGAAATCCCCATTATTTTCTCCAGTCAACAGTGACTAATAATTATAACTTGTTGGTAGATTGTATACGTGTCTTTCGAAATGAATGACCACGAAGTCAGAATAGTCTTTAATGTATTACTTTTCGTCCTATTTTAACCGTTGCTTTAGCTCTTTTTATGTGCATTAAAAAAAATAGAAAAATCCTTTTGGCCACACCGTTTTTGGCCAGATTGACCCAAATGGGGTCATTTAGGTAATTTTATGCCCCAATTAGGGTTTCAGCCGTATTTCTATACCGATAATACCCTTTTAGTTATTTTTGAATATTCTCTCCCACCATTTAATATTTGTCTTCTCAATGCATGAAAGATCTCAAAGGTTCAAACCTTATTTCCCATAAAGCTTTTCTTTTATTTTTTTTACGTATTTCCACCCTTTTTTTATAGTATACACCCATATAATTCATCTATATATAATTCATCTATATACATGTATTTGATTGTATAATTCGTATATTTTTAGTATTTGATTGTGTATTTCATATTTTTTTTGTATAATAAGGTCTTCAAAGCTCTACTATTTAAAAAAACCTACACTACAACATTATGTATATATAGCTACAAATTCTTAGCTACATGTATGAAAATCGTGGCTAATAAATAACAATAGCCACAGAAATTAAAATTTCGTGGCTATTTACAATTTCATAAAAATATTTATCTACAAAATAAAATTGGCAAAACTAATTTATCATTTTTGCTATATTTGCTAACTGTCGTGGAAATAATTAGACAAATAGCTATAAATTTATTGCTATAATAAAATTTCATAGCTAATCGTTTTTTTTTTGACACGCAATTGAAGTTACTGTAGCAATAGCAGTTATATAGCCACAAGAACTTACTTCTGACAAAGTGTGTGATGACCCAAAAAGTCATCACTTGTTTTAGAAATAAATTCTGCATTCCGAGGCCTTAAAAACCCCTTACAGCATTACCTCAATTTGCGTGCGTAGTCCGGGCGCGTAGCCGGAAAGCCAATATGTGAAAATATGTGGAAAATGATGAATTTTGACTTTAAAATGAATTAATTTGACTTCGGTCACTATTTTAGATAAGCGGACCCAAACCCGTGATTTGACGGTCCCGGAGGGTCCGTAAAAAAATATGGGACTTGGGTATATGCCCGGAATCGAATTCCGAGGTCCCGTATTTTGATATCGGATCTGTATTTTGGTTCCGGCTCCTGGTACAGGTCTTATATGTAATTTAATATAAGTCTGTAAAATTTGGTAATAAATGGACTTGAGATGACAGGAATCAGATCGTATTTGAGAAAATTGAAAAATTTGAAGTTCTTAAGAAATTTTAGGATTTTGATGCTAAATTCATAGTTGCTAATATTATTTTAGTGATTTGAATACGCGAGCGAGTCCATATGATGTTTTTAGGTTGTTGTGCATATTTGGTTTGGAGCCCCGAGGGCTCGGATGAATTTTGGATAGGCCACAGGGTGAATTTTAGACTTGTGAAAATTGTAGGTTTTCAGCTGGTATGATCAGGTCTGCAGGCTTCACAAATGCGAAGCCTGGCTCGCAAATGCCAGAATCTCCATCGCAAATGCGAACAAAGGCATGTGCAGGTTTGATCGCAAATGCGACCATTTGGCTCGCAAATGCGGAAGGCCCCAATCACAAATGCGACGCCTTCTTCGCAAATGCGAACCCCTCAGAAACAAGGGGTGAACACAAATGCAATATATTTCTTCGCAAATGCGAAGGTCTCAGCATTCTGAAGGGTTCGCAATTGCAAACCGTGGTTGCAATTGCGACATCAGAGACCTGTAAATTCATAACTTAGACACATTTCAATCATTTTTCACACTCTTTCAAAACCAAAACACTCTAGGGCGATTTTTCAAAGGCAATTTCTTCTCCAAATCAATTGTAAGTGATTTTTAACTAGTTTTCTTCAATCTTCAACATCTTTTCACGTGATTTCAACTCAAAATCAATGATTTTGATGGGAAAAATTGGGTATTTTGGGTAGAACCTAGGTTTTTCAAAAATTGGGGATTTGGACCTCGATTTGAGGTCCGATTTCAAAACAAATTATATATTTGAGTTCGTGGGGGAATGGGTAATCGGGTTTTGGTTCGAACCTCGGGTTTTGAACATGTGGGGACGATTTTTGAATTTTTGGGTAAAACTTTGGAAAACTCATTTTCATGCATTAGAATTGATTTATTTAGCACTTATTGATGTAATTAAGTAACTTGTCGCTAGATACGAGCGAATTGGTGGTGGAATCAAGAAATATAGCGATAGTAGAGACTTTGAATTATGTTCGTGGCATTGAGGTAAGTGTTTGGTTTAACCTTAGCTTGAGGGATTAGGAGTTATGTCTTATTTGCTACGTATTAATTGTGGAGTACGACGTATAGGCATGTTGACGAGTATCTATACGTCAGTGTCAAGCATGCTCGTGAGTCTTATATTGTAATTGTTATGACTCCGTTGTGGTTTATTGCACTTCCCATGTTATTATCATTATTGTTCCCTTGCCGGGATGATATTATCATTATTGTTCTGTAACGGCCCAACCGATCGTTTTGAGCTCTAGCGCGTCGTTCAGCAGTTTGGGGCTATGAGCAGCTTCACTTCAGGTATTATGACTTGTACGCATGGTCGGAATTGAATTCCGGGGAATTCAGAGTTGATTTGGAAAGGGAATTCTCATTTTGGGAGCTTTAAGTTGAAAGCATTGACTAAGATTGGATTATAGAGTAAACGACCTCAGAATCGGGATCTGAAGGTTCCAGTAGGTTCGTATGATGATTTCGGACTTGGGCATATGCCTGGATCAGGTTTTGGATGACCCGGGAGCGTTTTGGCGCATATTGTGGAAGTTAGCATTTTGGAAGAAATTTTATAAGTTTGGGCTGAAGTGCATTTCAGTGTTATGTCTGTTTGGGATTCTGAGTCTGGGAGTAGCTCCGTATGGTGATTCTGGCATTGGGAGCACGATCGGAAGTGAATTTGGAGGTCCGTAGGTCATTTTGAAGTCATTTGGCTAAAGATAGAAATTTGAAAGTTTTTGAGAAGTTTGACCGAGAGTTTGACTTTTTGATATCGGGGTCGGATTCCAATTCCGAAAGTTGGAGTAGGTCCGTAATGTCGAATATGACTTGTGTGCAAAATTTGAGGTGATCAATCGGACGTGATTTGACGGTTTCGACATCGAATGTAGAAGTTTGAAATTTCAAAGTTCATAAAGTTTGGATTGGAGTACGATTCATGATTTCGACGTTGTTTGATGTGATTTGAGGTCTCGAGCGAGTTTGTATCATGTTGGTATAATTGGTTAAGGTCCCAAGGGCCTCGAGTGGATTTCAGAAGGTTAACAGAATGAATTTCGGACCTAAGAATTGCTGAAATTTTCTGCAGAAAGCTGTTTTGACAGCAACTAGTGCATTCGCAGAGCTGAACTTGGAAGCTTATTTCTCGAAATCTATAAGGAATCTGAAAATTTACAAATCATAAAATTTGTTGCCCTTATATTCTAGTTTTCAAAAAGTTAAACCATTCATGATTTGGACATTTTATCAGAAAGTTATTTTATCGGAAAGATCTTTCAGTCTAGTTTCTACATCTTCAAACCGTTTGTCATTTAGATATTTACAGAAGGAGTTATGGTCATTTTAATAGAAGGTGTACAGCAGAGGAAAATTGTAATAGGATATACAACCTGCACAGCGCAAGGTGCAACTCGCTGAAGCCTGCGCAGATTGTTTTAAACACGAGTTTTTGGCCCATTTCTTTCATTTCTTTCATTTGTCTTGGACGATTTTGGAGAGCTCAAGGAGGAATTTTCACCAAGCAATACTAGGTAAGTGATTTCTTCCTATTTTGAGTTAAATATGTGATCTTATATGGATTTAGACATGGAAAATTAGTATAAATTTGGAATTTTTGGGGAAGACCTAGAACTTGGAATTTTGGACTTTTTCCTTGAATTTGAGCATGAAAATTAGAGCAAATTGTATATTTGAGTTAGTAAAGCTATGGGTAGAATTTAGCTTCGAGAAATTTCGAAATCTGGGCACATGGGCATTTTGGTCAACTTTTCGAGCGGAGTTGGGAACTTATATAATATGAATTGTTACAAGTATTAGAGTGAATTTTTATTGGTCTGCCCATTGTTTGAATAGTTTTAGGGCGTTGTGCATCAATTGTAGTCGTTGGAAGGGCTTGGAAGCCGGTTATGGAAATTTCAGAGCGATGTGAATCTCCTTTCTAACCTTGTAAAAGGGAATTGTACCCATAGGTAAAATAATTGGTTATGTGCTCCTATTTGTGGGTGCTACGTACGCACGAGGTGGCGAGAGTCCGTGCGTAGCTACTATTATGTGTAAGTTCGGGTAGTCTAGGACCCAAAAGCATGCTATACTTGGAATATTTGTAATCTTATTGACAGATGAATTGCTTAAATCCTATAGAAGTGCTGAATGAGTTTCTAAAAGGATTAAACTTTATTTTTCTTAAACCGCTAAAAGAGAATTGGCTTTTATTTGGATAAACGTTCCCCGATAAATTCTTAATTGGCTGTTTGAGCATGTATTTCTATGTGTACCTGCGTCGCATGAATGATTTGCGAGCGGGATGATTGTTTATTTAAATTTGACTGCATCGCATGTATGATTCACGAGCATGGTAATAGATGCATCTATGGTTCGCGCCGTTCGACCCTCGGTAGTGCACATTTTATATTTATGTTGGATCGGGCAATACGACCTCGGCATGATATGTGCATGCTTGTATTGTTTACCTGAGAACTTTTAAATGTTGATAATTGCCTTTCCTGGCCAGAGATAAATTGATAAAGATAATAAAAATAAATCTTTGGAAATCCTTTATTATTTGAAAAGTTGTTTACCTGCTTTCCAGCTTTATGAGTTTCATTTTGCTTTATAAAATCCATAAATTTCTCACACTTGTACAACATTATCATTAGACCACTAGTAAGTGTCGAAGTCGACCTCTCGTATCTACTTCTTCGAGATTTGACGGGATACTCATTGAGTACACGTTGTTTTCGTACTCATACTACATTTGCTGTGCATTTTTGTTGCACATGTTCATATGTGGCTAGTGGCTTAGTGGCAGAGTTGATATAGATACTTAGGCGAGGTGCATTTATCGAGATGACCTGTAGCCAGCAGAACCCCCTTTAGAGTATTTTACTATGTTTTCATTTCTGTCCACTTTGTATTCCGGACAGTTACTGTATTTTATTTCATTCCCTAGTAAATGCTCATGGCCTTGTGACACCGAGTTCTGGGATGATTATGGGGTATCTTGTATTAACTTCTTAACATTTATATTTGATTTGAAACGATTATCGTTTACTGGTAAAATTAAAGGAAAATCATAGTTTTCAAAAAATTATTAAAACAAGAATTTGATTAAGTATTTTGGTTGGCTTTCCTGACAGCGGTGTCCGGCACCATCACGACCCTTAGTGGAATTTGGGTCGTGACAACATGGTATCAGAGCACTAGGTTCCATTAGGTCTCACGAGTTATGAGCAAGCCTAGTAGAGTCTCGCAGATCGGTACAGAGACATTTGTACTTATCTTCGGGAGGCTACAGGGCTGTTAGGAGTACTTCCTTTGTTGATTCCTCATCGTGCGGTTTGATTCCTTTGAGGCTTAAACCTTTGTTTATTTCTTACTCAATCTTATGTGACATGAAGCACTTGCTATATCGATCGAGAATTGAGAAATTGTAATGGTACTACAGATATGGTGCGAGATGTTCCTCCCTACGTATTTGATTGGGCTATTGTCATCGCCTTGCAGAAGGTCGTCCTGTCGTTTCTGATCAGTATCAGTATTACCTAAGGTTTTGAGATTTGACATTTATTGTTATGACGATTCGTGCGTTGCTATCGCACAGTATTGATGTAATGGTAGGATGCTTGTCTATGCATCGAAGCAGCGAATGACTTGGAAGGATGTTTACTTAGTGCATGATTTAGAGATTCGGTATTTTATTCCCGGCGGGGGAAAAACAATCGGGATAAGAATGTTCAGATTTGGGTTGATGGAGTAACGAGGCTTGGTATGTGCGAGCGTGGTGGAATTTTCATCTGTGATGAGATGTCGTTGTCTTTGTTGAATGTACTAAGCTCACCGGTGTTAAGACCTTCTACGATTCGCCCTTAGGGCAGGATATTGTAAGATAGTATTGGAGAAGCGGCTGTTACACATCACGGGATGTGGTGGTTCAGGATTGAATGCATATTTCTAATGCCGACGGCTCGAGAGAGATGATTCTTCGAAAAGGTTTAAAAGCTAGTAGCGGTCTATTGGTTCAAGTGCTACCGAGATAGATTTTGATTTAAGGCATTAGCTAAGCAGCAAAGGATGAGGAAGGACGTGTGGGAAGTGTCATGCGGTGGTTAAACTTCTAGAAGGCCAGGTGTAAGAAGTGAAGGTCGAGTAGTTTCTTAAAGAGGTGAGTCTGCCCAAAGTGGGAGAGTGGCAGAGTAGTATATGGATTCAGTGGTAGGATAACTACACCCTTGAGGAGAGTTTGGAGTGATTTGGGGAGTTTTAGTGGACAGTGGCTGGGTCTACGGACTTAATTTGAAATATCGGCTATTATTCGACCGGAGATTTGATATGACAAAAAGGAGTTGCTTGATATGAAGGAGGATACAACATAACTTTGTGTCACGACCTGGATTTTCCACCCTCGAGAGTTGTGATGACGCTTACTAATGTGAGCTAGGCAAACTAATTATTGAACAGATTATCTTTATCCATTTTTATACCCTTTTAGCATTTATAAAGCAATAATGTGAAAAACAACGGAAATTTCATTAAGTAGAAGAAATGTAGTAAAATATCTGGAATATGAATCTAATACTACTCTTTAAGCCTTAATCACCCAAAACTGGTGTCACAATACCACAGACGATCTAAGAGTGCTAAATACAAAATCTAAAAATAAAGATATATTGTTTCCGAATCAAAGAAATGAAACAGGAAATAAAGGATATAGGAGACGCCAGGGCCTGCGAACGCCTGCGGGTCTACCATGGATCTCCGCGTGGACTGAAGGTAGCCACCCAAATGCTATGGTCTAAGAGCTGCTTGGGGATCTGCACATTGTGCAGAATATAGTATCAGCACAACCGACCCCATGTGCTGGTAAGTGCCTAGCCTAACCTCGGCGAAGTAGTGACGAGGCTAGGACCAGACTACCAAATGAACCTGTGCAGTTATATAATATACAGCGGAAAATAAAATAGGAAAAAACAAGTAAAGATGGAAGGGGGTACACGTTGCGGAGGTGTATCATTATCAATAGTAAATCAAGAGTAACGGCATAAGGACAACTTAGAATTCACGGCAAAACAATAAGAAACTTGTATCCAATCTATAAACACTTTGTGTCAACAATTGTTGCGGTGCGTAACCCGATCCCAATATATAACAACACTGTTGCGGCGTGTAACCTGATCCATATCATTTATCATGTTACGGCGTGCAACCTGATCCACATATATCATTGTTGCGGTGTGCAACTCGATCCACATATATCATTGTTGCGGCGTGCAACCCGATCCACATATATCATTGTTGCGGCGTACAACCCGATCCACATGTAATATTGTTGCGGCGTGCAACCCGATCCAAATATATAATCGTTGCAGCGCGCAACCCGATCCACATATACCATCAACAACAAGAGTCCCGACAAGGGATCAATAAAGAACTACACTATCCCGGCAAGGGAATTGACAGTATAAGTAACTATGTCCCGGCAAGGGAGAAACAGCTATAACCAAACTTGTTCCAACATCTAACTACCTCAGCTAACACCCATACTCAGTCATAAGTAATTTCCACGAGAATAATCATAATCCTTGCTCAATACCGAGAATTATCAACTTAAGCATCCGTAGTATTTTAAGAACACAATAAATTACAATTTATGACTCACGGTCATGCTAGACACCAACGTATAGATACTCGTCACCATGCCTATACGTCGTACTTAACAAGAAACAAGTAGCAAATAGGAAGCAACTCCTAATCCCTCAAGCTAAGGTTAGACCAAACACTTACCTTGACCAAACACTTACCTCTATACATAATTGACTTAATAACATCAATAAATGCTAAACAATCCAATTCCAATGCTTAATTATAGCTTTTCCATCATTCTTCCCAAAAAGTCAAAAATTGACCCCGGGCCCGCTTGGTCAAAACAAGAGGTTCGGACCAAAACCCGATCACCCATTCACCCACGAGCCCAAATATATAATTAGTTCCAAAATTCGACCCCAAAATGAGGTCTAAATCACAATTATACAAAAAGCCCTAACTCTACCCAAATCCCTAATTTTCTACCCTTAAGAACATGATTTAAGCCTAGAAACCTAATGGGTGTTAATGGAAATTGAAGAAAATGAGTCTAAGATTACATACCTACGAATTGGTGGTGAAATCTCCTTTCAAAAATCGCCCAATTTGGAGTTTGGAAGAAGAAGTTATGAATTTTTGGTTAAGTCCCGTTTTTGCTTCTGTTTTAAAATCACTAGACATGCCTTCATCGTGTTCGTGATAGGCCTGTTGCGTTCGCGATGAGTTAGGCCTTAGTGACCTTCGCATTCATGACACTGGGCTCACGTTCACGGAGCTTTGACCCCTCGAGCCTTCGCGTTCGCGGGCCAGTGGTCGCATTCGCGTAGAACAAGTGAGAACTCCCTCCCCCAGGGCAATTGCCTTACGCGTTCGCGAGTATCAGAACGCGTTCGCGAAGGGTACTCCCCCCTTAGCCTCGAGTTCATGTCTTAGGCTTCACGTTCGCGAAGAAGAAATGTGTCACCTAGGAAATTTGCCTTACGCGTTCGCGAGTGGGACCACGCGAACACGAAGAATAAAATCCCTGTGCATTGAACAACAAAAACCTGCAACTTTCAATAGTTCAAAAACTTTCCGAAACCCATCCGAAACTCACCCGAGCCCTCGGGGCTCCAAACCAAACATACATAATAACTCAAAAACATCATATGAACTTATCCGTGTGATCAAATCGCCAAAATAACCTCTTAAACAATGAATTTAGCATAGAAATCTAAGAAAAATCTTAAATCTTTCAAACTATGAATTTTCACAACTACGGGTCCGAATCACCTCAAACGACTTCCGTTTCTTACCAAATTTTACAGACTCATCTTATTACACATATAAGACCTGTATCGGTCTCTGAAACTAGAATACATGCCCGATACCATCAACTTCTAAATGCATTTCATTTCCAAAACTCATAGAAATTTCCATAAAATAATTTTCTTTAAAAATTTATTTCTCGGGCTTGGGACTTCAGAATTCGATTTTGGGCATATGCCCAAGTCCCATATTTTTCCACGGACCCTCCGAGACTGTCAAATCATGGGTCTGGTTCTGTTTACCTAAAATGTTGACCGTAGTCAACTAAAATGCATTTTAAGTCAAAATTTCATAGATTTTCACATAATAGCTTTCCGGCTACTTGCCCGGACTACGGACGCAAATTGAGGTGATATTGAAAGAGGTTTTAAGGGCTCGAAATACAGAATTCATTTTAAAAATAAGTGATGACCTTTTGGGTCATCACACTTTGAATTGGAAGATATTGTCGCGCATTTAGTTGTTGTCCACGAGGAGTGAATGGACTTGTGCAATTGGTGAATGAGCACGGGCTCAGGTGGGTTATCTCTTGTGAGCAGGTCAGCGGCCGCATGGTTGGTGAAGCTCCTACGAAAGATTTTACTGGCTATCCGGTAAGATGTCTAATATGTGAATGTTGCCAGAGATTCAGAGTGTTCATAAAGTTCTAATGGAAGGACTTTGAGGAATTTGGCAGTTTAATTGCGCAAGGTTAGGTCAATAAGATATAAAGAATCTTAATGGGTTCCAAAGTTGTGTAATAGTGGCTTCAAGCTAAGTGGGAGAGTCCCACTGCCTACAATAAATTGCATGGTCGTCTATTTATGAGGTTTCCGGTTATTAGCATATTGATGGGTTATTTCAGCTAAGGAAAAAAGAACATAAGAGGTAATTTGAGCAAAGGAATTGTTAAAGGTATGCTAGGGCTAGCCTCATTAGCTCATGTTCGGAGTTGGGGAAGGATTCAGGATTTATGCCTTGTATAGATGCGGGTTTCAAGGGAAGTGATTCTGCCGGGTACTTCGTCGAGAGGGTATTCATGTGATAGAAGATTTATGGAGTTGATTATATTCGGGGCCAAGTCAGAGTGGGTGGCTCTCAACAATGGTCCTAGTGGATTCAAAGGGGTAAAGTGTGGTGCCTAATGATTTTGAGCCTATAGGTATGGTTAAGAATCAAGCATTGTAGCAGCTTATGAGAAGAGGCCCAGAATGTTCTATGATGTTTTGACTTGTAGTGTAGTATTTGGGAGGTATGAAATGGTTCGTGGTATTTGAGACAGCATGGTCTCGTGATTCAAGGTCGCTTAGAATGAGTACGGATGGGGTGTGTTATGTGTTGAATAGAGTTATTATTATTTCTAAGGCAATCAAGGATAAATTGGAAGAATATAGATTAGTTAACCATAGTTGAATTGGCATATTGGTGGTAGTGATCAGTTCCTTCAGCATGATCAAGTTATGCAAGTGATTTGTGACGATACGTGTGAGGCTTGTCGGTCGCCGTAATTGATGTTATTCAGAAGTATTCTACTGTTATGGCCTGTTATATATAAGCGGATCCCGGAAGGGCTGTGATGGCTTAGACCACTACTTAGAGATTTGCATATTCTATGGTTATGAGAATTCACCTGTGTGTTGTTATGGTTCTCCTGAAGTGAGTTAAGTGAAAGGTATTTATATGATAAAGTGTTAATCTATTAGTGGTTCCGAAGTTATGATGAAAATCGTGTTCTATCGTATATTGGCATGTTGGGTGAAGTGAGTGGTTTGGAATTAGAAGTGAGGATCAAGGCCGCAGTTCGGTGTTGACAAGGATGTCACGAGCTCGGATGAGCAGGAAAGGATTTTCGATGTTTAAAGTAAGTTGGTACTGTCTTCAGTGTCACCTGAGATTGGTGTTTTGTGAAAAAGGCTTTGCATCCTGGTGAAGGATTCTTAATTGCTTTTCAACATTAGTGCGGCCGGTGGTTTGGATGTACAAACATGTTATCTGTTATGGAAGGTTGTGGTAGTATGCCCCACGGGAAGGTTGTATAAGTGTGGCATGTAGTCACTTGATTGATTGAAGAGTTAAACCCAGTATGAAGATTGTGGTAATGTCGTTAAATTGAGAATTGATGCCTGGAGGGCACTCGGTTTATTGGGTTGTGGACTATGAAGGATTTCTCCGGTTATGATGGTTGTTCTTGTGTGTTATAAGGAAAAGGGGAGTTATTATGGACCTTTGAAAGGTTATTAGCCTAGTTCAGTGCGATCAGAATCAACTTGAGGTCTGTGGATGGATTTAAATGTGAATATGGGCTCTATATCAGGCCAGATGTGTTCATTTCAGTAATGCGCTCCTTGCGGAAGAGTAAACGGGTTGTTATTTCATCGTCAGCTATGTCATGTAATGATATATTGCACCGTGTGAGTTGTAAGACGGCTTGGTGAATTTCTTATGTGTCGAGGTTCCGTGTAGAGATGATGCTATATGAGCAGAATGTCTCCTGAGATTCAGATCATATGTCATACCTCATTTGTGCTTGAGTTTGTATCTTATAGCGTTATGTCTCCCCAGGGATGGTATTATGCACTTAGTGTGCTTATGACCGACATTCGGTATTTTGTTGTAATGAGCAATCTGGCTCGGTGTGTATCTCCTTATGTGAATTTTATGGGTGGATCGGGTGTCACGCCGCCATGGTTATGTTGTTTGGATCGGGTTGCACGCCGCAACAATGTGATGTTGAGTACATATTCCTATATCTGTTTTTATGTGTTTTGTTTCCTATCTTTCTGAGGAAAACTCATATTAGCTGTGTGCCCGCGTTGCATGTATGATTCGCGAGCGGGGTGTTTGTTTAATTATGTTAACCGCGTTGCATGTATGATTCGCGAGCGGGGTAATTGGATTTCCTTTTCAGAGTTCATTTTCCTTTTGTATCACGTTTGAATTGGTAGCCTATTAGCACATTGTGGCATCATATGACTTTTGACCATGTCCGGGATGGCTTATTACCTGAGCAGTTCGTATTGGATGAGACAAGATCATTGGATTTATGATCAGTGCAATCTGATTATATGAAGTATATTAAGGAGCTAAGACCATTATTTGGTTCAGAATGAGGTGATGGTTCTTGTCAGGAGAATAGACCCAATGATTTATTGATTCAAGGGTTGGTTATGAATTTCTACACATCTCTTCCATCGTGGCGGTATTGTAAGAGTTAGAGCAAGACTTATATATATCATGAGGTGCATTGGGAGCATCAGATTCATGGAATTTTGACTAATTTGACCAAAAAATGTTATTGTGGTCATGTGAGTAAAATGGTGCAAGGTGCGAATTCGACTAAGGTATGCAGTCATGTTTTGGTGCTGCATGTAGTTATTGATACGGTGAGCGTATGTTGGAAATAGGCCTGCATAAAATTCCGGATGTTGAAATTTGGCTCTAAGGCTTATTTGCTTGAATAAAAGGGAATATCTCCAGAATTGATCGAGCTAACGTGCTCAACTGAGTTGTGGTAGCATGGGTAGGTGTACGAGGTGTTAAACAGTGATTTCATACTACTTCAGTGTAGTTCTCAGCACGTTCGAGGACGAACGTATGTTTAAGTGGGAGAAAATGTAACGACCCGATCGGTCGTTTTGAGCTCTAGTGCATTTTTCAGCAGTTTGGGGCCATGAGCAGCTTCACTTCAGGTATTATGACTTGTACGCATGGTCGGAATTGAATTCCGGGGAATTTGGAGTTGATTTGGAAAGGGAATTCTCATTTCGGAAGCTTTAAGTTGAAAGAATTGATTAAGATTGGATTTCAGAGTAAACAACCTCAGAATTGGGATCTAAAGGTTCCAGTAGGTTCGTATGATGATTTCGGACTTGGGCGTATGCCCGGATCGGGTTTTAGATGACCCGGGAGCATTTTGGCGCCTTTGTGGAAGTTAGCATTTTGGAAGAAATTTCATAAGTTTGGGTTGAAGTGTATTTCAGTGTTATCAATGTCCATTTGGGATTTCGAGTCTAGGAGTAGCTTTGTATAGTGATTCTGGAGTTGGGAGCGCGATCGAAAGTGAATTTGGAGGTCCGTAGGTCATTTGAAGTCATTTGGCTAAAGATAGAAATTTGAAGGTTTTTGAGAAGTTTGACTTTTTGATATCGGGGTCGGATTTCAATTTGAAAGATGGAACAGGTCCGTAATGTCGAATATAACTTGTGTGCAAAATTTGAGGTCAATCGGATGTGATTTGACGGGTTTCGGTATCAAATGTAGAAGTTTGAAATTTCAAAGTTCATAAAGTTTGGATTGGAGTACGATTCATGATTTCGACGTTGTTTGATGTGATTTGAGGCCTCAAGCGAGTTCGTATCATGTTTTGGGACATGTTGGTATAATTGTTAAGGTCCCGAGGTCCTCGGTAGATTTTGGAAGGTTAACGGAATGAATTTCGGACCAAAGAGTTGCTAAAATTTTCTGCAGAAAGCTATTTTAACAGCAACTAGTGCAATCGCGAAGCTGAATTTGGAAGCTTATATCTCGAAATCTATAAGGAATCTAAAAATTTGCAAAACATAAAAGTTGTTTTCCTTGCATTATAGTTTCCAGAAAGTTAAACCATTCATGATTTGGACATTTTATCAGAAAGTTAGGATCGATTGTAGATGGCTGGTGGAGCAGTTTCGACAGAATTTTCTGATGCATGGAGCCGACTTTAGAAGCTCATATCTCGGAATATATAAAGAGTTATATGGTGTGCAACCTATAAAATGAAAGATCTTTGAGTATAGTTTCTAAATATTTAAACCGTTTTTCATTTGGATATTTCCACAAGGAGTTATGGGCATTGTAACAGAAGGTGTACAACCGGGAAAAATTGTAATAGGATGTACAACCTGCACAGCGCAAGGTATAACTCGATGAAGCCTGAGCAGATTGTTTTAAACACGAGTTTTGGCCCATTTCTTTCATTTGGCTTGGACGATTTTGGAGAGCTAAAGGAGGGATTTTCACCAAGCAACACTAGGTAAGTGATTTCTTCCTATTTTTGAGTTAAATATGTGATCTTACATGGATTTAGACATGAAAAATTAGTATAAATTTGAAATTTTTGAGGAAGACCTAGAATTTGGAATTTTGGACCTTTACCTTGAATTTAGGCATGAAAATTAGAGCAAATTGTGTATTTAAGTTAGTAAAGCTATGAGTAGAATTTTTCTTCAAGAAATTTCGGAATCCGGGCACGTAGGCTCGAGGGCATTTTGGTCAACTTTTCGAAAGGAGTTGGGAACATATATAATTTGAATTGTTACAAGTATTATAGTGAATTTTTATTGGTTTGGTCGTTGTTTGAATACTTTTGGGGCGTTGTCCCCATATGTGAAATAATTGGTTATATGCTCCTATTTGTGGGGGCTATGTACGCTCGAGGTGGCGAGAGTCCGTGCTAGCTACTATTATGTGTAAGTCCGGGTAGTTTAGGACCCAAAAGCTTGCTATACTTGGAATATTTGTAATTTTATTGACAAATGAATTGCTTAAATCCTATAGAATTGGTGAATGAGTTTCTAAAAGGATTAAACTTCATTTTTATTAAACCGCTAAAAGAGAATTAGCTTTTATTTGGATAAATGTTCCCCGATAAATTCTTAATTGGCTGTTTGAGCATGTATTTCTATGTGTACCTGCGTCGCATGAATGATTCGCGAGTAGGACGATTGTTTATTTAAATTTGACAGCGTCACATGTATGATTCACGAGCGGGGTAATAGATGCATCTATGGTTCGCGCCGTTCGACTCTCGGCAGGGCATATTTTATATTTGTGTTGGATCGGGCCGTACGACCTCGGCATGATATGTGCATGCTTGTATTGTTTGCCTGAGAACTTTTAAATGTTGATAATTGCCTTTCCTGGCCAGAGATAAATTGATAAAGATAATGAAAAGTAAATCTTTGGAAATCTTTTATTATTTGAAAAGTTGTTTACCTGCTTTCCGGCTTTATGAATTTAATTTTGCTTTATGAAATCCATAAATTTCTCACAGTTGTACTACATTATCTTTGGACCACTAGTAAGTGTTGAAGTCGACCTCTCGTCTCTACTTCTTCGAGATTAGACGAGATACTCATTGGGTACACGTTGTTTTTGTACTCATACCACACTTGCTGTGCATTTTTGTTGCACAGGTTCATATGTGGCTAGTGGCTTACTGGCAGGGTTGATACAGAGACTTAGGCGAGCTGCATTTATCGAGACGACCCACAACCAGTAGAGTTCCCTTCAGAGTATTTTACTGTGTTTTTATTTCTGTCCACTTTGTATTCCAGACAATTACTATATTTTATTTTGTTCCCTAGTAAATGCTCATGCTCTTGTGACACCGGGTTCTGGGATGATTATGGGGTATCTTGTATTAACTTCTTAACATTCATATTTGATTTGAAACGATTATCTTTTACTGGTAAAATTGAAGGAAAATCATAATTTTCAAAAAATTATTAAAACGAGAATTTAGTTAAGTATTTTGGTTGGCTTACCTGACAGCGGTGTCCGGCGCCATCACGACCCTTAGTGGAATTTTGGTCGTGACATGTTCCCTTGCCGGGATGTTATTATCATTATTGTTTCCTTGTCGGGATGTTGTCTTGATATTATTGTTCCCTTACCGGGATGTTGTTGAAATATAATTGTTCCCTTGCCGGGATTCTTTTGTGATTGTTGTTGATTTGTAAATGGGATCGGGTGGCACGCCGCCACGGAAATATATGAAATGGGAGCGGATTGCATGCCTGCAACTAAGGGTGGCCATCGGTCGGTTCGGTTCGGTTATGAATCTTATCGGTTTAGCATATCGGTTATCGGTTTACAAATTTGATAAACCGATAACCGAACCGATAAGATATTGATTATCGGTTATCGATCATTATCGGTTTTGTTATCGGTTTACCCGATAAGATAACTCAATCTAGATTTAAGCAAAAAAGAGAAGACAATTCACTGGAGTTAAGTAAAAAAGAGAAGAATTCACATATAGTATACTAAAGACTTACGCTAGGAGTAACTAGTAAGGTCTATGAAGAGTGAAGATGTAGCAACTGAAGAGTGTGGTTGAGAAAGAATATGAGAGAATGAACTGAAGCCCTAGCATTTGTATATACTTAAGGATAAAGTCATAATTTTATTAATTCTTTATTGGATTATCGGTTAACCCATTAATAAAATTGGCAAACCGAGGCCCGAACCGATAACCGAATAGTAAAAAAAATTTAAATCGTTATTGAAACGTTAACCCAATAACCCAATATCGATAACCCAATAAATAATTAACGGTTCGGATTATCGGTTTTACCCGATATATGCCTAGCCCTACCTGCAACGAGATCTATGAAATGGGAGTGGGTTGCACGCCTGCAACGAGATATGTGAAATGGGAGCGGGTTGCACGCGTGCAATGAGATATGTGAAATAGGATCGGGTTGTATGCTTGCAATGAGATATGTGAAATGGGATTGGGTTGCACGCCTGCAACGAGACATGTGAAATGGGATCAGGTTGTACGCCCGCAACGAGATACATGAAATGGGATCGAGTTGCATGCCTGCAACGAGATGTGAAATGAAAGTGAATTCTGTATTTGTTTTCCCTATCCTTGTTAGTAATTGGATTTTGGTTTCTTTATATTCTCTTGATATTCTGTTGTTATCTGTTATTCCTCGAAGCATGTTTCCCCTGCCTAATTTTAATTGTAATTATCTGTTTCTATTTCCGCTGTTTATGATGTAACTGCACATGTTTATTTGGTAGTCTGGTCCTAGCCTCGTCACTACTTCGCCGAGGTTAGGCTAGACACTTACCAGCACATGGGGTCGGTTGTGCTGATACTACACTTTGTACTCTTTTGTGCATATCCCAGTGTTGTAGACTTCGAACCGTAGTGAGGTTGCTGCCTTCAGTCCAAACCGGGGTGTCACAAGTCATGAGCAACTAAGAGAAATCCTGATACAGTCTACTAATCACTAAACCCGATATAGTAGTTTTAAGAACATGAAAATGATAAGATAAGGGAGGCACGGGCGCTGCGGATGCCAACATCTACCTCGTGATCTCCGAAACACTACCTGGACGGGAAGATCAACACTTAGGAGCGTACTCTGCGATGCCTGAATCTGCACACACGGTATAGGGAGTAATTTGAGTACTCCGACCCAGTGAGTAATAATTATAAATAATGACTGAAAGCATGGAAACACGTAAAGGCACAAAACAATTCTATATCAAAGCAATAAAAATCACGTAAAGCAGTAAATCAGTGAAGAAGTCAAGTGAAATCTCTTTAAATCAGGTAAAACAGGTAATTTAGCAGGTAAATAACAAGTAGAAATCCGCCCCTCGGGCACAGTATCAATCACTCAGAACAGTATCAGCTCCTCGGACTCACTCTCATCACTTAGTGCTCATTCTTAGCTCTCGACCCATATATCTCTCATGATAACAGAAATCAGAATAACCGCTGCAGCGTGCAGCTCGATCCGTACATCGCTGCGACATGCAACCCGATCCATATAGATAGTCAACTGCGCTCACTGGGGGTGTACAGACTCCGGAGGGGCTCCTACAGCCCAAGCGCTATATTGCTGTGGCGTGCAGCTCGATCCATAACATATATAATATCCTCACCATTGGGTTCTCAACCCCTCTCAGTCATTAACCTCACAATCTCTCGGGCACAATAATAGAAGATAGGGATCTCAGCCCACAAATTCCTCTCATTTAGGAATAGTATGATAAAACCGGCTCGAATCGTTTAAAACAGATAGAAACATGACCGAGGATATGATTTTTAACAAGTATAGTTAGGAAAATCAGTCAAAATCCCCGAAGGGTTCAAATAGTTGGCACGAAGCCCAAATATGGCAATTAGCCCAAATCATGATGATAACAAATAAGTTTCAGTCAAATACGCGGTAAAATCATCAGTCGGAATGGACCAAGTCTCAATCCCCAGTAGTAAAAGACCCCACGCTCATCATCCAGCGCATGTCTCACCTCAATATAGCACTACGATGTGCAATCCGAGGTTTCAAACCCCCAGGACATCATTTACAATCATTACTCACCTCGAACCGGCTACAACTCTAGCTCGCGATGCCTTTGCTCCTTGAATCGGCTTCCACGTGCGTCGAATCTATCCAAAATCAGAACGAATACGTCACAATATGCTAAGGGAACAAAGCCCAAGCAAAAATAATCGAAAAATATCAAAAATCCCGAAATTAGAAAAACCCGAGCCTCGGGCCCACTTCTCGAAACTCAGAAATTTTTACATCAACGGGTTCCTTATCCTCCCCGAGTTCATGCATATCAAAAGTTATCAAATCCAACCTCAAATGGTCCTTCAAATCCCAATTTAAAAGTTCAAAATACCAAACCCTAGTTCTTCCATTTTTTAGCTTAGGTTCCATGAATTTCTAGGTTAATTTCACAATAGAATCACGTTTTAGGTTCATAAATTTTACCTCCAGTCACTTCTCCTTGAATCCCTCTTCAATCTCCCTCAAAGAGCTCTCAAAATGATCAACTATGGTGGAAAAATGGCTTAAAATCGCGGATGACATGTTTTATAAACTTACTGCCCAGTTCTGGTATTCCTTCATCGCAATCGCGGCCCAAGCCTCGCGATCGCGAAGAGTAAAATTCCACGACTCCAAAAATACACTACACGAACACGATGACTTCACTTCGAACGCAATGCTTGATTTCCCAGACCTGTGCAAACGTGACCCAACTGATGCGAACGCGAAGAACAAAACCACTGGACCCCCAAATATTTATACGCAAACGCGAAACACTGCATGCGAATGCGAAGCACAAGATCAAAGCCCTCCGCGAATGCGATACCTCAAACGCGAACACAAAGGCTAAACTCAGGCCAACCTAAAATCCTTCTACGCGATCACGATGGACCCTACGTGATCGTGAAGGCTTAAAACCTGCAACATCTGATCAGCCAATTCTACAACTTCTCAAAGCCAAAAATGGTCCGATTGACCATCCGAAACTCACACGAGGCCCCTGGGACCTCAACCAAAAACACCAACACATCCTAAAACCTCATTCAAACTTGCTCCAATCATCAAAACACCTCAAACAATATCAAATTACCCAAAATTCATCGGATTCAAGCCTAAGTTTTCTAAAAACATCCGAAATACGCTTTCGATCAAAAACCCAACCAAACCATGTCCGAATGACCTGAAAGTTTACACACACATCAAAAATGACATAACGAAGCTACAACAACTCTCGGATTTCCATTCCAACCCTTGGATCAAAATTTTGCCTAACAACCGGAAATCGCCAAAATACTAAGTTCGCCAATTCAAGCCTAATTCTACATCGGACCTCCAAAACCAATCCCGATCACACTCCTAAGCCATAAATTACCTCCCGAAGCTAACCGAACCATCAGAACTCTCATCCGAGCCCTCTAACACACAAGTTAACATCCGGTTGACTTTTCCAACTTGAACCTTCTCAAAAGAGACTAAGTGTCTCATTTCTTACCAAATCCATTCCGAACGCAACCTACTCAACTCGATCATATAAAACATGGATAACGAAGCATAATAAAGCAGAAATGGGGGAAACGGAGTGGTAACTCATGAGACGACTGGTCGGGTCATCACATCCTCTCCAACTTAAACAAACGTTCGTCCTCGAACGAGTCAAGAAACATACCTGAAGCCTCAAATAGGTGAGGATATCTGCTCCACATCTCCCGCTCGGTCTCCCAGGTAGCCTCCTCCACGGGTCGACCTCTCCACTGCACTTTCACTGAAGCTATATCCTTTGACCTCAACTTTCGAACCTGACGACTCAAAATAGCTACTGGCTCCATATCATAGGTCAAATCATCATCCAACTGAACCGTGTTGAAGTCAAAAACATGAGACGGATCTCCAATATACTTCTGGAGCATAGAAACATGAAATACCGGATGCACGCTAGACAAGCTGGGTGGCATAGCAAGCTCATAAGCCACCTCCCCAATCCTCCGAAGCACCTCAAAAGGCCCAATGAATCGCGGACTCAACTTTCCCTTCTTCCCAAATCTCATAACACCCTTCATGGGCGAAACCTTCAGCAAGACCTTCTCACCAACCATGTAGGACACATCTCGAACCTTCTGGTCCATATAACTCTTCTGATGCGATTGCGCTATACGAAGCCTCTCCTAAATCACATGCACCTTCTCTAAGGCATCCTGAACCAAATCTGTCCCCAATAGTCTAGCCTCGCCGGGGTCGAACCAACCAACTGGAGATCTACACCGCCTCTCATACAAAGCCTCATACGGAGCCATCTGAATACTCGGCTGGTAGCTGTTGTTGTAGGCAAACTCTGCAAGTGGTAGAAACTCATCCCATGAACCTCTGAAATCAATAACACAAGCACGCAACATGTCCTCCAATATCTGAATAATACGCTCAGACTTCCCGTCCGTCTGAGGATGAAATGTTGTGCTCAACTCCACCTGAGTACCCAACTCTCTCTGTACAGCTCTCCAAAATTGCGAAGTAAACTGAGTAACTCTATCTGAGATGATAGAAACCGGAACAACGTGAAACCGAACAATCTCCCGAAGATAAATACCTGCCAACCGCTCTGAAGAATAGGTAGTACACACCGGAATGAAGTGCGCAGACTTGGTCAGCCGATCCACAATTACCCAAATAGCATCAAATTTCTTCGAAGTCCATGGGAGTCCAACAACAAAGTCCATAGTAATCCTCTCCGACTTTCACTCGGGAATAACCATCTACTGAAGCAAGCCACCCGGTCTCTGATGCTCATATTTCACCTGCTGATAATTGAGACACCGAGCTACAAATCCCACAATATCTTTCTTCATTCTTCTCCACCAATAGTGCTGCCTTAAATCCTGGTACATCTTCGCGGCACCCGGATGAATAGAATACCGCGAGCTATGGGCCTCCTCCAGAATCAACTCTCTAAGCCCATCTACATTGGGCACGCAAATCCGGCCCTGCATCCTTAACACCCCATCATCACCAATGGTCACATCCCTAGCATCATCATGCTGAACTTATCCTTAAGGATAAGTAAATATGGATCATCATACTGGCGCCCTCTGATGCGATCATATAAGGAAGACCAAGAAACAACACAAGCAAACACCCGACTAGGCTCTGAAATATTTAATCTCACAAACCGATTGGCCAAGGACTGAACATCAACTGCAAGAGGTTTCTCCCCAACTGGAATATATGCCAAACTCCTCATACTCACTGCCTTCCAGCTCAAAGCATCGGCCACCATATTGGCCTTTCCTGGATGGTACAATGTGGTGATATCATAATCCTTAAGCAACTCTAACCATCTCCGCTGCCTCAAATTAAGATCCTTTTGCTTGAACAAATGTTGAAGACTGTGATGATTAGTGAATACCTCACAAGATATGCCATACAAGTAGTGCCTCCAAATCTTCAATGCATGAACTATGGAAGCCAACTCCAAATCATGAACAGGGTAATTCTTCTCATGGGGCTTCAACTGATAAGAAGCATAAGCAATAACTCTACCCTCCTGCATCAATACACAACCAATCCCAACTCTCGAGGCATCACAATATACGGTATATGAACCTGAAGCTGATGACAAAACCAATACTAGAGCTATGGTCAAAGTTTTCTTGAGCTTCTAAAAACTCTCCTCACACTCGTCCGACCATACAAATAGAGCACCCTTCTGAGTCAACTTGGTCAAGGGCGATGCGATAGATGAGAATCCCTTAACAAACCGGTGATAATAGCCTGCCAACCTAAGAAAGCTACGAATCTCTATGGCTGAGGACGGTCTAGGCCAGCTCTGAACCGCCTCTATCTTCTTTGGATCTACCTGAATACCCTTACTGGACACCACGTGTCCCAAGAAAGCCACTGAACTAAGCCAAAATTCACACTTGGAGAACTTTGCATAAAGTTTCTCCTCCCTCAGTCTCTGCAATACAACCCTCAAATGCTCCGCGTGACCCTCTTGACTACAAGAGTACACCAGAATATCATCAATGAATACTATAACGAATGAATCCAGATAAGGCTGAAATACACTGTTCATCAAATGCATGAATGTTGTTGGGGCATTGGTCAGCCCGAAAAACATGACAAGAAACTCATAATGACCATATCTGGTCCTGAAAGCAGTCTTAAGAATATCTGAATCCCTGATCTTCAACTGGTGTTAGCCCGAACGGAGATCAATCTTGGAGAACACTCTCGCTCCTTTAAGCTGGTCAAATAAATCATCAATGCGAGGCAAAGGATACTTGTTCTTAATTGTTACCTTGTTCAATTGCCTATAATCGATGCACATTCTCATTGTGCCATCCTTCTTCTTTACAAATAGAACTGGCACACCTCAAGGTGACATGCTAGGCCGAATGAACCCCTTATATAGGAGTTCCTGAAGTTGCTCCTTCAATTCTTTCAACTCTACCGGTGCCATAAGATACGGCGGAATAAAAATAGGCTGAGTGCCCGGCACCAGGTCAATACCAAAATCAATATCCCTGTCCAGTGGCATGCTCGGCAGGTCTACAGGAAACACATCGGGAAAATCCCTCACAACTGGACAGAATCAATGCTAGGAGTCTCAACTCCCACAACCCTCACAAACGCTAAATATGAAAGGCAACCCTTCCCAACCATATGTTGGGCCTTCAAGAAAGATATCACTATACTAGGAACATAATCAGTCACACCACGCCACTCGATCCGCAGTACACCCGACATAGCCAAAGTGACTGTATTAGCATGACAGTCTAGAATAGCACGATACCGAGATAACCAATCCATGCCCAAAATGACATCAAAATCCACCATGATCAATAGTAATAGATCCACTCGGGTCTCCAGACCCCCAATAGTCACCACACATGACCGGTACACACAGTCTACAATAATAGTATCGCCTACCGGGGTAGATACATGAATATGTAAAGCAAGAAACTCTCGGGACGTACCCAAATGATGAGAAAAATATGAGGACACATAAGAATAGGTGGAACCGGGATCAAATAATATAGAGGCATCTCTGTGGCAGATTGAAACAATACCTGTAATGACAGCATCTGAAGCAATAACATCCGTCCTTCCTGGAATAGCATAAAAATGAGCCTGGCCACCGCCTGATCGGCCTCCCCCTCTGGGGTGACCCCTGGCTACTTGACCCCCACCCTTAGCTGGCTGGGCGGGTGGTGAAGTAACTGGAGCAGATGTCGAGGGCTGACCCCTCTGCTGAAGCTGACCATCACGAAGTCGAGGGCACTGCCTCCTCATATGTCCAAACTCTCCGCACTCATAACAACTACCTGGTGCTGGAGATGGGGACTGAAGGGAACCCCTGGCACCGAAATGACCAGTAGAAAGACCTGGCATTGAAGAAACCTGAACTGATGGGGCACGTGACGAGCTCTGGGCTGGTAGGGCACTGAATGATGACTGGCCCGCTGAGATCCATGATGACCATGACCCGAAGATAACCCACGATACTCTGGATGGGCCGACTGAGCGGGCCTGAAAGAACGACCTCTACCATGCTGGAACTGGCCCCTCGAAGGAGCACAACTGTAACTGCCAGACCCTCGAGGCCTCTTGGCCTCCCTCTCCTCTCGATCCTGATGGCGAACCGTCTCCATCTCGCGCGCGATATCAACCACCTCATCGAACGTAGCACCCAATACTCTCTCTCTAGTTATAAGAATATGGAGATGGTAGTTTAGGTTATCAACAAATCTCTTGATCCTCTCACGGTCTGTCGGAACCATCCAAACGGTATGACGAGCCAACTCAGAATACCTCGCCTCATACTGTGACATAGTCATATCCCCCTGCTTTAGCCACTCAAACTGCCTACGCAGCTCCTCTCTACGGGATTGTGGTACATACTTCTCCAAGAAGAGAGTGGAGAAATCCTGCCAAGAAAGGGGCGTTGCACCAACCGGCCTACGCCTCTCATACGCATCCCACCAAGTAAAAGCAGCCCCAGTAAACTGAAAGGTGTTAAATGCTACACCACTAGTCTCAAGAATCCCTGCTGTACGGAGCATCCACTAACACTTATCAAGAAAACCCTGGGCATCCTTGCCCTCAACACCACAGAATGATGGAGGCTGGAGTCTACCAAAGCTCTCAAGATGACGTTGCTCATCCTCTGGCATAACTGGTACAATGAACTCTTGAACTGGTGCAATCGGCTAGGCTGGAGGTGCCCCCGGTGTCTGTAGTCCCTGCACTACCTACTCAGGTGTGCGAGCAGCGGGGCTCTGATTGCCTCCCCTGGCCTGTGAAGTAGTTGTTGCTGCTGTGGTGGCTGAAACTGCCTGAGCCAAGCTAGTGCAAAATATCAAGATTTGTGCCAAGGCCTCCTGTAGACCCGGGATCACGATGGGCATAGCTGGTGCCTGAACTGGTGTTGTTGGAGCCTGATCCGGAGCTGGGGCAGCTGGTGGATCAACAGGTGCTACCCTCACTACTCTGCCTCTACCACGACCACGACCGCATCCACGGCCTCTGGTGGCCTTAGTGGGTGGCACTGGTGGTCATCCACCTCGTCCGGTAGCTCGCGTCCTCACCATCTGTGAGAGAATAGAATAATAGAAGTTTAGTTCTTGGATCAACAAGGTCGCACGACAACAATTTCAAGAATATGAAGTTTTTCCTAAAAAGGTTCTGCAGGCTCTCGAGGATAAATACAGACGTTTCTGTACCGATCCACGAGACTCTACTAAACCCGCTTATGACTCGTAAGACCTATGTAACCTAGGCCAGCCAGACCAAAACAGAACACCTCTTTTAAACAGTTAAATATCATAAACAGTTCTAAAGAATGATATAATATCCATAATTTGCGAAATTAACGATAGCAACAGTAAAAGCCATCCCGACACAGCCCAAACCGGGGTGTCACAAGTCATGAGCAACTAAGAAAAATCCTGATACAGTCTACTAATCACTAAACCCGATACAATAGTTCTAAGAACATGAAAATGATAAGATAAGGGAGGCACGAGGGTTGCAGACGCCAACAACTACCTCGTGATCTCCAAAACACTGCCTGGACGGGAAGATCAGCACTCAGGAACGGACTGTGCGATGCCTGAATCTGCACACACGGTGTAGGGAGTAATGTGAGTACTCCGACCCAGTGAGTAATAATTATAAATAATGGATGAAAGCATGGAAACACGTAAAGGCACAAAGCAATTCTATATCAAAGCAGTAAAAATCACGTAAAGCAGTAAATCAGTGAAGAAGTCAAGTGAAATCTCTTTAAATCAGGTAAAATATGTAATTTAGCAGGTAAATAACAAGTAGAAATCCGCCCCTCGGGCACAATATCAATCACTCAGAACAGTATCAGCTCCTCGGGCTCACTCTCATCACTTAGTGCTCATTCTTAACTCTCGACCCATATATCTCTCATGATAACAGAAATCAGAATAACCACTGCGGCGTACAGCCCGATCCGTACATCACTGCGGCGTGCAGCCTGATCCGTACATCGCTGCGGCGTACAGTCCGATCCATATAGATAGTCGACTGTGCTCACTGGGGGTGTGCAGACTCCGGAGGGGCTCCTACAGCCCAAGCGCTATATTGTTGCGGCGTACAGTCCGATCCATATAAGTATTGTTGCGACATGCAGCCCGATCCATAACATATATAATATCCTCACCATTGCGTTCTCAACCCCTCTCAGTCATTAACCTCACAGTCTCTCGGACACAATAATAGAAGATAGGGATCTCAGCCCACAAATTCCTCTCATTTAGGAATAGTATGATAAAACCGGCTCGAATCATTTAAAACAGATAGAAACATGACCGAGGATATGATTTTTAACAAGTATAGTTAGGAAAATCAGTTAAAATCCCCGAAGGGTTCAAATAGTTGGCACGAAGCCCAAATATGGCAATTAGCCCAAATCATGATGATAACAAATAAGTTTCAGTCAAATACGCGGTAAAATCATCAGTCGGTACGGACCAAGTCTCAATCCCCAGTAGTAAAAGACCCCACGCTCATCATCCAATGCATGTCTCACCTCAATATAGCACTACGATGTGCAATCCGGGGTTTCAAACCCTCAGGACATCATTTACAATCATTACTCACCTCGAACCGGCTACAACTCTAGCTCGTGATGCCTTTGCTCCTTGAATCGGCCTCCACACGTGTCGAATCTATCCAAAATCAGAACGAATACGTCACAATATGCTAAGGGAACAAAGCCCAAGCGAAAATAATCGAAAAATATCAAAAATCCCGAAATTAACAAAACCCGAGCCCCTGGCCCACTTCTCGAAACTCAGAAATTTTTACATCAACGGGTTCCTTATCCTCCCACGAGTTCATACATATCAAAAATTTTCAAATCCGACCTCAAATGGTCCTTCAAATCCCAATTTAAAAGTTCAAAACCCCAAGCCTTAGTTCTTCCATTTTCTAGCTTAGGTTCCATGAATTTCTAGGTTAATTTCACAATAGAATCACGTTGTAGGTTTATAAATCTTACCTCCAATCACTTCTCCTTGAATCCCTCTTCAATCTCCCTCAAAGAGCTCTCAAAATGATCAACTATGGTGAAGAAATGGCTCAAAATCACGGATGAAATGTTTTATAAACTTACTGCCCAGTTCTGGTATTCCTTCATCGCGATCGTGGCCCAAGCCTCGTGATCGCGAAGAGTTAAATTCCACGACTCCAAAAATACACTATGCGAACACGACGACTTCACTGCGAACAGGATGCTTGATTTCCCAGACCTGATGCGAACGTGAAGAACAAAACCACTGGACCCCCAAATACTTATACGCGAATGCGAAGCACAAGATCAAAGCCCTCCGCGAATGCGATACCTCAAACGCGAATGAGAAGGCTAAACACAGGCCAACCCAAAATCCTTCTACGCGATCGCGATGGACCCTACGCAATCGCAAAGGCTTAAAACCTGCAACATCTGATCGGCCAATTCTGCAACTTCTCAAAGCCAAAAATGGTCCGATTGACTATCTGAAACTCACCCGAGGCCCCCGGGACCTCAACCAATAATACCAACGCATCCTAAAACCTCATTCGAACTTGCTCCAATCATCAAAACACCTCAAACAACATCAAATTACCCAAAATTCATCGGATTCATGCCTAAGTTTTCTAAAAACTTTCGAAATACGCTTTCGATCAAAAACCCAACCAAACCATGTCCGAATGACCTGAAATTTTGCACACACATCACAAATGACATAACGAAGCTACAACAACTCTTCCATTCCGACCCTCGGATCAAAATCTCTCCTAACAACCGAAAATCGCCAAAATACTAACTTCGCCAATTCAAGCCTAATTCTACACCTGACCTCCAAACCCAATCCCGATCACACTCCTAAGCCATAAATCACCTTCCGAAACTAACCGAACCATCGGAACTCTCATCCGAGCCCTCTAACACACAAGTCAGCATCCGATTGACTTTTCCAACTTGAACCTTCTCAAAAGAGACTAAGTGTCTCATTTCTTACCAAATCCACCCCGAACACAACCTACTCAACTCGATCATATAAAACATGGATAACGAAGCATAATAAAGCAGAAATGGGGGAAACGGAGCGGTAACTCATGAGACAACTGGCTGGGTCGTCACATCCTCCCCAACTTAAACAAACGTTCGTCCTCAAACGAGTCAAGAAACATACCTAAAGCCTCAAATAGGTGAGGATATCTACTCCGCATCTCCCGCTCGGTCTCCCAGGTAAGAGATTATGTGTACACTTACTTATGGCACCAATGCGTAACTTCTTGACTTGTTAAGCTCATACTTTATTCAATGTATATTGGGTCCTTTATTATTTTAAATAAAAATTTAGCATAATTTATTATATTTAAGCACTTATTTTAAAATAAGTACTCATATAGAAGACTTTAATATGGTACTTAATTATTTTAAATAAATACTTAAAGCAATTCCATATATCTAAGTATTTATTTTTGAAATAAGTACTAATATTCATTTTAGAGTTTCTAAAACTAAGTTTTCCGATTATATAAACTTAATATTATAACATGGTTAATATTTAAGTCCATAACAAAAATAACTATATTTCAATTCTTACAAAATAAGTATTACTCATAGGTTTGAATTATACTTATACAGAACGAATTGAATATATCTAATTCATGTGTAAGTAACTAATTATATAGAATTTATACAACTATAAGCTCGTATCCATTACATTGTATATAGAATCAAGATGACAAAAAGTCATATAAATTTGGTACTTTACTAATCTAATAATTTATTAATTATCATAAAACTCATTATCTATCGAAATAATTGAGAGTTTAATATGGTTCTCATACTATATCTGTAACGACCCGGCAGGTCGTTTTAAGCTCTAGCGCACCATTTAGTAGTTTGAGGCCATGAGCAGCTTCATTTCAAGTATTATGACTTGTAGGAATTGACTTTTGGGGAGTTCGGAGTTGATTTGGAAAGAGAATTCTCATTTTGGAATCTTTAAGTTGAAAGAATTAGCTAAGATTAGATTTTTGAGTAAACGACCTCAGAATTAGGATTCAAAGTTTCCAGCAGGTTCATATGATGATTTCGGACTTGGACATATGTCCGGATCGAGTTTTGGAAGACCCGGAAACGTTTTGGCACCTATTGTGGAAGTTAGCATTTTGGAGGAATTTCATAAGTTTGGATTGAAGTGCATTTCAGGGTTATCAATGTCCGTTTGGGATTCCGAGTTTGGGAATAGCTCTGTATGGTAATTCTAGAGTTAGGAGCACGATTAGAAGTAAATTCGGAGGTCCGTAGGTCATTTTGAAGTCATTTGGCTAAAGATAGAAATTTGAAGGTTTTTGAGAAGTTTGACCGAGAGTTTGACTTTTTGATATCGGAGTCGGATTCCAATTCTGAAAGTTGGAGCAGGTCCGTAATATCGAATTGAATTATGTGAAAAATTTAAGGTCAATCAGACATGATTTGACGGGTTTCGGCATCGAATGTAGAAGTTTGAAATTTCAAAGTTCATAAAGTTTGGATTGGAGTAAGATTCATGATTTTGATGTTTTTAATGTGATTAGAGGCCTCGAGTGAGTTCGTATCATGTTTTGGGACATGTTAGTATAATTGGTTGAAATCCTGAGGGTCTCGGATGGATTTCGGAAGTGTAACAGATCGATTTCGGAAATTTGAAGTTGCTAAAAATCTGTTGCTTTTTCTGCTGCAGCTGCTGTTTTGGACAACAATGGTGCAATCTAGGAGGCTACTTTGGAAGCTTATATCTCGAAATCTATAAGGAATCTGAGAATTTTCCAAACATAAAAGTTGTTGCCTTGCCTTCTAGTTTCCAGAAAGTTAAACTATTCATGATTTAGACATTTTGTCAGAAAGTTATGATCAATTGAAGATGGCTGGTGGAGCAGTTTCGACAGAATTTTCTGATGCATGAAGCCGACTTTAGAAGCTCATATCTCGGAATATATAAAGAGTTATATGGTTTAAAACATATCAAATGAAAGATCTTCGAGTCTAGTTTCTAAATCTTTAAATCGTTTGTCATTTGGATATTTTCACAAGGAGTTATAGGCGTTTTAACAGAAGGTATACAGTAGGGGAAACTGGTAATAGGATGTACAGCTTGCACAACACAAGGTACAACTCGATGAAGCCTGGGCAGATTGTTTTAAACACGAGTTTTGGCTCATTTCTTTCATTTCTTTCATTTGGCTTGGACGATTTTGGAGAGCTCAAGGAGGGATTTTCACCAAGCAATACTAGGTAAGTGATTTCTTCCTATTTTGAGTTAAATATGTGATCTTACATGGATTTAGACATGGAAAATTAGTATAAATTTGGGATTTTTGGGGAAGACCTAGAATTTGGAATTTTGGAATTTTACCTTGAATTTGAGCATGAAAATTTGAGCAAATTGTATATTTGAGTTAGTAAATCTATGGGTAGAATTTATCTTCGATAAATTTCGAAATCCGGGCACGTGGGCACGAGGGAATTTTGGTCAACTTTTCGAGCGGAGTTGGGAACTTATATAATTTGAATTGTTACAACTATTAGAGTGAATTTTTATTGGTTTGCTCGTTGTTTGAATAGTTTTGGGGCATTGTGCATCAATTGGAGTCGTTGGAAGGGCTCGGAAGCCGGTTATGGAAATTTCGGAGCAAGGTGAGTCTCCTTTCTAACCTTGTAAGAGGGAATTATCCCCATAGGTGAAATAATTGGTTATGTGCTCCTATTTTTGGGGGCTAAGTACGCACGAGGTGACGAGAGTCCGTGTGTAGCTACTAATATGTGTAAGTCAGGGTAGTCTAGGACCCAAAAGCATGCTACACTTGGAATATCTGAAATCTTGTTGGCAGTTGAATTGCTTAAATCCTATCGAATTGGTAAATGAATTTCTAAAAGGATTAAACTTCATTTTCTTATATCGTTAAAAAAGAATTGGCTTTTATTTGGATAAATGTTCCTTGATAAATTCTTAATTGGTTGTTTGAGCATGTATTTTTATGTGTACCTGCATCGCATGTATGATTCGCGGGCAGGGTGATCGTTTATTTAAATTTGACCGCGTTGCATGTATGATTCACGAGCAGGATAATAGATGCATCTATGGTTCGCGCCGTTCGACCCTCGGCAGTGGACATTTTACATTTATGTTGGATCGGGCCGTACGACCTCGGCATGATTTGCGCATGCTTGTATTGCTTGCCTTGAGAGTTATTGATATTGATATTTGTTCTCCCTGACTTGAGATAATTATTAATTAATGGATTATGAATCCGGAGACTTTTAATAAAAAGGAACTCTTACCTGTTTCGTGACTTATTTGAATTTACTCTTGTTCTTAATAAATCTGTGATTCATCGCTTTAATAATATTACTATTGGAATACTAGCAAGTGTCGAAGTCGACCTCTCGTCTCTACTTCTTCGAGATTAGACGGGATACTCATTGGGTACACGTTATTTTCGTACTCATACTACACTTGTTGTGCATTTTTGTTGCACAGGTTCATATGTGGCTAGTGGCATAATGGCATGGTTGATATGGAGACTCGGGTGAGCTGCAATTATCGAGATGACCCGCAGCCAGCAGAGTCTCCTTTAGAATATTGTACTGTATTTTCATTTCTGTCCACTTGTATTCCGGACAGTTACTGTATTTTACGTCATTCCTTAGTAAATGCTCATGCACTTGTGACAGCGGGTTCTGGGATGATTATGGGGTATCTTGTATTAATTGCTTAACATTCATATTCGATTTGAAACGCTTATCTTTTACTGGTAAACTTGAAGGAAAATCATAGTTTTCAAAATTATTAAAACGAGAATTTAATTAAGTATTTTGGTTGACTTGCCTGACAGCGGTGTCCGGTGCCATCACGACCCTTAGTGGATTTTGGGTCGTGACAATATCATGTTTCATCTCTTTTGTGACTATAAAGTTTTATTTTAAAATAAGACTTTAATATGTTTGGTATTAAAGTATATGACTCAACTAACTATTATATTATATTTTATATTAATTAAATTATTAATTTTAAATTTTAATTTAATTTAACTAACTATGTGATCTATTTAGTTAATTTTAAGTATTTAATTATCTCACATTTAAACAAATATGTTCTTGTATGTAATTTTATTTATAACTAATTATATTCAATATAAATAACCATAAAAGCTATTGCTGACCATTACAATTTTAATGACTTAATATATATATATATATATATAAATTAACAATTTAATACAATTTAAATACGAGCATATGACAAAAATAATAATATCATAATGCAATATCAAAAAAGTATTACTACATGTGAGTTATTGTTATATTTTAAATAACTATGCTACTATAGTATAGTGTAAGTATGTGTGTGTGTGTGTGTATATATATATATATATATATATATATATATATATATATAATATTAGATATTAAAAATTAACAATTTAATTGTAACGACCCGACCGGTCGTTTTGAGCTTTTGCACTTCGCTCGTCAGTTCTCGGGCATAAATAGCTCGGTATGGTATATTATGACTTATATAAATCTTTGGTTTTGGTTTTCAGGGTAATCGGAATAAATTTGGAAGAACAGTTCTCAGTTTGAAGTTTAAAATTTAAAAGATTTGACCAAGTTTTGACTTGTTGGTATATGATCTCGGACCAGAATTTTTATGATTTGGTTAGCTCTGTTAGGTGATTTGGGACTTAGGAGCGTGGTCGGAATGTGTTTTGGAGTTCCGCAGAAGGTTTAGACTTGAAATGGCGAAATTGAGATTATGGCGTTTTCCGGTTGATAGGTGAGATTTTGATATAGGGGTCGGAATGGAATTTCGGGAGTTGCAGTAGGCCGTTGTGTCAATTGGGATGTGTGTGCCAAATTTCAGGTCATTCGGACGTGGTTTGGTAGACTTTTTGATCAAAAGCGGGATTCAGAAGATTTTGGAACCTTAGGCTTGAATTCGATGTGATTTGATGGATTGGATAGTGTTTGAGGTGTTTCGAAGATTGGTATAAGTTTGGGTAGTGGTATATGATTGGTTTGTGCTTTTGGTTGAGGTCCCCGGGGCCTCGGGGTGATTTCGGATGGTTGGTGGAAGGTTTGAAGATGAGTTGGGACAGCTGAAACATATTATTGCTGTCATAACCGCACCTGCGGTTGGGAGGCCGCGGGTGCGATGATCGTAGAAGCGGAAGGCACCCGCAGATGCGGCCAAGAAGAAGTTCTTCAGGAACCGCAGAAGCGGTGAAGTGGACGCACCTGCGGTAGCGCAGGTGTGAGTTTTTAACCGCAGATGCGGAAATGGCCATTTAAGTGAAAACCGCAGATGCGGTGGATTAGGCCGCAAAAGCGAGAAAAGGACTACAGGTGCGAAAAGCCTGGGTCAGAAAGAATAAAAGGTTTCCTTCGCTATTTTGAGCTATTTCTTCACCACTTTTATTCGGGTTTGAGCTTGGGGAAGCCATTTTGAAGAGGAATTCAAGGGATAACGTCTGGAGGTAAGATTGTTGAATCTAAAACTCGTTTCTATGGTATTATTTTACGGATTGGAGCTATAATTATGGAAATTAAGGGTTAAAAACTGGGAAACTAGGGCTTGGTATTGGAGACCTTGACTTGAGGATTTGAGGGGCCATTTGAGGTCGGATTTTGGTACTTTTGATATGTATGAACTAGTGGGGAGATAAGGAATCTATTGGTGTAAAATTTATCGAATTCCGAGACGTGGTCCTGGGAGTCAGGTTTTGGTTAATTTCGGGATTAATGTTGTAAATTGATTATTTTTGCATGGGCTTTGTTCCCTTAACATATTTTGACGTCGTGATTCCGATTTTGGATAGATTCGACGCGAGCTGAGGCCGATTCGAGAGGCAAAGGCGTCGCGGGCTAGAGTTTGGACCGAATTGGGGTGAGTAATGATTTTAAATATTGTCCTGAGGGTATGAAACCCCGGATTGCACATAGTTGCACTATATTGAGGTGACGCACACACTAGATGATGAGCATAGGATCATTCACCGTTAGGGATTGTGACTTAGTACGTCCCGAATGACTGTTTTACCGCGTATTTGATTGAAAATTGTTTGCTATCATCATGTTTTGGGCGGAAATGCCATATTTGGGCCTCGTGCCAACTATTTGGACCCTTAGGGGATCTTTACTAATATTTCCTCACTGTTTTGACTTTATACTTGTACTCAGTCATGCTATATTCTATTGTTTTCATAACTCAGTCATGTTTACTCTATTTTAATACATTAAATGATAACTTAAATGATATTTTGGGTTGAACATCATGTCTGTTGCCCGAGTGACTTATGAGATTCTGACAGAGTAAGGCCGAGGGCCTGTGTTGTGAGGCTACTTTGGGTCGTGTTGCACGCTGCAGCAGTGATACACTGATTATGATTATGAGGCTGAGGGTCTGAGATTGTACGCTACGATGTGGCTTGTTGATATGAGGCCGAGAGCCTGCTGATTATGCCACGAGATGGCTTGATATTGTGCTTGGGCCGTAAGGGACCCCTCCCGGAGTCTGCACACTCCTAGTGAGCGCGGGTACCTATTGTGATATGAGATATAGCCCGAGGGGCTGGTGTTGTTCCATGTTATTGCCCAAGGGGCTGATTCTATTGACATTGTGCCCGAGGGGCGAATTTTATGTGTTTATCTTTTCTAACTGCTTTTTATTTACCTATTTAACTATTAAAAGGAGTTTTAAAGAAGCTTATTCTAAACAAAGGTATTTTATAAGAGTTCACTGTATCATTGCCTTTTATTGGCGTTACACTACTTCTTTATAACATGTTGTTGTGTTCTTACATGTTTTCTTATCGCTTAGTCCTCATTTATTGTTATTACTCACTGAGTCGGAGTACTCACATTATTCCCTGCACCTTGTGTGCAGATTCAGGTATTTCTGAACCCAGTAGTGGGTATTGGTTGCTTAGAGGAAGAGTCATCGGAGTTTAGTCCCGACATTCGCAGCACTACGTTTCTCCCTCTTGATTTCATTACACTGTATTTAGTACATTTTTAGACTTTCCGTTGTATTTAGACCTTAGTAGATGCTCGTGACTTGTGACACCCCGATGTCGGGCTGTATCTATTTCCGCACTTGTTCTATTTCGCTAAATATTGGGATTTATTTCTTATAAATAACTTAAATTGACTTATTAAAATTGTTAAAAATGAATTTGGGAATTGTGTCGGCTGGCCTTGTCTTTACGATAGGCACCATCACGACCATGTCCGATTTGGGGTCGTGACAAGTTGGTATTAGAGCCTATGTTACATAGGTCTCACGAGTCATGAGCAGGTTTAGTAGAGTCTCACGGATTGGTACAGAGACGTCTGTACTTATCCTCGGGAGGCTGCAGAACCTTTAGGAAAAACATTACATTCTTGAATTCTTATCGTCCGTCATTGATTCAGCTTGAAATATAACCCTTTGAATTCCTTCTAAGCATTCGTATGCGCGCATGAGCGCTCAGTATCAGATGTGCATCGATGGCTTGTGATTCCCTGATCGAGGGGTGAGATGTGATCTTTGTGTGTTGAGGTTGGGCCAGTCTAGAGAACTTGAGGTCGGGCCTTTGCCTATAGATGGAGCACTGAGGCGTTGATTGTGTGAGCACGTGTTTTTGGATTTGTATTGCCGATAGTGTCCCTATTAGTGGGGGTGATGACTGGATAGCTGTGTGATGAGTATGATGTAACTGCAAGATGTATTCATAGAAGAACTATTAGGTGTTTGATTTCCATATTAATTTGAGGTATAGCCCCGAGTTATAGGTGTGTGAAGAATCTTTTCATGTTTTCTAGTTGGGGAAGTGTAGTGGATTTCACGTTGTGATATGAGTTCAGACTCAGGAAGATCAAGTGACTATGTAATTTCTATGACAGTGGAAGGGTATAAAGAGATGTTAGTTGAGGCGAAGTAGGTGGGCTATCTCCTGCGGATTATTCTGAAGTTTGCGTAATCCTTTATGTCATTGTTGGAAGATCTCTGTCACCAGGGAATTATATGTGTTGCAATTTGAATTTGGGTCGCCTAAGATAGTGGGTTTAACTATTACAAGAGTGAATGTGAGATTTTTAGAAGATTTAAAGTACTAGATGGTATGTCTTTTACGAGCTTATGAGGGATTGAGTTAATCGCACTATGGTATTATTGCAACAATAAAGTATATGTGTTATGAGTTATTGTGTATGTTTTGGCCTAGGGCTTCGAGCCAAGTGGGGGAGTCAGCTATTGATCAGTTGATTGCACGGTTATGTGCTATGTTAGTTCCGGTTTGAGGCGTGCTGGTGAATCAGTTTGGCTTACGGAGATTGAGACCGAGGATGGCTCGAGTAAAGGAAAATTTTGGCAAAGGTTATATTATGCTTCATATGTGTATGAGAATCAAGGAATGTCCTAAGTGGTTATTGGTAAAGAAGGTACGGTGTATAGAGCAGGAAGTTGCTTGGTTGTATTAGGGTGAGGTTACATTCTGCGGTGTCGGAGTGCTAAGGGAGCATGGGTTGCCTGATCCGTTTGATCGGTCTAATTGCAGTTTGAGTAGAGTGGGTGACTCTCGAGAATGGTTCTAATGGGTTAAAATTATACGTGTAATAATTGGAGATTTTCAAGTTGTACAATTTGGCTAGGAACTGAGGTTTGCATTGAAGGATGCCAAGACTTGTGTCATTTCTATATCAATTATGGGATTCTGTATATCAGTATCAGGAAGGTAATGGCTTCGGATTCGTAGGAAGTCTCTTCGGTGTAGATATTTTGAAAGTGGTGCTGGTGGGCATATTTGAGAGAGTATTCAGTGGCTTATGAGCCTTAGACGGTGTGGTTTTATGTTGGGGTCTCGTGTGGTGAATCTGGGTTGAGGATTGCGGTATTATAGCAAGGAGAAGTATTAATTCGAAGGTAATTTAGAAAGAACTTGGATAAATAGGACAGCTTGGTAGTAGGTCAGATCGGCATGGTAAGGGATACAACTAGTTCTTTGGGTGTTTATGAGATAATAAGTTTATACAGGTGCTTCGTGGCAATGCTCTTAGGTTTTGATGGCTTGCGTAGCTTGGTTTAATTAAAAGGAGTCAGTCTTATTGGTTTGGTTTTGTGAAAAGGGGATTCAGAGGGTTCTTGATGATTTCTTCTATGGTTGGAGGTGTACATTTCTACTGGCGTGGGGAGCATGGGATGTATAGTGATTTTCTCCTAGAGGGGATCAAATGGAAAATTTCTTGGCTGGTTAAGTACATATTTGATTGTAGATCAGAGTGGATTATGAAGTTCTCATAATTATCATAGGACGACATGGTATATGTGGTATGTTGTGTAGGGTTGAGATCTGCATGTGTGAGGTCACGGTTCATCCCTGGAAGGAATGTCATAAATTCTTAGGCAGCATGGACAGTTTCAGATGCCTAGGTAAATAATATCACTAATTTGTGCGGCTTGATGAGGGTATACGTTTCAGAAAAAGGCAATGTGATTATGTTGATGGTACTTTAGTAGTATTGCGGCACTCTCTTGTTGGATCGACTGTTGAAATTTGAGTTGCTTGGTGGAATAGAAGAATTATAAGAGTACTTCTCGTGGAATGATGGGGTATTAGAGGTATGTGCTATATGGAGTTGGAGACTGTAAGTTCTCATGTACAGGTTATGTTGTGGGTCGCGTGTATCGGCACTGTATAGTGACTATCGGGGTTTGGAGACCCGAATGGATCTTTTGTTGCTTGGTATGTTAGATTTTGATGTAATATTGAGTAAAGGTTGGTTGTCTCCGTGTTATGTTATTCTGGACTACTGCGCTAAGGCGGCGATGTTGGCTATGCCGGGAATGCCACAAATTGAGTGGCGAGGTTCGACAGATTATGTTCCCAATAGGGTGGTGTCATTTTTGAAGAACTAGCGGATGGCTGGGAAGGGTTGTCTTTCTTATTTGGCCTTCGTGATGGATGTCAGTGCAGAGACTCCTACTATTGATTCAGTTCTAGTGATGAGGGGCTTTTCTGGATGTGTTTCCTGCTGTCGAGCATGTAACCGGATAGGGTTGTTGATTTCGGTATTGATTTGGTGATGGGCACCGTATCGTATGGCACCAGCGGAGTTAAAGGAGTGGAAGGAACAACTTCAGGAACTCCTTGATAAGGGGTTCATTGGTAGACCTATATGGATGTGTGTTCTGCATCGAGACAACTTTGTTGACTTCGAGTTGCTATTGGTGAGGGATGTGTTGATTCGGTTGTTGTTGAGCTATTAGTGTTCTGATTTGATCTATGAGTTACTTTTCTATATTTTGAGGCGTTATGATTTGTTGGTTATAGGCACACATGGTGCGGTTCCATTGGAGTTACATAGTGGAAGTCGAGCGGGAAGAGTACTGGGTATTGCTCATTGGATGAAGTATCGGTTATGTCCTTTCGGGCTTGTGTGATATTATGTATTTGCTCCACCGTGGTTATGATGATTTGCTTTGGTTCTAGACATCAAATTGCACGTGATTGTCGATTTTGAGCAGAGTGAATGGAGGTGTTTCATGAGGACCAGTGTTTGGATAGGGTCGCGCGTTGTAGCGAAGCTATATGGAGGTATGATCCTGCAGGATAGATTCGTGTGTTATGTTCCTATGATATGTGACGGGTTCTCAGCATTGTGTTGTGGTGGTACTGGTGAGCTTGCGGAACAATTCTTTCATTTGAGTCATTTTCTCATGATTTTAGTACGTTCGGATTGTGGCTTATTGGTGTGTGGATTGCACGAGTTGTGGCTTTAGTTCGTAGTGATGTGTCATGTCACTAGAGTAGTTGTGTTGGATTTGATGAGATCATTGGGATCTATAATGGATACAAACGGATTCGATTTCAGCATGTTGGAAGGATAATATCGAGGTTCGGCTCAGAAATTGCTATGGTCCTTGCCAAAGGAGGAGTGGCTTCATGAATAGTTGATTTAAGGAATGATTATTGACTTCCTATGGGTTTCATTTATCATTGGCAGTGTATGAAAGCATTGGAATGAGACTTTTGTTGATAAGAGGTTTACTATCGGTATTCGGTTGTTGTGTGCAGCTGCCGTGATTAGAAGTTATCGCTACAAGTGTTTGAGTTATGTGGTATGTCATGTAATTGCACCTGAGGTGGCAGGTATGAGTTATTCCAGCTGGTTCGAGCTTATACAGAGTATAGATGTGAGATCCTGATCTTGTAGATGGTTTCAGAAGTGGAAATATGGTTCTAAGGTTTATGGGCTAGGTTGGATTGTGAAATTTCAGTTACATTGTGTTGTCAGACCTATATGAGATAGGGTGACATGGGATCACCCCGGGTATCTGCATGGTAAGGTTATACAGCGACTTGTTGGCTTTTGGAACAACTATGGGCACGTTCGAGGACGAACTGTCACGACTCGGATTTTCCACCCTCGGGAGTCGTGATGGCGCCTAATAATGGGAGCTAGGTAAGCCAAACTTAACTACTTGCTACACTTTCATTTTTGCTTCTTTTTAACAAACACAAGTCGATAATAAGATAAAAACGAAATTTTAAATAAATAAACGGAAGTCAACAATAATATATCTTAAGGCTACGTCTATTACAACCTTTAAAACCTCCAATACCCAAAACCTAATGTCACAGTGTCACAAACTGTCCAAGAGTTACTACATACAAGGTCTGAAGAAATACAATACACTATTTCTGAACAAAAGGAAATGAAACAGGAAATAGAGATAGAGGGAGACACCAGGGCCTCCGGACGCCTGCAGGTCTACCTTGGGTCTCCGGGTGGACTGAAGGAAGCACTTCAACTACTGTCCGAAAGCTGCTCCTGGATCTGCACACAGTGCAGAGTGTAGTATCAGCACAACCGATCCTATGTGCTGGTAAGTGTCTAGCCTTCGTGCTTTTACTCTCATTCTGTGCAATTGCACGGCATCACCCTTCGTGCTTTTACTCTCATTTTCACCAAAACAATCATATAATCAAAATGTGCATGGCATCACTCTTCGTGCTTTTACTCTCTTTCCTCACCATATAATCAATAGAATTGGCACAGAATGGTATGTCGTGCGGCATGGCATCACCCTTCATGCTTTACACTCTTTCCTCACAATAACAAACAATGCACGACATCACCCTTCGTGCTTTACACTTTTTCCTCTCAATAACAAACAATGCATGGCATCACCCTTCGTGCTTTAACACTCTTCCTCACCCAAATAGCAATCACAAACAAAGGGGAAAGGAAATAAAAAAAATAATAATAGAAATTCCGGCAAGGGAACACAATTAATAAATTAAATCCCGACAAGGGAACAACATCAATAATCTCAACATCCCGGCAAGGGAGATAATTAACAAAGCAATAATATCCCGGCAAGGAAATAATTTAATAACTCTTTCTCTTTCTTTCACTTTTATTTCATAACTCACTTTACCACTTGAGCCAATGCTCCAAAGGGTTCAATCATCTCATATACTTTCACAATTCATAATTTAACTTGAGCCAATGCTCCAAAGGGTTCAATCATCTCATATACTTTCACAATTCATAATATAACTTGAGACAATGCTCCTCGATGTTCAAAGGTTACCATTCCTTCCACAAACTTTCCACAACAATTAGAAATCATCACCAAGGAATGAAAGATACAACGAAATCAAGATCTTCAAAATTTAAAGACTCACGGTCATGCTAGACACCAACGTATAGATACTCGTCACCATGCCTATACGTCATACTCAACAATTATCACATAGAAAATAAGACCCAGCTCTTAATCCCTCAAGCTAAGGTTAGACCAAACACTTACCTCGATGCAAAGAACACAATTCAAGCCTCAACTACTGCTTTACCTCTTGTTTCCACCACCAACTCGCTTGTATCTAGCCACAATTTGCTTAACGATATCAATAAATGCTAAATGAATCAATTCTAATGCATGAAAATAGGTTTTATAAATATTTCCCCAAAAAGTCAAAAATCGACCCCGGACCCGCTTGGTCCAAACTCGAAATTCGGACCCAAACTCGATTATCCATTCCTCCATGAGCTCAAATATGTAATTTGTTTTGAAATTGGACCTCAAATCGAGGTCTAAATCCCAATTATTATTTTTTGAAAAACCTAGGTTCCACCCATAACACCCAATTTCCCCCATGAAAATAATTGATTTGAAGTTGAAATCATGTTAAAAGATGTTAATGATTGAAGAAAACTAGTTAAAAATGACTTCCAATTGATTTGGAGAAGAAAGGTTGTTTAAAAAATTGCCTCTTATGTTTTGGAGTTTTGAAAAGTGAAAAATAACTGAAAAGTCCGTTTAAATATACTCCTCTCAGACCCTCTCCGCGGACCGCATAAAAAAGACTACGACCGCGGAACTCCACCGCGGACCGCAAGAAATCGAGCGCGGCCGTGGAAGCTTGGCCTTGCTCACCGCGGACCGCACAAATCCCACCACGGTCGCGGAGTCCCCACCGTGGCCGCGAAGCTTCCACCACGGACCACGGGACCTGGCTTCAAAGACCTGCAACTTCTCTGAATCTACAACTTTTTCCTAAGTGTAAAAACATCCCGAAACTCACCCGAGCCCTCGGGGCTCCAAACCAAATGTCATACTAACTCAAAAACATCATATGGACCTACTCGTGCGATAACATCATCAAAATAACATGTAAAATCATGAATTAAATCTCAAAACTCAACATTTTCATCAAGAACTCTCAAAGTTCATAACTCTTCCACCGGAAGTCCAACTCACGTCAAATAAACTCCGTTTTTTACCAAATTTCACAGTTATCTTTCAAATACTATAACAACTTTGTACCGGGCTCCGGAACCAAAATACAGGCCCGATAATAATGGATTGAAGTTGAGTTGGGACAGCTGAAGCATATTGTTGTTGTGATAACCACACATGTGGTTGGGAGGCCGCGGGTGCGATGATCGCAGAAGTGGAAGGCAGCAGCAGATACGGCCAAGAAGAAATTCTTCAGGAACCATAGAAGCGGTGAAGTGGGCGCACCTGTGGTAGCGCAGGTGCGAGTTTTTAACCGCATATACGGAAATGGCCATTTAAGTGAAAATCACAGATGCGGTGGATTAGGCCGCACAAGTGGGAAAAGGACCGCAAGTGCGAAAAGCCTGGTTCAGAAGTATAATTGGTTTCCTTTGCGATTTTGAGCTATTTCTTCACCATTTTTATTCGGGTTTGATCTTGGGGAAGCCATTTTGAAGAGGAATTCAAGGGATAACGTCTGGAGGTAAGATTGTTGAACCTAAAACTCATTTCTATGGTATTATTTCACAGATTAAAGCGCTAATTATGGAAATTAAGGGTTAAAAATTGGGAAACTAGGGCTTGGTATTGGAGACCTTGACTTGAGGATTTGAGGGGCCATTTGCTGTTGGATTTTGGTACTTTTGATATGTATGAACTCGTGAAGAGATAAGGAATCTATTGGTATAAAATTTATCGAATTCCGAGATGTGGGGGGTCGGGTTTTGGTTAATTTAGGGATTGATGTTGTAAATTGATTATTTTCGTATGGGCTTCGTTCCCTTAGCATATTTTGACGTTGTGATTCTAATTTTGGATAGATTCGACGCGAGGTGAGGCCGATTCGAAAGGCAAAGGCGTCGTGGGCTAGAGTTTGGACCGGATTGAGGTGAGTAATGATTTTAAATGTTGTCCTGAGGGTATGAAACCTTGAATTGCACATCGTTGCACTATACTGAGGTGACGCACACGCTAGATGACGAGCGCGAGGTCGTGCACCATTAGGGATTGTGACTTAGTCTGTCCTGAATTACTGTTTTACCGCGTATTTGATTGAAAACTGTTTGTTATCATCATGTTTTGCGCGAAAATGCCATATTTGGGCCTCGTGCCAACTATTTGGACCCTTAGGGGATCTTTACTGATATTTTCTCAATGTTTTGGCTTTATACTTGTACTCAGTCATGCTATATTCTACTATTTTCATAACTCAGCCATGTTTACTCTGTTTTAATACGTTAAATGATAACTTAAATGATATTTTGGGCTGAGCATCATGTTTTATTGTTGCTCGAGTGACTTATGAGATTCTGACTGAGTAAGGCCGAGGGCCTGTGTTGTAAGGATACTTTTGGGTCGGGCTGCACGTCGAAGCAGGGATACACTGATTATTATTATGAGGTCGAGGGCCTGAGATTGTATGCCACGAGGTGGCTTGATGATATGAGGCCGAGATTCTGTTGATTATGCCAGGAGATGGCTTGATATTGCACTTGGGCCCTAAGGGGCCCCTCCCGCAGTCTGCACACCCCTAGTTAGTGCGGATACCCATTGTGATATGAGATATAGCCCGAGGGGCTGGTGTTGTTCCATGTTATTGCCCGAGGGGCTGATTCTGTTGACATTGTGCCCAAGGGGTGGATTTTATGTGTTTATCTTTTCTAACTGCTTTTCATTTACCTATTTAACTGTTAAAAAGGAGTTTTAAAGAAGCTTATTCTGAACGAAGGTGTTTTATAAGATTTCACTATATCATTGCCTTTTATTAGTGTTACACTGCTTCTATATAGCATGTTGTTGTGTTCTTACGTGTTTTCTTATCCCTCAGTCCTCATTTATTGTTATTACTCACTGAGCCGGAGCACTCACATTACTCCCTGCACCTTGTGTGTGTCGCACCCCCTTTTTCTCGCGAAATCGGGTTTATAACATTTGGGAGACAACTCGTTCCCTTTTGGGAATTGGGTTTTGAATTGAAGAGTCGCCACCTAATGATTAAAGTGCATTAGGACACTAAAAAGGGTTTGTCTTAAGTAACCAGAGATTGGGTAAGTACTTGAAATTATTCCAATGGGAAGGCGTTAGGCACCCCTCAGGATCCACTAGTGTGGTTCCCAGCCAAACTATTGTTGTGACTTAGGTGCAAATAACACATAGGCAAATAAAGGCTTCAAATAAGAGGTGATTTTCACGTAATGATTACAAATAAACAAAAGTAAGAAAAAGGAACTAAAAAGAGTTGATTTTCTTAAAAGAAATGGTTTAAAAAGATTTAAGAGAAACAAAGAAAACAAAGGGAAGGGGGGTCCTAGGTTTATTAATAATATGGATCACCCCACACAACATCTGGTAATCACTCCTCAGCGAGGGGCTACACGTGATGTTATCGCGTGGTCATCATATCCATATCTACCCTTTCCCACCCCGTTAAGGTATTAGAGCGCAGAATGGTCTCGTTTACTTATTGCATGCTATTACACACCCCAATCCTACCAGCCCCAGAGGCACTTGGGACTACTAATCTTAGAGGGAGGAGGTATTGGGCTTATTTGTGGTTTCAAAAGGTAAAATACTAAGGTGACAAACAAAACACATAAGCAGGTTTGGGAAGCATATAAACAAATAAAAGGGCTCAAACAGACCTCCTTTAAACCAAAGAAAGCACATAATGTAGCATGACTTGCATGTATTGTTTAGGGTCTGATTAAAACTTAAAAGGATTGAGGTAGATTGATTTATTACATAGTTCAGATAAGAAGCCTGAATCAGGCTTGCCTGCTGGTTGTAGCTGATAAAAAGTCTGATTCAGTTTATAAACTTTCACCCTATGGCTTGCCGGAGTGTTAGACGAAGACCCTATAGGCATGATATCTATCGATTCCAGAAACAATGAAGTAAACATGAATACATACTGATTTAAGAAAAAATCGTTTGTTATTAAAAGAAAGGCGAGTTTTAGCAAAAGAGCATGCATCACTGTTACTGGTTTTAGACTTATAAGCGAGTGAAGCAGTTCAGAATCGATTAAAGCTCCTATAGGCATGCTTTCTAGGTATTGAATTTCGTTTAAAGCCTATAAACATGATATCTAATTGTGGTAGATTATTTAAGACCTATAACCATGTTTGCCTAATAAGGAATGTATATGCAAGATTCAGAAAGAACCTATAGGCAGGATATCCGCAGAAAATTCAGAAATTCCTATAGGCGGATATCTATATGATATGCAGAAATTCAGAAATAACCTATAGGCATGGTATCTATATGAGAATGCAATATTCCTATAGACATGGTGTTTATATGAGAATGCAGGAATTCATAAACTCCTATAGGCAAGTTATCTACCCCTTTTTGCATACATAGTTACCCCTCCCTTTTCACTAGCCATCCCCAAGAGTTTTATTACAAAGTTATTATAGCCCAGAAAGAGTAACATAAAGAAAAAAAATACAATCAGAAAAGTACAACCAAGGAGAACCTAATTCAGACTTCCTGTCTGAAGTATGAAGTAAACCAACTCCAAGAGATCTTATTTCAAAGTCTTTCTCCCATCTGGAAGTGTCAGAGTTCCCTAAGAGTTTCATAAGAACTCCGGGCAATGCTTACACCCAAATGTATCAATAGATTAAGCCATAGTGCAGTGTGGAAGGGTCAGCCCTCAGGTGTCCAAGTTCAGAGGGAACCCAAGGTCCCAAGGCAAGGCTCACAAGAGGGGGCAGAACATAGGGACTAAGAGAAGGTGCAAGTGCAGAATTTTGAAAAGGGGAAAGGGGAAGGGAAAACAGCTCACATTAATACACATAGGGGTATAGGGAATGGGGAGTTGGTAAATATGCAAAGATAGGCTGATGGGCATACCCAGCGATGGGAAGTGATGGCACACCCATAAGCCCGTTAGAACACACTGTTTAGAGGTCAGGATCCCTTAAGGGACCAAGTTCAATCTATGGACAATAAAATACATATTGTCATGCTTTAAACCATAACTCAAAACACATAAGGGGGTAAGGAGTAGGGATTCATAGCAAAAACAGATAGAAAGAAATCAGTATGCTAGTTTAAACACTGAACTCTATAGAAACAGTAAATAAACACGGAAAACATATTGTTGTGATGTTGAAGCTTAAATTAGGACATACCAGTTTCAAAGAAACAAATAGAGAAAATGCAGTAGTCTTGTAAAATTCACAATGCAGACAAGAAGAGAGAATGATATTATGTGTAAGTAACAGTTCAGACGGATTGTGAAGTGTGTTCTTTGTGAAAATGGGTCGTGCCTTTTATAGTGTAAAATTAGGCAGAAATAAGGTAAGAAAATAGTTAAGGAACTGATTGTCAATCAATTACACAAGACTCCCTTTAATTAAGGGATTCAGATTCAAAATGGGTAAAAATCATTTAAGGAAAGAAATTGAATAAACACTTTGTGCAAAGCATGCAATTAGGGGCAAGTACATAAAAGGTTATTTAAGGACAAGGTTTTGAAATACCCGGTTTGTGCAAATAAGGTAAGCAAATCAATTAACAAACAGTAAATCAAAAGGGTCTGAGATTTTGCATGAATGAACCGAGTCAGAAAAGATAAAGAAGGGTTTTAACTTAGGCCGAGTCACAGAGAAAATCAGCAAACAATGGAAAGAAATCAATCAAGCCATATTCAGAAGGAAGTTTGAACTAATTGCAAATTTGAAAACCATTTTAGAGGGAAATTCATCATATATAAGGAACATACGAACATGTTAAGCATGAAAAAGACTGTGGTGTCATTGTAAATCAGTAGAAGATAAAGTATAGAAGAGTTTAGCAAGAGCTGGAATCATATGAAGAACAAATGTTTGAAACTCATTTCAGAGATTCCAAATAGGTTCAGATGTCTCAGAAAGAACTGAATCCTCTACCATGCTCCTCTCAGCAACTGAAACTCGTGAGAAACATGATAGAAAAGTAACATGCAGAGCATAGCGGAAGAATTCAAAGAAAATAGAGTAGAAGAAGCTAAAACGAAACGTAATGGAAAAGACTGATAAGATCAGTAGCAAAAACATGCTGAGAAGTTTTTAGAAGAAACTTAAATAGAACTTAGTAGAAGGAAAATAGTAAAACACTTAAGAACATAGTAGAAAAATATAGGAGGAGAAACATATCAGAACATGGTAGAAGAAAGTACCAGAACACAGCAGAAAAGCATACGAGAACATAGTATAGGAAAACACAGCAAGAGATGCATACAAGAACATGATATAGAAAACACAGTAGAAGAAGCATACAAGAACAGGGTATAGAAAACACAGTAGAAGAAGCATACAAGAACGTGGTAGAAGAAAAAATATAAGAACATAGTAGAGGCAAATGCACACAAAAGAAAAAAGAAAGAAAGTCAGAGAAATACTTAAATATTTTTCCAAAAAACCCTAGATCGGAAAAAAAATGGTTCTGAAAGTAATTTTGAAAGATAAGCCAGAGAAATCATTTGAAAACTTAGGGAAAAAATAGATACACAACAGTTCTAAAAGAATCAGAGAAAACCTCAAAGGGTTAGGGTTTTAGAAGGACCCTAGAAGTAAGAAAGGCTTTGAAAAGTCACCGATCTAAGTCGGAGAGGTCAAAATCAGGCTCAAACAACCATGGTACGCCGGAGCAAGGCCGGAGATGACCGTAGAACCTTGAATCAATAGAGGTCTGGGTACAATCCTTCAAGCTCAGGCCTTGGATCTTCAAAAATTAGGTACGTGGAAGTCATAGGAGGCCGGTGTAGGACTCTCATAGCCTTGGAAGCCATAGATTCCAGTGGCTTTCAGGGCGAAGATGGTATGAGGCGGCTAGGGTTTGAGAAGGTTCGAGAGTGTTTGAGAGAGTGGAGGGTTCAGAGGAGGCTGGAAGGTGAGAAATGAGAAGGTTAGGGTGGTTGTTTAGGTTAAAAAAGGTAAGAGTGAATAGGGGCCGTTGATCTCAAAGATCAACGGCCAGGATGAGAGGGGTCTGGGTCGGGTAGGATTTAATTGGGTCAAGGGTGGGTTTAAATTAAAATTGGGTTGGGGAATTGATATTGGGAATTGGGTTCAATTGGGGGCTGATTTAAGGCTATAATCGAAATAGTTGGGGCTAGTATTTAAATATCCACTTTTTCTCTTATTTATTTTAAAAATAGTAAAATAATTTTAGGACACAAATTAAAAGCAGTAAATAAATTAATAATATGTAAATATTAAATTAAAAAATACTAGAATCAATTTTGTAATTATAAACGCAATTAAATCTAAAATAGGCTAATATTGTAATTATATGCAATTTAGCTTTAAAATACTAAATAAATTTGTAAAAATGTGCGAAAATTAATTTAGCTATATTTTGGTATAAACAAGAGAATCCAATAAATGATTTACCAAAATCCCAATTTTGGAACACTTATTGGTTTTTCTTGATAAAATAGGGCAATAAAATTGATTTAAAAATCTTTAAAAAAAATTGAGAAAAATAATAGGACCTTGGGATATGCTTATATATGCATATATATGTTGTTTTAAAAGGTATTTTACATATGAAAACATATAAGGAAAAATTGGGTATCAACAACTGCCCCTCTTTACCTGGGAAGGATGAAAGAGTTGTCGGGTAAAGATATAATGGCCAATTTGATCGAACAGAATGGTTTGAAGAATTTGACCGAGCTCTGTCTCCTGAGCTACCTACATATCCCTGGTCTTACAGGAATCAGGCCATATGTAGTTCAGGATCCGTCGGCGGAATATGCCGATGGAGATTTTTCAAGACGTACGCGATATTTGGGTTGGGATGGATGGTTAAAGTCTAACAGGGCTGTGAGAACTGGAGTGGGATTGCTCCTGCTGAGGCGGCCATTGCTCGCCGGTTTACCTGCAAATAAGAAATGTAAGTGTATATTGTGCAGGAATTTAAACGTGATGCAAGTTCCCGTCGGACCATGAATGTTGTCTTTGGACGGTTAGGATGACGTCCTCAGACCATGACGTCCTGGGCCATGAAGCATATGATAAGGGATTCGCAGGCCATGAAATGATGCTCTCGGGCTATGAGAATGATGCCTACGAACTATGACGCCTTTGAATAATGATATGCAAAAGATAAAAGGGGTCCTTAGGCCATGGCATGGCGTTCTCGGGCTGTGAAAATGGTGCCTCCGAACAATGACGCCTTTGGACAATTTTGGCGATCTTTCAGCCCATGGAATGAAGTAGGTGGAGATCTTTCAGCCCATGTAAACATAAAATAAAGCGGCGATATTTCATCCATGCAAGCGTAAAATAAAGTGACGATATTTCAGCCATGCAAGTGTGAAGGTAGCGATCTTTCAGCCATGCAAGATGTAAATGAAGTGGCGATCTTTCAGCCATGCAGATGGAGTTAGAGCTTAACCTCGAAAGGTAGAATGGTAGCCTTATGCATTGCAGAGAAGGCAGATGGAGACAGAGCATAGTCTCGGAAGGCCGAATGGTAGACTTATGCAATGCAGGAAATGCAAATGGAGGTAGAGCTTAACCTCGGAAGGCAGGATGGTAGCCTTATGCAATGCAAAGAATGTAGATGGAGACAGATCTTAGTCTCGGAAGGCATAATGGTAGCCTTATGCAATGCAGGAAATGTAGATGGAGATAGAGCTTAGTCTCGTAAGGCAGAATGGTAGCCTTATGCAATGCAGGAAATGCATATGGAGGTAGAGCTTAACCTCGGAAGGCAGAATGGTAGCCTTATGCAATGCAAAGAATGCAGATGGAGAAAGAGTTTAGTCTTGGAAGGCAGAATAGTAGCCTTATGCAATGCAGGAAATGTAGATGGAGACAGAGCTTAACCTCGGAAGGCAGAATGGTAGCCTTATGTAGAAAGTTAAAATAGCAAATGGCAATAGAGTTTTCTTAGCTGATAACGGATTATGGTATCGTGATTGCTAGGGATATTATGCCTGCTGGGGGACACTGTTGTGTGTGGATAACAGTTGCGAGCAAGCACAATGGTTCGGAGAGTTGTATTCCTGAACTTTGTGAGTGAGCGTATAGTATATTTGATGACTTTGCAACTCAAATGCCTGCATCCAAAGAAAAAGTCGTGAATTTGTAAAGGGGGAAAGGTTAGTTTGTGTCCCCTGCTGGCTTTGCTTGACCTGCTCAATTTTGGTCTGGTGATACTTCCCGTATCATTGGGGTAGTGTTGCAAAACAAAGCGATTTCAGAAATAAACATGCATGATTTTAGTAAAGAAAATGTAACATAAATATATAATTAAGAATAGTTTTCTTTAGATGAACCGACGACTGCGACGTGGTTCAAGACATTGCAACTTTTCTTGCTCCAGAATTTTGAGGGTCCTCCTCAAAATTCTGCCCCAGTTTATTGGGTTGCTGCTTCTGACGGCTGCTTGTGGCGAATGGCTGAAATCCCTTCGGAATTTTGAGGGTCCACCTCAAAATTCTGCCCCGGTTTCCAATTACGGGGGAAATGAAAATTTTATTGACTTGTGACCGAACCCATAGGGCTGCCTATGTATCCCCTCTTAAACGAGAATCAGGTCAGGCGTAGTTCAAATTACATCATATAAGGAAAGCATAAAGGTTACACATAGTATCGCTTGACTGCATCCGAATTGATTGGCTTTGACCAAACTTCTCCGTCCATTTCTGCAAGTATGAGGGCTCCTCCTGTTAGAACCCGGTGGACCATGTATGGACCCTGCCAGTTGGGAGAGAACTTCCCCTTGGCTTTATCTTGATGCGGGAAAATTTTCTTTAACACCAACTACCCCAGTGTGAACTATCTTGGCTTGACTCTTTTGTTGAAGGCTCTGGACATTCTGTTCTGATAAAGTTGACCATGGCAAACTGTGTTCATTCTTTTTCCATCTATAAGAGCCAGCTGCTCGTAACGACTCTTCACGCACTCTGCATCGTCGAGTTCTGCTTCCTGTATGATCCTCAAGGAAGGGATTTCTACTTCGGCGGGAATGACCGCTTCTGTACCATATACCAGCATGTAAGGGTTGCCCCATTTGATGTGCGAACTATGGTGCGGTATCCCAATAAAGCAAATGATAGCTTCTCGTGCCACTGCTTATGCTTCTCTATCATTTTCCTTAGTATCTTTCTGATATTCTTGTTGGCGGCTTGTACGGCTCCGTTCGTCTGAGGTCTGTAGGCTATAGAATTCTTGTGTTATATCTTGAAGGTTTCAGACATGGCTTTCATCAGGTCACTGTTGAGGTTGGAACTATTATCAGTGACAATTGACTCCGAAATCCCGAACCGGCAAACGATACGGTTGCGGACAAAATCTGCCACGACTTTCTTAGTCACTGCTCTGTAAGATGCTGCTTCAACCCATTTGATGAAATAATCAATTGCTACTAGGATAAATCTGTGTCCATTTGATGCGGTAGGTTCGATTAGTCCGATAACATCCATTCCCCAGGTGGCGAATGATCACGGCGAGCTTGTTGCATTAAGATCATTTGGAGGCACCTTTATCATGTCTGTATGTATCTGGCAGCGGTGGCACTTTCGGACATACCAGATGCAGTTTGTTTCCATAGTCATCCAAAAGTAACCAGCTCGGAGTATTTTCTTTGCTAAGATAAAACATTCATATGTGGATCGTAGGTCCCTGCATGAATTTCCTCTAATATCCTAGATGCTTCCTTTGCGTCGACACACCATAGTAATCCCAAATCCGGAGTCCTCCAGTACAGGATTCCTCCGCTGTGAAAGAAATTGTTGGATAACCTCCGAAGCGTGCGCTTCTGAGTAGCGTTTGCGAGTTCTAGGTATTCTCTTTTTGCCAAGTATTCCTTGATATCATGAAACCAAGGCTTTCCGTCTGATTCTTTTTCAATATGAGCACAGTAAGCTGGCTGATCATGGATCTTTACCGGAATGGGATCAATGAAATTCTTGTCTGGATGTTGTATCATGGATGATAGGGTTGCCAGTGCATCGGCGAATTCATTTTGGACCCTAGGAACATGCTAGAATTCTGTCTTTGTGAACCTCTTTCTCAACTCTTGTACATGATGCAGATAAGGGAGTATCTTTGAGTTCTTGGTCGCCCATTATTCTCGGACCTGATGTATAAGCAAGTCTGAATCTCCAATTACTAGCAACTATTGTATGTTCATGTCAATGTCCATCTTGAGCCCTAAGATGCAGGATTCATACTCGGCCATGTTGGTGCAGGGGAACCTGAGTTTGGCAGACACTGGATAATGCTGACCAGTTTCTGATACTAGGACCGCTCCTATGCCAACTCCTTTGAAATTTGCTGCTCCATCGAAAAACATTCTCCAACCGTCATAGAACTCTGCAATATCTTCTATGAATGATACCTCTTCATCAGGAAAATATGTTTTCAGGGGTTCGTTCTCCGTCCATGGGATTTTGAACAAGGTGATCTACTAGTGCCTGTCTTTTGATTGCTTTCTGAGTCACGTAGACAATGTCAAATTCGCTCAACAGGATTTGCCACTTGGCCAGCTTGCCAGTGGGCATGGGCTTTTGAAAGATGTACTTCAAAGAATCCATCATTGATATGAGATATGTAGTGTAGGCACAGAAATAGTGCCTCAGCTTCTGAGCTACCCAAGTCAAAGCACAACAAGTGCGCTCTAACAGAGAATAACGGGCCTCATACGAGGTGAACTTCTTACTGAGGTATTAGATGGCCTGATCCTTCCTCCTTATTTCATCATGTTTCCCCAGAACACAATCGAACGCTCCATCCAATATTGCGAGGTAGAGTAATAGAGGTCTACCTGGCTCGAGCGGACCAAAACTGGTGGTGTTGATAGGTACTCCTTGATTCTGTCGAAGGCCTTTTGGCAGTCATCAGTTCATTCGGTAGCAGCATCCTTTTTCAATATCTTAAAGATTGGCTCACAGATGATAGTAGATTGTGCTATGAACCAGCTGATGTAGTTGAGTCTCCCCAAGAGGCTCATTACGTCCTTCTTGTTCTTTGGCGGTGGCAGTTCTTGAATAGCTTTGACCTTTGATGGATCCAGTTCTATCCCTCGGTGACTCACAATGAACCCAAGTAGTTTCCGGCAGGAACCCCAAATGCACATTTCATGGGATTCAGTTTCAGGTTGTACCTTCTCAGTCTGTTGAAGAACTTTCTCAAATCTTCCATGTGATCAGTGGCTTTCTTGGACTTTATGATGACATCATCTACATATACCTCAATCTCTTTGTGTATCATATCATGGAAAATAGTAGTCATGACCCTCATGTAGGTGGCCCCTGCATTCTTCAACCTGAATGGCATCATCTTGTAGCAGTACATCCCCCACGGCATAATGAAAGCCATTTTCTTAGCATATTCTTCCTCCATCCAGATCTGATGATATCCAGCGAAACAATTTACAAATGATTGCAACTTATGCTTGGCGCAATTGTCGATCAGGATGTGTATGTTTGGCAAGGGGAAGTCATCCTTTGGACTGGCCTGATTGAGATCCCGGTAGTCGACACAGACTCTGACCTTCCCATCCTTCTTCGGTACCGGCACAATATTGGCTAACCATGTCGGATATTCTACTACCCTAAGAACCTTAGCTTTGACCTGCTTAGTGACTTCTTCTTTGATCTTCAGACTCATATCAGGCTTGAACTTTCTAAGCTTCTGCTTTACTGGTGGACATGTCGGATCAGTTGGCAGTTTGTGGGCCACAATAGATGTGCTCAGACCAGTCATGTCATCATATGACCAGGCGAATATGTCCTCGTATTCTCTTAGAAATTCTGTGTACTATTCCTTTTCTGATGGTGATAAGTGAATGCTGATTCGTGTTTCTTCGACATTTTCTACATCTCCCAGGTTAACAATCTCAGTCTCGTCCAGGTTGGACTTCGGCCTGTTCTCAAAGTTCTCGACTTCTTTAACAATCTCTTCTGGTATATCATCTTCCTCTGAATCTATGTCTGTTTGCTGCGTTGTCTCGTTGCATGTCACAGCCATTGGTTCATCAAGATAGGTAATAGTAATGATGTATAAATAAAGTAATAAGAGAAAATAATAAGAGTAAGATTTGTAAGGAAACCGAAATGTAAAGTAATAAGAGAAAATAATAAGAGTAAGATTTGTAAGGAAACCGAAATGCCTTGATAAATTTCATAACTGTTTTGAACATTGGTAGATCTTATTGCGAAAATTCAAAATGCGAAAGAAAAATCAACTAGTAAAAATAAAAGATAGTGCATGATGCTTTGTTCAGCCTTTCTACCCCGAGGTTTTTCGGGCTCTAGTGGTTCTGATGGTCCAATTATTGAGGCATGCTCCTCGGCTTATGGCCTGTATGGAAGGGCCTTCCTCCCCCTCATCCTCAAAAATGACACAACAATCCATGTCATCGTCTTCTAGGAACAAGTTCCTTACTGCTGCCAATGCTTCCTCTTCTTCCGACCCATAGATAACATCGGCTGGCTGGAAAGTCTGCTCCAAATGTTATATTAGTTGCTCTAGCGGGTAGTATGGACCGCGCCATGGTGGCGACCAGTTGTTGAATTCCTCCCAAGTATACTCATATCCCATACCGAAAGTGGTGCCATGTTTCTTCAGTTTGATAGGCTTGACGATTCCTTGGAGGTTCTTGCCAAGTCCCTTGCCAGGTTCATATCCGCTCCAGTTCAATATGCTTTCAATTTTGTTGTCCCACCATTTGTTTTTGTCAAAGGCGTTGACTCGCTCGATGTGGTGATAGGTTTCCCCACCTATCTGTCTTCTTCCTCCGATTGCTGGGATGGCTTGGCGACTGTATTTGGGATTGCTATTGTCGCCGTGAATGATCACCTCTTAGTGATTCCACTCAAACTTCACTACCTGATGTAGTGTTGACGCTACAGCCCCAGCGGCATGAATCCACGGCCGTCCCAATAGCAAGTTGTAAGATGTCGGCACATCTATTACTTGGAAATCGACATCGAACCAAGTAGGCCCCTTTTGCAAGCACAAACTAATTTCCCCAATAGTGGACCTTTGGGAACCATCGAAAGCTTTGACGTTGATGGCCCCATCCTTGATCTCATGCATCCCCTTTCCCAATATTTTGAGTGTTACCAACGGACAAATATTGAGGCTGGACCCTCCATCAATCAGGATCCTAGTGATAAAATAATCTCCGCATTGCACGGTGATGTGCAATGCTTTGTTGTGACTCAACCCTTCTGGTGGTAGCTCATCTTCATGAAAATGATCTTGTGACTTTCCAATACCTACCCTACCATGTTTGTCATTTCTCCTCCAGTGATGTTGCTTGGTACATATGCCTCACTCAGTACCTTCAACAAGGCATTCTTATGTGCATCGGAACTTTGCAGCAAAGATAGGATAGAAATCTGTGCCGGTGTTTTGTTCAGCTGATCAATGACTGAGTATTCCTTGGCTTGTATCTTTCTCCAGAGATCATCGGACTCGGTTTCAATGATGGTTGGCCAACCAGAGGCCTGCATGCCGATTCTTGTCAAACCCTATGCTGCAACTGTTTCCCCGAACTTGGATTTCCCTTTCCTTCTCGCCTTGGCTGTGTAATCCCAAGGTATGGCATTTGTATGGAATGGTGTTACGGTCGACATCGCCACTGGGATCGGCGTTGACATCTCCACTCCGAACGGAGCATGTGCTTTGGGAGGTAAAAGTGCAAATTCAAATAGTTTAGGTGCATTTGCTAGAGTCACGAATTCGACCTCGATTAGTGTTTATGTCTTTGCAGTTGCTTTGAACTCAAGTGGCACAGATATGTTTACTTCAGTGTCCCCATAAGGCTAAGTCTGGACTACAATCAAATTAAGGGTGACTATTGGCTTTTTTGGTTCGTCACCTTCTGTGATTAAACCGATCAATCCTTTGGGATCCCAATCATCCTCTATTTCAATCATGTGAACACCTCCACCCTTACGGTCTGGCAGAGGGTTGTTGCGGACATTCGGAGTAGGATCCTTTTCCACAATGATCTTGTTATCAATCAAAGTCTGGATCTTGTCTTTCAGAGAGTGGCATCCATCAATGGTATGCCCTTTCATGCTGGAATGGTATGCACAAGATTTATTTGGATTGACCCATTGAGAAGGGTTTTCAGGGATTATAGCAGGGATAAGGGTGACATAACCAACAGTTTTGACCCTTTCTTACAGCTGGTCAATTGGCTCAGCAATGGCAGTATACTGTTTGGGGGGTCTGCGGTCGAAATTTGGTCGAGGTTTAGGAAAGTTTTGACGTGTGGGAGGTGATTGATAGTAGGATGGCTGAGCATTGTAGTCTTGATAGACATGTGCGGGTTGGGAATATTTGGGTGAAGTAGGTTGATATGTAGGAGGTAGGGGTGATTGGTAAGTAGGTGGTGGTGTTTGGTGAGAGGGTGAGGGTTCTTGGTAATTCGGGGTAGGCAGATATGTGAGTGGAGGTATCAGATAGGCTTGGTATTTGATAGGGGATTCGGCTCTTTGTGCAACCATTACGGCACCTACGTCCCTTTTCATGGACGTACCACCAGACTGTAAAGCCTTATTGGTAGCTTGCAAAGCTTCAAAGTTTGTAACCATACCACTTTTGATGCCTTCCTCGATCCTTTCCCTTAGCTTGATGATGTCGGAAAGTTTTTGGCTCTCAATCAATATCAGCCTTTCATAGTACTACAGGTTTTGAGCCTGGACGAAAAACTTGTTCATTTGTTCTTCTTTTAAAGCTGGTCTGACCTTAGCGGCTTTTGATCTCCAACGAGTAGCGTACTCGCAGAATGTTACTGTGGGCTTTTTCTTTAAATTTTGGATGTAGAACACATTTGGCGCATTTTCTATGTTGAACCTGAACCTGTCCATAAAGTCAGACGCCATACTCACCCAGCTCGACCATTTCTTCGGGTCTTGGCTAATGTACCAAGACAGAGCACCTCCTCCCAGACTCCTCATAAAAAGCTTCATGCGAATACTTTCATCCTTCCCTACTCCGACCAGCTTATCGCAGTATGTTCTCAAGTGGACTCTCGGATCCCCTGTAATATCAAACATCTCAAACATGGGAGGTTTGTACCCCTTGGGTAGTTCGACATCCGGTTGTATGCAAAGATCTTCATAGTTCAACCCTTCAATCCCCTTACTTTCTTCGACACCCTGAACTTGACTAGTCAATTTCTTGAGTTCCGCAGCCAGGTTCCTGATGAGTGAGTCTTTATCATCAGACTTGGGTGTGCTTGATATGGGTTGGGTGGAGTGTGGCATGGTCTCCACATAGATGAGGGTGTTATGGTGGGCGTGGAAATGGTCATTTGTGAGATTCAAAGGTTCAGGGATGAGCGGTGGAGTATTGTTGGATGTATGGCAAGTATTGCAGTAGTGGTGAGGAGCGGGATGATTTTGTGGCTTTGGGATGTTTTGTGGAGGTGTGGGGTTCTGAGCGTTTGGAAAATTGATATCCGGAGTGGTGAGGGAAAATGACAAGTTTGCCAGATTTCGGACCTGATCAAGTTCCTCCTAAAATTTCAATAGTTTCTGCTCGAGTTGGGATGCACTTTCTTTGGAGACCTAAGTACCATGAGTGACCTCTACCCATTTAGTTGAGTTTTCCTTTCTGGTGTTGTTCAAATCTTGCATCTTTCCTTTGTTTTTGCTTCTGATAGGATTAGGATGAGGAGTGGGTGGAGGGTCCTTTGATCTTGTGGAATATGATGATGATGCCAGAGTGCACGAACTAACCTTTGGGGAGGGGAATAAATAAAACAAAAGTAAAAACAAAAGGTAACAAGTTAGTGCAAATTATAAGAAAAAATGTTGCGATATTTAAACACGTAGTGCAAGCATGTAAATCGTGTCCTAATTTGGGAGCCCCATTGTGCTCGAGGTAGGCCTAGCGACAAATTGATTTGGAGAACTTAGAATGCTAAATGCCTCATTTTATTGATAAAAGTAGACGAATCCTAAAATGACACCAAATAACAAGAAATAAAATGTCACTAGTGGTCATGGGCCTTATTACATTTCTTAAAGCAAAAGAACAAGCTCCTATCTACTTGGTCTCCGAAGGACCTTCCCCAGACTCGGCACCGTCGAACAGCTTTCCCAGCTCGCGAAGTCCCAGCAATAGGTAGGCTCTGGCTAGATGTTCGCCCTCATTTCCCTCAGCATTTTGACAATCCTCGATCCTTTTGAGGAACTTCCTTTCTAGCTTCACTATGCCTCGCTCCAAATGTCCCAGTCGCTTGTTGGCACTAACAGCTATGTCTTTCCACTCTCGATCAGTTTTTGGTTGGCTTCTTGTATCTTACGGTGCTCGCTTTCACATTCCGGATCCTCTTGCGCAATTGATTGTATTTGATATGTGCCTCGGCCCTTTAATCTATGATCATGTGGCCCCTAGTAAGTCCTGGCTGACCCAGACCATCGTGATTAGATTCCAACCAGCCTGAATAGTATGGAGTACAACCAGCATGGTATCTAAATGGTTCGATAGTGTCTCTTCCCATGATGACCTTGCAATGCCACATATGCTGAGCTTGGCACTTATAAGGACCGTCATCAGCTTGGAAGTCAGCCCGGAAGTGACGTATCTTGTCTACCCTTGGTATAACCTACTTCCTACCAGTCTGTCTCAGAACTCGGAGAGGGACATAAAGGTAGGTTCCTCTCAAACCGATTAGTATAAGAAACAGCGCATCCCTGGATCGGACGATGAACTCCTCAGTAGGGAACCACTCGAACATCCATTGTACTTGATCCTCAATTAGATTTTCAAATAGCTCTAACCATCCCTTGGCGTCTTCTGGTTGGGCGAACATGTTGGGCATGTAGTTCATTCATTTAGGATGATGGAAGGCGATATGATCATCCCAGTCTCTTCGCTGAATTTCCTGTCGGTATTAACCCCTTTGTAGATGCTCCATGAGCCAAAGCTGAAGTAGCAAATTGCAGCCTTCGAAGCGTTCAGCTCCTCGTTGATACTTCTCCAAGGCTCGGTATATCTCCGCGATAATCATGGGCACAATGCTGAATGGTTGCCCACCAATTCCCTCCATTAGAGTTTTGGTTACCATAGCTAGCCTGATGTGGATCCTGGCTTTCTTCATTTGAAATACTATCATCCCTAGGAAGCAAAACATGAAGATAAAGACCCTTCGGTGAATATGCCCCAATGATGTGAGGGCGAACTCGTCCGTATAAGTATGGTAAGATTTGTTGTGACCATACCTCTCGTACAAATAATCAAAGGGAATATACGACTCTTTCGAGTATGTCAAGTCTGGATTCTTCTTTAGACCCATCATTTTGAGGAAACCTCTACCCTTGCGGTTTTCCGGCATTAACAAACTCGGAGTTTCCCATGGTATACCAGTTAATCCTCCTATTTCCTCCAGCAGGGGTGTCATCTCAATGTCCCTAAAGCCTATCACAATCCCAAAATAGAGTAGTAGCTTCTATGATCTTGTTGTTAGGTTGGATTTCCAGGAGAGAAGGTAGATTTCCTAGGTATTTTCGGACAAGAGTCTGATCACTGGAATGAAGATCCTCCCACCAGCTTACAATTTTGGGTGGATGTTGGTGACCATGCCGAATCTGGGGACTTCGTGCCTCATATTTCTACAAGACAAAAGTGTTAGGCCCTTACCCCCACCAGACTCGACTATTTAATATCAACAATTAGCATGAAGCATTTAGTTCTCCAAATAAATGCACAAAACGTGGTGATGTCCGTTTGGGTTTTAGGGAAACCCAGTGGACTTTGGACAAGGGTATTTTAAAGAGTCATTATGCGAACAACATAACTGACTCGGCTAGGTTTGACCATGATGCATGCACAATTAAACAGAGTAAGGTTTCTATGGGGTTTTAGACTGGTACCCTTGGGCGAACAACTCAAGGGGGAAAGGCACGGAACCGTCGACTACACCGTTGATCGACTGATTTTACCGCAAATACGCCTTTTTCGAATTTAGGGGTGATAATATCGGAAGAACGCAACCACCCATTATAAGCGTTGCTATGGTATTTGTTTGGCACGAGTGGAATATGATGTTGAGCATGATTATGCAATAATTAAAGAAAATTGTCACGTATTTGCTTGTTAGGAAAGCAGTAAATACAACAGTTTTCATAACTTAAAGTGGTAGTAAAGGAAAGAAACAAAAAGACAAGACAGTTTTGCAATCGAAAAGAAAATTGAATGCTTAAAAGAAATAAACAAATAATTGCACATAAAGAAGCATAAAATTCACAATAATAGTCTAAAATGGTAAAAGCCTAAAAGTCCCCAGCAGAGTCGCCATGTTGTCGTGCCCCTTTTTTCTCACGAAATCGGGTTTATGACATTTGGGAGACAACTCGTTCCCTTTTGGGAATTGGGTTTTGAATTGAAGAGTCGCCACCTAATGATTAAAGTGCATTAGGACACTAAAAAGGGTTTGCCTTTAGTAACCAGAGATTGGGTAAGGGCTTGAAATTATCCCAAGGGGAAGGTGTTAGGCACCCCTGAGGATCCACTAGTGTGGTTCCCGGCCTAACTATTGTTGTGACTTAGGTGCAAATAACACGTAGACAAATAAAGGCTTCAAATAAGAGGGGATTTTCACGTAATGATTACAAATAAACAAAAGTAAGAAAAAGGAACTAAAAAGAGATGATTTTCTTAAAAGAAATGGTTTAAAAAGATTTAAGAGAAACAGAGAAAACAAAGGGAAGGGGGGTCCTAGGTTTATTAATAATATGGATCACCCCACACAACATCCGGTAATCACTCCTTAGTGAGGGGCTACACATGATGTTATCGCGTGGTCATCATATCTATATCTACCCTTTCCCTCCCCGTTAAGGTATTAGAGCGCGGAATAGTCTCGTTTACTTATTGCATGCTATTACCCGCCCCAATCCTACAAGCCACGGAGGCACTTGGGACTACTAATCTTAGAGGGAGGAGGTATTGGGCTTATTTGTGTTTTCAAAAGGTAAAATACTAAGGCGACAAACAAAACACATATAGCAGGTTTGGGGAAGCATATAAACAAATAAAAAGCTCAAACAGACCTCCTTTAAACCAAAGAAAGCACATAATATAGCTAGCATGACTTGCATGTACTGTTTAGGGTTTGATTAAAACTTAAAAGGATTGAGGCAGATTGATTTATTACATAGTTCAGATAAGAAGCCCGAATCAGGCTTGCCTGCTGGTTGTAATTGATAAAAAGTCTGATTCAGTTTATAAACTTTCACCATGTGGCTTGCTGGAGTGTTAGACGAAGACCCTATAGGCACGATATCTACCGATTCCAGAAAGAATGAAATAAACATGAATACATACTGATTTAAGAAAATATTGTTTGCTATTAAAGAAAGGTGAGTTTTAGCAAAAGAGCATGCATCGCTGTTACTGGTTTTAGACTTATAAGCGAGTGAAGCGGTTCAGATTTGATTAAAGCTCCTATAGGCATGCTTTCTATGTGTTGAATTTTGTTTAAAGCCTATGAACATGATATCTAATTGCGGTTGATTATTTAAGACCTATAAACATGTTTGCCTAATGAGGAATGCATATGCAAGATTCAGAAAGAACCTATAGGCAGGATATCTATATGATATGCAGAAATTCAGAAATAACCTATAGGCGGATATCTATATGATATGTAGAAATTCAGAAATAACCTATAGGCGTGGTATCTATATGAGAATGCAAGATTCCTATAGACATGTGTTTATATGAGAATGCAGGAATTCATAAACTCCTATAGGCAGGTTATCTACCCCTTTTTGCCTACATAGTTACCCCTCCCTTTTCACTAGCCATCCCTGAGAGTCTTATTACAAAGTTATTACAGCCCAGAAAGAGTAATGTAAAGAAGAAAAATACAATCAGAAAAGTACAACCAATGAGAGCCTGATTCAGACTTCCTGTCTGAAGTATGAAGTAAACGAACTCCAAGAGATCTTATTTCAAAGCCTTTCTCCCATCTGGATGTGTCAGAGTTCCCTAAGAGTTTCATAAGAACTTCGGGCAGTGCTTACACCCAAAATGTATCAGCAGATTAAGCCATAGTGCAGTGTGGAAGGGTCAGCCCTCAGGTATCCAAGTTCAGAGGGAACTCAAGGTCCAAAGGCAAGGCTCACAAGAGGGGGGCAGAATTTAGGGACTAAGAGAGGGTGCAAGTGCAGAATTCTGAAAAGGGGAAAGGGGAAGGGAAAACAGCTCACATTAATACACATAGGAGTATAGGGAATGGGGAGGTGGTAAATAGTCAAAGATAGGCTGATGGGCATACCCAGCGATGGGAAGTGCTGACACACCCATAAGCCCGTTAGAACACATTGTTTAGAGGTCAGGATCCCTTAAGGGACCAAATTCAATCCATGGACAATAACTTACATATTGCCATGTTTTAAACCATAACTCAAAACACATAAGGGGGTAGGGAGCAGGGATTCATAGCAGAAACAGATAGAAAGTAATCAGTATGCTAGTTTAAACATTAAACTCTACATAAACAATAAATAAACATGGAAAATACATTGTTGTGATGCTGAAGCTTAAATTAGGACATACCAGTTTCAAAGAAACAAATAGAGAAAATGTTGTAGTCTTGTAAAAGCCACAGTGCAGACAAGAAGAGAGAATGTTATTATGTGTGAGTAAGAGTTCAGAAGGATTGTGAAGTGTGTTCTTTGTGAAAAGGGGTCGTGCCTTTTATAGTGTAAAATCATGCAGAAATAAGGTAAGAAAATAGTTGAGGAACTAATTGTCAATCAATTACACAAGACTCCCTTTAATTAAGGGATTCAGATTCAAAACGGGTAAAAACCATTTAAGGAAAGAAATTGAATAAACACCTTATGCAAAGCATGCAATTAGGGGCAAGTACATAAAAGGTTATTTAAGGACAAGATGTTGAAATACCCGATTTGTGCAAATAAGGTAAGCAAATCAATTAACAAAAAGTAAATCAAAAGGGTCTGTGATTTTTCATGAATGAACAGAGTCAGAAAAGATGAAGAAGGGTTTTAACTTAGGCCGAGTCACAGAGAAAATCAGCAAACAATGGAAAGAAATCAATCAAGCCATATTCAGAAGGAAGTTTGAATTAATTGCAAATTTGAAAACCATTTTAGAGGGAAATTCATCATATATAAGGAGCATACAAACATGTTAAGCATGAAAAAGACTGTGGTGCCATTGTAAATCAGTAGATAATCCAGTACAAAAGAGTTTATCAAGAGCTGGAATCATATGAAGAAGAAATATTTTGAAACTCATTTTAGAGATTCAAAATAGGTTCAGAGGTCTCAGAAAGAACTGAATCCTCTACCATGTTCCTCTCAGCAACTGAAACTCGTGAGAAACATGATAGAAAAGTAACATGCAGAGCATAGCGGAAGAATTCAAAGAAAATAGAGTAGAAGAAGCTAAAACGAAACGTAATGGAAAAGACTGATAAGATCAGTAGCAAAAACATGCTGAGAAGTTTTTAGAAGAAACTTAAATAGAACTTAGTAGAAGGAAAATAGTAAAACACTTAAGAACATAGTAGAAAAATATAGGAGGAGAAACATATCAGAACATGGTAGAAGAAAGTACCAGAACACAGCAGAAAAGCATACGAGAACATAGTATAGGAAAACACAGCAAGAGATGCATACAAGAACAGGATATAGAAAACACAGTAGAAGAAGCATACAAGAACGTGGTAGAAGAAAAAATATAAGAACATAGTAGAGGAAGATGCACACAAAAGAAAAAAGAAAGAAAGTCAGAGAAACACTTAAACATTTTTCCAGAAAACCCTAGATCGGAAAAGAAATGGTTCTGAAAGTAATTTTGAAAGAAAAGCCAGAGAAATCATTTGAAAACTTAGGGAAAGCATAGATACACAACAGATCTAAAAGAATCGGAGAAAACCTCTAAGGGTTAGGGTTTCATAAGGACCCTAGAAGTAAGAAAGGCTTTGAAAAGTCACCGATCTGAGTGGGAGAGGTCAAAATCAGGCTCAAACAACCATGGTACGCCGGAGCAAGGCCGGAGATGACCGTGGAACCTCGAATCGATAGAGGTCTGGGTACAATCCTTCAAGGTCAGGCCTTGAATCTTCAGAAATTAGGCACGTGGGAGTCATAGGAGGCCGGTGTAGGACTCTCATAGCCTTGGAAGCCATAGATTCCGGTGGCTTTCATGGCAGTGATGGTATGAGGCGGCTAGGGTTTGAGAAGGTTAGAGAGTGTTTGAGAGAGTGGAGGGTTCAGAGGCGGCTGGTAGGTGAGAAATGAGAAGGTTAGGGTGGCCGTTTGGGTTAAAAAGGTAAGAGTGAATAGGGGTCGTTGATCGACCAGGATGAGAGGGGTCTGGGTCGGGTAGGATTTAATTGGGTCCAGGGCGGGTTTAAATTAAAATTGGGTTGGGGAATTGAGATTGGGAATTGGGTTCAATTGGGGGCTGATTTAAGGCAATAATCGAAATAGTTGGGGCTAGTATTTAAATAGCCACTTTTTCCCTTATTTATTTTAAAAATAGTAAAATAATTTCTGGAAATAAATTAAAAGTACTAAATCAATTAATAATATGTAAATAATAAATTAAAAAATACTGGAATCAATTTTGTAATTATAAACGCAATTAAATATAGGCTAATATTGCAATTATATGCAATTTAGCTTTAAAATACTAAATAAATTTGTAAAATTGTGCGAAAATTACCTCAGCTATATTTTGGTATAAACAATAGAATCCAATAAATGATTTACCAAAATGCCAATTTGGAATACTTATTGTTTTTTTTTTTGATAAAATAATGCAATAAAATTGATTTAAAAAGCTTTAAAAATTGAGAAAAATAATAGGACCTTGGGATATGCTTATATATACATATATATGTTGTTTTAAAAGGTATTTTACATATGAAAATATATAGGAAAAAATTGGGTATCAACAATGTGCAGATTCAGGTATTACTAAATCCGGTAACGGGTATTGGGTGCTCAGAGGTAGAGTCATCAGAGTTTAGCAAGGTAGTTGTCCGAAGTTCGCAGCACTGCTTTTCTCCCTCTTGATTTCATTAGACTATATTTAGTACATTTTCAAACTTTCCGTTGTATTAGACCTTAGTAGATGCTCGTTGACTTGTGACACCCCGATGTCGGGCTGTATCTATTTCCGCACTTGTTCTATTTCGCTAAATTTTGGGATTTATTTCTTATAAATAACTTAAATTGACTTATTAAACTTGTTAAAAATGAATTTGGGAATTGTGTCGGCTGGCCTTGTCTTCACGAGAGGCGCCATTACGATCGGGTCCGGTTTGGGGTCGTGATATTGATACAATTTAAATACGAGCATATGACAAAAATAACAATATCATAATGCAATATCAAAAAAGTACTACTACATGTGAGTATAGTTATATTTTAAATAACTATGCAACTATAGTCATCACTAAACTAGTATATATAATAAGTAGATATTGATAGCGACCATAAATTATGTTTACTATGGTTCCACTAGTAAATTGACATCAATCGTTATATTTTGGATATAATTAGCAATTTAATTATGAAATATAAATAATAAGTATATATATATATATATATATATATATATATATATATATATATATATATATATATATATTAACAATTTAAATACGAGCATATGACAAAAATAACAATATCGTAATGCAATATCAAAAAGTATTACTACATGTGAGTTATAGTTATATTTTAAATAACTATGCAACTATAGTCATCACTAAACTAGTATATATAATAAATAGATATTGATAGCGACCATAAATTACGTTTACTATTGTTCCACTAGTCAATTGACACCAATCGCTATATTTTGGATATAATTAGCAATATAATTATGAAATATAAATAATAAGTAGATATTGATACTAGTTAATTACATTGTTGCGCTTTATATATAGTTACATTACGTCTATATATATATAATAAGTAGATATTGATAGCAACCATAAATTACGTTTACTATGGTTCCACTAGTCAATTAACACCAATCGTTATATTTTGGGATATAATTAGCAAATTAATTATGAAATATAAATAATAAGTAGATATTGATGCTAGTTAATTACATTGTTGCGCTTTATATATAGTTACATTGAACGTCTATATATATGTGTATAGTAGCCAACATATAACTTCATTCATTAAGGTTATGCGTATATTGATAGCGACCATATAATTACGTTTACTATGGTTCCACTAGTCAATTGACATCAATCATTATATTTTGGATATAATTAGCAATGTAACTATGAAATATAAATAATAAGTAGATATTGATGCTAGTTAATTACATTGTAGCACTTTATATATAGTTACATTGAACGTCTATATATATAATTAGTAGATATTGATAGCGACCATAAACTACGTTTACTATGGTTCCACTAATCAATTGACAATCCTTATATTTTAGGATTTAATTAGCAATTTAATAATGAAATGTAAATAATAAGTAGATATTGACACTAGTTAATTACATTGTTGCGCTTTTATATATTGTTACATTGAACGTTTATATCTATGTGTGTAGTAGCCAACATATAATTTCATTCATTAAGGTCATGCATATATTGATAGCGACCATATAATTACGTTTACTATGGTTCCACTAGTCAATTGACACCAATCGTTATATTTTGGGATATAATTAGCAATTTAATTATGAAATATAAATAATAAGTAGATATGGATTCATATTTTCTTGCACCACCGAATTTTCTTAGTTTGAATCCATTTTTTATATAGGGTAAAGTGTCCACTTGACTTGGTTTGATATGAAGGAAGTATAATAAATCGTATACTGTATTTGTTTTTAAGAAAGGAAGAAAATACAATAATTTGTATACACACTAAATCGTATAATTTGTATAAACATAAAATACACATAAATACAATGAAAATACAAATATAATACACAAGACTCTTCAGCTCCCAACATTTAATTTTCGCATATTTCTAGGCTTGGAATTTAATTTTGTATTTTGGAGGGAAAAATGTGGGCTAATTAGTTAGGAGGTCTTCGATGTCTTTTCACTAGTGTGTGCCAAAGTTGGGTCACACCAGTTTGGCCGTTTAGCATCACCCTAAAAAAATAATGAATACTTCCTCTATCAAAAAAATTATCTTAATTTGACTTGACACAAACTTTAATAAAGTATGAAAAACTTTTAAGAGAAGGATTTTTACACAAATAGTCTGCCATATTCATTGTTTACACCTTCACCGATTATTCTTAGGACTCGTTTGGCCATAGATTTCGCCAAAATATATTTGACTTTTTTTGGGCAAATACATATTTGGCCATAGATTTTATCTATATTTTGGCAAATTCCCAAAACTGGCTCAAGCTGTTTTTGGCCCAAAATATCACTATTACCTTTTTTTTTAAAATTGCCCCAAACTTTTTGTATTTTATAAAAGAGCCACCATTTATTATTTTGTAACAATGTTGTTTCGTCTTCACATTCATCTGATAGTGTATTATGTAGTTCATTATAAAAATGATAATTTTGTACCAAATTTATTTATGTTCAGGACTATGGTTTGCGATAATATAACGAATGTTATTGATAAAGGTACTGTTGGATATTTATGATAGTTTTTAGAACTTGTGGGTATAAGTCATGTTTCTTTTTTTTTTTTTTTGAAAAAGTGAAATATGTATTGAAAACTTATGTCCAAACATATTTTCGTCTTCAAACCAAACTTCACCCAAATTATATTTTTTAAAACAAATTTGGGAATCAATGGTCAAACGCTAGCTTAGTTTAAGCAGTTTGGTGGGGTACTATTTGGGTTAATTCTTTTATGTGATCTTAGATAAGCCATAATATTTGTGTGGCTGTAAAACTTTTGAAACTTGTGATTTGAAACCTGCCATAGCATTTAAGAGGAATGATTCTTATTAAGAAAATATTAAAAGATGTCAATCTTTTTGGAACATATTAATAAAGAAATAGTGACAATCTTTTTGAAACAGAGAGAGTATAGTTTACCAAATGATCCCTATTAAATGCTTTTTGAGGATTGAGTAATAAGAACTACTGCTCCTTAATATCAAGGAAATAGTTAGAAACAACGTAACACTTTTACTTAAAATACTATAATAATTGTTACTTTGGGATAATTTTTTTGAGCTAAAGTAACAGTTAAAATCGAATAGATGGAATAGAATCCACAAACATCGAAATCATTACTTCTCAGACAACTAGATAAGAGCGAATACTTTATTTCAGTTGTCATGACAAATGGGATAACATTATATACAAGTAGATTTAAAGATTTAAAGTACTTGTCTTTTACTTTAAAAAATTTCTTCACTTGATCCATTTCTTATTAAATAAATGTGATTCCTTTTTAAAAGGGTATTTTGCAGGACGAATACGCTAGTGTAAGTTTAATATAATGTTGAATTTGTCCTCCATTTTGTTATACATGCATGGGATATCAGATTCTTAATTGATTAGAGGTGCACATTTTGAAGATCCATAATGTTGGGAGAAAATGATTCAATTTTCTTGGCTACAACATACTGCTTACATAACTAAAAACGCAAATTTCCGACGGTAACTTTTTAATTGAATCCGTCGGAAATGTTATGATAAACTTTTCACCGGAAATTTCTTGGAAATATCTATGATTTAGTAATTGAGGAATTAGGATCTCATACAAATTATAATGATCAAGAATACGAGTGGAAGAGGTTACTTGTTAGTTTGGGAAGTTTTTTTTTTTGGTTTCCCATCCGGTGATCGGTATCCGCATTGGAGCCTGATTATATCCGGATTCGTGTCGCGTAGGTCCCCATTCGGCGGAAGAGTTCCCTACTAAGGATTTTTCCATACTCAGGCTCGAATCCGAGACCTCTGGTTAAGGGAGGAGCAGTCTCACTCACTGCACCTATCTATAGGACAAAGAGACAAAATACTGTTCGGAAATTCTTGTGCACGTGTCGTGTCGTCTGATAATTGCATTTTCAAGTCTTACCAAAGTTCAAGTGGTGATGATGATGATGGCCTGATGGGCTGTGGCCTACTGGGCCATATGAAACATTAGGCCCACAAAAACCACCCAATCACTTTTTGTACTTCTTTGGCCGCAAATTAAAGCTTCTCATTCATCCACGTATCACTTGTCCTTTCTATGGATAGCCTATAATATCTTCCTCATTAGGAGTATATTAATAAGAGACCGTTTGGGTGAGCTGATTGTTAATTGTTGATGCATTTTAAGTATTGAAAAATATTTTTTAAGTGTTGATATTAATTTTTTAAATAAGCAGTTACGTGTTTGGTTAAAGATATTAAAATTGATAATAAATAAATAATGTGTTTAGTAGAAAGTGATGATAAGCTATTATTTTATTAAAATGACTAAAATATTGGTGACGTCCAATCTTACACCTCTAAATGAAGCGTAGCACTGTCGTTAGCAATAATAAACCCAAGAAGGTTGGGGTAGAATCCCATGAGGAGTAGGTGTGTGTTAGAATGTCCAAATGTGTGTAAACTTGGCGATTCTTAATGTAACCTTCAAACAAAAAGTGGTTATTCAATTACTTCTAAAATTACTATGAAAATTACTTTAGAATTTTATCGAACACTTAAAATGCAAGTAAAAATGTAGTTGCACCAAATAAGAGAAATGGGCTAGGATTGCTTTCCCTTCTTGTCAATTCTAGTTAATTAAGCATGTGTTATGGCTTCAATTCTTATTCTACCAACTTAATGTCTTCCATTAATTAAGAGTTTTTTTTTATCCCAAGCTGCCCTTCCAAGACAACTAAGGCTCAATGATAAGCAATTGATTAGCCAAAGTAGAAATCACACTATTCCTAACTAGATTCCATTAACCAAATGGTTAACCCACTTAATTCCTTGCTAATTACTTTATACCTAAGCTAAGTTCTACTCTTCCAAGTTAGAACAAGCAAAATCAGCATGGATTTAGTGTTTGCAACCACAAAATCAATCAACAAAGCATGTAGTAATTAGATAACCCAAAACTTAATCAAATTTCGAATTTATATTAACAACCCAAAGCTTGAAAAATTAGCTACTCATACTAGAAATGAAAGACAAAAGATGAATAAAGAAAATAAGCATAATTAAAGACTAAAGTTGTTAGAAAATTCATACAAAGTGTTGTTGATCTCCCAATCCTTCCCAAAATAGGTCAAATGTTGTTGTGGAGTACAAGAGAATTAAAGATGACCTAAGAAATCTAGCTAAAAATCTATTTATAGTCGTCTAAAAATTATGACAAAATTGCCCCTCGGATGTCTGCGTAGCTACACAAAAAGTGGTGAGTAGCTACGCATAACAGTTCTCTCTTGCAATGCTTCAGGTCTTCAGTTGGCATAGATAGGGAACGTAGCAGCGTAGCTAATTTCAGAACACTCTCTAAATTTTCAGCATCCAATGCCTTAGCAGTGTAGTTACGCACATCTTCAACTTTACCTTTTTTTTTCATTCTTTTAACACTTTTAAGCTTTCATTCACCATTCCGATGCATGTTTTTTATGCTTTTCTTTTTCTCTAGGTTCTTTGATCACTTAATATCCCAAAACTTCATCATTTAAAGCATAATTAGTCAATTAATTCCAAGAAATGGGACATAAAGCTCTATCAAAATACTGAAAAAATTAGCTAAAATGATAACTTATCAAATACCCTTTAATTTTATAAGATTATATGCTTGTTTTGAACGTGGAGCAAGGTAAAGCAAAGCTACCATAGCAATTTTCTGTCCTTGTTGCTCTCAATAAAATTAGCGGCATAAAGTCGAATTTAAGTTCTAATCTATATCTAAATCACGGGTACTTTCTCTCATAGCAGTCCAGAACACTGGCTGACTTCTTCACCTAGTAGCTCACTAATCGGATCTTTCTGTTAACAAAATATTAGGCTACCGAAGTAACCTTCAGTTAATCAGAATATCAGACATATGACTATGTTCTCTTTTTAAATTTTGATTAATCAAGCACCATGCAGAAGAAAATATTAACTAATTACATATGAATCTGTGGAATAAATTTTTTTTCCATCTCCTTGCCCTACATAACATACAACTCAGGCTCCTGAAGAAAATATTAACTAATTACATATGTTCTAAACATTTCTTTCCTCTTGTATTCGTCCACGTTCATTTACTTAATTATGACAAAGTCACTGTAGCACAATATTGTCATGCTACTGAGTAAAGATGAGATCACTCTATTCATGATCCAGAAAGATAACAAATAGAGCAATGTTAAACTAGGCCAATGTTGTGAACAAGACGGCCACCTTCTATCACAAATGCTCAAATCCTCCCCCACCAAACCCTGTCATCATAAGACATAACTTTATCTACTTTAGCTAAGTAGTCGAATGCACCCACACACACAAAAGAAGAAATAAAAAGGAAGAGACTTGTGTACCTGATCATTTTGTTTATGTTTTTGTTTATAGCGTAGTATTTTTACAAGAAAGCTTTAAAGTTCACAACAAACATCTGATAGTTTAAACTTATATTGGGAAGAATTAATTCAAATTGATAAGATGTTAGCCATGTGTTTGTAATACTCGGATCTTGTTGTAAAAAATACTATTTACTTGTAAAGATTTGAGTAATTTAATTCAAAGCTCTAAAATATTTTTATTCTAAAATAAGTAGACAGGCTTTCTATCTTTTTCAGTAAAGATTTTGTACTTTTTTTTCCTTATGAATTGCAATATTGTCTAAGCCAAACTATTGCTATTAATAATCATTTTTATTCGACTCAAATATTATTTATTAAAGTATTCTTTCAAATTTTCATGTTCATGTTACAGACGGGCAATAGTGGGTTCAACAATTTTTCCTTTTATCGAAATTTTATATAAGGGAAATCAACGGAAAAAAACTTTCATAAATGAATGGTAGGGCTTTTCAAGTTATAATTTTCTCAACAATTGCTTTATTCTCCCTTATTATATTCTCTTTAGGGGACAATTTAAGACAAGGTAGGCCTAAATCCTAATCCTTTCAATCATTTCACATCAATCCATTCCATGTAATGGGCCAGAATGATTGGCATGCGAGCATATCTATTTCAAGATTAAACTAGAGATCTTTATACAAATAGTTATTTGTATTTATTGTTTATTTTTTTTAGTCAATATATATAGATTATATGTTAATTATATACGGTAATACATACATTATTTTTACATCAACCGGATGAACGAATATTTAAGTTTCTTCATTAGAGTACTTAATTAACTAGTCATCATTAGTCTTCCTAGACTCATATTTCTTAATTTTCTTTTAATTTGAAATCATAATCTTATCTAATCAAAGTAGAAAGAAAAAATAAAAAGAAAGAAAAGGAATACCATAGGTGTATTGGGGAAAAATTGATATTACACTTGGAATTAATTATGTGTCTAACGTGTCAAGACATGTGGATTATTATAACGTTTTATTAATTTCACTAAATTCTCATAATGGCTCTATTATGAGAGAGAAGAAACGTTGTACTTGGAAATAGCTATAAAAGGGAGAGAAATAACATTTGTATGGACACACTGATTATTATTGGAATATACTTATTTACATTGCTTACTCGGCTACTTCTCAGTCCAATTTCCCTTTCTTGTTAGACAATTATCTCTTTATTTGATTATCAGTAACCCGAGTTCTTCTAAAATTACGCTTTGACCGAAATTCCTATTTTTTGATTAAACAAATTGGTTCTGTTACCAAGAATCTGATAATCTTTTACTTTCTAAATCAATTCTTTTATCAAAACAATCATGTTGAACGTCAACGACAACAACCAACAAAATTTACAGCACCAAGAAAATCAGCAACATCAGGTGAATCAACAAGGTGATGGAACTCCAGCCCCCTTACAACAAAACTCTCCTCGACAATACTTTCGAAGGATCTGAATCAAATATGAATCAGCAACATGAGAAAGATCAAGCTATTGATGAAGCATTAAAACAATTAATTGCTCAACAGGTTAGCAATGCTCTTCAGGCTTGTGTTAGCAGGTTGCCGAATGTACCACCAACACCAACTCCAAACAACAACGCGACCGTAGAAATTCCTCGCTCGGGACTCGTTAACTCAGGCAGTGGGGGAACTCCCAGCGAATCTCGTGATGGAGGGTCAGGTAACCCAGTTAATTCTGATTTACAAAGTTTACTACTAACTTTGCATAAACAGCTCAAGGAGCAAAGCGATCACATAGAGCAAATACCTGGAGTACCGCACATAACCAAGGGGATAACTATGGAAAAATATTCTCAACAACCTTGGAAGCCAAGGGCCGCTCCTTTACCGATTCCAAAGAAATTCAAGATGCTTGATATTCCGAAGTACGATGGAACAACTGATCCACGGGATCACGTAACTGCATTTACAACTGGTGTAAAGGGCAACAATTTGACAAAGCAAGAAATTGAGTCAGTGTTGGTCAAAAAATTTGGAGAAAAACTCATGAAGGGAGCGTTGACATGATATTCTCTTTTACTTGAAAATTCTATTGATTCTTTTGCTAAGCTTGTAGATTCATTTATCAAAGCACACTCGGGAGCCCAAAAAGTTAAAAAAAGACTGGAGGACATTTTCACAATAAAACAAGGAGATACAGAGCTGCTTAGGGAATTCGTAGACAGATTCCAGCGTGAAAGGATGATGTTGCCACGTGTACCTGATAACTGGGTGGCTATGGCCTTTTGCCAGTAATCTGAATGAAAAAAGCTCAGAAGCCACGAGGAGACTCAAAGAAAGCTTACAGGAATTCCCTGCAACAACTTGGAACGATGTTTATAATAGATACAGCACAAAGCTGCGGATAGAAGAAGATACCATCACTCAGTCACGGAAAGATGAAAGAGTAAGTTCAAGGCGGGCAGAAAATGAAAAAGGGTCCGGTAAAAATAGGTATGAACCTTATATGGGACTAGCAGGAAGGGATTAGCGTTCAAAATAGGAAAACCCAAAGTATGATCCTAGATCAAGGGATAGAGAATCAGGTTCGTCGTCAAGGTTCGGAAAAGAGCGAAACATGAGAGACATGCGAGACGATGACAAAGGTTCAAAAGCAAAAATTGGTGGTTACAGTTTTAACGTAAGCACATCTGGGTTGGTGTCCATTCTAAGAAGCATGGGAGATAAGGTACGGTGGCCAAAAGAAATGAGATCAAACCCAAATAGGAGGAATCCCGAATTTTGGTGTGAGTTTCACAACGATCACGGTCACAAAATGGCAGATTGCAGATTATTACAAGGTGAAGTTGAACATCTATTAAAGCACGGGTACTTAACAGAATTTTTTAGTAAAAAGGGAAAGCAGGCATATATGAAGAATAGGCAAGAACCGCTGAAACCTCCATCACCAAAAAAAATGGTTAACGTCATAGGTGAAGGAGAGGAGATCAATGGCGTAACATACACGACAACAAAGAAGGTGTCAAAAATCACAGTCACCCATGGGAAGCGAGTTCGTCAAGTATTGGAAGAAGACAGTATAACATTTGATGGTGCAGATGCAGATGGTGTACTGACCCCACACAATGATGCATTGGTAATATCTTTACTTGTACATGACATTAATGTAAAACGAGTTTTGATTGATCTAGGTAGTTCTGTGAATATCATTCTGATAAGAGTGGTGAACGAGATGCCAGCCAATGATAAGTTGATACCCAAGGCACGAACCTTGTCTGGTTTTGACAACTCGAGCGTTGTAACAAAAGGGGAAATAATACTCACCACTTTCGCAGAAGGAGCAGTCAACTTCTCGGTAGTCCACGAATTCACGAAATGGATGTTGTTCCATCTACCCTACATCAAGTTATCAAGTTTCCTTTACAATGGGGAATACAACAAATCCATGGTGACCAACAGGCTTCTCGAAGCATTAACTCCGTGGCAGACTCAAGCGCAAAAAGCAACAGAAAATAGCAATTACAGAATTCAGTTGAGGATGCAGCAACACAAGCCTCAACTGTAGACGGGCAAACAGATGTAGACTCGAGGCCTGATACTATTCAAGAACCAGAAGAAAATGAAAACATCAAAACAACAATCGAGGAATTAGAAGCTGTGGTAGTATTTGTACATTGGCCGGACAGAAAAGTCTACATTGGAACCAACCTTAGCCCGAAGATGAAATGTAAGTTAATTGAATTTTTAAAAGCTAACACAGATTGTTTTGCTTGGTCGCACTCAGATATGATAGGTATACCACCAAAGGTAATGACCCACAAACTGAATGAAGATACAACATACCCACCTGTCAAACAAAAGAAAAGGAAGCAAGGTTCCTTTAAAAATCAGGTGATTCAAGATGAGGTACAAAAGCTTTTAAAAATCGGGTCTATCCGCGAGGTAAAGTATCCAGATTGGTTGGATAATACTGTAGTAGTGCCCAAAAATAATGGTAAGTGACGAGTTTGTGTAGACTATACTAACTAAATAAAGCTTGCCCTAAAGATTTTTTTCCATTACCGCACATAGATCAACTAATTGATGCTACTGTAGGACATAAATTATTACGTTTTTTAGATGCCTATTTAGGATATAATTAGATCAAAATGAATCCTGTAGATAAGGAAAAAACTTCCTTTATTACAGACAGGTTGACTTATTGCTATAAGGTTATGCCATTCGGCCTAAAGAATGTTGGGGTTACGTACTAGAGGCTAGTGACCAAAATGTTTCAAGAACATCTAGGAAAAACCATGGAGGTGTATATAGATGATATGTTGGTCCAATCACAACAAAAAGGGGATTATATTCAACATTTGTCAGATATATTTCAGATTCTTCGCAAATTTAACATGAAGCTAAATCCTGAGAAATGTGCATTTGGCATGTCATCAGGTAAGTTCTTAGGATTCCTTGTTTCTAACCGTAGCATTGAATTAAATCCCGCACATATTAAGGCTATTGAAGAAATTCCGGATATACTTACGAGCAAAGAAGAAGTACAGAGGTTGACATAAAGAATAGCAGCTTTGGTGAGGTTTATTTTCAAGTCGTTAGAAAAGTGCTTTAAGTTCTTTTTATCCCTAAAAAAGCAAAATCAATTTGAATGGTCTGAAGAATGTCAACAAGTGCTCAAAAATTTAAAAGCATACTTGTCAAATCCACTATTGCTAGCCAAACCAAAAGATGGCGAAAAACTACTCATCTACCTTGTTGTTTCGGAAGTAGCGGTAAGTGTCGTATTAGTTCGAGATGACCAAGACAAACAATCTCCAATTTATTATGTTAGCAAGTCTTTATTGAATTTTGAAACTTGGTATCCTCATTTAGAAAAACTTGCACTAGCATTAATTATGGTATCTAGGAAATTAAGACCTTATTTTCAATATCATCATATCTCTGTAATGACTGCCTACTCCTTGCATAATATATTGCATAAACAAGAGTTATGAGGTAGATTAGCCAAATGGGATATAGATCTAAGCGAATATGACATTATATATCAACCTAGAACTGCAATAAAGTCATAGGTTTTAGCAGATTTTATGGTAGATTTTAGCCCAGGGATACAAGCAGAGGCAGAAAAAGAACTGCAGGTATTTAACAGGTCTAATCTAGGTACTTGGACCTTATTTACCAATGGCTCATCAAATGTTAAAGGAGTAGGTCTAGGCATTGTCTTGATACCACCTGCGGGAGAAACTATACGACAAGCCATAAAATGTCATCCTATTACTAATAATGGAGCAGAATATGAAGCTGTGATTGTAGGTTTAGAGTTGGCACGAGATCTTGGAATAGAGCAGGTCATAATCAAAAGTGATTCGCAGCTCGTAGTTAACCAAATGTAGGGGACTTATATAGCTATAGAGGCAAGGATGCAACAATACCTGGAAAAGGCACGAGACTTAGTTAGACAATTCCAAACTTGGAAAGTTATGTAGATACCAAGAGAAGAGAATGCCGAGGTAGACGCTTTGGCTAATCTTGCATCCGCTGCAGAAGTAACAAATGAAGTAAACGCTTCCGTAATACATTTATTTCATTCAGTGCTTGATCAAGATAAAAACGAGGTAAATTACAATAATCTAACTTGGGATTGGAGAAACGAGATTGTCAATTTTTTGCAGTATGGAATACTACCTGAAGATAAGAAAAAGGCTCAGGCACTTCGCCAAAAGGCTGCTCGTTACTATTTAAATCGGGGCAATTTATACCAAAAAATGTTCGGTGGCCCTCTAGCAAGATGTCTCGGGCCTTCTCAAATGGAATACATGATGAAAGAAATACACGAGGAACATTGAGGAAATCACGCTGGAGGAAGATCTTTGGTAAAAATATAATTAGAGCAAGCTATTACTGGCCAAAAATGGAAGAAGAGGCAGAAACTTTTGTAACTAAATGTGACAAGTGCCAAAGATATGGTAACAATATGCATCGACCAACTGAATTATTACATCTGGTTGTTGTACCATGGCCTTTTATGAAGTGGGGAATAGATAACGTAGGTCCACTACTACAAGCCAAAGGCAAGGTAAGATTTCTATTAGTACTCACTAACTATTTTACTAAGTGGGTAGAAGCAGGGGCCTTCAAACAAGTACAAGAAAAAGAGGTCAGAGACTTAGTTTGGCGAAACATCATATGCCGGTTTGGGGTTCCAAAAGAGATCGTGTGTGATAATGGCCCGCAATTCATAGGTGCACAAATCACAGAATTTTTCCAAAGTTGACAAATTAAAAAGATTACCTCGACACCTTATCATCCAGTGGCCAATGGACAAGCTGAATCAACAAATAAAGTTTTTATCAACAACTTGAAGAAAAGATTAGAAGAATCAAAAGGCAAGTGGCCATAGGTGCTACCTGGAGTCTTGTAGGCTTACCAAACAACAACAAAAACAAGTACGGGAGAGAAACCATTCTCACTTGTGTACGGTCCTGAAGCTTTAATTCCAGTTGAAATAGGGGAGCCAAGTACGAGATATACTCAAGCTACTAAAGAGTCAAATGAAGAAGAGATGCGGGTAAATCTGGATTTGCTTGAAGAAAGGAGAGAAACTGCCTTAATAAGAATGGCGGCGCAAAAACAAGTTATTGAGCGATATTACAATCGGAAAGCTCGTCTCAGATACTTCAAGATTGGGGACTAAGTACTCAAGAAAGTTTTCCAATCCACAAGAACAGCCAATGCAGGAAAGTTAAGTCCAAATTAGGAAGGGCCTTACAAGATTCGTGGTATCGCAGGAAAAGGTGCATATGAGCTTGAAACCATGGATGGCAAAATTCTACCCTCAAGTTGGAATGCTATTCATCTGAAGAAGTACTATTTCTAAGGGAAGGAAATACCAATGGTCAGGTATCCCCACTTACGATTTTTATTTTTGAATTGTTAAAGTTATACTAACAATTTTAGATGATAGGCAAAAAGCTAGCTCACACCAAATGATGAAATTAGACCTGAAAGACACGCGGAAGAAACATAATTCCCGGTCTAGGGTTACAACTATTCTGATGGAAATGTAATGGGTTAAGCAGTCTTTATCTAAATTATACCTCCGAGTCCCGTATGTTTTTCCTTTTCAGGAAAAGGACTGCATGGAGGGAATAATCAAGTGCTCGAGATTTCATACTTCAAAGCTCAAACACTTGGGGGACTATATAATATACATATAATATATGTATAAGGAAGGTAAAGAAGACTAGAACAATTAAATTTCAAGTCAAGCCTAAAGTCTACTCAACAAATATCAAGTTCAGAGCAAAGTCACGAGCCAAAAACGTAAGCCTGATTCAAAAAACCTATAACGAATACACTCGTGGTGTAAATCTTAAAGTCTTACGAATGTTTAGGTTAAAGGCAATATTTAGTCATGGGTCATAAAGAAACTCTTGGATTTTCTTTTTTACAAATCTGTTGTAAAGAAAACAGTTATGGAAGAGTTATAGATGATACTCAAATACATGTAAGGTATTATTTAGTTTGACAAGTTCGAGTGAAATAAAACTTTTCTCAAAGTTATTCCAAGAAGAATGTGTGTTTCTATTTCTTCTTTCGTATGTTTATACCATTATGAAATTGAGACGTCTTCTTCATTAAGTGTCGCATATAAAACGGCCCTCTTTTATAATTCGTTCTTGATTAAAAAAGCCACGAAATTAATAAAGCATTTTTAAATGCAAAAGTTAAAAAGGGTAAAACAAAAACTCACATTTTAAAATTGAAGTGGAAAACAAAGCCCTCAACTTAAAAGAAAAGGCAAGAGCAAGCCAGAAAAAGAGCAGAACAGAAACTCAAGTCAAAGGCATCATAAAAGTTGAGCACAAACTTTTTGATATCTTAAATAACTTAGTAAAAACTAAGTATGAACTTAGTCTTAACTTAATTGTCATTATAAAAATTCCCGAAAAAGACTGGAGGTATGATGTTACCAAAAAATATTACCCCTAAATGGGACAAGGGGTAAGACCACCTAATGTTCACCAACAAAATAAAAAAACACTAGTTAACTTCACAATTAAACTTTCACTATGGAGCAGGATCTGAACCAGTATTTAAGGTGGCATCATCAGCAGCTGAAGGTTCAACTTGATCAAAAGAGGCTTGAACAACTACCACATCAGGATTAGCTTCAACACCTTCGGGGGTATCAGCCATGGGCGAAGAAAAACTTTGGCTTTGTTGAGTCTTCTCGATAGTTTCTATAATCTTTGCTATCTCAACATCCAAGTTAAAACCTTCTTGGCCTACTTCCATAAGAGTGTCATGGCGCGTGTTCAAAATGACCTAACTTACTTCAACAGCAGCTTTGTCTTCAAGAGCTTCATAATCTCTCTCCCAATGATCGATTTCATTCTTAAACTCTTCCTTTTTGGCTAAAGCAGCATCATAAGAAGCCTGTAAAGGGGCAAGCGAACTCTCCAAAAACTTAACTTTATCGATAGACACTCAGAGATGTTCTTGGTCTTGGGTGAGCGTTTGAACAAGCTCACCTGCATAAACTTCTTTCTCATCCAACAAGGCTTTTAGACCTCTGATCTTTGCAGTAGCCTTAGAGAGTTGTTCAGCAAAAGATGACTCAAGAAGGTGCTTGTCCTTGCCCGCCTGGTTGGAAGAGGCTTTCTCAACTGCTAGCTCCGTTGCCATGACTTTTATCTGCTGCTCCAAGGTGCACTTGTTCTCCTCTAAAACTTCCATCTCAAGCTGGAGACTTTCATATTACTCTTTTCAATTATCAGCCTCAATCTGATAGTCATGCATCAACTGCTCCGTATGGGAAACCCTTTTTATTATCTCCGTACCGATGAGATTGATCTACGTAAAGAGAAAAGGGTGAAAATACTAGTAAAAGGAAAATTACATAAGGTAAAAAGAGAAGTCTATACCTTCAATGATGATTGTACAATGTTGTTCATCCAAGTCAAAGAACTATGACTTTCCAGTTTTGACTTTTCCATCAGACCTATTAAGGGTTTTAGCCATACATCAGCTTGCCCTGACTTCTTCAGAAGATTACCATCATCAGGAACCTCAATGATAATTTGCTTTATTGCCATGCTACCACATGAAGAACCAATTTCATTACGAGAAGTATTGGCAGTAGGAATGGTCGAAGAGGCTATAATAGCTTCGAGCGGAGCGTAAATAGCAACGGTAGGAACGGCCACATGGGATTCCATTGGAACTGACACAAGAAAAGAGGGAAAAGGCATTTTCTCAGAAACCAAGTCAAAACTTTCATTGTCAAAACCACGTGAAAAGAGGTGTTCATCAGAGTCTTGAGGTGCCACATGTGTCTCTTCATCAGAACTCAATAAAGTGGCTTCAGCAGGCTCGGTCACAGAAACAGAATGAGGAGGGGGAGTAGCTTCATCATCCGAAACGACACGTCTTCTAGCCCGCGGCTTACGCACTAAAGAGCTTCCATCCCGCTCCTCTTCATCTTCAAAATCTTGTGGTCTATCAGCTTTTCTTTTCGATGAAGAACTCAAAATTATCTCTTGAGCTCTTGCCAAAGAAAGTCTAGAAGTTGCGATTGACTCAGCACTCACACCTCGAATAGGAATCCCTGTTAAAAAAAAGGTTAATAAATTTAAAGAGAGAATCACTGAAGGAAAAAGGAGGAAATAAATTTTTTTACCGTGAGTCTTAACTTTCCAACCAAACCTATTCGAAAGGTACTTCCAAGATCTTACTTCCATTGGAGCAATTGTCAATAATTGTTCTACCCAACCACGAAAATTGGGAATTTCTTCAACAGTTCCCATGCTTGCTGAAAAAGAAAAGTAAAACAACCACGGGAAGTACAAACTCTTTAAAAAAAGTTGTAAAGAAAACTTACGTGCAAAATTTTACTTCTTAGGGAAGGGCATATTTTCTTCACCAACTAACCCTTTCGTAGGAGCAGCAACAAATCGGGCATACCGGCCACGATCTTTATCGTCCTCAAGGCTGGCTAAAGTTCTCTTACTCCTCGCTACCAGAGTCAAAATTCCATGACGGAATAATTTAGGGGAGTAGAGATGGATTAGATAAAAAAAGGTGAAAGATAATTAAGCCAAATTAGCCAAATACCTTAAACATGCAACAACCCTCCATACAATAGGGCCAATTTGTCCTAAACACACATTGAAGAAGCGGCAGAATACATTAATGGTTGGATCAATAGGGGGTCTAAAGTCTAATGTAAAGGGGTACATATACACAAAAGAAAAATCAGCTTTGAAAGAAGTGATCCTTTGATTTGCATTAGGGATCAGAATTGGGAAATCAAACTTCCAATGACAATCTCTACGAACAACAGAGATCAAACCTTCAGTAATCTGTGAAGGGTAAACATCGGCATGATCATGAGAGGACATAGAGGAGACCTGGTTTCTAATCGACTCTCTGTTTGTATAAAAAGAAAGCTCAGCAGGAATAATCTCGTCTACAGTAGGCTCACGAATTGGCTTAATGGAATCCCTACCTCTAGCAGAAAACCTATGAGAAAGAGAATGCCTAGTTCTAGAAGGTGATGGAGGAGTAGGATTAGGTTGAGAAGGAGAACCTCGAACAGAAACTGCTCCTAAACTACGCAGCCTACCACCTCTCATGCTTCTAGTAGGAGCGAGGGGAAGTTCATCAACAATAAGAACCTTTTTAAGATCAGGGTTTGAAGAAGACATAGCTATGCGAAGATGAAGAAAAGATTGAATAGCAAAGTATGGGAAACGTTTTCGTGAAAGAAAAGATAAAGAATATATTTATACTTGGAAGCAACCGTCAAACAAAAAGGTAATGATGGAAATGTCATTATGAAAACTGCCACTCTGTGATTGATGCAGTCGTAAAAATGCCCTAAAAGGCGCTGAGGAGCTACAGAATCAATCATAGGGCACCACGTGTCACACGCATTAAATGGAACTGACATACAAAGCATCAGTTCAAAAAAAGGTATAATGGTATGGGGGAAACTGCGGCAAAAATTTCCGCTTTAATAAGATCCACTTCCCAAATATTCAGTTGCTAAATAAATGGCAAGTGGAGGGACTATCTGTGTTGGAGGAAAATCGATATTACACTTGGAATTAATTATGTGGCTGACGTGTCAAGACACGAGGATTATTAGAAGAGTGACAACTGGCAAAGTGTACTTAAAGAGATGCGAGTTTTAACAGGTACGAGCGAAGTGTCATAAAAACAAGAAGGAACGGTCACTCTGGCCTCTTGATAATTTGAAGAGACACCGGTGAAATGAACCAATACAATAAAAAGTACAAATTCGTAATATCTTCAATTAATGAGTGTAAATGATATGAAACGTTATAGAATCTTTACGAAACAGTTACGATTGCTAATTATAACGTTTTATTAATGTCACTAAATGCTCATAATGGCTCTACTATGATAGAAAAGAAACATTGTACTTGGATATAGCTATAAAAGGAAGAGAAGTAACATTTGTATGAACACACTGATTATTATTGGAATATATTTATTTGCATTGCCTTACATTGCTTACTCGGCTACTTCTCAGTCCAATTTTCCTTTTTTGTTATACAATTATCTCTTCATTTGATTATCAGTAATCCGAATTTCTCTAAAATTACGCTTTGACCGAAATACCTATTTTTTGGTTAAACAATATGTAGCTTCTATTAAGTTTGGTAGCCATGTACGAGAGTCACCCGGATCCGATTTGTTAACTCCGTGATTATCAATCAACTATTAAAGGGGGGAAAAAACAATGGATAAGACTAGAAATTAGGTAAAGTTGATTGCCATTTAAATTCTTCTATCCAATGTACTCTCTCTATTACATTTTATTTACATTGCGGTATTTAATTAAACATAAACTTTAAGAAGAAAAATAAAACTTTTGACATATATCAAAAGTATTATTAGGATTTATGATTTCGAACATTTCAAGATATTTTTATTGCTATTAGACCATATCGTTAAGGATAAAGTACTTTTTTATTTATTTATGACTTACTGAGATAGCCACCAAAAGTGGATCCAGAATTTATATTTAATGAATTTAATTTTTAAGATTTTCACCATTAATTTGTATTGGTAAATGATGGGTTCATATATATAGACACACATGCTTCGTGTCGAAAGTTATGGGTGATCTGAACTCATAGTTGATAGGCTACATTCGCCCCTGACAGCCACCGCCTACTCATCTAAAATGAAATGACATATGAAATTATCCCAACGTAATACTTATTCAAAAGGATACTTTTAGTACTTTGCATATGATACATATCACAATTCTTCTTTAATTTTTAAATTTCGTATTTAATCAAACACTATATAAATAAAGAAAGAGAGTTGCATTTAAACTTTTTTAATCAAAGCAAAGTTCGAAACCATCACTATATAAAGAACTTAAAAGTCTTATATCAAGTCCTTGTTTGATCAAACAAACAGATAAACCATACAGACCTAAAATATAATAACAATATATACCATATATCTTCTTATCTTTCTCAATCATTATCCTATTTAGTGATTAATCATTTCCAATTAATGGCAATGAGAAAGAGCTACCTCTTTCTAGGAGGAAAAGAAAGGGTTAGTCCTATGCCTTCTAGTGCTAGTTCTCTACAATTCGAGTTTGATGAATCTGATATATGGAATAATACTAATAGTTCAGACGAAGTTCTTCCTCAAAAATCAATACCTAATTCACGTTTCTTGAAAAAATCAGCAAAGAAATCTGGAGGGAGGGCAATATCTGCAGCAGCAACATCACTGCCCGTGAACATACCGGATTGGTCGAAAATCCTAGGTAATGATTACAAGAATAATTGTCTAAGAGAGAGAAACGATAACGAAGACGACGATGATGACGACGTGGACAGTAGAATTCCACCTCATGAATTATTGGCAAGGACAAGAGTGGCTTCATTTTCAATGCAAGAAGGTATGGGAAGGACTCTTAAAGGAAGAGACTTGAGTAGGGTGAGGAATGCTATTTGGAAGCAAACTGGATTTGAAGATTAATTAACTAGTTAGGTTTTTTTTTTGGTTTTTTGATGGGCTAATGTGTTATGTTTTATAAGTTTTTTTGGGTAGATTAATCCTCTGGTTTTTGTGGTTTCATCACCCCCTAGGTATTTCTTTAACTACCCATCTGTATCGGTTTTGGATACAAGTACACTATTGCGCGATGCTGTCGTTCGAGCTTTTCGTAGGGCGCAGTGGGTTTAGGATGTCAGCCCAAAACAAACGGCTCTGAAACAAATAAACAGGCGTGTGATCGGACCAGATAGGCTCAGCTAGCTTGACCTTTTTAGCTATGACTTATAATAAGTTCGTGTTACTCTCAAATCTCCATTTTGTTGATATCCTCTCTTTCCTTAAATTATGTAGAGTCATTGGATTTTTGTAATCGAGAGGATCAGTTTGTAGTTTCTAACTTTTTAATTCAGTTTCGGAATATAAAATTGTCACCAAATGATTTTGCGTTTTCTTGATAAGGTACTCCTTGTGTTTCTCTTTTATGTACTTTGTAAATATGTAAATTTTATATTAACATCTTTAATTGAATTACGTCTAAAATTGAGTAATTTGACCTTACTCTAAACCCGACCTTCACATAAAATGGAACGAAGGGTGTAAATATTATTGTTCCGATCTCTCATTCTTTTGTTTATTTTAATTTGCTTATGGTCATGATCTGTTCATTGAAGAATGCATGCAGCAACATTTTTTAGTTATTACTCCTATGTATGCCAATTTCTCTTATTTAGAATATAAAATATATACTTCCTTTTAGTAAGTAATTGAGAAAACGAAATGGAAAATTTCAAAAAAGTTGTGAGAAATAAGAAAAAAGAGGTTAACATGTGGATTATTGTTTCTTGTATTTGCCGTTATGCTCAGAAAGAACAAAGAAGTCAAGAGGAGAGAGGAAATGGACAAAATATGTTTAATTAAGTACAAAAGAAGAGAGATGAGGACGTGTAGACTTTTGTGTAATATCTAATGGTAGGTAAGAAAGCAATAGATTAGTTTAGACAATCCTTCGAAGCTAAAATCACACGCTAACTAACAAATCTGTCCCTCTTTCACTCCTTGAACTAACTTATCCTCTAGTAAAAGAAGAAAAAACTGATCTTCTTGTTTATTGCGCTATATAATATTTTCTTCGCTAGGATTTTGTATTTGCATAGCAAATAAAATAATGTATAACCTAAAAATTGATCTTTTTTGTGTTGTACGTCTGATTTCCACAGGACGAAGTCATACTCGAAACATAAGATTATGAGGAACATCGATCTGTACTTTTCATATCCCTCATCTTGTTTTTGAGCCATATATAATGTTCTTTATCTGAAGGAAGCTTTGGAGCAACGGTAAAGTTACATCCGTGTGACCTGTAAGTCACGGGTTCGAAATGTGTGAGTGCAGCCTTTCCCCGAATCCTGCATGAACGTAAAATGCTTTGTGCAGCACGCTGCCTGTTTTTATAATGTTCTCTCTCTAGCTCCAGTAAAACAACAGAACCCTACTCTCCAGTATCGAGAATTGTCTCCAATTTTTTCATGAGCAGTTATGGCTACATATAAAACACTGAATTTGTTAAAAATCTGATGCTAAGATGATCGACTAATCAGTTAGAGGCTTTACCAGCAGTCTTTGGCACATAACTCAACACAACTTCTAGATATAGTCACCCAAGCTTGAAGATCTATTTAACTCTTGAAAATCGATGTAGGGCCTAAATTTTGACATTGTTCTTCTACATTAACATTGTCAACAAAGAGGTTATTCCTCACGAAAATGTGAACAAACTGAAATGCACTGATTTACATATAAGAGAAGTTAAGGTGGCCTGACTGCAAAAGGGGAGCACTGGAGCCAGCTATCGAGAAGCCAGAGACCAAAAGTTCATGAAAAAGGATGGTGATGCAGCAAACCAGCTTAAAAATGCCATTGCTGTAGCTGACATAAATCTCGTGCAGTGGTTCACTTTGCATTTGTCAAGATCATTGCTAATAAGGACTGTAATTCCAGCTGAAGCACAGGCAGCAGCAAATGTAAGAGTTGACGTGATCTGCACGACAGTGAAATCATGAACCTTAGTGATGATTAGGGGTGACAAAATGGTTAAAAGAAAACAATTAACCACCCATATTATCCACTAAAAAATGGGTTGGATAATGAACTTTTTAAAAACGAGTCAAATATGGATAAGAACCATATTATCCATTTAGAAAATGGATAACAAATGGGTCTAACTTTTACATTTGTAAAGCCTCAAATTGGGGGTTCCTCAAGTTAGGGAGACTAAGAATTCTCCCAAAAATGATCATATACAAGAAGTCATGAATAATATGGTTACCCATATTATCCGCCGGTTAACCCGAACCATATTCGAACTGACCCGCCCGTTTGCCACTCCTAGTGATGATGATCACATATTACAAAAATATTTCTACAAGTGGCCCATTAAAATCAGTAGATTGCGAATGATGTGACCAACATTCCTTCTAATAAATGTATACAAACATTATGCTTACAGTTGGATGAAGAGTAGAAGTGATGATCACATAAGATCAATCCACATGTGCCCCATTAAAACTCAATAGAATGCAAATAATTTGATTAAACAATCCTTATTTTAAAGAAAAACATATTGGCTTATATACCCAACATAAAAATCTCGGAAAACAACATAATCAAGGGTTAGGAGGAGAACTGGCCATTCAATTTCAATCTTGTGAACTATACAATATGTTAGCAGTTATGATGTATCCAAGAACAGACCATGCAAAAGACGATTTAGGTACTTCTCCCAACCAAATAACTACTACACCTCAAGCCCAAAGTAGTTGTAATAATTACAATCCATAAATTTCACTCTATATTCGGATCCATTTATTCAAATGCTGGTAAGTACTTCATCTTTTAAAGCACATTAGGGTTTCTCCAAAGATAAATTTTCTCTAAATCTCACACTTATCCCTACTGAAACCTAATATAAGTGTAATAACTAAACCTAAGTGCCAACTAGTTGGATTAACTATATGAATTTTTGCTTTCAATTCCACAATGGACTCCTAAAGATAGAAAGTCTTTTGAGATATTTTCCATGTATGAGATTCAGGTCTACCTCATTAGTTGTTCCTTTTTACCATCTTTAATCACCACGCTTAAAGACCGAATTTGGTGGTCTATTAGAAAATGATTAAAAACCCTCAATTTTTATCCTATGTATGCTACTTCAATCCTCAGATACGATCATTTCTAATCCTGTTGGCACATGCTAAGGAACCGGTAGAAGTTAAATGCTTATCAAAAAAAAAAAAAGATTACCATTCTCAGGATTGGTTTCTCCAATAAACAAATTAATTTTGCCTGATTGTTATTTGAAATTTTTTACTAGGTCGTCCTTAGGGATTGGTTTCTCCAATGAACAAATTAATTTTGCTTGATTACTATTTGAGAATTTGTAATAGGTGCGAGAATTGGTTTAATTAAACTTAATAAAAGTCAAAAAAAGGAAGGTATGCTAGAGGTTAGGATTGGTTCAATTATATAAAGGTAGGAAATCTTAACTTCACTTAATGATTAACTTGAGATAATCAATTAATTCCACCTCTATTCAACTCTATTTACAAATTAGCATGTTTCTCGCGAATACACTCTTCTAACGTAGACGTCTAATTAGAATCACCAACACATAACTGCAACCTCTCTTGATTATCTTAACCAACACATACAGTACCAAAACGTCCTCTCTCAGTTAAGATTAAGGCTTGTATTAAATCAACTATAAAGAGCTAAGTAAAGGTTAGAAACTAAATCTCCTTTTTCAATTAAGATTTAGTGTAAACCAATCAACAGGAACCTATTAATGCAACACCAAAAGAACGCTACAGGGCCCTTCACCGACTTCAATAAATGCTTTGAACGGTAAACATGGCATTAATGAGGGAATTACACATAGGTTAGAACAAAGTAGTCAAAAGGTCAAAAAGCGGCGCAATTAAAGTGTGAGCTTAGCAAAGAAAAGCGCCGATGAATAAAAAGCAAAAAATAGAAATGTAATCCAAGAAAATGCAACTATATACACAAACAATCAAAAGAAGGGAAGAATTATAATTAAGCTACAGATGCAATTAAAATCATGTCAATCAAGTTCAAAGACCATCTTAAAGTTCTAATTTAGATTAATAAATATAGTTTTGGGCTTTCAATGGCTAGCTGTCTTATACTAAAGTTTCAAAATTTTCAGTCATGACATTTTCTTAACAAAATGTATCACTTTTGTGTACTATATATGATGTCTAATGTTTGTGCTCTTAAAGATTGAGCCCATCGGTAAACTGTGCACAACTTAGCACATTGATGGCTACACTAAAGCACTAACTAAGTGAGGCGAAGCGTCAAATTTGGGCTTCAAGGCTTAAGTGTGCTTTAAGCAAGCTTCGAGGTTAGAATAGGATAGATTACACTTTAAATTAATACATCAGGATCCATCGATAAAGTCTACTCCATCATGGAGTTCAAATTCCCAAAGATATAAACAAGCTTAACACAAATTATAACTGAAACAAAAAGTGAAAGCTACAAGGGAAGTTTCACAATTTTTTTGACTCTACTTCTTAAAATAGCTTGAACTTGGGATAAAACATGGTGAAAGTCTCCTTAGCTTGAGCCTCCTTCTCTAGGACAAAACCCTTGCCAAAAAGTGAAACTTTCCAATTTTTACCCCTTGGAAATTGCAATAGAAATGACATGTACAGCTGAAAAATCTCCTTCACGAGGCGCTGCAGCTAACTTTAGTCTGAAAGCTTAAGAATTACGGCTCCTAGTTGCAGTGCATGATCCTACCAACTACTTAGCCTAGTGATGCCTTTGCATTCTGCCTAAAAGCTTCCATTTTTTCATAAAGTTCTCTAATTACAGCCGTGGAGAAGTGTTTGCAGAGCCTAAAATCTTCATTTTCTTACTTCCAAATTTTGTTTTTTGGCTCTCCAATGAACAAATTAATTTGTAATTTTTGCAGCAAGGAATTCTTGAAGCTGCGGAATGGTTATTGGAGAGCCTAAGAAAGATATTTTTACCATGTTCTATTCTATTTCAAGGAGTAGTGACCAAAATTTGTGAAACTTCCCCTTTACTTTTCTCTCATTGTTATGGTTACAATGTGTACTAAGATTGTTTGTATCTTTGAGGATTTGAACTCCTAGATAGAGTAGACATTTGTTGGGATATTGATGGATCTTAAAGTATTAATTTGCGTTTAACCTTCTGTATTGTACCCTATGTGTGATTTCCCTATTAATACCTTATTTATTGTTCAAAGCGTTTATGAGGTAAGTGAAGAGCCCTTTAGCCTTCTGTAATGAGTGTTGCATAAATGGATTACTCTTGATGCTTTTGTACTAAATCTTAATCGAAAGAGAAGATATAGTTTCTACAATCATGGCATTTTTAATACAGTTTGTTAATCTCTTGCTCAAAATACAAGTCTTAATCTGAATAGAGGGAGAAGTTTTGGTATTTTATTAATTGTGGTAATCAGGATAATCGAGAGGTCTTACACTTTTGTGGAACGAATCAAATATTTCAAGTCATACTTAATGCATCAAAAAGTTATAATTAGTCTCATAACCAAAAGAGGTTATTCTAATCAGACATTCTATAATATATTAGTGTATTCGTAAGAAGCATTCTAATTCGTAAGAAGAATAGAGTAGGGGAAGAATTAAATGATTATCTTAACTTAAACATCAAGTTAAGTCAAAATTCCCAACCCTGTTATCATTAAATCAATCCCAACTTCGCATACTTTTCTTTCTTTGGCTTTTTATTAAGTTTAGTTTAACTTAAGTGTTTTAGTTAAACCATTTCCCACACCTATTACAATTTTTCAAAGAGTAACCAAAGAATTAATTTGTATATTGGAGAAACTAATCCCTGAGGACGATAACTTTTTCAATGCTACAATTGACTTGCAAAAAGGATAAATATACACAGTTAGTTAGCACTTGTTACTTGTTCAACTTGTATGACTACATACACATACTAACATCCTCATTTTCGTGACATTCATCTTGTAGATATATCATTGGTGGTCAAACAATTATTCTACAGAATTTATCTCACTTATATTGGTATTATATTTATGTCACATAACACCACTCCATTTTAACCATCTTATTTTAATTTTATGTGTACATCTTCATCTACTATGCAATTTTCCTATAAGAACGAGCTTAGATATCTGAATTTTCGGCATATAGGCACCACAATCTCATTCAACCACTCTTTACCTTTGTTCTTTCTATGGGGACTAAACTTGTCATGCATATATTTTTGTCTTAATTCAACTGAACCTAAAATCGTTACTTTCCAAAGTTTTTTCCCAAAGTTCCAGCTTCCAGTTGACTCTTACCTAGTTTCATTAATTAACACAGAATGCATAGTCGAACCTTTAGGAGTTAAAGAGACTTAAAAGGAGTCATGAAAGGTAAAATGTATTTGAAGTTTCAAAAAAGGTCAACTATCAGCCAATAAACTAAAGGTTTCAGAGTGCAACATCAGTGGTTATATAAGAGAACTTTGTTTAGGGTCAATGTAACGCTCCAACCAAGTCCCACTAAGACGGCTGCACATTTGTGATAACATAAACTGCCTCTAGTTTGACGTCATCAAGCAATTTGAAAACCTAAAGTCACCTACTAAAAGACATTTTCATAGACAAGACAGGTTGATTACTGAGAGCATAGAAAGCAACCTCAAAGGATGGATTGTGGATATATTTGCAAAATGATGTTTCTTACCCCATCGCCAATGGCAAATAAACTGACAACTGCTGTATTTCTAAAACTTCTTTTCACCAAAATTGCATATACATCGGCAATAGCAAGAATGAAGCTCCATATGATCTGTAATCCAACAGCAGCTACAAGGTAGCTGAAACAAACAAGGGGCCAGAATACTGGTTAGAAAGCCGTCTCCTAAATACAGCTGGACGAACAAGAATGTAGTCCAAATTAGAATAACACTAACTACTCTCCGCATGAGAAATAGAAAACCAGGGAACAGCTTTCTTTGAGTTAATACATTTGCATGAAACTATTTAAAGAAAGGCAGTAAGCACCTACAACTCAAAAGAGATAAAAGTTGTCATAAAAAATTTTGTCGCCAATAAAATGATACATCGGCAAGCAACTATGTGTAGAAACCTGCACTATCTTTTAGTACCATCTGAGTATGAAAGATTACAAACCATGAAGGGAAACTATCAAACCCTCAAGCAAATCTAAATAGGGCTACTTGCTAAATATCTTTCAACAAGTACCGGGTGTGAGGCTAGCTTGATAAGGTTTCGTCTTGGATTGCTAGTGGTTAATATTGTGTTCACACTATTCTTCCGTTTTCCATAGCATAGGGCCTTATTTACTTGTTCTTGTTATTGCTTTTCATCTATTTTCTGGTTCTTATGTCGCTGTTATTATTTCTATGTTTTCTGTTGATGGTGCTAATGTATTTGTCTCTTTTCGTCTTCTTGAGCCGAGGGTCTTTCGGAAACAGCCACTCTACTCCCTCGGGGTAAGGATAAGGTCTGTGTACTCACTACCCTCTCAGACCCCACTTGTGGGATTTCACTGGGTGGTTGTTGTTGTTTCTGCTGAATATCTTTCAGCAACTATTGAGATTCCACCAGAAAAAGTAAATAAGCACACAAGTCACAGAGAGGCATGCACCCTATACAGTAGCATCTAAGGAGGTATTCCTTAAAATGAAAAAAGAATGGATATTAAAAAAATGTTTGGAGGCAGTTCTAAAGCAACGATCATCGTATTGAATTTTCTGAAAGTTGATGCATTTCATCTTACCGCCTTTAAGATACTCCCTCAATTCTAATTTGTTATGCGTTCACCCGTTTCTTTTTTGACAATCCCAACAAAATCGGCACCTTTCTATATATCCAGTTAACTTTTTGCATTCTCATTTTGCCATTGACATGACTTAAATGTAAGCACCATTTCTTGTGCAGGGGGACTTTTGCTATTTTACCGTACCTAACTAAAGAGTCAAAAAGTATATGTTTTTTCTTTAAACATCGTGGCAAGTCAAACTATAGCAAACAAACTGAGACATAAGGAGTGATAAAAAGAACTTATCTGCATTTTACAATGGATGCTTAAGACTTCCCACACACACCTGCTAGCATTTTGCAGTCTCAAGTAAGCCTTTTTTTCTTATTTTTTTTTATTCTTCATCCATATTTCTTCAAGTCATCCACATAAGTATAATTTATACTAGCTCCATTTCAAAAATAATATCGGAGATCAAATAACCTAATTATCTATCTCAATTCCGACTTCTATTCATGAATAAAATTTAGAAACTAGATAAAATAGAGCTCTGTAAGTGTTGAGGGGATACCAGAAGGCAGTGACGGAGGGGAAATCAGAGGTGGTGAGCATGACAACGATAGAGATAACAGCAAACACCAGCTGACAAAGCCGTAGCAATAGGCTGCCAAGTGTACCGGGCATGCCTTGAATATCCTTCATCCTCACTCTCGGCACCGCCGCGATAGTCATCGGCGGAGCCTCCACCGGGTGAACCGCCGGACGACTCATCATTTTTAGGATCGAATTATAGTTCAGCCATTGGAGAGGAATACGCGTAAGGAGAACTAGTAGAAGAACCCTAAATAGAATTGGTAAAGGTAAAGGAAAAAGGAAGAGAAAGTGAAGCTGAGAATTTGTTTTTTGTTAGTGAAAGAAAGGGAGTTGGAACAGTAACCAAAAAAGGACATATGCCCACACGAACTAAAGAGAAAATGACAACAAGTGCAATTAGTAGGAAGGAAAATGTTTTTTTTTTTTTAATTAATACTCCTTCCTATTAAGTGATTTTTTTGACCTCTTTTATAATCCACAATACTTAATTTTTTTAAATATCAAGAAAGAATTAACTTTTTATTTTTAAAGTTGTCCTTGAAGTAAAGAGTCTAATAGCCCGTTTGGCCAAGCTGTAAAAATCAGCTTAATTTAAGAAGTGATTTTTTCAAAAGTACTTTTGGTGAGAAGTAGTTTGTGTTTGGCTAATTAGTTTGAAAGTACTTTTGAGCAGCAATTAGTGTTTGGTCAAGCTTTAAAAAACTGCTTCTAAATGTACTTTTCTCAAAAGTGCTTCTCAAAAAAGTGCTTTCGGAGAGAAACTATTTTTTTCTGCTTCTCCAAAATTGTTTCTGCTTCTCTTCAAAAGTACTTTTTTTCCTTCCAAAAGCTTGGCCAAACAACTCAATTTTTAGCCAAAAGTGTTTTTGGCAAAAAAAAAAAAAAAAAGCACTTCTGGCCAAAAAGAAGCTTGGCCAAACATGCTATAAGAGTAGTTTGTTATATTTCCAATGAGCAAATTACAGTTAATATGGTCAATTTTATTGTTAATTAATGTTAAAATGTGAATTTCTTAATATATGTGAAAAGAGCCAAAAAAATTATTTAAAATAGACCGGAGGGAATAATACAAAAGTTAGAAAATAATTTATGTTCCCAATCATTTTTGTTTGGTTAGATACAAAAGTTGGTGACATATAATAATATAATGGTAGTTAACATGTGGAATAAGGTATTAGCTCGGTGACAACAATAACAAGTTTAAATTAGAAAATTTAGCAATATTTATTAAAAAAAATGATTTTCGTCCATATGTTAGGAAGTAAAGTTTTAGCTTTGATCTAAATAAAGTTCAATCTTTGAAGGTAACCAAAAATAATTTCCTCAAAAAATATTTTAATAGCAAATTTCCTTAAATACAATGAAGACCACTTGGTTTGCTTGCACTCACACAACCAAGCCAATGAAACTAATGGTGTTTTACAATATGACAATTATCAAATGAACGTACATGTCAAAGAAAAAAATCTGAGATGAACTTGAATGTGTAAATTGATCTGTCGATGAATCAAATAAAGTTAAGGGTTAAAAGACCTCTTTGTACAAATTGCAATTTTGCATGAATGAAAGATGCTTTGTATATCAAACTATCCTTTTTTTATATAGAAATTGCAACATTTCACGTGAGACCTCTTCACAAGAGTCACAATATTCCAAGCATAACTAATTAATCGTCGTACTTTTTAGAAGAAAAGATAACATACCACCAAGCATTTTCAAGAACGAACGTATAACTTCAATTGCTAATATTTCATTTGAACAAGTACATATGCACATTCTCTAGTTATGCTTTTCATATTTGAGATATATCGTCTCATAATTAATTCCCCATTATTTCCGAAAACAAACAAGTCGTTATCATCCTGAAAAATCTCATGTTTTAGGAAAAGGTATCGCATGATTTGAAGTAGGGGTGTGCATTCTAATCGATTCATCGATAAATCGAATCGATTATTTGTTATCGGTTCATCAATTTATCGATTTCGATTTCGAACTTTTCCTTATCAAGTTATCGATTTTGTCCTCTTCGGTTATCGGTTTATCGATAAACCGATAAGATATACTAAAAAGACAAAAAAAAATCTTTTTTTTTACACCCTTATTCTAATACTCTTTCATTTACCCTAACTCCCTAACCTTATTATTTCCTCTACCACATTTAAGGAAAGATTATATTTTAAGATCAAGGGAATGAAGTTCAAATTAATGGAAAACAGAATTAGCCGTGATGATGTATTTCTTTTTATACCGTTGGAGTGTTGGTGACATACATTTGATCCCTTACTTTAGTTTTGTTGCATGTGCTTGTTGACACAATTTTTATGTTATAAACGGTGTTCGTCTTATTTTAGCTTCTATTGGTCCATATTAGTTAGGCGTGTTTATAGCGATATACTTTCCGTGGAATCCCGCAAATTTTCTTATTTGTGTAATCGATAACCGAATCAATAAGCCCCCAAAATTGATAAATCGAAATCGAAAAAATCGAAACCTTATTGAAACGATAACGATAAGCATATGTACAAATCGATAATCGATAAGTAATTATCGATAAGGGTCAAAATCGAATCGATAAATCGAATGCACACCCCTAATTTGAAGGTTTACTACGATTCCCATGTTCGGAAGTACAATGGTAGACAACATTGACTTCCAGGGAGCAACATGTTAGAGATTTCATTACATCTTAAAATGTTTCCTGACCTATTAATGCACTATAATTTAGTGGTATATGACATTTTATAGTGCCTCTTGTCCGTTCAACTAGGAACATGAGGAAATTTGGTACTATGTTTTCTTAACGATGATGGTATTCTATTATCTGCTACTACGATTATTTTATCGGGTATCTGCTACCTTCCAACAATATATATATATATATATATATAATTCCACGTTCCCATACGTGTAGGTATAGGTTAATTGCCACACCTCCTTTTTACACCCGATGGGGCATATAAGGGAGCTTTTCCAATTAAAGTGACATTAATCGAAATGAGATTATTTATTTATTTAGAGTCGCTATTTGGAATAATTTATTTTGGTGTCTCAAGTCACCGGTTTATTTTTAAAATCCCAAATCGAGGAAAATTGACTTTATTTAAAAGTCTGCGAAACCAGAAAATCTAGGTAAAGAATTCTGTTAACCCGGGAGAAGGTGTTAGTCATTCCCGGGTTTCGTAGTTCTAGCACGGTCGCTTAACTATCAATAATTGGCCTAATTATCTAATTAATTACAAGTTTTAAACCTATTGTGCATTTTTAGCTTTTAATTGCTTTTAATTATTTTAAACCCTTCTTAGGTTTTATGGAATTATTTCTTGAACAAGTTACGATTGTCGTACACTTGCCGTTTTGGAAACACCGCAAATCACGCTACATGAAATGCACTCGCGATTCGCGACATGTTTATTTTATTATTGTTTGAAGTTGTTATGATCGGGTCACATGAAATATGCACCCAAATTTGGGAATTAGTTATCACGACTATGCCACGGGAATCGTACCCATAGTCACGATGGTTTATTAATTACGCCTAAAGCAAACTACGAATGTTCATATTTAAAACTAATTCGAAGTTCAATATAAAGCTACTAATTGTATACATGCTTGGGGTAGATGTGTTACACCTTTAATCATTTTGGATAAAGGAGTTGGGCCAATAGTAGCTCAGTGGGTTATTCGATCAAAGAAATAAAGCTGTTGAGGCCGTTTGGGCTCGAAATTGAGCCCAGAAGTAAAAGAACCTCAAAGGATTTTGCCAAGTCCTAAATTGACCATGGTTGTCTCAACTTGGGCTAACATCATGCTGGCCCAGTCACGATTATTTACTAGCTGGGCATGTCTTACCTTTGCGTTTTAAGCTAACAAGACTTACACAACATACACATTTGTCCAAAATTATAAATCAGGCCACTTTTATGTAAGAAAAATCAGAAAAACTGAGTTTTTAACATTTATTACACTACATGTGATTTGCAAGACATAAAAAGAAATGAGTTTATACTGTAGTTCACAAAGTAAGCTTATAAATAGGTCAAGTTATTGGGTTTAACGCTCAGGCCCAATAGCCTAGGCCCAGACTCGTTTGAGATTGTTTTTCCCCATTGGGCTCATTTGCGAGTGTCACACCTCCTTTTTCCGTCCCCGCGAGGGGCGAAGGAGTTTTTCCAATTAAAGGACAATCGAAACGGGATTTGTTTATTTATTTCAGAGTCACCACTTGGGAGATTTAGGGTGTCCCAAGTCACCAATTCAATCCTGAATCGAGGAAAAGAATGACTCCATATTACAGTCCGCGAACCAGAAATCCGGATAAGGAATTCTGTTAACCCGGGAGAAGGTATTAGGCATTCCCGAGTTCCGTGGTTCTAGCACGGTCGCTCAACTGTCATATTCGGCTTGTTTATCTGATTTTATACAATTATGCGCTCATGTGCAAGTTTTAACTCTTTACCGCTTTTATTATTATATTTTAAAAGAATGTGAACATCGTTTAAAAGCATGTCTTTGGATCGCGTCACATGAAATGCACCGGCAATCCGGAACATTTATTCAATGTTTTGGGATTTGGATTTGGGTCGCATGAAATGCGCACCCGAGTTTAAGAAGGTAAGATTAATTAAATCGCGCCTAAAGGGTCTAACGCGTTATTATCTTCGGGGAAAGCAGTGAAATTCACTAAACAGTCCATCCCAAATTCTAAGTATTTATTATGACCAATTATTGAGGGCCCCGCAACTTGCATTTTTATTTGGCGAGGCTCGTCTCGTTTTGTTTAAAAGGTCGTCCTATAGTGGCTATGTTTTTTTTTATTGAGTTTGTCTCTAATAATGAAAGAAGAAGAACGGTCCAACTTTATTTACATGCTTACAAGTTAGTTATTAGTCGGGTTCTAAATATGATTTGCAAAATCCGAACATGAACGCGTATATGGGCGGTCATTTAGATATTACGGGCCCAGGCCCAATGTGCATAACGTGATACTCGGCCTGGGCCACCCCTATTCCAATTGGGCCTATTCAACTTATTTGGTATGTGCTTAACATTCATAAGGGGGAAGGCTAACATGCAATGTACAGCTTACCTTAATCAAACCATATTCTTACCAACTAAAAAAACTGCCATTTGTTTACGGAAGTAACTATTGGATACCTAACATGCTTCTTGACAACAATGATGAGCTTAACAGAACATGGCTACTACAACATTAATCGTTTTTTATTATAAGAAAAAATATAGAGTTTTCCAACTAAATGATATATATAAAAGTGCAGTTACACCCCAGCTAATTTCATGGTTCTAGTAGAGAAAGCACATTATCATATATACAACTAATGTTCAGTATATTTCCAAAATGAATTCAAAATAACTTCAACTCTTTGTATTCATGCTTCAAATTTCAGCCAACATTGACCAATGTATCCGTTGTGTACCTGGTATAGGAAAGCAAAAGAAGAAGAGGAATGGTCAGCAGAACAGTATGCAACAACACAGCAACACAGGCAGTCGACAGCCCCAAACCAGTAACAGCAGCAGAGACAGCCCAATAACAGACCAAAACTCAGCAGCAACTTAAGAGAAAGCCTAGCAGAAATTTCAGAAAACCCAACAGCAACAACCAGTGCTAACAATAACCAATAAACAATGCAAATTTTTGAGTACTAAATAGAACTCCAGCAGAATCAGTGAACAAAGAAAAACCCAGAAGACCCCATAAACAGCACCAGCTACAGCCTGATGTTCAATAGTGCAACAGAAAAGACCTCTTTTATCTCTCAAACTACTCTTTTAGTTTTGGAAAATTAGCTCAACTTTCAGCCTATTTCTGACTTGAGAAGGTTCAGAAAAACAGCAGCTGAAAGCTTTTGAAATTCTGAAATCTTAGTGTTCAGCCTTAATTTCTGATTTTCTAACCTCTTAACCTCTGATCTCTAACCCCTTTCTCTACCCTAAAAGAGCCTATTTATAGGCAAAATACAGGCAGGCCCCAGGCTGCTTCGTTCCCACCAGCCCTCAACTCTGCCCATACCCCTTTATTTCCCATTACCATGTGTTTTGTGCCCCAAATGGTATGGGCAGCTGACAATCTTCAATTACCCCATGCTATCAAGTTTTGTTCCCCACTATTGTATTAGTTTAATCCTATTTCAGTACCCTACTGTCAGCCCACTTAAACTAACCATTTCTGATCTTTTCATACCCCCAAACTACCCCTGTTAGCCCCTGGTTATTACTGTTTTACCCTACTTCAACAGCAGGAAATTTTGAACTTCTGAAAGTTCAAATTCAAGCTGCCCTAAACTAAGTTCTAGCTATTACATTGCAGCCACAAACCATTCACAGATAATGTCAAACAATCAGCTAAACGACAATGATTCGATCAGTCATATGAAGCTATACGAATCAGAATATTTGCACATTCAGTCCTATGAAACTAATCGACGAATCGACTATATTAATCATAACATAGAACAATCAGTCGATTAAACGAACAACATAAACAAGGCATCAACTGCCTTCAACAACTTTGCACGACACAGGGAATCTATATGAATTATCTATTCGACGATATTAATCAAATTGAAATATGTATATCACCATACATATTCAACCATAAACAGAAGAGTAATTGACCAAATAAAAAGGTCTTACGAAGATGGAGGAAATTGAAAGAAAAATATCAGAAACATCATCCAAACTAACTAAACATGCTAACAAATATAAAAACCATTCAAATAAGAACAGAAAAGGAAAAGAGAACTTGCTATGGAAGCTCAACAACAAACGACCCAAGCTTGAACCAGACTCGATCATTTGAGGTCGAACAGACTTTAATCAAAGTGTTCTCAACCGAGAACACTTCGATTAAGGTCTATTATACCCCAACCCTCCATTTAAACTGGACGAATTCCAAAGTTCTTGTGTTCTAGGGTTCGAACAGTCCGATTTGGGGCTTGAGGATTTGTGGGTAGATTCGGACCAAACCCAGCTTGGTTTGGTCACGAGTGAGGGCAGGGTAATGGCTGGTATGAATCCGGGGTGGGTTGGTGTAGATCGGGGTTTTGCTCAAACCTTCAAACGATGATTCGAGACGATGGGGAATGATTCGAACCCAACAGTTTGCAGATCCGTGTTCAGGGTGGTTGGGTGCATCAAGGGTGTTACTTTGGTGGTCACCGGCATCGTTGCCGCCGGGTTCACGGTGAGAGTGTATGGGGGAGGCTAGGGTTTGGCAAGGGGTGTTAGGTTAGTCTCTTGAGAGAGACGATGGAAAGGGGGGGGTGTTCGGATAGGGGGCGTGGGGTGTGATGAAGGGCTTATATACGGAGGGGGAAAATGGATCCTGGCCATTGGATCAGGTGAAATCGAGGGCCAGGATCCCTTCACTTAAAGGGAACAGTGTCGTTCCACTTAAAAGGAGGTCGGGCTGGTCCGGGGTAAAACGGGTCGGGCATATGAGGATGGCTTGAGGCCGTTGGATGGGATTGGGTTAACGGTTGACATCAGATGGCCCTTTACGGCGTCGTTTGGGTAAGTGAATGGCCTGATCTGGGCCGTTCATTTGAATCAATCAATGGCTCAGAATGGGGATGCTAATACGGCGTCGTTCCACCGTCTGTGAGACCGGGTCGATGTGGACTGGGTCAGCCATAGATTGGGCCTGATCTGCTTGGGTTGAACATGAGCCCAAAATCCGAGTTTCTCTTCAATTTTGAATTCTTTTTCTTTTTCTATTTTTAACTAACAATCAATAAAATTCTAAAAATAACTTGTAAAACCAAAATTATCCTACAACACTATTAAACTTTAACAACAATTATCACACAAGGTTAAATATTTAATTAATTAAAACAAAATTACACAGCGGCACACATAAATGACAAAAATGCAACAAAACTGCATATTTTGTAATTTTCTTTCTTTTTCCATAAAACATGACTCAATTAATTCCAAGACGTACAATTAAATCTTGGATGTGCATGCAACATGTATTTTTTGTATTTTTTAATTAATCTCATCAAAGGTAAACATTTACGGACAAAAATAATTACCAAAATGTCACGCAAATTCTCAAAATTGTACACAGATGAAATTTGTTTTATTTTTTGATTTCTTTTGGAGTAGTTTTCGTGAAGCAAAAATCACGTGCTCACAGCTTCCCCTCTTTGGCCGAAAACACAAAGAGTTTTCGTGCAAAGATAAAGTGAGCGGATACGAGCGTTTTTTGCCCGTTGGAATACTCCGTGTGAAGCATTTTTTGAAAAAGATTTAACGGAACCTTTGCTTCAAAGGTTTCCTACATATCCCTGGCTAAAGGGGAATCAGGTTAATGTAGTTCGGGAAGTTTTGGTAGCTGGGACTACCATGGGACTGCAATGTTACTGTTATTGCATGCTGTTATCACTGCTTACCGATCTCCTTGTTACACCGTGCTTAAAAGAAAACAAGAAGCTAGGCTAGACTACGGATCATAAGATCTCATCTATCTTCAACTTGTTCTTGTTGCCTTGCTTTCTTGTCGGTTTGTGTTTCTTCCGGTGCTTTTCTTCCGTGAATTTGGGGATGACACTGGCCTTTTGCTTTTCTGAATACCAGTTTTCATCATTTTGTTCGGTCCGCTGGGGATATGGCTTCCTTCATTAAGCTTTTCGGTGGTTCCTCTAGGGGTACGACTTTCTTCATCAGATTTGTTATGCTGGGCATAATTTAATGTTCACAGGCCGCTTCTTTCAAGACGCGTCTTTTCTTCCTTTTGACTCATGCGCTTGAATTTGTGCTGGGACCTCTTGTTGCAACCTTCTACTTTCCGGTGATGGGGATTCCTGTTGTAACCTTCTGCCTTCCGGTGGGTTACTGATTTCAAGATCTGAAGTATAAGACTAAAAAGCATTCCTCTCGTTATACAGGTGGGCGCCTGAATGCAAAAATATGAAATATATTCCCTCGTTATACTGGTGGGCGACCTAGGACATGAAATGAAAACATAAACGTATGCCCGCATTATACTGGTGGGCGGCCTAGAAATGAAAAAAACAGAAATGTATTCCCGCATTATACTGGTGGGCGACCTAGAACATCAAATGAAAACAGAAACGTATGCCCGCATTATACTGGTGGGCGGCCTAGAAATGCGAAAACAGAAATGTATTCCCGCATTATACTGGTGGGAGACCTAGAACATGAAATGAAAACAGAAATGTATGCCCGCATTATACTGGTGGGCGACCTAGGTCATGAAATAAAAAACAGAAATGTATGCCCGCATTATACTGGTGGGCGACCTAGAAATGAAAAACAGAAAAGTATGCCCGCATTATACTGGTGGGTGACCTAGGACATGAGATGAAAAACAGAAATGTATGCCCTCATTATACTGGTGGGCGACCTAGGTCATGAAATGAAAAACAGAAATGTATGCCCGCATTATACTGGTGGGCGACCTAGGTCATAAAATGAAAACAGAAATGTATGCCCGCATTATACTGGTGGGCGACCTAGAAATAAAAAACAGAAAAGTATGCCCGCATTATACTGGTGGGCGACCTAGGACATGAGATGAAAAACAGAAATGTATGCCCGCATTATACTGGTGGGCGACCTATGTCATGAAACGAAAAACAAAAATGTATGCCCGCATTATACTGGTGGGCGACCTAGGACATGAGATGAAAAACAGAAATGTATGCCCGCATTATACTGGTGGGCGACCTAGGTCATAAAATGAAAAACAGAAATGTATGCCCACATTATACTGGTGGGCGACCTAGGACATGAGATGAAAAACAGAAATGTATGCCTGCATTATACTGGTGGGCGACCTAGGTCATAAAATGAAAAACAGAAATGTATGCCCGCATTATACTGGTGGGCTACCTAGAAATGAAAAATAGAAAAGTATGCCCGCATTATACTGGTGGGCGACCTAGGAGATGAGATGAAAAACAGAAATGTATTCCCGCATTATACTGGTGGGCGCCTAAGACATGAAATGAAAATAGAAAAGCATTCCTCTCGTTATACAAGTGGGCGTCTGTTTGTCTAACTATGAAAGTATTTGAATTCGTCTCCTCGTTCCTCTGAGAAATTTTTTTTGACAACGGCAAAAATATTTCTGCCCCGGTTTTGGTGACCTTCCTTGTGGCGTGTCTTTCTGCCGTCATCAACCTTTATTTTCCTGTAGAAATCAAAGAGAGTTTTGTTAGTTTTAACATGGTGAGTGATCGTATCACTCCTGCTGGGGATGATTTTCCTTTCCCTTTCCCTTTCTCTGTGCTCCCAAAAACTGGTTGGGGATAAAGTTGCTTGCTGGGGATGACACGTCTGCTGGGGATGGTATTTCTGCTGGGGATGGTTTTCCATTTATCCCTTCCCCGCTCTTTTGTTTTAAAACATGCTGTGGGAGTCCTCTTCAACTTTAAAAACTACTCCCTTAAAAGTTTATTTTCTCCCAACCCTGCAGGGCATAACATGTTATCACTTGGGATAACGTTATTGAGGGTAAGACTGTTAGGGTTATCTTGCTGCGGATTAATTCTCTCTTCCCCCTTTCTGTGGTGTCTGACCACCTTGGACCTTGGTTCATGATCTATCAAAGTTCTTGCTGGGGATCTTCTTGGAACTTGGTCGACAAGTCCTTCAACCGTCGTTTTCCGCTTTTCTTCATGTTCCCCTTAACTTTCTAGGCCAGTTTGTCATTTGATTTTGCAACAAACGCCTTTTGTCTTATTGCTTTGGCTTTGGCCTGTCCCCTTCGCATTTTGCTTTGTGCCATTTTGGCCCCTGGTAGTAAACTCTGAAAAGTCCTTCTCAAACAAATTTCTGGAAAAGGTCTTTTTGGACAAAGGAATGAAAAAGATAGAAAAGAGAAAAATCTTTCTGAACAAATGCTGGGGGAGAAGAAAAGGAAAGAACTTATGTGGACGGTATGACTGGTTCCAACAATCATGTCGTGCATTACGGATTACTCGACCCAGTATATTTGTATCAATCAATCTTCCTGATGGCCTTACTTGCTGGGGATAAATAGGTGCCCACCTCTTCGCAAATGCGGGTCCTTTTTACCAATCTATCTTGCGCCTTATAGTGCCCTTCGAGGGGTTTTCACTAATGAGACTCTCTCCTTTCTCTCAGCTCTCGTCGCCTTATGGTGCCTGTGAAGGTTTTCACCGATAAGACTCTCTCGTTTTATTTCTCTCATCTTTCGTCGCCTTATGGTGCCTGTGAAGGTTTTCACCGATAAGACTCTCTCATTTTATTTTTCAGCGGGGGATTGGAGTGCTACCGATATGACTCTCTCTTCCAGAGATTCTTTTCGGCCATCAATTCATTTCCAGTTTATGATCCTCTTCTTTGCTGGGGATCAGTGTATTATTTTCGGCTTTCATTTGCCTGACTTGGCACCTTCTCGGATATTGATCGGGAGGTCTTTTTTGGACATCGATGTTGGTTTTGTGTGGGTTTAAAGAAAGGCTATCAAAAATTCAAAAATAACTTCGACGGGTGAAACACTACAACTCTTGGAATCAACCCTTTTTGAAACTTCAAAAACATAACTCCTGCCCAGTTTTCTTGCTTGGGTATTTTTATATTTACACTATGTGGAGCTATGCACACTATGGCGACTATGACCGAGCCGTGAGGCGCCTACGTATCCTATTTGAGGAATCAGGTCAAACGTAGTTCCCAACGATTCCTCTATTTTCTTATGACCTTTATCTTGTTTTCATTTTTCTTTTAATTCCTTTTCTTTTTTTTCATATATTTTTTCCCATTAGTGATTCCAAAAGAGGGGTATGAAAGAATAAATAAGGCTCAAAGGGGGAAGTAAAGGTTAAAAGTGTTTGGATAGAAGAAAGAATTGCCTCCGTCATTTCATTATCCAATAAGTACCAAGTACAAACAAACGAACAAAGAACTATCCTAATCAAAGAAATTACGCATAATATCTTTTGACTGCATCGGAATTGATAGCCATGTCGACGCATCTTCCTTCGATATCTGTTAGACATAAAGCGCCGTTGGATAACACTCTGGTCACAACATAAGGCCCTTGCCAATTTGGGGAGAACTTGCCTTTTGCTTCAATCTGATGTGGGAGGATCCGTTTCAATACTTGTTGCCCTACTTCAAATTTTCTGGGGCACACCTTCTTATTGCATGCCCTTGCCATTCTTTTCTGATATAACTGGCCATGACACACTGCTGCCAATCTTTTTTCATCTATTAAGCTCAACTGCTCCAGTCGAGCTTTGACCCATTCATCGTCGTCAATCCCGGCTTCAGCGACAATTCGGAGGGACGGAATTTCGACCTCTGCTGGTATTACTGCTTCAGTTCCGTATACCAACAAATAAGGAGTTGCACCTACGGAAGTCCGGACTGTAGTGCGATAACCCAACAAGGCAAAGCGTAATTTCTCATGCCATTGTCTAGATCCTTCTACCATCTTTCTCAGTATCTTCTTGATGTTCTTATTGGCTGCTTCAACTGCTCCATTCGCCTTGGGACGATATGGGGTGGAATTGCGGTGTGTAATCTTAAATTGTTGGCATACCTCCCTCATCAAATTGCTGTTAAGATTTGCACCATTATCCGTGATGATCACTTTTGGGACCCCAAATCTGCAGATGATATAGGAGTGAACAAAATACATCACTGCCTTCTTGGTTACCGACTTGAAAGTTTTAGCTTTAACCCATTTGGTGAAGTAGTCGATGGTCACCAGAATGAACCTATGGCCGTTGGTCGCTACCGGCTCAATAGGCCCAATGACATCCATGCCCATGCGACAAATGGCCATGGCACTGACATTGTATGCAATTCCGTCGGCGGAGAATGAATCAGATCTCCGTGTATCTGACATTGATGGCACTTCCTCACAAAATTGATACAATCATGCTCCATATTGAGCCAATAGTACCCTGCTCGAAGAATCTTCTTTGCCAATACATACCCGCTCATATGTGGCCCACAGACTCCAGCATGCACCTCTGCCATAACTGTCATGGCTTGACCGGCGTCTATACATCTTAGCAATCCCAAGTCTGGGTTCTTCTGTACAACACTCCTCCACTGAGGAAGAAACCATTTGATAGACGCCGAATGGCTCTTTTTTGGTCTCTGGTGGTCTACTCCGGATATATCCCCATCCTGAGGTACTCCTTTATGTCATAAAACCATGGCTCGCCATCCACTTCCTCCTCTACCATGCTGCAATAAGCATGCTGATCACGAACCTGAATGTGCAATGGGTCAACATACATTTTGTCGGGGTGGTGTAACATTGATGCTAAGGTGGACAATGCATCGGCAACCTCATTATGAACTCTCGGGATGTGTTTAAATTCCACTGATAGAAATCGCTTGCTCAGATCGTGCAAACATTGTTGATATGGTATGAGTTTCAAATCCCGTATTTCCCACTCACCCTGAATTTGATGCACTAGGAGGTCCGAGTCTCCCAAGACCAAAACGTCCTCGACATCCATGTCTTCAGCTAGTCGCAGACCCAAAATGCATGCTTCATACTCGGCCATGTTGTTGGTACAATAGAAATGTAGCTGAGCTGTAACAGGATAGTGACGTCCTGTTTCCGAAATGAGTACCGCTCATATTCCAACCCCTTTCGCGTTTGCGGCTCCATCAAAGAAAAGCTTCCAGCTTGGTTCCTCGGGTAATTCCAGCTCACCTATATGCATTACTTCCTCGTTCGGAAAATACGTCCTCAAAGGCTCGTATTCTTCATCAACGGGATTCTCAGCCAAGTGGTCGGCCAGCGCTTGGGCTTCATGGCAGTCCTCGTCACATAGACGATGTCGAACTCTGTGAGCAAAATTTGCCATTTCGCTAACCTCCCTGTAGGCATAGATTTCTGAAAAATGTACTTTAATGGATCCAAACGGGAAATGAGATAAGTAGTATATGAGGACAAATAGTGCTTCAACTTCTGAGCCACCCAAGTTAGGGCGCAACATGTCCTCTCGAGTTGAGTGTACTTGACCTCATATACTGTAAACTTCTTGCTAAGATAATAAATGGTCCGCTCCTTCCTTCCTGTAATGTCGTGTTGCCCCAACATGCAGCCAAACGAATTCTCCAGGACCGTTAGATAAAGAATTAATAGTCTCCCCGGCTCAAGTGGGACCAACACAGGTGGATTTGACAGATACCCTTTGATCTGGTTGAAGGCCTCTTGACACTCCGCCATCCAGTCTACCGCAACATCTTTTTTTAGTAGCCGAAATATGGGTTCACAAGTCGCTGTGAGTTGAGCGATGAACCTACTGATATAATTTAGTCTTCCCAATAGACTCATTACCGCCGTTTTGTTCTTTGGCGGTGGCAAATCTTGGATGGATTTGATCTTGGATGGGTCCAACTCAATACCCCGTCGACTGACGATGAATCCTAACAGCTTTCCTGATGGAACCCCGAAGGCGCATTTGGCCGGGTTGAGCTTAATATCATACCTTCGAAGTCTTTGAAAGAACTTCCTTAAGTCTGCTACATGGTCTTCCTGACGCCAAGACTTTATGATCACGTCATCTACGTACACTTCAATTTGTTTGTGTATCATGTCGTGAAACACAGTAGTCATTGCTCACATGTACATTGCCCCAGCATTCTTCAATCCGAATGGCATTACCCGGTAGCAGTAAGTTCCCCATGGCGTAATGAAAACCATCTTTTCCGAATCTTCTTCGTCCATTAAGATCTGATGATATCCTGCATAGCAGTCCACAAAGGATCCGATCTCGCACCCAGCACAATTATCGATTAAGATATGGATGTTGGGCAATGGAAAATTATCCTTAGGACTTGCCTTGTTGAGATTGTGGTAGTCGACACATACCCTGATTTTCCCATCCTTCTTCGGCACTGGTACCACATTGGCCAACCAATCGGGATATCGAGTGACCCGAATAACTTTCGCCTGCAGCTGCTTGATCACTTCTTCTTTGATCTTTACACTTATATCCGTCTTAAACTTCCTCAGTTTTTGCTTGACCGGAGGGTATGTCGGGTCAGTGCGTAATTTGTGAACCACTAGATTGGTGCTTAATCCCGGCATATCATCATATGACCATGCAAAAACATCTTTGAACTCAATGAGGGCTTTGATTAATTCCTCCCTGATGTTTGGCTCGATGTGGATGCTGATTTTGGTTTCTCTGACATTATCTGCATCCCCTAGATTTACAACCTCGGTGTCATTCAAATTAGGCTTGGGTTTCTCTTCGAACTGGCACAATTCTCGGTTTATTTCTTCGAAGGCTTCATCCTCGTCATGTTCAGACTCATCGTCATGACCGATCTCTTGTATAATTAAGTCGGAGTCAGATTGATTTATTAGACTAGGTTGAAGATCCGTTGTGCATGCCATGTCATTAAAACCAGTAAAAAAAGAACTGTTCAAAAAGAGAAAAGAACAAAACAAAATTAAAATGAGACAGGAAAAGAGAATTTTATTAAAAATGTGGGATAACAGGGTTCACACTTTACAAAATAAAATGAGATTTGGATTACACCCTGGAATAATCCGAAAAACAAGAAAGAAAAATCAAAGCCTACTACCAGGACTCCCCCCGGGTAGGAAGAGGAGTAACCATCCAATTGTTGGTATTGGCCTTAGGCCCCACAAACTGTATGTCTGCTCTGCTGGAACCCTCTCCAACTTCTATCACATGGACATCAGCAAACAGCCTTTCGAAGCTCTGATTCAAATCCCCGTCCATCCCAATCAATGGTCCGAGAATTTTCGGGACCGGTGACCCCTTGGCACTTGCTCTAATAAAGGATCTGGAGAGACGCGGTATTGGTTTGGGAGGAAACCAAACTCTCTTCTTCATTTTCCGCGCTCGCTTTACATCTGCCGCAGTAGGTTTGAACCCCAATCCAAAGGTCTCTAAATTCTTGGGCAAGGAGACAGGTTGAACAATCCCCTGAAGTTCAGCCCCCAGGCCTTTTCCTGGCACAAACCCATTACCCAACATCTATGAAACCATCATGACCGTTGCGGAAGCTACCCTGGGGTGTGGAATGCTTTCATCCTCTGGAATCTTGTTTGCTGACACTGCATCGAAAATCTGGTAAACCCAGGGACCTTTGTCATCATTGGTTTCTATGAAGGGCACAATGGCGCCTCCCAAGGTGCACGCAGTGTCCTCCCCATGCAGCATGACATCTTGTCTGTCCCATTCGAACTTGACCATTTGATGCAAGGTAGAGGGCACCGCTTTGGCCGCGTGGATCCACGGTCATCCCAACAAAAGGTTATAAGATACAGCGACATCCAATACCTGGAACTCCATGGTAAACTGGACCGGGCCGATGGTCAACTCGAGTATAATATCCCTCATGGTGTCTGTTCCACTTCCATCAAATCCTCGGACGCAAATGTTGTTCTTGTGGATTCTACCATGGTCAATATTCAACTGGTTCAGGGTGGATAATGGACAAATATTGGCACTTGAGCCGTTATCCACCAACGCCCAGGTAACTGCCGAATCTTCACATTTGACAGTCAAGTAGAGAGCTTTATTATGTTTTGTGCCCTCCACCGGCAGATCATCATCAGAGAATGTTACCCTGTTTACCTCAAAAATTTTGTTGGCAATCGTTTCAAGGTGGTTTACTGAAATTTCATTGGGCACATGAGCTTCATTCAGTATCTTCATCAGGGCCTGGCGATGTTCATCCGAATGGATCAATAATGATAACAACGAGATATGGGCCGGTGTTTTCTTTAATTGTTCGACCACGGAGTAATCCTGCACTTTCATTTTTTTTTCAAGAATTCCTCAGCCTCTTCGTCTGACATGGGTTTCTTTGTTGCGGCTGGGTTGGATCTTCTCAACTCCACTGGAGCAAAACACCGTCCTGATCGAGTCAGTCCCTGCACCTCACAACTATCCTCCTCCACTTTCTTTCCCTTGTACATTACCACTGCCTTTTCATACTTCCAAGGCACGACCTTGCTATCAATCACTGGCAATTGGACTATCGGCTTTATGGTGACCAGTTCCCTGCAGACCCCTTTTAACACAACTACGGGTATGGATGATGTCCCCGATACTACCAATTGCGCCGGCTCTGGTTTCTTTGTTGTGGGTGACGGATTCTTTCCTAATATCACCACTGGCTTGACATCCTCTCCCTTCAACTGTACCCCTGGTTTCCCACCGGTCGATTCTTCTTTAGGAGCGGCCTGGATCATCATCACCGTCTGTGAGGGCTTCCTCGGCTCTCCTCCCTTGTATACCAACTCGATCATGTGAGCTTCGTGGTGTACTGGCAATGGGTTCTGGTTGATGTTGGGTGCCTCCGGCGTCTGGACCTCGATCTTGTTGGCATCAATAAGATCTTGTATTGCATGCCTCAACCTCCAACATTTTTCGGTATCATGTCCTAGCATTCCTGAGCAGTACTCACAGCTTATCGATCGGTCCAAATTTTGGGGTGGGGGGTTTGCCCCCCTAGGCTCGATAGGACTCACCAAACCTAGTTGCCTCAATTTGTGGAACAAGGCGGTATAGGTCTCTCCCAGCTCAGTAAAAGCTCTCTATCTCTGTAGCCTATCATTTCTAGCAGCTTGATTTCCTCGAAAACCCGCCCCTGGAGGGTTCCTGTATGCCCTTGGTGGAGGATAGGCATTTTGTGGTGGAGGGTATGTGTTCTGTGGAGGTGGATATGTGTTTTGGGGAGCCGGCGCGCGCCATTGCGGGCGAACAGGAGGCTGCGTGTATATTTGGGCCTGGTGCACGGAGAAGTGTGGTTCTTGAGGTGGATAGTAATGTTGTGGTGGGCTGTATAGATAATTTGGCCTGTGGGGTCTGGGTTGGTTGTAGTATGGTTTTCCAGACCTGGACCAACCGCCTGTCTCAACCGTGGCGACTTCTTCTTTCTTCTTCCTTCCCAGCGCATCTCCCATGCCGCTCTGAATAGCCTAGGTCGTTGCTTTGAGCGCTGAGTAATTCAGGATTTTATCGGACCTTAGTCCCTCCTCTATCATAACCCCTATCTTTACTACTTCATTGAAGGATTTTCCAACCGTCGTCACCAAGTGACCAAAGTAAGTTGGATCCAGCATTTGCAGGAAGTAGTCCACCATTTCTCCCTCTCTCATGGGAGGATCAACCCTGGCTGCCTGTTCTCTCCAGCGGAAACCAAACTCGCGAAAGCTTTCCCCAGGCTTCTTTCCGGTCCTCAGTAATGTGAGACGGTCAGGGACTATCTCGAGATTGTATTGAAAGTGACCCGCGAAAGCCTGCGCTAGATCATCCCAAGTGTACCATCTGCTGGGATCTTGCCTGGTATACCATTCCAATGCCGATCCACTCAAGATTTGACCAAAATAAGCTATCAGTAGCTCATCTTTGCCGCTCGCTCCTCTCATTTTGCTACAAAAGCCCCGCAAATGTACCATAGGATCACCGTGCCCTTCATATAAGTCAAACTTAGGCATCTTGAACCCTGCCGGGAGTTGGACGTCCGGGAAAGGGCATAGATCCTTGTAGACCACGCTGACCTAGTTTCCCAATCCATGCATGCTCCTGAAGGATTGCTCCAGGCTTTTGAACTTCCTCATTACCTCATCCTGCTCTGGCACCTTAATCGGCTTTTCAATCTCCGCCGGGACCTCCAAGTGCGGATTATAGGTATGGGGTTCTGGTGCATTGAATGTGGGTTCAGGGGGATAGTATTGTGCATCGTGAGACTGAAACAACAGCTCACTGGTTGATCTTTGCAGTGTGGCTGGTGTGGGTCCCATAAAAGTGGGAACATTTGGTGGTGGGAAAGGTTGACGGGGTGGTGGAGCTTGGGAATCATAGGGGCTTCTCTCCTGATAATAGCGGTGATTCGGGAGGCTTGTTGAAGGGCCAGAGTGAGGGTATTCCGGCATATGCCCTAGTGGCTCAGGGCTCTTTTGTACTTTAGCCAAGGCTAACTGCATCGCATTCATCTCCAATCCCATCCTCTCTATCTTCTCCATTGCCTCTTTCAGCAACTGGCTTATTGGCCTTTCTTCCTCGGCACTATTTTCTGAAGTAGTCATGATTATTGGTATAGGTCCCTTGGATCTGGTTTGATAAGGATGTGTTTCCAGAATGCTTTAACAACTAACTGTCTGGTATTTGTGGAAAACAACAAACTTGTTAGCGTTAGAGTTTAACAGATTTGGTAATAGCACATGGGGGATGCAATGCTCCTAAGCAGTTAACCATTTCTAACATGTTTTTGCTTCAACCGCATGCGTCATCCCGGCTTGCTTTATTTGTGCCTTTAAAGTGTTTTGGGAACCCCCCATTTTTCTCTCTATTATTCTTTCTTTTTTCCTTCTCTCTTTTTTTCCTTTTTCTTTCTTTTTTTTCTTCTTTTCTTTCTTTTTAGTGGCGGTTGAATCTTATTTGGATTGCCTACGTATCACGTCCCTGCGTGAATCAGACCGGGCGTAGTTCTGCCACAAAGTAAGGACACAAAATTCTTTTGGAACCATTCAATTCATCACCAAAATTTGCTATTACAAACTACTGATTTCAAATGAAGAAGATAGCAAAAATACAGGTTCCAAAATTCTTAACCTGACTTGAAAAACAAAATATGGGAAGACAATGGACCCATAAAGCCAATAAACAAGACTCGAACTAGGGATACATTAAAGATTTCAACTTAGGTGCTCGCGAGGCATCGTTCGGCCTTTCCGCGGACTTTGGTGTAAGAACTCTTTGCAAGCTCTTCAACTCATTCATGATCCGGTGGACGTAGCCCATGATAGAGGCAAGAAGGGTATCATGAGGTATTTGCTCACATGCTAGGCATCTCATGTAGATGTAGTGCCCAATCTCATCAATCCTTCCTCGGATGTTGTCCCTTTCAACGAACAGTTGCTTTATTTGCCGGTTCTTTAGTCCCAGTATTTGAGCATTGTCGGCGAGTCGATCTTGAAACCTCTCCATTCGTTCTTCCATTCTGGCCATTAAATCGTAACAGCGCCTTCTGTCTGTCCGGGCATCCCGGGCTTGTTTAAGGACCCGCTCCTGAAGAGTGGAGTTTGTTTCTCTCAACAGTCCAATGCTCATTTCAGAATCCCTTATGACTTGTTGTAGATGCTTTCTCCGTGCCATTGTTCCTTTTGCCCATCTGACCCGCATTCTTGCTATGCAAGCCTCGGATCTCTCCAAGTCTTCTCGGCTTTTGCTGACTTGATTTCTCAACTCTGCTATCAACCTTTCATCGGAGCGACGTTTCTGTCGGTCACTATTACCCTTACTGACTTGGCGAACTCGGGCTTTCAGTGCCTGGTTTTCTTTGGCTAATTTGTTCTTTTCACCCTGCTCTGAGGCGGCTTGTATGTTGTTTTCAAATATAAGCCTTTCAACTTGTCGCTTCAGCTTCCCGATTTCAGCCAGGTAGCCTTCCTCTCTCATTAACCAGCCCCACTGTTCATGCGAATCATCCGTAAATTGTTGGACGTGACTCTTTTAGCAGGTCTCTGACGAATTCGGAACCTTCTCTCGAACCAAACATCGTACTTTGGGTCTACCTCACCCTTATCCAGTTCTCGAACCATAGTCTTGGGCTCAAGGAATCTACATTCGTGCCACAACTTTCTAATTTTTCCTTCGGGGAATACGACTCCTGGGCTCAGCTCAATGGTGTGCTTGCTTAGATCCTCATTAGCGGAAATTACTTGAAATCTTCCTAGCTGGTGCAATACCCGATGAGGGGCATATGGTTGGATGCTGCGAAGTCCTATCAAAAGAATATGACATTCCTCAGCCGCCATGTATATTACCTCAGTATCAGACAACCACCAAATGCCCATTCAATCTGGTCGGCTGTTGTTGACCTCAATCGTGTAAGCCATGCTTCGACACCTTCGGGGAATACAACACCTGTCATTCGTTTCTCAAAACCGCTGATACAGTTTTTTTCGGTTAACCCGTGGTTCATGTATCCCGCTCGGTGACAGAGGTGTTCTTGCACCCACAGCTGGAGTAACAGATTGCATCCCTGGAAGAAATTGCCTCATTCTCGACATATAGTTAATGCTCGGTAGATATCGGACAAAATCAAAGGAACCACGGTACTGTTAGTTCTTTTGATTGCAACATCAGCCATCCCTATAAGGCCTATATCTATTCTCTTATCTTTGCGGGGACAGACCACGATTCACAGGAATGCTGTTATGAATGCAAAAGTACGTCTCGCCTCCCACTTGTTTCTGTTCCCAGCATGAATTAGTCTGAGATTTGGCTCTTCAAAACCCTGAGGAGTACCATACCGTTGATATAAAAATTAGAGAGCACAACATCCTCTCGACAAATCATCATTTTGCACCTTCCGACTAATGCTTAGCAAATCCAAAAACCTGTGCAGAGATACTGGTCTTGGTGAAAGTAAATATTGTCCTCTTAATTTCCCATTTAATCCCGCATATTCGGCGATTTCCTCTAGTGTAGGTGAAAGTTCAAAGTCAACAAAACGGAATACATTGCGGGTTGGGTCCCAGAACGGTATTAGAGCCTAGAGGATATCTGTCCTTGGCTTGATATTCAGCAGATTGACAAAACCTCCCAAAACTCTTCCCACTATCTCTTTACTATCGCCTTCCAGATCATTCCACCACATGTGGAGTTGTAGAGGGACCTCGCTAAAGACTGAGAACGGTTCATTTTGATTTGTGCTCATCCTGCACATTTATTAAGGTGATTAAAGAAGGAAAGCTTTTATTAGACTCAAAACAAAACTATCTATATTCCATTTTTTTTTAATTTTGAAGATGAAGGACTCGGTTTTCAGATACGGCCTTTAAACACTTCGGGGACGAAGACTTTAAGGCTGTGTGGGTCTACCGGTCAAAAAATCACAAAAATGGCTGTTTGTGCAAATTCAGCCTTCCGGCGTCCCTTTCGGGAATACTCGACTATTTATGGAAAAACAGTCTGGCTTGATTTGTTTTCTGATGAAATTAACATTTGACATATTTTGGTTATTTTTAGCAAAAGGGGAGGTTGGACCCGATTAGAGCTGCCTATGTATCTCACATCCGGTGAGAATCAAACCGGCTTAGTTCGCCCAATTAAACAAACTATCTTGAAACATTCCAAGCAAAATAAGTGAAGAAATAAAATAATAATAAAAAAACTACTTGTTCAAACACAACCTAGTTTCACTTCCGTGGGCAAATAGACTATTTTGAAACAACAATCAAGACTCTTTTCCCATAACAGAACAAACTATTTTTTATTTTCCATTTTTGCAGACCAGACAAACTAAAAATGATAGACTCATTTTTTCTGAATAAATAAAATATTTTTCTCAAAATTTCGTCAGAGTTTCGACACTATTTAGACATTGTTATTTTTTAAAACAGAAGATTAACCCTATACACTGCTATATTTTTTTTTCAATATTCAAAACTGGTCATCATGCAAGTCCACAACAAATAAATGCACAAGCGGTGAGTAGGATGCATCAGGATGGTCTTTTCTGTTTCAGGTGCTATTCCTAGACGGACCCAACCCCTGTGTTGAGTCCCCTAAGTTAAAAATGCACATGATGCAGATAAGCGTTCCTACTAGGGATCCGACATGAAGTTGAGTTATTCTAGGTTCAGAACCTGGGGTGTTTGTTCTAGACCTGGCTTACCCGAGCGGACAGCTCGAGCCGGGGGGGCAGCGTATCGGGAATACAGAAGCTTCACTGGCTTAGCAACTTGTCCGAACCTCGTTCTAAATTAGGATTTGACACTATACAGAAAAGAAGTCGTACGAAGTACACCTTTCTTCATGATTTAGAAGACTCAGAGAGGAGATGGGTTTCGACACAGTTTACATACAATTCACAAAATATCAAAGCGGTAAAAGCAGTTAGTTAGCATATTATGCACAGATCATGTAACAAAATCAGATAAAACCAAATATAACAATTTATCTAAGCTCGAATTTATAACCCTGAACCAGTGGTTCTGGGCCTATTAGTTCCCCAGCAGAGTCGCCAGAGCTGTCACACCTCCTTTTTCCGTCCCCACGAGGGGCGAAGGAGTTTTTCCAATTAAAGGACAATCGAAACGGGATTTGTTTATTTATTTCAGAGTCACCACTTGGGAGATTTAGGGTGTCCCAAGTCACCAATTCAATCCCGAATCGAGGAAAAGAATGACTCCATATTACAGTCCGCGAACCAGAAATCCGGATAAGGAATTCTGTTAACCCGGGAGAAGGTATTAGGCATTCCCGAGTATCTTATTTTATACAATTATGCGCTCATGTGCAAGTTTTAACTCTTTACCGCTTTTATTATTATATTTTAAAAGAATGTGAACATCGTTTAAAAGCATGTCTTTAGATCGCGTCACATGAAATGCATCCGCAATCTGGAACACATTTTTATTCAATGTTTTGGGATTTGGATTTGGGTCGCATGGAATGCGCACCCGAGTTTAAGAAGGTAAGATTAATTAAATCACGCCTAAAGGGTCTAACGCGTTATTATCTTCGGGGAAGGCAGTGAAATTCACTAAACAGTCCATCCCAAATTCTAAGTATTTATTATGACCAATTATTGAGGGCCCCGCAACTTGCATTTTTATTTGGCGAGGCTCGTCTCGTTTTGTTTAAAAGGTCGTCCTATAGTGGCTATGTTTTTTTTATTGAGTTTGTCTCTAATAATGAAAGAAGAAGAACGGTCTAACTTTATTTACATGCTTACAAGTTAGTTATTAGTCGGGCTCCGAATATGATTTGCAAAATCCGAACATGAACGTGTATATGGGCGGTCATTTAGATATTACGGGCCCAGGCCCAATGTGCATAACGTGATACTCGGCCTGGGCCACCCTTATTCCAATTGGGCCTATTCAACTTATTTGGTATGTGCTTAACATTCATAAGGGGGAAGGCTAACATGCAATGTACAGCTTACCTTAATCAAACCATATTCTTACCAACTAAAAAAACTGTCATTTGTTTACGAAAGTAACTATTGGATACCTAACATGCTTCTTGACAACAATGATGAACTTAACAGAACATGGCTACTGCAACATTAATCGTTTTTTATTATAAGCAAAAATATAGAGTTTTCCAACTAAATGATATGTATAAAAGTGCAGTTACACCACAGCTCATTTCATGGTTCTAGTAGAGAAAACACACTATCATATATACAACTAATGTTCAGTATATTTCCAAAATGAATTCAAAATAACTTCAACTCTTTGTATTCATGCTTCAAATTTCAGCCTACATTGACCAATGTATCTGTTGTGTACCTGGTATAGGAAAGCAAAAGAAGAAGAGGAATGGTCAGCAGAACAGTATGCAACAACACAACAACACAGGCAGTCGACAGCCCCAAACCAGTAACAGCAGCAGACACAGCCCAATAACAGACCAAAACTCAGCAACAACTTAAGAGAAAGCCCAGCAGAAATTTCAGAAAACCCAACAGCAACAACCAGTGCTAACAATAACCAATAAACAATGCAAATTTTTGAGTACTAAACAGAACTCCAGCAGAGTCAGTGAATAAAGAAAAACCCAGAATACCCCATAAACAGCACCAGCTACAGCCCGATGTTCACTAGTGCAACAGAAAAGACCTCTTTTATCTCTCAAACTACTCTTTTAGCTTTGGAAAATTAGCTCAACTTTCAGCCTATTTCTGACTTGTGAAGGTTCAGAAAAACAGCAGCTGAAAGCTTTTCAAATTCTGAAATCTTAGTGTTCAGCCTTAATTTCTGATTTTCTAACCTCTTAACCTCTGATCTCTAACCCCTTTCTCTACCCTAAAAGAGCCTATTTATAGGCAAAATACAGGCAGGCCCCAAGCTGCCTCATTCCCACCAGCCCTCAACCCTGCCCATACCCCTTTATTTCCTATTACCATGTGTTTTGTGCCCCAAATGGTATGGGCAGCTGGCAATCTTCAATTACCCCCATGCTATCAAGTTTTGTTCCCCACTATTGTATTAGTTTAATCCTATTTCAGTATCCTACTGTCAGTCCACTTAAACTAACCATTTCTGATCTTTTCATACCCCCAAACTACCCCTGTTAGCCCCTGGTTATTACTATTTTACCCTACTTCAACAGCAGGAAATTTTGAACTTCTGAAAGTTCAAATTCAAGCTGCCCTAAACTGAGTTCTAGCTATTACATTATTGCAGCTACAAACCATTCACAGATAATGTCAAACAATCAGCTAAACGACAATGATTCGATCAGTCATATGAAGCTATACGAATCAGAATATTTGCACATTCAGTCTTATGAAACTAATCGACGAATCGACTATATTAATCATAACATAGAACAATCAGTCGATTAAACGAACAACACGAACAGGGCATCAACTGCCTTCAACAACTTTGCACGACACAGGGAATCTATATGAATTATCTATTCGACGATATTAATAAAATTGAAATATGTATATCACCATACGTATTCAACCATAAACAGAAGAGTAATTGACCAAATAAAAAGGTCTTACGAAGATAGAGGAAATTGAAAGAAAAATATCAGAAACATCATCCAAACTAACTAAACATGCTAACAAACATAAACACCATTCAAACAAGAACAGAAAAGGAAAAGAGAACTTGCTCTGGAAGCTCAACAACAAACGACCCAAGCTTGAACCAGACTCGATCATTTGAGGTCGAACGGACTTTAATCGAAGTGTTCTCAACCGAGAACACTTAGATTAAGGTCTATTAGACCCCAACCCTCCATTTAAACTGGCCGGATTCCAAAGTTCTTGTGTTCTAGGGTTCGAACAGTCCGATTTGGGGCTTGAGGATTTGTGGGTAGATTCGGACCAAACCCAGCTTGGTTTGGTCACGAGTGAGGGCAGGGTAATGGCTGGTATGAATCCGGGGTGGGTTGGTGTAGATCAGGGTTTTGCTCGAACCTTCAAACGAAGATTCGAGACGATGGGGAATGATTCGAACCCAACGGTTTGCAGATCCGTGTTCAGGGTGGTTGGGTGCATCAAGGGTGTTACTTTGGTGGTCACCGGCATCGTTGCCGCCGGGTTCACGGTGAGAGTGTATGGGGGCGGCTAGGGTTTGGCAAGGGGTGTTAGGTTAGTCTTTTGAGAGAGACAATGGAAAGGGGGGGTTGTTCGGATAAGGGGCGTGGGGTGTGATGAGGGGCTTATATACGGAGGGGGAAAATGGATCCTGGCCGTTGGATCAGGTGAAATCAAGGGCCAGGATCCCTTCACTTAAAGGGAACGGTGTCGTTCCACTTAAAAGGAGGTCGGGCTGGTCCGGGGTAAAACGGGTCGGGCATATGGGGATGGATTGAGGCCGTTGGATGGGATTGGGTTAACGGTTGAGATCAGATGGCCCTTTACGGCGTCGTTTGGGTAAGTGAATGGCCTAATCTGGGCCGTTCATTTGAATCAATCAATGGCTCAGAATGGGGATGCTAATACGGCGTCGTTCCACCGTCTGTGAGACCGGGTCGATGTGGACTGGGTCAGCCATAGATTGGGCCTGATCTGCTTGGGTTGAACATGAGCCCAAAATCCGAGTTTCTCTTCAATTTTGAATTCTTTTTCTTTTTTTATTTTTAACTAACAATCAATAAAATTCTAAAAATAACTTGTAAAACCAAAATTATCCTACAACACTATTAAACATTAACAACAATTATCACACAAGGTTAAATATTTAATTAATTAAAACCAAATTACACAGCGACACACATAAATGACAAAAATGCAACAAAACTGCATATTTTGTAATTTTCTTTCTTTTTCCATAAAACATGACTCAATTAATTCCAAGACGTACAATTAAATCTTGGATGTGCATGCAACATGTATTTTTTGTATTTTTTAATTAATCTCATCAAAGGTAAACATTTACGGACAAAAATAATTACCAAAATGTCACGCAAATTCTCAAAATTGTACACAGATGAAATTTGTTTTATTTTTTGATTTCTTTTGGAGTAGTTTTCCGTGAAGCAAAAATCACGTGCTCACAGCGAGTCTAGCCCAACTTGAATTGCAGAAACATGCCTTCAACTTTAAAGATCTGGCCCATAGCCTTGGCCATTGCACCATTGTGCTTACATTACAAAAATATAATAGCAAAATAATTACTTAATACATTCCTGACAGTATTAGTTTAAATCGCAATACATGAAATCAGAACCTAATTAACTACAATGCATCAGGTAAGTACAAAGCTTCTAAAAATCAGAACATTACATTATGGCCTATTAATACCTAAACTACTACATTAATAACTAATCTATTACATTAGAATTCTATTAGAAAAATACAACAGCTAATCCTATCCCAATTTTTGGGACAAAACTGAATGGCCAATGAACATCCACTCCCTTTGGATATAGTTGATCCATCAAGTTTAGTTCACCGATATGAGGCTCTCAACTTCAATAGCAACAAACAAATCCAGTTTTTGGGCTTTAACACATGCTGATGTGGCCAATTAGTGGCCAAATCCACAAGTTATAGCCTATAAGGCCACATGACCTCAAACAAAACATTATTCTAGTATCATTTGTGAGCAGAAGAAGAATGAGAAAAACAGCTTCAGTAACCAAAGTTCAGAATCAGTATAAGGTCTTGACTACAAAAACTTCAAACTTAGCCATTTTTTCAAAGAGGGAGTTACAAGCATCAGTAAACCAAACAAAAGGGCTCATGCTAGTTCATTTCCATATTTAAGCTCACACAGTAAAATTTACTATATCTATAACAAATTAATCAACTATTACATGAAAGAATACTCATTCATTACACATAAATTGCAACTTGACGATATTATATCATTCCAAATAGGCAGTACTCAAGAGAGGTGAAATCAGTACCTTAACAATAGCAAAAACCAGCAGTAAACAGATGAAATGTTGACTGAAACTTTAAAGAAGGAGCAACAAACCAAACCTAAACAGCAATAGTTAGGAATCAACCCAAAAACCAAGAACCGGCACTCAAACTTCTCAGAAATCAAAGTATTTGAGAAATCAGCCTAAAAATCTAACTAGGAAAACTAATGCTTTTTCCAGAAAGTTTTAAGGATTTTTCCTTGTATTCTGAAAAATTTTAGGTGCAGTTATGCTAATGAATCTCTGTGGAGAATGAAGGAATAGCTTTTCTTTTATATGGTATGCCCAAAATAGCATCAAAATGGCATGTTCTACCCTAAATTCCCTAAGTGTCAGATAGTACATCATATTTGGACAGCTGTCTGTCCTTTTTCAGCCCAATTCTAGCATTTTTATGCTGGAAATGGGGACAATTGTACAGATACTAGAACCTTCTGATATTTACCTTATGTAAAATTAGTTTTACCCTTTCATTTACTGATTATTTCAATTCTAACCAGTATTCTGATCCTATTTTGATTCCGAAAATCTCTTTAGGACCTTCTAGAACCATCAAAGTGATTTGTTTCAATCGTATCAACTTACTGCCTTGGGGTATTACCCTTTACTTCTGAAATTAACCTAAAGTCTAAGGTATCTAGGTTTCAGTTCTAACCATTTAAACCTAATTGACAAGTTTTACCTAACTATCCCTACACAAATACTGAATTTTAAACTTGTAGCTAAACAGTAACTAAACAAAAACAGAATGCTCATGCAAAGAAACCTAGAAATCAACTTAATTATTTTGCCATTAAACAGATTAATCAACTAAAGCTACGGTTAACTAATCAGAGACCGACCAAGTAAGTTGTTTAATTAAACTCCTAAAACTATTCTAATCTACTTCAAACCAAACATCGAATATCAAACAAACAACTATAAGAGAGAAATAAACTCAACAGAATAGTCAATTTTATCAAAACCCTAAAATGATTAGACCTAATTAACCTAAACTTACGCAAATTGAAATTAAACCTCAAATGATGAAATTTTAGCATGCTTTAATTAACCTAATAAATAGATGCAAACAAACAAGTTAAACAGCCATGAAAAAGAAAAGAGAAAACCTAAAGTTGCAACATGCGGCTAAAAGAAGAAAGAAGATGAAAAAGATAAATAAAAGAAGAAAGAAAAAAGAACGGAAAAGGAATTACCAAAACTCGCTTCGAATTTGAACCGTTCATGAACTCAGATGAACTTCAGTGGGGTAAAATAAACTTGGACGACCATTAATCGTCTGTTCTCAACAAGAACAGTCGACTAATAGAAGTCTTGGGTTCAAACGACCCAGAAATTGAACGGAAATTAAAAGGAAAAAAATAGGGTTTGGCTTTTAGATCCAAGATCCGAGAATTTCTAGACTTGTTTGAAAGAAATGGTTGGGATATATGGGAAGAGGGGGGTGAAGTGATTCTATGGTGTTAATTTGAGGCGGTTTGGAGGTACTCCACTGCTGTAATACGATTTTCGGGCATCGGAGAGATATAGAGTCGGCGAGGGATTTTAGGGCAGCTAGGGTTAGTCTCTGAGATAGAGAAAAGAGAACGGAGGATGTTTTGGGGTTAGGGGGCCTGTTAAGACAGCTATAAGGGAATTAAGTGACCAGTTCCGAATCGTTGGATCAAAAGAATCCAACGGCTGTGATTGAAAGATGGGTAAACGACGTCGTTTTTTGGGTAGAGGGGATTGGACCGGGTGGACTGGTCTTTGGGCTTGGGTTTGAACGGGAATTTAAAATTAGTTGGGCCAAATTTAAAGATTGGCCCAATTTTAAAGACAAAATACATTCTTCCTATTTTTCTTTTCTCTAATTAATTAAAATCCTAAATTAATCTAATTTATAAAATTAAACTAATTATCTATTTATAATATTTATAAAAATTAGTTAATCCTAAATTAATGAATAGAAAAATACTAATCTAATATTAAAAGCTAAAATGTAAACCTGAACAATATTTTTTTGTGATTTTTATTTTAATAAAGCAATTGATTAACCAATTAATCCTAAAATATGAACACAAAATCTAATATGAAATGTATGATATTTTTGACATTTTTGGGGTACTTTTTGTGATTTTAACAAAATTAAACGTGCACATAAAAAATGCAAACAATTAATAAAAATACTACAAAAATCCTAAAAATTAAAAAACAATTTGGAAAAAATTATTTCTTCAATTTTGTAGGAGTATTTTAGTAGGGCAAAAGTCACATGCTCACAATTGCCTCTCTTTTCTCGTAAACATGAAGAGTTTTGCTGGAAACTACTTGAAAAATTTAAACTATTTCTTTATTGAAAGCAATAAAATCTGGATTGTGTATCCTTGAAAAAAAGAGATTAGGGAGTGGATACCCTATATCTAAAATGAAATCAACTAGGGACTGAAGGCCCTAAGGTGGAAAGATTACCAGGTTATGCTGGCATCAGCTAGGGAGTGGGACCCTATATTGGAAAAGATTACCAGGTTATGCTGAAAAATCATCGGGTTATGCTGGAAAAATCATCGGGTTATACCGGAAAAGTCATCGGGTTATGCCAGAAAAGTCCTCGGTTTATGCCAGGAAAGTTATCGGGTTATGTCGGAAAAAGTCCTCGGGTTATGCCGAGAAAGTCATCGGGTTATGCCGGAAAGGTCCTCGGGTTATGCCGGGAAGAGTCATCGAGTTATGCCGTAAAAGTCATCAGGTTATGCTGGAAAAGTCATTGGGTTATGCCGGAAAATTCATCGGGTTATGCCGGAAAAGTCATCGGGTTATGTCGGAAAAGTCCTCGGGTTATGCCGGTAAAGTCATCGGGTAATGCCGAAAAAGTCATCGGGTTATGCCGGAATCAACTAGGGAGTGGGACCCTATGTTGGAAATATTACCAGGTTATGCTGGCATCGACTAGGGGATGGGACCCTATGTTAGAAAAAGACGTAGCTAGAGATTGGAGACCCTATGCTACCATGGTTTTGAATTTTTCTTCTTCTTTCTTTTCATTTAACTTTTCATTATTTAGGAGAATGAATAAAGAGTTTGAAGGGGACTTCCCTTTTTGGGTTAACTTTGTTGCAGAACCGTTTTGGGTCTCTGCGTACTTTGCTTTTATCGCACCTGCTCCTTGCGGAATTGTTTTGGATTGTGCCTATTTTCCTATTTTCAAATCAAAGAACATTTTGTCAGTTTGAAATGGTGGTTGGTTTTGTGGCCTTGATTGTTTCAATCACTTGATGTTGGCCCAGCTCTTTCAATAAAAATCTCCCTTGCTCACTAGTTTTCTGGAAATTGGTTCCATTTCTACACCCGAGAATCTTTGACTTTTTCCAAATTCCACATGATGATTGACCCCTGTGGGGCTTGGCATTTTTCCATCTTATTTTGCCTTTATGGAAACTTGACTTTGATTTTCTTTATTTCTAAGAGTTTTTTGACTCTGGAACATCGGCCATCATGGTCAGTCGAGGTCGACTTGATGCACCTGATGAGGCTGGGTGCTTTCTTGAATATTAGCTTTTTGTCAAACAAAACCCTGTAAAACCAATCTTGCCATCTTTTCTTTGTATTAGTTTCGGAGGAGAATTAGACCCAAAGGGATTCAAAGAAAAGTAAACAACGGATGGGATAATGAATTTAAACGAGAAGTGTCCCTTTCGGGGAAAGGAAAGAAGGACTTATCTGGAGTGCATGCAGACTTCAATAGACATGACATGCTTCTTGGACTAGATACCCGATCTGTGCAAACCGTCCAACTCTCGTAAAACCTATCATAACCCATACCTCAAAACCGAGAAACCTTGCTAGGACTTTACCAGTACCGATGGTTGTAAGGGATCCTTTTTCGATCAGTGGCGCCCTTTGCGGGTTTTCACAAACTGATCTCCCTCATTTCTCTTCTCACCATCGTCTTATAGTGCTCTTTACGAGTTTTCACTAACAAGACTCTCTCATTTCAATTTCTCTATTTACCATCGCCTTATGGTGCCCGTATGGGTTTTCACCAATAAGACTCTCTCATTTTATTTCTCTCATTTGATTGTACCAGATCCAAGTAACCATATTCTCCAATTTTGAACATCTTTATCGATTGATCGGAAGGAGTTGAACAAGATTTGGTGTAAAAAGAGTTTGGGTTGAATTACAACTTTGGAACCTTTCAGGCGAACCATCGCCAAACCATTATAACTTCTGCCTCAGTTTCACTTTTGGGGAAATGTGGATTTTTGTTTTGGTGTGACTGAACCCCAGAGAGAGTTTGCCTACGTATCCTTTCGGAATCAAGTCGAACATAGTTCAGGAAACTTTGTTTTGATTTTCTTTTTGTTTTTGTTGTTTTGTTTTGTTTTCTTCTTCTTCTTCTTCTTCTTCTTCTTCTTCTTCTTCTTTTTTTACACAACATTTTCGGGTTCCAAAGAGGGTAATCAAAGAAAGGTAACCGGCTCAAACGGTTTGCAAAGGGTCAACAGTGTTTGGGTAGTGAGAATGAAAGCCTTCGTCATCCCAATCAGAGAATATCAGTACCGCAAAAGGGTTAAACGTAATACCTTTTGACCATGTTTGCATTGACAGCTGTTTCAGGGTCATTTTCTTCAATGTCCCCTAAGTACAATGCCCCTTTAGGCAACAACTTCCTTATAATGTATGGACCTTTCCAATTTGGAGTGAATTTTCATTTTGCTTCCTTATGATGCGGGAGAATGCACCTCAAGACGAGTTGCCCCACTTCAAAGTTTCTGGGATGCACTTTCTTGTTATAGGCGTGGGCCATTTTTTGTTGATACAACTTCCCGTGACAAACAGCGGCCATCCGCTTTTCATCAATCAGGGTTATTTGTTCTAGATGAGTCTTGACCCATTCATTGTCCTCAATCTTAGCTTCAACGATGATTCAAAGAGATGGAATTTCAACTTCTGCGGGTATTACGGCTTTAGTGTCATAGACCAATAGATAGGGTGTTACCCCAACTGATGTGCGCATAGTGGTACGATATCCCAACAATGCAAAAGGCAACTTTTCATGCTATTGTCTGGAACTTTGAATCATTTTCCTGAGGTTCTTCTTGATGTTTTTGTTCGCTGCTTCAACAACACCATTAGCTTTTGGCCGATAAGGGGTAGAATTCTGATGCGTGATCTTAAATTGTTCGCATACCTCCCTCATCAAATGACTATTCAAATTTGCAGCATTATTTGTAATGTTAGTTTTAGGAATGCCAAAATGACAGATAATGTTGGAATGCACGAAGTCCACCACTGCTTTCTTAGTGATGTCTTTGAGAGTGACTGCTTCAACCCACTTTGTGAAATAGTCAATGGCAACTTAGATGAATCTGTTCCCATTTGAAGCTTTCGGCTCGATTGGACCAATGATATTCATACCCCAAGCAACGAACGGCCACGATGCCGACATATGATGCAATTCTGAAGGCGTTGCATGAATCAGGTCACCATGTACCTGACACTGATGACACTTTCGAACAAAACTGAAGAATTTCTTTTCCATGGTCATCCGGTAATAACCTGCCCGAAGGATTTTCTTTACAAGGACGTATCCGTTCCGCATACTCCTGCGTGCACTTCATTCATTATTCTTCTAGCCTCTTGGGAATCCACACATCTTAAAAGGTTCAAATCTGGAGTTCTTTTGTACAAGACTTCTCCGCTCAAAAAGAAACTACTGGAGAGCCTTCTAATGGTTCTCTTTTGGTCTCCACTGGCTTGTTCGGGATATTCCTTTGTTTTTAAGAATCTTTTGATATCATGATACTATGGCTGAACATCTGGTTCCATCTCAACTGTATTGCAGTAACCATGTCTTTCTCAAATTTGGATTTCCAGTGGGTCAATGTGGACATTGCCTGGATACGGAAGCATCAAGGCCAAAGTAGCTAATGTATCGACTAACTCATTGTGAAACCAAGGAATGTACCTGAACTCGACGGATTTGAACTGCTTGATAAGATCTTCCACATGTTGCCTATATGGAATAAGCTTGATATCCCGAGTTTCCCATTCACCTTGATCTTGTTAAATAATCAAGTCAGAATCTCCCATGATTAACGATTCTTCCACATCCATGTCAACTGCCATATTCATACCCATAATGCAGGCTTCATACTCAACAGTGTTGTTCGTACAGAAAAACCGAAGTCGGGCTATGGCTCGATAGTGCTGACCAGCGGGCGAAATCAAAATTGCCCAATCCCGACACCTTTTGCATTTACAGCTCCGTAGAAGAACATTTTCCAAGCATTGGTGTCTTCTGGAATTACCTCAACTGAACTTACTTCCTCGTCCGGAAAGTAAGTACTCAAAGGCTGATATTCATCATCAATAGGATTTTCAGCTAGGTGATCCGCCAAGGCTTGAGCTTTCATTGCCGTGCGGGTGACATAGACTTCAAACTCGGTGAGCAGGATTTGCCATTTTGCTTACCTTCCTGTAGGCATCGGGCTTTTGGAATATGTACTTCAAGGGATCCAGCCTGATTATAAATAGGCGGTATAAGCCAACAAGTAATGCCTAAGCTTCTGAGCGACCCAAGTTAAGGCGCAACAAGTTCTTTCCAACAAAGTGTACTCGGCTTCATAACTAGTGAACTTCTTGCTCAAATAGTATATGGCTTTTTCTTTCTTCCCGGTCACATCATGTTGCCCGAGAACACATCCAAAAGAGTTTTCCAACACTATCAAGTACAAGAACAAAGACTTTCCAGGTTTGGGTGGGACCAACACAGGTGGATTCGACAGATATTCTTTGATTTTGTCGAAAGCTTCTTGACACTCCTCTATACATCTAATTGCCGCATTTTTTTCAACAGCTTAAATATGGGCTCACACGTGGAAGTCAGCTGAGCAATGAATCTGCTGATGTAATTCAACCTTCCCAATAAACTCATAACCGATTTCATGGTTCTCGGAGGTGGCAAATCCCGAATAGACTTTATCTTTGTTGGATCTAAATCGATGCCCCTCCCACTAACTATAAACCCCGAAAGTTTCCTAGATGGTACTCCAAATGCACATTTAGCTGGATTCAACTTCAAGTCATACTTACGCAGGCGCCCAAAGCACTTTCTCAAATCTCGCTCCTGCGTTCTGGATTTAATTATCACATCATCCACATATACCTTAATTTCTTGGTGCATCATGTCATGAAAAATGGCGTTCATAGCTCTCATGTAAGTTGCCCCGACGTTCTTTAAACCAAACGGCATGACCCTATAACAGTAAGCACCCTAAGGTGTAGTGAAAGCCGTCTTTTCTGCATCTTCTTCATCCATCAGAACCTGATGATACCCATCATAACAATCCACAAAAGACTGTGATATTTTAAGCGTCAATACTACACAAGAGGGGGGTGATTTGTGTAGTACCCAATTTTCGCTTAACTGAACTATAGAAGAACCTGGTTCTTCTAGGTGTTCCAACTACTACTGTTTGCGGAATAATAAATACAGAAATAAAGAACACAGAGATTTTTATGTGGAAAACACCTGGCTCAAAACTTGAAAAAACCACGACCTACTACTCAGTAGGATTTTCCCAAACTTCCACTAAAATTACTGAGCCAAAACAGCATTTACAAAAACACTTTGCAAACCTAAGGATTAACTCTAATCCCGTTGTGGCACACAGCCTCAACTGTGGCGACAACTTCAAATTAGCTATAATTTGAACACTCTAGGTACCTAATACAATTGCTTCTATGAAAGCTGAAAGGTACAACTTTAAACCACCTACTACAATTGAACTAGAATAAAAGATAGACACAATGGAACTGGTTCTTCTATCTCGTTCAAGTAGCGTCAGGAGTGCACACTCAAATTCTACATAAATTGCTTACAAAATTGCCTTGCTCTTTTGCTCTCAATTTAGTTAACTTCTGTATATGTGCATTGCCTGTAAAAGAGAATAACACTGACATTTAATAGGTTAGTAATCAGAGTTTGATTAGAACCCAATTGTTGTTCTCCTATCGTAGAATAGTTCATGATGATCTCAAACTCTAACATTATCTTCATCCTAGATTGTGTTCTCTTCATATAAGGAGACTTTCTCCCCTTATCCAATATGCAACCTTTTCGATCAGATCAGGAGATATTGTTACTTGATCAGTAGGACTTATCTCCTTCACATGCATCTCACATGTATAGGTTGATCATGACTGTGTTTCACAAGATGGACCTGGTCCATGAGTGAGTTCTTTTTGTCATTCTTCAAAACTTCACCTGTTTTTGGGCCAACAAATTTTCTCTTTTTGATGATGACAAACTCTGTGCTTTTTACTGATTTGGAACCTGTAAAAACTCAGCTTAACAATTAATTCTAGACTTAAAATATTCACTTATCATCAAGGACCAGGTCAATTAGGTTATAAATATCACTTATTTTCAGAATGTGTAAAGCACAATGTCTCTTCCCCCTTTTGGCATCATTGAAAAATTGCATACAAAGTGTGATACCCAGATTTTAATAAGCACTCATGGCCACTGGGGCAACTGCAAGTGCAATCATGGCGCAATCATCAGTAATCAAGCAAACATATTTAAACTATCAAGGACAAATTAATCATTGAACAAGAGCAAAACAATAGTTATCATTGACAGAGATATGTTGCCACCAACAATCCACAAAAAGAAAGAAAAAGATTCAAACCATGAGTGAAAAAACAAAAGATAGAAACATACCTAATCTGGGTCACGGAGGTACTAAACAAGTTCAGGAGTCCTAAGGCTTGGAGGAACTAGACGGTTGGGTTTGTGTTTGGAGAAGACTCAACATGTTATGAAGAATTCCATCATTATTCTCCTTTTCTTTGGCAAGCTCAGTTCTGAGACCATCCCTCTCAGTTTCCACTTCAATCAGACGAGCCTTGAGCGTAGCTATTTCATCATCCTTGACTGCACACTCCTGAACCAGAGTCCTAACTTTGTTGTTGATGGGTACCTTCAGAGATGAACCAGGTTCGTTTGGGATGACGTCTAACAATTCCTTGCAATGAGAATGATTTTGTTTATGTAACTTCTCAATTGAACCTATGAAATGAAGAACCATGAAGTAGCATTCTGAGCTTCAAATGGTAGGGTTGTAAACTTATGTAGCTTAGAATTTTCAGTTTTACTTTCATCTTACTAGGCAAGAGTTGTAAACGTATGTAAACAGCCTTCAAACAAAGCATATAAATGAAATCTTTACCATTATTTTTTGTCTTTAGATGACGGACAGCCAAATTCTTTATCTGTGAAATGTTTATGTATCTTTTTTATTACAATTGTGATGCCTAGACATCTTGTGTACACCTCGACTAATCCACCGGGAAATCTGTTTTATCCACAAGCACAAGTATTGCCCACTAAAATTGGAGCTGATGCGCTCACATTTAGTGCTGTAACTGAATTAGAATTTAAGATCTTCTCTGCTTTCCAGAAAAAGCCAACTGAATCAGAGAGAGATAATAGATTGATGAAAGACTTATTAGATTAAGAAAAAGTTCTTCTTGTCACATGCTACACAGGGCAAAGATAGCAAATAAGATAGAAGTTAATAGAACAACCAGATCAAGCACACCATTAGCTTGAATTACTTGCATAAAAAGTTTTAGTATTCAAAGAAGTAAATGTAGAAAGAGACCCCAGTAACATGAATAAATTTCAGGTAGAATAAACCTAGTCGAAAAACCAACACCCAAGGATATCCTTGTATTAATATCAGCATCAAAGAATCTTAAGATACTTAATATAGGCTTAAAATTGTAATCAAATTAATAGTTTTTATATGTCAGAATCAATGATTGAATATTGGATGCATATAGCAACCTGCATAAAAATAGTGTCTGGATAATTTATAATGACTTTAGAATCACATGTACCTGTACCTATAGGACATGTGCTCTTAAGAAGAACTTTTAAAAAGGATAAGCGCAAATTGGTAGGACAGACATTTCAGGATGACCAACAAATTATTCATTGTGACAGCAAGAAATGAACCAAACTTGATTGAATCATTGAGGGCCAAAAAAGAGATATTCCACAGTGCCTGAAATAGAAAACTGTGTGCGAGTGGAGTTGTAAAATAAGCCGAGGGTCACTGCTAGCTTCATCACCAATGTATTCTGAAGCATTATTTTGGTACAAGTACTGAATGAAGAAGATAGAGCAGTGATCTAAAATTCTGAAGCTAAATACATAGATAGTCTGCATATAGTTAATAGGCGAACGGAAACAATAGATACCATTTGTACCACCTTTTTCAACTTCTATACTCCTTCTCTACCAGGAATTTATTAACCATGCTCCTGAGTAATACTGCTTTCTCATAGTGAATCCTGCCTCTTTACTACATTTATACTGTTAATCAAACAAAATATAATTTGATATTTCTACGCGGTGGGCTATGCTTGGTCCCAGGACCAAGACACTAATGTGTGATCTGCTTAAAAATGTAGTTGGAAGGTTAGGATTGCAGTCAACAATCTCATCTGGTTGACTTCTTAGTCTTCTCAAAACCTTTTGATATATCAAAACTTCATATTATTTATAGAAATTAGAGAAGAAGATGGGAGAAAATGGTTGTATTCCAGTACTACAACAAAACAACAAAGGCCCCAAATATGACTTATGATTAAATCAGAAATCTGAAAAGATAAGAGTAGCAAAAACAATAAATTATCGAATAGAAGGAAAAAAATTGACGAGACAACTAAGTCTACGTAGAGATACGCGGTTTTGAGCAGGAAAACTATGTGCTAGGCCATATATGTATTGTTAAATCAAAAGAAAATTCTTCTATCTTAGTGACTGCATAGTCACAAGAGAGAAGAGTATTGATGCCAAAGTGATCCTTGCTCGAGGCTATTTTCCATTTCTTCAGAGGCACATTTAGCCTGTCCAGAACTGTGGTTAGAATAAAGCCATATGGAGTAGCATGGGCCTTAGAGCCGTTTATGACCCTGTCTAGTAGCTTGATAATGAAGGCAGGCCAGTTGATTTGCTTTCCTCTCTCTAGGCACTCCATAAGAACTAGATCCATGCAATTAGCAATGTGCCTTCTCTCCTGTCTAGGCAATAAACACTTGTTGACAAATTCAAACAAGACCTTGTGCTCAGGCCTCATTTCACTTTTCTGCACAGCCTTGGCTTCATTCACCTCTTCTGAATCACAAAACCTCCTGGTGATTGCAAGAGCAATAGGGAGGGAGTCCAGGCAGGTCCACCTTTGCCTTGTATAGTTATCAAACCCTTCAGAGGGTATGTCCAGGATCTCTCCCAATTTCTTTGCATCAAACTACACTTGGACTCCTTTCACCAAGCTACCAACAATGCCATCCTTAACTGCAACATTTACCATAAATTCAATTAGCTCATTTCTGGCTAGCCTACCATCCATCTGAAGGACCATGTCATTCCATCCCTGAGCAGCTAAAACATCCACCAATCTCATCTCCACCAGGTCTTTCAGCAGTCTACCCTTTAAAATCTTTCTTTTGCCAAACATGGCAAGCTTATCATGTTCCTTTTCAGAATCATTTTCTTTTTCTTCTCCACTCCAGTCATCATCTTCAGAAATTTATGATTGTTTGGTTTTCACTACAGATCTTGTCCTCTTGGCTAATGTAGGTTCACCAGCCTCAGACATAGAGGAAGACTTCTTGGAGGAGGTCTTGGGATTTTTAGGCTTGGAGGTAGGAACCTCCACTGATGTACCCCTTTCTTGATGGACCAATTCCATTTCCTCTTCCTCAACAGCTTCTGAGGGTGCTCCAATCTTTCCCTTTCCTTTATCCATTTTCTTTTTCTTACTCTCTTTTAAAGCCCTTTATAGATCAGCTTCACTCTGTTTCACCCTACTTCTTATGGCTCTACCCCTTAGCAGTGAAGAGGTAGTAGGTGTTGGGGATAAAGCCTTTCTTTTCTTGGAAGGCTTAGGAATATTGGGGGCTTTTGTCGTGGGAATTCTGCGTTTCTTTGGGTCATAGATTGCCCCAACCTTTTTCAATAGGTCTGCTAGGGTCTCTTCAGTAGATAAAATAGGTTCATCTCTCTGTGTGCTCAAATAAACCAACCCCTCAGCAGCTTCCCTAAAACCATTTCCCCCTGACTTCATGCCACTCTCTTCTACCCTTTCTCGTGCAACCCCACAGATAGCAAGAACTGTTCCCTTCACATTTTTCCTCTCATTACCACATGCACCCTCTCTCTCTCTTTTTCTTTTTCAGAATTCTTTTTACCTCCACTCCTTTGTGACCCTGGTACTCCTATATCCTTAACAGATCCAATCAGAATGAACCTAGATTCTAGATTCTCAGACATAGAAGAAATTACCTTAGATGGAGATTCTTGAGGCTTTTCAGAGTCAGAAGACCCATGTACTTCCCCCTCAGTAGCGGATTGATATGATTCAGAATCAGAGCTGGAGCTGGAGTTTTGGGCCTGGCTTCCCTTCAACTTTTCATTTAATTTCTTCCTCAGAGCCCCGGACGCTACAGTCTTTCGAGCAAGCATTTTCAACCTACGTAGTCTGGGTTTTGGCAATGTACTGGGTGGAGGAGGTGTGGTTGAATTTGAGGGAGATTGTGGTGGAGGAGTTCCAGGATTGTCTTGTGGGTTAGTCATAATCGTTGTTTTCTTGAGAGAATTTGGGAATTTAGTGTTTTGGATAAGATGGCAAGTGAAAGTGAAGAATTTTTTTTTGACAGTTTGGAATTTTAAAGATGGCAAGAGAACTGATGTGTATTTAAAAAGAAACACACATTTAATAGGTAACGACAACCTTTTGCAGTGGTCAAATAGAGGTCGAATCAACCTGAAATTCCAGATTTTGAATGATTGGTTTATTTTCCCTAAATTTTAGGCAAAATTTTCGGTTTAGAGTTCTAGGCAAACGGAACTGGTTCAATGCTAGCGGATAGAATTTTGTATAAATTTAACAAGTATAGGACTTATGCTCATGATTGAATTATTAATCTTTATAATTGTGCAAAGTATAGAAAACATACCTTAGCTTTCATATGAACCCATACTGATGAACTAGGTTCTTCATTTAGAAGTCTCTTGAACATGCCTCAAATGCCATAATAGAGAAAATTTTGTAAGAGATCAGTGAGTCATATAAGCACATGTCATAGGAGTATACTAATTAAAGTATGAAGTTGAGTAAGAATTAATCTAGATAATTACACAAGTTCAGAATTCCTAGCCAATTTTTTTTTCATTTTTCACTTTTTTTTTAATAATTTTTTTTCATTGCATTCTGAGCTGGACCTATTAGGTGATCTTAATCATCCCTAATTCCAACCTGTTCCTCTCAAAGTTTTCTCTACTCAGTGCTTTAGTGAAGATGTCAACAATTTGTTTATCAGTAGCACAAAATTCTATGGAGATCAATCCTTTCTCATAGTTATCTCTTAAGAAGTGGTATCTAACATCTATGTGCTTAGTCCTCTTATGATGAACAAGGTTCTTTGTCATACTTATAGCACTAGTGTTATCACAGAATATAGGAATGCAACCAACTTCAATGCCAAAATCTACCATCTGTTGTTTGATCCATAACAATTGAGCACATCAAGAAGCAGCAACAACATATTCAGCTTCAACAGTGGATAAGGCCACTAAATTTTGCTTTTTAGTGGCCCAAGATACAAGACATGAGCCAAGAAAGTGAGCCATACCTGAGGTGCTTTTCCTATCCACAAGGAAACCTGCATAATCAGCATCAACATATCCTACTAGATTGAAATTACTACCTTTAGGATACCAAAGACATAGATCAGTGGTGCCTTTCAAATATCTTAGTATCCTCTTGACAACAGTCAAGTAAGACTCTTCTGGATCGGCCTGAAAACAATCACAAAGCCCTACACTGAAAACTATGTCAGGTCTACTAGCAGTAAGATACAAGAGTGAACCAATCATACCCCTATACAAATTCTGATCAACTGATGAACCAGGTTCATCTAAGTCTAATTTAGTGGCAGTTGCAATGGGGGTGTCTATTTCCTTTGATTCATCCATTTTAAACTTTTTGATCAGCTCTTTTGCATATTTCTGTTGATGGATCATGATTCCATTTGGGCTTTGTTTAATCTGTAAGCCTAAGAAAAAGTTAAGCTCACCCATCATACTCATTTCAAACTCACTCCCCATTAATTTGGCAAAATCCTTACTTAGTTTATCAGTGGTGGCCCTAAATATTATGGCATCAACATATATTTGTACCACAAGGAGATCCTTACATTTTTCCCTTAAGAATATGGTACTGTCAATTTTACCTCTTTTGTAGTCATGTTCAAGCAGAAATTTGGACAGTCGTTCATACCATGCTCGAGGAGCCTGCTTGAGTCCATGGAGAGCCTTGTCTAATTTGTATACATGCTCAGGACATTCCTTGCTCTCAAACCCTGGAGGTTGTTTCACAAACACTTCTTCTTTCAGGTAGCTATTCAGGAAGGTACTTTTGACATCCATCTGATGGAGAGTGAATTCCATGTGTGAAGCAAAGGCTATGAGGAGTCTTATTGCCTCTAAACTTGCAACTGGAGCAAAAGTCTCATCATAATCTATACCCTCCCCGTGGTTGTAACCTTGGACCACAAGTCTTGCCTTGTTTCTTGTAACTATTCCATCTTCATCAAGTTTGTTTTTGAAGATCCATTTTGTACCAATAACTGATCTATCCTTGGGTCTTGGAACTAGATGCCAAACTTGACTTCTCTCGAACTAATTGAGTTCATCTTGCATTGCATTCACCCAATCTGCATCCTGCAAAGCCTCAACAATATTTTTAGGTTCAATAAGAGATAAGAAAGTATCAAAAGCACACAGATTCTTTAATTGTGATCTAGTTTTGACTCCAAATGTTGGATCAGTGATTATGTTCTTAATAGGATGAGAACTTTGATACTTGTGAGGTTTCACAACCAACTGATGTCTGCTAGATGTTTCTCCCATGTTCTATTGCTGAGGAACAGGGTCATGAATAAGTTCTTTTAGGGGATTTGTTTCAATTTCTTTTTGATCAATTCCCCCTATCAGGTTGCCCTAAATGGAAGGACATGTTCCATCACTTGTTCCTTCTTTTGGTGCCACTTTAACTTGTGCTGAGACTTCAGTCAAATCCTTTATCAATCCAATGACTTTATCTTCATGTTCCTGTCTCTCAGAAAGAACATTAGTTTCATCAAACACTACATGCACACTTTTTCTTCTACACACAAAGTTCTTTTATTGAATACTTTATATGCTTTGCTATGTGAAGAATATCCCAAGAATACTCCCTCATCACTTCTGGGATCAAACTTACCTAGGGAGTCTTTTCCATTATTGTGCACAAAGCACTTGCATCCAAATGCCCTAAGATGGGATATATTTGATTTTCTCCCTTTAAGTAACTCATAGAGAGTCTTCTCTACAAGAGGTCTAGTCATGCATCTATTGATAATGTAACATGCAATGTTTATAGCCTCTGCCTAGAAGTTGTGGGGTAGTTTACTAGAAAGAAGCATAGTCCTATCCATATCTTCAAGAGTCCTGTTCTTTCTTTCAACTACTCCATTTTGTTGAGGAGTCCTAGGGGCAGAGAAGTTATGATCTATACCATGTTCATCACAGAATTCAGCAAACTTAGCATTTTCAAATTCAGTTCCATGATTAGACCTAATGGATGCAAGTTGATTACCTAGTTGTTTCTGGGTTTTTCTAACAAAAGCAGCAAACATGTCAAATGCTTCATCTTTAGATGTTAAAAATAGTACCCAGGTAAATCTAGAATAATCATCAACAAGTACCATTACATATTTCTTTCCACCTCTGCCCATGGTTCTCATTGGACCACAGAGATCCATATGGACCAGTTCCAACGACTTGGTTGTGCTTACCATTCTCTTGCTTTTGAAGGCTGATCTTACCTGCTTCCCTATTGCACAAGCCTCACAAACTTTGTCTTCCTTGAACTTGATGTTAGGTAACACTATCACCAAGTCCTTAGAGACTAATTTGTTTAGCTGATTCAGACTAGCATGACCAAGTCTTTTGTGCCACATGAGGGGATCATTATCTAACACACTTAGGCAGGTGAGTTCATTTTCTGAAAGAGTAGACAAATCTATAATGTAAATATTGTTAACTCTTTTTCCCTACAAATCAATCTTGTTAGTGGTAAGGTTAATCACAAAGCATTTAGTAGAGGTGAATGCTACAAGGTTACCTCTGTCGTGCAGTTGTGACACACTGATCAGGTTGTATTTTAAGCCATCTATCAAGTAGACATTCTTAATGGAGTGAGAGTCTATCTTACCTACCTTTACAACCCCAATAATCTCACCTTTCTTCCCATTTCCAAAGGAGACATTACCTCCTTTTAAGTCCTCAAGTAAAAGGAACTGGTTCTTACTTCCAGTCATATATTTTGAGCAGCCACTATCCATGTACCATATTTGGCTACTTCCCTTCACTTGGACCTGCAAAAAGAAATCAAGGGTTTGTCTTAGGAACCCAAACTAGTTTGGTCCTTTTCTATAGGCAAAGGGATGAATCAAATTCCTTTTAGCCCACCCAGGCAGCCTATTTTTCTCTTGAACAAAAACTTTACTCTTTTGACTGGCCTTTTTTTTTGCATTACATTCATTTTTGTAATGGTCAGTCTTGCCACAGTGTGTGCAGATTTTGTTCTCAGGGAGAGTGAGGTACTTGCTTTTAGGATCCCACTTAGGTGCTTGATTCCCATAGCCAAGTCCTCTTTTGTTGCTACTGTGATGTTCTTGTAGCTAGGAAAGTGCATCAGAAGCCTTGTTCCATTTGCAAGTTGTGTCTAGTTCATGTTTTACCTTCCTTAGATCTTCTTTTAAAACTTTTATCTGCTCATCCTTCCTGTACATCTCATCCTTCATTTTTCCTAAGTTTTCTTCTAGGGTGAGATGTGTGTGGTCAGCTTTCTTCTTACCTGTTCCTAGTTTTAGTTTTAAGTTCTCAGACCTAAGTTCTAAGGCACTGGTGTCAAGTTCAAGAACTTAGTTCTTCAACTCAACATTTTTACTATCACTCTCCTTAGCCCTAGACTCTAGATTTTTGCACTTGGCTTTTAGGATTACACACTACCTAGACAGATCTTCCTTCTCACTGTTAATTATCTCAGACTCATCAATGAAGTCTAACAATAGCCCAAACAACTTTTCTTTAGACATGAATTTAATCTTGTCTTTGAGATGAAGGATACTTACCTCTTATTCATCATCTGATTCTCTGATGGTCATAAGTGTTTGTTCATCTCCAGCTTCATCTTCTGAGTCCTCATCTGATGTTTCTCTCCAAGCAGCAACCATAGCCTTTGTTGATCCTTTGTTCCTTTTTGGTTGAACCCGTTTCTTCTTCCTGTTCCTTCGTTCCGCCCTTTCCTTCTTCCACTCAATTTCCTATTAAGGACAACTATTGATCATGTGGTCAGTCTTACCACATTTGTAGCAACCTCGTTGGTTTGTTTCTCAGGAACCCTTGGTTTGTTGAAGGTTGTACCTCTTGAAAAACCCTTTCCTCTCATCAGGTACTTTTTGAAATCTCTTGTTATCATGACCATTTCATCATCCTCCAGATCTGAACCTTCAGCTATTCTGAGAGCCAGACTTCTTTCCTTCTTGGGTGCATCCATTTTCATGGTTTGCCTTCTCAGTTCATAGGCAGTGAGGTTTCCAATCAGTTCATCCATCTTGAGGGTAGCAATATTCTTTGATTCCTGAATAGCAGTGATTTTGCTTTTCCAAGTCACTAGTAAAACCTTTGTCAATATTTTCTCAACCTTGTCTTCTTCAAGGATAATTCTCCCAAGAGATTTAAGTTCATTTGTTAGTATTATGAACCTTGTGTACATCTCCTGGATAGATTCTCCTTCCTTCATACTGAAATTCTCATATTGAGAATATAGCAATATTCCTCTTGATCTCTTTACTTGAGGAGTTTCTCATGAGCCACTTGTAAAGTGTCCCATATTTCCTTTGTAGTAGTACAACTTTGAATCCTAATGTACTCGTCTGGACCTAGTTCACACACAAGCCATTTCTTGGCCTTAGCATTCTTCTCCCATTTCTTCAAATCTTCAGCAGTGCAGTCAGCTCTTGTCTTTGGCACATCCACTCTTTCAGCATTCTTCTTTGTAGTTGCTAGAGGACCATCTGTGACTATGTCCCAGAGTTCATAGTCTTCTCCTATGATGTGATCTCTCATCCTGTTCTTCCACCAAGAATAGTACTGACCATTAAAGAGTGGAGGTCTAGCAGTGGATTGCCCTTCCCAATTCCCAGGTGGTGCACTCATTTTGATCTTTTCTTAAGGTGTTAGACTCTTCAAGGATAACCCGCTCGGCTACCAATTGATGTTTTAAGTGTCAATACTACACAAGAGGGGGGGGGTGATTTGTGTAGTACCCAATTTTTGCTTAACTGAACTATAGAAAACCTGGTTCTTCTAGGTGTTCCAATTATTGTTTGCGGAATAATAAATCCAGAAAATAAAGAACACAGAGATTTTTACGTGGAAAACACCTGGCTCAAAAGGTGAAAAACCACGACGTACTACTCAGTAGGATTTTCCCAAACTTCCACTAAAATCACTGAGCCAAAATAGCATTTACAAAAACTCTTTGTAAACCTAAGGATTAACTCTAATCTCGTTGTGGCACACAGCCTCAACTGTTGCGACAACTTCAAGTTAGCTATAACTTGAACACTCTAAGTACCTAATACAATTGCTTCTATGAAAGTTGAAAGGTACAACTTTAAACCACCTACTACAATTGAACTAGAATAAAAGATAGACACAATGGAATGGGTTCTTCTATCTCGTTCAAGTAGCTTCAGGAGTGCACACTCAAATCCCACATAAATTGCTTGCAAAATTGCCTTGCTCTTTTGCTCTCAATTTAGTTAACTTCTGTGTGTGTGCATTGCCTGTAAAAGAGAACAACACTGACATTTAATAGGTTAGTAATTAGAGTTTGATTAGAACCTAATTGCTGCTCTCCTATCATAGAAGAGTTCTTGATGATCTCAATCTCTAACACTATCTTCATCCTAGATTGTGTTCTCTTCATATAAGGAGACTTTCTCCCCTTATCCAATATGCAACCTTTTCGATCAGATCAGGAGATATTGCTGCTTGATCTATAGGACTTATCTCCTTCACGTGCATCTCACATGTATAGGTTGATCATGATTGTGCTTCATAAGATGGACCTGGTCCATGACTGAGTTCTTTTTGTCATTCTTCAAAACTTCACCTGTTCTTGGGCCAACAGACTGTATCTCATGTTTGGCACAATTGTCAACAAGGATTTGGATATTGGGTAATGGAAAGTTGTCCTTGGGGCTTGCTTTGTTCACATCCCAATAATCAACAAACACTCAGGTTTTCTCATCTTTCTTTGGCACTAGGACCACATTAGCCAACCATGTGGTGTATCGATCACACCCGCTTTCAACTGCTTGGTGACTTCTCCTTTGATCTTGTCACTGATGTTTGTTTTAAAATTTCTTTGTTTTTGTTGGACAGGGGGATAATCGGGGTGAATTGGCAACTTGTGCACTACTAAATCAACTCTCAGTCCTGGCATATCATCATAGGACCAGGCAAACACGTCTTTGAATTCGAACAAAAGTTAGATCAATGCATCCCTAGTTCTTTCATCAACGTGAATGCTTATCATGGTTTCCTAGACCTCTTCCGAACTACCCAAATTAACCGGCTCAGTTTCATTTAAGTTTGTCTTAGGCTTATTCTCAAATTGTTCCAGTTCTCGGTTTATTTCCCTAAAAGCCTCATCTTTATCATATTCCGGTTCTTAATTCATTATTTCACAGTTAGACAGTGTGTTAGGATCTGGGCATGAAGTCCGCAAGCATGCCATGTTATTTAAGTCCGCATTATTAGAACTGAAAAGAGAGATAAGAAAAAATAACAAAAATCAGAAAGTATAAAGAAAGAGATTCATAGACAATGAAATATTGATTTTATTTCATTGAATTAGAATATAGAAGGGTTTACATTGGAATTTAAAAGACAATGAACTAAAAATATTCGAGTTACACCCTGAAATAACTCGGAATGCGGAAGAAATGGCAAGACTGAACTATCGGGATTCCCGCCTGACTGGAAATGGAGTAGCCTTCCAATTTTGAAGTTTGGCATTTGGCCCCATATATTGCACCTCAGCAGTGCTTGAACCTTCACCCGGCTGAACCATGTGAGCCTCATATAGCGTTTGCCTTATTGCCCCACGGATGTCCTCAATTTCTTCAGCCGTGAAGGCCTCTTCTTCTTCTTCTTCTTCTTCTTCTTCTTCTACGTACCTTGGCTTAACAAACGTTCTGGCGAGATGTGGGACCGGCTGAGGCAGAACCCACCCATCGTTCTTACGTTTATTAGCCCATTTTATGTCGGCTTCTATAGCTCGAAAATCGACACCAAAGAAGTTCTCACTGGCAGTCAAAGTGATAGGCTCTGTAATGCCTTGCAAAGATGCGTTGAGCCCTTTCCCCGGGCTTGTAGCCATGTTTGATCATTTCACTGGCAACCATTATTGACGCGTTTGACAAGAAGGGTTGAGGACACGGGGTTCCTTCCTCACACTGGTCCGCGACCACGATTTTAAAAGTTTGGTAGACTAAGTGCTCGCTACCTTCCTTAGTCTCCAGACATGGGACTGACGGGTCCCTGAAGATTGATTGCTCATCTTCATCATGGACTACTATTTCTTGGTTTTCATGTTCAAACTTAACCATTTGGTGGACGGTAGAGGGTACGACTCATGTAGCATAGATCCAAGGCCTTCCTAAGAGAAAGTTGTAGGAGGTGTCCATGTCCAAAACCTAAAATGTTACTTCAAAATCTACAGGGCCGATGGTTAGGATCAAATCAATCTCCCATATCGTATCCCTCTTGACGCCGTCAAAAGCACGTATGCAAACATTGTTGGGCCTAATCCTTCCAGTCCCAATTTCCATTCTCTGTAAGGTCGAGAGAGGGCAGATGTCAACCCCACATCTTCCATCCAACATAACTCTTTTCACGTAGTATCTTTTACACTTAACGGTCAAATGAAGAGCTTTGTTGTGGGCAGCCCCTTCTGGAGGCAAGTCATTTTGGCTGAATGAAATCTGGTTGACTTCGAAAAATCATTCTGCCATTCTTTCCAATTATTCAACAGTGGTCTCGACCGGAACATATGCCTCATTAAGCGTCTTTAACAGCACTTTCTGATGCTCATTTGAACTTATCAGAAAGGACAAAAGTGAGACCTAAGAGGGGGACTTTCTGAGCTGATCAATTACGGCGTAGTCCAAGGTTTTCATCTTTTGGAAGAATTCCTCTGCCTCTTCAGCACTGACTGGCTTTTTAAGCAGAAAACGCTTCTGTTTGGTCTTGTTCAATTCTTCTAAGTTGAGGTGCTCCCTAGATGGGTTCGTTTCATTCACCTCCCCCATGATTTCCTTTCCTTTGTACTTTACCACTGCTTTATTATAGTTCTAGGGGACGGTAGTGGGGTCCTTCATGGGATTCTGTGAGCGTGGCTGATAACAACGGGCTCAATCAACCTGGGTGAAATTATCGGCCCCCGCGCCACATAAGTCCCCTTTGGTACGTACATCTTTGGTACTTTCAGTGTAACCATGTTTTGCTCGAATCTTTTGGGGGGACTCAACACGAACTTTTCTTTTCTGGGGGCCCTAGGAACATAAAGAACGACATCTTTAGGAGGTACTGCCCTTGTCTTGTCTTCCATAACATTTTCTATGCTTTGAGGAGTAGAGTTGCTCTTCTTATAATCCTTAGCTTGCTTTGCTGCCGCTTTGGGCTTCCTTTCAACATCGGCGATAACAACGATAGCTTTCAAAGCTAGGTCAAAAATCTCTGTCCTTACAAATCATTCCAATAACCGGCCCGTTGTTATGAGCTGACAATGGTTTATTGGTTAAATTGGGGACCTCCTCATCCCTCAATACTACTCGCGCTTTTGCTCTATTAGATTTTTGACCGCCCTTTTAAGGGTCCAACAATCCTTAGTGTCGTGCCCTTCTGCCCTTGAATGATAAGCACATCAGGTACCGGGTCGGTAAGAGGGTGACTCTGGGTTTTGCCTGTTTGGAGGTACGGGCTGCAACAAACCCATTTGGACCAACTTTGGGAAGAGGCTGGAATATGATTCACCGATGGGTGTGAAGTTGGTTTTTCTGGGTGGTTCATGGGCACGAGCATTATATGGAAAATTATTTTGTGGTGGACGAGGATTATATGGAGCTTGGTGAGGAGGGTTATTTTTGGGAGATTGAGCTCTGGTCTAGTTATACTGTTGTTGCAGCCGAGCGTATGGCTGGGCATTCATTACTGCATAAGGCTGAGGAGTCATGGCATATGCCGCATCTTGGTGAAGGTAATAATGTTGTGGGGTGCTTGAAGAGGAACCAAAGTAACCTCGAGGTTGACGGGGGTTTCTCAGACTTGAGACCATCATTGCCACTTCTTCTTTCTTTTTTCGGTTTGCTACACCTCCTGACCTGCTCTGGATTGCTTGAGAAGTAGCTCTTATAGCCGACTGGCTCAGGATGTGACCTGTTTTCAAACCACTTTCCACCATCTCCCCAATTTTTATAGCTTCTGCAAATGGCTTGCCCATAGCGGACATCATGTTCTGGAAGTAATCAGCCTCTTGGGCTTGAAAGAAAACACTGACCATCTCGGTCTCATCCAATGGCGGTTTCACCCTGACAGCTTGTTCACGCCACTTGATAGCGTACTCTCGGAAGCTCTCTGAAGACTTCTTTTTGAAATTGGACAAGGAGTTTCTATCTGGAGCTATGTCCACATTGTACTGGAACTGTGTGGAAAAGTCTTAGGCCAAGTCATCTCATATGTGCCAGCGAGAGATGTCTTGGTCCATATACCATTCGGATGCAATTCCGGCTAAACTCTCCCTGAAGTAAGCCATCAGGAGTTCTTCTTTTCCGCCCGCTCCTATTAACTGATTGCAATACCTCTTCAGGTGAGCTATGGGGTCCCCATGTCCATCATATTTTTCAAATTTGGGAGTCTTCAAAAGGACGGGCAGATGAACATGAGGGAACACGCACAAGTCAACATAGGAGACGCTCTTCTGGCCACTCATGCCTTGTATGTTCTTGAGACTTTGTTCTATGCTTTTTATTTTCTGAGCGATCTCTTCTTGCTCGGGATTCTTTACAGTTCTCTTTTATTCCATGGTAGATTCATACCAAGGGTGCTGAGGGTAGGAGTTTGGGGTGACATGAGTCGTGTCCGGTTGAAATGGTGGTATTTGGAAAGTAAAGGATGACAGCACAAAACTTGGCCTAGGTAATATTGGCTGTGTTGTAGCAGAGGTTGGTGGTGTAATGAATATGTTAGAAGACATTCCCGAAATCAGTGCTTGGGGGCGAACCTCAGAAGGCATTCCGGCAAAATGGGCTGACATAGTAGGGTATCCGAATGAGGGTGGCCGGGTAGTTTATAGGGATGTTGGAGGTTCCACTTGTTCTGGGAATTAGCTCGGGAAAACCAGGTATTGGACTAGGCAGCTCTCTATTGTTAGACCAAGTGTCCCACATTTCCAACATGCAGAGGCGCAGTGCCCTGTTCTCTTCAGTAGTTGCTGACTCTGACATCGGGATAATCGACAACGGGCTATCCTCTGAGGGGGTAATTGTTGGTAAATAACTCTCTGACGTCATTTCGACACTTCCTTTGGATCTTGTAAAGTAAGGGTGCAAAGCCAGGTTACCACAAAATCAACCACCTAAAAACAAAACCTAATCTCAAACAGCATACACAACAAACCGGTTAGTTTGAGACATTTAACATATAGGGAATCGCACGTTGGGGAATGCAATGCACCTAGACAGTAAAACGTTTTCCTACATGTTTTGCAACGGTTGCGTGTCTCATCCCGGTTTTTGTTATTTCCTAGATCTTTGAATCTTTTTATTTTCTTTTGTGCTTTTCATTATTTTGCTCTTTTTTTTTGTGCTCTCTCTTTTGCATTGTTTTCTCTCTTATTCTTGTTTTCTCTTCCTTTTTTTGTTCTCTTTTCATCATTTTCTCTCTTATTTGAGTTACCTAAAGCCATGGCCGGATCCGAAGGGGATTGCCTACGTATCACGACGCCGCATGAATCAAATCATTACGTAGTTCAAGGAATAAACAAGAAACAAAAAAAAGAAACATATTTTGGATTTTCAAATTTTCATTAAATAAAAACTTCCGATTTTTCCTCTATTACAATGACTCCAACATACATACTTAAGAACTGAAAAACTAAAATAGAATCAAAACGGACTCTAAAAGGAAACTGAAATACAGACTCGAAAAAGAAAAATCAGGAATACATAAGTGCCTCCAATACTACTCCAGGGGCCCGCCGGACATCAGTCGATCTCGAAGCGGGCCTACGTGCAAGATCTCCTTGGAGGCAATTCAGGTCATCCGTTATCTGGCAAATAAAAGTCATCACTGCAGCAAAGAAGGTAGATCTAGTCATATCCTCGCACTCATGGCATTTTATGACAATATAATCAGCAATTCCTCTAATCTTTTCTCTAATGATGCCTTTCTCTTGGAGCAGGCGCCCAATTTGTTGAGATCTAGCTTCCAGAACTTGGGTGTCATTATGGCTTTGCTCCTGCAACTGCTGCATGTCCTCTTCCAGTCGGGACATTAATGCATAACAATGCTCCCTCTCTGCCTTGAAGTTCTTTGTCTATGTCATTTCATTCTCGAGGGTAGTTAGCTTTTTCTTTAGATTTGTGACTTCTCTATCATATTTTCCTTTTAATTGCTGAACAAACTCTGCCCGTCCTTCTGCGTTCTTCGCCAAATTTGCCCGGGCTCTTCTACCTTTGGACTTTTCCAAATCTGTCCCATACTCACATAATTTCCTCCTAAGACCGTTTATAAGTCTTTTACTGTTTGGCTCCTTCCCGGGTTTTCAGCAGCTATCTTCATTCTTTGAATCTGGACTCAGAGGGCTTCGTTTTCTCGGGCCAACTTTTTCTTCTCTCCTTCATCAACAGTGGCCTGCACATTACTATCAAATTTAAGATCTCTAATTTGCCCTTCTAATTTGCTTATCGTAGCCCCGTAGTCATTCTCTTTGGTCAACCAACCTAGTGTTCTTGTGACGCGTTGACAAACTCTTGGATGTGGGGACTTTTGGTTGGCCTTTCAGATTCATCATTGGCCGCGATTCTCTTCCCATACCAAGAAAGATAACTTGGTGAAACCTCACCCCTGGACAAATCACGCACTCGGGTTTTTGTCCCTAGATACTGGAATTCGCTCCAAATCTGGCGAACCACTTCTTAGGAAATTGAGCCTCGGAGCGGATTTTAACAACATGAATACTAAGATCTTCGTATTTGGGGACTATTTGGCATCTTCCAAGTTGCCTCAGAACCCGGCATAGGGCATAAGGTTGGATGCTTCCGAGACCCATTAGCAGGAAGTAAGGACCGGTGGCAGGCATGTATACAATCTCATCAACGAGAAGCCAACCCAGTGTCCACTCTATCTGATCCATAGTTATGGAACAGAGGTGGGATATCCAATCTTTGACTACTTCTGGTATTTCAAATCCAGTCACCCGAGTACCAAACTCTTCAATGCAGCTTTTCCCTTGGACCTGTAGTTCATGTATAGGGGGCGGTGGTAGAGGTGTTCAATCATCCACATTTGTAATAATAGATTGCACCCCTCAAAAAACTCTAATCCGTCCTTACAGGCTGTACGAACTCGGAATATTTCTGCTACGATCATGGGCGCGAGGGTGCTCTTGGCATTGGTAATCAAAACTTTGACGACTCCAGCTACTCGCAAATCAATATTCCTATCCTTTCTTGGAAACACTAAGAAGCCTAGAAATGCCACCATGAAAGCAAAACATCTATGTACTTCCCACTTTGATCTGTTTCCGTTACTGCAAAGTCCACCTTCTGGGTCATCCAATCCTCTTAAATGACCATACCGCTGGTACAAAAAGTGTAAAGTGGAAAATCCCTGTGTCAGATCTGCATTTTGGACTTGCTTGGTTATTTTCAATAAGTCCAAAAATTTGTGGGGAGTAACGACCCTTGGAGCTATCAAGTATTTGTGTCTTAAACCCTCTGTACTCCCAATATAACCCTCCATTTCCCCCAAGGTAGGTGTAAGCTCAAAATCCAAGAAATGCAGAACATTGTGAGTGAGTCCCAGAATGTTACTAATGCTCCTATTACATCACTCCTAGGCTTAATCTTCAATAATCCAGTGAGAGCCCCCAGGTAGTGGTTGACCTTGTCTTGCCCCTGTTTTCCCAAATCCTCCCACCACATGTGGAGGTCCAACGGAATCTGAGTCATAACCTTCATCGGCAAATTTTGAATTATGCTCATTCTGCACATTTAGATTAGGGTGATTGGTTTAAAACAAAAATGAGTTTTATTTAAAACTAATAAAATAATAAATAAAAAGAAAAAAAGGTTTATCTTTGCAAAATTCAGAGAAATCATGCCTACTTTTGCAAATAAGGCCCTTCAGCAATTCAGAAGGGAAGATTTTAGGGCTATGTTTTCTAGGTGGCCAAAAATTGACAAAGGGACCGTTGGTGGCTATTCTTGCAAAAACGGTCTTCCGGCATCCCGTCGGGACATTTCTGGCTATTTGGACAAAAACGACATCACCTAACTTTATTTATGACAAGAATGACAACATTTTATATTTTTGGTTATTTTTGCAAAAGCGGGGCTGGACCCGATGAGGGTTGCCTACGTATCTCACATCCGATGAGAATCAAACCTACATATTTCAGTCAGTTTTTGACATAATTGAAAAATATGACTCATTTCTAAATGGCTTTTCCTCTTCTTCTTTTTTTTTTTTAAAAAAATTTCGGCAGAGTTTCGGTATATTTTGAACACCAGGTTTTTCAGAAACGGATGATTTCCTCTTTCACCTCAATTTTGTTTTTTCTTGATTTTCCTTCCTTATCCTAGAAACTGGTCAACATGCAAACCGAAGCAAATAATTGTACAAGTAGCACGTGTAGACGTGTGATTTTTGACCCTCCCTGAAATTTCACCCATTTTAGCATGTAAATATTTAGTTTAGGCCTAATATCGATATTACAGCTAATTTTGACTCTTTTACTTTATTTCGTCACAAAAAAATAAAAAATATTTTAGTTTACGTATCTTTCGTAAATTTAAATAAAAAATATACAAAAACAATACCTTATTTTTATTTTTATTTTTATATAATCTTGAAAACACAAAAAATAATTTTATGTTTTATAGTTTAGTTCAATTAATTAAAATTAGTTTTATATTTGTATATTATAATTGTACATAATTTTAGAAGGAGGAATTAGTTTTAGGTTGGTTTTTTCCGTCTTTATAAATCTTGTAATCCATTTTTTTTAGTCTTTGGCCAAATTCCCTAGCCAATAATTCCTAGGCCCATACCCCTAACCTAATCCCTACCCCTATATATAGTATCTAACACCTAAAATAAACGGACACACATAAACGGACCCAAAAACCTTTCTTCTTCCTCTTGAAGGAAAACAACAGATCTTCATCATGAGAGCAGCTCCAAATAACAACCAAAAGTCCTCTTTTTTTCTCCATGAATAAGCCTTGAAAACTCCATAAAAACCAGCAAAAAGAGCTCCATTTTTTCCACTAAAAACAGCCGCTCAAACAGCTATGAGAATCCCTCTATCTCCATCAAAATCGCAGCAGCCATCCTCCTTAGTAAAGGGCTGCACAAACCTGCTGCAATCGGCATAAAAACAGCCTTGAAACTAGCTTCTTTCGAGCTAAAATCAACTCCAAAACGTAGCTGAATTCTCTGTCCGAAACAGCTCCAAAACTGAGTCGTGAGGCCATTCCGAAACCACCAAAAATCTGTTGTGAATCTGCTGAAAAATCAGTCCAAAAACCCCCAGTAAATCACTTCATTTTCAGCTCCAAATCGCTGCAAAAAACGTAGCAGTTCACCTCCAAAAATCAGCCCCAAAACCCATGAGAGTTAGCCCCAAAATTCAGCTAGAACCTGATGCAAAAAGCAGCCAAAATCAGCGCACAAACATAGTAGCTCCAAGGTTGAGCTCGAGTCCGCCGGTGAATTTAGGTTCGAGCGAGCTTCGGTCTTGGTTCGTGAGTCCCGAACAAGTTTTATTGATATGATTACTGTAGAGACTTTATATTGATTTTAACATTGGAAAATAGATTGGGTGAAGTTCTCTTAAAAAGGTTAGTTTATTTGTCTATTGTTTCCATATTACCTTTTGCTTAGTCATTTTCTCTTCTCAAGTAAATGTTATGTTGCTCCTGATGTGCTTGGTCTTTTGGTTGCGTAAGTTTGATTTAATTAAGCTTTCTATCTCTCTTTAATTAATTATGGAGATCTAATGATTGGTATTGTTTAATTAAAATTCCAATTAGTCATGCTTTGCAAGAATAATGGTTAGTTGGGCAGTATGCGAAAGCCAATTAAGAACAACAAATTTGGGCTTTAACATTTATTTACGCAATGGTTATAACTGATAGTTTTAGCAAAAGGATTTAAGCCAAAATCTTGTACAAATGGATTTCAAGGTAGTAGACCTTCCAAGTTTGAGTGGGCCGCTTGTTAGGAACAAAATGGGCTGCCAATTGACCTTCGGATATAACAATTAATTGGGCTCATTAATTAGTTGAGGTGTGCCATATTAGCCAAACGTATATTTATGGCCCTCAAAAGAGTAATTCGATTACCTATTGAGATTAGAATTCGAGGTGCGCCATTAGCGAATTTTCCATGCCCCTCGCAAACTTGAAAGCGCGTAGTTGCTTTAGGCGCACAATTTAAAGTTACCTTCTTAAACTCGGGTGTGCATTTATGTGACCCAAATCCAAATCTCAACAATGTTAGATAAAATATGTCGGGGACCGCAGGTGCATTTATGTGACGTGGTTCAAGACGTGTTTTAAATAACGTTGAAATCTTCCTAAAAAATTAAATAAAAGCGGTTATAAAGATAAAATGCACACAGGTTTAAAAGTGTACTAAAATTAGATAATCAGGCCAATTATAACAGTTGAGCGACCGTGCTAGAACCACGGAACTCGGAAATGCCTAACACCTTCTCCCGGGTTAACAGAATTCCTTACCCGGATTTTTGTATTCGCGGACTATAAAACAGAGTCAATCTTTTCCTTGATTCGGGATTTGAACCGGTGACTTGGGACACCATAAATTATCCCAAGTGGCGACTCTGAATCTTTAAATAAAATAATCTCGTTTCGATTGTCCTTTAATTGGAAAAACTCTCTTTACACCCCTTTCTCGGGGTATAGATAAAAAAAAGGAGGTGTGACAGCACGTAAAATGCATCATGATGATCTTTTGATTTTTGGGGTACACCTGTCCTAGATGGACCCAACCCCTGTGTGAGTCCCCAAAGTCAAATGCACGTGATGCAAACAAACGTTCCTACTAAGGATCCAGTATGAGGCTATTTTATTCTAGGGATACAACCTGGGTGTATTGTTCTAGGCATGGCTTACCCGAGCGCACAACTCGAGCCGAGGGGAAAACGTACCCGTAACCAAAAGGCCATCCGGCTTTGTAACTGATCCGATCCTCGTTCTAAATTAGGGTGTGACTCTAACAGAAAAGAAGTCACGCCAACGTGCACTTCCCAGAAGATTTAGAAGACTCATAGAGAAGAAGGGTTTCGTAACAGTTTATATACAGTTCAAACAACATCAAAGCGGTAAAAAGCAGCATTTAGCACATTAGGCTCAGACATGTAATAAAAATCAGATAATAAATAAAAGCCAAGTATAACAGTTATTCTAAGCTCGAATTTTTGAACCCTGAACCAAACGTTCTGGGTTCTTTATCCCCAGCAGAGTCGCTAGAGCTGTCACACCTCCTTTTTACACCCGAGGGGGCATATAAGGGAGTTTTTCCAATTAAAATGACATTAATTGAAATGGAATTATTTATTTATTTATTTAGAGTCGCCACTTGGAATAATTTATTATGGTGTCCCAAGTCACCAGTTTATTTTTAAAATTCCAAATCGAGGAAAATCAACTTTATTTAAAAGTCTGCGAAACCAAAAAATCTAGATAAGGAATTCTGTTAACCCGGGAGTAGGTGTTAGGCATTCCCGGGTTCCGTGGTTCTAGCATGGTCGCTTAACTATCAATAATTGGTCTAATTATCTGATTAACTACAAGTTTTAAACCTACTGTGCATTTTTAGCTTTTTAACTGCTTTTAATTATTTTAAACCCTTTTAGGTTTTATGGAATTATTTCTTGAACAAATTACGATTTTCTTACACTTGCCGTTTTGGAACACACTGCAAACCACGCAATATGAAATGCACTCGCGATTCGCGACATGTTTATTTTATTATTATTTGAAGTTGTTATGATCCGGTCACATGAAATGTGCACCCAAATTTGGGAATTAGCTATCACGACTATGTCACGGGAATCGTACCTATAGTCACGATGGTTTATTAATCGCGCCTAAAGCAAACTACGAATGTTCATATTTAAAACTAATTCGAAGTTTAATATAAGACTACTAATTGTATACATGTTTGGGGTAGATGTGTTACACCTTTAATCATTTTGGATAAAGGAGTTGGGCTAGCAGTAGCTCAGTGGGTTATTCGATCAAAGAAATAAAGGTGATGAGGTCGTTTGGGCTCGAAATTAAGCCCAGAAGTAAACGAACCTCAAAGGATTTTGCCAAGTCCTAAATTGACCATGGTTGTCTCAACTTGGGGTAACATCATGCTGGCTCAGTCACGATTATTTACTAGCTGGGCATGTCCTACCTTTGCATTTTAAGCTAATAAGACTTACACAACATACACTTTTTTCCAAAATTATAAATCAAGCCACTTTTATGTAGAAAAATCAGAAAAACTGAGTTTTTAACATTTATTACACTACATGTGATTTGTAAGACATAAAAAGAAATGAGTTTATACTATAGTTCACAAGGTAAGCTTATAACTAGGTCAAACTATTGGGTTTAACGCCCAGGCCCAATGGCCTAGGCCCAGACTCGTTTGAGATTGTTTTTCCCCATTGGGCTCATTTACGAGTCTGGCCCAACTTGAATCGCAGAAACAAGCCTTCAACTTTAAAGATCTGGCTCATAGCCTTGGCTATTGCACCATTGTGCTTACATTACAAAAATATAATAGCAAAATAATTACTTAATACATTCCTGACAGTATTAGCTTTAATCGCAATACATGAAATCAGAACCTAATTAACTACAGTGCATCAGGTAAGGACAAAGCTTTCCAAAAATCAGAACATTATATTATGGCCTATTAAGACATAAACTACTGCATTAATAACTAATCTATTACATTAGAATTCTATGAGAAAAATACAACAGCTAATCCTATCCCAATTTGTGGGAAAAACCGACAGTCCAATGAACATTCACTCCCTTTGGATATAGTTGATCCATCAAGCTTCGTTCACAGATATGAGGCTCTCAACTTCAATAGCAAAAAACAAATCCAGTTTTTGGGCTTTAACACATGCTGATTTGGCCAATTAGTGGCCAAATCCACAAGTTATAGCCTATAGGCACATGACCTCAAACAAAACATTACGCTAGTATCATTTGTGAGCAGAAGAAGAATGATAAAACAACTTCAGTAATCAAAGTTCAGAATCAGTATAAGGTTTTGACTAAAAAAAATTTCAGACTTAGCCATTTTTTCAAAGAGGGAGTTACAAGCATCAGTAAACCAAACAAAAGGGCTCATGCTAGTTCATTTCCATATTTAAGCTCACACAGTAAAATTTACTATATCTATAACGAATTAATCAACTATTATATGAAATAATCTCATTCATTACACATAATTTGCAACTTGACAATATTATATCATTCCAAATAGGCAGTACATCAAGAGAGGTGAAATCAGTACCTTAACAACAACAAAAACTAGCAGTAAACAGATGAAATGTTGACTGAAACTTTAAAGAAGGAGAAGCAAACAAAACCCAAACAGCAGCAATAAGGAATCAACCCAGAAAACCAAGAACCATCACTCAAACTTCTCAGAAATCAAAGTATTTGAGAAATCAGCCTAAAAACTAACTAGGAAAACTGATGCTTTTTCCAAAAAAATTTAAGGATTTTTCTTTGTATTCTGAAAAACTTTAGGTGCAGTTATGCTAATGAATCTCTGTGCAGAATGAAGGAATAGCTTTCCTTTTATAGGGTATGTCCAAAAAAGCATCAAAATGGCATATTCTACCCTAAATTCCACAAAAGTCAGATAGTACAACATATTTGGACAATTGTCTGTCCTTTTTCAGCGCAATTCTAGCATTTTTATGCTGGAAATGGGGACAACTGTACAGATGCTAGAACCTTCTGATATTTACCTTATGTAAAACTAGCTTTACCCTTTCATTTACTGATTATTTCAATTCTAACCAGTATTCTGATCCTATTTTGATTCCGGAAATCCATTTAGGACCTTCTAGAACCAGCTAAGTGATTTGTTTCAATTGTATCAACTTATAGCCTTGGGGTATTACCCTTTACTTCTGAAATTAACCTAAAGTCTAAGGTATCTAGATTTCAATTCTAACCATTTAAACCTAATTGACGAGTTTTACCTAACTATCCCTGCACAAATACTGAATTAAAAACTTATAGCTAAACAGTAACTAAACAAAAGCAGAATGCTCATGTAAAGAAACCTAGAAATCAACTTAATTATTTTTCCATTAAACAGATTAATCAACTAAAGCTAACGTTAACTAATCAGAGACCGTCCAAGTAGGTTGTTTAATTAAACTCCTAAAACTATTCTAATCAACTTCAAACCAAACATTGAATATCAAACAAACAACTATAAGAGAGAAACAAACTCAACAGAATAGTCAATTTTATCAAAACCCTAAAATGATTAGACCTAAGTAACCTAAACTTACGCAAATTGAAATTAAACTTCAAATGATGAAATTTTAGCATGCTTTAATTAACCTAATAAACATATGCAAACAAACAAGCTAAACAGTCATGAAAAAAAAGAAGAAGAGAAAACCTAAAGTTGCAACATGTGGCTAAAAAGAAGAAAGAACATGAAAGAGATAAACAAAAGAAGAAAGAAAAAAGAACGAAAAAGGAATTACCAAAACTCGCTTCGAATTTGAACCGATCATGAACTCGGACAAGCTTCAGTGGGGTAAAATGAACTTGGACGACCATTAATCGACTGTTCTCCACAAGAACAATCGACTAATGGAAGTCTTGGGTTCAAACGACCCAGAAATTGAATGGAAATTAAAAGGAAAAAAACTAGGGTTTGACTTTTAGATCCAAGATCCGAGAATTTCCAGACTTGTTTGAAAGAAATAGTTGGGACATATGGGAAGAGGAGGGTGAAGTGATTCTATGGTGTTAATTTGAGGCGGTTTGGAGGTACTCCGCTGCCGTAATACGATTTCCGAGTGGCAGAGCCGTCGAGGAATTTTAGGGCAGCTAGGGTTAGTCTCTGAGAGAGAGAAAAGAGAATGGGGGGGGGGGTGTTTTGGGGGTTAGGGGGTCCTATTCAGACAGTTATAAGGGAATTAAGTGACCAGTTCTGAGCCGTTGGATCAAAAGAATCCAACGGCTGTGATTGAAAGACAGGTAAACGGCATCGTTTTTGGGTAGTGGGGATTGGACCGGGTGGACTGGTCTTTGGGCTTGGGTTTGAATGGGATTTTAAAATTAATTGGGCCAATTTTAAAGACAAAATACATTCTTCCTATTTTTCTTTTCTTTGTTTTTCCTTTTTCTTTTCTCTAATTTGTAAAATTAAACTAATTATCTATTTATAATATCTACAAAAATTAGTTAATCCTAAATTAATGAAGAGGAAAATACTAATCTAATATTATAAGCTAAAATGTAAACCTGAACAGTACTATTTTTTTGTGATTTTTATTTTAATAAAGCAATTAATTAACAAATTATTCCTAAAACATGAACACAAAATCTAATATGCAATGTATGATATTTTTGGGAGATTTTTCATGATTTTAACAAAAATTAAACGTGCACACAAAAAATACAAACAATTAATAAAAATACTACAAAAATCCTAAAAATTGAAAAACAAGTTGAAAAAAATTTATTTCTTCAATTTTGTAGGAGTAATTTAGTAGGCAAAAATCACATGCTCACACTAATTCCATGTCTCCACCCGTTAAGGCATAAGCACAATATGAACCTGAAATCTCATGGTTTTCTCTTACATCATTAACCATTCGGCCGTAACCTTTTGTGTATTTTGATATCTGGTTTTATCTTCCTCAACTTGTTTACCTCTACGTTCAATATAATCTAGTGTGCGGATCAAATAAGGATACATTATTATTCTCTGGATCATGCTCATTCTTGTTGGGATGAACAGTCTTCCAAGAATTGAATTAAACCGATTTTCTTGAAAAAGGCATTGGATTCAGTTACTAGGAATATAATCTATATGTTTTGTTATTTTCAGTATCTCTCGAGAAGATGCATGTATACATTCAATCTCCTCTACCCCAATTTTTCCCCTTTGATTCAATAACCTTTACTATTGCTTTACAACCCCCAAACATTCTTTTCTAAAAAAAAAAAAAAAAAAAATCCATCAATTTTTTCTTCCAATGATGCAACATTATCAAAGACAATAACATCAACACAATCGTTCAAACTAAATCACAATAATTGCACAAGAAAGCTATTATAAAATCCTGCCACATCGAACCAAGAAATGCACCTAAACTATAAAGCTTTATTTTTTCCATTGAAACCAAGAACCAGCAAAAATCGTTCAATCACCAGAAACTTAAGCATGACACCAAAGCACTTAAGCCTTTTGAATATTTGCTTCTTAATATAGTAACAACAACTCAATAAAATCCCACAAGTGTGGTATGGGGAGAGGGTAGTGTGTACGTAGACCTTACCCCTATTCTGAGGTAGAGAGGCTGATTCCAAAAGATCCTCGACTCAAAAAGACGAAAAGAGACAATAGATTAGTAACAATAACAAGAGAAGCCAAAAAAAATAATATCATCGTCCTAAGAGCTAGAAATTAGAGGGATTTCTTGATATAAAGATAATATGATTAGACTCAAATGATAAAGAGCGTACACAACACTATATTCTCAATCTTTGCTTTATACATCATCAATATCTTTGAGAATTCTCTATCACCAAAACAAATAGTACTCTTACCAGTCAAATTCTTGACAAGGATATCAATCAGTAGTTTCATCTTTCTATCGTCGTATAAGATGAAGTACCCAATTTTTTCTAATGTTATAATCAGAAAGATGTTTATCATTTTCAAGATGGCGACCATCTAACAACAAATGTAACCTATCCCTATAATCTCCTTTTTCTTGGACCGTTTTTATAATATTTCCAATTTCAAACGAAGTTCTGACTTCTAGGGTTATTATTTCTGCCTTATATGTCCTAATAATGATCGGATAAACTTCATCTTCTCTATAATCTCCGCGAAGACGCAACACAAGATGGAGTGTGGATTCCTTCTGAATGTTATAATCAGCAAGTGTTCGACCATCTTCGAGTTGTTTTCCAGCATAAATTAACCTTTGTTGGTCTGGAGGAATTCCTTCCTTGTCTTGAATCTTTGTTTTAACATTGTCAATGGTGTCTGAGCTCTCAACTTCGAGTGTTATGGTCTTTCCAGTAAGGGTCTTGACGAAGATTAATTTGCATATCTGTAATTGCATGCAAAGAAAAAATATTCAGCATTGTGGAAAATGATTAATAGAAAAAATGTATTTCATTCGCTCGTGTTCATGCAGGGTTGGGGAAGGGTCACACCCCAGAGGCGTATCCAAGTTGAGGGATATGGGTTCACGTGAACCCATACTGTTATCCCTAAACTATGTATAGCAATGTTATATTTCTTCAAAATTATCTAAATATATGTGTGTGAGCCCATGGTCAAAGACTGTTATGGTGCAATTATTATTGGGTGCACATCTACAAGTTAAATTGGCTGTTCAAATCCCACTCTGAACAGTCTTGTTTTTTGGCATACATACATACATACATACATACATACATACATATACATACATACATACATACATACATACATACATACGTACATATACATATATATACATACATACATATACATACATACACATACATATATATATATATATATATATACATACATACATATACATACATATAATATATGTGTGTGTATGTATGTATTCATATATTAAAGACTAATGACGATATATTAAAAATTATTGATAGATGTGCACCCGAGAGCTTCACTTCTAGTTTTTTTTGTCTATATCTTCTCAATTGGGATTCTTGGGGTCCTCGTCATTTGCACCAAATCGAAGCAAATTTATTCAAACACTTTCATTTGAAGATTTCCAGTGTCTTGCTAGCCTAACATGGCATTTTACTATAAGGTGAAGTGTAATACATTCATCCAAAATAATACTTGGGTTTCCTTGCTTGAATTTTTAGTTTTATTTTGAGGTCATTCCTAAAATTCATGTAAATAGAGAAAATCATATATCAAAGTTCAAGAAAAGATAGTCACCTTAAATAATTTTTTTTTTTTTTTTTGAGATTCTTCTGACTATTAGATGAAAAAACTGTTGTTATGTAAAATTTTATTTTATTTATGTGCATTCTTTGTATATTAAAATTATTATGAGAGTTCAATTATTCAAACTTTACTTATCCTACAGAAATCGTGGTGGACAAGGTAACATTGGAAATTCATTATGGAGGATTTTTTGGATCGCATCCTGTCTTAAACTATGAAGGAGGAAGGGGAAAGGTACACTCCGTACATAATATAGATCCTGATTGTTTGTCATATATAGAACTTTTGGCTATAATGAAAGAACTTGGTTATTCTGAAAATTGTCTTATATATTATAATACACCTAACCAAGATATTGCTGATGGATTGGTGTTGTTAACTTCCGATAAAATGGTATTAGAGATGGTGAAAAACCATAAAAATATTGATATTTTTGAGTTGTATGTTGAGGAGAACTTGATGGATTTTGGAGGAAATGTTGAAGCTGCGGGTGAAATTGGCTCTTATGATGCAGGGGGGTATGGAAAAGCTTTGGCGGATAATACACAAGGAGAGGGAGGTGTATTTGGCTGAAAATAACATTGAAGAGGATAAATCAGTTGAGGATAGTGACTCAGATAGAACATATTCACCCGAGAGCGATGAAGAAAATAATTCTGAAGATGACTTCGAATACTTCGCGGACGGTGATACTCTTAGAGACTCATTTAAAGTTATGACTTCGACTCATATAAATAAACTTTTACAGAATAATCTCAACCCAGGAATTACAAGAGATATTGATGTGCCATATATTGACCACACGATAATTAAAAATATCCATAATGACTCATATTATGGAAGATCTGATGGTCTATCTGAAGAAGGTGTTCCAAGTGATTCAGAGGACTTAAGTGGTGATGATGAGACAAAGTGTGATGCTCCTAATAAAGATATTGAATGGTTTAATGAAGAGACTGATATGGAAAATCCAATATTGTTCACAGGTTGGGTTTTTCTTCAGTTCAACAATTTAGGAAGGCTCTTAGACAACATGCAATAAAGAATGGGTTTGAAGTTGGATTCGAAAAAAATGAAAGTGATAAGAGTCACTGCACATTGCAAAAGATTGTGTGGATGGAGAATTCATGCTAGCCATTGGAAAAAGACCACTGCGTTTCAGATTAAAACTCTTTATGGAATTCCCCATAGGTGCCCTAGGACATTCAAGAATAAAATTGCCAATTCTGCTTGGGTTGCCAAAAGGTTCATGAAGGATCTTCTTGATGCACCAAACTGGAGCATACAAGGTTTTAGAAGAACTGTAAAGAGAAAATGTGGTGTAATAATCTCTAAAAAGCAAGGGTATAGAGCGAGAAAAACGGCAACTGAGTGGATTAAGGGCAATTTTTATAAGCAATTTCATAGAGTCAGGGATTATTGTGAAATGGTTTTGAAGCAAAATCCAGGTTCTGCAGCATTCTTATGCCTTGACAGATATTCATTGCAACAACTGCCTTCTTTCAAGAGAGTGTTCATCATGTTTTCTGCTTTGAAAGAAGGGTTTATGTCAGGCTGTAGACCTATGATTGGCTTAGATGCATGTTTCTTAAAAGGCCCTTTAGGAGGGCAACTTATGGCAGCTATTGCAAGAGATGGGAACAACCAAATGTTTCCATTAGCTATTGCAGTTGTGGAGTCCGAGTGTAAAGAGAGCTGGACATGGTTCCTAGAATCCTTAATAGATCAAATTGGAGTGCCTGAAGAAAAAGGATGGGCTTTTATGTCTGACAGACAAAAGGTACGCATCTATCGTTTTATACATAAACTTATCTTCTTTTTTTTCTTCCTTTTTTCCATAGCTAATATTGTATAATTTACTTTGTAGGGTCTCCTTGAATCCTTTAAGAAAGTTATGCCAAATGTTGATCACAGGTTCTGTGTTAGGCATATGTATGCCAATTTCAAACTTAGGTTCAAAGATAAAAACTGAAAGACTTGATGTGGGCAGCAGCTAGATCATATACTATTGTAGATTTTGAAAAGTATATGGAATTGATCAAGAAAGAAAATACAGAAGCTCATCGATGGTTATCAAAAATTGGAGCCAACCAGTGGAGTAAGTCAGCTTTTTCAACATTGCCAAAATGTGATATGTTGAGCAATAATATCTGTGAAATCTTTAACCACTGGATTCAAGAAGCTAGAGACCAACCAATACTAACCATGTTGGAGATCATTCGAAGAAAGATGATGTGTAGGTTGCAAGAAAGATGTGAATGGATTAAAGATTACGATGGACTAGTTTGTCCAAGGATCATGGACAAGATTGAAGAGACCAAAGAACAAACTTTAGATTGTGAACAGATAGAAGCTGGAAATGGAATTTGGGAGGTTCATGAAGGGTTGGAAATATACGTGACTAAACTCAAGGAAAAGGTATGTACTTGTAGAAAATGGGATGTAACAGGTATACCATGTAGACACGGAGTTAGCGCCATAATGACTGCTCGTCGTGAACCAGAAGACTTTGTACATCCATTTTACCATGTTTCGACATTCAAGAAAGCTTATTCTGGGACAATTATTCCAATACCAGATCAATCACAATGGGAAATTGCACCGGGTGATCCTATTCTACCACCTGAAGCTTCAGATAATAAACCCGGAAGACCAAGAAAGAGCAGGAAAAAAGGTATAGATGAACCAATAAATCCCAACAAGGTGAGGAAGTTTGACTATCCTCATGAATGCAGCAACTGTCATGAGATCGGACACAATAAAAAGACATGCAAAAATCCCAGCAAGCCAAGGCAAAAAAGAATTGTTCAGGTATTTTTCTTGATTAGCTTAAGCTTTTTATTTTTCTTCTTTTTTCTTTTTATACTTGATTTGGCTTCTTTTTTTTTTGTGTGTTCAATAGAACAATGGAAGAGGTGCTAATGGTGTGAGTGAGCTTAATAAGTTGCCCACTAATCCTAGAGGTTGGGAAAGAGGAATAGAAATAGAGATAAATAATAATAGCTATGGTAGAGCAATAACTAGAGGCAGGGGAGCAACTAATTTGCAGTCCATGAATGGTAGAGGCAGGGGCAGAGGAAGAGCGAGAGGAATGGGAAAGCAAAATAAACATGGTCCATGTTGTGGAATAGGGAACTGGAATGGTATCGGAATGTCAAACATGAACCAATTTGTACTGGCCTCACAGGTAATAATAGGGTATTTTTCATACCATATGTTAATAATAGATGTTTTATCAATAATTTTCTACCCTAATTGTAACTTTTGGTTTTTAAGGTTCAACCACCTAGACCAAGTCAAATTGCTTCTTCAGCTACACAACTTGGAACATCTCAACTGCACACCTTTTGGAGATGCTATTTTCTCAACTCAAGCGTCAGCAACTGGACGAGTTGTCCAAAATAGTGTAGGAAACTCATCTAGTGAGTGGGATAGCCTCCTTGACTTTGCATCAAGGATGTTCCTTGATTAATAGTCCAAATTGTGATGATCATCTAATTTTCTCAATTTCGATTACAATTGAAGTTCTTTGGATCACCCAATCAAGGCATATATGCGTTGGAACAATTGAATTTGCATGGTCATGATATTTTTGTAATATATTCAATGAGTGATTGGGTTTATTCCAACATGTTCATTGTTGTCCTTTAACAATTGCAGTTCTTTGGTACTTATATTTATTTAATGGTAGGGAATGAAAAATATTCCAATATGTTCGTTTTTTTAAGTTACTGGGAATGTACTAGCGCCAAAACTATTCCCTCCAAAAAGAGGGTTTATTCTGAATTTTTATTTTTAGTGATAATAGTTTTTCTTTTCCAACTGATTTTTGATTATAAGGGGGTTGCCGTTCTCATTCAAAATGTGAAGAGGGTATAGTTTCCCGAGCCTTAAAGGTTAAGGGGGTAAACTGGATTTTACTCTAAAAGTATAGTAAAAGTGTTTCGGTGGAAGATGACTTAGTTGAGGTGTTCAAGTAAACTTTCTTTGATGGTTTAAGTATTTGTCTATGTATTCTGCCAAATTTAAAATATATTATTAATCCTATTAGTCCCGTAAATTCCTTAATTTACATGTTGTTGGTAATGCTATTATTTTGTGTGAATGATTAAACGCATTAGCGCTATTTCAACTGCAGTGCGACAAATTTATCGGATGAGCCAAGCTTTGCATGTTGTGGCTACTTTCGAAAACAGCTTATTTAATTTATTCTTTTACATTTAGGGTGCGTTTGGTATGAAAGAAATGTTTTCCTAGAAAATAAAAATGATTAGTTTTATCACTTATTTTCTCTTGTTTGGTTTAGGGGTGTGCATTCGAATCGATTTATCGATAAATCGAATCGATTATTTGTTATCTGTTTATCGATTTATCGATTTTGATTTCGAAATTTTCCTTATCGATTAATCGATTTCGATTTTGTCCTCTTCGATAATCTGTTTATCGATAAACTGATAAAATATACTAAAAAGACAAATATACCCTTATTCTATCATACCCTTTCCTTTACTCTAAGTCCCTAACCCTATTATTTCCTCTACCCATTCTTTAGGAATCAAGGAGAGAACACAATTTCTTAGGGGATCAAAATGATGAAAGTGTTGAGGCTGTTGACTAGATCAATTGCAATTAAGGTTGTTTTATTGTTGTTGCTCGGCACTGTCATTGCCTCGACCCTAGTTTGGTTGGTGAGTGAAATTTTTTTTACGGAAACTATTTTTTATTGTTTCGTTAGAGAGTAAAAAATATTTTTTTATGCTTCTCTCCTCGACCCTTCACCCAATTCCCAGGTTTCCTTGCTCCCCCCCCCCCCCCACACACACACACAAATACCTAATATTTTCAGGACTTCATTTTTTTCGATAATTTAATTATTCTTCTAAAAAATTCACACAAATCCAAAGAAACTAATGTGTTGCTTTATTTTTTTACGCAAAAAAATGTTGAAATTTATGCTCATTAACTATAAAGAAAATATTCTTTTTTTGGTTGAAAAAGAAAGTATTCTTTCTATAACATGAAAATAAAGTAATCATTTTATTGAAATAAAAAAAATACTTTCTCCACATCATGAAAAAAATACTCATTATGTTGAAATGAAAGAAAATATTCATTTGTTGAAATGAAAAAAAATCTATCTATAACATGAAAAGAAAGTACTATTAATGATATTTTTATTTAGGGTGGGGTGGGACGAGGGTTGGGGTGGGTAGATTGGTGGGGATGGGAAATAGAATGGAGAAGGTTGAAAATGAGTTTTGGAAAATATTTTCCCTTCTCTTGATAAGAAAAATATTTTCCTCCAATTGGAGGAAAATAAGTTGATGAGGAAAATGTCTTCCAAAACATTTAAGCTAATCAAATATGAAAAAATTAGAAAATACTTTCCGTCGTAACAAACACACCCTTAATGTTTGTTTTGACGTGTATTCAGTTCTTTTTTAATTTGTGTTTTTAATAGCAAGCAACTCTGTAAAAGAACAGCTTCTTTCTAGGGACAATAAAGACAATTTCACAACCCGGATGCTTCTTAATTTCCAACTAGTAGCCGAATTTGAGTTGTCACATTAACACAAGAATACTTAATTAGAAATTGCTTCTACAGAAATTTCTCAATGCTAGAACAAGAATAGCAGAAAATAATCACGTAATTTGAAATGAAAGTTTAAGATCAAGTGATCCAGAAGCTCCAGGGTATGTCAAAATTCAATACTGCCTCCGGTCTACTTTAATTAATTTTTTAGCCTTCCTTTATGGTCCATAGTATTTAATTTTTTCAGATATCAAGAAAAAATTAACTTCTTTTTTCCAAAGTTCCCCTTTGAGTAAAGAGTCTGAGAGATTTGTTATATTCCTAATGAACAAATTAAGGTTCATATGGTCAATTTCATTGTTAATTAATGCTAAAAGGTAGATTTCTTAATATGTGTGTAAACAACTAAAAATCAATTAAAATGGATGGAGATTAAAAGTGTGCCAAAGTCAACCAAGTTCAGCTAGGGTTTGCTAATGGTCTAATTCTTTTCAGTAGAGGAGATATGCAATCAGGAAAGATACTCCATCAATATTTTCAAGTGTTTTCTGCAGCATCAGGTCTAATTGCAAATCCAAAAAATGTTGTCTTTACTTTGGTGGAATGAGCATCATGACTCAGCAACAAATTATGGACATGTTAGGTTACACTAAAGGTGAACTACCCTTTAGATACCCGGGTGTTCCCAATAAGCACTAAGAGGTTATCTGCTATTCAATGTGAACCTCTAATTGAGAGAATGTTAAGTAGGATTCAAAGACGAACAACAAAATTTTATCATATGTTGGAAGAACAATGTTAGTTGAGAGTATTCTATTTGCTTAATATTCTGGGCTCAGATATTCATTTTGCTAAGAAAAATCATCCAGTTCATAGAAACAATTTGTAGGAGATTCTTGTGGACATGAACTGCTGAACCTACCGGAAAGACTTTGATTGCCTGGGACAAACTGTGTGCCCCAAAAGTAGTATGGGGCCTTAATTTCACCAATGTGGAGATGTGGAACAAAGCAGTCATTTGCAAGCCCTTATGGAACAGTTGCACAAAGAAGGAGAAATTGTGGGTACAATAGATACATTCATACTACATAAAAGGAAACACAGCTTGAAATACAGATCCCAATAGTGCATGTGAGCACGTGATTTTTGCTTCACACGACAATCGCTCCAAAAAGAAATAAAAAATATATAATTGGCCCCGCTGTACAATTTCGGATTTCTGTGCGGCACCTTGTGGATTTATTTGTGATTTTGGCCCATTCTTATTTATTTACTTTATTAAAATAAAATTCAAAAAATATATATGTGTCCTGCGTAATTCAAACCGTAATTCGGTCATTAAATAGAAAATCGTGAATAGGCATTTTTCGTCCATGATTTTGTTTGGTTTGACTTTACCGGTTTTGAAATACTTTAGTATGTGCGCAAATAATTATATTTGAGTGTGTATTTAATTTTAATTTGATTTTTTTTAGTTTTGTTTTAAAATAAATAAGAAAAGAAATAAAAATAAAAAATAAAAAAAAAGAGAGAAAGAAAAGGCCCTTCCGGACTTGGGCCAATTTGTTAAAATTGGCCCAACGAACTCAGCCCAAGCGGACAGCCCAAGCCACCAGTCCAAACAGCCCACCCCCAGGCCATGAAACGACGTAGTTTAACACCAAAGCTACGTCGTTTCGATGCCAACCCATCACAACCGTTTAAACCAAGCCGATCCAACGGTCCAAGATCAATCCCCATAACCCACCAATAAACCCGACCCGTCTCACCCGGACCGACCCTAACCCTTCACCCTTGGAACGACGTCGTTCCCTGTTAGCCGAAGGATCCTGGCCCTTCATCTCGTCTCATCCAACGGCCAGGATCCATTTGCCCACTAACTATATAAGTACATAACACTACCCTACCCCCCCTATCCAATACCCCGGCTGCTTCGTCTCCCCAAACGAACAGCCCTAAAACCCTAGCCGCCTCTGCATACTTCCGCCATGAAAGCCGGCGGCATGGATGCCGGTGACCTTCCCTTGAACACCATAGGACCCCCAGGCCATCCTGAACCCAAATCTACCAACCCCATGTTTCGAATCACCCCCCAGGTCCTCGAATCTTCATTCGAAGATTCGAGTCAAAACTCGATCTGACCCAACCAACCCCAGTTTTGTACCAGATACTCCCCAGACCCCCCTCGTGACCGAACCATACTTGGTTTGGTCCGAATCTAACCAGGGAAACATGAATCCCGGATCTGAGTTTTGGAACTTTGTAGTTCCTCGTCACTAGTTCATACCCGTTCGAGCCAAAGAAATTAAGGTCCAAGGGACCTTAATCGAAGTGTTTCTCATCTGAGAAACACTTCGATTAAAGTCCGTTCAGCCTTAAGAAAGTCTGTCCAAGTCCGGTTCAAGGTTTCCGATTTTTCAAGATTTGAGGTGAGTCTGCCTTCTTCCCTTATTTGTTTGGTCCATGTGAGGGATTAGATGTCTGTTCATGTTTTGTGTCAATTTGTGTTTTGAATTTTTATCAACTTTTGTTCGTCCACTCTGTTTGAACATCTGTGTTTGTCTGAATCCTTCTCCTCCTATTCTGATACGGCATGCGTATTGGTTGTATTCCAATTTGTACTAACTAACTGATTCCTCGGATGCACCATTCTATTTTAATCAGTATAAGTCGAGTCATGTGTCCCATACTTCTGAATGTTTGATTTTCGGCTACGATTGTGTACGATAATGCTAATATAGTCGAGTCGACATGAGTCGTCAATTAGTTTCAACTATCTGAGCATAGCAAAGCGATTTGTTTCTGTCGAACATTTTTTTTTTTGAATCAATTGAGAAACAATTTTGTTTACTTATAGCTGTTGATTTAGATCAGTAATGTAAAAGGGATGTTTGGTTAAAATGCTGAATTGGATGGCATGTGCACTCCTGCACAACATTTGCATTGGTGCACCTCATGTGCATTGGTGCTCCTCATGTGCTTTGTGCACAACCTGTGGCCTGCATAAAGGTCCTTGTTTGATTTTAAAATGTTTTGACAGCATATGCTATCCTACTGCCCATACTTGGCTTTAGTTTAAAGAAGTGTTTAAACCTTTTAAAAGTAAAATCTGCCAGGGAATGTTGATGGGGTTTAATATTTAATTAGCTAAAGTTTGGAATTGAAAATAGAAGGCACATGGGAAGGGTACTGGATTTCTGAAAACAGGCTGTTTAAAAAAGAGTAGGATAGGGACTTATAAAAGGGGAGATAAAAACATTGGGAAAGGAGGATCTGAGATTAGGACACAGGGATTAGAGAAGAAACACACACACACTGTGAAGATAGAAAGAAAAGAGAGAGTTGACAGAAATAGAAAGGGAGCAAGAAAGAGGAAAAACAGATTAGGAAATCAGAAATTTGGTCTTGTTTGTCTGAACTTCATCTATTGTCAATACATTAAGCAGTGTTGCTTCTTCTAAAATCCCATCGAGATTATTGTTAGTGTTTTGTGGCATTTGGTATATTCCGGAATTGGATTGTCTGAAGCATTGTTGCTATCACACTGTGTGCTATTTCGTTTGGCTGTCATTTTCCTTCAACTCTAGTTCCACCTCGCATCAGAATCCTTTTCTTTTATGCTGTTCTGTTTGTTGTTGCTATTCTGCTCACTGTTGTTGCTGCCCTGTCCTGCTGCTACTACTAGTCCTGCTTCTTTCTGCTGCTGATTTCCACATCTTCTTCTTCTTCTCCTTTGCATTTTCAGCATTTCCAGGTACACATTTCAAGTCCCATATTGATGTAATTAAAATAGTTGGAAAGCATGAAATGAAAAGAGGTTGAAGAAGTTCAAGTATTTGTCGTAGTATTCATAATACATTAACAGGCCTGTGAAAGTTGATTTAGCTTATGATTCAACAGTTCGAAAGTATGTATTGATATTTGACTGAGTTTACCCTGTTGTATTTTAATTCTGTAGTTGTTTGTCAGTAGGGGCATGTATATTTCGACTCTGTACAATACTGTTCTTGTTTCATTTAGTTTTTGTTTAGTTAAGACTAGTCCACATAAGTTTAGTTAAGTTAAACTCGAGAAGTGCTCGGATTAAGTGTTGTATTTCGTTTAGCTCGTACATGATTCCTTGCCAAACTAAAGTACTTTACTTTGCTAGTTATCCTTTAATCTAGTCCAAATAAGTTCAGTTTAGTTCAACTCAAGAAATGTTCGGATTAGGTATTGCATTTCATCAATCTCGTATGTAGTCTTTTGTTCGACTGAAACGTCCTCGCAAGGCATGGCGTTTTTACTTTATAAGTAGTTAATCAGAAACTGACAAAATCCGGATTAGGCAAAAGCCTATAATTGAATTAGCATGTACTTTTTCTTCTAGTTTTAAAGACAAATGCATTAGAAATGTAGCCATTTTAGGATATCCTTTTCTAAAATAGAGATGAGCCTCGCCAAATAAAGATGCAAAATTGCGGGGCCCTCAATAAATAACCATGATAATTATTCAGAATTCAAGATAGGCCATTTAATAAATTTCGTGGCCTTATACAAAGATAATAACGCGTTAGACTCTGTTGGCGCGGTTTAATTAAATCGCATTCTTAAATTCGGGTGCACATTGATGTGACCCAAATCCGAATCTCAACAAAGTCAAAATGTGTTAACAACTACGGGCGCATTGATTGTGACGTGGTTCGAGACGCATTTTCACGATGTTGCAATTCTATAAAATAAATGATAATAATAAAAGCGGTTTAAACTTAATAAAAGCACGTAAGTCATAACATGTATTTAAATCAGATATTTAGCCATTATAACAATTTAAGCGACCGTGCTAGAACCACGGGATTCGAGGGTGCCTAACACCTTCCCTCGGGTCAACAGAATTCCTTACTTAGAATTTCTGGTTCGCAGACTTCACTTGGAAAAGTCGAAAATTTCCTCGATTTGGGATTCAAGATAAACCGGTGACTTGGGACACCAAAAACCAAACCTTTCCCAAGTGGCGACTCTGAATTAAATAAATAATCCCATTTCGAATATTGTCACTTAAATTGGAAAAACTCCACCCGCGCATCTAACCCTTCGGGGCAGGGCGCGCAAAAAGGAGGTGTGACAGCTCTGGCGACTCTGCTGGGGAAGACGGACCCAGAACCACTGGTTCAGGGTTCAAGAATTCGAGCTTAGAATAATTGTTATATTTGGCTTTATTATCTGATCTTTATTACATGTTTTTGCATAATGTGCTAAATGCTGTCTTTTACCGCTTTGATATTATCTGAACTGTATATAAACTGTGCCGAAACCCTTCTCTTCTTACCTCCGGGGAGAAGCTCGCTGGTCGAGACTCCCTATTCTGTTAATGTCAATACCTAAAATAAGAAAGAGGACGGACAAGTTACAAAGCCGGACGATCTCGCGGGTCCCCGGTACGTAGCCCCCTCCTCGACTCGAGTTGTCCGCTCGGGTACACAGTCTAGAACAAATACCAAGGTTTAAACCTAGTATAACGAAACTTCATGCCGGATCCCTAATAGGAACGCTTATTTGCATCACATTGCATTTGACTTAGGGGACTCAACACAGGGGTTGGGTCCGTCTAGGACAGGCAACCTGAAATGGAAAGACCATCATGCTGCATTCCTATCTGTGTTATGCATTTATTTGCTTCGATTCTGCATGTCGACCGGTTCATAAAAAAAAAGGGAAAGTAACAGCGTAGGGGAGATAATTACTTAATTTTGGAAAAATAAAACCAATGTCCAAGTAGTGTCAAAACCTTGCCGAAATTTTCTTAAAAAAAAAAGAAAAAAAAACTGTCTTGTTTATTGAGAGTCATTAAAAAAAAATTTATAAAAATCTTCTTTTATCACTTTCAAAATCAAAAAAAAGGGGTATTTATTTTTAAAGTAAAAAAAAAAAAAAAAAAAAAAAAAAAAAAATTCATAATTCAAAAAAAAATGTGTTGTTTCTTTCGTAGTGCCCCTTTTATGAATTCAGACTAAAGGTCCAAATTTTTCCTAAAAAGAAATACAATATAATCTTTATCTCTTTTCAAAAATGTAAAAAATACGCATTCTTGATTTCTAGGTTTATTCGATTTTTTCCCTATTTTACGATATCCCCGAACTACGCCGGTTTGATTCTCACCGGATGTGAGATACGTAGGCAACCCTCGTCGGGTTCAACCCCCATTTTGCTAAAATAGCCAAAATCAAAAAAAATATATGTTTCAAATTTTTAAAGAGTCATAAATAAGTCAGGTGATGCTGTTTTGACATGAATAGCCGAATGTTCCCGAAAGGGACGCCGGAAGGCTGACTTTGCATAAATAGCCACTTTTGGGTTTTGCTTAGCATTTTTAGACCCACACAGCCTTAAAATCTTCGTCCCCGAAGTGCTTAAAGGCCGTGTTCAAAGCTTGGTCCCCTCTGTAAAATATTTTGAGTCAGTCATTTTTGTTAAAATCACCTTAATAAATGTGCAGGATGAGCACGATGCAAAATGAACATTTTTCAATAATGACCAAAATCCCTATCAAGTTACGGCTATGGTGGAATGATCTAGGTGTTGAAGGGCAAAATGAGGTTAAGAAAAATCTGAAAGGTCTTGTGGGTCTGTTGGAAATCCAGCCTCGGGGAGATATCATAAGAGCTTTGGTTACCTATTGGGACCCGGCGCACAATGTTTTCCATTTCTCTGATTTTGAGCTCACCCCAACTTTGGAAGAAATGGCCGGATACATCGGGAATACTGAACTTCCGTTGAGGGAAAAATACTTGGTCGCCCCAAGAGTCGTCACGGTACATCGGTTCCTGGATTCATTGAAAATACCTAGAACAGTCCACAACCCGGATCTAGCAGCCGGATTCTGTACTCCATGCTTCATATATGATAGATACGGTCACGAGGGGGGATTCAATAATCCAATCAACAAACTGTGCAGCAAAGGAGTTCGTCAGAAGTGGGACGAGCACAGACGGGTGGCGTTCATGATAACGTTTCTGGGACTTCTGGTATTTCCCAGGAAAGATGGAAACATTGATTTGAAGATATCGGGGGTCGTCAGCACTTTACTCACGCAAAGTGACAGTACTCTCGCGCCTATGGTGGTATCCGACATCTTTCGAGCTCTCACAACTTGTAAAGCTGGGGGAAATTTCTTCGAAGGTTGTAACTTGCTCCTGCAGATATGGATGACCGAGCACCTTTGCCATCATTCCGAGATTTTGAGCCGTGGTTCCCCGGGTAAGACCCGCATAGAAGAATCTTACGCAAGAGCCAAAGAGATCAGTTTGCCCGAAGGAGTCCTGGCTTGGACCTCGTTCTTTCAAGCTCTTACTGCCAGCCAAATACAATGGAAGTTGGGATGGTTGCCCGTTGATGAGGTCTTATATATGTCAGCGACTAAAACTCATTTCTTGCTGATGGGGCTTAAGAGCATTCAACCTTACGCACCCGGCCGAGTTTTAAGACAGTTCGGAAAATGCCAGACAGTACCTCATGAGGAAGATCTAAGCACTCAAGCAATCGAGATAAGTCCTAACGGACAGTTCCCAGAAGCAAAGATTCGCCAAATCTGGAATGAGGGTCAATATTTGAAATCAGATACTTGCGTGCGGGATCAAGCCAAAGGAGAAACGGCGCCAGGTTACCTTGCATGGTACAGAAGGGAACTCGAGCACGAAAGGCCAGCTAAGAGACCCCACATCCGGAATTTTACCGAATCATCACAAAAGCAGTGGGATTGGTTAGCAAAAGAAAGAGGCTATTGCACCGAAATCAGCAGGTTAAAGCAACAAGTGGAAAAATTGAAATATGAACACAACGTGCAAGTTGCTACCGATCTGGGAGAACGGAACAGGTTGATTCAAGAAAATGAAATGCTCAGAGCCCAGATCAAACAGATAAGGTTGGATGCAGATGGACAACCAAGGCGTCGATCGGACGAGCAGTTGATAAAAGGGCTAAAAGGTGAAATCAGGGAATGGCGAGATGGTTTGGAGAAATCTGAAAACATCATAGCAGAGCTCAAAGCACAGTGGGGTACAAGAACAGACAAGCATCGCAGGTACTTGAATCGATTGGAAAGCGACCATGAGAAGACTGTTGCTAAGATAAAGAGAGAGATGGCTGCACTTGAGATCAAAACAGCTAATCAGGCCAAGGATTTCCAAATTGAGAGCAGATACTGGTATGACTCAATAGCCCAGATGAAGTTGGAAGTACGACGACTGAAGCATCAGCATGTACAAGATGCTCAAGTTTTCAAGATATGCAGCGATCAGACAAAACGCCTGCTCGTAGAGAAGAAGCAAACCAGAGATAGGATCAAGGCCATTGCCCATGCCATCACCAGACGATGCCTACGATGTGAGAACATGTCCAGCGCTACCGTCCTCTCGGCAGTAATGGGTTATGTCAAGCAGACTATGCACGAGCTAGAGCAACTTGAGTGGGATCTCACGCCTAGGACCGCGGCGAGGCCGAACGACGCCCCGCGGAAACCAATTTTTAAAACCATAATGCATTCATAGGTCAAATCTGTATCTATAGCATCTTCTGCCTTTTTTTTTCATCAGGGTGATTTTTAGTCTATTTTTGAGTCTAGGTTTATTTCCAAAGTTTGCTTTTTCTTTTGCAAATGTAGTTTGTAATAGACTGCTTCAATAATAAAGAGTTTGCTTCTTTCACGCTCATTCGTGTTTTCGAACTACGTAATGATCTGATTCACGTGAGTATCGTGATACGTAGGCAATCCTCATCGGATCCGATCGCATTTTATTTCGCTAAAAAAAAAAAAAAAAAAAAATAAAAGAAAAAAAAAGGGGGGGGGGGAAATAAAAGGAAAAATACCGGAATGACGCATGCTCTCGTAGCAGACATATAGTAATCCACTTAATTGTATAGGTGCATCATGCCCTACGTGAGACTAACTATCTGTTATTTGCTGCAAATTAACCGTGCGTTTGTCATTGAGCATATCCAGGGTTTTTGAAAAGACGGTTGGTTTGGTGAAAGTCTGGCCTCGCATTCATACTTCACGAGATCAAGGAGAGGTGCTCAACTACCTGTTGTTAGGACTAGAAGCAATACTCACACTTACTTCACCAGGTCAAAAGGAAGTGTGGAAATGTCTTCGGAAATTCCATTGCAAACAGTCCCCGTCTCTGAGGAGAGCTCAATCTCAGCCGTCCTTACGCCTGAATCCGCAACTGCGGAAGAAAATAGAATCCTACGGCTCCGCATGTTGGAAATGCTGGACGACTGGAGCAATGGGAAAGAGCCGCCAAGTGTCTTCCCCGGATTCCCTGAATTATTCTCCAGGTCAGGTGGGACTTCTAATGTCCCCATAAATTACCCTGCTACCCCATTCGGGTACCCAGCCAACTCCGCTCTCTCCACAGGATCACCTTCTGAGCCTCATCCCCGAATGTCGGCCACTGATGCAAGCATGAACATCTTTACTGCATCACCTTGCCCAGCTACGGCACAGCCTGCCACATACAAGTCAAGCTTTGACGCATCCTCTTTTACATTCCAAGCACCATCGTTCTCAATGGAACCAACCAGGTTCGCTACCAACAATAATCCTCTACCGCCTCAGTGCGAACTCGCACCGGGACAGGATCAGAACCCCAGGATTGCAGAACAAAATGAGATTGCTAAGAGAATGAGAAGCCTTGAACAAAGTTTGAAGAATATGCAAGGGTTGAGTGGACAAAAGAGCGTCTCTTACGCCGATCTGTGCATGTTCCCTCACGTGCACCTGCCAACGGGTTTCAAGACCCCCAAATTCGAGAAATATGATGGGCACGGTGACCCCATTGCACATCTTAAGAAATACTGCAACCAATTGCGGGGAGCCGGCGGAAAAGAAGAACTGCTCATGGCATATTTTGGGGAAAGCTTAGTAGGGATAGCTTCGGAATGGTATATGGATCAGGAAATGTCCCGATGGCATATATGGGATGATCTCGCCAGAGATTTTGTAAAGCAATTCCAGTATAACATCGACATTGCGCCAGACCGAAACTCTCTGTCGAATTTGAAGAAGAAGCCGTCGGAAAGTTTTAGAGAGTATGCTATCAAGTGGCGTGAACAGGCGTCGAGAGTAAAGCCTCCCATGGATGAAGTGGAAATGGTCACTACCTTTCTCCAGGCTCAAGAGTCTGACTATTTCCAAAACATGATGTCGGCCATGGGTAAGCCATTCGCGGAAGCAATCAAGATAGGAGAAATGGTAGAGAATGGGCTGAAAACGGGTCGGATTCTGAGTCAAGCAGCCCTAAGGGCAACCTCTCAGGCCATCCAAAGCGGGTCTGGAGGGACGACAAGGGGGAAGAAGAAGGAAGAAACGGCTATGGCAGCCTCTGAAGCAAGGGAGTATCGTCATCACAGGCCCCATTTTCCGGAAAGGGCCTCACAACACTACTACCCCCACTCAAATGCGGCATATGCTCATCAACCTTATATGGTCATGAATGCCCAACCTTATAACCATTCACCACAACAAGCCAGCCGAGGCCCAGCTCCACCTCCCAGAAATCAGCCTCCTTACCGCAACCACTATAACCCACAACCCCCGCAAAATAACTACCGCCCCCAAGAGCCACCTCGACGGCGGACTTTCACGCCCATCGGTGAGCCATACTCGACTTTGTTCCCAAAGTTGGTTCAGTTGGGTTTCCTACAACCCATCCCTCAAACAAGGCAAAACCCGACATCTCCTTCTTACAAAGCCGGAGTCAGATGCGCCTATCATTCAGGGGCCGAGGGTCATGATACAAACGACTGCTGGTCATTGAAAAGAGTGGTCGAAAATTTGATAGAGCAGGGGAAGATAGTGCTAAGGGACGAAGAGATCCCAAATGTAACTAACAATCCATTGCCCGCTCACAATAATGGGCCGCTGATCGGCATGATTTGTGAAGACAAAGAGTTCGACCCTGCCTTGAAAGCCATAATTGCCATTGTCGACACAGCGAGGAGGCCTGAAACAGACCAGAAATCAGAAAGGGGGGAGGAGGCCAAGGCTGCAGAAAGCAAGCCCGAAAAGAAGGTGGAGAAGAAAGTAGTACCAGCAAAGGGTGGAGTTCTTTACATACCACGAGGTCAAGCCAAGAAGACGCAGAACTTCGGGATCAAAAAGCAAAACCTATGTACGTGCCAAAAGGGGCCTATGTGGTCCGGGGGACGATTCAACCACCTCGGCTGAATGAGCCAGTGGTTATCGGACGCGTGCCACAAAAGCCAATGACCAACCCGTCCACAGTGCCGTGGAATTATCAAAAGACTTTGGTAACGTATAAAGGTAAGGAGGTCAGGGAAGAACTTCCAGAAAATACTTTCGTTGGAGGGTACTCAAATACCCAAGAACTGAACAACGCCACACAAAGGCGCTTCCCTCCAAAGGAGCCTGTGAGTGTTGAAGAAGCGGAAGTATTCTTCAAACAGATGAAGATGCCGGATTACGAAGTGATAGACCAGCTGCGCAAGCACCCTGAGCAAGTGTCCATGCTGTCACTATTAATGAGGTCAACCGAGCATCAAAAGATCCTGTTGAAAACCCTGAATGAAGCATACGTACCGGTCGAAACCTCGGTGGAGCAACTAGAGCGGATGACAGAAAGATTCTTCGCCATCAACCAAATCTCCTTCAGCAAGAACGATCTACCCCCGGAAGGAGCCGCACACAACAAGGCATTGCATTTAACAGTCAAATGTGAGGACTACTATGTCAAGCGGGTGATGCTGGATGGGGGATCAGGTGTTGACATCTGCCCGCTCTCCACGCTGCAAAGAATGGAAATTGAGACCGGAAGAATCCGACCCAACAACGTCTGCGTGAGAGCTTTCGATGGTATCAAGAGAGACACCATGGGAGAAATAGACCTGTTGCTGGTCATAGGACCAGTCGAATCTCGAGTCACTTTCCAAGTGATCGACATGGACACATCTTACAATTTCCTCCTTGGCAGGCCTTGGATCCATGCGGCAGGAGCCGTGCCTTCTACTCTTCACCAGATGGTGAAGTTCGAGTATGAAGACCAAGAGATCGTGGTCCATGGAGAAGATGAACATGCCATTTATCGGGACCCATCTATCCCGTATCTTGAACCAAGAGAAGGGAGTGAGCATACGGTCTATCAAGCTTTCGAGGTGGTATTGGCAGAGCAGCACGAAGAGGGAGTACCTTGCCCCCAGCCTTTCTTGTCTAACGCTTCGGTTATGGTGGCCAAAGAAATGATCCGACACGGATTTAGGCCAGGGAAGGGGCTTGGACGAAATCTTCAGGGAACGACGGAACCCATTACTTTACCAGTCGTCAAGAAACCTTTTGGACTAGGTTTCAAACCTACTCCAGCAGACGAAAAATGGGCAAAGAAAAGGAGAAATGAGGGCTGGAAGTTGCCTCAACCACTGCCGGATTTACATGCGACTTTTGTCAGGCCAGGGTACACTGAAGAAGAAGAAGATGAGGTCTTCACAGTTGAGGAAATCGAGGAAATATGTGGGGCAATGAGGGAAATGCTCTACGAGGTCCACATGGTTCAACCAGGCGAAGGCACGAGCACTGCTGAGATGATATACATGGGGCCAAACGCCAAGCTCCAAAACTGGGAGATCACGCCAGTCCCAACTAGACGGAAGTCCGGGTAGACCTGTCCTGCCACCTTTCCTGTATCACAAGTTATCTCCGGGACATAACTTGAACGTTTTCTTCTTTTCGTTTGTTATTCCGAATTCCTAGTTGTAAACGTTGTTGTCTTCCAATTTTCAAAAGAAAATAATAAAAAAAAATCATCATTGCTTTCCTATTCTTTCTTTCGTCCTGATTTCATTACTTTTCCTCTTATCTTCCTTTTCAGTCCTAATAATGCGGCCTTAAATATGACATGCTTGCGGACTTCACGCCCAGGTCACAATGAGCTATTTAATTGCGAATTAATGAATCCAGAACCAGAATATGATGCGGAAGAGGCTTTTAGGGAGATAAACCGAGAGTTGGAATATTTCGAGAATAAACCTAAGCCGAATCTGAATGACACTGAACCGGTAAATTTAGGAACCCCGGAAGAAATCCGGGAGACCAAGATAAGCATTCACACGGACAAGAAAACGCGAGAGGCGATAATTCAACTTCTTCTTGAATTTAAAGACGTGTTTGCTTGGTCATATGATGACATGCCGGGACTAGGTGTCGATCTAGTGGTTCACAAATTGCCGATTCATCCTGATTGTCCTCCGGTTCAACAAAAGCAACGAAAGTTCAAAACCGAGGTCAGTGACAAAATTAAAGAGGAGATCACCAAGCAACTGAAAACAGGAGTGATCCGGGTAGTCCAATACACAACATGGTTGGCGAATGTGGTTCCAGTACCGAAAAAGGACGGGAAAACTCGGGTATGTGTAGATTACCGAGATTTGAACAGAGCAAGTCCTAAAGATAATTTCCCGCTGCCCAACATCCACATCCTCGTTGACAATTGCGCCAAGCACGAGATACAGTCTTTCGTAGATTGTTACGCTGGGTATCATCAGGTATTGATGGATGAAGAGGATGCCGAGAAAACTGCCTTCACCACGCCTTGGGGCACCTACTGTTATCGGGTCATGCCATTTGGTTTAAAGAATGCTGGGGCTACTTACATGAGGGCCATGACCGCCATTTTCCATGACATGATGCATCAGGAAATAGAGGTGTACGTGGACGATGTTATAGTCAAGTCCAGGACGCAGGATAACCACATCCAAGACTTGAGGAAATTCTTCGAGAGGCTAAGGAAGTATGACTTGAAGCTAAATCCAGCCAAATGCGCTTTCGGAGTTCCGTCAGGTAAACTTTTGGGTTTCATCGTAAGCAGGAGAGGTATCGAGCTAGATCCGACTAAGATAAAATCTATCAAAGATCTACCTCCCCCAAGAACGAAGAAAGACGTGATGAGTCTTTTGGGCAGGCTGAACTACATCAGTCGGTTTATTGCCCAGCTGACAAGCACGTGTGAGCCCATATTCAAGTTGTTAAGAAAGGATGCGGCGATTAAGTGGACAACGGAGTGTCAAGAAGCCTTTGATAAAGTCAAAGAGTACCTTTCGAATCCCCCAGTCTTGGTCCCTCCCGAACCAGGAAGGCCACTTTTCTTGTATCTGACAGTCTTGGAGAACTCCTTCGGCTGCGTCCTGGGGCAACACGACGTGACCGGGAAAAGGGAACAGGCGATCTACTACCTGAGCAAGAAATTCACCAGCTACGAGGCCAAATACACTCTGTTGGAGAAGACATGCTGCGCTCTCACATGGGTTGCTCAAAAGCTGAGGCATTATCTCCAAGCACACACTACATTCCTCATAAGCAGGTTGGATCCCTTGAAATATATATTTCAGAAACCAATGCCTACTGGGAGACTGGCTAAATGGCAAATCTTGCTTACGGAGTTCGACATAGTTTATATCACTCGCACGGCAATGAAAGCCCAGGCGTTAGCAGATCATTTGGCCGAAAACCCGGTCGATGAGGAATACCAGCCATTGGATACCTATTTTCCAGATGAAGAGGTAAACACCGTAGAAGCGATCTCGGAGGAAGCTCATGTTTGGAAGATGTTCTTTGACGGAGCCGTGAATGCCAAGGGTATAGGGATCGGGGCAATTTTGATCTCACCTGCCGGTCAGCATTATCCCGCCACAGCTAGACTTCGTTTCTTCTGCACAAATAATACAGCTGAATATGAAGCCTGCATTATGGGCATACATATGGCAATCGATCAGGATGTCAAAGACTTACTGATTATGGGAGACTCTGACCTGATCATCCGGCAAGTTCAAGGCGAATGGGAAACTCGGGATGTCAAACTTATCCCATACCGACAACATGTGGAGGACCTCAGCAAGCGCTTTAACTCAATAGAATTCAGGTATATTCCGAGGTTTCACAATGAACTGGCAGATGCACTTGCTACTCTGGCTTCTATGCTACCCTACCCGGGCAACGCCCACGTCGATCCTTTGGAAATCCAAATCAAGGAAAGACACGGTTACTGCAGTGTAATCGAGGCGGGATCAAATACGCAGCCTTGGTACCATGACATCAAGAAATTCTTGAAGACACAAGAATACCCCGAGCATGCAACTGGAGATCAAAAGAGGACCATTAGGCGACATGCAAGTGGTTTCTTTTTGAGCAGTGAATTGTTATATAAGAGGACTCCGGACCTCAATCTCTTAAGATGTGTCGATATCGAGGAAGCAAGAAAGATCATGCACGAAGTACACGCAGGTGTATGTGGACCTCACATGAACGGGTATGTCTTAGCGAAGAAGATCCTTAGAGCAGGTTATTACTGGATGACCATGGAAAAGGATTGCTTTAGCTTTGTCCGGAAGTGTCATCAGTGTCAGGTGCACGGTAATTTGATTCATGCACCTCCCACAGAACTGCATCCCATGTCCGCACCTTGGCCATTTGTCGCTTGGGGCATGGACGTCATTGGACCAATTGAACCAAAGGCTTCGAATGGACACAGGTTTATACTGGTTGCCATCGATTACTTCACAAAGTGGGTAGAGGCTGTCACTCTCAAGTCGGTCACCAAGAAAGCTGTAGTGGATTTTGTACACTCAAATCTTATCTGTCGCTTCGGCATTCCTGCGACTATCATTACAGATAATGCAGCAAACTTGAACAGTCACTTGATGGGAGATGTGTGCGAGCAATTCAAGATAACACACAGGAATTCCACTCCTTATCGGCCAAAAGCCAATGGTGCTGTAGAAGCTGCAAATAAAAACATCAAGAAGATTTTGAGGAAAACAATACAAAGTTCCCGACAGTGGCATGAGCAGTTACCTTTTGCGTTATTGGGGTATCGCACTACGGTGCGCACATCGGTGGGAGCGACTCCTTATCTTTTGGTTTATGGAACCGAGGCCGTAATACCGGCAGAGATAGAGATTCCTTCACTTCGAATCATTGTCGAAGCAGAAATCGAGGACAGCGAGTGGGTTAAGACTCGACTGGAGCAATTGACGTTGATTGATGAAAAGCGGATGGCTGCAGTTTGTCACGGACAGTTATACCAACGAAGGATGGCCCGTGCTTACAACAAGAAAGTCCGACCTCGGAATTTCGAAGTAGGACAATTGGTACTGAGGCGTATTCTGCCGCATCATGAAGAAGCAAAAGGAAAGTTTGCCCCAAATTGGAAAGGCCCATACATTGTGAGGAAGATACTGCCGCGGGGAGCATTGTATTTAGGTGATATCGAAGGAAATGACCCCGACACAGCAGTAAATGCAGATGCAGTCAAGAGGTACTACGTCTAAATCATACTCCGGTGGTCCTGACACATTCGAAAATGGCAAAGGTTTTATTCCCCACTGCTCCCTAAACACTACCCAATCCTCTCAAAAAAAAAAAAAAAAAAAAAAAACATTGATTGAGGCCTGAACTACGTTTGACTTGATTCCGAAAGGATACGTAGGCAGCCTCTCCCTGAGGTTCAGTCACACCAACAACAAAATCCCATTCACCCTGAAATGGAAAACCGGGGCATGTCAGACACTTAAGAAGTTTAGTATCAGCTACCTCTCTTTACCAGGTACAAGCCTTCAAATCAATTACCAAAGATGGTGGGAAACCAATAAGCATCACAAAAGGAAACCAGCACACCCTGAGTTGAGAGAAATAAAATGAGAGAGTCTCGGCGGTGAAAACCTTCGGGCACCACGAGGCGACGGGAGAAGAGAAACCAAAATGAGAGAGCTTGTTTAGTAAAAACTCGCAAAGAGTGCTATCAAGCGACGACAGGAAGAGAAATGAGAGAGGTCAGCCAGCGAAAACCCGCAAAGGGCGCTGTTGGCCGAAAAGAATGACGCCACCCCAAGAAAGTCTCGGCAGAGTGCCACCAGTTTGGAATCACAGGTCCGTTCTGGTTCTAGGAAAACGCAAGTTCATGGAAGGTCAGACGTCCAGTCCAAAAGGCATGTCATGTCATTTAAAGCCAGCATTATCTTCCTCAGATAAGTCTTTCTCTCCCCGAAAAGGGTATTTCTTTTCTGATTTGTTTTCCCCTTTTGTTTCTTTTCGAATCCCTTTCGCATTTTAACCCCGAGTTCAGGACACACCGGAAAGGGTAGGTGGCATGGTTTGTTTACACGGAATCCCGTCTCATGGAAGGAAAGCACCTCATCTCGTTGATATGATTACCCAAGCATGATGAATCATGACGTTTGATGGTGTTCCGGAGAAAAGGAAAAGAGAGAAATCTTGAAATCTTCCCCAGCAAGTCCACCTTCGGACAAATCCCCACAGAGTCTCCCCCTGTACAAATCCCAACAGAGTCTTGTACAATCTCCCACAGAATCTCCCCAAATTATAAAATTATAAGAAAAAAAAGAAAGAAAAAAATGGAATCTCCCCAGCACATCCCAGCGGGTCCTTTGGTAGACATCCCCAACAAGCTTACCCCAACAAATTCTAGAAATCCCACTTTGAAATAAATCCCCCAGCATGCCCATTGTACAAAATCCACACAAAGAATCCACTTTGTAAATATTCCCCACAAAGCTTCCCTTTTGTACAAATCCCCACAAAATACCTCCAATAAAACCCCCGTTGAGAACCTCCAAGCAAAACGGGACACAAAAAAAAAGAGCCTTACGAGGCAAATCATCACAGAATCTGGAAATACAAGCCTGAGCGGTCCAAAGGGTTTCGGCATATGAATCAAATCAATGGCGGGACTTCACAACAGAAATGAAGACGCAACAAAGCAACTGGGAACGATCGAGGTCACCGAACCGACCGTCATTTCCGAACTAACAATTGTTCTTTATCTGAAAAGTTGAAACAGGTATAATCCAAGACAACCGTGCAAGAAGCAGGTGTCGCCCAAAGAGGAAGGTACAAGAAACATTTTGGCAATAAGGAATTCACTCGAAAGGTAAGCTTCCACGAAACTCCCTTTTATCTAAAACAAGAAAACTCAAAAATAGATCGTGTAGTATTCTCGAGCTTTATCCCCAGCCAGTCAGCATTAGGGTTTTAAACCCTAAACTGAACTTTTCCCTTTCAGCCAGCATTAGAGTTTTAAACTCTAAACTGAGCTTTTCCATGCAATCAGCATTAGGGTTTTAAACCCTAAACTGAATTTTCCTTTAGTCAGCATTAGGGTTTTAAACTCTAAACTGAACTTTTTCCTTTTAGCCAGCATTAGAGTTTTAAACTCTAAACTGAGCTTTTCCATGCAATCAGCATTAGGGTTTTAAACCCTAAACTGAATTTTCCTTTAGTCAGCATTAGGGTTTTAAACCCTAAACTGAATTTTCCTTTAGTCAGCATTAGGGTTTTAAACCCTAAACTGAATTTTCCTTTAGTCAGCATTAGGGTTTTAAACCCTAAACTGAACTTTTTCCTTTTAGCCAGCATTAGAGTTTTAAACTCTAAACTGAGCTTTTCCATGCAATCAGCATTAGGGTTTTAAACCCTAAACTGAATTTTCCTTTAGTCAGCATTAGGGTTTTAAACCCTAAACTGAATTTTCCTTTAGTCAGCATTAGGGTTTTAAACCCTAAACTGAATTTTCCTTTAGTCAGCATTAGGGTTTTAAACCCTAAACTGAACTTTTTCCTTTTAGCCAGCATTAGAGTTTTAAACTCTAAACTGAGCTTTTCCATGCAATCAGCATTAGGGTTTTAAACCCTAAACTGAATTTTCCTTTAGTCAGCATTAGGGTTTTAAACCCTAAACTGAACTTTTTCCTTTTAGCCAGCATTAGAGTTTTAAACTCTAAACTGAGCTTTTCCATGCAATCAGCATTAGGGTTTTAAACCCTAAACTGAATTTTCCTTTAGTCAGCATTAGGGTTTTAAACTCTAAACTGAATTCTCTTTAGTCAGCATTAGGGTTTTAAACCCTAAACTGAACTTTTTCCTTTTAGCCAGCATTAGAGTTTTAAACTCTAAACTGAGCTTTTTCCAATGCAATCAGCATTAGGGTTTTAAACCCTAAACTGAATTTTCCTTTTAGTCAGCATTAGGGTTTTAAACCCTAAACTGAACTTTTTCCTTTTAGCCAGCATTAGAGTTTTAAACTCTAAACTGAGCTTTTCCATGCAATCAGCATTAGGGTTTTAAACCCTAAACTGAATTTTCCTTTAGTCAGCATTAGGGTTTTAAACCCTAAACTGAACTTTTTCCTTTTAGCCAGCATTAGAGTTTTAAACTCTAAACTGAGCTTTTCCATGCAATCAGCATTAGGGTTTTAAACCCTAAACTGAATTTTCCTTTAGTCAGCATTAGGGTTTTAAACCCTAAACTGAATTTTCCTTTAGTCAGCATTAGGGTTTTAAACCCTAAACTGAATTTTCCTTTAGTCAGCATTAGGGTTTTAAACCCTAAACTGAACTTTTTCCTTTTAGCCAGCATTAGAGTTTTAAACTCTAAACTGAGCTTTTCCATGCAATCAGCATTAGGGTTTTAAACCCTAAACTGAATTTTCCTTTAGTCAGCATTAGGGTTTTAAACCCTAAACTGAACTTTTTTCCTTTTAGCCAGCATTAGAGTTTTAAACTCTAAACTGAGCTTTTCCATGCAATCAGCATTAGGGTTTTAAACCCTAAACTGAATTTTCCTTTAGTCAGCATTAGGGTTTTAAACTCTAAACTGAACTTTTCCTTCTAGCCAGCATTAGAGTTTTAAACTCTAAACTGAGCTTTTCCATGCAATCAGCATTAGGGTTTTTAAACCCTAAACTGAATTTTCCTTTTAGTCAGCATTAGGGTTTTAAACCCTAAACTGAACTTTTCCCTTTCAGCCAGCATTAGAGTTTTAAACTCTAAACTGAGCTTTTTCATGCAATCAGCATTAGGGTTTTAAACCCTAAACTGAATTTTCCTTTTAGTCAGCATTAGGGTTTTAAACCCTAAACTGAACTTTTCCCTTTCAGCCAGCATTAGAGTTTTAAACTCTAAACTGAGCTTTTCCATGCAATCAGCATTAGGGTTTTAAACCCTAAACTGAATTTTCCTTTAGTCAGCATTAGGGTTTTAAACCCTAAACTGAACTTTTTCCTTTTAGCCAGCATTAGAGTTTTAAACTCTAAACTGAGCTTTTCCATGCAATCAGCATTAGGGTTTTAAACCCTAAACTGAATTTTCCTTTAGTCAGCATTAGGGTTTTAAACCCTAAACTGAATTTTCCTTTAGTCAGCATTAGGGTTTTAAACCCTAAACTGAATTTTCCTTTAGTCAGCATTAGGGTTTTAAACCCTAAACTGAACTTTTTCCTTTTAGCCAGCATTAGAGTTTTAAACTCTAAACTGAGCTTTTCCATGCAATCAGCATTAGGGTTTTAAACCCTAAACTGAATTTTCCTTTAGTCAGCATTAGGGTTTTAAACCCTAAACTGAACTTTTTCCTTTTAGCCAGCATTAGAGTTTTAAACTCTAAACTGAGCTTTTCCATGCAATCAGCATTAGGGTTTTAAACCCTAAACTGAATTTTCCTTTAGTCAGCATTAGGGTTTTAAACTCTAAACTGAATTCTCTTTAGTCAGCATTAGGGTTTTAAACCCTAAACTGAACTTTTTCCTTTTAGCCAGCATTAGAGTTTTAAACTCTAAACTGAGCTTTTTCCAATGCAATCAGCATTAGGGTTTTAAACCCTAAACTGAATTTTCCTTTTAGTCAGCATTAGGGTTTTAAACCCTAAACTGAACTTTTTCCTTTTAGCCAGCATTAGAGTTTTAAACTCTAAACTGAGCTTTTCCATGCAATCAGCATTAGGGTTTTAAACCCTAAACTGAATTTTCCTTTAGTCAGCATTAGGGTTTTAAACCCTAAACTGAACTTTTTCCTTTTAGCCAGCATTAGAGTTTTAAACTCTAAACTGAGCTTTTCCATGCAATCAGCATTAGGGTTTTAAACCCTAAACTGAGTTTTCCTTTAGTCAGCATTAGGGTTTTAAACCCTAAACTGAACTTTTTCCTTTTAGCCAGCATTAGAGTTTTAAACTCTAAACTGAGCTTTTCCATGCAATCAGCATTAGGGTTTTAAACCCTAAACTGAATTCTCTTTTAGTCAGCATCAGGGTTTTAAACCCTAAACTGAACTTTTTTCCTTTTAGGCAGCATTAGGGTTTTAAACCCTAAACTGAATTCTTCCTTTGTTTGGCGTAAGGGTTTTAAAACCCTACACTGAACCTTTCCCCAGCTAGTCGATATTAGGGCTCCAACCCTGAACTGAGCACGCATATCCTCTTTCATCAATTTTATGAACTTCCTGGTGAATAAGTAACGAAATTTTCCTAGTGGAACTGGGGCAGAAAATTTCGTTTGTTTGTTTCTTTTCTCCCACAGGTCTGACCTCGAGCCACATGGATCGAAATGACCCACGAGATAAATCCCAGTTCGGAATCAAAGAAGAAAAAGACAAAAAGAGATATCCCGAGATATCAGAGTAAAGGGAAAGCAGATCGACTCCAACATTCGACTAAGGTCTTGACCTCTGCCGGTCACATTTTATTCGGTATCCTGGGGATTAAAAAACAAGTCGCCGCAACTCGCAAGCATCAAGATTCAGATCAGAGTCTACAAGCAGAATCAGCTAAGACCCAAGATCAAGTCGTAAAAGAATCATAGATAGGAATCTTGTAACTAGCAGTTGACATACATAAAAGTAGTTAGTTCAGTTTCCAATTTTCGCTTGGTTGTAATAAGGCGGTCAGTGACGTAGCAGTGACAACAGCAGCAGCAGTAGCGGCAAGCATTGCAGTCCCATGGTAGCCCCAGCTACCAAAACTTCTCGAACTACATTGACCTGATTCCTGTTTAGCCCAGGATATGTAGGAAATCTTTGAAGCAAGATTCGGTCAGATCTTTCAAAAAATGCTTCATACGGAGTGGTCTATAGGCAAAAATCGCTCATACACGCTCACTTGATCTTTGCACGAAAACCCTTCGTGTTTCCGAACAAAGAGGGGCAGCTGTGAGCACGTGATTTTTGCTTCACACGACAATCGCTCCAAAAAGAAATAAAAAAAAATATATAATTGGCCCCGCTGTACAATTTCGGATTTCTGTGCGGCACCTTGTGGATTTATTTGTGATTTTGGCCCATTCTTATTTATTTACTTTATTAAAATAAAATTCAAAAAATATATATGTGTCCTGCGTAATTCAAACCGTAATTCGGTCATTAAATAGAAAATCGTGAATAGGCATTTTTCGTCCATGATTTTGTTTGGTTTGACTTTACCGGTTTTGAAATACTTTAGTATGTGCGCAAATAATTATATTTGAGTGTGTATTTAATTTTAATTTGATTTTTTTTAGTTTTGTTTTAAAATAAATAAGAAAAGAAATAAAAATAAAAAATAAAAAAAAGAGAGAAAGAAAAGGCCCTTCCGGACTTGGGCCAATTTGTTAAAATTGGCCCAACGAACTCAGCCCAAGCGGACAGCCCAAGCCACCAGTCCAAACAGCCCACCCCCAGGCCATGAAACGACGTAGTTTAACACCAAAGCTACGTCGTTTCGATGCCAACCCATCACAACCGTTTAAACCAAGCCGATCCAACGGTCCAAGATCAATCCCCATAACCCACCAATAAACCCGACCCGTCTCACCCGGACCGACCCTAACCCTTCACCCTTGGAACGACGTCGTTCCCTGTTAGCCGAAGGATCCTGGCCCTTCATCTCGTCTCATCCAACGGCCAGGATCCATTTGCCCACTAACTATATAAGTACATAACACTACCCTACCCCCCCTATCCAATACCCCGGCTGCTTCGTCTCCCCAAACGAACAGCCCTAAAACCCTAGCCGCCTCTGCATACTTCCGCCATGAAAGCCGGCGGCATGGATGCCGGTGACCTTCCCTTGAACACCATAGGACCCCCAGGCCATCCTGAACCCAAATCTACCAACCCCATGTTTCGAATCACCCCCCAGGTCCTCGAATCTTCATTCGAAGATTCGAGTCAAAACTCGATCTGACCCAACCAACCCCAGTTTTGTACCAGATACTCCCCAGACCCCCCTCGTGACCGAACCATACTTGGTTTGGTCCGAATCTAACCAGGGAAACATGAATCCCGGATCTGAGTTTTGGAACTTTGTAGTTCCTCGTCACTAGTTCATACCCGTTCGAGCCAAAGAAATTAAGGTCCAAGGGACCTTAATCGAAGTGTTTCTCATCTGAGAAACACTTCGATTAAAGTCCGTTCAGCCTTAAGAAAGTCTGTCCAAGTCCGGTTCAAGGTTTCCGATTTTTCAAGATTTGAGGTGAGTCTGCCTTCTTCCCTTATTTGTTTGGTCCATGTGAGGGATTAGATGTCTGTTCATGTTTTGTGTCAATTTGTGTTTTGAATTTTTATCAACTTTTGTTCGTCCACTCTGTTTGAACATCTGTGTTTGTCTGAATCCTTCTCCTCCTATTCTGATACGGCATGCGTATTGGTTGTATTCCAATTTGTACTAACTAACTGATTCCTCGGATGCACCATTCTATTTTAATCAGTATAAGTCGAGTCATGTGTCCCATACTTCTGAATGTTTGATTTTCGGCTACGATTGTGTACGATAATGCTAATATAGTCGAGTCGACATGAGTCGTCAATTAGTTTCAACTATCTGAGCATAGCAAAGCGATTTGTTTCTGTCGAACATTTTTTTTTTTTTGAATCAATTGAGAAACAATTTTGTTTACTTATAGCTGTTGATTTAGATCAGTAATGTAAAAGGGATGTTTGGTTAAAATGCTGAATTGGATGGCATGTGCACTCCTGCACAACATTTGCATTGGTGCACCTCATGTGCATTGGTGCTCCTCATGTGCTTTGTGCACAACCTGTGGCCTGCATAAAGGTCCTTGTTTGATTTTAAAATGTTTTGACAGCATATGCTATCCTACTGCCCATACTTGGCTTTAGTTTAAAGAAGTGTTTAAACCTTTTAAAAGTAAAATCTGCCAGGGAATGTTGATGGGGTTTAATATTTAATTAGCTAAAGTTTGGAATTGAAAATAGAAGGCACATGGGAAGGGTACTGGATTTCTGAAAACAGGCTGTTTAAAAAAGAGTAGGATAGGGACTTATAAAAGGGGAGATAAAAACATTGGGAAAGGAGGATCTGAGATTAGGACACAGGGATTAGAGAAGAAACACACACACACTGTGAAGATAGAAAGAAAAGAGAGAGTTGACAGAAATAGAAAGGGAGCAAGAAAGAGGAAAAACAGATTAGGAAATCAGAAATTTGGTCTTGTTTGTCTGAACTTCATCTATTGTCAATACATTAAGCAGTGTTGCTTCTTCTAAAATCCCATCGAGATTATTGTTAGTGTTTTGTGGCATTTGGTATATTCCGGAATTGGATTGTCTGAAGCATTGTTTCTATCACACTGTGTGCTATTTCGTTTGGCTGTCATTTTCCTTCAACTCTAGTTCCACCTCGCATCAGAATCCTTTTCTTTTATGCTGTTCTGTTTGTTGTTGCTATTCTGCTCACTGTTGTTGCTGCCCTGTCCTGCTGCTACTACTAGTCCTGCTTCTTTCTGCTGCTGATTTCCACATCTTCTTCTTCTTCTCCTTTGCATTTTCAGCATTTCCAGGTACACATTTCAAGTCCCATATTGATGTAATTAAAATAGTTGGAAAGCATGAAATGAAAAGAGGTTGAAGAAGTTCAAGTATTTGTCGTAGTATTCATAATACATTAACAGGCCTGTGAAAGTTGATTTAGCTTATGATTCAACAGTTCGAAAGTATGTATTGATATTTGACTGAGTTTACCCTGTTGTATTTTAATTCTGTAGTTGTTTGTCAGTAGGGGCATGTATATTTCGACTCTGTACAATACTGTTCTTGTTTCATTTAGTTTTTGTTTAGTTAAGACTAGTCCACATAAGTTTAGTTAAGTTAAACTCGAGAAGTGCTCGGATTAAGTGTTGTATTTCGTTTAGCTCGTACATGATTCCTTGCCAAACTAAAGTACTTTACTTTGCTAGTTATCCTTTAATCTAGTCCAAATAAGTTCAGTTTAGTTCAACTCAAGAAATGTTCGGATTAGGTATTGCATTTCATCAATCTCGTATGTAGTCTTTTGTTCGACTGAAACGTCCTCGCAAGGCATGGCGTTTTTACTTTATAAGTAGTTAATCAGAAACTGACAAAATCCGGATTAGGCAAAAGCCTATAATTGAATTAGCATGTACTTTTTCTTCTAGTTTTAAAGACAAATGCATTAGAAATGTAGCCATTTTAGGATATCCTTTTCTAAAATAGAGATGAGCCTCGCCAAATAAAGATGCAAAATTGCGGGGCCCTCAATAAATAACCATGATAATTATTCAGAATTCAAGATAGGCCATTTAATAAATTTCGTGGCCTTATACAAAGATAATAACGCGTTAGACTCTGTTGGCGCGGTTTAATTAAATCGCATTCTTAAATTCGGGTGCACATTGATGTGACCCAAATCCGAATCTCAACAAAGTCAAAATGTGTTAACAACTACGGGCGCATTGATTGTGACGTGGTTCGAGACGCATTTTCACGATGTTGCAATTCTATAAAATAAATGATAATAATAAAAGCGGTTTAAACTTAATAAAAGCACGTAAGTCATAACATGTATTTAAATCAGATATTTAGCCATTATAACAATTTAAGCGACCGTGCTAGAACCACGGGATTCGAGGGTGCCTAACACCTTCCCTCGGGTCAACAGAATTCCTTACTTAGAATTTCTGGTTCGCAGACTTCACTTGGAAAAGTCGAAAATTTCCTCGATTTGGGATTCAAGATAAACCGGTGACTTGGGACACCAAAAACCAAACCTTTCCCAAGTGGCGACTCTGAATTAAATAAATAATCCCATTTCGAATATTGTCACTTAAATTGGAAAAACTCCACCCGCGCATCTAACCCTTCGGGGCAGGGCGCGCAAAAAGGAGGTGTGACAGTGCATCATGGTTCATCCAAAAGATATTCAAAGCAAAAAACTACTTTGATGCTGCTGGTTTTACAGAAGAAGATGTACAACAGATGGAGAGATTCTCTCTGAGACAAATATACAAAGCCATGCGAGGAGAGTTTCAGCAGATGACATGGAGGAAACTAGTGTGCAACAATCAAGGATTGCCCAAGTGGGTATTCATACTACGACTTGCAATGCAAGACATGTTAGCGACAACAGAAAGACTAGCAAGATGAAGGATTATTTCAGATCAAACATGCTCACTGTGTCAAAGAGAAAATGAAACATTGCAACACCTATTCTTCGACTGTTAAATCTCAGGAACTATATGGCAGCAACTATTGAATTGGCAAGGTATACAGAGAACAAAGAAAGCTTGGCAGGAGGAATTGAAATGGTTAGAACATGTTGGCAAAGGGAAGAGTGGATGGGCAACAGTATGCAAAATGACATTAGCAGCTGCAATTTAACTACCACATTTGGCAAGACAGGAATAATGTGATATTCCAGAAGAAGAGATCAGCCAATGTCATTCTACGATCGATCATTCAGAAAATACATGCCAGGGCCACCTTATTCTCTAGGCTAGGACGAACCATATCGTCACTAAACTGGTACCCTGATGTAGGATAGAAGATAATAGAAGCAGGACTCAGGAGATGGAAAGTAGCACAGTTTTAGGTAACTCCCAACTGGGGCTTCATGTCTAGTAGGAGTACTTATGTTAAAAAGTTAGTTGCAGTTTTGTAAGAATTGTAAATGTTGGTAAATAAAATCCTTTTAATTACCCAAAAAAAGTGCTCCTGTTTGGTAATCTAAAAGGATTAAAATACTTAGGGTTATATTTTAAGAGTAATAAGAAGAAAGAATACTCATACTTAATTAAAGAACCATTTGTCTTAAAATCTAATGAGACTTGAACTATATAAAGAAGAAAAATATGACATTTTACCCAAATCATTACTTTCCATCATTTTTTCTCTCATTAATACAACATTAGGAAATAATATCAACAATCATTACAATCCCAGATACTACTTAATTAAGAGCAAAAATTAGCTAGATTCTGCTAATCTTGAATTTTTGTTTTGACATGAACTACAGTATTAATTAGAGTTCTCTACCTCCAAAATAACAGTCCATCTTTCTAACGGCGTATAAGATGGTGTGATGACCCAAAAGGTCATCTCTTGTTTTAAAATGAAACTTTCGTATTCTAAGGCCTTGAAAACCTCATTTAGAGTCATCTCGATTTGCGTGCACAGTCCAGACGCGTAACCGGAAAGCTTAAATATGATAATCTGTGAAAAATGATAAGTTTTGATTATAAAATGAGCTAATTTGACTTCGGTCAACGTTTTGGGTAAACGAACTCGGACTCGTGATTTGACGGTCCAGGAGGGTCCGTAGGAAAATATGGGACTTGGGCCTATGACCGAAATCGAATTCCGAGGTCCCAAGCCCGAGAAATAAATTTTTAAAGGAAATTATTTTCTGGAATTGTTTAAAGAAATTTGAAATGGAATTTGATTAGAACGTGATGGTATCGGGCCCGTATTTTGGTTCCGACGCCCGGTACAGGTCTTATATATGATTTAAGATATTTCTGTGAAATTTGGTAAAAAACGGATGTCATATGACGTGATTCGGACCTAAATTGCAAAATTTAGGTTTAAAGAAGTTTTGGAGAAAATTTCATTGATCTCGAGACTTAATTTGATGTTCATGATGTTATTTTGATGATTTGATTACACGACTAGGTCCATATGATGTTTTTGAGTTTGTATGACATTTGGTTTGGAGCCCTGAGGGCTCAGGTGAGTTTCGAGATATTTTTACACTTAGGAAAAAGTTGCAGATTCAGAGAAGTTGCAGGTCTCTGAAGCCAGGTCTCGCGGTCCGCGGTGGAAGCTTCGCGGCTGCGGTGGGGACTCCGCGACCGCGGTGGGATTTGTGCGGTCCGCGGTGAGCAAGGCCAAGCCTTCGTGGCCGCGCCCGATTTCTTGCGGTCCGCGGTGGAGCTCCACGGTCGTTGTCCTTTTTATGCGGTCCGCGGAGAGGGTCTGAGAGGGGTATAAATAGACGAGATTTTCAGTTATTTTGCACTTTTCAAAAATCCCAAAAACATAAGAGGCGATTTTTCAAACAACTTTTCTTCTCCAAATCAATTGTAAGTCATTGTTAACTAGTTTTCTTCAATCATTAACATCTTTTAGCATGATTTCAACTTCAAATCAATTATTTTCATGGGGAAAATTGGGTGTTTTGGGTAGAACCTAGGTTTTTCAAAAATTGGGGATTTGGACATCGATTTGAGGTCCGATTTTAAAATAAATTACATATTTGAGCTCGTGGGGAAAAGGGTAATCGGGTTTTGGTTCGAACCTCGGGTTTTGACCACGTGGGCCTGGGGGCGATTTTGAATTTTTGGGTATTTTGGAAAACTCATTTTCATGCATTTGAAATTGATTCATTTAGCGTTTATTGATGTAATTAAGTAAATTATGACTAGATACGAGCGAATTGGCGGTGGAATCAAGGGGTAAAGCTATAATTGAACCTTGAGTTGTGTTCGTGGCATCGAGGTAAGTGTTTGGTCTAACCTTAGTTTGAGGGATTAGGAGTTGTGTCCTATTTTCTATTTGCTTCTTGTCGAGTACGACGTATAGGCATGGTGACAAGTATCTATACGTTGGTGTCAAGCATGACCGTGAGTCTTATATTGTGATTTTCATGATTTCGTTGTATTATTCATGCCTTGGTGAAGATTTCTAATTGTTGTATAAAGTTTGTGGAAATAATTGTGACCTATGAACACTAAGGAGTGTTGGCTCAAGTTGTATAGCGAAATTGTGAAAGTATAAGTGACAATTGAACTTTTAGAACATTGGCTCGAGTTGTGAAATGAATTGTGAAAGTATAAGTGATAATCGAACCTCTAGAGCATTGGCTCGAGTTGTGAAGTGAATTGTGAAGTAAAATTGAGAAAGAGAAGGAATCATTATGTTGTCACCCTTGCCGGGCTATTGTTGATTTATTTGTTGTTCCCTTGCTGGGATTTAATTGTTTAATTGTTGTCCCCTTGCCGGGATTTAATTGTTTAACTGTTGTTCCCTTGCCGGGGTCTCTATTACTATTTTGTTTATTCTCTTGCCCCTTTGCTTGTGATTGTTGTTTGGGTGAGGAAGAGTGTTAAAATACGAAGGGTGATGACATGCATTGTTTGTTATTGTGAGGAAAGAGTATAAAGCACGAAGGGTGATGCCGTGCCGCACGACGTACCATTCCGTACCGAATCTATTGATTATATGGTGAGAAAAGAGAGTAAAAGCACGAAGGGTGATGCCGTGCACATTTTGATTATATGATTGTTTTGGTGAGGACGAGAGTAAAAGCACGAAGGGTGATGTCGTGCACATTTTTATTATATAACTGCTTTGGTGAGGCTGAGAGTAAAAGCACGAAGGGTGATGTCGTGCAATTGTTGATTTCTGCTTCCTTGTTGATATTCTAGTTATGTTGTTTCTTTCCTTACATGATGCCTTTCTATTCGGAACTAATATCTTCCCCACAACATGTTTCCCCCTCCCACATTGACTGGTTATTTCTGTATTGTTTTCCTCTGTATATATATATATATATGAACTGCACAGGTTTATTTGGTAGTCTGGTCCTAGCCTCGTCACTACTTCGCCGAGGTTAGGCTAGACACTTACTAGCACATGGGGTCGGTTGTGCTGATACTACACTCTGCACTGTGTGCAGATCCAGGAGCAGCTTTCGGACAGTAGTTGGAGTGCTTCCTTCAGTCCACCCGGAGACCCAAGGTAGACTTGCAAGCGTCCGCAGGCCCTGGCGTCTCCCTCTATCTCTATTTCCTGTTTCATTTCCTTTTGTTCAGAAACAATGTATTGTATTTCTTCAGACCTTGTATGTAGTAACTCTTAGATAGTCTGTTACACCGTGACACCAGGTTTTGGGGTATTTGAGGTTTTAAAAGTTGTAATAGACGTAGCCTTAAGATATATACTTGTTGACTTCCGCTTATTTATTTAAAATTCCGCTTTTATCATATTATCGACTGGTGTTTGTTAAAAGAAGCAAAAATGAAAGTGTAGCAAGTAGTCAAGGTTTGGCTTACCTAACTCCCATTAGTAGGCGCCATCACGACTCCCGAGGGTGGAAAATCCGGATCGTGACAGATGGAGTGTCCAATTTTTTCTAATATGATAATCAAAAAGAGTTTTCTCATTTTCTAAAAGTTTACCATCTAAGAACATATGTAACTTATCCTTATAATCTCCTTTTTCTTGGACCATCTTTTTCACATTTTCAATTGTATAATTACTTGTAACATCTAGTGTAATTTTCCCCCCTTTATAAGTCCTAACAAAAATTGGATAAACTTCTTCTTCTCTATAACCTCCGCGAAGACGCAACACAAGATGGAGAGTGGATTCCTTCTGGATATTGTAATCAGCAAGTGTTCGACCATCCTCGAGTTGTTTTCCAGCAAAAATTAACCTTTGTTGATCTGGAGGAATTCCTTCCTTGTCTTGAATTTTTGTTTTAACATTTATCAATGGTGTCCGAGCTCTCAACCTCGAGTGTAATGGTCTTTCCTGTGAGTGTCTTAACAAAGATTTGCATCTGTATAATTGCATGCAATGAGAAATTAAAGTATTGGACATCACGGAGAATCATTAGTAAATTAAGAGAAGGAAAACTAAAAATCATAAACACTAACTTATGACATGATAACATATGATTAGGAACTAGATCTAAGAAATATAATACTATATATTAAGATCCATATTGAATGGAGCCTTGCAGCAACCGTAAAGTTGTCTCCATATGACCTATAGGTCACGAGTTCGAGCCGTGGAATCAACCACTAACGCTTGCATCAGGGTAGGTTGCTTATATCATACCTCTTGGGGGGGAGGAGGGCCAGGGGCATAGGCACCTGAAGCGGTGTCACCTGACATCGCTTAGTGGAAATCTTTGTCACACCTCGTTTTTCCGCCCCCGCGAGGGGTGAAGGAGTTTTTTCCAATTAAAGGACAATCGAAACGGAATTTGTTTATTTATTTCAGAGTCGCCACTTGGGAGATTTAGGGTGTCCCAAGTCACCAATTTAATCTCGAATCGAGGAAAAGAATGACTCTGTATTACAGTCTGCGAACCAGAAATCCGGATAAGGAATTCTGTTAACCCGGGAGAAGGTGTTAGGCATTCCCGAATTCCGTGGTTCTAGCACGGTCGCTCAACTGTCATATTCGGCTTGTTTATCTGATTTTATACAATTATGCGCTCTTGTGCAAGTTTTAACTCTTTACCACTTTTATTATTATATTTTAAAAAATGTGAACATTGTTTAAAAAGAACATGTCTTTGGATTGCGTCACATGAAATGCACCCGTAATCTGGAACACATTTTTATTCAATGTTTTGGGATTTGGATTTGGGTCGCATGAAATGCGCACCCGAGTTTAAGAAGGTAAGATTAATTAAATCGCGCGCCTAAAGCAATTAGCGTATTATTATTTCTGGGTAAGGCCATGGAATTTTGCTAAACGGCTCATCCCGAAGTCTAAGTAATTTTAATTAAACATTTATCGAGGGCCCCGCAATTTGTGCGTTTTATTGGGCGAGGCTCGTCTCATTTATTTTAAAAGGATAATCCTAAAGTGCCTACATTTTTTCTATTAAAATTGTCTCTACAAAATGAAAGAGAAAAGGTCTTAATTTATACATGCTTGAGTTGTTATAGTTGGATTTCGAATATGATTCATAAATTCTGAAAATGATACAAGCAGGGCAGTACGTTGCCAATGCGGGCCCAGGCCCAATGTGTATGGTATAAAACTAGACATGGGCCGTCTTATTCACATGTTACTACCTAGTTACGTTATACTAGGCATGTTCTCAGTTTGTCAAATTAAAAAAACTTAGCAATCTAATTTTAATCCTAAACCATTTACATGCTGAAATTAACCAATATTATTTAACTAAACAATATTCCTACAAGTTCCGAAATGGTCTATTCGTTTGATTTTTAACTAGACGGAGTTACTACACCATTTATTTATTTTTAAGCAATATATATAGATAGTTCATCCGTTAAGCTATCGTCAGATGTTCCACTATATATATTAAATAGCTACATGATTCTGATTTTTGTAAGCTAAATAATTTATATATACAAATAAAATTCAGAATATAATTAAAATAAATTTAGAACTTCAACTCTTCATTTTCGTATTCGTGCTTCCTGTTTCAGTTTACAATAATCAGCATGTCAGTTGTGTACCTGATATTGGAAGCAAAAGAAAAGGGAGATCAGCAGAAATTCAGTAGCATACAACAATAGCAACCGCAACAACCAGTAACAACCAGCAACGAGAAACTTAGTGACAGATTTTAAAATCAAGACAAAAATCTAGAAGCACCAACAACAATCAACGGACAGAAGCAAAGGGAATCTTTTCAGATTTTTGAAAGACTAGTTAGTGTTTAACCCTTAATTTCTGAATCCGTATATCAGAATATTTGGATTGTATATCAGGTGTATACTATTCTTCTTTTGAATTTCCAGAATGTTTTTCTTTTTATTTTCTGAAGTCTTAGTATTTTTCGGAATTTCCTCTCTCTTAAAATTTTCTTCTGTATTCTGTCCGTCCTCTTTTTTCTGTCCTAAAAATCTGATCAAGTTCTCTTATTCATATCTCATCTCAAACCCTTTAATAAATTAATAAAACCACACTTTCTCCTACCAAACACATTATCTTCCCACTCATCCCCCGCTACATTAAACAAATATATCAACCCCACCCCATTACATCTTGTCCCCCATGCCTAACATAAACAAATACAATATTCCCCTCCACTACATTATGTCTTGTCCCCCATTATATTAAACAATTATATCACCCACACCCCATTACATTTTGTCCCCCATGCTTAACATAAAGAATTACAAAATGTACAATTCCTAAACTACCCCTCCGACCTTATTGCAATTAACATTTTACCCCTGAACGTACTGCAATTTACCAAACTACCCCCATCAGCTATAACCAATCAATTAATCAAACTCAACCAAAATATAGCCAATATGACCAATTTCTACACAAATTCAAACAACAAATCACATGAACACGATTTCTGAACCAATTCAACAACAAATCACATGAACACAAATTGAACAACATCAAATTAATGTGCATAAATTAACCATATTGGGAACCAATCCTGGTTAACTTAGACCAAAAATTGATGAGCAAGGAAACAACAATATTAACAACACAATACATGATTCAAACTAAATCAACAAATCAAAAACCAAAACATAAACTCACATTAAATTACTGGATGAACTTCAAACAAAGAATAAACATGTATTATATCCATATTAAATAACAAACATGACGGATTCAAATGATTTAAACTAAATCTAACAATATTAAAATTAAACTAACAGTTTCTTCTACAAAAATACAAAATAAAAGCACATGAAATAAACTGAAAAACTAATTAATCAAAGTTCCATTTGAATCTGAAAATTAAATCAACAAAACATATGAAAAAACTAGAAAATTATTTCAACGATGAACAAACAAAACAAGAATTGAATCATTTATCGATTTTGGATCCGAAAAATATCAAACAAAAATATGGACAAAATGAAACTTAAAAAATCCACTAACCGGATCGAAACGACGAAAACATCGAACGGAAAGTAGTTTGGTTGTTTGGAAGAGGACGAAGAAGGAGACGTAATAGTAGCAGCTCGATGGCATGAAGGACGCAGCATCCGGGAACGAGCCGGAGAAGAGAAAGCAACCAACATGACGGGCAACGGACAACGGAGAAGACCAGCGACGGGCAGCAACTACAGTGACGCAGCCATGGCAGAATCAACACGACGGAGAAGAAGCAGCGAACTGGAGCTTGTGGACGCAGCCATGGTAGCGAGGAGAAATAGTGAACGGAAGAAGCCATGGTAGCGAACTGGAGCTTGTGGACGCAGCCATCGTTCCTAGCTGGATGTAACGGAAGCAGCAAAGGCGAGCTGGAGCGCAGTGACGGGCAGCAGCCATGGACGACGTCGGACGAAGAAGAAGCAACGATCAACGTGAACTTGAAGAAGAAGAAGAAACACGGGCAGCGGGGGTGTGTGTGTTGCGTTGCCGTGGTTGTGTGTGTGTGTGTATGTGAAGGAGAAGAGGCGGGGGAAGGGCAGCCATTGATGGGTTTGTTTGGAGCTTTTTGGAGAAGAAGATAGAGAGGGGGGCGGGTAGGTAGTGTTTTTTTAGGGTTTTGTTTTGTTTTGTTTTTGGTAAAAAAATTGAAAAAATGAAAAATGAAGAGGGGGAGTTGGGTCTTTGGGTTATGGACCGGGTCGACCCGGTTTCAAATGGACCGGGTCATGGGGAAGGTTGGGTATTTTTTGGGTTTGTGGCTTGAATTTGAAGAAGAGCCCAATTCCGATTTTCTTTACATTTTTGTTTTCTTTTCTTCTTTTATTTTTCTAAAACTAAATTCTAAAAATCCTTAAATTATCATATGGAACTAAATTAATTTATAAAAGCGCAAATTAACTCCCAATAACAATTAACACACAATTAAGTAATAATTAAGCATGAAATTATACAATTGGACATTAAATGCTAAAAATGCAAAAGATGCCTATTTTTGTGATTTTCATTTTTTGTAAAACAAACTTAATCACTAACAATTGTAGGATTAAATCCTAAATGCAAATGCGACATATTTTTGTATTTTTTTATTAATTTAACAAATAAACATGCGCAGACAAATGCGAATAATTATCCAAAAAATACCACAAAATTCAAAAAATTGCACACCAAGGAAAATTGTTTTATTTTGAATTTTTTGGGAGTAATTCCTTCATAGGGCAAAAATCACGTGATTACAGCTGCCCCTCTTTGCCCGAAGACACGAAGGGTTTTCGTGCAAAGATAAAGTGAGCGATTTTTGCCCATCCGAGTACTCCGTGTGAAGCATTTTTTGAAAGATTTGACCGAACCTTTGCTTCAGAGGTTTCCTACATATCCTGGGCTGAACAGGAATCAGGTCAATGTAGTTCGGGAAGTTTTGGTAGCTGGGACTACCGTGGGACTGCAATGTTGCCGTTGTTGCATGCTACTTTCACTTGTTTGCTGACCTCCTTATTACACCGTGCTTAAAAGAAAACAAGAAGCTAGGCTAGACTGCAACTTGTTCTTGTTGCCTTGCTTTCTTGTCTGCTTGCGTTTCTTTCGGTGCTTTTCTTCCGAGACTTCTGGGGATGACACTGGCCTTTTGCTTTTTTGAATGCCAATTTTTCATCATTTTGTTCGGTCCGCTGGGGACATGGCTTTCTTCATTAAGCTTTTCGGCGGTTCCTCTGGGGATACGGCTTTCTTCATCAGATTTGTTATGCCGGGCATAATTTAATGTTCACGGGCCGCTTCTTTCAAGACGCGTCCTTTCTTCCTTTTGACTCAGGCGCTTGAATTTGTGCTGGGACCTCTTGTTGCAACCTTCTGCTTCCCGGTGCTGGGGATTTTTATTGTTTCCTGCTGGGGATTCCTGTTGTAACCTTCTGTTTTACTATCTTCTGACTTGATCTTGAAATGTATTCCTCTGTTGTATGGGCGGGCTCCCAACTTCAACACTTGAAAAGTAAAGACTGAAATGTATTCCTCTGTTCTTATGGGCGGGCTCCCAACTTCAACACTCGAAATGAAAAGACTGAATGTATTCCTCTTTTCTTATGGGCGGGCTCCCAACTTCAATACTTGAAAAGTAATACTGAAATGTATTCCTCTGTTCTATGGGCGGGCTCCCAACTTCAACACTTGAAATGAAAAGACTGAAATGTATTCCTCTGTTCTATGGGCGGGCTCCCAACTTCAACATTTGAAATGAAAAGACTGAAATGTATTCCTCTGTTCTATGGGCGGGCTCCCAACTTCAACGCTTGAAATGAAAAGACTGAAATGTATTCCTCTGTTCTATGGGCGGGCTCCCAACTTCAACAACAACTTTAAAAATAAAATGCCATTCCTTTCTTTAGGTTGGCGAGATTTCAACAACTTTTTTAAAAATAAAACGCCTTTCCTCTCTTCAGGCGGGCTCCGGACTTCAACAACTTTAAAAAAATAAAACGCCTTTCCTCTCTTCAGGCGGGCTCCTGACTTCAACAAACAACTCTGAAAATAAAACGTCTTTCCTCTCTTCAGGCGGGCTCCTGACTTCAACAACAATTTTGAAAAATAAAATGCCATTCCTCTCTTCAGGCGGGCTCCTGACTTCAACAAACAACTTTGAAAATAAACGTCATTCCTCTCTTCAGGCGGGCTCCTGACTTCAATAACAACTTTAAAATAAAAATGCCATTCCTTTCTTTAGGTTGGCGAAATTTCAAAAACTTTTTAAAAAAAAAACGTCATTCCTCTCTTCAGGCGGGCTCCTGACTTCAACAACAACTTTAAAAATAAACGTCATTCCTCTTTTCAGGCGGGCTCCTGACTTCAAATAAACAACTTTTAAAATAAACGTCATTCCTCTCTTCAGGCGGGCTCCTGACTTCAACAACAACTTTAAAAATAAAACGCCTTTCCTCTCTTCAAGCGGGCTCCTGACTTCAACAAACAACTTTGAAAATAAACGTCATTCCTCTCTTCAGGCGGGCTCCTGACTTCTACAACAATTTTAAAAATAAAACGTCATTCCTCTCTTCAGGCGGGCTCCTGACTTCAACAACTTTAAAAATAAAATTCCATTCCTTTCTTTAGGTTGGCGAGATTTAAACAACTTTTAAAAAAAAACGTCTTTCCTCTCTTCAGGCGGGCTCTTGACTTCAACAACTTTGAAAAATAAAACGTCATTCCTCTCTTCAGACGGGCTCCTGACTTCAACAAACAACTTTTAAAATAAACGTCATTCCTCTCTTTAGGCGGGCTCCTGACTTCAACAACTTTAAAAATAAAATGTCATTCCTTTCTTTAGGTTGGCGAGATTTAAACAACTTTTTTAAAAAAAAAAACGCCTTTCCTCTCTTCAGGCGGGCTCCTGACTTCATCAACTTTGAAAAATAAAACGCCATTCCTCTCTTCAGGCGGGCTCCTGACTTCAAACAAACAACTTTTTAAAATAAATGTCATTCCTCTCTTCAGGCGGGCTCCTGACTTCAACAAACAACTCTGAAAATAAAATGTCATTCTACAGGTGGGCTCCTGACTTCAACAACAACTTTGAAAAATAAAAACGCCATTCCTCTCTTCAGGCGGGCTCCTGATTTCAAACTTTAGGAGGAAATGCCTCTCCTATGGGTAAAACTAAACTTAGGAGGAAATGCGTCTCCTATGGGTACAAATAAACTTAGGAGGAAATGCGTCTCCTATGCGTGAACCATTTCCTTATTCCTGAATTATTTACTTACCTGTGTTGTCTTCCCTCGAAACTGCTGGGGATTATTTTGCTGGGGATGAATTTTCCTTTTCTTCCTTACCCACTCTGGGTTGTCCGACCCTCTTGAAACTTGGTCGAAACTCTGTCGAGGATGCTTCTACATCTCGATGATCCGCTGGGGATAACACTGCGAACTGCTGAGTAACCCTGCTGAGGCTAACACTGCTGAGGATAACTCTGCTAAGTAAATATGTTATCTTACTCCTTCCAAAACTACTTCCTTTTAAGTAGGATGTTTCATTCCTCTGCAAACTATTTCCCCCTTTTTTTTCTTTTTTTTTCTTTTTTTTTTTTGCATAGCTTCTTCCTTCGAAGACTACCTCCCTTAAGACTCGTTTTGCCTTTCCTCGAAAGGAACCGCTGAGGATACCGATTTTCACCAAACTTGTGTTGGACTCCTCGAGACTGCTGGGGATGATACCGTTGGGGAAATTTTTACTTACCTGTTGGGGAATAAAATGTTATCAGCTGGGGATAACGCTGTCGAGGATAACACTGCTGGGAGATTTTGATTCCTTCAGAACTAGTGCTTCACTCTTCGGAAGGCTGTTGGGAATGATACTGGCTTTTTGCTTTTATGAGCACAAGTTTCATCCCTTTGTTCTGTCTACTGGGGAACAACTTCCTCCATTGAAACTTATTATGTTGGGGGCAACACTGGTTCAAAGACCACTTCCCTTGAGACTGGTGTTATCTTTATTCTTCCTCGAATGGGTACCTGACTTCCAGAAAATTTTCTAAATGAAAGGAAAATTTTCTTCCCCAGTTTGACAGTCTCCCTTATGGCATGCATTTCTGTCATCAATGCCATTTCCTTTACCTGTTTCAAATCAAACAAAATTTGTTAGTTTAAAATGCGGTAGTTGGTTATGATACTCCTACTGGGATGGCTTTTCCTTTTCTCCTTCCCTGCTCTGCGTTCCACAACTTGTTGGGGATGATATTATTTGCTGGGGATAATCCCTTTCTGCTGGGGATATCCCTCTTCTTTTGTGGCATAGCTCGGAAACTGGCATTTCTCCGACCTTTTAGTCTCGCATGAATTTCCCAAATCATGCTCATTGCTCTCCTTGATTTGTCCACGGGCCTTGGCCTTGAGGTTTATAACCTTTGATTTCGGCAAGGGTATCCCTCTTGACACTCGTCAATCCTTTTGTCAATTCCCTTTTGCTGGGGATATCTTTCTTGACACTGGCCTCGCGCTTGTTCCTTGCTGACTATACTACTTGGATGTACTAGTTAGATCTCATCTTGCATAATTGGAAAGCTGATGGCATATTTTGAAGTCAATTCACACTTGTTCTGACCAAACAGACTCTACTGGGGTATTTTTCTATGAAAGGAAAAGATAAAAGGGAACAGAATAAAAGACACAAGAAAAAGATGACTCTTTAACAAGAGAAACTATAAATAAAAACATATCAAATGCCGATACCGACTCTTATGGTTATGACATGCGCATGTAGCCTATCCTCTGCCGTCAATCGTCTTTCAAGACCTTCAATTGGCAATTCCCCATCTGATTCTCAATCTTATTTGACTTGTAGTGCCCGAAGGGTTTTCACTATCAAGCCTCTCTCATTTTGGTTTTTCTCTCAGCTTTCATCGCCTTACGATGTCCGTAAAGATTTTCACCGATAAGACTCTCTCATTTGTATCACTTTCCAGCTGGAGATTTGGAGTGTTGTCGGTATGACTCTCTCTGCTGGAGATTAGAGTCCTTTCTATTGTGGAACAGAGTGTTATGTTCACCGATAAGACTCTCATTTGTCTGAACTGGCATCCTTTGAAGACTGATCAGAAGGTCTTCCTTTGGACCGTAATGTAGGTTTTTGGATAGGGCTAGAAAGAAAGGGTATTAAAGACTAAAAAAACATATCAATTTGGGGCTCAAAATTACAACCTTCGGAACCATATTTGTTTACAACAAGCGCAACCCTTGCCCCAATTTCTTGCTTGGGGATTATTTAATTAATTTTTTTTTAATTTTTATTACACCATGACCGAGCCGTGAGGCGCCTACGTATCCTCTTTGAGGAATCAGGTCAAACGTAGTTCCCAATTCCTCTTTTTTCATTTGACTTTTTATTTTGTTATTATTTTTCTTTTGTCGTTTTGTTGATTTTTTTTCTTTCTGTGTTTTTTTCTTTTCTTATCTTTTTATGTTTGTGTTTCTACTCTTTGCTACTGATTCCGAAAGAGGGGTATGAAAGAAAAGTAAACAAGGCTCAAAAGGGGTAACGAAGGATAAAGTGTTTAGGTAGCAGAACAAAATGCCTTCATCATTCCAGTCTTCAAAACATGCCAAGTGCATACAACACATTTAAACAAAGATTTGTAGCCTCTTCCGATGGTGCTGGACTTGACAATTATATTCACACATTTGCTTGTTCATTTGTCACTTCTAAAGCACCGTTGGGCGACACTCTCACTCTCATTATCATGAAAGGTGAATCTTGTTTTTAACGGTTTTCTTTATGTTTTACTTGCCCCAGTTCCATATGACTCGAGCTCTGAATATTCTCAAATCGTCCTTATTTCCTTTAAATGTTCTGATCACCTTTCCGGGATTTTATGATTTAACTTTTAAGATTAGGCCCAAACTGCGTGCGCATGTCATGTCACTAGAATCAGCGCTGAACAAAATGATAAAAGGACTAAACAAAAAGATGACTAGAAATAATAAAAGACCGAAATTTGCATTAGACTACCGGTGAAATGGTTTGAATAACAAAACAAAACAAAACAAACCAGAATAAAAACCTAAAACAACCTGGACAAACTTAAACAAACTGCTATGACAAAACGGAAAGATAAGACAGTTTGACACAGGACAATATCCGAATTACAACCCTAATAATCCGAACAACAGAAATGACAACAAAATAAGCCACCACAAGCTTCTCTCTTGCTAACCAAGGAACGGAGCGTCCTCCCACTTTATCAAAATTGGCATCTTAGCCACTGAGCTTCGCATTAGTATTGTCCAGACCATTGCCAACTTCGATATCATCAACCTTAGTCAACAATTCCCCAATAGGATTCGAGTGTTTATGTCATCAGGCTTGATCCCCGCAAAGTGTGTATCATGATGTGCAAGTAAAGGATTCCGCGCGATATTCTGGGTGTCATTGTCCGGCTTACCACAAACCAACCACCTTAACTTTTTTTGCGATTCAAAACAAAACAGGTTAGAATGGACTCAGTCGGTCCTCATTATTAACAACATCTTTTTTTTTCTTTTTCTTTTTCATTTTTTTCATTTTTTTTTTCCATTCTCTTTTTTTTTTCCATTCTCATTTTCCTTCTTTTCGATTTTTTTTTCCATTCTCTTTTTTTTGTTGTGGTCGAATCTTATGGAGATTGCCTACGTATCATGACCCCGCATGAATCAGACCTTGCGTAGTTCGAACCAATAAAAGATAAACAATAATAAACATTTTTTTTTCAATTTTCATATTAAAACAAACTGGGTTTCAAAGGTTTGAAGATGACCTACAAACTCGAAAATCAAACAACCCACATATTCTAATTAAAAGATTTACAAACTCCAAAAACAAATGGCCGGCTTCCTTTCTCCGTTTGACAAATGCAACCTAACGGTTATTTTTGCAAACGTGGCCCCTTCCAAATTTCACATGAATTTTGAGGCCGGGGAGGATTATTTTATGACACTTTACAAACTTGTCCATTCTTTTACAAAAATAGCCTTTCGACAACTGAAAGATACTCTAAGGCTATTTCGGCAAGAACGGTTTAAGACGCGGCCAAAGCTGGCTCGTTTTATTTTTGACTAAACATCCAAACGGTATTCATCTGACCGTTGAATCTTTGTTTTTTTTTCAAATTACAATAAAAACCTGGTGTTGCAAACACGGCCCTTCAGCGCCTCGGTGACGAAGATTTTTAAGGTTGTGTGGGTCAACTGGACCAAAATCCTAAACATGACCCAAAAAGTGGTTGTTTATGCAAAGTCAGCCTTCCGGCGTCCCTTTTGGGAACATTCGACTATTCTTGACAAAAACAGCATCACCCGACTTTTTTTTATGACTCTTTTTATTGTTTTTCAAAAATAGGAAACTCAATATTGCAAACACGGCCTGTCAACGTCTCGGGGACGAAGATTTTTAAAGCTGTGTGGGTCAACTGGTCCAAATCTTAAAAAATGACCCAAAGGTGGCTGTTTATGCAAAGTCAGCTTTCCAGCGTCCCTTTCGGGAACATTCGGCTATGTTTTGATAAAACATCGTCACCCGACTTCTTTATGATAGAATTAAAATTTTGACATGTTTTTTTTTCTTTTTATTATTATTTATTTGTTTTTGGCTATTTTAGCAAAATGGGAGGATGGACCGATGAGGGTTGCCTATGTATCTCACATCCGGTGAGAATCAAACCCGCGTAGTTCGTGCCATTAACATAAACTATTTTAAACTCTTTTTTTTTCATTCATTTTTGGCAACAAATATCAAACCCACTTTCAAAGCATGACTCTTTTCCTTTTCGAGTTTGGGCATTTTCATAAAAATAAAAAAAACTATTTTAAAAAATAAGACCCTTTTTTTTATTTTCATTTTCCATGGCAAGACAAACTATTTTCCTTTTCTATTTTTTTTTCATTTTTGAAAACAAAACAAAGTGAAGATTTTTTTTTTGTTTCAACAAAATGACCAACTTATTCTTCAACCTAAAAATAAGAGACTTTTTTCTATTTTTTCTTTTTCTTTTTTGAGTGAAACAAACTATATAAAAAAAATATTTTTCTTTTTTTTCTTCATTTTTCCCAAAATTTCGCCAGTATTTGGGGCATTGGTTTTTTTTCATTTTTTTAAAATAGGCAATTAACTCTCTACACAGTTACTTCCTTCTTTTTTGCAATTTTCCAATATTCCCGATTTTTTGAAGCCGGTCAGCATGCGAGTCCGAAACAAGTAAATGCATAAAGCATACAGTATGCAGCAGGATGGTCTTTTCACTTCAGGTTGCTAGTCCTAGACTGACCCAACCCCTGTGTTGTGTCCCCTAAGTCAAATGCGCATGATGCAAATAAGCGTTCCTATTAGGGATCCGGCATGTGGATTTGTTATACTAGGTTCAGAACCTGGGTGTTTGTTCTAGACCTGGCTTACCCGAGCGGACAACTCAAGCCAATGGGGGCAGCGTACCGGGAATACAGAAGCTTCACCGGCTTAGCTACTTGTCCGAACCTCGTTCTAAATTGGGATTTGACACTATACAGAAAAGAAGTCGTACGAAGTACACCCTTCTTCATGATTCAGAAGACTCAGAGAGGAGATGGGTTTCGGCACAGTTTATATACAGTTCACATAATATCAAAGCGGTAAAAGGCAACCAATTAGCACATTGAGCCCAAACATGTAACAAAATCACATAAAACCAAATATAACAATTTATATAAGCTCAAATTTCTAACCCTGAACCAGTGGTTTTGGGTAAAATCCCCAGCAGAGTCGCCAGAGCTGTCACACCTCCTTTTTCCGCCCCCGCAAGGGGTGAAGGAGTTTTTTCCAATTAAAGGACAATCGAAACGGGATTTGTTTATTTATTTCAAAGTCGCCACTTGGGAGATTTAGGGTGTCCCAAGTCACCAATTTAATCCCGAATCGAGGAAAAGAATGACTCTGTATTACAGTCTGCGAACCGGAAATCCGGATAAGGAATTCTGTTAATCCGGGAGAAGGTGTTAGGCATTCCCGAATTCCGTGGTTCTAGCACGATCGCTCAACTGTCATATTCGGCTTGTTTATCTGATTTTATACAATTATGCGCTCTTGTGCAAGTTTTAACTCTTTACCACTTTTATTATTATATTTTAAAAAATGTGAACATTGTTTAAAAAGAACATGTCTTTGGATTGCGTCACATGAAATGCACCCGTAATCCAGAACATATTTTTATTCAATGTTTTGGGATTTGGATTTGGGTCGCATGAAATGCGCACCCGAGATTAAGAAGGTAAGATTAATTAAATCGTGCGCCTAAAACAATTAGCGTATTATTATTTCTGGGTAAGGCCATGGAATTTTGCTAAACGGCTCATCCCGAAGTCTAAGTAATTTTAATTAAACATTTATCGAGGGCCCCGCAATTTGTGCGTTTTATTAGGCGAGACTCGTCTCATTTATTTTAAAAGGATAATCCTAAAGTGCCTACATTTTTCTATTAAAATTGTCTCTACAAAATGAAAGAGAAAAGGTCTTAATTTATTTACATGCTTGAGTTGTTATAGTTGGGTTTCGAATATGATTCATAAATTCTGAAAATGATACAAGCAGGGCAGTCCGTTGCAAATGCGGGCCCAAGCCCAATGTGTATGGTATAAAACTAGACATGGGCCGTCTTATTCACATGTTACTACCTAGTTACGTTATACTAGGCATGTTCTCAGTTTGTCAAATTAAAAAAAAAACTTAGCAATCTAATTTTAATCCTAAACCATTTACATGCTGAAATTAACCAATATTATTTAACTAAACAATATTCCTACAAGTTCCGAAATGGTCTATTCGTTTGATTTTTAACTAGACGGAGTTACTACACCATTTATTTATTTTTAAGCAATATATATAGATAGTTCATCCGTTAAGCTATCGTCAGATGTTCCACTATATATATTAAATAGCTACATGATTCTGATTTTTGTAAGCTAAATAATTTATATATACAAATAAAATTCAGAATATAATTAAAATAAATTTAGAACTTCAACTCTTCATTTTCGTATTCGTGCTTCCTGTTTCAGTTTACAATAATCAGCATGTCAGTTGTGTACCTGATATTGGAAGCAAAAGAAAAGGGAGATCAGCAGAAATTCAGTAGCATACAACAATAGCAACCGCAACAACCAGTAACAACCAGCAACGAGAAACTTAGTGACAGATTTTAAAATAAAGACAAAAATCCAGAAGCACCAACAACAATCAACGGACAGAAGCAAAGGGAATCTTTTCAGATTTTTGAAAGACTAGTTAGTGTTTAACCCTTAATTTCTGAATCCGTATATCAGAATATTTGGATTGTATATCAGGTGTATACTATTCTTCTTTTGAATTTCCAGAATGTTTTTCTTTTTATTTTCTGAAGTGTTAGTATTTTTCGGAATTTCCTTTCTCTTAAAATTTTCTTCTATATTCTGTCCGTCCTCTTTTTTCTGTCCTAAAAATCTGATCAAGTTCTCTTATTTATATCCCATCCCAAACCCTTTAATCAATTAATAAAATCACACTTTCTCCTACCAAACCCATTATCTTCCCACTCATCCCCCACTACATTAAACAATTATATCAACCCCACCCCATTACATCTTGTCCCCCATGCCTAACATAAACAAATACAATATTCCCCTCCACTACATTATGTCTTGTCCCCCATTATATTAAACAATTATATCACCCACACCCCATTACATTTTGTCCCACATGCTTAACATAAAGAATTACAAAATGTACAATTCCTAAACTACCCCTCCAACCTTATTGCAATTAACATTTTACCCCTGAACGTACTGCAATTTACCAAACTACCCCCATCAGCTATAAACAATCAATTAATCAAACTCAACCAAAATATAGCCAATATGACCAATTTCTACACAAATTCAAACAACAAATCACATGAACACGATTTCTGAACCAATTCAACAACAAATCACATGAACACAAATTGAACAACATCAAATTAATGTGCATAAATTAACCATATTGGGAACCAATCCTGGTTAACTTAGACCAAAAATTGATGAGCAAGGAAACAACAATATTAACAACACAATACATGATTCAAACTAAATCAACAAATCAAAAACCAAAGCATAAACTCACATTAAATTACTGGATGAACTTCAAACAAAGAATAAACATGCATTAGATCCATATTAAATAACAAACATGACGGATTCAAATGATTTAAACTAAATCTAACAATATTAAAATTAAACTAACAATTTCTTCTACAAAAATACAAAATAAAAGCACATGAAATAAACTGAAAAACTAATTAATCAAAGTTCCATTTGAATCTGAAAATTAAATCAACAAAACATATGAACAAACTAGAAAATTATTTCAACTATGAACAAACAAAACAAGAATTGAATCATTTATCGATTTTGGATCCGAAAAATATCAAACAAAAATATGGACAAAATGAAACTTAAAAAATTCACTAACCGGATCGAAACGACGAAAACATCGAACGGAAAGTAGTTTGGTTGTTTGGAAGAGGACGAAGAAGGAGACGTAATAGTAGCAACTCGATGGCATGAAGGACGCAGCATCCGGGAACGAGCCGGAGAAGAGAAAGCAACCAACGTGACGGGCAACGGACAACGAAGAAGACCAGCGACGGGCAGCAACTACAGTGACGCAGCCATGGCAGCATCAACACGACGGAGAAGAAGCAGCGAACTGGAGCTTGTGGACGCAGCCATGGTAGCGAGGAGAAACAGTGAACGGAAGAAGCCATGGTAGCGAACTGGAGCTTGTGGACGCAGCCATCGTTCCTAGCGGGATGTAACGGAAGCAGCAAAGGCGAGCTGGAGCGCAGTGACGGGCAGCAGCCATGGACGACGTCGGACGAAGAACGCAGCAGCAGCAGCGTCGGAGAAGAAGAAGCAACGATCAACGTGAACTTGAAGAAGAAAAAGAAACACGGGCAGCGGGTGTGTGTGTGTTGCGTTGCCGTGGTTGTGTGTGTGTGTGTATGTGAAGGAGAAGAGGCGGGGGAAGGGCAGCCATTGATGGGTTTGTTTGGAGCTTTTTGGAGAAGAAGATAGAGAGGGGGCGGGTAGGTAGTATTTTTTTAGGGTTTTGTTTTGTTTTGTTTTTGGTAAAAAAATTGAAAAAATGAAAAATGAAGAGGGGGAGTTGGGTCTTTGGGTTATGGACCGGGTCATGGGGAAGGTTGGGTATTTTTTGGGCTTGTGGCTTGAATTTGAAGAAGAGCCCAATTCCGATTTTCTTTACATTTTTGTTTTCTTTTCTTCTTTTATTTTTCTAAAACTAAATTCTAAAAATCCTTAAATTATCATATGGAACTAAATTAATTTATAAAAGCGCAAATTAACTCCCAATAACAATTAACACACAATTAAGTAATAAATAAGCATGAAATTGTACAATTGGACATTAAATGCTAAAAATGCAAAAGATGCCTATTTTTGTGATTTTCATATTTTGTAAAACAAACTTAATTACTAAAAATTGTAGGATTAAATCCTAAATGCAAATGCGATATATTTTTGTATTTTTTATTAATTTAACAAATAAACATGCGCAGACAAATGCGAATAATTATCCAAAAAATACCACAAAAATTCAATAAATTGCACACCAAGGAAAATTGTTTTATTTTGAATTTTTTGGGAGTAATTCCTTCATAGGGCAAAAATCACGTTCTTACAGCTGCCTCATATTTTGTATGTATAAATAATAAATAAAATTAAAATATTGCGTATAAATATAAAAAGATGACACCACTTGGCGTTATAATAATTTATTCATTTGTTCACTTCTTAAAAATATTGACATCATTTACGAAAACTTATGCATACACCACTACTTGCATGAATGTTGGATGCTTCATGCACTAGACTGCCCTTTCATTAAGATCCATATTAGTTTGACTAATGACACGAACAAGATTCGACTCCCCTCCATTTCCCAATCTCTCCATTTCTCCAAGTTCCTATTTGGATTGGAGACACTAAACATGATTAAAAATCAATGGATAAGATCTAATTGAATAAAATAAAGTTCTAACCATAGTTAAATTATTTAATTCCTTCTCTTATTCATTTTCAAATAATATCTTTTGCAATCCCACAATTATAGCTAACATTATCTAAGATTTCTTTTCTCTTTCTTGTAGTGATTTTCTTTCTCTGACTTAATTTTTTTTTTCAATTCTACAAAATCTTCCATTCTTATTAAAAATAAGAAGCATTAGAAGTAAGTTCCAACTTTGATAATAATTAAAGAACGATACAAATATAAGAAGTAAGCTCCAATCTTGCACCAATTTTTGTTCAAACTTTCTTCAACTTTAGCTGTGTAAAAGCATTAGCATTGCCAAAGAATTAAACCGAAAAGCATCATAATTTTTTTTTCTTTTGATCAAGATTTTCATTCAGGAGCCAAACATGTTCTTCACGCAATCAAAATGTACCAAGATTTTAGGAAATCCACATAGCTCGTTAACATTGGAACTTACTTTTAATATTTTTTTTTAATTTTAATGAGAATGGAAGATTTTGTAGAATTGAAAAAAAATAATTCACAGGAGAAAAAAATTATTACAAGAAAGAGAGAAGGAATCCTAGATAATGTGTAGCTATAATTATAAGATTGCAAAAGATATTATTTGAGAATGAATAAAAGAATGAATTAAATATTTTAACTATGATTAGAGCTTTATTTTATTCAATTAAATCTCATCCATTGATTTTTAACCATTCCAAGTGTCTCTAATCCAAGTTGGAACTTGGAGAAATGGAGAAATTAGGAAATGGAGGGGAGTTGGATCCACACGGACATGAAATAATGCTTTCCTCATACCAAATAACACATAATCAGAAAACGAGACAATATTGATTGTTGAGTTTTTTTGTTTAAGATGAAATAGTCTTAAAATTAGAGTGAATGGGAAATGAGATTTGGATTTGGATTTGGATTTGGTCAAATGATCGATGGATTGATTAATTTTTTGGATCAAATTTATTTGTTAATAGTGAATATTAACGTGATATAATCCGTGTTTGTAACGAATGTTTTCCAATCCGTGTATTGTATTGCAACACTAAGCAATAAGCAGCCTAGTGCACATCCCACAATGGTGCAAGTGCTCCTCCCACCAAGCAAGTGTAAGTGCTTCCTCCATGATAGCCTAGTGCTTGTTGCACCATGGAGGGGGCTTATTTCTCTCAAATAACTGCTATAAATAGAGCATAAGTTGGAGAGAAAGAAGAACACATCGGAATATACACTCGAAACACTCTGTATACACTGAATATACACTCTGTATACACTGTGTATACACTGGAAAAACGAATTGCAATCTGATATTCTCTTCAGTAAGAATTCAACATTGGCTATACTTTGCATTCCTTCCTCTCAGAATTTCCATTCGGCTTCTGAGTTGTCCTCCTTATTCTGCATTATTTTTAACTACAAACAAAGCATACATAAGTGTGATTTGCTGCCGAACTTTGTGTTCGCTGAAACACTGGGGTTTGAAGTACCGCTACACCAGTGTGTAATTCGTTCTATCCTGGGAGGAAATAATCTATAACCTTGGGTACTAGGAGGGGATTAAATTCCTTAAGGAAACACTGTGAATTCAGTGGGCTCGAATTAATTTCTGTTTTTTATTTATATTTACGTTTATAAGCTAACGTTCTAATTTCCAGAATCATTATTTACAAGTACAGAGGAACAACAATCTTAAGGAATTTAATAATTTAATAATTTAATTTCTGTATTTGTGTTACTTCTTAATATTCTGGAAACTAAAACCTTTGTGGTTTTTGTGTACTCCCGTTTGGAGAGTAAAGCCTTCGTGGCGGTTTGTTGGAAATTAAAATCTACGTGATTTTTACTCCAGTTTTAAAGCCTTCGTGGCATTTTGTTGGAGATTAAAATCTACGAGATTTTTCACTCCAGTTTTAAACGTTTATTAAACGTTTGATTGTGTCATTTTTACAGTAAAAATGGCGAATGACGGAAATCAAGCTGTTCCGATGATGACTGCCAACGCATCGACAAGTCGAACTCCGGCGTTGGCACCGGCAGAGAAACCCGAAAAATTTTCCGGGATGGATTTCAAGCGCTGGCAGCAAAAGATGTTCTTCTACTTAACTATGTTATGTCTACAGAAGTTCATCAAGGAAGATGTTCCTGATCTTCCAGATGAAACTCCAGAGAATGATAGCTTTCTCGTGATTGAGGCGTGGAAGCATTCTGACTTCTTGTGCAGGAATTATATTCTTAGCGGACTGGAGGATAATCTGTATAATGTATACAGTGGCGTGGAGACGTCAAAAGAATTGTGGAATGCAATTGAAAAGAAGTACAAAACTGAAGATGTCGGGATGAAGAAATTCGTCGCCGCAAAATTTTTTGGACTACAAAATGGTAGATAGCAAGTCTGTTATTACCCAAGTCCAGAAATTGCAAGTGATTATTCATGATCTACTTGCTGAAGGTATGTTTCAAATAAATACTGATATTGAAAGTAAAACTTTTAGTAATTTTACTAACAGAATTTTCATTGAAGGTCTTGTCATCAATGAAGCATTCCAAGTAGCAGCAATAATTGAGAAGTTGCCTCCATTGTGGAAGGACTTCAAAAATTATTTGAAACACAAACGAAAGGAGATGTCCCTTGAAGATCTCATTGTTCGATTGAGAATCGAAGAGGACAATAAAGTTGCTGAGAGAAGAGGCCGTGGAAATTCAACAATAATGGGAGCAAATATTGTTGAAGATAACAAAAAGAGAAAGAAGGATTCTGGTCCGAAATACAACCCAAGCAAGAAGCGGTTCAGTGGAAACTGCTACAACTGTGGGAAAATCGGACACAAATCTACGGAGTGTCGTGCTCGGAAGAAAGACAAGCAAAGGGGTCAAGCAAACATGGTAGAAAAGCATGATGATGTTGATGACTTGTGTGCCATGCTTTCTGTATGCAACCTGGTAGAAAACCCAAAGGAGTGGTAGATTGATTCTGGAGCCACTCGCCATGTTTGTGCTGTGAGGGAAGCATTTTCTACATATGCTTCTGCTGGACCCGAAGAGACTCTCTCTATGGAAAATGCTGCTACAGCAAAAATTGAAGGATACGGAAAGATATTTCTCAAGATGACTTCTGGCAAGGTCATGACTTTGAACAACGTCCTTCATGTTCCCGAGATTAGGAAGAACTTAGTCTCTACTGGAGTTCTTGTAAAGCATGGTTTCAAGTGCGTTTTTGTATCTGACAAGGTAGTGATTAGTAAGAATGAAATGTTTGTAGGAAAAGGTTACCTTACTGAGGGCCTTTTCAAGCTGAATGTAATAGTTGTTGAAACTAATAATAAAACTTCAGCTTCTTCTTACTTACTTGAGTCAAATGATTTATGGCATGTACGTTTAGGTCATGTCAATTATAAAACCTTGCGAAAAATGATAAACTTGGAAGTATTGCCTAAGTTTGAATGCGAAAAATCAAAATGTCAAATATGTGTGGAATCTAAGTATGTTAAACATCCTTATAAGTCGGTTGAAAGGAATTCAAATCCTTTAGACTTAATTCACACAGATATTTGTGACATGAAGTCAATACCATCTCGCGGTGGAAAGAAGTATTTCATAACTTTTATTGACGATAGTACTCGATATTGCTATGTTTACTTACTTAATAGTAAAGATGAAGCAATAGACGCATTCAAGCAATACAAAAATGAAGTTGAAACGCAACTTAACAAGAAAATCAAAATGATAAGAAGTGATAGGGGTGGTGAATATGAATCTCCTTTTGAACAAATATGTTTAGAATATGGAATTATTCATCAAACAACAGCCCCTTACACTCCCCAATCCAATGGGATTGCGGAAAGAAAGAATCGTTCATTAAAGGAGATGATGAACGCATTGTTGATAAGTTCTGGTTTGCCACAGAACTTGTGGGGGGAAGCCATTCTTACGGCCAGCCGAATACTAAATCGAGTACCCCATAGTAAAACACAATCCATTCCATATGAAAAATGGAAAAGAAGGAAGCCCAACTTGAATTATTTTAAAGTGTGGGGGTGTTTGGCAAAGGTGCAAGTTCCTAAACCCAAAAGGGTAAAAATAGGACCGAAAACAGTTGATTGTGTTTTCATAGGATATGCGACTAATAGCAAAGCATATCGATTTCTGGTTCATAAATCAGAAAATCCCGACATTCATAATAATACGGTTATAGAATCAGATAATGCTGAGTTCTTTGAAAATATATATCCATATAAAAAGGAATGTGAGTCGATTGGTGAAGGATCTAAACGACCTCGGGCAGAAACAAAAGAAAGTACATTTAATCAGGGGATCCAAGACGTAGTAAACGTAAAAGAACGTCTACTTCGTTTGGACCAGATTTTATGACTTTCTTATTGGAAAATGAGCCTCGAACAATTAAAGAAGCTATGTCTTCTTCGGAATTATTGTTCTGGAAAGAGGCAGTCAATAGTGAAATAGAATCCATATTGAACAACCATACATGGGAATTGGTTGATCTTCCTCCTGGAAATAAACTTTTGGGTTCTAAATGGATTTTTAAGAGAAAAATGAAAGATGATGGCACTATTGATAAATTTAAGGCAAGACTTGTTGTCAAAGGGTATAGACAACGAGAAGGTCTTGACTACTTTGATACATACTCCCCAGTTACAAGGATTACGTCCATACGGATGTTAGTAGCATTAGCTGCAGTGTATGGTCTTGAAATTCATCAAATGGATGTTAAAACGGCCTTCTTAAATGGAGAGTTGGAGGAAGAAATTTACATGGAACAACCTGAAGGGTTTGTGGTTCCAGGTAAAGAAAATAAGGTATGTAGACTTGTTAAGTCCCTTTACGGACTAAAACAAGCACCCAAACAATGGCATGCGAAATTTGACCAAACAATGTTGTCAAATGGTTTTAAGATAAATGAATGTGATAAATGTGTGTACATTAAAAATGTTCCAAATCACATAGTCATTGTTTGCCTATATGTGGATGATATGCTGATAATGAGTAATAACATTGCCAACATAAATGCTACTAAGCGTATGCTAACTAGCAAGTTTGATATGAAGGACTTGGGAATTGCGGATTTAATTCTGGGGATTAAGATCCAAAAGACTCCTCAAGGTCTGGCATTGTCACAATCTCATTATATTAAGACAGTACTTGAAAAATTCAAGCACTTGGGCTTTAAAGTTGCAAAGACTCCAATTGACGTAAATCTTGCACTAGCAAAGAATAAAGGCCAAAGCATATCACAATTGGATTATGCTCGTGTGTTGGGATGCTTAATGTACATCATGAATTGTACATGACCAGATATAGCTTGTGCTATAAGTAAACTAAGTCGATACACGAGCAATCCAGGCCAATCTCACTGGATGGCAATGAAACGAGTTTTGGGATACTTAGAACATACCCAAAACTTTGATTTGCACTACAGTAAATATCCTGCGGTGATTGAAGGATATTGTGATGCAAATTGGATCACCGGTTCAACTGATTCGAAGTCCACAAGTGGATATGTATTCACTATTGGTGGAGGAGCGATATCTTGGAAGTCGTCCAAACAAACATGTATTGCCCGCTCTACAATGGAGGCTGAGTTCATAGCCTTAGATAAAGCCGGTGAAGAAGCTGAATGGCTCCGGAATTTCTTGGAAGACATTCCATTTTGGCCCAAACCGTTGGCACCAATATGCATACAATGTGATAGCCAAGCGGCAATTGGAAGGGCTGAGAGTGTTATGTATAACGGTAAATCTCGTCATATACGACGAAGACATAAAGCCGTTAGGCAACTTCTCTCTAGAGGAATTATCACGATTGACTATGTAAAGTCAAGTGATAATGTGCCGGATCCACTTACAAAAGGCCTAACTAGAGAGGTAGTTGAGAAATCATCGAGGGGAATGGGACTATAGCCGAGAACAAGTCATTGTGGCGGTAACTCTACCTAGAAGACTGGAGATCCCAAGATCTAGGTTCAAGGAGATCAAACAAAGTCATTAATAACGGTTCAACATTGTCAACAAAATATTTTTTAGTCCATTCTCGTGATGAGACAATGTTCAGTACCAAGGATAAAGCATTAAGGCTTTTTAATGATTTCTAAATTTGATACAGGGTATATCAAATAGTGTATCTATGAGATGACACGTTTAGGAATCACCTATGTATGTGTGAAGTGTTAGCCGCTTCAAGGAGAATTTTGCAAGGCCAATTCTCTACGCACTTATGAAACCAGGCAGTGTTCATGGCTGAAACGAACACAACAATGAGAACCAAAGACGGTTAAGGGATTGATTGTGTGACTTATGGTTGTCTAGGTATACACTAAAGTTCGACGGTTCAAAGATATCAAATCTACCGATTGACCGAGTATATCCGACATAAGTTCACTACGGAAAGTTCAAAGGGAAACCTACTTATCCAGATGCAATTAATTCTTGCTTGCAAATCACACAAGTTTTTCATGCATACTTCCGTGATATAGCCATTCCCCATTCATGTGGGGGATTGTTGAGTTTTGGATTGTTGAGTTAGTCTTAAAATTAGAGTGAATGGGAAATGGGATTTGGATTCGGATTTGGTCAAATGATCGATCGATTGATTAATTTTTTGGACCAAATTTATTTGTTAATAGTGAATATTAACGTGATATAATCCGTGTTTGTAACGGATGTTTTCCAATCCGTGTATTGTGTTGCAACACTAAGCAATAAGCAGCCTAGTGCACCTCCCACAATGGTGCAAGTGCTCCTCCCACCAAGCAAGTGTACATTCCACCATGTAAGTGCTTCCTCCATGATAGCCTAGTGCTTGTTGCACCATGGAGAGAGCGGATTTCTCTCAAATAACTGCTATAAATAGAGCATAAGTTGGAGAGAAAGAAGAACACATCGGAAAATACACTCGAAACACTCTGTATATACTTAATATACACTCTGTATACACTTAATATACACTATGTATACACCGGATATATACTCTGTATACATTGCGTATACACTGGAAAAACGAATTGCAATATGATATTCTCTTCAGTAAGAATTCAACATTGGCTATACTTTGCATTCCTTTCTCTCAGAATTTCCATTCGACTTCTGAGTTGTCCTCCTTATTCTGCATTGTTTTTAACTACAAACAAAATATCCATAGGTGTGATTTGCTGCCGAACTTTGTGTTCGCTGAAACACTGGGGTTTGAAGTACCGCTACACTAGTGTGTAATTCGTTCTATCCTGGGAGGAAATAATCTATAACCTTGGGTACTAGGAGGGGATTAAATTCCTTAAGGAAACACTGTGAATTTAGTGGGCTCGAATTAATTTCTGTTTTATTTATATTTACGTTTATAAGCTAACGTTCTAATTTCCAGAATCATTATTTACAAGTACAGAAGGAACAACATTGATAACCAAGCAGGTTGAACCATTTACATGGAATCAATTAGGTTAACAGAATCGCATTGAGCTATATATGTAAAATCACGGAATATTGAAAGTGTTGATATGAGATCAAATTGATCAAAATGAAACTAACGGTATTAGATTAATAAAAGACAAGAAATAGAGCCTTCAACCTTGAAAGAACTATCATGTAATCGATCAATACATAAAACATGGTACTTCCTATAAAAGAAAAAAGAGCGCAATTAATATTTGAAGAGTAAAGGGGAAAAAATTATCTTTGACTTTTCAAAAATGTACTTTTAATAAATGAAATGTGGTAGTATTATCTAAATTTTATTTCACAAAAAATTAAAAAATAGAACGATAGTCAATTATGAACTTCATCATTCTTTTTAAAACGTACGAAGAAAATAACGAAAAATACAATGATAAAGAAGGAAATTAAGAACTTGCCTTGAAATCTTCGGAGAATCAAGAGAGAAAGAGCTTGTTCAGGAACAAAAGAGAAGAAAATTGAACTAAAGCGGAGGATTTAAGTGCCAATTAAATCAGAAATGATTGGCAACCAGTTCCTAAGAAATTGTCAAATAATTAGAGAGTAGGAGAAAATCTCGTAATTGAAATATATAGAACCTTTCAGTCATTCTCACCAAAGAAATAATAAAATTAGTTTTTGCTTGATATATTTTCTCTTAAAGTAAAACAAATAACACAACGACAGTATATATAAGTATTTCTCTATTTTCCTTCTTACAGAACAGTATTCGCTTAATAATAATAATAATTAATTGTAAGGATAATGATAAAGTCGGTCCAATCAAGGAAGTTAGGAACATAACAACAATGGATAATTGTTAGAACACCTTATGTCCCATTTATATTACTAGTCTTAGTTTACGCGCTTTACGCATGGACCTAACTCAATAAAAAAATTTAAAAATTATCTTTAAGTTATGAAATAAAAAAAAATAAGTTCTTGAAATTAGTGAATGTTGGTCATATATAACTAACTAAATAAAAAATGAAACTGCTCCACATAAATACTCAATCGCCAGTCGAATAATTCAACTTAAAATATATTTCAAAGAATAAGTGAAGTTAAAATGGGAAATGTGTATTCAGTTTGGAAGTATCATTATTCAAGTTAGATTATTAACACTAATTAGCTAGCTCATATCAAATTTTAAGTGTCACGACCCAAAATACACTAAGGATCGTGATGGCGTCGAACACCGTTGTCAGGCAAGCCAACCATAAATACTTAATTAAATTCTTATTTTAATAATTTTGAAAACTATGATTTTCCTTCAATTTTACTAGTAAAAGATAATCGCTTCAAATCAAATATAAATGTTAAGAAGTTAATACAAGATACCCCATAATCATCCCAGAACCCGGTGTCACAACTGCATGAGCATTTACTAGGAATGAAATAAAATACAGTAACTGTCCGGAATACAAGTGGACAGAAATGAAAATACAGTACAATACTCTGAAGGAGACTCTGCTGGCTACGGACGTCTCGATAAATGCAACTCATCGAAGTCTCTGTATCAACCATGCCGCTATGTCACTCATAAACCTGTGCAACAAAAATGCACAGCAAGTGGAGTATGAGTACGAAAATAACGTGTACCCAATGAGTATCCCGTCTAATCTCGAAGAAGTAGAGAGGAAAGGTCGACTTCGATACTTACTAGTGGTCCAATAATGTTATCTCAATAATATAATAAATCGGTGATTTTTATAAACATGATTGTAATTCAATGGAATGAAACAAGTAAGAAATTCTTTCTTTTATATTTGATTTGAAGCGATTATCTTTTACTGGTAAAATTGAAGGAAAATCATAGTTTTCAAAATTATTAACACGAGAATTTAATTAAGTATTTATGGTTGGCTTGCCTGACATCGGTGTCCTGTGCCATCACGACCCTTAGCGGATTTTGGGTCGTGACAACATGATATCAGAGCTCAAAACGACCGATCGGGTCGTTACATTCTCTCCTACTTAAACATACGTTCGTCCTCGAACGTGCTAAGAACTACGCCGGGGTTGCCCGAAATCACTGTTTAACACCTCGTGCACTTACCCGTGCTACTACAATCCAGTTGAGCACATTAGCTCGATCAATTCTGAAGATATTCCCTTTTATTCAAGCAAATAAGCCTTAGAGCCCAATTCCAACATCCGGAATTCGCTGTCAGGCCTGTTCCAACATACGTTCACCGAATCAATAACTACACGCAGCACCAAAACATGACTGCATACCTTAACTGAATTCACACCTTGTACCATTTTACTCACAGGACCACAATAACATTCTCTGATCAATTTAGTCGAAATTCCATGACTCAGATGCTCCCATTGCACCTCATGACATACATAGGTCTTGCTCTAACTCTTACAATACTGCCACGATGAAAGAGATGTGTAGAAATTCGTAACCAACTGCTGAATCAATATATCATTGGGTCTATACTCCTGACAAGAACCATCACCTCATTCTGAACCAAATAATGGTCTTAGCTCCTTAATATACTTCATATAATCAGATTGCATTGATCCTAAATCATAGTGTTCAAAATTATTAAAACGAGAATTTAATTAAGTATTTATGGTTAGCTTGCCTGACAGCGGTGTCCGGTGCCATCACGACCCTTAGTGGATTTTGGGTTGTGACAACATGATATCAAAGCTCAAAACGACCGATCGGGTCATTACATTAAGTATTTAATTGTAATTATATTTTTATTCAATAAGAATTCTTTTTCAAATTATGAAAAACCGATTAGGTGAAAAATTGTCCATGCATGACATGTTCCCAGAAAAAGCAAATGAAATTCTTTGTAAATCTCTAAAATATAAGAATCACTTTATACCATAATAAAATCTACAGTGGAAATGCGCTTTTACAAGCCCTAATTATAGTCAAGATACTCGCTTATATTGAGCTAAGTTTAATATTATCTAGAAAATTTAAAAGACCTCATAAATTATCTTGTTGGAATAATTGATAGTTTTGGAGTTTGTTATTGGTTTCTTCTCAATATTCCAAATAATTGTAATTGCTAATTTAGAAGCTTTGGAAACTAAAAATATAACATAGAATACTATTATTAGTGGAGTAATCTTGTATATATTTTTAAATATTCTTATATAGAACAATTTCATATAAATGAGAACGTATAAATGTTTTAAAAGAATTTGACCACTTCCATTATTTGTCCAAAGCCAAACTTACTTCCTCTTTCTTTGATGTTCTTATTCTCTCCTTTATTTATTTTATTTATTATTATTTATGTATAACTTACGTATAAAATTTATATAAGGTAAAATATTAATGATTTTAAAGTTCTAAATGTCAGAATTTTTAATGCAGTTCAAATAAGGAAAAAATTTATTATACAAACTCCTAAATGTTAGGGAATTAATTAAATAACTATTTTTAAATATTATAAATATAATCAAATTACTATATTATCCCATGCAAGCTCTTTTCTTAAAGGGTAAAAAAAGCTAACAACATTTCATTAAGGGTCTTCGTATTTTTAACATAGTATAAATAGATTAGATTATTATTGTCACTACTATATGCTACATATATTTTACTTAATTCTTATAGAACCATTCTCAAAAGGAAGTAAGGAACAATTGCGAATTGGTTCGTTACTTATAATTAGCTTTGATTCTCCCAAGTTCCTAACATAGAGATACAGCCAAGTACAATTAAATTTTAATTGATAGGATTATATTCTCGGTCCATCACAATAAATATTTGTTAAATTTGTAACAATTATTAGTGAAAAGATCAAAAGTGCATAATCTTTATCTACTGAAGGTTAAATTGTTATTTTCTTATTTTTTTTATATATAGAACTACGAACTAGTTTAGTAACTAAATACTAGGGATCCCTAAATACTAATTGTAGCGTCTTTTGACCATATCCATATTTTAATACTACTAGCGAATACTATTAATTTTAGAAATTTAAAAAAATGAAATCCATTTAAAACTTTCAACCTTATTTGCAAACCTGTTATCTTTTGTCAAGTATATTTAGTAAAACTATCTTTTGTATTTGTTAAACGTGCAACACATGTGCATCTCATGTCAAATAAAAAGATGCACGTCAAATAAAAAAAATTAAGAATATCATATACATTGTTAAAATATGTGTGCGAGTTATAAAATAAAATTTTAAGAAAAAGTGCTAGCTCAAAATAATAAAAGGTAAGCATATTTATGTGACTTGCACTACTAAAAACATGTATTTTTTCGAGTGAAGAAATCAACAAATTCTATCAGCAATTTTGATGGAATCTACCAGTAATTAAAAAAGTGTCACATATTAAGCAAGTTATCTAACTAATTAGACTACAGTAGTGCAATTCATATGCTTTGAGATGGGGAACATCATATTTGATGTTCAGTTCTTCAATCCTTGAGATATAAGGGGATGCTCATGGTTGCTGCTAAACAACTCAATGCACGAGCAGTAGGTTTCTGCTTTTTTCCTCCACTTGAACCTTGTCATTCATGGTCTGTAGATTGGCACAACAGACCATAGATGAATATGCAGCCAAGCCATTCACGTAGTCCTCACAATCGCCAAACAATGATACCATATTTTGGCACATTGCTGCATTTTCAAGGCCTCCCATGGAAGTATTTGGTTCCTTTGCTTCAACCTTAGAAATGATTGAGTTTGTCATTGATGTGCTTGGCAAATCTATGGCTGGGTCTGGTTTCAACTTCAAAAGCATCATAATTATAATGATGATCACTTCTGTCGTTATCATAATTTTTTTTCCTACCATTTTTCTTTGCAATGCTTTGAACTACAAAGAGATCTTTAATTTTTCGTTGACAAAGAGACGTTATGGTTTTCAAGACCTTTTGGTTTATATAGAATTAAGTGTCTTAATTTTCTAGGTTATATAATTACCATTTCTCTAAAAAATTAAGACACTTAACAAAGTAATTATCTTGGAAAATTAAAAGACTATTAATTCACTAATTTTTCCACTACCTGCAAATCTATGTGGCATTGTAACAAATTACCAACACACACATAATACATGCACACATATTGATAGCAACTAGGTCGGGAATCCAAACTAGAGTAAGAATTTGAGAAATAAATGTGAAAGCAATAACAACAAGGAATTGAACAACTAGAATTAAAGAGATGAAAATAAAGGATATGGGAAAATTCAAGGAAAGAATTTCCAAGAACTTCCAAGAACACAAGTTCAATAACCTTGACAAGATCAAAGTAACAACGTCTTGATTAATGGAAGAAATCAAACGCCTTTACTTAAAAGCAAATCAAAATAATAGATTCGGATCTTGACCGCTTTGTTATCAAGTGGTATCAGAGCTGTTCTATCAAGATTCTGTTCTTGATAATTCTTGGGATTTGTTGAGTACTAACGGTAAAGAAAAAAAACGAAAATCAATTTTTAGAACAAAATAATAGAATTGCGTGCTCTCCGGGATATTTCTTTTGTATCTAACTTGTTTCCAAAAATTAACAAAGGAAACAAGAAGAGGGGATCCTAGATTTTCTTACTCTTTCTAATCTAAATATATAATCCTTTCCTTTTTGTTCACGTCTTGTTTCAACCGAGCCTAATAGTTCTAGGATTTATTTTTTTTAGTTCCCAAAGAAATATCTGACTTTTACTACTAAGAACTTCATACAAGTTGGGTTTAACTATAAATCTACAAAGTATTTTGTTCAAAGGTTATCCCGAGAGAAAAAAAAAAGAAGCTAATTTTTGTGATACAGTTTATACTTTTTTAAAAGATGTCGCATACAGGTAGTGATGATGAACGAAGGGTTCTTCAAGAAGCTAAAATCAACGCAAGAAATGATTTTACCTTGCAAGTTATGCATCAACAATTTGAAATGTTGAATTTGCAACTCCAAGAGATGATGGATACCATTGTTGATCAAAATGATACAATAGCTGAACTGAGGAGGAAAAATAATGTTAGACCCCAAGCTAGGATAAACGTACCCCATGCTCCCATTGTAAATCAAGAAAACCCCTATAGATGATTTTAATGATATTGTTTTTGATAGGGTGGGAAGAGATAGGAGGGGATAAAGAGGTAGAGTAGAAGATGACAATATAAGTAGTATAAAGACGAATATGCCATCATTCAAGGGAACAAGGGACCCGGACTTGTACCTTGATTGGGAGAGAAAGGTTGAAGCCATCTTTGATTGTCACAACTACTCTGGAGGTAAGAAAGTTAAACTTGTCGTTGTTGAGTTTTCTGACTATGTTGCTATTTGATGGAAAAAGCTTACTAGGGACAGATTGCAAGAAGGACTACATTATTGATTAAGTATATTATATTTTGAGAATTCTTTTGAACCTTTGTTACTTGTGCTTTGAGATTTATCTTTCAACCTTTACTAGTTCATAGTTCAAGGTAGTAAGATTACTTCTCTTTTGTGATATCTTTGATTCCTTTGTGGTATTCTTAGAAGGCGATTAATATTAGTTATTAATTGTTGTCTCAAGTTACTCGTAAAGCGGTCAAGATCCAAATCTATTATTTTGATTTGCTTTTAAGTAAAGGCGTTTGATTTCTTCCATAAATCAAGACGTTGTTACTTTGATCTTGTCAAGGCTATAGAACTTGCGTTCTTGGAAGTTCTTGGAAATTCTTTCCTTGAATTTTTTCATATCCTTTATTTTCATCCCTTTAATTCTAGTTGTTCAATTCCTTGTTGTTATTGTTTCCACATTTACTTCTCAAATTCTTACTCTAGTTTGGATTTCCGACCTAGTTGCTATCGCATACAAACCACATATCTGATGCCATAATGCTTGGTTTGTTGTTTCATGTCCATAATTTCCAAATGATTGAACATAATGGTTGAATGTATGTGTGTGTGTTTACATGATAGTAGTGGTAGTAATTTAATTCACTAGATAACTATAACGTGGTGGGGGGGGGGGGGGCGATTTCCAGGAGTCTTGTTTCAAGTGTAGTCTAGAAATTTGCCAAAAGCCAATTCTATTCTCAAGTGCAAAATGGATTACATTGTTATGGCTAAACGTCAATTCCTCTATCAGTTCATTAATAAAAAAGAAATGATTTCAAAAATTCGGCTACGATAAGTAAATCAGTTTACTCTTTTTTATGTTATCCAAACTCATAAATAAATTACGAAATTCACAATAGTTGTAAATACCTAATTTTTGCATATTTTTAATTCTCTTACATTTTTGGTTTTGAGTTAATTTTGAGTTAATTTCTAGCTATTTTCCCTTAAATGTGCACTTTAATTATATTTTTATTCCACAAAAATACCAAAATATTTTCCATTCTACGTGTATTTTAGGATTAGTGGTTTATCGTGATTTGTTTTGATTGAGACTAATTTAGAAAGATTGAGGGATTACACATTTTCTCCTACAATTTGGCCGGATTATGCCAAAGTTGAAAGGATTGAGTGATCAAAAATGCAATAGGCTACTCCATAAAGGGGCTGCCTGGAGAGGAACTCGGAACAACGTAGTCTCTTGATTAAACAATGTCATTTTGGTTTGTTGAATCAAGATCAAATCATGGCCACGTATTTTCTTTGATTCAACGGGCCAAAATCGATGTCATTTGAGGTATATAACTTTAGAAATCAGATTTTTTTTTTTTGGCAAATTGACTTAAACCACTTTTAGAAATAATTCATTTCAAGCTGTCGGGTACTTCACCGGAGCACATCATTCACATGGTTTTGAAAAATGATTCTTCTTTATTTTTATTTTTTCTTAAATTATTGTGCTTATATTCTGATACTCCATAACAGATTATACTCTATAATATTACATTATTATTTTGGTATTAGATATAAATTCACATCCATATAGAGTAAAAATAAGATGCGCAATTTGAGTCCTAAATACTTCACCACCCTAACTCTCTTTTTGTACATTTTACCCCCAAACAAAGTACAATATTCTTTCCCTATTATCTTTATTTTTACTTTTGCATTTGTGATGATGTTTTTGTTAGTAATCTGTATTTGTAAAATAATTTTGGAGAATATAAAATAATGTATAAATAGAAATAAAAAACAGAAATAAAATTTAATCCGAACCCATTGAATTCACGGTGGTGTGAGCACGTGATTTTTGTCTTACGCGACAATCGCTCCAAAAGAAAAAAAAAATAATAACAAATGGTCCTGCTGTACAATTTTTGGATTTTACGTGGCACTTTGTTAATTATTTATGATTTTTGCCCATTTTTATTTTTATTAAAAAACAAAATATATATAAAAAAAATGTATGTGTCATGCGTAGTTGGAACCGTAATCCGGTTATTGAAAAGAAAAATCATAAATAGGCATCTTTGTCTGTGATTTTTTGTTTTGTTTGGTTTTACCTGCTTTAAATATTTTAATATACGTGTGCAAATAATTGTGTTAAGTGTTTATTTAATTTTAATTTGATTTACTTAGGTTTTGTTTTTAAATAAAAAAAAAGTAATAATAATAAAAAACATATAAGAGATAAGTGCAGAATTAGTTTGAAAATCAGTTTGGGCTGATTTTCGTTTTTAATTCAAAGCCCAAACAACCCAGCCCAAAAACCTGTGCTTGCCCCGGTCCGGACCAGCCTACTTCAAAAACGTCCAAACGACGTCGTAGTGGTTGAGTCTGATCAGAGCCGTTGATCTCTGAATGATCAACGGCCAAGATCTCACACCCCGTACCCACTAACAGACCCGACCCGTCTCACCCGGACCGACCCCAACCCTTCACCCTTGAAACGACACTGTTTCCCGTTAGTTGAATGATCCTGGCCCTTCATCGTGTCTCATCCAACGGCCAGGATCCATCTATCCACTAACTATATAAACCTACAACCCTTCACCCCGCGCCCTGATCCAAACCCCCCCTGCCTTAGGTCGTCTTCACCAGACCTCAGACCTTCAAACCCTAGCCGCCCCTGTATACTTTCACCATGAAAGCCGGCGGCATGGACGCCGGTGACCCCATCCTTAACACCATAGAACCCCCTTGCCACCCTGAACATGGATCTGTTAACCACTTAGCTCGAATCCCCTCCCACCTTCTCGAATCTTCATTTGAAGATTCGAGTCGGAACCTAACTTACACCGATTAACCCCAGTTTCATACCAGATAGTCCCCGGACCCCCCTCGTGACCAAACCATGCTTGGTTTGGTCCGAATCTGACCGGGGAAACACAAATCCCAGATCTGATGTTTTGAACCCTAGGGTCGTGTCTGTCCCTTGCCTATTCCATGCCTGTTCCGTGCCTGTCCTCGTGCCTGTTCCGTGCCTGTTTTAAACCAAGAGATTAGGGTTAACCTCGTGTCTGTCCCGTGCCTATTTAAACCAAGAGATTAAGTTTAAACCTTGTGCCTGTTCCGTACCTGTTTAAGCCATAGAGATTAAGGTCTAATGGACCTTAATCGAAGTGTTTCTCATCTGAGAAACGCTTCGATTAAAGTCCGTTCAGCCTTAAGAAAGGCCTGTTCGAATCCAACCTGAGGCTCTTTGATTTTTCAGGATTTAAGGTGAGTTTTGTTTTGTTTTCTTTTCCTTATTCCATGTGCTGATTAAAGGTCTGTTCATGTTTTGTTGTAATTTGTGTCTTTGAATTTTTTATCAACTTTGATTGCCCACTTTGCCTGTACCCCTTTGTTTGATCGAATGTTTCCTCATTCACTGATAATGTGTGTGTATGTGAACTGCCTAATTGACTGAATCAAAGTTGTTTGAGTAATCAATCCCCAAGTTAACCTCTGTATTGACATGTGCAATCTGACCCTTTGTTGATACTGTTCGATTCTAATCCTTGGCTTTGATTGTGTATGTTGTAACTGGTATAGTCGATTCGATACATGTCGTCAAAAAGTTTTTAGCTGTTTGAATGGTAACAGCTCGATTTGTTTTGCTGAACATTGTTTGAATTAAGAATCAACTATAGCTACTTACCTTTGATGTATTTGAATCAGAAATGTAAAGGGATTGGTTTAAAATAATTGCAATCTGAATTGGTAGCATGTACACTTGTGCACAACATGTGCATAAAGGCCCTTTTTGAATTAAAATAGTTTGACAGCGTGTGCTGTCAGAACACACCCCTGTTGTCCATATCCTGCTTTAGTTTAAGAAGTATTAAACCTCACTTAAAAGAGTAAGACTGCCAGGGAATATCATGGGGGGGTTTGTTTATACTTAAATAGTTAAGTGGAAACTGAAAAGGGACGAGCACATGGGAGGTGTGATTGATTGTCTAACAGGCTGTTAAAGGGTGGAATTTAGGCTATAAAAGAGGGAGGAGAAGATAGAGAACGGGGAGAGAACAGATAGATCAAAATAAGAGGAGGAGATCAGATAGGAGAGGGACCTGAAGATATACACATAGAGACACACATACATTAACACACACAGACAGACAGAGAGAACTGGGAGAGATTTGATAGGAGAAGAAGAGAGGAATATACAAACACACGGGGAGATTGATAAGAAAATGGGGAAAGAGAGATTTTGTTGAAAACACACACACACGGACAGAAATAGATAGAGAGAGGCATAACACAGAAAAGAGGAACTGCATTTTTCATCTTTGTCTTGATCCTCACTAGTCTGGATTTGCCTGTTCCATATTGATTTCTTCTGAGTCCTGTTTGAGATTACTAGTTGTGTGTAGCATCAGCTCAGTTCTGGATCCATTCTGCTTAAATTCTGATTCCATATTGCTGGGAATTTGCTACATTCTGCCATTTTTCATTGGCTCTAAACTGCATCTTGCACTGGGAATTTGTCCTGCTGTTGTTCATCTGTTACTGCTGTTTCGCTTGCACTGTTGCTCAACTATCTCTTTTGCTTTCTTCATTGTAAGCATCTCCTCAGGTACACACTTCGAATCTGTCTGATGTAACTGATGTCGCAATGAAAGTTGAATCGAAAGATCTGAAGAATTTTAATCATTTGTGGCTTTACTTACAGCTTTTGCGAATATTGTTAAAGTTGTATAAATCTTTTAATTTGTAGCCTAATAGAGAATACATTAGTAAGTTTGTACTTAATTAATGTTTACGTTGATTTGAAACTGTGGTATTTGATTCGTTTAGTAGCATACAGTATGTAAATATAATTCATGGAATGTGAACTATTTAGTACAATTGTTAAAAATAAACTCACTCTTTCAGCATGCTTTGACTAAGTAGGGGCGAACGGCTTTTAAATTTGACCAAATATGATATAGTTTTGAATCACCCAGTTAGATTTCCTTTAGGCAGTGTATGGGATTAGTTTAGAACATCATCAGTAACATCCTTTAATAAGGAATTCTATTAATCCTGTTTAAGCAAGTTAATTTAAATCCGATGTTAAGATGTTGTTCAGATTAGGTTTTGTATTTCGTCGATCTCGCATGTGACTTCTTTGTCCAATTAAAAGCATGTTGCACAAGGTATGACGTCTCTCCATGTTAATAAGTAATTAATCAGAAATTGATAAGGATCCAGGTTAGGCCAAAGCATATACTTGAATTAACGTGTGTCTTTATTCTTCTATTTTTTAGACAAACGCATTTAGAAATGTAGCTGCTTTAGGATATCCTCTCTAAAATAGAGACGAGCCTCGCCAAATAAAAATGCAAAATTGCGGGGCCCTCAATAACTAACCATAATAAATATTTAGAATTCAGGACAGGCCGTTTAGTGAATTTCATGGCTTTCCCCGAAAATAATAACGCGGTTAGACTCTTTAGGCGCGGCTTAATTAAATTACATTCTTAAACTCGGGTGCACATTGATGTGACCCAAATTCAAATCTCAACGGAGTCGAAATGTATTAACAACTACGGGTGCATTGATTGTGACGTGGTTCGAGATGCGTTTTTTTACGACGTTGCAATTCTATAAAAAATAAATGATAATAATAAAAGCGGTTTAAACTTAATAAAAGCACATAAGTCAAAACATGTATTTAAATCAGATATTTAGCCATTATAACAATTTAAGCGACCGTGCTAGAACCACGGGATTTGAGGGTGCCTAACACCTTCCCTCGGGTCAACAGAATTCCTTACTTAGAATTTCTGGTTCGCAGACTTCATTTGGAAAAGTCGAATATTTTTCCTCGATTTGGGATTCAAGATAAACCGGTGACTTGGGACACCAAAAGCCAAACCTTTCCCAAGTGGCGACTCTGAATTAAATAAATAATCTCATTTCGAATATTGTCACTTAAATTGGAAAAACTCCCTCGCGCATCTAACCCTTCGGGGGCGGGCGCACAAAAAGGAGGTGTGACAGGTGGTTCCTTAAGGAACTTAATCCCCTCCTAGTACCCAAGGTTGTGAATTATTTTCTCCCAGGATAGAACGAACTACACACTGTGTAGCGGTACTTCAAACCCCAGTATTTCAGCAAACACAAAGATCAGTAGCAAATCACACTTACTATTGCTTTCTTGGTAGTTAAAACAATGCAGAAGGAATGAGGAGAAGTCTCTAAATTCGTATGGAAAATCTGAGAGAATGGACAACTTATTTATAACCCCAACCTATTGAGTACAAACGAAGAGAGGTCAGTTACGTAAAACGGTCATAACGTAAATGGCCATTTACGCAAATTAAAACGGGCAGAAGAAACGTTTTCCGTTACAAAAAACGGATGGGCAGAGTCAATGAAATGAATAATTTGGATTATTAATCTTCCGTTACAAACATGGATATTTAATAATATTACGTTAATATTTACTATTAACAAATAAATTTGGTACAAAAAACTAATCAACCAATCGATCATTTGACCAAATCCAAATCCGATTTGAATAAGCCGAGCCAAGCGCGCGACGATGATGACGGCGCGAGGCTTGCCTTATTTTTAGCTCTTTAAGAGCTAAAAGAATAACAATTGTATATATAGCCATCAAAAACCTTTTCCTCTTTCAATATGGGACAATGTCCCATTGTCAAGGAGGGAAACTTAAATTTTTTATTTTTTTTTCCATTTTCCATTCACCCTCTTTTAAGCTTATTTTAGCTTAAAAAAATCAACAATCCCCTACATGAATGGGGAATGACTATATCACGGAAATATGCATGAAAACTGTTTGATTCGCAAGCAAGGATTAATCGCATCTGAATAAGTAGGTTTCCCTTTGAACTTTTCGTAGTGAACTTATGTCGGATATACTTGGTCAATCGGTAGATTTGATATCTTTGAACCGTCAAACTTTGGCGTATACCTAGACAACCATAAGTCACACAATCAACTCTTAACCGTCTTTGGTTCTCATTGTTGTGTTCATTTCAGCCATGAACACCGCCTGGTTTCATAAGTGCATTGAGAACTGGCCTTACAAAATTCTCCTTGAAGCGGCTAATACTTCACACTTACATAGGTGATTCCTAAACGTGTCATCTAGTAGATACACTATTTAATATACCCCGTATCAAATTTAGAAATTATTAAAAATCCTTAATCCTTTATCCTTGGTATTGAACATTGTCTCATCACGAGAATGGACCAAAATTTTAGTTGACAATGTTGAACCGTCATTAATGACTTTGTTTGATCTCCTTGAACCTAGATCTTGGGATCTCCAGTCTTCTAGGTAGAGTTACCACCACAATGACTTGTTCTCGGCCATAGTCCCATCTCCCTCAATGATTTCTCAACTACCTCTCTAGTTAGGCCTTTTGTAAGTGGATCCGACACATTATTACTTGACTTTACGTAGTCAATCGTGATAATTCTTTTAGAGAGTATTTTTCAAATAGTTTTATGTCTTCTTCGTATATGATGAGATTTATTATTATACATAACACTCTCAACCCTTACAATTTCCGCTTGACTATCGCAATGCATGCATATTGGTGCCAACGGTTTGGGCCAAAATGAAATGTTTTCCAATAAATTTCGAAGCTATTCAGCTTCTTCACCGGCTTTATCTAAGTCTATGAACTCAGCTTTCATTATAGAGCGGGCAATACAAGTTTGTTTGGACGACTTCCAAGATACCGCTCCTCCACTAATAGTAAATACATATCCACTTGTGGACTTAGAATCAGTTGAACCGGTGATTCAATTTGCATCACAGTATCCCTCAATCATCGCAAGATATTTACTGCAGTGCAAAACAAAGTCCTGGGTATGTTCTAAATATCCCAAAACTCGTTTCATTCCCATCCAATAAGATTGACCTGGATTGTTTGTGTATCTACTCAGTTTACTTATAGCACAAGCTATATCTGGTCGTGTATAATTCATGATATACATTAAGCATCCCAACACATGAGCATAATCCAATTGTGATATGATTTGGCCTCTGTTCTTTTCTAATGCAAGAATCACGTCAATTGGAGTTTTTGCAACTTTAAACCCTAAGTGCTTGAATTTTCCAAGTATTGTCTTAATATAATGAGATTGTGACAATGCCAGACCTTGTGGAGTCTTATGGATCTTAATCCCCAGAATTAAATCAGCAACTCCCAAGTCCTTCATATCAAACTTGCTAGTTAGCATACGCTTAGTCGCATTTATGTTGGCAATGTCATTACTCATTATCAACATATCATCCACATATAAGCAAACACCGACTATGTGATTTGGAACATTTTTAATGTACACACATTTATCCCATTCATTTATCTTAAAATCATTTGACAATATTGTATGGTCAAATTTTTCATGTCATTGTTTAGGTGCTTGTTTTAGTCCGTAAAGGGACTTAACAAGTCTATATACATTCTTTTCTTTAGCTGGAACCACAAACCCTTCAGGTTGTTCTATGTAGATTTCTTCTTCTAAGTCTTCATTCAAGAAGGTCGTTTTAACGTCCATTTGATGAATTTCAAGACCATACACTGCAACTAATGCTACTAACATTCGTATGGACGTAATTCTTGTAACTGGAGAGTATGTATCAAAATATTCAAGACCTTCTCGTTGTCTATGCCCTTTGATTACAAGTCTTGCCTTATATTTATCAATAGAACCATCATCTTTCATTTTCCTCTTAAAAATCCATTTAGAACCCATGTATGGTTGTTCAATATGGATTTTATTTCACTATTGACTGCCTCTTTCCAAAATAATGATTCCGAAGAAGACATAACTTCTTTAAATGTTCGAGGCTCATTTTCCAATAAGAAAGTCAGAAAATCCGGTCCAAATGAAGTAGACGTTCTTTGACGTTTACTACATCTTGGATCCTCTTGATTAAATGTACTTTCTTTTGTTTCTTCCCAAGGTCGTTTAGATCCTTCACCAATCGACTCACATTCCTTTTTATACGGGTATATATTTTTAAAGAACTCAGTATTATTTGATTCTATAACTGTATTATTATGAATGTCAGATTTTCTGATTTATGAACCAGATTTCGGTATGCTTTACTAATTGTCGCATATCCTATGAAAACACAATCAATGGTTTTCGATCCTATTTTTACCCTTTTGCGTTTAGGAACTTACACTTTTGCCAAATACCCCCACACTTTAAAATAATTCAAGTTGGGCTTCCTTCCTTTCCATTTTTCATATGGAATGGATTGTGTTTTGCTATGGGGTACTCGATTTAGTATCTGGTTAGTCGTAGGAATGGTTTCCCCCTACAAGTTCTGTGGCAAACCAAAACTTATCAACAATGTGTTCATCATCTCCTTTAATGAACGATTCTTTCTTTCCGCAATCCCATTAGATTGGGGCGTATAAGGGGCTATTGTTTGATGAACAATTCCATATTCTAAACATGTTTCTTCAAAAGGAGATTCATATTCACCACCCCTATCACTTCTTATCATTTTGTTTTTCTTGTTAAGCTGTGTTTCAACTTCATTTTTGTATTGCTTGAATCCGTCTATTGCTTCATCTTTACTATTAAGTAAGTAAACATAGTAATATCGAGTACTGTCGTCAATAAAAATTATGAAATACTTCTTTCCACCGCGAGATGGTATAGACTTCATGTCGCAAATATCTGTATGAATTAATTCTAAAGGATTTGAATTTCTTTCTACTGACTTATAAGGATGTTTAATATATTTAAATTTCACACATATTTGACATTTTGATTTATCGCATTCAAACTTAGGCAATACTTCCAAGTTAATCATTTTCCGCAAGGGTTTATAATTGACATGACCCAAACGTATGTGCCATAAATCATTTGACTCAAGTAAGTAAAAAGAAGGTGAAATTTTATTATTATTCTCAACAACCATTACATTCAGCTTGAAAAGACCCTCCGTGAGGTAATTTTTTCCTACAAACATCTCATTCTTACTTATTACAACCTTATCAGATATAAAGACACATTTAAACCCGTTCTTAACAAGAAGTCCAGCAGAGACTAAGTTCTTTCTAATCTCGGGAATATGAAAGACGTTGTTTAGAGTCACCACCTTGCCAGAAGTCATTTTCAGAAATATCTTTCCACTTCCTTCAATTTTGGTTGTTGCAGAATTTCCCATAGAAAGCGACTCTTTGGGTTAAACGGGATCATATGTAGCAAATGCTTCTCTAATAGCACAAACATGGCGAGTGGCTCCAGAATCAATCCACCACTCCTTAGGATTTCCCACCAGGTTGCATTCAGAAAGCATTGCACACAAGTCATCAACATCTTCGTGCTTTTCAATCATGTTTGCTTGACCCTTCTTCTTGTCTTTCTTCGGAGCATGTAGATTTGTGTCCAGCTTTCCCACAGTTGTTGCAATTTTCGTTGAACCGCTTCATGCTTGGGTTGTTTTTCGATCCAGAAGCTTGCTTCCTCTTTCTCTTATTTTGAGGAGTATCCTTAACAATATTTGCTCCCATTATTGTTGAGTTTCCACTCTCTTTTCAGCAGCTTTGTTGTCCTCTTCGATTCTCATCCGAATAATGAGATCTTCAAGCGACATCTCCTTGCGTTTGTGTTTCAAGTAATTTTTGAAGTCTGTTCAACAAAGGAGAAAACTTCTCGATCATCGCTACAACTTGGAATACTTCATTGATGACAAGACCTTCAATGAAAATTCTGTTAGTAAACATAATAAAATTAATACTTTCAACATCAGTATTAATTCTACTTATACCTTCAACAAGGAGATCGTGAATAATCACTTGCAATTCTTAAACTTGGGTAATAACAGACTTGCTATCTACCATTTTATAGTCCAAAAATTTAGCGGCAAAGAATTTCTTCAACCCGACATCTTCAATTTTGTATTTCCTTTCAAGCACAATCCATAGTTCTTTTGACATCTCCACATTACTATAGACGTTATACAGATCGTCCTCCAGTCCGCTAAGAATGTAATTCTTCCACAGAAAATCAGAATGTTTCCACGTCTCAATCACGAGAAAGCTTTCATTCTCTGGAGTTTCATCGGGCAGAACAGGAACATCTTCCTTAATGAACTTCTGCAAACTCAAAGTAGTCAAGTAGAAGAACCTCTTCTGCTGCCACCGCTTGAAATCAATCCCGAAAAAAATTTCGGGTTTTTCTGCCGGTGTTGTTCGGCTTGTTGATGCATTGGCAGTTACCATAGGAACAGTCTGGTTCCGTTGTCATTCGTCATTTCTGTAAAAGAATGATACGACGTCAAAATCACGTAGATTTTAATCTCCAATGAAGTAGAAAACCACAAAGGTTTTACTCTCCAGAAACATTGAGTATAACACAAATACAGAAAATAATAAGTTTCATAAGCTTGTTAGTATCTTGTATTTGTAAAATAATTTTGGAGAATATGAAATAACGTATAAACAAAAATGAAAAACAGAAATAGAATTTAATCCGAGCCCATTGAATTCACAGTGGTTCCTTAAGGAACTTAATCCCCTCCTAGCACCCAAGGTTGTGGATTATTTCCTCCCAAGATAGAACGAATACACACTGTGTAGCTGTCATTCAAACCCCAGTATGTCAGCGAACACAAAGATCAGTAGCAAATCACACTTATTGTTGCTTTCTTAATAGTTAAAACAATGCAGAAGAAAGGAGGAGAAGTCAGAAATTCGTATGGAAAATCTAAGAGAATGGACAACTTATTTATAGCCCCAACCTATTGAGTTCAAACGAAGAGAGGTCAGTTACGTAAAACGGCCATAACGTAAATGGCCATTTACGCAATTGGATTATTAATCTTCCGTTACAAACACGGATATTTAATAATATTACGTTAATATTTATTATTAACAACTAAATTTGGCAATAAAATAGCAGCTTTAAATACTACAAACGTTTCGATCATGTGACTTCTGCATGTCATTTGTTTACTTATCTTGATCTCTTACTTGATTATAGATTAGATTAACACTACTAGTCAAGTCAACTCGAAGTATTCCATAGTTATTTATTAAATGTGAATTGTTGGTTTTTTCCCCTATGAAACGTAGTCCTGCACAAAATATAACAAAATTCGTTGATAAAATATTTGCTCTAATTCTTCTAAGACATGCTTCAATATTCCTTTTGGTTGCTTACTGCCACCTGAAACTCACCATTTTGGCGCTATAGAGAAATATTAGTAGTGGTGAGAGTGAGCCCCTTTAGCAAACTCACAAGCAGTAAAAGTGACAATCCCAGGATCAATACAACGCACCAAAAAGTCAATAAGAATTAATATCAGGATAACTAATCCCAGCATAGCTTGTCTTCAAACCAAATGACCCCTTTTCATAGGGATAAAAAAAACACTACAATCCCGAGATAATTGATACCGGGATTAATTATACCGCAATTTTTTCCCAACCAAACATAAGATAAACTCTTCTTAAATTTAGTCCCGGAATTAATTATTCATTGTCTCTCGTACCAAACGAGCCCTTAGTGTCTATGTAGTTCAAAAGTTTATACATATATGCAAACATTTATTGACCTACACGCAGTGTAAACTCTCAGCGAAAATATTAAATTGAACCCCTTTCAAACCATGTAACTCTACCCCTGCTCATGAGTATGGTTCAGAATCTTTGATTAAGAAGTAATGGCTCAAGTCAACACGACGCCTGTATTTCTCAAATTTTGAACTGTAAAAGACTTTTACAATAGACCGAAAATGAGAAGGAATTTCTACCATAGCAGTAACAAACACGCTAAAAGTAGCCTCCTAAGAAGGCTTCCACCAACGACGACAGAATGAGAAGACAAAGCCTACAAAAAGCAAGATTATCTTGTTCGTTGTAGGTATTGTCTGAAAATAAAACTCAAAGCAATCGCGATACCTAGTAAACATACTGTCCAAGATTTGAACTGAAAAGTTGCAAAGTCTCAATCATTCAACAGTTTGAGCTTCTACTACTGAATATGTCCAAGAAAAAAGTGCAGGAATAGCGCTCACAGTCATCCAGCTGTACAGTTTGATATCAAAATGGAGATTTTACTGGTTCGCTCTACTCCCTAGCTCCTACGCTGCTTGCATCCGTTAAAATTGTTAACCTTCGTGCTGTTTTCACAAAGTCACTGCAAAAGAAATGCAGACTAATTAACAAATAAAATGGTTTTGGAGTAAATTTGTGTGAAGCCGGAGTGCAGAATATCACACACAGGGAAGTTAAAGACAAACCTAAATGGTTCATCACCAAGTTGCTTCACCGCACCGGTGATATCTCGGTAAAGCACACGATTAAGCATCTCCGGAATTTTAATGCCAAATATATTGGACAACTTCTTGTGTAACGCCTCGTACGATCCCAGCACTGATAGTTCCAGTGTTAGTCCTACATCTTCTGATTCTATGAAAACTTTACAGTGTCCAATCTCTACATTTTGCTCAGATAGACCATGATGATCAAACGTAAAAGCCGATTCATCGGATATGTTCCCTATTTTATCTGCATTCCCATCTGAAGAACTAGCCCTTGCACAAACAGGAGAAACCGTATCTCCTGAGCTGCTTAGAGAGATCTGCTGTTCAGTAAATATGGGTTGACCAAAGAGTACAAGTTGTGGTGCTTTGTCACAATCAGATTTAGTCGCTGTTTCGGTAGAACTTCCAAGTGTTAGTAAACAAGACATATCATTGCTGCTACTTGGCTTGGGAATTAATGTACTATTGGAGGGACTAGGGGTTGCAGCAGCATGATCAAGTGGTGGAAAACCGACAGGAAACGGACTTGAATGCAGCTTATTGAAGTGGAGATCTGATAATGAGAAACCATATTGGGTATGCCTGGCTCCCTGCATGCCAGCAGGGGAATCGTTGGGAAGAAAGTGGTTGTCGGGAAAACCCGGCATAGGTAGATGACAGTTAAGAGGAAAATCTGAACGTTGAAGTAATCGAGGTTTCTTCTGTGGGGGTGAGAGGGGAGAAAAGTGGACGGTGGGCATGTTCGAGACTAATTCCACAAGCCATGGGTTGACACACTTTACATGTTGAAGCAGATCTGGCTCGTCCCATGTCACCTGCAGCAATACACCTCAACTTAGAGATAAACAATATTGAAGTAGCTAGAATAGCATACTTTCAAACTAGTCAAGAGGCAATTAGCGTGAAGTGTAAGCTTTGAATTGAATATTAGAATGAATTGCCATAGCGAAACAGAAGTTTACTAGGGAAAGAAATCAACTTGTAAATCAGCTCACTGTTTGGAAAATCAAGCTTAACATCTTTTACCACTTGGAAAAGGACTGAATAAAGGAATTAGATGCATCACATAATCATACAAATAATGTTCACAGGTATCGTTCAATTGAGTTCACATAACTGTAATCCCCATTCTCCAACTTCAAGAGGTCACAACTCATCAAAAATACTTGTTACAGAGAATACAAGCTCACTGAATAAAAACGATAAGAAATAGTGCGTCATTTTACTCTTTCAAAGAAACAGATACATTAAGGTCAGAAGTATGATGTAATTTTTTCTGAACTTCGATTTTCATGCCTTTACATCCCCTATAATAATGCATACGTAGAGCAAACGCTAGAAATGTAATATGACAGATCACAACATGATAGAGATGATATTACCTGAAGAAGCCGCCAGGGCGAATCTGTCCATCGAATGGGATCAGCAACCTGAACAGAACATATAGTTCCCATGAACCAGCTCATCGTTGAGTCTTCATTTTCGAACGCCATCTTGAACCTCATCCCCGAGCACCAACGGACCTGCAATGCCGCCTCCACACGTGAGGCCTTCACAAAGAACTCTGGAGTGCTAGCTCGGGGGTAGAAAGTAACCTCAAAGGGCTGTCCACTAGCTGCAAGATTTGCAGCTTCAATAACTGATTCCACCTTCACTTTTCCCCTCTTCATTAACTTATTCTCATCATGCCTGAGAAAAGCGGAAAACCCTCCGTATGGTGCCACGAAAGAAGTATCATGTTCATCTGCAATTCCCTTCTTTACTCGGCGAATGCCCACACAAACATCCCCATTTTCAGCCCTCAGGAACACAATGGAATCCCCCGCAACGAGCTTTTTTGAATTCACAAAAGTAGTCCAACCGGTAGTTAAAAGATGACGCCTAGGTGTCCCTCGGTAAATATGTCTGAATTTCCATGTCTTCCCGTGAACATCCTTCGCTAATAAGGTCTGGACAGGAGGATCTGCAGAGTAGTCCAAACGAGGAAAGATTGTATCTGCACAATACCTTGGAACAGAAAACCCCCCACCATTATTCGCATCTGATTGCGTTAATGTCTTTGCGAATGAAGTGGGTTTTTCCTGATCATTATCCAACCCGCTTTTCGCAACCACCCCATCATCAACATTTTCAACCTCATTACTACTAACAGGTGTCATCCTAATTTTGGCAAAAACCTCATCATTTTCTTGATCTGCCATGTATTTAATACCCGAAACTCTACAAGGAACATAAGATGGAATTCTAATTTCACTCCTAAATTCCACATTTCCACACGCGTGCTCAGCGTGTCCTTGAGGAAAGTAGAACACTATTGAATTAACTGCAGGCAGTTCTACCATATTACCAGCACAAGCATGCCAAAATTTAGAATCTAACCACTTGTCTTCTTCTTCCATAGAAGTAATCATCTTGAAATTAACAGATTCTGTAGAAATGCAATACACCCTTTTCATTATTGACACACTTGTAATGGAAATGTTGGCATCAATGTAAAACACATTCATTAGGTATACTAACAGGACAATCAAATGAGAAGGAAAAAAATGGTAAATGAAATAAATTCAACTAAAACGGATTGAAGTAAAGTCCATACCTTTCTATATCTGCAAAAGCATCTGAAAACCAGAAAATTGCTCCAACAAGTCAGATTCTTGAAAACTTCCTCCAAGAAAAAAGGCCTCAAAACACAGAAAATTTGTTGAATTGCTGTAAATTTAACACGAAAAAGATTTCAATCTTGAAGCCTCTAGCAGATTATATTCAGCTTTGAGTTCAAAACCAAGAAAGAAAAAGAATCCAAATTTTATTCTAAAATCAAGAACTAATACAACTCTCTTCTCCAAGAACCAACTTTGACACTATTTCTCCAGCACCCACACAAAAAAACAGTAACCCACTAAAACAAATAAACAATTCACCAGAAAAAGAAAAACAAGAATTGACCATGAATTAGAAGAAAAAGATAAGAAAGAAATACCCTAGCAAAAATCGGAAATCATGGAAAGTGAAAACACGTTGAAGTGCCTTTAGCTACAAAAATTACTTGTCATTTTTATGTTTCTAAAATGCACTAATGCTTAATCATATATATATATATATATATATATATATATATATATATATATATATATATATGACAATTGTTTACGTGTCAGTCAATGTGGAACTAGTCTTTTTTTTTTTCTTTGTCACTCTCTCTCTCTTGGAAATATTTATAACTTTTCATAGATATTTGGTTGGTTAATTAAACAATGATTTTTCTGACCTTTTTCTTCGGATCTGAAGAAACTCTACTGTATCTTTCAGAAGCTACTAAACGTTTAAAACAACAAAGATCTTAAACCAAGCTATCTATTTCACTATTTTTTAAGGGGTTGTTTCCTAAGATGGATAAATAAAAATAATTGTGAGATAAAAATTTAGTATTATCGTATTCCTTGTTTGGTTACTAATTCTATGATAAATTATTTTATGATTAAAAATAGTACTAGAATAATTTATACTTTTATATATAGATGTTAAACGGGTGGGCCGGGCCGGGTTGCTATTTTTTGGACCCGTACGGGTTATGGTCCGGGCCGGTTACGGGTTGGGCTTAAAGGGTTCGGGTTCATCCGGATAAAAATTGAACCGTAAGGGTTACAGGTTAAGGGGGCCGGGCCGGGTTTAGTGTATTTTTTAATTTTTTTTGTATTTTGTATAACTATTGTAAGTTATATTAATAATTTGTACTAATTTAAATATTACAAGTTATATTTGTGAGCACGTGATTTTTGCTTCATACGAATTACTCCAAAATAATCCCCAAAATTAGGTCTTTTCTTTAATTATGTGTTGTTTTTAGGAAATATTGTGCGATTTTCCTGTTTGTTTGCATAGGTATATGTGCGTGTGTAATTTTATTAATGCATTTAAAAATACAAAAAATAATATAATGTAATATGTGTTGCATGTGCATTTAGGATTTAGTTTTTTAATTTAGGAATTAACAGGTTTGTTTTACAAAAAAAAAATCACAAAAAATATGTAATTGTTGTAGTTTTTGTCATTTAGATGTGCCCTTATGTGATTTCATTGTTTCTTTGATTTGCTTGTTAATTATTGTAAGTATTAATTAATATTTGTAGTTGTATTTAGATTTTAGGAATTGTATTTAAAATCAGAAAATTAAAGAAGAAAAGAGAAAAGAATTCAAAAAATAAAGAGAAAATTCGGACTGGGCCTATTTTAAGCCCAAGAAATTGCACTTTCTACCCAGCCCAAATCTGTCAACCCAAAAGCCATCAAACGACGTAGTATAGGGCAGAAGCTACATCGTTTTGATGGTGCCCATCCAGGTAATTTCCAGACAATCAAACGATGGCGTATTGGTTTTATCTGAACCGTTGATCAAATAGATCCAGCGGTCCAGTTCAGTTCTTTCATTAAACCAAACGATGACGTATGATCGTATTTAATCGGGACCGTTCATTGTTTTAAATCTAATGGTTCCCAGGCCCTCCCCATGACCCGACCCACTCCCGTCTGAGACCGACCCATTCCCCCAACCTAAACAAACGACACCGTTTGGTTAAATAAATTGATCCAGGCCGTAGATCTTACCTGATCCAACGGTCAAGATCAGACCACCCATCCCCTATATAAACTAAATTCTTACCCCAGCCCCCTAACCAAGCACCCCCTCTCGCCTTCCTGTTCATCATCGTCTCTGAGACGACACCCCCCTAAACCCTAGCCGCCCTAGTTCCCTCTCACCTGAAACCCGGCGGCAACGCCGCCGCCGGTCACCACCTTAACACCCCTGAACCCCCTCGACCTACTCTTTCCAACCATCACCATAACTCCCCTCGAATTAGGCCCCAGCTCTTCGAATCTTAAATCGAAGGTGGGCCTGAGGACACGACCGTCTCCGATGACCACCAAACTAACACCCAGTGACCGTCCAGCCACCCCCAATACAGATCTTCAAACCGTTTGGTTCGAATCATCTCAGAGCTTCTCGAATCTTCATTTGAAGATTCGAGCCAAACATGAACTTACCCAGATCTGTCCCAAATTCCTACCAGGTGACCCCCATGCCTCTCTCACCCCTAAACCACCCTTGATTCCCTTCGAATCTGCCCAGAAATGTTCGAGCCCTAAATCTGGAAAAAAAAACGGAACCCTAAAATTCCAATCATGGAATCTGACCAAATTAATTGAAGGGTTGGGGCCTAATAGACTTTAATCGAGGTGTTCTCAGTTGAGAACACTTCAATTAAAGTCTGTTCGACCTCAAAAGGCTTAGGTCTGACTTTGAGCCTGGGTCCGTATAATTTTGAAGATTCAGAGGTATTTTTCCTACTTTTCTTTTGTACCCTATGTGTGTATTATTGCTTGTTTTAGTAATTTGTATAATTTTCCTATTTTTTTACTTGATTCTGTCTCATATCCACTATACCCGTTTATTCGATTAAATTATAGCATTGTTTCTGTTTGTTGTAATTGTTTACAATGTGTGTAATCGACTCGATTAAGTTCGTCGATTAGTTGTCTTATTATAAATTCTTGTTCCTGTTAATGCTGATTGAAACAACCTGTTTGCCTAAATTGTCTGGGGTCTGATTGTTTGGTATCAGTTGTTATAAGCATGTCCATTAATTAGTTTCGACAGTTAATTCACTCTTGTTTGTTAAGTCAACAAGTTCATCAAATGTTGTTGTGTATATTTGATCCAGGGCCATTTGATTTCAGGAATGAACTTGCATGCCTGATATTTGTATTCATGTGCATATTTCAGTTTTAGTTTCAGGACATTGTCATTAAGCTGACAATGAACCTACATTCACATTACCTTCATTCATGTGCATATTGATTCAAGTTTCAATTTCAGTTTCAATGATTCTGTTGAGTTCTGTGTGGTGTTAATATGATGTTTTGGTTTGAATTCAGTTTTACAAGTGTTAATTAGATATTATTGGGTTAGAAGGTTACATTTTAGTTAAAATTCTGTAAATATTGTTCTGAATTGGAAATCTTTGTATTTAATGTTTTTCTGCATTAAAACCTTAGGAATTGGTTGAAGCTGTTAAGCAGATAGTTGTTGAGTTTGGGCAGATTGGTTTAGGGCAGTAATAGTAAGGGAATTTCAGGGGTGTTTGGGGAATAAAACAGTTAGTATGATACTTTATTGTTAGTGCTTTATCAATGAGGTATTAATTAATCCTAATGGGGAACCAAAGGAAGTGGAGGGGCTGAAATTAAGGGAAAGTTTTCCTTAGTGGCTGATTAATTAGAAAAGCAGTTTTAGTGTTATTTGAGTGGAAGAAACTGATTTGAAAAAGAAAAAAGGGGGTTCGGGCAGTAGGCTGGGAGAAAGGGAGTAAGTTGTATAAAAGGGTGTGTTGAGACTGATTTCAAGGGGGACACACAGAGAGAAAAGAAAAAAAACAGAAAGAGAGGACAGAAGGGAAAAAACAGAAAAAGAAAAACAGAAAAAAAGAGCACACACACACACACATAGAAAAGAGAAACAGAACAGAAAAAATAGAGAAGAAAGAAAGAAAAATCAGAAATATTGTTTCCTCATATCTGTCCGGGCTTGTTTGGTGATACTGTTTGATTGAATCTGAAATTTTCTTAAAATTTCTGCTACTGTTCGTCTGGTTTTCACGGTTTCTGTCGGTTTTGCTCAAATCTGCTGAATTGTTTGGCATTTTATTTCTGCTGTTGGGCTTCTTTTGCTGCTACTGCTGAATACTACCTCTTTTACCCTCATTTCCAGGTATATATTTAGACTCATGATACTTCAAAGTTTCAATATTATAGAGAAATGAAATCTGGAATTTCAAATATGTCTGCTATTCATTTGAAGGCATTAGTTGAGTTTCAATTTTTTAGTTAACTATTAGCTTGCGCTTGACATGAGAACTATTAGTTAATCATCCTCTTTTGAAGTTAGTATAAGCTTTGCAATAATTCTATTTATTTCAGAATCTCATTAAGTATAGTTATATTCGAATTGTCGAGACAGGGGATTTGGTAGAAAGTTGACTATTCTTTAAACTTTGTATTTAGACCATGTTAACTAAGCGCTTGGTAACATGAAAATATCGGGGAACCACGCTAGTAAACTTCGTCAAGTCCGATATTGTTTCATTCTAGTTGACATAAGTATTCTCGTTATACAAAAATAGGGCCTAATAATGCGGATAACTCTAAGTGAGAGGTGAATCGATATAATTCGTTACGATTAAGATATTGGAATATTCCGGATGGTTCAGATGTGTATTTACGTTACATGTAATGTCATTTTATTAAATCAATTTGTAGATTAGTTCTCTTTCTTAACAACAAATGACCATTTATTTTAGGAATGCGATTAACTCATTTCTTAAAAAATAGTATATAAAAATAATGTCAATGATTTTTACAAAGTATAGATTTAGTATTTGTAAATAGCTTGCATAAGCCGAGATAAAAATTGATTTGATTTTTATCTATCCCAAACTCAATCATCGTAAGCAAATTAACCAAATAATTAGACCTTTGGACTAAAAACAAGTTGTGTAGAAGAAGGTCGGATTTATAAATACCAATTGCAACATTTTAAGTCAAAGATATACAAAGTAGAGTTCGCTCCGAATAGAATAATGGAAATTCTTCGAAACTATTAGTTTGCTTATCAATTAAATTTTTCCTAGTTTTTACACGTAATTCGCTTTTGGTAAGTTTTCAAACATATACACTTAGTCTTAAGCTTAGGAAAATAATAAATAACTTGTGCATATAATTATCAAGTACTGAAAATACATAAACAAAATACGAATACCGTATTTACGATAAAAATGGTATTTTAGTTGCACGTTATTTATTTATTTTTCATCTCATTAATTCTATTAATTTGAATAGTTTTGAGGTATATAATTCACACGTTTAAAATATAACCTGTGGTCAACACCTAATAAATTTTGATTTTTTTTAAAGAAATCTCGAGACATTCCATTCGGTGATTTCCCATGGCTTTCATATTTAAAAATAGATGGACAGAATAAACATTTGTAGAAAATTTATATTACCATCAAAAAATATTTTGTGTAATTGGGGACACGTTCGCGTGACATGATTACATTTCTAAAAACAATTCGGAGTATACGTTCGCGCAACTTCGAGCAAACTTTCTTAATAAAAGGGGGTTTTTCGGAGGATATTAAATTAATTTATTTCATATAACCCGAGATGTACAGTTCACTATTTAATCATACAAGAGTGACGAATGTTCGTAATTTTATTTTAAGCACGCGCAATTTCGGCCATAAATTCTTTTTTATAATAAAAATATAAAAAATATTATCAATCTTATTGTGTACACGTATGCGTGACATGATTCTTTACATTTATATATATAAAAAAATACGAATATGCGTACGCGTGATTCGTTTCAAAGTAGGTCTATAGTTGTAAACAATCTAACGAAAAATGGTAACAAAATCATGCAACAAGAAAAAATGTATTTAGTAAATCAAGATAATTAAGCCAAGTATAAAATGGTTAAGCGACCGTGCTAGAACCACGGAATTCGGGAATGCCTAACACCTTCTCCCGGATTAACAGAATTCCTTACTCGGATTTCTGGTTCGCAGAATGACAAACAGGGTCATATTTTTCTCGATTCGGGATTAAAACCGGTGACTAGGGACGCCATAAAATTCCCAGGTGGCGACTTTGAAATTAATAAAGAATCCCGTTTCGATTGTCCTTTAATCGGAAAAACTCTCTTTACACTACGCCCCCTCTGGAATGTTGTGTAAAGGAGAGGTATGACAGCTCTGGCGACTCTGCTGGGGACAATATTGCACTGCGAACCCAGAACCACTAGGTTCAGGGTTCAAGAATTCGAGCTTAAAATAACTGTTATAGTTGGCTTTGTTTGTTATCTGATTTTTTCACATATTTATGCTTAATGTACTAAATGTTGCTTTTTACCGCTTCAATATTATCTGAATTGTGTATATAAAACTGCTACGAAACCCTTCTTCTTTCTGAGTCTTCTGAATTTATGGTGCACACGTGCGCGTGGCCCACATTTCTGTTAGAAGTCATACCAAATAAGACGAAGTTGGGACAAGTAACTAGGCCGGGTAGACTTTCGTGCTCCCGGTACGTTGCCCCCATTTCGGCTCAAGCTGTCCATTTGGGTAAGCCAGGTCTAGAACAATCTGACTCAGGTTTTTCACTTAGAATAACTTAGCCTCGTACAGGATCCCTAGTAGGAACGTCTATTTGCATCATGTACATTTGACCTTGGAGACTCAACACAGGGGTTGGGTCTGTCTAGGACAGGTGAACCCAAAATGAAAAGACCATCCTGATGCATCTTACTTGCTACTTGTGCATTCATTTGCCTCGGATTTGCATGTTGACCAGCTTAATTAAAAAAAAATCATTGTGAGAGACGAGAAATAAAATGGGCTGTTTTAGAAAATTCCCAAAATAGTTTTAAAATTTTGAAAAAAAAAAGAAGAAGAAGTGTTAAATAAAAAAAATGATTTTCTTTTTATGAGTGTCTGTTTTCAAAAAGAGTCTTGATTTTGTTAAAATTAATCGCAGATACAAAATGAGCACCACCCAAAACCCACCATTCGCAAATATAGATGAGTTTCTATTTCGGCTTCAGATATGGTGGCATGAGTTAGGAGAAGATGGTCAGAAATGGGTCATTAAGCATTTGGGAACTCTCATAGATATTATGAAAGTTAAACCACGTGATGATTTGATTGCGGCGTTAGTAACTTTTTGGGATCCTGTTCACAATGTCTTTCGCTTCTCTGATTTCGAGCTTACTCCTACATTAGAAGACATAGCTGGATATACCGGTTTTGACGGAGATTTAAGAAACCAAAATCTTATATTCCCAAAGGCTCCCTCAGTGCATCGATTCTTTGGTCTTCTGAACATCAGTAATCAAATCAGAAAAAGCAACGTTGTCAAAGGGTGTTGTTCTTTCAACTTCCTGTATTCAAGGTTTGGAAAGCCGGACGGATTTGAAATTCATGAAAAGGGCCTTACTAACAAACAGAACAAAGACACCTGGCAGATTCACCGTCGCTTCGCTTTCATGGTTGCTTTTCTGGGAATCATGGTCTTCCCAAACAAAGAACGAACAATTGATATTCGCACAGCGAAAGTCATACAGGTCCTCACTACCAAGGAAAATCACACCCTTGACCCGATCATTCTCTCAGACATTTATCGGGCGTTGACTTTATGTAAATCAGGGGCAAAAGTCTTTGAAGGGTGCAAAATTTTGTTGCAAATGTGGATGATTGAACATCTCCAACATCACCCCAAGTTCATGCAGTATGGTCCAAGCAATGACAATTTCATCGAGAGTTATGAAGAAAGAATAAAAGATTATAAATCTCCAGAAGGGGTGGAAGCATGGATATCTCATCTAAGATCTTTAACGGCAAATCAAATTGAGTGGACTTTGGGATGGCTCCCGGTAAGAGAAGTGATATACATGTCAACCTTGAGTAGTTATTTACTGCTATTGGGATTGAGAAGCATCCAGCCATATGCGCCACAGAGAGTTCTAAGACAACTAGGGAGATACCAAGTGGTGGCTGATGATGAGGATTTGAGTATGCAAGTGATCGAGTTACACCCCGAAGCCACTCTTCCCGAGGCTTTGATTCAGTAGATGTGGAATGGATGTCGATACTTGAAAGATGATACTCAAGTTCCGGATACGACAAAGGGTGAGATAAATCCAGGATATGCAAGATGGTTTGAGAAACGATCCCGCGTGGATGATGCACCAGAACCCGATCTGAGAAGGCCTATAAAAAGACCCCATGTTCAAACCTTTAACGATAAAATCCAAGAACGATTGGTTTGGGGAGAAAAGGAAAAGGGATACAAAGCAACTATTCATGCCTTAAAGGAAAGTGTGAGGAACCTCAATTTGGAGAAAGACTTACAAGCACAAGAAGCAGAAGGTGAAAAGAAGAGTCTGGCTTGTGAAAATAAAAATCTTCACGCTCAATTTCAAAAAATGAAGAAAGCTTCTGAAAAACCAATAAGAAGTTGGAAAGATCAAAAATCATCGCCAATCTTTTGGAAAAAATGCAAGATTATGACTCCATTTTGGCAAAAACCGAAAAGGCGTTGGGCAAAGATAAAGAAAGAATCATACAATTAAACGAGGAGGCCAGATCTAATAAGGAACGCCAAGTAATGCAATCCGAAGAAGACAGGGCACAGTTCAAGAAAGTGAAAGACCGTTGGATACATTCAGAAGCTCAACTCCATGCACAATTGGAAGAAGCGAGAAGGTACAATAGAGAATATCAGCGTGCAGACATCGACAGAGAAAGAGCACAGGCAAGACTCGATCAGGCCAGACATCGAGCTCAATTAGAGTCAGCTTTAGATCACGAAGACCGTATAAGAGATATAGCCACCACTCGCCAACAACAACTGCAAAACCAAGACCAACGTCTCCAAGATTTCAGGGCACAAATCCATGATTTGGCGGTTTGCACCTCTCAAAGTTATGTGAACTGCCAAGGGATAGATTATGAAAGGTTTATAGAGCATGCACCTATTTTTGCCCGTCATCTGGCAATGAAGTTAGAAAGAATGTATCGTACGTTAGGAGGTCAGCCGGGTCAAGCCCCACCGTGAGCAGATGATCCAATGATTGAAAACAAAAGTGGGGAGTGGAGCATGTTCACAGCTGTTAAGAGTTATGTCTTTTGTTTGATTTGGGTTTGTGTCGAGTTTTTAAACCATTTTCTTATAATGTTTTCCAAATATAATGTCCGTTCCATCTTTGTATTATTTAAAGAATAAATAAAAGTGTTGACAATTTCTTTACGCCGGAACTACGCACGGTCTGATTCATGCGGGGACATGATACATAGGCAATCTCTATAAGATTCGACCACAATCAAAAGAAGGAATAAAATAAAGAGTGAGTGACAATAAAAAGAAAGATCAAGAAAAGTTGGGATGACACAAGCAACCGAGCAAATACATGATAGAAAATGGTTATTTGTCTAGGAACATTGCATCTCAACATGTAATTGTATATGTGTTAAACTCTCAAAACTAACAAGTTTGCTCATTTCCAGAATTCAAGCAGTTAGTTTTTCTAAGAGTATACTGGCACATTATCATTATCACACCAGATCAAAAGGACCGATACCCGAAAGCATATCTATCCCGGATGTCGACACAGGTATTGAGATAGAGGAGATGGACGTCGGTAAAATGAAAGAAGAGATGCTTAAACTTAAGCAACAAATGGCCGAGATGTATCGGGCTTGGTCTACAGGGCAATCACCCCCATCTTACCTAGCTAACCCCGCCTCCACCCCACCACTAGTCCAAACTCAGGATAATCCTGCCACTGAACTATCCCCTAGTTTTCCCATCTACCAGCACTACCGGGACACCACCTCTCATACACCGCAGTCTCCACCTCCTAAACCAGTTCCATACCCTCCTCCACCAGTAACTCCTGTCTTCGTAGCACCTCCCCCAGCTACATTCCACAAATCTCCTAGTGAGCCTATGTTCCAGGCCCAGGACAACCAATACTACCCCCCGGAGCCCACTTTCAAAGTTTCCGAAATCCATTCATTTACTCCCCGTTTTGACCTCCCAACAGAAATTGACAAGCCAGTCAAAAATACCGAACAAGAAGAGATATTCAGGAAGGTCAAAAGCTTAGAACAATCGTTCTGAGACATGCGAGGGTTAGGAGGGCAGGTCAGTGTGGCCTACAAGGACTTATGTTTGTTCCCAAATGTGCAATTACCAGCTGGTTTCAAGATGCCCAAATTCGACCTATACAACGGGCACGGCGATCCAGTAGCACACTTGAGGGGTTTTTGCAGCAAGATGCGGGGAGCTGGGGGAAGAGACGAATTATTAATGGCTTAGTTCAGTCAAAGTTTGAGCGGATCGGCTTTGGAGTGGTATACCCTCCAAGACCATGGGAGATGGTACACCTGGGATGACCTGGCACAGGCATTTGCTTGTCACTTCCAATACAATCTGGAAATCATCCCAGATCGACTATCCTTGACAAAATTTGAGAAAAAGCACAATGAAAGCTTTAGAGAGTATGGTTCCGGTGGAGGGAACGGGCAGCAAGGGTGGATCCCCCAATGAAGGAAAGTGAGATGGTAGATTACTTCCTACAAGCCTTGGAACCTACTTACTATGCCCATTTGGTTTCAGCGATAGGAAAATCATTCAACGAAGTGGTGAAGATGGGAGGTATGGTGGAAGAAGGCCTCAAGTCAAATAAAATCATGAGCTATTCGGCTATTAAAGCAACTACTCAAGCTATTCAAGGCGGAGTAGGAGGAATTGGAAAGAAGAAAAGAGAGGAAGCGGCAATGGTTGATTCAGGAACTTGGTCGGGATCCAGAGGTTCACCTCATTACTACAATCAACATCGATCCCACCAACCAACTTATCACCACAATTCACCCAAACACTACTATCACCCGTCGGAACCTCATTTTTCCGTCAACCATGCACAAGCATACAATCAGCCACCTGCCCACGCTCATTGGCGTGCTCCTGTCATACCAAGTACCTACCCTTATCCGTGAACCTATCCCGGACCAGGTTTCAGGCTTAATCAAGCACTCAGGGGTGAAAGGTTGCAGAAAAAGAAAACCTTCACTCCATTGGGAGAATCCTACACTAGTCTGTTCCACAGGCTAAGACAGCTAGATATGCTAAGGCCGATACAATCCAAGCTGCCCAATCCTCCTCCAAAGAATCTGGACTACACCATTAGCTGTGAGTATTGTTCTGGTACACCAGGCCATGATACAGAAAAGTGCTGGCATTTAAAAAATACAATACAAGAGCTGATTGATACTAATAAAATTGAAGTTCAAACCCCCGAAACTCCCAATATCAACAGAAATCCAATGCCAGCCCATCAGGAGGCCAATATGATAGAAATAGTACGGGCTGATGGGGAAACAAAGAAGTCATCACAAACCGTCATGATGATTCGGTCACATGAAGCCAAGCCAGATGAACAGTTAGCAAAGGAGAAGTCGGTACCTAAGTAGAACAAAAATGGTGATGAGCCATCTGTGGTAGTTGAGAAGGGATCTTCAAGCAAAGTTGCCACGAAGCAGGAAGGGTCAAAGGTGATTGTACCAGGGGTGGCCAGCAAACCCATCATAGTCGTGGAAGGAGCCCGTGTAGATCGGGTTATTATCAAGCCAATAACCCAGTTACCAGTGATCAACAACAACGCTATTCCATAGAACTACGAACGGGTGACGGTAATGTACAAAGGAAAAGAAGTCAAGGAAGAAGTCTGTGAGGTGCAAGGCTTGACTCGTTCGGGAAGATGTTTTACTCCCGAAGAGTTAAGAAAAACTAAAAATAATCCAACACCAATAAAGAAAGCCGTGACTGAAGAAGAAGCGGAAGAATTCTTGAGAAAGATGAAGCTGCATGACTATTCTATCGTGGAACAATTGAAAAAGACGCCCGCTCAAATTTCATTATTGTCATTGCTGATCCATTCGGACGAGCACCGTCAAGCTTTAATGAAGATCTTTGAATGAGGCACACGTTCCTGATAAGATCTCCGTGAATCACTTGGAAAAAATAGCCAACAAAATCTTTGAGGCAAACAGAATCACATTTCTGATGATGAATTGCATGTGGAAGGTACTGAGCACAACAGAGCTCTTTACCTCACATTGAAATGTGAAAACTCCGTAGTGACCTGGGTGTTGGTTGACAATGGGTCAAGCGCAAACATCTGCCCTCTCTCCACTCTGAGCAAGTTGAAAATAAAAGAGGAGAGAATCCACAAGAATAGTATTTGCGTACGGGGATTTGACGGTGGAAGCAGAGATTCATTTGGCGACATAGTGTTGGAGCTGACAATAGGGCCAGTTGAATTCACAATGGAGTTTCAGGTGTTGGATATAGCTGTTTCTTATAATTTACTGTTGGGTTGACCATGGATCCATACTGCTAAAGCAGTCCCATCAACACTACACCAGGTGGTCAAGTTTGAATGGGATAAACAAGAAATAGTTGTGCATGGAGAAAACAGTTTAAATGCTCACAGCAGTGCCATCGTACTGGTCGAGGGAATAGAAAATAACCAGGGACCATGGGTTTACCAGGTTTCCGACACAATGTTGGTAGAGAAAATTCCGGAGGGGAAATACATTCCGAATCCAAAGATAACCACTGCATCAGTCATGGTAGCCTATGAAATGTTGAAGAATGGTTTTGTACCCGGCAAAGGTTTGGGATCATCTTTGCAAGGTATTATACAACCAGTATCTCTTCCCAAGAACTAGGGAACATTTGGTTTGGGATTCATACCCACTGTCATAGACGTAAGAAAGGCCAGAAAGCCAAAACAGAAGGCATGGGTCCTTCCAAAGCCAGTCCCATATCTATCAAAGTCTTTTGTCAAGTCCGGTACCAGAAATCACCCGATAACAACAATTCCTAAATTCATGATTAATCCTGAGGAGGAATTAATTGAAAGATTCGAAAAGCTGTTTGAGGATGTGAACATGATGGAAAGCGGTGAAGGTTCTAGCGACGCAGAAGTTCAATTCGTTGGGCCAGAGACAAAGCTTAATAACTGGAAAGCCACTCCTCTCCCCATTCGAAAGGGGTCTTGGTAGTTTATTTTGATTTTCCTTCAGTTTGTTTGGGTTACTTCAGGGTTGTAATCCAAATTTTTATCTTACAGTTTGTTTGAAGTGTGCAAACCTTGTTATCTTTCATCATCCAATGAAATACAGTTTCCTTTTCATTATCATTCCTGATAGTTTTCTTTTCCTTTTCTTCTTTTTCTGTACAGTCCTTTTTACGCTGGCTCTAGTGATATGGCATGCATGAGGAATCCTCAGCCCAGTCTTAAAATTCAGTTTGATTCCGAAATAATAATTCAAGAAGTATATTGTGATTATGAATCAAAATATGATGAGGATGAGGATGAGGCTTTCGAAGAGATTAGTAAAGAGTTAATTCATTTTGAAGAAAAAACCAAACCTAACCTGAATGATACCGAAGACATCAATCTAGGAGACACAAATAATATCCGAGAAACTAAAATAAGTGTCCACCTCGAACCAAAGATCCGGGAAGAGTTAATTAAAACACTCATCGACTTCAAAGATGTTTTTGCATGGTTATATGACGACATGCCAGGCTTAAGCACTGATTTAGTGGTTCACAAATTGCCCACTGATCCGATGGTGCCTCCTGTCAAGCAAAAGTTGAGGAAGTTCAAGACTGATATGAGTGTGAAAATTAAAGAAGAAATCACCAAACAGTTGGATGCAAAGGTCATTCGGGTCACTCGATATCCTGTTTGGTTGGCTAATGTCGTTCCTGTGCCAAAGAAAGACGGCAAGATTAGAGTATGCGTCGATTACCGCAATCTCAACAAAGCAAGTCCGAAGGATAACTTCCCATTACCCAATATCCATATTTTGATCGATAATTGTGCCAAGCATGAGATAGGATCTTTTGTGGATTGTTATGCTAGGTATCATCAAATTCTAATGGATGAAGAAGATGCAGAAAAGACGGCATTCATCACACCATGGGGAACTTATTGCTACCGGGTAATGTCATTTGGTTTGAAGAACGTCGGGGCAACTTACATGAGAGCAATGACCACGGTGTTTCATGATATGATACATAAGGAGATTGAGGTATACGTGGACGATGTGATCATAAACTCAAAGCATCAGGTCGACCACGTTGGGGATTTGAGGAAATTCTTCCTGAGACTTCGCAGGTACAATCTCAAGCTTAACCCTGCCAAGTGCGCATTTGGTGTTCCATCTGGAAAGCTGTTAGGATTTATAGTCAGTCGGCGAGGCATCAAGTTGGACCCATCAAAGATCAAAGCCATCCAAGAATTGCCACCTCCAAGGAACAAGACTGAAGTAATGAGTTTGTTAGGGAGGTTGAATTATATCAGCAGGTTTATTGCTCAGCTCACGACAACTTGTGAGCCTATTTTCAAATTGTTGAAGAAGGATGCTGTGGTCAAATGGACTGATGAGTGTCAAGAAGCATTTGATAAGATAAAAGGATACTTGTCAAACCCACCCGTGTTGGTTCCGCCAGAGCCAGGAAGACCTTTGATTCTTTACTTAACAGTCTTGGAAAATTCATTTGGTTGTGTACTGGGGCAACATGACATCACCGGCAGAAAGGAACAGGCCATCTATTACCTTAGCAAGAATTTCACAGCTTATGAGGTTAAGTACACTCATCTGGAAAGGATCTGTTGCGCCCTAACTTGGGTAGCTCAGAAATTGAAACACTATTTATCATCCTACACTACTTACCTTATTTTGCGTCTGGACCCATTGAAATATATTTTTCAAAAGCCTATGCCAACAGGGAGACTGGCAAAGTGGCAGATATTGCTCACAGAATTTGACATCATCTATGTGACTCGGACTGCAGTAAAAGCGCAAGCATTGGCCGATCATTTAGCCGAAAACCCGATCGACGAAGAGTACGAGCCATTGAGAACTTACTTTCCCGATGAAGAAGTAATGCATATCGGTGAGATGGAGTAAATTGAAAAACCTGGCTGGAAACTTTTCTTTTATGGGGCTGCTAACATGAAAGGAGTCGGGATAGGAGCTGTGATTATTTCTGACACCGGGCATCACTATCCTGTTACGGCTCAACTTCGGTTTTATTGCACCAATAATATGGCTGAGTATGAAGCTTGTATTTTGGGGTTAAGGCTAGCTGCAGACATGGATATCCAGGAAATCTTGGTCTTGGGAGATTCGGATCTTCTGGTACATCAAATTCAAGGAGAATGGGAAACACGAGACTTGAAGCTCATACCATACCGATAATGTTTACATGATCTTTGTCAACGGTTTCGATCAGTGGAGTTCAGGCATATTCCAAGGATCCATAACAAAGTCGCTGATGCATTGGTTACCCTGGCATCAATGTTGCACCATCCGGACAAAGCTTATGTGGATCCACTGCATATTCAAGTCCACTATCAACACGCTTACTGCAACATGGTTGAAGAAGAATTAGATGGTGAACCATGGTTCCACGACATCAAGGAGTATATCAGAATGAGGATATATCCAGCACAAGCCACAGGGGATCAAAAGAGAACCATTAGATGGTTGGCAAGTGGATTCTTCTTAAGTGGAGGAGTTTTGTATAAAAGAACACCAGACATTAAGATGCATAGATGCTAGACAAGCTACGGCTATCATGTCTGAAGTATATTCGGGAGTTTGCAGACCCCACATGAGCGGATATGTGTTGGCAAAGAAAATTCTCCGAGCTGGTTACTATTGGCTTACCATGGAGCGAGATTGTATCAGTTTTGTGCGCAAATATCATCAATGCCAGATACACGGAGATTTGATTCATTCTCCACCATCCGAGTTGCACACAATGTCGGCCATGGCCCTTCGTCGCTTGGGGCATGGATATTATCGGACCAATTGAGCCGGAAACATCTAATGGGCATAGGTTCATTCTAGTAGCCATTGATTATTTCACCAAATGGGTTGAGGCCAAAACATTCAAATCAGTGACCAAGAAAGCTGTGGTCGATTTTGTTCACTCAAATATCATATGTCGATTCGGAATCCCAAAGGTGATCATCACAGATAACGGTGCTAATCTTAACAGTAACTTAATGAAGGAAGTATGTCAACAGTTTAAGATTACACATCGCAACTCTACCCCATATCGGCCCAAGGCGAATGGAGCAGTCGAGGCAGCCAACAAAAACATAAAGAAGATACTTCGGAAAATGGTAGAAGGTTCAAGACAATGGCACGAAAAATTACCATTTGCGTTGTTGGGATATCGCACTACTGTTCGCACTTCGGTAGGACCAACTTCCTATTTGTTGGTATATGGCACTGAGGCGGTAATTCCTGCAGAAGTTGAGATTCCTTCCCTTCGGATCGTCGCCGAAGCTAAGATTGATGATGATGAATGGGTCAAAACCCGTTTGGAACAGTTAAACTTGATTGATGAAAACGATTGGCAGCAGTATGTCATGGCCAATTGTATCAAAGAAGAATAGCAAGAGCATACAACAAAAAGGTGCGTCCCCGAAAGTTCGAAGTGGGTCAACAGGTGTTGAAACGTATTCTTCCACATCAGGTTGAAGCAAAGGGCAAGTTTGCCCCGAACTGGCAAGGACCGTTCATTGTGACCAGAGTATTTCCAATGGTGCATTATGTTTAACAGATATTGAAGGAAAATGCATAGACATGGCTATCAATTATGATGCAGTAAAGAGATATTATGCATGATTTATCTTTGGTATAGTTATTGAATGCTTGTATTTGGCATTATTTCAAAGATTGGAATGACGAAGGCAATTTATTCTGCTATCCAAACCCTTTGTTCCCCCTTTTGAGCCATATTTGTTTCTTTCCTACCCTCTTTTGGAATCAATAAAAAAAAAAATTATAGAAGTGAACTACGTTTGACCTAATTCCTCAAAGAGGATACGTAGGCGCCTCACGACTCGGTCATAGGGTGAATAATAGGCATAATGTGCATAAAATGAAACATCAAAAGACCCCCAATCAAGAAACTGGGGCAGGAATTGTATTGGCAATAAGAAAAATGATTCCAAGAGTTGTAATTTTAAACTCATATCAAAATTGTTTTGACTTTTGATACCCTTTCATTCCAACCACATACCAAAAGACCTTTCGATAAATCTTAGAAAAATGTCGAGTCGAGCAAATGGAGGTGATTCATAACACTCTGGTCCAAACAGGAAAAAGCGATGAAAATGAGAGAGTCTTATAGGTGAAAACCCTCACGGGCACCATGAGACGACGAAAGCTGAGAGAAAGTAAAATGAGAGAGTCTTATTGGTGAAAACCTTCGCAGGCACCATAAGGCGAAAAGGAATTAAGAAATAAACAAATGAGGGAGGTTTGTCGGTGAAAACTCTTTAAGGAACTGCAAGTCGAACAAGGTCCGTAAGTTAGCAAAAAGTAAAATTGGGTTGTGGAAATTTTGGAAAGCAAAGTGAAACAATTGAAAGGGAGATTGGTTAAATAGACTGGGCTGATTAATCCAAAATGCATAACCTGATCATTGGTGCCAGTGACTTCAATCAGATAAGTTCCTTATTCCTATCTCCAACAGTCATCCAAATTTGGATTTTCCTTTTCATTCTTAATTGTCAAAATCATCATGTTTCGTCACTAATAATCTTACTCTTCTAAAGGTTTTGAGGTAAGTTTCGTTCCAAGCAAATAAAAAGGAATGTCAAGGTATACTACCAAGATTCAAAATTGCACAATGCAAAATACGGCCATGGCAGGCGGGAAAGGTAATAGGATGAAAATAAGATATGGGTGTGAGAAAAGTTGAATCAGAAAAGTGGTTCAGTAATGTCATGAGAGACATATGATTACGATTGAAAGGGTTTGAAGTGAAAACAACAGTTGGGGATCCTACGGTTAAGGATCAATCATGAGAACAAAACAGTCTTTTCAACTGCTTTAAGGCAGTAAAACAGGACAAAGAGAAACCCCACCCCCATCAAGAATGCCACAACTAACCACCACGCCTTAAACTAACAAGATTTTCCTTGATTTTGAAACAGGGGCAAAAACAATATTTGTTTCGGGAAACACCCGGTGAGGGAAGCAAGCAGGCGTCCACCTGGAGAACAAGGAAGAACAGTTAAAATAACAGCAAGCAGGCATCCACCTAGAGAACAAGGAAGGACAGTTGAAAATATCAACAAGCAGGCGTCCACCTGGAGAACAAGGAAGAACAGTTGAAATATCAGCAAGCAGGCGTCCACCTGGAGAACAAGGAAGAGCAATGGAAATATCAGCAAGCAGGCGTCCACCTGGAGAACAAGGAAGAGCAATGGAAATATCAGCAAGCAGGCGTCCACCTGGAGAACAAGGAAGAGCAATGGAAATATCAGCAAGCAGGCGTCCACCTGGAGAACAAGGAAGAGCAATGGAAATATCAGCAAGCAGGCGTCCACCTGGAGAACAAGGAAGAACAGTTGAAATATCAGCAAGCAGGCGTCCACCTGGAGAACAAGGAAGAACAGTTGAGATATCAGCAAGCAGGCGTCCACCTGGAGAACAAGGAAGAACAGTTGAAATATCAGCAAGTAGGCGTCCACCTGGAGAACAAGGAAGAACAGTTGAAATATCAACAAGCAGGCGTCCACCTGGAGAACAAGGAAGAACAGTTGAAATATCAGCAAGCAGGCGTCTACCTGGAGAACAAGGAAGAGCAAATGAAATATCAGCAAGCAGGCGTCCACCTGGAGAACAAGGAAGAACAGTTGAAGTATCAGCAATCAGACGTACACCTGGAGAACAAGGGAATATAATTCAAAAGAGGTCAGGAGCCCCCCTGAAGAACAGAATGGCGATTTATTTTTGACATTGTTGGGTGAAGTCAAAAGCCCACCCATATAATGGAGGAATACACTTAGAATCAATAAGGCAGAGGAATCCGATCGGAATCCCCAGCGGGAAACAACAAAGAATCCCCAAGCAGAGGAAGGAAGTACAAGACTCAATGAAAAACAATACAAAAAAGGAAACAAGCAGTTCAAGATCGGTAGTCTGAAGAGAATACAAGACAAATTGGAAGCAAAAGATACCAAAGGAATCACCAAGACATGAAAGCAACAAGAGACACAAGGGCATGATCTAGATAAGATTTCGTAATTCATATACCATGGTCTAGTCTGGCCTTTTTTTTTTGTTTTTCTTTAAGCAGGGTGTAATAAGGAGGTCAGCAAGCAGTAAAAGCAGCATGCAACAGCAGTAACATCACAGTCCCATGGTATTCTCAGCTACCAAAACTTCCCGAACTACATTGACCTGATTCCTTTATAGCCAAGGATATGTAGGAAACCTTTGAAGCATAGGTTCGGTCAAATCTTTCAAAGGATGCTTCCCACGGAGGATTCAAACAGGCAAAAATCGCTCGTATCCGCTCACTTTATCTTTGCACGAAAACTCTTCATGTTTCCGGACAAAGAGGGGCAGCTGTGAGCACGTGATTTTTGCCTCATACGAATTACTCCAAAATAATACCCAAATTAGGTCTTTTCTTTAATTATGTGTTGTTTTTAGGAAATATTGTGCGATTTTCCTGTTTGTTTGCATAGGTATATGTGCGTGTGTAATTTTTATTAATGCATTTAAAAATACAAAAAATAATATAATGTAATATGTGTTGCATGTGAATTTAGGATTTAGTTTTTCAATTTAGGAATTAACAGGTTTGTTTTACAAAAACAAAATCACAAAATTATGTAATTGTTGTAATTTTTGTCATTTAAATGTGCCCTTGTGTGATTTCATTGTTTCTTTGATTTGCTTGTTAATTATTGTAAGTATTAATTAATATTTGTAGTTGTATTTAGATTTTAGGAATTGTATTTAAAATCAGAAAATTAAAGAAGAAAAAAGAAAAGAATTCAAAAAATAAAGAGAAAATTCGGACTGGGCCTGTTTTAAGCCCAAGAAATTGCACTTCCTACCCAGCCCAAATCTGTCAACCCAAAAGCCATCAAACGATGTAGTATAGGGCAGAAGCTACGTCGTTTTGATGGTACCCATCCAGGTAATTTCCAAATAATCAAACGACGCCGTATTGGTATTTTTATCTGAACCGTTGATCAAATAGATCCAACGGTCCAGTTCAGTTCTTTCATTAAACCAAATGACGACGTATGATCATATTTAATCGGGACCGTTCATTGTTTTAAATCTAATGGTTCTCAGGCCCTCCCAATGACCCGACCCACTCCCGTCTGAGACCGACCCATTCCCCCAAACTAAACAAATGACACCGTTTGGTTAAATAAATTGATTCAGGCCGTAGATCTTACCTGATTCAACGGTCAATATCAGACCACCCCTCCCCTATATAAACTAAATTCTTACCCCAGCCCCCTAACCAAGCACCCCCCCTCGCCTTCCTGTTCATCATCGTCTCTGAGACGACACCCCCCTAAACCCTAGCCTCCCTAGTTCCCTCTCACCTAAAACCTGACGGCAACGACGCCGCCGGTCACCACCTTAACACCCCTGAACCCCCTCGACCTCCTCTTTCCAACCATCACCATAACTCCCCTCGAATCAGGCCTCAGCTCTTCGAATCTTAAATCGAAGGTGGGCCTGAGGACACGACCGTCTCCGATGACCACCAAACTAACACCCAGTGACCTTCCAGCCACCCCCAATACAGATCTTCAAACTGTTTGGTTCGAATCATCTCAGAGCTTCTCGAATCTTCATTTGAATATTCGAACCAAACATGAACTTACCCAGATCTGTCCCAAATTCCTACCAGGTGACCCCCAGGCCTCTCTCACCCCTAAACCACCCTTGATTCCCTTCGAATCTGCCCAGAAATGTTGGAGCCCTAAATCTGGAAAAAAAAATGGAACCCTAAAATTCCAATCATGGAATCTGACCAAATTAATTGAAGGGTTGGGGCCTAATAGACTTTAATCGAGTTGTTCTCAGTTGAAAACACTTCAATTAAAGTCTATTCGACCTCAAAATGCTTAGGTCTAACTTTGAGCCTGGGTCCGTATAATTTTGAAGATTCAGAGGTATTTTTCCTACTTTTCTTTTGTACCCTATGTGTGTATTATTGCCTGTTTTAGTAATTTGTATAATTTTCCTATTTTTTTTACCTGATTCTGTCTCATATCCACTATACCCGTGTATTCGATTAAATTATAGCATTGTTTCTGTTTGTTGTAATTGTTTACAATGTGTGTAATCGACTCGATTAAGTTTGCCGATTAGTTGTCTTATTATAAATTCTTGTTCCTGTTAATATTGATTGAAATAACCTGTTTGCCTAAATTGTCTGGGGTCTGATTATTTGGTATCAGTTGTTATAAGCATGTCCATTAATTAGTTTCGACAGTTAATTCACTCTTGTTTGTTAAGTCAGCAAGTTCGACAAATGTTGTTGTGTATATTTGATCCAGTGCCATTTGATTTCAGGAATGAACTTGCATGCATGATATTTGTATTCATGTGCATATTTCAGTTTTAGTTTCAGGACATTGTCATTAAGCTGACAATGAACCTACATTCACATTACCTTCATTCATGTGCATATTGATTCAAGTTTTAATTTCAACTTCAATGATTCTGTTGAGTTCTGTATGGTGTTAATGTGATGTTTTGGTTTGAATTCAGTTTTACAAGTGTTAATTAGATATTATTGGGTTAGAAGGTTGCATTTTAGTTAAAATTCTGTAAATATTGTTCTGAATTGGAAATCTTTGTATTTAATATTTTTCTGCATTAAAACCTTAGGAATTGGTTGAAGCTGTTAAGCAGATAATTGTTGAATTTGGGCAGATTGGTTTAGGGCAGTAATAGTAAGGGAATTTCAGGGGTGTTTGGGGAATAAAATAGTTAGTATGATACTTTATTGTCAGTGCTTTATCAATAAGGTATTAATTAATCCTAATGGGGAACCAAAGGAAGTGGAGGGGCTGAAATTAAGGGAAAGTTTTCCTTAGTGGCTGATTAATTAGAAAAGCAGTTTTAGTGTTATTTGAGTGGAAGAAACTAATTTGAAAAAGAAAAAAGGGGGGTCCGGACAGTAGGCTGGGAGAAAGGGAGTAAGTTGTATAAAAGGGTGTGTTGGGACTTATTTCAAGGGGGACACACAGAGAGAAAAAAAAACAGAAAGAGCGGACAGAAGGGAAAAAATAGAAAAAGAAAAACAGAAAAAAAGAGCACACACACACACAGAAAAGAGAAACAGAACAGAAAAAATAGAGAAGAAAGAAAGAAAAATCAGCAATATTGTTTCCTCATATCTGTCCGGGCTTGTTTGGTGATACTGTTTGATTGAATCTGAAATTTTCTTAAAATTTCTGCTACTGTTCGTCTGGTTTTCACGGTTTCTGTCGGTTTTGCTCAAATCTGCTGAATTGTTTGGCATTTTATTTCTGCTATTGGGCTTCTTTTGCTGCTACTGCTGAATACTACATCTTTTACCCTCATTTCCAGGTATATATTTAGACTCATGATACTGCAAAGTTTCAATATTATAGAGAAATGAAATCTGGAATTTCAAATATGTCTGCTATTCATTTGAAGGCATTAGTTGAGTTTCAATTTTTTAGTTAACTATTAGCTTGCGCTTGACATGAGAACTATTAGTTAATCATCCTCTTTTGAAGTTAGTATAAGCTTTGCAATAATTCTATTTATTTCAGAATCTCATTAAGTATAGTTATATTCGAATTGTCGAGACAGGGGATTTGGTAGAAAGTTGACTATTCTTTAAACTTTGTATTTAGACCATGTTAACTAAGCGCTTGGTAACATGAAAATATCGGGGAACCACGCTAGTAAACTTCGTCAAGTCTGATATTGTTTAATTCTAGTTGACATAAGTATTCTCGTTTATACAAAAATAGGGCCTAATAATGCGGATAACTCTAAGTGAGAGGTGAATCGATATAATTCGTTACGATTAAGATATTGGAATATTCCGAATGGTTCAGATGTGTATTTACGTTACAAATAATGTCATTTTATTAAATCAATTTGTAGATTAGTTCTCTTTCTTAACAACAAATGGCCCATTTATTTTAGGAATGCGATTAACTCATTTCTTAAAAAAATAGTATATAAAAATAATGTCAATGATTTTTACAAAGTATAGATTTAGTATTTGTAAATAGCTTGCATAAGCCGAGATAAAAATTGGTTTGATTTTTATCTATCCCAAACTCAATCATCGTAAGCAAATTAACCAAATAATTAGACCTTTGGACTAAAAATAAGTTGTGTAGAAGAAGGTCGGATTTATAAATACCAATTGCAACATTTTAAGTCAAAATATACAAAGTAGAGTTCGCTCTGAATAGAATAATGGAAATTCTTCGAAAACTATTAGTTTGATTATCAATTAAATTTTTCCTAGTTTTTACACGTAATTCGCTTTTGGTAAGTTTTCAAACATATACACTTAGTCTTAAGCTTAGGAAAATAATAAATAACTTGTGCATATAATTATCAAGTACTGAAAATACATAAACAAAATACGAATACCGTATTCACGATAAAAATGGTATTTTAGTTGCACGTTATTTATTTATTTTTCATCTCATTAATTCTTTTAATTTGAATAGTTTTGAGGTATATAATTCATATGTTTAAAATATAACCTGTGGTCAACACCTAATAAATTTTGATTTTTTTTAAAGAAATCTCGAGACATTCCATTCGGTGATTTCCCATGGCTTTCATATTTAAAAATAGATGGACATAATAAACATTTGTAGAAAATTTATATTACCATCAAAAAATATTTTGTGTAATTGGGGACACGTTCGCGTGACATGATTAAATTTCTAAAAACAATTCGGAGTATGCGTTCGCGCAACTTCGAGCAAACTTTCTTAATAAAAGGGGGTTTTTCGGAGGATATTAAATTAATTTATTTCATATAACCCGAGATGTACAGTTCACTATTTAATCATATAAGAGTGACGAATGTTCGTAATTTTATTTTAAGCACGCGCAATTTCGGCCATAAATTCTTTTTTATAATAAAAATATAAAAAATATTATCAATCTTATTGTGTACACGTATGCGTGACATGATTCTTTACATTTATATATAAAAAAAATATGAATATACGTACGCGTGATTCATTTCAAAGCTGATCTATAGTTGTAAACAATCTAACCAAAAGCGGTAACAAAATCATGCAACAAGAAAAAATGTATTTAGTGAATCAAGATAATTAAGCCAAGTATAAAATGGTTAAGCGACCATGCTAGAACCACGGAATTCGGGAATGCCTAACACCTTCTCCCGGATTAACAGAATTCCTTACTCGGATTTCTGGTTCGCAGAATGACAAACAGAGTCATATTTTCCTCGATTCGGGATTAAAACCGGTGACTTGGGACGCCATAAAATTCCCAGGTGGCGACTCTGAAATTAATAAAGAATCTCGTTTCGATTGTCCTTTAATCGGAAAAACTCTCTTTACACTATTAATACTTTGTATTAATTTAAAGATTACAAGTTATATTAATACAAAAGTATTAATATAAATTGCAAGTGCTACATTTATTTCAAAATTCAAAATTAAAGTTTGCATTTAAAAAGTAAATTAACAAAAAATAGTAAAACTAAATTTTCATGCATAATAAATTAACAATACTTCAAATTAATCTAACAAACTAAAACATTAAGCATAAATACGTCTAATAATTTTAAAATAACACAATTTGTCTTAAAATTTTAAATACGAATTTCCGGAGGACGCTCAAGACAATACTTTATATGCCTCCTTAAACTGCATGTGTCAGACTCTGAACGAAAATTTAAGACTTGACCACAGTTATTGCACTTTACTTTCTGACCTTCTTCATTTTCTTCTACCACCTCAAAGTGTTGCCAAACATATGAGCGCACTCTAGAAGTACGAGGCATGATTTAAATTGAATTGAGAATTTGAGATTGAGACTTGAAATCTTGAAAATTGGAGAATGATAGAATGAGAGAAATTGAGATTGAGAAATGAGAGTTGAGTGAAGAAATGAAGAAGAAGGGGTGTATTTATAGTTTTAGAGAAGGTTAATTTTGTAAATTGAAAAGAGGTTAAATTTTAACGAAAAAAGAGGCTATTAATGCAATTAAACGGACCGGTCCGGTTAACCGTCACCAAAATTTAAACGGACCAACCCCCTCTACCCCTCCTACCCAGCCCCACCCGGCCCCCTATGTACCGGACCGGTCCGGTTCCGATTTTAACCGGTCTAGACCGGTCCGATTACGGGCAACCCGGCCCGTTAAACACCTTTACTTTTATATGAGTACTTGCCAGAGGGTGGAATAGTAATCCAGGATAAATTATCCCAAAATAAAGTAGTAAAATTGACAATCCATAATTAATACAACATATCAAACAACCAATAAGAAATAATACAGAATAATCAGGGGTGGCTCAATAAGTTTGGCGGCCTAAAGCCAAACTTTAATGGGAGGCCTTATATTATCCTTTTTTTTTAAGTAGATTTTTCTAGCTTTTTCAAATAAAATTTTTAATAATATTTTGCATAAACCATTTAATCTCTCTTGTAACATTATTGATCTTAAGTAATAGAATATGATTCAAAAAGTTGATAAATCTATATCAGAATAATTTTTTGATGTTTCAATATACTTGTTGCAATGATGGAAACCTGGAAAAAAACAAAATGCAAAAAAATGGAGTTTAAAATATATTACTAATTTTCTAATGATAATGTAATATTTTAATTATATAAAATATTTTACTTTTCCACTTTGAAATACTTAGTGATATTTTCTAAAAAAAAATTGGGGCCCCAAAGGAAGAGTTGTAGTAGAATGGATATGATATTTCCTTCCTTAACTTGAGATATTTTGTTTGAGTCTTGGGAATGAAAAAAAATTATTTCTAAGGTGCGGTTCCCACTTTAATGCACTATTAAAAATTAACTGTTTACCGACACAGTAGTACCGACGGACTTTTCCAAGTCGGTATTCCGAGGGACTTTTCGTCAGACTCTCTCGATACATTTGAATATTTTAATTTCTAATTTATTTTAAATTGGTTTCCGACAAATATCTCCCGTTAAATAACCATAATTTGACCAGTCAAAAGTCAAATGGTCGTACCACTGGATTCAATCGGTAGATTACTGACGGACTCTCTCGCTAATTATAGTATAATTATTTTTGAATTATTTTTTACAATATCGATGGACTCTCTCGGTGTAACTAAAAAAAAATAAAAAAGAAAATATAGTACACCGACGGATTCAATCGCTATTGCATTTATAATTATTTTGAATTTATTTTTACAGTATCAATTGCCTCCGTCGGTATATTACCAAAAAATAAATAAAAAAGAATTATATCAACCGTGGGATTCCCTCGTTAATACATAATATATAATTATTTTGTATTTTTTTACTTTACCAATAGACTTCTGTCGGTACTATAAATATATAATCTTATATATAATTTTTTTTTATTATTTTTATAAATAATAGAGAGGGTTACTGTCGGTAAGCCCCTTGGTAAGTACTTAAATAATTACGCTAGTGAATTTATTAGCCAATTCATTGATAATTTCACTAAGTGGAACTGTATTTGTAACAATTAAATGATATAGTAGTAGTAATTAGCTTATAAATTAACAATTACCCTAAGTAAAAATAGATTTGCGGTATCTTTAAGTAATGTTAGTTATTGATTAGCATATTCATTAAGCTCCATATAACCCCCGTCCACCACAAAATAACTACCAACATAATTCACGCCCCCGTAGCATCATTTTCGAAGCTAATCCAGATGGGTCTATTGCAACCTGTACCCCCAAACACGCAAAATCCTGAATCCCCATCATACCGGCCCAGTACCAGGTGTGCCTACCATTCGTGTGCAGAGAGCCATGACACGACTATTGGACCCTGAAAAGAGCAGTTGAATGTTTAATAGAACAAAAATGATGGTGCTGAGGGACGAGGAAGTCCCTAATGTAACTAACAATCCATTACCAGATCACAACAATAAGTCGGTCATTGGAATGATGTGTGATGATAAAGAGTTTGATCCAGCCTTGAAAGTTATCATCCCTATTGCCGATTCAGAGTCAAGACCTAAAGTGGCGGCAAAATACGCCAAAAATGAGAAGAAAATCACTCCAATTCCTCAAGTTGTAGAGAAAGCTGTAGAAACAAAAACTGGGGCAACACCTGCTCAGAATGCAATTCTCTATGTTCCTAAGGCCCCAAGGAATAAATAGCTCATTTTGAACACTCCCAAAAGATTCGAGCAAAGTAAAGTCGCACTGAATGTGCCAAAGTTGTATGTGCCAAAAGGGACTTATGTGGCGCGGGGCCGGTAGTTCCACCAAGGCTGACTGAGTTCGTGGTTATCAGCCGTGCACCACAGAGCCCTATGAGAAACCCCACCGCAGTCCCCTGGAATTACAACAAGACAGTAGTTACTTACAAGGGGAAAGAGGTCATGGGGGAGGTGAACGAAATGAACCAATCTGGGAGGTACCACAATCTGGAAGAGTTAAAGAAATCACAACTGAACAAGGAGAAATGGTTTCCACCTAAGAAGCTTGTGAGCGCTGAAGAAATAGAAGAGTTCTTCCGAAAAATGAAAACTTCGGAATATGCCATAGTTGACCAACTCCGGAAGACTCCTTCCCAGGTCTCACTTTTATCTCTATTGTTGAGATCAAATGAACTTCAGAAGGTACTCTTGAAAACATTGAACGAGGCATATGTCTCAATTGAAACTTCAGTTGAGCAATTGGAGAGAATGGCTGAACGATTTTTCGAAGCCAACAGAATTTCTTTCAGCCGCAATGATTTTCCCCCTAAGGGAGCCGCCCACAACAAAGCCCTGAGGGAGCCGCCTACAAGTGTGAAGGTTATTATGTGAAAAGAGTCATGCTAGATAGTGGGTCTGGGGTCGACATTTTCCCTCTCTCAATGCTCTAGAGGATGGAAATCGAAACAGAAAGAATTTGACCAAACAATGTCTGTATGCGGGCTTTTGATGGTGTCAAGCGAGATACAATAGGGAAAATCGATTTGATATTGACCATTGGCCCCATGGACTTCGAAGTGACCTTCCAAGTTCAAGACATGGATACTTCATATAATTTTCTCCTAGGAAGGCCATGGATTAATGCTGCAGGAGCTTTGCCCTCCACTCTCCATCAAATGGTCAAATTTGAGTATGAAAACTAAGAAATTGTTGTCCATGGGGAGGATGAACACTCCATTTACAGGGACCCTTCAGTCCCAGGTCTCAAAGCTAGAGAAAGAAGTGAGCACATCGTCTACCAAACCTTCAAAATTGTGGTCGTCGACCAATGTGAAGAAACGGCTTGGGGTATCTCTACAAGGCATCACAGAGCCCATCACTTCGACCGCTAATGACAAGTTCTTCGGTGTAGGTTTCCAAGCTACAAATGTCGATAGAAGATGGGCTGATGAGCGCAAGGAAAATGGGTGGGTCCTGCCTAGCCTATTCTGCATCTCGCCAAGTCATTTGTTAAACCCAAGTATGTAGAAGAAGAAGAAGAAGAAGAGGCCTTCACAGCCGAAGAGATTGAGGACATTTGTGAAGCCATGAAACAAATGATGTATGAGTCCCACATGGCCCAGCCGAGGGAAGGCACGAGCACTGCTGAGTTGCTATACATGGGACCAAATGCCAATATTGAGAATTGGAAAGCTACCCCATTCCCTGTTAGGCGGGAATCCCGGTAGTCCAGTCTTGCCATTTTTTCTATATTACGAGTTATTTTAGGGTGTAACTCGAATGTTTTTACTTTATTGTCTTTTGATTTCGATGTAAACCCTCATATCTTCAATTCAATGAAATGAAATCAATATTTCATCGTCAATAGATGTTCTCCTTTTTATTTATTATGATTTTGCTATTTTTCTCATCTTTTTCTTTTCAATTCAAATAATTCAGACTTAAATAACATGACATACTCGCGGACTTCATGCCCAGATCCTAAAATGCCATCTAACTATGAAATAATGAATCAAGAACCGGAATATGATGAAGATGAGCCTTTAGGAAAATAAATCGAGAATTGGAACAATTTGAGAATAATCCTAAGCCAATCTTAAATGAAACCGAGCCAGTTAATTTGGGCAATCAAAAAAAGATCCAGGAAACCATGATAAGCATTCACACCGATGAAATAACGAGAGATACATTGATCTAACTTCTGTTTGAATTCAAAGACATATTTGCATGATCCTATGATGATATGTCAGGGTTGAGTGTTGATTTGGTGGTACATAAATTGCCAAATTTTTGCGGTTATCCACCTGTCCAACAAAAGTAAAGAAAATTCAAAATAGACATCAGTGATAAGATCGAAGAAGAAGTCACCAAACAATTGAAAGATGGTGTGATCCGAGTGGTCCGATACACCACATGGTTGGCTAATGTGGTCCTAGTGCCGAAGAAATATGGGAAAACCCGAGTGTGTGTTGATTATCAGGATTTGAACAAAGAAAGCCCCAAGGACAACTTCCCAGCTAAACATCCACATTCTTGTTGACAATTATGCCAAACATGAGATACAATCTTTCATGTATTGTTATACTAGGTATCACGGGGTTCTAATGGATGAAGAAGACGCAGAAAAGACGGCTTTCACCACACCTTGGGGCACTTACTATTATAGGGTCATGCCATTTGATTTGAAAAACACTGGGGCGACCTACATGAGAGCTATGACTGTCATCTTCTATTACAAGATGCACCAGGAAATTGAGGTGTATGTGGATGAAGTGATCATTAAATCTAGAATGCAGGAAGACCGTGTGCGGGATTTGAGAAAGTTCTTTGAGCGCCTGCGCAGGTATGACTTGAAATTGAACCCAGCTAAATGTGAATTTGGAGTTCCATCTAGAAAGCTTTTGGGTTTATAGTCAGCCGGAGGAGTATCGAGTTAGATCCAACAAAGGTAAAGTCTATTCGGGATTTTCCACCTCCGAGAACTAAGAAGGAGGTCATGAGTCTGCTAGGAAGATTGAATTACATCAGCAGGTTCATTGCTCAGCTTACTACCACGTGTGAGCTCATATTTAAGTTGCTGAAGAAAGATGCGGCGATCAAATGGATGGATGAATGTCAAGAAGCTTTTGATAAAATCAAAGAATACCTATCAAATCCGCTAGTGGTGGTTCCACCTGAGCTAGGAAGACCTTTGTTCTTTTATCTGACAGTCTTAGAAAATTCCTTCGGCTGTGTCTAGGGGCAACATGACGTGACCGGAAAGAGAGAACAAGCCATATACTACTTGAGCAAGAAGTTCACTAGTTATGAAGCCAAACACATACTTGAGCAAGAAGTTCACTAGTTATGAAGCCAAACACACTCTGTTAGAAAGAACTTGTTGCACCTTAACTTGGGTTACCCAGAAACTCAGACATTATCTTTTGTCCTACACCACATATCTCATAACCAGAATGGATACTCTGAAGTATATATTCCAGAAAACAATGCCCACGGGATGATTAGCAAAATGGAAAATCCTGCTCATTGGGTTCTACATTGTCTATATCACCCGCACGACGATGAAAGCTCAAGCCTTGGTGGATTATCTAGGTGAGAACCCAGTTGATGATGAATACCAACCCCTAAGTACTTACTTTCTGGACGAGGAAGTAAAATCAGTTGAAATAATACCAGAAGATACCAATGCTTCGAAAATATTCTTTTATGGAGTTGTAAATGTAAGAAGTGTCGAGATTGGGGCAATTTTGATTTCGCCCACTGGTCAGCACTATCCGGCCACAACCCGGCTTTGGTTCTTCTGTAAAAATAACACTACCGAGTATGAAGCTTGCATCATGGGCATGAACATGGCAGTTGATCTGGATGTTAAGGAATTGTTAATCATGGGAGATTTTGACTTGATTATCCGGCAAGCTTAGGGTAAGTGGGAAACTCGAGATATCAAACTCATCCCGTACAGGAAACATGTGGAAGATATCAGCAAATGGTTCAAGTCCGTCGAATTCAGGTATATTCCTTGATTCCACAATGAGTTAGCTGATACACTAGCTACCTTGGCCTCAATGCTGCCATACCCGGGTAATGTTCATATTGACCCGCTGGAAATCTAAATTCGGGAAAGGCATGGTTATTGTAATGCCATTGAAATAGAACCGGATGTTCAACCATGGTATTACGATATCAAAAGGTTTTTGAAAACAAAGAAATATCCCGAGCAGGCCAATGGAGATCAAAAGAGAACTATCACAAGGCTTGCCAGCGGTTTTGATGGGTTTTCAATGTCTTTGCCTTATGTTTTGATGATCTAACAAACTTACTATCAAGAACCAGATAGAGAGCCTGATACACTTGGTACACATTACAAATGAACGGATTCTAGCTAGGACTCCAGCTAATGTGAACTGCTGCAAGTGTAGAAAATAGAGAAACAAAACAAGGACTTGATCCCTTATGTTTTCCTGACAGCAATACGAAAGTCGACTATGCATAGCTGGAACGTGACTGCCACAGAAACAGTGCACACAGTGCAGCAGTTTTATAGTCACTTGCCCTTTGACCAACCAAGTGTTTGCATCATTCAAGTGATGTCATCAAAAATGTATTAACAAGAGCATTATAACAAAACATCACTTGAACACTTGAGAATTCACTTCAAGCATTCAAGTCTTCTACAATAGTGAACTTAATTCTCAAGAGCTTGAAGAACAAGGTTAAACGCTACTACGGACCAGTTCCTAAATCTAGTATTTTGTTGTCCTTAGTTGAGTTGTAACTTTGTGATTGTTCTTATTGTAATTCCTAAATTGCTTAGCTAGAAGCGTTGCTTAGGAACCCCTGTGTAAAACCATAAACTGTTTGAGTTTGCATTGTGACTAGAGTTAGTCATAAGCTAAAGTCTTTATAATCAGTGAGTGACAAAGTGGCTTGTGGTAAGTGTATCACAAGTTAGTTGAGTTGAAGTCTTTATAATAGAGTCATTACAAAGTGGCTTGTAATAGTGTATTTACAAGTTAGTGAAGTTGAAAGCCTACAAGTGTGGGTCATAGTTTTTGTCCCTTTGAGTTGGGATTTTTCCACGTAAAAATTCTGTGTCTCATTTACTTACTATTTCATTAGTATTCTCAGTAGAAACTCATAGAGGACCAGGTACTCTATAGTTTGGTGGACTCATATAAACTAAAAATTGGTATCAGAGTTGTCTGAAAGTTGTTGATGATGATGCTGAACTCTGGCACAGAAGATTGGGGCACGCAAGCTTCTCTCGTCTGAACAAACTAATTCAGAAGGACCTGGTCCATGGTCTGCCCATGTCAAAGTTCAAAATACAGAAAGTATGTGATGCCTGTGCTAGAGGAAAGTATGTGAAGTCCTCTTTTAAGTCTAAAAAGGATGTAAACACCTCAAAGCCACTCGATCTTCTGCGTATGAATTTATGTGGCCCTATGAGAGTGCAAAGAAGGGGAGGAAAAAGATACATTTTTGTGATAGTGGATGACTACTCCATATTCACATAGACTCTATTTCTTAGAACTAAAGATGAAACTTTTGAGGTGTAAGGCTTTTGTGAAGAAAATCCAGGTGAAGATGGAGTCTAGAGTCGCATGTATTAGATCAGATCATGGAACAGAATTTGACAATGCCAAATTTGATGAGTTCTGCAATGAAAATGGCATTACTCACAACTTGTCAGCTCCAAGAACCCCCCCCCCAACAAAATAGAGTAGTGGAAAAGGATGAATAGAACTATTGAAGAAATAACAAGAACAATGTTGATCGATAGTGGGATTGCAAAGAACTTATGGGCTGAAGCTGTCAACACTACATGCTACTTGGTGAACAGATGCATGATCAAATCTCTCCTGAACAAAACCCTCAATGAATTGCAGAATGGAAGGAAACCCAAGCTGACTCACATAAGAACATTTGGGTGCAAGTGCTATGTTCTCAACAATGGAAATGATCAACTTGGTAAATTTGATGCCAAGAGTGATGAAGGAATCTTTCTAGGGTATTCTTCTCAAAGTAAAGCTTACAAGAGATACAACAAGCGGACTCAATATGTTGAGGAAAGTGTTCATGTTATCTTTGATGAGTCTTATCCTTGTTGTGAGAAAAGTGCTAAAGATGATCTAGATGGAGAGCCCTTACTGGTTCCTGGTGAAGTCATTGACATGACAAATGGAAAGGTAGATATGATGAGCCAAGTGAAGGGGCCAAGTGGAGACAATGCTGCCTCTTCTTCAATGGAACCAGATACCTCAATTACAACCACTAAAGCTGAAGAAAGAGTGGTTGATGCAGTACAAGGTACTCCACTAGTACCTGAGAGAAGAATATAAGAGAACCAGTTAGATATACCCAGGTCCTCTACAAATGAACCTCAAATGCCCAACTGGAAACACAAAAGCTCTCATCCTCTTGACAACATAATTACTCCTCTAGATTTTGGAGTACAACCCAGGTCAAAAGCCAGAAATTTACTTGCCTTCTTAGCCTTTCTCTCCCAAATAAAACCCAAAAATATCAAGGAAGCCTTGAAAGATGTAGATTGGATTACAATCATGCAAGATGAGTTGCATTAGTTTGAAAGGAACAATGTCTGGCACCTGGTACCTATACCCTTATATCGAACCATCATAAGAACCAGGTGGGTATTCAGGAATAAGCTTGATGAACATGGAAACACTACAAGGAACAAGGCCATGCTAGTGGTTCAAGGCTACAATTAGGAGGAAGGGATTGATCTGTAAGAAGTTCTGCAGCACAGAAGACCAAATTGCAGATATCTTCACCAAAGCTTTAAGTAGGGAATATTTTGAAAGAAACAGGTTGAAGCTGAGGCTATTGAAGCCCAATTGAGAACCTGATTCCTCATCAATTGGATATGAAAATCACCTTCAGGTCAAACTAACTAAAGTGTTTTCTGGCCAAGTCTAACTCACTTCAATACCGTTGCAGGTAAACATGTATGATGATTATAGAAGTTGTAGATACATTGCATGGATGATAAAAGAGGATTGAAATTTTCAATGACAGGTCAAGAATCCAGTTCTTGTACCAAAGTTTAGTAGTTCTGTGCATTCTTTAATACACATCTTGAAAAGGTACAAATATCAATTGTCATGTCATCCACCTTTTCAGACCCTGTTGTCACGTCCTTTCACTTCAAATCGTTCCATCTCCCTCTGAATTGTTGCATCTCTCCAAGCACAACTGTCGTTTCAGAACCGGTTCCTATCTCTCTCTTCATAATTATCCTCTCTCATTAAAAACCCTCTCTTTTCTTCACAGACCATAGTCCTCCATTAGAACTTCTTTAAAGAACTTTCTCTCTATCTTTTCAATGGCTGACACAAACTCCAAAATTCCTACCTCAATCGTCTCTAACACTGAAAAACCCATTGAGTCTTCCATCCCAATGAGTCTTCTATAACCATTCATGTTCTTATCTCTAAAATTACTCCTAACCTAGATTTCCCGTCTCCTTCCAGTTCTAAGACATCTATCTCAGAAACCCCTAAAATTGTTGATCATTCTTCTCTATCTTCTGAGTTTCCTGTTGATCAAGGGAAAAGTGGAGAACAGGGTAAAAGTCCTGAGGTCGTAGAGGTTTCCGTCATTGTTGCTTCAGATTCTGTGGTGGCCATGGAGCCTATTGAGGAAGAAAATGTCGCGACCATCTTTGTGGTATCTGCTGATGACGTCTTACATGAGATAATTTCTGGTGCTTCCATGTCTTAGAGAAACGAGACAGAGGATATAGGGGAAGAAGGATCCATGGTGGCTGTTGAAGGCTCTGCACTAGCAAAAACTACTGGGCCCTCTCCGGAGGAAACAGGTCAGCTTTTTCACTCCAAGGCCAGTTCTGCTCCTGTATTTGTTGTTGAGCCCTTTGACATTCAAGTCCCTGAAATGAGGTCTAGTGATGAGGAGGATCAAGACAACATTTCTCTTGATGCTTTCATAGTCAAGCGAAGGGTAGTCCTCACTCCTGAGTTTTCTACTAAATGACCTACTATTAGGTTGCAAGCAAAGGTAGCCTATGACTCTGCCCTTCAAAAGAGCAGAAAAATGAGTGAGAAGAAAAAGAGGAGACTGGTGAAAGACAATGTAATAGTGTGCGATAAGGTTGTCCCTGTGGTGGAGGTTGAGGAGGAAACAACTGAGGAACCTAGTTCCCTAGTGAGAAGGTCTCAGAAGAAGAAGCAATTTGCTTCCATAGAGAATGTTACAACCCCTAGTTCAAAGTTGAAGGATGTTGTGAGTGAGCCCTCAGTTTCTGATGAGGATGTGTTAGTCAAGTCTAAGGGAAAAAAAATAAAGTGGTGTGAAGTCTAGCAAAAGAAAACTGGAACCTGTTAAGGAACCCGTTTTTGTGAAAAGGATGAGAAGTGAAGCCAGTTCTGCTTCAGAACAATTAAGTCACCAAAAAGTTCTGTTGGGTCGTACTTTTGACCCAGGAATTTTGGATATGGCTGGTATGAGGCAAGTCTTGGCAATGGTTGAGTTTCAACGGTGGGGGCATCTGTTCCAAATAGATGCACCCAAAGTATATAAGAATAAGGTTCAAAGCTTTTATGCCACCCTTTTTCCCATTGATACCGACGATATGTGTGCCTTGGTGAATGAGGTGGACATTATATTTGACGTGAGTCTGCTTGGGTATATTCTAAAAGTCCATATGGTTGGTGTGTCTAGTGTGAAAGATGCGTGTGGGTATAATTTCCGGAATGTTGTGGTAAAGGATAATGTGAACCAAAAGGGGGACCAGATTCACAAGAAGGCATTACTCCCTATTTATCAGTTGCTCTTCGAGTTGGTGAACAAAGTTTTGTTGCCTCGTGCTAAGAGGAGGTCCATGACTTCTAAGTCTGACTTGTTTCTAATGGAGCAACTGGATGGCTTTAACCCTGTCAACCTGCCTGCTATCATGATCGAACACATGAAAAAAGTAGCAACCTTCAAGGATGTCAATCATGGTCTTCCATGTGGGTTTTTGCTTACGCAAGTGTTTAAGTTTTTCAAGGTGCCACTGGGGGGAGGCAACTTTGGAAGAGTGTGAGTGCGTCGAGAAGAATGGGGGGTTATGCAGTACATCAATAATCTCACAGCTCATTAATGCTCAAAATAGTGCAACTGAGGAGATTCGAAGGTTGAAGGCTAGGAATGCTATCCTGGAAGGTCAATAGGCCCAAGGGGCTCCGGAGTCAAATAAGGAGGTAGCTCGTTTGACAAAAGCAAATGTTGATCTCAGGGCACAAGTGGAGAACCGGAAAGCAGAACTGCTCAATGAGCAAAAGTCGGCCAATGCCCGAATAGACCTAGTTCTTCAAACTCTTGCTGCAGCTTCCAAGCCCTCTACTCCTAGTGCCCCCTAAGCAACCCCTTCAGTGACCAGTTTCTGGATTGTCTCTTTTAGTGTTTATGACTTGGCGGATGTTTTTGTTTCTTTTGTTTTGAAAATGGTTGGGATGTATCAGTACTGCTCCTATTTTCAACAGTCCAATTCTGCATTTGTTTTTTAAGCAAAGGTATATGTTTAATATATAAAAACTATCCTCTTTTGTTATCTCAATGCTTGTATTCTCTGTTTCTTTTCTCTATCATATTGTGTTCACATATGTAGCATGAGTTAGCTAGGATATACTTCTTTATGATATTTTCCTGCTTGTGTTGCCAAAAGGGGAAAGTATAATTGAAACAGGGATCTGATTAAGGGGGAAGCATAAAGTCAGGGGGAACTTGTGAAATTCATGTTGCTTCATCTGGTTATTTTTTGCTCTAAATACATGTTATCAATGTCTAAATTTGTCATCATCAAAAAGGGGGAAATTTTATGGGTTTTCAATGTCTTTGCCTTATGTTTTGATGATCTAACAAACTTACTGTCAAAAACCAGATAGGGAACCTAACACACTTGGTACATATTACAAATGAACGGATTCCAGCTAGGACTCCAGCTAATGTGAACTGCTACAAGTGTAGAAAATAGAGAAACAAGACAAGGACCTGATCCCTTGTGTTTCCCTGACATTAGTACGAAAGTCAACTGTGCATAGCTGGAAAGTGACTGCCACAGAAACAGTGCACACAGTGCAGCAGTTTTGCAATCACTTGCCCTTTGACCAACCAAGTGCTTACATCATTCAAGTGATGTCATCAAAGGTGTATTAACAAGAGCATTATAACAAAACATCACTTGAACACTTGAGAATTTACTTCAAGCATTCAAGTCTTCTGCAAGAGTGAACTTAATTCTCAAGAGCTTGAAGAACAAAGTTAAACGCTACTACGGACCAGTTCCTAAATTCAGTATTTTGTTGTCCTTAGTTGAGTTGTAACTTTGTGATTGTTCTTATTGCAATTCCTAAATTGCTTAGCTAGAAGTGTTGTTTAGGAACCCCTATGTAAAACCATAAACTGTCTGATTTTGTGTTATGACTAGAGTTAGTCATAAGTTAAAGTCTTTGTAACTAGTGAGTGACAAAGTGGCTTGTGGTAAATGCATCACAAGTTAGTTGAGTTGAAGTTTTTGTAATAGAGTCATTACAAAGTGGCTTGTAATAGTGTGTTTACAAGTTAGTGAAGTTGAAAGCCTACAACTGTAGGTCGTGGTTTTTGTCCCCTTGAGCTAGGATTTTTCCACGTAAAAATTTTGTGTCTCATTTACTTACTGTTTCATTAGTATTCTCAGTAGAAACTCATAGACGACCAGGTACTCTATAGTTTGGTGGGCTCATATAAACTAACAGGTTTCTTCTTGAGCGGAGAGGTCTTGTACAAAAGAACTCCAGATTTGAATCTTTTGAGGTGCGTAGATACCCAGGAAGCTGAAAAAATCATGAACGAAGTGCATTCGGGAGTATGTGGGCCCCACGTAAATGGATATGTCCTTGCAAAGAAAATCCTATGGGCAGGTTATTACTAGATGACCATGGGAAATGATTGTTTCAGTTTTGTCCGGAAGTACCATCAATGCCAGATACATGGTGACCTAATTCATGCACCGCCTTCAAAGTTGCATCATATGTCAACACCTTGGTCGTTCGTCGCTTGGGGCATGGATGTTATTGGGTCAATCGAGCCGAAAGCTTCAAATGGGCACAGATTCATCTTGGTTGCCATTAACTATTTCACAAAGTGGGTTGAAGCAGTCACTTTCAAAGCCGTCACCAAGAAAGCAGTGGTGGACTTTGTGCATTCCAACATTATTTGTCGTTTTGGTATTCCTAAAACTATCATTACAGACAATGCTGCAAATCTGAACAGCCACTTGATGAGGGAGGTATGCGAACAATTTAAGATTACACATCGTAACTCTATCCTTTATCACCCCAAAGCTAATGGCATTGTTGAAGCTGCAAACAAGAATATTAAGAAGATCCTCAGGAAAATGATTCAAAGTTCTAGACAATGGCATGAAAAGTTGCTTTTTACATTATTGGGATATCGCATAACCATGCGCACATCAGTTGGGGCCACGCCTTACTTATTGGTTTATGGCACTAAAGCCGTAATACCTGCAGAAGTTGAGATTCTCTCTCTTCAAATCATTGTTGAAGCCGAGATCGAGGATGATGAATGGGTCAAGACCCGGTTGGAACAACTAACTATGACTGATGAAAAGCAGATGGCCGTAATTTTCCACGGGCAGTTGCACCAACAAAGAATGGCCTGTGCCTACAACAAGAAAGTGCGGCCCAGGAAATTCGAAGTGGGGAAACTCGTTCTGAGATGCATTATCCCGCATCATGAAGAAGCAAAAGGAAAATTTGCTCCGAGTTAGAAAGGTTCGTACATCATAAGAAGAGTGTTGCCAAAAGGAGCGTTGTATTTGGGAGACATTGAAGTAAATGATCCCGAAGCAGCTGTCAATGCAGATGCGGTCAAAAGGTATTATGTTTGACCCTTTTATGTAGCTTTAATGTTTTCTGATTGAGATGACGAAGGCTTTCATTCCCACTACCCAAACATTACCAACCCTTGCAAACCTTTTGAGTCGGTTCCCTTTTCTTTGATTACCCTCTTTGGAACTTGGAAGTTATTTAAAAAAAAGAGAGAAAATGATGAACAAAGAATGAAAAAAGAAAGAAAGAGAAAAACAAAAGAAAATCAGAAACAAAGTTGTTCGAACTATGTTCGACTTGATTCCGAAAGGATACATAGGAAGCCTCTCTCTGGGGTTCAGTCACACTAAAACAAAAATTCACATTTCCCTAAAGTCAAAACTAGGGTAAAAGCTACAATGATTTGGCGATGGTTTCGTCCAAAAGGTTCCAAAGTTGTAATTCAATCCAAATTCCTTTAACCCAAATCCTTTTCAAGTCTTTCTGATCGATCGGCAAAGATTTTCAAATTGGAGGATACAGTTACTTGGATATGATACAACAAAATAAGAGAAATAAAATGAGAGAGTCTTATCAGTGAAAACCCTCACGAGCACCGTAAGGCGATGGTAAGAATAGAAATTGAAATGAGCGAGTCTTGTTAGTGAAAACTTGCAAAGAGCACTATAAGGTGATGGGAAGAAGAGAAATAAGAGACGTCAGCTGGTGAAAACCCGCAAAGGGATCCACTGATCCAAAAGAGGATCCTCACAGCCATTGGCATCGGCAGAGTCCTGGCAAGGTTTCCTGATTTTGAGGTATAATTTGTGATGAACTTCTGAGAGTTGGACAGTTTACACAGATCAGGCATCCAGTCCAAGAGGCATGTCATGTTCATTGAAGTTTGCATGCACTCCAGATAAGTTCTTTTCTTTTCCCCGAAAGGGATACCTCTCGTCTAAATGCATTTGTCCATTCCATTATTTTCTTTTCTTTGAATTCCTTTCAGTCTAACTTTGTTTCGTAACTATGACAAAGAAGGGATGTCAAGACTGATTTACAGGATTATCGCTTGATACGAGCTAGTATGCAAAAAAGACACTCAGCCTCGGCAAGGGCATCAAGTCGACTGCGACTGACCATGGTGGCCGATGCTTCGAAATCAAAAACTATTGAAAGAAGAAAATTAAAGTCAAATGCCCACAAAGGCAAAATAAAGTTGAAAAGGTTAAGTCCCACGTGACCAGCCGTCATGGTAAAGTTTTGGAAAATCCAAAAGTTCTCTGGGGCCAAAAATAAAATCGGTCTTCAGGAAACAACCAGTTGCAAGTGAAATTATCATCAAAAAAGCTGGTAAAATCAAGTGACTAAAACACTAAAGGCCGCAAAATCAACCACTATTTCAAACTGAAAAATTGTTCTTTGTTTGATAAACAGGAAATAGGTGTAATCCAAAGCAACCTTGCAAGAAGCAGGTGCAACCATAAAAAATCGCGCGGAGACTAAAATAGCTCTACCGCAACAACAACTCCAAAAAGGGAAGTCTTTTCCAAATTCTTTGCAGCATTTTACTCATTCTCTCAAAAAAAATGGAAAAGAAAAGAAAGAAAATTCAAAATCATGGTAGTATAGGGTCTCCAATCCCTAGCTGCATTTTCCAACATAGGGTCTCCAATCCCTAGCTGCATTTTCCAACATAGGGTCTCCACTCCCTAGTTGATTTTATTTTAGACATAGAGTCTCCACTCCCTAGTCTCTTTTCCAACATAGGGTCTCCACTCCCTAGTTGATATTTATTAACATAGTGTCTCCACTCCCTAGTCTCTTTTCCAACATAGGGTTTCCACTCCCTAGTTGATGTTTATTTTGGACATAGGGTCTCCACTCCCTAGTATCTTTTCCAATATAGGGTTTTCACTCCCTAGTTGATGTTTATTTTGGACATAGGGTCTCCACTCCCTAGTCTCTTTTCCAACATAGGGTCTCCAATCCCTTTTTTATTTTACTTTAGACATAGGGTCTCCACTTCCTAGTCTCTTTTCTAACATAGGGTCTCCACTCCCTAGTTGATGATTTTTATACATAGGGTCTCCATTCCCTAGTCTTTTTTCCAACATAGGGTCTCCAATCCCTAGTTGATTTTACTTTAGACATAGGGTCTCCACTCCCTAATCTTGTTTCCAGTGTAGGGTCTCCACTCCCTAGTTGATGCTTATTTTAGATATAGGCTCTCCACTCCCTAGTCTCTTTTCTAACATAGGGTCACCACTCCCTAGTTGATTTTGTTTTAGACATAGGGTCTTCACTCTCTAGTCTCTTTTCCAACATAGGGTCTCCACTCCCTAGTTGATTTTATTTTAGATATAGGGTCTCCACTCCTTAGTTGCTTTTCCAACATAGGGTCTCCACCCCCTAGTTTATTTTATTTTAGACATAGGGTCTCCACTCCCTAGTCTCTGTTTTATCAAGGTACACCAATCCCGACCTTTTACTTGCTTCAATAGTAAAATAGTATAGAGTTTTGTTACAAATAATTCATAAAATTTTCCTAGTGAAAACTGGGGCAGAAAAATTCGTTCATTTGTGTGTTTTGGTGTTTGAGCAGGTTTTTATCTCGAGGCACAAGATTCAAGATGACCAAAAGACGTCTCAATCCAAAATAAAAAAAGAAAAGAAAAAAAGTGAGTCCAAAGTGCAGAAGCGGAGAAAAGATGTGGACCGCTCAAGATATGCCTAAGGTCACAAGCTTTGCATGTCCAGTATTGATCCGAAAAGGCCAAAGAAGAATGAACTAGCACTCACAGCTAGCAAGCATCAAGGTTCAAATCAGAGTCTGCATGAAGAACCAACACATACTCAAGATCAAGTTTTAGAAGAATTAGAGATAGTAACCTTGTAACTCATAGTTGATAGACTTATTTAGTTTCTTTTCATTTTGATTTTGGTGTAATAAGGAGCTCAGCAAGCAGAGACAACAACAGTGAAATCACAGCTTCTCGGTAGTCCCAGCTATCAAAACTTTCAGAACTACACTGATCTGACTCCTTTATATCTAAGGATATGTAGGCAACCTCTGAAGCAAGATTCGGTCAAACTTTTTTTTCAAAGTGCTTCCCATGGAGTATCCAAACAGCAAAAATTGCTCATAATTGCTCACTTTATCTTTTCCCGAAAACTCTTCATGTTTCCAAGCAAAGAGGGGCAGCTGTGAGCACGTGACTTTTGCCCGACTAAAAATACTCCTACAAAATTCAGAAAAATAGGGTTTTCTAATTATTTTAATTTTTATAGAACTTTTAGAAATTTCCTGTTAATTAATTGCTTGCATTTAGTTGCATGTTCAATATTTTAAAATTATAAAAAAATACCAAAAAATGTCTAAAATATTCGTTGAATAGCATTTTAGGTTTATTTGCATTTAGGATTTAATTACATGAGTTATTACATTATTAAACAAAAATCAGTAAAAATGGTCATTTTTACATATTTAGCTTTTAGTTTTTTAAATTAGTATTTTACTTTCTTTAGTTTTAAGTTAATTAATTTTTTTAATGTTAGAAATAGATAATAATTTTAGTGCTACAAATTAGATTCAACTTAGGATTTAATTTAAATTTTAATTAATTTGAGTAAGATTCAAAATTAAAAGAAAAGGAAAGAAAGAAAAGAAGAGAGGCCATTTTCACTTCAAAATATTGGGCCAAAACCATTTTTCAAGCTCAATCCTCAACAAGCCTGCCCCAGCCCAGATCTTTTACAAATATCCGGTCCGACCCTCTTAATACCCAAACGACCACATTCCCCCATCCCCCCAAATGATCCTAGCCATTGATCAATTATGATCTAATGGCTGGGAACTAGCCCACTCCACCCTTTATTACTGTCCGAACCCAACTACCCCCAAACCCTAAAGACCCAGCCCAGGCCCCTTTCGTTTCCCTCTCTCACCCTTCGCCGTCCACCGTCACCGAAAATTACCTACGGCGGCGGCCCGTCTCTAGTCTCACCCAAATTTACATCACATAATCCCCATAACTCCCTAAATCCTAATCCCTCATCAATCTCCACAGATACCACCAAACCTTATCAATTTCAGATCTTAGAACCTTTAGAAACCTTAGTTCATGCCCCATTTGATTTTTCTTTTAAATCCTGGTCTATCTTGTGCTACAACTTGCATCAATTGACTAATTGGGTTGAAAGCTATCAATTGATGTTTTTTTCGTGGCATTTGGGAGTCCCCAATTTATTGGCAAAATCCTCACTGATGTGCCGAGTTTCCTTCTCCCTCCACCTCCTTACATTTGATTCTCCGGCCGAGCTATAGTCATTATCGTTACATGCAGCCACTGTTTTTGCCTTTCAAGCTTGAATTGGTGCTCACGTGACGATATCGAACACTGCCCGAATTGTTTAAAGCGAGTAGTGATGTCATCAGTAGGTAATTCGTCCTTCCATTCTTGCATGGTCGTTTTGCTTAGTTGCACGATTTACTGTTAGATTTTTGTTTTGTTTGTTATTTTACATATTATAGTTTAGTTTTAGGTTAATTACGACATGTTTTCGCTGAGTTTCAATTATAATTAGTTGAATTTGCTAAATTGTCATTTGAATTGCTTGTTTAATAATGCATCACAGTTGATTGATAGTGTGTTCCTTCATATGATAAGTTTGTAGGTTAATTGACTTTGATTAGTTAAGTACAGGTTTAAATTATGTTAATTACCTAAAATGGCAGAGTCGAATTTTGTTCTGCTTTGCTGTGATTTTTTATCCCTTTAAGTTTCATGGATAGTTGTTTGTAATTAACAAAAGCTAAAGAGGTCAAAGGGATTTGGAAAATTAGGGAATCTAAGTTGGTTATTGGGGGAAATCTCTAGAAGGGTTTAAAGTGCAATAACCCAGAGATTAGATTAGATTTTAGGGTTAAAGGGTTAATTTTATAAGATAAAAGGGTTGAAAAAAATTGAGTAAATATCTGCATTTTAAGGACAGTTGTCCAATAGTTGTCCAATTCAATTTTAAAAGATGCCCTTTCTCTTTATTTTTAGGGACTGCATTCCCCAGAATTATTCCCTCACATTTTCCTTTATAAGGTCTAACATTCCTTCACTCACACACACACTAAGACACTGTATATTTACTCACTCAAAAGGAATACACGAAAAACCCTCAAAAACTTCAGAGAATTTTTCATTTTTATTCTGAATATTTCTCTTTTTAGTTCAAGGTTAGAAACGGAAAACAAAGAAAAAAAAGGAACTTTTAAGGGTATTTATTCTGTCTCCATTTGCTACTGGATTTTACTCCGTTCTGCTAGAATTTCAAATCAGTTGCTGGTTCTTTTGTTCTTGTTGATTTCCTGCTATTGCATTTGCTCTTGTTGCTGCCCTCTTTTTCCAGTTTTCAGAGACTTATTTTCTGTTTTATTTTGATTCTGCTGCTATAGGTATGTTTCATATTCTGTACTCATCCAGTTCGGTTCAACAAATGCAAATCTGATATTTTACATGCTCCATCATGTGTTTAGTTTTCTTATTTGATACTGATTTCTTCTAGATGTGTGGATGTTTGCCCCTACTAGTATGGATTGATGCTTTTACTTGGTTTTATGTTGCTTATGTTTGGCTTTATATATCCAGTGTGCTTTAGGTCTCGATGCTACTTGGTGTTCATCTTTTGTTGATCTTTGTTTTGTGTATTATAAAATTAAATTTAATTTGTTAAAGCACAGCATTAACCAGTTCATTATCTTCGATAGCATGTTATTGTTTAACTAATGATTTGTGCTTAAAATGGTATTGAGATGTGGCGGATGGATGGATTTGACCACCAGTTGATCGGAGTCATCTCTGAAGAAATCAGTGCAGCATTTTAATTACAGAATTATATAGTGATTTGATTTAATAGCTTTTCATATGACTAATAGATTCAGATTTCAATGACTAGCTATAGAAGTTTGTCTGAGTTGAAGTGAAATTCATTGGCCATATTTTCTAGAGTAGCTATTTATTGTAATGATTTGAAGAAAGAATACTAATTTAGAAAGATTATATTTGTAGAGTAGCTATTATTGTAATATTTGTTCATAGCTATCATTGTAACAAATTGAGATTATTCAACTATCGATTCTGTAGTTTAATTGTCGATTTAGTAATTTGATATTGCTCAACTGGTCATATATACAAACCTGCTTATGAATTGGTTTGAGTCTCATACAAACAATACTAACTTGGCTCATTAAGTTCTGGTAGTAACCCAATAGTTTTTGACATATTCTGTAATCCATATTGCTTTTACAATCATTTTATTAGCCCATTGCATGATGTTAATGCTCTGGTCATTGATTAATTTGTGAGTTTAACTTACGAGCAAAGAACAAATTATGGATTTCGGAGTCATTGTTTCAAATGCGCAGTAGCTTTTTAGGATAGAACTGCTAGATTGTCACCATATTTCATTTAAGATAATTAGTAAACCCAGTTCGATTTAATTAGTATATTGACCACCAAAAAATATCATTGCCATAATTCTTAAATCTTCTTGATTGATCTCAAACTTGGAAAATAATTCATAAATACTATAGTTTGCTTTAGGTGCGATTAATAATAAATCATCATGACTATGGTTACAGTTTTCGTGGCATAGTCATGATACGTAATCCCCAATTCGAGTGTGCATTTCACGTGACTTGGCCATAACTTCGAATAGTAAATAAAATTAACATGTTGTAAGTCGCAGGTGAATTTCGCGTGACGTGATTTGCAATGTGTACAAAATATAAATGAGTGCACGACATTGCGACTCGTTCAAACAAATTCCATAAATACTAAAAGCGGTTTAAAAGGTAAAAATGCACAATAGGTTCAAATATGTATTAATCAGATAATTAGACTAATTATTAATAGTTGAGCAACTGTGCTAAACCCACGGAACTTGGGAATGCCTCACACCTTCTCGCGGGTAAACAAAATTCGTTACCTGGTCTTCTGTGTTCGTGGACTTTAAAACAGAGTCAAACTTTCTCGATTTGGGATTTAAAATAAACCGGTAACTTGGGATACCATAAATTATTCCAAGTGATGACTTTGAATAAAATAAATAATCCAATTTCGAATGATGTCACTTTAATTAGAAAACTTCATATCCTTCGAAAAAAAGGAGGTGTGATATTCCTAACTTGGATGGTTCATTAGGATCATATCCAGCTTTTTCTAACAACTTGTAGGCATTTGGGTCAAAGCCCTCATCTGTATGCTTTACGGGAAGTGCCAGATTTGGAAGTGAATTGTGGTTTGATGATTTAACAAACCCTTTAAGCAACTTTGTAGACGACTTAATTGCATCAATTCGTTTGATATGAAAGGGTCTCATCTCCTAACACATTACCTTGTAGTTCAGAAAATGGATCTTCAACTTTCCTTGTCTTTGGGACATAGCGAAGAACAAGAGTCACTTTCTTACTTGAAGATGCCTCATTCATCTTGTTCCTATCATGAAGCACCTGATCCTTTTCAACAATAATCCTTGCCTTGCTAGTTGTGAAATCAACCTTCTTTGCAACACTTTTGGTCAACATCACATCATCAACCTTAACCTCCTTTGAGACGTAATTCTTTAAGTAGAATTTTGCATCGGCAAAGTATGATTCAGCCTCAGTAAAGGGCTTATCATCAGCAACTATCTTCTTTTCAACCCCATCTTTGCAGTACTTCAAGCATTGATGGTAGGTGGATGAAACCACTTTATTCTTGTGTATCCATGGCCTTCCTAACAAGATATTATATGAGGTCTTTACATCGATCACGTGCATCCATGCACTCAAATGCAAATCTCTCATATTTATTTCCAATTTGATAGCCCATATAGCTCTTTGCCCCCCTTTATTGAACCCTTAAATCATCAAATGACTTTCACATAGTTTATCCATCGGTATGCCAAGCTCTTTGACAATACGAATTGGGAGAATATTGATGTCGGACCCATCATCGATCAAGATTCTACTTATTCTTTGTTCTCGTACAAAGCCAACCATAAATAGGGGATGATTATGGTGTGTTTCACCAAGCAAAAGATCATCATTAGTAAATGTAATTTTTGCATCACAAATGTCCACTTCTTCAGAATTCCCAGTGAGTTTTTCAGGCAAGGGAGGTGGCAGCAATGATGGATCCTCCTTCTTTGTCTCTTCTTAATCTATCTTATAACATGAGGCCTTGATATATTCACAGGAAGTTTGCGGGTGTAACTAGCTTGGCAGGAATTCGTCCAATATCACTAGACGGCGTAGCCTTTGATAGTGATTCTCCGCCATTTTTGCATTCTTCCAATTCTTCTTTATCATTTTCTTCTTGGGTCTTTTCACCATTTTTCCCCTAGTCAACACATTATTTGAATCCCTTTGTGAATTTTTCTTTCAGCGTCTTCGTCGAGTAATAAGAATCCAACCTTCACATCAGTTTGATCATCACGTGCTTCACCTTTCTCTTGAGATCTTTCCTCCACTATTAGTTTATACGCTATAGGGAGAAGCAATGGTTTGCTCACATCAATTTGTTCAAAGTCACCAAATTTAATCATATTTGGTAATGATACAGTTTGGATGCCATCACATTCATGTACTTTGACAAAATTGCAAAGGACAATGGGATCAAGTGAACCAAAGATGAAAGTGACTTGATTCGAACTGTCTTTTTCATCCTCAAGCAAGATTTTTCCTTCAGCGGCCAAGTCCATGATTTTCTCCTTGAAGACAAAGCGCTTTTCAATAGGGTGGCCAATCAACCGACGGTACTTGCAATAATTTGGATCATTAGTCCTTCCAGTTTCGTCTGGACACTTCATTTCGGGTAACTCAATGAGCAACTCAAGGAGTTCTTCAAAAATTGTTGGGACATCGGAATCCAAGAATGGATATTCTTTTGCTTGCATTTCTTTCAGAGTTAACTTTCGGCCAACTTTATCCTATAAGGACGTTGTCTTCACACTTTGCTTCTTACTCACTTTTGAAGTGACCTTTAATGGCAAGGCATTAACATTCATTGATTCCTTGCTCTCAGACTTCGACACAAACTTGCCTCTTTTCTTTATTTCTTGTTTATCCTTCACTTTGCGAGGTTCATAAACAGGTGGCCCTTGATTTCCACTTGAAGACATACTTATCTCCATATTATGAGCACGTGTAGTCAATTCTTCAAAAGACTTAGGCTTGATACCCTGTAGGATGTAGCAAAGTTCCCAATGCATTCCTTGGATATATATTTCTATTCCAGAAGCTTCACTAAGTCTGTCTTTATAGTTGAAGCTTTCGTTCCTCCTTCGTTTGATGAAATCAACAACTGGTTCATCCTTCCATTGACGTGTGTTTGTGAGTTCAACCATACTTACAGTGGGCCTTTTGCTATAGAAGCGATTGAGAAATTCATGTTCAAGTTGCTCCCAGCTATCGATGAAACCAGCCTCGAGATAAGTATACCAATCAAAAGCATTTCCTTTTAAGGAACGGAAGAACTGCTTGACAAGATAATCTCTATAGGTTCCAGCATTATTACAAGTTTCGACGAAGTGTGGAATGTATTGCTTTGTATTTCTTTTACCATCAAATTGTTGAAACTTTGGGGGTTGATAACCTGCATGCATCTTCAAACTATCAATTCTCTCAATGTATGGTTTCGGATATGCAAGAGAAGACTTGGCAACAACATCGTGCTTATCTTTGATGGTTCCCATAATAAAGTTTTTCAATTGGTCAATGGGAATAACCCCATCAGATGAAATCTGAAATTCTTTAGGAGTCGTTGTCTGCCTTGCAGATGAGTCTCCTTTATCTTGCATCATTGGGAGCTTTCCAGGTGCATGAATTGAATCTCCCTCCATCATGCTTTCAACTCTATCTGTCAGCTTGACAATGTGATTATCTTGATCTTGCATATGCTTCGTTAACCCTTTAATTGCCTTTGTTAAATTTATGAGTTGCTCTTTAACAGTTGAAGTGTTAGTCACCATTGCTTGGATAATCGTCGTAGATGGTGGAGCAAAGCACGAATTTTCTCTTACACCATACTTTGAGTGGAACAACTCATGTGGAATACTTAGAGCAGATCCAGTGATCAAGACATCATCATCATCTTGTGTAATGAGATTCTTAGATCTAGAAGGGCTAAGTAGAGCCAATGTCTTTTCAACAATTTCAGCAATGTTCGCTCCTTCTTCCAATTCAGCTGAAAAGGATCTTGCCCCCTTTTGAGGACTAAAAATCAAAGATAGGAACTGATGCAGGAGGCATTTGAAATGCATATTGTCCCAACCAGTTTGCTTTGTTCCTAGTGACAGGTCCTACGTTTTCCATAGTAGGATCCAACAAGTTTTCCACATCAGATGAAAACTTTGAATCCATTGCCTTAGCAGTAGTGAGTTTGAAGTTGGTCTTCTTAGGAGCCATTTCTGTGTTCTTGATATTTGGTAATTTGAAAATGAGAGGTAGAGATTGTCCTACTGGGCGTGCCAGAAATTTGTAATAACAAATTTTCGCATCGAGAAATATAAATAATGAAGCCTAGAAAATTGCGTAACAAATATAGTATTTGATTTCAATAAATGAAATGTTACAATCTCTATGGTATTCCTCTGATTCTTCAAGAATGTAAAGTATCTTAGGCCCCGTTTGGCCATGAGTTTTGCCAAAATAAATTTGGGATTTATTTTCAAAACTCGTGTTTGGCCATAAATTTTGCCCACATTTTGGCAAAATTCCAAATCCCAAAATCATCCCAATTGCTGATTTTGGGCCAAAATCCCAAAACTTGGGAATTATATACATGTTTTTCCAAAATAAAGTTGGGAACTATGTTTTGAAAACGTATGTCCAAACACATTTTCATCTTCAATCCAAATTTTACCCAAATCATTTTTTTCAAAATAAATTTGGAATCTATGGCCAAACGCTAGCTTAATAGCTTGACTTTGATTTGATTCAAGGGCTTGTAAAGCTTGGCCTTGAACTTGAATTTGGATTTGATCACGAACAAGTAATTTGATCTTGAACGCCTTGTTATTTGATTTGGCTTCGTTCTTGATCTTGAACTTGTAGCTTGAATGCTTGAACTTGTAGCTTGTAGCGAAATCTGCGGTGTTTAATCCACGAGCTCTCTGCTTGCTTTTTGTTATCACTTCTGGTGTCTTCTAGCTTTATGAAGACCTCTATTTATAGTTGTAGGGAGTGGTGTGTCTCTGCGATTTGATTGGTCCGTTTAAACTGACCAATACCATCTAGACACTTGGCATGATTTATTTGGCTTGGATTGTCACATCACTTGACACGTGGCATGATTTTTATTGGCTTGTTCTTTTGACTTGGATTGCCACATCACTTGACACGTGGCATGAGTCTGGGCTTTAAGATGGGCTAATAGCCATTTGGACCTTGGGATACTGAAGTGGGCTTATCATTTAATTTGTAGTCCAATTAAATGGACTAGCCCAACACATATATTAGATTTAAATAATTAGCTCGATTTACTAGCCACAATATTTGTTTGGACTAGTGTTTTGAATTTAGTATGGTCCAAATTATTTTATGAATTTAAATCCAATAAAATTTAAATGCTTACAATAACAATCGCCAGAATTTTTCGTAAAGTGATTACCAGGACTTACCACAAAACATGGCATTCGCAAGAAATTTTTCATATGGGAAAATTCTAGCACGCTTATTTTCTCAAGATTTTTCTTACACAAATAACCGGTCATATTCATTGTTTATTTTTTCTAGCCATATACATAGATTATACACAATTATACATATATAAAACATAAATTATGCATATATTATATATTCATCGATTATTATTAGTTTAAATGGTTGGATAAGCCGGTATTTGGGTTAATTCTTCAAATTTTTGAATAGGGATACCATGAAATGGTCCACAAGTATTTTACTAGCATTATCAACTCCTATGCCGAATTGATAATGTTTAGTACACTGGTATATCATTTTGATAATGTAAAATTTGTGGTCTTTGTTTGCAAGAGTGAGTGAATATGCTGAGTATAACCAGGCCAGAAATAAAAGGAGAAGAAAAAGCAGTTATTTCAACTGTCAAAAACCCAATATCCGAATTTCACTCTTCTTATTTACCGCCATAGACTCGGGACACATTACTCTATTCTACCCGTAGAGGCGGATCTAATACCATATCATTGGTTGTGGCTGTACTCATTGCTTTCGACTCAAATTATATCGACACATAAATACAATTAAAAAAAACGTAGATATACACATAATATATAATAAACTGCTAATTAAATCCTTAATATCGTTTTCTTACTTTCTTCTAATTTTCTAGTGTGTTTATCTTCTTTTTACGCGAGAAAACTCTTCATGTTTGTGTAATTATGCAGCAAAGAGGATAAATTCAGAATAAGAGAAAAGAAAATTTGTCATTCTTAATTGCACTTTAGTCTTAACTCTGCTAGGGATATATGGCATTCGTGAAACTTGGCTCTAAATCTGAGGCCTTTCGTCGCGAAGGCCAAGCTTGGTAAGCCCCTATTTCTCTCTCATTAATTTTCTGCTGGTTTAGATTTGCATCTTAATTCCCTATCCAATTATCATTGCTTATGTAGGCTCTAATTGTATTTTGCCGTAGAAATGACATCAGGTAGGGCTGTTATTTAGGAATTAGCCTGTGCGTCCTGATTTTTAATTTTTCAGGACAAAAATATTCTGCATTGAATTAAGATTTTTAGTTTAAAAGTTTAGGAGAAATAAGTATTGGTTAATCTCTAAATATCATGAAAATAGCAATCTGTGCACTTGCCCCCATTTTGGCATGCATTTGCCAAAAATCTTTTTATTAAACTTCGTGCTTAATCAAAAATACCGGCATATAAAATGAAAGTTTCAATTATTTTCTCGTAAATTTCAATTTTTTTGCTAAATCTGTTGTGGCTATATATGTAGAGATTAGTTAAGTAATGTATGCAATTGTTGAAACTAGATAAATGACAGGAAAAAACAAATTATAGGGTCATTTATCTCTGATTATCTGACATTTTTAATATGTGTATGACTAGAATAGTTGATTGACAAATAATCAGTTTTAATAGGGATAAATAATGATGAAATAGGGACAAAAAAAATCAAACTAAACATTAATTTCCTTTTGCATTTGAGCAGCAAAATTAGATATGTTTTCTTTGTATTCAGGCATTGCACATCAGGCCTTCCTAGTGATGTTACAATTGAAATTGGAGAAATGTCCTTCTATCTACACAAGGTACACCTTTTTATTTACTATCAAACCTCTCTATAACAGTGTTGTTTGTTCCGAAAATTTTAGGTTGCTACAGTGATGTAAAGTGCTACTATTACATAACATATATTATATATTATAACATAACATGAAAAATTGGTTCCAACGAAAACGTGACTGTTATAGTGAAGTGTTGTTATAGAGGATGGCTGTTACAGTGAAGCGTTGTTATAGAGGATGGCTGTTATAGAGAGGTCTGACTATTTTCGGATATTACTTTTGCAGTTCCCATTGATATCAAGAAGTGGACTACTAGCAAAGCTAATTAAAGAATCATCGAACGACGACGGATCAGTTTGTGTTTTGCAGCTAAGTGACATACCTGGTGGTGCTAAAGCATTTGAACCAGTAGCCAAATTTTGTTATGGTGTCAAAATAGAACTTACTCCTTTAAATATAGTTAGTCTAAGATGTGCATCAGAGTATTTGCAAATGACAGAAGAAACTGGAGATGGAAATCTCATTACACAAACAGAAGTTTTTCTTAATGATGTTTTTGGGAATTGGACAGATACTATAAAAGCTTTAGAAACATGTGAAGAAGTTTTACCACATGCTGAAGAACTTCATATTGTGTCGAGATGTATAAATTCCTTAGCAATGAAAGCTTGTACTGATACAAAGTTATTTAATTGGCCTGTTTCTGAAAATAGTCAAGAGGGTAGCACAGGCGCGGATATATGGAATGGTATAAGCGCCGAAAAGAGGACACAACCCTTGACAGATGATTGGTGGTACGAAGATGTGTCGTTCCTTAGCTTACCTCTTTACAAACGATTGATTCAGGCGGTTGAAGCCGGAGGAATGAGGCCTGAAAATATAGCAGGTGCTCTTGTGTTTTATGCCAAGAAATATATACCTTTGATGAATAGACAAGCAAGTTTTAAGGATGCTACTAGCCATACTAAATCAGGTTCAACAATTTCCACACCATCAGAGGCAGACCAAAGGGTACTTCTTGAGGAGATAATGGAATTGCTACCAAATCAAAAAGGAGTAACGGAGACCAGGTTGAAAGCGCGTACTTTTAATTACTTAATTATATTATGTCTCAAAATGCCCCCTCGTGTGTGCTCCTTTTTTTTCATGGGCGAAACAAGTGGAAATATTTTTTTTCTTTTTGAGTGGCGGTGACATTTGAAATTAGAACCTCTTGTCTGCTCTTATTCCATATTGAATTGTGTGAATCATTCAATCTAAAAGTTTAAACTGGCAGAGAGAGAGCGCTTTTAATGTACTTAATTATATTATATCTCGACATAGGTTTTTTCTGAGGCTGCTCCGAACTGCTATGAGGTTGAACCTAGGACCTTCTGCATGCTCTAATACTATGTTAAGTTATGTCAATTATCTCATTTAAAAGTCTAAGTTGTTAGAAAGAGCACACTTTTAGTAACTTAGTTATATTATATCTCGACATACCGCCTCACGTGTGTGCATGATTCTTTTTCATGAACCAAACACGTGAAAATATTGATTTGAACCTAGGACATTCTGCCTGCTCTAATACTATGTTAAATTGCGTGAATTATCTCATTTAAAAGATTAAGTTGTTAGAAAGAGCATATTTTTAATTACTTAATTATATTATGTCTCAACATACTGCCTCACGTGTGGACCTGATTCTTTTTCTTGAACCAAACACGTGAAAATATGGAGTTGAACTTAGGACCTTCTGCCTGCTCTAATACTATGTTAAGTTGTGTGAACATTTCATTTTAAAGTGTAAGTTGTCAAAACGAGCACACTTTTAATTACTTAATTATATTATGTCTCGAGACAGGTTTCTTCTTAGGCTGCTCCGAACTGCTATGATGCTACAAGCAAGTCCCTCCTGCAGGGAAAATTTGGAGAGAAGAGTGGGATTGCAATTAGATCAAGCTGCACTAGATGATGTGCTAATACCAAATATGGGATATTCAGTGGAGACATTATATGACATAGACTGTTTTCAAAGAATTTTGGACCATTTTATGTCAATAGACCAGGCTTCTTCTGCACCTTCTCCATGTTTTATGGAAGAAAACCAATTGATGGAAGGTTCACTTCCCTTGACTTCATTAACAAGGGTGTCAAATCTGGTGGATTCATATCTCGCGGAGGTGGCGCCGGATGTTAATTTTAAGTTCCCAAAATTTCAGTCTCTTGCTGCTACAATCCCAGATTTTGCTAGGCCACTTTCTGATGGTATTTATCGCGCAATTGATATATACTTGAAGGTAACAAACAGTTGTTCATTTTCACTTTAGTAATATGTTGTCTTTGTAGAAATATAGGGTAAGGCTGCGTATAATAGATCCTTGTGGTCCGACCCTTCTCCGGACCCCTGGTCGCACATAGCGGGAGCTTAGTGCACCGGGCTGCCCTTTAATATGCTGATCTTTCTTAATTCCACTGAATCTTGCTGTACTTTTTCCTTTCTATGTGAACTACAAAGTTGGTAACATGGGGAAGGAAAGTTAGATTAGTGAGGTTTAATCATTTTTAGTATTAGACTAGCTAGAGATGTTTAATCATTTCATGGAGAGCATGTGGATAAATACCTCTATTTTAGTATTTTTGTGACATGTAAAGTTGTCAGCCACTAACGCAACGGTCAAGTTGTCTCAGTGTAACTTAGGTCACGAGTTCGAGCCGTGGAACCAGCCACTGATGTTTTCATCAGGATAGGCTGCCTACATAACACTCCTTTCGGGTGCGACCTTTCCCTAGACCCTGCATGAACGCGCGATGTTTTATGCACCGGGCTGCCCTAATTTTTAAAGTTGTCAATGACCTATAGATCATGGGTTCGAGCCGTGGAATCAGCCACTGATGCTTTCATCAGGGTAGGCTGCCTACATACACCCTAAATTTACCGGACCCTGCGTGAACATTGGATGTTTTATACACCGGGCTGCCCTTTTTTAAAAGTTGTCAACTTTCAATTATTTTTCAGAAAACAATTATTGTCAAAGTTCATTTCTCAACCTCTTTTCATTCAAATTTAATGTTACTTTCCTTATTATGCATGTTTTCTTACACATGCTTTCAATTTTAGGCACATCCTTGGCTCACAGACTCAGAAAGAGAGCAAATCTGCAGACTAATGAATTGCCAGAAGCTGTCATTAGAGGCTTGCACACATGCTGCTCAAAATGAGAGGCTACCTCTTAGGGTCATAGTTCAAGTATTGTTCTTTGAACAACTTCGGCTACGAACATCAATATCAGGATGGTTTTTTGTCTCTGATAATCTTGACAACTCGCAAAGTAGTTTACGTGGAGGCAACCGTGACACGAACACAGCAAATGGCATGGGATCAAGCATCGACGATGTGAGGGAGCGTGTTGCAGAGCTAGAAAAGGAATGTAACAGCATGAAACAGGAGTTTAAAAAGGTGGTAAAAACAAAGAAAAGGTGGAATGTGTTTTGTGGGAAAAAATCTCAGTGTGACTTGAATACAGTAAAGCCCTGTAAAATACAACCTCCACCTGTTAATGAGCATAAAAATCACAAGAAGGGAGACTCAAACTAAAGGTGGACGTAGTTATTTACTGTGTGTTCTTCTTTTCCTGCTATCAGGACTTCTTTTACTGTTATTATGGTAGTATTATGTATGTTATGGTTTGCACTCGTCCTGATATTTTTACAAATTTTTAATGCTGTAATGAGTAGATAATAGGCATTTTTAAGCAAAGAGCAATTGCATACAGTGAAACTTTTAAGGTACTACTCGTTTGGTACGAAGGTTAAGGGATAATTAATCCTGAGATTAAATTTGAGATGAGTTTATCCTATGTTTGATTGGGATAAAATAGCGATATAACAAATCCCGGAATGATAGTGTTATTTTTATTCCATTGGAAGAGTGGATAACAATCTCGAGATAACTAATTCGGAATTGTAGTGTTATTTTTATTCCAATGAAAGAGTGGATAACAATCTCGAGATAACTAATTCGCAAATAATTAATCCCGAGAGAGTATTATTGACGTTGGTCCGACATTTGACAGAAAAAATTGAGTGTTATCATTATAAGATGTGTGGATTCAAATTATGCTAAAAATCAGGGTAGGGCCTGCGTACGATAGACCCTTGTGGTCCGGTCCTTCCCCGAATCCCGCACATAGCGGGAGCTTAATGCACCGGGCTGCCCCTTTTTTTTTATACATGAATTACTTACTTTAGTAGGACGTTTGTCTTAAATAGTTTAATCTCCACATTGCTAATACACATTCTAATTCCAAATTATCCATAACTTAATGCGGATATTACTTAAAATACTACCAACCAAATATTGCATTAGTTATACAGCATACCCAGTATATTTTCTTACCCCTACCTTGTGCAAGCAGATAGATTGTTTCCAATAGACCCTCAAACACAGTCACAGCAGCAAAGCAACATTAGTTATACAACCATAAAAAATTTTATTCTACAATAAACCAAATAATATATTATCTTACGTGGGATTTTATGTTAGAATTAACTGCTCAAATATCAGAATCAAACAACCCTTTACTCCAACAAATTAAGTTCTCAAGACCTTAAATGTGTGCAACACATACACTGCACATTCATTTTACAAGAAAGAAGGTTCACACCAAGATTCATACCAAAGAGTGATCTAACATGTCATTTCTAGTCCATTATCAACTAATGGATATAATATTACAGATCAGAATCTTTCCCCGAGGCAATTTTAGAACATACACTGTAAGAGGTAATATACTTGTGAGTTCTCATTAGTCTAGATGCAGATACAAAATTTTGTACCAACTTTGGAGTAAAAGTAGCAGGTGTCGAAGGTGCAAAAAATTCATGAGCTTTGCTGCAATTTTCATCGATACGAAGCCCTGCCATGTAGAATATACATTCATTAGAGCAAAATCACCTTCGGCGAGAGTGTTAAAAACTTAAAATAACCAAGCATGGGCGAAGCCACACTTTGCTTAGGGTGGTCAATTGACCACCCTTTGTCCGTTTGTCGAGAAATTACATTGCGTATATAGGTAAAATATTAGGTTTTAGAGGTACATAACATACATTGGACAACCTTTGCCGGAATTTTATTTATTTATTTCAAGTTTTCCTTGAGGAAATTCTATAACCAAGTACTCCACATATGGTAGATTGAGCTTTTTCAACTTTCATCCTCCTTTCTCTTCCCTTTTTTTGGTACCATTATCAAAAATTGACTCTTGTTTTTGTTGTTAGAGAGCAATTTCTTCAAAGGTTACTAATCTTTAGAGTATACAAATAGATATTGATGTGTTCTCAGCTCTGCATTTGAAAAGATTATGCAGAATTTTGAAACCAGAACGTGCGAGCTGTTTACCTCAAGCTTTTCCTCAGTCAAAAAGATGTAGTTTTAACACATTCAGAATTGACGCCTGGGCCGTTCTTCAGCAGCGCTTACGCGTATGGACCTGCCATCAAGGTCCTGCACCACAATATCACAGCAGATGCAAAGTTAGAAGAAATCCAAATAGGAAAGCTGAAACTCAAGAATGGTTACAATAAAACATCTACATCAATAGTTAGAAGAAATGTAACTAGTTAATTGTGGTCCAACTAGTCCAACACATATAGGAGGAAGGATGCAAAAAAGTGCAGCGGCGGACAAATTCATAATCCTTCTTTTCAGACAGATACCTAAAGGACAAAAACAACTGATATCTACAGGCATGAATATATCGGTCCACGAATCAAGATATGCAATCAGGCATACTAAGAATATACTTACAACACCATTCAAGCTATCAATTGCATCATTGACCTCTTTGGACGAACTGTATGTTACAAATCCAAAGCCCCTTGATCTACCACTATCTCTATCATAGACTACTTTGGCATCCACAACATTGCCTTGCTCACTGAACAATTCTTTAAGTGCCAGGTCATCGACACCCCACGAGAGGTTTCCTACGTATACTCTATTGCTGCTGTCAACACTTCTCCCACCCCGTGCACCTCCAAAAGAAGAATTCCCGTCCCTTCCACCTCCATATGAAGAATTTCCACCCCTTCCACCTCCAAACGAAGAATTTTCCCTTTTGGCTGGTGCTGGCCCTGCGTTCACCCTTATTGCCCTCCCGTCAATTTCCTGCAAAAATGACATCAGAATGTTCGCTTAGATATCAATCAAAATCGTTGCAACTGAGTGCATATCCAAGCACTTGATAAGACTTAAGATTATACAAATTGCAAGTTGAAAGTGAGACTAGAAAAAGTTAATTAACGAATATAGTTTGTTTTAACAGTCTTTAAGATAACCAAAACCATGGAAAATTTAGACAACCGTTGTAATATAAGTACACTTAATGGTAATAATGGATTACGAGCAGAAAGGGCAAGACTTTACATATCCATTGAATTGTTGTTCAGCAGCTTCAACTTCCTCTTTCGTAGACATTGTCACAAAACCAAACCCTCTGCTTCTTCCAGTGAGCTTGTCATATATAACCTGCAAAAATTGTAACAAAATTCACTACTTCATTACCCTCCTAGTCAATCCTTCTCGCCCAAAACAAACTCTGTTGAGCTCACTACAGGGAATGTACAAAACAAAGAGTGCCTTCTCCAAAGAAACTAGAGCAAATAGGACAAAAGAATTACTGCTACATTGCAAGAGTTTCATAGCAACTTACTCACTGGTCATGTTTCCAATTACGATTTAAGTTATATACACTGTCAGTATAATGAATTTTACACCATCAGTGTGATTTAACATGTTATAGCAGATTTCTTTGCCATTTTCTAGGTTACCTATCAATGTTTATTAAGTAGAGTTACTTGCAATTACCTATTAAATGACCATTTAAGAACCTTAAAATATCCATTTCCAGTTAATAACGTTCAAACATGACCAACACAGCAATTCAAAGGAATCTGAAGAAGGGAACTCCACTCCAAATCAAAGCTTACTCCTTAAGTCTTGAATTGAGTGAACCAACAACAACAACAACAACAAACCAAGTGTAATTCTACAAAGTGGTGGGGAGGGTAGAGTACGCACACCTTAACACTACCTTGTGAAGGTGGAGAGGCTGTTTCCGACAGACCCTCGGCTCTCTTGAATTGAGTGAACCACCACATATTAATGCTTAAACTGTAGACACTTTTAATTATGCCATGGCACAATTTTAACTATTTAATTACGCTTTAACATTAATTAGCAAAAACATAGGAATAATTGGCAGTTAACTAAATTACCTCAACCATTTCGACATTTCCAGCACGTTCGAAAAGGCCAGCAAGAGCAGCACTGTCAACACTGAAAGGCAAATTACCAACAAAGAGTTTAAGGTCTTCAGAGAAACGGGGTTGTTCTGCTACTTCAACATCATCTTCCAATTGGTCAAAACCAGAGAGCGCAACGCGAGTCGAAAACGAAGATTCAAAAGGCTTAATTGAACAAAGGCCTGTTGAAGAAGAAGATAAAGAAAGGTTCAGAGAAGAGGAAGGGAGAGAGAAGAAGGAAAGTGTGGAATTGGGTTTTAGAGAAGAAGGGGTTTGAGGGGTGACGAAGAGGAATTGGAGAGAAGAAACTGAGGAAGAAGCCATGGTTTTTGCTATAAAGCAAGAACGAGAGAAGAAAATGGGTAAGGCGGAAAGATAAGGTTTTTCCAAGAATTTGAAGATACAGTGTTTATAGGCAAACATGTTCATATTTATAAGTGCAAAATCTGTAGATATTTTTTTAGGTTAAGTGGAATAAGGCCCAAATAAGAAAGGCCATGTTTGTTTTTCTCAAAAAGATCTTGAAAGGCTTAGCCGAAGTTGCAAAAACCAAAGCCCTATAGGCTATGATAGCCAATTTTATTTGAAGAATTAATCTTAATTGTCGCTCGTCCAATCGCTTAAACTAAAATAATGATACATATATAATATATGACTAATGCATGTATAATACGTATATAATTATATATGATCAGTGCATAATCGTGTATATCAGCTAGGAAAAGTAAATAGTTAATCTGACTGGCTATTTGTGTAATGACTTCATTTTATTATTTACTCTGGTCTATTTTATGTGACACTATAAGCAAGAACGAGAGACTATAATGTTCATATTTATAAAGGATCTTTATACAAACAGCTTGTCGAATTCTCTATTTACTTTTTTGAGTTAGTATACATACATTATACAATAATTATACATATATTATATATAAATTATAAATATATTATATATTAATCGCCTATTTTAAGTTTAAGCGTTTAGGTAGCCAGTTATTTAAGTTACTTGTAGTGGAAAAGAGTGTTAGTATTTTTTAGTTTAAGGGGTACAAGGCCCAAATAGGAAAGGCCATGTTGCTTGTTTTAGAAAAGATTTTAAAAGGCTTAGCCGATATTGCAAAAACCAAAGCCCTATAAGTTTTAGTATAACCAGTTTTGTCATCTCATTCCATTTTATGTGACACTATAAGCAAGAATTAGAGAGCATGGCAAAGGCATTAAGGAAATAAGGTTTTTCAAGAATTTGAAGATACAATGCTTCATACTTATGAGTGGGAAAATCTGTAGATATTTTTTGGTTAAGGACAATAAGGCCCAATGGGCAAATTGCAAGTGCACATATAGTCATTTTCAGATATGATATTTAGAGATTAATCAATACATATTTTGTCCTGAAATTTTAAACTAAAATTTTTAACTTCAGGACAACTCAGGACATTTTTGTCTTGAAAAACTAAAATTTAGGATACACTGGCTAATTCCTAAACAACAGCCCTTTAGAGTGGCTACATGGAGTCATTAGCCGAAGCCTTACAAATTTTTAAGGGAAAAAAAAACAGAAATAGCGAGATTTACAACTAGTAAAATAACCACAGTTTCAAAAGTAATCGAAATTTAGTCATCTTTTTATGTAAAAGTAAAATCTGAACAAAAACACCCTTAAAAATCCGGAAAAATTCCAACATAATATGCTGGAGTTCAATTTTTTTACATATGAGATCTTAGCATAATGTGTTGGAATTTCATAATGTGTTATAGTTCCAACATAATATGTTGGAAGTTTATACGCAGGAGCTTTATAATTCCGTAAATTATGCTGGAACTTTCCGTGCATTGGAGTTCAAACATAATATATTGAAAGTTTATACGCACGAGCTCTGTAATCCAGCATATTATGCTGGAATTTTCTGTATTTCAGCAAAATATTGATTATTTTTCAATGATTTGCAAACGCTGGCTATTTTTCAATTATCAGTTATTTTCATATTTTTTAATACTCTGTTAGAGCACTTAAATGTGAGGCCTTTATATATATTGAGGGAATGAGGGTTATTATAATGCAATCTGATAGTATCAAACTACAACTATATTTGCATTAGTTCTAGTAAGTTTTATTCGACTTTGTCCTGCAATTCAGACAAAATATTCCAACTTTTGTATTTGGATTTACCTAAAATAATATTCACTTTCTTAAAAATAGTAACTTTTTGTTTAGAGCAACAATGATTTCGAGTCTTGCCTGTGTATACCACTATTTCACTGACTATTTTCAAGTTTCTCCCTTTAGAGCTTTTATTTTCATCCATTGTTGTTTCCATCTTCTTAAGTTCAAATGCTACTCTTGATCTATAAATTTAACGAATCTCATTGAATACCATTCAAATCACTCAAAAACTAAGTAATATTATCATGTATAATAATTATGTGCTAGCTATATTTATATGTCAGATCAAAATGATTTTGGAAATGTACATTCATTTTGTATGTATTCAAAGCTTTGATCCCACTAGTTATGGTTAGCGAATTTAAGACGAAGCATTAATTACCACTCTCAAATGAGTAAAAAATGTGTTCTAAAAAATGGACAATAACAAAAATCAGACTTTTTAAAAATATTTTATATAGAAATTAGTAGTTATTGGCCGGAAATATGACGTTTTCGGTGATTGCTATTTTCTACTACACATAGGTGTAGTATAAGTATATTTGTAGTTACAAAATAAAATTTAGGTACTTTTGTGAAAACTAAATATTAGTATAGATACCACGCATGAAATGTGCCTGATGATATTTTACACTCAAAATTTTGAATTTGCTTTTGTGTAGAGGTAGATTCAAAATTTAAATTTAATAAGTTCAACTTTCAAGAATTTTAATATTAAATTCATTATAATATTAAAATTACGGGGTCAGCTGAATTTATAGCCAAGAGGTAGATCCGCCTCTGCCTCTGTGCAGAGTAGATGTCAAGTTGATCAGTCTCACTCTTTGGGTTGGAACACCGAGTATGGTGTTTGGTCTTCCACGTTTGGGGACTTTTGGCTGACAAAGAACTTTAGGCATCTTCATTATAGTAATATCCTAAATTGATTGGGCAAGTGAGGTGGAGATGGCCAAGACCACACAAGTGGAAAAAACTCGGGATACATATTGCAATACTAACAACTTGTCCTAATTGTACCAAGAAAATAAAAAAGCAAAGTGGTCCTAAAGGAGTTAAGTATGAGAAATGTTACATATGGTATTGCAATTTTTCTCATTTAGTTTCTGACTCTCAAAAATACTGAAGTATTTTTTTTTTTAATAAATGAAACTTATATCCTTCCAGTAGTTGCTAATATCTCTAAATTAGTCATTGTGTAAAAGATTATGTTGTACGTTATCAAGGTTTAAGAATACTTATACATTGTTTTCGAAATTAGTATTACTTACTAAGTACTTAATGTCTATAACAAGGTTTTTTGCCGTATCGACGCCGTATTGCATATTTCTTTTAATCTTTGGTCGGTCCACACTTTTCCATGCGGATATGTAATTTGTACGGGGTAGACTGTTGGCCAGTCAAGACTTCTCATATTCAAAAGATGAAAGTAGCAGAGATGAGGATGTTGAGTTGGATGTGCGGGCATACTAAGTTGGATAAAATTAGGAATGAAGATATTCGGGCTAAGGTGGAGGTGGCGCCCATGGATGACAAAATGCAGGAAGCGAGGCTTAGATGGTTCGAGCACGTCCGGAGGAGAAGGCATGACGTCCCGGTTAGGAGGTGCGAGCGGTTGGCCTTGTCATGTATGAGGAGAGGTAGAAGGCGACCTAAGAAATATTGAGGAGGGATGATCAGGCAAGACATGGCGCGACTCCAGCTCACCTAGGACATGTCCTTATATAGGAAGATTTGTAGGGCGAGCATTAGGGTCGTAGGTTAGTAGGTAGTTGAGCGTTTTTCTTCCCCGTTAAGGGTGTTAGGCTAGTTCGTCGTGTCTTGCATTAGATTGTTAGTGGTACTTGTTGTGTCTGTACTGTTTTCTGCTCTGATTGCCTAGTACCTTTCCATTGTTCTGATTATCGATACTGCCTTTTTCATTTATTTTTTTAAATCTTAGGTTGCTAGCACTGTCTTCCTAATGTATGTGGTTGTTATTGTTCCATTGCCTCTTTTTCATCTCCTTGTGTCGAGGGTCTTTCGGAAATAACTTCTCTATGCCCTAGGGTAGGGTAAGATTTGCATACATACCACCCTCTCCACACCCCAACAACAACAACACAACAACAACCCAGTATAATCCCATTTAGTGGGGTCTGGGGAGGGTAGTGTGTACGCAGACCTTACCCATACCCTAGGGTAGAGAGACTGTTTCCAAATAGACCCCCGACATCCTTCCCTCCAAGAACTTCCCACCTTGCTCTTGGGGAGACTCGAACTCACAACATCTCGGTTCGAAGTGGGGGTTGTTTACCATCAGAGCAACCCCTCTCCACACCCCACATATGAAATATTAGTGGATTGTTATTGTTGTTGTTGTAGTATAGTTACTTAATATCACATGGTTACTTCTTGTGATTCTTTTAAAATTATATAACAACTAAACTTATTTTTTGTCTCGGTCGATGTGCTTTTACTTAACAATTTAGTCTATTTTTTACAAATGTGTCTCCTTTCATGCCGGTAGCATTAATATTTGTCTCGTATTTTCATAGCTTTTTATTAGCAGATTTCTTTTGCATTATGTTATTTCTTTCGCTTTCATTATTTTAACACTTTATCTCTTTATTTTGTTGTTGTTACTATTTATTTTGTCTGCCTCTTTTAATTTTTCTTTGAGTGTGGGGAGAAGTTTTATTTTGTGTCGCATACAACTTATACTAGTTGTATGAGGTTCTTTTTGTCTCACAAATTTGTGGACCCTAATCTTACACTTCTGGGTCTACAGAAATCTGGGTCCACAAAACTGTGATGCAAAAAAGTTGCCTCATACAACTAGTGTCAGTTGTATGAGACACAAAATAAATTTTTCCTCCAAATCGTGAATCGTCATCTATAATTATTGTTTAATACAGTAATCTTCAAGTTAAAAATGAAAACAGCTGGCTATATATAAACCTATAATTAATGAAGTCATGTAATGTGCTTTGCCACAAACAATTATGCACGTAAAAAAGGAATATCCTCTGATTTTCTGTATGATTTACAGACTGGATAACTGCGTTTAGATTCGTGTGGATTTAGAACAATGAAACCACCTTCTATTTCAATTTATGTAGGACAACAAAAACGCAAGAATTAGAAAATAATAAAGCAGTTTAATTTCATTTAGGAAATATAAAATTATTTTGACGTTTGACCCAAGAAATAGAAGTTTGACCGTCAAGTTAAGGTTAGTTGTATTATTTTTAATCGTAGAACTTGCTTATGCTCCAGCTATACTAAATGCTGCTGATTATAACAGCTAGATTTGACAGATTTATTAGCAACAAGCTTGATTAGTTTACTAAAATCGAGGAAATAAAAATGCAAAGAAACCATACGATTATGATCAAGAGTGAAGAGTGCACGTAGATCATACATAATTAAGGTCTCAGTTATGACGTGAAACTAGTATTTTTTACTGGATAAAATATGTTATTCCCTCCTGTTCATATAAATTGTCCTGGTTACTAAATATATTTGATCCATAATAATTGTTATTTTGTAAAAATCAAGGTATATTAGTTACCTTTTTTATTTATTTTACCCCTAAAGGTAAAAATTGACTACATTGCATGAGAAACTTAAGAAAAAAAATATTAAATAAAGGTATAGTAGTAAAAAAAATCCTCTTATTAATAATTTCTTAAAGGACATGTAAAAGAGAAATAGGACAAGTAATTAAATGGACCGGAGGGAATATATACTGGAAGATGGAGAAAATTTCTTGCTTTTTTAAATTTTTATTTGATTAAGAAGCTACTACATGCAGCTGGTGGGTCTTTTCCTACAAACTTCAAGAATTAATGTCCGATCTAGATCCTTAAGTGTTACATTAATGATTCTTATAAGAAAATGCCAACTATACATGAGTCAAGCTGGAATCACCAATAATTAATCTACCAAAGAAAACTTTCAATTTTGATGTCACATTAACTAAAAGTTATAGTTTTTTTAAGAAAATTGTGTCCAGACCAAGTTATTCTTGTGAGCGTCTTTGAAAAGTCACATAGAAATTAGATTTGGACGTAATTATATAATTTTATATGTTTGTTTGACCAAGTAATTATTTGATCAGTATAAAATTGGGTGTAATTAAGAGGGTATAATTACACATTCCAATTTTTATGAGGAGTTAAGAATTTGTGGTAATTGTAATGTAATTTTTTTTTCCAAATATATTAAGTACTATTCTTTTTACAATTTTTTAAAAATATTTCTCATATTCTCATTTTCTAACCTTCCAGCATATTTCTTATGGTGTGCTTCCATATAATTTTGTAACTTCTCATATTTTGCTTCTTCTTTTTCTATTTTTATTTTTATTTTTTTAGTTGCTAAACACAATTTCGTATTTTACTTGCTTTTTTATTCCTTAGTTTAAAATATTTATTAAAAGAATACTATGTTTTACGCTCATATTTATTTTTATGATATTTAAAAATTACAATCATAAATTTCATAAGCGAAACCTTTATTATTAGTTTAACTCAACGCTAAAGCAATTACAGCAGCTAGCTTACTTGGTGAACTTTATATCTTTTACGATTAAGATAAAGATTTAAATTCCATCAATAGCGTGTGATTCTCTTTTCTTTTCCCGTTATGTGATATAATTAAAAAAAATAAAAAAAAAATGCAAGTGGTATGATGGGGTATTAATTGCTTCTATATAAGGTTCGTGGTTATCATGGCCTGGTGGAGGACACGTTGCTTCTATTTGCTTCACTACAAGTCCACTGCTGTCAATTTTGCCATCAACTTCAAAAAATCATATTAACAGTAAAAAAAAAAAAATCTCTCTATATCTTCTACTTTACTTTGTACTTGAAAACATAAAAAGGAAAAGGGGTCAATTTTGCATAATTGTTGTGAAATTTGTTAGTAAGAACCTTGAAATGAATGGGAAACTTGAGTGAAATTGCAATTTTTAGCATAATTGCTAAAGGGAACTTCATTTCTAGCTAGGGATAGAAAATCCAGTGGAATATAACTGAGAAACTTATAAGTAGTTGCTGAGAATCTGAGATGTATTCTTCTCCAAATCATAAGCATGGGATCTGAGACACAATGGAATGTACGCAAAATTTTACATTTTGATATAAAGGTGGAAAAAATTAAGGACAAATTATTTTTTAAAGAAGAAGCTTATTTCTCTTTGTTTCTCACTCAGTATACTGTATTCGTGGTACTTATGTTGAGGTCCCTATTAATTTGAATTTGTATTGCATAAAGTCATTAAAAGAAAAACGCTCCCTATCAAAAATTTTCTCATACTCAAGATTTGAACCCGAAACAGTTGATTTAAGGCGTTAGAATCTTATCCATCTCAATCACAATATAAATAAAGACTTAATTGGACAGATTAAAGTTCAAACTAATAGCAAAGGGTACCATACTTGAAGTTTCCTCACCTCGATCTTTGTCTTAGTCAAGGCCATTAAGTTTCTAACAACCTTCCTAGCATATTCAAAAAGATTTGATGTACAAAAGGAATATAATTGGATCTCACTCGTTTATTGTAATGGTTGTTAAAATTTAATTTACAGGAAGTTATATTATTAAAATGAAACCGTCCACAGACGCGAGTCAAAGGCTGAAGACTGTCTACGTGGAATGCATGTAGGCTGCATTTTCTTGACTAGTCCATTCTCGGTCAAACACCCAAACTTGCTTCAGTAATATATTAGAATTTATTACTACAGAAGTAAGATATTATTATTATAAAAAATAAAATAAAGGTCCTAATGTACTTGTGGACTTTTTTTTCCGGGTAATTGAAACTGTTGGACTTTTTTTAGGAGATAAGCCCTCCGCTATATACTAAATGAATATACTTTATAAACATACAATAAATAATAGTAATATACACACACATACATATATAAGTGCTTAGGTTATTTATTAGTGTGTAAATATTTTCCACGTATTAGTGCTTAGGTTATTTATTATTTTTATAGAAAATTTATTACATATTTACCATAAAAATTTACTTTAAAGACTTTATGAGTGACTTAATCATATACATATTTTTCGTCGTTAATACATAGAACTTAAACTGTTACCGAATAAGTTGCTTTTATATTCTTTCATGGGATTCCTCATGGGATATTTACACAAATAGTCAGTCATATTAATTGTATACTTTTTTTAGCCATATATATAATTATACATTGATTATACATAATTATATATATGTATTACATAAATTATACATATATTATATATTCACCGACTATTTTTAATTTAAGTGGTAGAATTAGCGACTATTTGAGTTAATTCTTCTTAAATTGTGTGTGAACTTGTGGAATTTTAGAACTACTTTTCCTTGTTCTACCAATGTAAGTGCACTAGAAACTTACGTAAAGTGAATCTTGGAGCAACGGTTACGTTGTCTTCGTATAACTTATAGGTCACGAGTTTGAGTTGCGGATTTAGTGATTGATGTTTGCATCAGGGTAGACTGTCTATATCATACCTTCTTAAGTTATGGTGATTTTCCGAACCCTGCATGAACGCGAAATAATTTGTACACCGACTATCTTTTTAAATAGTATGTTATTGTTGTTGTTATGAAGTTGGATTCGAAAAAGGAAAAGGAAAAGGGCGAATCGTAAAAGTCAAATCCAAACCTAATATGTTTAAGTCTTTTTGTCGTGTAAATGTTTCTATTTCTATATTTAAAGTATACCAATATTAAGTCAAGCTTATTTTATAAAGTTGAATGCTTCCTTCTTCGGAAAACAAATAAAAAACATGGCAAGATGACATTTTTCCATGCCTAAATGATAACACTGTTAGGCAAAAAGAAATGGTCTTCAAATTCTCAGCAAATACAGAATGACTATAATTCTCGATATATACAAAAATTGGTAATAGAGTAAAGAAGATTAACACGAATTTAAAACATGTCTATCTTAAGTTCGAATTAGAGAAATGGCCTATTATGATACTACGACAAAAACATGTCAAGCCAGTTTTGTCTTTATCCTTTTTCCTGAAAAATAAAACAAAAATAATTCTCAAATATTCCTTTATCTAATTGATATGCAAGTTAGTACTTCTTGCTGTTTCAATTTACGTGCATCTATTTACATTTTAATCCGTACAAAAAAATAACCCTTTCTCGTATTTAAAAATAATTTACCTTTATGTAATAATTTATAGCTACACAAAATATATGTCTTTCATTTTACACGACAAATTCAAATATCTTCTTTTTCCCTTAAACTCCGTGTCCAATCAAATAATTTCACATAAATTGAAATATAGGAATTCATTTTTGAAAGAAAGAGAAAATTTACGTCAAATCCTTTTTTTTTCTTTATCTTTACATAAATAGTTGATCAAATTCATTATTTACTTTTTAATCGAAAAAAAATATATATAAAAATTATATATATTATACATAAATTGTACAAATATTATATATATATATGATACCAATTTTTAACAAAAATTTAAGTAATTGAATGTTCAGCTATATGAGTTTGATTCTTCTTTCTTTTTTTCTATTTGAGTTAAAAGTTACAAGTCTTTCAACCACCTAAACAACCCCCTTTCACAAATTCACCAACCCCTACCTATTAAAAGATCCAAATCTAATATCAAATCCCTAATTTTATCCCATTTTAATTATTATTTCAACAACCCAAAAGCACCAAACCTTTTCTTCAAATCCACCAACCCCTAAACTATTGAAAGTCATGTTGCATCCTTTTCCCACGTTGTTTTCAAATCTCAACCGCTCATTACATTTTTAATCCAACGGTCCATATTAATCTTCCCCTATGTTCACCTACCAAGAAATTGTTCACACATTAATCAAACGGTTCATATTAATCATTTAAGGGAAATCCCTTATTTTGTTCACCTACCAAACATTGTACCCATCCCTCTATTTATACCACAATTCTTAGCTTCAATAACCAGGATCTTTCTACCCATCCTCACATTTAATTAATAACCCAATTCTTGCTCCAAAATATACCTTCAATTTTTCACTAGACAAACCAACCCCTTTACACTTTTGTCCATTTTCTTGAATCATTTCATTTCATCTACAAAAAGAAAAATGGCTGGTGTTGCACAAAATGGTCACCAAGAAATGGATTTTTGCGTTAAAGTGGATCCATTGAACTGGGAAATGGCAGCTGATTCATTGAAAGGAAGCCATTTAGATGAAGTGAAGAAAATGGTGGCTGAGTTTAGGAAACCAGTAGTGAAACTTGGAGGTGAGACTTTAACAGTGGCACAAGTTGCGGCTATTGCTGCAAAAGATAATGCTAAAACTGTAAAAGTGGAGCTTTCTGAAGGAGCAAGAGCTGGTGTTAAAGCTAGTAGTGATTGGGTTATGGATAGTATGAGTAAAGGAACTGATAGTTATGGTGTTACTACTGGTTTTGGTGCTACTTCACATAGGAGAACCAAGAACGGTGGTGCTCTTCAAAAGGAACTAATTAGGTAAACTACTTTCCATCTAACTTAATTTTGCTCAACATATAATAGTAATTAATATTTACTCTTTTTAAGTATGTTGTGTTTGTGAATGAGTGTCTTTGCGTAATCGGTAAAGTTATCGCTGACCGGGAGGTTAGTAGTCGAGCCGTGAAAACTTCTGCAAGTGGCATGGGACTGCGTATAATAGACTATTGTGGTCCGGCACTTTTCAGACCCGGCTTAGCGGGAGCTACACTGGACATACACTTTTTTAGTATGTTGTGTTTAAGGGTTAGGGAAAAACTGACAGATCTTATGAATTTTACATGTTTTTATGGGAAATATAGGAATATGTTATTCTTAGAAAATTTGACAGAAATAGACGGAAAAATAAGATATTGGAAAAAAAAGAGAGGCTAGCAGACAAGTATCTTAATACACAGCAAGCATGTTACTATTGTTATTTGTAAGTGATTCTTATTAGGTGTAAGTGCACAAATAGTCATTCATGTTTTAGAAATTAGCCATTACTTATTTTGTTCTTAAATTTTAAATTAAAAATCTTACTTTAGGATAAATCAGTATATTTTTGTCTAGAAAATTTAAATTAAAAAATTAAAATTAAGTATGCACCGATTAATATCTAAATAATAGGCTTTAGAGTGGCTACTTACTGTCATTTCTACTTGTTATTATTGTTTGGTTCTTATCTGATGTGTTACTTGGAAGTGTCAACACTGTTTACATTTATAGAACATAGTTAGAACCTATTCAAAACAGATACCATGTCTTTTCGTTACCAAAAAAAAACGATACTATGTCTTTTTGATTAATAGCCACTTTTATGTTACAATACTGTCCATTTTTTGCTAATAGGAAGAAAAGGTCAATTTTGACATGGTAAATAGACTTAAAAAATTCACTGTGTGCTAAAAGTCTTTGTTAGTAGCTGCCTAACCCTTCTTCGCAAACACTCTTTACTGTAAATTAAGAAAATAGGTGGACTTATGTAGCCTGTAGGGTAAGAAAGTTAGATAAATGTATTTATTTCTAAGTAAGCGATTAACTTTAAAAACCAACAAATCAACGTGATTTAAAAAATGTAATATGATAAACATATATTTTATATTTATAGGTTTTGTGTATACATTCGGTTTAAATAAATTTTTACCGAAATAGTAAATGTGGTATAGTTTAGTTGCCCCAGCTGCAGCCATACAGAGATGAGTTAAGTGACATGTGGGCACGTGCTGACAGTTTAGCCTTTCCTACATTTCTGGTTCAGAGGGCTCAGTGTCGTGCCATGTGCTTCCTTCTTACATTACCAAATCCTATAAATAACAAATTCCAATAAATATAGTACTCTATTTGTTTCTCTTTTTGGGAATTGTCACTTTTCTAAAAATAAACATTTAGAAATCTTGGCTGCTTTTAGTTCTTCATTTGTTAGATTTTGGCGAAAAGGTGATTTTTCTAAAGTCTACCTAACAGGCACATCTCCCTTACATTGTTGTCCACACACTTAAAATTGTTTACTTGAAAATGATGTACATAATAATGACTCTCACATTTTTCAAGTGTTTCTTTTATTTTTCCTACATAATTCTTACTTATGGCATATTCCTCTCTTTTACTTTAGTAATGCTATCCAATAACATTATAAATTGATCTAATTACTATGACTTGATGTTGTGTGGCGACTAAGTTGAGGGAAGCCCTATGAGTCACTGAAATGACGGCAGAAGTTCCCTTTTTCTATCAATAGAGGGAGCAAAATAGGAGCTTTGCTCCCCTTTACAATATGAAGAAAAAAATAAGGGAGACTCAAACCTCTATATAACAATCGCGTTTTTTCCGATATTTTTTTGTGCTATAGTGAAGTGTTGTTATAGACAACGTATATTATAACATGACATAAAAATCAGTTCCGAGAAAAAACTTGGCTTTTACCGTGAATGATTATGATATATGGATAGTGATATAGAGAGATTTGGCTGTATCTAATTTTGATGATATTGTTGTGGCAGGTTCTTGAATGCTGGAGTTTTTGGCAATGGAACAGAGTCATGTCACACATTACCACAATCAGGGACAAGGGCAGCTATGCTAGTTAGAATCAACACACTCCTACAAGGATATTCTGGCATCAGATTTGAAATCTTGGAAGCAATCACTAAATTGCTTAACCACAATGTCACTCCATGTTTGCCCCTTCGCGGCACAATCACCGCCTCTGGTGATCTCGTCCCCTTGTCCTACATTGCTGGTTTACTCACAGGTCGGCCTAATTCCAAAGCCATTGGACCTAATGGTGAGACCCTCAATGCTGAAGAAGCGTTCGGTGTTGCTGGAGTTAACAGTGGATTTTTCGAGTTGCAGCCTAAGGAAGGCCTTGCTCTTGTGAATGGTACTGCAGTTGGTTCTGGTTTGGCCTCAATGGTCCTCTTTGATGCTAACATTCTCGCGGTCTTTTCTGAAGTTCTCTCAGCTATTTTCGCTGAGGTGATGAATGGAAAGCCCGAGTTCACTGACCACTTGACACACAAGTTGAAGCATCACCCCGGACAAATTGAGGCTGCTGCTATTATGGAACACATTTTGGATGGTAGCTCTTATGTGAAGGCGGCTCAGAAGCTTCACGAAACGGATCCTCTTCAAAAACCAAAGCAAGATCGTTACGCCCTCAGAACATCACCCCAGTGGCTTGGCCCTCAAATTGAGGTCATCCGTTCTGCAACCAAGATGATTGAGAGAGAGATTAACTCAGTGAACGACAACCCTTTGATTGATGTTTCAAGAAACAAGGCGTTACACGGTGGCAATTTCCAGGGCACACCAATTGGTGTCTCTATGGACAACGCTAGATTAGCCCTTGCTTCAATTGGGAAATTGATGTTTGCCCAATTCTCCGAGCTTGTCAACGATTACTACAACAACGGGTTGCCATCTAATCTGACAGCAGGAAGGAATCCAAGCTTGGACTATGGTTTCAAGGGATCTGAGATTGCCATGGCTTCATACTGTTCAGAACTTCAATTCTTGGCAAATCCAGTGACTAACCACGTACAAAGCGCCGAGCAACACAACCAAGATGTGAACTCCTTGGGCTTAATCTCAGCTAGAAAAACAGCTGAAGCTGTGGACATCTTAAAGCTAATGTCATCCACATATCTAGTCGCACTTTGCCAAGCGATAGACTTGAGGCATTTGGAAGAAAATCTGAGGAATGCAGTCAAGAACACGGTGAGCCAAGTCGCTAAGAGAACCTTGACAATGGGTGCCAATGGAGAACTTCATCCATCAAGATTCTGCGAAAAGGACTTGCTTCGAGTCGTGGACAGGGAATACGTCTTTGCTTACGCTGATGACGCCTGCAGCGCCAACTACCCACTGATGCAGAAACTAAGGCAAGTCCTTGTCGACCACGCCTTAGAAAATGGCGAAAATGAGAAGAACGCGAACAGCTCAATATTCCAAAAGATACTAGCTTTTGAAGGCGAGTTAAAGGCCGTGTTACCAAAAGAAGTCGAGAGTGCAAGAATCTCGCTGGAAAATGGGAACCCTGCAATTGCCAACAGGATAAAGGAATGCAGATCTTATCCACTCTACAGGTTTGTTAGAGAAGAACTTGGAGCTGAATTATTGACAGGAGAAAAAGTCAGGTCACCAGGTGAAGAATGTGACAAAGTGTTCACAGCAATGTGCAATGGACAAATTATTGATTCATTGTTAGAATGTCTCAAGGAATGGAATGGTGCTCCTCTTCCAATCTGTTAGAAGTTGGTTCTCAAACAACAGGATCTTTGTTTATGTTTGTCAATTACTTGTTATTTTTCTATTAATTTTTATATTTACTTTTACTTTTGGGGTTGATTAATTGTAAACTCTGTTGAATATGTTGGTTTGTAGTTATATAAGTCTCTTTTCAGTAAAAATAAATGAAAAGTGACAATGTGCTTATATGTTCTTGAAATTTTACTCTCTCATTATCATTAGTGTATTATTTTCTTTTTTTCCTAGTGCAAGTTTCTTATACTGTTCATCTATACAAAATATTGTTACTGCAGTGCCCTCTAACAATGACTTCTTCTATTCAAAATTACAATAACAGGATAATAAATCAAAGAAATGTAATAATCAGCATTATTATTTAATTGTAATATTACAGACATTTAAATTATTTACCTTTACTTTGAACATAACAGTATCTAGTAGGAAGTATTTAAGTTCTTTCTCTAGAACAACATTTCAATTTAATACCAAGTCGGAGAGACATTTGAATGTAATGTAACAATAGTAATATACCAATTCGGAGTTCTGGTGTATTTTATTTGGGACTTTTTCACACACACACACACACACACACACACATATATATATATATATATATATATATATATATATATATATATATATATATACACACACACACACACGAAATTTCAAACTAATTTACCTGGTTTATCTATGTTGTTTTATTTACATAAACTAACTAAAGTTTTTTACAAAATATATATAAATTCGCTTCATATCTACAATTTATCTACAACTTGAATGCAATTTTTGAAATAAAATCCGGTCAAAAATGTCACGACCCAAATTTTCCATCTTCGGGACCGTGATGGCGCCTAACATTGCACTCGCTAGACAAGCCAACCTTACAGAAATTTTCACCTTTTTTCCTTTATCCTTTTATAATTAAAATTTAACAAAACAAAATAAGCGAAAGTATATGATTTAACTGATTACCCTTATACTATTAACAAAAGCCGAAATAGATACCACCCAAAAACTGGTGTCACAATTAACGAACATTCTATGAATACTACATTTAATGGTTTGAAAGAAAATACTTCTGTCTCGAAGAAAGTAAAACAAAAATGAAGTAAAGACAAGAGGGGACGTCAGGGCCTGTGGACGCCTACACGACTACCTTGGGTCTCCCGAGTGAAGTATCAGCAACTGACCTCTCGATCAGCCACTACCAGCTCTGAAATCTGCACAGAAAGTGCAGAGTGTAGTATCAATACAATCGACTCCATGTACTGGTAAGTGCCGAGCCTAACCTCGATGAGGTAGTGATGAGGCTATGGCGGGGCATAAATAATATATCATGTAACAGTTTATAATAAGGCAAAAAGCAAATACGGAATAAAATAGGACAGTAACTCACATTAAATAAATATGGAACTCAGTCGTTCTACCAATACCCAGCTATAACCAATCCTTAAGAGAGTTTCAACACCACAATAATGAATCTCCGCAGAAGAAGAATACATAAACAACAAATGATGTGATGCGCATCCCGAACCCACCATATTATCAATAACGATATGAGCATTCACTCTTATTACTCCTCGCTACGGCGTGCAACCCGGTCCTACCAGTCCACCCTTATTACTCCCCAATATATCATCCTTATTCCTCCTGTTGCGGCACACAATCTGAGCCCACCTATCCACTCTTATTACTCCTTGTTGTGGTGCAATCTGATCCCACCAAACAATCACAGTTCACCCTTATTCCTCTTGTTGCGGCGTGCAACCCGATCCCATCATATCAGTACCAAATCGCACAAAAAAAAATAAGTATTTCACAGTTTAGCTCAAACCCCCCACAACATTTATACCTCAAATCATAACAACAGGAGATCTATACCATTATGAAACTTCAACAGTCAATACTACACAGCGAGACCAACCAAAGTGTACCATGAAGTATCAATAAACTAACAATATAATATAATGAAACTACGGAACAATTAACACCTTCAATAGAAAAAATAACATTTAACAAGAAGCAATTAGACATGGAAGCATCAATAAGCAAGTAACAATTAAGCATGAAAGTAATATATAAGGAAATGGGGAAGAGAACATGCTAAACTAATAATTTGGCACGTATAGGTACTCGTCACCACACCTATACGTCATACACATGGAATTTCACATAGCAAATAAGTAGGGGATCCCTAATCCCTCAAGTCAAAGTTAGACCAAACACTTACATCAAGCCAACGGGTGTTTCAAAGCCTAATTCCACTTTACCTCTCGATTCCACCACCAATTCACTCGTATCTAGTCATAATTAACTTAATAACATCAATAAATGCTAAAGAAATCAATTCCAACGCATAATTATAGGTTTTCCCACGTTTTCCCCAAAAAGTCAAAACCCGACCCTGGGCACGCTTGGTCCAAACTCGAAATTCGAACCAAAATTCGATTACCTATTCACCTCGGAGCCCGGATATACAATTGGTTTTGAAATCCGACCTCAATTTGAGGTCTAAATCCCCAAATTTCGAAATTCCTAATTTCTACCCAAAATTTCCCAATTCCACCATGAAAAACCCTGGATTCTAGGATGAAATCCTGTGAAAAGAAGTAAAAGATTGAAAGAAATGAGTTAAGAATCATTTACCTATGATTTGGAGAAGAACTAGTCTTTAGAAAATCGTCTCTTGAAGTTTACGTTTGAAAAATGGAAGAATGAATGAAAAATCCCGTCCAAAAATCATTTTGAATAATTGCAGATATCGAATTTATAGTCATAGGTTTGCAAATGCAGACTTTACTTTGCAAATACGAAGATTGACCTGGCTTGCTAGCATCGCAAATGCAAACAAATGTTCGCAAATACGGCATGTTCTCATCGCAATTGCGATATTGAGCTTCGCAAATGCAAAGGTCCCCTTCCCACCCTTCTGATCGCAAATGCGAAATATCTTCGCAAATGCGATGCTCGCATTTGCGATCCAGACTTCGCAACCACAGAGCTGAAGCACACCAACAAAATTCCTTAAGTCGAAATCACTCAGTAGCCTATCCAAAACTCACCCGAGCCCTCGGGGCTCCAAACCAAACATGTACACAAGTCTTAAAACATCATACAAACTTGCTCATGCGATCAAATCACCAAAATAACACCTAGAACTACGAATTCAATACCAAAACACATGAAATTTTCAAGATAGTTTCAAAATTTCTATTTTCTCAACCAAAGGTTCGAATCACGTCAAATAAACTCCATTTTTTATCAAATTTCACAGACATGATGTAATTATCATATTAAACCTATACCGGGTTACGGAACCAAAATACGGGCCCAACAATAACGAGATCAAACATTTACTAATTTCTCAAAACCTTTGGAATTTCAGTTTAACAATATTTATCAAAAATTCATTTCTAGGGCTAGGGACCTCAGAATTCGATTCCGGACATACGCCCAGGCCCATATTTTACTACGGACCCTTCGAGACTATCAAAATATAGTTCCGGGTCCGTTTACTTAAAACTGTATTAGTAAAAATTAGACTGTCATGTGGCTCTATTAAATGGCGACATGTGTTAGTAAAGTTTGAAGAAAAGTGAAGAATGACATGTAAAGATGATATGTGAAACACCCCCGGGACCAAACATACTCATACCGTGCCTGTTAGCCCTGGAACTGATCATCATGAAATAACCCAGATGAGGCGCGGAAGAATATCTCATAATTACAAATGAGGAAGGAATAAAATTAATCCCGGATTATACGGGATTTACCATCATTACACCATCAGTTACAAATCAATTATTAGTAAATGCAATAAATGATTGTAACGGTCAGAACAAGGCAATCAATTACGAGATTGACTCAACAGGCACGAGATTGACTCAACAAGCATGAGATTGACTCAACAGGCACGGGATTGATTCAACATGCACGAGATTGACTCATTAATTACGGAATTAACTCATCAGTTATGGAATTAACTCATCAGCTACAGAATTTCAGCATTTACACAGTTGTTATAAGTCTTCCAAAAGTAATGGATGGATTGAGCAAATGCTCATAATGGACCCAAAATTCAAGGAGACTAGTTACTTAGATTTAGCCCTATAAATAGATATACTTTTACCACCGTCAGGAAAATCTACCCTATAAATAGTTACTTAGATTTAGCCTTAAGGGTGTTATTTCGAACTTTCATCGAAATATCAACCCATCGTCGTTCGATCGAGGTCGAATTCTCTTTTTTTTTTGGCGAAGGCCCTTAGCCTTAAGGGTGTCGTTTCGAACTTTCGTCGAAATATTAACCCGTCGTCGTTCGATCGAGGTCAAACTTTTTTCTTTTTGGCGAAGGCCCTTAGCCTTAAGGGTGTTATTTCGAACTTTCGTCGAAATATCAACCCGTCGTCGTTCGATCGATGTCAAACTCTTTTCTTTTTGGCGAAGGCCCTTAGCCTTAAGGGTGTTATTTTGAACATTCGTCAAAATACTAACTCGTCGTTGTCACACCTCCTTTTTACCTACACCCCGCAAAGGGGCGTAAAGGGAGTTTTTTTCAATTAAAGGACAATCAAAACGGGATTTATTATTTAATTCAGAGTCGCTACTTGGGAGATTTATGGTGTCCCAAGTCACCGGTTGAATCCCGAATCGAGGAAAAGATTAACTCTGTATTACAGTCCGCAAACCAGAAATCCGGACAAGGAATTATGTTAACCCGGGAGAAGGTGTTAGGCATTCCCGAGTTCCGTGGTTCTAGCACGGTCGCTCAACTGTCACATTCGGCTTATTTATCTGACTTTAACAATTATGAGCTTATATGCAAGTTTTAACTCTTTACCGCTTTTATTATTATCATTATTATTTTAACATAGAATTGCAACGTTGTGAAGACGTATCTCGAACCACGTCACATCAATGTACTCGTGGTTGTCGACACATTTAGACTCCGTTGGGATTTGGATTTGGGTCACATAAATGTACACCCGAATTTGAGAAGGTAATGTTATTTAAAGTACGCACCTAAAGAGATTAACGCGTGGTTATTTTGGGAAAAAGGCCGTGAAGTTCGCTAAGCGGACGATCCCGAGTTCTAAGTAATTAATACATACATTTGTGAGGACCCCGCAATCTATGCGTTTTATTAGGCGAGGCTCATCTCGTTTATTTTAAAAGGACAATCCTAAAGTGACTACATTTTTCTATTAAGTTCGTCTCTAAAATAAAAGAGAAGAAGTCCTAATTAGTTACATGTTTATAAGCTCGTGCCTCTTATTAGTTATTAGATTAAGACAAATGCAAACGGAAAATTGCAACCGAGCTTGCTCAAAGGGAGATTGTATCGTTCCTTGTTCTATTAGTTAATAATACTAAAGTTGAGATTATGAATTGAACACGAGATTGACACACAGTAATATCAAAACAAACTAACTATTATTTGATTAATTTAAACTAACATTATTAGATGAATGGGTTATTAGAAGAACCAAATGTAATACCAAGCCATTTTTGAACTCTTTTTACAACTATCGAAAATACCTCAGTATTTGAAAATTGACGTTAGGCTAACATTATTCAAGTAACCATTTCGTTAGCGTTGAACCTATATGATGATACCTTCAATTCATTTGAATCCAAAAAAACTTGGAAAAACGGTAGCTCACATGGTCTAGATACAGTCCAGTTAGGTATATTTACACGAACCAGTCTTATTACAGAAAACTAAACATTATACATATGCAACCTTATGACTCATTAATCAGTCAACTACATATTTAGACAAAGAAAGGAAAACTCTATTCGAGCACAAATCTAAACAGGAGGAATTCAACAGGAACAAAGCCTGGTCAACACTTCATTTCGCTTCAAGCCAAGAGTGTACAAATGTGTACCTGGAAGGAATACAACGGGGAAGAAGAAGAGAGGAAGGTCAGCAACAGCAGTAGCAAACATCAGTTGCAACAGCAATGCAACAAAAGATAACCAGCAGCGACTCAGGAAACCAGTTAAAATTCCCAGCAATACCAACAACAACACAAACACCCAGTAACTGACCCCAAAACAGCTTGATAGCAACCAAATATCAATCAAAACACAAGCAGAAACACCCCTAGAATTCAGTAATCAAGAAAAACTCGAAAATACAACTCCACAGTTAAAGCTGAAGCTCTTTTCAGTTTCAATGGGATAGCACTAGTTGAACTAGACTAACTCTTAAAACTCTCTTCCAGTTTTTCAGAATGTTCAACACCCTTAAGATTTCCAGAATGTTCTCTTTTTTTTAACTGTGTCCAGCTCCTCTCCTTTATAGCCAAACTTTTTTTTTAACCTTTTAGCTCTTAGGAGCATTCAGCTAATTAAGAGAGTGTTTCTGCCCATGATATTCCCTAACAACCACTACTACATGTTTTTCTCTTTTTTAATCCAAGGTTATGAGTGACTTAACTTATTTAATCAACTTCCCATGCCATTAAGCCTTGTTCCCCACTATTACTAAACAATTCATTAGTTTATTGGTACTTTAGTACCCTACTGACAACCATTCAAACTAAAGTATTTTTCAAGTTTTGACACCCCAAATTACCCCTGTGATGCCCTGAACAACTATTCTACCTCAAACCCCTGCGACCACATCAGCTATAACCAATTCTTAAATAAGAAACCTAATCACTGATTAAACAAAATTAATCCTTAATTAATGACTGAAAACAAATGAACTGACTCTAAACCAATAAACACATCAGCTATAACCAATTCAAACTTATCAGAATCAGTTAACGAATCAAGTTAGAAACTTAGTTTAGATCAAATATCATCAGAATGAAACCAATGATTCCGGGCAACATATATTTAACTATTAAGTTCAGGTTGATTCACACAGATACAGTGAATAAGCTAACCAATTCTAACCTAAACAAGAACAAATGAACACTGAACGAAACAAACCGAACTCATATGAAAAAACATGGTGAAAAATAATGAGAAAGGGAAATTGGAACAATTTGAAACAAATGATACCAACAGGCTTATTTCAACACAAAATTAGAACAGAAAAGAAACAGGAAGGTAAACCTAATGGAATGAACCAAAAATTAAACTATTATCATGCTAATCTAACATTCAAGCATAACAGACTAATCGACGACACTTATTCAATCGATTACACAAATTATAACATATAGCAATCGACAACAAACAGAAGCAATGATAAAATTGAACCAAATAAAAGGTCTGATGGAGAAAGAAAAGAGTAATTGATAAAAGACGAATTTGAACTCATCTTAAACAAACAAACAACAAAACATGAAAAACAAAAAGAGAAACAGAAGAAATACCTCCGAACTCAGACCTATCTCTCACTCGCTCTGCTCGTAACTCCGACTTGAGCCTTTTGGGGTAAAAACGGACTTTAATCGAGTGTTCTCAACTAAGAACACTCGACTAAAGTCGATTAGAACCCCCAATTTTTCCTCGGACTGCCTCTAGGTTTGGTGTTAGGGTTTGTTTGTTCGATTTGGGATTTGAATAGTTACGATGAGATTCGAACGAAACTGGGGTGTGATTTGGGACTAGGGAGGTCTAGTGGTCAACGGGTGTAAGTTTGGGGGCGATTGGGTAAACTAGATTTTTTGGTCGGATTTTTCGATCTAAGATTCGAAGAGCTCTGTCATGATTCGAGGTTAAAGGGGTATGGATTCGGAAAGAGGAAGGCATAGAGGTTCAGCGGTGTTATTTGGGTGGCCGGCGGCGTCATTGCCGCCGGGTTTCAGGCGAAGGTGTGGGGTGGCAGCTCTAGGGTTTCGAGGGGTCGTTTGGTCTGTGGTTTGGGAGACAAAGAAGAGGGGTCGGGAAATGAGGGAGGGTAAGGGGTTTAGGAGTTTGGTATATTGAGATGGTGAGATTAATATGGTCCATTGGATCAATGAAGATTGACGGTTAGGATCAAGGAGATTAACCAATATGGCGTCGTTTGGTTTAAGTAGGGGGTCGGTTTGAACCGGGTAACGGGTCGGGCTAGGGAATGGGTAAGGGAGACGACTTTTGAGCCGTTGGATCATGCAGGATCAACGGCTGTGATTGATTGCCGTTGAAACGACATCGTTTGAACGTCTGTGAGATTTGGACCGGTCTGGGCATCTGTTTGGGCCTGATTTTGATTTTAAAAAGTCGACCCAGTTCCAAATTTATTCTTTATTCTTTATTTCTTCCTTTTCTTTTATTTTCCTTTTTAATTCCTATTTTACAAACAAAATCCTAGATTAAATCAAAAACCAAAATTAGCTAAAAAAAAATACTAATTGACTCTTAATAATAAGTAAAATCTAAAATCAAACACTAATTAAAACACGATCACATAATCGGACATTAAATGCTAAAAATGCAAAAAATACACATTTTTGTGATTTTCATTAATTCCTGATTGTAAAATTAAATCCTAAATGCACATGCAACACCTATTTTTGTATCTTTCTTAATTAAAGTAGAAATAAACATGCACAGACAAAAATACAAATAAATCACAAACAACACAAAACTATTTTATTTTGAATTTTTGGAAGTAGTTCTCGTAGGGCAAAAATTACGTGCTCACAGTCGCTATTCGATCTAGGTCGAACTCTTTTCTTTTTGGTGAAAGCCCTTAGCCTTAAGGGTGTTATTTCGAACTTTCGTCGAAATATCAACCGGTCGTCGTTCGATCGAGGTCGAACTCTTTTCTTTGGCGAAGGCCCTTGGCCTTGAGGGTGTTATTTCAAACTTTTGTCGAAATACTAACCTGTCATCGTTCGATCGAGGTCGAACTCTTTTCTTTTTTGGCGAAGGCCCTTACCCTTAAGGGTGCTATGTTGAACTTTCGTCGAAATATTAACCCGTCGCTGTTTGATCGAGGTCGAACTCTTCTTTTTGGCGAAGGCCTTTAGCCTTAAGGGAGTTATTTCGAACTTTCGTCGAAATATTAATCCATCGTCGTTCGATCGAGGTCGAACACTTTTCTTTTTGGCGAAGGCCCTTAGCCTTAAGGGTGTTATTTCGAACTTTCGTCGAAATATTAACCCGTCGTCGTTCGATTGAGGTCGAACTCTTTTCTTTTTGGCGAAGGCCCTTAGCCTTAAGGGTGTTATTTCGAACTTTCGTCGAAATATTAATCCTTCATCGTTCGATCGAGGTCGAACTCTTTTCTTTTTGGCGAAGGCCCTAAGCCTTAAGGGTGTTATTTCGAACTTTCGTCTGGTGAGTCCCGTTTTTTTTTTGGAGAGTTAGGTCGTCAAGTGGACGATATTTCGGTTGTTTTACAGTAATTTCTCAATTTTTAGTTGAGATGTTTTTTCGCTCGCTTGCCCGCGCGGCGCTCGCGTTCTTGTTTGAGTGAACATCAGAAGGTGGGCCAACATGATATTCCCCTTCCCCCGATTCGAGGAGTTGATGGATGAAGGTGAAACCGTAGCGTTGCTCGTTTGGTATTTCGATGGCTGATGGGGCGGTGGCTTCTGAATTCGGCAACTGTATTCAGCTCTCTTTCCCCTCCTTTTTCGTGCCTTGGCCCTGCGCGGTTTTGGGCTTGCTTTGGCTGGTTCCTGGGCTGCCCGGGGTGCGGGGGAGGATGTTGGTTGTAGCTTCTGTTTGCATGTAACATCATGATCTAGGTTGGCATATGAGGTTTACTTACCGCTCTTTTGGTGGGTGATCATGTTTACGATTTTTTATCTGGAAGAGACTAGGAAATTTCACTAAGAAATCTCCACAGACGGCGCCAAATTGTTTGACCAAAAGATATCAAAATCTTTTTGATTAAATCAATTAATGAAGATAAAGAACTAAATCTTAGTCACACATAGTAAACCCCCCTTTTCTAGGAAGGTTCCCTCCCTATATATAGTCATGGGATCATTGCGACGTTCTTGGGCCAAGGCACCTTCATACCACGTTCGTTTTTGTCGTTCCCTAAGTATTGTTCTTCGAACTAGCGGGCACTGTGAGTACGTGATTTGGAACAAATCATGGCGTCTTTTACTATCCTGCTACTTAGACGGGCGCTCGGTTGGATCGACCGCAACGGTCAAATTTTAACCAATACAGATAATATGAGTGGTTAACTTTTTTTTTAACCATTTTGCCACCCCTACTCACAATGGAGGTTGAACGGAGAGGAAGAAGAAGGAGAAAGAAATGAAAGAGAGGAGATGAAAATGGAATTTTTGTTGGCTTGGAATTCTTTGGGAGGTTTGGGTAAGGTTCTTCGATGGAGGTTGAAAGGAGAGGAAGAAGAAAGACAGAGAAAATGAAGAGAAGAAAAAAAAGAAATTAAAATATAGAACTAAAATAACGGGCTGGAGAGGGATATAATTGTTGGGATGGGTTATGCCAGATGAATTTTAAGAAAGAGAAATATTTTTTTCGAAGTAAAAAAGTTCCAAAATTCGTCCATTAGTGGAGGTGGCAGAAATCCGTTTTATTTTTTAAGAAATCCAGCTTGTCATATCTATGTTATTCATTTGGGCAAATAACACATAATTTGATGGCTTTAACGAGATAAAATGGTTGTGTGACTTTATTCAAACGAGACATGTAAAGTTTAATGATTTTGGTGAGACATAAAATAATTCTATGACTTTGTTGATATACGCGTAAAGTTTAGCGACCATTCATGAAACTAATTAAAAAAGCAATGACTATCTAAAAACTTATATTTTTCTAATCCACTAGGCTTTTAGGAGGTTAATTTTTCTACATGGAGTTATCCGAAGATTGTCTCTTAAAGTATAATGTTGTATGTTAAGTTATATTTATCTAATTCGCTAGGCTTTTAGGATGTCAATTTTTCTACATGGAGTTATTCGATGATTGTAATTATTATGGTAAGTTAACATGTGTATTAGTTAATAATTTGTAGATTTTTATATGATGTGAATTTTTTAATTAAACAAGTCAAAATATTTTTTTTGTGCTTATAAAATTACAATATGAAATATTAAAATAAAAATGTAAAATCATACTATAAATTTTAAACATATAAATTTGTCATTCTTTCTAAACTGATTAAAAAGGGAAAAAAAATGGTCACTTTAAATTAAAAAGATGAAGTGTTGTATTTATTAGTATTAAATAAAAAAGAAACTTTTAATAAAACTTGAACAATAAAATCAACGACGTCACAATCACTTACCCACCATTCACCAACTCCGACGCTATTAATATATAAAGAGTTTGATGCCTAAAGCCGAAATTGCACCTACCTTAAGATCTGAACCTCCATTTTCAACAACAAAACAAATTCACAGAAATATCAAAAAATGGATTTTGAGGGTATTCTTTTGGGTATGGGCAATCCATTGCTCGATATCTCTGCTGTTATCGATCAAGATTTCCTCAACAAGTAATGTTTTCACATCCTTCTTTCCCATTTTCAGCTAATTTCCTATACAAAAATCGTTCAGTTTCCTAATTGTTAGTTGATTTAATTTCATAGATCTGGTAAATGCTAGTAGATGTTTATTACATATTTGCTACTTATTGCTTAAATTTTTGGATCTTGGATTGGGTTAATGCATTTGCTTTATATGGAGCTTTGGATTATTTTTTTTGTATGAGATTTAGAAGTTAAATTCTTATTTGAATGATATGGTTTTTAACTCAGGTACGACATTAAGCCGAACAATGCAATTCTTGCTGAGGAAAAGCACTTGTCTATGTAAGTTATTTCCTTTCATCTTAGTTCTACGTGTGTATCCACATTCCCTAGCTTAGCAGATTGCATTTGCAGTTTGCACTAGTTAGTTTCTTTTTTGTTCCTTTTTCTAAGTTTGCGCCTCTAATTAGGTTATTCGTCATTGAATTGATATATAAATATCTGGCCGGTTAGCTTAGCTCAGCTGACTGGATTAGGTGGCAGCTAGCTTCAGTGTCATTTGGGTACCATTATCGGGTTATCAGGGTCATTATTAATTTATTTAAGATTGAAAAGTATTTGCAATTTGATTCAGGCAATGAGGAGGTTATTCGTAATTATTCTTTGAATAGATTGATTATAATATTTCTTGCAGTTATTCCTGATTTCATTTGTTAAATGGTAAATGAAGTGCCTCGTTGCTTATCCGTGCTGAATGATTCTTAAACAAGTAGTTTTCTATGAGCTAAAAATATTTCACTGCCACTTGAAAAGCCTATTTTGGGTGGATCTTTGTTCAATTTATTTCCTACTGAAATATGAAGTCAATTTGGAAGTCATAATTTGTATTTCCTAGTATTGTTATGGAATATGCAATACAAATGGTTTAAGCCATATTATCCTGGGAAACTGAGAAATGGTGCCATGATTTCCTGAGGATTCACTATAAATTGGAAATGTTAGCATTTCTTTGTTTCATTTCTAGATAGGCTTATTGCTTTCTTAAGTGCATGGCTTGTTGCGATAAACTCTCATTCAAAAGAGTCTTGTATAGATACTTTTCTGGTTATAGTTAATTAAATAATGAGCCTATTATTTTTCTGATATTAAAGGTGAAATGTTTGCCTTGTTGTATAGTTTTATGTTTGGAATACAAATACAAAGAGAGAGTAGTCACTAGAACTTATTATGCTGAAGAAAATAGTTGCATCTTTTGTCTTGACGAAGCTTGTTCATGCAAAATGCTGATAAGGAATTTTATGATGTAGGTATGACGAAATGACATCCAAATTTAATGTCGAATACATTGCTGGAGGTAAATTGCCATCACTTGATACCTTATTTAACAACATCTTTGTTGAATGATATTTGCATTGAAGATACCACGGCAACCTGAACACATTTGTCTTTTCATTCTGAATTGCAGGTGCAACTCAAAATTCAATCAGAGTAGCTCAGGTGTGTTATCACTTTTGTTTTTCCTTGGTTCTTGCAATCTTACATGACCTATTTAGTCCAGTATAATAACTTTCCATTTTCACTTGCAGTGGATGCTTCAAATTCCAGGTGCAACAAGTTACATGGGCTCTATTGGGAAGGACAAGTATGGGGAGGAAATGAAGAAAAATGCGAAAGATGCTGGTATCAATGTAGATTCTTTGTCTCTAATCTTCTCCTTGTTTGGCCTTTTTTTTGTAGGGGGGGGGGGATGTTATTATCAATATTTTCAGATTTCTAGACTTTAATTTCATGATTTTTGCATTTAGGTTCACTACTATGAGGATGAGAGTCCAACGGGTACTTGTGCTGTCTGTGTGCTTGATGGCGAAAGGTTAGTCTAGAGCAATTTGCTTACTGTCTTACCTCCTTGCTGTTGTACAATTAAACTCGTAGCTTATTCTGGTTGAAAAGGAGAGCAAAGAAGAAAATATTATTTTTCATTTAGTAAAGGGTGAAAATATGACTTCTCAAGGTTTCAAATACTTCTTATGAGCTGACGATGTTTGGAAATTAATTTATCCAGGTCGCTTGTTGCAAACTTATCAGCTGCAAACTGCTACAAGGTTGACCATTTGAAAAAACCAGAGAACTGGGCTTTGGGTAGGAATCTTTGGTCCTGATGTTTATACGTGGAACTCTAATTTTCATGTTATATAAAACTTAATGTAAATTTTCATGTTATATAAAACTTTATGTAATGTGTCTGTACTCTGTATAGTGGAGAAGGCCAAGTACTATTACATTGCTGGATTTTTTCTCACTGTTTCTCCAGAATCTATTCAGCTTGTTGCTGAGCATGCAGCTGCCAAAAACAAGGTCTGACAGTTTGACAGTGTTTGTGTTTGACTGCTTTTTGTAGAGTTAAATCAAACAATCACGTGAGTTTTCGCATTGTGCAGGTTTTCTCAATGAACCTTTCAGCACCATTTATCTGTGAGTTCTTCAAGGATCAACAGGAGAAAGTCTTGCCGTAAGGCCAATGCTCTTGCCTCTTTAATGCTACTTAAATGGAGAAGATACTGATTAGGGCTTACATCTCTTGTTTTCAGGTATATGGACTTTGTCTTTGGTAATGAGACAGAAGCAAGAACCTTCTCTAGAGTTCATGGCTGGGAGGTAATGGGTGCTTAGATTAATTCCAGGTTTCTCAAAATTGACTCGGATTTGCGTTTTTAGCTAACTTATGCTCTAATATGACCAGACTGATAATGTTGAAGAAATAGCATTGAAGATCTCACAATGGCCAAAGGCATCAGGAACACACAAGAGAATCACTGTCATTACACAGGGTGCTGATCCAGTTGTTGTTGCTGAGGATGGGAAGGTGAAATTGTTCCCAGTTATTCCTTTGCCAAAAGAGAAACTTGTTGACACCAACGGTGCTGGTATGTGGTTTATGCTAGTTTTGCTTGTTTCTATTGCAATAGAGTTAAAATACCAATTCATTTAGTGGCAACTATAATTTGATCCGATTGACTAGTACTCTTCTTTGAATTCTGTCATATTTGCCTCTGTCTGATAAAGTTGCACCCTTTAAAGCATTTAATAAGTTTCGAGTCTTTTGCATAGGAAATTCAAAACCAAAGCTGGTAGGAACCAGAATTGTAAAATTTTGAACTATTAAAGATTCTTTGCTACTTTCTTGATTAAGTAGATCTCTTTGCAACTATTGGTAACATTGTTCCTCTCCTTTTGTTTCTGAAATATTACATCTTTCAGAGAAGTTTTTACAAGTTTTTGGAAATTAAGTAGGACGGTAAATTTTTGTAAATCTTAAATATGTTCACAAAATTTACAGAATGTTGCACTTCCTAGCTGTTCAGACTCCACTTGTGGGATTATACTAGGTTGTTGTTGTGACACTTCCTAGCTGCCTCTAGTTACCTTCTAGATTTTCTTCTCTAAAGTTAAATTAACTTATTGGTCGAACTGTTTCATGTGATGATAAATTGCATTAAAAAATTTCCTTGTGTGCGCCCTGTTTTACAGTACTTCTGCTTGGTAAACGAATCATGAATACCCAAGAAATTATATATTATTTCTGTGTACACTTTTGTAGGTGATGCATTTGTGGGAGGATTCCTTGCACAGTTAGTCCAAGGAAAACCTATTGCAGATTGTGTCAAAGCAGGGTGTTATGCATCGAATGTCATCATCCAAAGGTCTGGTTGTACATACCCTGAGAAGCCCGATTTTGAATGAGGGATTTTCCTCTTGTGGGCTTTCCATGTTCTTCTGTTAAGAAGAAACCTATTCTGGTTCTTATAGTATTTTTGATCTGGTTATGCCAATTGGTAATGGTATATCCACATCCCACTTCCCATCCCCCATATTGTTGTAAGGCATTTTAATTACCTTCTCTTCATCATTTGAGAATAACATTCTGTTGTAGTAATTCTATTTATTGCAATAAGGATGATTCTTTAGTTTTCATGCTAAGAAAGTGGTTCAGGCTAATACTCTTGGGGTTACCGGCAGTAATCAGTGGCAAAGCTAGGAATTTTCTCAAGGGTGTTCAAACTTGAAATAAGTAAAAGAAATAATCCGACAAAGGGTGTTCAATACATGTTATGTACCTTTAAAATCTAATATTTCACCTATATAAACAATGTAATTTTCTGATAAAGGGTGGTCAGTTGACCACCCTAACCCAAGTGTGCCTTCGCCCCTGGGAGTAATCCTGGTATTAAATTTGGGATTGCATTTATAATATTATTCAATATCGATATAAATCTTAAATCAGAACCTTGGTATTATCTATTCTATATAGAAGGTAAGATATAATCTTGGTTGTAACCCAGGATTATTATACTGGCAATAACTTTGTTTCCAACCAAAAGATCAAGATTGACAATGATATATTTACAACTCAGAGAGAGAAATAGGAGCTCAAATTCTGCAACCATGGCTATCTCAGTCACCTCCAAGACCACCTCTCTTATTGCCCGGTTGACCGTAAAAATCAGCTTATTTTAAGAATGCTTTTTCGCGAAAGTATTTTTCTCAAAAGTACTTTTGATGAGAAAAGTTTGTATTTGGTTAATTAATTTGAAAAACACTTTTGAGTAGCAATGAGTGTCTGACCAAACTTTTAAAAACTGCTTTTAAGTGTATTTTTCTCAAAAGTGCTTTTGGAGGGAAGCTACTTTTTTTTGATTCTCCAAAACAACTTCCGCTTCTCCTCAAAAACATTTTTTTTTCTTCCGAAAGCTTGGCCAAACACTTCAACTTTGAAAAAAGGTATTTTTTCCGAAAAAAAGTGCTTCTAGGAGTGAAGAAGCTCGGCCAAACATGCTAATAGCCAGTTAGCCTTGCAATCTGGTTCTCACTAGATACTAGGGTCATTTGGTTGGTGGGATAAAGGATAATAATTTCGGGATTAGATGCAAGATTATTTTATTGTGTTTGGTTGAATTTTTGAATTTGGGATTAGCAATCTAGGGATTAATTCAAGTATAATTTTCCTTCCACTGTGCCCAATTCAAGTATAATTTTCATTGTTGAGAATTCTACATCAGGACTGGTTTATCATGTACTATGCTTATAGGCCGGTAAAAGAGAGATCCCACAAAATACTACATTTATTAATGGGATTTTTACATATCTATACCATATCTGAAACCTTATTACTAAAACTGTGCATATTTCTATTATTATCCTCCATGTTTATATTTTTCCTACAAAATTTATACCATTCATTAAATACCCAATATTAAGAGCTGATTCCTTCCAAATTAGGCACCTACAAATCTGGGATAAATATTTGAATAGCTTATTCCTTCCAAATTAGGCGCCTAAAAATTTGGGACTAAATATCTTTTCATATTCACATCATATTTGTTTCCTTATGTGATATAGGAAGGTAAAAATTCCTAAAATAAAAAAAACTTTAAAGGTAATCCAGTCACTAAAGTCTTAATTCGGTCATTATTCTTCAGTTACGGATGAATAAAATAATATATTGTAAAGGACCAAAATGGAAACTTCATAATGGCATATAAATGCATTAACGTATATAACACACAATTGTAGTGACGTGTTATCCTTAATAATTGTATAAAATAGTTCTTTTCAGTACAAATCCTTATCTACAAATTTTTAACAAATAAACTACAAATCAGTTTAAGTATTGTATAAAGTTGTATTATTTTTAAGGGTATCTATAAAATTACTACATTTATACTACAATTAAACTATAATCTATGTTGAAAAAAAATATTGACTACAAAATTTTCTCTGTATTTTTTGTGAAGAAGAAGGAAGAGAAGATGAAGTCTGATTTTATGTTAATATCTACAAAATTCCTACATTTATCTACAAATAAACTATAAATTAGTTTAAGTATGTATAAAGCAGTATTGTTTTTAAGGGTATCTATAAAATTACTACATTTATACTACAATTAAACTACGATCTATGTTGACTACAAAATTTCTATTCATCTACAAAATTCCTACAAATCAGTTTTAGTATTGTATAAAGCTGTATTGTTTTTAAGGATATCTACAAAATTACTACATTTATACTACAATTAAACTACAATCTATGTTGAAAAAAAATATTGACTACAAAATTTCTTTAAAAAAAACTACAAAATTTCTTTCAAGAAAACAAGAAATGTAGCTGTGGCCAATTCCAACTTGAAGAACTTTCATGTGTAAATTGTTTCCAGATTGTAGTTATAATGTAGGTTAAATGTAGTTAATTTGTAGTTTTTGTAAAATTTTGCAGACAATTTGCAGATTAATTGTGGATGTCACATTTCTACAATTGGCTCTTCATCTATAAAATTTCTACAAAAAACTACAAATAAAAGCTGCCAAAAAAGCAATTCATATAATTCCAATCAAGAAATATGAGAAGAAGTTTAGAAGTGATTTAATATCACGTCTTTTTCCATTAATTGGATCGACACTAATATATCGCTCATGCTGTTTTATGACAAATAAACCAACCTTCCTCTGTATTTTTTGAGAAGAAGAAAGAATGTAGAAGAGAAAGAAATGGGAAGGGGAAAACGACGCTCGTCAGATCTTACGAATAAATTGTTTCTATTTTTATATGAACGAAAAAAGTCAGAAGGGAAAGTTGGAAATCTTCAGATCTCTCTCTATGGATGAACTCAAAGTGAAAACCAGAAGGAGAAAAATCAAAAACCACCCTAGCTCCCAAGATAACAGTCGTTCCCACCTGAAAACAAAAATCAAACGAATCCTTTCTTCTTCGAAAAACAGAGGCGTTTCAGTCAGATTTGAATTCCGTTAAATCCGTTTGAGGTCGTCGAGTCCAGGGGAGAGAGAAACGTGAGAGGTATGGGGGTGGGAGGAGAGAGAGGCGGGTAAACGAAAATGGGAGAATATACGCTCCTAAATTAACGCCTAATATAAATAAAGCATTAATTATGCCCATAATTTGAATTATCGTATAGAAATGATAATTTAGTATGCTTAAATATAATAAACACAAACCTTAAACATTGAGGGTAATAAGATTTCATATATGGTATAGATAGGTAAAAATCCCTTTATTAATCCAGTTGGATCTTTGCGAAAGGGCTCTATTGCTTGGGAAAAAAGTCTTGCATTGGATCTGAATGACCCTCTTATTCCTTTTGTATTTTTGGCCTTGGGCTTTCAACCTCATTAATTTAGCGTATGGATGATTTATGGCTATACAAATATTTAGTATGTCTTTTTTAAACCATAAGTTTCAAATGTTATTATTATTTTCTTAAATATCATATTCAGTCAAACACCACATCATAAATTGAGACGGAGAAAGTATAGGCTTTTAGGTGAGCATTGTAAAGCATGTGACGAGTGTAAAGTGGGTTTCCTTTCTATATTTGGAAGAAAATGGAAAAATCAAATAAGCTGATATCGTTGCTTGAAAAAGAATGAAGATTGGTATTTTGAATGAGGGTAATAGAAAATTCAATAAACAAATGATCAGTTGAGTACATGAAAGCAATAAATTAAGTTCACCTATGGTCATCGAACGTTCTCCACTATTAAAGTAAAGCAATAAATTATTTTTCAAGTAACTAAACGTTACTCTTTATAAATCTACAATAGTAAAGGCCAAAAACTATATTTATCGCATTAACGTAAATGAACTATGTGTAAAATTTCTGGCTCTGGACAATCATTGATATGTTGGTTGCTACTTCTACTTGTTGTATTTGTAAATAATAATTCTGGAAAAAAGAAAGTTAGCGAATAAACGTAAATATAAACGAAACAATAATTAATTCCATCCCACTAAATTCACAGTGTTTCCTTAAGGAATTTAATCCCCTCCTAGTACCCAAGGTTATGGATTATTTTCTCCCAGGATAGAACGAATTACACACTGGTATAGCGGTACTTCAAACCCCAGTGTTTCAGCAAACACAAAGTTCGGCAGCAAATCACACTTATGATTGCTTTGTTTGTAGTTAAAAAAAACAATGCAGAACAAAGGTGAAGAACTCAAAAGTCGAATGGAAATTCTGAGAGGAAGGAATGCAATTTATAGCCGATGTTGAGTTCTTACTGAAGAGGATATCAACGACAGCCAAGCTCTCAATTTCGTTTCTGCCTGTGCCTTCTCCTAACAGCTTGCTTGTACCGTTTTTTTTCCAGTTCAGTTTTTTGTGTGTCCTTGCTCTAATAGCTACTGCACATATTTATAGTGCAGTCAGCTATTAAGAGAATGACCAGCCACCACTCATGGTGGAGCATGCACTAGGCTGTTATGGAAGAAACACTTGGCTATGGTGGAAGGAGCGCTAGGCTGCTAATAGAACTGGTGGGATAGATACGCGGATTGGAACATATCCGTTACAAATACGGATAATATTACATTAATATTTACTATTAACAAATAAATTTGGTCCAAAAAATTAATCAATCAATCGATCATTTGACCAAATCCGAATCCGAAGCCAAAGCCGTTGCCGAAGCCGAGCCGAGCCGAACGAGCGACGACAACGGTGCGAGGCTTGCCTTCTTCATAACTCTTTAAGAGCCACAAGAAGAGCAATTGTATTTATACCCACCAAAATCCTTTTCCTCTTCCAATATGGGACAATGTTTCAAGAGAGGGCAACTTAAAATTTTACTCAAAATTTTCATTTTCCCTCCATTTCCCATTCACCCTCTTTTTAAGACTTTTCCATCTTAAAATCCTCAACAACCCCCACATGAATGGGGAATGGCTATATCACGGAAGTATGCATGAAAAACTTGTGTGATTTGCAAGCAAGGATTAATTGCATCTGGATAAGTAAGTTTCCTTTTGAACTTTCCGTAGTGAACTTATGTAGGATATACTCGGTCAATCGGTAGATTTGATATCTTTGAACCGTCGAACTTTAGTGTATACCTAGACAACCATAAGTCACACAATCAACCCTTAACCGTCTTTGGTTCTCATTGTTGTGTTCGTTTCAGCCATGAACACCGGCATGTTTCATAAGTGCGTAGAGAATTGGCCTTGCAAAATTCTCCTTGAAGCGGCTAACACTTCACACTTACATAGGTGATTCCTAAATGTGTCATCCCGTAGATACACTATTTGATATACCCTGTATCAAATTTAGAAATCATTAAAAAGGCTTAATGCTTTATCCTTGGTACTGAACATTGTCTCATCACGAGAATGGACTAAAACAAATTTTGTTGACAATGTTGAACCGTCATTAATGACTTTGTTTGATCTCCTTGAACCTAGATCTTGGGATCTCCAGTCTTCTAGGTAGAGTTACCGCCACAATGACTTGTTCTCGGCCATAGTCCCATTCCCCTCGATGATTTCTCAACTACCTCTCTAGTTAGGCCTTTTGTAAGTGGATCTGACACATTATCACTTGACTTTACATAGTCAATCGTGATAATTCCTCTAGAGAGAAGTTGCCTAACGGTTTTATGTCTTCGTCGTATATGACGAGATTTACCGTTATACATAACGCTCCCAGCCCTTCCAATTGCCGCTTGGCTATCACAGTGTATGCATATTGGTGCCAACGGTTTGGGCCAAAATGGAATATCTTCCAAGAAATTCCGGAGCCATTCAGCTTCTTCACCGGCTTTATCTAAGGCTATGAACTCAGCCTCCATTGTAGAGCGGGCAATACATGTTTGTTTGGACGACTTCCAAGATACCGCTCCTCCACCAATAGTGAATACATATCCACTTGTGGACTTCGAATCAGTTGAACCGGTGATCCAATTTGCATCACAATATCCTTCAATCACCGCAGGATATTTACTGTAGTGCAAATCAAAGTTTTGGGTATGTTCTAAGTATCCCAAAACTCGTTTCATTGCCATCCAGTGAGATTGACCTGGATTGCTCGTGTATCGACTTAGTTTACTTATAGCACAAGCTATATCTGGTCGTGTACAATTCATGATGTACATTAAGCATCCCAACACACGAGCATAATCCAATTGTGATATGCTTTGGCCTTTGTTCTTTGCTAGTGCAAGATTCACGTCAATTGGAGTCTTTGCAACTTTAAAGCCCAAGTGCTTGAATTTTTCAAGTACTGTCTTAATATAATGAGATTGTGACAATGCCAGGCCTTGAGGAGTCTTTTGGATCTTAATCCCCAGAATTAAATCTGCAATTCCCAAGTCCTTCATATCAAACTTGCTAGTTAGCATACGCTTAGTAGCATTTATGTTGGCAATGTTATTACTCATTATCAGCATATCATCCACATATAGGCAAACAATGACTATGTGATTTGGAACATTTTTAATGTACACACATTTATCACATTCATTTATCTTAAAACCATTTGACAACATTGTTTGGTCAAATTTCGCATGCCATTGTTTGGGTGCTTGTTTTAGTCCGTAAAGGGACTTAACAAGTCTACATACCTTATTTTCTTTACCTGGAACCACAAACCCTTCAGGTTGTTCCATGTAAATTTCTTCCTCCAACTCTCCATTTAAGAAGGCCGTTTTAACATCCATTTGATGAATTTCAAGACCATACACTGCAGCTAATGCTACTAACATCCGTATGGACGTAATCCTTGTAACTGGGGAGTATGTATCAAAGTAGTCAAGACCTTCTCGTTGTCTATACCCTTTGACAACAAGTCTTGCCTTAAATTTATCAATAGTGCCATCATCTTTCATTTTTCTCTTAAAAATCCATTTAGAACCCAAAGGTTTATTTCCAGGAGGAAGATCAACCAATTCCCATGTATGGTTGTTCAATATGGATTCTATTTCACTATTGACTGCCTCTTTCCAGAACAATGATTCCGAAGAAGACATAGCTTCTTTAAATGTTCGAGGCTCATTTTCCAATAAGAAAGTCACAAAATCTGGTCCAAACGAAGTAGACGTTCTTTGACGTTTACTACGTCTTGGATCCTCCTAATTAAATGCACTTTCTTTTATTTTTTCCCGAGGTCATTTAGATCCTTCACCAATCGACTCATATTCCTTTTTATACTGATATATATTTTCAAAGAACTCAGCATTATCTGATTCTATAACCGTATTATTATGAATGTCGGGATTTTCTGATTTATGAACCAGAAATCGATATGCTTTACTATTGGTTGCATATCCTATGAAAACACAATCAACTGTTTTCGGTCCTATTTTTACCCTTTTAGGTTTAGGAACTTGCACTTTTGCCAAACACCCCCACACTTTTCAAATAATTCAAGTTGGGCTTCCTTCCTTTCCATTTTTCATATGGAATGGATTGTTTTTTGCAATGTGGTACTCGATTTAGTATCTGGTTAGCCGTAAGAACGACTTCCCCCCACAAGTTCGATGGTAAATCAGAACTTATCAACAATGCGTTCATCATCTTCTTTAATGAACGATTCTTTCTTTCCGCAATCCCATTGGATTGGGGCATGTAAGGGGCTGTTATTTGATGAATAATTCCATATTCTAGACATATTTCTTCAAAAGGAGATTCATATTCACCACCCCTATCACTTCTTATCATTTACACTTTCTTGTTAAGTTATGTTTCAACCTCATTTTTATATTTCCTGAATGTGTCTGCTGCTTCATCTTTACTATTAAGTAAGTAAACATAGCAATATCGAGTACTGTCATCAATAAAAGTTATGAAATACTTCTTTCCACCGCGAGATGGTATTGACTTCATGTCACAAATATCTGTGTGAATTAAGTCTAAAGGATTTGAATTCCTTTCAACCGACTTATAAGGATGTTTAACATACTTAGATTCCACACATATTTGACATTTTGATTTTTCGCATTCAAACTTAGGCAATACTTCCAAGTTAATCATTTTCCGCAAGGTTTTATAATTGACATGACCCAAACATTCATGCCATAAATCATTTGACTCAAGTAAGTAAGAAGAAGCTGAAGCTTTATTATTATTTTCGACAACTATTACATTTAGCTTGAAAAGGCCCTCAATAAGGTAACCTTTTCCTACAAACATTTCATTCTTACTTATCACCACCTTGTCGGATACAAAAATGCACTTGAAACCGTGTTTTACAAGAAGTCTAGTAGAGACTAAGTTCTTCCTAATTTCGGGAACATGAAGGACATTGTTCAAAGTCATGACCTTGCCAGAAGTCATCTTAAGAAATATCTTCCCATATCCTTCAATTTTTGTTGTAGCAACATTTCCCATAGAACGCGTCTCTTCAGGTCCAGCAGAAGCATATGTAGAAAATGCTTCCCTCACAGCACAAACATGGCGAGTGGCTCCAGAATCAATCCACCACTCCTTAGAATTTCCTACCAGGTTGCATTCAGAAAGCATAGCACACAAGTCATCAATATCTTCGTGATTTTCAACCATGTTTGCTTGACCTTCTTCTTGTCTTTCTTTGGAGCACGACACTCTACAGATCCGTGTCCAACTTTTCCACAGTTGTAGCAATTTCCATTGAATCGCTTCTTGCTTGGGTTATTTCTTGGCCCAGAAGCTTGCTTCTTCTTTCTCTTAATTTGAGAAGTAGCCTCAACAATATTTGCTCCCATTATTGTTAAGTTTCCACGGCCTTTCTTTTCAGCTGCTTTGTTGTCCTCTTCGATTCTTAACCGAACAATGAAATCTTCAAGGGACATCTCCTTTCGTTTGTATTTCAAATAGTTCTTGAAATCCTTCCACAAAGGAGCAGCTTCTCAATAATTGTTGCAACTTGGAATGCTTCATTGATGACAAGACCTTCAATAAAAATTCTGTTAGTAAAAATACTAAAATTTTTACTTTCAACATCAGTATTCATTTTATATATACCTTCAGCAAGTAGATCATGAATAATCACTTGCAATTCCTGGACTTGGGTAATAACAGACTTGCTATCTACCATTTTGTAGTCCAAAAACTTTGCGGTAACAAATTTCTTCATCCCGACATCTTTAGTTTTGTATTTTCTTTCAATCGTAATCCACAATTCTTTTGACGTCTCCACACTACTGTATACGTTATACCGATTATCCTCCAGTCCGCTAAGAATATAATTCTTGCACAAAAAGTCAGAATGCTTCCACGCCCCAATCACGAGAAAGCGTTCATTCTCTGGAGTTTCATCGGGCAGATCAGGAACATCTTCCTTGATGAACTTTTGTAGACATAACGTAGTCAAGTGGAAGAACATGTTCTGCTTCCAGCGCTTGTAATCAATCCCGGAATTTATTTCGGGTTTTTCTACCGGTGCCAAAGAATGACACAAACAAACTTTTAAAGTTGGAGAAAAAAAAATCACGTAGATTTTAATCTCCAACAAACTGCCACAAAGGCTTTAAAACTGGAGTAAAAAATCACATAGATTTTAATCTCTAACAAAACGCTATGAAGGCTTTAATCTCCAAAACAGTAAGTATAACACAAATACAGAAATAAAGATTAAATTCCTTAAGCTTGTTGGTTGCTACTTCTTATTACTTATTGTATTTGTAAATAATAATTCTGGAGAAAAGAAAGTTAGCGAATAAACGTAAATATAAACAAAACAGTAATTAATTCGATCCCACTGAATTCACAGTGTTTCCTTAAGGAATTTAATTCCCTCCTAGTACCCAAGGTTATGGATTATTTCCTCCCAAGATAGAACGAATTACACACTGATATAGCGGTACTTCAAACCCCAGTGTTTCAGCAAACACAAAGTTCGGCAACAAATCACACGTACGGTTGCTTTGTTTGTAGTTAAAAAAAATGCAGAACAAAGGTGGAGAACTCAGAAGTCGAATGGAAATTCTAAGATGAAGGAATGCAATTTATAGCCGATGTTGAGTTCTTACTGAAGAGGATATCAACGACAACCAAGCTCTCAATTTCGTTTCTGTCTGTGCCTTCTCCTAAGGCTTGCTTGTACCGTTTTTTTTCCAGTTCAGTTTTTTGTGTGTCCTTGCTCTAACAGCTACTGCACATATTTATAGTGCAGTCAACTATTAAGAGAATAACCAGCTACCACTCATGGTGGATCATGCACTAGGCTGTTATGGAAGAAGCACTTGGCCATGGTGGAAGGAGCACTTGCTCATGGAGCACTAGGCTGCTAATAGAACTGGTGGGACAGATATGCGGATTGGAACATATCCGTTACAAACACGGATTATATTACGTTAATATTTATTATTAACAAATAAATTTGGTCCAAAAAATTAATCAAACAATCGATCATTTGACCAAATCCGAATCCGAATCCGAAGCCAAAGCCGTAGCCGAGCGATGAAGCGAGGCTTGCCTTCTTCTTAACTCTTTAAGAGCTACAAGAAGAGCAATTGTATATATATACCCACCAAAATCCTTTTCCTCTTCCAATATGGGAAGATGTTTCAAGAGAGAGAAACTTAAAATTTTACTCAAAATTTTCATTTTCCCTCCATTTTTCATTCGCCCTATTTTTAAGTCTTTAACATCTTAAAATGCTCAACATGATAATCTGGATTCTTTTATGCAAAAAGGTTCAAAAAATCAGGGCAGCAAATGTACTCTGAAATGAATTTACTGGCTTTCTAGAAGTAAATTAAGCTTTTCATCTTCATAGGTAATGAATATATAAACAATTGGATGTTCTCTACAACATTATATTCTAAACTATGAGTTGATTGATCAAACATCATGAATGAAATTTAAGCACAACCTCTATGATTTTAACATCAAAAACAGATCGAGATGCGTCGATTTTTCGAAGATTTGGCACATCTTATGACACTAACAAAGATGTTTTCATCACAAGGAATCCATAATTTTGATTCAGAAGTAAAATCATAAATTTCTTGGGCTTGATCTAGCAATGCCTTGAAAAGTGGATGATTGAGCAAAGTAATTTTGATTACAAATCTTTTTTGGTATTTTCCTACATATACAACCAAGTGACCCCTTGGAACATCACTTGGGATAGTCTTCTCTTCTTGCAAAAATGGCCAGCATTTGTCACAATTTGCACAAGGTATGATTCTTTGACATGCCTTGAGAAATTTTCCATCCATTATTTGGATATTCCTTTAATTTGAACAGAATATAATATACAGAGAGGTAGTTGTTTTATGAAGTTAGAGAAGAGGAGAGATCATAGTGTGGCGTTTATATGAAAGTGAATAAAGGTATATATATATATATATATATATATATATATATATATAAGAGTTGAGGGATAGCCAATCTTTTGGGATCACTCAAAGGTCAACACTATTGAGTAACTGAAAGAAGCAAAGCACGTGTGATTGATACTACTTTAGAGTCGTTTGGTTTGAGTGAAAGAAAAGGCCAGACCGGGTTACAAAGTATTTTGTATTCATGTCAGCGTTGGGAGAAAGTTCGCACCCCAAGCTAAGGGTATAATTTGGACAGCGTATCTTAATGTAAGCATTAGTGGCTATTTCCACGGCTCGAATCCGTGACCTATGGGTCATACCGAGACAATTTTACCATTGCTACAAGGCTTGACTACATAAAATAATCTCAATCACAAAATAATACATTCTTAGATTAGAGAACTAAAATAACTAATGTACTATTTGATTGGTCTTATAAGAAAAAATAATTTCGGCATAACTAACATAACAGTGGACTAGCGAGAATTTGTATATTACTTTATGCAAGATTAAAATAAGAATACATGTATGATTAGCAATACATGGATCAAAAATACCCTTAAAGTAATTAATTATCATAACATAAAATTTAATTTCAATATTATTCATTGCATAATGGCTATATTATTATTCACAACATAGCAACCCCTTTATCATTGTTTATTAATTGCTGAATAAAATATATGTTATATATATATACTTTTGTATAATTAGTATGTGAACCAAACAACCCCGAAGTGCTCTAGATGGCTTACACTTTAACAGTAGTACTTCTTGATACGATAGTGTACGAACATGATTTGCGTGAATGAAGAGTAATGCATTTTTAAATTATGAAAATTCTGCACTAGCTCTTTATAATTTTATTTATCTTCTTTCTCATAGGCTAATTTCCTGTTCAGTAATCTGTTGAAAATTTTAATTTAGACCCCACAACCACAAGAATAAGATATATGAAAGAAGAAATGAGATAAGTTTCTTGGGCAAAGTGCAATGCCCATCTCCCACTTATAATTATTGTCATGCTATTACTTATCATAACATATGGATGTTTTGACGAGAGAGAGAAGAGTGGGAAGTGGGGGCTTGAAATCTTGAATTGAGTCATGTTCCTCTAAAATTTTAGGTTAATTTTTTAAGAAAGAAATTAACGGGAAATACGGTGGTTAATACTGGACATGCCAATAAAGTCTCGCGTTGATTGGCGATATACAATATTTTTTATATAAGGTGTAGGAATACTGAAGGGGAAGTAACGTTAACATTGTCTTCGTGTGACCTATAAGTTACGAGTTCGAGCCTTAGAATCAGCCACTAATGCTTGTATTAGGTAAGTTGCCTACATTATTACTCCCTTGTAGTTCGGCCCTTCATATTTCATACACCGAGTGACCCTTTAAAATGAAAGAATACTATAGTGTGAAATTGTTTACAAAAACTTCGTACGAGCTTTTGATTCAAAACGGATAATATCATAAAAGTGTCTTTGGACTGGCTTAACCAGATGTGTAATGCACTCAGAAAAAAAAACTAATTTTATTGAAAGGAAAAGGTTGAAAACTTTATGTGGTTAGTAATAATCCAATTAGTAGAGCACTAGATTATTAATTTGGATTAGTGGCACTGATAGTAGCAATTTCCATGTTAAAGATTAAGATTGAGAAAAACTTTCAATATCATTGACTCTTCAAACTTGTTTGCACGTCCAATTGTTTATTTAGTCGGTAATTTTTAATTCTAATTAACGTGATTATCCTTTCTATTTTTGCAGGACAACTCATTAAGCACTGCAAATGCGTACTGCCGTACAGTGGTAATCTTTATGTAGGCAAATCACTTTTCGGCAAGCACAAGATTTTAATTTATGCATATTTGGGACTTTTGATATCTAAGGTTTTTTTAAGGTATTATCACGTTTGGTCCGCTTCAGAAACTATCTACATTTAGTAATTGAAAAGTGTATAAACTTTGTATATAATTTTTGTATATAACATACAGAATGTATATGTATACAAAAAAACGGCTATATAGTATCATTTTTTGCCCTTATTTTTTTTGTAAGTGTGTATTAAATACAAATGTTAATGGAGAAAGAGAAAAATCACTACAAAAAACTGGAATTAGCTACGAATTTCGTCACTAATCTGTCGCTAAATTGTAGCTAGCAGAATTTCTTAATAATCTATCGTTAGTCCGTCGCTAAAAAGGATTAGCGACGAATTTTTTTTTTAATTATAAAATTTGTCCATCGCTAATTCTTATTTTTTTTAATTGTGAATGCTAGCATTGTAGGCTGCAGTATTTTTTTTTTAATTATAAAATTTGTCCATCGCTAATTCTTATTTTTTTAGTTGTGAATGCTAGCATTGTAGGCTGCAGTATTTGTGATGTACCTGCTTCCCGCTTCTGTTTTGTTCATATTGTTGCCAATGATGACAGTATAATAACGTCTGTTTTAGAATGGGTAAAAAAAAAGGGCAGACTTTGAATGTTTGTTATATTTGAAGGTTTTCCACAATGGGAAAATAAAAGTAACGACTGACAAATTTTGTGGCTAAACAGGAAAAATCGTCTTTAATCCTATTTAGTGACACATTATCAAAAAAATTTATTAGCTATGAGCAATTTAGCGATAGATTAACGATGAAGTTCATAGCTAATTTTTTCTTTTAGTATATATTAGCCAAAAGGCAGATTGAAACACCAGTGCTAGTTATGGAGAAACCAGATGAACATAGGTTTTTACTCACCTCTGTATTGGGAAAATCGAGTTTACATATTAAAGTGATTTGAAGATGACGTGTCATGACACGAAGGCTGGTCAAAGAGTGATGATTAGCAAAGAGACACGAGTTGCAATAGATTCGAGCAGAAGGTGCAAGTAGAGGCACGAGCAGTTATTCAAAAGACTCAACGCCCGTACCTATTTATACTCAAAAGTCAAGGAGAATGAATCTGATAGCATAAGAGAGTACATATACAATATTTAATAAGCAGTAAATACTAAAAACACTATAGAATCTGTATTAAATTACAATGATTATGTATCATAGCATTTAATGTCTTTAATTGTCTATAGTGGCCTAATTATAACAAAGGCAAAACGTATATCTTTAATATAACTATAAAAATGAGAGAATGTATCATTTGTAAGGGCACGAAAGATCATCTGAATATACTGATTTACTTTGTTTTCTTCTGTCTATCTTATTGTTAGCAAAATCACTTTCCATTATTCAGTTTTGATTATCAGTAACCAGTGTTCTTCTAAATTAAAGCTTTGACTGAAATTCCACTTTTTGGTTCCGTTACAGGGAATCTGATAATCTACTCTTTCTTAGCCTAACCTTTTTTGTTGCATCAACTATGTCGAACATCAATAACAACACCCAAGGAAACCAACAACTCCAGAAGAATCCACAGTATGACCACATCCCAATCCCTTCTCCACAAAGCTCTCCTCAACAATCTCGAGAAGGCACTCCTGATAGATCTCATGGAAATGCTCAATTCGAAAATGATGAAGCTATCAATGAAGCTTTGCAAAAGCTAATCGCTCAACAGGTCAATAAAGCTCTTGAGGCCTTTGTCAGCCAATTACCCGTTGCACCACCAACACCCACTCCAAATATTAACACTTTGGAGAACCCTCATTCTGGGCTTGCTAATTCAGGTAGTGGTGGAATCCCCAGCGAGTCACGAGAAGGAGAACCAGGTAACTTAGTCAATTCTGATTTACAAAATTTAGTACTAACATTGCAGAAACAGCTCAAGGAGCAAAGTGACCACATAGAGCGAATACCTGGAGTACCGTCCGTAATCAAAATGATAGATATGGATAAATATTCACAACAACCTTGGAAGCCAAGTGCTGCTCCCCTCCCAATTCCAAAGAAATTTAAAATGCCCGATATTCCAAAATACGATGGAACAACTTATCCACGAGACCACGTGACTGCATTCACAACAAGCGTAAAAGGCAACGACTTGATCAAATAAGAAATTGAATCGGTATTGGTCAAAAAATTCAGCGAAACACTCACTAAGGGAGCATTAACATGGTATTCTCTTTTACTTGAAAATTCCATAAATTCTTTTGCTGAGCTTGCAGATTCATTTATCAAAGCACACCCGGAAGCTCAAAAAGTCGAAAAAAGAATGGAAGATATTTTCAAAATCAAGCAAGGGGACTCATAATTGCTTAGGGAGTTCGTGGATAGCTTCCAGTATGAAAGAATGACGTTACCGCGCATACCTGACAATTGGGCAGCTATAGCCTTCACTAGTAATTTGAATGAAAAAAGCTCTGAAGCCACGAGGCGACTCAAGAAAAGTCTTTGTAAATTCCCAGCAACAACGTGGAATGACGTTTATAACAGGTACAACACAAAGCTAAGGATAGAAGAGGATATTATCTCACGATCTCAAAAAGAAGAAAAGGTGAGTTGAGACGGGCGAAAACCGAAAAAAGGTCCGGTAAAAATAGGTACGAACCATATATGGGTCCAGTAGAAAAAGATTCACGGTCAAAACAGCACCATCCAAGGTACGATCATAGGTCGAGGAATAGAGAGTCGGGCTCGTCATCAAGATTTGGGAAAGATCGAAACGAGCGAGAGTCATAGGATGATGATAGAAATTTGAAAGCAAGGTTTGGTGGTTATAATTTTAATGTAAGCACTTCCGAGCTCGTAGTTGTTTTAAGAAGCATGGGTGATAAGGTACGGTGGCCAAAAGAAATGAGACCGAACCCAAACAGGCGCAACCTTGATCATTGGTGCGAATTTCACAACTATCACGGGCATAAAATGACAGACTGTAGGTTGCTGCAAGGTGAAGTTGATCATCTATTAAAGCAAGGGTATCTCACTGAATTATTCAGTGAGAGAGGTAAGCAAGCATATATGAAGAATAGGCAGGAGCCGCCAAAATCACCTTCTCCCAAAAGGACTGTTAATATGATAAGTGGAGGTGAAGACATCAATGGTGTGACGTACACATCAACCAATAAAGTGTCCAAAGTCACAATTATCCACGGAAGCGGGTGCGACATGTCTTAGAGGAAGAAAGCATTATGTTTGATGATGCAGACGGGGATGGCTTATTATCCCCACATAACGATGCACTGGTAATATCTTTACTTGTACATGATACAAATGTGAAATGCGTTTTGATTGATCCAGGTAGTTCCGTGAACATTATTTTGCTAAGAGTACTACGTGAGATGCAAGCCGAAGATAAATTAATACCAAAGGCGCATACTCTATATGGATTTGACAATTCCACCGTAGTGACTAAAGGGGAAGTAATACTTATAACATTCGCAGAAGGAGTTGTCAAGGATACAAAATTTCAGGTGGTAGATATGGAGATGACTTACAATATGATCCTTGGGAGACCATGGATCCATGAGATGGATGTCGTTCTGTCAACCTTGCACCAAGTTATTAAATTTCCATCACCATGGGGAATATGTTAAATCCATGGGGATCAACATACATCCAGAAGCATCAATTCTATAGCAGATTCAAATACGGGAAATGAAGAAAAATAGAAATTACAGAATCCAGTTGAGGATATCACAACACAAACTTCAACCGAACAAGGACGAACAGACATGGACTCAAGGCCAGATGCCATTCAAGAACCAGAAGAAAATGAAAATATCAAAACAACGATTGAAGAACTGGAAGCTGTAATATTATTTGCACAATGGCCTGAAAGGAAAGTCTACGTAGGGTCCAATCTAAGCCAAGACATGAAAGGTAAGTTGATTGAATTTTTAAAAACTAATGTGGATTGTTTTGCCTGGTCCCTCTCTGATATGACAGGAATACCACCGGAGGTAATGACTCACAAATTAAATGAAGACCCATCGTATCTCCCTGTCAAACAAAAGAAGAGAAAGCAAGGAACTTTTAAAAACCAGGTGATTCAAGATGAGGTTCAAAAATTATTTAAGATTGGATCTATCCGTGAGGTAAAGTGTCCTAATTGGTTAGCCAATACTGTTGTGGTACCGAAGAAGAATGGTAAGTGGTGAGTTTGTGTAGATTACACAAACCTTAACAAAGTTTGTCCTAAAGATTCTTTTCCATTACCACATATAGATCAACTAATTGATGCTATTGCAGGACATAAATTGTTAAGTTTTTTAGATGCGTATTCAGGATACAATCAGATCAAAATGGATCCAATAGATGAAGAAAAAACTTCATTTATAACAGACAGGGGGACTTATTATTATAAAGTAATGTCTTTTGGTCTCAAAAATGCTGGTGCAACATATCAAAGACTAGTGACCAAAATGTTCCAAGAACATTTGGGAAAAATAATGGAGGTTTATATAGATGGCATGCTCGTTAAAACTCAACATTCAGGGGATCATATATCGCACTTGTCTGATAGTTTCAGTCTTGCGGAAATTCAATATGAAATTGAATTTGGAGAAATGTGCATTCGGTGTTGCATCAGGTAAGTTTTTGGGTTTTCATGTTTCTAACTATGGTATTGAAGTGAATCCCACACAGATTAAGGCCATTGAATAAATTCCTGACATGCTTACAAGTAGAAAAGAAGTGCAGAGGTTGACATGAAGAATTGCAGCCTTGGGGAGATTCATTTCTAAATCATCAGAAAAATGCTTTAAGTTCTTTCAGCTCTTAAAAAGCAAGATCAGTTCGAATGGACTGAGGAATGTCAGCAGGCACTCAAAATTTTGAAGGCATACCTGTCAAATCCGCCATTACTCGCAAAACCAAAGGCTGGGGAAAGATTGCTCATCTAGCTTGTTGTCTCAGAAGTAGCGGTAAGTGCTGTTTTAGTCCATGAAGACCAAGGTAAACAATCTCCGATCTATTATGTCAGCAAATCTTTATTAGATACGGAGACGCGGTATCATCAGTTAGAAAAGCTAGCACTTGCATTAATCATGACATCTAGAAAATTAAGGCCTTATTTTTAATGTCATCCTATCATTGTAGTAACTGCTTATCCATTACGCAATATATTACATAAGCATGAGTTGTCAGGTAGGTTAGCCAAATGAGCTATAGAATTAAGTGAATATGACATCGCATACCAGCCTAGAACCGCAATAAAATCTCAAGTGTTAGCAGATTCTGTGGCTGATTTTAGCCAAGGAATGCAATTGGAAGCAGAAAAAGAATTACAAGTGTTCAACGGCTCTAATCCGGGAATTTGGACCTTATTCGTTGATGGTTCCTCTAATGTGAAGGGTGCAGACTTGGGAATTGTTTTGGTACCACCTACGGGTGAAACCATTCGACAAGCCATTAAATGTCATTTTATAACTAACAATGAGGCAGAGTATGAAGCTGTGATTGCAGGTTTAGAACTAGCATGAGAACTCGGCATTAGTCAGATTCTGATCAAAAGCAATTCGCAGCTCGTAGTTAATTAAATGCTGGGGACTTATACGGCCAGGGAAGCACGGATGCAACAGTACTTAGAGAAGGTACGGGATCTGGTCAGGCAATTCCAAACTTGGAAAGTTATGCAAATATCAAGAGATGAAAATGTCGAGGCGGATGCCCTAGCCAATTTCGCATCTGCAGCAGACATGGCAAGCAATGAAAATGCTTCTGTAATTCATTTGTTTCATTCAGTGCTCGATCCAGACAAAAATGAGGCAAATTTTAATAACTTAACCCGGGATTGGAGGAACGAGATTGGTGCTTTTTTGCAGTATGGAATCGTCTCTAATGACAAGAAACAAGCTCATGGGCTTCAGAAAAAGGCTGCTCGATATTGTTTAAAGCAAGGCAATCTTTATCAAAAAATATTCGGTGGACCCTTAGCAAGGTGCCTCGGGCCTTCACAGACGGGATATGTAATGAGAGAGATACACGAGGGACATTGTGGAAATCACGCCAGAGGAAGATCACTGGTAAGAAACATGATTAGGGAAGGTTATTACTGGCCAAAAATGGAAGAAAAAGCGGAAAATTTTGTGGCTAAATGTGAAAAGTGCCAAAGATACGGTAATAACATGCATAGACCTGCAGAGTTGTTACATTCAGTCATTGCACTGTGTCCATTTATGAAATGGGAATGGATATCGTGGGTCCACTACCACAAGCAAAAGGACGGGTAAAATTCTTGCTTGTACTTACTGACTATTTTACTAAATGGGTGGAAGCAGGAGCATTCAAACAGGTGCGAGAAAAATAAGTTAGAGATTTCATTTGGCGAAATATCATATGTCAATTCGGTGTGCCAAAGGAAATCATGTGTGATAATAGCCCTCAATTTATAGGCGCACAAATTACTGAGTTTTTTCAAAGTCGGCAGATCAAAAGGATTACATCCACACATTATCATCCGGTGGGTAATGGACAAGTTGAGTCAACAAACAAAGTCATTATCAACAATTTAAAGAAGCATTTCGAGGAATCCAAAAGGTAATTGGCCAGAATTGTTAACTTTTTTTTTGTGGGCATACCTAGGGGTGTCAATGGATATTCGAAAACTGACTAAACCGACCGAACCGTACCGCACCGAACCGATTTTTAGATTTCTTTTTAAGATACCGTAGGTTTTTATATAGATCTATAACCGCGCCGATAATTAGGGTAGGTTTTTTATTTTATAAAAATAAACCGAAAAAATACCGAACCGTACCGTATAAATTTTACATGTGAAAAATATATTTATTTAGTAAGTTTAAAAATAATAATGCATTAAATTTTCTTTGGGCCTTGGAATTATAAAAACTATTACAAGTCAACAAGTAATTAAACTCAAAATACTAATTCCTAAAACCTATTATGCTACTTCTACTTAAACTAAGTTATTCCAAGTATCTCTATTAGAAAGACACAAAGTATTCTAGCGATTATGAGTAGTAAACTACAATGTATTGAATATGTTTTCTTTCATATAATTTAGATTTATCTTTTTGAATATTTAATCTTCTATAGACTTTATTCTTGAGTCCCAACTTTGTATATTTTTCAACCCGTGTGATTTATATTTTCTTTGCTTTGTTTGGTTTCTTTTACATTGTTGTAGAATAGTTGTTGGATCTATACTCTAGCCATCTTTCTTTTTTCTTTTTTAATTCATCACCCTTTAAAGAGTAAAAATATCTAGAGAGTTTTGCTAAGTCCTCTAAAAGAACGTATGTTATTGCATTCTACTTCTACTGGTGAATTTTACATGATACTAAAAAAATACCGAAAATTAACCGAACTGTACCGATACCGAAGAGAAACCGACATGATTGGAAAGGTTTCGAAAAGTCTAATTTTGGTTATACATAATAGAATAACCAAAAAATTGGTATGGTACAAATTTTATAAAATAACCGGGCGAACCGAACCATTGACACCCCTAGGCATACCGCACAACAACAAAAATAAGTACGGGAGAAACACCATTTTCATTGGTTTATGGAGCTAAAGCTTTAATTCCAGTTGAGATAGGAGAGCCAAGCACAAGGTTTACACAAGCGTCAGAAGAGTCTAATGGCGAAAAAATGCACATAAATCTTGATCTACTTGAAGGAAAAAGAGAAGCTGCATTAATAAGAATGACAACACAAAAGCAGGTCATAGAACGATACTACAATCGAAAAGCATACATAAGATTCTTCAAGATTGGGGACTTCGTGCTCAAAAAGGTTTTTCAATCTACGAAGGCAGCCAATGCGGGAAAATTGAGTCCAACCTGGGAAGGACCCTACAAGATTCATGGTATTGTAGGAAAAGGAGCATAAGAGCTGGAAACGATAGATGACAAGATACTACCTTCGCACTGGAATGCCGTTCATCTGAAGAGATACTATTTCTAAGGAATACCCACGGTCAGGTATCCATATTTTAAAATTTTATTTTTGAATTGTTAAAATTTTACTAACGATTTTAGATGATAGGCAAAAAAGCTAGCCCGTACTAAATGATGAATCACGACCTGCAAGGCATGTGGAATAAATTAAAATTTCCAGTTAGGGTTACAACTATTCTGATAGAAATTCAGACGGGTAGAGCAGTCTTCATCTATAATCGCACCTCCGAGTCCCGTGTGTTTTTCCTTTTCAAGAAAAGGACCAAATTAGAGGAACAATCAAGTGATCGAGACTTCATACTTCAACACTAAAACACTTGGGGGACTATATAATATATGTGTATGAAGAAGGCAAAGAAGATTGGGAAATAATCAAAGTTCAAGTGTGAGAAGTTTACTCATTGAGTAAGAGCAAATTCACGAGTTAAAGCCAAAGAAAAACCTTATCATAGTTAGGGTAAAGGCAATGTACTGAAACGGATTATAAGTAAAAACCTTGTATTCATTTTCTTTTTTGAAATCTGTTATAAGAAAAATAGTTGTGAGAAAGTTATAGAAGTAATTCAAATACATGTAAAGTGTTATTTAAAACTCGACAAAGTTCAAATAAAAACTTGTCGAAGTTGTTCCAAAAAACATGTGTATTCCTATTTCTTTTATCGTATATTAACATCATTATGAAGTTGAGACGTCTTCTTCATTAAGTGTCGAATATAAAAGGGCCCTCTTTTATAAAATTCATGATTAATTCAAGTATTCATGAAGTTAACAGAAGCATTTTTGAAGAATAAAAATGCAAGTTATTCAGTAAGTCCTTAAAATAAAGGCAAGAATAAACAAAGTAGAAGTTCAAACAGCAACGGGAACTTCTTAATATTAAAGAGTTTAGACTAAGTATGAACTTAGTCATAAACCAAAAGTTGTTTATACAAAGTGCCCCATAAAAGGACTGGGGACTTAACGTTTCCAACAAACCCTTAAAAAAATCAAGGGTCACAATCACATACCACCAAAAAGAAGAAGAAAAAAAGGAATTCAAACAACATAAACTTTTCACTGAGAAGATGAAGGGACTGAAGCAGGGTCATCAGTAGCAACTGGCTTAACTTGACTTGAAGGAGTGGGGATACCCGTATTATCTTCAACATTTTCAAAAACTTCAGCTACGGGAGAAGAAAAATCTTGGTTCTGTTGAGTCTTCTCAATAGTCTCTTTGATCTTGGATAACTCAGATTCCAAGTTAAAATTCTCCTGGCTAACTTCAATGAAGGTATCATGGCGAGAATTTAAAAACACCCAACTCACTTCAATGGCAGTTTTATCTTCAAGGATCTCATAATCTCTTTTCCAGTCAGCAATTTCATTTCTTAACTTTTCATTTTCAACCAAGGCAGATTCATAAGAACTTTGAAGAGAAGCGTGGGAACTCTCTAAAGATCAAACCTTATTAGAAAATCCCCGGAGGTCTTCTTAAATTTGAGTCAAATTCTGCACGAGTTCACCAGCATATGCTTCTTTTTCACTCAAGAGAGCTCTCAACTCTCTAATTTCTTCACTTGCCTTGGACAATTACTCAAAAAAAAAAAGGTTTCCAGACGAGCCTTTTCCTTACTTGCTTGATTTAAAGAAGCTTTTTCAACTGCCAATTCTGAAGTCAAAGCCCGTACCTGCTGCTCTAAGGTACTTTTACTTTCTTCTAAAGTTTCCATGTCGATCTGAAGACTTTCACATTGTTCCTTCCAATTATCCGCCTCCACTTGGTAGTCACACACTAATTGCTCTGAGAGGGTAACCCTTTTCATCATCTCTGTGCCAATTAGATTGACCTAGAAAAAAGAGAGGGGAAAAAATAAGAATCCTGAAGATAGAAAAATGACAAAGTAAAGCTTGAAAAAGGAATACCTTTAAAGAAGCATGCACTATGTCATTCATCAAGGTCACAGAACTATGGCTATCAAGCTTAGCTCTTTACACTGGACTAATCAAAGGCTTTAGCCACACGTCAGCTTGACCTGATTTCCTTAAAAGGTTACCCTCAGCGGGGATTTCAGTGGTCACTCGCCTCATAGCATCATTCCTACTTGAAGAACCAACCTCTGTGTAAGGAGCAGTTGAAGTAGGAGTAGTCGAGGGAGGAACTATGGAAGCAGTCATAATAGCCTGGGGAGGAATGGTAACAGCCACGACCGGCAAAGGAGGAATCATAGGAACGGGAGTAGAAAAAGAAGCAAGAGGTGCTTCATCAGAAATCGGACCTAAATTTTCACCATCAAACCCGCGGTTAAAAAGTTGCTCAACTTAATCATGAACAACAATGGGGACTTCATCATCAGGAATCATCACCGGGGTTTCAATAAACTCGGTAAGAGGAATAGAATGAGGGGGGATGCTTCATCATCAGAAATAATTTGCCTACGAGCTCGTGGCCTTTTTATTAAGGAACCCTCATCTTCCTCTTCTTCAGAATCTTGGTCACTAGCAGCTTTCCTGTTCGATGAAGAACCCAAGATTATCTCTTGGGCTCTTTCCAAAGAAATGCGGGAAGCCATGACCGCCTCGGCACTAATCCCTCAAATAGCAAATCCTGATAAAAGGAAGGATTAAAATAAGTTCTGGGAAAAATAATAAAAAGTTTAAAAAAAAACTCTTACCATGAGTTTTCACTTTCCAACCAAATCGTTGGGAAAGATGCTTCCAAGATCTACCCTCCATTGGGACTGTATTCAGTAACCTTCCTACCCAACCACAAAAATTGGGAATTTCTTCAACAATTCCCATGGTTGCTAAAAAGAAAAAGAAAATGAGAATAGAGATCATCAAAATTGAAGAAAAAAAATGAGAAAGTTATTAAAAAAGAAAACTCACGTGAAAATTCCACTTCTTGGGAAAGGGGACATTTTCATCACCCACTAAACCCACGGTGGGGGCAACAACAAACCTGGCATACCAGCCACAGTCTTTGTCATCTTCTGGACTAACCAGAACTCTTTTGCTCCTAGCTACTAAAGTTAAAACGCCTTGGCGGAAAAGTATGGGAGAGTAAAGGTGAATTGAGCAAAAGTGAAAGGCACACCGACCATGTTTGTCAAATGCCTCAAACAGGCAACATCCCTCCATACTATAGGGCCAATTTGACTTAAGTAAACATAAAAAAATGGCAGAATTCGAGAATAATAGGATCAATAGAAGGTTTGAATCCTAATGTGAAAGGGTATGTATAAACAAAGGAAAATCCAATTAAATAAGAGGTGATTCATTGATTCGCGTTGGGAATTATGATAGGGAAGTCATGACTCCAATGACAGTCTTTACGAATTAAAGAAATCAGACCCTCTGTAATCTGAGTTGGATAGATATCAGCACGATCTAAAGAGGATACTTTAGAAAGATAGTTCTGCAGGAACTATTTCTTCTATTATAGGTTCACTGTCACACCTCCTTTTTCCGCTACACCCCTGCTAAGGGACGTAAAGGGAGTTTTTCCGATTAAAGGACAATCGAAACGGGATTTTATTTAAAGATTCAGAGTCGCCACTTGGGAGATTTGTGGTGTCCCAAGTCACCGGTTGAATCCCGAATCGAGGAAAAGAATGACTCTATTTAACAGTCTGCGTACCAGAAATCCGGATAAGGAATTCTGTTAACCCGGAAGAAGGTGTTAGGCATTCCCGAGTTCCGTGGTTCTAGCACGGTCGCTCAACTGTCATATTCGGCTTGATTATCTGATTTTATACAATTATGACCTACGTGCAAATTTTAACTATTTACCATTTTGTTATTATTTATTCAAAGAATTGCAACGTCGTGAGAATACATCTCGAATTGCGCCACATAAATGTACCCGCAATTTTCGATACGTTCCAACTTCGTTGAGACTTGGATTTGGGTCACATAAATGTGCACCCGAGTTTAGGAAGATGACATTATTAAATACGCGCCTAAAGCAATTTCATGTTTGTGACTTTGCGAGGGCCATGAAATTCACTAAACGGCACGCCTTAATTTCTAAGGCTAAACAAAATTAATTGGACGAGGGCCATGCAATTGTCATTTTTGTTTGGCATAGCGCACCTCAGCTTGCTCTAATTGGAGCATTTCTAAATTAATACATGAGGGCCATAAGCTATCCTTGTTTAATATGGCACACCTCCACTAACTAGATTAACCAAATGAAATTTGAAGAAAACTATGGCTATTTTTAAGTCAATGCTCAAACCCAACTTATTAATTATAAAGCTATTTATAATTCAACTTTCAAAGCTTGGGCCTAGATTGAGGCCCAAGGGTCAACGGCGACAATAAGAGTCCAGAAAGAGCATACGTTAGGATTGGAAGACGTCCAAACAAGAAAAAGGGTGTTCCCTTGCTGGGCTTACTTAAGCCCAGATTTCAGACATACAAAACCATCAATGGCATAAGCATCATCAGAATGTAAATCTAATCGAGACATGCTATTGTATTAACGATTTCACCTCTAAATTTTAATATTCAAGTACAAGTTATTAACATGAACTTGCAATTTTATCTCAGCCTGCATTTTTTAATCAAATTTACTAAGTGAAGGGCCTTACGATAACAACCCAAGTTATTGGGCTCATGAGACAAGCCCAAGAACCTCTAACTTATTACCCTCTTTATTAAAACCATGCTGATGCCATAATTAACGAAATGCTCATGCTTGTATTTTAATTTTTCTTAAGCTAACTTCCCACAAACAAACATATGGGATTGGAACTGATCAACCATTAAAAAAAACTTTTTAACTAAAGCAACACTGTGATGCTTTTCAAAGTACAAAGCAGGGTCATGGACACCACTCAATACGACAAGCATCGATGTCAAACCAAGAAAACTAATGACACCTTCAAGCAGTTTTCCCTTACAAAATATTTGACAGTTAATTCACACGAATAGAATTCGAACACCATCACAATATCGCATACTCTGAAATTACACACTTAATCTAAATAACTAATCCACCATAAGCTATTAGCATGAACCAGCAACCCAACATGAACCAGAAACTGAATTACCACAAAATCGAAACATTTAAACACACATAATGGTAGTAATTAACAGTAATACATCAAAATTTTAATGTCTCCGTTTAAACTTCGACTTTAGTTTCCAGATCTTCATACATGCTAGTCAATATTCAATTCCATGACAAGTTTTGAAGATATACATCAAGGGAATTCGAAGCATGTACCTGGTATTGACAATATAAGAAGAGGAAGAAGAGGATCAGCAGCAGCAATAGTAACAAACAGCAATTGCAACAGCAGTGTAACAACAAAAATAACCAGCAGCTATAAACTTCCCCAAGTATAGAGCAGAAGTAAAAGAAAGAAAGTTCTAGCTATTTCAGATCCTAAACCAGGCAATGAAAAAAAATAGTAGCTATTCTTTTCAACTTCACCAGCTTTCAAAATTCAATCCCAAAAAAAATCCTCCCTCTACAGACCTGATTCTCCTTTCTTATACAGACCTGCCCGACCCTTTCCCCACTAAAATCTGAATTTTTTCACTTAAAACCCACTAAGGAAATCTTTTTTCTTATTTTTAGCCCCCTCATTCCCTCTTGTTCCCCATTACCACATTAATTTAAAGACACTAATATCCCACTAACAAAACACTAACATTAAAATATTATCCTAACTGTTCCATTCCCAAATCACCCCTGAAACCCCTTAATATTACTGCCCCTAATACAATTATTCATCTGTCTTAAAACTTTTAACTCAAAAATCTGTTCAAACTAACAATTATCTAAAACTAATTCTGATTAACAGCTATAACCAACTTACTGACAACTAAATGACTAAGGTTGAATTCCAATTGAAACAAAATGAACTGAATTTAAATCACAGCACATAACTCAACAGAATCATTAAAACTCAAATTGAAACTGGATCAAAATCAATCATAAATGCAGGGATTCTAAGTCAAACCTATACAAGAATGCAGGATCAATGTCAGCATATTGACAATGCCCTAAAGCTAAGTGTCTACAGATCAGCATACATAACACGATATTAAACTATTTGATGGACTTACTGGCCTACAAACAAGAACTAACTAATCGACGAAACTATTTATAACCTATGTTATTAATCGACAGAACATAAACTGATGGAGAAGAGGGAAAATAACGGACAAAAGACGAATTACAATGAACCTAATTTAGGTAAACAAAGAATTGATTGAACTACTCAAACAACATTGGAATATTTAATCTAACCAGAATCAGAAAAAAACATAATATATACTGGATTAACTTAAACTGAAAACCCTAAAGAAACGACTAATCACACAGACAAACAAACACATAGAAAAAAGATAAAGAAGAAGTTAAGTAGAACTCACTGTTCTTTTCTCGGATATCAACTATATGCCCTTTCGAACTTGAGTTACAGTTAGTATTATACGTCTATTTCATTAGAAATAGACTTATAATACTAACCAGAAACCGTTCGACCCTGACAACTTCGAAACAATCTCGAACTATCGAGCCCTAGATCCGCCATTCGATGAGTTTTTACTCGGATTCGAACCAATCTGGTTAGGGATTAGCGACGAGGAGGTCAAGGGGATTATTGGGTGTGAGTTTGGGACTGGTTGGGGTGGGTTTCAAGTTTTGCTCGAATCTTCGATTGAAGATTCGAGAAGCTATAGGTTGATTCGAGCAAAACGGGTAGGGGATTTGGATTGCGGGTGATTAGGAGGTTCAGGGGTGTTATTTTGGTGGCCGGCAGCATCGTTGCCACCGGGTTTTAGGCGGAGGGATGCCATGGCAGCTAGGGTTTGGGGGAAGGGCTTCGTCTGAGAGACGAATGATGAACAAGGGTTTGGACTGGGGGGGCTGGGCATGAGGTTTCATTTATATAGTGGGGGGTGGTTTGATCTTGGCCGTTCGATAAAGAGAGATCGAGGGTCCAGATCAGTTCACTTAACTCAAACGGTGTCGTTTGGAGTAGTACTGGGGTGGTCCGGGTGTTGGAGTGACGGGTCGGGGGTCGGGTTTGGTCAAAGCTTTGGGACCGTTTGATCAGCTGAGATCAACGGTCCAGATTGAAATGCCTGAAACGGCGTCGTTTGGTTGAGTCACAGGTGGACTGGATTTGGGGCGGGTATGGGCTGGTTTTTGGCTTGGTTTGGCTGTAAGGGTTTGGGCTTGGCCAAATTGGCCCAACTGATTTTAACTCTTCTTCTTATTATTAGTATTATTATTTTCAATTTTTTCTTTTCAACAATAAAACTAAAAATCCTAATTAAATTGTAAAATTGGCAATTAAATAAAAATATTGACACTTAATAATAACTATCACACGAAATTAAACATCAATAACTATAAAAATCACACAATTCGGACATTAAATACAAAAGATGCAAAGTACATATTTTTTTTGTGATTTTTCCATTTTTGTAATTAAACTTGTTAATTCCTAAACTGTAAAATTAAATCCTAAATGCACATGCAACACATATTTTTTGTATTTTTCTTAATTAAAGAAGAATTAAACTTGCACAGACAAAAATACAAAATAAATCACCAACAACACCAAACCATTTTATTTTGAATTTTTTTGGGAGTGGTTCTCATAGGGCAAAAATCACGTGCTCATAGCTGGCCCTCTTTGTCCGAAAATACAAAAGGTTTTCGTGCAAAGATAAAGTGAGCGGATACGAGCGATTTTTGCCCGTTGGAATACTCCGTGTGAAGCATTTTTGAAAAGATTTGACTGAACCTCTGCTTCAAAGGTTTCCTACATATCCCTGGCTAAAAGGGAATCAGGTCAATGTAGTTCGGGAAGTTTTGGTAGCTGTAACTACCATGGGATTGCGATGTTGCTGTTACTGCTGTTGCATGCTGTTACCACTGCTTTTCGACCTCCTTATTACACCATGCCAAAAGGAAACAAGAAACTAGACTAAACTATAATCTATGAATTACAAAATCTTATATAGATCTTCAGCCATGCTCTTGTAGTCTTCTTTCTGATTTCTGAAATGGGATTCGTGCTGGGGGTATTTTGTTGTGACCCTCCGCATTACTGACTTCTGACTTGCTCTTGGAATGTATTCCTATGTTCTGCAGGCGGGTTCCTGACTTCATCAACTTCAAATATAACAACCTCCGTTCTAATAGGCGGGCTCCTGACTCCTTCAACTTAAAATTTAACAACCTCCATTATACAGGCGGGCTCCTGACTTCATCAACAACTTGAAAATAATTCAACCTCTATTCTCCAGGCGGGCTCCTGACTCCTTCAACTTAAAATTTAACAACCTCCATTCTACAGGCGGGCTCCTGACTTCAACAACTTCTCAAACATATAATACCTCCATTCTCCAGGCGGGCTCCTGATTTCAACAACTTCTCAAAATGTAACACCTCCCTTCTCCAGGCGGGCTCCTGACTTCAACAACTTCTTAAACATATAACACCTCCATTCTCCAGGCGGGCTCCTGACTTCGACAACTTCTTAAAAATACAACACCTCCATTCTCCAGGCGGGCTCCTGACTTCAACAACTTCTTAAAATGTAACACCTCCATTCTCCAGGAGGGCTCCTGACTTCAACAACTTCTTAAAATGTAACACCTCCATTCTCCAGGCGGGATCCTGACTTCGACAACTTCTTAAAAATACAACACCTCCATTCTCCAGGCGGGCTCCTGACTTCGACAACTTCTTAAAATGTAACACCTCCATTCTCCAGGCGGGCTCCTAACTTCAACAACTTCTTAAAATGTAACACCTCCATTCTCCAGGCGGGCTCCTGACTTTGACAACTTCTTAAAAATACAACACCTTCATTCTCCAGGCAGGCTCCTGACTTCGACAACTTCTTAAAATGTAACACCTCCATTCTCCAGGCGGGCTCCTGACTTTAACAACTTCTTAAAATGTAACACCTCCATTCTCCAGGCGGGCTCCTGACTTCAACAGCTTCTTAAAAATACAACACCTCCATTCTCCAGGCGGGCTCCTGACTTCGACAACTTCTTAAAATGTAACACCTCCATTCTCCAGGCGGGCTCCTGACTTCAACAGCTTCTTAAAAATACAACACCTCCATTCTCCAGGCGGGCTCCTGACTTTGACAACTTCTTAAAATGTAACACCTCCATTCTCCAGGCGGGCTCCTGACTTCGACAACTTCTTAAAAATATATTTTATTGACGTTGTTCCTTCCTGCCTCCCGAACCATTTCCCTTCTAACGTGAATCATCTTCTTTCAACTTCTTCCCTCAAAACTGGTGTCTTATTCCTCCGAAAACTGCTGGGGATAACACCGGTGTTTTATTCAAAAATATGTCATTTTCCTACTTCAAAGACTACTTCCTTTAAAGCTGACACTTTCCTTCCACTGGAATTACTTCCCTCCGACTGGTGTTTTCGCTTCTCTAAAACTTGTCGGGAATAAACTACTAGGGAATTATCTTCCTTCTTTAAGACTAGTTACTTTCCTCCCTTTAACAATGGTGGGGATGATACCGATTCAAAGACCACTACCCTTAAAACCTAGGTTATCTTGCTTCTTCCAAGATTGCTTTCTTTAAAATTTGTGTCGCCTTCTCTCGTATACTGCTGGGGATTTCACTTCCTTCAAAACTCGTGTTATCTTCCATCTTCCCCATGTGGCTATCTGATTTCAAGAAAATTTTTGCAATGAGAGAAAATTTTTTGCCCCAGTTTGATAATCTTCTTTTGTGGCCATGTCTTCCTACTGTCAATAATATTTCCTTTCCCTGCTTCAAATCAAAGAAAACTTTGTTAGTTTAAATGTGGTGAGTGGTCGTGCCACTTCTGCTGGGGATGGTTTTTCCCTTTTTCCTTTCCCTGCTTTGCTACAAAACTTGTTGGGGATGATATTATTTGTTGGGGATGATATTCCTGCTGGGGATGGTTTTTATTTTCTCTTCCTTCCCCGCTCTGTGTTGACCATCGTAGAACTTGGTCGATAATCTGTCGGAGTTGTTCCTGCATCTCGCAAATCTGCTGGGGATCCTCTTGGAATTTGATCCATAAATTTTCAACTGCTGCTTTTTCTGTTTTTCTCCAACATCCCTTGGAAATTTGGTCCTCTTGGAATCTAGAACCATTCATCATTTGGTCTGGCGACAAACTTCTTTTCGTTTTGTCGCCTTATCTTTGGTCTGTCCTGTTCGCATTCACCGTTTTGGCAACTGGTAGTAAGCTCTGAAAATCCTTTTCAAAAACAAACTGTTGGGTAGGTAAAGTCTTTAAACCAAGAAATGAAAAAGTGATGATTTCAAAAAATAGAAAAAGAAGAAGTCTTTCTGAACAAATGCTGGGGAAAAAGAAAGAAAAGAACTTATCTGAATGATATAACCGATCCCAACGATCATGTCGTGCATTCCGGATTAATCAACCCAGTCTATTCGTATCAATCAATCTTTCGGACGACCTCATCTTGTTGGGGATAAACAAGCACTCAACTCTTTGCCAAATGCGGTCCCTTTCCGTCAATCTTGCCTTGTCGCCTCATAGTGCCCTTCGAGGGGTTTTCACTAATAAGACTCTCTCATTTCTCTCAAATCCCGTCGTCTTATGGTGCCTGTGAAGGTTTTCACCGATAAGACTCTCTTGTTTTATTTCTCTCATCTTCCGTCGCCTTATGGTGCCTATGAAGGTTTTCACCGATAAGACTCTCTCATTTTATTTTATCTTTCAGTTGGGGATTGGAGTGCTGCCGATAAGACTCTCTGTTGGGGATTCTTTTCGGCTATCAATTCATTTCCAGTTTATGATCCTCTCCTCTGCTAGGGATCAGAGTGTTATTTCCGACTTCCGTTTGCTTGACTTGGCACTTCTCGGAGGCTGATCGGGAGGTCTTTTTTGGACATCAATATGGGTTTTTTTTTGTGTATGGCTAAAAGGAAAAGAGGTATCAAAAGTTCAAAATAATTTTGATGGGTAAAACAGTACAACTCTTGGAATCAAACTTTCTTTCCAAAATTACAAACACAACTTCTGCCCCAGTTTTTCTTGCTTGGGGATTTTTTCTCTTTTTTTTTACACTATGTTGCACTATGTTACACTATGTTGCACTATGACCGAGCCGTGAGGCGCCTATGTATCCTTCTTTGAGGAATCAGGTCAAACGTAGTTCCCAATTCCTTTGTTTTTCTTTTTCTTGTGGCTTTTATTTTTGTTTTGTTATTGTTTTTTCTTCCTTTTCTTTCTTTCTTCTTCATTTTTTTTTATTTTCGTTAGTGATTCCAAGAGAGGGGTATGAAAGAATAAATAAGGCTCAAAGGGGGAAGCAAAGGTTAAATGTTTGGATAGAAGAAAGAATTGCCTCCGTCATTTCATTCTCCGATAAATGCCAAGTACAAACAAACAACAATTACAATCAAAAGAAACCATACATAATATCTCTTAACTGCGTCAGAATTGATAGCCACGTCGACACATTTCCCTTCGATATCTGTTAAACATAGAGTGCCATTGGACAACACTCTGGTTACAATGAATGGCCCTTACCAATTCGGGGCGAACTTGCCTTTTGCTTCGGCCTGATGTGGCAGGATTCGTTTCAACACCTGCTGTCCTACTTCAAATTTCCTGGGACGCACCTTCTTATTGTATGCTCTTGCCATTCTCTTCTGATATAACTAGCCATGACATACTGCTGCCAATCGCTTTTCATCAATCAGGCTCAACTGCTCCAATCAGGCTTTGACCCATTCATCATCATCAATCCCAGTTTCAGCGACAATCCGAAGAGATGGAATTTCAACTTCCGCCGGTATCACTGCTTCAGTTCCGTGTACCAACAAATAAGGGGTTGCACCTACTGAAGTGCGAACAGTAGTGCGATATCCCAATAATGCAAATGGTAGCTTTTCATGCCATTGTCTCGAACCTTCTACCATCTTCCAAAGTATCTTCTTTATGTTTTTGTTGGCTGCCTCAACTGCTCCATTCGCCTTGGGACGATATGGGGTGGAATTGCGGTGTGTAATCTTAAACTGCTGACATACTTCTTTCATCAAACCTCTATTAAGATTAGCACCATTGTCCGTGATGATCACTTTTGGGATCCCAAATCTACAGATGATATGAGAATGAACAAAATCTACCACTGGCTTCTTGGTTACCGACTTGAAAGTTTTAGCTTCAACCCACTTAGTGAAATAGTCAATGGTCACCAGAATGAACCTATGACCGTTGGTAGCTGCCGGCTCAATAGGTCCAATGACATCCATGCCCCAAGCAACAAATGGCCATGGTGCTGACATTGTGTGCAATTCTGTCGGCGGAGAATGAATCAAATCTCCGTGTATCTGACATTGATGGCATTTTCGCACGAAATTGATACAATCATGCTCCAGAGTGAGCCAATAGTACCCTGCTCGAAGAATCTTCTTCGCCAACACATATCCGCTCATATGTGGCCCACAAACTCTAGCATGTATCTCTGTCATAACTGTCGTGGCTTGACTAGCATCTATACATCTCAGCAATCCAAAATCTGGGGTTCTTTTGTACAACACTCCTCCACTGAGGAAGAAACCATTTGCTAATCGCCAAATGGCACTCTTTTGATCTCCGGTGGCCTGCTCCGGGTATATCCCCATCCTGAGGTATTCCTTGACATCATAAAACCATGGCTCACCATCCATTTCTTCCTCTATCATGTTGCAATAAGCATGTTGATCACGAACTTGGATATGCAATGGGTCAACATGAATTTTGTCTGGGTGGTGCAACATCGATGCTAAAGTGGCCAAAGCATCGGCAACCTCATTGTGAACTCTTGGGATGTGTCTGAACTCCACTGATCGAAATTGCTTGCTCAGATCGTGCAAACATTGTCGATATGGTATGAGCTTCAAATCCCTTATTTCCCATTCACCCTGAATCTGATGCACCAGGAGGTCCGAGTCTCCCAAGACCAAGACGTCTTGGACATCCATGTCTGCAGCTAGCCGTAAACCTAAAATTCATGCCTCATACTTAGCCATGTTGTTGGTACAATAGAAACACATCTAAGCCGTAACAGGATAATGATGTCCTGTTTTAGAAATAAGTACCGCTCCTATTCCAACTCTTTTCGCATTTGCGGCTCCATCAAAGAATAGCTTCCAACCTGGTTCTTTGGTTATTTCCAACTCATCTATATGCATCACTTCTTCATCAGGAAAATACGTTCTCAAGGGCTCGTATTCTTCATCAACAGGATTCTCAGCCAGGTGATCAGCCAATGCTTGGGCCTTCATGGCCGTCCTCGTCACATAGACGATGTCGAATTCTGTGAGTAATATCTGCCATTTCTCCAATCTCCCTGTGGGCATAGGCTTCTGGAAAATATACTTCAGTGGATCCAAGCGTGAAATGAGATAAGAGTATATGATGATAGATAATGCTTCAATTTCTAGGCCACCCAAGTTAGGGCGCAACATGTCTTCTCGAGTGAGTGTACTTAACCTCATAGCCTGTAAACTTCTTGCTGAGATAATAGATGGCTTGCTCCTTCTTTCCTGTAATGTCGTGTTGCCCTAGTACGTAGCCAAATGAATTCTCCAGGACCGTTAGATAAAGAATTAACGGTCTTCCCAGCTCAGGTGGAACCAACACATGTGGATTTGACAAATATCCTTTGATTTGGTCAAATGCTTTGTGACATTCTGCCGTCCACTCTACCACAACATCTTTCTTTAGTAGCCGAAAAATGGGCTCACAAGTTGTCGTGAGTTGCGCAATAAACCTGCTGATATAATTCAACCTTCCCAACAGACTCATTACTTCTGTCTTGTTCTTCGGCGGTGGAAAATCTTGGATGGATTTGATCTTTGACGGGTCCAACTCAATGCCTCGCCGACTGACGATGAATCCCAACAACTTTCCAGATGGAACACCAAATGCACATTTGGTTGGGTTGAGCTTAATATCGTACCTTTGAAGTCTTTGGAAAAACTTCCTTAGGTCTGTTACGTGGTCTTCCTGATGCTTGGATTTTATGATCACATCATCCACGTATACCTCAATCTCTTTGTGTATCATGTCATGAAACACAGTAGTCATTGCTCTCATGTACGTTGCCCCAGCGTTCTTCAAACCAAATGGCATTACACGGTAGCAATAAGTCCTCCATGGCATAATGAATGTCGTCTTTTCCGCATCTTCTTCATCCATCAGAATCTGATGATACCCAGCATAGCAATCTACAAAAGACCCGATCTCACGTCCGGCACAATTATCGATCAAGATATGGATGTTGGGTAATGGGAAGTTGTCCTTAGGACTTGCTCTGTTCAAATTGCGGTAATCGACACACACTCTGATCTTCCCATCTTTCTTCGGCACTGGCACCACATTAGCCAACCAATCAGGATATCGAGTGACCCGAATAACCTTTGCTTGCAGCTGCTTGGTTACTTCCTCTTTAATCTTCACACTCATGTCTGTTTTGAACTTCCTCAATTTTTATTTGATAGGAGGGCACGCCGAGTCAGTGGGCAATTTATGAACCACTAGATTGGTATTTAATCCTGGCATGTCATCGTACGACCATGCAAAAATGTCTTTGAATTCAATGAGTGTTTTGACTAGTTCTTCCCTGATTTCTGGCTCGAGGTGGACACTTATCTTGGTCTCTCGGACATTATCTGTGTCCCCTAAATTGACGGCTTCTGTGTCATTTAAATTGGGTTTGGGTTTCTCTTTGAACTGGCTTAATTCTCTATTTATCTCTTCAAAGACCTTATCCTCATCGTATTTCGATTCATCATCATAATCGACCTCTTGAACAATTAGTTCGGAATCAGATTGATCTTTTAGACTAGGTTGAAGATCCGTTGTGCATGCTATGTCATTAGAACCAGTATGAAGAGAACAGTTCAGAAAGAGAAAAGAAGAAAACAGAATTAAAACAAAAATAAAGAGAGAAAACTTTCACTTTATTAAACTGCGGGATAATAGAGTTTCACACTTTTGCCAAATACAAAAATAATAAAACAAAACTGGATTACAACTCTGGAATAATCCAGAAAACAAGAAAGAAAAATCCAGAGCCTACTACCAAGACTCCCTCCGGGTAGGAAGAGGAGTAGCTGTCCAATTGTTGACATTGGCCCTAGGCCCCACAAACTGTATGTCTGCCTTACCGGAACCTTCTTCAGCTTCTATCATGTTGACATCAGCGAATAGCCTTTCAAAGCCCTCATTCAAATCTCCATCTGGCCCGATCAGTGGTCCAAGAGCTTTCGGGATCGACAACTTTCTGAAACCTGCTCTGACAAATGATCTGGATAGGCGCGGGATTGGCTTAGGAAGGACCCAAACTCTTTTTTTCAACTTGCAGGCCCTCTTTACATCCGCTGTGGTAGGCTTGAATCCTAGCCCAAAAGTATCCAGGTTCTTGGGCAAGGAAACTGGCTGGACAGTACCCTACAAATCAACCCCCAAACCTTTTCCTGGTACAAACATGTTGTTTAACATTTCCGAGGCTATCATGAAGGTCGCAGCTGCGATTCTGGGAAGTGGAAGGCCCCCGCCCTCAGGAATTTTGTCTACTGAGACTGCGTCAAAAACCTGATAAACCCATGGGCCCTTATCATCGTCGGTTTCTATGAAGGGCACAATGGCATCACTAACGGCGCATGTACCGTCATCCCCGTGTACCACAATCTCTTGTCTATCCCATTCAAATTTAACCATATGATGCAGTGTAGAAGGCACTGCTTTGGCTGCGTGGATCCAGGGTCGCCCCAACAGAAGATTATACGACACCGCTACGTCTATCACTTGAAATTCCATGGTGAACTCGACCGGACCAATTGTCAATTCCAGTATGATGTCTCCCACTGTGTCTGTACCACCACCATCAAACCCTCGCACACAGATGTTGTTCTTGTGAATCCGGTCACCATCAACCTTCAGTTTGTTCAATGTGGCCAAAGGACAGATATTGGCACTGGACCCATTATCAATCAGTACTCGAGTGACTACCGAGTCTTCGCACTTCACGGTCAGATAAAGGGCTCTATTATGTTCTGTACCTTCCATGGGCAACTCGTCGTCTGAAAAAGTGACCATGTTGACCTCGAAAATCTTGTTTGCTATTTTCTCCAGATGGTTCACAGAGATCTTATCCGGAACATGGGCTTCATTCAGAATTTTCATCAATACCTGGCGGTGCTCGTCTGAATGGATCAATAATGATAGAAATGAGATCTGTGTCGGGGTCTTCCTCAGATGCTCTACAATGGAGTAGTCATGTGCCTTCATCTTCTTCAAAAACTCCTCTGCTTCTTCCTCCGTCACTGGCTTCTTTATTGTTATAGGATTGGCCCTTCTCAATTCCGCGGGAGCAAAACACCTTCCCGAACGAGTTAACCCCTGGGCCTCGCATACTTCTTCCACAACTTCCTTCCCCTTATGCATCACTGTCACTTGGCTGTAGCTCTAGGGCACAACTTTACCACTTGTTATCGGCAACTGCATTACTGGCATTATAACAACTGGTTCTACGCGGGCCCCTTTCACAAATAACACTGGTGTGCTTGATACTCCCTGCAGCACTACCTTGACCGGCTCTGGCTTCTTCGCAATAACAGATGAACCTTTCCCCATTACCACAACTGGCTTGTCATCTACCCTTCCCAACTGTGCCACTGCCTTTCCACTGGTCGACTTTTCGTTTGGACTGGAACGAATCATCATTACCGTTTGTGAGAGTTTCTTGAGCTCCCCTTCTTCATGCACTAATTCGATCATGTGGGTCTCATGGTGCACCGACAACGGGTTCTCATTGATGTTGGGTGCCTCTGGTGCCTGAACCTTGATCCTATTTGTGTTAATAAGATCTTGTACAGCAGTCTTCAACTTCCAACACGTCTCAGTATCATGCCCTGGAGCCCCCGAACAATATTCACAGCTTACCGAGTGGTCCAAATTTTTGGGAAGTGGATTTGGCAATTTGGGCTCAACAGGACTCAATAGGCCTAACTGCCTCAATTTGTGGAACAGAGTAGTATAGGTTTCTCCCAACGGAATGAATGTTCTCGGCCTCTGCACCCTTTCGTTCCTGAAAGTCTGATTCCTACGGAAGCCTGGCCCTAAAGGATTCCTGTAGGCCCTTGGTGGTAGATATGTGCTTTGCGGAGGTGGGTATGTGTTTTGTGGAGGTGGATATGTATGTTGGGGAGCCAGCGCACGCCATTGCGGGCGAGCCGGAGGCTGGGTGTAAGTTTGGGCATGATGGACGGAGAAATGTGGCTCTTGTGGTGGATAATAGGGTTGTGGAGGGTTGTATGGAGTGTGTGGATAATTTGGGTAATGGGGTCTGGGTTAGTAGCGAGGGGAAGGACCTCTGGATCTGGACCAAGTACCTACTTCGACTGTTGCGACCTCCTCTCTCTTCTTTTTCCCGAGCGCGCCTCCCGTGCCACTTTGGATAGCCTGAGTTGTGGCCTTGATAGCCGAATAGCTCATTATCTTGTTGGATCTGAGCCCCTCTTCAACCATACCGCCCATTTTTACTACTTCGTTGAAATATTTACCAACTGACGTCACCAGGTGACCAAAGTAAGTTGGCTCCAAAGTTTGTAAGAAGTAGTCCACCAATTCACCTTCCCTCATTGGTGGATCGACTTTTGCTGCTTGTTCTCTCCAAAGGAATCCGAATTCCCTGAAGCTCTCTCCGGGCTTCTTCTCAAGTTTCAACAGTGTGAGACGGTCAGGGACGATCTCAAGGTTATACTGGAAGTGACCTGCAAATGCTTGTGCTAGATCGTCCCAGATATACCACCTGCTAGGATCCTGCCTCGTGTACCATTCTAGTGCGGACCCGCTTAAACTTTGACCAAAATAAGCTATCAACAGCTCATCCTTTCCACCTGCCCCTCTCATCTTACTACAGAAACCTCGTAGATGTGCCATAGTATCACCATGTCCCTCGTATAGATCAAACTTTGGCATCTTAAATCCTGCCGGCAATTGAACATCGGGGAAGGGACACAGATCTTTATAGGTCACACTAACTTGGCTGCCCAATCCATGCATATTCCTGAAGGATTGCTCCAGGCTTTTCACTTTACGAAGCACTTCGTCCTACTCCGGATTCTTAACCGGCCTCTCAGTTTCTGCCGGGAGCTGAAGGTGAGGGGTGTAAGTGTATGGCTTGGGTGCTTTGAAGGTGAGTTCAGAAGGATAGTATTGGTTGTCGTGAACCTGAAACACTGGTTCATCGGATGATTTTTGCATTGTGGCGGGTGGAGGTGCCACGAAAATAGGAACAGTTGGTGGAGGAGGGTTTTGTTTGGGTGGTGGAGCTTGGGGATTATAGGAAGTTTCCCCTGATAGTATTGGTAAATGGGGAAGCTTGTTGATGGACCAGCGGAAGGGTGTTCCGGAGTTCGAGCCGGTGAGAGGGTAGGAGTAGGGGAGGTATTGGTGATGCTTGTCCCCTAGCCCAGGCTAGGTGCATCCCAGCTATCTCTTGTCTCAACTTGTCTACTTCCTCCTTCATCATTTGCATCTCCGTCCTTTCCTCCTCAACACTTTTGTCTGAACCAGACATACTTTTCGGAATGGGCCCTTTAGATCTTGTGTGGTAATGGTAATCTGCCAAAACGTCCTAACGAGCTAACTGTTTCGAAATCTTTTTCTGGATAAACAACAAACTTGTTAGCGTTAGATTTTAACACATATTGCCATTTCACATTGGGGAATGCAATGTTCCTAGGCAGTTTAACCATTTCTAACATGTCTTTGCTTCGACTGCATGCGCCATTCCCGCTTACTCTCTTTTTATGTCCTTCTTTTCCTTTCTTTTCACTTTGCCTTTTCTTTTTTCTTTTTAGTGGTGGCCAAATCTTATGTGGACTGTCTACGTATCATGTCCCCGCATGAATCAGACCGGGCATAGTTCTTCCACAAGTGCGGAAAATAAAGACACCATTTTTGGATTTTTCAACCTTTATTAGCAAGACAAAACATTTTTGAAAGGAAATTGACAGACTTGATACGGACTACAGACTTTTATGCCAAAAAGGGAAATACAAACTCCGGCAGATAACAGACTCTGAAGACAAGGAAAATACAGACTCAAACTATGAATGTTTCAGAGTTTTGAATTTTGGTGCCCGCGGGGCGTCGTTCAGCCTCGCCGCGGGTTTTGGTGCAAGGCCCCTTTGCAGATCTTTCAAATCTTCCATGATCTGGTGGACATAAATCATTATTGAAGTAAAGAAGGTGGTACATGACATATCCTCACAAGCTAGGCACTTTATGGTGATGTAGTGCCCGATATCGTCGATTCTTCCCTTGATTTTGTCCCTTTCCATAAGCAATCGCTCTATTTGTTGATTCCGCGTCCCCAACATTTGCGCGTTGTAAAGTAGTTGATCCTGAAACTCATTCATCTATTTCTTCATTCGGGCCATTAGATCATAGCAGTGATTCCTATCTGTTTTGGCATCTCGGGCTTGTCTGAAGATTCGTTCTTCGATAGTGAATATTGTTTCTCTCAATAGAGTGATGCTCCTTTCGTAGTCCCTCTTCATTTGTTGCATAGACCGTGCTCGCTCTTCTGCCTTTTTTATCCATTTCACCTGGATTCTCGCTAGACCAGCTTTAGATCTTTCCAGGTCTTCTTGATACTCGAGGACTTTCTTCTTCAGACCGTTTATGAGCTTTTCATCAGCCCGGCTTCTCTTCGGGTTTCTGGCAGCTATTTTCATTTCCCGAATTTGAGCTTTGAGGACCTTGCTTTCCCGAGCTAATTTTTTCTTATCTCCTTCATCGGCAGCAACTTGCATCTTGTTCTCAAATTTCAGATCCTTAATCTATTGTTTTAGCTTGCCTATTTCGGCCCGGTACTCGCGCTCTTTGGCCAACCAGTCCCACGGTTCTTGTGACACCTCAACGAACTCTTGAATGTGAGGTTTTTTGGTTGGCCGTTCTAGCTCATCCCTTACAACGTCTCTCTTCCTGTACCAAGCGATATAAGCAGGTGAGACTTTGCCTCTGGATAGGTTGCGCACTCGAGTGTTTACCGTTAAATACTGGCATTCATTCCATATAGAACGAACGGTTTCTTCATGAAATTGGTCGTTGGTGCTAACCTCGATTGCATAAACACTGAGATCTTCATCTGGGTGTACCACCTGACACCTCCCTAACTGTCTCATCACCCGGTAAGGCGCATAAGGCTGAATGCCTCGGAGTCCCATTAAGAGGAAGTAAGGACCCATGGCGGACATGTACACAATTTCTTCAACAGGAAGCCAACCCAATGTCCACCCTATTTCTGCTGTAGTGATGGCGCGAAGGCAAGATACCCAGTCTTCAGACCCTTCTGGAAATTTGAGCCCTGAAACCCTCGTGTTATATCCTTCAATGCAACCTTCGTTTGTAGATCTATAGCTTATATACTGAGGATTATGACATAAGTGCTTGATCATCCACATTTGCAATAACAAATTGCATCTTTCGAAAAAATCTGCCCCGACTTTACAGGCTGTGAGAGCTCTGTATATCTCGGACACTATCATAGGGGCAAGCGTGCTTTTGTTGTTGGTAATTAGGACCTTGACGACTCCAGCCACCTTCAAATCAATATTTCTGTCTTTCCGAGGAAATACCACAATGCCTAAGAACGCTACCATGAAAGCGAACTGCCTATGTTCATCCCATTTTATCTGATTTCCTCTGCTGCAAACCCTGCTTTCCAGATCATCGAACCCTCATATATGCCCATACCTCTGGTATATGAACTGCAGAGTAGAAAAACCCATATCCAATTCAGAGTACGGGACTCCCTTGCTTATCTTTAGCAGATCCATGAACTTGTGCGAATTAACGGCTCTTGGAGCAATCAGATATTTGTGCCTTAGCCCCTCAGTAATGTCCATATAACCTGCTACCTCTTTTAAGGTTGGGATGAGTTCAAAATCTGAGAAGTGGAATACGTTGTGGGCCGGGTCCCAAAATGTAACCAAAGCCTTTATGATGTCACATCTGGGTCTGACGTTCAACAAACTGGTGAGACCTCCCAGATGTAGTTTGATCTTATCTCGCTCTGATTTTTCCAAATCCTCCCACCACAAGCGCAACTCCAAAGGGAACTTGCTCCTAACTGTTATCGGCAAATTTGGACCCGGGCTCATTCTGTATGTTTGTTTGGGGTGATTAACACTCATTGGACTCAAAGAAAGAATAAACTAAAATTGACACACATTTAAATAAAACTCCGGTCTTGTCAATACGGTCTTTCAGCACTTCGAAGCAAATTTAAAGGCTGTGTTTTACCAACCGGACAAAACCTTGAAAATGACCAAAAGTGGCTATTTTCGCAAAAACAGCCTTCCGGCGTCTTTTTAGGTACATTCGGCTATTTTTACAAGAATGGAATTACCCGACTTATTTATGACGAAAGATTAAAAAAAATTGGCTATTTTTGCAAAAGGGGAGGTTGGACCCGATGAGGGTTACCTACGTATCTCACATCCTGTGAGAATCAAACCGGCGTAGTTCGGGCAACGACAATAAACTAATTCTGACAACAAGACTTGTCTACTAAAAAAAACATTTTTTTTTCACAAAATTTTGGCAGAGTTCGCCGGTAACTCAGAATTATCTCTCTACACTGCTATTTTCTTTTTCTCTTTTTCCGATATTCCAGTATTTTCAGAAGTCGGTCAGCATGCAAGTCTACAGCAAATAAATGCGTGAAACAAATAGGATGCAACAGGATGGTCTTTTTCATTTCAGGTCGCTTGTCCTAGACGGATCCAACCCCTGTGTTGAGTCCCCTAAGTCAAGTGCACATGATGCAAATAAGCGTTCCTACTAGGGATCCGACATGAGGTTTTGTTATACTAGGTTTATCCTGGGTGTTTGTTCTAGACCTAGCTTACCCGAGCGGACAACTCGAGCCGAGGATGGGAACTGCGTACCGGTAACCAAAAGATCATCCGGTTTTGCAACTCCTCCGAATCCTCATTCTATTTTGGAATATGACACTAACAGAAAGAAGTCATGACCAACGTGCACTCCTCAAGAGAGAGAATAGAGGGATTTAGTAGCAGTTTATACATACAGTTCAGATAATATCAAAGCGGTAAAAGCAACATTTTAGCACATTAGGACAAACACATGTAATAGAATCAGATAATAAATAAAGTCAAATATAACAATTCATCTAAGCTCGAATTCTGAACCCTGAACCAGAGATTCTGGGTTTGTTCCCCAGCAGAGTCGTCAGAGCTGTCACACCTCCTTTTTCCGCTACACCCCTGCTAAGGGACGTAAAGGGAGTTTTTCCGATTAAAGGACAATCGAAACAGAATTTTATTTAAAGATTCAGAGTCGCCACTTGGGAGATTTGTGGTGTCCCAAGTCACTGGTTGAATCCCGAATCGAGGAAAAGAATGACTCTGTTTAACAGTCTGCATACCAGAAATCCGGATAAGGAATTCTGTTAACCCGGGAGAAGGTGTTAGGCATTCCCGAGTTCCATGGTTCTAGCACGGTCGCTCAACTGTCATATTTGGCTTGACTATCTGATTTTATACAATTATGACCTAAGTGCAAATTTTAACTGTTTACCGCTTTTGTTATTATTTATTCAAAGAATTGCAACGTCGTGAGAATGCATCTCGAATTGCGCCACATAAATGTACCCGCCATTTTCGATACGTTCCAACTTCGTTGAGATTTGGATTTGGGTCACATAAATGTGCACCCGAGTTTAGGAAGATAACATTATTAAATACGCGCCTAAAGCAATTTCGTGTTTGCGACTTTGCGAGGGCCATGAAATTCACTAAACGGCACGCCTCAATTTCTAAGGTTAAACAAAATTAATTGGACGAGGGCCATGCAATTGTCATTTTTGTTTGGCATGGCGCACCTCAGCTTGCTCTAATTGGAGCATTTCTAAATTAATACATGAGGGCCATAAGCTATCCTTGTTTAATATGGCACACCTCCACTAACTAGATTAACCAAATGAAATTTGAAGAAAACTATGGCTATTCTTAAGTCAATGCTCAAACCCAACTTATTAATTATAAAGCTATCTATAATTCAACTTTCAAAGCTTGGGCCTAGATTGAGGCCCAAGGGTCAACGGCGACAGTAAGAGTCCAGAAAGAGCATATGTTAGGATTGGAAGACGTCCAAACAAGAAAAAGGGTGTTCCCTTGCTGGGCTTACTTAAGCCCAGATTTCAGACATACAAAACCATCAATGGCATAAGCATCATCAGAATGTAAATCTAATCGAGACATGCTATTGTATTAACGATTTCACCTCTAAATTTTAATATTCAAGTACAAGTTATTAACATGAACTTGCAATTTTATCTCAGCCTGCATTTTTGAATCAAATTTACTAAGTGAAGGGCCTTACGATAATAACCCAAGTTATTGGTCTCATGAGACAAGCCCAAGAACCTCTAACTTATTACCCTCTTTATTGAAACCATGTTGATTCCATAATTAACGAAATGCTCATGCTTGTATTTTAATTTTTCTTAAGCTAACTTCCCACAAACAAACATATGGGATTGGAACTGATCAACCATTAAAAAAAACTTTTTAACTAAAGCAACACTGTGATGCTTTTCAAAGTACAAAGCAGGGTCATGGACACCACTCAATACGACAAGCCTCGATGTCAAACCAAGAAAACTAGTGACACCTTCAAGCAGTTTTCCCTTACAAAATATTTGACAGTTCATTCACATGAATAGAATTCGAACACTATCACAATATCCCATACTCTAAAATTACACACTTAATCTAAATAACTAAGCCACCATAAGATATTAGCATGAACCAGCAACCCAACATGAACCAGAAACTGAATTACCACAAAACCGAAGCATTTAAACACACATAATGGTAGTAATTAACAGTAATACATCAAAATTTTAATGTCTCCGTTTAAACTTCGACTTTAGTTTCCAGATCTTCATACATGCTAGTCAATATTCAATTCCATGACAAGTTTTGAAGATATACATCAAGGGAATTCGAAGCATGTACCTGGTATTGACAATATAAGAAGAGGAAGAAGAGGATCAGCAGCAGCAATAGTAACAAACAACAATTGCAACAACAGTGTAACAACAAAAATAACCAGCAGCTATAAACTTCCCCAAGTATAGAGCATAAGTAAAAGGAAGAAAGTTCTAGCTATTTCAGATCCTAAACCAGGCAATGAAAAAAAAACAGTAGCTATTCTTTTAAACTTCACCAACTTTCAAAATTTAATCCCAAAAAAATCCTCCCTCTACAGACCTGATTCTCCTTTCTTATACAGACCTGCCCGACCCTTTCCCCACTAAAATCTGAATTTGTCCACTTAAAACCCACTAAGGAAAGTTTTTTCCTTATTTTCAGCCCCCTCATTCCCTCTTGTTCCCCATTACCACATTAATTTAAAGACACTAATATCCCACTAACAAAACACTAACATTAAAATATTATCCTAACTGTTCCATTCCCAAATCACCCCTGAAACCCCTTATGCCCCTAATACAATTATTCATCTGTATTAAAACTTTTAACTCTAAAATCTGTTCAAACTAACAATTATCTAAAACTAATTCTGATTAACAGCTATAACCAACTTACTGACAACTAAATAACTAAGGTTGAATTCCAATTGAAACAAAATGAACTGAATTTAAATCACAGCACAGAACTCAACAGAATCATTAAAACTGAAATTGAAACTGGATCAAAATCAATCATAAATGCAGGGATTCTAAGTCAAACCTATACAAGAATGCAGGATCAATGTCAGTATATTGACAATGCCCTGAAGCTAAGTGTCTACAGATCAGCATACATAACACGACATTAAACCATTTGATGGACTTACTGGCCTACAAACAAGAACGAACTAATCGACGAAACTATTTATAACCTATGTTATTAATCGACAGAACATAAACTGATGGAGAAGAGGGAAAATAACGGACAAAAGACGATTGAACTACTCAAACAACATTGGAATATTTAATCTAACCAGAATCAGGAAAAAAAACAGAATATATATACTGGATTAACTTAAACTGAAAACCCTAAAGAAACGACTAATCACACAGACAAACAAACACATAGAAAAAAGATAAAGAAGAAGTTAAGTAGAACTCACTGTTCTTTTCTCGGATTTCAACCATATGCCCTTTCGAACTTGAGTTCCAGTTAGTATTATACGTCTATTTCATTAGAAATAGACTTATAATACTAACCAGAAACCGTTCGACCCTGACAGCTTCGAAACAATCTCGAACTGTCGAGCCCTAGATCCGCCAATCGATGAGTTTTTACTCGGATTCGAACCAATCTGGTTAGGGATTAGCGACGAGGAGGTCAAGGGGATTATTGGGTGTGAGTTTGGGACTGGTTGGGATGGGTTTCCAGTTTTGCTCGAATCTTCAATTGAAGATTCAAGAAGCTGTAGGTTGATTTGAGCAAAACGGGTAGGGGATTTGGATTGGGGGTGGTTAGGAGGTTCAGGGGTGTTATTTTGGTGGCCGGCGGCGGCGTTGCCGCCGGGTTTCAGGCGGAGGGATGCCATGGAGGCTAGGGTTTGGGGGAAGGGCTTCGTCTGAGAGACGAATGATGAACAGTGGTTTGGATTGGGGGGGTTGGGTATGAGGTTTCATTTATATAATGGGGGTGGTTTGATCTTGGCCGTTCGATCAAGAGAGATCGAGGGTCCAGATCAGTTCACTTAACTCAAACTGTGTCATTTAGAGTAGTACTGGGGCGGTCCGGGTATTGGAGTGACGGGTCGGGGGTCGGGTTTGGTCAAAGCTTTGGGACCGTTTGATCAGCTGAGATCAACGGTCCAGATTGAAACGCCTCAAATGGCGTCGTTTGGTTGAGTCGCAGGTGGACTGGATTTGGGGCGGGTATGGGCTGGTTTTTGGCCTAGTTTGGCTGTAAGGGTTTGGGCTTGGCCAAATTGGCCCAACTGAATTTAACTCTTCTTCTTTTTATTTTTTTTTTTCAATTTTTTCTTTTCAACAATAAAACTAAAAATCCTAATTAAATTGTAAAATTGGCAATTAACTAAAAATATTGACACTTAATAATAACTATCACACGAAATTAAACATCAATAATGATAAAAATCACACAATTCAAACATTAAATGCAAAAGATGCAAAGTACATATTTTTTTTGCGATTTTCCCATTTTTGTAAAACAAACTTGTTAATTCCTAAACTGTAAAATTAAATCCTAAATGCACATGCAACACATATTTTTGTATTTTTTTTAATTAAAGAAGAAATAAACTTGCACAGACAAAAATACAAAATAAATCACCAACAATACCAAACCATTTTATTTTGAATTTTTTTGGGAGTGGTTCTCATAGGGCAAAAATTACGTGCTCACATTCACGAACAGGTTCAGCGGGTTCCTTACCCTTGGAAGAAGATCTTTGTGAGAAAGAACCTCTGGTTCTAAAGGAAGGACTGGAACTAGATGAAGGAAGAGAAGAACCACGTACAGAAGAAGACCCTAAATTACGAAGTCTACCTCCTCTTCTACTCCTGCTAGGGGCAAGAGGGAAGTTATCAACTATGGGGATTCTTCTAGGGTTAGAGTTTGGTGAAGACATGATAGTACGAGGAAGAAGCAAATAAACATTCAAGAATTTAATACTCAGAGAACTTTATGTGATAAGGATAAAGACGAAAACTATGTTTATACTAGGAAGCAACCGTCAACGGAAAAGGTGCAATGATGGAAAGGTCATAATGAGAACTGTTGCTTCGTGATTAGTGAAGCCGTAAAAAAGCCCTAAAAAGCGCTGCAAAGTTGCAGAGCCAATAAAAAGGTGCCACGTATGATAAACATTAAATGGAAGTGACAATTGAAACGTCGATTTTACCGTAGCATTAATAGAGGCAACATTCCCGCTTTAATAAAATCCACTTCCCAAATATTCAATTGATGAATAAATGGTAAGTGGAGAGACTATCTGTATTGGGAAAATCGAGTTTACATATTAAAGTGATTGGAAGATGACGTGTCATGATACGAAGGCTGGTCAAAGAGTGATGATTGGCAAATAGGCACGAGTTGCAATAGATACGAGCAGAAGGTGCAAGTAGAGGCACGAACAGTTATTCAAAAGACTCAACGCCCATACCTATTTATACTCAAAAGTCAAGGAGAATGAATCTGATAGCATAAGAGAGTACATATACAGTATTTAATAAGCAGTAAATACTAAAAACGTTATAGAATCTGTATTAAATTACAATGATTATATAACGTAGCATTGAATGTCTTTAATTGTCTATAGTGGCCTAATTATAACAAAGGCAAAATGTATATCTTTAAGATAGCTATAAAAAGGAGAGAATGGATCATTTGTAAGGGCACAAAAGATCATCTGAATATACTGGTTTACTTTGTTTTCTTCTGTCTATCTTATTATTAGCAAAATCACTTTCCATCATTCAGTTTTGATTATCAGTAACCCGTATTCTTCTAAATTAAAGTTTTGACTGAAATTCCACTTTTTGGTTAAACAACCTCCAACTTGAATTCTTCTTGATATTAACTGCATTCCGATTAACTATTTAACTCAATTACTTTCTTGAATAATCTAGTGAAAAATAAAAAGAAATTAAGATAATTCCATCACTAGAGTTAATCATGATGATTAACCCACTCTCAAGTCTTGAATTCTGGCTTAAACCTTATAGTACTGCCCTAACTGACACTTAAATTCTGAAATTTAGAGTATCCATGGCCAGGTGCGGAGCTAGAGTGTTGAGAGCGGGTTCGGTCGAACTCAATAGCTTTGATTCGAATTCTGTATTTGTTTTAAAAAGTTTATTAAATATGTATAAATTATTTAATTTATAACTTAATAACTTAAGACGATTAAAATCCTGAATCCATAAATTTGAAACTATGGCTTCGCCCGTGGCTTAGTTTACCGTTTTGGTTTAATTGTACCTTTAAGGCTAGGAATTCTTTATCAAGGTTAAGTTGTCTTTGATTCTCCAGTTAGTGCCTCTAGGCTGCTAATCAACGCTCAAATTTCAACAATTTCCAAATTAAGAATTTAGGTTTTAGAGATATCCAATAAAATATTTGGGATTTGTTTAAAGTAGGAGATTTTACATTTCTAAATCAAAAAAAGAAAAAAAATGGGACTAAGGGGAGGGGGATCTTTGCTTTCAAAGAATTATAGTAAGGAAAGAATATAGGTCATGCATTAAAAAATAATCAAATGATTTATAATAACATGCTATTTGCCTTACTACCTACAGGCAAGATATTCTTGGAACATACCACAAGAATGTGGTGTCTTAATCAAGGAAACCTTTGCGGTTACCAGTTACACGAGACTCGAGAGGGAAATTTCTTTGAAATTGCACCTAGAATATAATTCAAATCTACTTTATTTCCATGTTTTTGACTTGAGAAATTTTTGCTTGATTATATTTCATGTTATTCTGTTGGGAAGTTTTACGTTAGTAGCTAAAAAGATGGGAGCCTACATATAAGGTATATGGATCTCTTAATGGTATGAGGCTTTTTTGGAAAAATTGTGTGATCTTGACCCAAAGCAGACAATATCATACCATATTAATAGTATCTTTGGGCCATTTTAATACTACGACTAGTATCAGAGCCAGGTTTGGCGACACGAGTACGGACATATGGCAAAATAATGGTATGGGACTTAGTTTGCTTACGACCTTACGACCTTGGAGATGCGCACACACGAAGAAGCTAGTTGCGGGCTTTGGTTGCCTTAAATGCTCTAATGATGTGGGTGGCACACGGTGATAGTCCTGTGGATCGTGGTAATAGGCTACGTGGTAGTTCGAGGGAAAGATTGTTGGATGCGCGAATAAAGTCCCACATTGGGAGCTGAAAAAATGGGAGTCAACATATAAGGTGTGAGCATTTTTGGGGAAAAGTGTACGGCTTGACCCAAAGCAAATAATACACTACTAAAAATTCGGGCAATACCGTCCACAAAAACGACCAAAGTTGGTCGGTAATGGCCAATTACCGACCAAAAACGCGACCATTTACGTGTAGACGGTATTTTGACGGTCGGAAGGGCATACCGACCAACGTTGGACGGCCAATTAAATTAAAAAAAATATTGCCGAAAAAACCGATCAAAGTTGGTCGGTTTTTTCCGACCAAAGTTGATCGGCATTTTAATTATGTAATTAAAAATTGCGCTATCTGGGAATGAATCGGGGTTTGTACTGTGGCACGATACTATTCTACCACTAGACTACTAGTGCATTTTGTTTTAAGACTGTCTTTTATTTGATTTATACTCTTTAATTGTATTTTTGCACGAAAATAATCGACCAAAGTTGGTCGGTTTTATTAAAAATTAAAATTACCGACCAAAGTTGGTCGGTTTTTTAAAATGACCGGCCGAATTAACCGATCAATTTTAGTAGGTTTTTTTAATACTAATTTTAATTTATTTTAAATGAAAAACTAACCAAAGTTGGCCGGTTTCTTGAAAAATAAATTTCGCGGGACTCAAAAATAATTTCCCGCATTTTTGCGCGAAAGAAAACCGACCAAAATTGATCGGTTTCGCAAAAGAAAATTAAAAAATATAATATTTTGAAAAATCGATCAAAGACCGATTTTTTAACCGACCAAAGTTGTTTTTGCCGAATTTTTAGTAGAATATCACACCATGTTACAAGTATATTTGAGCCGTTTTAGCCCAACATATTCTTTTTGACAGTAGGGTAAGCATGGTAGAATAACCACATGCAAGTGGGGCATAATCATATCATATTATTGGACTAACAACTATTGTCGCGCGAGATCTGATTATCTGATTGATAGAAACTCCACCTTTGTAGAATTAATTGACATCCTGTCACACTCGAACAAATTCAAAGTTAACTCCAAAATAGAAAGTTTGAAACAGTGGAGTGGTATGCAGGTGCATTAAGAGTAGTAGGAATGGAATCAGGTGGCAGCTTGTGATGGCATCGTTTAAAACATAATCAGTTTTTAAAAAATAATTTAAAGTTTAGTCATTTTTTACAAACTTCGAACCTGCCTAACTGAGAAGAATAGGATTACATTTCATGTCTTCGTTACTTCAACGTGTATACGATGTGCTTGGTATTCCAGATGAACTTGGTCAGCAGTAGATTAATTAGTCACAGATTAGTTTTATATCGGATGCAACATATATATACTAAGTACAAGGAAGCAACAGCGAAGCTAAGAATTTTACTAAGGGGTATCAAAATATAAAAAGTAAACAGACGAAGAATATATGGAGAGTTAACATATAATACATATACATAAAAATAAATTTTTAACCTAGTTGAACAATATAATTTTCCAACGAAGGATTGTCCACCGACACCTATTGGCGTAAGGTGGCTCCGCCCTTGCAAGGAAGTAGTGTTTGCATCCATATGTGACTTTCCAAGTTGAGCTCAAAATAATTTACAACATTTAAACAAAAGAAAAAAAGAGGAAACTAGTGTGTGTGAGATAGACAGAGAGAGAGAGTGGGGGGGGGGGGGGGGGGGATTGGGTTGGACCATTTGATTAAATAGGAATGTAGAGCACATGAAATTTGGTCCCTACCACCAAAAGCCCACTAGGAGGGGTAGACACAACCCAACATTATATTGCATGAAGAGTTCAGTCCAAACAACGATTTGATGGGACTCGTGCCTTACGTTGCACGTGCAATTTCAGCGTCTCCTTATCGGAAGATTTGCACAAATAGGATTATTTAGTGCAAAAAGTTTTCGCCCCATTAAAAAAGATTTTGAAAAAATAGCCCCCCTGCTAAAAATTTAAAGTATATTGTAAAAATTTTGAAGCACGATAATTTGAACTACATTACCAGAATTTTAAAGCACAATGATAGAATTTTGAAGCATACTACAAGAATTTGAAGCACGCTTCTAGAATTCTAAAGCATAATGTCAGAATTATTGTATTTTACTAAAAAAAATTCTTAGCAAGGTCAAAATATAAACAGTAGTTCTAGAATATATATATTTTACTTTTGACACGAGAACAAAATTTTTGAAATAAAATTTACAATGATCACATTGGCAAGTTCAACACTCAATGCAGGACGCAGCACAAAACGAGCAGCTAGATTTCAACTCTTTCGTGTTTTCATTAGCAGATACTGCCTACACTTGCTACTCTTCCTTACTTCCCCTGTACGAGTGCAAAGTTTAGGCAAACATAGAAAGAGTATTACAAGGGCAACTAAAACTTAACATGCACCAGAGCAGCATTGGGTATTACCGTGTTACGCGAGAAACCAAAATTGAACCAGAGCCACTCCCCGTCTTTAAACATAACTAAATACAAAGACAATCCTATTTTAGTCGTCAGTGCACAAATATTTCAAGATTGTCCTTGGGCCTGCTTCTCTCAAGCTGACTCTCCATTGGCAGCCAAGCCTCTGATTTTTACATCATAGAAAACTTCTTCAACTTTCCTAAGGTCATATTTCATTCCTGCAACAACAGAAATTGACGAATCAGCAAGTCAATTTGCAGAAACATCAAAATCAAGATATGCAGTAGCACCAAATCAGCAGCCCGTTGGATTGATTAAACTAAAAAAACATATGAATAAGTTATGAAAAGTTGCATAGACAATAGATGCATTCCTTCCTCTAGATTCGTTTCGTGTAAAGTTCTACTTAGATAACTTTATTGCCTTGCAGAAAAGTCAAAGAAAGGTAGGAAAAACGGTTAGGAAAATAGATAGAATTCAATACGGTCCTTACAGCCAAGAAATAAAAAAGAAAAAGACAATGCACATCCACCTCCCACACCCATGAGGCTCCGTTTGCTCAACATTATCAGATTCAACATTTCTCTTCCCTGATGGGGTAATTTTAATGTCTAATGGTCTATAACTCCATATACATCAATTTGTATGAGATATTGACCAGCAAAGAAGGATGAAACTAATGCCTTAATGCTCGACTATTTTCCCCCATTGCTTAGTAGGTTGATGGGCTTCGCTGCAACAGTAGTGTATAATATAGCTCAGATGAAGTGTTCAAGGAAAGAAATGGTGGAATCGTCTGAGCATAGCCTGCTAAACTGGAACTCTCATAACGTAGCCTTCGGAAATTAAACTTATTTGTTCACCACTAGATCTGCTACCTTGTAACTCTCATCGATTTCTGAAAAGACTGTCTTATGGAAACTACGCTTGGATGCCAATGGCATCAATGAAGAGAACCAATGGTGAAAGCAGCAACCTAAAATTCACTGGTTTTGCTACTGGCTAAGACAATCGGCCTAACTTCAATGCCTAATTACTAGTAATACCCTCTTTAAAAGAGAAAACAACCGAAGTCCACTATATCAAAATTAGTTTATTGCTCAAGCTGGAGAAGTTGGACTGACTGGTATTTTGAAAATATATGCCTGTCTGTTACCTCTTTCTTTGGATAGTGAAAAACATATACTTACATAAGATATACCCATCGGACAATTTTTTGATATTTTTTTAATTCTTTAACCAGCAGTATTTTTATTTTGTTCATCCACTTCTCTCTTCTTTGTCCTAAAGCTTTGATCTAAAAAAAAAGGTAGCCTGGTCCACAAAGCAACCCGCGTTCATGCAAGGTATGGGGAAGGACCACAACGGAAGGTGTGATGTAGGCAGCCTATTGGCTAATTTCACCACTCGCACCAGTGACCAATAGGCCACACGAAGACAACTTTACTGTTGCTCCAAGGTTCCCGTTCAAAGCTTTGATCTAAACCAAAAGAAATTTACCCTACATAACCTTTTTTTCTCAATTTCTCCGCGCGCTCAAACAACCGCCTTTTATCTCACATTTCCTAGAGCTCAAACAATTCCACGGATCTCATGTTTCTTAAATTTCAAGATCCTTTCCTTTGTGCTTTCTTTTCATGCATTACAAGAGAAAGTTACAACTAAAGATACTTTGATATTAATGATCAAAATATGCAATTTATATAGGATGTTATTATAAATCAAGAAAAAGAAAAGACAATCTAATTTATATGGAATTGCACGCTCACCATCAAACTTTTTGCGCAAGAAATCATTTCTGAGATTAAGCATGCGAAATGCTGCATGGAGATCTGTCAAGAACTTCAAAACCTTACGCGGGCAATCATAGTCCCCAGCTGTCACTTGGTTCACCACATATCTAGGCTGCAACATCATTACCACATGATTGGTCAATCCAAAGACGAAGATGCCACAATAGACAGTATCAGTGGCCTTTGCAAAATGAGAAGGAACACAGAAAAAACCTTAAATATATTATATGTTAATTTGCACATCAGCTTTGTGTCAAAACCACAACAGAGATAGCTACCAAGTTTAAGTTAGTCATGTAAAGCAGAAAAACAGAAATATTCCAAGTTCTAGCTTATTGTCCTTACCAACTCATTTGACATAAAACAGATACCTGCCAGAAAAAAAAAATCCTGTAAGTATCTCCAAAAATATTGAATCAAGCAATACAACAACGTTTCAAGACCTTAAAGTCTCTTTCAAGGGAATTAGGTAGAAGTCCTAAAATGAAGGATACAGGAAGATTAGGTGGCCTTTTGCAAGCACGGAAGGCATTAAGATGCCTTTGAACCTTACAAGCATAAATCCTTTAAAAGCAGGGTTTATGGTTTCACATATAAGCTCCTGCTTTAGAAACAACACTGTGCATATGCATAATGAATTCCTAAACATGTGGAGGACTAGAGCCTCAAACCAACAGAGCCAAATGTCTTCGACTCTTCTTATCATCCTTGAAACATTTACAAAAGAATGACACCAAGTTTACCAATCAAAAAAAGAATAAGAGCAAGTTTTGTACCAACATATTTTGGAAACTTAGGGTCACTCACCAATAAGATAGTCTTCAACATCAAGTCCAAATTCTGTTGGTGTCACTACAAAGTATACAAGTATTAAAAGTTAATAACTTCAAAGATTATCTAAATCTAGAACACATAGATAAAAACTGATAGAAATATACATGACATTCACTTTGAACATCAGTCTTTTCACCTAAAAGGTTGACACAGCAGAGTAAAGCGTTTATTTTTGCTTTCAGTTTACAATTGGCTTTTGCTGCTAAGAGGTTGAAGCTCTCCTAATTAGCATTTGCTGTCAGAGATTTCAACTATAGGGGTTTTCAATCATCCTAAAAAAGAAAGGTGATAATCATCCAAGAATTGTAGAAAGGAGCAAAGAGAGGCAGCTCCAAGCTCTACCATGCAAGAATGAGGGAGCCATGATCTTCCCTTTTTGCTACCTCAATTTGGAGGAGATGTGATCTCAAGACAGTATGGACACGAGAAAGATCAAGGGATGAACTCATCAAAACCCAGTTGCTGCAAATGGTAGGAAGTTATTAGCTTATAAAGGCCAACTAAGAACGGATTAGACCTCCAACCTGCTTTTCAACTGTGTGAGCTGAAGTTGAAATTTCCTCATCAACATTCACTATATAAAACTTTAATTGCTCACAGATATGCCGATTAATCCACATTAATTGAGGAAGAAATCAAATTATAAGAGAGGAGAGATTAATAGAAATTTGTAGCTTCATGAGAGAGCCATGGCTAAAAAAGAAACATAATTGCCAATTCATATGAAAGATTGGCACTCGAAATATGAGAACAGATAGAAAAACACAATACAAGAAAAACTGCTGCAGCCGATGCACTGTGCAGAGTATTCAATAATTATGTTATGTTAAATTCACTAATACATTTTACCTAAAAGGATATATTATAGACAGAAAAGAAAACTTACAGCCAAGTTTCTCCTCGACTTCATTGTGCAGAACAAGAGTCCCCGTCTCTAACCAATGCATAAAAGCAATCAACGAGACCACAGTTTGTGTTTCACTCTTCCAATCACCGTGATACCTAATACACCAAAATGGACAATCACGGAGGCCGAAAGATAACCATAAAACCATCTTAAACTGAAAAACAAAGAAAAGAAAGAGATATCATCAAGTATCACTCACCGGAAATACTGACCAGGACATTCACGTACGATTTCCGAAAGCCGACTGTAAAGTTCCTTCAGCTCTCCGATCTGAGCCTTAGCCTTCTCTAGAACCTCTATTGCAACGTAGTGAATGGAACAATATTTAGGCTAATAATAACTGAACAAAAAGAAATATCTATATTACTATTAACAACTGCAAGAAACTAGATAAAGCCTGAATTTTAAAGCAAAAACAAATGCAGCACACATACATCTTAATTCAACTCGCACCACCCTCCAAGAGCACGTTCTCTATTTAAGAGCAGGAAGGGAGAAATATGATACTCCCTACCCTCCACATTCATTTCACATGACATTATTTGACAGGAGACGGCGCTTAAGATTTTTATTTGACTTATTTATAATGGAAGACGTCGCATCAAAGTGTAAAATTAGTACTCCCTCAGCTTCAATTTATGTGGCGGTGTTTGACTTAGATAAAGGAAGATATCACTTCCAAACTTCTAAACACAGATTAAAAGAAACCCTCCCATTATCCCCAACATGAGATTTCTAAAGCCAAGCAAATCAGAAAGTTTAAAGTTAAATTATTTTCAAATAAATAAAGGCGCAATAATATCATTAATGAAATTCGTGAAAGTTACTTAGAAACAAATCGCATCAAATATTTCAAAACGGATAAAATGAAACGATTTTTAATACAAATAAGAACGGAAAAAGTGAGTACTAATATATTTTTTTAATACCAGCAACAGGGCGAGACTGATGAACGAGAAGGAGGCTAGCATATATAACCCGAGTAACCGACTCAATCTCCGTCGCCACTGCTCTTATTCGCTCCCGTAAATTCCCGGACTCCTCTAAATGATGCCGAAAGTCCTCGAACTGTTTCTCCAATTTCTCCGACGAAGGATTGGACAAATCACCAGCCTCCATTGAATTAGCAAGAAATGTAGAGCAACAACGAGCTTTATTAGAAGATGTGAAGGTGGAACTGGGAACGGAGAAATTTTGGGTGGAAATGAGAAGGAGAGGGAAGTAGGGTTTAGGGTTTAACACGTAGTGAGAGAATACAGTACAAGTGTTTCGAAATGCCGATATCATGTTGAGGAATAATGGGAGGGTGAAATTTTACTCTCTTTTTAGAAGTTTTCATGATTAATGAGATATTATTCAGTAATATTTTATCGAAAATGACTTACTTTTTAAAAAATTAAAATATTTAAATGGAACAAGTATTTGGTTGGAGATAAGAAATTATTTGAAAAAATATACATGTCCATATGTAATCCCGTAAGTGGGTATGGGAACTATAATGCGTACCTAGACCTTACACTTACTTTAAACAGGTAGAAAGGTTATTTTCGATAGACCCTCAGCTCAAGTAAAGCAAAATCATATTAGTTTAAAAAGAAGTGCAACAATAAAGAAGACATGGCCAAAAAAACACTAACAACAATAAGATAATAAGAAAATCAAAGCAGAAGAAAATCAGGTAGTAATAGAAATTTCGATAGACCATCGACTCAAGTAAAACAAAATCACATTAGTTTAAAAAGAAGTATAACAATAAAGAAGACATGGAAAAAAACACCAACAACAATAAAGATAATAAGAAAATCAAAGCAGAATAAATATTAGGTAGTAATATAAACCTACGAATAAGCAAATACGAGAATAAGACTAATGCCACTGAAAAGGAAAGAAAATATACTCAACTAGCTACTAACCATCTACTCTAATTTTCGACCTCCACACCCTTCTATCAAGGATCATATTCTCGGTAAGTTGAAGATGTGTCATATACTATTTCCCCAATACTTATTTAGTCTACCTCTACCTCTCCTTAAACCCACAATGAGCAACCTCTCACACCTCCTCACTGGGACATTTGTACGTCTCCTCTTCACGTATCCGGACTATCTCAGTCTCGCTTTCTACATTTTCTCCACCATGGAGGTCACTCCCATCTTATCCCGAATATCTTCATTCCTAATTTTGAGCCCGTTTGGATTGGCTGAAAAAAGTGACTTTTAAGTACAAATGCTTGAGCTTGTTTTGCAAATAAGCAATTACGTGTTTGGATAGAAGTGTTTAAGCTAGAAAAAAGCTATTGAAATATTTTTTTTGGTAAATAAATGCTGGTAAGCACTTTTTCTGTTAAAATGACCAATGTGCCCTTAAAGTTGTCAACACTAAAAATAAGCTTATTAATGCATTTTTAATTTTAAATTAACTCAAATGCAGATTAATTTGTGTATCAATTCAGTTTAAGTTACAATACTGATCAGATAAGATTATTTTAATTAATATAAAGTACTTATTAGGTAAAGCATTAATTAAAAATTATAATTAAAAAATATACTTAAATTATATAAATAATTCATATAAAATTACCCACAAAGTAAATAAATTAACGTAAATTACTTTTCAAAATTTAAGAACCATGTAAAAGTTACTTTCTTGCCTTCTGCTTTCATTTTTAATTATGCAAATAAATCAAAAATGGAATCCTGTAACGACTCGGCCAGTTGTTTAATGAGTTACAACCCTGTTTCCCCCATTTATGCTCCCTTATATGTTGTTCAGTTGTATTTGATCATATCGTGTTGGTTGCGTTGTGTTCGGAGTGGTATTAGAGTGGAATGAGACACTTAGTCTCTTAATTGGAAGCTTAGGTTGGAAAAGTCAATCGGATGTTGACTTATGAGTAGAAGGTCTCGGATGTGAATTATGATGGTTCGGATAGCTTCGTCAAGTGATTTTGGACTTAGGAGCGTGTGCGGAATGTAATTTGGAGGAACGTGGTAGATTTAGGCTTGAATTGGCGAAATTGGAAATTTGGCATTTTTCGGTCGGCAGTGAAAATCTTGATATCGGGGTCAGAATGAAATTCCGGAAATTGGAGTAGGTTCGTTGTGTCATTTGTGACGTGCATGCAAAATTTCAGATCATTCGTAGGTGATTGATATGTTTCGGTGTCGTTTGTGGAATTTGAAAGTTTATAAGTTCTTAGGCTTGAATCCGAGGTTGATTTGGTGTTTTGGCATTGTTTTGAGTGATTCGAAGGCTCGACTAACTTTGAATTATGTTATGGGATGTGTTGGCATGTTTGGTTGAAGTCCCGAGGGCCTCGGGTGTGTTTTGGATGCCCAACGGGACATTTTAGGACTTGGAAAGCTAGCAGAATTGCTGGTATTTCTGTTGCAGAAGGTCCTTCTCTGCGATCACATGAGGAGGATCGTGATCGCATAGAGCATTTTTGGAGACCAGTCAGGTTGTTCATCGCGTTCGTGGAGTAAGGGATGCGATCGCGTAGGTTGATCAGGTGAAGCATCGCGAACGCATGGGTTAAGTCGCGTTCGCGTAGAGTTATGTTCATCGCGAACGCGATCAGTGGTCCGCGATCACGTAGGAGTGAGAGGCAGAGCATCGCGTTCGCGTGGTGATTAACGCGTTTGCGTAGAGTTAAGTCAGGAGTCAGCGAAGTTGTTCTTCGCGATCGCAAGGGTTTTTCTGCGATTGCAATTAAGGCAGCACCTGGGCAGAAAGTATAAAAGGCCATCTTCGCGATTTTCAGCTTATTTTCGCCATTTTTGAGACGGGATTAGAGCTTTTGGAGGGTCTTGAAGAAGGATTCAAGGGGAAACTTGTTGAGGTAAATTTTTTGAACTTAATACTTGTATCTATGGTGAATTTCAGTTGATTAAATATGGAAATTGAAGAGATTAGGGGTGAAAATTGGGAAATTAGGGCTTGAAATTCGAGAGTTTAAATTGGGGATTTGAGGGGCCATTTGAGGTCCGTTTTGATTATTTTGGTATGTATAGATTTTTGAGAGGTTAAGGACTCTAGTAGGGTGAATTTTATCGGATTCAGAGACGTGGGCTCGTGATCGAATTTGACCAATTTCGATATTTTGAGTTTAATTTGATAATTTTCGCATGGGCTTTGTCCCTTTGGCATATATTGATGATATAATTCTGGTGTTGGATAGATTCGGGACGGTTTGAAGCCGAGTCGAGAGGCAAGGGCATTGCGGAGTAGATTCTCGTCCGTTTTGAGGTAAGTAACTCTTGTAAATGTGGACCTGAGGGTATGAAACCTAGGAATTTCGTACTGTTTTGATAAATAAGGTGACACACATGCTAGGTGACGGGCGTGTGGGCGTGCACCCATAGGGATTGTGACTTGGTCCGTCCCGTGGCAATTGTAGAGTTGCATATTTTGATAAACTCTATATGATATCTATGTGTTTTAGAAATGAATCTGTTAACTTGGGTTGAATGCCATGTTTGGGGCCTTGTGCCGAACTATTTGGACCCTCAAGGGTATTTTACTACTATCCTCACACTGTTTTGATTCAAAAGCATATCTTCAGTCATGATTTTTACCTGTTTATTATTTGATTCAGTTTCATTACTCTACTTTCAAATATATGAAAACTGTTTGGGCTGAGTTCCCTGATTTTCACTGAAATGCCCGAGTAGCTGTGAGGTTGATAACTGAGATAGGTCGAGGACCTGATGGTGAGGATTATATATATAATTATGGACCGGGCTGCACGCCACAACGATATTTATATGTAAATGGATCGGGCTGCATGCCGCAGCGATATAGCGCTTGGGCTGTAGGAGTCCCTCTGGAGTCTGCACACCCCTAGTGAGTACAGTCGACTATATATCTATGGATGGGGCTGCACACCGCAACGATTGTTATGAGATACCTATTGAGTGTGAGTGCTGAGTGTGGAAGTTGAGTCTGATTGATTGAGAGGCTTGCCCCATATATATATATATATATATATATATATATATATATATATATATATATATTAAGGATACTTTGCCCGAGGGGCTTGTGTTATGAAAATACTGGTTTTCACACTTCTTTATTCTGAGCCTCTGTTGAAAATGTTGAGTAAATATTTTAACAGTTTTTCATTGAAACTGGAGTTTTTACTGGTTGTTCAGAATTTATCTACTAATTTGATCGGACTATTTTCTCTGAGATTTTTCATATTATAATATGCTTATGTTTTTAAATGCTCGTCACTGCACTCAACCTTTATTTATAATTGTTACTTACTGAGTTGGCGTACTCACGTTACTCCCTGCACCTTGTGTGCAGATTCAGGTGCCAGAGCATCCGAGTGAGAGCTATCTCTTGCCTTCAGAACATTTCGGAGATTGCGAGGTAGCTACATGGCGTCTGCAGCCTTGCCTTTCTCCTTCCTATCTTCAGTATTTCACATTTCAGTCTTATTTTGTATTGAGTAGACAATATCAGACTGTAGTGTAGTGGCTCATGACTAGTGACACCGGGATCGGGCAGTGTTGATGTTTTCATTTACTTGTTTCCGCTTATTTTGATGCATTAAAATAAAAGATTTGTAATCATATATGATTAGTTAATGAATTAAGAAGAAAACCTTTTTGTGTTGTGTGTCGAATCGGTTGGCCTAATTCTGCGATAGGCGTCATCACGACCGGGGTGGTTGGGGTCGTGACAAATCCAAAGAAGTTGGAAAGCTTTGAAGTTGAGAAACAAGTATTTCTAATCAGTTTAGAATGCTCCCGAGGTTATGATACCATCTAGGAAGAAATGGGAAGAAAAAGAAACGGGTTAGAAGTTTTAGCAAGAGAGGGTACTTTGGTAATTATAGAAGTATGTAAGAGATAATAGGGTAAATTATTCGGTCAATCTCGCTTTTAAGCCCAAAAAAATTTGGGATAGACCATCTTATTGCTTTTGGCTTATTTTTAGTTTTTTCGCTTAAATGCACTTGATTTTTTGTATTTGCTAAACACCAAAATAAGCTGTGCTTTTAAGATGGTTTGACTAATTTTTAAGCCAATCCAAATACTTTATCTTTCTTAGTAGGCACACACATCCATCTCACCTCCATATTTCGGTTACTTTTCAATTAGTGAGAGTTTTAACTGGCCAATACTCTGCTCCATACAACGTAACATAGTCAGTCTAACCAGACTTTGTAGAACTTTCCTTTAAGTCTTGGCGCCACATTCTTATCACGCACAAGATTCTGAATGCGAGGCTCCATTATTATTTATTTAAAATTGATAATAATATTTCAAAACGAATAGTGTTTTAATAAAATTTTGGTACAAAAAATTAATATATTGTCTAAGTATTGATCAAAGAAAAAAATATAAAATTAAGAGTTTAGATACATTTGAAAGAAAATAACTTGTTCTATTTCAAGTGTCAATTACTATTCCAAGAGTTAAAACGATATTTATGCTCGTAATTTTTTTTAAATATTGTATGCTATTAATAATTATAATAACCTATATTCATAGTACTATTTATATAATTTTTAAATATATACATTTTATATTAAATTGAAAATTCTATGCTCAAATTCACACCAAAAACTAAATAATTTGTTTTTTGCATTTCAAACCTCGTCCTCTATAATGAGGGAGAAAGTAAGTTATACATGATACATAATTTGATGACACAATCAAACTTCTTTATAACAACAATTTAATATAGTGGTCAAGTTGATTTTGGAACCGATTTTCACATTATCTTATATTATATATTCTCAATAACAATATTTCATAACAAATAACGTTATTATAGAGAGACGGTTTGATTGTATTACCTATAATTATAATTACAATAATAATAATAATAATAATAATAATAAAGGAAAACCTGCCAATAATAACTTATCACTTCTCATACATGAAACAATTGACATGATGATACAGGGAATATTTTAATAAGAAGCTAATTAAAGTCCCCCTATGAGAAGCATAAAAAAAAGATGGATCCCCTGCTATTTCCTAACTTAATTCTTGGCTCATTCAATATTCAAGCCAGTGACGGGGGTTCAACAAAAACTGAAACTTTGACAACAGAACCATCTCTAATGTTATATGCAAACAATGGCTTATCACTTTGCATTTTAACAGAAGAATGATAAAGACAGAAATAATCATCATTATCTCCCCACATCCATTTTATTATCTTCAACAAATCAGCCACCCTTTGTGTTTCTTTCATTTCCACATAAAACTCTGCAGATAATGGAGACTCCACTTTTATCTTCATTTTCCTTCCTCTTGCTATGGCCGCCATTTCTCTCCTATGCAAAAGAAATGAACAACACATAAAAACAGAAAGAAATCTAAACAGAAAAAAAAAAGTGAAGAAGAATGATGTCTTGAAGTAGTTCTAGTAAATGTCTATGTTAGTTCAAGTTTGATGAGCCAATACCAACTTTAAATAGCTAGGATATGGTAAGGATGATGTGTAGGATATGTACTGACGTGCAAAAAATATTTATATAATCAGATTATTTAAAAGGTAATTTGAATCTACTTATATTTTTTTTGTCTTGCGAGAAAAAAAAATGAAGTGTTATATATTGTGTGACTGCCTCCGACATGTTGTTGTCAGCAAATATCACTATTTTTTGTAGTATTATTTAACAGTAAGCATTAATTATTAGTTTATATGAAATGGTATTAATATTAAATGTCAAATTATACTAATGGTTTAAAAATATTTTGCACTATTAATGTGTATAACTTAATCAATATATAAGGAATCTCACTTATATATATACTAAAAATTTAAATAATTTTTACAAAATTAATAATTTTAATATGTTGTAGCACGTAACTTTGCATTATTTTCTATTTTAATTCTAACTTTTATTGACCGATTATTATCTTTAGACGATCTAAGAAGATAACACAAAACTTCTTCTAAAATGGGTAATATATCAATTCATAAATATTAATCCAATACTACGTACATTAACAACTTCAATATCAAGTACAAATTTTCTTTCCTTGCGTAATCTTTACATATATAAAATAATATGACTTTCTTTCTGCCAATGATTTATTTATTGGATTTGAATAAACGGATTGGAAGAAATCTGACATGTCATTATCTTAATTATGAAAGATTATGTTTCTTCTGGTATGAGTAATTATAATAGTTGTGTCTGATTAAAAATTAATTATATTAGTGGTTACGATTCCCACACATTTAAGCAACTATGTCCGTGTAATGACTTTTTTTTTCAATAATATCTTTTCCTGTCCTATATTTTAGGATTAGGTCATATACATGGGAGACATGTCGTACATGTTAGATGAGTAGAAAATGAACTAATAACTGCTATTAGACTTGCTTTAAATATTTCTTATAGTTATACTATTTCAATTTATTAAATAATTTTCGTGATACTCATGTTTACCTATTTAATTCTTGGAGCATTTGTCAAGAAATGTTGCAGTTTCTTCGTGTTTCATCTTTTTTAAACTACATTTATATGATTTTTTCATATTTTTCATATTTCAAAACCTTTGGCACAATTTCTATAATTATATATTATTATATACAAATTTAATAACGTTCTAAAACTCAAGTCATTCTTCATCTATTAAAGTTTGTTATATTTTTTATTTAAATCTTCATTATTATTTTAATACATTTGTCATTACAGCTAACATATTACGTACACAAGTAAGAAATAACCTCTTAAACTCCGTGTAATCGAATTCCGCCATGTAAAACGGAGGGTCAATAATTCAGAGCAAACTTCATTTATGGCCAGCAGCTAGAAACTAATATCAGCCGCTAGCCACAAAATTACAGTATACATTTTGTAGCCCAAAACTAATTAAAAGGCTAGCCACCGATCCAACTATCACCGAAACACAGTCCTTCCTTACATTTCAAACCCAATCTTTACACAGAGGCGAGGTCTTCTTTTTTTTCTTTCCTTTCTCTAGTCAGTTTAAGCAGATCTGAAGGTTTCCAATTGAAACCAAATAGTTTCGGCGAATAATGGTGGCCAACAGTGGTGATTTTGATCTCTCTTACTCACTCGCTTTAGCCTCTATTTTTCGTGTGCTCTCTCTGTTTTTCCCCACCCCCAATCTTGTGCTCTTTAAACTTTGTGTGTGTGTGTGTGTGTGTTTCTTTTCAGTTGAGAACACAAAGAAGGTGAAGTCAGAAGGAGGGGAGCCGTCCTCGAAGAAGGGAAAATGGGATCTCTTTTTTTTGTATGTGTCTGCTGGTTTTTCATTTGAGAGAAAGAGAGAGGGTTCAAAATCTGAAGAAGAGGCGTTAGGTTCTAGCTCTTGTTTTCGTTGCTTTTTCTTTTCTAGTGTCGAAAATTGAGAGGTTTCTTTGTGCTATTGTGGTCATAGCAGCAGTAATGGAGTTGAAGGTTTTTGATTTATTGCGTTTTGTGGGAGAAACAAAGATGGCGGAAACTAATGCATAGTCTAACTTTAGGTCTCAATTGTCTTTAATTTTTTATCTCATGCATAGCCTTTACCGTACAAAATATATACAAATAGACTTTTATTATACAAAAAATATACTAAATAGACTATCACTATACAAAATATATACAAAATAAATTGTCACTATACAAAAATATATAAAATAAACTGTCATTGTATAATTTATATACAATAGACTGTCACTATACAAAAAAATATACAAAATAGACTATCACTATACAAAATATATACAAAAATAGAATGTCATTATACAAAAAATATACTAAAATAGACTGTTATTATACAAAATATGTACAAAATAGACTATCACTATATAAAAATATACTAAATAGACTGCCACTATACAATTTATATACAATTAGCTCTCACTATACAAAATATATACAAAATAGACGGCCACTATACAAAATAGACTGTTACTATACAAAAAATATACAAAATAGACTGTCATTAGCAAAAAATATACAAAAATAGACTATTATTATACAAAAAATATACAAAATAGACATTTTGTATATGATCTGCATTACATATTTCATTCAATTCTTAGCTAATACTTATCATATCCAGAAGTAAAAAATACAATTTAAAAAGGCAAAAAAAAAGGATGCTTTATCGCGCCAGGGAGGATCGAACCTACGACCTTCAGCTTGGAAAGCGATGCTCTATCCACTGAGCTACAAGCGCTTGTGTTGTAATTCTCATTCCTTTCGGCTACTATATGCAATATGTTTGGGCCGAAGGACCATTTTCTGTAAATGGGCCAAAACATGGGCTATTAAAATTTTGAGGGGCTATAGAGGGTAGTTTTCTCAATAATTCATGTTTTGACAAATTCCGTCTTATAAACTAGGACTAGGACTAGGATGGAGGGTCATATATTGTGGACTGGCCCATGGAGTGCAATTGCAAGGTTTATGTCATGGATCAATGTTGTGGATTTGGAGTAAAAATAGCCATTATTTTGCTGCAATACGGAAAGTTCCAGCATAATATATTGGAGATCGATGCACTTGTGTATGAACTTTTAGCATATTATGTTGGAACTCCAACACGTGGAAATTTTCATTATAATATACGGGAGATTGGAGCACTGGTGCTCCAATATCCAGTATATTATGCTGGACAGGTATATTATACTGGAACTCCAGTATAATTATTTTTTCGGATTTTGAACAATGTTTTCGTTTAGATTTATCTTTACATGAAAAATGGCTAAATTTCGGTTATTTTTGAAACTGTGGCTATTTTTGAATGACCACTTATACATCTGGCTATTTTTTAATTTCTCCCGAATTTGGAAAAGGGATTATGCTTGTGCAAAATACAAAATTAGCGGATCAGCCAAAATTAATTGCACTCGTTAGTTGAAAAGTATATATGAAATATGTACATTTGTTGTATACAATATACATATATACAAAATATACTGTCACGGCCCGGATTTTCCACCCTCGGGAGTCGTGATGGCGCCTACTAATGTGAGCTAGGCAAGCCGACTGTTTGAACTAATTACCTTTTTACCCATTTTAATTTTCTTTAACAATAATAAAGCAAATACGTGTAGACATCGAAAATTACAATAAGCGGAAGAAATGCAGTAAACTATCTGAAATATTTATCTAATACAACTGTTTGAGCCTCTACCACCCAGAACTGGTGTCACAGTTTCACAAACGATTTAAGAATATTACATACAAAGTCTGAAAGATAAAAGATACACTGTTTCTGAAATAAAGAAATGAAACGGGAGTAAAGGAATAGAGGGAGACGCCAGGGCCTGTGACTCCTGCAGGACTACCTTGAATCTTCGCGTGGACTGAAGGTAGCCTCCCAATCTACGGTCCAAAAGCTGTTGCTCCGGAATCTGCACACAGTGCAGAGTGTAGTATCAGCACAACCGACCCCATGTGCTGGTAAGTGCCTAGCCTAACCTCGGCGAAATAGTAACGAGGCTAGGACCAGACTACCAAATAAACCTGGCAATTTAACTATATACAGAGGAAAAGAAGAACAGTAATATACAGTCAAGTATGAGAGGGGTAGCATGTTGTGGGGGAACTATCAATTTAGAACAGAAAGACAACAGGTAGTTGAAAGAAACAACATATCTCAGATATCAATAGAGAATCAGAAATCAATAAGTGCACGACATCACCTTTCGTGCTTTTACTCTCGTCCTCACCATATAATCAATATAATCGGCACGGAATGATACATCGTGCGGCACGACATCACCCTTCGTGCTTTACACTCTTTCCTCACAAATCATACACGGCATAACCCTTCGTGCTTTAAAACTCTCTCACCAAAACAAAACATGTCATCACTCTTCGTGCTTTAACACTCTTCCTCACCCAAACAACAATCACAAACAATAGGGCAAGGGAATAAATGAAATTACAATAAGAATCCCAGTAAGGGAACAATGATTCAACAATCAAGTCCCGGCAAGGGAACAACATCAAAAGCAACAATATCCCGACAAGAGAGTTAATATAATGATTCTCTTCTCTTTTTTCACTTTTACTTCACAACTCACTTCACAACTTTGATCCAATGCTCTAAAAGGTTCAATTTCTACTTATACTTTCACATTTCATTGTACAACTCGAGCCAATGCTCCTCAATGTTCAAATGTCATAATTACTTCCACATGTCACACCTCCTTTTTCCGCGCCCGAGGGGCGCAGGGGAGTTTTTTCCAATTAAAGGACAGTCGAAACGGGATTGGTTTAATTATTTCAGAGTCGCCACTTGGGAGTTTTAGGGTGTCCCAAGTCACCAATTTTAATCCCGAATCGAGGAAAAGAATGACTCTATATCACAGTCTACGTACCAGAAATCCGGATAAGGAATTCTGTTAACCCGGGAGAAGGTGTTAGGCATTCCTGAGTTCCGTGGTTCTAGCACGGTCGCTCAACTGTTATATTCGGCTTATTTATCTGATTTAAAATACAATATGGACTTATGTGCAAAAATTAATTTTAAAACCGCTTTTATCATTTACTGTTATTTTATAAGACTTGCAACGTTGTGAAAACATATCTCGAACCACGTTGCATCAATGCACCCGTGATTGTTGACATATTTCGACTCGGTTGAGATTTGGATTTGGGTCACATAAATGTGCACCCGAATTAAGAAGAGTAAATTATTAGGACGTGCCTAAAGCAACTAGCGTATTTGTTGTTTTGGGTAAGGCCGAAAAATTCGCTAAACGGCCTGTCCCGAATTCTAAGTGTTTTAATATATATATAGTTGGAGGGCCCCGCAGCTGTGTACATTTTTATTTGACGAGGCTCGTCTCGTTCTACTTTTAAAAGGAATTCGCGACGTCATGGATATGCCTCTCGGATCACGTCACAATCAATGTACCCGTGATTAGAAATACATTTCGAATCCGTCGAGATTTGGATTTGGGTCACATAAATGTGCACCCGAGTTTAAGAAGGTAAGATTTATTAGGGCGCGTCCTAAAGATTCTAACGTATTGTTATTTTAGGAAGGTTGTGAGATTTGCTAAACAACCCGTCCTGGAAACTAAATGCTTCACTAATATATATTTAACAAGGGCCCCGCATCCGCGCGTTTTGTTTATTTCATCGAGGCTCATCTCGTTCTTAATTTGAAGGGATATCCTATAGCAACTACGTTTCTTGTCGTGTTTGTCTCTATCAATTGAAAATAGTAAATAGCCTTGATCGATTACATGCTTGCGAGCTTACTTATGACAGGATTTAAAATGCTTTTACAGAATAATAAAACGTGACTGCGATTATGGACAACTAGTCGAAAATTATGGGCCCAAACCTAGCTCATGCGAGATGGCCAGACTGGGGCCCCTGTCTTTCCGAGATGGGCCTAACTGATCTGTTTCGACTTGGGCTCGGCCTTTATGGGGTTTATATTACAAATTTATGTTCTTTGTCTTAACAGGTAGTTTACTAGTTATATGAGACCATTAATTAGGAAAGGAAGAACTGAACCCCTTGTGTACAGTTTTCGCGTTTGGCATACGTTACAGCATATATGACAAAGTAAACTAAATCTGAGATGCAAACTACTTCATTGAGACCAACTTTATCTAACAACATACATATACAATTATCATTCGATACCCTATATTGACATCTACTATGCTTGCAAGCTAACTCCAGTATCCCAAAATATGAGCTATTAGACATTACATGACATTCAACACACCAGTACATATATATAAACAACATCTGCAGATCTTCTCTTTATACTCATTGCTCAAACTTTCGAGTTACATTGATTAGTGTAGTTGTGTACCTGGTATGGAGGACAAAGAAGAAAGGAATGATCAGCTGGGCCGTATGCAGTAAATACAGCAGCAGCAGACACTCAGCAACAACACAGCAACAACCAACTAAACCAAGTGTTTTCCACAGCCACAAATAACCAACAATGTCTCCCAGAATACAAGGACTAGCAGATAGTCGAATACCAAGCCAACAATCCCAGGAAAGAGTAGGGAAATAACAGCAGTAACTGAGGGTTCAAATGCAGTAAAACTACCAGTTCAACAACCATAAACAACTCAGCCAATGCAAGCAACAGAACTTGGCCAAGACAGCTTTGACCAATATGCACTCTTATACAACTTTCAGGCAGTGTTTGGTTACAATGTCTATTGGAAACTACCTTGTGTTTATGCTATTATGATTTGGGACTCACTAGACCTCTCTTCAGACTAAAGTTTTTTCTTTTTTTTCTTTCTTTCAGCCTTTTTGTTTTGTTTTTCTTTTCTGAAGATTCAAAAAAAATCCAGCCTAAGACTCAAAACTCCAGCCCTTTTCTTTCTTTTCTGAAGACTAAAAGTCCAGCCTTTTCTCTCTTTTTCTTTTCTGAAGACTAAAAGTCCAGCCCTGTTTAAGTTCTCAAATGGCTTATTTATAAGCTAATCGACCTAGTGCAGCTAAGCTGCCTGCATCCTCAACTTTGCAGTCTGCCCATCCCTATTAAGCCCATCCTAAGCATCTTTTGATGCCAGCCCTTTTTGTTCCCCACGCCTGGCTTTCTTTAATCAAGAGTTATGGGTTCATTTTAGTATTCATTTTAAATTCCCATGCTCTTATGTCTTGTTCCCCATTGGCATTAATTTAATCCCAAATTAGTACCCTACTTGTCAGCTCATTTAAACTAATCATTTTTGTTCTTTTCAAACCCCAGACTACCCTTGCTAGCCCTTGATTATCACTGCCCTGCCCATTGCAGTATCAGGGCACTTTGGGCTTTGACCATTCGATTTCAGAACTGCCCCAACCTGGCTTTTTAATTGTTTACAAGGTAGTTACAAGCTAATATTCAGGCAATGCCCAATTCAAATCACAATACAGGCCCATTCAGAATATTTGAACATTCAGTCGTAGGAGACTAATCGACGACATTTATCAAGTCGACTACACTAATTATAACGGGTAATAATCAGTCGTTCAAATAAACAACACATACAGGGACCTAAAGGGCATCAGACAATTTTTGTTCAATTACTGGGGCTATATGAATTAATTCGTTTGACGACTAATCTAATCGAACATGTACATCACAGAATACATTCAAATCATACACAGAAAACAATTGACCAAATAAAAGGTCTTTACAGAGATGAAAGAAATCCGAATGAAAAATAACAAAAAATAACAAACAAACACAACGAAACATGCTGACCACTTAATCAAAACTAACACAAAAGAAAGGAAAACTTACCGAAAATGTTTAAATCAAACAGACCCAAATCTGATTCAACTTCGAACTTTTGAGGCCGAACAAACTTTAATCAGGGTGTTCTCACATGAGAACACCTTGATTAAGGTCTATTAGACCTCAAACCCATGTCCAAACCGGCCGGATTCCCCAAGTGCATGTGTTCTAAGGTCTGGATTTCCAGATCTGATTTTTAGGGAGTTGTGGGTAGATTCGGACCAAACCAAGCTTGGTTTGGTCACGAGGAAGGTCAGGGGAGTGTCTGGTATGAAGATGGGGTGGTTTGGCATAGATCCGGGTTCGACTCAAATCTTCAAATGAAGATTCGAGACGAACGAAAGTGATTCGAGGCTCGTGGTTAGTGGATTCGTGTTCAGGACAGTGAGGGGGTCTTAGGGTGTTCAGGAGGTGGCCACCGGCGTTCATGCCGCCGGCTTTAATGGCGAGGGATACTGGGGCGGCTGCTAGGGTTCGAGGATGAGAAGGGGTTGTGTTTGGGACGAGGGTGTACAGTGGGGAAGGTGGGGTTTGGTTTGGGGGGCGTGGGGTGTAAGGGAAGGTTTATATACGGAGTAGGGGATTGGATCTGAGCCGTCAGATCAGATGATCTCAACGGCTTGGATCTAATGGTGAAAAATGAGACGGGGTCGTTTGATAGTTAAACGGGGTCGTTTGGTTTAAGTGAGGGGTTGGGTTAAATCGGTTGTTGGGTCGGGTTTGAAAACGGGTTGCTGAAAGAGATTCTGAGCCGTTGGATTGGCCTGGACGGGTGGCTCAGATCGAACGCCCTATGCGGCGTCGTTTTGGGGACGTGCCTGGGCAGGCCTGGTTTGGACTAGGTCTTGCCTTGGCTTTGGGCCTCATTTTGGGGCCCAATCCGATTTTCCCTTTCTTTTTTTTTTTTCAAATCAACAAATTAAACTAACAATTCCTAAAAATTGTAAAAATTAAAATAAACTTACACACATATTGGTTAACACCTATAACAATTAACACACCATTTTAACATATATTTTTGATTTTCTTTTTCTTTTTGGAGTAACTTTCGCGAAGCAAAAATCACGTGCTTACACCACAAACTTTGCCCAACAATAGAAATCATCATCAAAGCAAGAATAATACGACAAAGCCATAATAATCACAATATAAGACTCACGGGCATGCTTGAAACCAACGTATAGATACTCGTCACCATGCCTATACGTCGTACTCGACAAATACCACATAGCAAATAGGATTCGACTCCTAATCCCTCAAGCTAAGGTTAGACCAAACACTTACCTCGATGCCACGAACACAATTCAAGTATCTACTATCGCTTTACCTCTTGATTCCATCACCAATTCGCTCGTATCTAGTTACAAGTTATTTAATTACATCAATAAATGCTAAATGAATCAATTTTAATGCATGAAAATAAGTTTTCCAAAGTTTTACCCAAAAAGTCAAAAATTGCCCCGGGCCCACATGGTCAAAACTCGAGGTTCGAACCAAAACCCGATTACCCATTCCCCCACGAACTCAAATATATAATTTGGTTTGAAACCGGACCTCAAATTGAGGTCCAAATCTTCAATTTTTGAAAAACCTAGGTTCTACCCAAAACACCCAATTTCCCCCATGAAAATCATTGATTTTGAGTTGAAATCATGTGAAAAGATGTTAATAATTGAAGAAAACGAGTTAAAATTGACTTACAATCGATTTGGAAGAATAGTTGTTTTTGAAAAATCGTCCAAGAGTGTTTTGGTTTTGAAAGAGTGTGAAAAATGAGAGATTTTCGGCTAAGTTATTAAATTGCAGGTTGCAGATGCCGCAATTGCGAACCCAGATTTCTGCTAAGTTCGCATTTGCTAAGGAACCCTCGCATTTGCAAGGTCGGAATTGCGAACACACTATCACATTTGCGATAACAGGCCCAAATTGGGGAGTTTCGCATTTGCGAATGAACATCTCACATTTGTAAGGAAGGGTAGGCCTGGGCTGTTTTGCATTTACGACTTAGCCTTCGCATTTGCGAGCCAGACTTCGCAAATGCGAAGCCTGTATGCCTATTCACACCAGCTGAAAACCTGCAATTCTCTAAGTCCAAAATCCACCCCGTGGCCTATTCAAAACTCACCCGAGCCCTTGGGGCTCCAAACCAAACATGCATACCAACCCAAAAACATCATACGGACTCGCTCATGCATTCAAATCACTAAAATAACATCAACAACTATGAATTTAGCATCAAAATCATGAAATTTCTTAAGAATTTCAAATTTTTCCAATTTTCTCAAAAATAATCCGATTCACGTCATTTCAAGTCCGTTTCTTACCAAAATTCACAGACTTATCTTAAATCACATATAAGACCTGTACCGGGCGTCAGAACCAAAATACGGGCCCGATACTATCAAGTTTTAAACACATTTCATTTCCAAAACTCATATAATTCCAGAAAACAATTTTCTTTAAAAATTCATTTCTCGGGCTTGGGACCTTGGAATTCGATTCTGGGCATACGCCCAAGTCCATATTTTCCTATGGACCTTTCGGGACCGTCAAATCACGGGTCCGGGTCCGTTTACCCAAAATATTGACCGAAGTCAACTTAAATCCATTTTAACATCAAAATTCATCATTTTCACAAATTTTCACATAATGGCTTTCCGGCTACGTGCACGCAAATTGAGGTGATGCCGAAAAAGGTTTTAAGGCCTTGAAACACAGAATTTACTTTTAAAACAAGTGAAAAGGTCATCACATCCTCCACCTCTAAAACACTCGTTCTTCCTCGAACGAACAGAAGAAAGAAGTATTGAGTCGGGGAAGAGATGGGGATAATGGCTCTGCATATCGGACTCGGACTCCCAGGTCGATGCCTAAGCGGGCTGACCTCTCCACTGAACACGAACAGAAGGAAAACTCTTCGATCTTAACTGACGAACCTGCCGGTCTAGAATAGCTACCGGCTCCTCCTCATAAGACAAGCCATTGTCCAACTGGACAATGATGAAATCTAACACGTGGGATGGATTGCCGTGATATTTTCGAAGCATGGACACATGAAACACTGGATGCACGGCTGATAAGCTCGATGGTAACGCAAGTCTGTAAGCCACATCTCCCACTCGATCAAGAATCTCAAACGGGCCAATGAACCTAGGGCTAAGCTTGCCCTTCTTCCCAAATCTCATCACGCCCTTCATAGGCGACACTCAAAGCAATACTCGCTCACCGACCATGAATGCCAAATCTCGAACCTTACGGTCGGCATAACTCTTTTGCCTGGACTGAGCTGTACGAAGCTTATCCTAAATAATCCTGACCTTGTCCAAGACATCCTGAACCAGATCCGTACCCAACAATCGAGCCTCCCCCGGCTCAAACCATCCAACCGGCGACCGATACCGTCTACTATAAAAAGCCTCATACAGAGCCATCTGGATACTCGACTGATAGCTGTTGTTGTAGGCAAACTCTGCTAAAGGCAAAAACTGATCCCATGAGCCTCTAAAGTCAATGACACAAGCTTGGAGCATATCCTCCAAAATCTGAATGGTCCGCTCGGACTGCCCGTCCGTCTGAGGATGAAATGCTGTGCTCAACTCAACCTGTGTGCCCAACTCTCGCTGAACTACTCTCCAGAAATGTGAGGTAAACGGCGTACCTAGGTCCGATATGATAGACACGGGCACACCATGAAGACGAACAATCTCCCGGATATAGATCTCAGCTAACCTCTCGGAAGAATAGGAGACTGCTACAAGAATGAAATGTGCTGACTTGGTCAGCCTATCAACAATAACCCACACTGCGTCGAACTTCATCCGAGTCTGTGGGAGTCTAACAACGAAATCCATAGTGATCCGCTCCCACTTCCACTCGGGAAGTTAAATCCTCTAAAACAAACCACCAGGTCTCTAATGCCTGTACTTAACCTGCTGACAATTCAACACCGAGCCACATACGCAACGATATCCTTCTTCATTATTCTCCAACAATAATGCTGCCGTAAAACCTGATATATCTTAGTGGCACCCAGATGAATAGAGTACCGGGAACTATGGTCCTCCTCTAAAATCAACTCTCGGAGTCCATCCATATTAGGCACACAAACTCGACCCTACAATCTCAAAACTCCATCATCACCTAAGGTAACCTACTTGGCACCTCCGTGCTGCACCGTGTCTCTAAGGACACACAAATGGGGATCATCATACTGCCAATCATGGATACGCTCCAATAAAGAAGATTGAGCGACTGTTCAAGCTAACACATGGCTGGGCTCCGAAATATCTAACCTCACAAACTGATTGGCCAAAGCCTGAACATCCAAAGCAAGCGGTCTTTCACCGACTGGAATATAAGCAAGACTACCTATACTGCTGACTTCCTACTCAAAGTATCGGCCACCACATTGGCCTTCCCCGGATGATGTAAGATGGTGATATCATAGTCCTTTAATATTTCCAACCACCTTCTCTGCCTCATATTTAGCTCTTTCTGCTTGAACAAATACTGCAGACTCTTGTGATCCATGAACACCTCACATGCCATGCCATACAAATAATGCCTCCAAATCTTCAACGCGTGAACAATGGCTGCTAACTCCAAATCATGAACCAAATAGTTCTTCTCATGAATCTTCAACTGCCGTGAAGCATATGCAATGACCTTGCCATCCTGCATCAACACCACACCAAGTCTAATACGAGATGCATCACAATAAACTGTGTAAGGCCCTGAACCTATGGGCAAAACCAACACCGGTGCCGTAGTCAGAGCTGTCTTGAGCTTCTGAAAGCTCGCCTCACACTCGTCCGACCATCTGAACTGGGCACCTTTCTAGGTCAACCTGGTCATCAGGGCTGCGATAGATGAAAACCTCCCACAAACCGACGATAGTAGCCTGCCAATCCCAAGAAACTCCGGATCTCTGTAGCTGATGTTGGTCTAGGCTAGTTCTTGACTGCCTCAATCTTCTTCGGATCAACCTGAATACCCTCTGCTGATACAACATGACCCAGGAATGCAACTGAACTCAGCCAGAACTCACACTTCAAAAACTTAACATATAACTAGCTATCCCTCAAAGTCTGAAGAACCACTCTAAGATGCTGCTCGGGCTCCTCCCGGTTGCGGGAATAGATCAAAATATCATCTATGAAGACTAAGGGTGTTAATCGGGCCGGGCTGACCCGTTTTCAGCCCGCTTCAACCCGGGTCAGCCCGGTTCAGCCTGCTACTGTTCATTAATAGATGGGTTGGGACGGGTTATTTAGGGGGCGGGTTGTGGACGTTCACGTTTTAGCTTAATGGTGGCCCTAACCCGTTGAACCCGAAATGTCTTAACGGGCTGAACACGGGCTGCAGCCCGTTAGCAACCCGGTTACTATTGGAATTTTTTTTTAAATTTAATTAGACCGTTCCCAGCGGTCAAATTGAGAAATGACCGTTGGGGAACGGCCAGAAATTGCAAAAATGGCCAATTTCGGCCCCCCATTAAAAATATAGCCCTCCAACCCCTAATAATTGCAAAATTACCTTTTTAACCTTTTGGGATCCTCCTCCAGCCCGAGAGATGGCTGGTTCTACAGGAAGCAAGCCTGCCCGGGTGACACTCTCCATAAGGCCCACTAGACGGACCAGAGCATCCTGGAATACCGGGGTAGCAATAAACCCCTCTGGGACCTGAGCTAGGCCCATCAAAACTGTCTGGGCCGGAACCTCATCATCGAAGTCAACCTGAGGCTCCGCCGCTAGTGCTGCTACTCTGGGCTGAGCTTTGCCCCTACCTCGGCCTCTAGCACGGCCTCGGCCTCGCCCTCTGCCCCTTGTGGGAGCTGTTACTGGGGGCTCCGGCTGCTGGTCAGTGTATTAGGAAGTGCGTGTTCTCTCCATCTACGAAAGAACATAGTAGAAATTCAATTAGCATTGAGAAACCAAACCGCACGACAGGAAATAATAAATGTGAAGTTTTGTTTCCTAACTTTGTAGCCTCTGGGGGATAAATATAGACGTCTCCGTACCGATCCATCAGAATCTACTAAGCTTGTCTGTGAACTGTGAGACCCATGTAACCTAGAGCTCTAATACCAACTTGTCATGACCTGAATTTCCCACCCTCGAGAGTCGTGATGGCGCCTACTAATATGAACTAGGCAAGCTAACTGTTTGAAATAATTACCTTTTTACCCATTTTTATTTTCTTTAACAATTATAAAGCAAATATGTGTAGACAACGAAAATTACAATAAGTAGAAGAAATGCAATAAACTATCTGAAATATGTATCTAATACAACTGTTTGAGCCTCTACCACCCAAAACTGGTGTCACAGTTTCACAGATGATCTAAGAATACATACTACATACAAAGTTTGAAAGATAAAAGATACACTGTTTCTGAACTAAAGAAACGAAATAGGAGTAAAGGAATATAGTGAGATGCCAGGGCCTGCGGACTACCTTAGATCCCCGCGTGGACTGAAGGCAGCCTCCCAATCTACAGTCCAAAAGCTGCTGCTTCAGAATCTGCACATAGTGCAGAGTGTAGTATCAATACAACCGACCCTATGTGCTGGTAAGTGCCTAGCCTAACCTCGGCAAAGTAGTGACGAGGCTAGGACCAGACTACTAAATAAACCTGTGCAATTTAACTATATATAACGGAAAAGAAGAACAATAATATATAGTCAAGTTTGGGAGGGGTAACATGCTGTGGGGGAACTATCAATTTAGAACAGAAACACAACAGGTAGTTGAAAGAAACAACATATCTTAGATATCAACAGAGAATCAAAAATCAATAAGTGCACGGCATCACCCTTCGTGCTTTTATTCTCGTCCTTACCAAAACAATCAAGTAATGAAAATGTGCATGGCATCACCCTTCATGATTTTACTCTCGTCCTCACCATATAATCAATATAATCGGCATGGAAAGATACATTGTGCGTCCCGACATCACCCTTCGTGCTTTACACTCTTTCCTCACAAATCATATACGACATCACTCTTCGTGCTTTAAAACTCTCTCACCAAAACAATACATGGCATCACCCTTCGTGCATTAACACTCTTCCTCATCCAAACAACAATCACAAATAATAGGGCAAAGGAATAAATGAAATTACAATAAGAATCCCGGTAAGGGAAAAATAGTTCAACAATCAAGTCCTGGCAAGGGAACAACATCAAAAGCAATAATATCCTGGCAAGGGAGTTAATATAATAATTCTCTTCTCTTTTTTCACTTTTACTTCACAACTCACTTCACAACTTTGAGCCAATACTCTAAAAGGTTCAATTTCCACTTACACTTTCACTTTTCATTGTACAACTCGCGCCAACACTCCTTAATGTTCAAGTGTCACAATTACTTCCACAAACTTTGCCCAACAATAGAAATCATCATCAAAGCAAGAATAATATGACAAAGCCATAATAATCACAATATAAGACTCATGGGCATGCTTGACACCAATGTATAGATACTCGTCACCATGCCTATACGTCGTACTCGACAAATACCACATAGCAAATAGGACTCAACTCCTAATCCCTCAAGCTAAGGTTAGACCAAACACTTACCTCGATGCCATGAACACAATTCAAGTCTCTACTATCGCTTTACCTCTTGATTCCACCACCAGTTTGCTCGTATCTAGCCACAAGTTACTTAATTACATCAATAAATGCTAAATGAATTAATTCTAATGCATGAAAAAAAGTTTTCCAAAGTTTTACCCAAAAAGTCAAAAATCGCCCCCGGACCCACATGGTCAAAACCCGAGGTTCGAACCAAAACCCGATTACCCATTCCCCCACGAACTCAAATATATAATTTGTTTTGAAACCAGACCTCAAATTGAGATCCAAATCCCCAATTATTGGAAAACCTAGGTTCTACCCAAAACACCCAATTTCCCCCATGAAAATCATTGATTTTGAGTTGAAATCATGTGAAAAGATGTTAATGATTGAAGAAAATGAGTTAAAATTAACTTACAATCGATTTGGAAGAAGAATTGTTTTTGAAAAATCGGCCAAAAGTGTTTTGGTTTTGAAAGAGTGTGAAAAATGAGAGATTTTCGGCTAAGTTATAAAATTGCAGGTTGCAGATGTCGCAATTGCAACCAGGGTTCACAATTACGAACCCAGGTTTTCGCTAAGTTCGCATTTGCGAAGGAACCCATGCATTTGTGAGGCCGGAATTACGAACACACTATCACATTTGCGATAACAGGCCCAGATTGGGGAGTTTCGCATTTGCGAAGGAACATCTAGCATTTGCGAGGAAGGGCATGCCTGGGCTGTTTCGCATTTGCGACTCAGCCTTCGCATTTGCGAGCCTGCGAAGCCTGTAGGCCTGTTCACACCAGCTGAAAACCTGCAATTCTCCAAGTCCAAAATCCACCCTGTGACCTATCCAAAACTCACCCGGGCCCTTGGGGCTCCAAACCAAACATGCACACCAACCCAAAAACATCCTACAGACTCGCTCATGCATTCAAATCACTAAAATAACACCAACAACTATGAATTTAGCATCAAAATCATGAAATTTCTTAAGAACTTCAAATTATTTCAATTTTCTCAAAAACGATATGATTCACGTCATTTCAAGTCCGTTTCTTACCAAAATTCCAAACTTATTTTAAATCACATATAAAACCTGTACCGGGCGCCGGAACCAAAATACGGGCCTGATACCATCAAGGTTTAAATACATTTCATTTCCAAAACTCATAAATAATTCCAGAAAATACTTTTCTTTAAAAATTCATTTCTCGGGCTTGGGACCTCGAAATTCGATTCCGGGCATACGCCCAAGTCCCATATTTTCCTATGGACCCTTCGGGATCGTCAAATTATGGGTCTGGGTCCGTTTACCCAAAACGTTGATCGAAGTCAACTTAAATCTATTTTAAAGTCAAAATTCATCATTTTCATAGATTTTCACATAATGGCTTTTCGGCTACGCGCTCGGTCTGCGCACACAAATCAAGGTGATGCCGAAAGAGGTTTTAAAGCCTTGAAATGCAGAATTTACTTTTAAAACAAGTGATGACCTTTTGGGTCATCACATATACATATATACAAAAAATATACATTTTATTGACTATTATTTTTAGGAGTGACTCAAAGTATACATTTCTCATTATGTTTTTTATAAACATTGTTGCAGATTATGCAGAGCAACTATAGTGTCATGGGCTCCATATAGGTGGGTTTGGCCTAATTTTTCAAAAGCTTATAGAGAATTCAGTAACCAATATAGAATATAAAATAAAATGTTAAGAATTGTTGCTAAAAAATAACAATATAGAACAAGGAAAAACAAGTTAAGAGATATAGAGAGAAAGAGAGTAGGAAGAGATTTTCTTCTTCAATTGTGTGTATTTTCCTATCTATTACAAGGCCTTTATATAGGCATAAAAAGTGAAGAAAATATGTCATGGAATATGTCATTGAACATACAAAATATGTCATTGAATATGTCATTAAGCATTTAAGATGAAGATCATGGAAGAAGAGTAGACATCCACCATAATGTGATATTTATCATAACACTCTCCCTTGGATGTCCATAGATAATGTGCCTCGTTAAAACCTTACTAGGAAAAAAACCCTATGGAAAAAAAAAATCCTAATGAAGGTAAAAGAGTACACATGTTTAGAAATACGCCTTTTGGTTGCCTCGTTAAAAACCTTGCAAGGAAAACCCAGTGGGACAAAAACTTATAAGGGAAAAAGAGTACAACGCGTATTAACTCCCCCTAATGAGAGCATCAATTCACATCCTTGAGCTTTCGCTATCCCAATCTTGTACACCAGTTTCTTGAAGGTTGATGTCGGTAGAGATTTGGTGAACAAATCAGCCATATTATCACTTGAACGAATCTGTTGCACATTGATATCACCATTCTTTTGAATATCATGTGTAAAAAATAACTTTGGTGAAATGTGCTTTGTCCTATCTCCGTTTATGAATCCTCCCTTCCATTGGGCTATGCATGCTGCATTGTCTTGATACAAAATTGTGGGTAGTTTGTCACACTTCAAACCACATTTGTCTTGGATAAGATATATTATAGACCTCAACTAAATACATTCTCGACTTGTTTCATGAATAGCAATTATCTCAGTATGATTAGAAGAAGTTGCCACGATTGATTGCTTAGTCGATCGCCAAGATATGGCAGTGCCGGCACATGTAAACACATAACATGTTTGAGATCGAGCCTTATGCGGGTCAGATAAATACCCAACAGTATGTGTTTGATCCCATTATAGTGTCTCCTTGTAGGAGCAGAGCTATATCTTGATAAGTCATTAACCGAAAAAGTTATGTCAGGCCTTGTAGTGTTAGCAAGATATATTAGTGCACCAATTGCACTAAGATATGGTACTTCATGACCAAGAAGCTCTTCATTCTTTTCTTGAGGTCGGAACAGATCCTTATTCACATCAAGTGATCGAACAACCATCAGAGTACTTAATAGATGTGCTCCATCCATTTAAAACCGTTTCAATACCTTTTCTATATAGGTAGATTGATGAACAAAAATCCCGTTTGCCAAATGTTCAATTTGCAAACCGAGACATAATTTTGTCTTTCCGAGATCTTTCATCTCGAATTCCTTCTTTAAACATTCTACGGCCGTGGGAAGCTCTTTAGAAGTGCCAATGATATTCAAGTCATCAACATACATAGCTATGATGACAGATTCAGATCCAGATCTCTTAATAAAGACACAAGGGCAAATAGGGTCATTTTTGTACCCTTGGTTTAGCAAATACTCGCTAAGGTGATTGTACCACATCCTCCCTGATTGCTTCAATCCGTATAAGGATTTCTGAAGTTTTATTGAACAAGTTTCCCTTGAACTTTTATGTGCTTCAGGAACTTTAAATCCTTCAGGGATTTTCATAAAAATTTTATTGTCCAGTGAGCCATATAAGTAGGCTGTGACAACGTCCATCAACCTCATATCAAGTTTTTCATGGACTGCCAAATTTATTAAATACTTGAAGGTAATTGCATCTACCACAGAAGAATAGGTCTCCATATAATCAATGCCAGGCCTTTGCAAAAACCCTTGTGCCATAAGTCGTTCTTTATGTTTTATGATTTCACCTTTTTCATTTTGTTTTCGCACAAAAATCAATTTGTACCCCACTGGCTTGACACCTTCAGGTGTTTGGACTATTGGTCCAAAAACTTCATGTTTTTCGAGTGAAGCCAATTCCGCTTGAATTGCATTTTTTCATTTTGGCCAATTATTTCTCTATCTACATTCATCGATAGATTTTGGCTCAAGATTCCCATCTTGTTGCATCACTTCAACTGCAACATTATATGCAAAATTGTTGTCAACAATAACGTTATTTCGGTTCCACCTTTTTCTCGTAGAGACATAACTTATTGAGATCTCTTCATTTTCATCATTTCCAGGTACAAGAACCTCATGTGAGATCTTATTAATTATTATGTCTTTATGCTCCTCTTGAGCAATTGCCTCTATGTTATGATCAACTTGATCATTTGCTCCTTTCCTCTTTCGGGGGTTCTTATCCTTCGAACCGATTGGTCTACCACGTTTAAGGCGTGGCCTAGACTCTTTTGCATTATCATACTGTCCAGCTGAGACATCAACTCGAATTGGAGCATTTACAACTGGAATATGCGATTTAGTAACCCGTGGAAGGTTAGTAAATGCATCTGGAAATTGATTTGCATCATTTTGCATATAAATGATCTTTTGAACTTCTCATTCACATTTATTTGTACAAGGATCCAAATGAGATAAAGATAATACATTCCAATCTATCCCTTTTTTCACCTGTTTATTTTCTCCGCCTAATGTTGGAAAAACTGATTCATCAAAATGATAATCAACAAATCTGGCTGTAAACAATCTCCTGTCATAGGCTCCAGATATTTAATAATAGAAAGAAATTCATAACTTACATATACTCCCAACCTTCTTTGGGGACCCATCTTTGTGCGTTATGGTGGAGCAATTGGAACATATACCACACATCCAAAAATTCTTAGATGAGAAATATTTGGCTTCTGACCAAAAGCCAACTGTAATGGGGAGACTTCATGATAACTGGTTGGCCTTATGCGCACAAGTGCTGCTGCATGCAAAATAGTATGTCCCCACACTGAAAGGGGAAGTTTTATCCTCATTAGTAATGGTCTAACTATTAATTGGAGTCGTTTAATCAATGATTCTGCTAGACCATTTTAAGTATGAACATGAGCAACCGGATGCTCAAATTTTATTCCAGTGGCAATACAATAATCAGTAAAGACCTGAGATGTAAATTCACCAGCATTATCAAGACGAATTGTCTTAATTGCATAATCTGGAAATTGTGCTCTTAATCTTATTATTTGGGCCAACAATCTCGCAAATGCCATATTACGAGTTGACAATAAGCATACATGTGACCATCTTGTAGATGTGTCTATCAAGACCATAAAATACTTGAATGGTCCACATGGAGGGTGTATAGGCCTATATATATCACCCTGTATACGTTCCAGAAATGCAGGGGATTCAATCCCAACTTTAGCTGCTGGTGGTTTAATAACCAATTTTCTTTGAGAACAAGCAAGACATGAGAATTCCTTAAATTGAAGAATCTTCTTGTTCTTCAATGTGTGCCCATTTGAATTATCTATTATTCTACGCATCATGTTAGAATCGGGATGGCCCAACCGGTCATGCCAAATGATAAAATCATTAGAAGTAGTAAACTTTTTTTATACTATCGTATGTGATTCAACCACACCAATGTTTGTGTGGTACAACCCAGAAGAAAATGCAGGTAATTGTTCGTGCACATATCTTTTACCCGATTTTATTGTAGTAATATAAAGGTATTCAACCTTTCCTTCGTTTGATGTCTCAACATGGTAGCCATTTTGGCGAATAGCTTTGAAACTCAACAAGTGTCTTTGAGACTTACTACAATACAATGCATTATCAAAAGTTAATATCGTTCCTTCGGGTAATAATAAGGCCGCTCTTCCGGATCCCTAAATCAACTTTGTACTACCGGATATTGTATTAACATAGGCCTTTTTCATAACCAAATAAGAGAAAAATTTCTTTTCTCTTAATATTGTGTGAGTTGTAGCACTATCCAAAAGACATAAATCTTCATTACTCATCTTGGATCCAATTGAAGACTGGGGAATTTTAATTTCTTCATAAAAAAATAAAATAAAAGTACATCATGAGAAATACGGAAAAACTAACATCACCAACGACAACATAAGACAACTTAAGTACTACTTAAAAATAAAAACAACTTTAGACGAGATAAAAACACTGAAAATAACTACATAATTGCATTCCCCAATAAAATGATCAAACTTTAGTTTTGATCTCCAAAGAAATCTTCAACTTCCAAATGAGTAAGATCATCGAGGCTTTGAAAATCATCATCTTTCAAAGCAAGATTTGCCTCGGCATTGTCATCATTTTTGTTTGAAGGCCCTGCCTCAAAATTATTTTTAAAGGTCAAGTGTGACTCCACTGGGGCATTAGCAGAAGATGCTCCAACATTGTTTGCCTTTCTTTTGATGGATTTTTTATAAAGCCTGACAAAATGCTCAGGGGCACGTCATTCAATTTTCCAATGACCTTTCATGCCACAGCGGTGGCAATTACCGCTTTTGCCTCTCAAGGATTGTTTTGAGAACCCATATTGTTCTCTCGTTTGCCATGACCACCACGATGACGATTATCATATCGTCTCTTACTATTTTTATGCCCACGTACATTCATATGGCCATGATTATTATTCTGTCTTTTTCCAGACTTATCACGTCTAGCTGCCATATTTGCTTCAGGAAGCGGAGCTGACCCTGTGGGACGGACTTCATGATTTTTCAGCAAAAGGGTATTATGTTGCTCAGCTACCAGAAGGCATGAGATCAATTCAGAATACTTTTTAAAACCCCTTTAAAGGTATTGCTGCTGTAATACCATATTTGAGGCATGAAAAGTCGTAAGAGTCTTTTCCAGCAAATCCACATCATTCATAACTTCCCCACATAATTTCAATTGGGAAGTTATTCGAAATACAACAGAGTTATACTCACTTACAGTTTTAAAATATTGCAACCCTAAGTGCATCCACTCATATCGAGCCCTTGGTAATACCGTAGCCTTAAGGCGATCATACCTTTCCTTCAGGCCAGTCCACAATTCAAGTGGATCTTTCATTATTAAATATTCAACCTTCAAACCTTCATCCAAATGATGACGAAGGAAAATCATGGCTTTCTCTTTGTCCTGGCTTGATGCCTCATTACCCTGAGTAATGGTGTTACCAAGGCCTTTAGCGGTTAAGTGAATCTCAGCATCGAGAACCCATGATAGGTAATTCTTTCCAGATATGTCAAGTGCTACAAACTCAAGTTTTGAAAAATTTGACATAGTAAAAACTATCAAAGAAAATAAATAAATTAGAAATGATTAAGATGGTAGTGAAAATAAATAAATGGATATAAACATTACGAATGTTTAAATTGTGTTGCCATAATACATATAGTGGTAATGATAACCTTAATCTATTTATTGCAGATTTGAGAACAAAAGGTTAAGTATTATATCAAACAACAATTTCTATAAATGAAGACAAAATATTGATAATAATATAGGTTTAAGGTGATGGATTTTAACGCCAATAACTAGCAATTTATCATGTTTGCCACAGTGTAGTGTGATTCATATTGATTTGTAATGATCACTTATCATGATAACAATTTGATTTAATTCATATAATATAATACAATACCACTAGAATGGCAAGAAGAGAAGAAGAAATGTAGAAGATAACCTGTTATATCTTTCGGATGAAGAATTGCACTTAACTTTCGACAAGGCTAGAGTCATGTTGATAACGTGTTAAGAATTGTAGCTCAAAAATAACAATATAGAACAAGGAAAAACAAGTTAAGAGATATAGAGAGAAAGAGAGTAGGAAGAGATTTTCTTCTTCAATTGTGTGTATTTTCCTATCTATTACAAGGCCTTTATATAGGCATAAAAAGTGAAGAAAATATATCATGAAATATGTCATTGAACATACAAAATATGTCATTGAATATGTCATTAAGCATTTGAGATGAAGATCATGGAAGAAGAGTAGACATCCACCATAATGTGATATTTATCATAACATAAAATATATAGAATGCCAATCCTCTGATATTTTGCCTTTTGATCATCTTTAACTCCCAAAAAAATAGGAGTACTTGGTGTCTTAGATGGTCGAGGTCTTCCCTTATTTTACTTGAGCTTTAAATCTCTTCGATATTCTTATACATCTTGCCTTGTCTTGCGAACTGCAATGGACTGATTATCCTCCCCCCCTCTTTCTTTATATATATACTGCCAGACCTTTTTATAACAACATCTCTATATAATAGCCATTCACTATAAAAGTCAAGTTTTTTTAGAATTGTTTTTTTATATTATGTTATAATATATGTCATCTATAACAACACTTCACTATAACAACCAAAAAGTATCGGAACAAACGCAACTGTTATAGAGAGGTTTGACTGTATTATAAAATCTACTCAAGATTAAGTTCATCTTGCTTAAAATTAGATTCAATAGAACCATAACTAAGAGAACTTGATATATAGATTCATTACAAAGTTGAGTCTGATCACTAGCTAATAAGGATAAGAAGATGTTCAAGACAATATTTAAACTCAACGCATTAAAACTACTTTAATAATGTTAATGACGTAATACACTAGTATTTGTAAAGCCTTTAATTTATAACCAGTTTAATTAAGGTGAATCAGCAAAACAGGTTACTTTAACAACTGAGCCATCTCTGAGGTTGTATGCAGACAAAGGCTGGTCAGTTTTCATTTCAACAGAATAGTGCTCAAGCTTATAAGAGCAATCGTCACCCCAATTGGCCTTGATTATCTCCAATAAGTCTCCAACTTTGTCTGTCTCTTTTATCTTGACATTGAACTCTGATGTTTTTGACTCCACCTTGATCTTAAACTTTTGTGGTTCAGCCATGGCCGCCTGCAGGGGAAAAAATAATTAGCAATTCAATTAATTTTAATAGCAGACTTTGAGTTGGTTGAAGAAATGGCTGAGTTTTGTAGATTTCTTATAGGAAAAGATCATGTGTGTATTACATGACAAACGAGTTGTATATTAATATTGAATTGCATGATAAGTTGTTCATAACTATTGTGTTTCCACATAATATACAATGACAAATTCATGCATGGTAAATGAAATTCCTTGTACACGTAAGTTTTGCTAACCTACTACATGGTTGTAGGCACATTTTAAATGACAAGAGGGATAACATTATCTCATTGACCACAAATTACTTTAACAACTTGTTTGGATGGTTGTTATATATCGTTTAATAATATATTGTATCGTACTGTATTGTATTGTATTATATCGTTTGATAAATATAATGTTTGGATAGATTGTATCGTTTGCCATCGTTTCATAATATCACGCACCAACAATATGATGAATAAACTCGCAATATTATAAAGAAAAATTATAATACAGGGTAAACTTATTATATAAAAAGTAGGGTAAATGATAAAATAAAATTATTTAATATAATAATGAAGGGTGAGATTGAGAGAAAAAGACAAGGTAACGACGCAACCACACCAAATCGATCGTTACATAAAGTGACACATTTCGTCGTTACTTTAACGATACGATATAATAAAATTTAAGTAACAATCAAAACAAACATCGTATTTATAGTAACAATACGATACAATACCATGGATAACAACCATCCAAACCAAGGTGTAAGTGATTGGATTAAAGAAGGAGGAGCACACCATTGCATTCCACAAAAATAGCTACTTCATGATCCTTTCAGATACCCGCCAGCTGTCCGCCGATAAAAAAAAATTAAGGAAAAAATTAAGAATTTTTGGATAAAAGTAGGAATTAAATGCACAAATTAACAAATATTTCTTCTGTTTCCTTACTTGTCTAATATACTAACACTAGATTTTTTTTTTTGGGTCTTTGCAAATCAAGATAGAATTAATAATTTTTTTAATTTTATCCTTATAATTAATTAACCAATTACCAAACTTGTTGGAGTACCAGTAGTCAAATTTGGATTTTTAAAAGCCATTTGTTGGCAATTATATTTTATTAAATTTAAATTCATAAGAAATTTGGATTTATTCTCAAATATATTTTGTCCAAACAAATATTTTGAGCTAATATAACTGGATTAATTATATAAGTCATATATATATATAGACTAAATAAATAAGGCCAAGTCCACTGGGCTACAAATAATTAGCCCACTTTATTAAACCCAAGATGTCATTTTCCTAGAGGTCCAGTTTGATGCCAAGTGTCAAATGACGTGACACGACAAGTCAAACGGAAGAGCCAATGAGATCATGCCACGTGTCAAAATGACAAGGTATGCCAGGTCAAATTAAAAGGCCAAAATAACTGCGCCACATGTGTATGTGATATATTCTGGCCAATCAAATCCGGCCTTGTCACGCTTCAATCTGATTGGTCGGAAAGAGTTTGTGCTCATCACAACTCTTCCCTCCCACAACTATAAATAGGGATCTTCATAACTCTTTGATCTCCAGAAATTATAACAAAAAGCAAGAAAGAGCTCGTGGATCAAATGTCGCAAATTCCTCCACATTTCAAACTTCAAGCAATCAAGTTCAAGTGCAAGCTCAAGAACGAAGAATAAATCAAGATTCAAGGAGTACGAGTTCAAATCAAAGTTCGTGCTAGTTGAATTCAAGATCATCATTCGTGGCAACAAATTCAAATTCAAGATCAAGCTCAAATTCCTTTGAATTTATATTGGAAAAGTAGAATAAGAAGATTTATCGAGAGTGTAACACTTAAATATTTGAAATCAAATACTACAATTGTTACAATATTTTTCGATCATGATTTTATTTTGTCGACGCAAATTTATTATCTACACTATTAACATGGATAATTTAGCTAGTAAGACTTTCACTTAATTAATGGGAATGCAAGATGAAAAGTGGACAAATAAAAGGAAACGAAAGGAGTGGCTTAAGCAATTATTGTATCAAATAGCGTCCGTCGTTATTAAGCTCACAAGGAATATGCTACCAATTGGCCCGAGAAAAAACAATATTAACACTAAGTCTGCAGTTAAAATTGAGTAATGCGGATTATACCAATAATTGAGAGCTAAACGCAATAGGAGATGAGACCTCAAGGTTTTTGTTTGGTGATACTTAACTTCCGCAATAATACTAGTACTAGCTAGTAACTTAAAGCCATACAATTAATTGCCTTTGTGCAATATGCATCGTTCAGTCTTCCATGGCTATCCTGTTTCATGCTTGCTCCATCATAGCGATATCTAGGGTGTTCAAACCGAACCGGAAAATCGCACCAAACCGAAAAATCAAATCAAATCGATTAAAAAATTCGATTAGGTTTGGTTTGACTTGGTTTGGTATTGAATAAAAGAATCCGAACCAAACCGACATATAAATATATAAATTTTGTTTATATGTTTAAGAGTTTATAATGATTTTTCTTTAGAAAATATAGAAATATTTGGGATCCTCTCATGTAATAACCCTTAAAGCGTAAATTAACGAAAAATTATTGTTAGACGACTAAGAAAATAACTATCATGTGTTACTAAAAAAATTCTCCTATTAGAATATTTTAATAGATCATATGTTTGTCAATTTTTTTCATATTTACTAAACATATATTCACTTATCAAAGATTTATATATAATTTTAACAAAGTAAGATTGAAGTAATATTCATGTAATAAAAAACCCGAAAACCCAAAAAATCCGACAAAACCGAACCAATCCAAACCGATATAGTTGGTTTGGTTTGGTTTTGGTAAAAACCGAATTAATCCGGTCCATGTACACCCCTAGTCACATCCTTATGGGCCAATCCTCTATGAAGAGGCGGATCCAAGATTTAAATTTTATGGGTTTAACTTTTAAGAGATTTTAGCATTGAATCTATTGTGGGTTCATATCTACTATTTTTGTAATTTTAATAAATTTTTACATATAATGTTACTCCGCGTTAAAAATTATAGGTTCAATTGAACCCGTTACTAGCACACATATAATGTTACTCCGCCTTTGATGCCAAATGCATGCATCTTGGTCACCTCACGACTCTCATGGCACATGCAGAATCGTCGATGTTTATAGGGAGGCATCACGAGTCACACCAAGCTGAAATTGATCTTATTATACCGTTAGTTTTTATTATTTAGACTAGCAAAGAGAGAAATAAATATACTATATTTTTGTCATAATCTTATAATTTTCAACTTTTGTGGTTCCAATTTGTAATTTTGTGTCTTTTCCTAGGCAGTTTACGTTAACCTTTTATTTTCTTTGCTTATTTTGGGGCTCGCAAGTAAAGGGAATTGTTGCTTTGGGGGCATTGGTGGAAATGAGTCACATGATCACATCCATGAGTGTGCTTTGAATAGTTTAGCATCGTTGCAAATATAATCATCACGAAAATATTTGCATGATTGATGATTCCTTTGCTGACCATGTCGTTTTCTCCAAATTAAGGCTCCCTTTGTCCATTAAAAAAAAGTGTTTGACCACAAGTTTTTGGAAATTTTTCGAAAATGATTTTTCCCCACTCATAAAATTGTAATATTTTTTCAAGTAAAATGTATGTCCAAATATAATTTCAAACTCCAAATACCATTTTCAACTTAATCCCAAATACTACTTTTTTTCAAACATTACAATTTTTATGTCCAAACGTGTATATGGTCGAAATCAAGTATGCCCGATTTCCCAAGCTCGAGGTGTCGCTTTAAGACCGAGTTCGGGTAAGGTCGAGTTCGAGCTCGATGGGCCAGACTCGAGCTCGAAGACAGAATGCAGTGCCCGAAATACACGAGGAACATCGGAGCCAAGCACGACCAGCTCCGAAATAGTACCGTTACAAGTTTGTTACGGAGGGACAAGATTCTCGCCACGTCCCCAAAATCATGGCGTAAATTTCAGAATAGATTTGTACGAATTAGTACAAATCCGTACCAGGCGGTTATACAACTGTCCAAATAAGATTCCTTACTGTAAATGGAAATGTACCTTATTTAGGGCTCCCCTCCTATATAAAAGGGACCCCAATCATTTGTAAAGATCATCTAATCATTGGCAAAGAATATACTATCTTACTTTTTCGTTCATTGTTCATCAGAATTGTCCTTTAGCTCTACTGCTCTTACGTTGCTATTCTTGCCTTATTGTCCTTAACCCATCTCGAGGCCACTGTGCTGGAGGTCAATATTGTCTAAGTTGCACTAGTTTGATTTATTTATTTCCTTCATCTACACTTTATATTTCTTGATTATTAATTGGTATTAAACTAAATCACGTATCTTTAAAACCACAAATCAAATTTAATTGTTACTCGTATTTTCGAGGTAAACAGTTTGGCGCCCACCGTGTGGCTAAAGATAATAGTGATTATTTCTTTACTAATTCTCATAACACATACTATTTTTACACTTTTTCTTGTCAAGAATTTTTGATTTTCAAGCTGAAACATGTCTAGCTCACAAAACGCACCTGTTTATGACAATGAAGCTCTTGGGTTTCATGGAGAAAATAACAACATAGCTGCTCCAGGGGTCGATGTACCACGAATAAACCCTGGGGAAGTGCCAAATGTGGAACCAGTGAATGTTAATTTACACATTGCTTTGAATGCATATCTAGGCGCAGACCCCGGAGCAAATGTACGCAGGGAAGCCAAATCTGGTGGCCAAAGAACACAGGGTGTAGGAGATGGAGGAATCAGCCTCCAAGTGATATTCGAGATGCTACAAGCTCAACAGATTGCCATTGCTCGACTTCAAAGTCAGAATAAAACTCCAAGTGTATCCTAACTAGAAAATACTCGACGTGCTGAACCGGTGCCAGAAAGATCAAACGAAAATGGCTCGGGGGATGACCCCACCATTATGAGGATGCTCGAAGAACTCACCAAGAGGATCGAGTCCGGAGAAAAGAAGATTGAGGATAATGACAAAAAGGTAGAGACTTATAACTCCCGTATTGATCAAATACCGGGGGCAACCTCGGTCCTGAAAGGTTTGGACGCCAAAAAGTTCATACAAAAGTCGTTCCCTTCGAGTGCGGCTCTAATGCCCATCCACAAGAAGTTTCGCATGCCCGATATACCCAAATATAACGGGACAACTGACCCTAATTGTCACGACCCATTTTCTAAACAAGCCGAGACCGGCACTCGATCACTGAACCTGATCGAGCGAACCATCTCTGCTTATTCAATCTATTATAGCTCCACACTTTATATGCAACAAAGCAATACTCTAACCAAATACTCTTGATTAATTGAAATATTTAAATAAACCAACTCCAAAACTTTATTCATTGTAACTACTGAATTATTGCTAAGTTATTATAAAATAACATATGAATCTCAACCCAATTACTATGTCTATGAAGCCTCTACTGATAAACTGACGCACTGCTCAGGACATGAGATTTCCTGGTCAGTTCTCTAGATAAACAAAGAAATAGCTAAATAAAAATGACTCTAACAATACTCCACGAACAAAAGCGAAGCTCATCAATATCACTGGAAGGGAAGGAAGTCCTAACTCGTAACCTGTTCGCCTGCAAATCCGGTTCCTACGTTGTACCGCAGACCAACGTAGGTTCCCAAAAGAGAACGTCAGTACCATCCACTGTACTCAGTGAGTCTCAACAACAGGGGGAGAAACTTTAATAACATATACATTACGAGCAAAGGTTCTAAATGCATGTAAAACATAAAGCTTATAAGAATAATTCTAAAATAATTGCATAATAACAATTTATGAATATTCTAAAGAAATTCTTCTCTTTTTCTTTCTTTAAAAAAAATACTTCACTTTATACTTTGGGAGTTCCAACTATCCTGACTTAACTCTGTCTCAGTCACCGTGTGATCGGCACGGGTTCGATCCCAACCTGATCGAATAGGCCCAATCCACGAGGTGCCACTCGCTTCATGGTTCTCAGCGCTCATGTATCATACCTTAGCATGGCTAAGTAAATTCTCAGCAACGAGACCCTCGGCTCGTATGCTCCCTACTTTGGCACAAGTAGTTTCAGGAAGTCAACGCCTTGGTCAGGACCCTCGGCCTGGACGATGACCCCTTCTCAGAATAAAGGATACTCCCCAAAAATCTTTTCTTTCTAAAACTTCTTCTTGTGACTTTTCAAGTCTAAATCTTTTCTTTATAGAACATTATGTACATGCTCATATTGGTGTCCTTAAATGTAAAGCATGACATAAGAATGAAATAAACATATAAAGATATTTCTAAAGATTCTCTCTTCTTCATAATTTTCAACATGAAAATAGCATATAAGAACAACACAAAAATCTGAAAATTTAAGCACATATAGCATAATAGATCATCTAAACTTTTGCTAGAACAATTCTAAATTAATGGGTACTCACTCGCTCTAATTAAATAAAGATAAACTCTTTTAAGCAATTCATTAAACACCTTGTATGCGTGCTTTTGTGAGTTAAACCACTTTAGTAAAGGGTTATATCAACTCACCTCAAAATTTCTCGAGCCAATACGTAGGTCCCAGTCTAATTGATACCAGTCAAACAATCGATTCTACAACAACCGGTATATTTTAATCAGTTTTAAAGTACTACACCTAAATATGAAATTTATTGATGATATAAAGGAAGAAGGGAATTAACTACTCAATTCTTAGCTAATACTACTGTAGGGTAATTGACAATAAGAAATTTTATATACCTGAGTTCAAGGATTAGTGGTTTGTAAGGAACCCTTGAATTTTCTATTTCTCTGCTGCGTTAAAAAGCAGCGTTCTGTTTTTTTTGTTTTTTAGAAAAAGTGTTCTGTTTCTCTTTTGCTATAAGACTTTGTTTAAGTCTTATATTTCACAACCCTTTTGGGCTAGGTCACGTGCACCGTTTTTTTTTTGTTTTTTTTTCTTTTTGTGTGTGTGCGTGTTAACTTAACTAATAATTAATGATACCCACTTTTAATAATTAATAATACTAAAATTATTAATATTTTCCTAATTGTATATTCAATTATTTAAGTGGGTGTGTATATATATATTTATTCACTTTAGGCGAGAATAATAATTACATTAATAATAGTCATAATAACTTAATTCAATAATTAGCATATCTTGGAACTTTTATAAATTTAAGGAGTGTTACAATCTTCCCTCCTTAAAAATATTCGCCCTCGAATGTTGCTAGGACCTTATTCTTACGCTAACAATCATTCCTTAAGTCCTTGAACCTCTTAAATTTTCTTAGCACTACTCACTCTTGCAAGGGATTCAAAATTTTGGCTGACTCCCTAAAATTTTAAAAATTTCGGCAGAGTTTCCCTTGTAAATTGGACTATCCAAAAAAAATATCCCTGTCACAAATACCACAACTACACCAACAACTACCAAATATACCATAACAGGCCATTCATAGGCACCATACGCAGCTCATAAATTAATTACTCACACTCCGGCAAGGAGGTACCACGATAACTAACAAGAATCTAAAGCACAACAACTCTAGCACAAGTAAATCACTTTAATAAATTAAATATACTATGGCATAAACTAAATTACTACAACAACTAGGTATAATCTAAGAAGGACATAAACACTTGCTAACTTGTATTAATAAATGAAATATAAATGTCAAGTCAAACCTAGGTTCACATACCTTGTTACTCAAATAAATAAGGATACTTCTTCCTCATATCTTCCTCGACCTCCCATGTAGCTTCTTTTGAATCATGATTACTCCACAAAACTCTTACCGATGCTAATTCTTTTGTTCTTAACTTTCTTACTTGCCTATCGAGAATTTCTATAGGTACCTCTTCATAAGTCAGGCCTTCCTTAATTTCTATGGTATCGACAGGTATTATATGCGACTCATCATGGATGTACTTTCTAAGCATAGACACATGAAAGACAGGATGAACAGAGGACAACTCAACGGGTAGCGCTAGCTTATAAGCCACGTTTCCTTTCTTTTCTAGAATTTCATAAGGTCCGATAAATCTAGGGCTAAGTTTCCCTTTCTTACCAAACCTCATAACTCCTTTCATTGGTGAAACTTTCAGAAATACCTTATCACCAACCATGAACTCTAACTCACGATGCCTCTTGTTAGAATAAGACTTTTGACGACTCTGTGTCGCTTTAAGTCTTTCTCTAATTAGCTCAACTTTCTCCAAGGCCTCACAAACAAACTCTGGACCAATCAACGACACCTCTGCTGGTTCAAACCAACCCACCGGAGACCTACATCTCCGCCCATACAATGCTTCATAAGGAGCCATACCAATGCTGGCCTGGTAGCTGTTATTGTAAGCAAATTCTATAAGTGGCAAGTGATCATCCCAATTACCTCCAAAATCTATAACACACGCACGCATCATATCTTCGAGAGTCTGAATGGTTCTTTCTGCCTGGCCATTGGTCTGTGGATGAAAAGCGGTGCTTAAATTGACCTTGGTACCTAATCTTTTCTGAAATGCCTGCCAAAAATTTGCCGTGAACTGAGGGCCTCTGTCAGATATGATTGAAACTGGAGTACCATGCAATCGGACTATTTCTTTTATGTACAACCGCGCATACTGCTCTGCGGAGTCTGTCGTCTTTACTGGTAGGAAATGCACGGACTTTGTCAGTCGGTCTACAATAACCCAAATTGAATCATGTTTCCGGTATGTGCGAGGTAGACCTAGTACAAAATCCATATTAATCATCTCCCACTTCCACTGTGGTATCTCTATATCTTGAGCTAGGCCACCAGGCCTCTGATGCTCGGCTTTGACTTACTGACAATTTAAACATTTAGCCACATGATCTGCTACTTGTTTCTTCATGCCTTTCCACCAATACAACTCTTTCAAATCTAGATACATTTTGGTAACACCTGGGTGGATAGAGTATCTCGAACTGTGAGCCTCCTCCATTATGTCCTTCCTAAGACCATCTACATCAGGCACACATAACCGATCATTCAACTTCAAAACTCCGTCACTTCCTAGAGTGAAAGCAGTGATTTCTTTGCTTCTGACTCCTTCTTTTAATTTCACTAAGTACGGATCTTCGTCTTTCTTAGCCTTAACATGCGCAACAAGGGAGGATTGCGCTAAGGCATAAGCAGTTATGTCTCCTTCTTCGGTCTCATCCAATCTAATTCCATCATTTGTTAGCTTTTGAATTTCTCGACACAAAGATCGCCTTTGTACTGCAAGATGGGCCAAAACACCCATTGACTTCCTACTAAGTGCATCTGCTACCACATTAGCTTTTCCCGGGTGATAAAGGATATTGATGTCATAATCCTTCAATAGATCGATCCACCTTCTCTGTGTCAAATTTAGTTCTTTTTGCTTGAAAATGTACTGGAGGCTTTTGTGATCTGTAAACACTTCAGAATGCTCACCATAAAGGTAGTGTCGCCATATTTTTAATGCAAACACCACTGCTGCAAGCTCCAAGTCATGTGTGGGGTAGTTATTTTCATGATTCTTTAACTGCCTGGAAGCATAAGCAATAACTTTTCCATTTTGCATAAGAACACAACCAAGGCCCACTCTGGAGGCATCACAATACACTGTGAACCCACCCGAACCTGTTGGCAAGGTTAGCACAGGTGCAGTGGTCAACCTCTTCTTTAACTCTTGAAAACTCTGCTCACAAGCGTCTGACCATTGGAACTTAACTGCTTTCTGAGTCAACTTAGTTAGCTGCAAGTGAGGAAAACCCCTCTACAAACCTTCTATAGTAGCCAGCTAACCCCAAGAAACTCCTGATTTCGGTTGGCGTTGTCAGCCTGGGCCAGTTCTTGACTGCTTCTGTCTTTTGAGGGTCTACTTTTATTCCTTCACTAGATACCACGTGGCCTAAGAATGCTACTAACTGCAACCAGAACTCACATTTTGAAAACTTGGCATAAAGCTCATTCTCCTTCAAGGTCTGCAAGGCTATTCTAAGGTGTTCTGCATGTTCTTCCTTGCTCTTAGAGTATACCAAAATATCGTCTATAAACACGATAATAAAGGTATCCAGGAATGGCTTGAAAACTCTGTTCATGAGGTCCATGAATGCAGCTGGAGCATTTGTCAACCCGAAGGACATTACTAGAAATTCATAGTGCCCGTAGCGAGTTCTAAAGGCTGTTTTAGATATATCCTCCTTTCTGATTCTCAACTGATGGTATCCCGACCTCAAGTTTATTTTTGAAAAGTACTTTGCACCCTGAAGTTGATCAAATAAATCATCAATTCTTGGCAGTGGGTACTTGTTCTTAATGGTAACTTTATTCAACTGCCGATAGTCGACACACATTCTGAGAGACCCATCTTTCTTTTTGACAAACAGGACCGGGGCACCCCACGGTGAAACACTCGGCCTGATGAAGCCCTTGTCAAGAAGGTCTTTCAACTGTTCTCTCAACTCATTAAGTTCTGCTGGAGCCATCCTATAGGGAGGTATAGATATGGGCTGAGTGCCTGGCATGAGATCAATGCCGAAGTCTATGATTCTTTCGGGAGGAAGTCCGGGAAGGTCATCTGGGAAAACTTCTGGAAATTCTCTAACAATTGGCACTGACTGAAGAGCTGGTGGTTCTGATTCTGGATTAATAATGTGAGCCAAATAGGCGAGACACCCCTTACCGATCATTCGTTGTGCCTTAAGATAAGAAATAAACTTACCTACAAGCGATGCTGAACTACTCTTCCACTCTAAGACTTCTTCATTTGGAAATTGGAACCTGACTATCTTGGCATGACAATCTAACATGGCATAGCAAGAAGACAACCAATCCATACCCATGATCACATCAAAATCCACCATTTCTAACTCTATGAGATCAGCTTTGGTGTTGCGACCTTGGACTGAAACTGTACAGCCTCTATAGACTCTGGTGACTTTCACTGACTCGCCAACTAGAGTAGATACTAGGAATGGCTCACTAAGTTGTTCAGGTTCTAGTCCGAGGTTAATTGCAAAGTATGGAGTCACATATGAAAATGTTGAACCTGGATCCATTATGGCATAAGCATTATGTGAGCAGACTAAAAGTATACCTGTAATAACTTCTGCAGATGCCTCTGCACTCTGACGATCAAGTGTAGCAAATAAACGGGGTTGTCCCCCTCCCTGAGTAACTCGGTCTGCACCTCTGCCTGCTCCATGCCCGGACTGATTATGAGAACCACGAGCCTGAGGTGGTGCAACTGCAGTAGCTGAGGAACTAGAAGGACGAGTTGATCCACCACTGAAATTACGTTGCAACTTTGGGCAGTTGGCCTTTATATGACCAATGTCTCCACAATGGTAGCAACCATGAAACCCGAGCTTGCACTGACCTGAATGTTGCCGCTTACATGTTCCACAAAGACTTTGCTGGTGTGAATGTTGCTCAGCATGACTCTGGCTATGTGAGGATGATGTCCTAAAATTCTGATTCTAGCGAGACTGATTTCCATTACTCTGAGTATGTCTGAAGGAAGACCCACCACCTGACTGATGACTAAACTGAGCCGGTGCTAATGACTCTTTATTAGAGGAATCCCTTCTGCCTCTGCTGGATGTACCATTAAACCTGCCCGTTGTCCGGGATTTCTTGTTATGATCTTTCTCTTCTCTCCTTTGTTGTCTGTCTTTTTCTAAGTGCTTGGCGAACCCCATAACAGATGAGAAAGCTGTCATTCCTACCACTGCAGCTGATGTCGTATCCTTAATGTGGTAAGCCAAACCGCCAACAAACCTGCGAATCTTTGCTTTTTCTGTCTTAACCATGTGAGGAGCATGCTTAGCTAACCTTATGAATTCCATGTAGTACTCTTGCACACTTTTATTCCCTTGCTTGAGCTGTTCGAACTCTGTAGCCTTAGCTGCCATATCCTCTTCTGGGATAAAGTTAGCCATGAAGGCCTCTTCAAATTCTTCCCAAGTAGGTGGACCATCATCTTCATCTCTCTCTTTTCCCACATCTCAAACCAAGCGCCAGCCACATCTCTAAGCTGGTAAGCAGCCAGCTCCAAAGCTTTGTCATCAAATACTTTCATCACTCGGAGGGCTTTCTTAACACCCTCCATCCATAACATTGGATCTTCATCAACTATAGAACCATGGAACACTTGAGGACTCCAACTTCAGAAATTCATTCACTCTTGAGGACTCAGAATTGTTCTGCCTATTTGTTTGAGGTGGAATCTTATCTCTTTTCTCGTTCTGGTTGGCCATAAAGTCCTTAAACATCTCCATAGCACTGTTGACTGCATTGAAGATCTGACCCACCTCTGGGGATATAGTTGTTTGAGTCGGAGCTGTTGTTGGGGTTGGCGTTGGATCCTGAGGTACTTGCTCATCATGCTCCACCCCTTCTTCATGTTCAACCTGGGGTTCTTGAACCCCCCTTGTGGATTTACCCTTCCTTTTCTGAGTTCGAGCCTTTTTAGTTATGCCTCGAGCCACAATAGTAGCAATAGTTTCTTGAGCAGCATCCTGAGTGTCGGTGTCAGAGTTGCGAGTACGAGCCATTTCTGCGAATTTTGGAGAAAAGAATACATTAGATAATTTCTTAGAGGTAGGCTCTACTGCACGATCTAAAGTATGAAAAAAAAAGATTTTTCCTAAATGCTTGTAGCCTCCTGTTTATAAGTATGACGCGCTTCATACACATAAACAAGACTCTACGAACACGGCTTCATAGACCCCTAGGACTCCATAAACCTGAGGCTCTGATACCAAGTTTGTCACGACCCATTTTCTAAACAAGCCGAGACCGGCACTCGATCACTGAACCTGATCGAGCGAACCATCTCTACTTATTCAATCTATTATAGCTCCACACTTTATATGCAACAAAGCAATACTCTAACCAAATACTCTTGATTAATTGAAATATTTAAATAAACCAACCCCAAAACTTTATTCATTGTAACTACTGAATTATTGCTAAGTTATTATAAAATAACATATGAATCTCAACCCAATTACTATGTCTATGAAGCCTCTACTGATAAACTGACGCACTGCTCAGGACATGAGATTTCCTGGTCAGTTCTCTAGATAAACAAAGAAATAGCTAAATGAAAATGACTCTAAGAATACTCCACGAACAAAAGCGGAGCTCACCAATATCACTGGAAGGGAAGGAAGTCCTAACTCGTAACCTGTTCGCCTACAAATCCGGTTCCTACGTTGTACCGCAGACCAACGTAGGTTCCCAAAAGAGAACGTCAGTACCATCCACTGTACTCAGTGAGTCTCAACAACAGGGGGAGAAACTTTAATAACATATACATTACGAGCAAAGGTTCTAAATGCATGTAAAACATAAAGCTTATAAGAATAATTCTAAAATAATTGCATAATAGCAATTTATGAATATTCTAAAAGAAATTCTTCTCTTTTTCTTTCTTTAAAAAAAATTATACTTTGGGAGTTCCAACTATCCTGACTTAACTCCATCTCAGTCACCGAGTGATCGGCACGGGTTCGATCCCAACCTGATCGAATAGGCCCAATCCACGAGGTGCCACTCGCTTCATGGTTCTCAGCGCTCATGTATCATACCTTAGTATGGCTAAGTAAATTCTCAGCAACGAGACCCTCGGCTCGTATGCTCCCTACTTTGGCACAAGTAGTTTCAGGAAGTCAACGCTTTGGTCAGGACCCTCGGCCTGGACGATGAGCCCTTCTCAGAATAGAGGATACTCCCCAAAAATCTTTTCTTTCTAAAACTTCTTCTTGTGACTTTTCAAGTCTAAATCTTTTCTTTATAGAACATTATGTACATGCTCATATTGGTGTCCTTAAATGTAAAGCATGGCATAAGAATGAAATAAACATATAAAGATATTTCTAAAGATTCTCTCTTCTTCATAATTTTCAACATGAAAATAGCATATAAGAACAACACAAAAATCTGAAAATTTAAGCACATATAGCATAATAGATCATCTAAACTTTTGCTAGAACAATTCTAAATTAATGGGTACTCACTCGCTCTAATTAAATAAAGATAAACTCTTTTAAGCAATTCATCAAACACCTTGTATGCGTGCTTTTGTGAGTTAAACCACTTTAGTAAAGGGTTATATCAACTCACCTCAAAATTTCTCGAGCCAATACGTAGGTCCCAGTCCAATTGATACCAGTCAAACAATCGATTCTACAACAACCGGTATATTTTAATCAGTTTTAAAGTACTACACCTAAATATGAAATTTATTGATGATATAGAGGAAGAAAGGAATTAACTACTCAATTCTTAGCTAATACTACTGTAGGGTAATTGACAATAAGAAATTTTATATACCTGAGTTCAAGGATTAGTGGTTTGTAAGGAACCCTTGAATTTTCTATTTCTCTGCTGCGTTAAAAAGCAGCGTTCTGTTTTTTTTGTTTTTTAGAAAAAGTGTTCTGTTTCTCTTTTGCTATAAGACTTTGTTTAAGTCTTATATTTCACAACCCTTTTGGGCTAGGTCACGTGCACCATTTTTTTTTTCTTTTTTTTTCTTTTTTTTTCTTTTTGTGTGTGTGCGTGTTAACTTAACTAATAATTAATGATACCCACTTTTAATAATTAATAACACTAAAATTATTAATATTTTCCTAATTGTATATTCAATTATTTAAGTGGGTGTGTGTATATATATTTATTCACTTTAGGCGAGAATAATAATAACAATAATAATAGTCATAATAACTTAATTCAATAATTAGCGTATCTTGAAACTTTTATAAATTTAAGGAGTGTTACACTAATGAGCATATTACCTCATATACCTGTGGAATTAAAGGAAACGACCTGAATGATGATGATATAGAGTCAGTATCGTTGAAAACATTTAGGGAAACTTTGTCGAAAGGAGCTATGATTTGGTACCATAACTTGCCTCTGAACTCTATCGATTCATTTGCTATTTTAGCAGATGCCTTCGTGAAAGCACACGCCGGGGCCATAAAGGTAGCAATGAGGAAATCAGATGTCTTTAAGATAAAACAAAGGAACGACTAGATGTTAAGAGAGTTCGTGTCCAGGTTTCAGATGGAGCGAATTGGACTACCACCGGTATCAAATGACGTGGCAGTACAAGCTTTTATGCAGGGTTTGAATGAAGGGAGTTCGATTGCATCTCGATAATTAAAGCAGAACCTCATTGAGTATCTAGCTGTAACGTGGTCAGACATACATAACTGTTACATCTCGCATTTTCGTAGGTTAAAAGTTTCGTCTTCAGTTAATCGACGTAGACTCGGGGATGAGATTATATTGAGGTTAACGTAGTTATGCTAATTATAACAAGCGACAAGTAAGTGTCATGAAATATAAGGATACACGAATTAAAGAAAACGAGTTTCGTTGAAGGTTGCCGGTTTAGTAATAATAATAATAATAATACTAATAATAATAATAATAATAACAATAACAATAATAATAATAATAATAATAATAATAATAATAATAATAATAATAATAATAATAATAATAATAATAATACCCGATAATTATGGACTAGTACCATGCAAGGTACCATATGACCACAGTAGTATGATGTATAAAGTATATTAAAAATAAATAGAATTTTAAGTAATTTGAGATTTTTTTTAATTATGCGGGTAATTGGTTAATTATCGGGTAACGAGACATTACCTAATTAACTAATAAGTGGATAAAAATTAATAATTATCCCCAAAAGAAACTTGGCAGCTAGCCACATTGTAAGCAAATGACTAAGGGTCATATGTCTCTAGGTGTCAAACTAAGACTTAGCCAGTTTTATAAAAACTTTTGACAAGGCTTCCTTTCCATGTCTTAAATATAAAAGACAAAAATCAAAACATTAGTCATTCCTACAATTAGCACTTAGGATTGAGTAAGTGGTTAAGAGATTCTCCAAAAGCAAAACATACAATTCATGCAAAAATCTTCACTTCCAAACTAGATAGGTAGATGTCTATAGGTGCAAAGGCTTGTAAATATTGCCTGAATCCACCTATTCTTTCAGAAAATTTCGTGGTAATTGTTATGTATTATTCATAAGAGTATAACAATCTATGGACATCAAAAAGGTTATACACCATTAGGATCTTTAGTATGCATTGTATTTAGGAATTTTGGATGAAAGTTTTGCAATTAAATTCTCCTACAAGGTTCCAACAAGAATTTTATGAATCGTAGCAACATAAAATTTTGCGGGTCTAAAGGAGTACGGTGCAACATTTTCTAAGATCATTACACAGATTTTCCCCTACTCCAGGTATGTTAAGGCCATCCTTTCTTTCTTTTTGGCATGATCCAAATTATACAGAAGAAACGAGTAAACACACAGTTTCCATAAATTACTCTATTCATAGAAATACTAGGGGTGTCTATATTCTTGATTCCCCGTAGAAATTGCTCTTTTCATAGAAATACTAGGGGTGTCTATAATAAATTATTACATATTTCTCATGCATTTCACTCATTTATACATGTGCATTGACCCATGATCAGATGGAGTTATATACGCATTTATATATGTAAATATATGTATATGGGATATGGGAAAAGGTTACGGCGTTATATACGTACCACCACCTAATTAGTTGGTATGTGTTGATGATGTTGCCCATAGTCGCCAAGATAATATGGTGGGATGCCCTCACTGGCTTGATGATGTTATGTTTCCTTATATTTTTTAATACATATATATACTTTCAAAATAGCATATATGCATATATAAGCATGCATAAGCATTTTTTATAATTTTTCTATAATTTTAAAGGCTTCAAATTGATATATTTTTTCCTTTTTTACATATAAAGTTTCCAATAATTATCCTTCAAATTATTTTTGTGGTGATTTAGTCATCTAAATTCTATATTTATGCCAAAATATTGTTTAAATTTTAGGGCATTTTTTACAATTGCATTTATATTTTTAAGTTAATTAGCATATATTTGCAATACTAGCCCTATTAATGCATAATTACATTCTTAATACATAAAATGGTCTTTTATATTTTTAAAATGTTAAACAACTATTTTTAATCATTTTCGTACACGAAATATACTTGGGAAATTATTTTATTATTTTTATAAATTATATAGTACTGAAAATGGCTATTTAAAATCTAGCCTAATTTCATTTCAATTTAAGCCCCAATACCCAGCCTAATTTTTGATTAAATTACCTAAGCCCAATATCAGTATGACCCTAACAAACCTACTCGACCCGACTCTTGTTGAATCCTGACCGTTGATCATTTTGATCAACGGTACAGATCTCCATTAGCTAAAATAAACTAACCTATACCCCCCTAAACCCTAACCATTTTTCACCTTACACCGCCGCCCTAAAATCCTCTCTGCTCTCAAACGCTCTCACTCTAACCCTAATCCCCAATCTCGCTGACCCCCATCTATGTCTATCTCCGGTAACCTCTCGCCACCTCTCAAGCCTCCAATGGCCTCTCTCCTGTCATGCTTGCCATCTCTAAGGCCCTCAAGAGACTAGAGCTATGTCGACTTGCATCTAGGGTTCATCTCTCGCCTTTTCCAGGCCATTCCGGTGTGATTTTGAGTGAGATCGTCCTATATTAGCCACGATCTATGATTTTCTAAACAAGTTTCTTCATCTCTGTATGGTTCTCTTTGAAACCCTAATTTCTTTCCGAAAAACCTCCTAGATCTGTACATATCTAAGGTGATTTGAGTTTGTTTCCTGTCAGTTTCGCAACAGCCTTGGGATTCTTTACAAGAATCGAGTAATTTTCAAGCGATTTTCATCTTTTCCTGAAACTAGGGCTTCCGGAATTTCTTTTAAAATTTGTTTGATGATGTTTTGTGTTTAAACTTCTGCTTCTCATATATTTTGACTAATTAGCTCGTTTGTACTGAAAGCCCTAATTTTCTAGGGTTTTTCGTTTGGTTTCTGAGTACTGGTGCATCTGATTGTGTTCTAGTCTTGGGTTCTTGTGATTTCCCGTAATTTCCTTGCCCTAATATGCTTTTACTGAATTTCTTAGTTCAACACTTTCACTGATTCTATATGCTTGATCTTTCTCAGTGAATCAGTGTCATTTAACTATATGTTTTGTTCAAATTATGTATCGATTCCTGACTACTCATGCTTTACCTCATTTTATATGCTAAGCATGCTGATTTTTCCATGACTTTCTCTTTGACTGAACCCTTGATTATTTTGAATCCCTTAATCCCTGGTTTAATTTGAATACTTTCCTTTAAACGTTTGATTCTTACCTCTTCACTCAATTTGATTGAATTTTCCTGCCTTAATTGTTTTTCCCTGCCATGCTTATATTCCACTGATTATTTATTGATTTGTTTCCTTAATTAAACTGCTGTGCATTTATCCCTAATTACCTATTCTATACCTAAACTTTACTTGATTCTTTTACTTAAATACCGAGCATATTTTACCGTTGGTTTAATTGTCCTTTGATTAAGGAAAGATCTTGCTGATTTACATATGACTTTCTTGATTTTGCTACTTAATTGATCTCTTACCTTATGTGTCAAGATTCCGATTACTATATAAACCCCCCCTTTATTCTGAGTTCACAACAACAACCATAACAAGAAGACTAGTTCAAAACTCTCTCTTATACTTAAAGCGTTCTGCTCTTTTTTGTTACTTGCTACTTCTATTGAACTAGCCGGCTGTAAGCCAAGGCTAGTTATTGTACTACATTACTCTATACTTTTTGTCTGCTCTCCTTAACTGGTATGTTCTGATTTAATTACAAGTCCAAAGATCTATGTGTCCTCTTACTGCATTAGTTTACTGATTCCTGTCTATCACTTGGCTTTTTGATATGTAACTAGCATGCTTGATCTTGGTTTCACTTAGCATATATGAGTACTACCTATTCAACTTATGACTAACATGTCTGATGACTTGTCTATTGCTTTCTCTAGCATGTCTCAATTTGACTCTACTCCATGTATGATTGTCTGTCTGTTTGTTTACCCAATTCCTAATAGTAATCTACTTTGCTAGGTTACTAACTCCTCCCTAAGTACTTCTGACCCTATGTTCAATTCTACCTAGAATAACTATGTTCTCACTGTTTGTTCTAGCTGTGTAGTTGACTCCTAAATCCCACAAAGAACTCTGAAAAGGAAACTTCTGTGCTCTTGCTGTTACATTAATATGTTATATGTGTCCCCAATTCCCATACTCCCTGAGTGAAATCTTTGTCTGAATGGTGCTGTTTAAATTGTTTGCTGATTTTTCACAGGTTCACTATTTCTTTCAAAACTATTTTATTACTAATCAATTCCTATTTTTATAAAACTTCTTCACTTAATTGAGCCCTTTCCAACACTGTTTTTTCATATCAAAACCATTTCGAAACTAGGTCAAGCACTCTCACATTACTCCTAGAGTATTAGGTTTTGCCCCTCTGGCATGTGTAGTGCCTTGAGATCCTTTAGATCTCTCTGAACTCTGGCATGTCAGAGTTGGCCCTTTCACACTGAACTTAAATCAGTTATTGTTGAGAAAAGGTCTAGGTGTGAGCACTGCCCGGGATCCTTGAGGTCCTTAGGAAACTTTGACACACATAGACACGATACTGTCTTTGGAACTTTGGCATTTGAGGCTATTGGAGGCTTGAAAAGTCATTTGGGCCTGCTTCAGGCTCCCTATAGTTAACTTCTTCTTTTTCTTTACTTGTTTATGTAATTTATTCAGTTGGTCTGTATTAATTATTTGTAAACAACATTAGGGTGATTAGTGAAATGGGATGGGTAGTTATATCTATTGGATAATTCAGGTAGATACCATGCCTATAGGATTGTATTAATGCACTTGCTATGTTTTCACAATATTAGAAATCATGCCTATAGGATTGTGTTAATGCACTTGCTATGTTTTCACAATATTATAAATCATGTCTATAGGATTTAAATGGCTTCAATAATAGAAATATGCCTATAGGATCTAAATGGCTTTATAATTAGATATCCTGCCTATAGAGTGTAAAGTGATTAAGTTCAGTTTCTGTTGCAACATGTATTTACATTTGTTTCACTAAAAATCATGCCTATAAGTTCCAACATCAGCTCTTAACAATTAGATACCATGCCTATAGGGATTAAAATCATACATCCTGCCTATAGAACTTAAATCAATTTAGTTAAACAAATCAGTTTAATCCATGTTAGTTCCTTTTGAACTGATTTAATCAACTGCCCGCTTCTTTAATGAGTTTTCAAATACTGCCTTAATTCACTACCGCTAGAAAAATATGTCTATAGGACCTCAAGTATCCGTTTAAAACTGTTCCCTATTTTATTGCATCAATGTAGATATCATGCTCTTAAGACATTACTGTTCTGCTTTTAGGCAAGCCTATATGGCGATTTAAATTCGGCAACTCTGAAACTGTGCTTTGGTTATTTAAAACTGCCCAGATTCAACAGGTTTAAATCAGTAGGCAAGCTAAATAGGATCTTTTACACTTTGTCCTAAGTCAATACTGCATAATCTCTGCTCACCTAGATATCATGTTCTAGGATTTTTCTCTTAAGTACCTGACTGTTATTTGAAGACGTGCATTTACTTGTTCTATTTGTGGAGGTGACTGTGAGCCTATAATCTATTCTCTTTAAATGCAGTCCCACTTGTTCTTTATTGGAACCTAGACTTTTATCCTTTAAAACCTTAGGAAGGTCTAGAACTGTCCAAAAGTAGAGGTCCTAAAATATCTCCAGGGCCACAAGGAAGGGATGGGTAGTGCACGCATAGGATATTTTCAAGGTTGCTAGAACGCTTTAGGCTATGATCAAGGGGAGGGAATTGAGTAGAAAGGGATATGATGACTACGCGCTAATGTCACGTGTAGCCCCTCATTGAGGAGTGTTTACCGGACATTGTGTGAGGTGATCCTATAGGCTAACCAACCTAGGACCCCTCTTCCCGATGTTTAAACCTTGCTCTTTATATGCAACTTGTTCAAATTCTTTGAGTCATACAATGTCCAACATGCTTTTATTTGCAATTATGTGTTTCAACTACTTATCTGTTAAAGGACTAATTCATAAGTATAAGTTCGGCCGGGACCCACCATTGTGGATCGAGAGGGGTGCCTAACACCTTCTCCTCAAGGTTATTTCGAGCCTTTACCCTAAATCTCTGATAATGCAAACTAGTCTAAGAGTTAATCGCTCGGTACCCTAACGCACCATAATCCGTTAGGTGGCGACACTTTAAATACCCAAATCCCTAAAGGAAATGAGTTATTACCCTCATGAATGTCGAAACCCAGACTTTCTCCGTGGAATAAAAAAGGGGGCGCGACAGCATGGCGACTCTGCTGGAGATATTTTAGGCTCTTACCATAGCGAACTTATCTTTTGTAAATTAGTCCAAGCATGCTCCATCCCACGTACCCCTTTCCCCTTATTTGAATTTAACTGTCTATTTTCAAGCATTTATGGTTTCTTTATTCCTGAAACTGACTTGTCTCCTTGTTTTCTTTTTCCGTAACTATCTTTCAATTAAATACTGCATTTATTATTTTTTTACGTGCAAATACTTGACTACATGCTATTTATTGCTGCATAAATCATGCTCCACATCATATTTCACTCGTGCGTATCAAATCCTATAGCAACACTTGATGAGTGGTTGCGCTCTTCCTATTTATTACCCTTAAATTCGGAAAGGTTTATTTGCGGTAAAACCAGTCGATCAGCGGTGCAGTCAACGGTTCCATGCCTTCTCCCTCAAGTTGTCCACTTGAGGGTACCATTCTAGACCCCCATAGTAACCTTACTCTGATTGAAATTATACATGCATCATGGTCAAACCTAGTCGGATTAATATGCTGTCCACATAATAATCCTTTAAGACAAGCCTTACCCAAAAGTCCATTGGGGTTTCCATAATCCCAACAGACACAACCATGTTCCGTGCATTAATTTGGAGAACTAAATTCCAATATGCTAATCATGAGTGTATAAATAGTCGAGTCTAGTGGGGGAGAAGGGCCTAACCCTTTTATTTTGTAGAAAATGAGGAAAAAGTCCCCAGCTTCGGTATGGTTAACACACCCTCACTCTTGATAGACTGGTGGAGGAATCTTCCATCAAGTGATCAAATCAATGAATGGAAAGAGAGGGCCTCCAAATCTAATGAAAAGCTAGAATATCTAGAATACAGTCTGTTGGAATTGGAAGGAAAAGTGAGGAAGAGAGTCACCGACTGCCAGAACGCTGAGGGGAACGAAAGAGGACATTTGGCAAAGACATTCTTACTGACGAACCTACGCAAATTGGAGGATTTGATCGACAAGAGAATTCAGCCTGAAGAAGGTCCTTCCAAGACCAAATAGATTAGATTCACTCGCTTTCCGAATGTAATAAGGTCAAGTGCCAATAGTGACCTACTTTTCTATTATCTTAATGTCGTTTGGGATTCGTCTATTTTTCATATTATGAAATGAAGTATTTATTGGCATCTAAAGTTCTCCAAATTTATTTGTCGCTAGGCCTACCTCGGTCACAACAGGGCTCCCCAAATTAGGACACGAATTTACATTCCCGCAATATGTGTTTAAATATTGCAAACATTTCAGAACCCTCACTAACTTGTTACCTTTTTGTTTTTACTTATTTTTTGATTATTCCCATCCCTTTAGGTTGGTTCACTCATACTAGCCTTGTCAGCATATCACACCAGATCTAGAGGTCCAATACCTCCTCCTCCTCCAAGCAATACAAAAGGCAGAGGAAAAGCAAAAATGGACGACTTAACTAGTATCCGAAAGGAGAATATTGAGAACGCAAAAACATCAGATGGCCGTAGTACTCCGGCCCCAAATGATCTAATCTTGAGACTGGAACAAAAGATACTGGAACTGTAAGGAGAACTTGAGTAGGTTCGCGACTTGGCAAACTTGTCACTCACCCTAAATGTCCCCGACATCCACCAACAAAACACAAAGAACCCAGCACCTCCCCAAAACACACAAAACCAACACCCACAAAATCCTTCTGCACTGAACCAATACGCAACTGCACCCCAAAATCTCAATCCATTACCAGTACCAACTCCGCCACAACATTACCATCAGCCAATTCAGTACCCACCAACCACCACTTACCACACTCCCCAAAACACACCACAACTCATCCCCGATCCCCAAAACTCAACCAATGACAATCATTATACTCAAGTCCCTGGCACCCATCAAGGCAACCCTATATACGTAGAAACCATACCTCACTCTATACAACCAATCTCCTATACACCGGAATCCTCCAAGAAGGACCTGCTCATTAAAAGCATGGCTGAAGAACTCAAGAAGTTGACGAGTCGAGTTCAGGGTGGCGAAGGCGGCAAAGGAATAGAAGGGTTGAACTATGAAGACCGATGCATACAGCCAGACGTAGAACTGCCAGAAGGGTATAAACCTCCCAAGTTCGAAATGTTTGACGGTACAGGTGATCCTAGGGTCCACCTGAGGACCTATTGTGACAAGCTTGTCGAGGTCGGGAAAGACGAAAAGATCCGGATGAAGCTCTTTATGAGGAGTCTTACTGGGGATGCTCTGTCCTGGTACATCATCCAGGATCCCAAGAAATGGTCCAATTGGGTGGGTATGACGTCGAATTTCATGGATCGGTTCAGGTTCAATACAAAGAACGCACCAGATGTTTTCTACATTTAGAATCTTAAGAAGAAACATACTGAGACTTTCCGTGAGTATGCTACTCGTTGGAGGTCGAAAGTGGCCAAGGTCAGGCCATATTTGGATGAGGAACAGATGAACAAGTTCTTCGTCAGAGCATAAGACCCACAATATTATGAAAGGTTGATGGTTATCGAAAATCATAAATTCTCTGATATCATCAAGCTTGGGGAAAGAATTGAGGAAGGCATCAAAAGCGGGATGTTAACGAATTTTGAGGCACTACAGGCCACAAATAAGGCATTACAATCAGGCGGCATATCGAAGAAAATAGACGTTGGGGTAGTAATGATGGACCAGGGCCCGAAATCTCCCCTTACCTATCAAACACCTCCACCCACATATCAAACATCTCAACCCACATACCAAGCACCATCGCCCATATATCAACCATTATCTCCCAAATATTCCCAACCAGCCGCTGTCCATCACACCTATAACTCTCAACCGTCCCATTTTCAATCACCACTAACTTGCCAAAATTATCCAAGACCACGAACAAACTTCGACCACAAGCCACCTAGACAATACACCACCATTGCTGAACCCATCGACCAACTGTATGAAGGGTTGAAAGCCGCTGGTTATGTCACCCCTATTCCTGCTCTGGCATTAGAAAATCTATCCTAATAGGTCAATCCGAACAAAGCTTGTGCATACCACTCCGGTATGAAGGGGCACACCATTGATGAGTGCCAAAAATTGAAGGATAAGATCCAGACACTAATTGATAACAAGGTCATACAAGCGAAAGAAGCCGCACCTAATGTCCGCAATAACCCCCTCCCTGATCATAGAGGTGGTGGAGTACATGTGATAGAGACGAACAAATAATGGGACCCTGAGGGGTCGAATGGGCTTATTCGAGAAGGCAATGACTTTAAAGTTGCAGTCACACTCACTCCTATTATGGTACAGACTCAGTCACCAATCGAGGTTGAGGTAGCTGCATCAGTTCCATTTGAGGTAGAGGTGGACCCGCCTGTGGCCACCCCCGCTCCGTTTGAAGTAGAAGTGGTCACACCCTTCACCTTAACAGTATCAACCACACCTCCTTTTGACTCAAAAGCAATACCCTGGGATTACGTTGCCGAAGCTCGGTTAAAAGGAAAGGCAAAGGTAGAGGAATCTGATGCTGCACAAGGAATGATTAGGACTAGAAGAGTCTATACACCTGAACACTTGGGAGGATCAAGTAAGGATGCCACTACCAGACAGCCTATCATGGAGACAGGGCCAGATGACCTATGGAGGAAAGTACAAGCAAAGGAGTAATCCGTCATTGACCATTTGAACAAAACCCCTACTCAGATATCTATCCTATCACTATTGCAAAACTCAGAGGCACATAAGAATGCTTTAATGAAGGTGTTGAGCGAGGCTTAAGTACCCAATAACATTACCGGTGGAGAAATGGCCAATATGGTAAGGCAAGTACTGGAAAGTCATAGGATCATTTTCCATGAAGATGAGCTACCGCCTGAAGGGTTGAATCACAATCGAGCATTGCATATCACAGTGCAATTTGAAGACAAATTCATTGCTAGGGTCCTGGTTGACGGAGGTTTGGCCTCAATATTTGTCCGTTGGACACTATGAAAAGGTTGGACAAAGGTTTCCATGAAATACGGGTAGGAAGCATGAACGTGAAAGCTTTCGATGGGTCCCAAAGGGCCACAATTGGGGAAATCAACCTTTGCTTGAAGATGGGGTCAACTTGGTTCGACGTCGAGTTTCAAGTGCTTGACATACCGGCCTTATATAATATTCTATTGGGCCGACCATAGATCTACGCCGCTAGAGCTATGCCTTCCACACTACATCAAGCCATGAAGTTTGAATGGAATCGTCAGGAGGTGATCATTAACGGAGATGGGAGTAACCCTATTTACACTAGTCAAACCATCCCGGCTATTGGACATAGAAGAAGGCTAGGAGGGGAAACCTATCATCATATTGAACGGGTCAATGCCATTGAGAAAGATAAGTGGTGGAGCAGTAAAATAGAAAGCATATTGGCATGGTCTGGATATGAGTCCGTCAAAGGGTTGGGAAAGAATCTCCAGGGTATCACTAAACCAATACGACTGAAAAGCCATGGTACCACCTTTGGGCTCGTATATCAGTACACATAGCAAGAATACAATGATTGGCCGCCTCCATGTCACGGACCGTATTACCCTCTTGAGCAACTAGTGCCATGCTTAAAACAAGCTTTTCACCAAGACAACACGATATGGGGGACTGCAGAAGAGGAAGCATTAGCCGGGTTGAAGAATCTGTTCTTGGAGGATGAAGACATGGACTGCAGTGCCATAATTGAGGAGGAAGAAGGCCTCACCATTCAGACCGTAAAAAAGGGAGTTGTTCTCAAGAACTGGACTGCCACGCCATCCCAAGCCTGCCGAGTCCCTGGGTAGCTTGGCAGATTTTATTTCTATAGCCGTTCTAGGCATTTAAGATTTCTAGTAATTTTGTTTTAAGATTTACTTGTTTCAAAATAAATGCTCGATTCATCGAGCCGTACTTGTCTAGATGATTTTTCGGTTTTTATCAAATGCATTTGCTCCTTATTATTCATTACTATTTTTTACACTTTTTCTTTCTACAACATTATTATTACTTTTCCTAATGAACCAGTGACTGTGACATGTAATGAGGCAACGCAACATGAGAATAGTGATTTAGATGAAGAAGATGAGATACTCGAGGAAGTTGTCAGAGAGGTTGAAAACTTTGAGAATAATCCTAAGTCCAATCTAGACGAAACCGAAGCAGTAAATTTGGGGAATGCCGAGACCATCAAGGAAACCCGCATCAACATTCACTTGTCACTAACAGAGAAGGAAGAATATATCCGTTTTCTAAAGGAATATGAGGACATATTTGTATGGTCATATAATGACATGACCAGTCTGAGCACGTCTATAGTGGCTCACAAATTGCCTACTAATCCCATGTGTCCGCCAGTGAAGCAAAAACTCCGAAAGTTCAAACCAGATATGAGCCTGAAATCAAAGAGGAAGTTACCAAGTAGATAAAGGCCAAAGTTCTCAGGGTAATTGAGTACCCAACCTAGTTAGCTAACATTGTGCCAGTTCCGAAGTAGGATGGGAAAGTCAAAGTATATGTTGACTATCGAGATTTAAATAGAGCAAGTCCCAAGGACGATTTCCCACTGCCAAACATACACATCCTGATAAATAATTACGCCAAACATGAACTCCAATCCTTTGTAGATTTCTTTGCAGGTTATCGCCAGATCTGGATAGACGAAAAAGATGTAAAGAAGATAACTTTTATTACACCTTGGGGTGTATATTGTTACAAGATGATGCCATTCGGTCTGAAGAATGCTGGGGCTACTTACATGAGAGCCATGACAACCAAATTCCATGATATGATACACAAGGAAATATAGGTGTATGTGTACGACGTCATTATCAAATCCAAGAGGGCCGCATATCACATTGCGGACTTGAGAAAGTTCTTTGGCAAACTAAGGAGGTACAACTTGAAACTAAACCCCGCAAAATGTACATTCGGGGTTCCCACAGGAAAATTATTGGGATTCATCATCAGTTGTTGAGGGATCGAGCTGGATCCATCCAAAGTCAAGGCTATTCAGGAGTTACTGTCACCTAGGAGCAAAAAGGACGTGATGAGCTTCCTAGGACATCTCAACTATATCAGTCACTTCATAGCATAGTCCATAGTCATATGTGAACCCATCTTCAAGATGCTGAGGAAAGATGCCGAAACAAACTGGACAGATAATTGTCAGAAAGCTTTTGACAAGATCAAAGAGTACCTGTCCACACCACCAGTTCTGGTCCCGCCAGAACTAGGACGACCTTTGCTACTCTATCTATTTGTACTGGATGGAGCCTTCAAATGTGTTCTGGGACAACATGTCGAGACATGGAGGAAAGAGCAAGCCATATATTACTTGAGCAAGAAGTTCACACCTTATGAAGCGCGGTACACTCTGCTGGAATGCACTTGTTGTGCTTTGACATGGACGGCCCATAAATTGAGGCATTACTTCTGCGCCTACACTACATACCTCATATCCAAGATGGACCCTCTGAAGTACATATTTCAGAAACCCATGTCGACTGGGAAGTTAGTCAAGTGGTAGATACTATTGAATGAGTTCGACATCATCTATATAACTCAAAAGGCGGTCAAAGGACAAGCGTTGGCAGATCATCTCACTGAAAATCCAGTGGGAGGAGAATACTAACCCTTGAAAACGTATTTTCTTGATAAAGAAGTATCATTCGTAGGAGAAGACATTACCGGAGCATACAACGGTTGGAGGATTTTCTTTGACGGAGCTGCAAATTTCAAAGGAGTGGGTGTTGGAGTAGTTTTGGTATAAGAAACGGGTCAACATTATCTAGTATCCACTAAACTTAGATTTTCCTGCACCAATAACATGGCGGAGTATGAAGTCTGCATACTAGGGCTCAACATGGCAATCGACATGAACATTCAGGAGCTGCTAGTAATCGGTGATTCAGCTTTGCTTGTGCACCAAGTACAAGGAGAGTGGGCCACCAAGAATTCCAAGATATTGCCATATCTGCACCATGTGCAGGAATTGAGAAAGAGGTTCACAAAGATAGAATTCCAACATGTGCCTAGAATTCAGAATGAGTTTGCCGATGCATTGGCCACCTTGTCATCTATGATACAACATCCAGATACGAATTATATTGATCCCATTCCAGTGAAAATCCATAATCAATCGGCGTATTGTGCTCATGTTGAAGAAGAAACAAATGGAAAACCTTGGTTCTATGACATCACGGAGTATTTATCAAAGAGAGAATATCTGGAGCATGCAAATCACACTCAGAAACGCACACTCCAGAGATTGTCCAATCACTTCTTCCACAGTGGAGGAAACTTGTATAGGAGAACTCTCGATTTGGGTTTACTAAGATGTGTCTACGCAAAGGAAACTTCTAAGCTACTTGAGGATGTACATGCCGGGATCTGTAGCCCTCATATGAATGGTTTTGTCTTGGCTAAGAAGATACTTAGGGCCGGTTACTTTTGGATGACCATGGAGACAGATTACATTCAATATGTCTGCAAATGCTTTCAATGCCAGGTACATGCCGATATGATAAAAGTACCGCCAAACGAGCTTAATGCAACAATCTCACCTTGGCCATTTGCCGCCTGGGGAATGGATGTTATTGGTCTGATTGAGCCCACTACTTCAAACGGACATAGGTTTATTCTGGTAGCCATTTATTAAAATGGGTAGAGGCTGCATCCTACAAAGCTGTAACCAAGAAAGTCGTCGCAGATTTTGTCAAAGGTCATATTGTTTGCCGATTCGGAGTTCCCGAGTCCATTATTACTGATAATTCCACCAATCTCAATAGTGATTTGATGAAAGCCATATGTGAAACTTTCAAAATCAAGCACAAGAATTCCACGGCCTACAGACCTCAAATGAATGGAGCCGTAGAAGCCGCCAACAAAAACATCAAGAAGATACTAAGGAAGATGGTAGAGAACCACAAACTATGGCACGAGAAGCTACCTTTCGCGTTATTAGGATACCGCACTGCAATTTGCACATCAACCGGGGCAACTCCCTACATGCTAGTTTATGGTATCGAGGCTGTCATCATAGCCGAGGTTGAGATTCCTTCTTTAAGAATCATACAAGAAGCTGAACTCAGCGATGCCGAGTGGATAAGGAGTCACTATGAACAATTGGCCCTTATTGATGGAAAGAGGATGAACACAGTGTGTCACGGTCAACTTTATTAGAACAGAATGACCAGAGCTTTCAACAAAAGGGTCAAACCAAGGCAATTCACACCAGGTTAGTTGGTGCTGAAGAAGATCTTCCCACATCAAGATGAAGCCAAAGGGAAATTCTCTCCCCACATCAAGATGAAGCAAGGTTCATACAAGGTTCACAGGGTGCTGACAGGAGGAGCGCTCATACTTGAAGAAATGGATGGAGAAATCTGGCCAAAACCAATCATTCAGACGCAGTCAAGAGATACTATACTTAGATTATTTACATTTCCTCATCTGATGTAATTGAGCTACGCTTGACCCGATTCACATTTAAGAGGGGATACGTAAGCAACCCTGTGGGTTCGGTCATATCATAATAAAATTTCCATTTCCTCAAGATCAGAAACTAGGGAAGAATTTTGAGGAGTACCCTCAAAATTCTGGAGCAAGTCCAGCCAACGCCATCGCATGCCAGAAAGTCGGAAGTTGGTTAAGAATTTTGAGAAGGATTCTTAAAATTCCGAAGAAGGTTCAACAAGGTCTATTATCCGTGAACGGTCAAAAGATCATCTACCCAACCGAGGCAGAATTTTGAGGAGGACCCTCAAAATTCCAATATATAAGAGCTGCAGTGCCTTTGAAATGTGTTATAGTCACTAGTTCATCTAAAGATACTTAATATATCGATGTGTCTCTAAATGACTCTATTTTTATTAGTAATTCCATATTTTCGAAAACTGTATTTTCGTAATAGTTTGGTGTTACCCAGGAAAACTCAAAAAAGCCTCCAAAACAGAGCAAAGCAAGGCCAGTGGACAGAAGCACGAACCAACCTCCCCCCACAAAACTTTCAATTTTTCTTTGAACGCAGACACATTTGATGTAGCAATAGCATTCGCAAAAGCAAATCCACTATCGACCCGACCATCCAACAACGAATATATCTCCAGCTAAGAAATATACTACTTTTTGCTACTCTCTCTATGCATGGGACCAATCCTTGCCTACATACCTGCATGAGGCTAATCCTTGCCTACATACCTACATGAGGCTAATCCTTGCCTCCATACTTGCATGAGGCTAATTCTTGCCTCCATATTTGCATGAGGCTAATCCTTGCCTCCATACCTGCATGAGGCTAATCCTTGCCTCCATATTAGCATGAGGCTAATCCTTGCCTCCATATTTGCATGAAGCTAATCCCTGCCTCCATATCTGCATGAGGCTAATCCTTGCCTCCATACTTGCATGAGGCTAATCCTTGCCTCCATATCTGCATGAGGCTAATCCTTGCCTCCATATCTGCATGAGGCTAATCCTTGCCTCCATATCTGTATGAGGCTAATCCTCGCCTCCCTATTTGCATGAGGCTAATCCTTGCCTCCCTATTTGCATGAGGCTAATCCCTGCCTCCCTATTTATACGAGGCTAATCCCTACCTCCCTATTTTGCATGAGGCTAATCCTTGCCTCCACATCTACATAGGACTAAGCACTGTCCCTCTTTGCACAAATATTCCTCTATTTCTAGTACTAGCTACTTGCTTTTTAATCGGGCTAAGCTCTGCCCTTCGTTTCACAAGACTAAGCCTTGTCTTGTTAACATCATATTACTGCATATCATGGGCTGAAATATCGCCAATCTATCCAAAGGTATCATAGTCTAAAAGACATCATCCTCATAGCCGGAAGACACCATGCTATGGCCTGAGGATCCCTCAAATTTGCATATCATTATTCAAAGGCGTCATGGTTCGGAGACACCATTTTCATGGCCCGAGAACATCATTCATGGCCTACGAATACCTCACTAAACAATTCATGGCCCAGGACGTCATAGTCCAAGGATTTCATCTCTAACCGTCTAAAGACAACCTTCATGGTCCAAAAGCAAATCTACATCATGTTTAAATTTTCATACAAATATATGTTCCTAGCATCTTTTATCTGCAGGTGACCAGTAAGAAACTGCTATCCTAGCAGGAGCGACCTCACTCCACTTCCTTCAACTGTCTCAAACCTAACCATTCACCATACCTGCTTTTGCATCCCGTATCCATTCTTGCAATGACTTCATCGGTATATTTCGCCGATGAATCCAGAACTACACATGGCCTGATTCCTGTAAGACCAGGGATATGTAGGAAACACGAAGACCAAAGTTCGGCCTCTATCTTTCAAAACATCCCATCCGGTTAAAATTGACCATCACATCTTTACCCGAAAACTCTTTCATCCTTCTCGGGTAAAGAGGGGCAGCTGTTGATACCCAATTTTTCCTTATATTTTTTAATATATATATATATATATATATATATATATATATACTTTCAAAATAGCATACATGCATATATAAGCATGCATGAGCATTTTTTAGAATTTTTCTATAATTTTAATGGCTTCAAATTGATTTATTTTTTCCCTTTTTACTTATTAATTTTTTAATAATTATCCTTCAAATTATTTTTGTGGTGATTTAGTCATCTAAATTTTATATTTATGCCAAAACATTATTTAAATATTTTAGGGCATTTTTTACAATTGCATTTACATTTTTAAGTTAATTTGCATATATTTGCAATACTAGCCCTATTAATACATAATTACATTCTTAATACATAAAATGGTCTTTTATATTTTTAAAATATTAAACAACTATTTTTAATCATTTTAGTACACGAAATATTTTTTGGGAAATCATTTATTAGTTTTATAAATTATATAGTACTGAAAATGGCTATTTAAAATCTAGCCTAATTTCATTTCAATTTCAGCCCCAATACCCAACACAATTTTTGATTAAATTACCCAAGCCCAATACCCGTCTAACCCTAATAAACCTACCCGATCCGGCTCTTGTTGAATCCTGGCCGTTGATCAAAATGATCAACGGTCTAGATCTCCCATTACCTAAAATAAACTAACCTATACCCCCCTAAACCCTAACCATTTTCCACCTTACACCGCTGCCCTAAAATCCTCTCTGCTCTCAAACGCTCTCACCCTAACCCTAATCTCCAATCTCACTGACCCCCATCTATGGCTATCTCCGGTAACCTCTCACCACCTCTCAAGCCTCCAATGACCTCTCTCCTGTCATGATTGCCATCTCTAAGGCCCTCAAGGGACCAGGGCTATGTCGACTTATATTTAGGGTTCATTTCTCACCTGTTCCAGGCCATCCCGGTGTGATTTTAAGTGAGATCGTCCTATATTAGCTACGATCTATGGTTTTCTAAACAGGTTTCTTCATCTCTGTATGGTTCTCTTCGAAACCCTAATTTATTTTCTAAAAACCTCCGAGATCTGTACAAATCTAAGGTGATTTCAGTTTGTTTCCTATGAGTTTTACAACAGCCTTGGGATTCTTTACATGAATCGAGTAATTTTCAAGCGATTTTCATCTTTTCCTAAAACTAGGCTTTCCAGAATTTCTTTAAAATTTGTTTGATGATGTTTTGTGTTTAAACTTCTACTTCTCATATATTTTGACTAATTAGACCGTTTGTACGGAAGCCCTAATTTTCTAGGGTTTTTCGTTTGGTTTCTGAGTACTGGTGCATCTGATTGTGTTCTTGTCTTGGGTTCTTGTGATTTTCGGTGTTTTTCTTGCCCTAATATGCTTTTACTGAATTTCTTAGTTCAACACTTTCACTGATTCTATATGCTTGATCTTTCTCAGTGAATCAGTGTCATTTAACTATATGTTTTGTTAAAATTATGTATCGATTCCTGACTACTCATGCTTTACCTCATTTTATATGCTAAGCATGCTAATTTTTCCATGACTTTCTCTTTGACTGAACCCTTGATTATTTTGAATCCCTTAATCCCTGGTTTAATTTGAATACTTTCCTTTAAACATTTGATTCTTACCTCTTCACTCAATTTGATTGAATTTTCCTGCCTTAATTGTTTTTCCCTGCCATGCTTATATTCCACTGATTATTTATTGATTTGTTTCCTTAATTAAACTGCTGTGCATTTATCCCTAATTACCTATTCTATACCTAAACTTTACTTGATTCTTTTACTTAAATACCGAGCATATTTTACCGTTGGTTTAATTGTCCTTTGATTAAGGAAAGATCTTGCTGATTTACATATGACTTTCTTGATTTTGCTACTTAATTGATCTCTTACCTTATGTGTCAAGATTCCGATTACTATATAAACCCCCCCTTTATTCTGAGTTCACAACAACAACCATAACAAGAAGACTAGTTCAAAACTCTCTCTTATACTTAAAGCGTTCTGCTCTTTTTTGTTACTTGCTACTTCTATTGAACTAGCCGGCTGTAAGCCAAGGCTAGTTATTGTACTACATTACTCTATACTTTTTGTCTGCTCTCCTTAACTGGTATGTTCTGATTTAATTACAAGTCCAAAGATCTATGTGTCCTCTTACTGCATTAGTTTACTAATTCCTGTCTATCAATTGGCTTTTTAATATGTAACTAGCATGCTTAATCTTGGTTTCACTTAGCATATATGAGTGTTACCTATTCAACTTATGACTAACATGTCTCATGACTTGTCTATTGCTTTCTCTACCATGTCTCAATTTGACTCTACTCCATGTATGATTGTCTGTTTGTTTACCCAATTCGTGATAGTAATCTACTTTGCTAGGTTACTTACTCCTCCCTAAGTACTTCTGACCCTATGTTCAATTCTACCTAGAATAACTATGTTCTCACTGTTTCTTCTAGCTGTGTAGTTGACTCCTAAATCCCACAAAGAACTTTGAAAAGAAAACATCTGTGCTCTTGCTGTTACATTAATATGTTCTATATGTCCCCAATTCCCATACTCCTTGAGTGAAATCTGTGTCTGAATGGTGCTGTTTAACCTGTTTGCTGATTTCTCACAAGTTCACTATTTCTTTCAAAACTGTTTTATTACTAATCAATTCCTATTTTTATAAAACTTCTTTACTTAATTTAGCCCTTCCAACACTATTTTTTTCATATCAAATCATTTCAAAACTAGGTCAAGCACTCTCACATTACTCCTAGAGTATTAGGTTCTACCCCTTTGGTATGTGTACTGCCTTGAGATCCTTGAGATCTTTGGCATGTCAGAGCTGGCCCTTCCACACTGCACTTAAATCAGTTATTATTGAGAAAAAGTCTAGGTGTGAGCACTGCCTGGGATCCTTGAGGTCCTTAGGGAACTTTGACACACCTAGACATGATACTGTCTATGGAACTTTGGCATTTGAGGCTATTGGAGGCTTGGGAAGTCATTTGGGCCTGCTTCAGGCTCCCTATAGTTAACTCCTTCTTTGTCTTTACTTGTTTATGTAATTTAGTCAGTTGGTCTGTAATAATTATTTGTAAACAACATTGGGGTGATTAGTGAAACGGGGTGGGTAGTTATATCTGTTGGGTAATTCGGGTAGATACCATGCCTATAGGATTGTGTTCACTTGCTATGTTTTCACAATATTAGCAATCATGCATATAGGATTGTGTTAATGCACTTGCTATATTTTCACAGTATTAAAAATCATGTCTATAGGATTTAAATGGCTTCAATAATAGAAATCATGCCTATAGGATCTAAATGACTTTATAATTAGATATCATGCCTATGGGGTGTAAAGTGATTAAGTTCAGCTTATGTTGCAACATGTATTTACATTCGTTTCACTAGAAATCATGCCTATAAGTTCCAACATCAGCTCTTAACAATTAGATACCATGCCTATAGGGATTAAAATCAGAAATTCTGCCTATAGAACTTAAAATCAAATTAATTAAACAAATCAGTTTAATCCATGTTTGTTCCTTTTGAACTAATTTAATCAACTGTCCGCTTCTTTAATGAGTTTTCAAACACTGCCTTAATTTACTACCGCTAGAAAAACATATCTATAGGACCTCATGTATCTGTTTAAAACTGTTCGATGTTTTATTGCATCAATGTAGATATCATGCTCTTAGGACATCACTGTTATGTATTTAGGCAAGCCTATAGGGCGATTTAAATTCTGCAACTCTGAAACTGTGCTTTGGTTATTTAAAACTGTCCAAATTCAATAGGTTTAAATCAGTAGGCAAGCTAAATAGGATTTTTTTACACTTTTTCCTAAGTCAATATTGCATAATCCCTGCTCACCTAGATATCATGTTCTAGGATTTTTCTCTTAAATACCTGACTGTTGTTTGAAGACGTGCATTTACTTGTTCTATTTGTAGAGGTGACTCTGAGCCTATAATCTTTTCTCTTTAAATGCAGTCCTACTTATTCTTGATTGACGCCTAGACTTTTATCCTTTAAAACCTTAGGAAGGTCTAGAACTGTCCAAAAGTAGAGGTCCTAAAATACCTCCAAGGCCACAAGGAAGGGACGGGTAGTGCACGCATAGAACATTTTTAAGGTTGCTAGAAGGCTTTAGGCTGTGACCAAGGGGAGGGAATTGGGTAGAAAGAGATATGATGACTACGCGCTAATGTCATGTGTTGTCCCTCATTGAGGAGTGTTTACCGGGTATTGTATGGGGTGATCCTATAGGCTAACAAACCTAGGACCCCTCTTCCCTATGTTTAAACCTTGCTCTTTATATGCAACTTGTTCAAATTCTTTGAGCCATATAATGTCCAACATGCTTTTATTTGCAATTAATTATTTCAGCTACTTATCTGTTAAAGGACTAATTCATAAATATAAATTCGGTCGGGACCCACCGTTGTGGACCGAGAGGGGTGCCTAACACCTTCCCCTCAAGGTTATTTCGAGCCCTTACCCTAAATCTCTGGTAATGCAAACTAGTCTAAGAGTTAATCGCTCTAGGTGCCCTAACGCACCGTAATCCTTTAGGTGGCGACTCTTCAAATACCCAAATCTCAAAAGAAAATGAGTTATTACCCCCATGAACGTTGGAACCCAGACTTTCTCCGCGGAGGAAAAAAAGGGGGCACGACAGGTATGACATGGTTCCGTCCCGTCTTTGTACAGTTATATTTCTATTAGAGGTCTGTAGATAGTATGTCTAGTTGGAAAGCATGTGGCCTTGGCGGTTTCCAGTTTTGAGGTATACAGTTGTCTATAGCAGCCTTGTCGGCTTGCGCTACATATGTTGCACGTATATGTATATATGCCTTTTTGGGCAGGTTTCCTTCATATATATTATTCTCGTAATTCAGCAGGTGTTATTCAGGTTTATATCTTAGACGCTTGCTTAGAGATATTTGACAAGTAGGACTCGGGCACCCATCGCGGCCCATCGGTTTGGGTCGTGACAAAAGTGGTATTAGAGCCGTTTTGTTCTAGGGTTGTCTACAGACCGTGTCTAGTAGAGTCTTGTTTATGGGTGTGTTGTGCACCACACTTATAGACATGAGGCTACCGAATATTTAGGATGGTTACTTTTCTTTCTACTCCAGATTGTGCGATAGAACTGGGTCATAAGTATCCACTTCTAATCTTTACCTTATTTATGTTTTTAGCGATGCCAGTTACTACTAGACGATAGACGCAAGCCGCTAGCACGGTCAGAAGGCTACGAAAGTGTTAGAAAGAGATATAAGTTACAATATGGAGTTAGACCCATCAGAGATCATGGTTTCTATTGAGGAGGATCCATATGAGTCATCCGGTCAAGCTACTTCGACCACTCCGGCAACAGAAGGGGTGAGAGGAGTTCTAACCTCACCGAGACCCTTAGTTTTATTATCATAGTCTGTTGATCAGGGTATGAGGGGATTAGAGCATGGATTGTCACAACTGGGTTTCCCTCAGGCTCAAAACTATGTCAAGGTATTTGCGGACGCCAGCTCTTTTAAGGTTCCAGATAGTCCACAGTCTTGGGAGTCCGTCAATCAAGGTTCATCAGTATATGTTATGGGATATTCATAGGAAGTGGATAGTATTTGGGCCAAGATGAGGAAGGTAACTAATAAGGATATGAAGGTTCCACTTCGAAGTGTGTCTGATCGAGGTTCTTATATAGGACGAGTCAAGGACCTTCTATTGTAGATCAAGTGTCAGTTTTTGGTTGGTGAGTTCCACGTCTTCTTGGAGTATTAACAAGTCAGGGTTCTAAATGTTTTAGGTTGTTATGAGGATGTAGGGAGCCCCGTCCCGACTTGTGTATATTATAGTTATGCCTACTTAGAGGTTTTACAGAAAATATCCTGTATATAAATTTGGGTATGAAATGTCTACGACCTTACTGACCCCTATGTATATAAACCTTTTTCTAAATTAGTTATGCGAGTTAAGTCTTAATATTGTTACTTATATATATGGATGTCGCCTGTAATGGCCCGTGATAGATTTGATAATAAATAAGGATAAGGTACGTGGTGTTCGGTTGGGTAGAACTTAATATTATAATAGGTACAGATTGGTTAGCTTTTTGTTATGCTAATATCAAGTGTAGGTCAAAGATGATTTGATTTCAGTTCCTAGGAGAGCCTGTTTTAGAATGGGTAGGTAATACGGCATCACCAAGAGGTAAATTTATCTCCTATCTCAAGGCAAGGAAGATGATCATAAAGGACTATACTTATCACTTAGTTCGGGTTTGGGATGTGGAAGTAGAGTTGCCAACCATTCAGTCCATCCCAGTGGTTAATGAGTTTCTAGATATTTTTCCCAATGAGCTTCCCGGTCTTCATCCAGAGCGAGACATTGAGTTTTCCATTAACCTACTACCAGATACTCATCCAATATCTATTCCTCCCTATATAATGGCCCCCACAGAGCTGAAGGAGTTAAAGGAACAACTAAGGGACTTGCTTGAAAAAAAAAGCTTTATCCGACCTAGTACATCACCATGGGGAGCACCTGTATTAATTGCGATGAAGAAGAATGGTTCCTTACAGATATGTATTGATTATAGACAGTTGAATAGGGTGACAATCAAGAATAAATACCCGCTATCGAGGATTGATGATTTATTTGATCAGTTGTAAGGTGCCAAGTGTTTTTTAAAGATAGACTTGAGGTCCGGGTTCCATTAGTTAAAGGTTAAGGATGAAGATATTCCGAAGACAGCATTCAGGACCAGATACAGGCACTTTGAGTTTCGTGTTATGTCATTCGATTTGACCAATGCCCCAGCAGTATTCAAGGATTTGATGAACCGTATGTTCAAGCCCTTTTTAGATCTATTCGTAATCATATTTAGCGATAATATATATTGGTATATTCTCGTTTAGAGGCTGAGCATGAAGATCACTTGCATACTGTGCTCAGAGTTCTACAAAAAGGGAAGTTGTATGCAAAATTCTCTAAATGTGAATTCTGGTTGTACTCTGTAGCTTTCCTTGGGCATATCATTTTGGGTGAAGGCATCCGGGTGGATATAAAAAAAACTAAGGCAGTGAAAACTTGTCCTAGACCCACAACACCGACGAAGGTTTGTAGCTTCTCCGTTTGGCAGGTTATTACGGAAACTTGTAACGGAATTTTCTTCTCTTCTAAGCACATTTAACCAAAGTGGTATGTGGTATCTTGCTTGATGTTCCGGAATAACATAAGAAAATCTATGGCGCAAGCAAGTTGAAGAAATGTTGTGAATAAATATAAATAGATAGGTGTAGGTCACAAGCTAAAGTATGGTAGAGAGACAAGGTTTTAGGAAGGCAGGAGGAAGGATAAGAAAAGATTAGTGAAAAGGTAACTGGAATGGATAAGTCCTTAGGGTTAAGCTCATAAGAGAGCTGATGATTTCTCTAAGTTACAGAAGGCTCAGTATAGCCTGAATGAACTCAAAGGAGTCTAAGACTAGTATCGTTTAGAATAGATGAAATGCTGCCCTGATAGTGGAATACGGGCGAAATTATGATGGATAAAGGATGAAGTTTGGGCCTCCGAAGAGGGGAATTTCATGAATTGTAAAAGATTAGGATACCCACGTAATTTAACTCAGAAGGGAACTAAGTTTTAATGGACCGATGCTTGCGAACAGAGTTTCCAGGCATTGAAGGACAGATGAACTTTAGTACTAGTTCTACCGCTCCCAGAAGGGACCGATGGTTATGTTATCCATTGTGATGCTTCAGGCGTTGGATTGGGTTGTGTGCTAATGCAGCATGGTAAGATTGTAGCTTATGCTTCTAGACAGCTAAGAAAGCACGAGAAGAACTACCCGACCCATAATTTAGAGTTAGCCGCGGTGATTCATGCACTAAAGATGTGGAGGCACTACTTGTATGACATTCATGTTGATATCTATACGGATCATAGAGCCTCCAGTATATCCTCAAGCAAAAAAAGGAATTAAATTTATGTCAAAGGAGATGGTTGGAGCTACTTAAAGACTATGACGTTGATATTTTATACCATCCGGGGAAGGCAAACGTAGTAGCCGATGCCCTCAGCCGTAGATCTATTTGTAGCATGTCATATTTACAGCCGAAAAAGAGGGGAACAGCCCATGAGATTCATTAGCTAGCTAGTCTTGGAGTTCGGTTACTGGACTTAGGTGATATTGGGATTACTATTCAGGATACGACAACATCCTCTTTAGTAACTGAAGTAAAAGGACACCAATATGAGAATCCTGTGTTAGTTCATTATAGGGATACCACCCCTCAGAAGGAGAAAATACCATTTGAAATTGCAGAAGATGGGGTCCTCAGATACCGAGGACGATTATATGTCCCTAATGTTGCAGGACTGCATCGGTAGGTTATGGGAGAAACTCACTATTCTTGTTATTCTGTCCATCCGGGAGCAACAAAGATGTATCATAATATTAGGGGAGTATATTGGTGGGACATAATGAAAAAGGATATAGAGGAATTTGTTGATCAGTGTCCTAACTGTCAGCAGGTTAGGATTGAGCATCAGAAACCCGGTGGGTTATTGCAGGCTATGGAGATTACAACTTGGAAATGGGAAGTAATCAATATGGATTTCATCGTAGGCTTACCTCGTACCCAGTGTAAGTTCGACTCAATATGGGTGATTGTTGATAGGCTAACAAAGTCATCCCATTTTCTGCCCGTTAGAACTACATATTCCTCAGAGGACTATGCAAGGCTTTATATTAAGGAGATAACATGACTATATAGTGTCCCTGTATCTATTATCTCGGATAGAGGAGCTCAATTTACAACTAACTTCTGGAGGTCCTTTAGAAAAGGATTGGGGACTCAAGTTAGTCGTAGTACAACATTTCATCCCCAGACAGATGGACAAGCTGAATGTACTATTCAGACACTGGAGGATATGTTACGAGCTTGTGTGATAGACTTCAAAGGTAGCTGGGATGATCATCTGCCACTTATTGAATTCATATAAATAATAGCTACCATTCCAGTGTTCAGATGGCTCCACACGAAGATCTTTATGGACAAAAGTGTAGATCACCTGTAGGGTGGTTCGACGTTGGAAAAGCTATGTTAGTAGGGCTAGACCTAGTTCAGAAAGCCATAGAAAAAGTAAAGCTTATTCGAGCTCGACTGTTGATAGCTCAAAGTCGTCAGAAATCATATTCTGACGTGCGGCGATGAGATTTAGAGTTCGGGAGTTAATGACTGGGTATTCTTAAAATTATCACCTATGAAGGGTATGATGAGGTTTGGCAAGAAAGGAAAACTTAGCCCATGGTATATTGGGCCTCATAGGATCATTCGGAGAGTGGACCATTTTATGAGTTAGAATTGCCCTAGTAATTGGAGTCTGTCCATCTGGTTTTCCATGTATCCATGTTGTGGAAGTGCATTGGTGATCCTACCTGAGTGGTGCCCATGAGTGATGAATAGATTACAGAGGACTTATCATACGAGGAAACTTTGGTTGCCATTCTAGACTGACAAATCCGCAAGCTACGGAATAAGGAGGTAGCCTCCGTAAAAATGGCTTGAGAGGCCGAAGAAGACATGAAGTCTAGATACCCTTACTTGTTTCCCCCTCCATAGAAAGGTCCGACTGAGACGTCATAACCTCAAGGTGCATGTACAGATTCTTGTGTTAGCTATTGTCATTGGTCGTGTGAACTCATCGTTGTTATTGATGATTGTGGTCTGATTGTGGTCCTATGTGGCGTTACATTATTGAGTTTCTACAAGAAGAGTGTGTAGTAGTGTTGTTACAAAGGAGACACTGTCAAGGTTATATAGATCCCGGAGAGTTAAACATTCGAGGACGAATATTTCTCAGGAGGGAATGATGTTACATCTCGCATTTTCGTAGGTTAAAAGTTTTGTCTTCAGTTAATCGACGTAGACTCGGGGATGAAATTATCTTGAGGTTAACATAGTTATGCTAATTATAACAAGCGACAAGTAAGTGTCATGAAATATAAAGGATACATGAATTAAAGAAAACGAGTTTCGTTGAAGGTGGCCGGTTTAGGAAAAATAATAATAATAAATATGGGTCGAGCTATAATACCCGATAATTATGGACTAGTACCATGCAAGGAATCATATGACCACGGTAGTATGATGTATAAATTATATTAAAAATAAATCGAATTTTAAGTAATTTAAGAATATTTTTCATTATGCGGGTAATTGGTTAATTACAGGGTAACGGGACATTACCTAATTAACTAATAAGTGGATAAAAATTAATAATTATCCCCCAAAAGAAATGTGGCAGCTAGCCACATTGTAAGTAAATGACTAAGGGTCATATGTCTCTAGGTGTCAAACTAAGACTTAGCCACTTTTATAAAAACTTTTTACAAGGCTTCCTTTCCATGTCTTGAATATAAAAGACAAAAATGAAAACATTAGTCATTCCTACAATTAGCACTTAGGATTGAGTAAGTGGTTAAGAGATTCTCCAAAAGCAGAACATACAATTCATGCAAAAATCTTCACTTCCAAACTAGATAGGTAGATGTCTATAGGTACAAAGGCTTGTAAATATTGCCTGAAGCCACCTATTCTTTCAGAAAATTTCGTGGCAATTGTTATGTATTATTCATAAGAGTATAACAATCTATGAACATCAAAAAGGTTATACACCAGTAGGATCTTTAGTATGCATTGTATTTTGGAATTTTGGATGAAAGTTTTGCAATTAAATTCTCCTACAAGGTTCCAACAAGAATTTTAAGAATCATAGCAACGTACAATTTTGCGGATTTAAAGGAGTACGGTGCAACCTTTTCTAAGAACATTATACGGATTTTTCGCTACTACAGGTATGTTAAGACCATCTCTTCTTTCTTTTTGGCATGATCCAAATTATACAGAAGATAAGAGTAAACGCACAGTTTTCATAAATTATTCTATTCATAGAAATACTTGGGGTGTCTATATTCTTGATTCCTCATGTGAATTATTATTAACTTCTGTTCATGGGTCTCAGAATAATACGCAGTTGAAAAAAAAATTATCCGGAAGGAATATTGAGGTTATTACATATTTCTCATGCATTTCACTCATTTATACATGTGCATTGACCCATGACCAGATGGCGTTATATACGCGTATATATGTAAATATATGTATATGGGATATGGGAAAATGTTACGGCGTTATATACGCACCACCACCTGATCAGTTGGTATATGTTGATGATGTTGCCTACAATGGCCGAGATGATATGATGGGATGCCCTCAGTAGCTTGATGATGTTATGTACACCTATACTCATGCATGACATGATTTTATATACACATGCATAACATCATAAATGTTTCAGAGTTTACAAAGTTATTTAGATTTACAGATGGATTTCTTTATTCCATGTTTCATCTATGCCTTTTTTGTACAGATTTTTATGCCTTACATACTCAGTACATTTTTCGTACTAACGCCCTATTTCACAGGGCCTGCATTTCATGCCTGCAGGTGCAGGTAAGCAAACTGACGGTCCCCCTTCTAAGGATCCTTGATCAGCGAGAGTTGGCTTGCTCCACTTGATTCGGAGCTGCTTTTTATTTTGGCATGACATGTTTCTATATATATGGGTATGACGTGGCTCTGTCCCGTCTTTGTACAATTATATTTCTATTAAGGGTCTATAGATAGTATGTCTAGTTGGATAGTATGTGGCCTTGCCGACTTCCAGTTTTGAGGTATATAGTTGTCTATAGCAGTCTTGTCGGCTCGCCCTACATATGTTGCACGTATATGTATATATGCCTTTTTGGGAAGCTTTCCTTCATGTATATTATTCTCGTAATTCAGCATATGTTATTCAGGTTTATATCTCAGATGTATGCTCAGGGCTATTTGACAGGTAGGACTTGGGCACCCATTGCAACCCATCGGTTTGGGTCGTGACAATAACCGCTACCAATCGAAGATCAAGGTCGAGGACAACCAGTTGGGAGCCCCATCGGGGTCAGTTCATCCTAACAGGTTGGTAGTTAAGCCCCCGAGGGATACGGACAGGGAATCAAGATCCAACAAAAAACGGTATCAGCCATATATCGATCGAGAAACAACGGCTCGAGTTGTAATGCTCCTCGGAATGATCGGAGAAATGATTGAGGTCAAAGCTCTCGGGGACTCATGAGTAAGAATGGGTTCGATAAACATACCGACCCCCCGGAGGCACCTCGATTGTTAGAGTGTAATTTCAGCATAGATGCATCAGGGATCGTGTCAGCTATTGGAAGGATCAAAGATACGTAGTGGCCCAGGCCCATACAAACCGATCCCTCTCAAAGGAATCCGAACTTGATGTGTAAGTATCACGACACACATGGCCACAAAATCGAAGACTGCAGGCAGCTAAGGGAGGAGGTAGCTCGGTTGTTCAACAAGGGTTACCTTCGAGAGTTTCTCAGTAATCGAGTTAAGAACCACTTTAGGGAGAGAGATGCAAGAAAAAATGAGCAGGAAGAACCACAACATGTAATCTACATGATCTTAGGCAGTGTTGATGTCCCACAAAGACCTGTATTCAAACGCACCAAGGTGTCAATGAAGAGAAAAACGGACTCGAAGCTATGTGCCTGAGGACGCCCTATCATTCTATGTTGAGGAAGCAGAAGGAATATCTTAGCCGCACAATGACGCCCTGGTAATCTCTATTCTTTTAAATAAAATTCAAGTTAAACATGTTCTAGTGGATCTAGGTAGCTTAGCAAACATAATCAGATCGAGGGTCGTAGAGCAGCTCCGCCTCCAAGATCAAATCGTACTAGCATCCCGAGTCCTGAATGGTTTCAATATGGCAAGTGAAACAACGAAGGGGGAGATTATCCTACCAGTAAATGTTGCCGGAATCGTTCAAGATATGAAATTCCATGTCATCGAAGGCGACATGAGGTATAATGCACTTCTTGGGAGGCCATGGATCCACAACATGAGGGCAGTACCTTTGACCCTTCACCAGATGATGAAATTCCCAATAGAGGATGGTGTGAAAACAGTCTAGGGAGAACAACATGCTACAAAAGAAATGTTTGCAGTCGATGAAGTGACACCGATACCAGAGTCTTAGACCTCGGAAAAGTTGAACATCAAAGTTAAGTAGGCGGCCAAATAGCAATCACCAATACCTGTCCTGATCGAGCCAGATGAACAGGTAATCGAGGAAGAAGAAGAGGATGTCCTTACTCCTCGAACCTTCGTTGTTACCGAAGAGTCAGATGCAACCAAATCAACGGTCGAGGAACTGGAACAAGCCATACTAATCGAGCACATGCCCGAGAAAAAGGTATATCTGGGAACGGGGTTAACCCCCGAACTTAGGAAAAACCTCATTCAATTTCTTATCGATAATATGGATTGTTTTGCTTGGTCCCATTTAGATATGACAGTAATTCCACCAGAAATAACAACACACCTGCTAAGCCTCGACCCAAGGTTCAAACCGGTCAAGCAAAAAAGGAGGCCCCAGTCCGAGGTGAAGCACATGTTCATAAAGGGCTAGGTAATCAAACTTCTTAAAATAGCGTCTATTCGGGAGGTAAAATACTCCGAATGGTTAGCCAATGTAGTTGTAGTTCCTAAAAAAGGAAACAAGCTTAGAATGTGTGTAGATTACAAGGATTTAAACAAAGTGTGCCCTAAAGACTGTTTTCCACTGCCTAACATCGATCATATGATCGATGCCACGGCTGGCCACGAGATTCTAAATTTTCTCGATGCCTACTCCGGGTACAATCAAATTCAGATAAACCCAAAAGATTAGGAAAATACCTCGTTTATCACTAAGTTTGGAACTTACCGTTACAATATAATGCCCTTTGGGCTAAAAAATGTTGGAGCCACATATCAACGCATAGTTAACAAGATGTTCGAAGAGTAGATAGGTAAACCAATGGAAGTTTACATTGACGATATGTTAGTTAAGTCCCCGTGCGTAGAGGACCATTTAACTCATTTGCAGGAAACATTCAAAATCTTGAGGAAGTACAACATGAAGCTTAACCCGGAAAAATGTGCCTTCGGAGTTGGCTCGGGCAAGTTTCTCGGCTTCATGGTATCTAATTGAGGAATCGAGATCAACCCTGATAAGATCAAGGCCATCAAAGATATCACCATCGTGGATAGTGTGAAAGCCATGCAAAGGCTAACAGGACGAATAGCCGCATTGGGTCGATTTATTTCGAGATCATCGGATCGAAGTCATAGGTACTTTTCCTTGCTCAAAAAGAAAAAGGACTTCAATGGACCCCGGAATGCCCACAAGCCTTGGAAGAACTGAAGTGATACATATTGAGCCCACCCTTGCTTCACACCCCGAAGTTAGATGAAAAGCTTTACCTATATTTGGCAGTGTCCGAGATAGCGGTAAGTGGAGTACTAGTTCGGCAAGAGCAAGGTACACAATTTCCTATTTATTATGTAAGTCGAATTCTGGGAGCTGCTGAAACTAGATTCCCTCTCTTAGATATATTATCACTTGCATTAATCAGCACATCTAGAAATTTAAAGCCATATTTTCAATGTCATCCCATATGTGTATTAACCACTTATCCTCTATGAAATATCTTTCATAAGCCCTAATTGTCGGGTTGACTGGCCAAGTGACAGTCAAACTTTGTGGGTACGATATTGAATATCAACCCCAAACAACTATCAAGTCCCAAATCTGGCTGACTTCGTGGCTGATTTTACGCTAACCCTCGTATCCGAAGTAGAAAAAGAATTTCTATTGAGATCGGGTACATCATCGGGGGTATGGACCCTTTTCACGGATGGTGCCTCGAATGTGAAAAGGTCCGAGCTCGACATTATTTTGAAGCCACCGACAGGTAGTACTATTAGACAATCTATTAAAACTTCTAGATTAACTAATACTGATGCCGAGTATGAGGCCATGATTGCAGGTCTCGAGCTAGCTAAGAGCTTAGGGGCAGAAGTCATTAAAGCCAAATGCGATTCCCTATTGGTGGTGAACCAAGTAAACAAAAGCTTCGAGGTTCGAGAGGATAGAATACAGAGATACTTAGACAAACTACAGGTGACATTGCACCACTTCAAGGAATGTACCCTGGAGCACATGCCTCGAGAGCAAAATAGCGAGGTTGATGCTCTCGCAAATCTAGGATCCCCGGTTGAAGAGGATGATATCCTCCCAGGGACTGTCATCTAGTTATCAAGGTCTGTGGTTGAAGAGGGTCATGCCGAGATAAATTCAACAAGTTTGACTTGGGACTAGAGGATTAAGTATATCGACTATTTGAAAAATGGAAAACTCCTATCAGACCACAAAGAATCGAGGGCCATACGAACCAAGGCTGCTAGGTTTGCATTAGATGAAAATGGAACATTGTACAGTAGAATGTTCGATGGGCCATTGGCGGTATGTCTAGGGTCGGGAGACACCGATTATGTTCTTCGAGAAGTCCACGAAGGTACTTGTGGAAATCACTCCGGCGCCGGGTCTTTGATTCGCAAAATTATTAGAGCAGGGTATTACTGGGATAACATGGAAAAATCCACGAAGGAGTTTGTCAAAAAATGTGATAAATGTCAAAGGTTTGCACTAATGATTCATCAGCCCGGAGAACAACTCCACTCGGTCTTATCCTCGTGGCTTTTTATGAAATGGGGAATGGACATAGTCGGCCCCCTACCAACGTCCCCAGGTAAAGCTAAATTTATTTTGTTTATGACTGATTATTTCTCCAAGTGGGTGGAAGCACATGCCTTCGAGAAGGTCAGAGAAAAAGAAGTTATTGACTTCATCTGGGACCACATCATATGCCAGTTTGGGATACCCGCTGATATTGTATGTGATAATGGAAAGCAATTCATCGGTAGCAAAGTAATAGAGTTCCTCGAAGCACATAAAATAAAGAGGATTCTATCAATGCCATATCATCCGACCGGGAACAGGCACACCGAGTCAACAAACAAAACCATCATTCAAAACTTAAAGAAAATGTTGGACGATGCAAAGGGAAACTGGAGAGAAGTTCTACCCTAGGTCCTTTGGGCATATCGAACAACATCGAAGTCTAGCACGGGGGCTACTCCGTTCTCTTTAGTATATGGCTCCGAGACCCTTATCCTTATCGAGGTCAGAGAACCCAGCACCAGGTTTCAACATGCATTGGAGGAGTCAAACCATGAGACTATGAATACTAGCCTCGAGCTGTTTGATGACAAATGAGAGTCAACACTTATTCGAATGGCCGCGTAGAAGTAAAGAATCGAGAGATACTGCAATAGAAGGACCAACCTTCGATACTTCGGAATTAGGGACATAGTTCTACGGAAAATCACCCTCAACACTCGATACCCGAATGAAGGGAAACTGGGCCCGAATTGGAAAGGACCGTACCGAGTCCTCGGAGTTGTCAAAAAAGGATCTTACAAACTTAGCACAATGGAAGGTGAACAACTGCCAAACAATTGGAATGTATCACTACTCAAACGATATTATTGCTAAGGTATGTCTTTCTCTTTTGTCCATTTGAATTTGAAACTAATCCATTGTAGATGTTCAATCGAAGCTATCGAAGACACCCCTTTTACACGAAGGCCTTAGATTTTAAAGTATGTGTTGCCCTCTTTTTCCCTTAGATCGGATTTTGTCCCAAATGGGTTTTACCGGCAAGGTTTTTAACGAGGTAACAACTATGTGCTACCTAAGGAGAACTCAACAGTATCCAAGGCTTCTTTTCAATCAAACTCAAATACTAGGGGGCATCACCCTCGGAGGTTATATTTTCGAGGAAAATACTTCACGTCAAAGAGGGCCTCGATAGGAGAACTTTGTAATGGGCCAAATGGTCAGATGAACTGTGTCCATATAGAAAAATCGAGCCCCGACGGCAAAACATGTACGCATATACCAAATATTGAAAGAAGCATTCTTTCTATATCAAAACACTTTGTATCTCGAAGTCTATTACCATACGAGCTCTACACTTATAATCCTACGAGAAACGGCCTAAGGGCTAGAATGCAAATACACCCCAAATACTCGGGGATTGTCATCGATAGTTAGCACGTTCGAATCATCAAAAACTTGCACTCATAAGACCTCAAAGAGGCATCCCCTCGACATAAAGACCAAGGCCATCATACTCGGGGACTAACCTTTCGAACAAGCTCAAAAGGTTATCGGGAAACAAGTCCAAGAGACATACCCGAAGGCTGCTATGACCATATTAAAGACTAAGGTCATATAAAAAGGCTACAGCCGAAATAATGCGGCTCAGAGAGGTCCGACTTCCGCCATAAATTAAAGGACTTTGAACACTCTGAAAAAACCGGTTAAATCAGGCTACCCTCGGCAAAAGCAAATGATAAAGGGTTTCGATAAAATCAACCCTCGAACAATTTAAAGGCTTCAATAATGTCAGCCTTCAAAAAAACCTCAAGAGGTATTCGATTATATTTACGCAAATAAATTACAAATAAGGTTCCGATCCGCCGAACCTTCAAAAAACCCAACGGGTACAAAAACACATGCTAAGGCATAGATAAACTTTTACTAAGTCTTTTAGCCAAAAGAGGGAAATATTATAGCTGTCTTAGAGGACGAATTGACCCAATTTAAAGAGACTAAGGGCCGACCTAAAAAAGCCTATGGGCCGATATAAAAAAGCCTAGGGGCTAAAATATATGGGGTTTGAGACCTTGCTCTCACTCAACTTGGACTCAAGAGTCCCGACATCTCGGGTTCGCATCAAATAAATTTAAGTTTAGCTCAAGGATTAACAAAAACCTTAAGAGGTATAATATTGATCAATAAAAAACCTAAGGGCTTATTATGTTCTAAGTCCAAACCAATATTTGGACTGACCATTAGAGTTATACCATCAAGAAGAAATGTAATTCAACACAAATCGAAGATGAAGCAAAAAGATTCTTTATATTTATAAGAGATGTTTACAAAATATATTTACAACGCCAACAGGGTGGCCCTTGCACAAAAACACAAAAAAATAAAGGAACCTAAATCTACTTCGAGACCACATCCTCGGGAGCTACATCTTTGGGAGCCACGTCTTTGGGAATATCCCCCTCGGGGACTCCATCTTCATCTCCCCCGCTCCCAGAACCACTAGCTGAATCCTCGTAATCAGAGAACAAAGCGGCAAACTCTTCCTCCAAAGTGTTTGCTTTTTCAATATCGTTTGAGAGATCGAAGCCACGAGTGTGCACCTCCTCGAGGGTTTCTCTCCGGGACTGCCACCTAGAGTGGTCAAGAGCACATGATAACTTAACTTCGGCCGCAACAGAGATCTCTTTTGCCTGAGTGTTAGCAGATTTAGCATCAACTCGGTATGAAGACACAAATGCCTCTGCATCAGACTTGGCCTTCGCAAGCTCACCGACTGATTTAACTTCAAGCTCCTCGATTTTGTGGCTCCGGGCCAAGATTTCCTTCTTTGCATTTTGGAGTTGGTGTTCGATTGGAGTCAACTGTTCCTGAAGTGCATCTTTCTCGGAGGCGAGGCAATCCATGTGTTGCTTCCACCCTAGGGTCTCGGTCTCTTTTGTCTTGAACTCCTCCCGAAGCTGCTCCACCAGCTCGCCCTTCTACTGGAACTATGGAATTGAAAGTATTAGTTGCCAAAACAAGCAAAAGCATAATAGACCCCCAAAGGATATTTTACCTTTTCAATGAGCTTGGCTTGTTCTTAACGAGCGTTCACCAATTCAACTCGGAGATCGCTGATCTCCCCCTCTTTTTTGACATAGAGGATCTTAAGGCTGTCCCTCTCCTACAGAAGCTTCTTAAGTTTGGCTTCACATCGGGCAAGCTCAGCCCGAGATTTGGTGAACACTTGTCGATGAAGCGACAAGGCCTTCCCAGAAGGAAAAAAAGTTAGACTTACAAAAATAAAGATTGGACTCGAAGTAATGGAAGACAAAACTTACTTGCTTTAGAAGTCTCTCGACCTCCTAAAAAATGAACGAGGCATCAAGATCGGAACCTTCTTTGATCCTCGCAAGGCACTCCCGAAAAATATCATTCCCTTCATGAGTCATTCCCACATTAGGAGTCCTCATGGCCTAGGCATCTCAGAATTGCCCTTTGGAGAACACCAGGCCCTGCGGCGAGTCGTCTATGTTGATTAACCCAAGTGGTTCACTTGGGGTATTATCCTATCTTTGAAGAACCTCGGAGTTAGGCTTTTCGAGCTCATCCACCAAGCGCCCCCCCGAGATAGGACGTGCTTTTTCCACTTGATGGATCGGGGACTTTGCTCGAGCTCCCCTTAGAAATTTCTTCGGTTCGAGATCAAACTGCCTCTACCGCCATCGATTCAGCGGCCTCTAGAGCATCAGAGCCTCTTCTTTCCCAAACTACCAACAAGCAGTCGTCATCTTCTCCCTCTTATTCCTGATCCTGAAGACATTGTGCCGTTTCTGGAGATAGGGCCACGGTGTCGGCCTTGGGCTTTCGAGCTTTGCTTTTCTTTGGCTTTGGGGAATTTGCAGGTGACCTACTCTTTCTTTTCCTTTCCTTGGAAGTCTTTGGTGTCTCTTCTTCACCAGATAGGGGCATTTGCATGTCAATGGCATCTCCAAGGCCTGCATAAAGATAAAGTAAGTATTTTGCTAAGAGACGTAAGTATGCAAACAAGAAGACTCACCATGGTTTTTAGCCTCCCATCGACCTTTGGCCAGGTCATGCCAATTTCACTCTGTATATGAAGAAATAGAGGCTAGTTTTCAGACCCAACCCTCGAGATCCGGGACCGCACCGGGAAACCATGCAATAGCTACACAATCAGAAAAGGATTAGGTCGGGAAAGAGTAAGAAAAGTGGAATATGAGGTCATTATCAATAAACCTCTACTTAAGTTTCATGTTCCATTCCTTGGGGAACAACATCCTCTCAGCAGGAATCAGGTCAGAAGTCCTTACTCGGACAAACTGGCTCATCCATCATCGATCCTTGTCCTCATTGATGCTGGAGAAGAGAGATTTTGAGGATCGGTGTTGCATATTTATCAGGCCACATCAATAAAGGCGAGGGCTGTATAGCCTGATCAGATGGTCGAGGGTAAAAATCATCCCCTCGACCTGGCTCGAGAAGTATCTGATCAGATTGACGATTCTCCAGAATGAAGGGTAGATCTGGCCCAATGTCACTTGGTATTATTGGCAAAAATCAATAATAACTGGATCTATGGGACCCAAAGCTAGATCTGCAGGGCCCAACGTGAATGGGTAGGTATACACACTTAAATACCCCGCTTTGTGAGTAGTGATGTCCTCTTCCGGGGAAGGGATCACTAGGTCTTTTTTCTCCTAGTTGCAGTCCTTTTTCACCTGCTCGAGCTCATTTTTGGTTATCAAACAGATGTATCGGGACATAGGCTCGCATCGGCCTGGTTTCGATGTAGGTTTATCAATCTTGAAATCGGATGCTATTTCACACGGCGGGGGAATACACTCTTCGATACGAGGTGGCACCACCGGTTTACTTCTGGATGGCCATGATGACGAAGAGGCTTTTTCTTTTTTGGGGAACAGTTTTAGATGTTTTAGCCATTATTGTTTAGATATTCAAGCAAAGAGGAAAGGTTGATGATGGAGTAAGAACAAATTAAGAGAAGGGTGATCTCAGGAAAGTTGAAGGAGCTAATGAGATTTTGAAAACGAATTGAGAAGTAAAGTTTGCAAAATTGTGAAGTTGACCTATTTATAGAGGTCACTTAAGGATATTGGGGAAGCTAAATATCCGATCGTCAGTCGCTTCTAATTAATGACCTTGGAAACTGTACAGGCGCGACCTCTCAATCGTTTCAGACGTTGACGTCACGAGATTGGCATCATGATCGAGATATCAAAGGGTTGAGAATCAAATTGTTTCTTATCATTTTATTCTAAGAAATGTGGGACTATCTGTATATGGTCGAAATCAAGTATGCCCAATTTCCCAGGCTCGAGGTGTCGCTTTAAGAACGAGTTCGGGTAAGGTCGAGTTCGAGCTCGATGGGCCAGACTCAAGCTCGAAGACAGAATGCAGTGCCCGAAATACATGAGGAACATCGGAGCAAGCATGACCAGCTCTGAAATAGTGTCGTTACAAGTTTGTTACGAAAGGACAAGTTTCTCGCCATGTCCCTAAAAATCATGGCATAAATTTCAGAATAGATTTGTACGAATTAGTACAAATCCGTACCAGGCGGTTATACAACTGTCCAAATAAGATTCCTTACTGTAAATGGAAATGTACCTTATTTAGGGCTTTCCTCCTATATAAAGGGGACCCCAATCATTTGTAAAGATCATCTAATCATTGGCAAAGAATATACTATCTTATTTTTTCGTTCATTTTTCATCAGAATTGTCCTTTAGCTCTACTTCTCTTACTTTGCTATTCTTGCCTTATTTTCCTTAACCCATCTCGAGGCCACTATGCTCGAGGTCGATATTATCTTTAAAATCATAAATCAAATATAATTGTTACTCGTATTTTTGAGGTAAACAAAATGCATACTAAACAAGCTTGAAATCAGTAAAGCCCCTATTTGCTTTAACTAAGATTGATATGTTTAAATCTGAATATATATTTAATTATTATATTATCAACCTTAAATTTGAGTATCAAACAAGTAAGATATTTTACAACATAGTCCTAATACTTTAACGATCGAATAGATATCTCAATATTAATTAAGATATTAAAAGAGCAGCCCAGAACCTTGCCACAAAAGCAATTAGTATTTATGGCGACCACAGTTGCCACTAAATCTCAACCTATTATAGCAGCAAGAGTTTCCACTGAAACTATAAAGGTTTTAGTTGCAATTATAGTCGCTACTAATTGTAGTCATCCAGTGGCGACTTTCCTAAAACTTTGTTTTGTGAGAAGGCATATTTATTAACTATTTGTATCGACTATAGTCGCCCCAAATGTTTTTTTGGATACCCCAAGGATTCGTCACAAAAAAACGTTGTACTTGCAGCAACCCTAATAACGTCACTACTATATGTCTTTAGCAACGACTTTGTGACATTTTGTAGCGACTTTTATCGCAGGGCTTTATTGTACGCAGCCTTACCTTGTATTTCTGCAAGAGATTCTTTCCACGGCTTGAACCCGTGACCTCCTAGTCACATGGCAACAACTTTACCAGTTGTTTACCTCGAAAATACAAGTAACAATTAAATTTGATTTGGTGTTTTAAAAAAATGTGATTTAGTTCAATACCAATTAATAATCAAGAAATATGAAGTATAGATGAAGGAAAATAGGCAGACCAAACCAGCAGATAAGTTAGTAGGCAGTAGCGACCTCGAGCTCAGTGACCCCGAGATGAACCAAGAACAGTAAAGTAAGAGCAATAAAGATAAAAAGACAATTCTGATGAACCGTGAGCAAAAAAAATAGTATATTCTTTGCCAATAATTAGATGATCCTTACAAATGATTACGGTCCCCTTTATATAGTAGGAGAATCCTAAATAAGGTATATTTCTATTTACAGTAAGGAATATTCTTTATACAACTATCTAACCGCCTAGTACGAAATAATACAATCCTATTTTGGGATTTGTGCCATGATTTTGGGGACGTGGTAGGAATCTAGCTCATTCTGTTACAAATCCATAACGGTACTATTTCGGGGTTGAGCATACTCGACTTCGGTATTTCTCGTACTACTTTCTCCGGGCATTGCATTCTATCTCCGAGCTTGAGTCTGGTCCATCAGGTTCGAACTCTACCTCGCCCTCGAGCCTATAAATTGGAGGCATATGATTTTGACCGTATACAGATAATCCCCGCGTTTTTAGAATAAAATGATAAGAAATGGTTTGATTCTCGATCCTTCAATGCCTCGATCATGATGCCAATCTCGTGACATCAGTGACTGAAGTGACTAAAGGGTCATGTCTGCCCAGTTTTCCATGGCCATTAATTGGAGGAGGCTGCCGGTCGGCTATTTGGCTTCCCTAACATGCTTAAGTGGCCCTTATAAATAGACCAGCTTCGCCATTTTACAAGCTTTTACTTCTTTCAAAATCTTATTAGCTCCTTCAACCTCCCTGAGTTCATCCTTCTCTTTAATTTGCCTCTACTTCATCATCAACCCTTTCTCTTTGGATTTTCTACACCACAATGGCTAAAACAACTAAAACCGTTTCCCCCCAAAAAAAGCCTCTGCGTCATCACGACTGTCCAAAAGTAGACCGGTGGTTCCTCCTCGCGTCGAGGAGTGAATTCCCCCACCGTGCGAAATAACATCCGATTTCAAGATTTATAAACCTGTGTCGACACCAGGCCGATGCGAGCCCATGTCTCGATACATCTATTTGATAACCAAAGATAAGCTCGAGCAAGTGAAAAGGACTTCAACTAGGAGAACAAAGACGTAGTGATCCCTACCCCTGAAGAGGATTTCACTACTCACAAAGCGGGGTACTTAAGCGTGTACACCTACCCATTCACGCTAGGTCCTGCCAAATCGACTTTGGGTCCCATAGATCCAGTTATCCTTGATTTTTGCCAACAATACCAAGTGATGCTAAGCCAGATCTACCCTTACTTCGGCAAATCATTAATCTGATCCGATACTTCTCGAGCCGGGTCAAGGGGATGCCTTTTACCCTCGACCATCTGATCAGGCTGTATAGCCCTCACCTTTATCGAGGTGGCCTCATAAAGCTGTAACGCTAATCCTTGAAATCTCTGTTCTCCAGCATCGATAAGGACAAAGACCGAGGGTGTATGAGCCTGTTTGTCCGAATCAGGACCAATGACTTGATTCCTACTGAGAGTATGCCATTCCTTGAGTAATGGAACATGAAACTTAAGTACATGCTTATTGATAGTGACTCTTATGACCAGTTTTCCCTTATCTTCCTCAACCTTATCTTTTTCTCGGTATGACTCCTTTCCGATGGTGTAGCTGTTGCTTGGTTTCCTGGTGCAGTCCCAGACCTTGAAGGTTGGGTCCAGAAATTGGCCTCTACTTCTCCGTACGCGGAGCACAACTGGCGTGGCCTAGACAAAGGTTGATGGGAGGCAAAAAACCATGGTGAGTCTTCTTGTTTGCATACTTGCGTTTCTCAGCGAAATACTTACTTCATCTTTATGCAGGCCTCAGAGTCTCTATTGACATGCGGTCGCCCCCAACTGGTGAAGAAGAGACGCCAAAGCCTTCAAAGGAAAAGAGAAGAAAGAGGAGGTCGCTTGCAAATTCTACGAAGCCAAAGAAAAGCAAAGCTTGAAAGCCCAAAGCTGACACAGTGGCCCTATCTTCAGAAACGACCCAATGTCTTTGGGATCAGGAAGGAGAGAAAGAAGATGAGATTGTTCGCTGGTAGCTCGGGAAAGAAGAGGCTTTGGCGCTTCGAAGGCCGATGAACCCATAGTGGAAGAGGCGGTTCGATATCGAAGCGAAGAAATTTTAGAGGGGAGCTCAAGCAAAGTCCCCGAGTCATCAGATGGAAAAGGCGCGCTTTGTTTCGGGGGCCACTTGGTGGATGAGCTCAGAGAGCCTAACCCCGAGGTCCTTCAAAGACAAGATAATATCCCAAGTGATCCTCTTAGGGTAATCAACATAGATGACTCGCCGTGGGGCCCGGTCTTCTCCGAGGGGCAATTCCGAGATACCCAGGCCGTGGGGACTCCCGATATAGGAATGACTCATGAAGGAAATGATATTTTTTGGTAGTGTATTGCGAGGATTGAAGAAGGTCCCGATCATGATGCCTCGTTTATTCTTGAGGAGGCCGAAAAGCTTCTCAAACAGGTAAGTTTTGTCTTTCATTACCTCAAGTTTAATCTTCATCTTTCTAAGTCTGACCTTCTTTCCTTGTGAGAAGGCCGTGTTGCTTCACCGACAAGCATTCGCGAAATCTTGGACTGAGCTTGCCCGATGCGAAGCCAAACTTAAGAGGCTTGTGGAGGAGAGGGACAACCTTAAGGTCTTCTATGTCAAAAAAAGATGAGGAGATCATCGATCTATGAGTTGAATTGATAAAGGCTCGTCAAGAACAGACCGAGCTTATTAAAAAGGTAATATAGCCTTCGAAGATCTGTTATGCACTTGCTTGTTTTGATGACTAATACTTCAATTTCGCAGTTTCAGCAGAAAGGCGAGTTGGTGGAGAAGCTTCGGGAGGAGCTCAAGATGAAGAAGGCCGAGACCCTAAGGTGGAGGCAAGGCATAGACAGTCTTGCCTCAGAGAAAGATACCCTTCGGGAGCAGCTGGCTTCAATCGAATGCCAGCTTCAAAGTGTGAAGGAGGTGAGCCTAGCTCGAGGCCGCCAAATTGAAGATCTTAAAGCCAAATCAGTTGCTGAGCTCCCTAAGGCCAAATCTGACGCTGCAACATTTATATCTTCGTACCGAGTTGATGTAGAAGCTGCTAACACTCGGGAAAAGGAGATATCTGATGTGGCTAAAGTCAAGTTATCATGTGCACTTGACCATGCCAGGCGACTGTCCCGGAGAGAGACCCTCGAGGAGGTGCATGCTCGCGGCTTCGATCTCTCGGCCGATATTGAAAAGGAAAAGACTTTGGAAGAAGAGGCCGCCACTTTGCTTTCTAATGACAAGGATTTAGCTAGTGGCTCTGATAGTGGGGGAGACGAAGATGAAGACCCCGAGGATAAGGCTCTCGAAGACGCGGCTCCCAAAGATGCAACTGCCGGAGATGTGGCCCCGGAGTAGTTTTAGGTTTCTTTATTTTGTTTTTGTGTAATGACCCCTCTGGGTATTGTAAATAGTTTTTGCTAATGTCTCTTTAGGAATACAAAAAGACTTCTTTGTTTCAGCTTTGGCTTTATGTTGAATCTCATTTTGTCCTTGTTTGTGGAAAATTCAATTGTACACCTTAAATGTTCAGTCCGAGTATCGGTTTGGACTCAGAACATAATAAACCCTTAGGTTTTTATTGATCAATATAATACCCCTTAAGGTTTTAAATAATCCTTGATCTAAGCTTAAATCAATTTGATGCGAGCTTGCAACAATGGGTTCTTGGGTCCAAGTTAAGTGAGAGCGAGGTCTCGAACTCTATGTGTTTTTGGCCCTTAAGCTCTTTTAAGTTGGCCCTTAGGCTTTGATATATCAGCCCTTAGGATCTTTAAGTCGGGCCGATTTGGTCTCTAAAGTGGCTATAATTTTTCCCTCTTTTTGGCTAAAAGACTTAGTGAAAATTTTTGTATGCCTTAGCATGCGTTTTTCATACCCGTTGGGTTTTTTGAAGGTTCGATCGATCAGAACCTTATTAGTAATTTTTTTGTGTAAACATAATCAAATACCTCTTGAGGATTTTTTGAAGGCTGATATTATCGAAGCCTCTAAATTATTCGAGGGCTGATTTTATCGAAGCCCTTTATTTTTGCTTTTGCCAAGGGTAGCCTGGTTTAACCGATTTTTTCAAAGTATTTGAAGGCATTTAATTTTATAGCAGAAGTCGGACGTCTCCGAGCCGCATTATTTCGGCCGTAGCCTTTTTATATGACCGTAGTCTTTAATATGGACGTAGCCTTCGGGTATGTCTATTGGTCTTGTTTTCCGATAACCTTTCGAACTTGTTCAGAAAGTTAGTCCCCGAGTATGTTGGCCTTGACCTTTATATCGCGGGATGCCTCTTTTAGGTCTTAAGAGTCCGAGTTTTCGATGACTCGGATGTGCTAACTGTCAATGACAGTCCCCAAGTATTTCGGGGTGTATTTGTATTTTGGCTCTTGAGTCGTTTCCTGTAGGATTGTAAGTGTAGCGCTCGTATAATAGTAAGCTTCTTTGAGACAAAAAGTATTTTTGATATAAACAGAATGATTCTTCAAATAATGCGTACATGTTTTGCCATCGGGGCTCGACTATTCTATATGGACATGGTTCATCTGACCGTTTGACCCATTACAAAGTTCTCCTATCGAGGCCCTCTTAGGCGTGAAGTATTTTCCTTGAAAATATAACCTCCGAGGGTGATGCCCCCAGTATTCAAGGTTGATTGAAAAGAAGCCTTGGATACTGTTGAGTTTTCCTTAGGTAGCACATAGTTGTTGCCTCGTTAAAAACCTTTCTGGTAAAACCCATTTGTGACAAAATCCAATCTAAGGGAAAAAAGTACAACACATGCTTTAAAACCTAAGGCCTTTGTGTAAAAAGGGTGCCGTCGAGATTGTATGCTTTCGATAGCCTCGATCGAAAATCTACAGTTTTAAACTCAAATGGACAAAAGGATAAAGTAATACCTTAGCAGTAGTATCATTTTAGTAATGATATGTTTCAATTGTTTGGCAGTTAATCACCTTCCATTGTGCTAGTTTGTACGATCCTTTGCCGACAACTCCGAGAACTCGGTGCGGTCCTTCCCAATTCAGGCCTAGTTTCCCTTCATTTGGGTCTCGAGTATTGAGGGTGACCTTTCGTAGAACTAAGTCCCCGATTCCAAAGTGTCGAAGGTTGGTCCTTCTATTGTAGTATCTCTCGATTCCTTGCTTTTGCGCGGTCATCCGAACAAGTGCTGCCTCTCATTTTTCATTTAATAGCTTGAGGCTAGTGTTCATAACCTCATGATTTGATTCCTCCGATGCATGTCGAAGCCTGGAGCCGGGTTCTCCGACCTCGAGAGGGATTAGGGCTTTGGAGCCATATACTAAAGAGAACAGAGTAGCCCCCGTGCTAGACTTCGACATTGTTCGATATGCCCAAAGTACCTCGCGTAGAACTTCTCTCCAATTTCCCCTTTGCATCGTCCAACCTTTTCTTCAGGTTTTGAATGATAGTTTTGTATGTTGACTCGGCCTGTCCATTTCCAGTTGGGTGGTATGGTGTCGATAAAACCCTCTTTATTTTATGTGCCTCGAGAAACTCCGTCACCTTGCTGCCGATGAATTGTTTTCCATTGCCACATACAATCTCGGCAGGTATCCCGAACCGACATATGATGTGGTCCCAGATGAAGTCAATAACTTCTTTTTCTCTGACCTTCTCTAAGGCTTGTGCTTCCACCCACTTAGAAAAATAATCAGTCATAAACAAAATAAATTTAGCTTTACCTGGGGCCGTTGGTAGAGGGCCGACTATATCCATTCCCCATTTCATGAAAGGTCACGGGAATAGGACTGAATAGAGTTGTTCTCCGGGCTGATGAATCATTGGTGAGAATCGTTGACACCTATCACATTTTTTTGACAAATTCCTTAGTATCATTTTCCATGCTATCCCAGTAATACCCTGCTATGATAATTTTGCGAACCAAAAATTTGGCGCCGGAATGATTTCCATAAGTACCTTCGTGGATCTCTCATAACACATAATTGGTGTCCCCCAACCCTAAACATACTGCCAATGGCCCATCGAACGTTCTCCTGTATAGTGTTTCACCCTCGTCTAATGCAAACCTGGCAGCCTTGGTTCGTAAGGTCATCGATTCATTATGGTCCGATGGGAGTTTGCCGTCTTTCAAATAATTAAAGTACTTATTCCTCCAATCCCAATTCAAACTTGTTGAATTTATCTCAGCATGACCCTCTTGAACTACAGACCTCGATAGCTGGACGATAGTCCCCGGGATGATGTCATTTTCATTGACCGAGGATCCTCGATTAGCAAGTGCATCAGCCTCACTATTTTATTCTCGAGGCACATGATCCAGAGTCCACTCCTTGAAGCGGTGCAAAGTTACCTGTAGCTTATCCAAGTACCATTGTATTCTATCCTCTCGAACTTCGAAACTTTTGTTTACTTGGTTTACCACCAACAGTGAATCGTACTTGGCTTCAATGACCTCTGCCCCCAAGCTCTTGTCTAGCCCGAGACCTACAATCATGGCCTTATACTCATCCTCATTATTGGTTAACATAGAAATTTTGATAGATCGTCTAATGGTACTGCCCGTAGGTGGTTTTAAGACAATGCTGAGTCCGAACCCTTTCACATTCAAGGCACCATCCGTAAAAAGGGTCCATACCCCTGATGATGTACCCAATCCTAGCAGAAGTTCTTTTTCTACTTCGGGTACAAGGGTCGGCGTAAAATCGGCCACGAAGTTAGCTAGGATTTGAGACTTTATGGCCGTACGTGATTGATATTCAATATCGTACCTGCTAAGCTCGACGGCCTATTTGGCCAATCGGCCCGATAATTCGGGCTTATGCAAAACATTTCGAAAGGGGTAAGTGGTTAACATACATATGGGATGACATTGAACATAGGGCTTTAGCTTCCTATATGCTCTTATCAATACAAGTGCTAATTTTATTAGGTGAAGGTATCTGGTTTCAGCATCCCTAGAGTTCGGCTTACATAATAAATAGGGAATTGCATACCTTGCTCTTCTCGAACTAGTACCCCGCTTACCGCTATCTCGGACACTACCAAATATAGGTAAAGCTTTTCATCTACCTTCATGGTATAAAGCAGAGGTAGGCTTGATAGGTATCACTTTTATTCTTCTAAGGCTTGCTGGTATTCCGAGGTCCGTACAAAGTCCTTTTTCTTTTTGAGCAGGGAAATGAACCTATGACTTCGATCCGATGACCTCGAAATAAATTGACCCAAAGCAGCTATTCGACCTGTCAGTCTTTGCACGACCTTCACACTATCCACGATCGTGATATCCTCGATGGCCTTGATTTTAGCGGGTTAATTTTGATGCCCCGATTCGATACTATGAAGCTGAGAAACTTACCCGAGTCGACTCCGAAGGCACATTTCTCCGAGTTATGCTTCATGTTGTATTTCCTCAAGATCTTGAATGTTTCCTGCAAATGAGCTAAATGGTCCTCTATGCGCAGGGACTTAACCAACGTATCATCAATGTAAACTTCCATTGTTTTACCTATTTGTTCTTCGAACATTTTGTGAACTAGGCGTTGGTATGTAGCTCCTGCATTTTTTTAGCCTGAAGGGCATTACATTGTAATAATAAATTCCAAATTTAGTAATAAACGAAGTCTTTTCCTGGTCCTCCGGGTTCATCTAAATTTGGAATAGGCATCGAGAAAAGTTATGATCTCATGGCCGGCCATAGCATCGATCATACGATCGATGTTGGGAAGTGGGAAAGAATCTTTCGGACATGCTTTGTTCAAGTCCTTATAGTCTACGCACATTCTAAGTTTATTTCCTTTTTTAGGAACTACAACTACATTGGCTAACCATTAGAGGTACTTCACCTCCCGAATAGACCCTATTTTAAAAAGTTTGGTTACCTCGTCCTTTATGAACACATATTTCACCTCAAACTAGGGCCTCTTTTTTTGCTTCACTAGTTTGAATCTGGGGTTTATGCTTAACCGATATGTGGTGATTTCCTGTGGAATCCCTATCATATCTAAATGGGACCAAGCGAAGCAATCCATATTATCAATAAGAAATTGAATGAGTTTTTTCCTGAGTTCGGGGGTTAATCCCGTTCCCAGGTATACCTTTCTCTCGGGCATATATTCGATCAGTATGACCTGCTCCAATTCCTAGATCATTGACTTAGTTGCATCAGACTCTTCGGGAACGATGAAGGTTCGAGGTGTAAGGAAATCCTCATCTTCATCTTCGATTACCTGTTGCTCCAATTTCGTCGAGGCTGAAGGCGATGATTGCTATTTGGCCGCCTGTTTACCTTCGATGCTTGATTTCTCTGAGGTCGAAGGCTTTGGTATCGGTACAACTTCCTCAATCACAGACATCTCTTTTGCAGCATGTTGCTCTCCATAGACTGTTTTCACTCTTTCCTCTATTTGGAACCTCATCATTTAGTGAAGAGTTGAAGGCACTGCCCTCATGTTGTGTATCCATGGTCTCCCGAGGAGTGCGTTATACCTCATGTCACCTTCGATGAAATGGAACTTCATATCTTGTATGGTCCTGACTACATTTACTGGCAGGATAATCTCTCCCTTTGTTGTTTCGGTTGCCATGTTGAAGCCATTTAGGACCCGAGATGTAGATACTCTACTCTTAGAAGCTAGCAATACTTACATTGTTTTCCTTCTTATGGAGCGATTGATGTTGATGTTGCTTCTCTTATTCTTATGTTATCAATGTTGTTGGTACTTACTTATTCTTATAAGATTCATGATGAAGAGTTAGTCCTGATAACGTGCACAGAGGATACCGACCTTATATCATTCTGAAAAGTTCAGAATATTATTCTAATGAGTCCAGCATGTATTATATATATGTATCTATTTTAGTCTAGCGAGCTGCGCTATAGACAGGCGGGTATGGCACCTATTGTGCAACCACTGATCAGTTGGGTTTTACCGAGCTCCACGTGACCTGGTACGATTCTATTGAGCCTTATGATGGCTGGGTATGTTTTTACTGAGCCTATTACGGCCGGGTACGACATGATGATGATGATGCCCATAGAGGCGTATGTTTTAAAAGTTTATGTGTATATATATATATATATATGTATGTATATATCATGCATTTCATGTCAGTAGCCCTTAGAGGTACCCAGATGTTACAGGTTGTATATTCTCTATCCCTGTTTATATTACTGCTCGTACTTATACTTTCCTGCCTTACATACTCAGTACTTTATTCATACTGACGTCCTTTTATTTGTGGACGCTTCATGTCGTGCTGCAGGTCTTGATAGACAGATAGACACAACCCCTCCCACCATAGTAGGCTGCCTAATTCAGTGGTTATTGGCGAGATTCCTTCTCCGGACTTGCCGTGGTCTTGGTATGCATTTTTGTTATAGATATTATGGGTATGTCGGGGCCTATTCCGGCAATGTTGCAGTACGTATGTTCCTTTAGAGGCTCATAGACAGTTGTCGACTCATGTATAGTTTGGTATGCCTTGTCGGCTGATTTTTATCGCATAGTCTTTCATGGTAACGTGGTAGCTCGTACCTTATTTATAGTTTCTTGGCTGTCTGGTTATCCCATGTTATGTATGTTCATGCCATTATCTTTCGTTGTAGTTTTTCATGATCCATGTCTACTATTTATATTAATCTCGTCGGCCCTTAAAGATAATAAGGACGGTTAGATAAAATGTACGTTGGTGCTTGGCAAATATGACCCGGGTGCTAGTCATGATCCTCCAGTTTGGGTCGTGACACGATCGATTCACCTCTCTGATACTATATCAAGTTTCTCCCTGTATGAAGCTCTATCTCTCAGCTCATCCATGGAGTACAGAGAGGATATTTGAGAAGGAAGCTTACTGTTGTATTGAATGTGTCTAAATATACTATACAATGCTATTTATAATTAAACTCCTAACTTCCTAATAACCTACTAATGGATAGCTCACATCCGGTTGTCAACTGACCACTAACAACTTAACTAACTACTAACAACTTAATTGCTCAATTAGCTACTCAGCTGTATTAGACTAACTACTTATTCTCAATAAATGGGGAAGAAAGAAAAGGGGGGGGGGTGAAAAAGTAGATGTAATGGAAGATAGCGGCTGAAAATTAAGGAGAGAAATGGGACCCATCTTTTTTATTTTCTTTTTATTAATGAGCTTCTCATTTTCAGTCATAAGGGTGATATTAGTTTTACTCTAAACTAGAATAAGAAGGTACTTGAACACCCATATAGTTTTAGTGTGCAATCGAGCTTTTCGGATAAGTTTAGGATGCAACTTATGTATTTTTCCTTCTAATTACTCCAAGAATCCAGCTAGCTAAGGACCAACACATAAAATTCTACTAGGAAAAACCATAACTGATTCAACTTCCGCTTTAGGAAGATCAAACAAAACTCATTTAATTTCTGCTAGACGATAACACGAAATGCACTCGTAGTGGACACTACCCAATGACATTCCTCCCATCCCCCTCTACTATAACACATGTATTCTTTCTATATAAATGTTTAACAGAAACATTTAATTTAATTTAGTAACTTTCTGCTCGATGGCTTGTTTCTCTCTGGATGCATGTTAGTAAACATGTACCGTCCATGGGAAAGAGAGCACGCATACCATCTCAGAGAGAACTAATGGCTCAAGCAAATTTGCCATCACAAATCAATGCTCAGCGGGGGAAAAGAGGTAGTGAGGTTAATGCGAAAGAGGCTAATCCTCCTCAAATTAGGCAAAAACCAATGAAACAATGGTGCAACCCAATGAAAATGCTAAGCAGAAATAGAAGGAAGCTCAACAGATCTGGAATGAAGTCACTCAATCACCACAAAGGAGCAATCATGTGGAATCAACTAGTAAAGGAAGGAAAACACATGCGGATGAAGTTGAGGAAGAATTAGAAATGCAAAAACAGAAGAAATCTGTGTGGGAAGACTTCGATTTGCCAAAAATTTCTAATCCCGGATTCAAATTAGAATATGTTGCTCCCAAAACTCATTGTGAGTCTCCAATTATTGAAATTGAGCTAGATAACATAAGCTCTAAAGTCGAATTTTGGAAAAATGTTAGTAGTATGATATGTGTTAGGGGCACATCCTTTATTCACAGTAATACAAGGCAATATCCAGAGACTTTGGACTAAACATGATATTAATAAAATATTAATGTTGAAAAATGGAGTCAAACTTGTGCGATATGATTCTGAAATTTGTAAGAATGAGGCTATACAAGGAGGGATCTATCATTTTGATAATAAACCTTTCATAGTGAAGGCATAGAGTCCTGATCTAGAGTTCACTAGGGAAGAGTTGCTTACGGTTCCGATTTGGATAAAATTTCCAGGGTTCGATTTTAAATACTGGAGCCCTAAAGGTTTGAGCAAGATTGGTAGTCTAGTTGGGAAACCATTAATGGTGGACCAAAATATCGAAAGGAAGAATGACTTGAATTTTCCAAGGCTGCTAGTTGAGGTGGAAATGGACTCAAAACTACCTGAAATGGTGTTGTTTCGGAATGAAAAGGGACAATTGGTAGAACAGAGAATTTGCTATGATTGGAAACCAACATTGTGTATACATTGCTCAAAGTATGGTCATTCAGAAAGAATTTATAGGAAGAAACATCCAACAAAGCTAGCAACACAACAAGAACAGAAAGGGCGACAAACAAACAAAGATGATAAGGTTGATAATAACTTTGCAGAGGCAAGGTCAGATAAAAGGATGGGAAAGGGTAAAACATATAGTGCCCAAGGTTAGGGAAGGCACACAGGAACTACTAGTAATTCCAGTTGGGTGACTCCTATGAAAACTGGTAGGGCTAATCCACTACAGGGCAGTACATGAGTTGAGAGGTCGAATGCTTACGAGGTTTTGCAAATAGGAGATACAGAGAACTTAGAAGGTATTGAGAAGGAGAAGAACGTGGGAGGACAACCATTGCCCTATTTAGGGGATGGTTAATCTACTTTGTTGGAATGTAAGGGGCTTAAATGCCCCTAATAAGCAAAAGGAGATTAAACTCCTTTGCAATAAAGAAAGAGTAGGACTAATAGGCCTACTAGAAATAAAAATAAAGAGGGATATAATAGATCAAGTAATGGGGAAACTATTTGGAGGATGGCAGTTCATCTCAAATCTGGACTATCATTACAATGAAAGAATAGTGGTTCTATGGAGATCTGATTAGTACAAGATCAAACTTATTGCTATGATTGATCAAATAGTTACTTGTGAGGGTTTCTATATACCTCACTAGTTGACTTTTGATGTTTAATTTGTGTATGCCCATAACATAAGAGAAGAAAGAAGAGGTATATGGGATAATATGGTGAATCAGAGTAGAAGAAGTATGCAACCTTGGATGATACTGGGAGATTTTAATGCTGTGCTCCACGATGATGATATAATTGGAGGGTGTCAAGTTTCCTGGATTGGGGTGGTAGATTTCAATAACTGTGTGTTTGATACTGGCTTGATTGAATTGCCTACGCAAAGCAATAGGCATTCCTGGAATGATAAAAATGTTGATCAGAGAATCTTCTCCAAAATAAATTGGGTATTTATAAATAGTGTGTGGCTGGATAATACGCATACATATAGAGCTATTCTTCTGTCGGAAGGCATAAGTGACCATTTTCCTACAAAAGTATCACTAGCAGAGGAGAATACTAGAAGAAAAAGATCCTTCCAATACTGTAACACATGGTCACACCACCCTTAGTTTGTGGAGCTAGTCAGAGAGGGGTGGAATACCTCATTTGAAGGGTGTAAAATGTTCAAAGTGGCGAAGAAATTTAAATCCTTAAAGAAGAAACTTGTAAATGCCTAATTTTCGCCATATATATATATATATGTATGTGTGTGTGTGTGTTTGTTCTTATTTGTATATGTATAGGTTTTAAGAGTTGAGTAATGGTTTGATAAATGGGGTAGGGTTTGGGCTAGTGTAATTTAATTAAAATTGTGCCAAAATTGGCCCAAAATTTGAGCCCAAAGAGCCCAAATCCGGTCCAAAAGGGGGCTGCCAAAAAGAGCTTAAAACGACGTAGTTTTGTCTTGAAACTACGTCGTTTTGGTTAAGTGACAAGATTCAATCTCATCCACCAATCTTGATTTAATCCAACGGTCCTAGTTTGATCTTCATCCTAGGTATTTAAAGCCTAAAATCCCCAAAAATTTGCCCCATTTCCCCATTATTTCCTCTCTCTTCTTTCCCTCTCATCACTCTCTCTTCTCTCTCCCCCCAAGCCGCTGCCCCACCGCCGCCGGCCGGAAATCGCCGCCGCCTGCGGACCATCTCCAAACACCTCCAAATTCACACCATGTAATCTCCACAACTTCCTCTTTCCATATTTCCAAACCAAATCCTTCAAAAATCCCTCAAACTCCTTGAATCTTAGATCTAGGAAACTTTTCCGTCACTTTTTTGCCCAAATTATTGAAGTTCCATCCACTACCACCCCACAATACCTATATCAATGGATAGAGCTCCTCAAGACTTAGCTATTGATGCCAATTTCAACCTGAAAATCCGACGATCAAAATCCGGCCAAATTCCGGCGACCTCCCCGAATACTCTCTTTTGGTATACCACCATTTTTTCGGCCACTTGAATTGTAAAATGGTAAAATCCTATTCTTTTTCATGGCTGATTTTTTATTTTTATTTTTATTTTTCAGATTTTATTTTTTATTATTAATTATTTTAGCATTAGTTTTTGAAGTTTTGGAATGTTAAATTTTCTGTTTTTGCACTAGTTGAAGTAGTAAAATAGTTTTGTGTTGATTAAAGTAAGGTAGTGAGGAAATACTTGAGAGTATATGGTAAAATCGTAATCCTTCTCCGTAATTAATTTTTAATTTTTTTTAGTTAAAGTTAGTTTCTATCTTGTTTCTTCATTTAATCCATTTTTGATTATGTTTGTCTAGTTGGTTTTATTAAATCGCTCCAGCGATAGCGTGCGTTTTGTTTGGCTTTAATATTTAATTTTTGTTTGCTTACGATTGGTTCATAACACATGTGTGAAGTTTAATTACATGTTTTAATACTTGGTTTAGTTTGAATCAACATGGTGATATTGATGTTGTTAAAATCTGAAGTTTATGTTATTTTATCACAAAATAGGGTGCTAGTAGCCTACTTTTACTAGTTAGGGTGGCTGAAATGATATTTTTTTCTCTCTTTATTTCTGACATAGTAGATTTTCTTTGACCTTTGGACAGATTTTGAACAGTGTTTAGCACACAATGTCAGTTTTTGTCGGACAGACATTTGGTGAACCAAAATCTGTCCAAATTTGCCTATTTAAGGGCTGCCCTTTCCTCACTTTGGGGGGACTCCATCACACTTCTAGGGGGCATTTTTTATAATTGCTTTGTCACAAAAACAAAAAAATTCAGCAGTTGAACACATGAAAAGTAAGCTGAAATAGTGAGCTTTGGGAGTGAATCTTAAAGTGCAAACTTTTAAAAAAAGTATAAGTCCTCTTTAGAGTTCATTTGTGGGTTCCCTCTCTAAGTTTTCGGGTTGTTTAACACGGATTTGCTGCTGTTTTTATGCTGCTTTAGTTGCTGAACTACTGTTTATTCTTTTGCTACCAGGTAATCCTTTAAGACTCTTAATGTACGTATTTTCAGCAATGGGAACAACTTGAACATGCTGCACCATTTAAATGTGTTTGATGTGATGAATAGTTTGATAACAAAAGAGCTTGTATGTTATTGTTATGTATCAAGCATGTGATAATGTGATATAGTCCTTCATAATAATTGAATATTGAGTTGTAAGTTTTTGAATGTGATATGTAAGTCATTTATGGATTTTTAAGCATGTTTTCAAGCTATTATATCTGAGTAACAATGCTAAGTATGTCATGAATGACTTTAGGTGTATAACACATAGCATGAGTTCGTTTTAGTTGCTGAAATTTCACTGCTAACATATGCTTCTAGGAATGCTGTGATAATATCTTTGTGAATCTGGCCATTTTGCCGGATTTGCAAAAATGGCTATTTTTGTAAAGTGGGCGTTTATACAATTGTGACTATGTAGTTAATGGTCATGAACTCAAACTAAGTAAAGAGCTAATATTGTATCTACTTTGGGCCTTATTGAATCAAAGATAAAAGTTGGCTCATTTATCTTTAAACAACAAAATTACCCCTTTTCTTCTAGATAGCATTGGGCCAATTGAAATTCATTTCTTGGCCCATTTTAATAATAATTCCAGCAGCCCAAAAGCTCCATACAAGCTGGCCCATTTTTTTTAACAAGAAGTAGGCTCATTTCTTTTAAAATAGATAAAGTTGGTCCAACATTTATTTGCATAATTTTTCCCAACTATAAAGCTCGAAAAAATAATAATAATATCAGATTTTTCTGCTATTTTAATTAACTAGTTTCCTTTTAATTAATTTAAACGTTAGGCAAATAGTAGGTGCGCTTTAACTTCACGGACTCACTTGTGTAGCGTGACGCTTAACTTTTAATAAGTTAATTCATCAATTTCATGTCATATTCAATAGTTTTAATTAATTTATAAATCTTTTGTCATAATCACGGATTCTCTTGCGTAGCGTGGTAGTGACATTTAATAAATTTTCTGAAAAAAAGAGGGCTAATGTTTCCTCCAACACAATTGCAGCAATTTTTCAAAAGTAAATAACATGCTAACAATCGTCTGTCATGACTGCGGATTCGCTTGCGTAGCGCCGTTATGACTAAATAATAAATTTCGTTGATCACGCATTCGCTTGCGTAGTGTAGTTATGACATCTTATTATTCAAAAATATTCTTTAATTTTTTCTAATAATCAAGAGATAAAAAAGGATAGGTAAAACATGAAAATAATATAAATCACAGTTTGTCCAAAATTAATTCAAGCCCATTTTAAGTCAATAAAGCGACCGTGCTAGAACCATGGGACTCGGGGAATGCCTTATACCTTCTCCCTGGTCAACGAAATTCCTTACCCGAACTTTATTTTCGCGGACCGATTAAAATAGAGTCAAACCTTCCTTTGACTAGGGATCCAAATAAATGGTGACTTGGAACACCGAAAAAATCAATTCTAAGTGGCCACTCTGAACAATAAGATAATTTCTATTCAAATTTTGTCACTTTAATTGGAAAAACTCTTTGGCCCATACAAATATTATTTTGAACAGTTTATAACCCACTTCCATTACATTTTGTACATATCTTTTGGAGGGGTTAAAAAGGAGTGTCATAGCTCTGGTGACTTTGCTGGGGAATTACATAAGAATTCAAGCTTGTACATGTTGACTTTTTATTTGGCTTTATTAATTTTGTAAATATTGTGATTTATTTGTGCCTAATGTGCTACCTGTTCGCTTTTTATCATTTTGATATTATTGAACTGTACATATAAACTGTTTTCTCACACACCCCCTCTGAGTCTTTTTGAAATTAAAAATTGGGCATTTGCTTGACATAGCCCGATTTTTTTGAGATAGCCGATGTGTTCGTCACCCGGTGAAGGATTTTAGTCACACCTGTTTTAGGCGTGGAACACCACCAGTTAAGCTGGAAAGCAATGCTACCAGTACACTGACCCTCCTCGGCTCGAGTTGTCCGCTCGAGTAAGCCAGTCTAGATACCTTCTCCAATAGGATCTAAGCCTAGAAGAACAAGCCTCATGCCGGACATCCCTAGTAGGTTCGCTTTATTTGCATCACATGCATTTGACTTAGTGAAACTCGGCACAGGGGTCGGGTCCGTATAAGACAAGTATCCTCTTTGAGACCATCATATTCACGTATGTGCTACTTGATACATCATTTGGAAGGCTTACTTGCATTGTCGACTGATTTTAAAAAGAATTAGTGTAATTATTAAAAATGAAAAAAAAGAGAATAATTCTCCTAGTTTAGTGCAAATAAACCTTTTTTTTTAAAAAAATATATATATTTTGTAGTAGTCTGGTGTGAGTTGTAAAGATTAATTTTCATTAAAAAAAATAAAAGGGGAGAGTACCCTGTTTTACTGAACTACGCGGGTTTGATTCTCACCGGATGTGAGATACGTAGACAACTTCCATCGGGTTCAGCCCACATGTTTCAAAAAAAAAAAGGAGCATAAAATTTTCAAAAAAAAAAGGTCTATGTTGGTCACCTTTTACTGTCTGGCCCTCATGTTCCAGCTGTTTTGCCAAGACAACCTTAAAATCTTCCTGGGAAGTGTTGAAGGGCCATTTTTGTAAAAATAGATACTTTATCCATATTTATTTACCTTTTACCATTTTGCCCTTATGTCTGGCCATTTTTGTCAAAACAACTTTAAACCTTTCCGGAAAGATTGTTTTTGCGAAAAGTAGCTATTTTTATCTGGTTATACTCATATTGCAAAGGCTCATTTTCGTAAAAATAGTTTTTTTTATTTATTATTTTGTCTATTTTTATTGTTTTGTTCCTGTGTTTGGCTGTTTTTGCCGAGACATCCTTTATGCCTTCTATGAAAGTATTAAAGGATCGTTTTTGTAATAATAGTCATTTTCTTTCGCTTTTATCATCTCAACTTTTGTGTCCGGTAATTTCAAAATATATATTGTAATTAAAAAAAATTAAAATAAAATAGATCGAGTCCTAAATTGACCAAAAAATAAAATAAAATAATAAATGATCATAATTTGCATATAGTTTAGGTAAGTCCTAACTCTTTTTTTATCTTATTCTTAGGATCACCATGAGTTCTCCACAAAGAAGAAGTTAGAAAAGGGTAAGGGACGAGACACCTCCTATGTTCTTGATCAGAGATAAGACCCCGAGTAGTCTCAGTAATTGGTGGGATAGTTTTGCTATATGGGAACAGAATCGAGTATTTAAGCACCTCAAGTTCCTCACCAACCTCATGGGAATTAAGCCTAACAGAGATTTAATCGAGGCTCTAGTAGGTTTTTGGGACCCCGCGAACAATGTCTTCAGGTTCAAAGATTGTGAAATGACACCCACATTGGAAGAATTAGGTGGGTTCACCGGATTGGGGAGAGACCTTCGTGGGAAAAGACCTGCTGCTCCGAGAAAAGTTGGTGTGAACAACTTTTTAAAGAAGTTATGCCTTCGTCGAATTCAAATGGTTTGCTTAAACGAAGGTTGGGTTCCGTCGGAATATTTTTATGACAGATTTGGGGACGAGAAAGGGTTTGAGAACTTCTCGGGCACAGAATTCGTCAACCAGTTGAGTTACGATGCTTGGAGGGAGTTGAGAATCTTCGCGTTCATGATATCATTTCTAGGGATCATGGTCTTTCCGGAGCGTGGTGGGCACATCAGAATTCGATTGGTTGCGGTAGTCTCATATTTGCAAAGTAGCGAGGATCATACCATTCTTCCCATGATTTTGGGAGATATTTTTCGGGATTTGACCCGTTGTCAAGAAAGTGAAGATTACTTTGAGGGATGCAACATTCTGCTGTAGATGTAGTTCATAGAGCACCTTTATCATCATCCAATAGTAGTAAATTTCAATGATGATTGGCTGAATTACATTGGATATCACCCAGGCAGAGCTGCGAGTTGTAATCTTCCAGAGGGGGTGAGGGCTTGGCGGATATTACTTGGTTCATTGAGTGTTGATAGAATCACTTGGAACTATTACTGGTTCCCTTTTTCATACTCATGGGTTTTAGGGGTTTTCAACCCTACGCGCCTTTACGCGTCATGCGCCAGTTAGGGAGAGAGCAAAAGAGGCCCCCAATTGAGGATATGTGCCCGTTCATGTGGGAATTCAAGGGAGAGGAACCTCCAAGGGAGTCATATGCCAGAAGATTTGGTTTGGTAGTCGATTTTTTGATTTAGACGAGATGGTAGATGATCGTGAACGTGGGGAGGTAAGCCTCGCATACCTTGAGTGGTTTCACAACCAAGCTATCCCCGAGCAAAGGACAGAGAGATCCATACGGCACGCAGTTGATTGGGAGAGAGAGATCGAGGTCAGAGTTAGAGAAACCAGAAGGGAAGTGGCGCAAGAGTTCCAATCTCATATTGACACTTTACAAGAAGATAAGGGCATTCTGGAGACAGCCATTGACGTACAACAAGCTGATTTTGAGCAGGAAAAGGCTCAGTGGGCACGAGAGAAGCAAACACTCAAAGCCCAAATTCGAAAGAAGAACATAGTCACAATCGCTCAGCAGCAAGAAGAGAAAGAAACCCAGTTCAGGGTAGTCTGTGATCATGAACGTAGAGGTTTCGCTCCATTAATCCAAGGTCTGAGGGATCAGATAGGGGGAGTTGAGTCAAGCAAAGAGAGCCAGATCGCGGAGTTTGAAATAGAAAGACACCACTACCAAAAGGTGATCAATCAATTAGAAGCGGAGTCGCTAGAAGTTCGGCGCCAGAAAGATATGGCCTTGGACCGCGAGCGTGATGCGCTGGATCTAGCTGAGACCTGTGGCTCAGGAATACATTAAGGGAAAGATCCTCGAGGTAGCCACATATACCTCAAGAGCATGCAGGAGTTGCTAGGGCATGACGCCCGAGCAGTTTGCAGAAGTATCATTGAACGTTGCTCGTCATATATCTGCAGACTTGGAGAGGATATACCGCAATATTGGGGGTCAGCTGCAGGAACAAGAGCCTTGATTACAGTAATGCTGGTGGATTCTACTGCAGAGATCAAAGTCTTCTTTTAGTTATCAGTCCTTTTCATTATGCTTTTGTTGTTTCTAAGTCTATAAGAGTCTTTTGGTATTGTTTTGACTTTTATTCTAAAATGACTATTTGAGTCAGGTTTGGTCTCGTTTATCTTTATGTAACTCTTGATTTTTGAGTCTTGTATCAAAATATTATATAGAAAATCAATGAAAAAGTTTTTGATGTTTGTTTTGTAAAAAAAAATCAAGTGTCTTGCATAACTGAACTACGTAATGATCTGATTCATGCGGCGACATGATACGTAGGCAACCCACAAAAGGCTCGATCAAGTATTCATTTTAAAATGGCTCTAAAGTAAGGGATCAAATAAGGCGAGTGAAAAAAAATAATAAAAAAAAGAAAAAAAAAGAAGAAGGAAATAACAGTGTCAATAAGCAACAAGCTGATAGGCCAGAATGAAACATTGAAGCCTTCCAAAAGCATTTTAGAAATGGTGGCGATGTTAGGAGCATGACATATTACGTGTAATTCATATCTATAAAATGCTTAACCCTAACACGTTTGTTTTCTCTTAAACCAGTAAGTTTAAGGTGGTTGGTTTGTGGTAAATTTGGCAGCACATCATTACTTTACAAGATCTAAGGGACCAGTAGTAATGGATAACAGTGATGAAATCGAGTTGGTCAGTGACAATCCGCAAGGTCAGTCAGTTGAGCAAGAGTCTGAGGAGATAAGAAAATTGAGACAAAAACTGTCAGATGTATATCAAGCTTGGGTTTCCGGTCGACCTCCACCCCAGGGTCCCTCAGAGGGAACTTATACCATACCCCAGGCTACTCAACCACCGCTCCATGCAATGAGAGACCCCATTCTACCACCAAGGTATGTGCCGAACTATAGCCTCAATGCTGCCCCTAGTACCTCTAATATGCGACTTCCAGTCGCACCGGTCAGGAACACCCCTCTCGTCGTGTCTGGTGCACCGGTATATACAATCCCTCCACCACCTCCTGTGATGAGGCCAAATAATGAGCCATCATCTCATGCTTATGATGGAATATACTATTCTCCGAATATGGCTTTTGGGGGTCTCGGCTCCATACAATAAGACTCCTGGATACGAATCACCAGTGGAAAATGAAATGCCTGCCACGACGATTGAGCCAGATGAGATGGGCAGGAAAATGAAAAGTCTTGAACAGAATATAAAGAACATATAGGGATTAGGTGGTTACAAAAGTGTTTCATTCAGTGATCTATGCATGTTCCCTCATATCCATTTGCCACGAGGGTTCAAAACCCCAAAATTTGAGAAATATGATGGACACGGCGACCCTATCGCCCACTTGAAAAGGTACTGCAACCAGCTGAGTGGTGCAGGAGGAAAGGAAGAGCTGCTGATGGCTTACTTTAGGAAAAGCCTTGTGGGGGTAGCTTCTGAATGGTTCATTGACCAAGACATCTCTCACTAGCATGTTTGGGATGACATGGCCCAAGCCTTCATCAAGCAATTCCAATACAACATTGATATTGCACCAGACCGCAATTCCCTATCCAATATGAAGAAAAAGCCGATGGAAAACTTTAGGGAGTACGCCATCAAGTGGAGGGAGCAAGCGGCCAGAGTTAAGCCGCCCATGGATAATCATGAATTGATCACTGTCTTTTTGGAGGCTCAAGAGCCTGATTATTTCCAAAACATGTTGTCTGCAATGGGTAGGCCTTTTGCTGAAGCAATCAAGATAGGGGAAATGGTCGAAAATGGCCTAAAGACTGGCAGAATTGTAAGTCAGGTTGCTCTCAAAGCCACCACCCAAGCGATCCAAAATGGGTCGGGAAGTTTTGCAAATAGGAAAAAGAGAGATGAAGGTTCTATGATGACCTCGGGATCCAGGGAAGTTCAAAGAGGGGCATCGCACACTTATGTGCAAGTTCAGCAGGGGCGATCCAGCTACCCTCAACATTACTATCCCCCGCCAATTCCTCAATACTCTGTGGGCCCACCACAATATACAGTGTTCAATGCTCAATCATATGCTCGGCCTCCCAATCAGTAGGTACGGGCACCAGCTCTAAGGGGCCCCCGACCTCAGCAACAAAATTTTCGGGCACCCTACAATGCTCGCCCCAGGCAGGATTATGGTCTAGAGTAGAGGCCGTCAGAAAAATTCACTCCATTGGCTGAATCATACTCTAGTCTATTCCAGAAGTTGAAGCAAATGGGCGTGATTGGACCCATCGCTCCCCACCACATGCATCCGAATTCACATGGATTTCAAGCAAATACTAGATGTGAATATCATTCAGGTGCCCCGGGGCATAGCACCGATGACTATTGGACTCTGAAAGAAGCCATAGAAAGACTCATTTCTGAAAAATTAATTGTAGTAACGAATGGAGAGGACCCTCCTAATGTGACAAATAACCCGTTTCCGGAACACAACGATGTTCATTTCGTGGGAATGATTGGCCGAGATCAGGAATACAAGCCGGTCGACCAAACAGAAATGACAGTGGGAGCAATTCAAGAAGGAACAAGTCTGGAAGTAAGACCAAGCCGAGATGTGCCGGTGATTGTGAAAGGCACCCCGAACTCAAAAAAGGTAACTTTATTTGTGCCCAAGGTCTCGAGGTTAGAGGTTCGCTCCAATGTTCCAAGCCCAAGGTTATATGTCCTTGGAGGCCATCCCGTCATAAGGCAGAATCGGGGCGGAACGAATGGCATAACAAAGCCGATCATAATCAAACCTGCCGTGCAACCCCATGTGATAAACACAAAAACTGTTCCTTGGAACTACAACAAAATTGTGATGACCTACAAAGCTACAAAGGCAAGGAAATCATAGAGGAAGTGGGGGAAACTGGAGGTTTGACTCGATCAGGGAGGTGTTATTCTCCAGAAGAGTTGATGAAGGCCAAGCAAATCAGAGGAGGCCAATTGCCAATAAAGAAGCCAGTCACTGAAGCAAAGGCAGAAGAGTTTTTGAAGAAAATGAAAGCTCAGGATTACTCAATCATTGACCAGCTAAGAAAGACTCCTGCCCAAATCTCTCTACTATCTCTGCTCATACATTCCAAAGAGCATGCCCATGTACTAATCAAGGTCCTGAACGAGGCACATATCTCAGAGGAGACCACAGTGGATCAGTTAGAGAAGATGGCCAATAGATTTTTTGAGGTAAACAGAATCTCATTTACCGATGATGAACTTCCCGAGGAAGGAGCCGGGCACAATAGGGCTTTGAACTTGATGGTCAAATGTGAGGGGCATTATGTAAAGAGAGTCATGGTTGATGGAGGCTCAAGTGTAGATGTATGCCCTCTCTCTACTTTGCAAAGCATGAAGATCAATACGGATAGAATCCGACCTAGCAATGTTCGCATCCGGGCTTTCGATTGCTCAGCGAGCAAAACTATGGGTGGAAATCAACCTCACCATGATGATTAGGCCGGTGGACTTTGAGATTGTTTTCCAAGTAGCGGACATGGTCACTTCTTATAACTTTCTTCTTGGAAGGCCATGGATCCATACAGCCCGAGCTGTGCCATCCACCTTGCACCAGATGCTCAAATTCGAACATGACGGGCAAGAAATTATTGTTCACGGAGAAGATGAGTCTTCCATTTATAAAGACCCATTAATCCCCTATATTGAGGCCAAGGAAGGGTCAGAGTCCATTGTCTATCAGGCCTTTGAAGTGGTTGTTGTGGACCATGTCGAGGAAGGAAATCCCATTCTGCATCCTCGTCTTTCTGCCACATCTGTAATGGTGGATACAGTTATGATGAGACAAGGTCATGAGCCAGGATATGCAACTAATTGACCCAGACACCATGCTCACCAACTGGGAAGCAACTCCTCTCCCCACAAGGAAGGAGTTATGGTAGTCTGCTTTTGCAGCTTCTTTTTGTATTTTGGGTTACTTTCAGGGTTGTAATCCAAATATCTCAGGATGATTGTTTTGTTTTGATGTTAACCCTTCTATCCTTTTAATTCAATAAAATGCAGTTCAGTTTCCTATTAAGTTTCCTATCTTTTCCTTTTCCTAATTCCTGTCATTTTATTTTCATTTCAATTTTGTTAATGTCGGCTTTAATAACATGACATGCATGCGGAATTCATGCCCAGATCTTGAAAAACTGTCTAATATCGAAATAACGCATCAAGAGGTTGAATATGAGGAAGATGAGATTGTTGAGGAAATAAAAAGAGAGTTGGAGCAATTTGAAAACAAGCCTAAGCCAATAGCATTTCAAATAGCATGTCCATACTACAAGGGATGGATGAAGAGGAAGAACTTGTTAATCAATTGGCAATGGTGGCAGCTAATGCAGCAACAAATAGTCCAGCAGTTCATAAACAAGCATCTACAAAGCAAAAACCAAAACATATGGTCAATAATGAGCGAAAGCTAAATCCAGCAGCACAAGCTTTTCATCTTAACTCATCAGGGATTGGTTCGACTAATGGCCTAGTCAATGGAAAGGAGCCATCAAAAGCAAAAAACGACACTGCACAATGGGTAGAAAGAAGTTTCAAGGATAAAACGGGAGATGGAATAGTGAAGATCAATACATCATGCCAAGAAATCCCATCACAAGATACATTAGTGAACAAGGAACTTAATAAAACTCCAAATTCTCAAGCAGAAGGGTCAAAATCATCTAAATTTAAAGAAAGAGTGTAAGTCTATGGAGGCAGGCTATGGGATGCACAGAGGGAATATGATTCAGATGAGAACGAAGTACCACTAGGAGCACAAGCTGATGAGGAACCAAATGAGAAGGATAAGAAGAAGATGAGCAAAGTGTAAATGAGCAAAGTGTAAATGGAGAGCTCCATGCCAATGACAACAATACAACTGGTAATTTTTTAATAATGGGAGGATCAGAAATTGCTGAGCACAACAATAATTATCAGATAGCAAAAGTCACAGAAATTAGAAACTATGAAGGAAGAGGCTCAGAGGTAAGTGATCCTGGAGGAACAGAAGACGATAAACTTCAGAAATCAAAAGAAGACCCACAAGGACACAACACAACAGAGAAGGAGAAACAACCAAAACAAAAAACAGAAATAATAAATGTTACTGTTACATTGGAGAACAAGCAGTTGCAGCTGTTAAAACGAAGAGAAGAGAAGGCATTGGTCCCTAAAAAGAATGCATTTGGAGCTACATCAGGAGGGAATGAAGACAATGAAGAAGGAGAAGAACCTGGTAGATCAGGATACGACATGGATCACAAATCAACTACCCAACACCTTATGAATGCTGCAAGGTAAGGTGACTTATCACCTACGCAAGTGGAAAAGGCAAAATCAGCAGCAAAAGGTAAGAAGAAGCAACAAAAAGATAATTTTGCAGCCCCAAAACATGGGGTGCACACAAGGAGAACACTAACTAAATCAAACAATCAGTGATGAATGCTCTCATTTGGAATATAAGGTCAGTTAACACACAGCAGGCCTTTGAAAGGTTGACAAAAATGCACAGGAAAAATCACTATGATTTTATAGGATTAATGGAGCCAAAGCAACAAGCAAAAAAACTGGAAAGGTACAAAAACAAGTTAGGACTTACACAAGCAATTTCAAATGTTTCCAACAATATCTGGGATTTCATAGATGAGGTATTTGAGGTAACTGTTATGTACAATATGGTGCAACAATTAACACTACGATCGTTACATACTGAATCGCATGTGGAATTTGTCCTAACAGTGATATATGCTAAATGTGATGCAACTGAGAGGATAGAATTATGGGATTCATTATATGCAATGGCAAGGGATATGGATGCACCATGACTTTTAGAAGGAGATTTCAATGTAATATGGGACGAAGATGAAAAGTTTGGTGGGTTACCTGTCTCTTTGAATGAAATTGATGATTTTCGACACTACGTCAACACTTGCAATCTATTCGACCTTGGATTTAAAGGTAGCATATTTACATGGTGGAATGGGAGAGCAGAGGAAGACTTTATATTCAAAAGGCTAGACAGATGCTTGGCCAATCTTCAGTTCCAACTAACATTTCCAGGAATAGAGGTGCAACATTTGTCAAAGACTGGTTCCGATCATAGTCCAATATATCTGAAGTGTGATATTGAGACTCCACCAATAAAAAAGCCTTTTAAGTTCTTGAATTTTTGGGTGGAACATGCAACTTTTAAAGATGTGGTGAGAGAGCAAGCATGGAGGAGGTATGTAATCCTTATATTATTTTTAATCACAAGTTAAAAAAATTAAAGAAGGCCCTTTCATTGTGGAGTAAGGATACATTTGGAGATATTTTCCAAAAGATAGCAAGCATGGAGGAGGTAGTGATGATTCATGAAGCATAATTTGAAGCAAATCCTACAGGGATGAACATGGAAAGGCTACAAAAGGTTCAGGCAGAATTGATCAAATGTCTTGCACTAGAGGAGAAATACTGGCAACAAAAGGCAGGAATGACTTGGTTCAAGGAAAGGGATAGGAACACTAAGTTCTTTCACGCACAAGTGAGAGGTAGGAGGAAAAGACTTTAGTTTAACAGAATTCAAAATAGTGGAGGAACCTGGATTGAAGAAGAACAAGAAATTGCAGAAGAGGCTATCAAATTCTACGAGGAATAGTTCACAGAAGCAGCTACTCCTTCATAATTTGATATCGTAGAGCATGTTCCTAAGCTGATTAACACTGAGCAGAATGCAGAATTGATTAAGCAGCCAACAAAAGAGGAGGTTAAAGTGGCAGTACTCGAACTTAATGGTGATAGTGCTGGGGGGGGGCAGATGGTATGATAGGCAAATTCTATCATTCTTGTTGGGACATAATAGGGGATGACATGTACGACATGGTGAGGGCTTTTTTCAATGGTCATAAGCTACCCAAGTGTATAACACACACCAACCTAATTCTGCTACCAAAGAAAAAAGAAGTTACCACTTTTTCTGATTTAAGACCAATAAGCCTCAGTAACTTTTCAAATAAGGTTATATCGAGGATGGTACATGAAAGGCTAGTGAAATTTCTCCCAAGTCTGATATCGGAGGAACAGTCAGGTTTTTTTAAGGGCAGGAATATTGTAGAAAACATCCTTCTAACTCAGGAGATAGTGACTGACATTAGGCTTAGGACTAAGGCTGGACCTAATGTCATCCTGAAGCTAGATATGACCAAAGCTTATGATAGATTATCTTGGCTATTCCTAACCAAGGTACTGAGAAAGATGGGATTCACATAAAGGTTGATAGGGATTGTCTTTGGATTAGTTTCAAACAATTGGTATTCTATTCTAATCAATGGTCAAGCTCATGGGTTCTTTAAGTCCTCAAGGGGAGTAAAACAAGGTGATCCTGTATCTCCAACCTTGTTTATCTTGGCAGCAGAAACATTATCTAGGGGTCTCAATGCACTACATACTAACTTGTATTTTTGTGGATTTGGGATGCCAAAGTGGAGTCCAAAGATCAATCATTTGGCGTATGTAGATGACATGCTTATTTTCTCATCCTCAGATGAAACATCTCTGATGCTGATTATGCAAGTGTTGAATACATATGAAGCTGCATCTGGGCAGCTTGTTAACAAGACCAAATCAGATGTGTACCTGCATCATTTAACAGACATGAAAGTGGTCAACAAGGTGGAAAGGATCACAGGCATTCATAGGAGTGAGTTTCCTATCATATATCTAGGTTGTCCTATATTTTATGCAAGGAGAAAGCTGGAATACTATCAGCCCCTAATTACTAAGGTAATGGATAAACTGCAATCATGGAAGGGTAAGTTATTATCAGTAGGGGGCAGGGCAGTTGTCATATCCCATGTACTGCAAAGCATGCCTATGCATCTATTATCAGCTGTAAACCCTCCAAACTATGTGATAAATAGGTTGCACAAATTGTTTGCTCAGTTTTTCTGGAGCAGCTCTATAGGAGGAACTAGTAGGCATTGGGCTTCATGGAATACCGTATGCATGCCAATTGAGGAAGGAGGAATAGGTTTCAGGTCACTGCATGATGTAGCAAAGGCATTATTCAGCAAGTTGTGGTGGAATTTCAGAACAAAACCAAGCCTGTAGAGCTCTTTCGTATGTCAGAAATACTGTAAAAAATTGAATTCTATAATTGTTCCATGGAAAAGGGGGTTTCACATTTGGAGAAAAATGTTGGAATGCAGAGATCTGATTGAACATCAAATCTTTTGGCAAACAAAAAGGGGATCCTCACTTTTTTGGTTTGAAAACTGGACAGGCCTTGGGGCACTATATTTTTTAGTTCCTCAGGACTTTGGCATTGATGAAACGGTACATAATGTACATGATGTTACCTTAGATGGTGAGTGGATGAAGAGGAAGACTTAGGAGTACACATTCTAGAGAAAATCAAACCACCTTCACCTTAGCAGGTTCTTGACATGCCTTGTTGGATGCTGGAAACAAGAGGATATTTCAGTGTAAAGTCAGCATGGGATTATACGAGAAAAAGAGACGAACCAAGAACAACTTATAGGATGATTTGGGTAAAGGGACTGCCTTTTAAAATAGCATTTTTCATATGGAAAGTGTGGAAAGCAAAGCTACCTTTAGATGATTTCTTGAAAAGGGTAGGCTACTGCATGCCATCAAAATGTTGGTGTTGTGTACAGCCTGACGAGGAATCTCTTCAACACTTGTTTTTTAGATCAGAAACTACAAGGAAAACTTGGAAGTATTTTCTATCGAGGGAAGGAATAGCTGTGGAGGGATTAACAATGCACCAAGCAATCACAAAATGTTGGACTGCAAACGTGTGCTTAAGGCTCAAACCAATAATGCAAGCACTCCCCTCATGTGTAGTTTGGGAACTCTGGAAAAGAAGAAATAGTATGAAGTATGTTGATACTGTGACAACTAGCAAGGTGATTTATCAAGTTTCATCAAATCTCCAGGCATTGGTGAAAGTGAGAAAGCCTGGGATGGACATGGTACCTCACAAATGGCAAGATATATTATCTATGATGGAAAATTTCACTCCTAAACTTAAGGTTACCAAAGTCATGTGGGAATTTCCAAGTGCAGGATGGCTAAAAGTTAATACGGATGGTGCATCGAGGGGAAATCCAGGCAGGATCTCAATAGGTTTTTGTATAAGAAATGAAAATGGTGACATAGTCAAGTCAGTAGGGAAGGAGATTGAGGAGACAACAAACATAGTAGCTGAAGCGAAGGCCATGGTAGAAGCACTAAGGTTCTGCAGATTTCAACAATACTCTCATGTATGGCTTCAAACTGACTCATTGTTATTAAAAAAGATAATGGATGGGATCTGGAAACCACCATGGATCATATATGAGCAGTTAGAGGAAATGATGCAACTAATGAATGGGGGCAATTACACAGTTACTCATATTCATAGGGAGGGCAACAAGCTGGCAGATCACTTGGCTAATTATGCTTTAGATCATGGAGAAATAGAATGCCAACAATTCTGGCATCTGGATGCACATGGAAGGAGGTTAGTTAATGAAGATAAGATGCAATGTCCAAGTCTAAGGGTGAAGGTGGACAGGAGATAAGAAGAAAAAAGAAAATGAAAAGATTTCAATCCACTACGAGGACATTAAAGTAGGTGAAAAGGGGTTTAAAGAAAAATGGGATGGATCGAGACCTTCTCAAAATGGGAGCATGGAAAACATGATGGGCATGTCAAGTTCTGCACACAAGATGCCATTTCGATTGGAGGTTGCACCAGCATGCTAGGGAATTTAGAGGATTTGCAGGTTTATAATTGTTTAATGCTGGAAGATGAAGGCACTCGAGAACTGGTCATACGAGTGGAACAAACATCAAAATGCGTGTTGGAAACATAAGACAAACCAAATGCTCGACATAAGCTGGAAGCTCACGTTCTGAAGAATTACACACACATGGGCTCATCAACCAGCGTGGTGGAAAACTCGTTTTCGAGGAAACCTGACCATACATTCGCAACTTGTTATTTTGTTAATTGCACGCTTGTTAAATTGGAGCATATGCACGCCTTCATACTTGGGAAGCTACAGATTAAATACTAAAAGGAGGTCTTGAGGCTATCAAAAGCCATAGAAGCATGCATAAATTTCCAAAAAGAAGAGGCTTTTCAAGCATGCCTCACAACCTTTTATTATAATTTTAAAGCATTCTCTTTGGGACCACATGCTAAGCCTGTTGCTTGTTAAAGCTTATGCTGGACCGATTTTCAAGCAAAGCATTGAAGCCAACGAGGAGCAGCATTTGCATTGGGTTTCCACACTCAAAAACACGGTTTATTTAAGTTTATTTTAAAGCTTTTGATCATTGGGACATAAAGCAATGCATGAAGCTTGGTACAGCTTCAGATGGAGCACCTTAAATGCATGCATTATTCCTTTAAATGCACGCAGACAACAAGGAGTAGCTCCTTTAATGCACGCATGCTAGGGTGAAAGTAACGTTTTTGAAGGAAACAAGAAGGCATGAGTATGGGGATTACAACACACGTTTTTAAAGAGAGATCTGGAGCAAAACAATGGGTAACACCACTTTATCTTGGGACTTTGAATCAAGGAACTAAGTCATGCAAGCATAGAGGAAATGGACAATATTGGAAATGCCAAGGCAGGCGTGGATGCAAATGGTGGAGATTGATGGCCAAAATGCATACATGAATGGGGGACATAATCCATCAACTAAACAGACTTTGTAATGGCTATCGTCCGAGAAGTTTAACACTTTGAGGGCTGTGATTTTGAGCTACGAAGCAGATGCTTCGAGCAGTCATGCACAATTGAGAGGCTTATGGTGACATTGGAATGCATACACGTAGGCACAACATGTTGCGGCATGTGATTCGCTGACGTTTGCTTCTGTTTTACAGTAAAAGAGGACAAATATGAACTAGGCAATGGTCATTTTGGATAAAAGCACTAGCACATGATCAAGATGCAGCAAATGGCTTCGAATTGTTTCATTTTAGATCAAATGTGATATCAAGGTTGGGTTTAATGCTCAACATTGATACTAGGCGTCATGTAAAATTAAAATTTTATCACTTTCGTTATGTTAGAACACCTGACAATGTATTTTTTTATTTTAATTTATATATATATAAAAACTAGCCCTAGGCGCTTGCCTAGCGGATTGCCAAAAAAAAATAAAACTGAGACGATTAATATCGGAAGTCCTGAAGAAGTTAGAGAAACGAAGATAAGCATTCACACTGAACAAAAAACCAGAGATATCTTGATTCAACTTTTATTTGAATATAGAGATGTGTTTGCTTGGTCTTACGATGATATGCCGGGTTTAAGTGCTGATCTGGTGGTTCATAAGCTTCCTACATATCCTGGTTTTCCACCAGTCCAACAAAAGCAACGAAAATTTAAAATAGACATGAGCGACAAAATCAAAGAAGAAATAATGAAGCAACTAAGCGCCAATGTGGTCAGAGCTGTCCGATACACCATCTGGGTGGCAAATGTTGTGCCTATGCTAAAGAAGGATGGAAAAACCAGAGTTTGTGTCGACTATAGGGACCTGAACAAAGCAAGTCCAAAGGATAATTTTCCTTTACCAAACATCCACATTCTTGTAGATAATTGCGCAAAGCATGAGATCCAATCATTTGTGGATTGCTATGCTGGGTACCACCAAATTCTAATGGATGAGAATGATGCAGAAAAGACCGATTTCACCACGCCATGGGGTACTTATTGTTACAGGGTCATGACATTCGGTTTAAAGAATGCAGGGGCAACTTACATGAGGGCCATGACCACCATTTTTCATGACATGATGCACAAAGAGATTGAAGTATATGTCGATGATGTCATCATAAAATCAAATACACAAGCCGATCACGTGTGTGATTTGAAAAAGTTCTTCGAACGGCTTCGTATGTATGACCTTAAGCTTAATCCAGCCAAATGTGCATTTGGGGTCCCATCTGGGAAACTCCTCGGTTTTATAGTCAGCCGGAGAGGCATCGAATTGGATCCATCTAAGATAAAGTCCATTCGAGATCTGCCACCCCTAAAGAACAAAAAAGAGGTCATAAGTTTGCTCGGGAGGTTGAACTACATCAGTAGGTTCATTTCTCAGCTCACAACCACGTGCGAGCCCATCTTTAAGTTGCTGAAAAAGGATGCCGCTGTCAGATGGACTGACGATTGCCAAAAGAATTTTTTACAGGATCAAAGATTATCTGTCAAAACCCCCTGTACTGGTCCCACCTAAACTTGGTAGGCCTTTGTTTTTATATCTATCAGTGATGGATAATTCCTTTGGATGTGTTCTGGGGCAACACGATGCAACAGGCAGAAAGGAACATGCAATATATTATTTGAGCAAGAAGTTCACCGATTATGAGGTTAAGTACACCCTTTTAGAAAGGACATGTTGTGCCTTGACTTGGGTCGCTCAAAAGTTGAGACATTATCTTTTGGCCTACACTACTTACCTCATATCTAGAATGGATCCCTTGAAGTACATCTTCCAAAAGCCAATGCCCACTGGCAGGCTCGCAAATTGGCAAATCCTGCTCACAGAGTTTGATATCGTCTATGTGACTCGCACCGCGATGAAAGCACTGACTTTGGCAGATTATTTGGCAGAGAATCTAGTTGATAATGAGTACATGCCACTTAGCACATACTTCCCGGACGAAGAGGTCAACTCGATAGAGGAAGTGGTTCCAGACGATCACCCTGTATGGAAAATGTATTTGATGGGGCTGTCAATATCAAAGGAGTTGGGATTGGGGCAATCCTCATCTCACCTATTGGACACCATTACCCTGCGACGGCCCGACTTCGGTTCTTCTGTACTAATAATATGGTAGAATATGAAGCTTGTATCATGGGTTTGAAAATGGCCATCGATTTGGATGTGCGTGAACTATTAGTTATGGGAGCTTTTGACTTGCTTATCAGGCAAGCCCAAGGCGAGTGGGAGACTCGAGAAATCAAACTTATTCCGTACAGACAATGTGTGCGAGACTTGAGCAAAAGATTAAAATCTATCGAGTTCAGGTACATTCCCCGGTTTCACAATGACCTAGCCGATGCATTGGCTACTCTAGCCTCGATGCTCCCTTATCCAGGCAACACTCATATTGATCCACTAGAAATCCAAGTTCGGAATCAACACGGTTACTGTAATACAATTGAGACAAAACCAGATGGTGAACCATGGTATCATGACATAAAATGATTCCTGAAAATAAGAGAATATCCAGAGCATGCCAAAGAAGATCAAAAAAGAACTATAAGGCGACTCGCCAGTGGTTTGTTCCTGAATGGGGAAATTCTGTACAAGAGGACCCCAGATTTAAACTTGTTAAGATGCATAGATGCTATAAAAGCAGAGCGGATCATGAGTGAAGTGCATTTAGGGGTATGCGGACCTCACATGAATGGATATGTTTTGGCGAAGAAGATTCTACGGGCAGGGTATTACTGGCTTACCATGGAGAGAGATTGCTTCAGATTTGTTCGCAAATGTCACCAGTGCCAGATTCACGGTGACCTGATTCACTCGCCTCCTTCAGAGTTGCATCCCATGTCCTCTCCTTGGCCTTTTGTTGCTTGGGGAATGGATGTTATTGGGCCGATCGAGCCAAAGGCTTCAAATGGGCATAGATTCATTTTGGTTGCAATTGATTACTTCACCAAGTGGGTGGAAGCCGTCACTTTCAAAGCAGTCACCAAGAAAGCAGTGGTAGACTTTGTTCACTCCAACATCATTTATCGCTTTGGTATCCCAAAGACCATTATAACTAACAATGCAACCAATCTAAATAGTCATTTGATGAAGGAGGTATGCGAACAATTTAAAATCATAGATCGCCATTCTACCCCTTACCGGCCAAAAGCCAATGGAGCAATTGAAGCGGCAAACAAGAACATCAAGAAGATTCTTAGGAAGATGATCCAAGGTTCCAGGCAATGGCATGAAAAGTTGCCTTTTGCTCTTTTGGGATACCGTACGACTGTTCACACATCTGTTAGCGCAACTGCGTATCTGCTTGTATATGGAACTGAAGCTGTAATACCCGCTGAAGTCGAAATTCCCTCTCTCCGAATTATGGTGGAATCAGAGATTGAAGACACTGCGTGGGTCAAGACCCGATTAGAACAACTAATGTTGATCGATGAAAAACGGCTAGCGGCAGTGTGTTTCGGCCAGTTATACCAACAAAGAATGGCACGCGCTTACAATAAGAAAGTGCGCCCAAGGTAGTTTGAGGTAGGCCAGCTGATTTTGAAACGCATCCTTCCGCACCAGGTAGAAGCTAAAGGAAAGTTCGCCCCGAACTGGCAAGGACCCTACATCATCAAGAAAGTGTTACCAAAAGGGGCCTTGCACTTGGTAGATGAAGAAGGACGAGTACCAAACATGACTATTAACGCAGATGCAATCAAAATATATTATGTCTGATATATACCCAATGTAGAATTTTCACGCATTGATTTTCTCAAATTGAAGTGGCGAAGGCTATCATTTGCTCGCTATTCCAAATAGGTGTCACCCTTTTTGTTAATCCTTTTGAGCCGTATTTGTCTTCCTTGTTTCTCACTTCTTGGAACTTGCGTACTTGTAAAAAAAACAATAACAAATCTCTGAGTCATTGAACTACGTCCGACCTGATTCCGAAAGGATACGTAGGCAGCCTTACCCTGGGTTCGATCCCATCAGAACAAAAAATCCATATTCCCAATACTCCAAAACTGGGGCAGAAGTTTGTTTTATTTCACAGTTTTTTCTGTAAAAATGATTCCAAAAGTTGTAATTCAGTTCAAGGTTCATTTCGCCTTTTTATCTTTCAAGAACTTCTGATCGATGTTTTTTAAGAATGATTGAAGTCCTCATTCCAAAGGCATTGGATAACCTCCCTCATACAGTATCTTAGTCAAAAAAAAAAGAAATGAGAGAGTCTTATCAGTGAAAACCCGTACGGGTACTATAAGACGATAGTGAGCAGAGAAATGAGAGAGTCTTATTGGTCAAAACCCAGATGATCACCATAAGGTGACAGTTAGTAGAGAAATGAGAGAGGTTAGTTAGCGAAAACCTGCAATGAGAGCTACTAGCCGAATAAGGGTCTTTGATTCTCCGGCATGAGCACAACCAAGACAAATTCAAGATGAACATTTGCGGCGGATTTTGAGAATTAGACAGCTCAGACAGATCAGGCATCCAGTCTAAAATGCATGTCATGATTCATTAAAGTCGACACATACCGCCAGATAAGTCTCCCTATTCCTTTTCCCGAAAGGGACACCTTTTGTTTAAGCACAGTTCTTTTTCGCTTCCAATTATTATTCTGTTTTTACCCATAATTTTTCTTTGAGTCCCCTTCGGTCTAATCCTGCATCAAAATCGAAGCAAAGAAAGGGCTGCAAAACTGGCTACAGCTTCCCCGTAATGTCGAGCACAATTTGGGGCATATATGGCATTGACAAAGGCACGAATCCATCTCTGATATCATTCGATAAGACAAACAAAGTGTCTAAAAAAAGAGTTGAAAAGGTCGCCTAAGCAAGACCTACTTTATGAGAAAAGTTGATGAGCACTACAGACACAAACTGATACTGGGGTAAGACAACTGAGTTTGATTTTAGAGAAACATGCATTGCCTTAGAGACAAGGGTAGTGGTACCATGGGCATCTGGGTATGAAACAGTTGGGGGCAATATTGTGAAGCCAAGGTCTCTATAAAATGATACAGAGTGGCATAATATCTCGGTACCACTCTGACAGAATCGGTTCTTCGACAGCAGTGGTCGTGAATCAATCTACTTAGGGCATCAAGGCCACAAACCAACCACCACTTAAAAAACTCAAAAGTTTTTCTTTGTTTAAAGCAGGAACAAAGTAGTGCAGAATGTCGATCCTAAGTGAACGAATGTCACCAAACGTAAGATCCTTAAAATCTCCATTTTTCTTTTATTTTCAGCATGCATCACTATTGTTCACATCTCGTATTTCTGAAGCTTAACTCAGGTAGAACTGTTTCGCCTAGGGGGATCCAGCTCATAGTTTCTGGATAGAAGTACTCTTCACTCAGGGTGTTTTCTGAAGCTTAACTCAGGTAGAACCGTTTCACCTAGCGGGATCCAGCTCATAGTTTCCGAGTAGAAGTACTCTTCACTCAGGGTGTTTTACGTAGCTTAACCCAGGTAGAACTATTTCTCCTATGGGGATTCAGCTCATAGTTTCCGGGTAGAAGTACTCTTCGCTCAGGGTGTTTTACGTAGCTTAACCCAGGTAGAACCGTTTCGCCTAGGGGGATCTAGCTCATAGTTTTCGGGTAGAAGTACTCTTCGCTTAGGGTGTTTTACGTAGCTTAACCCAGGTAGAACCGTTTCGCCTAGGGGGATTCAGCTCATAGTTTCTGGGTAGAAGTACTCTTCGCTTAGGATGTTTTACGTAGCTTAACCCAGGTAGAACCGTTTCACCTAGGGGGATCTAGCTCATAGTTTCCGAGTAGAAGTACTCTTCGCTCAGGGTGTTTTACGTAGCTTAACCTAGGTAGAACTGTTTCGCCTAGGGGGATCTAGCTCATAGTTTTCGGGTAGAAGTACTCTTCGCTCAGGGTGTTTTACGTAGCTTAACCCAGGTAGAACCGTTTCGCCTAGGGGGATCTAGCTCATAGTTTCCGGGTAGAAGTACTCTTCGCTCAGGGTGTTTTACGTAGCTTAACCCAGGTAGAACCATTTCGCCTAGGGGGATCTAGTTCGTAGTTCCAGGTAGAAGTAATCTTCGCTCAGGTTGTTTAAATACAGTTTAACTCAGATCGAACCGTTTCGCCTAGAGGGATTCAACACTTTATCGATAATACATGGTGCTAACACCCGATTCTATTTCCTTCCAGTAAGTGAGGGTACCAACCTATGATTACATTTCCTTTCAGTTGCACAAGGTACCGATCCCTGATTAAACTATCCTTCGTTACCAAATTTTATCTCTTTCAGCTAGTTTATACTACTGTTTCTATCTGCCTTTTCAATAAATTAGATAATTTACAGATTTCTCTAATAACTCAAAGAATTTTCCTAGTGTCAGACTGGGGCAGAAAAATTTTGTTCGTTTTTGTTTGTCTTTGATGGCTTTGCAGGCTCTGGCGTATAGCACAAGTGACGATTAAAGCTTGCAGTTTCAGTTTCTCATCAGAAGAAAGAAATCCTTCGATCACAAGATAGTCGGAGTTTAGCTTTGATAATGTGTCAGCAGCCCAGCTTCTCAAGATTCATCTTCTCAAATTCTGATCCAGAAAGCAAGCCATTGAGATTGAGTCATAATCTTTTCTTCAAAAGAATTAAGATCCAATCTAAGGTCAACACAAGCGAGCAGGTCAAGAATCAAGATTTGACTCTAGAAGACATGTGGATAGGAATTTTTGTACTCTTAGTTTGCAGACAAATGTAGTGCTCTTCTCTTTTTCTTTTAATGTAAGAAGTAGTAACGGTAAGAGTAACAGCAACAGTAGCAGCAACAACAGTCTTAAGTGTCTGGTAGTCCCACCTACCAAATTTTCCTAGAACTACACTGACCTGATTCCTTTATAGCCAAAGATATGTAGGCAACCTCAGAAGCAAGGTTCGGTCACCACCTTTTCAAAATGCTTCCACTAGAGTGAATGTGAGCAAAAAATTATCCATGACATTTATTTGTCTTTGCACGAAAACTCTTCATGTTCTCGAGCAAAGAGGGGCAGCTGTAAATGCCTAATTTTCGCCTTATATATATATATGTATGTGTGTGTGTGTGTGTTTGTTCTTATTTGTGTATGTATACGTTTTAAGAGTTGAGTAATGGTTTGATAAATGGGGTAGGGTTTGGGCTAGTGTAATTTAATTAAAATTGTGCCAAAATTGGCCCAAAATTTGAGCCCAAAGAGCCCAAATCCGATCCAAAAGGGGGCTGCCAAGAAGAGCTTAAAACTACGTAGTTTCAAGACACCCATCTTGATTTAATCCAACGGTCCTAGTTTGATCTTCATCCTAGGCATTTATAGCCTAAAATCCCCAAAAAATTGCCCCATTTCCCCATTATTTCCTCTCTCTTCTTTCCCTCTCATCACTCTCTCTTCTCTCTCCCCACAAGCCGTTGCCGCCGCCCCACCGCCACCAGCGGACCATCTCCAAACACCTCCAAATTCACACCATGTAATCTCCACAACTTCCTCTTTCCATATTTCCAAACCAAATCCTTCAAAAATCCCTCAAACTCCTTGAATCTTAGATCTAGGAAACTTTCCCGTCACTTTTTTGCCCAAATTATTGAAGCTCCAACCACTACCACCCCGCAATGCCTACATCAATGGATAGAGCTCCTCAAGACCTAGTTATTGATGCCAATTTCACTCTGAAAATCCGGCGAACAAAATCCGGCCAAATTCCGGCGACCTCCCCGAACACCCTCTTTTGGCATACCACCATTTTTTCGGCCACTTGAATTGTAAAATGGTAAAATCCTATTCATTTTCATGGATGATTTTTATTTTTCAGATTTTATTTTTTATTATTAATTATTTTAGCATTAGTTTTTGAAGTTTTGGAATGTTAAATTTTCTGTTTTTGCACTTGTTGAAGTAGTAAAATAGCTTTGTGTTGATTAAAGTGAAGTAGTGAGGAAATGCTTGAGAGTATATGGTAAAATCGTAATCCTGCCCCATTATTAATTTTTAGATTTTTTTTATTTAAAGTTAGTTTCTATCTTGTTTCTTCATTTATCCCATTTTTGATTATGTTTGTCTAGTTGGTTTTATTAAATCGCTCCAGCGATAGCGTGCGTTTCGTTTGGCTTTAATAGTTAATTTTTGTTTGCTTACGATTGGTTCATAACACATGTGTGAAGTTTAATTACATGTTTTAATACTTGGTTTAGTTTGAATCAACAGGGTGATATTAATGTTGTTAAAATCTGAAGTTTATATTATTTTATCACAAAATAGGGTGCTAGTACCCTACTTTTACTAGTTAGGGTGACTGAAATGATATTTTTTTTCTCTTTATTTCTGACATAGTAGAATTCCTTTGACCTTTGGACAGATTTTGAACAGTGTTTAACACACAATGTCAGTTTTTGTCGGACAGACATTTGGTGAACCAAAATCTGTCCAAATTTGCCTATTTAAGGGTTGCCCTTTCCTCACTTTGGGGGGACTCCATCACACTTCCAGGGGGCATTTTTTATAATTGCTTTGTCACAAAAATAAAAACAAAAATCAACAGTTGAACACATGAAAAGTAAGCTGAAATGGTGAGCTTTGGGAGTGAATCTTAGAGTGCAAACTTTTAAAAAAGTATAAGTCCTCTTTAGAGTTCATTTCTGGGTTCCCTCTCTAAGTTTTCGGGTTGTTTTAACACGGATTTGTTGCTGTTTTGCTGCTGTTTTTATGCTGCTTTAGTTGCTAACTACTGTTTATTCTTTTGCTACCAGGTAATCCTTTAAGACTCGTAATGTAAGTATTTTCAGCAATGGGAACAACTTGAACATGCTGCACCATTTAAATGTGTTTGATGTGATGAATAGTTTGACAACAAAAGAGCTTGTATGTTATTGTTATGTATCAAGCATGTGATAATGTGAATATAGTCCTTCATAATACTTGAATATTGAGTTGTAAGTTTTTGAATGTGATATGTAAGTCGTTTATGGATTTTTTAAGCATGTTTTCAAGCTATTATATCCGAGTAACAATGCTAAGTATGTCATGAATGACTTTAGGTGTATAACACATAGCATGAGTTCGTTTTAGTTGCTGAAATTTCACTGCCAACATATGCTTCTAGGAATGCTGTGATAATATCTTTGTGAATCTGGCCATTTTGTCGGATTTGCAAAAATGGCTATTTTTGTAAAGTGGGCGTTTATACAATTGTGACTATGTAGTTAATGGTCATGAACTCAAACTAAGTAAAGAGCTAAGATTCTATCAACTTTGGGCCTTATTGAATCAAAGATAAAAGTTGGCCCATTTACCTTTAAACAACAAAATTACCCCTTTTCTTCTATATAGCATTGAGCCAATTGAAATTCATTTCTTGGCCCATTTTAATAATAAATTCCAGCAGCCCAAAAGCTCCATACAAGCTGACCCATTTTTTTTAACAAGGAGTTGGCTCATTTCTTTTAAAATAGATAAAGTTGGTCCAACATTTATTTGCATAGTTTTTCCCAACTATAAAGCTCGAAAAATAATAATAATATCAAATTTTTCTACTATTTTAATTAACTAGTTTCCCTTTAATTAATTTAAACGTTAGGCAAATAGTAGGTGTGCTTTAACTTCACGGACTCACTTGTGTAGCGTGACGCTTAACTTTTAATAAGTTAATTCATCAATTTCATGTCATATTCAATAGTTTTAATTAATTTATAATTTTTTTGTCATAATCACGGATTCGCTTGCGTAGCGTGGTAGTGACATTTAATAAATTTTCTGAAAAAAGAGGGTTAATGTTTCCTCCAACACAATTGCAACAATTTTTCAAAAGTAAATAATGTGCTAACAATCGTCTGTCATGACTGCGGATTCGCTTGCGTAGCGCCGTTATGACTAAATAATAAATTTCGTCGATCACGCATTCGCTTGCGTAGTGTGGTTATGACATCTTATTATTCAAAAATATTTTTTAATTTTTTCTAATAATCAAGAGATAAAAGAGGATAGGTAAAACATGAAAATAATATAAATCACAGTTTGTCCAAAATTAATTCAAGCCAAGTTTAAGTCAATAAAGCGACCGTGCTTGAACCACGAGACTCGGGGAATACGTTATACCTTCTCTCCGGTCAGCAGAATTCCTTACCCGAACTTTATTTTCGCGGACCAATTAAAATAGAGTCAAACCTTCCTTTGATTAGGGATCCAAATAAATGGTGACTTGGAACACCAAAAAAATCAATTCTAATTGGCGACTCTGAACAATAAAATAATCCCTATTCAAATTTTGTCACTTTAATTGAAAAAACTCTTTGGCCCATACACATATTATTATTATTTTGAGGGGTAGAAAAGGGGTGTGACAAAACTCAGGTTGCTTAAATCAGACTTCTTGAAATATTGTAAATACAGATAATGAGGATAGGAAGCTACTGAAGGAGTCTTAGCAACAACTGCAGAGAAACCCTACAAATATTGTCTCTACAACAATATGAATTGGGTATCTATCACAGGTTTAGGAAATCCTCATACTTAGCAGAAATGTATCTACAATAGAGAAGAAAAGCCTCATGGATAAAGTTGGGATATGACAATACAAAGTACTTCTACTCTGTGATCAAACATAGGAAATTGAAGCACTTCATTACTCATTTAAAGGATAACTCAAGAGTATGGTAGAATAAACCTGAAGATATTGCTAGAATATTTGTCGAGTATTATGAAGATTTGTTGGGGAAGAGAGCTGATTCAAGAACACGAGTAAACAACAGAGTACTACAGGAAGGAACAATACTTACTATTGATCAACAGATGGAGTTGGTACAACATTATACTAATAAGGATGTGAAAAAGGTTATATTTAGCATTGATAGAAATAAAAGTCCCAGTCCAGATAGGTATGGTAGTGGATTCTTTAGAGATGCATGAGATATTATAGGAATAGAAGTCACAGAAGCACTACTTGAATTTTTTTAGAATGGCCAATTGTTGAAGCAGATTAACACTACAAATATATCCCTTATTCCCAAGATAGGGATTCTTGCATTTGCAATCCACTTTCGACCAATTTCTTGTTGCAATGTTATCTATAAGTGTATTTCTAAAATGATCTGCAACAGACTAAAGAAGGCAATTAATTACTTGGTAGCAGAGAGTCAGTCAGCTTTTGTTGAAGGCATATCAATGATGCACAATATCTTGATATGTCATGATTTATTAAGACATTACAATAGGAAAAATTTACCAAGGTTCTTATTGAAGATTGATCTACGAAAGGCATATGATATGGTTAGTTGGGAATTTCTTGATGAAGCTTTAGAGAGATTTGGATTTCTAAGAAAGTTCAGACACTTAATCATGGCATGTGTCTCATCTACAAAGTTTTTGGTTAAAATAAATGGTGAAAGCCATAGCTTTTTTGAAGGAAGGAGAGGTCTACGGCAAGGAGATCCTATGTCTCCTCTTTTGTTTGTTCTTGTGATAGAATATCTCTCAAGGATATTGAAGATAGCAAGTAGATTACCTAACTTAGGATATTATCCTATGTGCAAGCCGATCAAACTCACACATATTATCTTTGCAAATGATTTGATGCTTTTTTGCAAAGGTAATGTGAGTTCAGTGAATCGCCTCATGGAGGTACTAAATCATTTTAGTGCCATTGCAAATATGGATAAATCCAGCATCTACTTGGCTGGAATAGATGACAATACTAAGGAGTAGCTACTTCGAAGAACATGATTTGCATTAGATGCTTTGCCTATGAAATACTTGAGGTTTTTATTTTCATCCAGGAAATAAAACAAAATGGATTGTCATTAATTGGTTGAGAAGATCACACACAGAGTTAAAGTCACATATTCCAGACAACTATCCTATGCTGGGAGGCTTCAGGTGATAGAAGCAGTGCTATTTTCCATCCATAGCTTTTGGAGTTCAGTGTTCATTCTACCTCAAAGTGTACTGAAAGAGGTGGATAAGATTTGTAGGGAATACTTATGGGGAGGATCAGTTGACAAGAAAAGGATGGCTTCGTTATCGTGGAAAAAGGTCTGTCACCCAAAGAAAATGGGAGGTTTAAATATCAAGTGGTGTGAAAGCATCAATGGCAGCTCAACGTCATAAAAGGAGAAGGATGAAGCTATGGAAGCTCCAAGAAGGCCCATGACAAGGTCTCAAATAAAGAAATTTCAAGACAAGCTTAATGGGCTTCAATTGACAATTAAAAAGTGTCTTATAATAGAAGAAGAGCTCCAACACAAGGAGGATCTTTGGGCCAAGTCTTACAACTATTTGGAGGCCCAAATAAAAGTCCAAAAGGAGATAGAATGAGGCCAAAATATGCCCCAAAAAGAGGAATTTTCAGTAGCCTAAATAAGCCCAAAAATAGTTTCTAGAATATATATTTAATAGTTATTTTAATCTATGTTGACATGCATAGGTCTATATGCATGTTGAATACATTGGTCTTAGTGTGGGTAGTCTTCTATGCTTCTAGGGAATATAATTATCATTTATTGAAGTCTTGACTAGCTCCTTCTTTACTACTATATAAAGGAGTGCTTGTCTTTCATTGTAAAGAGAACATAGAAGATTAATATTATTATTGTGAGTTCTTTTGAACCTTTCTAAACTTTACTTTGAGATTTATCTTGCAGCCCTAACTAGTTCATCTCTTAAGGTAGTAAGATAATTTTCTTTCTTGTGATATCTTTGGTTTCTTTTGATATTCTTCGAAGGCGACTAGTTTCTTTTACTAGTTGTTGTCGTAAGTTATTCAAACTAGAAGTCAAAATCCCAATCTGGTTCTTGATTAGCTTATCTCTAGTGAAGGCAATTGATTTCATAACCAACTTGTTGTCATTAGGATCTTGTCAAAATCTAGATAAATATAATCTCAGGGGTTCTTGGATCTTTCCTTGAATTTTCACATATCTAGTTTATTTTTCTTGCTTTTCTACATTCAATTGTATTTCTTTACTGCTTCCGCATTACTTCAACTTATTTTCTTTAAGTTCTTGGATCTCCCAACCTTTGTGTTATCAAATGGTATCGGAACGGTAGCAGTGAATAGTACACTATACAAAAAAAGTAAAAAACAAAAAACAAAAAATTCTTTCAAAAAAAAGGGAGAATTATATTGCTCTTCAAGAAATTAGATTTTATTTTTGTTTGTTTCCAAAGTCAAGAAAGGAAACAAGAAGATGGATCCTAGATCTTTAAGGATACGGAAAAAAATCAATTTTTCTTACTCTTTTGATCTTGTTCTAAAAATCTTTTTCTTTATTCGAGTTTTGTTACAACTAAATCCTACTCTTTCTACGATTGGATCTTCACTTTTTTTAGTGCCCTGAAATTTCTTATTTTACTACTAAGGGCTTTAATACGAGTTGGGTTTAATTATAAGTCTGCAAGGTATTTTTCAAAGGTTAATTGAGGGGGAAAAGGCAAGTGTGGGTGAGAACAATTGAGGGAAAGAGTCAAAGTTTGAGTGATAACTATTGTTTTAATGATGTCTCATACAAGTGCTAGTGATGATGAACAGAGTGCTCTTCAGGAAGCTGAAATCCGAGCAAGAAATGATTTCACTCTACAAGCTATGCATCAACAATTCGAGAGATGGAACTTGCAATTCCAAGAGATAAGGAATACTATTGCTGAACAAAATGAGACAATAGCTACATTTAGGAGGGAAAATCAACCTGATGTACAACCTCGAAATAATCCTAGGCCTCATAATAGAAGAAATGTACCCCATGCCTCTATTGTAAATCAAGAAAACCCTATAGATGATTTTGTTGATGACCTTGATGTAAATCTAGATAGGGTGGGAAGAGATAGGAGGGGACAACGAGGTAGAGTAGAAGATGATAATATTAGTAGCATAAAAATAAAGATGCTATCTTTCAAGGGTACAAGAGACCCAGACATGTATCTTGATTGGGAGCGGAAAGTTGAGACCATCTTTGACTGTCACAACTACTCTGAAGGTAAGAAGGTTAAGCTTGATGTTGTTGAATTTTCTGATTATGCTTTTATTTGGTGGAAAAAGCTTACAAGGGACAGACAACAATATGGAGAACCACCCATTCCTACTTGAACCCAGATGAAGAGAGTCATGAGGAAGAGGTTTGTTCCTTCCCACTTTTAAAGAGACCTACAACTGCTTCTTCAGACCTTGAATCAAGAAACCATGACCGTTGATGAATACTTTAAAGTTATGGATATGGCTATTGTCCAAGCTAATTATATGGAAGAAGAAGAGGCCACTATGGCTAGATTTCTGAATGGTTTAAATAGAGAAAAAACTGATGTAGTAGAGATACAACAATATGTAACTATAGATGACTTAGTAGATTTGCTGTAAAAATAGAAAAACAAAATAAAAAAAGGCAGCAAGCTAGATCATGGAGAAGTCGGCCAAACACCAATTCCAAGAAGCCATGGCCAAAACAAGAAGTGATTTCTAGACCTCAAGAAAACAAGGGGAAAGGTAAAGTTGATGAGAAAGAGGGAGGTAAAGCTTTCAATTCTAGATTCTCTAAATCTTCTAGTTCTATTCAATGTCACAAATGTCATGGAAGAGGCCATATGATGTATGAATTTCCAAATAGAAGAAATATTCTTATGAGAGAAGACGGAGGATATAAGAGTGAAAATAGTAAGGAAGAAGAGGGAGGAGTAAGTGAAGATGATGTAGAACTTCCTAATGATGGTTTGGTTGGGGTAGTTAGGAGGATTATAGATGGAGAATATGAGGGGAAAAAAGTGAGGAAGAGGAAGAAGAGGAAGATGTGAGTGAAGATGATGTAGAGTTGCCTTTAAATGATGGTTTGGTTAGGGTAGTTAGGAGGATATGACTATTAATTTAGGAATCAATAGTGAAGAACAAAGGGAGAATATATTTCATACTAGGCGTGGAATAAAAAAAAAACTTATTCTATGATAATTGATAGTGGTAGTTGTGCTAATATAGTGAGTTCATACTTGGTGAACATGTTAAAGCTTACATGCATGAAATACTCTAAGCCCTATAGACTCCAATGGTTGAATGATAGTGGTGAACTGAAAGTAAACAAACAATGCGTGATTTTCTTCAATGTTGGTAGGTATGTGGATGATGTTCTTTTTGATGTGGTTCCTATGCAAGCTTGTCACATCTTGGTTGGTCGTCCGTGGCAATATGATCGGAATATTTTTCATGGTGGAAGAAAGAATAGATATTCTCTTGAGCTTAATGGCAAGAAGTATACTCTTGCACCTTTAAGTCCTTCTCAAGTGTTTGAGGATCAAAAGAGATTGAGGAAAATAATGGGAAAACAAAGGGGGAGAAAAAGTGAGCTTAAGGGAAAAGAAAAGAAAGAAGGCCAAGAGATAGAAAAAAGAGAGATGGTCGAGAGAGAGAAGGGGGGGAACAACTTAAGCAAAATGGTAAAAGAGGGTTTGAGTGATAAAAAGGAAAGTTTAGGTGAGTGGAAAGAGGCAAAGGAAAAGAAAAGGAAGAGTTTGTACATAAAAGCCAGAGAGTATTTTAACGCAAGAAAAGAGGGGCTGCCCATTATACTACTTACTTACAAAGAAGTCTTGATTAATTCTGAGTTACTAAATTCTTCTTTCCAAGTAGTGTTTCTTCTCTTTTGCAGGATTTTGATGATATCTTCCCTGAGATATCCCTAAAGGTATACCACCTTTGCGTGGCATTGAGCACCAAATTGACTTTGTGCCTGGAGCACAAATTTCAAATAGGCCTACTTATAGGAGTAATTCAGAAGAGATAAAAGAGCTTTAAAGGCAAGTTGAGGAGTTGCTTGAGAAAGGTTTTGTGTGAGAGAGCATGAGCCCTTGCTCTGTTCCCGTCCTATTGATACCCAAAAAGGATGGAACTTGGAGGATGTGCATGGATTATAGGGCAATCAACAATATAACGATAAAGTATCGACATCCTATCTCTCGTCTTGATGACATGTTGGATCAATTGTATTGATCCAAAATCTTTTCTAAAATTGATCTAAAAGGTGGTTACCATTAGATTCGAATGAATCCTGGAGATGAATGAAAAACTGCTTTTAAAACCAAATATGGACTTTATGAGTGGTTAGTTATGCCTTTTGGCTTGACTAATGCACCCAGCCTTTCATGAGATTGATGAATCATTTTTTTAAGGATTTTCATAATTGTGGTGGTTTATTTTGATGATATCTTGATTTATTCTAAAAATCTAGATGAGCATGTGAACACTTAAAATAAGTTTTGAAGTTCTTAGAAAGCAACACTTGTTTGCTAATCTTAAGAAGTGTACTTTTTGTGTGGATCGTGTGGTATTCTTGGATTTTGTGATTAGTTCTAAGGGAGTTGAAGTTGATGAAGAGAAAATTAAGGCAATCAAATAGTGGCCTAAACCTAACAGTGTAACTGAAGTTAGGAGTTTTCCTGGGCTTGCTACTTGCTAGTTTTTATAGGAACTACGTTAGAGATTTTAGCACTGCTGCTGCCCCTTTAACTAAAGTTATTAAGAAGGATAAGTTTTTTTCATGGGAAAAAGAACAATATGATGCTTTTAACTTGTTAAAAGAAAAATTGTGTTTTGTTCCTCTTTTGCAATTACCTGATTTTTCTAGGTTTTTTGAGGTTGAATGTGATGCCTTTGGAAAAGGAATAGGTGATGTTTTGATGCAGGGCTCAAAGCCCATTGCATACTTTAGTGAAAAGCTGAGTGAAGCTACACTGAACTACTCAACTTATGAAAAAGAGCTATATGCTTTGGTAAGGTCTTTAGCTACATGGCAACATTGTTTGTGGCCAAGAGAGTTTGTGGTTAAGACTGATCATGAATCCTTGAGATATTTGAAGAGCCAAGGTAAGCTTAATCTTCGCCATGAAAAATGGGTTGAATTCATTGAAACTTTCCCATATGTGATTGCTTATAAGCAATAAAAAGAGAATGTGGTTGCTGATTTACTTTCAAGAAGGTATGTCATGGTTTATTCTCTTACTTCTAAATTGATGGGTTTTGATCAAATCAAGGGACTTTATTCAAATGATTCTGATTTTGGCAAGGCTTTTGCAGAATATAAGTTGGGTCCTTATGAGAGGTTCAATCTTCAAGATGGGTTCCTTTTTAAGAAAAATAAACTGTGTATTCCTAATTGCTCTTTTCCTGAATTGTTTGTTAGGGAAAAACATTGTGGTGGACTCATGAGACACTTTGGAGTGCCCAAAACGTTGGATATACTTGCTGAACATTTTTTAGCCTGACATGCGAAAGGATGTTGAAAAAGTGTGCTCTTAATGTCTTGAATGTAAACAAGCCAAATCAAAAGTGTTACCACATGGTCTTTGTACTCCTTTACTTGTCCCTACTTCTTCTTGGATTGATATTTCTATGAATTTTATGTTAGGACTTCCTAGAACTAAGTATGGTAAGGATAGTATATTTGTCATGGTAGATAGATTTTCAAAAATGGCTCGTTTTATTCCATGCTTGACGACTAATGATGCATTACATGTTGCTGATTTATTTGTGAAGGAAGTGGTTAAATTACATGGAATACCTATAACTATCGTTAGTGATAGGGATGCTAAATTTTTAAGTCACTTTTGTAGAGTTCTTTGGGCGAAGTTGGAAACTAAATTGCTATTTTCTACATCTTGTCACCCACAAACTGATGAACAAATTGAAGTAGTTAATAGGACCTTAGGGAATATGTTGAGACCTATTTTAAAAGGAAAATTAACTTCTTGGGAAGAACATTTGCTCATGGTAGAGTTTGCCTATAATAGAACCATCCACTCTTCTACTGGTAATTCTCCTTTTGAAGTTGTTTATGGATTTAATACCCTCATTCCCCTTGATTTGTTGCCTTTGCCTACTAATGACATTGTTAATCTTGATGGTAGGAATAAGGCTGAAATGATGAAGAAGATTCATGAACATACAAGGCTTGCAATTGAACGGAAGAATGAACAAACTGCCTTAAGAAGAAATAAGGGACGAAAATCTATTATTTTTAAGCCCGAAGATTTAGTTTGGGTGCATTTTAGGAAGGAAAAATGTCCTGCCAAACGAAGATCCAAATTAGATCCAAGAGGAGATGGGCCATTTGAAGTCCTTGAAAGGATTGGAGACAATGCTTACAAACTTGACGTTCCTAGTGAATATCAAGTTAGTGCTACCTTCAATGTTTATGATCTTTCCTTATTTGATGCAAGCTCGAATTCGAGGACGAATTCTCTTCAAGAAGAGAGGAATGATAACATCCATGGCAACTCAACATCATTAAAGGAGAAGGATAAAGCTCTGCAAGCTCCATGAAGGCCCATGACAAGGTCTCAAATAAAGAAATTCCAAGACAAGTTTAATGAGCTTCAATTGGCAATTAAAAAGTGTCTTAAAATAGAAGAAGAGCTCCAACATAAGGAGAATCTTTGGGCCAAGTCTTATAACTATTTGGAGGTCCAAACTAAAGTCTAAGGGGAGATGGAATGAGGCCCAAATATGCCCCAAAAAGAGGAATTTTCAGCAGCCCAAATAATCCCAAAAATAGTTTCTAGAATATATATTTAATAGTTATTTTAATCTATGTTGATTTGCATTGGTCTATGTGTATGTTGACTACATTAGTCTTAGTGTGGGTAGTCTTCTATGCTTCTAGGGAATATAATTCTCATTTATTGAAGTCTTGACTAGCTCCTTCTTTACAACTATATAAAGGGGTGCTTGTCTTTCATTGTAAAGAGAACATTGAAGATTAGTATTAATTGTGAGTTCTTTTAAACCTTTGTGAACTTTACTTTGAGATTTATCTTGCAACCCTAACTAGTTCATAGCTTAAGGTAGTAAGATAATTTTCTTTCTTGTGATATTTTTGGTTTCTTTTGATATGCTTCGAAGGCGACTAGTTTCTTTTACTAGTTGTTGTCGTAAGTTATTCAAACTAGAAGTTAAGATCCGAATCTAGTTCTTGATTAGCTTATTTCTAGTGAAGGCAATTGGTTTCATAACCAACTTGTTGTCATTAGGATCTTGTCAAAATGTAGATAAACATCATCTCGGGGGTTCTTGGATCTTTCCTTGAATTTCCACATGTCTAGTTTATTTTTCTTGCTTTTCTCAATTCAATTGCATTTCTCTACCGCTTCCGTATTTCTTCAACTTATTTTCTTTAAGTTCTTGGATCTACAAACCTTTGTGTTATCAGGGTGCCAGAAGTGAAACATTACATCTGTAGGCAAACTAATCTGGCAATTGCAAGTAAATAAGGAATCATTGTGGGTCAAATGAGTACATAACATTTATATGAAGACAAAAACTAATTTCAGGGAACATAAACCACCTATGGATTATAGTTGATATTGGAAGAAACTTAACTCCCTGAAAGAAATAATGCAAGAATGGTATGTACATGGAAGATATGTGCTTACAGTGAATGGTGAGTATTCGATTACAAGGAGTTATTTGTATATAATTGGCAGCCATTCTAGGACGAGAGTTACTGAACTCGTATGTGAAAGTATGGGGGGGGGGGTGAATTGTTGCCTAATTAAAAATTAGTCGGCTGGTATAGCTATTAGTAGACTAATCCATGAGACAGAAGAAATAAAAGCTGTAAAGAGCAATAGTAAGACACACACGATTTATACTGGTTCGGTACCGTTGTGGTACTTACATCCAGTTCCCCTGGGTCACAAGGGTTCCCTTAAGATATTTGAATAATTTACACAAATGATGGTATCTTTGTGTATACCATCAACTTATAGAATCAACAATTGAGTTTTAATCAAGTGACACAACTTTCTTTTATACTCTAGATCTCTCTACCTTTTGAGACACTGATAACTCAAGATTACAGTGTTTGAACTAAGAAGTAGACAGATTTGGAATACTCTTTTTGTAGTTGCGTAATCTTCTTCTTGAGAGAGCTTCCTTTTATACCAGAGAAAAGAGCCGTTAATTCCTTATTGGAAACGGGAGGCATAAAATCTTTGATTAAGGGTTTTGACCCAAGAGATGCCTCTTTGAATCTTGTTCTTTGACTGGCCTAGATTAGAATGTGACTTTCCATGTCACAGCTGATTTTAAGGAGAGATTTAGTGAATGAATTCTTCGAAACTGGAATGATCAAGATTTGGAGATCTGAGTTCCCTTGATTGAGTCAAACTGCACCTTGATTGGCCGTTAATGATTGTAAGTGAATCTTCGCTCACTCCTTGGGTTGAGTTGTCTTTGAATGATCATTAATGAAATAACTAATTCTTCCTTCTTTCTTCATTTTGAATCTAGTACACTCTTGATAATTTTCTCCATTTTTTTTTGCTTACCCTGAAAATATAACAGAAGATAATATTGTCATCATTGAAACTTAACCTTAAAATCTATCAATCTCCCCATTTTTGATGATGACAATCAAGAGGGAGTAAACATGATTTAAAGAATCTTAAGATACATCCCTTTAGGATTTGCTCCCCCTTAGCTAGTGAGTCCCTTGAGTTCCTTATGTTGGAAAGTTGTGCTCATGTCTCCCTCTGAGTGTTTACTCCCAGTTTTTTTCTCCCCCTTTGATATCAATCAAAAAAGAAAAAAGGAATAACATACAGAAACACATAGCATATGTATCATAAGCATACTAAAGGGGTTAGAGCAGTAGAGCCTTCAGCAGGGGCTTAATTTACTACAAGCCCAAAAGTAATAGTCTAAAATCCACACAAAAGAAACATAAGTTTGTTTGTCACACAGCAGCCAAAGATAATTAATGATGACCCAGAAATTATTTGAGGGTGTTGATCACTTTGGTGCAGAAGGAGTTATAAGAGTTATTAACATCTTTGACGAGCTTGTCCATCTTTTCAGTCATGGAATTGAAAGCCCCTGTTCCCTGTCTCCTAGTAACCTCGATGTCTATCCGTAGCTTTGATACATCTGTACCTGTCTCCTTAGTGACTTCTCTGATTTTATCTACATGTTCTTTCATTTCCACCAGCAGCAGCTTGATGTCAGGAAGTTGTCGTTGAATATGTGGAAGACTCTGGGAGGTAGTCGACTGAGGGACTGATTGATCAACTGGAACATCTACAGGAGCTGGAGCACTTTCAACCTTGGCTCTTTTAACCAAGCCATTTTCACCCAATGTGTAACCCATCATAGAGAAAGTTATTTTATCATAGGTACTAGAGATGTGCTTGGGGTAAAAGGAGTTAAATCAACCTTCATGACTTCCAGAATATGAGAGACAAGAATGCCATAGGGCAGACAAGCAGGAAATGAGGAAATATCCCTGATACTCTCAAGCATATATTGACGGATCCATACAAACCAATTAAGGCGCTTGTTGTTGACTAGACAATAAAGGACAAAGACATCTTTAGTGGATAATGAACTTAGGGACCCAGACCTGGGAAGTAAAGTAGTGGCAATCATGTGGGCCAAAATCTGGTGTTCAAACTTCAAATTTTTGGGTCCAATGTCAAGGGGATTATCAGACAAAAAGGTTTTTGCTTCTTCAAAAGACACATCAAAGTCTTTGGGCCAAGAATTTTGGACAAATACATCATACCCACTAAATTTGGCAGAAAAGATCTTTTCAAATTGGTAGGAGTCCAACACAATTGTAGAACCTAAGACCATAGACTCTAAGTCATCCTTATCATTCACAAACAAATTTGCATAAAACATTCGAACAGGTTCTTCATTCACAGAATTTTCAAGAGTGTCAAACACAGGGGAAAGATACTGGAAATCAAAAAATTCAGTCACATCACAACGAAAACTTTGCATAAGAGAGAGAGACTTACACATCGTCCATAAGCCATGGATTTTGACTTATAGGACTCAAACCTTGCCTTTTCACTGGGACCATAGAAGATCAGCTTGTCTTCAGAACCGAAATCCAAGCTTTCTACCTTGCCCTTTTTGCATGCAACCTTTTTGGAGGTTTGCTCCATGGGTCATTTCCCTGCCTTTTTCTGGCTAATGGGTTGATCATCAGATGAAGTACTACTCTCATTATCAGTTTTGAGTAGATCTTAATCAATAGATGATTCTATATCCACCATTCCTTCTGTGTTAGGGGGGTTTTGAAACCTACGACTTCTTCTTATTGCAAATGAAAGATTTCTTTTGGCCGTGGAGAAATCAGAAGGGTGTTTGGTAAGGAATGAGGAAGGTGTTTTGTGAAGATAGAGGTTTTTATCAGGGATTTGGAAAAGTGAAGAGGTGTCTTGGTTATTGGAAGGGTCAAGTACAGAAGGAAGTGATGGTTTGGAATGAAAGCTCGTAATAATTGCAGCTTTTCAGATAATTTGATTAGTACACGGATAATTAAAGAAATAAAATATACAAAAGTATACCGAATAATTTAAACAATTAAGCAGGTAATTTGTTTATAAATTTGGCAGAATGCCAATCTTTTTTTTGAAGAACACAAAATCTCTCCTCTAAAAGAGGTTTAGTAAAGATATCCGCAAGTTTAGAATCAGTGCTAATGAATTCTAATGCAATATCACCTTTTGCAACATGATCACGATAAAATAATGTTTAATTTCTATATGCTTTGCCCTAGAATGATGCACATAATTTTTAGATAGACAAATGGCACTGGTGTTATCACAAAAAATAGGAGTAGCAGTAAGGTATAAATCATAATCAAGGAGTTGATGCATGATCCATAAAACTTGTGTACAACAACTTCCAACAGCTAGATATTCTGCTTAAGTTGTTGAAAGAGCAACATAATTTTGTTTCTTGCTGTGCCAAGATACTAACGCATTTCCCAATAATTGACATGCCCCGCTGGTACTTTTCCTATCAATTTTGTCTTCTGCAAAATCAGCATCTGAAAAACCTCTTAAAGAAATATTGTTAGATTGATCATACCAAAGTCTGAATTCAATAGTACCAATTAGACATCTAATAATACGTTTGACAGCAGTCAAATGAGATTCCTTAGGAGCTGACTGAAATCTAGCACATTTGCATATACTAAACATAATATCTGGTCGACTAGCAGTTAAATAAAGTAGAGATCCAATCATTCCTCTATACATAGTTTCATCAACCATTTTTCCATTGTTGTCATCATCTAACACAGTAGTTGGACTCATAGGATTACCAATAGCCTTAGCATTTTCCATTCCAAATTTTTTGATAAGCTCTTTGGTGCATTTTGATTGGTTGATAAAGATTCCTTTAAGAGACTGCTTGATTTGAAGTCCAAGGAAGTAGGTTAGTTCTCCCATCATGCTCATCTCAAATTCACCTTTCATGGAAAGAGCAAATTCTTCACAAAGGGTGCTGTTAGGACTTCCAAAAATATTATCATCAAAGTAAATTTGAGTAATGTGATTACCAGAATTTGATTGCTTAATGAAAGGAGTTGTATCTATGTTACCTTATTTGAAACCTTAACTCAAAAGAAAGGAACTTAACCTTTCATACCAGGCTCGCGGAGCTTGTTTGAGACTGTACAGGGCTTTAGTAAGCTTGTATACATGGTTTGGAAGAGTAGTACTTGCAAATCTAGGAGGTTGCTTTATGTATACTTCTTCAGATATAAAACCATTTAAGAACACACTTTTAACATCCATCTAATACAGTTTGAATCCTATGTGGGCAACAAAGGCAAGTGAAATTCTGATGGATTCAAGTCTTGCTACAGGTGCAAAAGTTTTGTCATAGTCGATTCCTTCTTGTTGAGAATAACCTTGAGTCACTAGTCTTGCTTTATTTCGAACGACTTGGCCTGATTCATTAAGTTTGTTTCTGAATACCCATTTAGTCCTAACAATAGAGGAGTTTTGGGTTTTGGAACTAATTCCCAGACTTTGTTTTTCTCAAACTGATCCAATTCCTCTTTCATAGCATTGACCCAATGAGAATCTTTTAGAGCTTCATCAATCTTCTTGGGCTCAATTTGAGATATGAGAGCTACAAGAGACGTGTTCTTTTGTGATCTTCTGGTGGTTATTCCTTCCCGTGGATCTCCAATAATGAATTTGTGAGGATATCCTGGTTTGTTCCTCCATTCATTTGGAGTATTCCCAAAAGCTATGTTAGTCGACTAATCTGGTTGAGATAGATCATGATCTTCTGAAGGAGCCTCAACTGGTTGATTTTGTTGATTAGCCGACTCAGTTTGATGATCTTCTCCTACAATAACAGATTTTGGAGCACACGAAATCTCCTCATCTTTGGGAACATGTGCATTTCTTGAGCGAGGGTTAGTATCAATAAAAATAATATGAATAGATTCTTCAATACATATGGTTCTCTTATTGTAAACTCTGTAAGCTCTACTAGATGGAGAGTAACCAAGAAATATACCTTCATCGCTTTTTGGATCAAATTTGCCCAAATTATCCTTACCATTGTTATTAACAAAATATTTGCATCCAAAAGGATGGAAGTAGCTGATGTTTGGTTTCTTACCATTCCATAGTTCATAGGGAGTCTTTTTGCTAATAGGACAAATGAGACATTTGTTGATAATATGACATGTTGTACTTATAACTTCTGCGTAGAAGTGGTGAGGTAAAGAGTTTTCCACTATCATTGTTCTTGCCATATCCTGCAAGGTTCTGTTTTTTCGTTCTACTACACCATTTTGCTGAGAGGATCTTGGTGAAGAGAAATTATGAGAGATTCCTTGATCATTGCAGAAAGTTTCAAATGCTCTACTTTCAAACTCTCCTCCATGATCACTTCTGATTGAAGAGATGTAATAACATTTCTCACGTTGAACTTTCTTACAAAAGACTTCAAAATTCTTTAGTGCATCATCTTTATGAATAAGAAATATAACCCATGTAAATCTAACAAAATCATCTACAATAACAAAAGCATATTTATTACCTCCAATACTAGCAGTTCTAGTGGGGCCAAATAAATCCATGTGCAGTAGTTGAAGAGGTTTAGAGGTAGAAACAATGTTTTTAACTTTGAAAGAGGATCGAGTTTGTTTTCCTAATTGACATGCATCACAGATATGATCTTTTGATAAATCTAGTTTTGGAAGACCAATGACAAGATCATGTTTTGAAAGTTTTTGAATGGTGTGCATGCTTGCGTGCCCAAGTTTTCTATGCCAAACCCAGGGGTCTTCAATTATAGAAGAAAGACAAATTTGATCCCCAAAGTTTTCAAGGTTTTTGATAGTATAGACATTTCTGTCCCTATTTCCAGATAGGATGATATTACCTGATTCGTCTTCTATGAGCCAGCCATGTTTCTTAAAACGAACCTCATAATAATTGTCACATAGTTGACTGATGCTGAGAAGATTGTACCCGAGTTCATCCACTAAGTAAACTTCATCCACGTCACACGTAGAGCTTAATGGAACCTTTCCAACACTAATAACATTTCCTTTGGATTTATCACCAGATGTAACTGTTCCTCCATCTAACTTGGTGACTAATTTGAACAGTTATTTGTCACCTGTCATATGTCTGGAACATGCGCTGTCGAGATACCATTTTTCTTTTCGATTCTTCTTGCGGTGTTCCTGCAAAACAATATTACTTATTTTTTAGTACCCAAGCCTGCTTGGGTCCTGACTGGTTAGATCTATTTTGATCTGAAGATTTTGGTCTTCAAATCCACCTCCTATTATTTTTAAACCTGCAATGATTTGAGGCATGACCACTTTTGCCATAGTAGGTGCAAGGAGAGCTGTTGAATTTTCTAGAATTATTCTCAGTTCTAATTCTGTTCCTGCAATTGTTAGTGCTATGCCCATTTTTACCACAAAGGGAGCATGCTATTTTATTTCTAATAGGAACATTTTGAACTGAACTAGAACTTGAAGGTTTTTGTAGACCATTCAATTGAAGCCTAAGTTTGTTCACTTCTTCTTGAAGTATATCACGTTCAACTTCACATATTTCAAGTTTCTGGGCCCATTCCTTCTTTTCTCTTTCTCTTTTGACTTTTCTGAGTTCATTTACTACTCTTTCAATACAACAAATTCTTGAAGTTCATAACAAGATGGACATAAAGGAGTACGTACCTGAATGGTTCCTTCATCCAATGGTGAATATGGTCTTCTTGAATCATCTTCTTCTTCATTGTTGTCTGTCAATTAGTGCAAGTTTATCTGGTTCTTCATTTTCACTAAGAGCCATAAAACACATATTTGCAATTTCCTCATGATCAGATTCCTACTCATCGCTCCATGCACCAAAAGCTTTCTTCTTTTGCACGTTCCTGCTAAGCTTCCTTTTTAACTCAGGACAGTCAGCTTGGAGATGTCTGAGTTTTCTACATTCGTAATACCTTCCATCATTTTTATCTGTTTCATTGCTTGCCCTTCCTTTCCTGAAATTAAACTTACCTCTTCTGTAGTTTTTGTTCCTTCTCATCATGTTAGTCACAACTTGCGAGAGCATTGCAATGTTTTCATCTTTTTCTCCTTCTTCTACTTCATCTTCATTTTCAGGTTCAGCAAGGTTGCCTTGAAAGCAACGATTTTCTTTCTCTCTTGAATTTGTCTGTCAAGATGAGTTTTCTCAAAAGCGATCAAATCACCTCTGAGTTCATCATAGGAAACTTTATCTAGGTTTTGACATTCTAGGGCGATAACCTTTGGTTGCTAAATTATAGGTAGATTTCGGAGAATCTTTCTAACCTGTTCGCTACTTTTAATGGGTCTTCCAAATGATTTGAGATCTCCAAGGATTTTGCTAAATCTAGAAAACATTTCTTCAACAGATTCTCCATCCTTCATTTGAAATAATTCATATTCCCTAACCAGAAGATTTATTCTAGTCTCATTTACCTTGTTGGTTCCTTCATAAGTGACTTCCAGTTTATCTCACATTTCTTGAGCCTTGCTTTGATACCAATTGAAAGTACAAGAGGGAGGGTGAATTGTTGCCTAATTAAAAATTAGTCGACTGATATAACTACTAGTTAACTAATCCACGAGACAGAAGAAATAAAAGCTGTAACGAGCAATAGTAAGACACACACGACTTATACTGGTTCAGTACCGTTTTGGTACTTACATCCAGTTCCCTTGGGTCACAAGGGTTCCCTTAAGATCTTTGAATAATTTACACAAATGATGGTATCTTTGTGTATACCATCAGCTTATAGAATCAGTAATTGAGTTCTAATCAAGTGACACAACTTTCTTTTGTACTCTAGATTTCTCTATGTTTTGAGACATTGATAACTCAAGATTACAGTGTTTGAACTAAAAAGTAGACAGATTTGGAATACTCTTTTTGTAGTTGCGTAATCTTCTTCTTGAGAGAGATTCCTTTTATACTAGAGGAAAGAACCGTTAATTCCTTATTGGAAATGGGAGGCATAAGATCTTTGATTAAGGGTTTTGACCCAAGAGATACCTCTTTGAATTTTGTTCTTTGACTGGCCCAGATTAGAATGTGACTTTCCATGTCACGGCTGATTTCAAGGAGAGATTTAGTGAGTGAATTCTTCGAAACTGGAATGATCAAAATTTGGAGATCTGAGTTCCCTTAATTGAGTCAAACTGCATCTTGATTGGCCATTAATGATTGTAACTGAATCTTCGTTCACTCCTTGGGTTGAGCTGTCTTTTAATGATCGTTAATTCAGTAACTAGTTCTTCCTTCTTTCTTCATTTTGAATCCAGTAGCACTCTTGATAATTTTCTCTACTTTTTCTTTTTTTGTTTACCCTGAAAATATAACAGAAGATAATATTGTTATCATTGAAACTTAACCTTAAAACCTATCAGTATCGACTGCTATGGCACAATCAAGCATAGATTCATAATGTGGTTAGCAATTCATGGAAGGTTGCTTCCTAAAGAAAGGCTACTTAAGCTGCATATATCAGTCGAGAATATTTACTGTTGTCCCTGTGATGCAAAGGTGATGGAAACAAATGCGCATTTGTTTCGGGAATGCGATTGGTTTCAGTCTGTCAAACAAGAATTAGTGCAATGGCCAGGAATACAGGTTCAGGCAGGTGATTTCAAGCAAGTTTTAGAAAGTTTCAAACGGAAGCAATGGCCGCGCGCGATTCGAAAAAAAGTTGATGGCAGCAATATGGGGGGCTCTACTATATCACACTTGGAAAGCTAGGAATTGGAGATTGTTTAAAGGAATAACTGTATATAGATGAGATATAGTGTCATATATTGGAAAGGGTGTAATGGTTAGACTAGAATCATATAGAACATCCCGTAGAGCAAGGAGATGTAGAGGGTTAGTACATAAGCTAATGTGTAACTAACATTCTGTTTTTGTTCCGCTCTGTTTCGTTGGAGGCCTAAAGTTGTGCTATGTGGAACTAGGTGCTCTTTATTTGTAATCGTTTTGGTTTGTCAATGGTAATTCACAATGGTTACCAAAAAAAAAAAAATTATTTAATTTAGTCCGGTAATTAGCCACCTCCAGCGGTATTGATGGTTCAAATCATACTTACTTTCCTTTTCTGGTATAATTCTTGGCCTAACCAAATCATATAGCGCTACGTATGACCCATTAAAGGGAAAGCACTTCCCATAAAAAATATCACCAAATCAAATTTTACTTCCTAAACCATACCAATTCCATACCCCTCACATCAGAATATAAAACCAGAATGTACTAACTTTGGTTTCAAGAAATTATCATCAAAGTCTTTGGTAGGAATACCGGTTACATATTCTTGAAAATCCGACTACAACTATAAAACCCTAACTTTAATTTCTTCGAATGGGAACCAAAATTCATATCAACAGAAGCTGGCTTATCCTTATCTTGCTATGTATGGCCCTGACTTTCTATAAACCCTCAAGAACATCCAAAAATAGATACACTGACAAGCTTCGAAATGCCCGGTTTTAAGAACGGCGGCAGACGGCGGAGTTGAGGTTGTTGTCGTAGGTAGTTAACAGAAAAGACTCTGTCCTAAATTGTAAATCGCATGCGACTTAATCGTAGTTCGTAATGGGGCTTATAGAAGCTGTTTGCAATCCGACTTATTAACAATTAGTGAGTGCGACGTTTAAACCGCATAATGCGATATATAAATGTTTTTAACAAATGCGACATTTACAGATTGCATTAGCTACACAACAGCTCCTTAAAAACCAGTCAGGAAGGCAATTAACATAAAAAACGACATAAATAGAAAACATAGTCACGACATCGCCAGTAAAAGCAACAATAAATTTTAATACTAGTACGTTTGGTCATTTACCCAAAAATATAATTGTATAGTAGTACTTTTGGTCCATCGATTATTAGTAGTTCTGACTTTAGTGCTTGTAATATCTGACTAAGAACATTTAATCTTTAATTAAATGACATCTGCACCGTTTATCCTTCCATCATTTTTTGTTACTATGTACACTATAGTAATTACCTACCAACATTTTTTTTGTTATAGAGAAGGTAATATACAAGCGATCGAATGAACTAGCTAATTTGGGTTGGGAAAGAATGAGGAAGGATTATTTCTTCTTTGATGAAGCTATTGTTGAAGTTTGGCAAAATGCCAAAGTCCCACATTGGTTGGGAGTTAAGTTTGGGGGGATTTTTCCCCTATAAAAGAAGGCCTAATGTTTAGGATTGAAACACACCTCTCATTTGTCTTCTCATCTGTTTAAGACATTTGTATCTTCTCTCTTTAGTATTATTTCACTTGTATTTTTGGAGTGGAATAAAGTATTGGTTGTGTCCGAGGAGTAGGCAAAATTAGCCGAACCTTGTAAATTCTGGTGTTCCCTTTATTGTTGCTTTACTGTCTTATTTATTATTTGGTGGCTGTCATAATTTTTGGTATAGTAGTTGTGACTTATTCACACTATATACATTTGGCTTCCGCAACAATTGGTATCAGAGCCAAGGTACTGTCTAAGTATGCTCTGTGGTTGCAGCATAGTCTGATCTTCCACATCAGAAAAGATTTATCTTGGTAACTGAGTCAAGGTTCTGTCTGAGTATGCTCTGTGGTTGCAGCTTAGTCTGATCTTCTACATCAGAAAGGAAATAATCTTGATTTGTGTCGTCAGCTATTAAATAATATTTGTGTCAAATATGGGAGACAATAAACAAGAAGAATCTACATCAAGTGTCAACAATACGTCATCATTGGCATCTTCGCTTATGACAAGAATTGTGTCAAATGCGAAATTTGCGGTAGAAATTTTTGACGGGTCCGGGCATTTTGGGATGTGGCAAGGCGAGGTTCTAGATGTCCTTTTTCAACAAGGGCTAGATCTGGCCATTGAAGAAAAGAAACCAGATGTTATTGGAGAAGAAGATTGGAAGATTCTCAACCGTGTTGCTTGCGGTACCATTCGATCCTACCTTGCTAGAGAGCAGAAATATCCATACACAAAGGAAACTTCTGCAAGTAAATTATGGAAAGCACTGGAGGATAAATTTTTGAAGAAAAATAGTCAAAATAAATTGTACATGAAGAAGAGACTGTTTCACTTCACCTATGTTCCTGGTACCACGATGAATGAACATATCACCAGTTTCAATAAGTTGGTCACAGATTTGCAAAATATGGATACAACTTATGATGATGGTGACTTGGCCTTGATGTTGTTGGCGTCACTTCCTGATGAGTACGAGCATCTTGAAACTACTCTACTCCATGGAAATGACGAAGTTTCTCTCAGAGAAGTTTGTTCGGCTTTGTACAGCTATGAACAAAGAAAGCGAGAAAAACAGAAGGGCGGAGAAGGAGAAGCACTATTTGTGAGGGGTCGTCCTCAAAGTCAAACGAGGACAAAGAAGGGAAGATCCAAGTCAAGATCCAGACCCAGCAAAGATGAATGTGCCTTTTGTCGAGAAAAAGGGCACTGGAAGAAAGACTGTCCGAAGTTGAAGAATAAGGCCAAACATAACAATGGAAATGCCATTATGGATTCAAATGTAGCTGATTGTGATGATTCAGACTTCTCATTAGTTACAACAGAGTCATCAACATCATCAGACATATGGTTGATGGACTCGGCTTGTAGCTATCATATGTGTCCCAATAGGGACTGGTTCGTGGAATTTCAAGAAGGAGAATATGGAGTCGTCCACACAGCGGATAACAACCCTCTTACCTCATATGGCATTGGTTCAATACGATTAAGGAACCATGATGGAATGATCAGAACATTAACAGATGTTCGATATGTACCGGATTTGAAGAAGAATCTCATCTCTGTGGGAGCCCTAGAATCAAAAGGGTTCAAAATCATTGCAGAAAATGGAGTGATGAGAGTATGCTCCGGTGCACTAGTGGTAATGAAGGCTAATCGGAAGAATAATAATATGTACCGCTATCGTGGCAGTACAATTATTGGGACAGCGACAGTGACATCCAGTGACGACAAAGAGGCAGAAGCAACCAAGCTATGGCACATGCGCTTGGGACATGCTAGAGGAAAATCCTTGAAAACTCTATCAGATCAAGGATTGTTAAAAGGAGTCAAGGCTTGCAACTTGGAGTTTTGTGAGCATTGTGTTAAAGGGAAACAGACAAGGGTTAAATTTGGTACAACGATCCATAATACTAAAGGCATTTTGGATTATGTACACTCTGATGTTTGGGGTCCTTCCAAAACACCTTCATTGGGTGGGAAGCACTATTTTGTAACCTTTGTTGATGATTTTTCCCGAAGAGTATGGGTGTATACAATGAAGAGCAAAGATGAAGTGTTGGGAATTTTTCTCAAATGGAAGACGATGGTGGAGAATCAAACAGGCAAGAGGATCAAGTGTATTCGCACAGACAATGGAGGTGAATACAAAAATGATCATTTCAATAAGGTCTGTCAAAATGATGGCATCGTCCGACACTTCACTGTCAGACATACACCACAACAGAATGGAGTGGCTGAACGTATGAACCGGACCTTGCTGGAGAAGGTACGGTGTATGTTGTCCAATGCTGGCTTGGGCAAAGAATTTTGGGCTGAGGCAATTACATATGCATGCCACCTCATTAATCGTCTACCATCTGCTGCTATTGATGGCAAGACACCATTTGAAAAATGGTATGGAAAGCCTGCTGTAGATTATGACTCTTTGCACGTGTTTGGCTCAACTGCATATTATCATGTGACAGAGTCAAAATTGGATCCAAGGGCAAAGAAGGCTATTTTTATGGGAATTACTTCTGGAGTCAAAGGATATCGCTTATGGTGTCCTATGACAAAGAAAGTAATATTCAGCAGGGATGTTACCTTTGATGAATCTGCTATGGTAAATAAGGTAACAGAAGATACCAAACAAAATAAAGGTGCTTCTAAGCAGGTGGAGTTTGAGGGAAAATTTATTTTTCCTACACAAGAAGCAGAGGAGGAAACAAATGAAGATTACCCTCTGGAAGGAGAGCCAGTAGAGGAGATTCCAACTCAGGAACCTCAACAACAACTTGAATCAATAGCAACCAGCAGGCCAAAAAGAACAATAACGAAACCTGTTCGTCTCATAGAGACGGTTGCTTGTGCAACCTCAATTGTAGCTGATGATGTTCCTACTACTTATAAAGACGCTGTCCAAAGTTCAGAAGAAGATAAGTGGAGGATTGCCATGAATGATGAAATACAGTCCCTTCATCAGAATCATACATGGAGATTGGCCAATCTCCCGAAGGGAAAGAAAGCAATTGGGTGCAAATGGGTATTTGCAAAGAAGGAAGGATTTCCTAACCAAGTAGATGTTCGCTACAAAGCAAGATTGGTGGCCAAAGGATATGCTCAAAAGGAGGGAATTGATTACAATGAAGTGTTTTCTCCAGTTGTAAAACATTCCTCCATTAGAATTATGTTGGCTTTGGTAGCACAATTGGATTTGGAACTAGTTCAGATGGATGTAAAAACTGCGTTTTTACATGAAAACTTGGAGGAGGAAATCTACATGACTCAGCCAGAAGGATTCAAAGTTGCTGGAAAAGAAAATATGGTGTGCAAACTTGAAAAATCGTTGTACGGTTTGAAATAATCTTCTAGACAATGGTACAAACAATTTGACAAGTTTATGTTGCAGCAAGGGTACAAGAGAAGCAAATACGATCATTGTGTGTATTTGCACAAGCTTAAAGATGGTTCCTTTGTATATCTTCTCCTATATGTTGATGATATGTTGATAGCTTCCAAGAATTCGGAAGAAATTGATAAGTTGAAGATTCAACTGAAGAAGGAGTTCGAGATGAAGGATTTGGGTGAGGCAAAGAAAATTCTTGGCATGGAGATAATTAGAGATAGACGTTCAAAGAAACTCTGTTTATCTCAAAAGGAATATTTGAAGAGAGTACTTCAACGTTTTGGCATAGATGACAAGACTAAGCCAGTTAGTACTCCACTTGCTTCCCATTTTAAGCTAAGTACTATTATGTTGCCAATGGATGAAGCTGAACGAGAGTATATGTCAAAGGTACCATACGCAAATGTTGTTGGTAGCTTGATGTATGCAATGGTTTGCACAAGGCCTGACATTTCACAAGCTGTTGGAATTATTAGCAGATATATGCACAATCCAGGGAAGGAGCATTGGCAAGCTGTGAAGTGGATTCTACGGTATATTCATAATACTGTAGATGTCGGGTTAGTTTTTGAGCAGGAATACAATCAGTCTGTAGTTGGATATTGTGACTCAGATTTTGCGGGTGATCTGGACAAACGAAGATCAACTACTGGTTATGTGTTTACTTTTGCAAAAGCACCAGTTAGTTGGAAGTCTACTTTGCAGTCAACAGTTGCTTTGTCTACAACAGAGGCAGAGTACATGGCTATTACAGAGGCTGTGAAGGAGGCAATTTGGCTTCAAGGATTGCTAAAGGAGCTTGGTGTTGAACAAAAAGGTATCACAATTTTTTGTGATAGTCAAAGTGCTATTCAATTAGCGAAGAACCAAGTTTATCATGCAAGGACGAAGCATATTGATGTTCGGTATCATTTCGTACGAGAAATCATAGAAGAAGGAGGAGTCACAGTGAAGAAAATTCATACTACGGAGAATCCTGCTGATATGCTAACTAAGGTGGTGACTGCGATCAAGTTTCAACATTGTTTGGATTTGATCAACATTGTTGAACACTGAAGATTGAAGATGAAGACACAACCAAAATTTGTTATTGAGAGAGAATTGAAAATGTGGAATTTTGCCAAGGTGGAGATTTGTTGAAGTTTGGCAAAATGCCAAAGTCCCACATTGGTTGGGAGTTAAGTTTGGGGGGATTTTTCCCCTATAAAAGAAGGCCTAATGTTTAGGATTGAAACACACCTCTCATTTGCCTTCTCATCTGTTTAAGGCATTTGTATCTTCTCTCTTTAGTATTATTTCACTTGTATTTTTGGAGTGGAATAAAATATTGGTTGTGTCCGAGGAGTAGGCAAAATTAGCCGAACCTCGTAAATTCTGGTGTTCCCTTTATTGTTGCTTTACTGTCTTATTTATTATTTGGTGGCTGTCATAATTTTTGGTATAGTAGTTGTGACTTATTCACACTATATACATTTGGCTTCCGCAACAGCTATTTCATTGCCAATGAATATTAAAGTTTCCCAGAAGAATGATAAAAAAGAGAGGCCTAATTTCAGGATCAAACCGAAAAAATGATTCTATTTACTTGAAAATGTAATATTTTATTGTCATTTTAGTGAGTTACTACATACATTTTTCTTGTGCCAGAAGCTTCATTGAGATTTTTTATTCTAATGTACACATTATATCTGAGTTTTTGCCTATAATTATGATCCAAAGTCCCTTTCTTGATTGAACCTCATAAAATAAATGAAAAGGGATATTCTTTTTTAATAAATGAAGTGCATTTTAAACAATGTATAGATTTCAGAATTTATGCACGTTAGATTTTAGGAGTACAAACTAATAGCCTTTTTTCTCAATTCATAATAAAGCAACACATAATGTTATCCTTATCGGGAATTTTTATTTTCAAGGGAATACAGGATGACCATTAATGCTTGTATTAGGGTCGGCTATCGACATCACATCTCTTAGGGTGCGATCCTTGCTCGAACCCTGCATGAATGCGGGATGTTTTACGGGATGGTAATCATTTTGCAGCGTGGTTTAATTGCTGCTCCTCGGATTTTAAAGCAACCACATTTTTCTTTTGAATTTTGTACTTTAAGAAATTCACTTGAGATGATCCATTTATCGCCACTGCATCCTCTAATACTTTCCTGACTTTCTTGATTTGTTGCTTCATTTCTTCTGCTAATTTTCCTCTCATCAAAAGTTTAACTTTCTCTTCCACTTCATCCCTCGTGATTGATTCCTTATCACAAAGATTAATCCCAATTTTCCAATCATCAACCACTAATTTCCGATTAGTGAATTGATCAGTCAGCAAAGGAAAACAAATAAACGGAACAGAACACCATATACTTTCCAAGATCGAATTCCAACCCCAATGAGTCAAGAATCCTCCGACTGCTGGATGAGAAATTACCGCAGTTTGACAACACCACGGCACAACTAACCCTCGATCCTTAATAATATCTTCGTAACCAATTGGTAAATAATCAGCTTCTTCCGAACTAACAATATTAGGACGAAGTACCCAAATGAAATCTACGTCACTGACCACTTGCAATTTCCATAATATTATCTTTACTAGTGTGAGCATAGCTTCCGAATGACACGTACAAGACTGAGCCATGCGGTTTGGCGTCGAGCCAAGTGGTGCAATCGGACTCGGACCACAGGCTCGTAGACACTGAACTCTTGGTGAAGCCAGGGGAGAAAAGTGGTCCAATTGCATAAACAGGCTGCTTCTCTTGTAATGCTGAAATGATTTCGGATTCGAGTTGTTGCACTGTGTTACAAATGATAAATTCTGCTTTTTTCACGTCTGTGAATACTGCTTTGTGGATTATTCGGTTCATCACCATATTTGTATCATTAGACTGAAGATAAGAAGCTAAATCTGTTGGCTTTATTGCTTTCCCTCCTGGTATGTAATCTATCACGTCCTGGCGTTTGTCTCGCAAATCATGAAAATATAATAACAAGCATATATAGAATAAATATTAAGCTTTTGAAAATGATTAATATCATAGGCAATCCTAGTTAAAATATACATCTACGCTACTGCTTTAAGGAGAATCTCCCTGCTTTACTATTCAATAGTTTCGAGTTCGATAAATCTTTTAACATCAGCAAACAACTTATGATTTATAGTCTACATTGTCCACATGTTTTCTCCCAAAAAAAAAAAAAGAAGACTGCACTTATATACGCTTACAATGTAAAGAATTTTTACACATCAGTGTGTTTTAACCAGAGGCGGATCCAGGATTTCAAGATGAGGGTGCACTATTATAAACAGGTAGATCTAGAATTCTCATTTGACGGGTTTAACTTTAGTCTATTACCCTGAACCTGCTATACTTTGAAATTATAGGTTTAAAATTATACTTTTTGAAATTTTATTGATTTTTACATATATATATATATATCTATACTCAATGTCGAAAACAAGATCGTCCGGAGTGGGTTTTGCACCGCTAATTTCACTTTAGAGTTACACCCAATAATTATTGCACCCATATGAGTCCTTGGGCATGGGTGCGCGCGCGCGCGCACACACACACACACATATATATATATATATAAGTAATTTTAAAAAAATATTATATTGTTATACATGAATAAGGGAATGGAGCATGGGTTCACGTGAATCCATACACTAAGGGCTAGATACGCCCCTAGTTTTAACCTATTATAGCAGGTAACAAACCTTTTTTTCTAGATTAATACACCATTGTTATATAGACAATGACGTGTAGTTATCCTTTAGGTGACCTAGTAGTGTAAAAAGGATTTTTACACTATCAATATATAGAAATTAAGCACAAAAAGATAATACCCAAAAGTCGACGTAAGAAGCATGTTAAAAATCCATAGGCATTAAGTGGAGACTTACCAATACAATCGTAGTGGCCATTTTGTCTTAGCAAATCCAAGTGATAATACATACTTAAAACAAGAGCTGGTTCTGTCCAATACGAGACATTCACCAAATTATACTTTGGTTGATGGCCATACATAAAAAGTATCAGCAACTAGTATATTTGGTGGTGGATTTGAGAGGACTAAGTTTTCAACAAGCTCATCAACATGGGCACCAAAGTCATTTAGTATAGCTTCATAATATTTATCATGGTTAAGTGATCGATCAAAATCTATAGGGAAACCATCGTAAATTGTCACATCTCGTATATTCAGGCCTGATTTTCGTGCACCCGAGAAAAGATCATCGCCCTTGATGCCATTTTTCAGCCGGGCTTTGGATATTTGGTGGTGAACTGATTGAGTGTTTACAAAAGTAATGGTGAAGCCATTGGATGCAAGTTTGATGGCTAGGTTAACAAAGGGAATTACATGACCTTGGAGAGGGTAAGGAAATAATATAGCATGAGGATTTTGGTCTGTTAGGTTCATTTTTTAAAGTGTATTAGGATGTCTCTCCCTTTAGAGATAGGGCGAGACAGGAACTTACTTCGAGTATTTATGACTCTGGTGACAACACGTTATAAGCGAATGATATGATTTTCTAGGAGTTATACGACGTACGGTTTCCCACTTTCTTCCTTTGTTTTGTGCTTACATGAGAGGGAGAGGTATATTTTCTAAAGTGAAGTGAATTTTAGGTTTTCTATAGCAAGGGGTATTCATATTTTTCTAAAATGAAGTGAAGTTGCGTGTCTTTTATAGAAAATTAAGATGATAAGGTATTTTGTGGTAAGGAATATGATAGGTAGGGATGGAGTGAGAATAGTACGTAAAATGGTAGATGAACCACGTAATATGGTAGAGATAAATTTGAAGAAATGTCAGCAAATTAAATTTAACTTGATTTGCCATGAACGTGATGATAGTCCTTATTTTCGGGCATACATGTGATCGGACAGAGATGACAAAGAAATTTAATTAGGTTAGATAAATTAAAGACGTTAATTCTTACAAAATGACAAGTGACAAACTGATCTACCTAAAGAGGTGGTGGCCTACCAGGATTATTATGCATAAAACAAGAGGAAATTGCATAAGTTTGCTACATAAATCAGTCGTAGAGTGTGATTGGCACAAGTTTATTTCGCTCTCGCAAATTTTATATGCCATAGATTTCTTTTGGATCTTAGCTAGACGTAAGGCATTATTTGGAGTGGATATAATACGGTTTGTCAACTTTAGCTAAATGGTTAAATCAGTCTCATTGTTCCTCTCCCTCGCGAACCTCTCAAATTCTGAATTATCACATCTCAAATGGTTGCTGATTAGTGGTAGCATGCATACTTTTCCTTTTGTCACATTATCACTCAAACACTTATTACAAGCAACAATGAGTTGATGAAGCTTTAAAAATTTCAAGAATCTCTAAGACTTCTAATTCACAAGAAACGTGAATTAAAATTAAGGAAAGTGATAGTTTTTGGGCAAAATTTTAATACAAAGTTACACTGCGTAATAGCAACGGAATTTGCAGTCCTAAGAGAGCACGGTACAATTTTTCTCAAAAACATCATACGGATTTTCCTCTACTTCGATCCGTCGTTACGTGTTGTCAAAATTGATATGTGTTGGAAGGATTGTCAAGAGAATCGACTCAGGTATGTTAAGGTTATCCCTTATTTCTTTTTGGCATGATCCATACGACACAAATGAAATGAGCAAATTTACAATTTTCATACATGACTCTATTCATAGAAATATTAGAGATGCTTATGTTCTTGATTCCCCATGTATCATATTATTCTATCATCTGTTCATGGGTCTCAGAAAATATGTAAGTTGATAAAGTTTCTTTCATGATATTAATCACAGGTATAATGGTATTATGACGTTCCGAGAGATTTTATTGACATTCTTCTCATGCATTGCATTCATTTATATTGACCCATGACCAGATGACATTATATACGTGTATATATGTATAATATATGTATATGGGATATGGAAAAAGGTTACGGTGTTATATACGCATCACCACCTGATCAGCTGGTATACATTGATGATTTGCCCCCAATGGCCGAGATGATATGATGGGATGCCCTCAAAGGCTTGATGACGTTACGAACGTATATACCTATGCATGGTATTACATTTATATGCATATACATGACATTATAAGTATTAAATGATTCACATAGATATTCAGATAGGCATGTCGAGTCTTTTACTCCATGTCTCTCTCATGTCTATTGTCCATTATTTACTGATTTTCATTCCTTACATACTCGGTACATTATTTGTACTGACGTCCCTTTTGCCTGAGGATGCTGCTTTTCATGCCCACAGGTCCCGATAGACAGGTTGAGAGTCCTCCAAGTAGACTATCAGCTCAGCAGAAGATGTTGGTGCCCTCCATTGCTCCAGAGTTGCTTGTTTGGTCAGTATGATTTAGACGCGTATTGTTTGGTATGGCGGGGCCCTCTCCCAACCTTTATAATAAGTATGTACTCTTTGAGGATTGTAGCCAGATGTCATGTATACGGATACTTGTATGGCCTTGTCGGCCTATATTTTAAGTATATAACGGATCACATTGGTCTTATATGCCAGTATGTCACAGGTATGAGTTTCTATATCAGGTTGGTTCGTTCTGTGTCGGGTATTCTCTCATGTTTACTCTGGTTGTATCATGACGCGCCTTCTGGCCCACCTATTTATGATGATGTAATAAGAAAGATACATTAAGTTGGTACTCGGTTGAGTAAGGTACCGGTGCCCATCACGGCTCATCGGTTTGGGTCGTGACAAAAGTGGTTGTGAGCACGTAATTTTTGCTTCACATGTATTACTCCTACAGAATTCCAAAAATTAGATTTTTTTTCTTTTAATTATTTGTTAATTTAGGAATTATTATAGAATTTTCCTGATTGTTTGCATTTTCATGTGCATATTTAATCTTGTTTAAATCATAAAAAATACAAAAATACATTGCATTTGCATTTAGGATTTAATTTTACTTTTTTTTAGATTAATTAGTAATTTAGTGTTTTACAAAAATGCACAAAAAATAACTCATTTTTGCATTTTTAATTTTTAGCTTCGAATTTTGTAGTTTTTCTTTTAATTTGGTTTTAATTAGTTGTGATAATTATTATTTAGAGCTAATTAATTTATTTTGGTAGGTTAATCTGGTTTAGGGAGTAATTTAAGTTATTTTTAATTTTGAAAAAAAAAAAAGAATTTTGAAATAAAAAGGAAAAGGAAAAGAATGGAAAAGAGTCAGATTTTTGGGCCAAAACCATTAAAATCCTTCATGCCCAAACGGTTACACCCTTTAGCCGTCCAAACCCGACCAAACCAGCCCAAACCCGTCCCCCTACCCGGTCCAAACCCTACTCAGGAGCCAAAACGATCCCGTTTCAATTGCCTTCGACCAGGACCGTCGATCTCATTTGATCAAATGGTCTGGAACTGGGGTCCCTGTTACTATATAAGTGTTCTAAAACCCCCCAACGCCCCCCCCCCCTTCAAACTCGTCTCTTCACTTTACTTTCATCCTCAGAGACAACAACCTAAACCTTAATGCCGCCTTGATTCTCCACCACCTCAAGTCGGCGCCGCCGCCTCCAATCCGCCTCAAATCCACACCATATAACCCCCATAACTCCCTCATACCAAATCCATCACTGGTTTCCCTCGAATATTTCCGGAACTATTCGAATCTCAAATCTAAAGTCGAACCCTAAAATCCCAAAAAAAAAACCAAATCGAAATTTCAGTGAAGAGTTGGGGTCTAGTTGGATTTTATTCGTGTGTTCTTGACAAGAACACACGATTAAGGTCAAACTTGGCCAAATTTTGAAGGTTTGAAGGTTCTTTTCAATTTTCCACTGTCCATGCCATTTTTAGGTATTTTTCTTTATCTTCTGATGTTTAATTTTCATTTGTAGTACTCTTCTCATCTTCCTCTGTTTCTTTCTTTTATTTTCTAATTTTGTTTTTCCGTTCTTTCATTTCTTTTAAATCATCCGTGTTTGCATGTTGGTCTTAGAGTTGATTAGTTAGCATTTTGTTTTCTGGTTTTAAGTTTTGTATGTGTTTTGATTTTCTGTTTCTATTTTTCTCTTAGGCCTAAAATTTCACGAGTCCTTAAGACTCTGTAAGTGAACATTTGAGAGTTTTTGAGCTTTCAATGTTGAATTGAGGCTCTGTTAAATCAGAAGACCAGGGAAAGAATTCAATCCGGGTCTTGCAAGCCTAGATTTGGGCTGAGCTATTGGGTCAATTTGACCCATTTGGTTTCCTAAAGTAAAAAACAGAGGTTCAAAGGTTAAATTAGGAAATTCAGGGTAGGGAATCTCTCTTAACTAACTTAGGAAGCTGCCTAGAAGGTGGGGATTGGGACTTATATGAAAGACTGATTTTTAAACTAAGGACATGAGAGCAAAAATGAAATTTCCAAAAGGATTTAAGGGCAAAACTAAAATCATTTTCTGCTACCCTAAGTCTTGCCTATAAAGGCATTCTTTCTTCACTCACAAGTTAGAAAATCAGAGACTAAAAAATTCTGAAAAAAGTTACAAACGGCTTAGCTAAAAGAACTTCAAAACTCTTGCATTTTGGTAGAAAATTGGTCTAGTTCTTCAATTAGTCTTTCCATTTTGAAACCTTCAACGGATTTCTAGCTTATTCGGGGATTCAAATATGGTCTAAGGGCTGTCTAATCACTGTTCTATTGCTGGTTTTCGAGCTAATCCTGCTGTTATTTCCTCTTTACTTGAGTTTACTACTGTTGTTGCTTCTGTTTGCTCCCAGCTCATTTTTCTTGTTTGTTTTGTTGTTGTGACCAGGTATTTCTCACCTCTTTGACATGTGAAATGGAAGAACATGAAGTTATTTGATTGAGTTGAAATCTATGTCATATTAGTTTGTAATGTTGTTTCCTATATTCCTGAAAATCATCAGATTCTATAATTAGTTTGGTTTTCTTTGTTACGTTTGTTCTTTTCTGTTTTAGTTTTAAGTTTGGTTTGTAATGTTGATAAATCATGGGCTCTAGCCAATTAGTCTAGATGAGTTTGGGTGTTGTGTTTGTATGAATGGACATGTTAAGGTTACTGCAGCAAAAGGTTCAGACTTGTTTTGGTTTCGCTGAAACTAGTGTTTGTTTGGTGTTGATTCCTGCCTGAATTTGCTAAAAATGCCAAGCGTAGGTTGGAGGCTAGAAGCTTTTAATTGGAATACATATGAGTGGTTGTAGTGTGCTGTTTGAAGTCATGCATTGCTTCATTTTATTGAAATGTTTAGCTGATTCATTTCAAAGTCAATAGTCAGTATGTAATCATTTTAATGTTTGGCTTCTACTTTGATAAATATCAGTAAGCATGAATTTCTTCTTCAAAAGTCTGGAATTAGTTAGGTTCAAGTCCATATTAGTAGGGTTGTTTCCTTGAAATCATATCAATCTTTTGGCTAAAAATTAGATTAAATCTTTACAGTTGGTTTTCTTTAGAAAATATTGAGTCATGTAGCCTTGGTTAAATGTGTTGGTCTGAAATCAGAATTTAGCATGAGTTTTGATCTCTGAATTTCTGATATTAAATGAGGAACAATTGGTGTAAAGGTTTTGTTATCACGTTGGGGATCATATTTTCAGTATAGAATGTATGTGGTATTCAAATGTGCTTCGCATGTATTTAAGATAGTCAATATTTGGTTCAGATTCAAAGATTTGATGAAAGATGTAGTGTTCCCTCAATTGTTAATGCTTAAACGTTAAATTGGGCCACCAACATTGGCCCAGTTGTGCCAAATTCCCCTCTTGCCATTTAGTTTTCGGTTTAGGTTTCATGTCGAGACCAATTGTGTTCTCGTTTTTGTCAAGTAACCAGCAATTGACTATTGGGCTCCAGGCCAGGCCCAAGCCATGGAATAAATTAGAACGGTTTCATTTAGTGATATGCCTTTCCACTTAGTGAATCAAGTTTGAACCTTAGCCTAAAATAATTACAATTTCTTCAAGCCTTCTTTAATTAATTAGGCCCTTTAATAGTTTGAGGTGTGTCGTGCCAAATAAAATCTTAATATGCGTGGCCCTCACTTAATTAATTTTAATCCCTAGGAATCGAGGCGTGCCATTAGTGAATTTTCCATGGCCCTCGCAAACTTGAAAGTGTGTAGTTGCTTTAGGTGCATAATTTAAATTAACTTCCTTAAACTCGGGTGTGCATTTCATGTGACCCAAATCCAAATCTCAACAACGTTAAATAAAATGTGTCGTGGACCGTGGGTGCATTTCATGTGGCGTGGTTCAAGACGTGTTTTAGATAATGTTGAATCTTCCTTAAAAATGATTAAAAGCGGTTTAATAAGTTAAAATAGTACCATAGGTTAAAACATGTATTAAAATCAGATAATAGGCCAATTATAATGGTTTAAGCGACCATGCAAGAACTCCGGAACCCCGGAATGCCTAACACCTTCTCCCGGGTTAACAGAATTCTTTACTTAGAATTTCTGGTTCGCAGACTTCAAAAGGAAAGTCGAAATTTCCTCGATTTGGGATTAAAAAATAAACCGGTGACTTGGAACACCAATTAAAATATTCCAAGTGGCGACTCTGAATTGAATAAATAATCTCATTTCGAATAATGTCATTTAAATTGGAGAAACTCCCTTATACCTCCCTTCGGGTGGTAAAAAGGAGGTGTGACAGTGGTATCAGAGCAGTTCTGTCCTAGGGAATCTACAAGCCGTGTCTAGTAGAGTTTTGTTTATGGGTGTGTAGTGCACCACACTTATAAGGAGGAGGCTACAAGACATTTAGGACTATCACTCTTTCTTCTTACTCTAGATCGTGTAGTAGAGCTCACTTATAAGAATTCAATCTCCTATCTTCTATTTTATTCGTAATAAGAGATTGAATGGCTATGGAAGAGTTGAGTTAGAGGAACTCCATTTGTCATGATGTTTATGATGAGTAAATGTAAGGCCTTCAGTAGATCATGTGTGTACTAAGACGTGTAAGCCTCTTGATAAGGAGCCTTAAAGCAAGAATATCTATCCACCCCTATGGTGAAAGGGTGTGAGAGCTTCAAAAGATAGATACAAGTTTCAACAGGTAAAAGAAGCAAGGTGAAGAAGGGTACGAGACACCCAGTTAATGAAGATTACCAGTATTTACAATTCAGGCAGAGGAATATAAGCCTTTTGAGTTACCTTCAACAATAACAGAGGTATATACAATTGGCCACACCCATCTCATTTATGCCCTATGGAAGCTAACAAAAGTAGTATAAGAGAAGGACGGATATAAGGATCTGGCTGGGGTTAGAGTTACCCAATAATATAGATGGATTGTTTGTCGTTCGTTGAAATTTCCGAAGGATATTGCAAATGTGTTAGTAGGTCTCCTTGTGAGACACCCATATGGTGCACTCTAAAATAGTTCAGCTAGATATGGGTACTACAAAGATAGGCACTGGAAGCCTAGAAGGGATAAATATTACATTAGTGTGGCTCTCGTCCCTAGTAGAGAGAGAATGTTAGGCAACTCGAAGAGCCAGTGGATGGTGCAAGGGGAGCTAAAAGCAAAACAATGTCTTGTTGAAGTTTTCATAATTAAATGATGGATAGAAATGTTAGCAGGGAAATAAGAAGAGAGTTAATGTAGCATTACGAGTAAGATATGATACATGGATGACAACAGTAGATAAAAAAAATGGCAGGATTACAGAGTCTACAGTCAAGGGAAGGAAAAGACGAGAGGTGACAGGCCTTGAGACAACAAAAGAGTATAAGCCATAAAGTCATATCCTCATTTCGAGAAATAAGTTCGTGACTCTAACGTGATTACCAGAAAGAAAAGTTAGACCCCAGATTAATAGAAATCAGTATGGATTGGTGAACAAGATAAACTAAACATAAATTAGGGACTGAGTGGTTTGATAATGGTCGACATCATGAGAATTTCATATTGCGTTCCGGCGATAATAGAATGGACAACAGAAGAAGATTCATGAGAAATTCAGAGAATGGCCATTCAGGAAGACGTTTTCCTAAAGCAAGCAATGCGAGCAAAGTTAAGCTTAAGGGACTATGTGTGCCAGCTACATTAAGTGTCACCCTCGTTGGTAAGAAAATTTTTGTTAACCTTGGTACAGAAGGATTGTCGCAAGGCAAGTAAGGGTCATCGATGATGTAAAAAGACTCCAAAGATGAAGAGGTAAAACATCTATAGGTATCCTCGTGGCTCTAACTCTTAGTACTCTCCTAAAGGGGGGAATATGGGGTGATGTGGCATTAAGTCAGAATTAAGTGGTTCTAGTGACTATGGAATGGTAAAGGAAGAATGCGATAAAAATGAAAAAAGGATGAGACTACACTTATTCAAATCCTACAGATATGCTATGATTCCAGAATATTATGCAAGCACGACATCAAGGAAAGGAAGTTAGGGTTCCTGCCTGGAATGTTATTGATAAAGAAGGAACCAATGCGAGAGGTAAGTTAAGACAAATGAAATAACCCAAGAAAGATTACGCGAAATATTGATATGAGAATGGGCCAATGAGTAGTTAATAGTTGATTCAAGAAGAGTCTAGTTATGGCCACATAAGGGGATACAGACAAATCAATAGATCGTGCAAGATAAACATAGTAAACCCCAACATGGGGAATTCAGTCTCGCAAATATGACTTGAGATATATTCAGATAAGAGTTGGGGTAGTCAAAAGTACCGTATGAGTATTACAGAAATAAAAGAGAGTGTCACTGGGAAGACAGTCAAAATATTAATTCAGAAGCAATCCTACAAGCACAAGGACGTGGAGATAAGTAACTACGGCTAATTATAGGCGAAGAAGAACATCAAAAATTCCATCGAGTATACGATGTAATAAGCTCATATATTTACAAGAATCAGAGGGTCCTCCCTAAGTACTACAATGAAAGACTAGCTGAGGAAATAAGGAAGAAGGCTTCAACCTAAGCATAGTAACTTGAAGAAGAGATGGTCATGTGAAAACGCAAAAGCTTCAGTAACACTAGCTACATCAGTAGATCATTGATTAGCATACCTCGCGGACTCACTACAACATTGTATGCACTCTATAACAAAGTGGGACCTACCGTGGCTAATGAACATGAAGTAAAAGCAAAAGTTGGATTCGAGATCATATGAGTTTCACTAAAATTCCAGCATGCGTGGGAACTAAGATAAGCTAAGTATGCACGCAATAAGGGGCCGAAAGACCAGGAAAAGTAATTGTTTACGTTTAAAGAAAGCTGAGATGGAACGAAAGGAATTATTCGATCAATGATCCAGAGTTAGTTACATTATTAACACACTTAAGATTTCAGAGTATTATCCATGCAACATATATATTGACATTCATACAGTAGGTAGAAGACTCCACTATAAGTTAAAAGAAAGAATTGAGCCCAAGGCATTGACAAAGGATTGAATTGTTAGAAGATTGTATCACGGATATTCCATAGAGCCCATGAAAGGCTAAAGTAATAACTAAGGCCATGAGCCGTAGATCGTAAGATAGCTTAAACATACATAAAGATTGACCAAAGAGAAGAGGAAACAAAAGAGTTACATCACTAAGTAAATTAGGAGTCTGATTACTGGACCCAGAAAAATTATTGAAATCGTGATTGAGAACATTACAGGATCAGCCTTAATATCAAAGGTACAAGAAAGATAGTACAACAACCATAGTCTATAATGACTCTACGATAAGGCTAGTTAGAAAAGTACCAGCCTCATAAAAAGACGGTATGAAGCTCTCACCGAAATATGTATGTACCAGAGGTACAAGTATTATAATAGAGCTTCAAGTCATGGATGTGAATTATACTTATGTGGAAGGGAGCCCTAGCACCAATGTTACATAAGAGATCAAGTTATTAGTGGTATATTGCAGATCAATATTGAGGTGAATCAACAATGGGTGGAAAAAAAATCACAATGTATGAGATAAGATTAGTCCGTCATTCTTAAGATGAACAGTAATGAGAAAGCATTAAAGGACTTAGATTTATACATACGGAATAAGAAACGAAAGTAACTTGGAGTTTGGTAGCAGACCTCAACAATGATAAATCGAAGTAAGAGTTATGGTATAGTATGACCTACCTAGATGCAGTAAAGTCATACGGATAGATAATCGGCCCTATGAGATAAGATATAACAATATTCGTGAGTTCAACAAAGTACCAAGCGAAGAACTTCAGTATACCTATAGATGCCTAGAGGGACATCTTGTCAAGCTTTGTATATGTTTACAAAGTAAGGCCTAGAGATTGGCTAACAACTGGAGGGAAGAGTCGCATAGGCGCACTTACAAGGTCGGAGTCGCACAAGCTTCATGATAGAAGGTAGTAATAGTTACGAGATTGGAAGAATTCCGACAGCAAGTCATAGTGTAAGAAAGAGGCCTAAAGGGGGGAATGCCCTGGCCTTTGAATTTATTCACAGAACAGTTGCCTAGATGGCAAGGAGGGCACTAAAGTATTCACAAGAGCCATAGGTTATAAAAATGATAAGTGCATCAGTCAACATTCGAGGATGAATGTTCCAAAGAGGGGAATAATGTTACATCCCGCATTTTCGTACGTTAAAGTTTCGTCGTAAGTTAAGCGACGTAAGTTTGGGAATGAGATTATTTTGAGATTATAAGCATTATACTATGTCAAACTAGTAATGAGTAAATTAGTGAAAATGAGAGGGTAAACAAATCAAAGAAAATGAATTTTCGTCAAAGTCTTACATTTTAGGATAAAATACGGCCCGAGCTAAAATACCCGGTATTTATGGACTAGTGTCGTAGAAGGTACCACATGACCATAATAGTAAGGTGTACAAAGTGTGTTAAAAGTGAGTAGTATTTTAAGTAATTTGAGATAATTCTTCATTATGTGGGTAATTGATTAATTATTGAATTTGTGGATAAGTTAGATAATTATAAGGAGATAATTCTTCATTATGCGGGTAATTGGTTAATTATTGAATTTGTGGATAAATTAGATAATTATAAGGGGACAACTATACATGTAGGGGTATGTAAGTGTGACAACAAATTGCCAGCTAATCAATGCCCAAGGAGGTGGTGGCCTACCAAGATTATTATGCATAAAACAAGAGGAAATTACATAAGTTTGCTACATAAATCAGCCGTAGAGTGTGATTGGCACATGTTTATTTTGCTTTTGGAATATCTAACACAGGAAGTAGCCTTCCAAATTTTATATGCCATAGATTGCTTTTGGATCTTAGCTAGACGTAAGGCATTATTTGGAGTGGATATAATTCGGTTTGTCATCTTTAGCTAAATGGTTAAATCAGTCTCATTGTTCCTCTCCCTCGCGAACCTCTCAAATTCTGAATTATCACATCTCAAATGGTTGCTGATTAGTGGTAGCATGCATACTTTTCCTTTTGTCACATTATCACTCAAACACTTATTACAAGCAACAATGAGTTGATGAAGCTTTAAAAATTCCAAGAATCTCTAATACTTCTAATTCACAAGAAACGTGAATAAAATCAAAGAAAGTGACGGATTTTGGGCAAAATTGTCAGACAAAGTTACACTGCATAATAGCAACGGGATTTGCAATTCTAAGAGAGTACGGTACACTCTTTCTCAAGAACATCATATGGATTTTTCTCTACTTCAATCCGCCGTTATGTGTTGTTGAAATTGATAGGTGTTGGAAGGATTGTCAAGAGAATCGGCTCAGGTATGTTAAGGCTATCCCTTATTTTTTTTTGGCATGATCCATACGACACAAACGAAACGAGCAAATTTACAATTTCCATACATGACTCCATTCATAGAAATATTAGAGATGCTTATGTTCTTGATTCCCCATGTGCTATTTTATTCTATCATCTGTTCATGGGTCTCATAAAATACTATTTTATTCTATCATCTGTTCATGGGTCTCATAAAATACGTAAGTTGATAAAGTTTGTTTCATAATATTAATCAGAGGTATAATGGTCTTATGACATTTCGAGAGATTTTATTGACGTTCTTCTCATGCATTGCATTTATTTACATTGACCCATGACCAGATGGCGTTATATACGCGTATATATGTATATGGGATATGGAAAATGGTTACAACATTATATACGCATCACCACCTGATCAGCTGGTATACGTTGATGATTTGCTCACAGTGGTCGAGATGATATGATGGGATGCCCTCAGAGGCTTGATGATGTTATGAACGCATATACCCATGCATGGTATTATATTTATACATATATGCATGATATTATAAGTATTAAATGATTCACATAGATTTTCAGATATACATGTCGAGTCTTTTACTCCATGTCTCTCTCATGTCTATTGTCTATTATTTACTGATTTTCATTCCTTACATACTCAGTACATTATTTGTACTGACATCCCTTTTGCCTGCGGATGCTGCATTTCATGCCCGCAGGTCCCGATAGACAGATTGAGAGTCCTCCAAGTAGGCTATCAGCTCAGCAGAAGATGTTGGTGCGCTCCATTGCTCTAGAGGTTCTTGTTTGGTCAGTATGATTTAGACGCGTATTGTTTGGTATGGCGGGGCCCTCTCCCGACCTTTATGATAAGTATGTACTCTTAGAGGCTTGTAGACAAATATCATGTATACGGATACTTGTATGGCCTTGCCGGCCTATATTTTAAGTATATAATGGATCACATTGGCCTTATAGGCCTGTATGTCACAGGTATGAGTTTCTATATCGGGTATTCCCTCATGTTTACTCTGGTTGTATCATGACGCACCTTCTGGCCCACCTATCTATGATGATGTAATAAAAAAGATACATTAAGTTAGTACTCGGTTGAGTAAAGTATCGGGCGCCCATCGCGCCTTATAGTTTTGGATCGTGACATCGAAGTATTGGCTTTCTAAGAATTTCGCCAATATTCGTTTGTTGTTAATGGATCTAGTGGGAAAAAAGGCTACAACGTCCATTCCACCCGGGGATCCAACAATTCGCAGTCCGGCAATACCTACTCTTCGTGACAACCCAATTTCAGTGAAATTAAGACGGTTCCATGGTGGAAATTCGGTGGCATGGGTTTTAGAGGCGGAAAGGTATTTTGAATTTTACTCCATTGCCGACAAATTTAAACTCTCCTTAGCATCATCTTACTTGGATGGCGAAGCTTTAGCATGGTTCCAGTGGCTATATCGGAACAAATACTTCGTCGAATAGAAGCATTTTACAGAGAAATTGAAGCTGCACTGCATTATCGCAAATGGATTCCCCCTGCTTCAATGAGGTGTTCAACTGATTTCCAATTTCACTCTAATTGTTGAGAAACATTAGCGCTACCAGAGACCTATGTAAGTCCTCTAACTGATAAGAGTAATATTTCCAACTACTGTGAGTTTGAATCAATTTTTGAAGATGAAAACTCAGAGGTCAAGCATATGTTCGATGAAATGCCTACAAAAGGATTCCCAAGGAAATTGAGGAAATTTATTTTGTTGCAGCTGCGTGCCACGACACAGATGCAAGTACACATACCTCTCACTTTGCAGCTAATTTGGCCGATAATCACTCACCTAAAATTTTCGAAAAAATGTTACATAGCTGCTTTCCCAAAGTAATCGTCGAGGCGCAATCAGATGCTCCAATCAACGATGAAGAAGCTAGAGATAGCGATACCCAATGGTTTGGTAAAAGTACTCAACGAGATTTTCTCATGACTAAACAAATTGAACAATCTGCTTTTATAGAGATTTTACCTATGAAATATGAGGGGATTTTCGAGGCAACAGAGATAAACTCTGATTTAAATGATGGCAAATTAGAGGAGGACCAGCAAGTCTGCGCGATGGTGAAGAAAAATTCAAGCGACACTATAGTTCAGATATTTGACAAATCTCCATTTAGGAAAGGAATTGATTTTTTGGATGATATATCACCATGGATATCCACTGAAGAAGCTGCTGATATTTTTGAAAGTGACGCAGATAAAATGTTTGACAAAGTTATTCAGAGAAACGAAACTGGTACGATGCTCATAACGGAGGTTGTTAGCCACGCCAATCCGGTGCTTTCTCAAGAAATCAGTACGATCGGTCTAGTGAGCATTAAATCCAATGCAAAAGTTCCAATTCTTGCCATTGAATTTGATATGGGATATGGTTGCTGGAATCAATTGCTTATTGAACATTCTAAAATACTTTGCCCTCGACATCGACTTGGGCTTGCCCAGTGCTTAGCGGAGATGTCTCATTTGCATCAGTTTTCACATGATGAATTTGGATTAGACTTTTCGTTTGATCCTGGCTCGGGTGCTATTCCTTTAATCAGGGTACAGTCACCTCAGAGGAGATTAGAGGACCATTTTACACCCTCAAATCCAAGCAGGCAACATTTGACAAAACATGGGGGAGTTTTTAAATATATGTTGTGGTTCCAACATGATATCAATGCCCATATAGCCAATTGGTTTGACACTGGGCAGCGACCTAAGGCTAGTAAGTTCTCTCTAGCTTTCTTAGTGATTATTCTGCTGGATAGGTGTGTGTATGGCAAAGTTAGTTGGTTGGACAATAGGAGAGGGATATTCGATGACAGATTTGCAGGAACATGCTCACTGTGCTTGAGTTTTTTGAACCACCACCTACGGTCTATAGTAGTTTCCATGAGATACTTCTTGAATCTGTGAAGTCTGTCCAGTCAAGTAATCTAGCGCTTGCACTTACTTCTGATGATGTGAATTCCTCAACTAGAAGAGGAGCTATCAGGCCCTTGCGTTTTGCTTATGTTAGTGCTTTATATGAGCAGATCTGTAGTAATGCCACTCTTCTGCTTGGAGATGATATGATTCTTGTTGTGCTTGTGTCCAGTGCTAGAATTTTGGAAATGATTTGTGGTCGCTCCTGCAATAGAAAGTCTGCCTAACATATTAGAATTGCTTGGAGACATCAGAATGGGTCAAAGTTGGAAAAGCCCCTTGCTTGTTTACTGCCTTTTGACCTTGGGAGCCCATATTTTGACCAGCAGGGGAGAGCTAAATTATACCTAAGGCTCCAAAGATCATCACAACCACTATGAATATGTTACAAGGACGCAATCGAGAAGAATAGATGACTTCGGCCTTTGGACCCCAGGTCAGTACCAGGCTTGTGTTAGTAAAAGAATGCAATATACTCCTTTGTTTTGTCTCACAAGCAGTTTATGTTGAAGATCAGCATGTTATTGGAGTAGATACACATTTATTCATGCTTCAAGATTTAACTGGTACACTAATAAAGAAAGTGAAAGCAAAGATGATTCTAGTGGAACTCATTTGTAGAACAATAGCTATTTTGCTATTCATTACAGTATTTTTGTGGCTTATGAAGTATTCAAAGGAAACATAGTATATATTCCATCATGTCTTTGTCCAAAATGAAGTACACTATGCCGTCACCATTGTTGAGCCAGACATGAATAAAGTTTGGTATGATGCTCTTAATTTTTCTCAAAAGGAATTGGTATGTGCTTGCCATCTGGTGCACTGCAAGCTTATTGAAGTCCATATGACTATAGCTAGTTTACCAAAGGCCACGAGCCTAGTATTTCTTAACTCGAACCTTGAGGACAAGGTTCTTATTGAGGAGGGGAGTATTGTTGTGAACATGGATAAGTTAGATAATGCTTATGGGCCAGTTATTTGGACAAAGGTTGGCCAAGCTATTGGGCATGGGGCTAAACCAAGATATGGCCAAGGAATTAGACAGCCTAACAATACATTTGCTTGGGATCCATGTTGAGTAGGGAGTACGTGACAAGGGGGATAAAAGGGTGTCATCGGCAGTTTTAGGAATTATGCGAATTGTGTATTGAATGTGTTCTCTCTCATCTCTGCTCTGTATCTCTGATTTCCTCATCCCCTTCTATCCGGTCTCTATTTCTCACCTCTTTATTCTTATCAGTTCTTCTATGTCATTTCAATTGTTTTTCCTTGTAATTCTGTTTAGTAAGGGCAATACTACAATTGAGTTTCCTTGTGTGCGAATTGGTTATTTCACGTTTGTTACAATAGCCCACCATCCAATCACCTAAGTGATTCCTAATTACCCCTTCTATCCCCAGCCCCCACCCCCCGATGCCATATGTATCATTGTTAGAAGAAGTTGCCCCATCCGTATTTAGTTTGTAATAGTTTGGTTTTGGTGACTTGTATCCATTTAAGATTGATTCGTACCCTTTTTGGTGTTGTGGCCTTTGATGCAGCATATCAACTGTATATACTTTTTGGAAGGAAATTCCATGAATATTCCCTTGTCCTTTTCATTTTTCTTAATTTCTTCCCAAGAATGAGAAAATTGCATTATTATTCTTGTTTAACCATTAAGTGGAATTTCGGTTAAAGCCTTAATTTAGAAAAACTCGGGTTACTGATAATCAAAGAATGAATAAAGGAAAGTGATTTTTGCCAACAATAAGATTCAAAGTAAAATTAATGTATTCAAATTGTATTTCGTGTGTCTACAATTGACCCATTCTTTCCCTTTTATAGTTATCTTGGAAATATAAGTTTTGCCTTTGTAATAATAAGGTCATTATAGACAATTAAAGACATTAAATGTTACGTTACATAATCATTGTATTTTAATACAGATTCTTTAACGTTTTTAGTATTTAATGCTCATTAAATACTGTATTTGTACTCTCTTGTGCTGTCAGATTCATTTTCCTTAATTCTCGGACTTAAATAGGTACGGGCGTTGAATCTTTTGAGTATCCGCTCGTGCCTCCTCTTATGCCTCTGCTCGTATCTGTTGCAACTCGTGTCTCTTTGCCAATCATAACTCTTTGACCAGTCTACGTGTCATGACACGTCATCTTCCAATCACTTTAATATGTACACTCAATTTTTCCCAATACAGATAGTCCCCCTACTTGCCATTTATTCATCAATTGAATATTTGGGAAGTGGAGTTCATTAAAATGGGAATTTTTGTCATCATTAATGCTATAGCAAAATTAACACCTCATTTGTTACTTCCATTTAATGCTCTTCACGCGTGGCACCCTTTTACTGGATCTGCAACTTTGCAGCACTTTTTAGGGCTTTTTCATAGCTTCACTAATCACGAAGCGTCAGTTCTCATTATGACTTTTCCATCAGTGCACCTTTTCCTTTGACGGTTGCTTCACAGTATAAATATAATTTTCTTCTTTGTCTTTATCACATAAAGTTTTCAAATATTCAGTTCTTGAATCATTGTTTGTTTCTTGCTCGTACTATCATGTCTTCATCAAACCCTAACCCAGGGTCCCCATAGTTGACAACTTCCCTGATGCCCCCAATAGGAGCAGAAGAGGAGGTAGGCTTCGTAATTTAGGATTTTCATCTTTGCGTGGTTCTTCTCTTCTTTCGCCTAGTTCTGGCCCTTCTTCTAGAACTAGAGGTTCTTTTTCACACAAATCTTCTTCTAGAGGTAAGGAATCTTCTGAACCTCTTCTTGAACCTCTAGTAGAGGAGATAGTTCCTGTGGAACTATCTTTCTATAATGATAGAGAATCTCTTAGAAATCAAGTATCTTCTTTAGATCACACCGATATCTATCCCACTCAAATCACTGAAGGTTTAATTTCTTTAGTTCGTAGAGACTGCCATTGGAGTCATGACTTTCCTATAATTATTCCCAATCCGAATCAAAGAATTACCTCTTACCTAACCGGGTTTTCCTTTTTCTATACGTACCCTTTCACATTAGGATTCAAACCTGCTAGATCCTGTTATTCTCGAGTTTTGTCATTTCTTTGATGTTTGCTTAGGTCAAATAGGCCCAATAATATGGAAGGTTGTTGCCTGTTTGAGGCATTTGGCCAACATAGCCAGTGTGCCTTTTACTTTCCCACACATAATTCATCTTTACTCCCCTAGAATCTTTCGCAATGGTATTTTTACACTAGTTGCCAGGAGCAAAAGAGTTCTAGTTAGCCCTGATGATGACAAAGACCCTGGCTGGTATGTCAGGTTTGTTGTTGCCCCCACTGTTGGTTTAGTGGGTGATGAGAACGTTCCCTTCCCTGAGAAGTGGAATTTTGCACGTGAGTCTTCTAACTTTCTCATACTTTTTTCTTCAGTTCTATTGATTTTTCTAATTTTACTTTTCCTTTCTAGCAACCATGAGAGTTGTGGAAAATGTTCCCAATTTTCGTGATTGGGTAGGAAAGCTGTTGAGTATTGCATCAATGGATGGCAGATCTTGGAAGACCCTTTCCCAACGTTTTGGTTGGAAAGTAAAAACTCATGATAAGAGCTTTTATTTTATTTTACATATTCTTTTTTCCTGAACTTAACCCAATCCTTCTTTCTATCAGGATTTGCTATTCGAGGATTTACTGCTGAGGCGGTTGCGGCTTCTCGTATCTCTTTGGAAAGGACTCAAGAAATAATTCTGGGCTCTTCATCGAAAAGAAAAGCCGTTGATGACCAAGATTCTGAAGAAGAGGAAGACGGGGGTTCCTTGGTAACAAGGCCACGGGCTCGCAGACGCATTATTTCCGATGATGAAGCAGAAGCATCCCCCCGCCGTTCTATTCCTCTTACCGAATCTGTTGAAGCCTTGGTAGTGATCCCTGATGATGTTGATGATGCTCCCGCTGCTGCTCATGATTCTGTTGAGCAGCTTTTTGACCGCGGGTTTGGTAGCGAAGGTTCAGGTCCCATTTCTGATGAAGCTCCCTTGGCTTCTTTTTCTCCTCCCGTACATGTGACTCTTACTTTGCCGATTATGGCTGCTTCCGTTCCTTCCCAGGCTGTGTTTACTACTTCTACTGTTCCTCCTTCGACAATTCCTCCTCCACCTACTCACCATGCTGAGGTTGGCTCCTCAAGTAGGAGTGGTGCTATGAGGCAAGTGATTATTGAAGTCCACACTGAGGGCAACCTTTTAAGGAAATCGGGTCAAGCAGATGTGTGGCTAAAGCCTTTAATTGTTCCTGTTGATAGAGCCAAGCTAGAGAGTCATAGTTCTTTGACTTTGATAAATAACTTTGTGCATGCTTCTTTAAAGGTATTCTTTTTTCTTAATTTTTATTTTGTCATTTTTCTATCTTTGGGATTCTCATTTCCTTCCCTTTCCCCCTTTTTAGGCCAATCTCATCGACACGGAGATGATGAAAAAGGTTACCCTTTCAGAGCAGTTAGTGCGTGATCACAAGTTGGAGGCATATAATTGGAAGGAACAGTATGAAAGTCTTCAGATCGACGTGGAGTACTTAGAAGAAAGTAAAAGTACCTTGGAGAAGCAAGTGCAGGCTTTGACTTTGGAATTGGCAGTTGAAAAGGCTTCCTCCAGTCAAGCAGTCAAGGAAAAGGCTCGTCTTGAAACTTCTTTTTCCGAGCAGCTTTCTAAGGCGAGTGAAGATATTAGAGAGTTGAAGGCTCTCTTGGATGCAAAAGAAACCTATGCTGGTGAACTCGTGCATAATTTGACTCAAGCCCTAGAAGACCTCCGAGTTTCTTCTGATAAGGTTTGTTCCTTAGAAAATTCCCACGCCTTTCTTCAAGCTTCTTATGAATCTGCCTTGGCTGAAAATGAAAAGATAAAGAACGAAATCGCTGACTGGGAAAGAGATTATGAGATCCTTGAAGATAAGTTTGTCATTGAAGCGAGTTGGGCGTTTTTGAATTCTCGCCATGATACCCTTGTTGAAGCTAGCCAAGAGAATTTTAACTTGGAATCTGAGTTAGCTAAGATCAATGAAACTATTGAGAAGACTCAGCAGAACCAAGATTTTCCTTCTCCTGTGGTCGAAGCTTCCGTAAATGTTGAAGATGATACAGGTATCCCCACTCCTTCAAGCTAAGTTGAACCCGCTGTTGTTGATGTACTTTCTTCAGTTCCTTCATCTTCTCAATGACAATTTTAAGTTGTTTGAATTCCTTTGTGTCTTTTTTTTTCTCTTTTTGGAAAATTGTGGTTAAAACCCTTGGTCTCATTTGAGGGTTTGTTTTTGGAAACTTAAGTTCCTAGACCTTTTATGGGGCAATATATATAAACAATTTCCAGTTTATGACTAAGTTCATACTTAGTCTAAGCTTTTTAATATTAAGAAGTTTTTCGTTACTATTTGAACTTCAGTTTTGTTTATTCTTGCCTTTATTTCTAAGGGCTTACTGAATAACTTGCATTTTTACTCTTCAAAAAATGCTTCTGTTAACTTCATGAATACTTAAATTAATCATGACTTTTTTAAAAGAGGACCCTTTTATATTCGACACTTAATGAATAAGACGTCTCAACTTCATAACGGTGTTAATATACGATAAAAGAAATAGGAATACACATGTTTCTTGAAATAACATTGATAAGTTTTTATTTGAACTTTGTCTAGTTTTGAATAACACTTTACATGTATTTGAATTACATCTATAACTTTCTCGTAACTGTTTTCCTCATAACAGATTTAAAAAAGAAAAATAAACACGAGGTTTTTATTTATAACCCGTTTCAGTACATAGCCTTTACCCTAGCTATGGTAAGGTCTTTCTTTAGGCTTAGCTCGTGACTTTGCTCTGTACTTGACTTATTCATTGAGTGAACTTTTCAGGATTGATCTTTGATTATTTCCCAATCTTCTTTGCCTTCTTTATACACATGCCTGTGTATATTATATAGTCCCCCAAGTGTTTGAGCGTTGAAGTATGAAGCCTAGAGCACTTGATTGTTCCTCTCATTTGGTCCTTTCCCTAATAAGGAAAAACATACGGGACTCGGAGGTGCGATTATAGATGAAGATTGCTTAGTCCGTTTGAATTTCTATCAGAATAATTGTAACCCTAGACCGGAAAGTTTAATTTATTCCACGTGCCTTGCAGGTCGTGACTCATCATTTAGTACGGGCTAGCTTTTTGCCTATCATCTAAAATCGTTAGTAAAATTTAACAATTCAAAAAATTAAATTTTAAAATACGGATACCTAACCGTGGGTATTCCTTAGAAATAATATCTCTTCAGGTGAACAACATTCCAATGCGAAGGTAGTATCTTGTCATCTATTGTTTCCAGCCCGTATGCTCCTTTACCTACAATATCATGAATCCTATAGGGTCCTTCCCATGTTGGACTTAATTTCCCTGCATTAGCTGCCTTCATAGATTGAAAAACCTTTTTGAGCACGAAGTCCTTAATTTTGAAGAATCTTAGGCGTGCTTTTCGGTTGTTGTATCATTCTATAACCTGCTTTTGTGTTGCCTTTCTTATTAGTGCAGCTTCCCTTTTCCCTTCAAGTAGATCAAGATTTATTCGCATTTTTTCGTTATTAGACTCTTCTGACGCCTGTGTAAATCTTGTACTTGGCTCTCCTATCTCTACTGGAATTAAAGCTTCAGCTCCGTAAACCAATGGAAATGGTGTTTCTCATGTACTTGTTTTTGCTGTTGTGCGGTATGCCCATAAAACACCAGGTAACACTTCTGGCCAATTACCTTTGGACTCCTCTAAATGTTTCTTTAAATTGTTGATAATGATTTTGTTTGTTGACTCAGCTTGCCCATTACCGACCGGATGATAAGGTGTGGATGTAATTCTTTTGATCTGCCAACTTTGAAAGAACATTGTGATTTGCGTGCCTATAAATTGAGGGCCATTGTCGCATATGATTTCCTTTGGTACACCAAATCGGCATATGATATTCCGCCAAATGAAATCTTTAACTTCTTTTTCACGCACCTGTTTGAATGCTCCTGCTTCTATCCATTTAGTAAAATAGTTAGTGAGTACGAGCAAAAAATTTACCTGTCCTTTTGCTTGTGGTAGTGGACCCACGATATCCATCCCCCATTTCATAAACGGCCACGGTGCAGTGACCCGATGCAACAACTCTGCAGGTCTATGCATATTATTACTGTACCTTTGGCATTTATCACATTTAGCCACAAAACTTTCTGCTTCTTCTTCCATTTTGGGCCAATAATAACCTGTCCTGATTAGGGTTCTTACTAGTGATCTTCCTCTTGCGTGATTCCCACAATGCTCCTCGTGTATTTCTCTCATCACGTATTCTGTCTGAGAAGGTCCGAGGCATCTTGCTAAGGGACCCACCGAATATTTTCCGATAAAGATTGCCTTGCTTTAAGCAATATCGAGCAGCCTTTTTTCGAAGCGTGTGAGCTTTTCTCTTGTCTTCAGGAACGATACCATTCTGCAAAAAGGCAACAATCTCATTCCTCCAATCCCAGGATAAGTTTATTAAAATTTACCTCATTTTTATCTGGATCGAGCACTGAATGAAACAAATGTATTACAGAAGCATTTTCATTGCTTACCACGTCTATTGTAGATGCGAGATTAGCTAAGGCATCCGCCTCAACATTTTCATCTCTTGGTATTAGCGTAACCTTCAAGATTTGGAATTGCCTGATTAGATCCCGTACCTTCTCTAAATACTGTTGCATTCGTGCTTCCCTGGCGGTATAAGTCCCCAGCATTTGGTTAACCACGAGCTGTGAATCGCTCTTGATTGCAATCTGATTAATGCCAAGTTCCCGTGCCAATTCTAAACCTGCAATCACTGCCTCATACTCTGCCTCATTATTAGTTATAGAATGACTTTTAATGGCTTGTCGAATGGTTTCACCCATAGGTGGTACCAAAACGTTCCCTAAGCCTGCACTTTTTATGTTAGATGCACCATCAGCAAATAAGGTCCAAATTCCTGGGTTAGCTCCGTTGAGAACTTGCAATTTTTTTCTGCTTCTAATTGCACCCATTGGCTAAAATCAGCCACGAAATCAGCTAACCCTTGAGATTTTATAGCAGTTCTAGGTTGGTATGTGATATCATATTCACTTAATTCTATAGCCCACTTAGCTAACCTACCTGACAACTCATGCTTGTGTAATATATTGCGTAATGGATAAGCAGTTATTACAACAATAGGATGACATTGAAAGTAAGACCTTAATTTTCTAGATGCCATGATTAATGCAAGTGCAAGGTTTTCCAATTGAGGATACCGTGTCTCCGCATCTAATAAAGATTTTCTAACATAATAGATCAGAGATTGTTTACCTTGATCCTCTCGGACTAAAAACGCACTCACCGCTACTTCTGAGACGGCAAGATAGATGAGCAGTCTTTCCCCAACCTTTGGTTTTGCGAGCAGTGGTGGATTTGATAAGTATGTCTTCAAATTTTTGAGTGTCTGTTGACATTCCTCATTCCATTCGAAATGATCTTGCTTTTTAAGAGCTGAAAAGAATTTAAAGCACTTTTCTGATGATTTAGAAATGAATCTTCCCAATGTTGCAATTCTTCCTGTCAGCCTCTGCACTTCTTTTTTACTTGTAAGTACGTCAGGATTTCTTCAATGGCCTTAATCAGTGTGGGATTCACTTTAATACCACGGTTAGAGACAAGAGAACCTAAAAACTCACCTGATGCAACATCGAATGCACACTTCTCAGGATTTAATTTCATATTAAATTTTCGCAAAATCTGAAATGCATCAGACAAGTGTGATATATGATTCCTTGAACGTTGAGTTTTGATGAGCATGTCGTCTATATAGACTTCCATAGTTTTACCCAAATATTCTTAAAACATTTTAGTCACTAGTCTTTGAGATGTTGCACCAACATTTTTGAGACCAAAAATATTACTTTATAACAGTAAGTCCCCCTGTCAGTTATGAAGGAAGTTTTTTCTTCATCTATCGGATCCATTTTGATCTGATTATACCCTGAATACGCATCTAAAAAATTTAATAATTCATGTCCTGCAGTAGCATCAATTAGTTTATCTATATGCGGTAGTGGAAAAGAATCTTTAGGATAGGCTTTGTTAAGGTTTGTGTAATCTACACAAACTCGCCACTTACCATTCTTCTTCGGTACCACAACAGTATTGGCTAACCAATTAGGATACTTTACCTCACGGTAGACCCAATCTTTAGTAATATTTGAACCTCAACTTGAATCATCTTATTTTTGAAAGTTCCTTGCTTTCTCTTCTTTTGTTTGATAGGAGGATACGATGGGTCTTCATTTAATTTATGAGTCATTACCTCCGGTGGTATTCCAGTCATATCAGAGTGGGACCAATCAAAACAATCTACGTTAGTTTTCAAAAATTCAATCAATTTACCTTTCATGTCCTGGCTTAGATTGGCCCCTATGTAAACTTTCATATCAGGCCATTGTGCAAATAACACCATAGCCTCTAATTATTCAATTGTTGTCTTGATATTTTCATTTTCCTCTGGTTCTTGAATGGTATCTGGCCTTGAGTCCACGTCTGTTCGCCCTTGTTCAGTTGAGGTTTGTGTTGTGATACCCTCAACTGGATTCTGTGATTGCTATTTTTCTTCGTTTCTAGTACTTGAATCCGCTACAGAGTTGATGTTCCTGGATGTACGTTGGTCCCCACGGATTTGACATATTCCCTATGGTGATTAGAATTTAATAACTTGTTGCAAGTTTGACGGAACGACATCCATCTCGTGTATCCAGGGTCTCCCAAGAATCATATTGTAAGCCATCTCCATATATACTACCTGAAACTTTGTATCTTTGACAACTCCTTCTGCGAATGTTGTAAGTATTACTTCTCCTTTTGTCACGACACTAGAATTGTCAAATCCAGATAGAGTATGCACCTTTGGTATTAATTTATCTTCAGCTTGCATCTCACATAATACTCTTAACAGAATAATGTTCACGGAACTACCTGGATCAATCAAAACTCGTTTTACATTAGTATCATGTACAAGTAGAGATATTACCTGTGCATCGTTATGAGGAGATAATATGCCATCCACATCTGCATCATCAAACGTATGCTTTCTTCCTCTAAGACATGTCGCACCCGCTTCCCTTGGGTAATTGTGACTTTGGAAATTTTATTGGCTACTGAATACGTCACACCATTAATTTCTTCACCTCCACTTATAACGTTGACGGTCCTTTTGGGAGAAGGTGGTTTAGGGGGCTCCTGCCTATTCTTCATGTATGCTTGCTTACCTTTCTCACTGAATAATTCGGTGAGATAACCCTATTTTAATAAATGATCAACTTCACTTTGTAGAAACCTACAGTCTGCCATTTTATGCCCGTGATTGTTGTGAAATTCGCACCAATTATCAGGATTGAGCCTGTTTGGATTCGATCTCATCTCTTTTGGCCATCGTACCTTGTCACCCATGCTTCTCAAAATAGCTACGAGCTCGGAAGTGCTCACATTGAAATTATAACCGCCAAACCTCGCCTTCAAGCTTCTATCATCATCTCGTGACTCACGCGTGTTTCGATCATTCCCAAATCTTGATGACGAGCCCGACTCTCTATTCCTCAACCTGTGATCGTACCTTTGATTGTCCTGTTTTGACCGTGAGTCTTTTCCCGCTGGTCCCATGTATGGTTCGTACCTGTTTTTACCGGACCTTTTTTCGATTTCCGCCCATCTCGAACTTACCTTTTCTTCTTTTTGAGACCGTGAGATAATATCTTCCTCTATCCTCAGCTTCGTGTTATACCTGTTGTAAACATCATTCCATGTTGTAGCTGGGAATTCACGAAGACTTTCCTTGAGTCGCCTCGTAACTTCTAAGCTTTTTTCATTCAAACTACTTGTGAAGGCTATAACTGCCCAATTGTCAGGTACACGCGGTAATGCCATTCTTTCAAGTTGGAATCTGTCCACGAACTCTCTAAGTAATTCTGAGTCCCCTTGCTTGATTTTGAAAATGTCTTCCATTATTTTTTCGACTTTTTGAGCTCCCGAGTGTGCTTTGATGAAAGAATCAACAAGCTCAGCAAAAGAATTTATAGAATTTTCGGGTAAAAGAGAATACCATGTTAATGCACCCTTAGTGAGTGTTTCACTGAATTTATTGACCAATAATGATTCGATATCCTGTTTGGTCAAGTCGTTGCCTTTTACGCTTGTTGTGAATGCATTCACGTGGTCTTGTGGATCAGTTGTTCCATCGTATTTTGGAATATCGGGCATTTTAAATTTCTTTGGAATTGGGAAGGGAGCAGCACTTGGCTTCCAGGGTTGTTGCGAATATTTATCCATATTTATCCCTTTGATTACGAGCGGCACCCCGGGTATTTGCTCTATGCGGTCACTTTGCTCCTTGAGCTGTTTCTGCAATGTTAGTACTAAATTTTGTAAATAAGAATTGACTAAGTTACCTGGTACTCCCTCTTGTGATTCGCTGGGGGTTCCACCACTACCTGAATTAACAAGCCCAGAGTGAGGGTTCTCCAAAGTGTTGTTATTTGGAGTGGGTGTGGGTGGTGCAGCTGGTAACTGGCTAGCAAAAGCCTCAAGAGCTTTATTGACATGTTCAGCAATTAGTTTTTGCAAAGCTTCATCGATAGCTTCAACATTTTCAAATTGAGCGTTTCCATTTGCATGAGATCCATCAGGAGTGCCTTCTCGAGACCACCGAGGAGAGCTTTGTGGAGAAGGGACCGGGGTGTGATTATCCTGTAAATTTCCCTGAAGTTGTTAATTTTCTTGGTTTCCTTGAATGTTATCATTATTGTTCGACATGGTTGATGCAACAAGGAAAGTTAAACTAAAAAAGAATAGAATATCAGATTTCCGGTAACGGAACCAATTTGTTTAACCAAAAGTGGAATTTCGGTTAAAGCCTTAACTTATAAGAACTCGGGTTACTGATAATCAAAGAATGAATAAAGGAAAGTGATTTTTCCAACAATAAAATTCAAAGTAAAACCAATGTATTCAAATTATATTTCGTGTGTCTACAATTGACCCATTCTTTCCCTTTTATAGTTATCTTGGAAATATACGTTTTGCCTTTGTCATAATAAGGCCATTATAGACAATTAAAGACATTAAATGCTACGTTACATAATCATTGTATTTTAATACAGATTCTCTAATGTTTTTAGTATTTAATGCTCATTAAATACTATATCTGTACTCTCTTGTGCTGTCGGATTCATTTTCCTTAATTCTCGGACTTAAATAGGTACGGGCGTTGAATCTTTTGAGTATCCGCTCGTGCCTCCTCTTATGCCTCTACTCGTATCTGTTGCAACTCGTGTCTCTTTGCCAATCATAACTCTTTGACCAGTCTGCATGTCATGACACGTCATCTTCTAATCACTTTAATATGTAAACTCATTTTTTCCCAATACAATTCTCAGGTGATGTACAATGTTTCAAGTTATAAATAGTAGCAAAGAAGGTATCTTTATGTAGTTAACTAACACCAAACCTAGAATTGGCTTCAGCCAAAAAAACTTATTTTTAAATAGCTTGGAATTGCTCGAGAATAATAATAAGACTTACTAAAATTAGAAGATCAAAGAAAGATGAGTGCTTCCAAATATCTTCACATGTCGAATCAATCACCCAGGAAGCAACCATTCTTCTACAAAATCATGTAAATAACAATATTTCATTTTGTGAAGCATATATGTTAGTAACAAAACCTAGAACGTGTACATAAACATGTTTTCAACGGTATCATCTTCCAAACCACATTTTTTCCCCACAAAAGTAGGGCTAGAGTCATGCTGCCTTCTTTCCCAGTTGATTCTGCCAAGTCCGTTCCCTTGGTCGTGGTTAAATAAATAGTACACCAAACCACATATTGGACATGCGTCGTTCACAATAGTTATGCTTTTTGAGGTATTACAATTTACCGGCAAAAAACTAAGCAAACATTGTCTAAAAAAAGTGTTTGTGTTTGTTCTTTATATCCTCATGAACCACAAAAAATCCCAAAAACATTAGGGAAGGAATGACAACTACATTGAATATTTGAACCTCTACTATATATTCCTTACACTAAACATGACTCTGCAACGACCCGACTGGTCGTTTTGAGTATTTGCACTTAGCTCGGTAGTTTACGGGTGTGAATAGCTCTGTATGATGTATTTTGACTTATGTGAATCGCCGGTTTTGGTTTTCAGGTTATCTCACTGATTTGGAAGAATGATTCTCAACTAGGGAGCTTTAAATTTGAAAGAGTTGACCGAGTTTGACTTTTTAGTATTTGACCTCGGATTGAAATTTTGATGGTTCTGTTAGCTCCGTTGGTAATTTTGGACTTAGGAGCGCGTCCAGATTGTGATTTGGAGGTCTGTAGTTGAATTTGGCTCGAAACGGCGAAAGTTGGATTTTTTGAAAAGTTTGACCGAGAATGAACTTTTTGATATCAGGATCGGATTTCAATTTCGGAAGTTAGAGCAAGCCCGTAATGTCAAATGTGACTTGTGTGTAAAATTTGAGGGCGATCGAACGTGATTTGATAGGTTTCAGCATCGGTTATGGAAATTTAAAGATTCAAGTTCATTGATTTTTGGATTGAGGTGTGATTCGTCGTTTTGATATTGTTATGTGTGTTTTGAAACCTCAAGTAAGTCCATGTTATGTTATGGGACTTGTTGGTATGTTTTCACATGGTCCTGAGGGGCTCGGGTGAGTTTCGGATAGGTTTAGGTTGTGTTGCGCTCGTTTTTTTTTTTATGTTTCGACGTTGTTTCTTCAAGCATAAATGGTACTACATTATGCAAATGAGCTCCAATTTCTTTTTTCTATTGAAGCATTACATCCGTATCGTAATTACGGAGCCATATTAAAAAGAATCGTCGAATTTGGACATCGTATGAGGAGTTTATGGTCATTTTACTAAGAATTGGGTTGCCAAATTTTTCAGATTAATTACAAAATTGCCACTGATTTCGTATTTAAAAATCTGCACTATTTTCAAATATTGAAACCAACATATCTCCTTCAATATAAGGTCAAATGGAGTGATTCAAGAGCCTAACTTGATTAGAATTTCATAAGGAATCCATTGGAAGCATCAATGTCAAGTTGAGAGATCAGTAAACACAAGAAATGAGGCAGAACAGTGTTAAAATGTGGGTTTTGTTCATTTAACATATTTTGAGTTGGGGAGCTCGAAATCAGAAAATGTTTTAGGCGATTTTCACCATATAAATTGGGATAAGTGTTCTCTACTCAGTTTTGATTATATTCTATGAATCTATCTTCAATTTTAGCTTTTGGTTGATGAATTTTAAAGAGAAAATTGGGGGTTTTAGCCTAAAGTTTCATAATATGAATTTTTGAGTTTTGAACATCGATTTAGAGTCGGAATTGAGTGAAACTTGTATGGTTGGACTCGTGATTGAATGGGTTGTCGGATTTTGTGAGTTTTGTCAGGTTCCGAGGTGTGGTCCCGGGTGTGATTTTTGGCCGAATTTGGGATTTTATTTAGGATTCGATCTTTATCATGTGGAAGTGTTTCCTTGGGCTTTATTTGATGTATTTGAGTTGCTTTTGGTTAGTTTTGAGCCGTTTGGAGGTCGCTACGCACGTGATACCATTTTTGGAGCATCGTTTGGCTTGCTCGGTATTGTTATTGGCTTGTTCGAGGTAAGTATTTTGCTAACTTTGTTGAGGGAATTTTCCTCCTATTTGTCATTGATTGCTACATGTGGGGGTGATACATATATGAGGTGATGAGCGTATATGTATGTGCTAGGGTTAATCATGCTCGGGGGTGCATTATTTATTTATATTTGTAGAATTTCATGACCTTCTTGCTTCATACCTCACTTGACTTCGAGATATTGAGAACATAGTATTAAATGTTGGAATCAAGACTTAGCTTAATATAACTTGATCAAATTTAATGGAATTTTGAGAATATATTGATGCGTCTAATTCGTTCATTTCTATGCATAATCATTAATACATTGCTACGACCGGTATTTTGGAGATGCTAGATTCCATACTTGTGTTGTTGATAAATTATGGGATTTGTGGAAGTACTTGAATTATATGGTCCTTAAAGGTTCATTGAATCATTGTTGGCTTGTAAAGCAGTGATTGAGAATTTGTTTGGAATATTCGTTGAACACTCTCCTCGATGTTATTTATACTTCCTGCCTTGCCATTTTATTGTTATTCATATGCTTGGTAAGGAAGAGTGTAAAGCACGAAGGGTGATGCCGTGCCATTTTATATTCATTATCATGTGAGGAAGAGTGTAAAGCACGAAGGGTGATGCCCTGCCATTTTATATTTATTATTATGTGAGGAAGAGTGTAAAGCACGAAAAGTGATGGCGTGCCATGCTATTGAGAGTAAAAGCACGAAGGGTGATGTCGTACCATATCATTTAAGAGTAAAAACATGAAGGTGATGCCATGCCATTTCATTTATATTGTTATGATTGTGTGTTATCGTGAGGTCATGGCACAATGGGTGTTTTCATGCAGGCGAGGATGAAGGACATGCATTATGTTTGATATCAGTTTTCCATGTATACGTTCATGTCTTTACCTTGAACTGTTATTGTCATAATTATAGATCTGATGTGACTTGTTGTTATTGTTCTGTCATTGATCTATATTTCAATTGTTGTTGTGTTGCTCATAACTTCTACTTGATTAACTTGCAAATACCATGCCTATTTTCTGTTTTTATAATTATACTCATGGTGTATCTATTCTATTACACTTTAGTATAAGCCTTCCACCATGTTAGTCATTCATACCCTTACCTATCAACTTGTAAAAATCATGTATTTCCATCTTATTTATTATATTTGTACTTAGGCCTCCAATATGCTAGTTAATTGAAGTTGATATTCTTTGTTTTCTAATTGTTGTTATTACTCACGTGCTTTCCGCTTAGTCTTTTACTGTTGCCCACATGTGTATCCTTGTCCATTATTATACTTGTGTATTTCCTACTTTGTAATTCCTGTTATCGATATTTCTATCATCTGGTTGGTTCTGTTACTCGTACATTTGGGAGTATGAGTTGAACGCACGAAGGGCATTGCCGTACTAATTGATTTGTCACAAATATATATATATATATATATATATATATATATATATATATATATATATATATATATATATATATATATATATATATATATATATATATGGTGAGGCAAAAATAGAAGCACGAAGGGTGTTACCGTGTCGTTTGACGTGATATCTTGGATATACTTCTTATACCAGGAAAGATTGTAAATCTACTACTGCGATTCCTTTTAGTAATTGTTGACTGACTTGCAGAGTTGTATACAGTACTTTTATCTTTTATGCTTTGAACTGCTTTTACTGCTAATCTAATGTACATGTTATAACAATAAAAATCTTTTAACCAAAGCATCGTCACTACTTAGACGAGGTTAGACAAAATACTTACCAGTACATGGGGTCGGTTGTACTGATACTACAATTTTGTACAATGTGTACAAATTTCTGAAGTTGAGCTGCTGGTGATGTCGGGTGCTAATTCTGAAGATGTTCGCGCATTCTGGATATAGCTGCCTCTTGTCCTTGGTAGCTTAGATTTTGCTATTCTGTTTATGTATCATTCAAATAGAACGTATATTTATTCATAGCAACTTTGTAAATTCCAAGTCTTAGAAGCTCATGAGTCGTACTATCAGGTCTTGGATAAATTGTAAATGTTCAGTTATCTATTCTTTATTTTCTTATAAACTCTGTTGAGTTATATTGTCTATTAGTTGGTTTACCTAGCGGGTTGAGTTAGGTGTCATCACGATCGGGAATTTTTGGGTTGTGACAGACTCTTGCCACGATTCCCAATTTTTTTTTAGCTTAAGCGCAGTCATTATTTGAACATAGCAGCCCAATTTATTTAAAAAGAAGAAATTAATTATAAATTGTAGATGTGTTTTGTCTTTTATATTGGAGCTATTTTTAGAGTTAAATTGGATAGGAGAGAAATCTGAAATAGATTTGTCATCTTTATTGGGATTGAAACAATAAGAAGAATAAAATGGTTTTACATTTGGGGCAAACCTTTATAATTGGACCTGCCAAATCTTATTTCATATTTAATATTTTATAGGAGAGTTGTTCTCCGCACAAAATCCAGGTATTGCTCTTTCTATTTTTCCGCATTATGCTTCTAAGTCTCATTTCAATCAACAAAAAAAGAAAAAAACACTAAAGAAATCATATTCAACTTCTAAAATGAGTTATACTGCACCCGGACTTTCTATTTTTTTGTTTTTATCTTTGAGGATAACAATATTAGGAAAAAAATATGTTGTTCAATTAAAAACCATTTTTTCTCTTAATAGCCTGTTTGGCCAAGCTTCTCAAGAGGCCAAAAGCGCTTTTTTTCCCAAAAGCACTTTTTTTCCTAACTTGATGTGGTGATCCAAAGGGTCATCTTTTGTTTTACAATTCGAATCCGGGTTGCAAGGCCTTAAAAACCTTATTTTCCTTTTCCTCAATTTGCGTGCGTAATTCGGGCGCATTTCCAGAAAGCTTTTATGTGACATCTAAGAAAAATATTGAAATTTTCCTTTAAAAATAATTAAAGTTGACTTCGGTCAATATTTTTGATATTCGGACCCGGACCCGTGATTTGACAGTCCTGTAGGGTCCGTAGTAAAATATGGGACTTGGGAGTATGCCCGGAATCGAATTCCGAGGTCCCTAGCCCGAGAAATTTTTTTTAAAGAAAATTATGTTTTTAGAAATTAAATAGTGTTGGAACTCCTTGGAATCGGGCCCGTATTTTGGTTTCGGAGCCCGGTACAAGTCCATTATAATAATTAAGTCTTATTTGTAAAATCTGGTAAGAATCGAAGTTGATTTGACGTGATTTGGACGTCCGGTTGTGAAAATAGTTAAGTTAAAGTGTTCTTGAGGAAAATCCTGAGTTTGATGTTAAATTCGTAGTTGTTGATGTTATTTTGATGATTTGATCGCACGAGCAAGTCCGTATGGTATTTTTAAACTTGCGTGCATGTTTGGTTTGGAGCCCCGAGGGCTCGGGTGAGTTTTGGATAGGCCACGGAGTGATTTTGCACTTAGGAAATTTGTTGGTATGCTTCGGCAAAGTTGCTCAGGCTTCGCATTTGCGAGCATGACAGGCTTGGCAATTGCGAGTCTTCCATCGCAAATGCGAAGGAAGCTGGGCCTGGGCATGTTCGCAATTGCGAACATTTCTTCGCAATTGCGAAGGAAATAGGGCAAGGAGGGACTTCGCATTTGCGACCAAAAAGTCGCATTTTCGATTGCAGCAGAGATGTGAGGGGTTCGCATTTGCGATACTTTTCTCGCATTTGCGAGCTTCGCAAATGCGAAGCTCAGGTCACAAATGCAACATCTGCAGCAGTTAAGTTGGGACTTGGACGGGATTTTTACTTAATTCTTCAAAATTTCAAAACCTACACTTCAATGGACGATTTTCCTGGAGCAAGTTCTTCCCCAAATTATAGGTAAATGAATCTTAACTCTTTTTCTTCAATCTATTTCATCTTTTTATATGATTTCATTTCAAACTCTAGGGTTTTTCATAGGAAATTAGGTGTTCTTGTGTAGAAATTAGGATTTTTGAATTTTGGGAATTTGGACCTCAATTAGAGGTCGGATTTCAAAACCAATTGCATATTTGGGTTCGTGGGTGAATGAGTAGTCGGGTTTTGGTTCGAATTTCGAGTTTTAACTAAGCAGGCCCGGGGTCAGTTTTTGACTTTTTGGGGAAAATATTAGGAAATCTATATTTATGCATTAGAATTGGTTTATTTAGCATTTATTAATGTTATTAAGTAAATTATGACTAGATACAAGCGGATTGGAAGTAGAACCGAGAGGTGAAGCGGTAATTAAGGCTTGATTTTGTCCGTGGAATTGAGGTAAGTGTTTGGCCTAACCTTAGCTTGAGAGAATAGGTGTTGTGGTCTTATTTTCTACATGTTAGTGTTGAGTACGATGTATAGGTGGTGACAAGTATCTATACGTTTGTGTCAACCATGCTCGTGAGTCTTATAGATGATTGTGGTGACTCTTATTATGTATTGTCCATGCTTAAATTGATGATTATCACTATTGAACAAGGCTTATGATGATTTCTTGGTAATTGACCATTGTTGAGTATTGGCTCAAGTTGAGATTTATTTTGTGAATTAACTGTCAGAACGAGATTGGTTGTAGCTGCTTCCCTTGCCGAGATGTATTTGTTTCTTTATTGATTCCCTTGCCGGGATGTATTGTTTCTATTGTTTGGGTAAGGAAGAGTGTAAAGCACGAAGGGTGATTCCATGCACGATATTGTGAGTATTAATGCACAAAGGGTGATGTCGTGTCGATATTGTGAGTGTTAATGCACAAAGAGTGATGCCGTGCCGATATTGTGAGAGTTAATGGACGAAGGGTGATGTCGTGCCATGATTATGAGAGTTAATGCATGAAGGTTGATGCTGTGCCATTTTTGTTGTTTATTATGGTGAGAACGAGAGTAAAAGCATGAAGGGTGATGCCGTGCACATGTTACTATTTTATTATTTCCGTTGATACAAGTATGGTGTTCATTATTGCTTCTCTATTGAATTACTATTAGAATTTGATATTTCCCGCAGCATGTTCCCTTTCCCATCTTTATCTGTTATTTCTTGTTATTATTGTTTTGTTCCTATATGATTGAACTGCACAACTTTATATGGTTGTCGTGTCCCAGCCTTGTCACTACTTCACCGAGGTTAGGCTCGACACTTACCAGTACATAGGGTCGGTTGTATTGATACTGCACTCTGCACTTTTGTGCAGATTTCGGTGCCAGATTCTGTGAGTAGATTCAGGGTTGTTGCCTTCTGTCCAAGGAGACCAAGGTAGATCTGCTGGCGTTCGCATTAGCCTGAAGTCCCCTTTCCCCATTTTAGTTTCTTTTGCCTCTTCTATTTCGAGAACAGTTGTACTGCTTTCATACTTGTATTTGTAGTAAAATCTTAGTCGTTCATGGATTGTGACACCCGATCTTTAGGGATAGCTATGTATTAGACTATTAGTTGCTATATCACTTCCGCATTTCATAATTATTTTATTTTAGTTATTATCTGTTCCTGTTAAATTAATAATAATAGTGGTAAAACTGTAACTGTCAGCTTGCCTAGCTTTTACAAGTAGGCGCTATCACGACTCCCGAAGGTGGAGAAATCCAGGTCGTGACAAGTTGGTATCAGCGCACTAGGTTTCCTAGGTCTCACAATTCACAAACAAGCTAGGTAGAGTCTGAGGGATCAGTATAGAGACGTCTGTGCTTATCCCCTAGAGGCTACAGAGTTTAGGGATAACTTCACATCTATTCTTCTCTGTCGTGCGAATTGACTTCTCAATGCTAATTGAACTTCTACTCTGTTCTTTCGCAGATGGCGAGAACACGTGCCTCTTCATCCACTAATTAGTAGCCCGAGCCCCTAGTGGCAGCTCCTATGAGGGGCAGAGGACGAGGCCGAGGCCATGCTAAGGCTGAGGCAGGGGCAGGGCTCAGCCCAGAGCAGCAGCACCAGCGGCGGAGCCTCGGGTAGAGTTTGATGATGAGGTTCCAGCTCAGACTATTCCAGCAGGGCCAGCTCAGGTTCCAGAGGGGTTCATCGCTACCCTGGTACTCTAGGATTCTCTGGTCCGTCTACTGGGCCTTATGGAGAGTGTCACTCAGGCAGGCATACTTCCTGTAGCACCAGCTGTCTCTCATGCTGGGTGGAGGAGCACAGACTCCCGCTATTCGCACTCCGGAGCAGATGGCTCCTCAGTTTCAGACTCTAGCAGCTCAGCCAGTTGGGGTAGTTCCGCCAGGTGTTGTAGCTTAGACCGGTGATGGAGTAGCTATGTCTTCTGATGCTTTGTGGAGATTCACCAAGCTTTTCACTACTACCTATAGTGCTACATCTTCAGAGGATCCCCATGACTATTTGGATAGCTATCATGAGGTTCTACGGAACATAGGGATAGTGGAGACCAATGGGGTCGACTTTGCTGCTTTTGTCTGTCAGGTTCTGCCAAGACTTGGTGGAGGGATTATTGTTTGGCCAGACCAGCTGGGTAACCGATTTTGACTTGGGACCAGTTCTCTCAGCTATTTCTAGAGAAGTTTCTTCCTATCACTCAGAGGGAGGACTATCAGAGGCAGTTTGAGCGTCTCCAGTAGGGTTCTATGCGTTACTTAGTACGAGACCAGATTTATTGCCGTATACCGTCATGCTCCTCTTATACTTCCTACCTAGAGAGAGAGAGGGTGAGGAGGTTTATTAAGGGACTAGCTCATCTTATCAGATTACAGATGGCTAATGAGACAGGGAGTGAGATTTCTTTCCAGGATGCAGCCAATGTGGCCAGGCGAGTTGAGATGGTTCAATCACAAGGGAGTGGTCAGGGGTCTGACAAGTGTCCTCATCATTATGGTAGGTTCAGTGGTGCCTCGTCTGGAGGCTGGGATTCTTTTGGTAGAGGCCATCCTCCCAGGCCATTTCATTCAGCACTTCAGACTTCTCACGATGCTCCGGGTGGCTGTGGTTCTCATATGCAGTATTCTGATCAACTTCCCTACAGTGCACCTCCGCTCCACAGTTTTCAGGGTGGTTACTCAGGTCATCAGGGTTAGTTTTAGGATCAACAGTCTCAACAGCCGAGGTCTGGTTATACATGTGGTGATCTGAGGCACATTGCTAGATTTTGCCCTCGAGTATCGACCAATTCTCAGCATCAAGGTTCTCGTACCATTGTTCCGGCACTGGGCGTTCCACTGCTCGCTCGGCCAGCTAGAGGTAGGGGTCAGGTAGCTAGAGGTGGAGGTTGAGGTGTTAGAGGTGGAGGTCAGGGCGCTAGAGGTGGAGACCAGCCAGTAGGAGGCCGTCCCAAGGACGTAGTTCAGAGTGGTGGGGCCCAGCCCCGATGTTATGCATTCCTAGTCAGGCCTGAGGCTGAGGTATCCGATGTCGTTATCACAGGTACGATTTCAATTTGCAGTAGAGATGCTTCAGTTCTATTTGATCCAGGGTCTACATACTCCTATGTGTCATCTTATTTTGCTACGTATTTGGTTGTGCCTCGCGATTCTTTGAGTGCTCCCGTATATGTGTCTACACCGGTGGGTGATTCTATTGTTGTAGATCGTGTCTATCGTTCGTGTGTGGTTATTATTGGGGGTCTTAAGACCTGTGTAGATTTCCTACTTCTTGATATAGTCAATTTTGATGTCATTTTGGGGATGGATTGGTTGTCACCTTATCATACCATATTAGACTATCACGCTAAGACCCTAACCTTAGACTTGTCGGGGTTGCCTCAATTGGAGTGGAGAGAGACTCCTGGTCATATTACCAGTAGGGTTATCTCTTATATGAAGGCTCGGCATATGGTCGAGAAGGGGTATTTGGCTTATTTGGATTATGTTCGTGGTTCTAGTGCTGAGGTTCCTTTTATGGATTCTGTACCAGTTGTTCGGGAGTTTCTAGAGGTGTTTCCTGCAGACCTGCCGGGAATGCCACCTAATGATGTACGGTGGGCCGGGCTGGGACCAGGACCAGACCGGGCCCGCGGTCCTAACGGGCTAAACGGGCCTGGCGGGCCGGTCCCTAATGGTGCAAAAAGCCCGTGGCGGGCCGGGTATGGTAAAAAAGCCCACGATCCCAGGACCGCTAAGCCCGGGACCGGCTGGCGGGCCTGGGCCGGTCTTACGGGGCCTAACAGCTACTTTTTACCAAAAAAAAATTAAAAAAATACCAACGGTCAAAAATTAAAATTATAGCCGTTGGGCTGCAATTTTGGCCGTTTGAAAGTTTAAAAAATAGCCATTTGGCCCCCAAACTTTATTTTAACCCCAAACTTTATATAATTACACTTTTTTCCAATTCTCAACTATAAATACCCCCTCATTCTTTCATTTTTACTCACCAATTCATCAATCTCTCTCAATCTCTCTACTATAATTGCTTATTTTATTGTTGAAATTTCGTGAAAAATTGTGAAGTTGGTGAATTGAAGTATTCAAGTCTTCAACGATTTTCAATTTTCAAGAAGTTGTTCGGCAATTCGGTAAACGCGTTCCAACTCTTAAGTTTTAATATTATAGTTTTGTTAGTTTTATTTAGTATAATTATAATTAATATGGCATTTTCTTTGAAAAATATTTTTGGTGGTAAGGGTAAAGCTAAAATTGGTGAAAGTAGTGGCCAACCTACTACCCTTCCCCCGGCTCCCCGACCCAGACCTGGTAGACGTCCTGCTGCTCCTATTATTCTTGATAGTGATAACCCCTGTTTTCAATTTTCGATAGTCAATTTTGCCATAATGTTGCACCAGGTGAAAATTTAGATGATGAAACTATGAATGCTCTTTATCCTAATGAAACTATCTTTGAAAATGAGGATGAAGATGAAACCCAACCGGATTTAGATGATACACCTACTAGCCCTTTTAATAACCCAACTGATGTACCGCCCTACCTACCTGTAGAAACCCCTAGTTTTAATAGACAACCTCCTAAACGCCTAGAAACATCATTAGTTTGGAATTTTTTTACTTAAGTAAGAGAACAAAATAAGGCTAAGTGTAAAACATGTGGGAAATTACTGGCGCATAAATATACTGTAGACCGTAGCGGCACGGGTAGTTTGACTAGGCACATAAAAACACACCCTAGAGATAAAGCTAGATATTTACAAATGAAAGCGCAACTAGAGGGAACACATGTAGATTCTGATGTTAACCCTAGTACAGGTTCAAATCTAGTTCAACCAGGAATTAACACTGTGACCGGAGGTATTTTATATTACGATCCAAATAGAGATCGTGAAGAATTAGCAAAGATGGTTACCGTTATGTGCTTACCCTATTCTTTTCCCTCTAATCCTAATTGGGTGCATTATATTAGAAGAGTTTTTAATCCTACTTATAAAGGTTGGCCTCGCGCAACAGTTAAGAGCGATATTTATAAATATAAACATGAATATGAACAATATTTGCGGTATTTATTTACTCATATAAGTAATCGGATTTCTATTACTACTGATATTGGTAGAAGTGGTAATGATTGTGATTATCTAACTGTTACAAGTCATTGGATAGATGAGGAGTGGACAATGCAAAAACGCATTATTGCGTATAGAATAATTAATTCATGTCACACAGGTAAGTTTATAGCTAACACTGTTGCAGATATTTGTAGATATTTTTGCTTTAGAGATAAAATAATGGCAATTTCTATAGATAATGCTTCTAGTAACACTGGTGCTATAGGCATACTTACAACAACACTAAATCCCGCATTTAGGAATATATTCCATGTTAGATGTATTTGTCATATTTATCATTTAATTGTCGGTGATGGTATGCGAATTTTAAATTTAGAAATTGAAAAGGTTAGAATGACTCTTAATTGGCTTTTTTATTCAAACCGTAGAAGTAGACTAAGAGAATATTTTAAAAAATGTGATATGGCCTTAGAGAAAGAAAGGTTCCTAAAGCTTGCCCGACTAGATGTAATTATATGTACGAAAGTTTAGTAGTTGCATATGAATATAGAAACCCAATTAATGCAACGTTTAATGCTCGGGTGGGTGGTGAGGATGATGATGAAATGCTTACTACTCAAGATTGGACGAATGTTAAAATTCTTATAGATTTTTTAGAACATTTTCAAATTGCTACAAATGCATTTTCTGGGAAATATTATCCTACTATTTCAAACTGTTTAGTTTATATTGCAGCACTATGTGATTTGTTTGTTGAATTTTCGGAGGGTGGAGAAATTTATCAACTTGCTATAAATGCAATGAAAGAAAAGTTTAAAAAATATTTTTTCCTTATCCCTCCTATTTATGGTGTTGCTGCAATGTTAAATCCTACAATGAAATTAGGAGGTCCTCATTTTTGGTACTCAAATATTTATAAGGCTTTAGATCTTTCAAATGAGGAATTTGCTACACTTGCAGATGCAAAAGCCTCAATTAAAATTAATGCTCAAACAATTTATAATGATTATCAACTTGCCTTAGAGCATGCGAGGCCAAATGTTCCAACCTCTACTTCGTCTAGTTCACAATCGTCTAAAAGAGCTGCGGGCTTAAAAGAACTTAAATCTTGGAAGAAGTTTAGGGGTTCTCAAGGTGATAATTATGATGAAACTTCACATCTAAATGAGCTTCAAGTTTATTTGTCGCAGGGACTTGAAAAGGAGAATCCAGACGGCACTTTTGATCATTTGGAATGGTGGAAGGCAAGGGAAAAATATTTTCCGGTTCTTGCAAGGATGGATCGGGATATTTTATCTATTCAAGCTTCAACTGTTGCATCAGAGAGCGCTTTCAGTCAAGCAAGACTTCAAATAGGTGATCATAGAGCGTCAATGAGGAAGAGCTTGGAAAAATCTGTACTGTTTAGAGATTGGATCCGCTCGGAAAGAAGAAACTTTGGAATTGCGGAATCACAACCTGCGGTAGATGAAGCTTGTGAAGAAATGATGGCAGAACTAGCGGAGGATGCTGCTTCGCCCGGAAGTGGTGATGAACAAGCTTCTTTTCCACCACCACCAACGCAACCTCCTCCGAACCTTGAAGGATTTATAAAATTTGTTAGAGATACAATGTAGATTATGGTGTACCTTGTACTTTTTGGCATATCTTCTTTTAGTTTTTTCCCTTTTAATTGTGGTATTAGTACCTTGTTGTGCTCATTCCATTGGTGGGAGGAAGACTAAGAAAGATATACCATTTTTGGTAATAAAAATTATAAGACATGCCCTTGAATATCTTTATACAATATATTTTTGTCTTTAACTTGCAATTATTTATAAGCTATAATATATACACATAACATACAATATATACTACAAGAAATATATATATATATATATATACTACAAGAAAATTTATAAGGTAATATATATACATAACATACAATATATACTACAAGAAAATCTATATATATATATATATATATATATATATATATATATATATTATATACTATACTAGTATACTATATATACTACAAAACAAGATTTTTCAAAATTCAAAATGAGGGCCCCACCCCCAATGACCACCAACGGCCATATTGCACAAATAGCCGTTTTTTTTAATTTACAAAACTAACCTTCTCTAACACTATAAATACCCCCTTCCTTTTCTTCATTTCAATACTCAATACTCATTTCTCAATCTAAATTTCTCGCAATCTCTCAATCTCCAATTTTCAAGACTTCAAGTCTCAATCTTAATTTTCAAGTTACATCATGCCTCGTTCGGAAAGAGTGCGCTTATTTGTTTCGCACTACTATGAAGTGCTTGAAGAAAATGAAGAAGGCCAAATATTAAAATGCAAGAACTGTGGAAGAGTCTTAAATTTTCGTTCAGGGTGTACCACAGGCATTTTAAGGAGGCATATAACGTATTGTGTTGATGGTATTTATCCGCAAATTCGTCTTTAAGATATTTCAACAATTTGTGTTATTTTAAAATTATTAGACGTATTTATGCTTCATGTTGTACTTTCTTATTAATTTATTATGCATGGCAATTTAGTTTTACTATTGTTTTGTTATTTTACTTTTTCGTCAAGCACTTTAATAATTAAATTTCTACATATATATTACATATATATTATTTATATATCCATGATATGGTTTACAAGAAATTGCCTTAAACAAAAAAAATTTTAAAAAAAGCACGGAAATAAAAAAGCCCGTTAGGCCCGCTAAGCCCACGAGCCCGACCCGTTTAGCCAGGACCATATGGGCTTAGGCCCGTCCCGCGTTGGTTCCACCCGTTGAGCCCACGAAGCCCGGACCGTGAGGCCCCGGACCGCCAGAGCCTTGGCCCGCTAAGCCCAGGCCCGTTAAGCCCATCCCGTTTGGCCCATTTAGGCCCGGGCCCGGCCCAGAATACAACATTAATGCCACCCGACAGGGATGTTGACTTTTGCATTGATTTGGCCCCGGGCACTCAGCCCATTTCTATTCCACCGTATCACAAGGCCCTGCCAGAGTTGAAGGAATAGAAGGAGCAGTTGCAGGATTTACTTGATAAGGGCTTCATTAGACCTAGTGTCTCGCCTTGGGTTGCACCGGTGTTATTTGTTAAGAAGAAGGATGGATCGATGAGGATGTGTATAGATTATCGACAGTTGAACAAAGTCACCATTAAGAACAAGTATCTATTGCTGAGGATTGATGATTTATTTGATCATCTTCAGGGTGCCAAAGTGTTTTTGAAGATTGATTTGAGATCTGGCTATCATCAGTTGAGGATTAGGGCATCTGATGTCCCTAAGCCAGCTTTTCGGACTCGATATGGGCATTATGAGTTCCTAGTGATGTCATTTGGGTTGACAAATGCCCCAGCAACATTTATGGATTTGATGAACCGAGTGTTCATGCCATACCTGAATTCCTTTGTGACTATTTTCATTGATTATATCTTGATATACTCCCGCAGACGAGAGGAGCATGAGACGTATTTTCAAGTCATTCTCCAGACTCTAAGAGACAGTCAGTTGTATGCTAAGCTTTCGAAATGTGAGTTTTGGTTGACTTCTGTTGCATTCTTAGGTTATGTTGTATCAGTAGAGGGTATTAAGGTGGATCCTAAGAAGACTGAGGCAGTCAAGGACTGGCCTAAACCCACATCAGCTATAGAAATCCAGAGTTTCTTGGGTTTGGCGGGTTATTATCGTCGGTTTGTGGAGGGGTTTTCATCTATAGCAGCCCCGATGACCAGGTTGACCCAAATGGGTGCCCAACTCAGGTGGTCGGACGAGTGTGAGGCGAGCTTTCAGAAGCTCAAGACAACGCTGACTACGGCACCAGTGTTGGTATTGCCCACAGGTTCAGGGCCATATACAATATATTGTGATGCATCTCGTATTGGACTTGGTGCGGCGTTGATGTAGAATGGCAAGGTTATTGCATATGCTTCGCGTCAGTTGAAGATCCATGAGAAGAATTATCCAGTTCATAATTTAGAGCTAGCAACCATTGTTCACGTGCTGAAGATTTGAAGGCATTATTTATATGGCATGTCGTGTGAGGTGTTCACGGATCATAAGAGTTTGCACTATTTGTTCATGCAGAAGGAGCTAAATTTGAGACAGATGAGGTGGTTGGAGATATTGAAAGACTATGATATCACCAACTTGTATCATTCTGGAAAGTCCAATGTAGTGGTCTATGCTTTGAGTAGGAAGTCAACCAGTATGGCCAGCCTTGCGTATATTCCAGTCGGTGAGAGACTGCTTACTTTGGATGTTCAGGCTTTAGCCAATCAGTTCATGAGGTTGGATGTTTCTGAGCCCAGTCGCGTGCTAGCTTGCACAATCACTCGTTCTTCATTATTTGAGCGTATCAGAGATCGGCAATATGATGATCCTCATTTGCTTGTCCTTAGAGACACGGTGCGACACAAAGGTGCCAAGCAGGTTACATTGGGAGATAATGGAGTTTTGCGGATGTAGGGTCATATTTGTGTGCCTAATGTAGATGGACTTCGCGATTCTAGAGGAAACCCATAGTTCCCGGTACTCTATCATCCGGGCACCGCTAAGATGTATCAGGACTTGCAACAATATTATTGGTGGAGGAGGATGAAGAAGGATATTGTTGCATATGTAGCTCAGTGTTTGAATTGTCAGCAGGTAAAGTACGAGCATCAGAGACCTGGTGGTTTGCTTCAGAAGATTGAGATTCCTGAGTGGAAGTGGGAGCATATTATCGCGCCCCTTTTTTCCACTCTTCGCAGAGAGAGGTCCGGGTTTCGACATTCCATGAGGTGCAATGATTCATTTCCTTTTAGGAATTGGGTATTTGAAGAGTCGTCACCTAACGGATTATGGTGCGTTTGGGCACCTAGAGTGATTAACTCTTGGGTTGATCTGCATTACCAGAGATTAGGGTAAGGGCTCGAGATAACCTCGAGGGGAAGGTGTTAGGCACCCCTCTTGGTCCACAACTGTGGGTCCCGACCGAACTCATATTGATAAATTAGTCCATAGTTGAATCAAATAAGCACAACACGTTTAAACAAGTCAAGTAGTGAAATAAAAGTTGAATAAATTATAAAGAAAGCTTTAAACAAGCAGAAGGTTTGGGGTAAAGAGGGGTCCTAGGTTGTCTGTCCTATAGGATCCCCTTATTGGTCATGCAAGGCGAGTGTTGGTCACTAATTCCTATTGGTCATGCAAGGCGAGTGTTGGTCACTAATTCCTATTGTGTGTTGCTACCCGTCCCTTCTTAATAGTCAATGAGGGAGTTAGGACCTCTACCTATAGGCATTTCTAGACATACCCCTAAGGTTTTAAAGTCAAAAATCTAAGGCGACAGTCAAAGAGAAGCATTTAGGACTTTCACATAAATGGAGCAATTAAAGGCTCAAAGTTTCCTTCGCAAACGAGCATACATGCAGCACGACTCAACCACCAGTAAGGTCTTTAGTAATCAAATTCATAAGGCAGGATTTTTAAATAATTATGCAGGAATAAACCACGTTCAGATACAGAAGTCACAACCTATTAGTTGCCTAGGATCTCTTAAAAAAGGCTCATTAGAATTCATATTGTTGAGTGACAGAAACAGCCTCAGAGACATGAAAGTTTTAAAAATGCCCAAAGGCTTGCCTATATGCAGACCTAATATTTATGTTAATGCAGAAACAGACAAGTTTTGAAATAGTCCATTTTAATCCTATAGGCAGGATATCTAATGAGATTAGAGCAATGTTGAAAGAACCAGTTTCAGGAAATGTCGCTGCTTAACGCAGCCAGTTTTGAGAAGTAAACTAGAAGAGATACAATTGATCTATTAGGCTAATTCGAATTACCAGACAGAATTGCGAATTAGATCCTTATAGACATGATATCTAGGCGTATTATTGGTTTTAGGCAATTTACAGTAATATGTGAAAAACTTACTGAATAAAAATTATGTCCTATAGGCATGATATCTATATTTGAGTTGATTAAAAACATGTTGACTTGGAACCTGAAAACATGAATGCAGGATTTATGAACATGGTTTGTATCTAATGCAAGTGACATTAAAAGTGAAGTCCTTACAACCATGATTTCTATTATGAAATCTGATTCAACAGGAATAAAAACCCTATAGGCATGTTTTCTATTATGAAAAAGCAATCAGATTCAACAGGAATAGAAACCCTATAGTCATGTTTTCTATCGAGTGAGGCATGCAGATTTACAAATAAATCCTAAGGCAGAATTTCTACCCAAGTTACCCCACAAGGTATACATCTACCCACCCTTTCACTAAATACTACAAATATCTGTTTACAGATTATTAAGACCAACAAATGAATTACATAAGTGAAATGGAAAATTAAGAAGCTATTCTATAGAGAGCCTGCAATCAGGACACAGTTACCCAAAGCCTCCAATGGTCTTTCAAGCCTCGTTTCCATAGACAAATCAGAGTCTAGGTGCATCAAAGTTCCCTAAGGCTCTCAAGGACTCCGGATAATGCTTATACCTAGACTTAATAGCCAAACATTGAATCAGTGCAGTGTGGAAAGCCAACCTCAGTATGCCAGAGTTCCAAGGGTTCTCAAAAGGATCCCAAGGCGGTACACATACAAGAGGGGGCAGAACTTATTAACTAGGAGTAGAGTGAAAGTGCAGGACTCATGTTTGAAAGAAGTTTATTAAAGACTGGACTCAAAAGTTTTGTTTTGAAAGTAATTAGTAACAGAGATTGTTGAAAAAAAGTTGGACTGGTAAACAAAGTTTAGACACTTCAGGATAAGACCACACACAACAAGTGAATGAATTCAGTAATCACACAGGGGTTAAAGGGGTTTGGGGACACATAGAACAATTAGGCTATACCCCAGCATGCTTAAACCTTTCCCCCTTTTCTTTGGGCTTCTGCACTATAAGGCACATATTGAGATCCCAACCAGCAGCCATAAACGAATTCAACCAAGTTTAAACAAACAGCCTCTGAATTAAAAAGAGAAATTGATTTTTAAAAGAAAAATCCCAAATACAAAATTTATTAACAAATGAAACTAAACTGATTATTAAGCTATTTTTGAACCATTACGAACTAAAAACAGTTTTTATGTGCAAAATTAAAATCAAGAAAGGTCAGCGACAGAGGAAAGGAAATGTACCATCCATGTTTGCCAAAAATGCTGACCGGGAGGAAGTCAAGCACGATTCGATTAAAAAGAGTCGGCGAACAAAGATTTTGGCTAATGATGGGAATTGTAACATGATAACTAGACGGAATTTCTTCAACGGCTAGTGTTTCATGTTACAATCATCAATCATACGCCAAGAAGAGGATGAAGCAGAGGCTCTAAGTATTCTGACCATCGATGGTTGCTCGCCCAGAATACGACCACCATGAATACAACTAAGACCAATCCAATCGACTCCTCTCAGCAGGGATAGTCGATTCATACATGCTCTAATCATCAAGAAGATGCCAGGTGAGGGAGGAATCAGATGAGGCAAAACATGTTGGATTTTCTGTAATCTTAGATTTGAAATTCGGAAAGATTGGGTAATTTTTGGAGGAAATTAAAGGTGGATTTGGAATGGGGGGAACGGAGGTTGTGTGGTTAATTTTTGGTGGAGTTTGAAGATCCACCACCACTGCTGGTGATTTCCAGTGGGTGGTGGATGGTGGTGAGGGATATGGTGTAAGGGAGATGAAGAACAAGGTTTTAGGTTGTCTCTGAAGGCTTTGGACATTTTTAAGCAAATAAGGTGAGGCTTCCGTGGCCGTTAGATGAGAGAAAATGAGGGGTCAGGATTCTATTGGACTGGTTTTAACTCAATACGATGTAGTTTCAACTTAGTACTACGTCATTTTAGTTGTCTCAAGGACTGAAGGGTTTGGATTGGGCATGAGGGTGGACTGGGCGAGAATTTTGGGCTAATTCTAAACTTTGGCCCAATCCCAAAACCAAATTAAAACTTTTCAAATTCATTTCCACCCTTTTTTAATTAATTGAATTCCTAAATTAATCTTGTTTGCAAAATAAGCTAATTATCTATTTACAACAAATATAAAAATCAGTTAAACCTAAATAAAAAGAGAAAAACTACTATTCTAAAATTAAAAGCTCAAAATGCAACAATTAGGCCATTTTGTGATTTTTCTTTTTAATGAAACAAATAATTAACTAATTAACCTTGAAAATGTAAACAACAAACCTAAGTGCAATGTATGGTATTTTTGGTATTTTTTCACGATTTTAATAAAGTTAAAACATGCATAGAAATGCAAACAATTAAAAATTCTACGAAAAATCTATAAAATTGCAAATAATGGAAAAAATTTATTTTCTTGAATTTTTTAGGAGCAATTCATATAGGGCAAAACTCACGTGCTCACAACTGCCCCTCTTTGCTCTGAAACATGAAGAGTTTTCGTGCAAAGATAAAGTGAGAGGATACGAGCGATTTTTGCCCGTTTGAATACTCCGTGGGAAGAATTTTAGAAGGATTTGACCGCACCTTGCTTCCGAGGTTGCCTACATATCCTTGGCTATAAAGGAATCAGGTCAGTTTAGTTCGGGAGGTTTTGGTAGCTGGGACTACCAGGAAGCTGTGATTTCACTGTTACTGCATGCTGCTACTGCTTGTTGAACTCCTTATTACACCAAGACAAAGAAACTAGACTAAGTTATGATCTATGAAGTACATGAATCCTATCTACGTATCTTCAAACTTGATCTTGCAGTTTCTATTGCTCCGTTCACTTGTGCTCTCCAGGCGAGCTTCCTTTGTCCCTGACTTGAATTACATTCTAAAGTGAATCCCCTTATTCTCCAGGCGGGTGCCTGATTGCCGACACTTGAACTGTATCCCCGTGTTCTTTAGGTGGGCGCCTGATTGCCAAAACTTGAATTGTCTTCCTTTGAAAGTTGACTTGATTTCCCCTTGTTCTTCAGGTGGGCGCCTAATAGCTGAACTTGAACTACTTTCCCTTGAAACCTGTGTTGTCTTCCTTTGAAATTTGAACTGCTTTCCTTGTTCTCCAGGTGGGTGCCTGATTGCCAAAACTTTAACTGTATTGCCTTGCTCTCCAGGTGGGCACCTGATTGCCAAAACTTTAACTGCATTTCCTTGCTCTCCAGGTGGGCGCCTGATTGCCAAAACTTTAACTGCATTCCCTTGCTCTGTAGGTGGGCGCCCATGTTTCTGAACTTCGCTACTGATTCCAAAAGAGGGGTATGAAAGAAAATAAATAAGTCTTAAAGGGGTAACGAAGGGAAAAGTGTTTAGATAGCAGAATAAAACGCTTTCGTCATTCCAATCTTCAAAACATGCCAAGTACAAACAAACACAGTTTAAACCAAAGAAATCATACATAATATCTTTTGACTACATCAGAATTGATAGCCATATATATACATTTGCCTTCTATATCTGTTAAATACAAAGCACCATTGGACAACACTCTCATTACTAGGAACGACCCCTACCAATTTGGGGCGAACTTGCCTTTTGCTTCAGCCTGATGTGGAAGGATGCGTTTTAATACTTGCTGACCCACTTCAAATTTTCGGGGATGCACCTTCTTGTTGTATGCTCTTGCCATTCTCTTTTGATACAACTGGCCATGATACAGTGCTACCAATCTTTTCTTGTCAATCAGACTTAATTGCTCCAGACGGATTTAGACCCACCCATCATCATCATCACCATCATCATCTCGGCTTCTGCAACAATCCGAAGGGATGAAATTTCAACTTCCGTGGGTATCACTGCTTCAGTACCATATACCAACAAATAAGGAGTTGCACCTACTGAAGTGCGAATAGTAGTGTGATAACCCAGCATGGCAAAGGGCAACTTTTCATGCCATTGCCTGGAACCTTGCACCATTTTCCGAAATATCTTTTTTATGTTCTTGTTGGCTGCCTCGACAACTCCATTTTCCTTGGGGCGATACGGAGTGGAATTCCGATGCGTAATCTTGAACTGTTGGCATACTTCTTTTATCAAATGACTGTTAAAATTAGCACCATTGTCTGTGATGATTACCTTTGGGATTCCGAACTAACAAATGATATTTGAATGAACAAAGTCGAGCACTACCTTCTTGTTCACAAATTTGAAAGTTTTAGCTTCAACCCACTTAGTGAAGTAGTCAATGGCCACCAGAATGAACCTGTGCCCATTGGATATTGCTGGCTCAATTGGTTTGATAACATCCATACCCCAAGCAACAAAGGGCCATGGTGCAGACATTGTGTGCAATTCAGATGATGGAGAATGAATCAAATCTCCGTGTACCTAGCATTGATGACAGTTGTGCACAAAGCTAATGCAGTCTCTCTCCATGGTGAGCCAATAATACCCTGCTCGAAGAATCTTCTTTGCCAAAACATATCCACTCAAATGTGGCCCGCAGACTCCGGAATGCACTTCGGTCATAATAGTCGTGGCTTGTCTTGCATCTATGCATCTCAACAATCCAAGATCTGGAGTTCTTTTGTACAAAACTCCTCCACTGAAGAAAAATCCACTTGCAAAACTTTGAATTGTTCTCTTTTGATCCCCTGTGGCTTGTACCAGGTACACCCCTGACTTGATGTACTCCCTGATATCGTGGAACCAAGGTTCATCGTCGAGTTCTTCTTCCACATGAATATGCAAAGGGTCAATATAAGCCTTATCTGGATGGTGTAACATCGATGCCAGAGTGGCCAAGGCGTGGACAATCTCATTGTGGATCGTAGGGATATGCTTGAACTCTACTGATCTGAACTACTGACAAAGATCTTGCAAACATTGTCGATACAGTATGAGTTTCAAATCTCGGGTCTCCCATTCTCCCTGGATCTGGTGCACTAACAGATCTGAATCTCCCAAAACCAATACTTCCTGGACTCCCATGTCCACGGCTAACCTTAAACCCAAAATGCATGCTTCGTACTCGGCCATGTTGTTGGTGCAATAGAAATGAAGCTAAGCTATGACAGGGTAGTGGTACCCTATTTCAGAGATGAGTACATCTCCTATTCCAACGCCTTTCATGTTAGCGGCCCCATCAAAGAAGTGTTTCCAACCGGGCTTTTCATCCTTCTCGACCTCGTCAATATGCATTACCTCTTCATTAGGAAGTAAGTCTTTAAAGGTTCATATTCTTCATCCACCGGGTTCTCGGCCAAGTGGTCGGCCAAAGATTGGGGTTTCATCGCCGTCTGAGTCACATATACAATGTCAAACTCTATGAGCAAAATCTACCACTTTGCAAGACTTCTTGTAGGCATGGGCTTCTAAAAGATATACTTTAAAGGATCCAGGCGAGAAATAAGGTAAGTAGTGTAGGAGGACAAATAATGCTTCAACTTCTGTGCTACCCAAGTCAGGGCGCAACATGTCCTTTCAAGGGGAGTATACTTAACCTCATAAGATGTGAATTTCTTGCTGAGATAATAGATGACTTGCTCTTTCCTGCCAGTGATGTCATGCTGACCCAACACGCAACCAAATGAATTATCCAAGACTATTAAATAAAGAATCAAAGGTCTCCCAAGTTCTGGTGGGACCAACACAGGGGGTTTGACAAATACTCTTTGATCTTATCGAATGCTTCTTGGAACTCGTCAGTCCATTTGACCACAACATCTTTCTTTAGTAGCTTAAAGATGGGCTCACAAGTTGTCATGAGCTGAGCAATAAACCTGTTGATGTAGTTCAGCTTCCCTAGCAGACTCATCACCTCGGTCTTGTTCTTTGGCGGTGGCAATTCCTGGATAGCTTTGATCTTTGACAGATCCAACTCAATGCGCTCCCGACTGACTATGAATCCCAACAGTTTCCTAGATGGAACACCAAATGCACACTTTGCAGGGTTGAGCTTAAGATTGTACCTGTGGAGCCTCTGAAAAAACTTTCTGAAATCTCTGACGTGGTCAGACTGCTTCCTGGACTTTATGATCACATCATCTATGTAAACCTCAATCTCCTTGTGTATCATGTTATAGAATATGGTAGTCATTGCCCTTATCTAAGTTGCCCCAGCGTTTTTCAAACCAAATGTCATAACTCGGTAGCAATATGTTCCCCATGGCGTGATGAATGTCGTCTTTTCCGCATCTTCCTCATCCATTAATATCTGATGATACCCCACATAGTAGTCCATAAAAGATCCAATCTCATGCTTGGCACAATTATCGATCAAAATGTGGATATTCGGCAGTGGGAAGTTATCCTTTGGACTTGCTATGTTGAGATCATGGTAGTCAACACACACTCAGGTCTTACCATCTTTCTTTGGCACAGGCACAACATTGGCTAACCACGTGGGATACCGTGTGACTCGAATGACCTTTGCATCAAGTTGCTTTGTGACTTCTTCTTTAATCTTCACGCTCATGTCAGTTTTGAAGTGCCCCAACTTCTGCTTGACGGGAGGGAATGTTGGATCAATTGGTAATTTGTGGACCACCAAATCGGTACTCAAGCCTGGCATGTCATCATACGACCATACAAAAATATCCTTATATTCAAACAATTCTTTAATTATTTTTCCCCGATTTGTGGTTCAAGATGGACACTTATCTTAGTTTTTCTCACATTATCTGGATCCCCTAGATTGATTGCTTCCGTATCATTCAGGTTAGGCTTGGGTTTCTCTTCAAAATGATTTAGTTCCTTACTAATCTCTTCAAAGGCCTCATCCTCATCATATTCTGATTCATCATCACACTCTATTTTTTGGATTATTATTTCAGAATTAGATTGACTTTTAAGACTTGGCCGAAGATTCCTCATGCATGTCATGTCATTGAAACCAGCATAAAAAGAACTGTACAGAGAAGAAAAGAAAACAAAAATAAAACTATCAGGAATGATGGAAAAGGAAAATTGCATTTCATTGAAAATAAAGGATAACAGGGTTTGTACATCAACAAGCGAAAAATAAAAATTTGGGTCACAACCCTGGTATGACCCATATAGAAAGGAAAACAAAACAAACTACCAAGACTCCTTCTGAGTGGGGAGAGGAGTAGCCTTCCAATTGTTAAGCTTTACATTCGGTCCGACAAACTGCACGTCTGCTTTGCTAGAACCTTTTCCAACTTCTACCATGTTCACATCATCAAACAACCTCTGGAACCTTTCAATTAACCCTTCATCAATGTCAACCACAGAACTTGGAACTGTCGTCACTGTGTGTTTCCTGGCATCAGGCTTGACAAAAGACCTGGAGAGATGCACGATAGGCTTTGAAAGTGCCCACGCCTTCTGTTTCAACCTTCTAGCCCTTTTCACATCTGCCGCTGTGGGTTTGAATCTAAGACCGAACGTACCCAAGTTTTCAGGGAGGGACACTGGCTATATGATACCCTGCAAGGATGCACCTAGACCTTTACCTGGCACAAAGCCATTTTTCAGCATTTCAGAGGCCACCATGACGGATGCAGAGGCTATCTTTGGAGTTGGAGCACATTTCCCTTCTGGAAGCTTCTCGACCGGCACTGTTTCAAAAACTTGATAAACCCAAGGCCCTTTGTCATCTTCAGCCTCAATGAATGGGACGGGCGCATCACTGTGAGCACACAAATTCTCCTCACCATGCACGACGATCTCTTGCCTATCCCATTCGAACTTGACCATTTGGTGTAAAATGGACAGGACTGCTTTGGCGGCATGTATCCAAGGCCGACCTAATAGGAAATTGTAAGAGACAGCTACGTCCAGTACCTGGAACTCCATGGTGAATTCCACCGGTCCTATTGTCAATTCAAGCACTATATCACTAACCGAGTCTTTTCCTCCATCGTCAAAACCTCGGACGCATATGTTGTTCTTGTGAATTCTATCATCATCAATTTTTAACTTGTTCAGAGTAGAGAGAGGGCAGATGTTTTCACTGGAACCATTGTCAACTAACACCCTGGTGACCACAAAATCTTCACATTTTACCGTAAGATAGAGAGCTTTGGTGTGTTTAGTACTTTCCACAGGCAACTCGTCATCAGAGAAGGTAACCCTGTTCACCTCAAATATTTTGTTGGCGATCTTCTCCTTATGGTTTTCACTAAAATTTTGTCAGTGACATGAGCTTCGTTCAGAATTTTCATCAGGGCCCAACGATGCTTATCTGAGTGGATCAATAATGATAGCAAGGAAATCTGAGCGGGCGTCTTTCTCACCTGCTCCACGATGGAATAATCTTGTACCTTCATTTTCCTCAGGAACTCCTCCGCCTCTTCTTCAGTGACTACTTTCTTTACTAGAACTGGATTACCTCTGGATGTTTTGGCTTTTCTTAACTCTTTCGGGGCAAAGCATCTCCCTGAGCGAGTTAATCCCTAAGTCTCATTGACTTCTTCTTTCACTTCCTTTCCCTTATAGGTCACTATCACCCGTTCATAATTCCATGGGACAACCTTGGTGTTGATTACTGGCAACTGGATTACAGGCTTGATGATGATAGGGTCCGTACGGGCACCCTCAACAATTATGACAGGCTTACTCACCAACCCTAGCACGACCACTTTTGACCTATCTTGCTTTGCTACTGCATCATTAGGGGATCTTTTCTTAACTACCACAGATGGCTCACCGTTTGCCATGCTCAACTTGTTCACTAATCCTTCAACCGTTAGTTTTTTAACTGGCTTGACCTCACTGGACCGAATCATCATGACAGACTGTGAAGGTTTCTTGGGTTCCCCCCTTATGTACTATCTTGATCATGTTTGTCTCCTCATGGGTTGGTAATGGGTTCTGATTGATGTTGGGTGCCTCTGGAGTTTGGACTTCAATCCGATTTGTGTTGATGAGCTCCTGGATGGCATTTTTTAGGTGCCAACACTTCTCTGTATCATGCCCCAGAGTACCAGAACAATATGCACAGCTCAAGGAGTAATCAAGATTCTTTGGAGGAGGGTTTGGCAATTTCGACTCAGCATATCCAACTGCCTCAATCTCTAGAACAAACTGGTATAAGACTCCCCCAACAGGGTGAAAATTTTCTTCCGCTGCAATCTCTCATTTTTGAATGCTGGATTGGTTTCAGAAACCTGGGCTGGCAGGGTTTTGGTAGGCTCGTGGGGGTAGGTAAGCATTTTGTGGAGATGGGTAGGTGTTTTGTGGTGTTGGGGCATGCCATTATGAGTAGGAAGGAGGTTGAGTATATGACTGGGGGTGGTGGACAGAAATCTGAGGGTCTGTGATGGGAAGTAATATCGGGGTGGATTATATGGGGTTTGGGTGTAGGTTCGGTGATGGGGTCTAGGCTGGGTATAATGGTGTGACAGGCCCCTCGATCCAAACCATGATCCTGAATCAACTGTCGCCACATCTTCTTTCTTCTTCTTTCCGATCACTCCTCCAGTACCATTCTGAATGGCTTAGGTAGTTTCTTTGATGGCCGAATAACTCATGATTTTGCTTGATTTAATCCCTTCTTCCACCATGCCACCCATCTTCACTACCTCGTTAAAAGACTTTTCTATGGCCGATATCAAATGGCCAACGTAAGTAGGCTCCAGAGCCTACAGGAAGTACTCCACCATTTCGCTCTTCTCCATCGGGGGTTAACTCTTGCCGCTTGTTCTCTCCAGCGAAAGTCGTATTCCCTGAAACTTTCACTAGGATTCTTCTCAATCTTAGTCAGAGACAAACGATCTGGGACAATCTTGATGTTGTATTGGAAATGAGAAGTGAATGCTTGGGCCAAATCATCCCAGGTATACCATCTATTGTGATCCTGACGAGTGTACCACTCCAATGCCGCGCCGCTCAAACTCTGGCATTTGCCGCTAGCTCCTCTCATTTTACTGCACAATCCCCTCAAATGGGCCACCGGGTCTCTATGCCCGTCATACGAATCAAACTTCGGCATCTTAAACCCCACAGGTAACTGAACATTGGGAAATAGACACAAATCTTTGTAGGCTATGCTCACCTAGCCTCCCAATCCCTGCATGTTTCTGAACGATTATTCTAGGCTTCTTACCTTCCTGAAATCTCCTCCTGCTCTAGGTTTTTAGATGGTTTCTCAGTCTCAACTGGGAGTTCGAAATGAGGAGTGTAGGAGTAATGATCTCGGGCCTTGAAAGTAGGCTCCAGGGGATAGTATTGGTTATCTTGGGTCTAGAATAAGGGCTCACTAGAGGATCTATGGAGTGTAGCGGGTGGGGGTTCCACGAAAACAGGGGTGGCTGGTGGAGGGGGGTATGGGATTGGTTTAGCTAATGGTGTTTGTGTAGTTTGGGATGTGGTGCTTTGATAGAAGCCTGAAGATGAATCAACAGTGGGAGGTTCTTGGGACTGAGCCAGTGACTGGACGAAAGCAGGGTTGGCGGGGTATGGTGGTGGTGGATGCCCTTTCATCCATGACTGGTACATCTCTGCTATTTGGTGTTTCAATTTATGTATCTCCTCTTTCAGATTAACATCAGACTCTTTCCCCTCCCTTGACGGATCAATAACACTTGCATCCAGTTCTTGGACAACCATGATCAACTTGTCTTCGGACCTGGTATTGTACGGGTGAGTTGCCAGAATGCCAAACAAACTAACCACCTGCCTGAACTTGATGACAACAAGCAAACTTGTTAGCGATTAGAGCTTAACAGATAGGCAACCGCACATTGGGGATGCAGTGCACCTAAGCAGTTAACCATTTCTATTATGCATTTGAACAGCCGCTTGCGTCATCCCGGCTTTCACTAACTTTCCTTTCGCAATTTCTTTCTTCTTTTTTTTTCTTTCCTGCTTTTCTTTGTTTGATTCTTGTTTTTATTCTTTCATTCTCTCATTTCTCCTCTCTTGTTTTGCCACTATTTCTTTCCCACAGTTTTTCTTGTTTTCTCTCTTTTTTTTCTTCTTTTTCTTTTTTATTTCATGGTTATGATCGAATCCTATAGGGATTGCCTACGTATCATGATGTCGCATGAATCAGACCAAGTATAGTTCTGGGGATAATTGTAAAATAAAAGAAAGATACATTTTTTGGGTTTTCAATTTTTTCATAAAATAAAAGCAAAACATCCTGGTTACAATGACTTCTCCTACATAATTTAATCATAAAAACTAACAGACTCGAAAAGGTGGACTAACAGACTCCAACAGAAAAATGAAAATACAGACTCAAAAATGGACTAGCAGACTCTGGAAGAACGATGAAAATACAGACTCGAATGAAAATCATGAATACATAAGTGCCTCAATTACTGCTCCAGGGGCCCGCGGGACATCAATCGGTCTAACCGCGGGCCTATGCACCATATCTTCTTGAAGGCGAAATAGGTCATCCATGATCTGTCGGACAAAAATCATAACGGAAGCGAAGAACATGGACCTGGTCATGTCTTCACATTCGTTGCACTTCATCACAATGTAGTCCGCAATGCTCCTAATACTTTCTCTAATAATACCTTTCTCTTGTAGAAACCATCCAATCTGCTGCGATCTGGCCCCAAAACTTGTTCAGTTTGTATGATTTTGCTCTTGAAGCTATTGCAGGTCTTTTTCTAGCTACGACATCAGGGCGTAGCAGTGTTCTCTTTCTGCTTTGAAGCTCTTTGTTTGTTTGGCCATCTCGTTCTCGAGGGTAGTTAGTTTTTTCTTCAAATTGGTGGCTTCTCCCTCATATCTCCTTTTTAATTGCCAGACAAACTCTGATCGTCCCTCTGCGTTCTTTGCTAACTGTGCCCGGGCTCTCGCCAGATTACCCTCGGATTTTTCCAAATCATCTACGCACTCAGCTATTTTCCTCCTAAGACCATTTATGAGTCTTTCATCCTTTCTGCTCCTTTCCTGATTCTCAGCAGCTATCTTCATTTTTTGGATCTGGGCTCGAAGGGCCTTGTTTTTCTTGGGCCAATTTCAACTTCTCCCCTTCATCGGCCGTGGCCTGTACACTTTTGTCAAATTTAAGATCTCGGATTTGCCCCTCCAATTTGCTTATTATGGCTCTGTAGCTTGCCTCTTTTGCCAACCAATCTCATTGCTCATGTGCCCCATCAGTGAATTGTTGGACATGGGGCCTTTTGGCGGGCCGTTCGGGCTCTTGATGGACTTGAGACCTTTTACCGTACCAAGTTGTGTAACTAGGCTCCAACTCTCCTCTAGACAGATCCCGTACCTAAGTCTTTGGCTCTAGGAACCTACATTGGTGCCAGATTCGGAGCACCTTTTCTTCCGGGAAAACAGCTTTTGGTCCTAGTTCGATGACCTGTCGACTCAAATCCTCATCATGCGGGATAGTCTGGTACCTACCTAGCTGGCATAGAACTCTGTGTGGGGCATAAGGCTGAATGCTCCGGAGACCCATCAATAGAAGAAAACATACTTCGACCGACATGTAAATGACTTCACTGACCGGGAGCAACCCGAATGTCCATTCGATCTTGCTTAATGTCAGGGAGCTCAAATGTGCAAACCATGCTTCCGTACCATCCGGAAACTCATGGCCCTCCACCCGATTTTCATGTTTTTCAATGCATTTAAGATCGGTTATACCACAGTTCAGGTACCCCGGACGGTGGCAGAGGTGTTCCTCCATCCAGAGTTGTAGAAGCATATTGCACCCCTCAAAAAACATTCCTCTTTCTCGGCAAACAATTAGAGCTCGGTAAATATCCGCCAAGATCATCAGTACAATGGTGCCATTAGCCTTTTTAGTCATGAAGTCGGCTATTCCCACAAGCCCCAATTCTATGTTTCCATCCTTTCTTGAGCAAATTAAAATGCCCAGGAATGCCACTATAAAAGCCAGCCCCCATTGAGCTTCCCACTTATCTTTGTTCCTCGAATGAGTAAGATCCGTATCTGGAATCTCAAAACCGCGGGGATTCCCGTAACGTCGATACAAGAAGTAGAATGTGCAGAATCCCTCAGCCAAATTTCCGTCTTTAACTTCCCGACTGATGCTTAGAACATCCAGAAACTTATGAGGAGTCACCATTCTAGGTTCCACTAGGTATTAATTTCAGAGATTTCCACTAAAACCAGCGTAGCCCGCTATTTCCTCAAACATAGGGGTTAGCTCAAAATTAGCAAAATGGAACACATTATGCGCTGGGTTCCAAAAGGGTATCAAAGCCTCAATTATATCCTTCCTTGGCTTAATCTTCAGAAGACCAACAAGACCGCCCAAAGCTTTTATCACAGTATCTCGGCTGACTTACCCTAAATCATTGCACCACATATGGATTTCTAATAGGATTTCATCGAGGACTGTGAAAGGTTCATTTTCAATCATGCTCATCCTGTACATTTATTTAAAGTGATCGGTTAAAAGACCATGATTTACTTTGACTAAAGAGAAAATTACCAATTTCGAAAATTGCAATTTAAAACAAAGCACTTTTGCAAATACAACCCTTCAGCCCCTCATGAAAGAAGATTTGAGGGTTGTGTTTGCTAATGAACCAAAATTTGAAAAAGGACCTTAGGTGTCTATTCTTGCAAAAGCAGCCTTCCAGTGCCCTTTTGGGGCATTTTGGCTATTTTGGACAAGAACAACATTACCTAATTTATTTATGACAAAATAGTGACACTTCATATATTTTTTTGGGTTATTTTTTGCAAAAATAGAGTTGGACCCGATGAGGGTTGCCTACGTATCCCACATCCGATGAGAATCAAACTTGCGTAGTTCGGTCAATTTTGACGCAACAGAAAACAAAAACATTTGAAATAGCTTTTTTTTTCTTTTTTTTTCGAAAATTCGGTAGAGTTTCAGGATATTTTGGACACTAGGTTTTCACAGGTGGGTAATTTCCTCTCTCTCTCACCTCAATTTGGTTTTTCTCAATTTTTATCCCCTATTCTAGAAGCCGGTCAACATGCAATCCAAGTCAAATAATTGTGCAAGTAGCAGGTAAGATGCATCAGGATGGTATTTTGATTTCGGGTACACCTGTCCTAGACGGACCCAACCCCTGTGTTGAGTCCCTAAAGTCAAATGCACGTGATGGAAACAAGTGTTCATACTAGGGATATGGTATGAGGCTATGTTATACTAGGTTTGAAAAACTGGGTTTATTTGTTCTAGACCTGGCTTGCCCGAGCAGACAGCTCGAGCCGAGGGGGGGCAGCGTATCGGGAATACAGAAGCTTCACCGGCTTTGCAACTTGCCCGAACCTCGTTCTAAATTTGGGATATGACTCTAACAAAAGAGAAGCTACACGAAGTGCACCCTTATCAGATGATTTAGAAGACTTAGAGAGAGGAGGGTTTCGCAACAATTTATATACAGTTCAACAACATCAAAGCGGTAAAAATCAGCATTTAGCACATTAGGCCCAAACATGTAAATAAAACCAGATAATAAATAAATCCAAATATAACAATTATTCTAAGCTCGAATTCTTGAACCCTGAACCAGAGATTCTGGGTTCTTGTCGCCAGCAGAGTCACCAGAGCTGTCACAACTCCTTTTTACTACACCCGTAAGGGTATAAGGAAGTTCTTTCCAATTTAAGTGACAATCGAAACGAGATTATTTTGTTTATTCAGAGTCACCACTTGGGATAATTTATGGAGTCCCAAGTCACCGGTTCAAATCCCGAATCGAGGAAATATTGACTCTATTTTATAGTCCGCGAACACAGAAATCCAGGTAAGGAATTCTGTTAACCCGGGAGAAGGTGTTAGGCATTCCTGGGTTCTGTGGTTCTAGCACGGTCGCTCAACTATTATTATTGGCCTATTTATCTGATTTCAAAACACTTTTAAACCTATATGCCTTTTTAAATTTAAAACCGTTTTTATTTATTTAAAATTAATTCAAGGTTATTTAAAACACATCGCAAGCCACGCAACATGAAATGCACCCGTGATTCACGACACGTTCTACTTAACCTTATTGGAAATTAGAACCGAGTCACATGAAATGTACACCCGGATTTTAGTAATAGCCGTGATAATTATAACTAACGCGCCTAAATCAAACTACAAAGTTCATGTTTTAATATCTAAGTTATAACATTTGTGAGGGCCACAAATAATGGGTTTTGTTTGCGTATGGCGCACCTCAAATTATTTTTAGAGGAAAAGGATTTGTATATTTTTGTAGGTGGCAAACTAAAGATGCTCTTACTTTAATCTAATTTTAAATTAGGTATCATAACCACGTCACGTAAACCGTACCCGTAGTTGTAATAATTAAATATGTGCCTAACTTAAACTACGAGATTCATAATTCTAAGAAGAATGAAAGAACCAGAGAGTATAAATGATTAGCCTTGGCTTGCAGCCGGCTAATAGTAGTAGAATAACACAGAGATTTTAAGTAAGAGAGGGGTTTTTTGAAAGCCAATTGTGTGTGTCCTTTGAGAAAGATTTAGCGTATTTATAGTTGAAAGTAGGTAGTGGAATAAGGTGAAAATCATAGTAGTAAACTAATTTAAGAATTCAGAATCAATCACTTCAAAGAATCAAGGAAGTACTTCCGTGAGTTAAGGGAGTCAGGGCCAAATGGGAAGATTCAGTACCATATAAGGGAGGAAGGGAAATCAGTGCATGATTAAATAAGGAAAGTGTGAAGATTCAGTAGGCATAAAGTAGTCAATTAGGACCAAATTCAAAATGACCTAATTAAGGAAAGACTAAGTAAAACAAAGTACCATAGTAAATAAGGTAATGCAATCAGTTAATTCAAATAGACGAGTAGAATTCCAGGACTTTGAAGAAAAATGTTTCAATTACCAAAAGTTAAGGAGAATCAGAATCAATCATAGGGAATCATGATTCTGCATTCCTCAACATATAAATAAAGACGATTGAACAGAAGTAGCAAAAAACAAAGTCGATTATATAGGCAGAAAGAAACAAAAGATGAGCAAACACAGTCATGTAGAGGTGATGTAAGTAGGCTAGAGATTCAACAGAATGTATTCGAAGCATGGTGACCACAAGAGATTAACAAGAATCAGGTACACAGGCTAACACACAGAAACGAAGTAAAGGAGAGTCATGCTAACACACAGAACCAAAGTGGAGAACATCATGCTAACACACAGAAGAAGAGTAAAGAAAATCAAGCTAACACACAGAAACAAGTAAAGAAAATCAGGCTAACACACAGAAACAAGTAAAGAAAATCTTTAAGAAATTAGGGCTTTTTAACAGAGTTGAGTTAAAAAGCAGTAAGAGCTTAGAATCGGTCGAGATAAACAAGGAAAAAGGTCTAATCATAAAGAAATCAGTCGAAACAGGTATAGAAAGAACTTCGAAAACCCTAGTTTTCAAAAGAAGTAAAAAATGGTTTAGAGTAGAAGGTCTTTCAGGAAAAAAAACTCGAGAATAAGCAAATCACAAGGAAATAGGCTTAAAGCATAAAAATAACACAGATCTGAGAGATTCAGAAGAGAGTCAGGGTTTCTAAAAGAAACCCAAGTAAAATAAAAAAGAACCAGTTGAAACTTCATCGATCGTGACATATAAGGTGTGATTTTGCCCAAAAACACACCGGAGAACCCATAAGTAATAGAAACAGAAACCCTAGGTCAAATCGACATGGCCTAGGATCCTTGAAAGCCTTAGGGATGATGAGCAGACTGATGAGAGACCCATTGGAGGCTTGGGTTGAAAAGGATAGTCGACGGAGATGACCGGAGACGGAGGGAAGTGGAGGAGTCTAGGGTTAGGTTTGAGAGAAGAGTGGAGATGAGAGAGCATCGGAAGGCGGCACCTTTGGAGAAATGAATTAGGGTTGGGGGTCGTTTGGAAATTAAAAAGTAAAGGAATTACTTGGACCGTTGATCTAGGAGATCAACGGTCAAGATTTGAACGGGTATATGGGTTTCGGATTTGGGTAAGGGTTAATAGGGTGTGGGTCTGATTTTTAATTGTAAAATTGGGCTGGGAATTGGGGTCCGATTTGGCTATAATTGAAAGCCAATTTGGCTATAATTTAAATAGCCAGTTTTTCCCTATTTTAATTTATAAAAATAATAGATAATTTATGAAAAATGGTTTAAGGTGCCAAAATGATTTAAAAATACATAATTAACAATCTTAAAATACAAAATCCAATTTTTTGCATATAAAACATAATTAAATCTTAAAATGGGCTAACATTGCAATTATATGCAATTAAGCTTTAAAAATACCAAATGTAATTGTAAAAATACATAAAAATTACATTATCCATATTTTGGCATAAATATAGAAATTAAATATATGAATTATCGAAAAAATAATTTTGGAAATAATATTTTGAGGATTTTATGGGTAAAAAGGGAGAAAATAAACCAATTTAAACCCTTAAAAATTATGGAAAAAATAATAAAACCTTGTGCATGCTTATATATGCATATGTATGCCATTTTAAAGGTATTTATGCTTATTTAAAATATATAAGAAAAAATTAGGTATCAACAACTGCCCCTCTTTACCCGTGAAGGATGAAAGAGTTTTCGGGTAAAGGCATGATGGCTAATTTTGACCAGATGGGATGTTTTGAAAGACAGAGACCAAGCTCCGGTTTCTGAGTTGCCTATATATCCCTATTTTTATAGAAATCGGGCCATGTGTAGTTCAGGATTCACCTGAAATTTTGTAAGAACGGACACGAGATGTGGAAGCAGCTACAGTGAGCATTTAAGGCTCGGGATGGTTGGAGGGAACTGGAGCAAGATCGCTCTTGCTAGGATAGCGGTTGCTTAGTGGTTACCTGCAGATAAAAGATTCTACAATCGTATTTGCGAAAATTTAAACATGATGCAAATTCCCTTTGGACCATGAAGGTTGTCTCCGGACGGATAAAGATACGTCCTTAGACCATGATGTCTTGGTCCATGAATTGTTTAATGAGGGATTTGAAGGCCATGAGATGATGTTCTCAGGCCATGAAAATGGTGCCTCCGAACCATGACACCTTTGAATAATGGTATGCAAATTTGAGAGATCCTCAGGCCATGACATGGTGTCTTCAGGCTGTGAGGATGGTGCCTTTAGACTATGATGCCCTTGGACAGATTGGCGATGTTTCAGCCCATGAGATACAATAATATGATGCTAAAATCAACAAGACAAGGCTTAGTCTTGTGAGGTTGAGGGCAGAGCTTAGCCTGAAAGAGGAACAAATAGATAGTGCCGGAGAGACAATACTTAGTCTCGACAAATAAAGGTGATGTTGGACTTATGCAAAATAGGAGCCAGAGCTTAGCCTCATTCAAGATTTGGGGCATGGCTTAGTCCCATGCAAATGGAAGGCAATGCTTAGCCTTATGCAATATGAATTGAGCGTTTATTTTGAAACAAAGAAATCTTAAAACAAAATTGCTGGAAATTTAAAAAGCCTTGAATGGCTATAAATTCTACCAAGCTACCTAGGGACTCGGCGAGCACAGGATGGTGTAATGGTCCAGTTCCTGAGAACGACTCCCTTTGCCACAGTCTGAATGGAGAGGCCATCTTTCTCCTCCTCCTCAAATATGGCACTGTTGTCCATATCCTCATCTTCCAAGAACAAATCCTTCAGCCCAGCTAGTGCTTCTTCTTCAGCAGTTCCCTATATTGTATCTGCCTGATGGAAATCCTATTCTAAACGGGGTATCGGTTGCTCAAGAGGGTAATACGGTCCATGCCATGGAGGCAACCATTCCCTATACTCTTGCCATTTATACTGGTATCCGAGCCCAAAGGTAGTACCATGATTTTTTAGCCGTATTGGCTTGGTGATACCCTAGAGGTTCTTTCCTAACCCTTTGCCGGGTTCATATGACCATGCTAGTATGCTTTCTATTTTGTTACTCCACCACTTATCCTTCTCGACGGCATTTACCCGTTCAATGTGATGATAGGTTTCTCCTCCCAGCCTTCTTTTATGTCCAATGGCCGGAATGGTTTGACTGATGTAGATGGGATTACTCCCATCTCCATGAATGATTACCTCCTGGCGGTTCCATTCAAATTTCACGACTTGGTGTAGTGTGGATGGCACAGCTCCAGCAGCATGGACCCATGGGCGACCCAACAAAAGATTATATGAAGTGGGTATGTCAAGCACTTGGAATTCAATGTCAAACCAAGTTGGTCCCATTTGCAAGCAAAGGTTGATCTCCCCGATCATGGCCCTCTAGGACCCATTGAAAACCTTCACATTCATGCTTCTGGTCCGTATTTCAAGGAAACCTTTGTCCAACCTTTTTAGGGTATCCAGTGGACAAATATTCATACTCGAACCTCCATCAACCAGGACCCTAGCAATGAATTTGTCTTCAAACTGTACTATAATGTGCAATGCTCGATTGTGATTTAGACCTTCGGGCGGCAGATCATCTTCGTGGAAGATAATCTTGTGGCTCTCCAGCACCTGTCCGACCATGTTGGCCATTTCTCCCCCTGTGATATTACTGGGTACATAAGCCTCGCTCAATACCTTCATCAGGGCATTCTTGTGCACCTCTGAATTTTGTAGCAGTGACAGGATAGATATCTGAGCAGGGAATTTGTTCAGATGATTAACAACAGAATATTCTTTCGCATGTACTTTCCTCCACAAGTTATCTGGTCCAGTCTCAATGACATGCTGCCTAGTAGTGGCATCCTTACTTGAACCTCCCAAGTGTTTAGGTGTGTAGACTCTTCAAGTTCTAGTCATCCCTTGTGCAGCGTCAGATTCCTCTATCTTAGCCTTCCCTTTTCATCGAGCCTTGGCGACATAATCCCAGGGTATCGCCTTTGAGTTGAATGGGGGTATGGTTGACACCATCACAGTAAAAGGTGTGACCACTTTTACTTCAAATAGAGCGGGGGTGGCTACGGGCGGAGCAACTTCCACCTCGAATGGAACTGATGCCTTTACCTCAACGTCAATAGGTACCTGAGTCTGAACCATAATGGGAGTAAGTGTAACTGCAACCTTAAAATCACCATCTTCTCGGATAATCCCTATTAACCCCTCAGGGTCCCATTCCTTATTTGTTTCTACGACATGTACACCTTCACCTCTGTGATCAGGAAGGGGATTGTTGCGTACATTAGGTGCGGCTTCCTTCGCTTGTATGACCTTGTTGTCAATGAGTGTCTGAATCTTATCCTTCAATGTTCGGCACTCAGCAGTGATGTGCCCTTTCATGCCGGAGTGGTATGCACAGGTTTTGTTTGGATTGACCTATTGGGATGGATTTTCTAGTGCCACAGGAGGGATAAAAGTGACATAACTTGTGGCCTTTAACCTTCCATATAATTGGTTGATGGGCTCAGCAATGGCGGCGTATTGTTTGGGTGGCTTGCGGTCGAAATTGGGTCTTGGTTTTGAATAATTTTGGGGAGTTGGTGGTGATTGGAAGTGGGATGGTTGGGAATTATAGGTATGATGGACAGCGACTGGTTGGAAATATCTGGGAAATGAAGGTTGATATGTAGGTGGTGATGCTTGGTATGTAGGTGGAGGTGTTTGGTAGGTGGGTGGAGGTGTTTGATATGTGGACGGAGGTGTTTGATAGGTGGGTGGAGGTGTTTGATATGTGAGTGGAGTTTTTGGGCCTTGGGCCACCATTACTGCCCCAACATCTCTCTTCTTCGATATGTCGCCTGATTGGAATGCCTTATTCGTGGCTTGCAGTGCCTCAAAATTTGTTACCATCCCGTTTTTGATTCATTCCTCTATCCTTTCCCCGAGCTTGATGATATCCGAGAATTTGTGATTTTTGATGACCATCAATATTTCATAATATTGCGGATCATGTGCTCTGACGAAGAACTTATTCATCTGTTCTTCGTCCAAAGCGGGCCTGACCTTGGCGGCTTTCGACCTCCAACGAGTAGCATATTCGCGGAAGGTCTCAATGGGCTTCTTCTTGAGATTCTGGATGTAGAAGACATCAGGTGCATTTTCTGTGTTAAACCTGAACCATTCCATGAAATCTGACTCCATGATTACCCAACTGGACCATTTCTTGGGGTTCTGGCTAATATACCAAGACAATGCATCCCTGGTAAGACTCCTCATAAAGAGCTTCATCCGGATCTTTTCATATTTCCCGACCCCGACAATCTTATCACAATAAGTCCTTAAGTGAACCTTGGGATCACCCGTACTATCGAATATTTTGAACTTGGGAGGTTTGTACCTCTCTGGCAATTCCACATCGGGTTGTATGCATAGATCTTCATAGTTTAAACCTTTTATTCCCCTATCGCCTTCGACACCTTGAACCCGGCTTATTAACTTCTTGAGTTCTTCAGCAATGACCTTAATGAGCAGGTCCCTTTCGGAGGGTTCCATTGTACAGGAGATTTGCTGGGTAGAATGTGGTATAGTTTCCACGTATATGGGGTTGCTCTGATCGGTGCCATGAACCTGGGTATAGTGATGGTTATTGGTGGAGTTTTGTGGATCTGGAATGAGTGGTGGTGTATTTTTGGGAGTGTGGTAAGTGGTGGTTGGTGGGTATGGAATTGGTTGATGCTATTGTAGTAGAGTTGGTATCGGCAATGGATTGATATTTTGTGGTGGAGTTGCGTATTGATTTGGTATGGTAGGATTTTGCGGCTGTTGGTTTTGTGTGCTTTGAGGAGGTGTTGGGTTCTTTGCGTTCTGTTGGTGGATATCAGGGACATTGAGGGTGAGTGACAAGTTTTCCAAATTGTGGACCTGCTCAAGTTCTCCTTGCAGTTCTAGTATCTTTTGTTCGAGTCTCAAAACCAGGTCATTCGGGGCTGGAGTACTACGGCTATCGGAAGTTTCTGCGTTCTCAATGTTTTCCTTTTGGATTCCACTTAAGTCGTCCATCTTTGATTTCCCTCTACTTTTTGTGTTGCTTGGAGGAGGAGGAGGTGGAGGGCCTCTAGATCTGGTATGATATGCCGACGAAGCCAGTATGGATGAACCAACCTATTGGGATGGGAATAATAAAAAAAACAAAACAAAAGGTGACAAGTTAGTGGGGATCCTGAAATATTTGCAGTATTTAAACACATAGTGCGAGATATAAACTCGTATCCTAGTTTGGGAGCCTCGTTGTGCCCGAGGTAGGCCTAGCGACAAATAAATTTGGAGAACTTAAAAAAATGCCAATAAATGCTTCATTTCATAATATAAAATAGACGAATCAAAAATGACACTAACATAATGAAAAAAAAGACAAGTCATTACTGGCACTTGGCCTTATTACATTTAAGGAAAATAAGTAAATCTAATCTATTTGGTCCCAGAAGGACCTTCCCCAAATTCGATCTTCCGGACTCCATCAAATAGATCTCCCAGCTCGCGCAGTCCAAGCAATAGGTAAGCTCGGGCCAGATGTCCTCCCTCGGCTCCTTCAGCATTCTGACAGTTTTCGATCCTTTTTATGACTTTTCCCTCCAACTCCACTATTCTTCGCTCCAGGTATTCCAGCTTCCTGTTGGAAATGACTGCCATATCTTTCCATTCCTCGATCAACCTCACGTTCCTTTCATGTATCTCCCGATGCTCGTTCTCAGAGTCGTGGACTCTCTTATGCAACCTGTTATATTTGACTTGGGCTTCAGCTTCCTCGTCTATGATTCTGTTCCCTCGACCAGTCCCCGGTATCACCGCTCCTTTTAGATTGACCTCCAACCATGTAGGGTAGAGAGGCTCGCACCCTGCATGATATCTGTTTGGCTTAACCATGCTTTTCTCCACAATGATTTTGCAGTGCCACATGTGCTGAGCTTGGCACTTGTAAGGTATGTCATCATCTTGGAAATTTGCCCTGAAATGGCTTATCTTAATGACCCTTGGTACAACATGCTTTCCACCTGCTTGCCTCATAACTCGTATAGGAACATATGGATATATCCCTCTCAACCCGATCAACACCAAATGCGGAGCATCCCTGGACCTGATAATGAACTCGTCCGTTGGAAACTACTCAACCATCCACTGCACCTGTTCTTCGGTCAAATTGTTGAAGAATTCTACCCATTCGCTGGCACTTTCCGGTTGAGAAAATCTGTCCGGAATGTAGGTCATCTGCTTAGGGTGGTGGAAATCAATGTGGTCGTTCCAAGCCCTTCGAGGAAATTCTTGGCAATAGCGGCCCCTTTTGGAGATGCTCCAAAAACCATAATTGCAGCAATAAGTTGCAGCCCTCGAAATGTTGGACCCCTCTTTGACAGCGTTCCAGGTCCCTATAGATGTCAGCTATGATCATGGGGACTATGGTATATGTTTGCCTATTAATCCCCTCCATCAGTGTTTTGGGGACCATGGCCAACCTGGTGTGGATTCTTCCCTTTTTCATTGGGAACACTATCATCCCCATGAAGCACACGATGAACATGAACACTCTACGGTGGATGTGACCCAGTGAAGTGAGGGCGATCTCATCATGATAAATGCGGAAACACTTGTTGTGGCCATACCTCTCATAAAGATATTCGAAAGGTATGTAGGAGTCCTTCAGTCACACTAAGTCGACATTCTTTTTCAGCCCTATCATCTTCAAAAATCCCCTGCCTGTACGGTTTTCCGGCACCAAAAGTCCCAAGTTAACCCTGCAAGTCCTCCTATTTCCTCTAGGAGCGGTGTCAATTCTATGTCTCCAAAACGGAACACGGCTCTTTCACTGTCCCAGAATAGGGTGGCAGCCTTGATCAGTATCTTGTTAGGTTCAATGTCTAGCAGGGAGGGCAAGTTACCCAGGTACTTCTTCACATGCTTCTTGTCACTTGAGTAAAGATCTTCCCACTAATTTAGCAACAATGGAGGGATATTGTTAACTATACCAAATTTGGGGACTTCGTGCCTCATTTTCTGCAAACCAAAAAGGGTTAGACCTTACCCCCACCGGACTCGACTATTTATACACTTATGATCAGCATATCGGCATTTAGTTCTCCAAATTAATGCATAGAACGTGGTTGTGTCCGTTGGGATTATGGAAAACCCGATGGACTTTGGATAAGGCTTATCTTAAAGGATCATCATGTGGACAATATAACTGATCCGACTAGGTTTGGCCATGATGCATGCACAATTTAAAGAGAGTATGGTTTCTATAGGGTTTTAAATTGTTACCCTCAAGCGGACAACTTGAGGGGGAAGGCACGGAACCGTCGACTGCACCGCTGATCGACTAGTTTTACCACAAATAAGCCTTTCCGAATTTAAGGGTAATAAATAGGAAGAGCGCAACCACTCATTAAAACGTTGCTATAGGATTTGAGACGCACGAGTGGAATATGATGTGGAGCATGATTTATGCAGCAGTTAATAACATGTAGGCAAGTATTTTCACGTAGGGAAATAAATACAACATTTAAATAATTGAAAAGACAGTTATAAGAAAAGGAAAACAAAGAGACAAATCAGTTTTCAGGGATAAATAATCATAAATGCTTAAGAGAAACAAACAGTTAAATTCAAATAAGGGAGGAGGGTACGGGATAAGCATGCTTGGACTAATTTGTAAAAACAAGTTCGTTATGGTAAGAGCCTAAAAGATTTCCCCAGAAGAGTTGCCATGCTGTCGCGCCCCTTTTTTCCCCTCTTCGCGGAGAGAGGTCAGGGTTTCGACATTCCATGGGGTGCAATGACTCATTTCCTTTTGGGAATTGGGTATTTGAAGAGTCTCCACCTAACGGATTATGGTGCATTAGGGCACCTAGAGTGATTAACTCTTGGGTTGGTCTGCATTACCAGATATTAAGGTAAGGACTCGAGATAACCTCGAGGGAATGGTGTTAGGCACCCCTCTTGGTCCACAACTGTGGGTCCCAACCAAACTCATATTGACAAATTAGTCCATAGTTGAATCAAATAAGTACAACACGTTTAAACAAGTCAAGTAGTGAAATAAAGGTTGAACAAAGTAATAAAGAAAGCTTTAAACAAGGAGAAGGTTTGGGTAAAGAGGGGTCCTAGGTTGTTTATCCTATAGGATCACCCCATGCAATGTCTGGTAAACACTCCTCATCGAGGGGATACACGTGACATTAATGCGTAGTCATCATATCCCACGTCTACACTTCCCATCCCCTTATTGGTCATGCAAGACGAGTGATGGTCACTGATTCCTGTTGCGTGCTGCTACCCATCCCTTCTTAATAGTCCTGGAGGGAGTTAGGACCTATACCTAGCAGTTCTAGACATACCCCTAAAGTTTTAAAGGCAAAAATCTAAGGCGACAGTCAAAGAGAAGCATCTAGGACTTTCACATAAACGGAGCAATTAAAGGCTCATAGTTTCCTCCGTAAACGAGCATACATGCAGCACGACTCAACCACAAGTAAGGTCTTTAGTAATCAAAGTCCTAAGGCATGATTTCTAAATGATTATGCAGGAATAAACCACTTTCAGATACAGAAGTCACAACCTATTAGTTGCCTAGGATCTCTTAAAAAGAGGTTCATTAGAATTCAAACGTTGAGTGACAGAAACAGCCTCAGAGACATGCAAGTTTTGAAAATTCCCTAAGGCTTGCCTATATGCAGAACTACTATTTATGTTAATGCAGAATTGATATTTATGTTAATGCAGAAACAGACAAGATTTGAAATAGTCCCTTTTAATCATATAGGCAGAATATCTAATGAGATTAGAGCAATGTTGAAAGAACCAGTTTTAGGAAATGTCGCTGCTTAACAAAGCCAGTTTTCAGAAGTAAACTAGGCGAGATACAATTGATATAATAGGCTAATTAGACTTACCAGACAGAATTGCGAATTAGATCCTTATAGACATGATATTTAGGCGTATTATTGGTTTTAGGCAATTTGTAGTAACATGTGAAAAACTTATTGAATCGGAATTATGTCTTATAGGTATGATATATATTTGAGTTGATTAAAAACATGTTGACTTGGAACCTGGAAACACGATCTATAACATGACAAATGCAGGATTTATGAACATGGTTTGTATCTAATGCAAGTGACATTAAAAGTAAAGTCCTTATAGGCCTGATTTCTATTATGAAATCTGATTCAACATGAATAAAAACCCTATAGGCATGTTTTCTATTATGCAAAAACAATCAGATTCAACAGGAATAAAAACCTACAGGCATATTTTCTATCGAGTGAGGCATGCAGATTTGCAAATAAGTCCTAAGGCAGGATTTCTACTCTAGTTACCCCCACAAGGTATACATCTACCCACCCTTTCACGAAATACCCCAAATATTTGTTTACAAATTATTACAGGCCAACAGATGAATTGCATAAGTGAAATGGAAAATTAAGAAGCTATTCTATAGAGAGCCTGCTATCACGCCACAGTTACCCAAAGCCTCCAATGGTCTTTCAAGCCTCATTTCCATAGACAAATCAGAGTCTAGGTGCATCAAAGTTCCCTAAGGGTCTCAAGGACTCCGGACAATGCTTACACCTAGACTTAATAGCCAAGCATTGAACCAATGCAGTGTGGAAAGTCAGTCTCAGTATGCCAGAGTTCCAAGGGTTCTCAAGAGGATCCCAAGGAAATACACATACTAGAGGGGACAGAACTTATTAACTAAGAGTAGAGTGAAAGTGCAGGACTCGTGTTTGAAAGAAGTTTATTAAAGACTGGACTCAAAAGGTCTGATTTGAAAGAAATTAGTAACAGAGATTGTTGAAAAGAAGTTGGACCGGTAAACAAAGTTCAGACACTTCAAGATAAGACTACACACAACAAGTGAATGAATTCAGTAATCACACATGGGTTAAGGGGGTTTGGGGACACATAGACATTGACTGCAGGCACATGACCCCAGTAGGAGTATTAGGACTGGTATGGACATGCTCAGAGATAGTTTGACAGTGGCATAACCACAATCCAATCATGAACACATAAAGGGAATAGGGGTTTAGGATTCACAAAGTGGTAAGTGCACAGTAAGTAAAAGAATACAATTGTCTAGGCATGCTTGAATTACACAAGGGGGTACATGAATTCAAAAGAGGGAAATGGGTCATATTAGCATGCTTAACTACAAACTTCACAACAAAACCATAAGTAAAAACAGGCTAGAAATAACAGAAACTGAAACAAGAAGAGAAACATGTTGTTGTTGAGACTTTAAATTAACTAGGACATTCCAGTGAGGATAAAAGTAAGAAGAATGAAAGAACCAGAGAGTATAGATGATTAGCCTTGGCTTGCAGCCGGCTAATAGTAGTAGAATAACACAAAGATTTTAAGTAAGAGAGGGATTATTTGAAAGCCAATTATGTGTGTCCTTTGTGAAAGATTTAGAGTATTTATAGTTGAAAGTAGGTAGTGGAATAAGGTGAAAATCATAGTAGTATACTAATTTAAGAACTCAGAATCAATCACTTCAGAGAATCAAGGAAGTACTTCCTAGAGTTAAGGGAGTTAGGGCCAAACGAGAAGATTCAGTACCATATAAGGGAGGAAGGGAAATCAGTGCATGATTAAATAAGAAAAGTGTCAAGATTTAGTAGGCATAAAGTAGTCAATTAGGACCAAATTCAAAAGGACCTAATTAAGGAAAGACTAAGTAAAACAAAGTACCATAGTAAATAAGGTAATGCAATCAGTTAATTCAAACAGATGAGTAGAATTCCATGACTTTGAAGGAAAATCTTTCAATTACCAAAAGTTAAGGAGAATCAGAATCAATCAAGAGGAGTCATGATTCTGCATTCCTCAACATATAAATAAAGACGATTGAACAGAAGTAGCAAAAAAACAAAGTCGATTATATAGGCAGAAAGAAACAAAAGATGAGCAAACACAGTCATGTAGAGGTGATGTAAGTAGGCTAGAGATTTAGCAGAATGTATTCGAAGCATGGTGACCACAAGAGATTAACAAGAACAGGTAAACAGGCTAACGCACAGAAACAAAGTAAAGGAGAGTCATGCTAACACACAGAACCAAAGTGGAGAACATCATGCTAACACATAGAAGCAGAGTAAAGAAAATCAAGCTAACACAAAGAGACAAGTAAAGAAAATCAGGCTAACACACAGAAACAAGTAAAGAAAATCATGATAACTCACAGAAACAAGTAAAGAAAATCTTTAAGAAATTAGGGGTTTTTAACAGAGTTGAGTTAAAAAGCAGTAAGAACTTAGAATCGGTTGAGATAAATGAGGAAAAAGGTCTAATCATAAAGAAACCAGTCGAAACAGTTAGAAAGAACTCCGAAAATCCTAGTTTTCAAAGGGAGTAAAAAATGGTTTAGGGTAGAAGGTCTTTCAAAAAACAAACTCGAGACTAAGCAAATCATAGAAGGAAATAGGCTTAAAGCATAAAAATAACACAGATCTGAGAGATTCAAAAGAGAGTCAGGGTTTCAAAAAGAAACCCAAGTAAAATAAAAAAGAACTTGTTTAAACTTCATCGATCGTGACATCTAAGGTGTGATTTTGCCCAAAATCACACCTGAGAACCCATAAATAATAAAAAACAGAAACCCTAGGTCCAAATCGACATGGCCTAGGATCCTTAAAAGCCTTAGAGATGATGAGCAAAGTGCTGAGAGACCCATTGGAGGCTTGGGTTGAAAAGGATAGTCGCCGGAGATGACCGGAGACGAAGGGAAGTGAAGGAGTCTAGGGTTAGGTTTGAGAGAAGAGTGGATATGAGAGATAATATGAAGGCGGCACCTTTGGAGAAATGAATTAGGGTAGGGGTCGTTTAAAAATTAAAAAGAAAAGGAATTATTTGGACCGTTGATCTGGGAGATCAACGGTCAGGATTAGAATGGGTAGGTAGGTTCCGGGTTTGGGTAAGGGTTAATAGGGTGTGGGTCGGGTTTTTAATTGTAAAATTGGGCTGGGAATTGGGGTCCGATTTGGCTATAATTGAAAGCCAATTTGGCTATAATTTAAATAGCCAATTTTCCCTATTTTAATTTATAAAAATAATAGATAATTTATGAAAAATGATTTAAGGTGCCAAAATGGTTTAAAATACATAATTAACAATCTAAAATACAAAATCTAATTTTATGCATATAAAACATAAATAAATCTTAAAATGGGCTAACATTGCAATTATATGCAATTTAGCTTTTAAAAATACCAAATGTAATTGTAAAAATACATAAAAACTACATTAGCCATATTTTGGCATAAATATATAAATTAAATAGATGAATTATCGAAACAATAATTTTGGAAATAATTATTTGGGGATTTTATGGGTAAAAAGGGAGAAAATAAATCAATTTAAACCCTTAAAAATTATGGGAAAAATAATAAAGTCTTGTGCATGCTTATATATGCATATGTATGCTATTTTGAAGGTATTTATGCTTATTTAAAATATATAGGGAAAAATTGGGTATCAACACATATCACTATAGATTTCATTGTTGGACTCCCACAGACTAAGAGGAAGTTCGATGCAGTATGGGTTATTGTGGATAGGCTGACCAAGTCAGTGCACTTCATTCCCATGGCAGTTTCCTATTCTTCGGAGCGGTTGGCTGAGATCTATATTTGGAGATTGTTCGTCTTTATGGTGTTCCCGTGTCTATCATTTCTAACCGAGGTACGTAGTTTACCTCGCATTTCTGGAGAGTGGTACAACGTGTGTTGGGTACGCGGGTCGAGTTGAGCACAACATTTCATTCCCAGACGGACGGATAGTCCGAGCATACTATTAAGATTTTAGAGGATATGCTCCGAGCATGTGTTATTGACTTTGGAGGTTTTTGGGGTCAGTTCTTGCCATTAGCGGAGTTTGCCTACAGCAACAGTTATCAGTCGAGCATTCAGATGGCTCCTTATGAGGCATTATATGGCAGACGATGTCGGTCACCAGTGGGATGGTTTGATCCGGGAGAGGCTCTATTATTGGGTACTGACTTAGTATAGGATGCCTTGGATAAGGTTAAGATCATTCAGGATAGACTTCGTACAGCTCAGTCCAGGCAAAAGAGTTATGCTGACCGTAAGGTTTGTGACGTGACATTCATGTTCGGAGAGGGACTGTTGCTTCGGGTGTCGCCCATGAAGGGCGTGATGAGATTTGAGAAGAAGGTCAAGTTAAGCCCTAGGTTCATTGGGCCTTTTGAAATCCTTCAGAGAGTGGGTGAGGTGGCTTACGAGCTTGCGTTGCCACCAGGTTTATCAGCAATGCATCCAGTGTTTCATGTGTCCATGCTTCGGAGGTATCACGGTGATCCATCCCACGTGTTAGACTTCAGCACTATCCAGTTGTACAAGGATTTGACCTACGATGAGAAGCCGATGGCTATTTTAGACAGACAGGTTCGTCAGTTGAGATCGAAGAGTTATCCTTCAGTTCGTATGCAGTGGAGAGGTCAGCCTATTGAGGCAGCTACCTAGGAGTCCGAATCTGATATACGGAGCCGATATCCCCATCTTTTCACCGACTCAGGTACTTTTCTATGTCCGTTCGAGGGATGAACGGTTGTTTTAAAGGTGGAGAATGTGATGATCCAAAGGGTCATTTTCTGTTTTAGAATCCGAATCCGGGTTCCGAGGCCTTGAAAACCTCATTTTCCTTCTCCTCAAATTGCGTGCACAGTTCGGGCGCATTTTCGGAAAGCTTTTATGTGAAATCTAAGAAATATATTGAAAAAATTTCTTTAAAATTAATTAAAGTTGACGTTGGTCAATATTTTAGGTAAACGGACCCAGACACATGATTTGACGGTCCCGTAGGGTCCGTAGTAAAATATGGGACTTGGGAGTATGCCCGGAATCAAATTTCGAGGTCCCTAGCCCGAGAAAAGAATTTTTAAAGAAAATTATTTGCTGAAAAATATAAAGGTTTTTAGAAATTGAATAGTGTTGGAACTCGTTGGTATCGGGCCCGTATTTTGGTTCTGGAGTCCGATACAGGTTCGTTATAATAATTAAGCCTTATCTATAAAATTTGGTAAGAATCAGAGTTGATTTGACGTGATTCGGACGTCCGATTGTGAAAATAGTTAAGTTAAAGTGTTCTTAAGTAAAATCATGAGTTTGGGGTTAAATTCGTAGTTGTTGATGTTATTTTGATGATTTGATCGCACGAGCAAGTCCGTATGGTCTTTTTAGACTTGAGTGCATGTTTGGTTTGGAGCCCCGAGGGCTCGGGTGAGGTTTGGATAGGCCACAAAGTGATTTTGCACTTAGGGAATTTACTGGTATGCTTCAGCAAAGTTGCAGGCCTCTGATCTCACAATTGCGAGATCAGGCTTCGTATTTGCGAGCTTGACAAGCTTGGCAATTGCGAGGCATCCATCGCAAATGCGAAGGAAGCTTGGCCTGGGCATGTTCACAATTGCAAACTTTTCTTCGCAATTGCGATGGAAACATGGCAAGGAGGGATTTCGCATTTGCGACCAAAAAGTCGCATTTGCGATTGCAGCAGAGATGTGAGGGGTTTGCATTTGCGATACTTTCCTCGCATTTGCGAGCTTCGCAAATGCGAAGCTCAGGTTGCAAATTCGACATTTGCAACAGTTAAGTTGGGACTTTGATGGGATTTTCACTTCATTCTTCAAAATTTCAAAATCTAAACTTCAAAGGGCGATATTCCTAGAGCAAGTTTTTCCCCAAATCATAATTAGATGAATCTTAACTCTTTTTCTCCAATCTATTTCATCTTTTTACATGATTTCACTTCAAACTCTAAGGGTTTTCATGGGAAATTGGGTGTTTTTGGGTAGAAATTAGTATTTTTGAATTTTGGGATTTTGACCTCAATTAGAAGTCGGATTTTAAAACCAATTGCATATTTGGATTTGTGGGTGAATGAGTAGTCGGGTTTTTGTTCGAACTTCGAATTTTGACCAAGCGGGCTCGGGGTCGATTTTTGACTTTTTGGGAAAAACATTGAAAAATCTGTATTTATGCATTAGAATTGATTTATTTAGCATTTATTAATATTATTAAGTAAATTATGACTAGATACAAGTGGATTGGAAGTGGAACCGAGAGGTAAAACGATAATTGAGGCTTGATTTGTCTGGGGAATTGAGGTTAGTGCTTGGCCTAACCTTAACTTGAGGGAATATGTGTTGTGGTCTTATTTGCTACGTGTAAGTGTTGAGTACGATGTATAGGTGTGGTGACGAGTATCTATACGTTGGTGTCAAGCATGCCCGTGAGTCTTATACATGATTGTGGTGACTCTTATTATGTACTGACCATGCTTAAATTGATGATTATCACTGTTGAACAAGGCTTATGATGATTTCTTGGTAATTGACCATTGTTGAGTATTAGCTCATATTGAGATTTATTTTGTGTAGTAACTGTCGGGACGAGATTGGTTATAGCTGATTTCCTTGCTGGGATGTATTTGTTTCTATTGTTGATTCCCTTGCCAGGATGTATTATTTCTATTGTTTGGGTGAGGAAGAGTGTAAAGCACGAAAGGTGATGTCGTGCACGATATTGTGAGTGTTAATGCACGAAGGGTGATGCCGTACTGTTATTGTGAGAGTTAATGCATGAAAGGTGATGTCGTGCCATGATTATGAGTGTTAATGCATGAAGGGTGATGCCGTGTCGTTTTTGTTGTTTCTATGGTGAGAACGAGAGTAAAAGCACGAAGGGTGATGCCGCGCATGTGTTACTATTTCATTATTTCTGTTGATACAAGTATGGTGTTCATTATTGCTTCTCTATTGAATTACTGTTAGAATTTGATATTCCCTCCAGCATATTCCCCTTCCTTTCTTTATCTGTTATTTCTTGTTATTATTATTCTGTTTGTATATGATTTAACTGCACATGTTTATATGGTTGTCATGTTCTAGCCTCGTCACTACTTCGCGGAGGTTAGGCTTGATACTTACCAATATATGGGATCGGCTGTACTTATACTGCACTCTGCACTTTTGTGTAGATTTCGGTACCAGATCATGTGAGTAGATTCGAGGTTGCTGCCTTCAGTCTTAGGAGACCAAGGTAGATCTGCTGGCATTCGCAGAGCCTGAAGTCCCCTTTCCCCGTTTAGTTTCTTCTGTCTCTTCTATTTCGAGAACAGTTGTACTTCTTTCAGACTTGTATTTGTAGTAAAATCCTAGTCGTTCGTGGATTGTGACACCCGATCTTTAGGGGTAGCTATGTATTAGACTGTTAGTTGCTATATCACTTCCGCATTTCATAGTCATTTTATTTTAGTTATTATCTGTTCCTGTTAAATTAATAATAATGGTGGTAAAACTGTAATTGTCGGCTTGCCTAGCTTTCAAGCTCCTTCATCTATAAGCAACTTATGAGAGAGAAAAACTCGTTCTTTATGGATGCTCCATAGTAGGAGCCATCACGAATCCCGAAGGTGGAAAAATCCGGATCGTGACACTTGAGGTGTTTGGCCAAGTTTTTTTGGAAAAAAGTGCTTTTGGAAATTGAAGAAGCAGAAGCAGTTTTTGAGAAGCATAAAGAAGTAGCTTCTTCCCAAAAGCAGAAGCAGAAGCAGTTTTGACTTTTCTTCTTATCAAAAATACCCTTAACAAAATTTATTATATACCAAAATAATCGTTAAACCTAATACTTAGGATATTAATGTATAAGTATTTCTTCTTATTTTTAGGATACCTTTCTTAATATATGGTGACTTTAATTAGGAGTGAATGTTTTATATTTGTTGAATAATTTTTTAATATATTTAACTTATATTAAAAGAATTAAGTATTTTTTAATTTTATTTTCATATTTTATTTAAATAAAATAAAAAGATTTAATTATTGCTTGTAATAACAAATTTTTAAGATTATTTAAATACTTATAATATTAAGTATTAAGTAAATCTATTCATGTCCTTATACGTAATTTGATACTTAAAAGCACTTTCTGAAAAGCTTGACCAAATACAAACTATTGTTCAAAAATACTTTTCAAAATGATTAACCAAACACAAATTAATTCTCTTCAAAAGTACTTTTGAAAAAAACACTTATCAAAATAAGCTGATTTCTCCGCCAAACAGGCTATAAATCACGGTCCTGCGTAACTAACACTTCGAGAAGTAATATAGTTAAAAGAAAAGTAGAAGCTACAGCTTTTGAATGTTCAAAATGTTACTTACACCGGTGAAATGAATCCTTCAAAAGGAACTAATATTGGCATTAAAGAAATTTTATTTTCTTTTTAATCTCCCACCATCCCCAGGATAATTTGTACTCCGACCGTTCTACTTTACGTAATACAGTAATTATTGTGTGAATTACAAAAAATTTAGCATATTTAAAAACTACGAAGAAAGTAGTAAAAGTCACAATAACTAATAATTCAAAATATTTAAGATATTTTTTTATAAATTATAGTCAATTTTTTCTTTTTTTAAAACTCCCAAGAAACTATTGTTTAACATAAAATGAAAATAGGGGACGAAATATTATCTTGTTGACTCTAGTATTATTGTTTCTGAAGAAAAGAACAAGGACTTTAAAGGATATGGATAAAAGGGCTGCGAATCAGCCCTCGATCTTTTATTTGACTAGTAGATACCACAGGTTAGCGGTTCTTGACTATTTTTCATAAAGTTTTGAATTTTATTAAAATATTAGATTTTGACTTTCCACTTCTAAATCATATAATATATGTCCAAAATGAAGCAATTCATAAGCCTTTCCTTTGTCAGTTTTTCTTTTTCGACTGAGCCTTCTTTTCAATTTTAAAACATATGTACGTACTCCTCTAACAATTTATACGACACTTTTTGCTTTTCGATATTTAAATTTTTTAATTTTGATTGTGTATTAGACAATAGAATTTTAAGCTTTTCAAAATAAAAGTTACATATTTGAAAACTACGTAAAAAAAATATTAGAAGTCACAATAATTAATATTTTAATATATATAAAAAAACATATAAAAAATTATTATTAAATAATAATTCATTTGACTCTCTCAATTTGGACATCATCCTTATGAATTGGGACGGGATATTAATATTTTATTAGTTTTCTGGTGTCAAAGTTGACTACCTGTAACCCCCCACAGCTGTACAAATTCAAACTCCAAGAAGGCAGCATGACAGGATGACGTGGACTGGGCCCACTGTTCCAATGAGTCAAATTTGGTGGCTTTTTCCATCGAGTCAAAATTCTTATTGTAATTATTTTCAGCGGATTTCCTTAAACCCCAAACTCCGTTCATACCAAAATGCCCTAATTCCATATATTGTAAAAGTAGCCCATAAATAAACACTTTATTAGATCCAAAAGTCAGGTTTCTTTAATAAATAACAACATGAAGGATTACATATAGACGTTCGTAGCACACAACGAATGATAATAACAATTCTAGACAGATTTTTTCATGTTTAAATTTATTTACATGTCAAAGATCGGATTTAAGACGTACCTGGTGAGAGAGTCTCGTTTCAAAAAAATTTCGATAGTGCGAAGACTCTATGCGCATCCACACCGAGACCGATCCTTGCTATCAACTCTTTGATCAATGAAACCCGCGAACAAATTGAACGAAGAATATTGTGTTGAAATTTTTCTCAAAAATCTCAACTCAAATTAGAAGAACAAGAAACACTTTTCTTGTAATTGTATTTTCTCTCTTGGCTTTTTGTTGTACTCTCACTTTCACAAAGTGATTTTTCTTCTCAAGAATTAATAATGCAGCAAATTTTCTCCATCACCCTTTATATATTTTTTCCCCCTCACAAGTTAGGAGGATCTATAGTGTTTCCACACTTCCCCTCCATGGTGACTCGAACCCAGGACCTAACGATCGTAGGTGGATGTGCTTTTACCAACTGAGTAGCATCACCTACAAACCCTTTTCATATTTGGTTGAGGTAATGATTTACTTAGGGTAAAAGTTTATTTTTGAAATAAACTTTATGGAAGAAATCGAATTACGTTCCCAAGGGTAACGTGACCGAAGGTATTTTATGCTAAGTCCAATTGGACTTTCACGCCTCCGTCAGCTTGTCCTTAGGGACGTGGATTGTGAAAATTAACTAATATTTTATATTGAAAAATATCAATCCCATTTTTAATGGGTTTGAGCTAATCTCACATCCACTTTTGGAATTTGTTATCCATTCCAATTCTAAAATGGATTTCCAAATAACTTTTTATTAATATATTATATGCACACTTTATGCAAATAAATATTAATTATATATATCACATATATATTTCAACCAAGAGATATAATTTAGTTTTCTATTCCAAATAGAAAATTTCAATTCGTTCACAATATTAATTATAATCTTTGTGCTAGCAAGAGTATAATAATATTTCATTTGGACTAATAACTTTATTTATTTGACTAATTAAATTCTTTAATTTAATTATCAAATAATAAGTTAATTAATCCTTTAGCAAAGATCAGAACACTCGTTAGTGTGCGACCCCATATGTTCAATACTAAACCGGTAGTAAATTGATCACATCAATATACTAATTAAGGGTGGCGTCTAACAACACTCCTTAACGACCGGATAGCATGAAGTATACAATTTACTCTCAAGAACCAGTAGAAGAATAATGTAGTAATTCCTTCCGTCCTTATAGCTCTGGATCGCCCTAGGATATGGTTCAACTGTCAAATCCTAATAGGCGACCAACTACGTGTTCATGTCAAATATAATCGACCATTGAATGACCTAAGAAACTCTTTTCTTCTTTCATTCAATTGCCCTGGCCAAGGTCTTAGTTTGGTCGTTTATAATTCATGACAATATGAAGCTTAAACTCATTACCAAGAGTTGACAGATTCCATCTTGATCAATCACTAATTCTACAAGTATTTAATCATGCCCAATATCCTTTCAACTATCGCCCTAGGGCCATAGGTGTCTGATATCAAAGCACAATAAATAACTTGTCAATTACTATGACGATCTCAGGTCAAATGAAATTCTTACATCACATTCTTCAAGAGAATATCCTATTGACAGTTTATGATAATTCTAACCATTAGGAATTATCCAATTAGTCGGTTCGGTGATCATATCTCTATATGCATCATCTATCTGTGTGATTTAGTTAATGAGATCAACTAATCTTTATCCCATAAAGACGATCACATAAATATTGATCTAACCGGATTACTAATGTCCAAATTAATAATCCTACGATCAAGAACAAATTTAGATTAAATTGTAAGAGACTTTGCTCTCATTATCATGATCTCTATCACGATGACAAATCTCAAAATTTAATCAAGGACCTTATCAAATTAATCAAATAATTAATAATAATGATAAAAGAATATCAAATGCCATATATTTTATATCAAATAACGTTCACAAAAATATATTCAAATCATCAAATATGATATTGGATCTAGGGCATATTTACTATATCCCTAACACAACCGTACGTACAATTATATTTTATATATGAGTCCCACTAAATAGAGAATTTTCAACATACCATTCTCATATTGAAGTCTTTGATTTTTTGTCCAAATATTTTTTTTATTGACAATGTTAAAAAGAAAATTACGCAATCAATCAAGTCATAAACACCAATAGCAATTAAGTTTTATTTTAAAAATGATTAATAACCGGCGGAACCAGGAATGATCTGTTGAAATCAGTAGGTAAAACTTAAATGTTTTGTTTTTATTTTAAATTGAAATAAAAAAGCCAAAAAACATGGCCAAGTCATATATAGTCAGAGCTGAGTCAGATGCATTTGGAAGGTCAAGCTAACAAGTCATTCAACTACCTTCCTTTCTTCCTCTCGGCTGTTTGATGCTGTCTTTATAATCAACATTAAATATATTATAATTTTCTATTATAGTGCTAAATTTAGATTACGCCTAACATCTTTTCGTTCTAAATTAAATTAAATTTCAGATATCTGATCTCACTTTAATGCTACCATTCACTTGTTAGTTTGGCCATTAGTAAGCCCCTCTACACCTTGGACCAAACTAGTAATTAACTTAATTAGTCATTACATGCATTTATATTCTTGGGGGTAGATTTAAGCACATCTAATTTATTTATTTATTGGAATTTTCGGTATAAAGTCCAATCTGACGGTATCATTTGAGGGCCATCCTTATCTTCTCCATTTAGTTTTGTCTAATTGAAGATGAATTCACCTACCAATGCCGTACAAATTAGAAGTGACTAGAAATTAACATATTCTAATGTCCTCATGTGGTTATGTTCCAATCTAACAAATCAATTTTAGATTGGACAAATATATATATATATATATGGAAAAAAAGGAACGGACATAAAGATGAAGAACAGTAAGAGCGAAAAGACGTAAGGGCATTTCCAACCTTTATTCCATTTTTGGTCCCCAAAATGGGGATTTTTCCATTTTGGGGACAACTTACTCCAATCATTCCCCCATTTTTTCTTCAAACTTTTTTATATTCTTCTCTCTCTCTTCTATATTATATTATTATCTTTCATTTTAATTTCATTTTTTAATTTCCATTAAACAAATTCCATCTTTTATTTTTATTAATTTGTAATTTCCATAATTAAAACAATTCCATAAAATTTTAAATAATATAATTTGTAAGCAATTATTATAGATTAACTAATAATTCAAATAAAAGTGAAATCATTGTGATACAAGATTAATTAAATACATATTACATAACGATAAAATTCATTCGAAATACTAGATAAATATTCAACTTCAACCTCTAGTATTCTCCCATAAATGATCTATTAATGCATTACGAAGTGCAAAATGAGCATCTTTGTCCTTAATTCTTCTATGTCGAAATAAAAATTCTTGAAATCGTTGATTTTCATCTACTGCCATTTCTACATAAAAATAATAAATGCACGAAAATTAATTTATCAAAATTATACACCAAAGTTAAGATATAATATTAATATTATAAATACATTATATAAACATAATTAGGTACATATAAAGAGATAAATTAAAAGATTTAATAATAAAATAATAATAAAAAAGTGATGAATAGTAATGAGAGAGATGAATAGTGTACCCCATATTTGAGGGAACACTATTCATCTCTCATTTTGGGGACAAAAATGGGGAGGGTTGGAGCTAAATTCCCCCAAATATTTCCCCTGTTATTGGGAATGGGGGCAAGGTTGGAGATGGCCTAAAGGTGAAGAATAGTGGCAGCAAGACATAAAAGTGTAGATTTAAAAAATGAGTGAGATGAAGAGATGAAATATGTCTCAAAAATCAAATCAATAAATGAAGAAAATGACAAATAAAGAAAAACCTTTATTGACGTCATGTGAACGATGGGCCCAGTGAAGTACCCGATAAAGCTGAAAAGAATGATAAAAATATTTTAAGTCCGTCTATATAAACACAAACTTGATCTGGAGAAATTTGTGCGTCAAGTGTTGTCTTACCAACAGCAATTAAAATTTCAAGGAATACATTTACTAGTTCGAATAAAATGAAGAAATTTACATAAATCTTACAAAAAATTGAATATATTTCAAGTGACCAACTAGATAATGACATACAAGTCAAAATAACTAAATAAACACCTACTAATCCACCATCGGTGGTTTAGCCGTTTCTAACTAACCCAATGAAATTTCCTAAAAAGAAACCCTAATTCCTCATATAAACGCTTTCACATACATCTATTTTTTCAGCTTCTATATATTTGATTTAAATACAATTTAGCTGAACTAGAATATTCCTATTATTTAAAGCTAGAGGCTTCGCCAGAAACAAGTAAAATGTGGTCACTAATGTCACTCTACTTCGCAGACAAGACTCGTTCCATACTTTACTTAAAAGTTCGCGTCATTCACATGACGGAGCAACCATTAGGGTTTTCATCACTGAACATTTGTGGTGCGTTCAAGTACGTTGGTGGAGGAGGTGGTGGCACATATTGTGGTTGGTGTGCATACTCTACCACATAGCTTGTATGAGCATAACGTGGATCGTACGTCGTTAAGCCATAATCTTGATTCATATGACTTTGATTTTGCATAGGCATAGCATAATATGTATTTGAATTATAACCATAGTATTCCATTTTGTTGATCACTTCTGTCTTCTTCTCTTTCGACTCGCCGTCTTTTTTCTCGGTGTCGGGGCCACCTTTTTCTTTCTTGTCTCCGCCGCCGCTGCCACCGCCACTCTCTTTCTCCTTCTTGTCATTGCCACCCTCTTTGTCTTTCTTTTCAACACCTCCATTGTCTTTCTTTGGTGTAACAATTTCAACATTTTGCTTTAATTTATCCGTCAAGTAAGGAATTAGCTTCTTTATATCCACTATCCCCTTTATCGTGACCAAATCTTTTTCTGATTCTATTGTCACCTCTTGTACCCCTGTCCCAAAAAAATAGGGTAAACAATAAGGCACATAGTCAACCACTATTAACAGGGCGGATGTAGCGTGAACGCACCAGATTCAATTGAACTAAAAAAAATTACGCGATGAATAAATTATGTATAGTTTTTTAAAAAAAATTATAATAAATAATAAATATAAATCCCGTAATTTTAAATTATAGATCCATTTATGCAACTATATAATAATAATAATAATAATAATAATAATAATAATAATAATAATAATCGCATGAGAAGGGAATCATTATTATATTGAGATTCGAATATAAATATTTGGGAATTGAGTTTGAGAAGATGGTTGCAAGGTGCACCTAATTTTATGGAGTATATATTATTGTAACGTACGTAATAAAAAAAAATATCCATAATAAGCTGATCAAAGTGATTCAGTGTATCTTACCTTTAATCTTTTTTATAATTCGTTTTGTTTTATGTGCACACCCGTCACAGTGCATCCGAATCTTCAACACCACAGTGCTTGCTTGAGGCTAAATAATCACACAAAAAAATAATAAAAAGAAACAAATTAGTGATAATTCAATTAATCTAGTCCAAGAATTAATTAATTTCAGAACATTAATTACTTGAGGACTAATTTAGCAATGAAACTGAAGAGGTCTACGTTACACAAGGCTTTTTAGTTTTTACCTCTTTAGGTTTCTTCTCCTCGTCCTTCTTCTCCTCTTTCTTTTTCTCTGTTTTGTCATTAGATTTTTTATCTCCGCCGGCGCCGCCATTGCCGCCGTCCTTTTTGGGCGGCGATGATATCAGCTCCACCTTCTTCTTCGTCTTGATTTCCACCCTTTCCCGGAGCCATGAGGGGTCCACGTTCCCTTTTACTGTCAATTTTCCATTTTCACAGTCCGATTTCACGTCTTCCACACCTTCATTTGGATCAATACAAACTCATTTAGCCCAAAACTAAAACTCTACCTTATACTAGTGAATTAAATCAATTTAAAAATGTCGTGACTCAAAGTGTCAATTTTGAAACGTATATAGTATAATTTTATTAGAATTTCTTATGCATATACAGTCAAATTCTCTATAGTAATAGTATTTGTTCCAATATTTTTTGAATACTATGTGAAATAGTGTTATAGATAATATATATTATACCATAATATAAAAATTAGTTTCGAGAAAAATTTAATTTTTATAGTGAATAATTGTTATACATGGATAATATATATTATATAGCGATGTATTACTGAAACCTATGAATTTGACTGTCAAATTCGGAACTAACAGTGATGGTTCCTTGAGAATTCCGAAAAGTACATTGTTCCGGCAAATTTAAGAAACTAGGTCTTCAACTTTATCCGAATGATAATAAATATAAATTAAAAAAAAATGAATTTAGTCAAAAGACAGACACAATTTCCATGATTATCGTTCATCAGTTCATTATGGTTGTTAATCTTAGAATTTTGAAGCTTAAAGTCAAAGTCTTCATTTTGTGAAACCAAACACTAAACCAGACAAATTAACCAATTTTCCTATGTAATTATCGACATTTTTCCAAAAATATTAATTAATTACCTTCAGTGTGGCGAATGAAACGTCTGACTTTCTTGGCACAGCCTTCACAATGCAAATCGAGCTTTAACACTATGGTGGCAGTGCTATCGCCCTTATTCTCTCCGCCTTCATTCTTATTCTTATTCTCTGCTCCTTTAACTTTGGTTTCTTCTTTTTTCTGAAATCCAAAAAATTAGAAGAAAAATTAAGTTTAAGTACTACTAGGAAAAAGAAATTAAAAATAGGGAAAAGAAAGATGGAATTGATGAATTACCTCGCCCATTTAACTTGTTTGAGAGGATAAATGAAATGAATTTAATTGGAATGGTTTGAAGTTTGAAGAGAGAAAAAGGAGGTAAATGGAAGAATATATAGAGAATTGGTGTGTACGTGGTAGGAAACTGACTGTGACTGCCAGAGTGGATACAAAGAAGACGGTTTCGTTACTTCTGATTTCGTGACAAACCAGCCAATTTTGACTACTACGTACCTTTCTCTTCACCTTCCTTTTTTTCTATTCCTATCAGTAATATTCTAGAGCTATTTCAATATTCTTTTTATGAATATATATCATACTGCAACTATTTATTTTAACACGTGTAATAAACATTATAAGTGACATGAGAATAAGTAAAAATATGAGTTCTACTGCTACTAATAATGTTGAGCTAAATTTGTATTTTGATTTAATTAAGGGCCATTTGCCTATGACTTTCGCGTCTTTCTAAAATTGATGTAATGGTAAATTCTTGGTTTAAAAAAATGAAAGGCTTGTTATTCAATAATATAACATGACTTATATGTTCATGTTAACCAAGCTGTATATAGATCTATTTAATGAATTTGATAGAAAATTTCTATGGAGAATTAGAATTTTTATATGATATATAGTGGATTACACGGGATTCAAACCTGAGTAGCTAGTCAGATAGAGTAGATAAAGGTGCACAAATAAATTATGTAAGTCGTGATTAATTGAATAATTTCTTTATAAATTTTCTATATCAAACTCTTAGGTTTCAATGCACGAGATCATATTCTGAAAATCATTTTCCTTAGTATAACTCTTATGCATTTTCTTCTTCTAATATTATTAGGACCCATTTGGCCATAGTTTTGCCAAAATTTATTTGGTTTTTTGTTTTTGGCAAATACATATTTGTTCATAAATTTTATCCATATTTTGGTAAATTCCCAAAACCCAAATCCCAAAATAGCCCAAAACATAATTATTATATTTTCTAAAAATTGCCCCAAACTTTTGTATTTTATAAAAGAGCCCACCATTTATTATTTTGTAACAATGTTATTTCGTCTTCTCGGTCATCTGATAATGTATTATGTAGTTCAGTATAAAAATGATAATTTTGTACCAAATTCATTTATGTTCACGACTATGGTTTGCGATAATATAATGAATGTTATTGACAGAAGGTACTGTTGAGTATTTGTAAAAGGTTTTTTGAATTTGTGGGTATAAGTCATGTTTTATATTTTTTTTAGGAAGGTAAAATATGTTTTGAAAACTGATGTCCAAATACATTTCCATCTTCAAACCAAACTTTACCCAAATTAAATTTTTCAAAACATATTTGGGAATATACGGTTAAACGCTACCTGAGTGAACAATAGAAGTGACTATCTATATATTGATAGCCATTTCAAAAGGAATGGTTTTAATCCATTGGATTGAAAATATCATAATCATACAGCTAAGCTTTAGAAGGCAAAGAAGGACCATAGATGCCAAAATGCCAAGAGTCAAATCACAATTAATTTACTTAAAAGGAACGGAATGAATATATTTATACCTGTACGTAGTGCAATATGGATTTGTACGAGTGAGAGTGCGCGAGTGAAAATACAAGATATTTTTTTTAAAGTTTATATTTCATGATTAATGGTCATCAGCAACAGTGAAAAGTTTGCTCAATTCTTTTTTAATTTTTCATCCGATGTTCGATATCTATATTGGGGTATAATTAAATTAAAATTTATTGCAGAAAGTCCCACATTAAAGGGTAAAAGTTCCCTAACAAAGGAACTTCATACTCAGTGCTCAAACTCAAAACCTCTAATTAATGATGAGGAAATACTTACCATTCCACTCTAATCCTCGTGAGGTCCTTAATTAATCCTTTTACCTTATCTATTAGCTAGATTCCGTGAACATAGTCGATTGATATGCCACGTGGCTTCACACCCTTTTGTTAATTAAGATAAAAGATTGATTTTAACAGATTGTCTATGTTAGCGTCAGCAAAGACGTAAGGGACTAAAGTTAAGTAGCCTGGTTCAATGGTTGAGTGTAAAGTCATTGGTTACAATGATCATCAACAATCATAAAAGCAAGTCAGCTAAGAAAGGCAATGACATAATGAACATTTCTGGCTGCTAAAGAAAAAATTAACCATGTTTTTTTACCACTAAAATGTTTCATGCAATCATGTCGAATGCCTAACATCACCAAACTAGATATGTTAAAGTGGTTGACTGCGGAAAAAGTCTAAATTTTCTGCTACATTATACTTCATCAGTTACAATTTAATTTAGGTGAACTTGTTTGAGTGGACACAGAATTTAAAAAATAATGAAGACTTTTGGAATTTGTGGTCCTAAACAAGTCAAAAAGGGGCCCAGAGTATTTATGTGGTTATAAAAGCTTCTCATTAAGGGTAGAATTGTAAGTTTAAGCTAAATTGTTACCAAATTTAGAAAGTGATCATTCTTTTTTAAACGGACCAAAAAGGAAATAGATTCAGAAACAAAAGGAGTATAAAATTGCTCATTTTTTTTTAATTTGCTCCGTGTTATAACTTTTGATATATATATATATATATATATATATATATATATATATATATATATATATATATCTTTGCCATTAGCAAGTTGTATTTACTTTTGCCATTTGTGTAACTCCAACGGAAAATGAGTGACCATATTCTTTAAAGAAAAAGGTTCAAACTTTTCCCTTAACTTTTGATTATGGTTAAAATTACTATCGAGTTGAAATTTTATTCCAAAAATACGAAACATTTTCCTAAAAAGGAGTAATTAGACCTAAAAGAAGGTAAAATTACTCAATTTCGAATAATATATGACCAAATTTAACCCTTCTTCCAATTTACAACCAATCTGTAGGTATGCAAGCAGTAAAACTTGCCAAGTGGAAACACATCTTACATTAAGAAGCAAAAAGATGTTGCATCATTTTTCAGGTTCAGACTTTCAGATAAATCTTGAAACATTTATAATATTTTTTAGTATTCCTCCTGTTTCAATCTATATGATTTTTTTAATTCGTTCCAAAATAAAATGATGGAGAGAATTATATCTTTAAACATTTATAACATTCTTTACTACTCAATCTATTCTAATTTATGTGATCTTATTTCTTTTCTGTTCGATCCAAAAATTAATGATTGAGAGAATGATCGGAACTATTTCTTTTGGGACCCCCCTCCCCCCACACAAACAGAGGGAATAGTCCAGTTGAAGTAGTAGTAGGAAAATGGGAGTTCGCAAGCAAGAATTGAAATAATATTAATTTACTGTTTGGAAGATGATGGCCAAAAGAGAATAGATAAGGACAGGAAAAAAGAAGTTTCCTCTCATTAAACATATGCGCTTTTCTTGAGGAAAAAAAAAAACACTAAGAGAAACTTCCTTGAAAACGTTAGATCTGTACGGATCCGACATTGCATTCCCTACAAAGGAACACCAACGTTGTCTTTCACGATGTTATTTAGCTGTGAGATTGTACGATATTACAAGTTGAGTTGTTTCCTTTTAATTTATTTGATTGTGCCTCATATTTATTTTCAAGATCTTTGCATATCACTAAAAAGGGCTTAATTTTTTTTTAAAGTTCTCCTCGTGCTGTTAGATAGTTAATCTAAATTCGCCTCGCATAAGAGCCTTTATAAGGAAAGTGTTTTTTATCATGATTTTTTTTATTTGTATGACTCGAACTCGAGACATCTAATTAACGGTACATAGTGCAAATTGACAAAACAATATGATATGTATGCTTTTTCAAGTGATGATTTCCTACTCAAATAACAATAACCTCTAAAGTTGTTAAAAATTCTCCATGAAATCTATAAATAGTACCAACTAATTATTTTTGTTATGAAATACTCAATTATGGTGGATGTTCATAACTCCTAAGGGAGTAACACCCACTACTCTTCTCCATTAACCTCCCACTACTTCTTACCATTATGGATGTAACTCCCACACTTCCGTGATCTTCCCCCATGTTCTCAATAGTTAATACCATGTTCATGGCATCCCTTTGTATTACCTATATCATCCTCTACTAGAGAGTTTGGGCATAATAATATACGCATGCACTTGAATACATTGAAGAAATAAGAATCTCTCCTCTCTTTCTCTCTACATTCTTGTCTATTTGTTTGTTTCATATTATTACTTTGAGCTAAGTTAACACGTTTGTCAGCACGAAACTCTAGCCAAATTTCTATCATCTCCAAGTAGAGAGTTTCGGTCTTCTTCAGCTTAAATTCACGAGTTGATGCGCTGCAACGAAATTGTTGCATGGTCTTCATATATCAGGCCACAAAAATGAAAACTTGAAGTTATGGACATCCAACTAGAATTTCTATTAAAGAAGATAGAAGAGATGCATGTTTGAATTGGCAGCTTCGAAATTGGATTTAATTTGTTGCGGATACGTTTATATGTTTAATAAATTTGCTTCAATTGTCCAGGGAGTGTATTTTTTCATTCTTCCTATAATTCTCATTTTAATATTTGGAATTTAAGATTTGGTATTGTTCATATTACACAAAATATAATATTATTTGTGCAGGAAAATGAGCTGGTTGAATCAAGAAGAACCATATCCAATCTTTTGATTTACCTATGTATTGTACGTGTCTGTAGGCATTCACTTTTTGGAAATTGTTGGAAAATATACAGTGGCGCGGGGCATTAAAATTAGAAAATCTGATTTTTACAAAAAGAAAAAAATGACTATGTTGTAGATTAAACGCAAGTAACTTATGCTGCTATTCATATTTGTTGACCATCGCTGCAGTGTTATATAAGGCTCCCGGTGATTAAAGGATCAAGGGTGATGCACTATGGCCTATTATGCCAAAGGTTAAGGATAAGACGGTGGGTTTTAAGTCCCAACGCACCATGAGGGTAAGACATCGGATTTTGAGTCATGATGCTCCATGATTATAAGAGTTGGGTTCGAGTCCTAACTTATTAAGGCCTAATATGCCTTTATAGGGGTAAGACATTGGCTTGAGCCCCAATGCGCCATATTAAAAATATAGTGATGACAAAAGAAAAATAATATATTTTTCATGAAAAAGTATGAAGCTTGTCCCACTAGATTTGATCCATTCTTGAAGTAAATGTGATAGTGGTGTATAATAAGTCTAAATGAAGACAAGTAGTTGACCAACTGTGATGACCTGTCATCACTTGTTTTAGAAATAAATTCCGTGTTTCGAGGCTTTAAAACCTCCTTTCTATCTCACCTCGATTTGCGTGCACAGTTCGGGCGTGTATCCGGAAAGTCGTTATGTGAAAATCTGTGAAAAATGATGAATTTTGCTTTTAAAATGAAATTAGGTTGACTTCGATCAACATTTTGGGTAAACGGACCCGGACCCGTAATTTGACAGGCCCGGAGGGTCCGTAGGAAAATATGGGATTGAGGCGTATGCCCAAAATCAAATTCCGAGGTCCCAAGCCCGAGAAATGAGTTTTTAAAGAAAATTGATTTCTGGAATATATATAAGTTTTCAGAAATGAAATATGTTTGAATTTGATGGTATCGGGCCCGTATTTTGGTTCCGGAGCCCGGTACAAGTCTTATATGGGATTTAAGTTGAGCATGTAAAATTTGGTAAGAAACGGACTTGAAATGACGTGAATCGGACCTTCAGTTGTTAAAATTTGAACTTAAGAGTTCATGAGATTTTCTTTGATTTTGATGCTAAATTCATAGTTATTGATGTTATTTTGATGATTTGACCGCACGAGCAAGTCCGTATGATGTTTTTGGACTTGCGTGCATGTTTGGTTTGGAACCCCGAGGGCTCGGGTGAGTTTTGGATAGGTCACGGAGTGCAATTTGGACTTAGGAAATTGCTGGTATGTTGCAGGTCTGCAGGCTTCGCAAATGCGCGCTCGCAAATGCGAAGAATGATCGCAAATGCGAAGAAGGCCTGGGCAAGCCCTGATCGCAAATGCAGAGGGCCATATTCGCAAATGCGATGTATGCCTCGCAAATGCGAAGCCCACATAAATTTTGGGTGGTCGCAAATGCGATAATATCTTCGCAAATGCGAAGAAAGCAGACTTCTGAAGGGTTCACAATTGCGAACCCTGGTCGCAATTGCAACATCTGCAACCTGCTAAATCATAACTTAGATGCATTTTCAGCCATTTTTCAACCCTTTTCAAAACCTAAACACCTTTGGGCGATTTTTCAAAGACAAGTACTCTTCCAAATCGATTGTAAGTCATTTCTAACTCGTTTTCATTAATCTTTAACATCTTTTCACTTGATTTCAACTCAAAATCAAGGGTTTTCATGGGGGAAATTAGATGTTTTGGGTAGAACTTAGGTTTTTCAAATTTTGGGGATTTGGACCTCGATTTGATGTCTGATTTCAAAACAAATTATATATTTGAGATCGTGGGTGAATGGTTAATCGGGTTTTGGTTCGAACCTCGGGTTTTGACCATGTGGTCCCGGGGTCAATTTTTGACTTTTTGGGGAAATCATTGGAAAACATATTTTCATGCATTAACATTGATTCATTTAGCATTCATTGATATAGTTAGGTAACTTGTGGCCAGATACAAGCGAATTGGTGGTGAAAATAAGAGGTAAATGTCACGACCCCCAGTTCGCCCTCCGTGAACTGTCGTGACGGTACCTAGTCTCTACGACTAGGTAAGTTAGGTGGCAGTCCCGGAGAGAAACCCTCGAGGAGGTGCACGCTCGTGGCTTCGATCTCTCAACCAATATTGAAAAAGCAAAGACTTTGGAGGAAGAGGCTGCCGCTTTGCTCTCTGATTACGAGGATTCAGCTAGTGGCTCCGGGAGCGGGGGAGATGAAGATGGAGTCCCCGAGGGGGAGATACCCGAAGACGTGGCCCCCGAAGATGCAGCTCCCGAGGATGTGGTTTCGAAGTAGATTTAGGTTCCTTTATTTTTTTTGTGTGTTTTTGTGCAAGGGCCCCCCTGTGGGCGTTGTAAATATATTTTGTAAACATCTCTTATAAATATAAAGAATCTTTTTGCTTCATCTTTGATTTGTGTTGAATTCCATTTCTTCTTGATTGTATAACTCTAATGGTCAGTCCAAATATTGGTTTGGACTTAGAACATAATAAGCCCTTAGGTTTTTTATTGATCAATATTATACCTCTTAAGGTTTTTGTTAATCATCGAGCTAAACTTAAATTGATTTGATGCGAACTCGGGATGTCGGGACTCTTGAGTCCAAGTTGAGTGAGAGAAAGGTCTCGAACCCCATATATTTTAGCCCCTAGGATCTTTTAGGTCGGCCCTTAGGCTCTTTAAATTGGGTCAATTCGGCCTCTAAAACGTCTATAATATTTCCCTCTTTTGGATAAAAGACTTAGTAAAAGTTTATTTACGCCTTAGCATGTATTTTTGTACCCGTTGGGTTTTTTGAAGGTTCGGCGGATCGGAACCTTATTTGTAATTTGTTTGCATAAATATAATCGAATACCTCTTGAGGTTTTTTCGAAGGCTAACATTATCGAAGCCTTTAAATTGTTCGAGGGTTGATTTTATCGAAACCCTTTATCATTTGCTTTTGACGAGGGTAGCCTGATTTAACCAGTTTTTTCAGAGTGTTCGAAGTCCTTTAATTTATGGCGGAAGTCGAACGTCTCCGAGCCGCATTATTTCGGTTGTAGCCTTTTTATATGACCTTAGTCTTTAATATGGTCATAGCAGCCTTCGGGTATGTCTCTTGGACTTGTTTCTCGATAACCTTTTGAGCTTGTTCGAAAGGTTAGTCCCCGAGTATGATGGCCTTGGCCTTTATGTCGAGGGGATGCCTCTTTGAGGTCTTATGAGTGCAAGTTTTTGATGATTCGAACGTGCTAAATATCGATGACAGTCCCCGAGTATTCGGGGTGTATTTGTGTTCTAGCCCTTAGGCCGTTTCTCGTAGGATTATAAGTGTAGAGCTCGTATGGTAATAGACTTCGAGACACAAAATGTTTTGATATAGAAAGAATTCTTCTTTCAATAATTGGTATATGCGTACATGTTTTGTCGTCGGGGCTCGATTTTTCTATGTGGACATAGTTCATCTGACCATTTGGCCCATTACAAAGTTCTCCTATCGAGGCCCTCTTTGACGTGAAGTATTTTCCTCGAAAATATAACCTCCGAGGGTGATGCCCCCCAGTATTTGAGGTTGATTGAAAAGAAGCCTTGGATACTGTTGAGTTCTCCTTAGGTAGCACATAGTTGTTGCCTCGTTAAAAACCTTGCCGATAAAACCCATTTGGGACAAAATCCAATCCAAGGGAAAAAGAGTGCAACGCATACTTTAAAACCTAAGGCCTTCGTGTAAAAAGGGTGTCTTCGATAGCTTCGATTGAACATCTGCAATGGATTAGCTTCAAATTCAAATGGACAAAAGAGAAAATCATACCTTAGCAATAGTATCGTTTGAGTAGTGATACGTTCCAATTGTTTGGCAGTTGTTCACCTTCCATTGTGCTAAGTTTGTAAGATCCTTTTCCGACAACTCCGAGAACTCGGTACGGTCCTTTCCAATTCGGGACCAGTTTCCCTTCATTCGGGTCTCGAGTGTTGAGGGTGACTTTCCGTAGAACTATGTCCCTGATTCCGAAGTGTCGAAGGTTGGTCCTTCTATTGCAGTATCTCTCGATTCTTTGCTTCTATGCGGCCATTTGAATAAGTGCTGCCTCTCAATTTTCATCTAACAGCTCGAGGCTAGTATTCATAGTCTCATGGTTTGACTCCTCCAATGCATGTTGAAACCTGGCACTGGGTTCTCCGACCTCGACAGGGATAAGGGCCTCGGAGCCATATACTAAAGAGAACGGAGTAGCCCCCGTGCTAGACTTCGATGTTGTTCGATATGCCCAAAGGACCTCGGGTAGAACTTCTCTCCAGTTTCCCTTTGCATCGTCCAACATTTTCTTTAAGTTTTGAATGATGGTTTTGTTTGTTGACTCGGCCTGCCTGTTCCCGGTTGGATGATATGGCATTGATAGAATCCTCTTTATTTTATGTGCTTCGAGGAACTCCATTACTTTGCTACCGATGAATTGCTTTCCATTATCACATACAATCTCAGCGGGTATCCCAAACTGCCATATGATGTGGTCCCAGATGAACTCAATAACTTCTTTTTCTCTGACCTTCTCGAAGGCATGTGCTTCCACCCACTTGGAGAAATAATCAGTCATAAACAAAATAAATTTAGCTTTACCTGTGGACGTTGGTAGGGGGCTGACTATGTCCATTCCCCATTTCATAAAAAGCCACAGGGATAAGACCGAGTGGAGTTGTTCTCCGGGATGATGAATCATTGGTGCAAACCTTTGACATTTATCACATTTTTTGACAAACTCCTTCGTGTCTTTTTCCATGCTATCCCAGTAATACCCTGCTCTAATAATTTTGCGAATCAAAGACCCGGCGCCAGAGTGATTTTCACAAGTACCTTCGTGGACTTCTCGAAGAACATAATCGGTGTCTCTTGACCCTAGACATACCCCCAATGGCCAATCGAACGTTCTCCTGTACAATGTTCCATTTTCATCTAATGCAAACCTAGCAGCCTTGGTTCATAGGGCCCTCGATTCTTTGTGGTCCGATGGGAGTTTTCCATTTTTCAAATAGTCGATATACTTAATCCTCTAGTCCCAAGTCAAACTTGTTGAATTTATCTCGGCATGACCCTCTTCAACCACAGACCTTGATATCTGGATGACAGTCCCCGGGACGATATCATCCTTTTCAACCGAGGATCCTAGATTTGCGAGAGCATCGACCTTGCTATTTTGCTCTCGAGGCATGTGCTCCAGGGTACATTCCTTGAAGTAGTGCAATGTTACCTGTAGTTTGTCTAAGTATCTCTGTATTCTATCCTCTCGAACCTCGAAGCTTTTGTTTACTTGGTTCACCACCAATAGGGAATCACATTTGGCTTCAATGACTTCTTCCCCTAAGCTCTTAGCTAGCTCGAGACCTGCAATCATGGCCTCATACTCGGCCTCATTGTTAGTTAATTTAGAAGTTTTAATAGATTGTCTAATAGTACTACCTGTCGGTGGCTTCAAAATAATGTCGAGCTCGGACCTTTTCACATTTGAGGCACCGTCCGTGAAAAGGATCCATACCCCCGATGATGTACTCGATCTCAGCAGAAGTTCTTTTTCTACTTCGGATACGAGGGTTAGCGTAAAATTAGCCACGAAGTCAGCCAAGATTTGGGACTTGATAGCTGTTCGGGGTTGATATTCGATATCGTACCCACCAAGTTCGACTGCCACTTGGCTAGTCAAACTGACAACTAGGGCTTATGAAAGATATTTCGTAGAGGATAAGTGGTTAATATACATATGGGATGACATTGAAAATATGGCTTTAAATTTCTAGATGTGCTGATTAATGCAAGTGCTAATTTTTCTAAGAGAGGGAATCTAGTTTTAGCATCTCCCAGAATTCGACTTATATAATAAACAGGGAATTACGTACCTTGCTCTTGCCGAACTAGTACTCCACTTACCGATATCTTGGACATTGCCAAATATAGGTAAAGCTTTTCATCTAACTTCGGGGTGTGAAGCAAGGGTGGGCTCAATAGGTATCGCTTCAGTTCTTCCAAGGATTGTTGGCATTCTGGGGTCCATGCAAAGTCCTTTTTCTTTTTGAGCAAGGAAAAGAACCTATGACTTCGATCCGATAATCTCGAAATAAATTGACCCAATGTGGCTATTATCAGTCGGCTAGAGAGCGGGGCTATTCTTCTTCCGTGGTCGCTCATTCTTTCGTTGTTGCTAGCTTGCGGTCACTCCTGTTAGCCTTTGCACGACTTTCACACTATCCACGATGGTGATATCTTCGATGGCCTTGATCTTATTGGGGTTGATCTCGATTCCTCAATTAGATACCATGAAGCCGAGAAACTTGCCCGAGCCAACTCCGAATGCATATTTTTCCGGGTTAAGCTTCATGTTGTACTTCCTCAAGATTTTGAATGTTTCCTGCAAATGAGTTAAATGGTCCTCTACGTACGGGGACTTAACTAACATATCGTCAATGTAAACTTTCATTGGTTTACCTATCTGCTCTTCGAACATCTTGTTAACTAGGCGTTGATATGTGGCTCCAGCATTTTTTAGCCCAAAGGGCATTATATTGTAACGGTAAGTTCCAAACTTAGTGATAAACGAGGTCTTTTCCTAATCTTTTGGGTTTATCTGAATTTGATTGTACCCAGAGTAGGCATCGAGAAAAGTTAGAATCTCGTGGCCAGCCGTTTCGATCATACGATCTATATTAGGCAGTGGAAAACAGTCTTTAGGGCACGCTTTGTTTAAATCCTTGTAATCTACACACATTCTAAGCTTGTTTCCTTTTTTAGGAACTACAATTACGTTGGCTAACCATTCGGGGTATTTTACCTCCCGAATAGACCCTATGTTAAGAAGTTTGGTTACCTCGTTCTTTATGAACATGTGCTTCACCTCGAACTGGGACCTCCTTTTTTGCTTGACCGGTTTGAACCTCGGGTTGAGGCTTAGCAGGTGTGTTGTTATTTCCGGTGGAATTCCTGTTATATCTAAATGGGACCGAGCAAAACAATCCATATTATCGATAAGAAATTGAATGAGTTTTTTCCTAAGTTCGGGGGTTAACCCCGTTCCCAGATATACCTTTTTCTCGGGCATGTGCTCGATTAGTATGGCTTGTTCCAGTTCCTCGACCGTTGATTTGGTTGTGTCCGACTCTTCGGGAACAACGAAGGTTCGAGGAGTAAGGAAATCCTCTTCTTCTTCCTCGATTACCTGTTCATCTGGCTCGATCAGGACAAGGATTGGTGATTGCTATTTGGCCGCCTACTTAACTTTGGTGTTCAACTTTTCCGAGGTCGAAGACTCTGGTATCGGCGTCACTTCATCGACCGCAAACATTTCCTTTGCAACATGTTGTTCTCCCTAGACCGTTTTCACACCATCCTCTATTGGGAATTTCATCATCTGGTGAAGGGTCGAAGGTACTGCCCTCATGTTGTGGATCCATGGCCTCCCGAGAAGTGCATTATATATCATGTTGCCTTTGATGACATGGAATTTCATATCTGGAATGGTTCCGGCCACATTTACTGGTAGGATAATCTCCCCCTTCGTTGTTTCACTTGCCATATTAAAACCATTCAGGACTCGGGATGCTAGTATGATTTGATCTTGGAGGCCGAGCTGCTCTACGACCCTCGATCTGATTATGTTTGCTAAGCTACCTAGATCCACTAGAACACGTTTAACTTGAATTTTATTTAAAATAATAGAGATTACCAGGGCGTCATTGTGCGACTGAGATATTCCTTTTGCTTTCTCAACATAGAATGATAGGGCATCCTCGGGCACATAGCTCCGAGTCCGTTTTTCTCTGGTGATCGACACCTTGGTGCGTTTGAATACAGGTCTTTGTGGGACAGCGACACTGCCTATGATCATGTGGATTACATGTTGTGGTTCTTCCTGCTCATTTTTTCTTGCATCTCTCTCCCTGAAGTGGTTCTTAACTCGATTACTAAGAAACTCTCAAAGGTGACCCTTGTTGAACAACCGAGCTACCTCCTCCCTTAGCTGCCTGCAGTCTTCGATTTTATGGCCATGTGTGTCATGATACTTACACATCAAGTTCGGATTCTTTTGAGAGGGACCAGTTTGTATGGGCCTCAGCCACTATGTATTTTTTATCCTTCCAATGGCTGACACAATCCCTGATACATCTATGCTGAAATTATACTCTAACAATCGAGGTGCCTCCGGGGGGTCGGTATGTTTATCGAACCCATTCTTACTCATGAGTCCCTGAGAGCTTTGACCCCGATGGTTTCTCCAATCATTCCGAGGAGCATTACGACTCGAGCCGTTGTTTCTCTAATCGACATATGGCTGATACCGTTCTTTGTTGGATCTTGATTCCCTATCCGTATCCCTCGGGGGCTTAACTACCAATATGTTAGGATAAACTGAGCCCGAGGGGGCTCCCAACTGGCTGTCCTCGACCCTGATCTTCGTTTGGTAGCGGTTATTGTCACGACCCAAGCCGATGGGCTGCAACGGGTGCCCGAGTCCTACCTATCAAATAGCCCTGATCATACGTCTGAGATATAAACCTGAATAACACATGCTGAATTACGAGAATAATATACATGAGGGAAACCTGCCCAAAAAGGCATATATACATATACGTGCAACATACGTAGGGCGAGCCGACAAGGCTGCTATAGACAACTGTATACCTCAAAACTGGAAGCCGGCAAGGCCACATACTATCCAACTAGACATACTGTCTATAGACCTCTAATAGAAATATAACTGTACAAAGACGGGATGGAGCCACGTCATACCCATATATATAGAAACATATCATACCAAAATCAAAAGCAGCTCCGAATCAAGTGGAGCACGTCAACCCTCGTTGATCAAGGATCCTTAGAAGGGGGACCGTCTGTTTGCCTACCTGCACCTACGGGCATGAAATGCAGGCCCCGTGAAATAGGGCGTCAGTACGAAAAATATACTGAGTATGTAAGGCATGAAAATCTGTACGAAAAAGGCATAGATGAAACATGGAATAAAGAAATCCATCTGTAAATCTAAATAACTTTGTAAACTCTGAAACATTTATTATGTTATCCACATGTATATAAAATCGTGTAATGCATGAGTATAGGTGTACATAACATCATCAAGCCACTGAGGGCATCCCATCATATCATCTCGGCCATTGTGGGCAACATCATCAACATATACCAACTGATCAGGTAGTGGTGTGTATATAACGCCGTAACATTTTCCCATATACATATATTTACATATATACGCGTATATAATGCCATCTGGTCATGGGTCAATGCACATGTATAAATGAGTGAAATGCATGAGAAATATGTAATAATCTCAATATTCCTTCCGGATAATTTTTTTTTCAACTGCGTATTATTCTAAGACCCATGAACAAAAGATAATAATAATTCACATGGGGAATCAAGAATATAGACATCCCTAGTATTTTTATGAATAGAGTTATTTATGGAAACTGTGCGTTTACTCGTATCTTTTGTATAATTTGGATCATGCCAAAAAGAAAGAAGGGATGACCTTAACATACCTGTAGTAGGGAAAAATACGTATAATGTTCTTAGAAAAGGTTGCACCGTACTCCTTTAGATCCGCAAAATTTTATGTTGCTATGATTCTTAAAATTCTTGCTGGAACCTTGTAGGAGAATTTAATTGCAAAACTTTCATCCAAAATTCCTAAATACAATGCATACTAAAGATCCTACTGGTGTATAACCTTTTTGTTGTTCATAGATTGTTATACTCTTATGAATAATACATAACAATTGCCACAAAATTTTCTGAAAGAATAGGTGGCTTCAGGCAATATTTACAAGCCTTTGTACATATAGACATCTACCTATCTAGTTTGGAAGTGAAGATTTTTGCATGAATTTTATGTTCTGCTTTTGAAGAATCTCTTAACTACTTACTCAATCCTAAGTGCTAATTGTAGGAATGACTAATGTTTTGATTTTTATCTTTTATATTCAAGACATGGAAAGGAAGCCTTGTCAAAAGTTTTTATAAAAGTGGCTAAGTCTTAGTTTGACACCTAGAGACATATGACCCTTAGTCATTTGCTTACAATGTGGCTAGCTGCCACGTTTCTTTTGGGGGATAATTATTAATTTTTATCCACTTATTAGTTAATTAGGTAATGTCCCGTTACCTGGTAATTAACCAATTACCCGCATACTGAAAAATATTCTCAAATTACTTAAAATTCTATTTATTTTTAATATACTTTATACATCATATTACCGTGGTCATATGGTACCTTGCATGGTACTAGTCCATAATTATTAGGTATTATAGCTCGACCCATAATTATTATTATTTTTTTTCCTAAACCAGCCACCTTCAACGAAACTCGTTTTCTTTAATTCATGTATCCTTTATATTTCATGACACTTACTTGTCGCTTCTTATAATTAGCATAACTATGTTAACCTCAAGATAATTTCATCCCCGAGTCTACGTCGATTAACTGAAGACGAACTTTTAACCTGCGAAAATGCGAGATGTAACATCCTTCCCCCCCTGAGAAACATTCGTCCTCGAATGTTTAACTCTCCGGGATCTATATAACCTTGGCAGTGTCGCCTTTGTAACAACGCTACTACCCACTCTTCTTGTAGAAACTCAATAATTTAACGCAACATAGGACCATAATCATCAATAACAACGATGAGTTCACACGACCAATGACAATAGCTAACACAAGAATATGTACATGTACCTTTAGGTTATGACGTCTCAGTCGGACCTTTCTCTGGAGGGGGAAACAAGTAAGGGTATCTAGACTTCATGTCTTCTTCGGCCTCCCAAGCCATTTTTACGGAGGCTACCTCCTTATTCCGCAGCTTGCGGATTTGTCGGTCTAGAATGGCAACCGGAATTTCCTCGTATGATAAGTCCTCTGTAATCTGTACATCACTCGTGGGCACCACTCGGGTAAGATCACCAATGCACTTCCACAACATGTATACATGGAAAACCGGATGGACAGACTCCAATTCCTAGGGCAATTCTAACTTATAAGCTACTTGGTCCACTCTCCGAATGATCCTATAAGGCCCAATATACCATGGGCTAAGTTTTCCTTTCTTGCCAAACCTCATCACACCCTTCATAGGTGATAATTTTAAGAATACCCAGTCATTAACCCCCGAACTCTAAATCTCATCGCCGCACGTCAAAATATGATTTCTGATGACTTTGAGCTATCAACAGTCGAGCTCGAATAAGCTTTACTTTTTCTATGGCTTACTAAACTAGGTCTAGACCTACTAACATAGCTTTTCCAACGTCGAACCACCCTACAGGTGATCTACACTTCTGTCCATAAAGAGCTTCGTATGGAGCCATCTGAATACTGGAATGGTAGCTATTATTTATGTGAATTCAATAAGTGGCAGATGATCATTCCGGCTACCTTTGAAGTCTATCACACAAGCTCGTAACATATCCTCCAGTGTCTGAATAGTACGTTTAGCATGTCCGTCTGTCTAGGGATGAAATGTTGTACAACGACTAACTTGAGTCCCCAATCCTTTTCTAAAGGACCCCCAGAAGTTAGCTGTAAATTGAGCTCCTCTATCCGAGATAATAGATACAGGGACACTATGCAGTCATGTTATCTCCTTAATATAAAGCCTTGCATAGTCCTCTGAGGAATATGTAGTTCTAACGGGCAGAAAATGGGATGACTTTGTAAGCCTATCAACAATCACCCATATTGAGTCGAACTTACACTGGGTACGAGGTAAGCCTACGATGAAATCCATATTGATTACTTCCCATTTCCAAGTTGTAATCTCCATAGCCTGCAATAACCCATCGGGTTTCTGATGCTCAATCTTAACTTGCTGACAGTTAGGACACTGAGCAACAAATTCCTCTATATCCTTTTTCATTCTATCCCACCAATATACTCCCCTAATATTATGATACATCTTTGTTGCTCCCCGATGGACAGAATAACGAGAATAGTGAGTTTCACCCATAACCTACCGATGCAGTCCTGCAACATTAGGGACATATAATCGTCCTCGTTATCTGAGGACCCCATCTTCTACAATTTCAAATGGTGTCTTCTCCTTCTGAGGGGTGGTATCCCTATAATGAACTAACACAAGATCCTCGTATTGGCATCCCTTTACTTCAGTTACTAAAGAGGATGTTGCCGTATCCTGAATAGTAATCCCAATATCACCTGAGTCTAGTAACTGAACTCCAAGACTAGCTAGCTGATGAACCTCATGGGCTATTCCCCTCTTTTCTGGCTGTAAATATGACATGCTACCCATAGATCTACGGCTGAGGGCATCTGCTACTACGTTTGCCTTCCCCGGATGGTATAAAATATCAACGTCATAGTCTTTAAGTAGCTCCAACCATCTCCTTTGACATAAATTTAATTCCTTTTTTTGCTTGAGGATATATTGGAGGCTCTTATGATCTGTATAGATATCAACATGATTGCCATACAAGTAGTGCCTCCACATCTTTAGTGCATGAATCACCGTGGCTAACTCTAAATTGTGGGTCGGGTAGTTCTTCTCGTGCTTTCTTAGTTGTCTAGAAGAATAAGCTACAATCTTACCATGCTGCATCAGCACACAACCCAATCCAATGCCTGAAGCGTCACAATGGATAACATAACCATCGCTCCCTTCTGGGAGCGGTAGAACTGGTACTGAAATTCATCTGTCCTTCAATTCCTGGAAACTCCGTTCGCAAGCATCGGTCCATTGAAACTTAGTTCCCTTTTGAGTTAAATTACATGGGTATCCTCATCTTTTACAATTCATGAAATTCCCCTCTTCGGAGGCCCAAACTTCATCCTTTATCCATCATAATTTCGCCCTTATTCCACTATCAGGGCAGCATTTCATCTATTCTAAATGCTACTAGTCTTAGACTCCTTTGAGTTCATTCAGCCTATATTGAGCCTTCTGTAACTTAGAGAAATCATCAGCTCTCTTATGAGCTTAACCCTAAGGACTTATCCATTCCGGTTACCTTTTCACTAATCTTTTCTTATCCTTCATCCTGTCTTCCTAAAACCTTGTTGCTCTACCATACTTTAGCTTGCGACCTACACCTATCTATTTATACTTATTCGCAACCTTTCTTCAACTTGCTTGTGCCATAGATTTCCTTATGTTATTCCGGAACATCAAGCGAGACACCACATACCACTTTGGTCAAATGTGCTTAGAAGAGAAGAAAATTCCGTTATAAGTTTCCCGTAATAACCTGCCAAATGGAGAAGCTACGAACCTTCGTCGGTGTTGTGGGTCTAGGACAAGTCTTCACTGCCTTAGTTTTTTTTGTATCCACCCGGATGCCTTCACCCAAAATGATATGCCCAAGTAAAGCTACAGAGTACAACCAGAATTCACATTTAGAGAATTTTGCATACAACTTCCCTTTTTGTAGAACTCTGAGCACAGTACGCAAGTGATTTGCATGCTCAGCTTCTAAACGAGAATATACCAATATATATTGTCGTTAAATATGATTACGAATAGATCTAAAAAGGGCCTGAACATACAGTTCATCAAATCCATGAATACTACTGGGGCATTAGTCAAATCGAACGACATAACACGAAACTCAAAGTGCCCGTATCTAGTCCTGAATGTTGTCTTCGGAATATCTTCATCCTTAACCTTTACCTGATGGTACCCGAACCTCAAGTCTATCTTTAAAAAACACTTGTCACCTTGCAACTGATCAAATAAATCATCAATACTCGAGAGCGGGTATTTATTCTTGATTATCACCTTATTTAACTGTCTATAATCAATACATATCCGTAAGGAACCGTTCTTCTTCATCGCAATTAATACAGGTGCTCCCCATGGTGATGTACTAGGTCAGATAAAGCTTTTTTTTTTCAAGCAAGTCCCTTAGTTGTTCCTTTAACCCCTTCAGCTCTGCGGGGGCCATTATATAGGGAGGAATAGATATTGTATGGGTATCTGGTAGTAGGTTAATGGAAAACTCAATGTCTCGCTCTGGCTGAAGACCGGGAAGCTCATTGGGAAAAACATCTAGAAACTCATTAACCACTGGGATGGACTGAATGGTTGGAAACTCTACTTCCACATCCCAAACCCGAACTAAGTGATAAGTATAGTCCTTTATGATCATCTTCCTTGCCTTGAGATTGGAGATAAATTTACCTCTTGTCGATGCCGTATTACCTTCCCATTCTAAAACAGGCTCTCCTAGGAACTGAAATCAAATCATCTTTGACCTACACTTGATATTAGCATAACAAAAACCTAACCAATCCGTACCCATTGTAATATTAAGTTCTACCCAATCGAACACCACGTATCTTATCCTTATTTATTATCAAATCTATCACGGGCCATTACAGGTGACATCCATATATATAAGTAACAATATTAAGACTTAACTCGCATACTAATTTAGAAAAAGGTTTATATACATAGGGGTCGGTAAGGCCGTAGACATATCATACCCAAAACTATATACAGGATACTATCTGTAAAACCTCTAAGTAGGCATAACCATAATATATACAAGTCGGGATGGGGCTCCCTACATCCTCATAACAACCTAAAACATTCAGAACCCTGACTCGGTAATACTCCAAGAAGACGTGGAACTCACCAACCAAAAACTGACACTTGATCTACAGTAGAAGGTCCTTGCCTCGTCCTATATAAGAATCTCGATCAGACACACTTCGAAGTTGAACCTTCATATCCTTATCAGTTACCTTCCTCCTCTTGGCCCAAATACTATCCACTTCCTCTGCATATCCCATAACATACACTAACGAACCTTGATTGACGGACTCCCAAGACTGTGGACTATCTGGAACCTTAAAAGAGCTGATGCCCGCAAATACCTTGACATAGTTTTGAGCCTGAGGGAAACCCAGCTATGACAATCCATGCTCTACTCCCCTCATACCCTGATCAATGGGCTGTGATAATAAAACTAAGGGTCTTGGTGAGGTCAGAACTCCTCTCACCCTTTCTGCTGCCGGAGTGGTCGAAATAGCTCGAACGGATGACTCATATGGATCCTCGGATGGATCCTCCTCAATAGAAACCATGACCTTTGATGGGTCTGATTCCATAGTGTAACTTATATCTCTTTCTAACACTTTCGCAGCCTTCTGACCGTGCTAGCGGCTTGCGTCTGTCGTCTAGTAGTAACTGGCATCGCTAAAAACATAAATAAGGTAAAGATTAGTAGTGGATACTTATGATTCAGTTCTATCTCACAATCTGGATTAGAAAGAAAAGTAACCATCCTAAATATTTGGTAGCCTCCTGTCTATAAGTGTGGTGTACAACACACCCATAAACAAGACTCTACTAGACACGGTCTGTAGATAACCCTAGAACAAAATGGCTCTGATACCACTTTTGTCACGACCCAAACCGATGGGCCGCGATGGGTGCCCGAGTCCTACCTCTCAAATATCCCTAAGCATGTGTCTAAGATATAAACCTGAATAACATCTGCTGAATTACGAGAATAATATACATGAAGGAAACCTTCCCAAAAAGGCATATATACATATACGTGCAACATATGTAAGGCGAGCCGACAAGGCTGCTATAGACAACTGTATACCTCAAAACTGGAAGCTGGCAAGGCCACATACTATCCAACTAGACATACTGTCTATAGACCTCTAATAGAAATATAACTGTACAAAGACAGGACGGAGCCACGTCATACCTGTCGTGCCCCCTTATTTTCCTCCGCGAAGAAAGTCTAGGTTCCGACGTTCATGGGGGTAATAACTCATTTCCTTTTGGGATTTGTGTATTTGAAGAGTCTCCACCTAAAGGATTATGGTGCGTTAGGGCACCTAGAACGATTAACTCTTAGACTAGTTTGCATTACCAGAGATTTAGGGTAAGGGCTCGAAATAACCTTGAGGGGAAGGTGATAGGAACCCCTCTCGGTCCACAACGGTGGGTCCCGGCCGAACTTATACTTATGAATTAGTCCTTTAACATATAAGTAGTTGAAACACATAATTGCAAATAAAAGCATGCTGGACATTGTATGACTCAAAGAATTTGAACAACTTGCATATAAACAGCAAGGTTTAAACATCGGGAAGAGGGGTCCGAGGTTGGTTAGCCTATAGGATCACCCCACACAATACCCGGTAAACACTCCTCAATGAGGGGCTACACATGACATTAGCATGTAGTCATCATATCTCTTTCTACCCAATTCCCTCCCCTTGGTCATAGCCTAAAGCCTTCTAGCAACCTTGAAAATATCTTATGCGTGCACTACACGTCCCTTCCTTGTGGCCTTGGAGGTATTTTAGGACCTCTACTTTTGGACAGTTCTAGACCTTCCTAAGGTTTTAAAGGATAAAAGTCTAGGCGTCAATCAAGAATAAGTAGGACTGCAATTAAAGAGAACAGATTATAGGCTCACAGTCACCTCCACAAATAGAACAAGTAAATACACGTCTTCAAACAATAGTCAGGTATTTAAGAGAAAACTCCTAGAACATAATATCTAGGTGAGTAGGGATTATACAATATTAACTTTGAACAAAGTGTAAAAAATCCTATTTAGCTTGCCTACTGATTTAAACCTGTTGAATCTAGACAGTTTTAAATAACCAAAGCATAGTTTCAAAGTTGCAGAATTTAAATCGCTATATAGGCTTGCCTAAACACAGAACAGTAATGTCCTAAGAGCATGATATCTACATTGATGCAATAAAATAGTGAACAGTTTTAGACGGATACATGAGGTCCTATAGATATGTTTTTCTAGCGGTAGTAAATTAAGGCAGTGTTTGAAAACTCATTAAAGTAGCGGACAATTGATTAAATCAGTTCAAAAGGGACTAACACAGATTAAACTGATTTGTTTAATTAAATTGATTTTAAGTTCTATAGGCAGAATTTCTGATTTTAATCCCTATAGGCATGGTATCTAATTGTTAAGAGCTGATGTTGGAACTTATAGGCATGATTTCTAGTAAAACGAATGTAAATACATGTTGCAATATAAGTTGAACTTAATCACTTTACACCCCATAGGCATGATATCTAATTATAAAGTCATTTAGATCCTATAGGCATGATTTCTATTATTGAAGCCATTTAAATCCTATAGACATGATTTTTAATATTGTGAAAATATAGAAAGTGCATTAACACAATCCTATAGGCATGATTGCTAATATTGTGAAAACATAGCAAGTGCATTAACACAATCCTATAGGCATGGTATCTACCCGAATTACCCAACAGATATAACTACCCACCCCATTTCACTAATCACCCCAATGTTGTTTACAAATAATAATTACAAACCAGCTGAATAAATTACATAAACAAGTAAAGAAAAAGAAGAAGTTAACTATAGGGAGCCTGAAGCAGGCCCAAATGACTTCCCAAGCCTCCAATAGCATCAAATGCCAAAGTTCCATAGACAGTATCATGTCTAGGTGTGTCAAAGTTCCCTAAGGACCTCAAGGATCCCAGGCAGTGCTCACACCTAGACCTTTTCCCAACAATAACTGATTTAAGTGCAGTGTGAAAGGGCCAACTCTGACATGCCAGAGATCTCAAGGCAGTACACATGCCAGAGGGGTAGAACCTAATACTCTAGGAGTAATATGAGAGTGCTTGACCTAGTTTTGAAATGATTTGATATGAAAAAAACAGTGTTGAAAGGGATCAATTAAGTAAAGAAGTTTTATCAAAATAGGAATTGATTAGTAATAAAACAGTTTTGAAACAAATAGTGAACTTGTGAGAAATCAACAAACAGGTTAAACAACACCATTCAGACACTGATATCACTCAGGGAGTATCGGAATTGGGGACACATAGAACATATTAATGTAACAGCAAAAGCACAGATGTTTCCTTTTCAAAGTTCTTTGTAGGATTTAGGAGTCAATTACACAGCCATAGAAAAAACAGTGAGAACATAGCTATACTAGGTAGAATTGAACATAGGGTCAGAAGTACTTAGGGAGGAGTAAGTAACCTAGCAAAATAGATTACTATCAGGAATTGGGTAAACAAACAGACAGACAATCATGCATGGAGTAGAGTCAAATTGAGACATGCTAGAGAAAGAAATAGACAAGTCATTAGACATGTTAGTCATAAGTTGAATAGGTAGCACTCATATATGCTAAGTGAAACAAAGATTAAGCATGCTAGTTACATATCAAAAAGCCAATTGATAGACAGGAATCAATAAACTAATGCAGTAAGAGGACACATAGATCTTTAGACTTGTAATTAAATCAGAACATACCAGTTAAGGAGAGCAGACACAAAGTATAGAGCAGTGTAGTGCAATAACTAGCCTTGGCTTACAGCCGGCAAGTTTAATAGAAGTAGCAAGTAACAGAAAAGAGCAGAACACTTTAAGTATCAGAGAGAGTTTTGAACTAGTCTTCTTGTTATAGTTGTTGTTGTGAACTCAGAATAAAGGGGGAGTTTATATAGTAATCGGAAGCTTGACACATAAGTTTAGAGATCAATTAAGTAGCAAAATCAAGGAAGTCACATGTAAATCAGCAAGATCTTTCCTTAATCAAAGGACAATTAAACCAACGGTAAAATATGCTCGGTATTTAAGGAAAAGAATCAAGTAAAGTTTAGGTATAGAATAGATAATTAGTGGTAAATGCACAGTAGTTTAATTTAGGAAACAAATCAATAAATAATCAGTGGAATACAAACATGGCAAGGAAAAACAATTAAGGCAGGCAAATTCAATCAAATTGAGTGAAGAGGTAAGAATCAAACGTTTAAAGGAAAGTATTCAAATTAAACTAGGGATTAAGGGATTCAGAATAATCAAGGGTTCAGTCAAAGAGAAAGTCGTGGAAAAATCAGCATGCTTAGCATATAAAATGAGGTAAAGCATGAGTAGTCAGGAATCGATACATAATTTTAACAAAATATATAGTTAAATGACACTGATTCACTGAGAAAGATCAAGCATATAGAATCAGTGAAAGTGTTAAACTAAGAAATTCAGTAAAAGCATATTAGGGCAAGAAAATCACGGGAAATCAAAAGAACCCAAGACAAGAACACAATCAGATGCACCAGTACTCAGAAACCAAACGAAAAACCCTAGAAAATTAGGGCTTTCCGTACAAATGGGCTAATTAGTCAAAATATATGAGAAGTAGAAGTTTAAACATAAAACATCATCAAACAAATTTTAAAGAAATTCCGGAAACCCTAGTTTTAGGAAAAGATGAAAATCGCTTGAAAATTACTCGATTCTTGTAAAGAATCCCAAGGCTGTTGTAAAACTCACAGGAAACAAACTCAAATCACCTTAGATTTGTACAGATCTAGGAGGTTTTTAGAAAATAAATTAGGGTTTCGAAGAGAACCATACAGAGATGAAGAAACCTGTTTAGAAAACCATAGAGCTAGCTAATATAGGACGATCTCACTCAAAATCACACCGGAATGACCTGGAACAGGCGAGAAATGAACCCTAGATGTAAGCCGACATAGCCCTGGTCCCTTGAGGGCCTTAGAGATAGCAAGCATGACAGGAGAGAGGTCATTGAAGGCCTGAGAGGTGGTGATAGGTTACCGGAGATAGCCACAGATGGGGGTCAGTGAGATTAGGGATTAGGGTTAGGGTGAGAGCGTTTGAGAGAAGAGAGGATTTTAAGGCAGCGGTGTAAGGTGGAAAATGGTTAGGGTTTAGGGGGTATAGGTTAGTTTATTTTAGGTAATGAGAGATCTAGACCGTTGATCATTTGATCAACGACCAGGATTCAACAAGAGCCGGATCGGGTAGGTTTGTTAGGGTTAGACGGGTATTAGGCTTGGATAATTTAATCAAAAATTGGGTTGGGTATTGGGGCTGAAATTGAAATGAAATTAGGCTAGATTTTAAATAGCCATTTTCAGTACTATATAATTTATAAAACTAATAAAATGATTTCCCAAAAAATATTTCATGTACTAAAATGATTAAAAATAGTTGTTTAACATTTTAAAAATATAAAAGACCATTTTATGTATTAAGAATGTAATTATGCATTAATAGGGCTAGTATTGCAAATATATGCAAATTAACTTAAAAATATAAATGCAATTGTAAAAAATGCCCTAAAAATATTTAAATAATGTTTTGGCATAAATATATAATTTAGATGACTAAATCACCACAAAAATAATTTGAAGGATAATTATTGGAAATTTTATAAGTAAAAAGGGGAAAAATATATCAATTTGAAGCCTTTAAAATTATAGAAAAATTCTAAAAAATGCTCATGCATGCTTATATATGCATGTATGCTATTTTGAAAGTATATATATATGTATTGAAAAATATAAGGAAAAATTGGGTATCAACAACTGCCCCTCTTTATCCGGGAAGGAGGAAAGAGTTTTCGGATAAAGAAATGATGGTCAATTTTGACCGGATGGGATGTTTTGAAAGACAGAGGCCGGACTCTGGTCTTCGTGTAGCCTACATATCCCTGGTCTTACAGGAATCAGGCCATGTGTAGTTCTGGATTCATCGGCGAAATATACCGATGAAGTCATTGCAAGAATGGATACGGGATGCAAAAGAGACTATGGTTAACGGTTAGGTTTGAGACAGTTAAAGGAAGTAGAGTGAGGTCGCTCCTGCTAGGATAGCGGTTTTCTACTGGTCACCTGCAGATAAAAGATGCTAGGAATATGTATTTGTACGAAAATTTAAACATGATGTAGATTTCCTTTTGGACCATGAAGGTTGTCTTTAGACGGTTAGGGATGAAATCCTTGGACTATGACATCCTGGGCCATGAATTGTTTAGTGAGGGATTCACAGGCCATGAAATGATATTCTCGGGCCATGAAAATGGTGTCTCTGAACCATGACGTCTTTGAATAATGATGTGCAAATTTGAGGGATCCTCAGGCCATGGCATGGTGTCTTCCGGCTATGAGGATGATGCCTTTTAGACTATGACACCTTTGGATAGATTGGTGTATTTCAGCCCATGATATGCAGTAATATGATGTTAACAAGACAAGGCTTAGTCTTGTGAAACGAAGGGCAGAGCTTAGCCCGATTAAAAAACGAGTAGCTATTAATTGAAATAGGGGAATATTTGTGCAAAGAGGGACAATGCTTAGTCCCATGCAGATGGGGAGGCAAGGATTAGCCTCATGCAAAATAGGGAGGCAGGGATTAGCCTCATACAAATAGGGAGGCAGGGATTAGCCTCATACATATATGGAGGCAAGGATTGGCCTCATGCAGATATGGAGGCAAGGATTAGCCTCATGCAAGTATGGAGGCAAGGAATAGCCTCATGCAGATATGGAGGCAGGGATTAGCCTCATGCAAATATGGAGGCAAGGATTAGCCTCATGCTAATATGGAGGCAAGAATTAGCCTCATTCAAATATGCAGGCAAGGATTAGCCTCATGCAGGTATGGAGGCAAGGATTAGCCTCATGCAGGTATGGAGGCGAGGATTAGCCTCATGCAAGTATGGAGGCAGGGATTAGCCTCATGCAAGTATGGAGTCAGGGATTAGCCTCATGCAAATATGGAGGCAAGGATTAGCCTCATGCAAATATGGAGGCAAGGATTAGCCTCATGTAGGTATGTAGGCAAGGATTAGCCTCATGCAGGTATGTAGGCAAGGATTGGTCCCATGCATAGAGAGAGTAGAAAAAAGTAGTATATTTCTTAGCTGGAGATATATTCGGTGTTGGATGGTCGGGTCGATAGTGGATTTTCTTTTGCGAATGCTATTGCAACATCAAATGTGCCTGCGTTCAAAGAAAAATTGTAAGTTTTGTGGGGGGAGGTTGGTTCGTGCTTCTGTCCGCTGGCCTTGCTTTGCTCTATTTTGGAGGCTTTTTTGAGTTTCCCTGGGTAACACCAGACTGTTACAAAAATACAGTTTTCGAAAATATGGAATTACTGACAAAAATAGAGTCATTTAGAGACATATCGATATATTAAGTAATTTTAGATGAACTAGTGACTGTAACACATTTCAAAGGCATTGCAGCTTTCTTATATTGGAATTTTGAGGGTCCTCCTCAAAATTCTGCCTCGGTTGGGTAGATGATCTTTTGACCGTTCATGGATAATAGACCTTGCTGAACCTTCTTCGAAATTTTGAGAATCCTTCTCAAAATTCTTCCCCAGTTTCTTAACCAACTTCCGACTTTCTAGTATGTGATGGCATTGGCTGGACTTGCCCCAGAATTTTAAGGGTACTCCTTAAAATTCTTCCCTAGTTTTTGATCTTGGGGAAATGGAAATCTTATTATGATATGACCGAACCCACAGGGCTGCCTATGTATCCCCTCTTAAATGGGAATCAGGTCAAGCATAGCTCAATTACATCAGATGAGGAAATGTAAATAATCTAAGCATAATATCTCTTGACTGCGTCCGAATTGATTAGTTTTGGCTAGATTTCTCCATCCATTTCTGCAAGTATGAGCACTCCTCCTGTCAGCACCCTGTGAACCATGTATGGACCTTATTTCATCTTGATGTGGGAAGATCTTCTTCAGCACCAACTGACCTGGTGCGAATTACCTTGGTTTGACCCTTTTGTTGAAAGCTCTATTCATTCTGTTCTGATAAAGTTGACCGTGACACACTGTGTTCATCCTCTTTCCATCAATAAGGGCCAATTATTCATAGCGACTCCTTATCCACTCGGCATCGCTGAGTCTATCTTCTTATATGATTCTTAAAGAAGGAATCTCAACCTTGGCTGGGATGATAGCCTCGGTACCATAAACTAGCATGTAGGGAGTTGCCCCGATTGATGTGCGAACTGTAGTGCGGTATCCCAATAAAGAGAAAGGTAGCTTCTCGTGCCATTGTTTGTGGTTCTCTACCATCTTCCTTAGTATCTTCTTGATGTTTTTGTTGGCGGCTTCTACAACTCTATTCATTTGAGGTCTGTAGGCTGTGGAATTCTTGTGCTTGATTTTGAAAGTTTCACACATGGCTTTCATCAAATCACTATTGAGATTGACAGCATTATCAGTAATAATGGACTCGGGAACTCCGAATCGGCAAACAATATGATCTTTGACAAAGTCTGCGATGACTTTCTTGGTTACAGCTTTGTAGGATACATCCTCTACCCATTTTGTGAAGTAATCAATGGCTACCAGAATAAACCTGTGTCCGTTTGAAGCAGTGGGCTCAATCGGACTAATAACATCCATTCCCCAGGCGGCGAATGGCCAAGGTGAGCTTGTTGCATTATGCTCGTTTGGCGGCACTTTTATCATATCGACATGCACCTGGCATTGAAAGCATTTGCGGACATACTAGATGTAGTCTGTCTCTATGGTCATCCAAAAGTAACCGCCCCTAAGTATCTTCTTAGCCAAGACAAAAACCATTCATGTGCGGGCCACAGGTCCCGACATGTACATCCTCAAGTAGCTTAGAAGTTTTCTTTGCATCGACACATCTTAGTAAACCCAAATCGGGAGTTCTCCTATACAAGTTTCCTCCACTGTGGAAGAAATGATTGGACAATTTCCGGAGTGTGCATTTCTGAGTGTGATTTGCATGCTCCGGATATTCTCTCTTTGACAAATACTCCTTGATGTCATGGAACCAAGGCGTTTCATATGTTTCTTCTTCAACATGAGCACAATATGCCGGTTGATTATGAAGTTTCTCCGAAATGGGATCAATATAATTCGTATCTGGATATTGTATCATAGATGACAAGGTAGACAATGCATCGGCAAACTCATTATGAATTCTGGGCACATGTTGGAATTCTATCTTTGTGAACCTCTTTCTCAATTCCTGCACATGGTGCAGATATGGAAATATCTTGGAATTCTTGGTGGCCCACTCTTCTTGTACTTGGTACACAAGCAAATCTGAATTACCGATTACCAGTAGCTCCTGAATGTTCATGTCGATTGCCATGTTGAGCCCTAGTATGCAGGCTTCATACTCCGCCATGTTATTGGTGCAGGAAAATCTGATTTTAGTGGATACTAGATAATGTTGACCCGTTTCTTATACCAAAACTACTCCAACACCCACTCCTTTGAAATTTGCAGCTCCGTCAAAGAAAATCCTCCAACCATTGTATGCTTCGGTAATGTCTTCTCCTACGAGTGATACTTCTTTATCAGAAAATACGTTTTCAAGGATTCGTATTCTCCTCCCACTGGATTTTCAGTGAGATGATCTGCCAACGCTTGTCCTTTGACCGCCTTTTGAGTTACATAGACGATGTCGAACTCACTCAACAGTATCTACCACTTGACTAACTTCCTAGTCGGCATGGGTTTCTAAAATATGTACTTCAGAGGGTCCATCTTGGATATGAGGTATGTAGTGTAGGCACAGAAGTAATGCCTCAATTTCTGGGCCGTCCAGGTCAAAGCACAACAAGTGCATTCCAGTAGAGTGTATCGCGCTTCATAAGGTGTGAACTTCTTACTCAAGTAATATATGGCTTGCTCTTTCCTCCATGTCTCGTCATGTTGTCCCGGAACACATTTGACGGCTCCATCCAGTATAGATAGATAGAGTAGCAAAGGTCGTCCTGGTTCTGGCAGGACCAGAACTGGTGGTGTGGATAGGTACTCCTTGATCTTGTCAAAAGCTTTCTGACAATCATCTGTCCAGCTTGTTTCGGCATCTTTCCTCAGCATCTTGAAGATGAGTTCACATATGACTATGGACTGTGCTATGAAGTGACTGATATAGTTGAGATGTCCTAGGAAGCTCATCACGCCCTTTTTGCTCCTAGGTGACAGTAACTCCTGAATAGCCTTGACTTTGGATGGATCCAGCTCGATCCCTCGACGACTGACGATGAATCCCAATAATTTTCCTGTGGGAACCCCGAATGCACATTTTGCGGGGTTCAGTTTCAAGTTGTACCTCCTTAGTCTGTCAAAGAACTTTCTCAAGTCCGCAATGTGATCTGCGGCCCTCTTGGATTTGATAATGACGTCGTACACATACATCTCTATTTTCTTGTGTATCATATCATGGAATTTGGTTGTCATGGCTCTCATGTAAGTAGCCCCAGGATTCTTCAGACCGAATGGCATCATCTTGTAACAATATACACCCTAAGATGTAATAAAAGCTGTCTTCTCTGCATCTTCTTCGTCTATCCAGATCTGGTGATAACCTGCAAAGCAATCTACAAAAGATTGGAGTTCATTCTTGGCACAATTACTTATTAGGATGTGTATGTTTGGCAGTGGGAAGTCGTCCTTGGGACTTGCTCTATTTAAATCTTGATAGTCAACACATACTTTGACTTTCCCATCCTACTTCAGAACTGGCACAATGTTAGCTAACCAGGTTGGGTACTCAATCACCCTGAGAACTTTGGCCTTGATCTACTTGGTAACTTCCTCCTTGATTTCAGGCTCATATCTGGTTTGAACTTTCGGAGTTTTTGCTTTACTGGCGGACACATGGGATTAGTAGGCAATTTGTGAGCCACTATAGACGTTCTCAGACCGGTCATGTCATCATATGACCATACAAATATGTCCTCATATTCCTTTAGAAAATGGATGTATTCTTCCTTTTCTGTTGGTGACAAGTGAATGCTGATGCAGGTTTCCTTGATGGTCTCGGCATTCCCCAAATTTACTGCTTCGGTTTCGTCTAGATTGGACTTAGGATTATTCTCAAAGTTTTCAACCTCTCCGACAACTTCCTCGAGTATCTCATCTTCTTCATCTGAATCACTATTCTCATGTTGCATTGCTTCATTACATGTCACAGTCACTGGTTCATCAGGAAAAGTAATAATAATGCTGTAGAATGAAAAAGTGTAAAATATAGTAATGAATAATAAGGAGCAAATGCATTTGATTAAAACTGAAAAATCATCCAGACAAGTACGGCTCGATGAATCGAGCATTTATTTTAAAACAAGTAAATCTTAAAACAAAATTACTGAAAATCTTAAATGCCTAGAATGGCTATAGAAGTAAAATCTGCCAAGCTACCCAGGGACTCAGCGGGCTCGGGGTGGCGTGGCGGTCCTGTTCCTGAGAACAACTCCCTTATTTACGGTCTGAATGGTGAGGACTTCTTCATACTAAATTATGGCACTACATTCCATGTCTTCATCCTCCGAGAACAGATTCTTCAACCCGGCTAATGCTTCCTCTTCTGCAGTCCCCCATATCGTGTTAGCTTGCTGAAAAGCTTGTTCTAAGTGTGGAACTAGTTGCTCAAGAGGGTAATATGGTCCGTGCCATGGAGGCGGCCAATCATTGTATTCTTTCCATGTGTACTTATATACGAGCCCAAAGGTGGTACCATGGCTTTTCAGCCGTATTGGTTTAGTAATACCTTGGAGATTCTTTCCCAACTCTTTGCCGAGCTTATATCCAGACCATGCCAATATGTTTTCTATTTACTGCTCCACCACTTATCTTTCTCGACGGTATTGACCCGTTCAATATGATGATAGGTTTCCCCTCCTAGCCTTCTTCTATGTCCAATAGCCGGGATGGTTTGACTAGTGTAAATGGGGTTACTCCCATCCCCGTTAATGATCACCTCTTGACGATTCCATTCAAACTTCATGGCTTGATGTAGTGCGGAAGGCACAGCTCCAGCGGTGTGGATCTATGGTCAGCCCAACAGAATATTATATGAGGCCGGTATGTCAAGCACTTGAAACTCGACATCGAACCAAGTTGGCCCCATCTGCAAGCAAAGGTTGATTTCCCCTCTTGTGGCCCTTTGGGACCCATCGAAAGCTTTCACGTTCATGCTTCCTACCCGTATTTCATGGAAACTTTTGTCCAACCTTTTCAGAGTGTCCAACGGACAAATATTGAGGCTCAAACCTCCGTCAACCAGGACCTTGGCAATGCATTTGTCTTCAAATTGCACTGTGATGTGCAATGCTCGATTGTGATTCAACCCTTCAGGCGGTAGCTCATCTTCATGGAAAATGATCTTATAACTTTCCAGTACTTGCCCTACCATATTGGACATTTCTCCACCAGTAATGTTATTGGGTACTTAAGCCTCGCTCAACACTTTCATTAAAGCATTCTTATGTGCCTCTAAGTTTTGCAATAGTGATAGGATAGATATTTGAGTAGGGGTTTTGTTCAAATGGTCAACGACGGATTACTCCTTTGCTTGTACTTTCCTCCACAGGTCATCTGGCCTTGTCTCCATGATAGGTTGTTTGGTAGTGGCATCCTTACTTGATCGTCCCAAGTGTTCATGTGTATAGACTCTTCCAGTCCTAGTCATTCCTTGTGCAGCATCAGATTCCTCTACCTTTGCCTTTCCTTTTCGCCGAGCTTCAACAACGTAATCCCAGGGTATTGCTTTTGAGTCAAAAGGAGGTGTGGCTGATACTGTTAAGGTGAAGGGTGTGACCACTTCTGCTTCAAATGGAGCGGGGGTGGCCGCAGGCAGGGCCACCTCTACCTCAAATGGAACTGATGCAGCTACCTTAACCTCGATTGGTGACTGAGTCTGTACCATGATAGGAGTGAGTGTGACTGCAACTTTAAAGTCATTTCCTTCTCGAATAATCCCAATCGACCCCTCAGGGTCCCATTCTTCGTTCGTCTCTATAACATGTACTCCACCACCTCTATGATCAGGGAGGGGGTTATTGCGGACATTAGGTGTGGCTTCTTTTGCTTGTATGACCTTGTTATCAATTAGTGTCTGGATCTTATCCTTCAATTTTTGGCACTCATCAATGGTGTGCCCCTTCATACCGGAGTTGTATGCACAAGCTTTGTTCGGATTGACCCATTAGGATAGATTTTCTAATGCCACAGAAGGAATAGGGGTGACATAACCAGCGACTTTCAACCTTTCATACAGTTGGTTGATGGGTTCAACAATGGCAGTGTATTGTCTGGGTGGCTTGTGGTCGAATTTTGGTCGTGGTCTTGGATAAATTTGGCGAGTTAGTGGTGATTGAAAATGGGACGGTTGAGAGTTATAGGTGTGATAGACAGCGGCTGGTTGGGAATATTTGGGAGATAATGGTTGATATATGGGCGGTGGTGCTTGGTATGTGGGTTGAGGTGTTTGATATGTGGGTGGAGGTGTTTGATAGGTAAGTGGAGATTTCGGGCCCTGGTCCACCATTACTGACCCAACGTCTATTTTCTTCGATATGCCGCCCGATTGTAATGCCTTATTTGTGGCCGGTAGTGCCTCAAAATTCGTTACCATCCCGCTTTTGATGCCTTCGTCAATTCTTTCCCCAAGCTTGATGATATCAGAGAATTTGTGATTTTCGATAACCATCAACCTTTCATAATATTATGGGTCATGTGCTCTGAAGAACTTGTTCATCTGTTCCTCATCCAAATATGGCCTGACCTTGGCCGCTTTCGACCTCCAACAAGTAGCATACTCACGGAAAGTCTCAATAGGTTTCTTCTTAAGATTCTAAATGTAGAAAACATCCGGTGCATTCTCTGTATTAAACCTGAACCGATCCATGAAATCCGACGTCATGCCCACGTAATTGGACCATTTCTTGGGATCCTGGCTGATGTACCAGGATAGAGCATCCCCAGTAAGACTCCTCATAAAGAGCTTCATCCGGATCTTTTCGTCTTTCCCGACCTCAACAAGCTTGTCACAATAGGTCCTTAGGTGGACCCTGGGATCACCTGTACCGTCAAACATTTCGAACTTGGGAGGTTTATACCTTTCTGGCAGTTCTATGTCTGGATGTATGCACCGGTTTCCATAGTTCAACCCTTCTATTCCTTTGCCGCCTTCGACACCCTAAACTCGACTCGTCAACTTCTTGAGTTCTTCAGCCATGTTTTTAATGAGCAGGTCCTTCTCGGAGGATTCCGGTGTATAAGAGATTGGTTGGATAGAGTGAGGTACGGTTTCTACGTATATAGGGTTGCTTTGATGGGTGCCAGGGACTTGGGTATAATGATTGTCATTGGTTGAGTTTTGGGGATCGGGGATGAGTTGTGGTGTGTTTTGGGAAGTGTGGCAAGTGGTGGTTGGTAGGTACTGGATTGGCTGATGGTGATGTTGTGGCGGAGTTGGTACTGGTAATGGATTGAGATTTTGGGGTGGAGTTGCGTATTGATTCGGTGCAGAAGGATTTTGTGGGTGTTGGTTTTGTGTGTTTTGTGGAGGTGCTGGGTTCTTTGTAATTTGTTGGTGGATGTCGGGGACATTTAGGGTGAGTGACAAGTTTGCCAAGTTGCGAACCTACTCAAGTTCTCCTTGCAGTTCCAGTATCTTTTGTTCCAGTCTCAAGACTAGATCATTTGGGGCTGGAGTACTACGGCCATCTGAAGTTTCTGCATTATTAATATTCTCCTTTCGGATACCACTTAAGTCATCCATTTTTGCTTTTCCTCTGCCTTTTGTATTGCTTTGAGGAGGAGGAGGTAGAGGGCCTCTAGATCTGGTGTGATATGCTGACGAGACCAATATGAGTGAACCAACCTAAGGGGATGGGAATAATAAAAAAATAAGTAAAAACAAAAAGGTAACAAGTCAGTGAGGGTTCTGAAATGTTTGCAGTATTTAAATACATATTGCGGGAATGTAAATTCGTGTCCTAATTTTGGGAGCCTCGTTGTGCCCGAGGTAGGCCTGTCGACAAAAAATTTTGGAGAACTTTAGATGCCAATAAATGCTTCATTTCATAATATGAAAAATAGACGAATCCCAAACGACATTAAGATAATAGAAAAGTAGGTCACTATTGGCACTTGGCCTTATTACATTCGGAAAGCGAGTGAATCTAATCTATTTGGTCCCGGAAGGACCTTCTTTAGGCCGAATGCTCTTGTCGATCAAATCATCCAGTTTGCGTAGGTTCGTCAGTAAGAATGTCTTTGCCAAATGTCCTCCTTCGTTCCCCTCAGCGTTCTGGCAGTCGGTGACTCTCTTCCTCACTTTTCCTTCCAATTCCAACAGACTGTATTCCAGATATTCTAGCTTTTTGCTAGATTTGGCGGCCCTCTCTTTCCATTCATTGATTTGATCACTTGATGGAAGATTCCTCCACCAGTCTAGCAAGAGTGACGGTGTGCTAACCATACCGAAGCTGGGGACTTCGTTCCTCATTTTCTGTAAAATAAAAGGGTTAGGCCCTTCTCCCCCACTAGACTCGACAATTTATACACTCATAATTAGCATATTGGCATTTAGTTCTCCAAATTAATGCACAGAACGTGGTTGTATCCGTTGGGATTATGGAAACCCTTGTGGACTTTTGGGTAAGGATTGTCTTAAAGGATTATTATGTGGACAACATATTAATCCGACTAGGTTTGACCATGATGCATGTACAATTTCAATCAGAGTAAGGTTACTATGGGGGTCTAGACTGGTACCCTCAAGTGGACAACTTGAGGGGGAAGGCACAGAACCATCGACTGCACTGCTGATCGACTGGTTTTACCGCAAATAAACCTTTCCGAATTTAAGGGTAATAAATAGGAAGAGCGCAACCACTCATCAAGTGTTGCTATAGGATTTGATACACACGAGTGACATATGATGTGGAGCATGATTTATGCAGCAATAAATAGCATGTAGTCAAGTATTTGCACGTAAGAAAATAATAAATGCAGTATTTAAATAATTGAAAGACAGTTAGGGAAAAAGAAAACAAGGAGACAAGTCAGTTTCAGGAATAAAGAAACCATAAATGCTTGAAAATAGACAGTTAAATTCAAATAAGGGGAAAGGGGTACGTGGGATGGAGCATGCTTGGACTAATTCACAAAAGATAAGTTCGCTATGGTAAGAGCCTAAAATATCCCTAGCAGAGTCGCCATGCTGTCGTGCCCCCTTTTTTTCCTCCGCGGAGAAAGTCTAGGTTCCGACGTTCATGAGGGTAATAACTCATTTCCTTTAGGGATTTGGGTATTTAAAAAGTCGCCACCTAACGGATTATGGTGCGTTAGGGCACCTAGAGTGATTAACTCTTAGACTAGTTTGCATTATCAGAGATTTAGGGTAAGGGCTCGAAATAACCTTGAGGGGAAGGTGTTAGGCACCCCTCTGGATCCACAACGGTAGGTCCCGACCGAACTTATACTTATGAATTAGTCTTTTAACAGATAAGTAGTTGAAACACATAATTGCAAATAAAAGCATGTTGGACATTGTATGACTCAAAGAATTTGAAAAAGTTGCATATAAAGCGCAAGGTTTAAACATCGGGAAGAGGGGTCCTAGGTTGGTTAGCCTATAGGATCACCCCACACAATGTCCGGTAAACACTCCTCAATGAGGGGCTACACATGATATTAGCGCGTAGTCAGCATATCCCTTTCTACCCAATTCCCTCCCCTTGGTCATAGCCTAAAGCATTCTAGCAACCTTGAAAATATCCTATGCGTGCACTACCCATACCTTCCTTGTGGCCCTGGAGGTATTTTAGGACCTCTACTTTTGGACAGTTCTATACCTTTCTAAGGTTTTAAAGGATAAAAGTCCAGGTGCCAATCAAGAAAAAGTAGGACTGCATTTAAAGAGAACAAATTATAGGCTCACAGTCACCTCCACAAATAGAACAAGTAAATGCACGTCTTCAAATAACAGTCAGGTACTTAAGAGAAAAATCCTAGAACATGATATCTAGGTGAGTAGGGATTATGCAGTATTGACTTAGGACAAAGTGTAAAAGATCCTATTTAGCTTGCTTACTGATTTAAACCTGTTGAATCTGGATAGTTTTAAATAACCAAAGCACAGTTTCAGAGTTGCCGAATTTAAATCGCCATATAGGCTTGCCTAAACGCAAAACAGTGATGTCCTAAGAGCATGATATCTACATTGATGCAATAAAATAGCGAACAGTTTTAAATGAATACTTGAGGTCCTATAGACATATTTTTCTAGCGGTAGTAAATTAAGGCAGTGTTTGAAAACTCATTAAAGAAGCGGACAGTTGATTAAATCAATTCAAAAGGAACTAACATGGATTAAATTGATTTGTTTAACTAAATTGATTTTAAGTTCTATAGGCAGGATTTATGATTTTAATCCCTATAGGCATGGTATATAATTGTTAAGAGCTGATGTTGGAACTTATAGGCATGATTTCTAGTGAAACAAATGTAAATACATGTTGCAACAGAAACTGAACTTAATCACTTTACACCCCATAGGCATGATATCTAATTATAAAGCCATTTAGATCCTATAAGCATGATTTCTATTATTGAAGCCATTTAAATCCTATAGACATGATTTCTAATATTGTGAAAACATAGCAAGTGCATTAACACAATCCTATAGGCATGATTGCTAATATTGTGAAAATATAGCAAGTGCATTAACACAATCCTATAGGCATGGTATCTACCCGAATTACCCAACAGATATAACTACCCATCCCGTTTCACTAATCACCCTAATGTTGTTTACAAATAATTATTATAGACCAACTGAATAAGTTACATAAACAAGTAAAGAAAAATAAGAAGTTAACTATAGGGAGCCTAAAGCAGACCCAAATGACTTTTCAAGCCTCAATAGCCTGAAATGCCAAAGTTCCATAGACAGTATCATGTCAATGTGTGTCAAAGTTCCCTAAGGACCTCAAGGATCCCGGGAAGTGCTTACACCTAGACCTTTTCTCAACAATAACTGATTTAAGTGCAATGTGAAGGGGACAGCTCTGACATGCCAGAGTTCAGAGAGATCTCAAGGATCTCAAGGCAGTACACATGCCAGAGGGGCAGAACCTAATACTCTAGGAGTAATGTGAGAGTGCTTGACTTAGTTTCGAAATGGTTTTGATATGAAAAAAAATAGTGTTGGAAAGGGCTCAATTAAGCAAAGAAGTTTTATAAAAATAGGAATCGATTAGTAATAAAACAGTTTTAAAGAAATAGTGAAAGTAAGAAATCAGCAAACAGTTTAAGCAGCACCATTCAGACGCAGATTTCACTTGGGGAGTATGGGAATTGGGGACACATATAACATATTAATGTAACAGCAAGAGCATAGAAGTTTCCTTTTCAGAGTTCTTTGTGGGATTTAGGAGTCAATTACACAGTCATAGAACAAACAGTGAGAACATAGTTATTCTAGGTAGAATTGAACATAGGGTCAGAAGTACTTAGGGAAGAGTAAGTAACCTAGCAAAGTAGATTACTATTAGGAATTGGGTAAACAAACAGACAAACAATCATACATGGAGTAGAGTCAAATTGAGACATGCTAGAGAAAGCAATAGACAAGTCATCAGACATGTTAGTCATAAGTTGAATAGGTAGTACTCATATATGCTAAGTGAAACCAAGATCAAGCGTGCTAGTTACATATCAAAAAGCCAAGTGATAGACAGGAATCAGTAAACTAATGTAGTAAGAGGACACATAAAGCTTTGGACTTGTAATTAAATCAGAACATACCAATTAAGGAGAGCAGGCACAAAGTATAGAGCAGTGTAGTGCAATAACTAGCCTTGGCTTACAGCCGGCTAGTTCAATAGAAGTAGCAAGTAACAGAAAAAAGCAGAACGCTTTAAGTATAAGAGAGAGTTTTGAACTAGTCTTCTTGTTATGGTTGTTGTTGTGAACTTAGAATAAAGGGGGGGTTTATATAGTAATCGGAAGCTTGACACATAAGGTAAGAGATCAATTAAGTAGCAAAATCAAGGAAGTCACATGTAAATCAGCAAGATCTAGGTATTTAAGGAAAAGAATCAAGTAAAGTTTAGGTATAGAATAGGTAATTAGGGGTAAATGCACATCAGTTTAATTAAGGAAACAAATCAATAAATAATCAGCGGAATACAAACATGGCAGGAAAAAATAATTAAGGCAGGAAAATTCAATCAAATTAAGTAAAGAGGTAAAAATCAAACGTTTAAAGGAAAGTATTCAAATTAAACCAGGGATTAAGGGATTCAGAATAATCAAGGGTTCAGTCAAAGAGAAAGTCATGGAAGAATCAACATGCTTAGCATATAAAATGAGGTAAAGCATGAGTAGTCAGGAATCGATACATAATTTTAACAAAACATATAGTTAAATGACATTGATTCACTGAGAAAGATCAAACATATAGAATCAGTGAAAGTGTTGAACTAAGAAATTCAGTAAAAGCATATTAGGGCAAGAAAATCACGGGAAATCACAAGAACCCAAGACTAGAACACAATCAGATGCACCAGTACTCAGAAACTAAACGAAAAACCATAGAAAATTAGGGCTTTCAGTACAAACGGGCTAATTAGTCAATATATATGAGAAGTAGAAGTCTAAACACAAAACATCATCAAACAAATTTTAAAAGAAATTTCGGAAGCCCTAGTTTCAGGAAAAGATGAAAATCGCTTGAAAATTACTATTCTTGTAAAGAATCCCAAGGTTGTTGTGAAACTCACAGGAAACAAACTCAAATCACCTTAGATCTGTACAGATCTAGGAGGTTTTTAGAAAATAAATTAGGGTTTCGAAGAGAACCATACAGAGATGAAGAAACATGTTTAGAAAATCATAGATCGTGGCTAATATATGACGATCTCACTCAAAATCATACCGGAATGGCCTGGAACAGGCGAGAGATGAACCCTAGATGCAAGTCAACATAGCCCTGGTCCCTTGAGGGCCTTAGAGATGGCAAGCATGACAGAAGAGAGGCCATTGGAGGCTTGAGAGGTGGCGAGAGGTTACCAGAGATAGCCATAGATGGGGGTCAGCGAGATTGGGGGATTAGGGTTAGGGTGAGAGCGTTTGAGAGCAGAGAGGATTTTAGGGCGGCGGTGTAAGGTGAAAAATAGTTAGGGTTTAGGGGGGTATGGGTTAGTTTATTTTAGGTAATGGGAGATCTGGACCGTTGATCAAAATGATCAACGACTAGGATTCAACAAGAGCCGGGTCGGGTAGGTTTGTTAGGGTCAGACGGGTATTGGGCTTAGGTAATTTAATCAAAAATTAGATTGGGTATTGGGGCTGAAATTGAAATAAAATTAGGCTAGATTTTAAATAGCCATTTTCAATACTATATAATTTATAAAAATAATAAAATAATTTTCAAAAAATATTTCATGTACAAAAATAATTAAAAATAGTTGTTTAATATTTTAAAAATATAAAAGATCATTTTATGTATTAAGAATGTAATTATGCATTAATAGGGCTAGTATTGCAAATATATGCAAATTAACTTAAAAATATAAATGCAATTGTAAAAAATTCCCTAAAAATTTAAACAATATTTTGGCATAAATATAGAATTTAGATGACTAAATCACCACAAAAATAATTTGAAGGATAATTATTGGAAATTTTATATGTAAAAAAGAAAAAAATAAATTAATTTGAAGCCTTTAAAATTATAGTAAAATTATAAAAAATGCTTATGCATGCTTATATATGCATATGTGCTATTTTGAAAGTATATATATGTATTAAAAAATATAAAAAAAATTGGGTATCAACAATACCCATATATATACAAACATATCGTACCAAAATCAAAAGCAACTCCGAATCAAGTGGAGCACGCCAACTCTCACTGATCAAGGATCCTTAGAAGGAGGACCGTTAGTTTGCCTACCTGCACTTGTGGGCATGAAACGCAGGCCCCGTGAAATAGGGCGTCAGTACGAAAAATGTACTGAGTATGTAAGACATGAAAATCTGTACGAAAAAGGCATAGATGAAACATGGAATAAAGAAATCCATCTGTAAATCTGAATAACTTTGTAAACTCTGAAACATTTATAATGTTATGCACGTGTATATAAATGTCGTGTCATGCATGATTATAGGTGTACATAACATCATCAAGCCACTGAGGGCATCCCACCATATTATCTCGGCCACTATGGGCAACATCATCAACATATACCAACTAATCAGGTGGTGGTGCGTATATAACGCCGTAACCTTTTCCCATATCCCATATACATATATTTACATATATATGCGTATATAACGCCATCTGATCATGGGTCAATGCACATGTACAAATGAGTGAAATGCATGAGAAATATGTAATAATCTCAATATTCCTTTCGGATAATTTTTTTTTTCAACTGCGTATTATTCTGAGACCCATGAACAGAAGATAATAATAATTCACATGGGGAATCAAGAATATAGACACCCCTAGTATTTCTATGAATAGAATAATTTATGGAAACTGTGTGTTTACTCGTTTCTTCTATATAATTTGGATCATGCCAAAAAGAAAGAAAGGATGGCCTTAGCATATCTGGAGTAGGAAAAAATCCGTATAATATTTTTAGAAAAGGTTGCACCGTACTCCTTTAGACCCGCAAAATTTTATGTTGCTACGATTCATAAAATTCTTGATGGAACCTTGTAGGAGAATTTAATTGCAAAACTTTCATCCAAAATTCCTAAATACAATGCATACTAAAGATCCTACTGGTGTATAACCTTTTTGATGTCCATAGATTGTTATACTCTTATGAATAATACATAACAATTGCCACGAATATTTTTGAAAGAATAGGTGACTTCAGGCAATATTTACAAGCCTTTGTACCTATAGACATCTACCTATCTAGTTTGGTGTCACATCTCCTTTTTCCGCACCCGATAGGGCGCAAGGGAGTTTTTCCAATTAAAGGACAATCGAAACGGGATTTGTTTATTTATTTCAGAGTCGCCACTTGGGAGATTTAGGGTGTCCTAAGTCACCAATTTTAATCCCGAATCGAGGAAATGAATGACTCCATATTACAGTCTGCGTACCAGAAATCCGGATAAGGAATTCTGTTAACCCGGGAGAAGGTGTTAGGCATTCCCGAGTTCCGTGGTTCTAGCACGGTCGCTCAACTGTTATATTTGGCTTGATTATCTGATTTTATACGAATATGAACTTATGTGCAAATTTTAACTTTTAACCGCTTTATTATTATTGTTTTTACAAGAATGTGAACATCGCTTAAAACACGTCTTTGGACTGCGTCACATGAAATGCACCCACAATCCGGAACGCATTTTATTTGATGTTTTGAGATTTGGATTTGGGTCGCATGAAATGCACACCCGAGCTTAAGAAAGTAAATTATTAAACACGCGCCTAAAGAGACTATCGCGTTATTATTTTGCGGAGGCCGTGAAATTCGCTAAACGACCCTCCTGAATTCTAAGTAATTTTAAACAAGTATTTACTGAGGGCCCCGCAATTTGTGTTTTTATTCGGCGAGGCTCATCTCATTCTTATTTTTTAAAAGGAATTTGCAACGTCATGGACATGCATCTCGAACCACGTTACAATCAATGTACCCGCGATTTAGAGACACATTTCAACTCCGCTGAGATTTGGATTTGGGTCACATAAATGTGCACCCGAGTTAGGGAGGATGAATTATTAAAGGCGCGCCTAAAGCAACTAGCGCATTATTATTTTGGGTAGGGCCGTGAATTTTGCTAAACGGCCCGTCCCGGAATCTAAGTATTTAATACATATATTTTTGTGAGGGCTCCGCAATCTGTACATTTTTATTTTTGCGAAGCTCGCCTAGTTTTTTATTATTATTATTATTATTTTTTAGAAGGATGTCATTTTTACGCCTTTAAACATACTAAACCTTACCGCTTCTTTACAACTAAAATCTCATGACTTGTCAAAAGTTTAATAAAAGAAGTTAAGTGAATGGGTGTTTCGGAAGTGGTAACAACAAGTACTAATGCTAATTTTTGTCTGAACGAACTAAGCAAAAGACCACGAACAAATTAACGTCAAACTTGTGTCATAGAACAACTAGACGAACTTAATTGAATGACATCAAATAAACAAGAATAACACAACGCAAAATGAACAAAATGCATACGATGAAAACATAAGCAGAAAATTATCATACCAATTTCTATATTGCATCTTCGAACATTTAACGTAAAGTTTATTTATCTAATACATCGAGGTTTACTGACCTTTGCACCTCGACAACCTCAGAAAGACAAACACGACTCCGACGGAACTCAAGTCGGACCTCACTGAATGAAGAACAACGACGGAACCTCGGACAAACACCTCGACGTACCAGACCTTGATGAACCAAAGACGACCTCGATGGAAATAGAAAGCTCGGACCCACAACTGTCAACAACCAAGGATTGTTTGGTTGCTGCGGAGGGAACTGGGCTATCGACGGTGAACTGGGCTATCGACGGGAATCAACCAAGGTGACGAGATGGAGGGAACTGGGCTAGGATAGTCGATGGGGCTGAACGGAAAGCAGCGATGGTCGTTCCGACGTGAGGGAGTGTCGCGACTGGTTTTAGTTACGACGGGGGGAGGGCTACTGACGTTTTGACGATGCTGCTGCCGGACTGGTTTGGGTGGAGCTGGAGCTCGTGGCGGATGGAAATGGTGGTTGACGGAGGTGCGACTGGTTCGTGATGGAGGTGGTTTTTGTTGATGGTTATGGTGTTTGGACAGTGGGTCGGGGACAGCGACGACGACGGTGGAGTATGGTCGTTTGGGCAGTGGTCGACGGACTGGTTGCGAGACGACGAGGAAGATGGTGTCGTCGGAGCAGGTGATCGTTTGGACGTGGAGGAGTGGCGTCGCGACTGGTTTTGGGTTGCGATGGGTGTGATGGAGTTGGGAGGAGACGGGGTTTTGGGTGAGTTTGACGAAGGTTTAGGGTGAGAGTCCTTCAGTAGGGTTTTGCTCCTTCTTCTTATTGAAGAAGATGAACTACAGTTCCCTCTTCAAAATTTTTGAAAAGTCCCTCTGGCAAAAATGTTCTTTGACCGTGCCTTTGTACTCATTTTGCCCAGAAAAATGAGCCCCACGCGTGGTGGGGTTCGAGGCTTGTGTTCCCCACGCGTGGTGGGGTTCCCCGTGTATGGGATTTCGTCCGTGTTCTCCACCTGTGGCGGACTCGGATTATTATGGGCTAAGTCCGAAAATTAGGCCTAAAACTGGGTAGTTTGAACCCGAATATTATTCTTTTGCCCGGACCCGAGAAATAGGAACACGTTGCTTAACTAGTCCTATGTAAGCAAAATAACTACCAAAAATAAGACTAGTATTTAAACAAAACTATATCTTTTTAAATATTTTTTCAAGATTTAAAATAGCTACAAAATATTAATAAAACTATTTTTTGTAATTTTCGTTTTTTAAATATTAAGATAAAATATGAAGTAATATTTTTTGTATTTTTCAAAGTTAAAATGACTATAAAATATTAATAAAACTATTTTTTGTAATTTTCGTTTTTTTAATAAAGACAAAATATAAAGTAATATTTTTTGTATTTTTCCAAAATTAAAACGACTACAAAACATTAATAGAATTATATTTTTTGTAATTTTCGAATTTATATAAAGTACCAAAATAAAGTACAATTTTTGTATTTTTCAAGTTTATGAGAAATACATAAACTAAAATTTATATATATATTTTTGTGATTTTTTCTTTTTGCAACGAAATAAAGTAAAATAGTTAAAATGGCTATATTAGACCCAATTTCACATATTCACGCTAAAAAAATGTGAAAATCCTCGGGGAGGGTCAAAAATCACGTGCTTACAGCTGCCCCTCTTTGACTGGAAACACGAAGAGTTTTCCGACAAAGAACGACTAGACGTGTTTTTGACCCAACCATTATTTGGAGGGGACTACACTACGGAAAGGAAAGGAATGTGACCGAGCCCTGGTATCTGAGCTGCCTACATATCCTTGGTTATACAGGAATCAGGCCACGTGTAGTTCGGAAATGAGAGAGATGGTAGAGTGTACCGAGGTGAGGAGCCGATCGAGGTGCCGTTCCGTTGAGGTTCCGGTCCGCGGTCCTGTCGTTACAACAAAAAATGAAGACTGAAAAAGACTAACTAAGCCTATCAGCTACTAGTTACAGGGATTCCTATCTGTAAGTCTTCTGAAACTTGGTCTTGAGTCTTGAATGGTGCTTCATACAGACTTCAGATTTGAACCTTGATACTGCTAGTTGTAGGTGCTAGTTCTTGAGCGGACCACATCTGTTCTCCACTTCCGTACCTTGGGTTCTTTTCCCCTCTTGTTTTCTTGTTGTCTTTTTTTGACCAGCCTTTTGTGAATGCTGGGGATTTTTATTGCTTCCTGCTGGGGATTCCTGTTGTATTCCTCTGCTTTATTGATTCTAAGTGTGCTCCTTTCTCATATGAGCGGGCTTTTGACTTCAATACTTCAATTGTATTCCCTTATTCTCCAGGTGGGTGCCTGATTTCTATTTCTTTTATCCTTGTTCTCCATGTGGACGCCTGATTTCTTCCTTCCTTTGTCCTTATTCTCCCGGTGGACGCCTGATTACTTCTTTTCTTTGTCCTTGTTCTCCAGGTGGACGCCTGATTTCTATTTTTCTTTGTCCTTGTTCTCCAGGTGGACGCCTGATTTCTTCTTTTCTTTGTCCTTGTTCTCCAGGTGGACGCCTGATTTCTTCCTTCCTTTGTCCTTATTCTCCAGGTGGACGCCTGATTACTTCTTTTCTTTGTCCTTGTTCTCCAGGTGGACGCCTGATTTCTATTTTTCTTTGTCCTTGTTCTCCAGGTGGACGCCTGATTTCTTCTTTTCTTTGTCCTTATTCTTCCGGTGGACGCCTGATTACTTCTTTTCTTTGTCCTACAACAAACTCCGTTCTACAGGCGGGTCTCCTATTGGTAAGATTAAACTTAGGAAGTGCGTCTCCTATGGTGAATCTAAACTGAGGAAGTGCGTCTCCTATTGGTAATGACATGCCTGCATTTATACTTGTGGGCGACCTAGAATATGGAATGAACAGACAAAATGTATTCCCGCATTATACTGGTGGGCGACCTAGAACTTAAAAGTATTCCCACATTATACTGGTGGGCGACCTAGAACTTAAAAGTATTCCCGCATTTTACTGGTGGGCGACCTAGAACTTAAATGTATTCCCGCATTTTACTGGTGGGCGACCTAGAACTTAAATGTATTCCCGCATTTTACTGGTGGGCGACCTAGAACTTAAATGTATTCCCGCATTTTACTGGTGGGCAACCTAGAACTTAAATGTATTCCCGCATTTTACTGGTGGGCGACCTAGAACTTAAAAGAATTCCCGCATTATACTGGTGGGCGACCTAGAACTTAAAAGTATTCCCGCATTATACTGGTGGGCGACCTAGAACTTAAAAGTATTCCCGCATTATACTGGTGGGCGACCTAGAACTTAAAAGTATTCCCGCATTTTACTGGTGGGCGACCTAGAACTTAAAAGTATTCCCGCATTTTACTGGTGGGCGACCTAGAACTTAAATGTATTCCCGCATTTTACTGGTGGGCGACCTAGAACTTAAAAGTATTCCCGCATTTTACTGGTGGGCGACCTAGAACTTAAATGTATTCCCGTATTTTACTGGTGGGCGACCTAGAACTTAAAAGTATTCCCGCATTATACTGGTGGGCGACCTAGAACTTAAATGTATTCCCGCATTTTACTGGTGGGCGACCTAGAACTTAAATGTATTCCCGCATTTTACTGGTGGGCGACCTAGAACTTAAAAGTATTCCCGCATTATACTGGTGGGCGACCTAGAACTTAAATGTATTCCCGCATTTTACTGGTGGGCGACCTAGAACTTAAATGTATTCCCGCATTATACTGGTGGGCGACCTAGAACTTAAATGTATTCCCGCATTATACTGGTGGGCGACCTAGAACTTAAAAGTATTCCCGCATTTTACTGGTGGGCGACCTAGAACTTAAATGTATTCCCGCATTTTACTGGTGGGCGACCTAGAACTTAAATGTATTCCCGCATTATACTGGTGGGCGACCTAGAACTTAAATGTATTCCCGCATTTTACTGGTGGGCGACCTAGAACTTAAATGTATTCCCGCATTTTACTGGTGACTTCCCTGGCGTTGCCTCTCGCTGTCATCATCAATCCTTTGTTTTCCTGCAGCAGACAAAAGGATTTAATTAGTTTTAATCGTGGTGGTAGAGGGTGCCTTTCCGGCGGATGATTTTTCCTCTCTTCCCCTTTTCTTGCTCTATGTCCCCATAATTGGTTAGTGGACAAAATTGCCTGCTGGGGGTCTCTAGCCTGCTGGGGCTGGTTTTCAATTTGTTCCTTTTTCTGCTTTTCTTTAAGCACATGCTGTGGGAATCTGCTTTTACTCCTGAAACCATTCCCTTTGGAGCTTACTTCCTCCAAAACTGCGAGGCACGATTATTGCATTGCCTAGGGCCGGCTTTTAAGACTGTTTGTGTTATCCTGCATTGGATGAACTCCCCTTCGGTCTCTGGTAGTAAGCTTTGAAAAATCCTTTTCAAGACAAATTTTTAGGAAGAGAAAATAAAAGATAGAAAAGGAGAAAATCTTTCTGAACCAATATTTGGTGGGAGAAGAAACTCAGAAGAACTTATCTGGAGGACATGACTGGTCCTCGTGATCATGTCGTGCACCATAGATTCCCGACCCAGTCTATTTGTATCAATCGATTTGCCTGATGGTCTGACTTGCTGGGGATGATAAATGAGTGTCCATTTCGTTGCGAATGTGGTAGCTTTTGTTGATTTGTCTTGTCGCCTCATAGTGCCCTTCGAGGGGTTTTCACTAATGAGACTCTCTCTTTTCTCTCATCTCCCGGCGCCTTATGGTGCCTGTGAAGGTTTTCACCAATAAGACTCTCTCATTTCATATTCCTCATCTTACATCGCCTCGCGGTGCCTGTGAAGGTTTTCACCGATAAGACTCTCTCCTTTTATTTCTTTCGAGGAATCGGGGTGTTGTAGATACGACCCTCTCTTCTGGAGATTCCTTTGATCATCGATTCATTTCCAATCTTACGATCCTCTTTTTTGCTGGGGATCAGTGTATTATTCTCGGTCTTATTTGCCTGACTTGGCATCTCTTGGACATTGATCGGGAGGTCTTTTGGACGTTGATGTTGGCACTGGTGTGGGGTTAAAGAAAGGCTATAAAAATGAAAATAATTTGATGGGTGATGTGCTACAACTTTTGGAATCAAACCTTTGTTGGAACTTAAAACATAACCTCTGCCCCAGTTTTCTTGCTTGGGGAATTTATTTTTTACACTTATGTTGCGCTATGTGCGTTACGCACACTGTGCCTATTATGCACACTATGTACATTATGCATCCTATATTCGCTATGATGCATACTATGACCGAGCCGTGAGGCGCCTACGTATCCTCTTTGAGGAATCAGGTCAAACGTAGTTCCCACGGTTTTGCATTTCTTATGATTTTATCTTCTTTTTCTTTTTCCTTCTTTTCATCATTTTTTTTTCATTAGTGATTCCAAAAGAGGGGTATGAAAGAATAACTTAAGGCTCAAAGGGGGAAGCAAGGGTTAAAAAGTGTTTGGATAGAAGAAAGAATTGCCTCCGTCATCCCATTATCCAATAAATGCCAAATACAAACAAACGAACCAATAATTGCTATAATTAAAGAAATTACGCATAATATCTCTTGACTGCATCAGAATTGATAGCCATGTCGACACATCTCCCCTCGACATCTGTCAAACACAAAGCACCGTTGGACAATACTCTGGTCACGATATAAGGCCCTTGCCAATTTGGGGCGAATTTGCCTTTTGCCTCGACCTGATGTGGGAGGATCTTCTTCAATACCTGCTGCCCTACTTCAAACTTCCTGGGGCGCACCTTCTTATTATACGATCTTGCCATTCTCTTCTGGTACAGCTGACCATGGCACACTGCTGCCAATCTTTTCTCATCTATCAGGCTCAACTGTTCCAATCGAGCTTTGACCCATTCATCATCACCAATCCCGGCTTCAGCGACAATTCGGAGGGACGGAATTTCGACCTCCGCTGGTATCACGGCCTCAGTCCCATATACCAACAAATAAGGAGTTGTGCCTATGGAAGTTCGGACGGTAGTGCGGTAACCCAACAAAGCAAAGGGTAATTTCTCGTGCCATTGTCTGGACCCTTCCACCATTTTTCGCAGTATCTTCTTGATATTCTTATTGGCTGCTTCGACTGCTCCATTCGCCTTGGGACGATATGGGGTGGAATTGCGGTGTGTAATCTTGAATTGTTGGCATACCTCTCTCATCAAGCTGCTATTAAGATTCGCACCGTTATCCGTGATGATCACTTTTGGGATCCCAAATCTGCAGATGATATGGGAATGAACAAAGTCCACCACTGCCTTTTTGGTTACCGATTTGAAGGTTTTAGCCTCAACCCATTTGGTGAAGTAATCAATGGTCACTAGAATGAACCTATGACCGTTGGATGCTGACGGCTCGATGGGCCCAATGACATCCATGCCCCATGCCACAAACGGCCAGGGTGCTGACATCGTATGTAACTCTGTTGGCGGAGAATGAATCAAATCTCCATGTATCTGGCACTGATGGCATTTCCTCACAAAAGTGATACAGTCGTGTTCCATGGTGAGCCAATAACACCCTGTTCGAAGGATCTTTCTTGCCAATACATATCCGCTCATGTGTGGCCCACAAACTCCAGCATGTACCTCTGCCATAACCGTCGTTGCTTGACTGGCATCTATGCATCTCAACAATCCCAAATCCGGGGTTCTTTTGTACAATACTCCTCCGCTGAGGAAGAAACCATTCGACAAACGCCGAAGGGCTCTTTTTTGGTCTCCAGAGGCATGTTCTGGATATATCCCCATTCTGAGGTATTCCTTGATATCATGAAACCAGGGTTCGCCATCTGCTTCTTCTTCTATGGCATTGCAGTAGGCGTGCTGATCACGGACCTGGATGTGTAGAGGATCAACATACATTTTGTCAGGGTGGTGCAGCATTGATGCTAAGGTGGCCAAGGCATCCGCAACCTCATTGTGAACTCTCGGGATGTGTTTGAACTTCACCGATCGAAATTGCTTGCTCAGATCATGCAAGCATTGTCGGTATGGTATGAGTTTTAGATCTCGTGTTTCCCATTCACCCTGAATTTGATGTACCAAGAGGTCCGAGTCTCCCAAGACCAAGACGTCTTGGACATCCATGTCAGCAGCCAAGCGCAGACCCAGAATGCAAGCCTCATACTCGGCCATATTGTTGGTGCAATAGAAGCGTAGTTGAGCCGTAACAGGATAATGCCGTCCTGTTTCAGAAATGAGTACTGCTCCTATTCCAACCCCTTTCGCGTTTGCAGCTCCATCGAAGAAAAGCTTCCAACCCGGTTCCTCAGGCAATTCCAACTCATTTGTATGCATTACCTCTTCGTCAGGAAAATACGTTCTTAAGGGCTCGTATTTTTCATCAACGGGATTCTCTGCCAAATGGTCTGCCAGCGCCTGGGCTTTCATGGCCGTCCTCGTTACATAGACGATATCAAACTCTGTGAGCAGAATTTGCCATTTTGCCAACCTTCCCGTGGGCATAGGTTTCTGAAAGATATACTTCAATGGGTCCAAACGGGATATGAGATAAGTAGTATACGAAGACAGGTAGTGTTTCAACTTCTGAGCTACCCAAGTTAGGGCGCAACATGTTTTCTCGAGTTGAGTGTACTTGACCTCATGTACTGTGAATTTCTTGCTAAGATAGTAGATGGCTTGCTCCTTCCTTCCTGTGTCATCATGTTGCCCCAACACACAACCAAATGAATTTTCCAAGACCGTCAGGTAAAGAATTAGGGGCTTCCCGGGCTTAGGCGGGACCAATACGGGTGGATTAGATAGATACCCTTTGATTTGGTCGAAAGCCTCCTGACACTCTGCCGTCCAACCTACCGCAACATCCTTTCTCAGCAGCCGAAATATGGGCTCACAAGTTGCTGTGAGTTGAGCGATGAACCTGCTGATGTAATTGAGTCTACCCAGCAAACTCATTACCTCTGTTTTGTTCCTTGGCGGTGGCAAATCTCGGATGGATTCAATTTTGGATGGGTCTAACTCAATCCCCCGTCGACTGACGATGAATCCTAGCAACTTTCCTGATGGAACCCCGAATGCGCATTTGGCCGGGTTAAGCTTGATATCATACCTTCGGAGTCTTTGGAAAAATCTCCTTAGGTCTGCCACATGGTCCTCCTGACGCCAAGATTTGATGATCACATCATCGACGTACACCTCGATTTCTTTGTGTATCATGTCATGAAACACGGCAGTCATTGCTCGCATGTACGTTGCCCCGGCGTTCTTTAACCCGAACGGCATTACCCGATAGCAGTAGGTTCCCCATGGCGTAATAAACGCTGTCTTCTCAGCATCCTCCTCGTCCATTAGGATCTGATGATAACCCGCATAGCAATCCACAAAGGATCCGATCTCGCGCCCAGCGCAATTATCGATCAGGATATGAATGTTGGGTAACGGAAAATTGTCCTTGGGACTTGCTTTGTTGAGGTTGCGGTAGTCGACGCACACCCTGATTTTTCCATCCTTCTTTGGGACTGGTACCACATTGGCCAACCACTCGGGATATCGAGTGACCCGAATGACCTTCGCTTGCAACTGCTTAATCACTTCTTCTTTGATCTTTACACTCATTTCTGTTTTAAATTTCCTTAGTTTTTGCTTGACCGGAGGGTATGCCGGGTCAGTGGGCAATTTGTGAACCACTAAATTGGTGCTTAATCCAGGCATATCGTCATATGACCATGCAAAAACATCTTTGAATTCCATGAGGGTTTTGATCAATTCTTCTCTGACATTCGGCTCAATGTGGATGCTAATTTTGGTCTCTTGGACGTTATCAGCGTCTCCTAGATTCACAGCCTCAGTGTCATTTAGGTTAGGCTTGGGTTTCTCTTCAAATTGGCACAGTTCTCGGTTTATCTCTTCGAAGGCTCCCCCTTCGTCACATTCAGATTCATCGTCACAAACGACCTCTTGCATCATTGAGTCGGATTCAGATTGATTTATTAGACTAGGTCGAAGATCCGCTGTGCATGCCATGTCATTAGAACCAGTAAAAAGAGAACTGTTCAGAAAGAAAAAGAACAAAACAAAATTAAAATGGGACAAAAGAAAAGAACTTTATTAAACTTGCAGGATAAAAGGGTTCACACTTTTACAAAAACGAAAGTAAAATTTGGATTACACCCTTGAATAATCCGGACAAAACAAAACACACAAAACATAAATCAAAGCCTACTACCAAGACTCCCCTCGGACAGGAAGAGGAGTAACTGTCCAATTGTTGGTCTTGGCCTCAGGCCCCACAAACTGTATCTCTGCTCTGCTGGAACCTTCTCCAGCTTCCACCATACTGACATCCGCGAATAGCTTCTCAAAACTCTGATTCAGGTCTTCATTTATACCGATCAAAGGTCCTAGAATCTTTGGGACCGGTGACCCCTTGGCACTTGCTTTGACAAAAGACCTTGAGAGGCGTGACACTGGTTTAGGCAGAAACCAGACCCTCTTCTTCATTTTTCGCGCTTGCTTCCTATCTGCTGCGGTTGGTTTGAACCAAATCCGAAAGTTTCCAGATTTTTAGGAAGGGAGACAGGTTGGACAATCCCTTGAAGCTCGACTCCCAGGCCTTTTCCCGGCACAAATCCATTACCCAGCATTTCTGAGACCATCATGACTGTTGCGGCAGCTACCCTAGGGTGCGGGATGATTTCTCCTTCAGAAATTTTGTTGGCCGACCCTGTATCGAAAATCTGGTAGACCCAAGGACCTTTGTCATCAGCGGTCTCTATGAAAGGTACAATGGTTCCGCCCATGGTGCACGTTGTATCCTCGCCGTGTAACACGACCTCTTGTCTTTCCCACTCGAACTTCACCATCTGATGTAGGGTGGAAGGCACCGCTTTGGCTGCATGAATCCAGGGTCGTCCCAACAGCAGGTTATAAGATACTGTGGCGTCCAACACCTGGAATTCCATGGTAAACAGGACCGGACCAATGGTCAGTTCAAGTACAACATCCCCTACAGTAGCTGTTCCGTTTCCGTCAAACCCTCGGACACAGATACTGTTCTTGTGGATCCTTCCGTGGTCGATCTTTAACTGGTTGAAGGTAGATAGTGGGCAAATATTGGCGCTTGAGCCGTTATCCACCAATACTCGAGTTACCACCGAGTCTTCACATTTGACAGCTAGGTATAGAGCTTTATTATGCTCCGTACCTTCCACCGGCAGGTCATCATCTGAGAATGTTACCCTGTTCACCTCGAAAATCTTGCTGGCAATGGTTTCCAGGTGGTTTACAGAAATCTCACTGGGTACATGAGCTTCGTTCAATATCTTCAACAGGGCCCGACGATGCTCCTCAGAATGGATCAGTAATGACAACAGTGAGATCTGGGCCGGTGTTTTTCTCAGCTGTTCGACCACAGAATAGTCTTGTACTTTCATCTTCCTCAGGAACTCTTCAGCCTCTTCTTCGGACACAGGTTTCTTGGTTGCAACTGGGTTGGTTCTTCTTAGCTCCACCGGAGCAAAACATCGACCTGATCGAGTCAGCCCTTGCGCTTCACAACTGACTTCTTCCACCTGTTTTCCTTTGTACATCACCACCGCCTTTTCATATTTCCAAGGCACAGCCCTGCTGTCAATCATCGGCAGCTGGACCACAGGCTTTATGGTCACCAGTTCTCTACATACCCCTTTTAACACGACTGCCGGTGTGGGCGGGATTCCTGATATTACCAACTTGCTTGGCTCGGGTTTGCTTGTTATGGCGGACGGGCTCTTTCCCAATATTACTACCGGCTTGACGCCTTCTCCCTGCGACTGTACACTCGTCCTTCCACTGGTCGAGACTTCTTTCGGGGCGGCTTGGATCATCATCACTGTTTGTGAGGGTTTTCTCAACTCTCCTCCCTCATACACCAACTCAATCATGTGAGTTTCGTGGTGCGCTGACAGTGGGTTTTGGTTGATGTTAGGAGCTTCTGGTGTCTGGACCTCGATCTCATTGGTGTCGATAAGATCCTGTATGGCATGCCTTAACTTCCAACACTTCTCGGTGTCATGCCCGAGCATCCCTGAGCAGTATTCACAACTTATTGATCGATCCAAATTCTGAGGTGAGGGATTTGGTTCTCGAGTCTGGACAGGACTAACCAAACCCAATTGCCTCAGCTTGTGGAACAAAGCGGTGTAGGTTTCTCCCAACTCCGTGAAAGTTCTCTGCTTCCGCAACCTGTCATTCCTAGCATCTGGATTTCCCCGGAAGCCTGCCCCTGAAGGGTTTCTATACGCCCTCGGTGGAGGATAGGTGTTTTGTGGTGGTGCATATATGTTCTGGGGAGCCGGCGCGCGCCATTGTGGGCGAACCGGAGGCTGAGTGTATGCTTGGGCCTGGTGTACGGAACAATGTGGTTCTCGAGGCGGATAGAAATTTTGTGGTGGGTTGTATGGGTAGTTTGACCTGTGAGGTCTGGGTTGGTTGTAGTGCGGCCTGCCAGCCCTGGACCAACTGCCTGCCTCGATCGTGGCAACCTCTTCTTTCTTTCTTCTCAGCGCACCTCCCGTGCCGCTTTGAATAGCCTGGGTTGTGGCTTTGAGTGCCGAATAGTTCAAGATTTTGTCAGACCTCAGACCCTCTTCTATCATGACCCCTATCTTGACCACCTCGTTGAAAGATTTTCCAACTGTTGTCACCAAGTGACCAAAGTAGGTTGGATCCAGTGTCTGCAAGAAATAGTCCACCATCTCTCCCTCTCTCATGGGAGGATCGACTCTAGCTGCTTGTTCTCTCCAGCGGAACCCGAACTCGCGAAAACTTTCCCCGGGTTTCTTCCCAGTTCTCAATAATGTGAGACGGTCAGGGACTATCTCGAGATTGTACTGGAAATGACCTGCAAAAGCCTGCGCCAGATCATCCCACGTGTACCACCTGCTGGAATCCTGCCTGGTATACCATTCTAGTGCAGATCCGCTCAGACTTTGGCCGAAATAAGCTATCAGCAGCTCATCCTTGCCGCCTGCCCCTCTCATTTTGCTACAGAATCCCCGCAAATGTGCCATGGGATCACCGTGCCCTTCATATAAATCAAACTTAGGCATCTTGAACCCAGCCGGGAGTTGGACGTCTGGGAAAGGGCACAGATCTTTGTATGCTACGCTGACTTGATTGCCCAGCCCGTGCAAGTTCCTGAAGGACTGCTCCAGGCTTTTGAACTTTCTCAATACTTCATCCTGTTCAGGGGCCTTAGCCGGCTTCTCAATCTCCTGCCGGCACTTCCAAATGTGGATTGTAAGCCTGTGGTTCGGGGGCATGAAACGTAGGCTCGGGGGGGTAGTATTGTGTATCGTGAGCCTGAAACAATGGCTCACTGGTCGTTCTTTGCAAAGGGGCTGATGTTGGTCCCACAAAAATGGGAATATTGGGTGTTGGGAGAGGTTGATGGGGTGGTGGAGCTTGGGAATCATGAGGGCTTCTTTCTTGATGATAAAGGGGATTTGGGCGGCTTGTGGAAGGGCCAGAGTGAGGGTATTCCGGCATGTGTCCCAGTGTTTTAGGGCTCTTTTGTGTTTTGGCTATGGCTAGCTGCATTGCATTCATCTCTAGTCCCATCCTTTCAATCTTTTCCATCGCTTCTTTTAGCAACTGGCTCATCAGCCTCTCTTCCTCATTACTATTCTCTGAAGTAGTCATGCTGGTTGCTATCGGTCCTTTGGATCTAGTTTGATAGGAGTGTGTTGCCAGAGTTCTTTAACAACTAATTTGTTTGATTCAGACAACAACAAACTTTGTTAGCGTTAGAATTTAACAGATTTGATCATAACACATAGAGGATGCAATGCACCTAGGCAGTTAACCGTTTCTACATGCTTTGCTTCAAACAACATGCGTCATCCCGGTTTGCTCATTCGTCCCCTTTTAAAGTACTTTGGGAAACCCTGTGTTTTATTTTATTTTGTATCTTCTTTTCTTTCTTTATTAAAAGCGGTCGAATCTTATGGGGATTGCCTACGTATCACGTCCCCGCGTGAATCAGACCAGGCGTAGTTCTGCCTCAAAGTAAAGACACATAGAAATTCTTCTGGAGTCACTTAATTTCATTATCAAAATTTGCTATTACACATTGTTTCAAACAAAAATAGCAACAACACAGACTCCACGGTTTTAAACTTGGTTTGAAGAAAAGAAAACAACATATGGGAAAACAACAAAAGCCAAATAAACAGGACTTGACCAAAAACTAATTTTCCAACTTAAGGGCCCGCGAGGCATCATTCGGCCTCTCCGCGGCTCTAGGTGTGAGGTCTCTTTGCAGGCTCTTCAACTCGTTCATAATCCGGTGGACGCAGCCCATGATGGAAACAAGGAGGGTCTTCCGAGGTGTTCGCTCACATGCCAGGCATTTCATGTAGATGTAATGCCCGATTTCGTCAATCCTTGCTCGAATGTTATCCCTTTCGCTGAACAGCTACCTGATTTGTCGGTTCTTTAACCCCAGTGCCTGAGCATTGTCGGCAAGTCGATCCTGGAACAACCCCATTTGTCTTTCCATGCAGGCCATTGCATCGTAGCACTGTGTTCTGTCGGCCTGGGCATCTCGTGCTTGTTTGACGATCCGATCATGTAGAGTGGAGTTCGTCTCCCTTAATATTCCGACGCTCATTTCATAATCCCTTATGACCTGTTGCAAATGCTGCTTCCGGGCCATTGTGTACTTTGCCCATCTGACCTTCATCCTTGCTATGCAAGCTTCTGATTGTTCTAATTCTTCTTGGCTCTGGATGACCTGACTTCTCAAACTTGCTATCAATCTTTCGTCAGAGCGACGCTTCTGTCGGTCAACGTTACTCTTACTGGCTTGGCGAAGGCGGGCCTTCAAGGTTTGGTTTTCTTGGGCTAGCTTGTTTCTTTCAGCCTGCTCCGAGGCGACTTGCACATTGTTCTCAAATACAAGCCTTTCGACTTGTTGCTTTAGCTTCCCGATTTCAACCCGGTAACCTTCCTCCCTTTTTAACCATCCCCATTGCTCTTGTGAATCATCTGTGAAGTGTTGGACGTGGGCCCTTTTAGCAGGTCTTTGCCGAATCTGAAACCTTCTTTCGAACCAAGCATCGTACTTTGGGTCTACCTCACCTTTAGCTAGTTCTCGCACCATGGTCTTGGGCTCCAAGAATCTACATTCATGCCACAGTTTTCTAATCTTCCCCTCGGGGAATATGACTCCCGGGCTTAATTCCAAGGCATGCTTGCTCAGATCTTCATCAGTAGGGACTACTTGAAACCTGCCCAGTTGTCGTAATACCCGATGAGGGGCATATGGCTGGATGCTGCGAAGCCCCATTAAGAGAACATGACATTCTTCAGCCGACATGTAGATCACCTCAGTATCAGTCAACCAACCGAATGCCCATTCAATTTGGTCAGCTGTTGTTGACCTTAACCGTGTAAACCATGCTTCGACACCTTCAGGAAATCTGGCGCCTGTCATGCGCTTCTTGAATCCGCTGATACAATTCCTCTCGGTCAACCCGTGGTTCATGTATCCTACTCGGTGATGGAGATGTTCCTGCATCCATAGCTGAAGTAACAGGTTGCAACCTTGGAAGAACTTGCCTCCTTCTCGGCATATAGTCAGAGCCCGGTAGATTTCGGACAAAATCAAAGGAACCACAGTACTATTGGTTCTTTTGATTGCAACGTCGGCCATACCTACCAGACCTATCTCTATCTTTTTATCCTTCCTTGGACAGACCATGACTCCCAAGAACGCTGTGATGAAAGCCAAAGTACGTCTTGCTTCCCATTTGTTTCTGTTCCCGCCGTGAGTTAGCCCAAGGTTCGGTTCCTCGAAACCCTGCGGGGCTCCGTACCGCTGATACAAGAAATGGAGATCACAACATCCTCTCGATAAATCGTCATGTTGTATCTTCCGACTGATGCTTAGTAGATCCAGAAACGCATGCGGAGACACTGGCCTTGGCGAAAGCAAATATTGCCCTCTTAACCTCTCATTCAATCCCGCATATCCGGCGACTTCCTCAAGTGTTGGTGAAAGTTCAAAGTCAACAAAACGGAATACATTGCGGGTTGGGTCCCAAAATGGTATTAGAGCTTCAAGAATATCTGTCCTTGGCCTAACACCCAACAAATTTACAAAACCTCCCAATATTCTTCCTACTACCCCTTTGCTATTGGCTTCCAAATCATTCCACCACATGTGGAGTTGTAGGGGGACCTCGCTGAGGGCCGAGAATGGTTCATTTTGCTCTGTGCTCATCCTGCACATTTATTAAGGTGACCTTTTAGGCGAAAACAAAAACCTTTATTTTGACTCTAAACAAAAAATCTTGGAAAACAAAACAAACAATATATGTATTTATATACATGTGTATATGTACATATATGCTTTATGGTATATCATTATTGGTAAAATGAAAAAGGGAGTTGGACCCGATGAGGGTTGCCTACGTATCCCACATCCGGCGAGAATCAAACCGACGTAGTTCGGGTTATAAACTAACTAGTTTATTATTTTATTTTATTTATTTATTTCTTTTTCTTTTTTTTTTTGAAAATAGAGTAAAATAAAATAAAAACTCATTCCTCATTCCCAGCTTGCCATTTTTCTCTTTTCTCTTTTCCTTTTTTTTTCCTTTCTTTTTTTTCATTCTTTTTTCATTCTCTTTTTCATTTTTTTTTTCTTTTCTTTTTGTTGTGGTCGAATCTTATGGAGATTGCCTACGTATCATGACCCCGCATGAATCAGACCTTGCGTAGTTCGGACCAATAAGAGATAAACAATAATAAACATTTTTTTCAATTTTCATATTAAAACAGACCTGGTTTCAAAGGTTTGAAGATGACCCTCAAACTCGAAAATCAAACACCCGCATATTCTAATCAAAAGATTTACAAACGGCCAGTTTCTTTCCCTGTTTGACAAATGCAACCAAACGGCTATTTTTGCAAATGTGGCCCCTTCCAAATTTCACATGAATTTTGAGGCCGGGGAGGATTATTTTATGACACCTTACAAACTTGTCCGTTCTTTTACGAAAATAACCTTTCGACAACTGAAAGATACTCTAAGGCTATTTCGGCAAGAACGGTTTAAGACGCGGCCGAGGCTGGCTCGGCTTATTATGACAAAATTCCAACGGTATTTTTTCTTTTCAAATTATAGTAAAACCTGGTGTTACAAACACGGCCCTTCAGCGCCTCGGGGACGAAGATTTTTAAGGCTGTGTGGGTCCATATCTCAAAATAACCCAAAGGCGGCTGTTTATGCCAAATCAGCCTTCCGGCGTCCCTTTCGGGAACATTTGGCTATTTGTGACAAAACAGCATCACCTGACTTATTTATAACTCTTTTTTATCGTTTTTCAAATTAGAAAAGTCAATATTGCAAACACGGCCTTTCAACGTCTCGGGGACGAAGATTTTTAGGCTGTGGGGGTCAACTGGACCAAGTCTTAAAAAAATGACCCAAAGGTGGCTGTTTATGCAAAGTCAGCCTTCCGGCGTCCCTTTTGGGAACATTCGGCTATGTCTTGATGAAGCAGCGTCACCCAACTTCTTTATGACAAAATTAAAGTTTGACATATATTTTTTGTTTATTATTATTAATTTGTTTTTGGCTTTTTAGCAAAAGGTGGGGTTGGAACCGATGAGGGTTGCCTACGTATCTCACATCCGGTGAGAATCAAACCCGCGTAGTTCGGGTCATAAACTAACTTGGAGAAGACCCTTTTCCATTTTCTATTTTTTATTATATTTTTCCACAACAATCAAATAGACTATTATTTTTCATTCATAACAAACAAACAAATTAACAAAAAAAAAACATACAAAAAACATAAAACATTCCTTCTATTTCCTTTGTTTTTCTTATTCTAAAGAAAAAGAATTTTTTTTTTTGGAATTTTTACCTTGCTTAAAAAATATTTTTTGAATTTTGGATTTTAAAGAAGAATCAAAATGTTTTCAGATTTTTTTTTAATTTTGAATTTTCTTTTGAATTTTTTTTTGATTATATATATATTTATTTTGGAACAGATAATAAAATCACGTTAACGCCCGACTCTTTTTATTTTTATTTGGCATTTTCATAGACAACCAAAATAAGATTAAAAAAAACATTTTTTTTAAAAAAACCAGACTTTTTTTTTGATTTTTATATAATGGCACAACAAACTATTTTCTTTTTGAAAAAAAAAAACAAGACAGAACAATGATGATTTTTTTCTTCTATTTTTCCTTTGCTTTTAATATAACAAACTAATAAGACATTTTTTTTTATTTTCTCAAAATTTCGGCAGAGTTTCGATACTACTTGGACATTGCTTTTTTTCTAAAAATAAGTAGTTATATCTCTACACTGTTATTTTCTCCTCTTTTTCACGATTTTCTAATTTATGGAAAATGATGACAACATACAAAATCTTTTGAATTTTCATGCTCTTTTATATATATATATATATATATATTGTATTTTTTTCAAAAATGTGGCATGGGGGACATAGGGAATTCCAAGACTTCTTGGATTCCGCAAATGTTCCCCATGTGCTTTTCCCAAAAATGAAGCATGGGGGACATAGAGAATTTCAAGACTTCTTGGATTCCACAAAGGTTCCCCATGTGCTTTTTCCCAAAATGTAAAGCGTGGGGGACATATGGAATACCAAGGCCTCATGAATTCCACAAATGTTCCCCATGCTTTTGATTAAAATAAGATCATGCTGGAAAAACGTGCGGCCTTCTTATTAAACGTGATCAACATAACAATTCACCCTTGAATAAGTACAACATGTAGCACATAGGATGCCAAAAGATGGTCTATTATTTTCAGGTTGCTTGTCCTAGACGGACCCAACCCCTGTGTTGAGTCCCCTAAGTCAAATGCACATGATGCAAATAAACGTTCCTACTAGGGATCCGGCATGTGGCTTTGTTATACTAAGTTCAGAACCTGGGTGTTTGTTCTAGACCTGGCTTACCCGAGCGGACAGCTCGAGCCGAGGGGGGGCAGCGTACCGGGAATACAGAAGCTTCACCGGCTTAGCAACTTGTCCGAACCTCGTTCTAAATTGGGATTTGACACTATACAGAAAAGAAGTCGTACGAAGTACACCCTTCTTCATGATTTAGAAGACTCAGAAAGGATAGGGGTTTCGGCACAGTTTATATACAGTTCACGTAATATCAAAGCGGTAAAAGACAACCAATTAGCACATTAAGCACAGATCATGTAACAAAATCAGATAAAACCAAATATAACAATTTATCTAAGCTCGAATTTCTAACCCTGAACCCGTGGTTCTGGGCCCGATCCCCAGTAGAGTCGCCAGATCTGTCACACCTCCTTTTTCCGCACCCGATAGGGCGCAAGGGAGTTTTTCCAATTAAAGGACAATCGAAATGGGATTTGTTTATTTATTTCAGAGTCGCCACTTGGGAGATTTAGGGTGTCCCAAGTCACCAATTTTAATCCCGAATCGAGGAAAAGAATGACTCCATATTACAGTCTGCGTACCAGAAATCCGGATAAGGAATTTTGTTAACCCGGGAGAAGGTGTTAGGCATTCCCGAGTTCCGTGGTTCTAGCACGGTCGCTCAACTGTTATATTTGGCTTGATTATCTGATTTTATACGAATATGAACTTATGTGCAAATTTTAACTTTTAACCGCTTTATTATTATTGTTTTTACAAGAATGTGAACATCGCTTAAAACACGTCTTTGGACTGCGTCACATGAAATGCACCCACAATCCGGAACGCATTTTATTTGATGTTTTGAGATTTGGATTTGGGTCGCATGAAATGCACACCCGAGCTTAAGAAAGTAAATTATTAAACACGCGCCTAAAGAGACTATCGCGTTATTATTTTGCGGAGGCCGTGAAATTCGCTAAACGACCCTCCTGAATTCTAAGTAATTTTAAACAAGTATTTACTGAGGGCCCCGCAATTTGTGTTTTTATTCGGCGAGGCTCATCTCATTCTTATTTTTTAAAAGGAATTTGCAACGTCATGGACATGCATCTCGAACCACGTTACAATCAATGTACCCGCGATTTAGAGACACATTTCAACTCCGCTGAGATTTGGATTTGGGTCACATAAATGTGCACCCGAGTTAGGGAGGATGAATTATTAAAGGCGCGCCTAAAGCAACTAGCGCATTATTATTTTGGGTAGGGCCGTGAATTTTGCTAAACGGCCCGTCCCGGAATCTAAGTATTTAATACATATATTTTTGTGAGGGCTCCGCAATCTGTACATTTTTATTTTTGTGAAGCTCGCCTCGTTTTTTATTATTATTATTTTTTTTTAGAAGGATGTCATTTTTACGCCTTTAAACATACTAAACCTTACCGCTTCTTTACAACTAAAATCTCATGACTTGTCAAAAGTTTAATAAAAGAAGTTAAGTGAATGGGTGTTTCGGAAGTGGTAACAACAAGTACTAATGCTAATTTTTGTCTGAACGAACTAAGCAAAAGACCACGAACAAATTAACGTCAAACTTGTGTCATAGAACAACTAGACGAACTTAATTGAATGACATCAAATAAACAAGAATAACACAACGCAAAATGAACAAAATGCATACGATGAAAACATAAGCAGAAAATTATCATACCAATTTCTATATTGCATCTTCGAACATTTAACGTAAAGTTTATTTATCTAATACATCGAGGTTTACTGACCTTTGCACCTCGACAACCTCAGAACGACAAACACGACTCCGACGGAACTCAAGTCGGACCTCACTGAATGAAGAACAACGACGGAACCTCGGACAAACACCTCGACGTACCAGACCTTGATGAACCAAAGACGACCTCGATGGAAATAGAAAGCTCGGACCCACAACTGTCAACAACCAAGGATTGTTTGGTTGCTGCGGAGGGAACTGGGCTATCGACGGGGAACTGGGCTATCGACGGGGAACAACCAAGGTGACGGGATGGAGGGAACTGGGCTAGGATGGTCGATGGGGCTGAACGGAAAGCAGCGATGGTCGTTCCGACGTGAGGGAGTGTCGCGACTGGTTTTAGTTACGACGGGGGGAGGGCTACTGACGTTTTGACGATGCTGCTGCCGGACTGGTTTGGGTGGAGCTGGAGCTCGTGGTGGATGGCAATGGTGGTTGACGGAGGTGCGACTGGTTCGTGATGGAGGTGGTTTTTGTTGATGGTTATGGCATTTGGACAGTGGGTCGGGGACAGCGACGACGATGGTGGAGTATGGTCGTTTGGGCAGTGGTCGACGGACTGGTTGCGAGACGGCGAGGAAGATGGTGTCGTCGGAGCCGGTGATCGTTTGGACGTGGAGGAGTGGCGTCGCGACTGGTTTTGGGTTGCTACAGGTGTGATGGAGTTGGGAGGAGACGAGGTTTTGGGTGAGTTTGACGAAGGTTTAGGGTGAGAGTCCTTCAGTAGGGTTTTGCTCCTTCTTCTTATTGAAGAAGATGAACTACAGTTCCCTCTTCAAAATTTTTGAAAAGTCCCTCTGGCAAAAATGTTCTTTGACCGTGCCTTTGTACTCATTTTGCCCAGAAAAATGAGCCCCACGCGTGGTGGGGTTCGAGGCTTGTGTTCCCCACGCGTGGTGGGGTTCCCCGTGTATGGGATTTCGTCCGTGTTCTCCACGTGTGGCGGACTCGGATTATTATGGGCTAAGTCCGAAAATTAGGTCTAAAACCGGGTAGTTTGAACCCGAATATTATTCTTTTGCCCGGACCCGAGAAATAGGAACACGTTGCTTAACTAGTCCTATGTAAGCAAAATAACTACCAAAAATAAGACTAGTATTTAAACAAAACTATATCTTTTTAAATATTTTTTCAAGATTTAAAATAGCTACAAAATATTAATAAAACTATTTTTGTAATTTTCGTTTTTTAAATATTAAGATAAAATATGAAGTAATATTTTTTGTATTTTTCAAAGTTAAAATGACTATAAAATATTAATAAAACTATTTTTTGTAATTTTCGTTTTTTTAATAAAGACAAAATATAAAGTAATATTTTTTGTATTTTTCCAAAATTAAAACGACTACAAAACATTAATAGAATTATATTTTTTGTAATTTTCGAATTTATATAAAGTACCAAAATAAAGTACAATTTTTGTATTTTTCAAGTTTATGAGAAATACATAAACTAAAATTTATATATATATTTTTGTGATTTTTTCTTTTTGCAACGAAATAAAGTAAAATAGTTAAAATGGCTATATTAGACCCAATTACATATTTATGCTAAAAAAAATGTGAAAATCCTCGGGGAGGGTCAAAAATCACGTGCTTACGTTTGGAAGTGAAGATTTTTACATGAATCGTATGTTTTGCTTTTGGAGAATCTCTTAACCACTTACTCAATCCTAAGTGCTAATTGTAGGAATGACTAATGTTTTGATTTTTGTCTTTTATATTCAAGACATGGAAAGGAAGCCTTGTCAAAAGTTTTTTTAAAAGTGGCTAAGTCTTAGTGTGACACCTAGAGACATATGACCCTTAGTCATTTGCTTACAATGTGGCTAGCTGCCACGTTTCTTTTGGGGGATAATTATTAATTTTTATTCACTTATTAGTTAATTAGGTAATGTCTCGTTATCCGATAATTAACCAATTACCTGCATAATTAAAAAATTTCTCAAATTACTTAAAATTCTATTTATTTTTAATATACTTTATACATCATACTACTGTGGTCATATGGTACCTTGCATGGTACTAGTCCATAATTATTGGGTATTATTATTATTATTATTATTCCTAAACCGACAACCTTCAACGAAACTCGTTTTCTTTAATTCGTGCATCCTTTATATTTCATGACACTTACTTATCGCTTGTTATAATTAGCATAACTATGTTAACCTCAAGATAATCTCATCCCGGAGTCTACGTCGATTAACTGAAGACGAAACTTTTAACCTACGAAAATGCGAGATGTAACAGTTATGTATGTCCAACCACATTACAACTGAATACTCGATGAGGTTCTGCTTTAATTATCGAGACACAATCGAACTCCTTTCATTCAAACCCTGCATAAAAGCTTGTACTGCCACGTCATCCGAGACCGGTGGTAGTCCCATTCGCTCCATCTGAAACCTGGACACGAACTCTTTTAACATCTAGTCATTCCTTTGTTTTATCTTAAAGACATCTGATTTCCTCATTGCTACCTTTATGGCCCCGGTGTGTGCTTTCACGAAGGCGTCTGCTAACATAGCAAATGAATCAATAGAGTTCGGAGGCAAGTTATGGTACCAAATCATAGCTCCTTTCGACAAAGTTTCCCCAAATGTTTTCAACGATACTGACTCTATCTCATCATCATTCAGGTCGTTTCCTTTAATTCCGCAGGTATATGAGGTAATATGCTCATTAATGTCAGTTGTCCCATTATATTTGGGTATATCGGGCAAGCGACACTTCTTAAGGATGGGCATTAGAGCGCACTTGGAGGGAATGACTTTTGTATGAACTTTTTGGCATCCAAACCTTTCAGGACCGAGGTTGCCCCCGGTATTTGATCAATATAGGAGTTATAAGTCTCTACCTTTTTGTCATTATCCTCAATCTTCTTTTCCCCGGACTCGATCCTCTTGGTGAGTTCCTCGAGCATCCTCATAATGGTAGGGTCAGCCCCCGAGCCATTTTCGTTTGATCTTTCTGGCACCGGTTCAACACGTCGAGTATTTTCTGGTTAGGCTACACTTGGAGTTTTATTCTGACTTTGAAGCTGAGCAATGGAAATCTGTTGAGCTTGTAGCATCTCGAATATCACTTGGAGGCTGATTCCTCCATCTCCTACACCTTGTGTTCTTTGGCCACCAGATTTGGCTTCCCTGCGTACACTTGCTCCGGGGTCTGCGCCTAGATCTGCATTCAAAGCAATGTGTAAACTAACATCCACTGGTTCCACATTTGGCACTTCCCCAGGGTTTATTGGTGGTACATCAACCCCTGGAGCAGCTATGTTGTCATTTTCTCCGTGAAACCTAAGACCTTTTTTGTCATGAACAGGTGCGTTTTGTGAGCTAGACATGTTTCAGCTTGAAAATCAAAAATTCTTGACAAGAATAAAAATAGTATGTTTTATGAGAATTAGTAATGAAATAATCACTATTATCTTTAGCTCCACGGTGGGCGCCAAACTGTTTACTTCGAAAATACGAGTAACAATTAAATTTGATTTGTGATTTTAAAGATACGTGATTTAGTTCAATACCAATTAATAATCAAGAAATATAAAGTGTAGATGAAGGAAATAAATAAATCAAACCAGTGCAACTTAGACAATATTGACCTCCAGCACAGTGGCCTCTAGATGGGTTAAGGACAATAAGGCAAAAATAGCAAAGTAAGAGCAGTAGAGCTAAAGGACAATTCTGATGAACAATGAACGAAAAAGTAAGATAGTATATTCTTTGCCAATGATTAGATGATCTTTACAAACGATTGGGGTCCCCTTTATATAGGAGGGAAGCCCTAAATAAGGTACAATTTCATTTACAATAAAGAATCTTATTTGGACAGTTGTATAACCGCCTGGTACGGATTTGTACTAATTCGTACAAATCTATTCCGAAATTTACGCCATGATTTTTGGGGACGTGGCGAGAATCTTGTCCTTCCGTAACAAACTTGTAACGACACTATTTCGGAGCTGGTCGTGCTTGGCTCCGATGTTCCTCGTGTATTTCGGGCACTGCATTCTGTCTTCGAGCTCGAGTCTGGCCCATCGAGCTCGAACTCGACCTCACCCGAACTCGGTCTTAAAGCGTCATCTCGAGCCTGGGAAATCAGGCATACTTGATTTCGACTGTATACACGTTTGGACATAAAAATTGTAATGTTTGAAAAAAAGTAGTATTTGGGATTAAGTTGAAAATGGTATTTGAAATTTAAAATTATATTTGGACATACATTTCACTCGAAAAAATATTACAATTTTATGAGTGGGGAAAAATTATTTTCGAAAAATTTCCAAAAACTTGTGGACAAACACTTTTTTTTAATGGACAAAGGGAGCCTTAATTTGGAGAAAACGACATGGTCAGCAAAGGAATTATCAATCATGCAAATATTTTCGTGATGATTATATTTGCAACGATGCTAAACTATTCAAAGCACACTCTGGATGTGATCATGTGACTCATTTCCACCAATGCCTCCAAAGCAACAATTCCCTTTACTTGCGAGCCCCAAAATAAGCAAAGAAAATAAAAGGTGTTGTAAACTGCCTAGGAAAAGACACAAAATTACAAATTGGAACCACAAAAGTTGAAAATTATAAGATTATGACAAAAATATAGTATATTTATTTCTCTCTTTGCTAGTCTAAATAATAAAAACTAACGGTATAATAAGATCAATTTCAGCTTGGTGTGACTCGTGATGCCTCCCTATAAACATCGACGATTCTGCATGTGCCATGAGAGTCATGAGGTGACCAAGATGCATGCAATTGGCATTAAAGGCGGATCCAATATTTTAATTTTGATGAGTTAAAGTTTGTGTATTTATAACTGAATCCATTACACATTCAAAATGAAGGGCTAGAAATCTAATTTTTGTTTACATTGTGATCGTTTTTCACATATAAATATATATTTCGTACCAAAAATAGTGGGTTCATATGAACCATATACTTGTACACCAGATCCGCCATTGATTTGGCATAGCGGCAGAGGCGGATGTAGTGTGCTAGTAACGGGTTCAATTGAACCTATAATTTTTAACGCGGAGTAACATTATATGTAAAAATGTATTAAAATTGCAAAAATAGCAGATATGAACCCACAATAGATTCAATGCTAAAATCTCTTAAAAGTTAAACCCATAAAATTTAAATCCTGGATCCGCCTCTGCATAGAGGCATGCATGTCCGGCATGCATGGTCGTATTGGCCCATAAGGATGTGACAAGGGGTGTACATGGACCGGATTGATTCGGTTTTTACCAAAACCAAACCAAACCAACTATATCGGTTTGGATTGGTTCGGTTTTGTCGGGTTTTTTGGGTTTTCGGGTTTTTTGTTACATGAATATTACTTCAATCTTACTTTGTTAAAATTATAGATAAAGCTTTGATAAGTAAATATATGTTTAGTAAATATGAAAAAAATTGACAAACATATGATCTATTAAAATATTCTAATAGGAGAATTTTTTTAGTAACACATGATAGTTATTTTCTTAGTCGTCTAACAATAATTTTTCGTTAATTTACGCTTTAAGGGTTATTACATGAGAGGATCCCAAATATTTCTATATTTTCTAAAGAAAAATCACTATAAACTCTTAAACATATAAACAAAATTTATATATATTTATATGTCGGTTTGGTTCGGGTTTTTTTATTCAATACCAAACCAAGTCAAACCAAATTTAATCGGATTTTTTAATCGGTTTGGTTTGGTTTTTCGGTTTGGTACGATTTTCCGGTTCGATTTGAACACCTCTTATCATTTAAAATGTGCCTACAACCATGTAGTAGGTTAGCAAAACTTACGTGTACAAGGAATTTCATTTGCCGTGCATGAATTTGTCATTGTATATTATGTGGAAACACAATAGTTATGAACAACTTATCATGCAATTCAATATTGATATACAACTTGTTTGTCATGTAATACACACATGATCTTTTCCTATAAGAAATCTACAAAACTCAGCCATTTCTTCAACCAACTCAAAGTCTGCTATTAAAATTAATTGAATTGCTAATTATTTTTTCCCCTGCAGGTGGCCATGGCTGAACCACAAAAGTTTAAGATCAAGGTGGAGTCAGAAACATCAGAGTTCAATGTCAAGATAAAAGAGACAGACAAAGTTGGAGACTTATTGGAGATAATCAAGGCCAATTGGGGTGACGATTGCTCTTATAAACTTGAGCACTATTCTGTTGAAATGAAAACTGACCAGCCTTTGTCTGCATACAACCTCAGAGATGGCTCAGTTGTTAAAGTAACCTGTTTTGCTGATTCACCTTAATTAAACTGGTTATAAATTAAAGGCTTTACAAATACTAGTGTATTATGTCATTAACATTATTAAAGTAGTTTTAGTGTTTAAATATGATGTCTTGAACATCTTATCCTTATTAGCTAGTGATCAGACTCAACTTTGTAATGAATCTATATATCAAGTTCTCTTAGTTATGGTTCTATTGAATCTAATTTTAAGCAAGATGAACTTAATCTTGAGTAGATTTTATAATACAGTCAAACCTCTCTATAACAGTTGCGTTTGTTCCGATACTTTTTGGCTGTTATAGTGAAGTGTTGTTATAGAGGACATATGTTATAACATAATATAAAAAACAGTTCCGAAAAAACTTGACTTTTATAGTGAATGACTATTATATAGAGATGTTGTTATAAAGAGGTCTGACTATATATATATATATATATATATATATATATATATAGAGAGAGAGAGAGAGAGGGGGGGGATAATCAGTCCACTGCAGTTCGCAAGACAAGGCAAGATGTATAAGAATGTCAAAGAGATTTAAAGCTCAAGTAAAATAAGGGAAGACCTCTGACCATCTAAGTCACCAAGTACTCCTATTTTTTAGGGAGTTAAAGATAATCGAAAGGCAAAATATCAGAGGATTGTCATTCTATATATTTTATGTTATGATAAATATCATATTATGGTGGATGTCTACTCTTCTTCCATGATCTTCATCTCAAATGCTTAATGACATATTCAATGACATATTTTGTATGTTCAATGATATATTCCATGACATATTTTCTTCACTTTTTATGCCTATATAAAGGCCTTGTAATAGATAGGAAAATAAACACAATTGAAGAAGAAAATCTCTTCCTTCTCTCTTTCTCTCTATATCTCTTAACTTGTTTTTCCTTGTTCTATATTGTTATTTTTGAGCTACAATTCTTAACACGTTATCAGCACGACTCTAGCCTTGTCGAAAGTTAAGTGCAATTCTTCATCCGAAAGATATAACAGGTTATCTTCTTCATTTCTTCTTCTCTTCTTGCCATTCTAGTGGTATTGTATTATATTGTATGAATTAAGTCAAATTGTTATCATGATAAGTGATCATTACGAATCAATATGAATCACACTACACTGTGACAAACATGATAAATTGCTAGTTGTTGGCGTTAAAATCCATCACCTTAAACCTATATTATTATCAATATTTTGTCTTCATTTATAGAAATTGTTGTTTGATATAATACTTAACCTTTCGTTCTCAAATCTGCATAAGTACTAATAAATAGATTAAGGTTATCACTACCACTATATGTATTATGGCAACACAATTTAAACATTCGTAATGTTTATATCCATTTATTTATTTTCACTACCATCTTAATCATTTCTAATTCATTTATTTTCTTTGATAGTTTTTACTATGTCAAATTTGTCAAAGCTTGAGTTTGTGGCACTTGATATTTCTGGAAAGAATTACCTATCATGGGTTCTCGATGCTGAGATTCACTTAGCCGCTAAAGGCCTTGGTAACACCATTACTCAGGGTAATGAGGCATCAAGCCAGGACAAAGAGAAGGCCATGATTTTCCTTCGTCATCATTTGGATGAAGGTTTGAAGGTTGAATATTTAATAGTGAAAGATCCACTTGAATTGTGGACTGGCCTAAAGGAAAGGTATGATCACCTTAAGGCTACGGTATTGCTAAGGGCTCGATATGAGTGGATGCACTTACGGTTGCAAGATTTTAAAACCGAAAGTGAGTATAACTCTATTGTATTTCGAATAACTTCCCAATTGAAATTATGTGGGGAAGTTATGAATGATGAGGATTTGCTGGAAAAGACTCTTACGACTTTTCATGCCTCAAATATGGTATTACAGTAGCAATATCGTGAAAGGGGTTTTAAAAAGTATTCTGAATTAATCTCATGTCTTCTGGTAGCTGAGCAACATAATACCCTTTTGCTGAAAAATTATGAAGCCCGTCCCACAGGGTTAGCTCCGCTTCCTGAAGCAAATATGGAAGCTAGACGTGATAAGTCTGGAAAAAGACAGAATAACAATCATGGCCATATGAATGTACGTGGGCATGGAAATAGTAAGAGGCGATATGATAATCGTCATCGTGGTGGTCATGGCAAATGAGAGAACAATATGGATTCTCAAAACAATCCTTCAAGAGGCAAAAGCAGTAACTGCCACCGCTGTGGCATGAAAGGTCATTGGAAAATTGAATGTTGTGCCCCTGAGCATTTTGTCAGGCTTTATCAAAACTCCATCAAAAGAAAGACAAAAAATGTTGGAGCATCTTCTGCTAATGCCTCAGTGGAGTCACATTTGACCTTTAAAAATGATTTTAAGGCAAGGCCTTCAAACAAAAATGATGACAATGCCGAGGCAAATCTTGCTTTGAAAGATGATGATTTTCAAGGCCTAAATGATCTTACTCATTTGGAAGTTGAAGATTTCTTTGGAGATCAAAACTAAAGTTTGATCATTTTATTGGGGAATGCAATTATGTAGTTATTTTCAGTGCTTTTATCTCGTCTAAAGTTGTTTTTATTTTTAAGTAGTACTTAAGTTGTCTTATGTTGTCGTTGGTGATGTTAGTTTTTCCGTATTTCTCATGATGTACTTTTATTTTATTTTTTTATGAAGAAATTAAAATTCCACAGTCTTCAATTGGATCCAAGATAAGTAATGAAGATTTATGTCTTTTGGATAGTGCTACAACTCACGCAATATTAAGAGAAAAGAAATTTTTCACTTATTTGGTTATGAAAAAGGCCTATGTTAATACAATATTCGGTAGTACAAAATTGATTGAGGGCTTCGGAAGAGCAGCCTTATTATTACCCGAAGGAACGATATTAACTATTGATAATGCATTGTATTGTAGTAAGTCTCAAAGAAACTTGTTGAGTTTCAAAGCTATTCGCCAAAATGGATATCATGTTGAGACATCAAACGAAGGAAAGGTTGAATACCTTTATATTACTACAATAAAAGTAGGTAAAAGATATGTGCACGATAAATTACCTGCATTTTCTTCTGGGTTGTACCACACAAACATTGGTATGGTTGAATCACATGCAATAGTAAACAAAAAGTTTACTACTTCTAATGATTTTATCATTTGGCATGACCGGTTGGGCCATCCCGGTTCTAACATGATGCGCAGAATAATAGAGAATTCAAATGGGCACACATTGAAGAACAAGAAGATTTTTCAATTTAAGGAATTCTCATGTGCTGCTTGTTCTCAAGGAAAATTGGTTATTAAACCATCAACAACTAAAGTTGGGATTGAATCTCCTGCATTTCCGGAACGTATACAGGGTGATATATGTGGGCCTATACACCCTCCATGTGGACCATTCAAGTATTTTATGGTCTTGATAGACGCATCTACAAGATGGTCACATGTGTGCTTATTGTCAACTCGTAATATGGCATTTGCGAGATTGTTGGCCCAAATAATAAGATTAAGAGCACAATTTTCAGATTATGCAATTAAGACAATTCATCTTGATAATGCTGGTGAATTTACATCTCATGTCTTTACTGATTATTGTATGGCCACTAGAATAAAATTTGAGCATCCGATTGCTCATGTTCATACTCAAAATGGTCTAGCAGAATCATCGATTAAATGACTCCAATTAATAGTTAGACCATTACTAATGAGGACAAAACTTCCCCCTTTCAGTGTGGGGACATGCTATTTTGCATGCAGCAACACTTGTGCGCATAAGGCCAACCAGTTATCATGAAGTCTCCCCATTACAGTTGGCTTTTGGTCAGAAGCCAAATATCTCCCATCTAAGAATTTTGGATGTGCGGTATATGTTCCAATTGCTCCACCACAACACACAAACATGGGTCCCCAAAGAAGGTTGGGAGTATATGTAGGTTATGAATCTCCTTCTATTATTAAATATCTGGAGCCTATGACAGGAGATTTGTTTACAGCCAGATTTGTTGATTTTCATTTTGATGAATCAGTTTTTCTAACATTAGGCGGAGAAAATAAACAGGTGAAAAAAGGGATATATTGGAACGTATTATCTTTATCTCATTTGGATCCTCGTACAAATCAATATGAACGAGAAGTTCAAAACATCATTTATATGCAAAATGTTGCAAATCAATTGTCAGATGCATTTACTAACCTTCCACGGGTTACTAAATCGCATATTCCAGTTGTAAATGCTCCAATTCGAGTTGATGTATCAGCTAGATAGTATGATAATGCAAAAGCGTCTAGGCCACGCCTTAAACGTAGTAGACTAATCGGTTCCAAGGATAAGAACCCCCGAAAGAGGAAAGGAGCAAATGATCAAGTTGATCATAACATAGAGGCAATTGCTCAAGAGGAGCATAAAGACATAATAATTGATAAGACCTCACAGGAGGTTCTAGTACCCGGAAATGATGAAATGAAGAAATCTCAATAAGTTATGTCTCTGCGGGAAAAAGGTGGAACCGAAATAACGTTATTGTTAACAACAATTTGCATATAATGTTGCAGTTGAAGTAATGCAACAAGATGGGGATCTTGAGCCAAAATCTGTCGATGAATGTAGACAGAGAAATGATTGGCCAAAATGAAAAAATGCAATTCAAGCGGAATTGGCTTCACTCGAAAAACATGAAGTTTTTGGACCAATAGTCCAAACACCTGAAGGTGTCAAGCCAGTGGGGTACAAATGTATTTTTGTGTGAAAACAAAATGAAAAAGGTGAAATCATAAAACATAAAGCACGACTTGTGGCACAAGGGTTTTTGCAAAGGCCTGACATTGATTATATGGAGACCTATTCTCCTGTGGTAGATGAAATTACCTTCAGGTATTTACTCAATTTGGAAGTCCATAAAAAACTTGATATGAGGTTGATGGACGTTGTCACAACCTACTTATATGGCTCACTGGACAATGAAATTTTTATGAAAATCCCTGAAGGATTTAAAGTTCCTGAAGCACATAAAAGTTCAAGGGAAACTTGTTCAATAAAACTTCAGAAATCCTTATACTGATTGAAGCAATCAGGGAGGATGTGGTACAATCGCCTTAGCGGGTATTTGCTAAACCAAGGGTACAAAAATGACCCTATTTGCCCTTGTGTCTTTATTAAGAGGTCTGTATCTAAATTTGTCATCATAGCTGTGTATGTTGATGACTTGAATATCATTAGCACTTCTAAAGAGCTTCCCAAGGCCGTAGAATGTTTAAAGAAGGAATTCGAGATGAAAGATCTCGGAAATACAAAATTATGTCTCGGTTTGCATATTGAACATTTGGCAAACGAGATTTTTGTTCATCAATCTGCCTACATAGAAAAGGTATTGAAACGGTTTTAAATGGATGGAGCACATCCATTAAGTACTCCGATGGTTGTTCGATCACTTGATGTGAATAAGGATCCGTTCCGACCTCAAGAAAAGAATGAAGAGCTTCTTGGTCCTGAAATACCATATCTTAGTGCAATTGGTGCACTAATATATCTTGCTAACACTACAAGGCCTGACATAACTTTTTCGGTTAATGTCTTATCAAGATATAGCTCTACTCCTACAAGGAGACACTGGAATGGGATCAAACACATATTGCGATATCTAAAAGGGACTACCGATATGGGCTTATTTTATGGCAATGATTGCAATCCCGATCTTGTTGGTTATGCCGATGCTGGGTATTTATCTGACCCGCATAAGGCTCGATCTCAAACAGGTTATGTGTTTATATGTGGCGGCACTGCCATAGCTTGGCGATCGACTAAGCAATCAATCGTGGCTACTTCTTGTAATCATGCTGAGATAATTGCTATTCACGAAGCAAGTCGAGAATGTATTTGGTTGAGGTCTATAATACATCTTATCCAAGACAAATGTGGTTTGAAGTGTGACAAACTACCCACAATTTTGTATGAAGACAATGCAGCATGTATAGCCCAATTGAAGGGAAGATTCATAAAAGGAGATAGGACAAAGCACATTTCACCAAAGTTATTTTTTTACACATGATCTTCAAAAGAATGGTGATATCAATGTGCAACAAATTCGTTCAAGTGATAATATGGCTAATTTGTTCACCAAATCTCTACTAACATCAACATTCAAGAAACTGGTGTACAAGATTGGGATGCTAAGGCTCAAGGATGTGAGTTGATGCTCTCATTAGGGGAGTTAATACGCGTTATACTCTTTTTCCCTTACAAGGTTTTGTCCCACTGGGTTTTCCTTGCAAGGTTTTTAACGAGGCAACCAAAAGACGTATTTCTAAACATGTGTACTCTTTTTCCTTCACTAGGATTTTTTTCCCATAGGATTTTTTTTCCTAGTAAGGTTTTAACAAGGCACATTATCTATGGACATCCAAGGGGGAGTGTTATGATAAATATCACATTATGGTGGATGTCTACTCTTCTTCCATGATCTTCATCTTAAATGCTTAATGACATATTCAATGAAATATTTTGTATGTTCAATGACATATTTCATAACATATTTTCTTCACTTTTTATGCCTATATAAAGGCCTTGTAATAGATAGAAAAATACACACAATTGAAGAATAAAATCTCTTCCTACTCTCTTTCTCTCTATATCTCTTAACTTGTTTTTCCTTGTTCTATATTGTTATTTTTGAGCTACAATTCTTAATATTTTATTTTATATTCTGTATTGGTTACTGAATTCTCCATAAGCTTTTGAAAAATTGGGCCAAACCCACTTATATGGAGCCCATGACACTATAGTTGCTCTGCATAATCAGCAACAATGTTTACAAAAAACATAATGAGAAATGTATACTTTGAGTCGCTCCTAAAAATAAAAGTCAATAAAATGTATATTTTTTGTATATATGTATATGTGATGACCCAAAAGGTCATCACATATTTTAAAAGTAAATTCTACGTTTCAAGGCCTTAAAACCTCTTTCGGCATCACCTTAATTTACGTTCGCAGATCGAATCACAAAAAAGAAACTCATTTTACACTTTTTAATTTTAGTTTTGAATTTTTGTAGTTTTCCTTTAATTTGATTTTTAATTAATTGTGGTAATTATTAGTTAAGGTTAATTAATGCAATGTGGTAGGGTTAATTTGATTTAGGAATTAGTTTAGGTTTTATCTTAATTTTTAATTTGAAAAGAAATAAAAAAAGAGTTGAAAAATAAAAGGAATTAATTTGAAAAAGAGGAAAAGAATGAAGAAATAGGATTTTGGGCCAAATTAATTGATTTCTCTCCAGGCCCAAGCATGATCCACTGAACACCCGTCCAAGCCCGCCGACCCAGGCCCAAACCCGCTCCAAAACCGGTCCCCCCACCCTACCACACAATCCAAAACGACCCCGTTTTCATAGCCTAAATTAGGACCGTTGATCCCAGCTGATCAAACGGCCCAGAAGTGGCTTATCTTTAATATTTAAATGTCGGAATCCCTAACCCCCCCCCCCCGTTCACTCATCTCTCTCAACTCATCCCTCTTCAGAGACGAACCCTAGAGCCCGCCGCCTTAAAAAACCCCATTACATCCGGTGGCGGCCGCCCCAAACCAACACCCTAGAACCCTCTCACTCCCCTCTTTCCAAATCCACACTCCATTACCCTCAAATCTTGCCAGAACTCATCGAATCTTAAATCGAAAGACGATACCTTGTCACACCTCCTTTTTCACTACACCCGCAAGGGCGTAAATGAGTTTTTCCATTTACAGGACAATCGGAACGGGATTTAATTATTAATTATTTAGAGTCGCCACTTGGGAGATTAATGGTGTCCCAAGTCACCAGTTGTATCCCGAACCTAGGAAACATATGACTATGTTACAGTCTGCGAACCAGAAATCCGAGTAAGGAATTCTGTTAACCCGGGAGAAGGTGTTAGGCATTCCCGAGTTCCGTGGTTCTACTACGGTCGCTTAACTGTTGTATTTAATTCTATCTGATCTTAATACATGCTAGCCTATGTGCCTTTTATTTAATTTGGAACCACTTTTATTATAATTATTTTTAAAAGAATTGCAACGTCGTGAAAATGTGTTTCGAACCGCGTCGCAATCAATGCACCCGTGGTTGTCAACACATTTCGACTTCGTCGAGATTTGGATTTGGATCGCATCAATGCGCACCCGAGTTTAAGAAGGTAATTTAATTGAATCGTGCCTAAAGATTCTAACGTATTATTATTTTGGGGAAGGCTGTGGAATTTACTAAACAACCTTTCCAAATTTAATTATTTTAATAACCATTCGTTGAGGGCCCCGCATACATGATTTTGTTTGGCGAGATTCGTCCCAATATTTTATTAAAAAAGGCCCATTTGAGAGTGACTACAATTTTCTATTGATCAATTATCCCTAAAAGAAGAAAGAAAACTTAATTACGTGAAAACTGAACTGAGATTATGCACTAAAATTCAGTAGTCCAACCTCAACAATGAGTTGGACCACTGATGGGCTTCAGAAATGGCCCAAGAATTCGGTCAGATAGGAGAAAGGGAAGCCCAGGTGATAGATAACAGCACCTGAGATCGAATCCCCCAGGAAGCCCAAACTCATGAAGGCAGTCCATGTGACAGCCTGAGATGGCTTATCGCTGAGCCCAGCGAGGCCTCGATTTAGTTCAGCCAAACGCCTACTGAAATTACCCCTAAATGATTTTAAGTGTTCGATAATTATAGCAAAGGGGAAACAATACGCATCTACTCGAATTAAAGGGATATTAGTCAATTGAATTCCAGTTTTATGCACGGATTAATTTATCTACTGATATTCCAGTGAATCCTCAGATATCATTAAGGTGAGAACCAGGCTGTAGACACAATTTCAACAACACAAAGCAGACTAATTACTTCTGAATTAATTCACGCCAACATTACTATCAACCTATCATGTAATCAACTAACACTAGTGCTCACTTTATAGTAATCACATGAATCCGAAACATAACAGTTTATATAGTCCATTTAGCACAAAAGCAAGCAAAACTTAAACAATATCCATGAACTAAACACTTAATACGTAGATTTGGAAATTAGCTAAATCAGAACTCAATTCTGCAAGTAAATTCATTCTTCACATAAATTCATTTCTGCACACTTTAGCTCATAGTCATCAGGGGTACAATTGTGTACCTGAGAATGGAGTTTCAACAAAGGAAATAAAGGTCAGCAACGACAGTGACAATACCAAACCAACAAATATGCAATGCACAACCCCAGAGATGCAAGTTTCAACCCAGAGTAGTTTGAAATGAAATAAAAATGAAAGAGCAATACTCAAATCAATCTCAAAACCAGTCTACCAACTTTTAGTCAATCATTCGAAATCCAATCCAACTGGATAAAAACCATTCAAATCAGTAGTGGTAGCTAACAGACTTGGAACTTAAGGATTACTGGAAATAGGCTAGTGGCAGGGAACTGTTTTTGAGTCCAAAAATGGCTAAGAAAAAGAAGACCTTCCTCAAGTCCCTTGATGCCCTTCTTATAGGTGACACAAGAAAGTGAATCAGATTTTAGGTTTCTCTTTTAGCCCCTCCCTTATTTTCAGTTTGATTCCTTTATTTGTGACTTGCCAAACAAGCAAGTCCCTCTATTATGCCAACATCTGCACTAAGGTACCATTCTAGAAGGCCCTAGGATGCTCTTCTACCCACCAAATACCTATACTACCCTTACCCTTACTTTGCAATTACTATTCCTAAAGAAACTACCCTTTTCTATCCCTAAATTGCCCTTCTACTAGTCTGGGATTTACAGCCCAATTCTAACTGATCCCAATCCTTTTAACCCCAGCTAAAATCTAACTAAAGTTAACTAAAACAAAAGATTTGCTCAGCTATAACCAACCAGGTCCAACTCTAAGGCAGAATATCAAAATTGAATCAAAATACAACTTATCCTACTGCATATTCTAACAATCCATTAATCAAACGAGAGTAATCGTCAACATTAAACTAATATCTAAACTCAGAATCATTAAACAACCAGAAAGAGACAAACATGGCAATCAAAACAGTGTATCAGCATGAACTAACGTTAATACTAGCTAATTAAACTAACAACTATTATTATCTATGAACGACATTAAAATATGAGCGATAAACAAACAATCCAACTAACCAAATAAGGGAGTATGAGACTATTGAAAATGACTCAGAGAGTTAAAGAAAACTTACCCACAGAGCTAAATCTCCGACTAAGCACTGCCTTTCGAATCTCTCCAGATTTTTGACACGCAACATCCCTAACCATGTGTTCTTACAAGAGAACACATGGTTAAGGATATTACGGTTCGAAATCATAAAGATTTTGGTTTAGGGTTTTGGCCAGAAATTTTAGATCTGAAATTCGAGCCACTTCTCAGAAATTTGAAGGAAGATGGTCATGGATTTGGGTTGAGGGAAGTCTGGGGATTGTGTGGTATGATTTTGGGCTGGTTTGGATGAACATGTGACTTGGCCGGAAAATTTCAAACGGAGATTCGAGAAACTCCGGCAATATTCGAGAGAAACCAATAGAGGGAATGGAAAGAGGGATTCATGGGGGATCTATGGTGTTAATTTGGGTTTGAACGGTGTAAGTTGCACTCGCCGCCGGCGAGGATTTTGGGGCGGCTGGGATTAGGGTTTGCATAGAGAGGTAGGGTGAGGAAGGTGAAGGACCGGGGTAGGGGGTAAGGTTTGGACAGTTATATAGTGTAGGATTGGGGCTTCCTGGCCGTTAGATCATGAGACCTCGACGGCTTGGATTAATCGACGCCAAACGACGTCGTTTTGAATTTATCGAATTGGACCGGATGGGAAGAGGGTTCTGGGCCTGGGTCGGAGGCCGATTTGGGCTGGGGGGGTTAAGAACAGAATTGGCCCAACTTTTGGGTCTTTTTAAGACCACCTCCTTTTTAATTGTTTTTCCTTTATTTTTTCTAATTTTCCTCTTTCTTTTTCTTTGTTTTCATTTGTATTTTATTGATTTTATAAAATTGCCAACATAAAGTCCTAATATATATTTCAAAATTAAAACTAATTAATGCCTAAAATTGTTTAAAAACTATTTCATGACAAATTCATAATAAAAATCATTAAAATGCAAAAGTGAACTAATTTTTTGTGATTTTCATGTTTTGTTCTAAACAAATTAACCCTTAATTGATACTAAAATATAAAACTAAAACTTTTGTATTTTATATAAATTAACATGTGCAAATAAAATGCGACAATTATCAAAAAATGACACCGAAATGCACAAAAATTGTAAAAATAAAGAAAAATTATTTTGTTGGAATTTTTTGGGAATTATTCATATGTAGGGCAAAAATCACGTGCTCACAGACCTAAATTTAAGATCTTAAAATCGGCAGATTTAGTAAAGATTGAGGCTAAGATGGATCTTGCTCATGTGTTTCATTTGAGAACACCTGATTAAGACCCCTTTCGGTCAAAATTGAAAGGCCAAAGTATTACTTCAAGGTTGGCCGTCCTCGTTAGGTATTCTTTTTGTTCATTTTCTGGTGTTGCATGCTTTCTTTTTCGTCATTTTGATTTCATTTTATGCTTTGTTGCATCTGCTTTTCTTCTTTTCATCATAGATGCATTTGTTCGTCTGTCTCGTTTTTCATATTTAGCTTAATAGCACTTTTAATTCAATGGTTTTGTTATTTATTTCATCACCATCTAGTCTTCTGCCCCTGATCCCTTTTTAAAAAGGTTTTGTTTTTTTTTTCTGATTAGTTTGAATTCCCAATTCGGTTAGTTCTTAAAATTCTGGATTTCTCTTTGGCTTAAATTGGGATTTTTTAAAAAATTTTAAAAGCCCAAGAGGGGAATTAATTGGGGATTACAGACTTATGAGGATCTGAATTGGGTAAATTTGACCCATGTTTTAGTCTGGTTCACTGAAGTAATTAACAAAGCTTAAAGGGGCAATTTGGGGATTGTATGTGGGGAATCTGTATGTAACAGAACAGGAAGCTTCTAGGAAGCTGGGGAGGGGAATCATTTTGAAACTCTGAAAATTAAACTAAGGGTATCTAGGCTAAAATGAAAACATAAAAAGGGGCAAAGTGCAAAAACTGATACATTTAGGTTGCCCTAAATGCCTTGCCTATAAAGGCACCTTAACTTGATAATCAAGGCAGAAAAAGAGGGATAAAAATTGAAAAAATCAGAAACGGCTAAAAATTTCATAAAGTCACTATTCCATTGAATTTCTTCTGCGATTCTTGAGGTTTTCAATTTATGAAGCAATTTCTGATTCATTTGAGGTTTGAAATGGAATGAATTTGGGTTTTGAAATCTTTGGTTTGAGTTTGGCTGTTTGACTTACCGTTTCATTGCTGGGTGGAGCTGCTTTCCTGTTGATACTGTTCCATTGCTGATCTATTGTTGTTGTTTGCTTCTTCCTAATCTGACGACTAAGTTTCTGATTTTGTTTTGTTACATTCAGGTACATGTCCCTGAAACTCTATTGTTTTGTAAAGTTTCGATCTGAAGGATGAAATGAGAAGTAGAAGTTTCAAGCATAGCATTAGTTATTTCTACTGATTCAGTCATGTTGCTTACGAATTTCTTTTCTTACCTGATGTATTATATTGTTTAGTTGAGTTTTGTCTTAGATAAATAAGCTTTTACCCTTGTATCTGCTTCGGGACTGTCATGAATTTGAGTGATAGCCTTAGTCAGAATTCTAGACTCTCTTACTTTGAGTTTGGTCGATTTGTTATTAGCATTGTGAAATTAGCTGGTTGAAAGAATTGCTTTGGCCATGATATTTAAGCCAGTTTCAATTTGTTCTTCTTGGCATTCGATTGTTGTGTGAATAGATATGATGTTAGAAGGCTGAGTTGGATTTAAATTAGTGTGAATGATAGCAACCATGCTTAGATCAATATTCTGATTTCATACCAGATAATCTTTATTTGTTTTTAGGTTGGCTTGAATTCATGTAAGTCAATAGAGTTAAGTTTTGAAACCAGACTTGTTAAGTATGGAGTTTTTTTAGAAAAACATGTGCATTTGAGGTTTAATATGGTTAGTGATGAATAATGGATAAAGTTTCCTAGTTAATACATATAGTATGTTAATACTGATTAATTTAGGTTTTAATTGTAGTTTATCTTGAATTATAATTTAATTTGGCATAAAATCTGTTTTGTTGAAAGTTGGCCTTAATTCAGTGTTGGTCGTGCCTGCGTGGGTGCGATCCGCAAGCCCAACATAGACGTGATTTCATTGAGGCCTGGGCTCTTATCATGGGCCCTTATTTGAAGAGACTTACAAAAATTAGAATAACATATTTTTGGGCCTGTTGAGTTTCGTTTGCCCAATTCCCTCATTTGTTTGGTTGTTGATAGCAAATTTAATTCGAACTTTAGCATGGAGGATATGTTGAACTCCTGTGGGTTTCCATAATTAATTAGATTCTTCAGAATAAGTTGAGGTGTGCCATATTAGCCAGATAAACAAATTATGTCCCTCATGAGTTAATTCTGAAACCTTTTGGGGTTAGAATAAATCGAGGTGTGCCGTGCCAAACAAAACCTTAAATTGCATGGCCCTCGTTTAATTAATATTTTTATCCTTAGAAATCGAGGCGTGCTATTTAGCGAATTTTTCATGGCCCTCGCAAAGTGGCGAATGCGTAGTTGCTCTAGGCGCGTTATTTTAATAATTTATCTTCCTAAACTAGGGTGGACATTTATGTGACTCAAATCCAAATCTCAACAATGTTAGATAAAATGTGTCGAGAACTGCGGATGCATTTATGTGACGTAGTTCAAGACATATTTTAAATGACGTTGCAATCTTTCTTAAAAATGGTTAAAAGCGGTTTAAAGTTAAAATGCACATAGGTTAAAACATGTGCTAAAATCAGAAAATAGGCCAATAATAATAGTTGAGCGACCGTGCTAGAATCACGGAATCCGGGAATGCCTAACACCTTCTCCCGAGTTAACAAAATTCCTTACCCGGATTTCTGTGTTCGCGGACTGTAAAACAGAGTCAACCTTTTCCTCGATTCAGGATTTGAACCGGTGACTTGGGACACTATAAAATTATCCCAAGTGACGACTCTGATCTTAAATAGATAATCCCATTTCAATTGTCACTTTAATTGGAAAAAACTCCTATATACTACCTTTCCGGAGGTGTAGGTAAAAAGGAGGTGTGACATCGGGTAAAGAGGGTCAGCTGTTAATACCCAATTTTTCATAACATATTTTTAAACACGTATATACTTTCAAAATAGTACATATGCAGTTATAAGCATGTATAAGTATTTTTATAATTTTCTCTATAGTTTTAAAAGCTCCAAATCAATTTATTTCTTCTCTTTTTATTATATAAAAGTCCAATAATTATCCTTCAAATTACTTTTGTAATAATTTAGCCATTTAAATTCATTATTTTATGCCAACATAGTGCTTAAATATTTTTAGTGCATTTTTTGTCATTATATTTACATTTTAAAGCTAAATTGCACATCTTTGCTATAATAGCCCTTACTAATGTATAATTACATTATTTATGCGTAAAATAGTCTTTTAAATTTTTTAAAATGTTAAATAACTTTTTAAAATCATTTCAGTACACAAAATATTCTTGGTACTCATTTATTATTTTTTATACATTATTTAGTTATTAAAAGTGGCTATTTAAAATCTGGCCTTATTTTATTTCAATTTTGGCCTTAATTTTGACCCAATACCCAGCCCAATCTCAGCCTAAACCTACCCAGCCCAAAACTAAACGCCTAACCCGGCCCTAATCTCATTTAATCTTGGCCTTTGATCATAGAGATCAACGACCACAACTGGCCCCTTCCTTTTTTAGTCCCAAACGACCCCCAAACCCTCTCATTTTCTCACCAACCACCACCCTAAAATCCCTTTCCTTTCAAAAGCTCTCAAAACCTAACCCTAATTTACCAACATCATCGGTCATCTGATGCCTTTCATGGTGTTTTCCCACCACCGCTAGGCTTTTAATGGCCTCTCTCACGCTGGTATTGCCATCTCTAAGGTCCTCGAGGGACCAGGGTCAGTTTGCTTGCATCTCTAGCCCTTTCTCACCTATTTCAGGCTGTTCCGATTTGGTTCTGAGTAAGATCTCCTTATATCGTCATGAATCTAGGGGTTTCTAAGCTTGCTTCTCCATCTATGTGATTGTTCTCTACGAAACCCTAATTTCTTCATTCTAAACTTCTTAGATCTGTACAGATCTGATATGGTTTGAACCTATTAAATATAAGTTTTACAATAACCTTTTGAATCTTTACAAGAATCGTCTGATTTTCGAATGATTTTTCATCTTTCTCTAAACTAGGGTTTCCGAAAGTTTCTATTTCCAAAACATTTGATGATTTGGGTGTTTAATCTTCTGTTTCTAATATGTTTTAACCGATTTCGTTAGGTTTGCTCTAACTTTAACTCGTTTACACTAAAAGCCCTAATTTTTTCGACTATTTTGCTTGGTTTCTGAGTTACTTGTGTACTGCCTTTGTTCTTGCCTTGGTTCTTGTGATTTCTCTTTAGCTATTTAGATGTCTCGTGATTTTCTTATCCTAATATGCCTCTACTAAGTTCTTGGTTCAACTTTTCTACTAATTCTATATGTCTATGTTCATTCTGACTATTCTTTTCTAGCTTTATTTAAGTTGTCTGCGATATTTGCTGACGCTTTACGTAATTTTCTCCTTAGTTAAACGCTTGATTATTCTAAAGTTCTTATTTTCGGTTTGAATTGAGCACTTTTCCCTAACAAAGTCCTTGATTCTTACTATTCTACTCAGTTTGATTGAACTTCTTACCTTAATTAGTTTCCTCTTGCCTTATTTGTTATTTATTGATTCTTTCTAACTATTTTCTTAATTAGACCCCTGTTCATTCACCCCTAATTACCTTACTTGATTTCCTTCCTTAAAATATCTGTCTTGTTTTTACCGTTCATTAATTATCCTTTGATTAAAGGGAAGACTTACTGATTTTACATGTGATTGATTCCATGAATTTCCCTAATTGCTACTTAATTGATCCCTTACCTTATTTTGTTTAACTCTTGATTACTATATAAACTCCCTCTTATTTTAACTGCTGGACACGAACAATAGTTTAGAAACTACCCCTTACACTCTAAAAGGCTCTCTCTCTCTGCTCTCACTACTCTCTTTGCTACTTGTGATCCCTTTTATTCTAGCCAGCTGCAAGCCAAGGCTGGGAATTGCACAACACCTTGCTCACATCTTGTGTTTTCTTTCTTTAACTAGGTATGCTTCTGATTAATTTTTAAGAATCAAAACCTATGTGTTTACTTACTACTTTAGTTCTTATGGCCTGATGTCCATCCTTGCTTCTGTTTACTACTCACCCAGATCATATCTATGATCAACATGTTTCCACTATGCTTGCTTGTTTGCTATCTTATTTGACAGATCTACATATCTAACTAGGTCTATTTGACTAACTACTGTTTTTCCTAAACTCTGCTTCTATGTAATTAGCATGTCTTCATTTGTTAATACTTGTCTAGCATGCCCATCTAAGTCTTTGCTTGTTCTTCCTCACTCCTGTTAAGTTAATTACTCTCCCTAGAATGGCTTCGACATGCTTCTGTTGTAATCTTTGCTGCATTCTACCTAACCTACTAGTTCTATAGAACCTTTCAAACTCTATTTATTCTGTTGTTTGTATGTTCCATTGAGGTGTATTCTCTATGTTCTCAACCCCTCTTCCCTTCTGTGAAAGTAGTTTCTAAAGCTTGTTTTGTTCTATGACTTGTGCTCTGATTGCAAACTGTTTCTTTACACTTTCCTCAAACTGTTTTATCACTAAAATCAGCAATGTTTTTTTTAGAAATTCTTTTCAATCCTAAGACCTTTCCTTATATTGTCTATTAAACTCTTTCAAACCATTATGCACTTCCACTTACTCTTAGAATACTAGGTCCTACCCTTCTGATATCTGTTCTACCTTGAGACCCTTGAGATCTCTCTGAACTCTGGCATGTCAGGGCTGACATTTCCACACTGCACCTAAATTAGTTATTATTTGAGAAAGGTCTAGGTGTGAGCACTGCCCGGGATCCATGAGGTCCTTAGGGAACTCCGACACACCTAGGCATGAATTTGGCTATGGAACTTTGGGCATTTGAGACTACTGGAGGCTCGAAAATTATTTGGGCCTACTTTAGGCTCCCTACAGATTAGTTTTTGTTCTATTTATGTAATTTTTATTCAATTCATCGGTCTGTAATAATTAGTTGTAAACAAACAGTGGGGTGATTAGTGAAAAAGGGAGGGTAGTTATATATTGTGGGTAAATTGGTTACATACCATGCCTATAGGGTCTTTATTGATTCAAATGTGTTTGTTAGATAACATGCCTATAGGATCTGCTTCAGTTTAAAATAAGTTCTGTTTGCATTACTTCCACACAATTAGAAGCCATGCCTATAGGATCTAAACTAGCTTTAATAATAAAGACATGCCTATAGGGTTAAAATCAGCTCTGATAGAAATCATGCCTAAAAGGGTTTCACTTTGGTTAAATGAATGTTGTTTGTTTCACCTTATGTTTAACTAGAAATCATGCCTATAGGACTTAAAACCAGTTTTGTTAGAAAAATAGTTTAATTCATTTTTTTTTCTGAATCAGTTTAATTTACTAATCTGTCCGCTTCCTTAATAAGTTTTCAAATGCTACCTTAATTAATATTTCTAGAAAGCATGCCTATATGATCTCTTGTTGTCTGTTTAAAATTGTTTACTATTTTACTGCATTCCTAATCAATAATAGATATCATGCTCATAGGACATTACTGTTATTCGTCTAGGCAAGCCTGTAGGGCGATTAAAATTCTGCAAACTATGAAACTGCGCCTGGTTATTTGAGACTGCTCACACTCAATGGGTCTAAAAATTAGTAGGCAAGCTAAATAGGCCTTTGACACTTTGGTCCAAATTCAGTACTGCAAATTCTCTTCTCACCTAGATATCGCGCTCTCAGGTTTTCTTTTAGATACCTAAAACTGTTGTTTGAGACGTACACTTATTTGTTATGCTTGTGGAGGTAAATGTGAGCCTTTAATTGTTCCCTCTTTAAATGCAGTCCTAATTGTTTTGGTTGACGCTTAGACTTTTATCCTATATACCTTAGGATGGTCTAGAACTACCTAAATTAGAGGTCCTAAATACCTCCAGGGCCACAAGGAAGGGACGAGTAGTTTACGCATAGGATATCTCTCAAGGTTGCTAGAACGCTTTAGGCTATAACCAAGGGGAGGGAATTGGGTAGTAAGGACATGATGACTACGCGCTAATGTCGCGTGTAGCCCCTCATTGAGGAGTGATTACTGGGCATTGTGTGGGTATGATCCTGTAGGCCAACCAACCTAGGACCCCTCTTTCCCAACTCCCGTTCTTTAAATAAATTTACTTTTCTTTATATATGTGCAACTTGTTCAAGCCTTTTCCCTTGTTTCATTACTTACATGTGCTTAGAATGTCAAAACATGCCTTTACTTGCAAGTACGTATTAAAACTATTTATTTGCTAAAATGACTAATTCACATAGTTTAAGTTCGGCCAGGACCCACCATTATGGACCGCGAGGGGTGCCTAAAACCTTCCTCTCAAGGTTATTTCGAGCCCTTACCCTAATCTCTGGTAAAGCAAACTAGTCCAAGAGTTAATTGCTCTAGGTGCCCTAACGCACCATAATCCGTTAAGTGGCAACTCTTCAAATACCTAATTCCCAAAAGGAAATGAGTTATCCCCCCCTCCCATGAATGTTGAAACCCGACCTTCCTTGTAAAATAGGATAAAAAGGGGGCGTGACACTTGGGATCAGTTCTTTCCACTTGCGAAGTTTGCCTACAACAACAGTTATAAGTCAAGAATTTATATGACACCATATGAGGCTCTGTATGGTAGGTGATGTCAGTCCCCAGTGGGTTGGTTCGAGCCTGACGAGGCCAAATTATTGTGTACAAACTTGGTTCAGGATGTCTTGGAGAAGATTAAGGTGATTCAAGATAGACTTCGTACAGCCCAGTCCAGACAGAAAAATTATGTGGATCGGAATGTTTGGATGTGGCATTCATGGATGGAGAGCGGGTCTTGCTACGGGTTTCGCCTATGAAGGGCTTTATAAGGTTCGGAAAGAAGGGCGAGCTGAGCCCAAGGTTTATTGATCCCTTTAAGGTGTTGCGACGAGTTGGGAAGGTTGCTTATGAGCTTGCCTTACCTCCCAATCTAGTAAAAGTTCATCCGATATTTCATATTTCAATGCTCCGGAAGTATCACGGCGATCCATCTCATGTGTTAGATTTCAGCTCAGTCCAGTTAGACAAGGATCTATCCTATGTTGAGGAGCTAGTGGCTATTTTGGACAAGCAGGTTCAAAATCTGAGGTCAACGAGCATTGCATCAGTAAAGGTTTAGTGGAGGTGTTAGCCGGTTGAAGAGGCGACTTGGGAGATCGAGTAGGATATGCACAGCCGTTATCCTCATCTTTTCACCACTTTAGGTATGTCTCTATGCTCGTTCGAGGACGAATGATTATTTTAAGAGGGAGATGATGTAATGACCTGGCTGGTCGTTTTGATAGTTATAGCCCCGATACCCTATTATTTGCTTCCCCTGTATCTATTTCTACTATTGTGACTTGCAGGGAGGTTTTGTTTTGGTTTTTGGAGTGTTTTGGGACACTTAGTCCCTAAACGGAGGCTTAAGTCTTAGGATTTGGACTGTAGTCAGAACTATGTGAAGACGACTCTGGAATGGAGTTTTGTCGGTTCTGTTAGCTCTGTTGGGTAATTTTGGGCCTAAGAGTGTGTCCGGATTGTGTTTTGGAGGTCCGTAGCATATTTAAACTTCAAATGGCCAAAGTTGAATTTTTGGAGATTTGGACCGGTAGTGGAATTTTTGATATCGGGGACGGATTTCGATTCTGGAAGTTGGAGTAGGTTCGTATGGTTGAATTTGACTTGTCTGCAAAATTTGGGGACAATCGGATGTGGTTTGCTAGGTTTCGGCATCGGTTGTGGAATTTTGAAGTTTCAAGTTCTTTAAGTTTGAATTGGAGGGTGATTCGTAAATTTAGCATTGATTGATGTGATTTGAGGGCTCGACAAAGTTTGTATGGTGTCTTGGGATTGGTTGGTATGTTTGGTTGAGGTCCCGGGGGCCTCGGGTGAGTTTCGGGTGCTTAACGAATTATTTTTGGACTTTGGGAGTTGGCAGATTTTCTGGTGTTCTGTTGCAGACCATTCCTTCATCGCGTTTGCGAGAGAGGTCTCGCATTGGCGTAGGTCATCTAAGAGGCCAACTGGGTTTGTTCTTCGCGTTTGCTACGTTATTCCCGCATTTGCGAAGGTATGGAACAATAAGGCTACGAGTTCGCGATAAGGATCTCGCATTCGCGTAGAGTCAATGGTCAGATGGGTTCCAGGAAAAATAGCCTACGCGTTCGCGATGAGTTTCCCACGTTCACGTAGGGTCAGGCAACGTGAGCTTCACGTTCGCGACAAGTACATCGTGTTTGCAATGAGTGTTTTTTAAAATGGAGCAGCTTGTGTTTCGCGAATGCGAGGCTTTGACCGTGTTTGCGAAGAAGGGAGCACATGGACAGAATTTAAAGTTCAAAATCAAAGGTTTTGAGTTCATATCACAAAATTGAATTAAGAGTACGGTAGAAGGCAATTTCTGGAGAGATTCTTGCGTGGGTGTTTGAGGTAAGTGATTCTTACCTAATTTTGGTTAATTCCCATAATTATGTCTTTAATTTTATCATTAAATTAGTAATTTGGGGTGGAAAATTGGAGAAGAGTTCTTAGGCTGAATTTTGGGGTTTTTATCGAGATTTTGTTATCGGATTTGAGTAAATTTGGTATGGTTAGACTCGTGAGTGAATGGGTGTTCTTATTTTGTGACTTTTACCCGATTCTGTGACGTGGGCTTAGGGAGGCTTTTTGAGAGATTTTTCAATTTCTTGCTTTAACTTTGATTTCATTAGGTAGATTAGTTTATTGTGGTTATATTTATGTTATGTACTTAGTTTTGGCTAGATTTGGGCCATTCAGAGTCGGATATTCGTGGAAAGAGCATTGTTATAGATTGATTTGAGCTTGGTTCGAGGTAAGTGGTTTGCCTAATCTTGTGTGGGGGAACTCCCATTAGGATTTGGTATTGTTTTTGATATGCGAGCGTCATGTACGTGAGGTGAAGAGTACGTACATGGGCTAATTGTTGTAAACCCGATTTCTGCTAAGTAATAACCTATTTTTCTCCTTATTGGAGTTATATCAGCATGTGTAGTAACCTGTTAGCTTAGAATAGCATGTCTACTTGCCTTATCTGTTTATTTCAACTCTGTGTAGCATGTTTAGTGAATTTCCTGCCTTTCTTTGACTTGAACTTAGTCTAAACTTTCCGTCTTCTTGCTATGACTGTTATTTCCGTTGGTTGAGCTGCATATTTACTTTGGGACTACGGAATGGTATTCTGGGAAATCCTCCTGTACTGCATATTTACTTTGGGACTACGGAATGGTATTTCGGGAGATCCCCCTGCATTGCATATTTACTTTGGGACTACGGAACTCCGGGAGATCCCCCTGCACATTTACGTTTTGGACTACGAGACGGTATCTTGGGAAATCCCCTATTGTTATCTTTGTGTACTGAGTTGTTATCTTCTATGACTTCATTCTTGTTAAATTTTAGTATTTATTTTACTGCGATATTTCATTCTGTCTTGTTTATTATATATATATATATATATATATATATATATACCAGTAGGGCCTGACCTGACCTCGTCACTACTAGACCGAGGTTAGGCTTGGCACTTACTAGGTACCATTGTGGTGTATTCATGCCCTTCCCTGCGTATGTTTTTTGTATGTAGATCCAGATACCGCTTATTAGCCATATTATCAATGGGTCGAGATAGCTTTGGAGACTTCAAGGTACATCTGCCGCATCCGCAGACCTCAGAGTCCCCTTCTACTTTTCCCTATGTCAAACACTTCTGTATTTTCTTTTTGTTAGACTCTGGAGTATAGAGATACCGATTTCATTCTGTAGTTTGTGCTTCACGTTGTTCCAGGCCTTGGGATAGTTGTGTACATTTCGAGAATTGATTAATGTATATACCGAGAGACATCTAAATTGTTTATTTAAATGTTCTTGTTAATTGTTAATTTTCATGTTCTTATTTCATTTCCGTAAAGTGTTAGACTTATCTAGTCGTAGAGACTGGGTGCCGTCACGACAAATTCACGGAGGGAGAATTTGGGTCGTGACATTTTTTTTTTTTTTGGATCTTTCACATCTTGATTTTTTCTCTTTTTGTTGTTTTCTCTCTTCGTTTTTCTCTATTATTTTTTTGTCACTCTTTTCTTTCTTTTTCGCTCAATTTTTTCTTTCTTTCTTTCTTTTTTTCCGGTTTATTTTTCACTCAATTTGTTTGTGGCTATGATCGAATCTGATATGGATTGCCTACGTATCATGACGCCGCATGAATCAGATCATTACATAGTTCAGGAAAGAAATGGCTCCTAATCATGGGAAAACAATTTGGATTTTGGGTTTTGAAAAATTATTTTTTTTTATTTTATTTTTTTCGAAAGAAAGACTTCTAAAAATTCTTTTTCTTTTGTTTTGAACTTTAGGAATTTCAAAAGTAAAAAGAAAATATTTTATTTGAATTTTCATTCATTTTCACTTTTTCTAAAGAAGAAAGAATTTTTTTTTGGATTTTGACTGTTGTCTCTGAATTTTCGAAAGAGGGACTTTTAGGAAAATATTTTGGATTTTTGAGTTTTTTTTTAAAAATTTACGGAAGTACTTCGAAAGAAAAGCAAAAATATTTTTGGACTTAAATTTTTCCATTTTTATGACATTTACGAAAGAAAGATTTCTAATGAAGAAAAAAAAATATAGTTTGGACTTTTGTTTCAGATTTGTTTTCAAGTTTTGGGAAAAATACTTCAAAATAAAGGAAACCCGTATTGTGGATTTTGATTTTTGATTTTTGATTTTTTTCTTTTTATTTTTTTTTTATTTTTTATTTTTTCGTATGAAAGACTTCAGAAAGAAAGAGGGAAAATATTTTTTGAGTTTAAAATCCCTTTTTTTTTTAATTTTCTAAAGGAAGACTTCTAAAGAAAAAAATTAAAGGAAAATATTTTTTTTGAAATTATTAAAAATTGGGGTCGCAACCGATCTGGTTTACTTACGTATCTCACATCCGGTGAGAATCAGACCCGCGTAGTTCGGTAAGTGTTGACATAACTGGAAAAACATTTGGCTTATTTGAAATGACTTTTTTCTTCTTCAAAATTTCGGCAGAGTTTTGGGGTTTCAAGTACCTGAATTTTCAGAAACCGTGTAAATTTCTCTCTTGCCTCACTCTTGGTTTTCCTTTCCCTATTCTAGAAGCCGGTCAACATGCAAGCTGAAACAAACATATACACAAGTAGTACGTAAAATGCATCAGGATGGTCTTTTATATTGGGTACACCTGTCCTAGACGGACCCAACCCCTATGTTGAGTCCCCAAAGTCAAATGCACGTGATGCAAACAAACATTCCTACTAGGGATCCGACATGAGACTATGTTATTCTAAGTTTAAATCATGTGGTATGTTGTTCTAGACCTGGCTTACTCGAGCAGACAACTCGAGCAGACAACTCGAGCCGACGGAGGGGGGAAGTCAGGTACAGGGAATACAGAAGCTTCACCGGCTTTATAACTCATCTGATCCTCGTTCTAAAATTAGGGGTATGACTCTAACAGAAAAGAAACCACGCGAAGCTCACGCTTTTCAGAAGATTTAGAAGACTCAGAGAGAAGAAGGATGTCGTAACATTTTTATATATACTTCATACAATATCAAAGCGGTAAAGAGCGGCAATTAACACATTAAGCCCAAACACGTAATATCAGACAATCACAAACGCTAAGTATAAGAGTTATTCTAAGCTCGAATTTTGAACCTTGAACCAGAGATTCTTGGTTCTATTCCTCAGCAGAGTAGCCAGAGCTGTCACACCTCCTTTTTTCGAGGAACAATTAGTTTTTTCAATTAAAGTGACATTAATCGAAATAAGATTATTTATTTAATTAGAGTCGCCACTTGTAATAATTTTTATGGTGTCCCAAGTCATCGATTTATTTTAAAATTCCAAATTGAGAAAATTGACACTATTTATGGTCCGCAAACATAGAAAACCGGATAAGGAATTCTGTTAACCTGGGAGAAAGTGTGAGGCACTCCCGGGTTTCGTGATTTTAGTACGGTCGCTTAATAATTAATACTTGGCTTAATTATCTGAATTATTACATGTTTAAAACCTTTTATTCCTTACCACTTCTTACCGCTTTTAATGATTTTTCAACAATTATGGAGTTTATTTAAATAAGTCGCGGTATCACGCTTATTATTTTTATGCATATCGCAAATCACACCACGTGAAACGTACACGTGATTCACAACATGTTATTTTAATTATTTGAAGCTGGGGTCAAGTCGCGTGAAGCACGCACTTGAATTTGGAGTTACGTATCGTGACTATGCCACGAAAACCGTACCCATAGTTACAATTATTTATTAATCGCGCCTAAAACAAGCTACGAGTATTTATAAGTGTTCTTTCTAAGTTTGAGATTATTGTGAGGCCAAGAATTATAAACAATGATTTGTGAGAGAAGGATAAGAGTCTATTCCATTGTTATGGATTTATTAGGGAAAAAAGGAAATATTGGACTAGCTAACATGACATAATACATAAACTCATATCCATGTAGTTTGATAAATCACCCCACTGCCTCACTATACTTATGTTCATCTAACTTAATGTCCAATAGGAAAACCAACTAGATGAAGAACAAACTTAAATAAATGAGACTGGAATATCAACTAATTCTCTAAACAAAGCAAATGGCTAAGAAATTCAAAATTCTACATCACTAAATTTAACAAGGAAGTAGCAACTCAAAAAATTCCATACAAATTCGGCTCAAATACATGTGCCCCATTTTTACTATTTTGATGAGATTAATCCAATTCCAAGACTCAAATGCCAATCGAATTAACAAACCGGAACTTTGTCTATTTAATTTATGACCAAAATCACTTAGTGAAATTACATTTCCTAAACCTCCTTTCAATTAAGTCCAAATCCTTCTTAGTGCAGATAGATCCCACGGTCTCACCCAACCTAAACAGGTTTCAACAAAATTGCTTTTGCATCTAATGAAACAAATATTTTTCCACATAAGTTTAATTAATTAGATCTACTGATGCAAGGCATGAATGTCACGTCCTTAGTTGTTAACTAAGTACACATGCAGCACTTGACAACTTGCTCACGATCTTGCACAGTTTACTCACGTTCTTACTATGCCAAGTCAGCCTTACTACACTCAAGATCGCTAAGAGAATGGTAGAAAGAACATAAGAGTATTGTTAAAGGGAGCTTTGTATTAGAGAGAACTTGAATTGTTTGCTTGGTGAATTACAAATGAATGGCCCCCTTTATATACTAGTCTCCTAGGGGCTAGTGTGTAAATATTAATTATTACACAAGTCCTTGATATTTACAAGATAAGGGCTTTATCTAGAATTCTCTACAAGCCTAGAAGATTCCAAGGACTTTCTTAGCAAATCCATAAGGATCTAGGTTCTTCGTAAGGAAATGTCCATACTTCTCTAGAATCTTCTCACGAATGCTAGCCTTCTTCTTTTGTAAGCTTCCATATGGCATTAATATATGCCAAATGATGCCTATGTGGCATGATGACATGTCGGGTCATCACATTCTCCCCCACCCAATATTGCGACGACCGCGGTGCAACGCTGCTACATAAACTCTCGAATCTTATCTTTGAATTGTTACAAGTCTTCATATCGTTCTCACGTGGCCTCCTCTAGTGATTGCTCTTTCCAATGGACGAGGAACATCGCGGTGGCTTTTTTCCCTTGTTTTCGCCTGGCCTGGTAATCTATGATAGCCTCAATATCCTGATCATGCAAGGCGGTGGTAGTCATTGGCGCTTGACTTGATTGGCCCCTACTCAGATCATCCTTATCTTTCTGACATGGCTTAAGCATGCTGGCATGGAAGACAGGGTAGATCTTATGATATGATGGCATGTCAAGCTTGTATGAGATCTTGCCTACCTTGGTGACGATCTTAAATAGCCCCTCGTACTTGCGAATCAGATTCTGATGCATGCCCTATAGTGCCTTGAACTGTCTTAGGTTAAACTTCACCATGACCATGTCCCCAACTCTATAATCTGTGGGACGCTGCTTACGGTCCGCAAACTTCTTCATCTCCTTAGCTGCCTTATCCAAGTAGGACTTAGCAATGTCGAGCTGCTCCTCCCATCCTTTGGCCATATGATAAGCCCCTAAACTCTTTCCCTCGAATGCGGCTAGTAATGAATGTGGAGTTTGTGGTTGTTGGCCTGTGGCTAGCTCAAATGATGTCCGCCCCGTGGACTCACTCCGCTGCAAGTTATAAGAGAATTGGGCGATATCTAGGAGCCTTGCCCAATCTTTCTGATGCGCGCTTACATAATAGCTCAAGTAGCATTCTAGTAAGGCATTGACCCGTTCCATTTGTCTATCTGTCTGTGGGTGGAAACTAGTAGAAAAATGTAGTTCTGTGCCAAGTATGTCGAACAACTCTCTCCAAAAGTTCCCAGTAAAGCGAGGGTCTCGATCACTGATAATGACTTGGTAAGCCCCGATACTTTACCACGTTCTTAAAGAATAGCTTGGCAGCTTCCTTAACTATGCAACCCGGTGAGGCGGGCATGAAGGTGGAATATTTGGAAAATCTATCCATGGCCACCATAATAGTACCATAACTGTCGGACTTCGATAGGCAAGTGATGAAGTCCATAGTCACGCTCTCCCATGGACGCTCTGCAACCGGTAGTGGCTCTAAAAGTCCTCCGGGCTATTATTGTTCAACCTTGTCCTATTGACAGACAAGACAAGTCTACACATAGCACTCTATGTCATCTCGCATGCGTGGCCAATAGTAGACCGACTCAACCAAGGCCCTAGTGCGACATTGACCTGGATGGCCAGCTCACATTATGTCATGACTATCCCTTATGATCCGTCCTCTAATGTCTCCAAACTTTGGCACGTAGACCAGTCTACCTATGGTAAGTAGTAGACCATCTTCTATCCAAAATCATCTCGTCTTGCCTTTGTTGGCTAACTCGATAAGCTATTTGGCTATAGGATCATGCTGCATGCCATCTTTTATAGCCTCCCGAATGTCCCATCTCGCTGAAGTGATGGCAGCAAGCTCGGTTTTTCGGCTCAAGGCATCGTCTACAAAATTACCTTTGTCCGGCTTATACTCCAACGCATAATCAAACTCGGCCAAGAAATCCTGCCACCTAGCCTGCTTTGGTGTGAGCTTCTTCTGTGTCTGAAAGTAGCTAGTAGCCACATTATCAGTCTTGACCACAAACCTCGACCCGAGCAGATAATGTCTCCATGTACGAAGGCAATGCATAATGGAAATCATTTCCTTCTCTTGCACCGTGTAATGCCACTCCGTCTCGTTTAACTTGCGTCTCTCAAATACTATGGGATGCTTATCCTGCATCAGGACACCCCCAATGGCGAAGTCTGAGGCATCTGTGTGCACCTCAAATGTCTTGGAAAAGTAAGGTAACGCCAAGACTGACTCCTCTGTTACAGTTTCCCTAAGACCTTCAAACGCCTTTTGACAATGATCTGTCCAGACCCATGGCTTGTTCTTCTTTAGTAACTCGGTCAATGGTGCGGCCTTTGATGAGTATCCACTGATGAACCAACAATACTGGTTAACAAGGCCAAGGAAGTATCTCAACTCAGTTACCTTTGTAGGTGCCTCCGACTCCTAGATAGCATGTGCCTTAGCCTCGTCCATCTGTAGCTCGTCATTGCTAATGACATGGCCCAAGAAGTGCACCTTTGATTGTGTGAACTCACATTTCTCCCTCTTGATGTATAGCTCGTTCTTCCGCAAGACTTGGTAAACCTTCCTTAAGTTCTCCATGTGCTCCTCCAAGGTGTTGCTGTAGATGAGTATGTCATCTAGGTAGACTACCACGAACTGATCAAGGTAGGGATGGAAAATCTTATTCATATGTGGCTGGTGCATTGGTTAAGCTGAAGGGCATCACCAACCACTCGAAGGCTCCATATCTCGTCACATATGTTGTCTTTGGCTCATCCCCTTCCGCAATGCAAACCTGGTAGTAGCCCTTTAGAGGATCCACCTTGGTAAAGTACTTGTCCTGCCCAAGTCTATCGAACAAGTCAGCAATGAGTGGGATTGGGTACTTATTCGTCATTGTAACCTTATTAAGTGCTCGTTAGTATATGCACAAAAACAGCGATCCATCCTTCTTCTTCTGTCTTCTTCTGGAACAATACTGGTGCGCCGAAAGGTGCCTTTAATGGGCAAATATGACCAGCATCCAGCAACTCTTTCAATTGTTTCTTGAGCTCCTCTAGCTCGGGCGGATGCCATATGATATGGGGCAAATGCGGGTGGCTTATCCCCTGGCTCCAACTCAATCTTGTGATCCAACTCTCGCCTAGGCGGCAAGTGCTTAGGCAACTCCTCGGGCATGACATCTTTGTTTTCCTCAAGCAACTTCTCTATGCAAGGCGGCAGTGTCTCTTGAAAAATCTTGTCCTCCTCTAGACTTGCAATGGCTGCCACGAACGTTGGCTCCCCTTTCTTGATCCCCTTGACAACCTGCATAGCTGAGAGTTGTGCTTGGATCTGTATGTGTGGCATAGTCACTGTAGGTACCATACAAGCTCCTTCTTGCTCCATAACCAAGAGACGTTGGAGGTAGGGGTCGATCAAAGTATGACAATGTCTAAAGAACTCTTGCCCCAGTAAGATGTCAAAGATATCCATAACGGTTACGGTAAAGTTTGTCATACCTTTCCAAGTTCCTAATTTGACACCAACTCCATTAGCTACCCAACAAGCATTCTTTACCGCAGCATTCACGGTCTTGCGCGAGAGTTGGTTGGATCAAGCTTCAATTCTAGTCTCTTTGTGGCAGCCTCAGTCACGAAATTATGAGTTGCTCAAGTATCCACCATTGCACGAGCGGTCTTGTTGTTGATGGTGAGATCCATGTACTGATTGCCATTCTCGATAGTTTGGATAGCTTGCTTTGTGACAGGACCACATAATCCTATCATACCCAACTGTGTGGTTCCCGAACTCTCTCCTTACGGTTGCTCCTTCCATTCACGGACCATGGCACTGAGGCTCTTGAGGTCGGGAAAATTTCTGAAGTCGTGCGGCCGCCCGCATATGTAGCACCCCTTTTTCTCAGCCTGTGCCTTATTCTTGGCGTATCCCTGACAACCACTCTACTTTTTGGGATCTTGAGTCTTGGAGTATTGTTGTTGTATCTCCTTGACTTTCCCACGGTCTCCCCCACCTTTGACATTGTTAACCTTTGACTCCTTGCCATTGCCTTTGTCGTGCTTGTCATGCCTGAAATCCATCAATGATTCAGCCTCTTCTATGGCTTGGTCTATATTAGTGACTTATCGGCGTTGCAACTCCTGCTTAGCCCAATTTTTCAACCCATCCATGGAGTGGAACAACAAGTCATTATTGGTCAGGTTGGGGATTTGAAGCATAAGGATAGTGAACTCCTTGACATAGTTACGTATGCTCCCTGTTTGATTCAATTCCCTAAGCTTGTGCCTTGCCTCGTACAAGACATTGTTTGGAAATAATTGTCGCTTGAACTGGGCTTTGAACTGATCCCATGTGCTAATAGTACATAGACCTATATCCACATCGGCCATCTTCCTTCTCCACCATAGCATGGCAGTCTCTGAGAGGTACAATACCGCAGTGTTGATCTTGGCCTCGTCGTCCCTAACTTTGCCGTGCCTGAAGTAGTTCTCCAAGTGCCAAAGAAAGTTTTCCACTTTTTGTGCATCACGAACGCCTTTGAACACCGGGGGTTTGGGAACCTCGATCTTGGCCTCCCTCATCACCACAACACTGTTGGCTGCCTTAGTCATGCCAGCATTGACATGCTCCTCGTGTGACTCTATCTTTGCCTTCATAGCATCGATAGTACTCAAAACCTCCATGAGTCTGCAGTCTAAGAAAGTGACGGTTTGCCTTAGTTTTATCTCGGTCTGTGTACGTCCCTCCAAGTCATTACGAATACTCTCAATCTCTTCAAGAGTGTGTCCCTCGAGAACACTAAGGGTGCCTTCCACCTTCCTCAAGCGTTGGCCAAAGATCTCGACAACGTCCATCCTCGCGTTCGCCTTTATCACCCACTCTTTACTGAGCGAGACATCCTCCGGTAGGACCTCCACTTCATCCTTGCTCGCCTCAATGGTAGATGGCTCTTGGAATGTAAGCCCCTTATTTGGCACAACCTCGGGTGGCACCTCCTAGCTCTTGTGGGTAGCATTCCTCTTTTTATTGTCGTTCTTGCCAGCAGTATCCCGGATGACATTGGCTTAGGTGTTGGCAGCGTTAATATCTCCGTCGTTCGCTACTCCCTTAGTTGTTACCTTTGCTCTTATACCACGTTGTCACGTCCTTAGTTGTTAACTAAGTACATGTGCGGCACTTGACAACTTGCTCACAATCTTGCACAGCTTGCTCACGTTCTTCCTATGCCAAGTCAGCCTTACTACACTCAAGATCGCTAAGAAAATGGTAGAAGGAACACAAGGGAATTGTTAAAGGAAGCTTTGTATTAGAGATAACTTGAATTGTTTGCTTGGTGAATTACAAATGAATGGCCCCCTTTATATACTAGTCTCCTAGGGGCTAGTGTGTAAATATTAATTATTACACAAGTCCTTGATATTTACAAGATAAGGGCTTTCTCTAGAATTCTCTACAAGCCTAGAAGATTCCAAGGACTTTCCTAGCAAATCCATAAGGATCTAGGTTCTTCCTAAGGAAATGTCCATACTTCTCAAGAATCTTCTCACAAATGCTAGCCTTCTTCTTATGTAAGATTCCACATGACATTAATATATGCCAAATGGTTCCACATGAAGCTTATAAAAAGACAACAAAACAAACAAAAATCACATCTAAGAATAGAATATTCACATGATTGATAGACAAAGAAACAAAGAAAAGTATGTTGCATTATAGAAATAGGTCAGAGAAGTCAAAATAGACCTTGTATTGATTGAATCCAAACTTTAGAATTTATGCTACTCAACATCAAGCCAAGAACAACAATCGAAAACCTCCAACGACACAACTTCGTCAAAAGCATGAAATTGATTGAAAAGTGGAGAAGTCGTCGATGACCTCCGAACTCGGGTGGGCTGGGTTTGACTACTTCCAATGATCTATGATGTTTTGCGGTGGTCATTTGAACTGTTATTTGCTGGAGTTTCAGGGCTGGGTTTTAGCTGATTTTCAGGTGTTCTACGGCTAGTTTGTGGAGTTATTTTGGGTACTGTTTTTAGGTGGTGTAATGGCTATTTTTGCTTCTTTTTGGACTGATTTTCGTTGAGTTTTGATGGAAGCTTCAAGGTGTTTAAGATGGTGGAGAAGATGTCTGGTTTTGGGTATTAAAAATGTGAGCTTATGGGTTTTTTATGGTTGAAAAATAATGAGGAACTGCTGTCTTTTTAGGAAGAAGGGGTTGCTGTGTTTTTTTTTTTTTTTTGTTCTTAGAGAAGAAATATGCATGTTTTTGGGTGATAGAGCACTAGAGTTTTCTTCAAAGAAAAAGGTTTGTTAAGCAAGTGAAGAGAGGATACTGGGCCAGGCGGGTCGGGAAAATGGGGACTGGGCTAGTGTGATTTTGGGGCCGCTGAAACTGGGCCAATTTGGAACAAGAAGCAATAGACCATATTCCTCTTTTATTTGATCTTTCCAAAATAGCTACATTACTTCTAATTGAATTTGTTTTGCCAAAACGACCTAATTAGCATTTTAACTAATTAATTAAACTAATTGATTAAAGCTAATGTATATTCTTTTGTGATTTTTGTTTTAATCATCCTTTTAACTTATGATTAATTCTTAAATGCAATTAGCACACTAAATGAAAGATAAAAATATTTTTGATAATTTTTTATAATTTAAAACATTTCTAAATATGCATGAACAATGTGAATAAATGTAAAAAAATTAAAAGAAAAATTCTTAAAATTCTATAAAAGTAATTAAAATTATTTTTGGACTATTTTTTTAAGAGTAATTTCCTATTTGGGGCAAAAATTAGGTGCTCACACTCAATACCATGGCTCACAACCATATCAATCTATCAAACTCAACATCATGGCTTACAGTCGTATTACGCCATCAAACAACTTATAAAATAATTTTTTTGTATTTTCATAAAATAATATATTTGCGGCTAGTCTAAGACCACTGATTCTTCTAAGCGCACGCTTGACCCAACATATGGACTAGGCAGAGAAAATATATTTTAAAAATCCATTTTAGAAAAGCAAGCATCAAAACTTAAATTCTCACTTACCTCATCGATGACAAGTGTCACAACCCAAAATCTATTAAAGGTCGTGATGACGCCAGACACGCTGTCAGGCTAGCCAACACTAAATAGTTAATTAAATTATCTTTTTATATTTTTGAAATCATAAAGTTTCCTTCAATTTCACTAGTAACAGATGAACTTTATAAAATAAATAAAAATGTTTACCATTTCATTACTGAATAACCCAGCATCATCCCAGAACCCGGTGTCACAAGTGCATGAGCAATTACTAGGAAATAAAATGAAATACAACAACTGCTCAAAATACAAATTGGACAGAAAAGAAAATACAAATACTCTGAAGGAGACTCTGCTAGCTGCGAATCGTCTCATAAGATGCAGCTCACCTAAGTCTCCGTATCAACCATCCCGCCACGCCCACGAGGCCACTAAACATACATGTGTCTGTACAACAAAATGTACAGCAAGCGTAATACGAGTACGAAAACAATGCATACCCAGTAAGTGTCCAGTGTAACCTCTAAGAAGTAGTAACGAGGGGTCGACTTCAACACTTACTAGTGGTCAAATAATATCAGGTGCAGTAAGGAAGTGAATAAATATTAAACAGAGTAATTATATAAAACAAACTAATATAAAATACGTGATACAATTCCTCTCTTTACAATTTACTCAAGCTCTCAACTGGCAAGTTCTCTCCATAACCGGAGCATATATATAAATACAGTGGATTTCATCAAAAAGGTTGTCATTATTCAAATCAGGGAAAACCCCTTAGATATTCTGGCTTCTTGCCAAATATTATGCACGACTCCATAAGGATAATATATATATATATATAAATATATATATAGAGAGAGAGAGAGAGAGAGAATGCCGAGGTGTACGGCCCGATCCAACATTAAAGTAAACTGTGCACTGCCGAGGGTCGAACAACGCGAACCGAAGATGCATCTATTAACCTGTTGAGGCGATCGACCCGCTCCTATGAGAGTAGTAGAAGGAGTTACCCCGCTCGCGAGTCATACTTGTGACGCGGTCAAATATAAGTTTAAAGGATTTCCCCGCTCGCGGATCATATGTGTGACGCGGTTACACATAGATTTCTTAAGTTATTAAAGTATTCCTCAATTTTTTTTAGATTACAAATTTCAAATGATAACTTTTAAGATCCAAACTTTTCCTCAATTTCGACTCCTTTCAAAAACATTTAATAAGCTAACTCAATATCGCTTCTTCTCAAGGCAAACAATAAATATAAATCAACAATATCAACAAGGCATGATGTAAGCCTAAAACTACTCGGACATAGACATAGCTAGTAACTACGTACGGACTCTTGTCACCTCGTGCGTACGTAGTCCCCACAAATAGAAGCACATAATAATTTAGTTCACCTATGGGGGTTTATTCCCTCTTACAATGTTAGAAAGCAGACTTACCTCGCTTTGAAGTTCCATAAACGGCTCCCAAGCCCTTCCGACGACTCAAACTGATGCCCAACGCTCCAAAACTAGTCAATAATTATGCAAACCCATTAATATATACTCAAATACCCATTATAATCCTATTTATAATAATTTTCAACTCCGCTTGAAAATTAGATAAAATCGTCCTCGGGCCCACATTTCCGGATTCCAAAAATTTTCGAAGATGAACTTTACCCATAACACCACGAACTCAAATATATAATTTATTCCAAGTTCCATATCCAGTTTCGTGGTCAAAATCCAAAAATATAAATTTCTAGGTTTTTCTTCAAAACCTCAAATTTTCACTAATTTCTCATGATTTTTCATGTTAAAATCTTGATATAATCAAAGTAATTAACTTGCAATAGGTGGGAATCACTTACCTTGACATAGATGATGAAGATGAAGCTCCAAAATGGCTCCTAGGTCGTCTCCCATGGAGGAAATGAGTTGAAATGAGCCAAACCCATTTTTGCAAACTTATACACTTCTATGCAACCCTTCTTCACGTTCGCGGGCCTCCCATCTCATTCGTGATGAACAAAATTCTCGAAATCCATTCCCAAACTCTTCTCAGGCAGCCTCTAGTGTAATGGTCATAACGTTTCTTACAAAACTCCAAATGTCAAATGGTTTAATTTTTTGCAAACTACATACCAAGATCTACAACTTTCATGTTTTGGTCATCTCTAATTAGTTATATATTTCGAGATTTAAGCCGCCAAAATCAGCCCTATGCAACACAAATTTCTTCTTCATCTTTCCAGACAACTTGTAGTATACCAGTTATAACTTTTTGTATGCAAATCCAAATGCTATATGGTTTACTTTTCTGAAACTAGATATAAAGGGCTACAACTTTCATATTTGGATCATCTCCAAATTTCGTATAGATTACAATATATGAGCCTCCAAATTCAGACCTGTGCAACAGAGATATCCTTCCTCGCGAACGCGAGGATCTCTTCGCGAACGCGAAGAAAAAAGTCCCTAAAGAAAAATCCTTCTTCGCGAACACGAGGAGGTCCTCACGAACACGAAGAAAAACACCAGACAGCAGTATCATCTATTGCAAAACAACCCGAAATTATCTAAACCCCCACCCCCCACCCCCCCGAAACACACCTGAGGCCCCCAGGGCCCCCTCCAATCACACAAACTAGTCCCATAACATAACACGGACCTGCTCGAGGCCTCAAATCACATCAAACAATATCGAAATCATGAATCGCACCGCAATTCAAGATTAATGAACTTTAGAACTTCAAACTTCTACATTCGATGTCGAAAGCTATCAAATCACGTCTGATTGACCTCAAATTTTGCACACATGTCACATTCGACATTACGGACCTACTCAAACTTCCGAAATTGGAATCCGACCACGATATCAAAAAGTCCACTTTCGGTCAAACTTCTCAAAAACCTTCAAATTTCTTTTGCCAAATGACTCCAAAATGACCTACGGACCTCCGAATCCACTTTCGGAAGCGCTTCCCATACCAGAATCACCATACGGAGCTATTCCCAGACTCAAAATCCCAAATGGACATCGATAGCATTGAAATGCATTGCAACCCAAATTTATGAAATTCTTCCAAAATGCCAACTTCCACAATAGGAGTCGAAACGCTCACGGGTCATCCAAAACCCGATCTGGACATATGCCCAAGTTCAAAATCATCATACGAACCTGTTGGAACCTTCAAATCCTGATTGTGAGGTCGTTTACTAAAAACTCAAACTTTAGTCAATTCTTTCAACTTAAAGCTTCCGAAATGAGAATTTTCTTTCCAAATCAACTTCGAACTTCCCGAATTCAATTCCGACCATGCATGCAAGTCATAATGCCTGAAGTGAAGATACTCATGGCATCAAACTGCCGAACGACGTGCTAGAGCTCAAAACGACCGGTCGGGTCATTATATTCTCTCCCACATAAACATATGGTCGCCCTCGAACGTGCTAAGAACTGTGCTAGAGTTGTCTGAAATCACTGTTTAACACCTCGTGCAGCTACCTGTGCTACCGCAACTTAGTTGAGCACATTTGCTCGAGCAAATCTAAAGATTCCCCTTTTGTTTAGTCAAATTAGCCTTACAGCCAAATTCCAACATCCAAAATTTTCCACCAGGCCTTCTTTCAACATACGAACACCGTATCAATCTCTATGCGATGTATCAATACATGATTTCATACTTTTGCTGAATCCACACTAAACATTGCATAACTTACATGACCATAATAATGTACTCTGATAACAATAGCCGAAATTTCACGAATCTGATGTTCCCAATGCATCTTATGACATATATAAGTCATGTTCCCACTCATGAAATACCGCCATGACAGAAGAGATGCATAGAAATTCATAACCGACTGTTGAGTCAATAATTCATTGAGCTTCTCCTCTAGACAAGAACCATTGCCTCATTATGAACCAAATAACTATATTTACTCTTTAATAAACTTCATATAAATTTGACCGCACTGATCCCAGGTCCAATAATCTCGTCTCACCCAGTATAAGCTGCCCAGGCAATAAGCCACCTTAGACACTACCAAAATTCTCATATGATGCCACAACGTGCCAGTAAGCTACAACTCGAATGTGATACATATGGAAAACGAACTCTGGAAAGAACTACTCAACCCACGTAACTAATTTAGACAACCAAAAGGTGTATGAACCTTCCTCAGAAAATAAAGCACACACACTCAAGAAAAGATATAGGAAACTATACTCAATATCACACTGTTACGGCGTGCAACCCGATCCAAACAACATATCTGTGGCAGCATGCCACCTAATGCATACATAATAATCTATAAGGAATTACTTACCGAGCTAGAATGCTCATACCTGCGAAGTACCCAAATATCAACCACGAGCACGCGGAGTGCATAATGCAAATTCCTGGCGAGACTGACAGCACCATACGCTACAAAACTAAAGCACGACTAAGGTGCGATGTATGATCTGAATCTCGAGAGTCATCCTGCTCAAATAACACCATCGCTATGCAGAACCTCAACACATATGAAATTTATCAAGCTGTTTCACGACTCACACGGCACAATATAGTATTACATGAAATTGTCGACGACGAAGTATCATCCAACGTTTGAATACCCCCTCCATAAGGAGAAATGAACACATCTGGCCTAATATATAGCCCATATTCATAATTAGATCCATCCACAGACCTCAAGCCGATTCTGATCGCACCACACTAGGCAAATAACCTTTCGAAGGCCCATAATAACCCCCTTTTTAACACACAAGAACAACCGTCCAATTCGTAACAACCTTCCATAATCCACAACCAAATGAACCGAGCGCCCTTTAGGCATAAATTCTCAATTAGTGATAGTACCACAATCTCCATACTTGCTTTAAATCCTCAATCAATTAAGTGACTACACGTCACACTTATACAATCTTTCCGTGGGATATGCTCCCATGCCCTTCTGCGCCAGGTAACAAGTATGCACATCCATACCACCAGCCATACAAATGCTGCAAAGAGAATCAAGGATCCGCAAGTCAATACACAAAACCTCTTACTCATGACACTGATCTCAGGTGACGCTGAAGATAATACCAGCTTACCCTAAACATCTAAATTCTTTTCCTGCTCATCCAAGCCCATGACCTCCTTGTCAACACCGAATCGCAACCTTGATTCTAAACTTCCAAATCCCACGCTACTCAAGATACTTAATCATGACAATGCGCAAGAGTACAAGAATTTCATCATAACTCCTGAACCATTAATAGGGTAAACACTTCATCATCTAGAAGCCTTTTACTTAACTCATTTCAAGAGAACCATTGCAACACGTGACTAAAGTCTCATAACCACAGAAAATACCAACCTCAAGTAGTGGTCCAAACCAACATAACTCTTCCAGGATCCATCTGCACATAACAGGACATAATATTCGAACACCTTCAAATAAAACCAATTACGGCGACCGTCAACTTCTCACGTATTACTGCAATCATGTGTATAACTTAACACGCTGAAGGAATTAATCGCTGCTACCATTATACCAATTCAACCATTTTTGACTGATTTTACTTCTTCCAATTTACTTTGGGCTTGACTTGGGAATAATAGTAGCCCCATTCAAAACATCACGAACCCAAATCCGCACTCATCCTAAGTGACCTTATTTCACGAGACCACACTGTCTCAATTCCCACGAACCATCTCATACCCTCCTTATGCACATATTCTCATCCTCAACTGGTACACCCATTTTGATAATTCCTCTATGAGTCCAAAGTCATTTTCTCCCATTTCTCTCAATTTACACCACAGACCGAAGATAATACAGAACACTCCAAGCTCCTTATTATAATAAGCTGTAAAAGCTCGATACTCAACCATACTATGGACTCAAAACCCTTAGGCACCACACCTTAACCTTTGAACCCACTAGGACCGTTGTTGAGAGTCACCCACTCTCACTTGGTCCCGAATATAATCAACTGCGAGGCTCCGCTAGCATATGACCACCCTTTCAAAGAAGCAACCGACCGAATCACCTTCTTTGCAAATCACTCTAAAATTTTCTCAAGGAGTGTAGTCATCCTACCACAAAACCCATATGATACTCTGCCCCAAAGGTGAATTGAAGAAATCTATAACACCAGCGAACTTAATGTATTCAACAAGGACAATGACACCACATCACAAATGAAAATTTCACCATGCTCGAAAATACTATATCTCGTTACTCCATCAAACAAAACTTGAATATTCATAGCCCGATTGCCTCTCCTCTATAGGAAATAAAATTCTGAATCTCTGAATCTTACATTGAGTAAACATCCTTCCAATTCATTCACTGCTTCCAACGCATAGACAAGCACCCTATTATTACACCAATACTATGCAATAGCAATGCACTAATCGTCATAATAATTAATGACAAATCTCAAAACCTTAGGTAATACTAATACTGAGAAGAAACGACAAAACGACCTTCCGCAAGGTGACGACAACAGCCCAATCAAATACGCTGGGAGGAACATCCCGCACCACATCTGTAGTACCATTACAATTTCTCAATTCTAGATCGATAGCAAGCGCTTCACGTCGCATAAGATTGAATTGGAAAGAAACAAAGGCATAAGCCTCAAAGGAATCAAACCGCATGATGAGGAATCAAGAAGGGAAGTGCTCCTAACAGCCTTGTAGCCTCTCAAAGATAAGTACAGACGTCTCCGTACTAATCCTCAAGACTCTACTAGACTTTCTCATTGCTCGTGAGCCTAAGTGAACTTAGTGCTCTGATACCATGTTGTCACGAACGCTGTCAGGCTAGCAAACACTAAATATTTAATTAAATTCTCTTTTTATATTTTGAAATCATAAAGTTTCCTTCAATTTCACTAGTAACAGATGAAATTTAAAAAATAAATAAAAATGTTTGCCATTTCATTACTGAATATCCCATCATCATCCCAGAACACGGTGTCATGAGTACATGAGCAATTACTAAGAAATAAAATGAAATACAATAACTACCCAGAATACAAATTGGACAGAAAAGAAAATACAAATACTCTAAAGGAGACTCTGCTAGCAACGAATTGTCTCATAAGATGCAGCTTACCTAAGTCTCCGTATCAACCATGTCGTCGCACCCACGAGGACACTATACATACATGTGCCTATATAACAAAATGTACAACAAGTGTAGTGTGATTACGAAAACAACGCGTACCCAGTAAATATCCACTCTAGCCTTGAAAAAGTAGTGACGAGGAGTTGACTTCGACACTTACTAGTATTTCAATAATATCAGGTGCAGTAAAGAAGTGAATAAATAGGAAATAGAGTAATTATATGAAACAAACAAGTATAAAATACGTGAGACAATTTCTCTATTTACAATTTACTCAAGCTCTCAACTAGAAAGTTCCCTCCATAATCGGAGCATATATATAGATACAGTGGATTTCATCATAGAGGTTATCATAATTCAAATTAGAGAAAAACCCTCAGATATTCTAGCTTCTTGCCAAATATAGGAAATGCCAAGGCGTATGGCCCGATCTAACATAAAAGTAAATTGTACACTGTCGAGGGTCGAACGATGCGAACCATAGATACATCTATTAACCTTCCGAGAAGATCGGCCCGCTCCCATGAGAGTAGTAGAAGGAGTTACCCCGCTCGTGAACCATACTAGCGATGTGGTCAAATATAAGTTTAAGGGATTTCCCCACTCACGAATCATACTTGCGACGAGGTCAAAGATAAGTTTAAGGAAATACCCTTCTCGCGGATCATACATGGGACGCGGTTACACATAGATTTCTTAAGTTATTAAAGTATTCCTCTATTCTTTGTAGATTACGAATTTCAAATGAAAACTTTTAAGTTCACAACTTTTCCTCAATTTTGACTCCTATCAAAAATATTTAATAAGCTAACTCAATATCGCTTCTTCTCAAGGCAAACAATAAACATAAATAAACAACAATATCAATAAGGCATGTTGTAATCCTAAAACTACCCGAACATAGGCATAGCTAGTAACTATGTACAGACTTTCATCACCTCGTACGGACATACTAATTTAGTTCACCTATGGGGGTTAATTCCCTCTTACAAGGTTAGAACGGAGACTTACTTCACTCCGAAGTTCCATAACCGGCTCCCAGGCCCTTTAAACGACTCAAATTGATGTCCAACGCTCCAAAACTAGTCAATAATCCTATTTACAACAATTTCCAACTCTGCTTGAAAAGTTGATAAAATCATCCTCGAGCACACGTGCCCGGATTCTGAAAATATTCGAAGATAAACTTTACTCATAATTCCACGAAATCAAATATATAATTTATTCCAAGTTCCATGTCCAATTTTGTGGTCAAAATCCAAAAATATAAATTTCTAAGTTTTTCTTCAAAACACCAAATTTTCACTAATTTTCCATAATTTTTCATGTTAAAATCTAGATATAATCCAAGTAATTAACTTGCAATTGGTGGGAATCACTTACCTTGACATAGTTGATGAAGATGGAGATCCAAAATCGCTCCTAGGTCCTCTCCCATGGAGGAAATGAGATGAAATAAGCCAAATCCAGTTTTCTAAACTTATACACTCCCAGGCAACCCTTTTTCAAGTTCGTGTTGAACAAAATTCTCGAAAGCCAATTTTTAAACTCTTCTAAGACAGCCTCTAGTATAATGATCATAACTTTTTGTAAAAAACTCTAAATGACAAATGGTTTAACCTTTTGAAAACTAGACACTAATTTCTACAATTTTCATGTTTTGGTCATCTCCCAATTCATTATAGATTTCGAGATATAAGCCACAAAGTCAGCCATATGCGCACAAATATTTTCTTCATCTTTCCGGACAGCTTGTAGTATACCAACCATAAATATTTGTATGCAAATCCAAATGCTAAATGGTTTACTTTTCTAAAAACTATACACAAAGGGATACAATTTTTAGTTTTGAATCATCTCCAAATTCCTTATAGATTGAGAGATATGAGCTTCTGCAATCAGAACTGTGTAACAGAGATTTCCTTCTTCGCGAACGCGAGGAACAAAGTCCTTAAAGCCAAATCCTTCTTCATGAACGCGAGAGGATCCTCGCGAACGTGATGAACAACACCAGACACCAGCATCAACTATTGCAAAACAGCTCGAAATGATCCGAAACCACCCCGAAACACACCCGAGGTACCCAGCCCCCCCCAATCACACAAACCAGTCCCATAACATAATACGGACCTGCTCGAGGCCTCAAATCACATGAAACAACATCGAAATCATGAATCTTACTCCTATTCAAGCTTAATGAACATTAAAACTTCAAACTTCTACATTCGATGTCGATACCTATCAAATCATGTCCGATTGACCTCAAATTTTGCACACAAGTCACATACGACATTACAGACCTACTCACACTTCCAGAATTGGAATCCGACCCCAATATCAAAAAGTCTACTTCCGGTCAAACTTCTCAAGAACCTTCAAATTTCTAACTTTCACCAAATGACTCCAAAATGACCTACGGACCTTCGAATCCACTTTCGGATGTGCTCCCAACACCAGAGTCACCATACAGAGCTATTCCTAAACTCGAAATCCCAAATGAACATTGATAACATTGAAATGCACTGCAACCCAAATTTATGAAATTCTTCCAAAATGCCAACTTCTATAATAGTGTCGAAACGCTCACGGGTCATCCAAAACCTGATCCGGACATACGCCCAAGTCCAAAATCATCATACGAACCTATTGGAACCTCCAAATCCCGATTCCGAGGTCATTTACTCAAATCTCAAATCTTAGTCAATTCTTTCAACTTAAAGCTTCCGAAATGAGAATTGTCTTTCCAAATCAACTCCAAACTTCCCGAAATTCAATTTTGATCATGCGTTCAAGTCATAATGCCTGAATTGAAGCTACTCATAACATCAAACTACCGAACAACGCGCTATAGCTCAAAACGACCCGTCGGGTCGTTACATTCTCTCCTACTTAAACATATATTCGCCCTCGAATGTGCTAAGAACTGTGCTTGAGTTGTCTGAAATCATTGTTTAATACCTCATGCAGCTATCCGTGCTACCACAACTCAGTTGAGGACATTTGCTCGAGCAAATCTGAAGATTTCCCTTTTGTTTAGTCAAATTAGCCTTAGAGCCAAATTCCAACATCCAGAATTTTCCACCAGGCCTGCTTTCAACATACGAACACCGTATCAACCTCTATGCGATGTACCAATACATGATTGCAAACTTTTGTTGAATCTGCACTAAACACTGCATAACTTACATGACCATTATAATGTCCTATGATAGTAATTGCTAACATTTCATGAATCTGATGCTCCCAATGCATCTCATGACATATATAAGTCCTGTTTCCACTCCTGCAATACTGCCACGACGGAAGAGATGCATAGAAATTCATAACCGACTGTCGAGTCAATAATTCATTGAGCTTCTCCTCTTGACAAGAACCATTGCCTCATTATAAACCAAATAACTATATTTGTTGTTTAATATACTTCATATAAATCTGATCGCACTGATCCCAGCTCTAATAATCTCGTCTCACCCAGTATAAGCTACCCAGGCAATAAGCCACCTTAGACACAACAAAAATTCTCATATGATGCCACAATGTGCCAATAAGCTACAACTCGAATGTGATACATAGGGAAAACAAACTCTGGAAAGAACTAATCAACCCAAGCAACTAATTTAGACAATCAAAAGGTGTTATGAACCTTCCTCAGAAAAAGGGAAGCAAACACTCAAGAAAAGATATAGGAAACGTACTCAATATCACACTGTTGCAGCGTGCAACCCGATCCAAACAACATATCCGTGGAGGCGTACCCCCTGATTTATACACAATAATCTATAAGGAATTACTTGCCGAGCTAGAATAGTCATACCTACGGAGTACCCGAATATCAACCATGAGCACACAGAGTGCATAATGCAAATTCCTGGGGAGGCCAATAGCCCATACGCTACAAAACTAAAGCACGACTAAGGTACGATGTATGATCTGAATCTCGAGAGTCATCCTGCTCAAATAACACCATCGCTATGCAGAACCTCAACACATATGAAATTTATCAAGCTGTTTCACGACTCACACGACACAATATAGTATTACATGAAACTGCCGATGACGAAGTATCATCCAACATTCGAATACCCCTCCATAAGGAGAAATGAACACATCCGGGCTAATATAGAGCCCATGTTCATAATTAGATCCATCCACGGACCTCAAGCCGATTCTGATTGCACTGCACTAGGCTAATAGCCTTTAAAGGGCCCATAATAACCCCTGTTTTTAACACACAAGAACAGCCGTCCAATCATGAACAACCTTCCACAATCCACAACCAAATGAATTGAGCACCCTTCAGGCATAAATTCTAAATTAGCGATAGTACCACAATCTCTATACTTGGTTTAAATTCTCAATCAATTAAGTGATTACACGTCACACTTATACAATCTTTTCGTGGGATATGATCCCATGGCATTCTACACCAGGTAACAAGTCTACACATCCATACCACTGGCCATACAAATGCTGCAAAGCGAATCAAGGATCCGCAAGTCAACACACAAAACCTCTTACTCATGACACTGATCTCAGGTGATGTTGAAGATAATACCAACTTAAACTAAACATCTAAATTATGTTCCTACTCATCCAAGCCCTTGACCTCCTTGTCAACACTAAACTGCAACCTTGATTCTCAACTTCCAAATCCCACGCTACTCACGGCACTTAATCATGACAATGCGCAAGAGTACAAGAATTTCATCATAACTCCTGAACCACTAATAGGGTAAATACTTCATCATATAGAAGCCTTTTACTTAACTCATTTCAAGAGAACCATTGGAACCCGTCACTAAATTCTCATAACTGTAGAAAATACCAACCTCAAGTGGTGGTCGAAACCAACATAACTCTTTCGGGATCCATCTGCACATAATATGCCATAATACTCGAACACCTCCAAATAAAACCAATTACGGTGACCGTCAACCTAGCACGCATTACTGCAATCATGTGTATAACTTAACATGCTAAAGGAACTAATCGTTGCCATCATTTTACCAATTCAACCATTTCTGACTGATTTTACTTCTTGCAATTTACTCTGGCTTAACTTAGGAATAATAGTAGCCCTATTCAAGCATGAGACCATATTGTCTCAATTCCCACGAACCATCTCATACTCTCCTTATGCGCATATTCGTATCCTCAACTGGTACACTCATTCTGATAATTCCTCTATGAATCCAAAGTCATTTTCTCCCATTCCTCTCACACCACACACCGAAGATCACACAGAACACTCCAAGCTCCTTATCATAATCTATTGCAAAAGCTCGATACTCAACCATTGTAACGACCTGATCGATCGTTTTGAGCTCTAGCACGTTGTTCAGTAGTTTGAGGCTAGGAGCAGCTTCACTTCAGGTATTATGACTTTTACGCATGGTCGGAGTTGAATTCTAGGGAATTCAGAGTTGATTTGGAAAGAGAATTCTCATTTTGGAAACTATAAGTTGAAATAATGGACTAAGATTGCATTTTGAGTAAACGACTTCGGAATTGGGATTCATAGGTTGCAACAGGTTTGTATGATGCTTTTGAACTTGGGCATATGTCCGGACCAAGTTTTGGAAGATACGGGAATGTTTCGGCACCTATTGTGGAAGTTAGCATTTTGGAAGAATTTCATAAGTTTGGGTCGAAGTGCATTTCAGTGTTATCAATATCTGTTTGGGATTTTGAGTCTAGAAATAGCTTCGTATGGTGATTCTGGTGTTTGGAGCGCGATCAGAAGTGAATTCGGAGGTCCGTGGGTCATTTGGCAAAAGATAGAAATTTGAAGGTTTTTTAGAAGTTTGACCGGAGGTGGAATTTTTGATATCGGGGTCGGAAACCAATCCCGGAAGTTGGAGTAGGTCCATAATGGCGAATATGACTTGTGTGCAAAATTTGAGTCCAATCGGACGTGATTTGATAGGTTTAAACACTGAAAGTAGAAGTTTGAAATTTTAGAGTTCATTAAGCTTGAATTGGAGTGTGATTCGTGGTTTTACGTTGTTTGATATGATTCGAGGCCTCGAGCAAGTCCGTAATGTGTTTTGGGACTGGTTGACATGATTGACTAGGGTCGCGGGGACCTCGGGTGGATTCCGGATGGTTAATGGATCAAATTTGGAGCTTGAAGAAGGGCTTCAGCAGCTGATATCTGGTGTAACCTCACCTGCGGGGTTTTGGCTGCAGGTGCAGAGCCGCACAAGCGGCCAAAGGAGCACAGATGCGGTTGAGAAGGGAGAAGGCTGGGACCGCAGATGCGGTCAAGTCGCCGCAGAAGCTGGACCGCACCTGCAGAGGAATGAGTGCAGAAACGGAAATAGGGGGCCTAGGAAGGACCACAAATGCGGTAGTGGGGCCGCACCTGCGGAACCACAGAAGCGGTCGTGTGACCACAGGTGCAGAAGTGCTGGAGGTAGTAAGATCTTTAAAAATCGGGGGGTTGGTCATTTTCCCCCATTTTTCATTTGGTGTGGACGATTTTGGGGAGCTTCAAGTGGGGTTTTTCATCATCAACGATAAGGTAAGCTAACCCCACCTATCTTGAGTTAAATACATTGATTATGTGCGGATTTGAGCATGAAAATTTGGTAAAAAATTTGGGGTTGAGGGAAAACCTAGAAAATTCGTATTCTTGGATTTTGACCATGATTTTTGGTATAAAATTAAGAGAAAAACATATATTTGAGTTCGTGAGTTCATGGATAAACTTTATCTTCAAAAAATTTCGGAATCCGAGCACATGGGTTTGAGGGCAATTTTGTCATCTTTCCGATCGGGGTTAGAAATTATTATAAATGGGATTGTAATGAGTAATTGAGCATATATAGTGGATTTGAATAATTATTGGCTAGTTTAGGAGCATGGTGCATCGATTCGAGTCTTCCGAAGGGTGTGGAATGCCGATTATGGATCTTCAGAGCGAGGTGAGTCTCCTTTCTAATCTTGTAAGGGGGAATTGTCCCCATAGGTGATATAATTGGTTATGTGCTCCTATTTGTGGGGGCTATGTACGCACGAGGTAATGAGAGTCCGTGCGTAGCTACTATTATGTGTAATGTCCAGGTAGTCTAGGACCTAAAAGCATGCTATACTTGGAATATCTGTAATCTTATTGACAGTAAAATTGCTTAAATCCTATCGAATTGGTAAATGAATTTCTAAAAGGATTAAACTTCATTTTCTTAAATCATTAAAAGAGAATTGACTTTTATTTGGATAAATGCTCCCCGATTAATTCTTAATTGGTTGTTTGAGCATTTATTTCTATGTGTACCTGTATCACATGTATGATTCGCGAGCAGGGTGATTGTTTATTTAAATTTGACCGTGTCGCATGTATGATTCGTGAGCGGGATAATAGATGCATCTATGGTTCGCGCCGTTCGACCCTTGGCAGTGCACATTTTACATTTATGTTGGATCGGGTCGTACGACCTCGGCATGATTTGCGCATGCTTGTATTGCTTGCCTGGAGATTTATTGATATTGATATTTGCTCTCACCGACTTGAGATAATTGTTAATTAATAGATTATGAATACAGAGACTTTTAAGATAAAAAGGAACTTTTACCTGTTCGTAACTTATTTGAAATTATTGTCATTCTTAATAAATCCATAACTACTCGCATTAAAAATATATTACTATTGGACCACTAGTAAATGACGAAGATGACCTCTCGTCTCTACTTCTTCAAGATTAGACGTGATACTCATTGGGTTACACATTGTTTTCGTACTCATACTACACTTGCTGTGCATTTTTGTTGCATAGGCTTATGTGTGGCTAGTGGCATAGTGGCATGGTTGATACGGAGACTCAGGTGAGTTGCATTTATCGAGACGACCGTAGCCAGCAGAGTCTCCTTCAGAATATTGTACTGTATTTTCATTTCTATCCACTTGTTTTCCTGACAGTTACTGTATTTTATTTTATTCCAAGTAAAAGCTCATATACTTGTGACACCGGGTTCTGGGATGATTATGGGGTATCTTGTATTAACTTCTTAACATTTATATTTGATTTGAAACGATTATCTTTTACCGGTAAAATTGAAGGAAAATCATAGTTTTCAAAATTATTAAAACGGGAATTTAATTAAGTATCTTGGTTGGCTTGCCTGACAGCAGTGTCCGACACCATCACGACCCTTAGTGGATTTTGGGTTGTGACAACATGGTATCAGAGCACTAGGTTCCCTTAGGTCTCACGGGTCATGATCAAGTCTAGTAGAGTCTCGCGGATTGGTACGTAGATGTTTGTACTTATCTTCGAGAGGCTACATGACTGTTAGGAGAACATCCCTTCTTGATTCCTCATCGTGCGATTTGATTCCTTGAGGCTTATGCCCTTGTTTCCTTCCTACTCAACCTTACGCGACGCGAATTGCTTGTTATAAATCGAGAATTAAGGAATTGTAATGGTACTACGGACGTGGTGCGGGATGATTCTCCTGGTATAGTTGATTGGGCTATTGTCGTTGCCTTACGGAAGGATTTTTCTATCGTTTTGGCTCAGTAGTTGCGCTTCCAAGAGCTTAGAGGCTATGCACAGGTTGCTATGATGCTCACGATTGGTTATCGCACAGTAATGACTTGATAGTATGATACTTGCCTATGTGTTGGGGCAGTGAATGATTTAAAAGGAAGCCTACTCAGTGCATGATCCAGAGATCTGATATTTCATTTCCGGTAGAGGAAAAACAATTGGCCTAGGGACGTCCAGATTTGGACTGATGGAGTAACAAGACTTGGTTATTTCGAGCGTGATGGGATTTTCATCTGCGATGTGGTGTCGTCGCCTGCGATTGAATATGTTAAGTTCACCAGTGTTATGGTCTTCTGCAATTCGCCTTTGGGGTAAGATATTGTAAAATAATATTGGAGAAATGGCTGTCAGAGATCGCGGGGTGCGGTGGTTCAGGATTGAATCAGTGTTTCTAATGTTGGCAGCTTGAGAAAAAATGATCTCCGGAAAGGCTTAAAGTTAGTAGCGATTTGTGGGTTCAAGTACTATGAAGATAGATTTTATTAAGGCAACAACTGAGCAGCAAAGGATGAGGAAGGACATGTGGGGAGTGTCATGCGATGGTTAAAATTTCTAGAAGGCCAAGTATAAGAAGCAAAGGTCGAGTAGTAGATTAAAGGGGTTAGTTCCGCCAAAGTGAGAGAGTGGCGGAGTTGCATATGGGCTTGGTGGTAGGATGACCATGCACCTTAAGGAGAGTTTGGAATGATTTGGGAATTTTGGTGATTGGAGTCTATGGATTTAATTTGAAGTATGGGCTATTATGCAGCAGGGGATTTGATATAACGGAAAGAAGCTACTTGAAATGAAGAAGGATACAACATAACTTTGAATTGGAAGGATGTTGCCGCACATTTAATTGATGTCGACAAGGGGTGAATGGACTTGTACAGCTAGAGAGTGAGCTCGGACTTAGGATGGGTTATTGATGTCGTAGTGATTGTACCCCATGCAGCAGCATTGGAAGATGTCGGTACGCAAATTCCGCAGGTGGGTCATCTCCAGTGAGCAGATCGGTGGTCGCATGGTTGGCAAAGCTTCTGTGAAGAATTCTATTGGTCATAAAGCAAAGAGATCGGTCCTGCGAACGTGGTATATGATTCAGAGTATAAAAAGGGGTTTTACAGAAAGATTCCAGGAATTTTGTCGGTTGATTGCGCAAGGTTGTGTCAATAAGAGATAAAGAATCCTGGAGAATTCCAGAGTTGTGTAATAGTGGATTCAAGCTAAGTGGGAGAGTCCCACCGCCTATGATTGGGTTGCATGGTTAACTACTTGCGAGGTTTCTGGTTATTAGCATATTGATGGATTATTTCAACTACGAGAAAAGAACATAAGTGGCAATTTGAGCAAAGGAATTGTTAAGGGAGTGCTATGGTTGACCTTATTGGCGTATTTTCAGACTTGGGGAAGGATCCAGGAATTATGCCTTGTATAGATGCGGGTTTCAAGGAAAGTGATTATGTCGGGTGCTTCGTCGTGAGGGTATTCATGTGCTAGAAGATTCGTGGAGTTGATTATATTCGGGGCCAAGTCAAAGCGGGCGGCTCTCATCAGCAGTCCTAGTGAATTCAAAAGTTAAAGCGTGGTGCCTAAAGATTTCGAGCCTATAGGTACGGTTAAGAGTCAAGCTTTGTAGCAGCTTATGAGAAGAGGCCCAGAATGTTCTATGATGTTTTGACTTGTAGTGTAGCATTTGGGAAATATGGAATGGTTCATGGGATTTGAGATAGCATGGTCTCGTGATTCAAGGTCACTCGGGATAAGTGCGGATGGAGTGTGTTATGTATTGAATGGAGTTATTATTATTTCTAGGGCAATCAAGGATAAATTGGGAGAAGATAGATTGGTTAGCCATAGTTGAATTGGCATATTGGTGGTAATGATCAGTCCCTTCAGCGTGATCAAGTTATGCAAGTGATTTGTGACGGTACGTGTGAGGCTTTCCGGCCGCCGTAATTGATGTTATTCAGAAGTATTCCACTATTATGGCATGTCATGTGTAGGCGGATCCCAGAAGGGCTATGGTGGCTTAGACCACTACTTAGAGATTTGCATATTCTACAGTTATGAGAATTCACCTGTGCGTTGCAATGGTTCTCCTGAAGTGAGTTAAGTGAAAAGTTTTATATGATGAAGTGTTAATATATTAGTGGTTAAGGAGTTATGATGAAAATTGTGTTCTATCGTATATTGGCATGTTGGGTGTAGTGAGTGGTATGGAATTTGAAGTGAGGATCAAGGTTGCAGTTCGGTGTTGTCAAGGATGTCACGAGCTCGAATGAGTAGTAAAGGAGTTTCGATGTTTAAAGTAAGTGAGTATCGTCTTCAGCGTCACCTGAGATCGGTGTTTTGTGAGAAAGGCCTTGCATCCTGGTTATTGATTCTTGAACGCTTTCTCAGCGTTAGTGCGGCTGGTGGTATGGATATGCATACTTGTTGTCTGTTACGGAAGGTTGGGGGAGCGTGCCCCACGGGAAGGTTGTATAAGTGTGTCATGTCGCCACCTGATTGATTGAAGAGTTAAACCAAATATGAAGATTGTAGTGATGTCGTTAAATTGAGAATTGATGCCTAGAGTGCATTCGGTTTATTGGGTTGTGGACTTTGGAGGATTACTCCGGTTATAATGGTTGTTCTTGTGTGTTATGAGAAACAGGGGGTGATTATGGACCTTTGAATGGTTATTAGCCTAGTTCAGTGCGATCAGAATCAGCTTGAGGTCTTTGGATGTATTTAAATGTGAATATGAGCTCTATACCAAGCTAGATGTGTTCATTTCAGCAATGCGCTCCTTATGAGAGAGTAGTCGGGGTGTTAATTCGTCGTCAGCTATTTCATGTAAGGATGTATTGCGCCGTGTGAGTTGTGAGACGGCTTGGTGAATTTCTTATGCTTTGAGGTTCCGCGTAGAGATAATGTTATATGAGTAGGATGGCTCTTGAGATTCAGATCGTATATCGCACCTCAGTCGTGCTTGAGTTTTGTATCTTATGGCGCTATATGTTTCCCTAGGGATGGTATTATGCACTTAACATGCTTGTGACCGATATTCGGTATTTTGTTGTGATGAGCAATTTATCTCAATGTATATCTCCTTATGTGAATTCTATATGTGGATCGGATGGCACGCCGCCATGGGTATGTTATTTGGATCGGGTTGCACGCCGCAACAGTGTGATATTGAGTACAGTTCCCTATATCTATTTTTATTTGTTTTGTTTCCTATTTTTCTGAGGAAAACTCATATTAGTTGTGTTCCCGCGTCACATGTATGATTCGCGAGCGGGGTGTCTGTTCAATTATATTGACCGCATCGCATGTATGATTTGCGAGCGGGGTAATTAGATTTCCTTTCCAGAGTTCGTTTCCTTTATGTATCATGTTCGAATTGGTAGCCTATTTGCACATTGTGTTGGCATATGAGAATTTTTGATCATGTCTGGGGTGTCTTATTGCCTGAGCAGTTCGTACGGGGTGAGACGAGATCATTGGATTAAGGATCTTTGCAATCTGATTATATGAAGTATATCAAGGAGCTATGATCATTGTTTGGTTCAGAATGAGGTGATGGTTCTTGTCAGGAGTATAGACCCAATGATTTATTGGTTCGGCAGTCGGTTATGAATTTCTACACATCTCTTCCATCGTGGTAGTATTGTAAGAGTTAGAGCAAGACCTATATATGTCATGAGGTGAAATGGGAGAATCAGATTCGTGGAATTTCGACTAATTTGATTGGAGAATGTTATTGTGGTCCTGTAAGTAAAGTGGTGCAAGGTGTGAATTCAGCTAAGGTATGCAGTCATGTTTTGGTGCTGCGTGTAGTTATTGATACGTTGAGCGTATGTTGGAAACAGGCCTGGCAGAGAATTTTGGATGTTGGAATTGGGCTCTAAGACTTATTTGCTTAAGTGAAAAAGGATATCTTCAGATATAGTGAGCTAGGATGCCCAGCTGATTTGTGGTAGCACAGGTAGGTGCTCAAGGTGTTAAACAGTGATTTCGGACAACTCCAGCACAGTTCTTAGCACGTTCGAGGACGACCACATGTTTAAGTGGGAGAGAATGTAACGATCCGATAGGTCATTTTGAGCTCTAGCTCGTCGTTCAGCAGTTTGAGGACATGAGCAGCTTCACTTAGGTATTATGACTTGTACACATGGTCGGAGTTGAATTCCAGGGAATTTAGAGTTGATTTGGAAAGGGAATTCTCATTTCGGAAGCTTTAAGTTGAAAGAATGGACTAAGATTGGATTTTTGAGTAAACGATCTCGGAATTGGGATTCGAATGTTCCAGCAGGTTCGTATGATGATTTCGGACTTGGGCGTATGTTCGGATCGGGTTTTTGAAAACACAGGAACATTTCGGCACCTATTGTGGAAGTTAGCATTTTGGAAGAATTTCATAAGTTTGGGTCGAAGTGCATTTTAGTATTATCAATGTCTGTCTAGTATTCCGAGTCTGGGAATAGCTCCGTATGGTGATTCTGGTATTGGGAGTGCGATCGGAGTGAATTCGGAGGTCCGTGGGTCATTTTGGAGTCATTTGGCAAAAGATAGAAATTTGAAGGTTTTTGAGAAGTTTGACCGGAAGTGAAATTTTTGATATCGAGGTCGGAATCCGATCCCGGAAGTTGGAGTAGGTCCGTAATTGCAAATATGACTTGTGTGCAAACTTTGAGGCCAATTAGACGTGATTTGATGGGTTTAAACACCGAAAGTAGAAGTTTGAAATTTTAGAGTTCATTAAGCTTGAATTGGAGTGCGATTCGTGATTTTAGCGTTGTTTGATATGATTTGAGGCCTCGAGCAAGTCCGTAATGTGTTTTGGGACTGGTTGGCATGATTGACTAGGGTCGCGGGGACCTCGGGTGGATTCCAGATGGTTAATGGATCAAATTTGGAGCTTGAAGAAGGGCTTCAGCAGCTGATATCTGGTGTAACCTCACCTGCGGGGTTTTGGCTGCAGGTGCAGAGCCGCACAAGCGGCCAAAGGAGCACAGATGCGGTTGAGAACGGAGAAGGCTGGGACCGCAGATGCGGTCAAGTCGCCACAGAAGCTGGACCGCACCTGCAGAGGAAGGAGTGCAGAAACGGAAATAGGGGGCCTAGGAAGGACCGCAGATACGGTAGTGGGGCCGCACCTGCGGAACCGCAGAAGCGGAAGTGCTGGAGGTAGTAAGATCTTTAAAAATCGGGGGGTTGGTCATTTTCCCCCATTTTTCATTTGGTGTGGACGATTTTTGGGAGCTTCAAGTGGGGGTTTTCATCATCAACGACAAAGTAAGCTAACCCTACCTATCTTGAGTTAAATACATTGATTATGTGCGAATTTGAGCATGAAAATTTGATAAAAAACATGGGGTTGAGGGAAAACCTAGAAAATTCGTATTCTTGGATTTTTACCACGATTTTGGGTATGAAATTAAGAGAAAATCATATATTTGAGTTCAAGAGTTCATGGGTAAACTTTATCTTCGAAAAATTTCGGAATCTGGGCACGTGGGCCCAAGGGCAATTTTGTCATCTTTTAGATCGAGGTAAGAAATTGTTATAAATGGGATTGTAATGAGTAATTGAGCATGTATTAATAGATTTGCATAATTATTGGCTAGTTTTGGAGCATGGTACATCGATTCGAGTCTTCGGAAGGGCGTAGAATGCCGATTATGGATCTTCGAAGCGAGGTGAGTCTCCTTTCTAATCTTGTATGAGGGAATTGTCCCCATAGGTGATATAATTGTTTATGTGCTCCTATTTGTGGGGGCTAAGTCCGCACGAGGTGACGAGAGTCCGTGCGTATCTACTATTATGTGTAATGTCCAGGTAGTCTAGGACCCAAAAGCATGCTATACTTGGAATATTTGTAATCTTATTGTCAGGAGTATAGACCCAATAATTTGTTGGTTCGGTAGTTAGTTATGAATTTCTACACATCTCTTCCATTGTGGAAGTATTGTAAGAGTTAGAGCAAGACCTATATATGTCATGAGGTGCAATGGGAGAATCAGATTCGTGGAATTTCGACTAATTTGATAGAAAAATGTTATTGTGGTCCTGTGAGTAAAGTGGTGCAAGGTGTGAATTCAGCTAAGGTATGCAGTCATGTTTTGGTGCTACGTGTAGTTATTGATATGGTGAGCGTATGTTGGAAACAGGCCTGGCAGGGAATTCCGGATGTTGGAATTGGGCTCTAAGGCTTATTTGCTTAAGTGAAAAAGGATATCTTTAGATTTAGCGAGCTAGGGTGCCCAATTGAGTTGTGGTAGCATGGGTAGGTGCTCAAGGTATTAAACAATGATTTCGGACAACTCCAGCACAGTTCTTAGCATGTTCGAGGACGAACGCATGTTTAAGTGGGAGAGAATGTAACGACCGGACAGGTTGTTTTGAGCTCTAGCGTGTCATTCAGTAGTTTGAGGCCATGAGTAGCTTTACTCAGGTATTATAACTTGTACGCATGGTCGGAGTTGCTATCCAGGGAATTCAGAGTTGATTTGGAAAGAAAATTCACATTTTGGAAGCTTTAAGTTGAAAGAATGGACTAAGATTGGACTTTTGAGTAAATGACCTTGGAATTGGGATTCGAAGGTTCCAGTAGGTTTGTATGATGATTTTGAACTTGGGCATATGTTCGTACCGAGCTTTGGAAGACCTGGGAACATTTAGGCACCTATTGTGGAAGTTAGCATTTTGGAAGAATTTCATAAGTTTGGGTCGAAGTGTATTTTAGTGTTATCAATGTCTGTCTGGGATTCTGAGTCTGGGAATAGCTCCGTATGGTGATTCTGGTGTTGGGAGTGAGATCGGATTGAATTCAGAGGTCTGTGGGTCATTTTGTAGTCATTTGGCAAAAGATAGAAATTTGAAGGTTTTTGAGAAGTTTGACCGGAAGTGGAATTGCCGATCCCAGAAGTTGGAGTAGGTATGTAATTGCGAATATGACTTGTGTGCAAAATTTGAGGATAATCGGACGTGATTTGATAGGTTTAAACACCGAAAGTAGAAGTTTGAAATTTTAGAGCTCATTAAGCTTGAATTGGAGTGTGATTCGTGATTTTAGCATTGTTTGATATGATTTGAGGCCTCGACCAAGTCCTTAATGTATTTTGGGACTGGTTGGCATGATTGGCTGGGTCCCGGGGGCCTCGGGTGGATTCCGGATGGTTAACGGATCAAATTTGGAGTTTGAAGAAGGGCTTCAGTAGCTGATATCTGGTGTAACCGCACCTGCGGGGTTTTAGCCGCAGGTGCGGAGCTGCACAAGCGGCCAAAGGAGCGCAAATGCGGTTGAGAAGGGAGAAGGTTGCGACCGCATATGCGGTCAAGTCGCCGCAGAAAGTGTACCGCACCTGCGGAAGAAGGAGCGCAGAAGAAGAAATAGGGGGCCTGGGAAGGACCGAAGATGCGGTAGTGGGGCCACACCTACGGAACCGCAGAAGCGGTCGTGTGACCGCAGGTGCGAAAGTGCTGGAGGCAGTAAGATCTTTAAAAATCGGGGGGTTGGTCATTTTTCCCCATTTTTCATTTGGTGTGGACGATTTTGGGGAGCTTCAAGTGGGGTTTTTCATCATCAACGACAAAGTAAGCTAACCCCACCTATCTTGAGTTAAATACATTGATTATGTGCGGAGTTGAGCATGAAAATTTGATAAAAAACATGGGGTTGAGGGAAAGCCTAGAAAATTCGTATTCTTGGATTTTTACCATGATTTTGGGTATGAAATTAAGAGAAAATCATATATTTGAGTTCGTGAGTTCATGGGTAAACTTTATCTTCGAAAAATTTTGGAATCCGGGCACGTGGTCCCGAGGGCAATTTTGTTAAATGGGATTGTAATGAGTAGTTGAGCATATATTAATAGATTTGCATAATTATTGGCTAGTTTTGGAGCATGGTACATCGATGTTGTCTTCGGACGTAGAATGTCGGTTATGGATCTTCGGAGCGAGGTGAGTCTCCTTTCTAACCTTGTATGAGGGAATTGTCCCCGTAGGTGATATAATTGGTTATGTGCTCCTATTTATGGGGGCTACGTCCGCACAAGGTGACGAGAGTCCGTGTGTAGCTACTATTATGTGTAATGTCCGGGTAGTCTAGGACCCAAAAGCATGTTATACTTGGAATATCTGTAATATTTTTGTCAGGAGCATAGACCCAATGATTTGTTGGTTCGGCAGTTGGTTATGAATTTCTACACATCTCTTCCGTCGTAGCAGTATTGTAAGAGTTAGAGCAAGACCTATGTATGTCATGAGGTGCAATGGGGGAATCAGATTCGTGGAATTTCGACTAATTTGATCGGAAATTGTTATTGTGGTCCTGTGAGTAAAGTGGTGCAAGGTGTGAATTCAGCTAAGGTATGCAGTCATGTTTTGGTGTTGTGTGTAGTTATTGATACTGTAAGCGTATGTTGGAAACAGGCCTGGCAGGGAATTCCGGATGTTGGAATTGGGATCTAAGGCTTATTTGCTTAAGTGAAAAAGGATATCTTCAGATTTAGCGAGCTAGGGTGCCCAGCTGAGTTGTGGTAGCATCGATTTCGATCGAGGTTAGAAATTGTTATAAATGGGATTGTAATGAGTAATTGAGCATATATTTATGGATTTGCATAATTATTGGCTAGTTTTGAAGCATGATACATCGATTCGAGTCTTCGGAAGGGCGTAGAATGCCGGTTATGGATCTTCGGAGCGAAGTGAGTCTCATTTCTAACCTTGTAAGAGGGAATTGTCCCCATAAGTGATACAATTGGTTATGTGCTCCTATTTGTGGGGGCTACGTCCGCACGAGGTGATGAGAGTCTGTGCATAGCTACTATTATGTGTAATGTCCAGGTAGTCTAGGACCCAAAAACATGCTATACTTGGAATATCTATAATTTTATTGACAGTTGAATTGCTTAAATCTATCTGTAATCAAATAAGTCACGAATAGGTAAAAGTTCCTTTATATCTTAAAAGTCTCCGGATTAATAAGATTACAGATATTCCACTTGCTGTGCATTTTTGTTGCACGGGTTTATGTGTGGCTAGTGGCATAGCGACATGATTGATACGGAGACTCAGGTGAGTTGCATTTATCTAGACGACCGTAGCCAACAGAGTCTCCTTCAGAATATTGTACTGTATTTTCATTTCTATCCACTTGTTTTCCGGACAGTTACTGTATTTTATTTCATTCCTAGTAAATGTTCATGCACTTGTGATACCGGGTTCTGGGATGATTATGGGGTATCTTATTTTAACTTCTTAACATTTATATTTGATTTGAAACTATTATCTTTTACTGATAAAACTAAAGGAAAATTATAGTTTCAAAATTATTAAAGCGATAATTTAATTAAGTATCTTGGTTGGCTTGCCTGACAGTGGTGTCCGGCGCCATCACGACCCTTAGTGGATTTTGGGTTATGACAACCATACTATGGACTCGAAACCCTTAGGCACGACACCTTAACCGTTGAACCTACTACGACCGTTGTTGAGAGTCATCCACTCTAACTTGGTCCCGAATATAATCAACTGTAATGCTCCACTAGCACATGACCACCCTCTCAAAGAAGCAACCGGCTGAATCACCTTCCTTGCAACTCACTTCTACGCGAAGCATAATTCCTGAGTCTTCCCAAAGCCTGAACATGAATCGATGATGAAAATTATTAAACACATTCTTCAATTCCTTTGCTCAAGTTACCACTGATGTTCTCTTTCCTTAGTCACAGTAACCCATCAATATGCCAATAACAAGAAACCTCACAAGTAGATAACCATTCAATCCAATCGTAGGTGGTGGGCCTCTCCAACTTAGCTCGAAGCCACCACTTCATATCTCTGAAACCCACCAAGGTTCATCCTTCCTATTTGACATGACCTCGCGCTATCGACCCACCAAACTCCTCGAAATCTTCCAACGATGTTGCACCGAGCATAATTACTATGAAACCAATAAACCATCCTGGGTCTGTGCCCATTCACCAGTTGTACTAGCCCATTCACTCCCCATTTGACATCTACTAAAAAGTGTGACAGTACCTTCAAATCCAAAGTCATGTGGTATCCTTCTTCATATCAAGCAACTCATTTCTGTTGTATCCAATCTCCCACCATATATTAGCCAATATTTCAAAATAAGTTCGTATACCTAGTCATTGTCCACCATGAATCCCAAATCACTCTAAACTTTTCTCAAGGAGTGTAGTCATCCTACCACAAAACCTATATGATACTCTGTCCTATAGGTGAATTGAAGAAAATCATAACACCAGTGAACTTAACGTATTCAATAAGGACAACGACACTATATCACAAATGAAAATTTCACCACACTCGAAAATACCAAGTCTCGTTACTCCATCAAACCAAACTTGAACATTCATAGCCCGATTGCCTCTCCTCCACCGGAAATAAAATTCTAAATCTCTGAATCTTGCATTGAGTAAACATCCTTCCAAGTCAATCACTGCTTCCAACGCATAGACAAGCACCCTACCATTACACCAATATTGTGCGATAGCAATGCACGAATCGCTGTAACAATTAACGCCAAATCTCAAAACCTTAGGTATTACTAATACTGAGATGAAATGACAGAACGGCCTTCCGCAAGGTGACGACAATAGCCCAATCAAATACGCAGGGAGGAACATCCCGCACCACATCTGTAGTACCATTACAATTTCTCAATTATAGATCGATAGCAAGCGCTTCACGTCGCATAAGATTGAATAGGAAAGAAACAAAGGTATAAGTCTCAAAGGAATCAAACCGCACGATGAGGAATCAAGAAGGGAAGTGCTCCTAACAGCCTTGTAGCTCTCGAAGATAAGTACAGACGTCTCCATACTGATCCGCAAGACATTACTAGACTTTCTCATTACTCGTGAGACCTAAGTGAACCTAGTGCTCTGATACCATGTTGTCACGACCCAAAATCCATTAAAGGTCGTGATGGCGCCGGACACGCTGTCAGGCTAGAAAACACTAAATAGTTAATTAAATTCTCTTTTTATATTTTTGAAATCATAAAGTTTCCTTCAATTTCACTAATAACAGATGAACTTTACAAAATAAATAAAAATGTTTACCATTTCATTACTGAATATCCCATCATCATCCCAGAACCTGGTGTCACAAGTACATGAGCAATTACTAATATATATATATATAGGAAATGCCGAGGCGTACGGCCCGATCCAACATAAAAGCAAATTGTACACTACCGAGGGTTGAACAGTGCGAACCATAGATGCATCTATTAACCTGTCGAGGCTATCGGCCCGCTCCCATGAGAGTAGTAGAAGGAGTTACCCCACTCACAAATCATACTTGCGATGTGGTCAAATGTAAGTTTAAGGGATTTTCCCGCTCGCGAATCATACTTGTGACGCAATCAAAAATAAGTTTAAGGAGTTACCCCGCTCGCGGATCATACGTGCAACGCGGTTACACATAGATTTCTTAAGTTATTAAATCATTCCTCAATTCATTTTAGATTACGAATTTCAAATGAAAACTTTTAAGTTCCCAACTTTTCCTCAATTTGACTCCTTTCAAAAATATATAATAACCTAACTCAATATCGCTTCTTCTCAGGGCAAACAATAAACATAAATCAACAACAATAACAACAAGGCATGATGTAAGCCTAAAACTACCCGGACATAGGCATAGCTAGTAACTATGTACGGACTCTCGTCACCTCGTGCGTATGTTGCCCCCCAAAATAGAAGCACATAGTAATTTAGTTCACCTATGGGGGTTAATTCCCTCTTACAAGGTTAGAAAGGAGACTTACCTCGCTCCGAAGTTCCATAACCGGCTCCCAAGCCCTTCCGACGACTCAAATCGATGTCCAATACTCAAAAACTAGTCAATAATTATGCAAACCCATTAGTATATACTCAAATACCCATTATAACCTATTTACAACAATTTCCAACTCCGCTAGAAAAGTCGATAAAATCATCCTCGGGCCCACGTGCCCGGATTCTGAAAATTTTCGAAGATAAACTTAACTAATAACACCACGAAATCAAATATATAATTTATTCCAAGTTTCGTATCCAATTTCGTGGTCAAAATTCAAAAATATAAATTTCTAGGTTTTTCTTAAAAACCCAAAATTTCCACTAATTTTCCATGATTTCTCATGTTAAAATCTAGATATAATCCAAGTAATTAACTTGTAATATGTGGGAATCACTCACCTTGACATAGATGATGAAGATGGAGCTCCAAAATCGCTCCTAGGTCATCTCCCATGGAGGAAGTGAGATGAAATGACCTAATCCCATTTTTGCAAACTTATACATTGTCAGGCAACCCTTCTTCGCGTTTGCGATGAACAAAATTCTCGAAAGCCATTTCCAAACTCTTCTCAGACAGCCTCTAGTATAATGGTCATAACGTTTTGTACAAAACTCTAAATGACAAACGGTTTAACTTTTTAAAAACTAGACACCAATATCTACAACTTTCATGTTTCGGTCATCTCCCAATTCATTAGAGATTTTGAGATATAGGCCACAAAGTCAGCCCTGTGCAACACAAATTTCTTCTTCATCTTTTCGGACAGCTTGTAGTATACCAGCCATAACCTTTTGTAATGGTTTACTTTTCTGAAAGTTAGATATAAAGGCTAAAATTTTTATATTTGGATCATCTCCAAATTCCTTATAGATTGCGAGATATGTGCTTCCGAAATCAGACCTGCGTAAAAGAGATTTCCTTCGTCGTGAATGCGAGAGGATACAAGCGAATGCGAAGAACAACACTAGACACCAGCATCAACTATTGCAAAACAGCCCAAAATCATCACGCGTTCGAAAGTAAATTTTGTGTTCTGAGGCCTTCAAAACCTTTTTTGATCGTACCTCGATTTGCGCGCATGGTTCGAGCATATATCCGAAACACTTTTATGTGAAAATTTGATAAAAATGCTAATTTTGCCTTCAAAATTTAATTTAAGTTCACTTCGGTCAATATTTTGTGTAAATGGACCCGGACACATGATTTGACTATCCCCGAGGGTTCGTATAAAAATATGGGACTTGGGCGTATGCCAGGAATTGAATTCCGAGGTCCCAAGCCCGAGAAATAAATTTTTGAAGAAAATTGTTTAACTGAAATTATTAGAGTTTTTGGAAATTTAAATGTGTTTGAATTTGATGGTATCAGACCTGTATTTTGGTTCCGGAGCCCGGTGCAGCTCTTATATGGTATTTATGTTGTGCCTGTAAATTTTGGTAAGAATCGGAATTCATATGACGTGAATCGGACCCTCGGTTGTGAGATTTGAAACTTAAGAATTATTGAGATTTTTCTTTGATTTTGATGCTAAACTCGTAGTTCGAGGCATTGTTTTGGCAATTTGATCGCAAGAGTAAGTCCGTATAATGTTTTTAAGGTTGTGTTCATGTTTGATTTGGAGACCCGAGGGCTCGGGTGAGTTTTGGATAGGCCACGGGATGTTTTTAAACTTAGGAAAGTTGCAGGTTTTGCTGCTTCTGGTGCACAGACGTTTTGTGCTTCGAGGTCGCAAAGCCATTCTCGCGATCGCGAAAGGGAAATAGGGATGGGGAGGATTTTACCCTATGCAAACGCGAGACCCAGGTCGCGAACGCGGAGCATTGGGGAGTTTGCTCTACACGAACGCGACCGGTCAACCGCGAATGCGTATCTTTAGGATGGGCTGGTCAGAGAACCTAGGGAGAACTATGCGAACGCAACCCCTTTATCAGGAACGCGAAGGCAGGGCTGGGCTAAGCCTTTGCGAACGCAAAGCTTCTCCCGCGATCGCGTAATTCCACCACTAGCATCTCTTCGCAAACGCGACAGTGCTCACGCGAACGTGATGAACATTGTCACTCAGCACTTAAAACAGTAGCAAAATCGGGATTTAGCCCACATTTTCATATTTTCAAAATTAGAGAACAATGAGGCGATTTTCAAGAAGCAAGTTCTTCCCCAAAGTATTGGTATATAATTCTAAACCTTTTTCTTTCGATTTCCCTTTGCATTTCATCAATCTTCATACAAAAATCTAGGATTTTATGGTAGAAATTGGGAATTTGGGTAGAGTTAGGGCTTTTTGAATAATTGGAATTTAGTCCTCATTTTGGGGTCAGATTTCGAAACTAATTGCATATTTGGGCTCTTGGGTGAATGGGTGATCGGGTTTTGGTCCGAACCTCGAGTTTTGACCAAGCGGGCCCGGAGTCGATTTTTGACTTTTTGGTGGAAATGATAGAAAACCTATAATTAAGCATTGGGTATGAATTCTTTAGCATTTATTGATGTTGTCAAATTAATTTAGGTTATATACAAGTAAATTTGAGGCAAATTCTAAAGGGAAAGCGGTGTTTGAGGCTTGAGTTTGGCCGTGGAAGTTCGAGGTAAGTGTTATGGTCTAACCTTAGCTTGAGGGAATAGGTATTGTGCATTATTTGCTATGTGCTAGTGTAGTGTATGACGTATAGATGTGGTGACGAGTATCTATACATTGGTGTCAAGCATGCCCATTAGTCTTAAATTGTGATCGTTGTGTTTCTTAATAAGTACTACAAATGCCTAAATTGTTGATTATCCATGTTGAGCAAGACTTATGATTGTCTTCTTGGTATTTGTTTATTGTTGAGCATTGGCTCCAGTTGAGGTTCATTTGTGAAGTTAATTGTTGGTACAAGTTTGGTTATAGCTGATTCCCCTGCCGGGACGTATTTAATTCTTGTTGTTGATTTCCTTGCCGGGATGTATTTATTCTTATTGTTGATTCCCTTGCCGAGATGTTGTTGTTGCTATTGTTTGGGTGAGGAAAGAGAGATAAAGCACGAAGGGTGATGCCGCGCACATTCATACTTATGCATATGGTGAGGAAAGAGTGATAAAGCACGAAGGGTGATAACGTGTACATTTACATTGATATTGATGCATATGGTGAGGAAGAGTGATAAAGCATGAAGGGTGATGCCGTGCACATTTCTAATATTTAAATGGTGAGGAAGAGAGATAAAGCACGAAAGGTGATGTCGTGCATATTTTCATTATTTGATTGCATTGGTGAGAATTGAGAGTAAAAGCACGAAGGGTGATGTCGTGCACTTATTGTGTGTTTGTTATGATTTCTTGTTGTTATCGGTTCAAATGCCCTAACTGTTTTATTCCGTTATTACTGAGATTCTTTATGTTGGTATTCCCCAATAGCATGTTACCACTCCCCGTTACTTTTGAATTGCTTCTATTACTGTTATTCTGCTAGATACTGTTTAACTGCAGGTTATGTTGTTTGTTGTGTCCTAGCCTCGTCACTACTTCGCCGAGGTTAGGCTCGACACTTACTCAGTACATGGGGTCGGTTGTACTAATGCTACACTCTACACTCTTTTGTGTAGATCCCGGTACTGGAGCATACGGACCTTAACTAGGGGTTGCTGCCTTCAGTCCATCGGACACCCGAGGTAGTCCTGCAAGCGTCCGCAGGCCTTGGCGTACCCTTCATATCTTGTTTCTTTCTGTTCTTTACTATTTTAGAGACAGACATATATTTATTTTGTTCAGACCCTATTTGTAGTATTCTTAGATAGTCCGTGAGATCGTGACACCAGTTCTGGGTGGTTTATGTTTATAAATTCGTATTAGTATTAGTTTAATCGTTAAATTTTGTTCTTCCGCATTATTATTTCCGATGTTTATAATATGTTAACTTGAAATTTTTAAGATATTAAAAATGAAAAGAATAAATTAATCGGAATAGTTGGCTTGCCTAGCTTTCACTAGTAGGCGCCATCACGACTCCTGAGGGTGGAAATCCGGGTCATGACAAATGATCTGAAACCACCCCGAAACACACCCGAGGCTCCCAAGGCCCCCTCCAATTACACAAACCAGTCCCATAACATAACAGGGACCTGCTTGAGACCTCAAATCACATCAAACAACATCGAAATCATGAATCGCACCCCAATTCAAGCTTAATGAACTTTAGAACTTCAAACTTCGATGTCGAAACCTATCAAATCATGTCCAATTGACCTCACAAGTCACATTCGACATTACTAACCTACTCAACTTCTGGAATTGGAATCTGGCCCCGATATCAAAAAGTCCACTTCCGGTCAAACTTCTCAAAAACCTTTAAATTTTTAACTTTCGCCAAATGACTCCAAAATGACCTACGGACCTCCGAATCCACTTCCGGATGCGCTTCCAATACCAGAATCACCGTACGGAGCTATTCCCAGACTCAAAATCCCAAACAGACATCGATAACATTGAAATGCACTGCAACCCAAATTATGAAATTCTTCCAAAATGCCAACTTCCACAATAGGCGCTGAAGCGTTCATGGGTCATCCAAAACCCAATCCGGACATACGCCCAAGTCCAAAATCATCATACCAACCTGTTGGAACCTTCAAATCCCGATTCTGAGGTCGTTTACTCAAAACTCAAGCCTTAGTCAATTCTTTCAACTTAAAGCTTTCGAATGAGAATTTTCTTTCTAAATCAACTCCGAAATTCAATTTCGAACATGCGTGCAAGTCATAATGCCGGAAGTGGAGTTACTCATCACCTCAAATTGCTGAACAATGCGCTAGAGCTCAAAGCGACGGATTGGGTTGTTACAACAAGTTCCTCAACCTTGCGATATTTAGAACACCAACCAAACTACCCTAATAATCTTAATCTGAACTAAAATTTTCCTACCATAAGGGAGGAAGTCAATTGCAGAACTAAAAAGTCTCTTCAACTCATAATACTTTTCCCATCCAGCTCATTGATATTTCATGGGGGTGTATTTGATTTATAACGAGAGTTTTCCCTATATATATACTATGATGGGAACTTATTAATTTATTTTCTATAAGTTTCGTAGTTTTAAAAAGTATCTAGGTTTTTCTTACAAATTGTGTTCATTCCCCCTTAAAAAGCTCTTATCCTATTATTAATGCCTTCAATTAAGAGATTCAATTATATCTTTTCTTTTTTTACACTTCTCTTCATTTCATGTGTCCTAATTTTTTCAGTACGCATATCTCCTCTTCTCTCTCTTCGATAGTTGCACTTGTTCAACAAGAAGCTGATAATTTCGCTTCAGTTGTTGAATGATTTTGGTTGGAACCTTCAAATATGGATATAATGCCATACTACATATTCTATGTTCCTATTATCCTTATAATGTTAGGAAAGTGATACCTAATCTAAGAAATCTAATAATACAAAACTGCTTTCCATTATAGCAACCCAAAAGAAACTTTTTGTTTGCAGTTATAAATCTATACACACGGCATAGAATATCATGTGATGACAAAAAAATCAGTTGCAAAAAATTTCTTCAACAATTCAAAAATCGTTGAACTCTAGAAAAATTATTACTAATAGGATAATGGCTCATACACAATCCAAATGTGAAATTGGTCACAAACTTACAATTTCTCATCACCATATGCAATTATCATACATTTCTGATACAATTTCTATAATAATTATGATACAAATACAATTATGATTCAATCGTGATACAATTCTGATCTTCATCTTCTTTAAGTATCAATCACAACTGTAAACTTAAATTCTAATACAATATTGTATTATAATTGTATTAGTATTGTATTATGTATTATTTTTGGTATTGATATATCAGATACAAGTCAATACAACTTTGATACAATTATGAAACAAATCTGATACAATTATGATACGATTATCATACAATCATGATACAATTCAGAAACTTTTCTTTTTCGAGTTTCAATATGAAATTTTATATAAAAACAACTCTAAACATAACCAATCTCCATCAAAATTGAGATATAAACTCCAAGTTACATTCTCAATCGTTTGCAAGAGCATCCAATCCAAAAAAATCACCAATTCGTAAAACCCAAGTTGAATTCAAAGCTTCAAAACTTTTTAATAGTTGTCAATGGAGAACTCTTTACTACTGCAATTTTAGAGATAATATCGATGAATTTGTGTGAAGAGGATGAGATTAGGGTTAATGCTTTATGAAAGAGAGAAATATTTTAAAATCTTTTTGAAAATGGGATGAACGTGATTTTAGGAGCTTTGTATAACTAATATACATGAGAGTGAGAGGGGGAGACGGTCTGACGTGGGGAGGGGAGAGGGAATGGCTGTATCAGTTACATCCTAGTTTTAAGGATGCTCTCTTTATTAAGATTTTGATTGAGGAAGAAGATGGGTCTTCTGATATTCCTTTAGAAATGCAAGGTAAGTCTTCTACTAATATGGAGGAATTGTGTGATAGAAGCAGAGATGAAATTGTTGAAAAATCATATCATGTGCAAGTGACTTTACTTATTATTTCATGGTGGATTATTAGCATATAGTAATTTGTGGAATAGACTTCTAATTCATGCGAAATGATATATTCTGATTATTCAAATCATTGTGTAACAATAAATAATTATACTAGATAATATTATATCTTTGGTATAACTATATATGTAAAATTAAGTTAAATCTTTATTATGTTTGTTTACTTTATATTTTATATTTTAATTCAATAAAATAAAAAATAATAAAAGTCTCTGTTCATTTTTCTCGTAATGTCTTTATTAGCATAATAGTTGAATTCCTTATCGGTAGAAGAATATCGTCGGATGAAATTATGTATAGCCATGGCAGTTGTAACTAGATGATTCTGAGTGACAAATTTGAAATATAACATTGAACGTAAAATAAAAATAATTTTAAAGAGTAACTAATTATTAGCAACACATAATGTATAATTTAAAATTTTAAAAATTTAAATTAGAAACTAATTATTACCTAACCTAACCAACTTTGTCGTAAATTGCCAGCGGCCTATTGTGAGACTGCCACTTGGTTTAATGTGGATGTTTTTTCTTCATCTTTTAATAATATATAGATAGATTATGCGATGAAATTATAAATTTATTACCTAGTTGTTGGTAATTTTCACAAATTAGATTTGATAACTATTTTAAAGAATCGGGAACTAATAGCCTATAACAGAAGAAATTATAAATGATTATGTGTAGGAAGAGAATTGATAATCCAAAGAAGGGGGTAGATAATTTGCTTTAGTGTGAAGAAAGAGGAAGATAATTTGAAAAGTTACAAGACATTAAACCAAAAAGAAAAATCAAAAGTCAATAAAGAATTTGGAAAGTTACAATATGATTCATGTATATGATATCTTTAAATTTAAGAGAATGATAAAAATCAGAAATAAATATTGAAAAAAAACTTAAATACTAAGGGATAATTTGAAAAGTATAAATTTTAAGGTTAGGATAATTTTGTCTTGAATTAATTAATTTTTTGCTTCTGCTTCTGCTTCTGGTTCTTGGAAGAAACTAGAATTTTCTGCTTCTTCCCAAAAGCAAAAAACTGCTTCTGCTGCTGGCCAAAATAATTTCTTTATCTTGGCCAAACAACTTAAATTTTTACAAAAGTACTTTTATGAAGAAAAAAAGTACTTTTGGCCTCCCACAAGCTTGGCTAAATAGGCCCTTAGTATAGCTAGATAAATTTCCCATTTATAACCTAGTATCAATGATCTAAAGGAAAACAAGGCTTTAATTTTGGTGGTCTGGCACATTTCCCCTTTTTTTCTTAGAGAATGGGAATTTGTCACGACCCGAATTTTTCACCCTCGGGAGTGGTGATGGCGCCTATTCGTGAAAGCTAGGCAAGCCAACTATTCTGATTTAATTACCCTTTTCAGGTCTTTAAGTCCTTATAATTTCAAAACAACATATCAAAACAGCGAAAATAATAATATCAATAACAAGCGGAAGACGAAATCTGATAATTTAACTTAATACAAACTGCGGAAGTCTAAATACAACTCTACCCAGAATTTGATGTCACAATTTCACGGACTGTCTAAGAATACTACAAATAAAGTTTGAATAGAAATACACAAATCTGTCTCTGAATAAGTAAAGATAGAAAAGAAATGATTGAAAGAGACGCCAAGGCCCACAGACGCCTGCAGGACTACCTCGGGTCTCTTGTTAGACTGAAGGCAGCAACCTCACTGTGGTCCAAACGCTCTAGTACCAGTATCTGCACACAGTGTAGAGTGTAGTATCAGCACAAACGACCCCATGTGCTGGTAAGTGCCTAGCCTAACCTCGGCGAAGTAGTGACGAGGCTAGGACCAGACTACCAAATAAACATATGCAGTTAAATCATATACAATGGAAAAATAAAAGCAAATAATTACAGCTAAAGATGGGAGGGGAAAAACATGTTGAGGGGAGTAACAAATAACCACAGAATACCAAAGAGGAATGTAAATAAACCAAACCCAATTGCTAACAATGATAAGGAAAACAAACACCGAATTCACTTTCATCTCTTTCTTGTTGCAGGCGTGCAACCCGATCCTATTTCAGATATCACCGTGGCGGTGTGCTACCCGATACCATTTCATATATCTTATTGCAGGCATGCAACCTGATCCTATTTTAAATTTCTCGTTGCAAGCATGCAACCCGCTCCCATTTCATATATCTTGTTGCAGACGTGCAACCCGCTCCCGTTTCATATATCTTGTTGTAGGCGTGCAACTCCCTCCCATTTACAATTCAACATCAGTCATAAAAGGATCCCGGCAAGGGAACAAGAGTATAACAATAACATCCAGACAAGGGAGACAATATCATAAGCAATAACATGCCGGCAATGGAGACAATATCATAATCAAAAACATCCCGGTAAGGGAGACAATTTCATAAATAATAACATCCCAGCAAGGGAACCAACAATGATTGTCATCATATTAGGCATGAATAAATCACAACGGAGTCACAACAATTACAATACTAGACTCACGGGCACGCTTGACACCGACTTATAAATACTCATCACCATGCCTATACGTTGTACTCCACAATTAACTCATAGCAAATAAGACACAACTCCTAATCCCTCAAGCTAAGGTTAGACCAAACACTTAGCTCAAATTTTCACGGCCAACTTAAGCCTCAAACACCGTTTTTCTTTTAGAATTAGCCTCCAAATTACTTGTATCTAGCCCAAATTAATTTAACAACATCAATAAATGCTAAAGAATTCATACCCAATGCTTAATTATAGGTTTTCTATCATTTTCCCCAAAAAGTCAAAAATCGACCCCGGGCTCGCTTGGTCGAAACTCGAGGTTCGGACCAAAACACTATCTCCCATTCACACACGAGTCCAAATATGCAATTAGTTTTGAAATCCGACCCCAAAATGAGGTCTAAATTCCAATTATTCAAAAAGCCCTAACTCTACCCAAATTCCTAACTTCTACCATAAAAACCCTAGATTTTTGGATGAAAAATGATGAAATGCAATGGGAAATCGAAAGGAAAAGGTTTAGAATCATATACCAATGCTTTGGGGAAGAACTTGTTCTTTGAAAATCGCCTCAATGCTCTCTAGTTTTGAAAATATGAAGTTATGGACTCAATCCCGATTTGCTACTGTTTTTAATCCACTGGAGGCCTTCTTCGCGTTCGCGAAGGGCCTGTCGCGTTCGAGAAGGGTCAGGCCCAGTTTCCTTCGCGTTCGCGTTTAGTAGCTCGCGTTCGCGTAGAACAAAAATCACTTTCCCCCTGTCCCGGCCAAAAGGCCTTCGCGTTCGCGGTAGCAGGTCCGCGTTCGCGAAGGGTAGCACCCTTAAGGCTTCGCGTTCGTGTAGAAAGAATTGTCTTTCAGTCTGACTTACCCTTCGCGTTCACGAGAGTCCTTCCATGAACGCGAAGAACAAAACTCCAGAATACCAGAAACTAAAAACCTGCAAATTTTCTAAGTGTAAAAACATCCTGAAACCTATACAAAATTGACCTGAGCCTCGGGGCTCCAAACCAAACATGCATACTTACTCAAAAACATCATATGGACTTACTTGTGCGATCAATTCTCCAAATTAACATCTTTAACAACGAATTTAGCATCAAAACCAAAGAGAAATCTCAAGAACACTTAAGTTTCATATTTCACAACTGAGGGTCCGATTCACATCATTTCAAGTTCGTTTCTTACCAAATTTTACAGGCTCGACTTAAATACCATATAAGACCTGTATCGGGCTCTGAAACTAAAATACGGGCCTGATACCACCAAATTCCAATACATTCAAGTTTCCAAAAACTCTTAAAATTCCAGTTAAACAATTTTCTTCAAAAATTTATTTCTCGGGCTTGGGACCTGGAATTCGATTTTGGGAATACGCCCAAGTTCCATATTTTCCTACAGACCCTCCGGGACTGTCAAATCACGGGTCCGGGTTAGTTTGTCACGACCCTAACTCCGTACCCGGTCGTGATGGCGCCTATCGTGAAACAAGACCAGCCAACACAATACCGAATTCATTTTAAACAATTATAATAACACAATTTAAGTCATTAACATGCTAATAATCCCAAAAATAAAAGTGAACTAATACAATTTGTGAAAACCAACACAGCCTGACATCGGGGTGTCACCGGTCATGAGCATCTAACATAAGTCTAAGAGTATGAAAGAGTTTATACAATCTATTACAGAACTAGAACAAGGGAAGTACAATAGGAGGGAGAAACGCTAGGCTGCGAACGCCGAGGAGCTACCTAGTAGACTCCAAATAGCCTACTAGAAGCAATCAACCCTTACTGGTTGGACCCAAAGCTCCTGAATCTGCACACAGAGTGAAGGGAGTAAAGTGAGTACTCGAACTCAATGAGTAATAAAAATAAATTAAGACTGAGTGATAAGAAAACACGTAAAAACACAGCAAAATACAACAAAGAGGCAGTGTAAAACCAATACAATGCAATAAAATAGTGAAATATTATAAAAACACCTTAGTTCAGTATAAGCTTCCTTAAAACACCTTTTTAACAATTAAACAATTAAATCAAAAAGCAGCGAGAAAAGATAAACACATAAAATCCGCCCCTCGGGCAATAACATGGAACAACACCAGCCCCTCGGGCTATATCACATATCACACTAGGTACCCGCGCTCACTGGGGTGTACAGACTCCAGGAGGGGCCCTTTACGGCCCAAGCGCAATATCAAGTCATCTCGTGGCATAATCAATAGGCTTTCGGCCTCACATCGAGCCACCTCGTGGCATAACATCTCAGGCCCTCGACCTTATAATCATAAATCAGTACAACACTGTTGCAGCGTGCAGCCCGATCCCATAATAACCTCACAAAATAGGCCCTCGGCCCTACTCAGTCAAAAATCTCTAAAAGCCACTCGGGCATAGTAAAATAAGATGTTCAGCTCAAAATATCATTTAAGATGTCAAAACAGTATAAACATGGTTGAGTTATGAAAACAGTGAAATATAGCATGACTGAGTACAAGTATAAAGTCAGAACAGTGAGGAATGGTAGTAAAAATCCCCTAAGGGTCTAAAACAGTTGGCACGAGGCCCAAATATGGAATTCAGCCCAAAACATGATGATAGCAAACAGTTTTCAATCAAATACGCAATAAAAAAATCATTCGGGATGGACTAAGTCACAATCCCTAATAGTGTACGACTCCACGCTCGTCATCAAGCGTGTGTGTCACCTCAATATAGCACAACAATGTGAAATCCGGGGATTCATACCCTCAAGACAACATTTACAATCATTACGCACCTATATCCCGTCCAAACTCTAGCCGGCGATGCCTTTGCCTCTCAAATCGGCCTATGGATGCTCCAAATCTAACCAAAATTAGTGCAAAACCATCAATATATGCTAAGGAACAAAGCCCACTCGAAAGAAATCAAATTACAACACAAATCCCGAAATTGACCAAACCCGACCCCTAGGCCCACGTCTCGGAATCCGATAAATTACATCAATAGACTCCTTATCACTCCCCGAGTTCATTCATATCAAAATCACCAAAATCCAACCATAAACGACCCCTCAAATCCCAAATTCTAGGTCTCCAATTACAAGCCCTAGTTCTTCAATACTTAGGCTTAATTCTACAAATTCCATGATTAATTAGGTAGAAATCACATTAGGGTTGAGTATTAAGTCCATAAATCTTACCTCCAAGTGTTCCCCCTTGATTCCCTCTTCAATTCTCTTCAAAATGCTTCAAAATCGCCCAAAAATGGAGGAACTTAGACCCAAAATCGCGGAAATGGGTCTTTTAAACATTCTACCTAGCACTTAAAATATCTTCTTCGCAAACGCGGTCAATGCCTCGCGTTCGCGAAGCACAAATTTGAGTTGACCAATTTTTCCTTCTTTGCGAACGCGGCTCCCCTTTCGCGAACGTGAAGGCTCAGCTTCACTGCCCATCGCGAACGCGGCTTCCCTCTCGCAAACTCGTAGCTCAATGACCCCAGCCCTTCGCAAACGCGGGACCTCCTTCGCCAACGTGAAGGCCAATCTTCCAACCTCACATCCTAACCCTTCGCGAACGCGAGGGTCGACTCGCGAACGTGAAGAACAACTGTCTATAACATCAACAACAAATTTTCTGCAATTTTATCCAACTTGAAATGGTCGGTTTAACCACCCGAAACTCACCCGAGGCCATCGAGACGTCAACCAAACATGCCAACATATCCCATAACATCATTCAAACTTGTTCCAACCTTCAGAACGCTCAAAACAACATCAAAACACCAAATTTGCATCGGATTCAAGCATAAGAATTCTAAAAACGTCCAATTTCCTCTTTCGATCACAAAGTCTATTAAACCACGTCCGAATGACCTAAAATTTTGTACACACATCCCAAATGACACAATGCACCTACTGCAACTTCTGGAAATCCATTCTGACCCCTATATCAAAATCCCGCCTATCAATCGGAAAACGCCAAAATTTCAATTTCGCCAATTCAAGCCTAAATCTACTCTGTACCTTCAAAATATATTCCGATCACGCTCCTAAGTCCCAAATCACCCCCCAAAGCTATTCAAACCATCAGAACTCACATCCGAGCCCTTTAACACATAAGTCAACATCTTATTGACTTTTCCAACTTAAGCTTACTCAAAAGAGGCTAAGTGTCTCAAACCTTACCAAAACCTTTCTGAACCCGAGCCAACCAACCCGATAACACATAATACAGCTGAACAAGGCAATAATAAGCAGAAATGGAGGAAATAGAGCGGTAACTCATGAAATAACCAGCCAGGTCGTTACATCCTCCCCCTCTTAAACAAACGTTCGTCCTCGAACGAGTCAAGAAACATACCTGAAGCCTCCAATAGGTGAGGATATCTGCTCTGTATCTCCCGCTTGGTCTCCCAGGTAGCCTCTTCCACGGGCCGACCTCTCTACTGCACTTTCACTGAAGCTATATCCTTTGACCTCAATTTTGAACCTGACGCTCCAAAATAGCCACTGGCTCCACATCATAAGTCAAGTCATCATCTAACTGAACCGTCCTGAAATCCAAAATGTGAGACGGATGCACACTCAATTTATGGAATACAGTTATTGAAGTACAGTATCGCCGCTAAATGGATCAGAAAAATTACTTCGAATATTCCTTGATGTAACGTAAACCCTAGGGGCAATGTATTACATAAGAAGTTTCAAGTTATCAGTGGTATATTGTAGATCAATATTGAGGTAAATCAATAATGGATGGACAAAAGTCACAAAGCATGAGATGAGATTGGGTTGTCATTCTAAAGATGAGCAGTAATGAGGAAGCATTAAAGGACTTAATTTATACATATGGAATAAGCAGTGGTGCACACTCAATAAATCCACCGGATGCACACTCGACAAGCTGGGTGGCAAAGCAAGCTCATAAGCCACCTCCTCAATCCTTCGAAGCACCTCAAAAGGCCCAATGAACCGAGGACTCAATTTACCTTTCTTCCCAAATCTCATAAAACCCTTCATGGGTGAAACCTTCAACAGAACCTTCTCACCAACCATGTAGGACACATCCCGAACCTTCCTGTCAGCATAACTCTTTTGTCTCGACTGCGTTGTACGAAGCCTCTCCTGAATTACCTTCACCTTTTCTAAAGCATCTTGCACCAAGTTTGTCCCCAATAGCCTAGCCTCACCCAGCTCAAACCAACCAACTGGAGATCTATACCGCCTCCCATACAAATCCTCATATAGAGCCATCTTAATACTCGATTGGTAGCTGCTGTTATAAGCAAACTCGGCGAGCGGTAGAAACTGATACCATGACCCTCCGAAATCAATTACACAAGCACGCAACATGTCCTCCAATATCTGAATGGTGCGCTCGGACTGCCCGTCCGTCTGGGGGTGAAAAGTTGTGCTCAACTCAACCTGAGCACCCAACTCTCGCTACACAGACCTCTAAAACTGTGAAGTAAACTGAGTGCCCCTATCTGAAATGATGGAAACTAGGACACCATGCAAACAAAAAATCTCCCGGATATAGATCTCTGTCAACCGCTCTGAAGAATAGGTAGTACACACAAGAATGAAGTGCGCGGACTTGGTCAGCCAATCCACAATCACCCAAATAGCATCGAACTTCTTCAAAGTCCGTGGGAGACCAACTACAAAGTCCATGGTGATCCGCTCCCACTTCCACTCTGGAATATCCATCTGCTGAAGCAAGCCACCCGGTCTCTGATGCTCATATTTTCTCTGCTGACAATTGAGACACCGAGCTACAAATACTACAATGTCCTTCTTCATTCTCCTCCACCAATAATGTTGTCTCAGATCCTGATACATCTTCGTGGCACCCGGATGAATGGAATACTGTGAGCTATGGGCCTCCTCCAGAATAAACTCCCGAAGCCCATCTACATTGGGCACACATATCCAGCCTTGCATCCTCAACACCCCATCATCACCAATGGTCACATCCCTGGCACCATCGTGCTGAACTCTGTCCTTAAGGACAAAAAAATGAGGATCATCATACTGGGGCTCTATGATGCGATCAAATAAGGAAGACCGAGAAACCACACAAGCTAAGACCCGACTAGGCTGCGAAATATCCAACCTCACGAACCGATTGGCCAAGGCCTGAACATCAACTGCAAGAGGTCTCTCCCCGATAGGAATATATGCCAAACTGCCCTTACTCACTGCCTTCCTACTCAAGGCATCGGCCACTACATTGGCCTTCTCCGGATAGTACAAGATAGTGATATGATAATCCTTTAGTAGCTCCAACCATCTTCGTTGCCTCATATTGAGATCCTTCTGCTTGAACTAGAGCTAGAGGCTATAATGATTAGTAAACACCTCATAAGACACTCCATAAACATAATGCCTCCAAATTTTCAACGCGTGAACAATGGCATCCAACTCCAATCGTGAACATGGTAGTTCTTCTCATGGGGATTCAACTGATGAGAAGCATAAGCAATCACTCTCCCCTCCTACATCAACACAGACCCAATACCAACTCTCGAAGTATCACAATACAGTGTATATGAACTTGAAGTTGATGGCAAAACTAATACTGGAGCTGTGGTCAAGGCAGTCTTGAGCTTTTGAAAGATCACCTCACACTCATCCGACCACCTGAATGGAGCACCCTTCTGAGTTAGTTTGGTCAAGGGAGATGCGATAGATGAGAATCCCTAAACAAACCGGCGGTAATAACCCGCCAAACCAAGAAAGCTACGAATCTCTATGGCTGAGGACGGTCTGGGCCAACTTTGAACCGCCTTTATCTTCTTCGGATCAACCTGAATACGCTCACTGGACACCACGTGCCCCAAGAAAGCCACTGAACTGAGCCAAAACTCACATTTGGAGAACTTTTCATACAGCTTCTCCTCCCTCAATCTCTGCAACACAACTCTCAAATGCTCCGCGTGCTCCTCCTGACTATGCGAATACACCAGAATATCATCAATGAAAACTATGACAAGCGAGTCGAGATAAGGCCGGAACACGTTATTCATCAAATGCATGAATGCTACTGGGGCATTGGTCAGCCCAAAAGACATCATCAAGAACTTATAATGACCATATCGGGTCCTGAAAGCCGTCTTAAGAGTATCCGAGTCCCTGATCTTCAACTAGTGATAACCTGAACGGAGATCAATCTTGGAGAACACCCTCGCTCCCTGAAGTTGGTCAAACAAATCATCAATGCGAGGCAGAGGATACTTGTTCTTAATTATTACTTTGTTCAACTGCCTATAATCAATGCACATCCTCATAGTGCCATCCTTCTTCTTCACAAATAGAACCGGCGCACCCCAAGGCGACACACTAGGCTGAATGAACCCCTTATCAAGGAGTTCCTAAAGCTGATCCTTTAACTCCTTCAACTCCGCTAGTGCCATACGATACGGTGGAATAGAAATGGGCTGAGTGCCCGGCACCAGATCAATACCAAAATCAATATCCCTATCTGGTGGCATGCCCGGCAGGTCTGCAGGAAACACATCGGGAAAATCCCTCACAACAGGAACATAATCAATATTAGGAGTCTCTGCACTGACATCCCTCACAAAGGCTAGATATGAAAGACAACCCTTGCCAACCATCCGCTGGGCCTTTAAGAATGAAATTATCCTACTAGGAACATAATCAGTCGAATCTCGTCACTCAATCCGTGGCACACCCGGCATAGCCAATGTCACTGTCTTAGTATGACAATCCAAAATAGCACAACACGGAGATAGCCAATCCATGCTTAATATGACATCAAAGTCTACCATACATAATAACAACAGATCCACTCGGGTCTCCATGCCCCCCAATAGTCACCACACATGACCGGTACACACGGTCTACAACAACAGTATCGCCCACCGGAGTAGATACACGAACAGATGAAACAAGAGACTCACTGGGCATATCCAAATAACGAGCAAAGTATGATGGCACATAAGAATAAGTGGAACCGGGATCGAATAATATAGAGGCATCTTTATGGCAGACTGAGACAACACCTGTGATCACGGCATCTGAAGCAATAGCATCGGGACTAGCTGGAAGTGCATAGAAATGGGCCTGACCGCCACCTGATTGACCTCCCCCTCTAGGGCGACCCCTAACTGACTGACCTCCACCCCTAGCTGGCTGGGTGGGTGATGGTGAAGTAACTGGTGCTGAAGTCGATGGCCGACTCCTCTGTTGAGATGAACCCCCAAGACAACGAGGACAATGCCTCCATAAATGACCCATCTCTCCACACTCATAGAAACATCTGGGCGTTGGAGACAGGGACATAAGAGAACCCCTAGCACCAGAATGACTAGCAGATACACCTGGCATAGAAGAGCCCTATGCTGATGGAGCACGGGATGAACTCTGAGCTGGAAGGGCACTGAGTGATGACTGGCCCTGATGAGAACTATGAGAACCATGACCCGATGACGCCCCACGATAACCTAGCGACCTGACTAAGCATGTCTTAATGGACGACCTCTACCATGTTGAAACTAACCTCTCGAAGGAGCATCACCATAACTACCTAATCCCCGAGGTCTCTTGGCCTCCCTCTCATCTTGCTCCTAGCGACGAACTGACTCAATCTCGCGAGCAATGTTTACAACCTCCTCAAAAGTAGCACCAGACACACTTTCCCTAGTCATAAGAATACGAAGCTAATAAGTGAGGCCATCAACGAACCTTTTAATCCTCTTTCTCTTTGTCGGAACCAACCAAACAGCATGACGATCTAGCTTTGAGAACCTCATCTCATACTGCGTCACAGTCATCTATCCCTAACGCAACAACTCGAACTGCCTGCGTAGCTCCTCTCTGCAAGACTGTGGCACACACTTCTCCAAAAAGAGAACGAAGAACTACTGTCAGGTAAGGGGTGCTGCACCAACAGGCCTACGCCTCTCATAAGCCTCCCACCAAGTGAAGGCAGCTCCAGAAAATTGAAAAGTAGTGAAAACCCGCTGGTCTCCAGAATACCCGCCGTACAAAGAATCCTCTTACACGTATCCAAGAAACCCTAGGCATCCTCGCCCTCTACACCACTGAAAGTCGGAGGCTGAAGTCTACCAAACCTCTCCAACCTGTGTTGCTCGTCCTCTGGCATGGCAGGAGCTACATAGTCTTGAGCAGCTGCAACCGGCTGGGCTGGATGTACCCCCGGTGTCTGAAGTTCCTACACGACCTGCTTAGGTGTGCGAGCGGCGGGAGTCTGAGTGTCTCCCCCGGCCTTAGAAGTAGATGCAGCTGTAGTAACTGAGACCGCCTGAGCTAGGGCAGTGTATACTGATAGAATCTGAGCCAAGGCCTCCTAAAAACCCGGAATCACAATGGGCACAGCTGGTGCTGCTGGAGTGTCCACAACTGGGACCTGATCCTAAACTGGGGTGGCTGGTGGATCTGTAGGTGCTGCCCTAGCTACTGTGCGGGCTACACCCCTGCCCCTACCATGACCTCGATCGTGTTCAAGGCCTCTAATGGCCACCGCTGGTGGTACTGGTGGTCGTCCATCCTGACCGGTCGCCCGTGTCCTCGCCATCTGTGAGAGAATAGAGTAACAGAAGTTTAGTACTCGGATCAACAGATTCGCACGACAAGAATTTCAAGAATATGATGTTTTTCCTAATAGTTCTGCAGCCTCTCGATGATAAATACAGATGTCTCCGTACCGATCCGCGAGACTCTACTAAACATGTTCATGACTCGTGAGACCTATGTAACCTAGGCTTTAATACCAACTTGTCATGACCCTAAATCCGTACCCAGTCGTGATGGCGTCTATCATGAAACAAGGCCAGCCGACACAACACCCAATTCATTTTAAACAATTATAATAACACCATTTAAGTCAATAACATGCTAATAATCCCAAAAATAAAAGTGAACTAGTACAATTTGCGGAAACCAACACAGCCCAACATCGGAGTGTCACCAGTTAGGAGCATCTAACATAAGTCTAAGAGTATGAAATAGTTTATACAGTCTATTGCAGAACTAGAACAAGGGAAGTAAGATAAGAGGGAGAAACACTGGGATGCGAACGCCGAGCAGCTACCTAATGGACTCCAAATAGCCTGCTGGAGGCAATCAACCCTTACTGGCGGGACCCGAAGCTCCTGAATCGCACATAAGGTGCAGGGAGTAAAGTGAATACTCCAACTCAGTGAATAATAAAAATAAATAAAGACTGAGCAATAAGAAAACACGTAAAAACACAGCAAAATGCTACAAAGATGCAGTGTAAAACCAATACAATGCAATAAAATAGTGAAATCTTATAAAACACCTTAGTTTAGTATAAGCTTCCTTAAAACACCTTTTTAACAGTTAAACAAATAAATGAAAAGCAACGAAAAATATAAACACATAAAATCGGCCCCTCAGGCACAATATCAACAGAATTAGCTCCTCAGGCAATAACGTGGAACAACACCAGCCCCTCGGGCTATATCACATATCACACTGGGTACCCACGCTCATTTGGGGTTTACAAACTCCGAGAGGGGCCCCTTACGGCCCAAGCGCAATATCAAGCCATCTCGTGGCATAATCAATAGGCTCTCAGCCTCATATCAAGCCACCTCGTTGCATAACATCTCAGGCCCTCGGCCTTATAATCATAAATCAGTACAGCACTGTTGCGGCGTGCAGCCCGATCCCATAATAATCTCACAACACAGGCCCTCGACCCTACTCAGTCAAAAATCTCTAAAAGCCACTCGGGCACAGTAGAATAGGATGCTCAGCTCAAAATATCATTTAAGATGTCAAAACAGTATATACATGGTTAAGTTATGAAAAGGTGGAATATAGCATGACTGAGTACAAGTATAAAGTCAGAACAATGAGGAACAGTAGTAAAAATCCCCTAAGAGTCCAAAACAGTTGGCACGAGGCCCAAATATGGCATTCAGCCCAAAACATGTTGATAGCAAACAATTTTCAATCAAATACGTAGTAAAACAGTCATTTAGGATGGACTAAGTCACAATCCCCAACAGTGTACGACTCCACGCTCGTCATCTAGCATGTGTGTCACCTCAATATAGCACAACGATGTGAAATCCGGGGTTTCATACCCTCAGGACAACATTTGCAATCATTACTCACCTGTATCCGGTCCAAACTCTAGCCCGCGATGCCTTTGCCTCTCGAATCAGCCTCCGGATACTCCAAATATAACCAAAATCAATACAAAACTATCAATATGCTAAGGAACAAAGCTCACTCAAAAGAAATCAAATTACAATACAAATCCCGAAATTGGCCAAACCCAACCCCCGGGCCCACGTCTCGAAATCCGATAAAAATTACATCAATAGACTCCTTATCACTCCCCGAGTTCATTCATATCAAAATAACCAAAATCCAACCACAAACGACCTCTCAAATCCCAAATTCTAGGTCTCCAATTACAAGCCCTAGTTCTTCTATACTTAGGCTTAAATTCTACAAATTTCATGATTAATTAGGTAGAAATCACATTAGGGTTAAGTATTAAGTCCATAAATCTTACCTCCAAGTGTTCCCCCTTGATTCTCTTCAAAAAACTTCAAAATCGCCCAAAAATGGAGGAACTTAGACCCAAAATCGCGGAAATGGATCTTTTAAACATTCTGCCCAGCACTTAAAATCTCTTCTTCGCGAACGTGGTCAATGCCTCGCGTTCGCAAAGCACAAATTTGAGTTGACCAGTTTTTCCTTCTTCGCGAACGCAGCTCCCCTCTCACGAACGCGAATGCTCAACTTCACAGCTCATCGCGAATGCGACTTGCCTCTCGCGAACGCGTAGCTCAATGACCCCAGCCCTTCGCAAACGCGGGACCTCCTTCGCAAATGCGAAAGCCAATCTTCCAACCTCACATCCTAACCCTTCGCGAACGCGAGGGTCCACTCGCGAACTCGAAGAACAACTGTCTGCAACATCAACAACAGATTTTCTGCAATTTTATCCAACTTGAAATGATCTGTTTAACCACCCGAAACTCACTCATGGCCCTCGGGACCTCAACCAAACATGCCAACATATCCTATAACATCATTCAAACTTGTTCCAACCTTTGGAACGCTCAAAACAACATCAAAGCACCAAATTTGCATCGGATTCAAGCATAAGAATTCTAAAAACTTCCAATTTTCGCTTTCGATCGCAAAGTCTATCAAACCACGTTCGAATGACCTGAAATTTTGCACACACATCCCAAATAACATAAAGGACCTGCTGCAACTCTCAAAATTACATTCTGATCCTTTTACCAAAATCTCACCTATCAACCGGAAAACGTTAAAATTCCAATTTCGCCAATTCAAGCCTGAATCTACTTCGTACCTCCAAAACACATTCCGATCACGCTCCTAAGTCCCAAATCACCTCCCGAAGCTATCCGAACCATCGGAACTCACATCCGAGCCCTTTGACACATAAGTCAACATCTGGTTGACTTTTCCAACTTTAGCTTACTCAAAAGAGACTAAGCGTCTCAAACCTTACCAAAACCTTTCTGAACCCGAGCTAACCAACCCGATAACACATAATACAGCTGAATAAGGCAATAATAAGCAGAAATGGGGGAAACAGAGCGGTAACTCATGAAACGACCGACCGGGTCGTTATATCGTTTACCCAAAATGTTGACCGAAGTCAACTTAAATTCATTTTAAAAGCAAAATTTATCATTTTTCACAGATTTTCACATAATGGCTTTCCGGATACACGCTTAGACTGCGCACGCAAATCGAGGTGAGACAAAAAGAGGTTTTAAGGCCTCGGAACACAAAATCGACTTGTAAAACAAGTAATGACCTTTTGGGTTATCATAAAATTGCTTAGGGCCCACTAAACATTTACCTTAGCCTAAACTTGCACATATAGTTATTAAGAAAAATGAAGTGGAACCCAGCGTATAGCTACTTACTAATGCACCTACATCTTAAGTATAGTCCATATGTTCATATGTTTACATAATCTATGTATTCCTATATTTACATATACAGATATTTTACAAATATTTACTACTATACCTATAAATATTATTAAGGTATTATTTGTAACCCATAAGAATAATTAAAACTATAATTAAGAAATTAACTCAAAGTTTACATTCAATGTCTTAGCCCGCAAATATAGTCACTAAAAAAAGAGTTGTTACAACATATTATACGAATATAATCAATAACCGTTTCGATATGTATCCCGTCAAAATTAGTAACTATATTTAAAGAAACAACTTAAAAATTCACTTGGAAAATATTGGGCTATTACGAAAACACAGTGATATTCGACTGTATTAAAAAATATAGACCTTCGAAATACATAAATACAGGCGAAAAAATGTATATATACAAAAATATATTATATTTGAGTATTTATACAGAATACAGTATATTGTATTATTTTATGTGACGAAATATCAAAGAAGAGAAGAAAGTTCGTCGGAAATGGCGTTTTCCGGCCAAGCAAAATACTGTATAAATTGTATTAAAACTAAAAATGGAGACGAATAAAAATCCGGTCCTCAAATCTTCTCCCACGTAACTATAGCCAGATATGTTCGCCTAAGATGATGAGCCGACAGTGGATGATGATGCCGACAATTCTGACTCATAAATATGTAGAAATTAATGATTCATCATTTTAAGAACTTCTGCCCTATTATTCATCTAACACTCATGTTGGTGTACACACTAAAGCTGCATTGAGCTCTTTAAAAGGGGAGCGCTCCCTATTATGATATTTCTATTCCTAAGGTTCGAATCCTAGATCTTTAATTAAGGGTCGAGGGATCCTATCCAACCCACCATAACCCTTGACGGTGAGTTAAGATATTAGTATGCTATCCAACTAGATCATTCATTCAAAATAAATGTGTACATAAATTAATTTGAGGAATTTTCAAAAACCACTATTGTTTAGTGGCTATTAACTTCCTATAGCTACCATATACATAATTACTTCCAATAACTACTATTCAGTTGTTACACGAGTGTATTCGATATATTCCCGCTATGTATTCATGAATACAGTAGCAAAAATCGCCTAAAAATAGGGGAATCCAGCTGTACACAATTGTATTCGTTGTATTCACGCTACTATATTCATGAATATAGTAGCGGAATTTGCCTAAAATAGGGACTCCAGCTGTTTAATAATGGAAAGAGCATCAATTAGCGTCTATCACTCCTAATTTAACTCAACAAAATCAATTCAACATAAATTTTGCTGCTATTGTACTGTATTCCGTGTATTCGCGCGATTGTATTTATAAAAACAATGAGGTAAAAAAAGGGGATTGCAGATGTTTAATTATGTATTGCATGTATTCGTGTGAATGTATTTATTAATACAGTAAGGTAATCCACCTAAAAATATAGTGATTATGGGTATTTAATAACGAAAAGCACAATATTAAATTGTATTCAATTTCACTATATTGAATTCAATTGTATTCAAACAACAAAAATCAAAAAAATAGGGTGTATACCATTCAATTCAATTCGGCTGTATACATTATATTCAATTCGTAGATATTCACTATTATACATTGTATTCAATTCACTGTATTCAATTTGACACTATTCAAACAACAAAAAATCACAAAACACAGTGATATTCAGTTGTATTAAAAAAATACAGACCTTCGGAATACATAAATACATGTAAAAATGTATTTATACAAAAAAATATTATATTTGAGTGTATTTGTTAAGAATACAATGTATTTGTATCATTTTATATGACTAAATAGCAAAGAAGAGAAGAAGGTTCGTCAGAGATGGCATTTTTTGGCCAAGCAAAATAATGTATATATTGTATTGGAGACGAACAAAAACTAGACCCTCACATCTTCTCCGACTTAGCCAAGGCCAGATTTGTTCTCCTAAGAGGATGAGCCAATAATGGATGATGACACCGATAATTTTGACTCATAGTTATGTAGAAATTAATGATTCATCGTTTTAAGAACTTCTGCCCTATTATTCATCCAATGTTCATGTTGGTGTACACACTGTAGATTGACTGAACCTGTAGAAGTATTTTCAATTGCAGTAACCCTAGAGGATTTGACTAGAGAATTCATGATTAAAAGCAGGTATTTTGCTCGAAGAGAGAGAAGGAAGAGAGAGGGAAAAAAGAAAAATTTTGCTGAGATTTTGAGAGAGAGTCGTGGGTTAACTGAAATAAAGAGCGAGAGAGAGAGAGAAAACATAGATTGTATTTCACGCCTCAACGGTAGTGTATATCATAAATACCTATTTTGCTATAAATATAAAAGGTAGCTATAGAAAATAATATTTTAAAATAATTTTGTTTATAACAAATAAGGTGTATACCTTTGCTATTGGAGGTAAAATTTCCTATTAATTTTGGCTATCAAATTATTACACTTTCTACTTATTCAAAAAGTACTAATGAAATTTGGACCATTAGTTAGACCAAGAAGGCCCAATTAGTGTCAGGTTGAGCATTAGATCCATATTTACTTTTGAAAAGGGTTGTTATAATTGTAAAAATTGCACGGGGCGTCCTATTTGGTCGCCCTCATTAAATCTATACCCATTTTTTAAAAAACTTTTAACTTGTACACACTTTTTAAACAACTTCAGGACCCTTTCTCCTCCTCCTTCTCCTCTTCAAAATTATATCCGCCCTCAACCTCTTTCTGAAGTCCGTGACTAAAGGTCCTTGCTTTTGTTAGGAATCCAGTCTCATATTCCTGGTCACAACTATTAGACTGAAAGGTTTTACCTTTAATCTAATGTTTTATGGATTTTAGCTTTGATTTACCAACGAAGTTGTGGTAATCAAATCTGCAAATGGAAGTATTTTTAATAATTGAGTGAGAGAGAAGATGAAGTTCTTCCAAAGTTTAGCTTTTCTTTCCAAGTAAAATTATACAATGAAATTATAGCCCTGTCATCTATGTTTGTGATGTAAAATAAGAGTGGTTTTCTAATTTAACATATACTTTTGCAGTTCGTAGTTGATTACTGAAACTGATGATTTTTCTCAACCGGTATTTGACCTTCCAAAGAAGTTAATGTAATGGAAAAAAAATAGTGAAACATAAGTGAACCTTCATATTAGTAACTATTCTATTTCAAATATGTGTTTGTTCGTCAATTACAAACAAAAACTTCAGCTCTAGAACTGAAGTACGCCAGTTACAAAACAAAAACTTCAGCTCTAGAGCTGAAATTTGCCAGTAACAAAACAAAAACTTTAGCTCTAGAACTGAAGTTCGCCAGTTTCAAAAACAAAAACTTCAGCAATTACAAACAAAAACTTCAGCACACTTGGTTCAGCATACTTGCTACTTCAGTCCTGTCTACTAGAATGCTGAAGTTTTGCGTGATTGTCTTTGCTACTTCAGTCCTGCATGCTGAAGTTACGCGAAAAAGTGGGTACGCTTGCAATCTTTTTTGCAAAGCGAACACAAGTTAAAATATGACCCAAAAAGCGGGTATAGATGCAAATGCCCCGTTATAATTGGACTCATTTCAGCCCACACAAGCAGTGTTATTGGACCTTTTCTTTGGACGTCAAATTGGGTTATTGTCACGCCCCGAACCTGGGCCTGGACGTAACACGGCACTCGTTGCCTGACTATATGTGACCGAGCGAACCAACTGGCTGGCTGAATCAATATGTGATATCATAACACACTGAATGCAGAAGATAAACTAACACATGCTGACATACTGAAAGTCTGAATGATATAAATCAAAGTGCGAAAATACTAATACAACTCTGACGCATATTTGTAGCCAACATATCTTAACATGAAAAGCCTGAAACTCTGTCTAACTGTTACTCTAGTCTATAAAGCCTCTAATGAAGCACTGAAAATACTGATTGTCTGTAATTACTGAAAGACTGTAAAGTAATAATAATGCCCTGGAAGAACTGGGGATCCCCAAGTAGCTGGTACGAGAATCCTAGTGCTCTGCATCATCAACCTATAAGTCATTACCTGCATCGTGAGATGCAGGCCCCGGGTAAAAAGGACGTCAGTACATTTGAACTACACTGGTATGTAAAGCAACTGAAAGAAAGAATTAAAAATGCTAAAACTGAAATTAAGCTGATAATTGAGAATTGATAATTAATAATTGGAATGATAACTATTGAAACTGAAACTGAGATGATAACTGGTAACTGATATCTGATAACTGAACTGATAACTAAAATGATAACTAATAATTGAACTGAACGAAGGAAGTAAGGATATGAATACTCTCTCTTCTGAATGATGAATAACCTGTTTATCTGAATAAATAAATTGCGGCCTTAGGCCCAATATATATATATGCACAACTGCTGCCTGGGGCCCAAGTATACGTATACATAACTGCGGCCTCAGGCACAAAGATGCATAAAGCATAAACTGCAGCCTCAGGCCCAAATACAGGTGTTCAACTTTCAGGGATTTAAAATCAGGAACTGAGAATCAGACTGCAATACATGATAGTGAAATACTGAATCACACTGAGTTACATGATGCTGGAATACTGGATCACACTAAGTTACATAATACTGGAATACTGAATAGGACTAGACTGAGACATGTATTCTTGAAATGATTATGAACACTGAAACTTCAACTATTTATGTCATACTGAGTAATCTATACTAAGACTTGGGGGCATCAAACCCAAGTCCATATTGAATACGCACTGAGCTCACAACGTTCAGAACGAAAGTCATGAACGAGTTATGAAGCTAAATAATAGAAGTTCTGCAACTATTCAAGGAACTAGGCTTAACTATATTTACGAGGTAATTGGTAACGTCATAAAAGAAACGTAGTGTAGGGAGAATCATTAAAATTCCCAAATATAGAGAGTTAGCCTCACATATCTTAACTTCCTGCTCTTGAGCGTAATACAACATTCACCAACCCTTTCAACTTTAATCTATATCAATACAAGTCAAAGGTATTCCATATTAGCAATAATTCTCATGTTTTAGTCACTTAAGAATTTTCTCAAATACTTGGTAACATAAAGTTTCATAGTCCTTATTAATGGTGTCTCTACACCCAATAACCCATTCACTTGCTCCTAGATATATTCTAAAGTCTCAAATGGTTATAATCAACATTATTCTTTATCACCCATAAGGTAAACAATACCCTTAACCAATAATCAATAATCAACACCTCAAACCTATAATCGTTCATGCTTTTCTATCAAACCCATCAACTCATATATCATGAACTAGGGTTTATAATCATTAAACCAATACTAGAATGAATTAGAGGGTGAAGACATTAACTTTTTGAAGTTCAAACCCTTTGAATTCAAGTTCTAGGCTTCCTTCTCTCAACAATGATGTCCCAATCGAATATCTAATGATATAGAGGGTTCACCCATATTAATAAGAAGTTGTAAAATTGAAATTAACTTAGAATCACCATTAGAACTTACCTTGGGTGGTGGAAGGACCCTTAAGGAGTTAGGTTTTTGAGAGTTCCCCTTTCTAGAGCAAGTTTTTATGTTTTGGGGCTGTGGGGAACGAAATATGGCTTTAAAATGACCCCCCCACGAGCGCACCCGCACACCTGAAGACCTGACCGCACAAAACGGCAGTAACACTGCCTCAAAAGAAGCACGGTCGCGCTAGGGGCGCGCTACAGGGCGCGCATATCGCATACTGTTCTGTAAAACGCACATAACTTTTTGCACATGTATCCGTTCAGCCTCCGTAATATATCTTTGAAAAGATATTTCAAAGGCCTACAACTTTTATGCTTTGAGTTTTCCCATAATCCTTACATAATTTTAGTAAAACCTGATGGAAGATAGACCTTCTGCAAACTTAGTCGATTTTGTCAAATCTTATGCACCTCACTTTCCATCTTGATTTTGAAACAACTGTTTTATCCATAATCATCCCAATGGAAATTTACATGTCCAAAATATAACCTTACTACTCCTTTAACTCATTCATACCTAAGCCAAATTTACGGGGTGTTACATTATCTCCCCCTTTGGGATCATTCGTCCTCGAATGATTATCCTGACTGTAACTTCTGCTAACTCCGGACCTTAAATGGATCAGGTGGAAACATGAACTTTCATTAACGCTTGTATACTAAACTGAATGAATACATTATTATTGAATTGTTGTGATACTGAACTGAATAACTACTGCATTGACTGAATATTGGTCTGCCATGGATATGTGAATACTGAACTAACATGGATATATAAATATTGAACTGACACGAATATTTGAGTAGTCTGAGTAATAAGCTGGCATGAATGTCTAAGTATTGGAATAACATGAGTAGCTAAGTATTGAGCTGACATGAGTATCTGAGTACTGAACTGACATGAGTATCTGAGTACTGGAAACTTGAATGTTATAACATGACACGTGAAATACTGGTTGTACCACCACTAATTATGGTGGCAACTCTAACTCATAAGCTAATTGATCGATCCTTCGCAAGAATCTATATGGCATAATATAGCAGAGACTATGCTTCCTCTTCTTCCCAAATCTCATAACGCTTTTCATAAGCGAAACTTTCAGAAACATCCAATCATCAACTTGAAACTCTAACATCTTCAAACGCTCTAGAATCAACTTGACTTTCTCCATAGTCTGATAGACCAAATTTGGTCCCAACAACTCCTCTTCACCATCTTTGGACCAACCAATTGGTGATCTACAACTTAGCCCATATAGAGTCTCACTGATCATAGGCTAAAAACTCGTGTTTTAGTCGTTGTAACAACACTTTAATTATTGTATTTTACAAAGGTTTGAGCTTAAATGATAATGAATTGTACTAAATTCATGATTTATGCCTTGTTGGAAGAGATTCCGACTTAAGAATTAAATTTGGGATGAATTTGATTAATTTGAGGCTTTGAAGTCTGAGTAAAATCTAAATAAATCAAGTCTGGATCGGGATCGGGGGTCGCAACGCAAGCCCGGATAGCAAAAAAAATGAAAAAACGAAGCAGCGCAAAAAAATGCACTGCCGCACCGCGTGGGGCGTCGCATGGGGCATCGCGGCAGTGCATTCCGCTGTACAATTCATGTACGCATCGCACGGGGCATCGTGCGGGGCGCCGCGGATGTGTAAAAATCACAGAACTACTCTATTTCGGTCTAAAAAGGATATAATTGTCAAAACTCATTCCTACACGATTAAAAAGAGTAAAGCATCCATTATTGATAGACAAGACCGATTTTGAGAGAGAAAAAGAGGAGGAGATCCGTCTTGGAGGATCAAAATCAAGAGGAGACAACACTTTGGAGCAAGGATTAAAAGAGTTTTTCTAAACTTTCTTCTAGTATCTATTTATTTCATGTTTAAGACTTATATTGTTGATGTTTGTATAATTATGAGTAGCTAAAAAACCAAATATCTGGGGTTGTGGGTGTTAGATGATTATGTTGTTTGAAGCTTAAATTGATGATCTTGAATTTATCATTAAGGGTTGTTCATTTTGATTCTGCTGTTAATTATTTTACTACGTAGCTAACAGTGAAATACTATTTACGAATCTTGAGTTAAACTTGAAAAAGGAAATTCTTGATTGCATATAGAATCAAATAGATCAAGATCTGTATCCTGGGCATCGGGTGAAAGATTCGCGATTAAGATAGAACTATACTTAATTGACTTGTTTGGTTGAAAAATAGGATTTGTAAATTCATTTGAGTTAATATTAATACTATAGAAATATAGGTATTAATTTAACTTGAATAGGCACATAAGAAATCGACAGATTCTTATGGGTATTATTAACCCTATAATCAATAACCCAGATAATTCAATAAATCATTTTTAAGCTAAAAGCATAGCATGATTTCTAGCAAGCCCATAACCCTGGAATATCTCTCTTATTAATTGTTAAAAATTTCATAAGTGGCGTAGTAACTTTCCGTTGTATTATTGTTTGTCTACTAGTTAAATTGTAAATTAGTTATTTATGTATTTTGTTATGAATTAGCTTGAGTCGATAATTGTTTGAGTTTGCATTAGTTGATAAGTTAATCACAAGTCCTCGTGGGAACGATACTCTACTTATTACTATATTACTTGTAGATCGCATACACTTGCGTGAGTGTTTTGGTCGCACCAAGTTTTTGGCGTCGTTACCGAGGACATGGAAATTAGCTACTTGACTGAGTTAAGCTTTTATCAGCTATTGGTTTAAGCATTAATTTTCAGTTCACTTTGTTTGTGTCACGCAGGCTCTTCTCTTGAATGAGGAGGAGTAGAAGCACAAGCAATCTCTTCTCTCTTGATCCTGAAATTGAAAGAACACTTCATAGAGAGAGGAAGGAGTTGGAAGAAAGATACAAAACAGAAAGAGAGTTGGATATCTTAGTTCAACCATAACCAACAGTGATGGCAGGTAATGGAGGGCGTCCGGTGATAGAAGCTACAAGGCCAAATCTTGCTAATATGACTCAGGCTATTGTGAAGCCTGATATCACTGGTCACTTTGAACTTAAACAGTACATGGTATAGCTAATTCGGTCCACTGGACAATATGTAGGTCTAACTAATGAAGATCTCCCGGGGCACATTCAGAATTTTTTGGAAATCACGGATACTTATAACTATCCAAATATTTCCAAGGACTATATCAGGCTGAGCTTGTTTCCTTTTTCATTGTTGGGGGAAGCTAAAGAATGATTGCAGAAGGAGCCTGCTAATTCAATCCATACTTGGGATGATTTAGCAAAGAAATTCTTAATCAAGTTTTTCCCCACTAAAAAGACAAAGTCTTTGCGGAGCCAGATTCTTGGGTTTTAACAACGGGATGGTGAGACTCTTCGCCAAGCTTGGGAAAGATACAATAAACTACTCTGAGATTGTCTACATCATTGTCAGACTGATGAGGTGTTGGGGCATACTTTTGTTGATGGATTAGATGAGACTTCAAAGATGAATCTTGATTCAGCTTGTGGAGGTAGTTGCATGGCGAGACCATATAGTGAAATACAGCTTTTGCTAAACAACTTTACTGCTAATGATCATAATTGGAAATGTGAGGGAGAACCAAGGAGAGCAATGAAACAGAAAGCAGTAAGGGTACTTGAACTTGATGATTTTGCCGCCATGAGAGCAGATATAGCAAAATTGGCAAATCAAATGAATAGAATGACAATGAACCAGATACAACAAATGCAACATGTTCAACAAATGTCAATTTGTTGTGAAATGTGTGGTGACAATCACACGAGTGACATGTGTCCAACGAATCCTGAATCTATTTATATATGTGGGACAACAAAGCAGAGGTCCGATTAACCAACAAGAATAATATGAGAACACTTACAATGCAAATTGGAGGAATCATCCTAATTTCTCTTGGGGTGGAAATCAATCAAATCAGAATTAATATAGACCCCAAGAAAATTTTAATCAACCTCAAAGGCCACCCTAGTAGGCAGAAGAAAGTACAAATGATTTGTTGAAGAAATTGTTGCATGACAATCAACAACTCAGAACTGATTTCAGAAATCTGGAAAGGCAAATGGGACAGCTAGCTACAAATCAAAACATAAGACCTGTAGGTACTCTTCCAAGTCATACAGAGAAAAATTCGCAAGTTACTGCAATTACACTTAGAACTGGAAGGGAATTAGAAGATGTTCCGAAGAAGAGAAAAGACAAGCTTATACCTGAAGGTAAATTAATTCCCAAAGCAACATAGGAAGCAAAGAAAGATGATACAGTTTTAGTGCCTGTGAATGTTCCAAGGCCACCACCACCTTTTCTACAAAGATTGCAGAAAAAGAATGATGATCGCATGTTCAACAAATTTCTCTCTATGTTGAGTCAGATTCAATTGAATATTCCATTGGCAGATGCGATTCGTGATATTCCAAAGTATGCCAAGTACATAAAAGATATTGTAGCCAACAAGAGTAGATTGACTGAATTCGAAACAGTTGCACTTACTGAGGAGTGCATTTCAAGGGTCCAAAATAAACTTCCTCAAAAGCTTAAGGATCCTGGCAGCTTTACTATCCCTGTGAGAATAGGTAATGCTGATGTAGGCCATGCACTTTGTGATTTGGGAGCAAGCATAAATTTGATGCCATTGTCTTTGTACAAAAAGTTGGGTTTGGGAGCTCCAAAACTCACCACTGTGATATTGCAACTAGCAGACAGGTCCATAGCTTACCCGGAAGGGGTGATTGAAGATGTGCTGCTGAAAATTGGGAAATTTATTTTCCCAGCTGATTTCATTATCTTGGATTTTGAAGTAGATGAAAAAGTTACTATAATATTGGTAAGACCTCTCTTGTCTATAGGTGATGCTATAATTAAAGTAAGAGAAGAAAAAATGATCATGAGAGTTGACAATGATGAACCTGTTTTTAATGTATACAAAGCAATTCAACTTCCTTGCCATTATGACGAATTGTCTATGATATCTGTCATGGAGATGGATGAGCAACTTATTTCCCCAAGTGTATATTAAAGTATTCTTTAGAGAAAGCAATTGTACTGTTCGACAGTTTGGAGATTAATGATGAGGTTGAAGAGATGAAGCATGTTTTGAATGCATCATGCAAATATATGAAAGGTTTAAATCCCTTTGAACCTTTGAACAGGCCAAATGGTCCTCCTCCGAAGCCATCAATTGAAGAAGCTCCAAAATTGGAACTAAAACCTTTACCTTCTCACCTTCATTATGCTTATTTGGGTAGTTCTGATACGTTACCTGTTATTATTTTTTCTGACTTGTCTGAATTGCAGAAGGAAAAATTGCTGAGAGTACTACGTGAGCATAAAAGAGCAATAGGGTGGATAATGTCTGACATAAGAGGTATTAGTCTAGCTTTTTGCATGCATAAAATTCTCATGGAGGAAGGACACAAGCCGAGCATAGAACAACAACGCCGCCTAAATCCCAACATGAAAGTGATGGTAAAAAAAGAAGTAATTAAATGGCTTGATGCAGGTATTGTATTTCCAATCTCTAATAGCAAAGGGGTAAGTCCAGTCCAATGTGTTCCAAAGAAAGGAGGAATGACTGTAGTGACAAATGAAAACAATGATCTGATTCCCATTAGAACTGTTACTAGGTGGAGAATTTGCATAGATTATAGAAAACTGAATAATGTCACCCGAAAAGACCATTTTCCTCTTCCCTTTATTGACCAAATGCTTGATAGATTAGCTGGGCAAAATACTACTATTTTTTGGATGGCTATTCAGGATATAATCAGATTGTTATAGCCCTAGAGTACCAAGAGAAGACCATATTTACATGTCCCTATGGGACATATGCATTTAAAAGAATGTCATTTGGTCTTTCCAATGCACCTGTTGTAAGCACGTGATTTTTTCCCTATATGAGAATTACTCCCAAAAATTCAAAAATAAAATAATTTTTCTTGGTGTGCCATTTTTGTGATATTTTGTGACATTTTGAATAATTATTTGTATTTTTGTTTGTGCATGTTTATTTGCTAAATTAATAAAAAATACAAAAATATGTCGCATTTTGCATATAGGATTTAATTCTACAATTGTTAGTAATTAAAATTGTTTTACAAAAATTAAAAATTACAAAAATAGGCATCGTTTGCATTTTTAGCATTTAATGTCCAAATATACAATTTTATGCTTAATTAATACTTAATTGTGCGTTAATTGTTATTGGGAGTTAATTTGCGCTTTTATAACTTAATTTAGTTCTTAATAATAGTTTAAGTATTTTTATAATTTAGTTTTAGAAAAAATAAAAGAAGAAAAGAGAGCGAAAATATAAAGAAAGTCGGAATTGGGCCTCTTCTTCAATTTCAAGCTATTGGCCCAAAAAATGGCCCAATCTTCCCTACGACCCAGTCCATTTCGAACTGGGTCAACCCGGTCCATAACCCAACACCCTATTATCTTGCATTTCAAAAAATAAAACAAAGAAAAAAAAATAGTAAGAAAACCCTAAAAACCTAAACTAGCCTACCCGCCCCCTCCATCTTCATCTTCCCCAACACTCTCAAAAAAAAAAACCCAACGTCCATGGCTTCTTCCCTCACCAAGCTTCATCATCCTCCACCTCCAAGCTCTTCATCGACACACACACAGCTGCGTCAACACCTTCACACGAGCACATCCTCCCTCACCAAGCTTCATCGTCCCCGTTCGAGCTTTCGCCATGCCCAACCATGGCTGAGCTTCGATGTTCTCACATGGTAGCTGCCGCTGTTTCGACACCACCCAAACTAGTCCGGCAGTCCACACGCACGTACAGTTTTCTGCGTCATTTCCGAGTTACTGCTGTCCGCCATGGCAGCTCCCCGTTGTCTTCCCGTCATCCTCCTCGATGGACTGCTGCTGCCAAGATCGACCAGCTGTTGCTGCTTCTGTCTCAATCAAACAACCAAACGAACACAGCCATGGACGAGCTTCGACGTCGACCATGTCGTCGTCCATGGCTGTCCGCGATGTGCTGCTGCCTGTCGCCGCCGGACTGCTACTGCCTGTCGCCGTGACCCCTGTCTTGACGTCGTGTTGCTGCTCGCCGCTTCGTACTGTTGTTGACGACACAAGACAGTCCGGTTAAAGTCCGGCAAAGGTCGAGGGTTTTTCGTCAAGTGAAGATACTATACGTCGTAAGTTCATCGTCAAGTTCGTTGTTTGTTTGGTCGTTGTTCGTCTTTCGATCCGGTTAGTAGTTTTTGAGTTTTATTTTGTCCATATTTTGTTTTGATATTTTCGAATCTAAAATCAACAAATGTTTGTTTTGTTTATCGTTTGAATTAATTTTTAGTTCATGTTCATGTGTTATTTGTTAAATCAATTTTCAGATTTTAAAATGGAAGTTTAATTAGTTGTTTTCATGTTTATTTCATGTTTGTTGTATTGTTTAAGTAAGAATTTGTTAGTTTAATGTTTGTTAGATTCAAATTGAAATTTAATTAATTGTTTCTTCAATTTGTTTCATGTATTTGATGTATTTTCCGGAAATTGTTAGTATTGTTAAAGTTCAAGTTTAAATTCATAATTGTTTCTTCTTAGTTTTGTTTTGTCATTTGCCTAAAAGAATTTAGTTGCAATAAGGGAAGTATGTTGGTTTTAGTCATTTGAATCCGTCGTTTTTATTTTTAGATTTAATTCATGTTCATATTATGTTTGTTTGATTTTGAATCCGAAATGTGTATAGTTTGATTTCTTGTTTACCATTTGTGATTATTTCTTGAATTAGTCTCATAATCTTGTTTAAAGTTTAATATAAGAATTGTTTGTTATAATGTTGTTAGAGTTGATTTTAAGTTCAATATGATTGAATTTAGAAATCTTCATACTTTGTTTGTTGTTGGTTTGAATCCGAAAATAGGATTGTTTGTTGCTAAAATATTGTTCAATCAAATTTTAGTTGTTCTTGGTTGTTCAATTTGTGTTCATGTGATTTGTTGTTGAAATGTTGTTAAAATCATGTTCATATGATATTGTTGTTATGATGTTCATCCGTGTTCATATTGTTGTTTGAACATTGTTAGAAATTGATCATATTGTCTATATTTTGGTTAAGTTTGATTAATTGATGTGTTATAGCTGATGGGTAGTTTGGTAAATTTGTAATACGTTCAGGGATAGTTTGGTAATTTCAGTAAGGTCGGAAGGGGTAGTTTAGGAATTGTACATTTTGTAATTGTTTATTTGAAGCATGGGGGACAAAATGAAATGGGGTGGGTTGTGATATGATTATTTAATATAAAGGGGGGACAAGATTTAAATTAAAGGGGAATCTTGCATTATTTTAAATAAAGCATGGGGGACAAAATATAATGGGGTGGTGTGATATATTTATTTAATGTAATGGGGATGAGTGGGAAGATAATGGGGATGAGTGGGAAGATAATGGGTTTGGTAGAGAAAGGGATTGATTTTAATTGATTTATGGGATGGGATATATATATGTGAAGTCTTGAACACAAAGAGGGAGAAGAAATACAGACAGAAAAAAGAGATTGAAAAAAAAAGCTGAACATTTATTCCGAAAAAAAAAACATTGAAACTCTCAAGAAAAGAAAAAAAAACATACAAAGAAAAAAAAATTTGAAAATTAGAAGAGAAAGTAGTACACACCTGAGAAATATTCTGGTATACAGGTGTAGAAATTAAGGGTTGAAGATTAACTAGCCTTTCAAAAATCTGAAAATTTCCTTTGGTTTCTGTCCATTATTTTCGGCATTCCTGGATTTTATTTTGAATTTTTCAAAGCTGTCACTGGGATTTTCGTTGACTGGTTATTGCTGGTTATTGTTGCTGTTGCTGTGTTACGTATTACGTTGCTGACTTTCTTCTTCTTATATTGACAATATCAGGTACACAACTGTAATTTTGGCATTTTGTAAGCTGAAATGAAGAATGGAGTGTTAAATTTTTAATTTAGTTTAATTTAATTTTTGTATTGTATTTAGGTTATTCATGTATTATTATTCTGTAAATCACTGTCATCAGCATAACTAGGCATATTATAGCGACATATTAAATAACGCCTTTACCAGATTATTAGGAAATATATTTAAGCCTGATTATTAATTAAAACTGTTTAATAAAAAAATAGAAGAAATAACGTAAAAATGGCGTTATTGAATCAGTTTGGCAAAAATTAACTAAGTTCCTTATTCAGAAGGTTTTTCGTCAACGATAAGTTAATCCGAATCATGTAGTCAATTTCAGTTATAACATGAATTAATTTGCAAACAAGTATTAGGACATGATGAATTAAAACAAAGTTAGTTAATGTTAAATTGTTTAAATTTTTAGAAATATGATTTAGAACTCAAGTTTTTGTTTTTATTTCTTTCAATTTTCAGTATTTGTAAATAATTAGTTTCAATAAGCTTAAGTCTTACTAATAATTTGAATTTTAATCCAACTATGGGATAATTAGTTTTTTTTTATTTTTATTTTTTACTTTTCGATAATTCCATGTTGTATCTATGATTATAATTTTATTACTTTCTGCTAATATTTGTTTTTCTCTTCTATTTAATATGTCATTTTCAAGAATGTAGATATTGATTTTATATTTATAAAAAACTTAGTAATAATAAAAAGGTAGTCATTAAAGGATATTATTAAAGGATTTCGCTAAAAATAAATAGATGTAAATAATACGAATGTATAGGATTCTCCAATCTCATTTATTTATTTAATTATTAAAAAAAATTACTTAGAATTTGGGATGGATTGTTTAGTGAATTTCACTTCCTTCCCCAAAGATAATGACGCGTTAGACTCTTTAGGCGCGATTTAATTAATTTTACCTTCTTAAACTCGGATGCGCATTTCATGCGACCCAAATCTAAATCCTAAAACATCAAATAAAATATGTTCCGTATTGTGGGTGCATTTCATGTGACACAATCCAAAGATATGTTTTAAGCGATGTTCACATTCCTAAAAAAATAATAATTATAATAATAAAGCGGTAAAAGATAAAATTTGCACATGGTTCATAATTGTATTAAAAATCAGATAAATAAGCCGAATATAACAGTTGAGCGACCGTGCTAGAACCACGGAACTCGGGAATGCCTAACACCTTCTCCCGGGTTAACAGAATTCCTTATCCAGATTTCTGGTACGCAGACTGTAATATAGAGTCATTCTTTTCCTCGATTCGGGATTAAAATTGGTGACTTGGGACACCCTAAATCTCCCAAGTGGCGACTCTGAAATAATTAAACCAATCCCGTTTCGACTGTCCTTTAATTGGAAAAACTCCCTACGCACCTCGCGGTGCCGGAAAAAGGAGGTGTGACAGCTCTGGCGACTCTGCTGGGGACTTAACCCAGAACCAGTGGTTCAGGGTTAGAAATTCGAGCTCATATAAATTGTTATATTTGGTTTTATCTGATTTTTACATGATTGAGCCTAATGTGCTAAATGCTGCTTTTACCGCTTTGATATTACGTGAACTGTGTATAAACTGTGCCGAAACCCATCTCCTCTCTGAGTCTTCTAAATCATGAAGAAGGGTGTACTTCGTACGACTTCTTTTCTGTATAGTGTCAAATCCCAATTTAGAACGAGGTTCGGACAAGTTGCTAAGCCGGTGAAGCTTCTGTATTCCCGGTACGCTACCCCCCCTCGGCTCGAGCTGTCCGCTCGGGTAAGCCAGGTCTAGAACAAACACCCAGGTTCTGAACCTAGTATAACAAAACCACATGTCGGATCCCTAGTAGGAACGTTTGTTTGCATCACGTGCATCTGACTTTGGAGGCTCAACACAGGGGTTGGGTCTGTCTAGGACAGGTGCACCAAAAATGAAAATGACCATCCTGATGCATCTTATTTGTTTTATGTGCATTTATTTGCTCGGTCTTGCATGTTGACCGGCTTCTGAGTCTCGGGAGTGTAAAAAATAAAATAAAATAAAAATAGCAAGTGTAAAGTTATTTGATTAATTTAGAAAAAATCAGTGTCCAAGTACTGTCGAAGTGCTGCCGAATTTTTTTTTAAAAAAAACATATATATATTTTTTACTTTTAGAATTGTTGGTTTGCCTAGAAAGCAGAAAGTGTGTAGGAATAAGTCTTTTATTTTAATTTGCTTTATTTTAAAAAAAATGAAAAATGAAAATAGTTTTTTTTATATAAAAGGAAGTGGAAAAATTTGTTTGTTTTCAAAAAAAAAAAAAAAAAAAAAAAATTAGTTAGTTTATAGCCTGAACTACGCGGGTATGATTCTCACCGGATGTGAGATCAGAGGCAAACCTCTTTGGTTTCGGCTCACCATATTCAAAAAAAAATCCAAAAATATTTAACATTACTCACTTCTTTAGAAAGTTTTTCTTTTAGACCTCAATTTTTTTAAAAAAAAATATATATTTCCTTTTAATCTCAAAATCCCAATTATTTGTTTAAAAGATATTCAAAATAAAATTCAAAAATATTTTTTCTGTAGTATTTCTTTCATAAATTCAGAATATTGGTTCAAAAATATTTCCTTTCTCCTTAAAAGTTTTTTTTCAAGAAAAAAAAATTATTAAAATCCAAAAAAATATTTCTTTAGAATATAGATAGTTTTTAAGTCAAATAAAAGTTTTTCCTTCTTTAATCACTATAATAAATGTGCAGGATGAGCACAAGTCAAAATGAACCATTCTCAGTGTGTAGCGAGGTCCCTTCGCAACTCCACATGTGGTGGAATGATATGGGAAAGGATAGTATAAAGATAGTGGAAAGAGTTTTGGGAGGTTTTGTCGATCTGTTGAATATCAAGCCAAGGACAGATATCATCGAGGCTCTAATACCGTTCTGGGACCCAACCCGCAACGTGTTTCGTTTTGCTGACTTTGAACTTTCACCTACACTAGAGGAAGTCGCCGGATATGCGGGGTTGAATGGGAAACTAAGAGGGCAGTATTTACTTTCACCAAGACCAGTATCTCCGCACGCGTTCTTGGATTTGCTAAGCATTAGTCGGAAGGTACAGAATGATGATTTGTCGAAGGGATGTTGTACTCTCCAATTCTTGTATCAACGGTACGGAATTCCTCAGGGTTTGGAAGAACCAAACCTCGGATTAATTCACACTGGGAACAGAATCAAGTGGGAAGCAAGACGTACTTTGGCATTTATCACAGCATTTCTGGGAGTTGTGGTCTGTCCCCGCAAAGATAAAAAAATAGAGATAGGCCTTGTAGGGATGGCCGATGTTGCAATCAAAAGAACCGACAGTACTGTGGTTCCTTTGATTTTGTCTGAAATCTACCGAGCTTTAACTATATGCCGAGAAGGAGGCAAGTTCTTTCAGGGATGCAATCTGTTACTCCAGCTGTGGATGCAAGAACACCTCCATCACCGAGTGGGATACATGAACCACGGGTTGACTGAGAAAAACTGCATTAGCGGCTTTGAGAAACGAATGACAGGCGTCATATTTCCCGAAGGCGTCGAAGCATGGCTTGCACAATTGAGGTCAACAACAGCCGACCAAGTTGAATGGGCATTTGGGTGGTTGAATGATACTGAGGTAATATACATGGCGGCCGAGGAATGTCATGTTCTTTTAATGGGACTTCGTAGCATCCAACCATATGCTCCTCATCGGGTACTGCGCCAACTAGGAAGATTTCAGGTAATTCCCACTGATGAGGATCTAAGCAAGCACGCCATTGAGTTGAGTCCAGGAGTCGTGTTCCCCGAAGGAAAAATTAGAAAGTTGTGGCACGAATGTAGATTCCTTGAACCCAAGACTATGGTTCGAGAGCTGGCTAAGGGTGAGGTAGACCCAAAATACGATGTTTGGTTCGGGAAAAGGTTCCAGATTCGTCAGAGGCCTGCCAAAAGAGCTCACGTCCAACAATTTACGGATGATTCGCAGGAACAGTGGGGCTGGTTAGTGAGAGAGGAAGGCTACCGGGTTGAAATCGGGCAGCTGAAGCGACAAATTGAAAGGCTTATGTTTGAAAACAACGTTCAAGTAGCCTCAGAGCAGGGTGAGAAGAACAAATTAGCCAAAGAAAACCAGGCACTGAAAGCCCGAATTCGCCGAGTCAGTAAGAGTGATAGCGACCGACAGAAACGTCTATCTGATGAAAGGTTGATAGCGGAATTGAGAAATCAAGTCAGCCAAAGCCGAGAAGACTTGGAGAGATCCCAGGCTTGTATAACAAGAATGCGGGTCAGATGGGCTACAGTTACAACATCACGGAGAGAGCACCTATGGCAAGTAAAAAGGGACTACGAAATGAGTGTTGCGACATTGAGAGAGATAAACACCATTCTCAATAATCGGGTCCTCAAACAAGCCCAGGATGCTAGAACATATAGAGAACACTACCATGAGTCGATAGCCCGGATGGAAGAACAAATGGAGAAGTTCCAAGAGCAGCTCATTGACAATACTCGAATATTGGGACTAAAGAATCAACGGATAGAACAACTGTGCATAGAGAGGGATAGAATCAGGGGTAGGATCAATGATATAGGGCGCTATATCACCACAAAGTGCCTAACATGTGAAGAGATGCCTCGTGATGTCCTATTTGCCTCAATCATGGGCTATGTCCATCAGATCATGGAGGAACTAAAAAGCTTGCAAAGAAGCCTGGCCCCCAAGCCCGCGGAAAGGCCGAATGATGCCTCGCTGGCACCAAAATTCAAAGCTTTAATGTATCCCTAGTTCAATCTTGCACTTGTTTGTTTTTCGAGTCTGTTGTCTACCCATATGTTTTTTCCTTTTCTTCAAACATTCTCAAAAAAAAAAAAAAAAAAAAAAAAAAAAAAAATATATATATATATATATATATATATATATATATATAAAGTCTGTATTTTTTGTTTTTTTCTGTGATGGCTTGTAATAGCATTATTTTTGAGTAATATAAAAAAAAAAAAATATTTGGTCTTATGGCACGAACTACGCTTGGTCTGATTCGTGCGGGGTCACGATACGTAGGCAATCTCTATAGGATTCGACCGTAATTAAAAAGAAAAAAAAAGAAAAAAAAGAGGAAGAATATATATTTGTCAGAGCAAAAATAAGTCGGGATGATGCATGCGGTCGGAGCAAAAGCATGTTAGAAATGATTAACTGCCTAGGAGCATTGCATCCCCCTAACGTGCAATTACAATATCTGTTAAGACTCTACCACTGACAAGTTTGTTGTTTTTCCAATCAATATCAGTTAGTTGTTAGAGCGTACTGGCACCGTACCATTATCAGACAAGATCAAAAGGTCCTATACCAGAAAGCATGACTGGGTCAGACAACAGCGTTGAGTCAGAAAAAACGGCCAACCAGATGCTGAAAGAAGCCCTGGAGAAAATGGAAAAAATGAGGCTAGAAATGAATGAAATGCAGATAGCCTTAGCTAGAGCCCAGAAGGGGCAAGAACTACCCGTTACTCCTACCCTCCAACCAACACACACGCCGGAATACCCTTCTCCCGGTCCTTCAACAAGTTTCCCAAGCCATCATTATTATCAGGGAAGAGAGGCTTATGATTCCCAAGCTCCACCACCCACTCAAAACCCTCCTCCACCAAATGTTCCCGTCTTTGTGGCACCTCCCCCAGCCCCATTGCACAGATCATCTAGTGAGCCATTGTTTCAGGCTCACGATACACAATACTACCCCCCTGAACTCACATTCAAAGCACCCGAGCCACATACCTATAATCCCCACTTTGAGGTCCCGGCGGAGATTGAAAAGCCGGCTAAGAGCCCAGAGCAGGACGAGGTGATGCGGAAATTTAAAAGCCTGGAGCAATCCTTCAGGAACATACACGGGTTAGGTAACCAAGTCAGCGTGGCTTACAAGGATCTATGCCCTTTCCCTGACGTTCAATTACCAGCAGGGTTCAAAATGCCCAAGTTCGATTTATACGAAGGGCATGGTGATCCTATGGCACATCTACGAGGTTTTTGTAGCAAAATGAGGGGAGCAGGGGGCAAAGATGAGCTATTAATAGCTTACTTTGGCCAGAGTTTGAGCGGGTCGGCGTTAGAGTGGTATACAAGACAAGATCCGAGCAGGTGGTACACCTGGGATGACTTGGCACAGGCTTTCGCAGGACATTTCCAATACAACCTTGAGATAGTCCCAGACCGTCTCACATTGCTAAAGCTCGAGAAGAAACCCGGAGAGAGCTTCCGGGAATTTGGGTTCCGATGGAGAGAACAGGCAGCCAGAGTTGATCCCCCAATGAGAGAAGGAGAAATGGTGGATTACTTCTTACAAACTCTCGAGCCAACTTACTTTGGTCACTTGGTGACGTCAGTTGGCAAATCATTTAATGAAGTTGTGAAAATGGGAGGTATGATAGAAGAGGGACTTAAGTCCAATAAGATCCTGAGTTATTCAGCAATTAAGGCAACAACTCAGGCCATTCAGAGCGGCACGGGAGGTGCGCTAGGGAAGAAAAGGAGAGAGGAGGTCACGACATTAGAGGCCGACAATTGGTCCAGATCTAGAGGTCCTTCCCCTCATTACCAACCCAGACCCCATCGTCTAAACTACCCACACATTCCAAATTACCCTCCACAACCCTACTACCAACCACAAGAACAACATTTCACCGTCCATCAAGCCCAGACATACACCCAACCTCCGGTTCGCCCACAATGGCGCACGCCGGTTCCCCACAATACATACCCACCTCCACATAACACATACCCACCACCACAAAACACCTATCCACCACCAAGAGCCTACAGGAACCCTCCAGGGATGGGTTTCAGGGGAAATCCGGCCGCCAGAAATGAAAGATTGCAGAGGCAAAGAACTTTTACTGAGTTGGGGGAAACTTATATTGCCTTGTTCCACAAATTGAGGCAGTTGGGTTTATTAAATCCTGTTGAGCCTAGATTACCAAATCCCTTACCCCAAAATATGGATCACTCGGTAAGATGTGAATATTGTTCGGGAGCTCCCGGACATGATACCGAGAAATGTTGGAGGCTGAAACATGCGATACAAGATCTTATTGATACCAACAAGATCGAGGTACAGGCACCGGAGGCACCTAACATTAACCAGAACCCATTGCCAAAGCACCCTGAAGCCCACATGATCGAGCTTGTGCACGAAGTAGGGGAGCCGAAGAAACCCCCACAGACAGTGATGATGATCCGTGCCACTCCAAAAGAAAAATCGATCAATGAGGAAGCAGGGGTACAGTTGAAGGGGGAAGATGTCAAGCCAGTGGTGATATTGGGGAAGAATCCATCTGCCGCTACAAGGAAACCAGAACCAGCCAAGTTGGTAATAACGGGAGCATCATCTACACCCGTGGTTGTTGTGAAAGGGGTCTGCAGGGAACTGGTCATCATAAAACCAGTAGTCCAAACACCAATGATTGATAGCAAGGCTGTGCCTTGGAAGTATGAAAAGGCAGTGGTGATGTACAAGGGACAACAAGTGGAGGAGAATAGTTGTGAGGCGCAGGGACTGACTCGATCAGGACGGTGTTTTGCTCCGGCGGAGTTGAGAAGACCCAATCCAGCTGCAATAAAGAAACCTGTGTCAGAAGAAGAAGCTGAGGATTTCTTAAAGAAGATGAAAGTGCAGGATTACTCCGTGGTCGAACAGTTGAAGAAAACACCGGCCCAGATCTCACTGCTATCATTATTAATCCATTCGGATGAACATCGTCGGGCCCTGATGAAGATACTGAATGAAGCTCATGTGCCCAATGAAATTTCTGTAAATCACCTGGAAACGATTGCCAACAAAATTTTCGAGGTGAACAGGGTAACATTTTCAGATGATGATCTGCCAGTGGAGGGCACGGAGCATAATAAAGCTCTCTACCTAACTGTCAAATGTGAAGATTCGGCAGTTACTCGGGCATTAGTGGATAACGGCTCAAGTGCCAATATTTGTCCATTATCCACCCTGAACCAATTGAAGATCGACCACGGAAGAATCCAAAAGAATAGCATTTGCGTCCGAGGATTTGACGGAAATGGAACAGCCACCGTGGGGGATATTATACTTGAGTTGACCATCGGTCCAGTCCAGTTTACCATGGAATTCCAGGTATTAGATGCTACGGTATCTTATAACTTTCTGTTGGGACGTCCGTGGATCCATGCAGCCAAAGCAGTGCCATCCACCTTGCATCAGATGGTCAAGTTCGAGTGGGATAGACAAGAGGTCGTATTGCACGGCGAGGACACTGCGTGCACCGTAGGAGGCGCCATTGTACCCTTCATAGAGACTAATGATGACAAAGGTCCCTGGGTCTACCAGATTTTTGATGCAGTGTCGGCAAACAAGATCCCCGAGGGTGAAATCATTCAGCATCCTAGGATAGCTTCCGCAACGGTTATGATGGTTTCAGAAATGCTAGGTAATGGGTTTATGCCAGGAAAAGGCTTGGGAGCTGAACTTCAGGGAATTGTTCAACCTGTTTCCTTGCCCAAGAATTTGGAGACCTTTGGGTTGGGGTTCAAACCGACTGCGGCAGATGTAAAACGAGCTCGGAAAATGAAGAAGAAAGTTTGGTTTCTTCCCAAACCTGTGCCACGTCTCTCAAGATCTTTTGTTAGAGCAAGCGCCAAGGGGTCACCAGTCCCGAAAGTTCTCGGGCGATTGATTGGGATTGACGGGGATCTGAATCAGAGTTTCGAAAGATTGTTCACTAATGTCAATATGGTAGAAGTCGGAGAGGGTTCCAGTGGAACAGACATACAGTTTATGGGGCCTGAAGCCAAAACCAACAATTGGACGGTTACTCCTCTTCCTACTCGGGGAGAGTCCTGGTAGTAGGCTTTGATTTTTGCTTTTTTATTTTTCGGATTATTCAGGGTGTAATCCAAATCTCATTTTATCTTGTAAAAGTGTGAACCCTGTTATCCCGCATTTTAATAAAATTCTTTTCTTGTCTCATTTTAATTTTGTTTTATTCTTTTCTCTTTCTGAACAGTTCTCTTTTTACTGGTTCTAATGACATGGCATGCACGACGGATCTTCGACCTAGTCTAATAAATCAATCTGACTCTGATTTAATGATACAAGAGATCGATTATGAGTCTGAATATGATGAGGATAAAGCCTTCGAGGAAATAAACCGAGAACTATGCCAATTTGAAGAGAAACCCAAGCCTAATCTGAATGACACCGAGGCTGTAAATCTAGGGGATGCGGATAATGTCCGAGAAACCAAAATCAGCATCCACATTGAGCCTGGCATCAGGGAAGAATTAATCAAAGCACTCATTGAGTTTAAAGATATTTTTGCATGGTCATATGACGACATGCCGGGTTTAAGCACCAAGCTAGTGGTTCACAAATTGCCCATTGACCCGGCCTGTCTTCCTGTCAAGCAGAAACTGAGGAAGTTCAAAACAGATATGAGTGTGAAGATTAAAGAAGAAGTAACCAAGCAGCTGCAAGCAAAGGTTATTCGGGTCTCTCGATATCCTGATTGGTTGGCTAATGTAGTGCCAGTACCAAAGAAAGATGGGAAGATCAGGGTATGCGTCGACTACCGTAATCTGAACAGGGCAAGCCCAAAGGATAACTTTCCATTGCCCAATATCCATATCTTGATCGACAATTGCGCCGGGAAAGAAATCGGCTCCTTTGTGGATTGCTACGCTGGGTATCATCAGATTTTGATGGATGAAGAAGATGCAGAGAAAACAGCTTTCATTACGCCATGGGGGACTTATTGTTATCGGGTAATGCCATTCGGTTTGAAGAACGCTGGGGCAACGTACATGAGAGCAATGACTACTGTGTTCCATGATATGATACATAAAGAGATCGAAGTGTACGTAGATGATGTGATCATCAAATCCAAGCGTCAGGAAGACCACGTAGCAGACCTTAGGAAGTTTTTCCAAAGACTTCGAAGGTACGACATTAAGCTCAACCCAGCCAAATGTGCATTTGGTGTTCCATCTGGAAAGCTGTTAGGATTTATCGTCAGTCGGCGAGGCATTGAGTTGGATCCGTCAAAGATCAAATCCATCCAGGAATTGCCGCCACCGAGGAACAAAACAGAAGTAATGAGTCTGTTGGGAAGGTTGAACTATATCAGCAGATTCATCGCTCAGCTCACAACAACTTGTGAACCCATCTTTCGATTGTTGAGGAAAGATGCCGCGATAGAATGGACGGCAGAATGTCAGGAGGCATTTGACCAGATCAAAGGTTATTTATCTAATCCACCTGTATTGGTTCCACCTGAGTCGGGGAGGCCATTAATCCTTTATCTAACGGTCCTGGATCATTCGTTTGGTTGCGTGTTGGGTCAACACGACATCACAGGAAGAAAAGAGCAAGCCATCTATTATCTCAGCAAGAAGTTTACAGTCTATGAGAATAAGTACACTCAACTTGAGAAAACATGTTGTGCTCTAACTTGGGTAGCACAGAAGTTTAAGCATTATCTGTCGTCACATACTACTTACCTTATTTCACGTCTGGATCCATTAAAGTATATTTTCCAGAAGCCTATGCCCACAGGAAGATTGGCAAAATGGCAGATATTACTCACAGAGTTCGACATTGTCTATGTGACGAGGACGGCCATGAAAGCTCAAGCATTGGCCGATCACTTGGCTGAGAATCCTATTGATGAAGAATACGAGCCTTTGAGGACGTATTTTCCAGATGAAGAAGTGATACATATAGAGGAGTTAGAACTGAATGAGAAACCAGGGTGGAAGCTTTTCTTTGACGGGGCTGCTAATGCAAAAGGAGTTGGAGTAGGAGCAGTACTTATTTCAGAAACAGGACATCACTATCCTGTTACAGCTCAGCTACGTTTCTATTGTACCAACAACATGGCTGAATATGAGGCATGTATTTTGGGCCTACGATTGGCTGCAGACATGGATGTTCAGGACGTCTTGGTCTTGGGAGACTCGGACCTCCTAGTACATCAGATCCAGGGTGAATGGGAAACACGGGATTTGAAGCTTATACCATACCGACAATGTTTGCACGATTTGAGCAAGCGATTTCGATCAGTGGAGTTCAGACACATCCCGAGAGTTCACAATGAGGTTGCCGATGCTTTGGCCACTTTAGCATCGATGTTGCACCATCCAGACAAAATCCATGTTGACCCATTGTATATTCAGGTTCGTGATCAGCATGCCTACTGCAACATAATAGAAGAAGAAATGGATGGCGAGCCATGGTTTTATGATATCAAGGAATACCTCAGGATGGGGATATACCCGGAGCAGGCAACCGGAGATCAAAAGAGAGCCATTCGACGACTGGCAAATGGATTTTTCCTCAGTGGAGGAATGTTGTACAAAAGAACCCCAGATCTGGGATTGCTGAGATGTATTGATGCAGGTCAAGCCACGATAGTGATGACAGAGGTACATGCTGGAGTCTGTGGGCCCCATATGAGCGGATATGTGTTGGCAAAGAAGATTCTGCGAGCGGGATATTATTGGCTCACTATGGAGCATGATTGTATCAGTTTCGTACGAAAATGCCATCAGTGTCAGATACACGGAGATCTGATTCATTCTCCACCAATGGAATTGCACACAATGTCCGCACCATGGCCATTTGTAGCATGGGGCATGGATGTCATTGGGCCTATCGAGCCGGCAGCTTCGAACGGTCACAGGTTCATTCTGGTAGCCATCGATTATTTCACTAAGTGGGTTGAAGCCAAAACTTTTAAGTCTGTAACCAAGAAGGCAGTGGTGGATTTCGTCCATTCCCATATCATTTGTAGATTTGGGATCCCAAATATAATAATCACGGACAATGGTGCTAATCTTAACAGCAACTTGATGAGAGAAGTATGTGAACAGTTTAAGATTACACACCGTAATTCCACTCCGTATCGGCCCAAGGCGAATGGAGCAGTTGAGGCAGCCAACAAAAATATAAAGAAGATATTGAGGAAAATGATTGAAGGATCCAGACAATGGCATGAAAAGCTACCATTTGCGTTGTTAGGATACCGCACTACTGTTCGTACTTCAATAGGTGCGACTCCTTATTTGTTGGTATACGGAACCGAAGCAGTAATACCAGCAGAAGTTGAAATTCCTTCCCTTCGAATTATCGCTGAGGCCGGGATTGACGATGATGAATGGGTCAAAACCCGACTAGAGCAGCTGAGTTTAATGGATGAAAAAAGATTGGCAGCAGTATGTCATGGCCAGTTGTATCAAAAGAGAATGGCAAGAGCATACAATAAGAAGGTGCGCCCCAGAAAATTTGAAGTAGGGCAACAAGTATTGAAACGGATCCTCCCACATCAGATTGAGGCAAAAGGCAAGTTCGCCCCGAATTGGCAAGGGCCGTATATTGTGACCAGAGTATTATCCAATGGCGCTTTACGTCTGACGGATGTTGAAGGAAGATGCGTCGACATGGCTATCAATTCTGATGCAGTCAAAAGATATTATGTGTAATTTCTTTTGTTGTTTATTTGTTTGTTTGTACTTAGTGCTTATCGGATAATGAAATGACGGAGGCAATTCTTTCTTCTATCCAAACACTTTTAACCTTTGCTTTACCCCTTTGAGCCATACTTATCTTTTTATACCCCTCTCTTGGAATCATTAATGAAAAAATGTATGAAAAAAAAACTTTGTGAAGGTCGCAAGAAAACAAAGGAGTCAGTGAACTACGTTCGACCTGATTCCTCAAAGAGGATACGTAGGCGCCTCACGGCTCGGTCATAAGGTAATAAAATAAATAAATAAAAAAGAAAAAAAAAATCAAAAGAAAAATCTCCAAGTAAGAAAACTGGGGCAGAAATTATGTTTCTAAATTTTGAAAAAAAAAAGAAAAAAAAGGAATTTGATTCCAAGAGTTGTAATACTTTACCCATCAAAGTTATTTTGAATTTTATATCCTTTTCTTCTAAAACCTATATTGATATCCAAAAAAGACCTCCCGATCAGTATCCGAGAGGTGTTAAGATAGGCAAATGAAAACCAAGAATAAAACATCGGTCCCTGACTGAATGAGGATCATGAATTGAAAGAATTTATAGCCAAAAGAATTCCCGGCAGAGATAAATCTTATCGGCAACACTCCAATCCCAAGCTGAGAAAATAAGATGAGAGAGTCTTATCGGCGAAAACCTTCACAGGCGCCATAAGGCGACGTAAGCTGAGAAATACAAAATGAGAGAGTCTTATCGGTGAAAACCTTCACAGGCACCATAAGGCGACGGGAGTTGTGAGAAATGAGAGAGCCTTGTTAGTGAAAACCCCGCGAAGGGCACTATAAGGCGACAAGATAGATTGACGGAAAAGATCCGTATTTTGCAAAGAATTGGGCACCTATTTATCCCCAGCAAGTGAAGACATCAGAAAGTTTGATCGACACAAATAGACTGGGTTGATTAATCCGGAATGCACAACATGATCATTGGAATCGGTTGTATCACCCAGATAAGTTCATTTTTTTTTGTTCAGAAAGATTTTCTCATTTTTCTATCTTTTCATTTCTTTGTTTAAAAGAATTTTTCTAGAAATTTATGTTTTAAGGAAGGACTTTCAGAGCTTACTACCAGTTGCCAAAATGGTACAACATAAAAAGCGAAAAGGGCAGGCAAGAGACAAGGCAATAAGGCAAAAGACGTCGGTTGCTAGGCCGAATAATACTGTCCTAAAATGGCAGGGAAAGTACGGGGAAGAGCCGAAAAAAAAAAAAAAAAAAAAAAAACATGTTGAGGAAATTGTAAGCCAAGTTCCAAGACGATCCCCAGAGTACTTCGACCGAATATCGACCAAGCTACGAGGTGGTCGGACAACACAGAAGGGGAAGGGAAGAAAGGAAAATTCATCTTCGGCAAAATAACCTCCAGAAATTTTTGAGATACAAAATGGTGAAGGGATAAATGGAAAAACCATCCCCAGCAGAATGTTATCTCCAGCAAATAACATCATCCCCAACAAGTTTTGAGAACACCGAACAGGAATAAGGGAAAGAGAACAATCATCCCCATCAGGAGTGACATGACCACTCGCCATATTTCAAAAAAAAAAAAAAAAAAAAAAACTAACTAAATTTTCTTTGATTTGAACAGGAAAATAAAGTGTTGATGATGGCCTAAAGATACGCCATAAGAAAGATCGCCAGTATTGGGGCAGAAAATTTTCTGCCACAAGTGGAAATTTTCTCGGAGAATCGAGGAAACAAATTCAAATTATTCTTTACCAATTAGGCGCCCACCAGTATAATGCGGGAATACATTTCTGTCTTTTCATTACATGTTCTAGGTCACCCACCAGTATAATGCGGGTATACATTTATGTTTTCATTTCATGTTCTAGGTCACCCACCAGTATAATGCGGGTATACATTTATGTTTTCATTTCATGTTCTAGGTCGCCCACCAGTATAATGCGGGTATGCATTTATCTTTTCATTTTAAGTTCTAGGTCGCCCACCAGTATAATGCGGGAATACTTTTAAGTTCTAGGTCGCCCACCAGTAAAATGCGGGAATATATTTAAGTTCTAGGTCGCCCACCAGTATAATGCGGGAATACTTTTAAGTTCTAGGTCGCCCACCAGTAAAATGCGGGAATATATTTAAGTTCTAGGTCGCCCGCCAGTATAATGCGGGAATACTTTTAAGTTCTAGGTCGCCCACCAGTATAATGTGGGTATACATTTATGTTTTCATTTTAAGTTCTAGGTCGCCCACCAGTAAAATGCGGGAATATATTTAAGTTCTAGGTCGCCCGCCAGTATAATGCGGGAATACTTTTAAGTTCTAGGTCGCCCACCAGTAAAATGCGGGAATATATTTAAGTTCTAGGTCGCCCGCCAGTATAATGCGGGAATACTTTTAAGTTCTAGGTCGCCCACCAGTATAATGCGGGAATACTTTTAAGTTCTAGGTCGCCCACCAGTAAAATGCGGGAATATATTTAAGTTCTAGGTCGCCCACCAGTATAATGCGGGAATACTTTTAAGTTCTAGGTCGCCCACCAGTATAATGCGGGAATACTTTTAAGTTCTAGGTCGCCCACCAGTAAAATGCGGGAATATATTTAAGTTCTAGGTCGCCCACCAGTATAATGCGGGAATATATTTAAGTTCTAGGTCGCCCACCAGTATAATGCGGGAATACTTTTAAGTTCTAGGTCGCCCACCAGTATAATGCGGGAATACTTTTAAGTTCTAAGTCGCCCACCAGTAAAATGCGGGAATATATTTAAGTTCTAGGTCGCCCACCAGTATAATGCGGGAATACTTTTAAGTTCTAGGTCGCCCACTAGTATAATGCGGGCATACATTTCATTTTTCCATTTCCAGGCACCCACCTGTATAACGAGAGGAATACTTTTCAGTCTTATACTGCAGATTTTGAAGTCAGTAACCCCACCGGAAGGCAGAAGGTTACAACAAGAATCCCCAGCAGGAAACAATAAAAATCCCAACACCGGAAGGCAGAAGGTGGCAACAAGAAGTCCCAGCGCAAATTCAAGTGCATATGTCAAAAGAAGAAAAGTACCGGAAGAAATGCAAGCAGATAAGGAAGCAAGGCAACAAAAACAAATTGTACTCTAGTCTAGCTTCTTGTTTTTTTTAAGCACGGTGTAACAAGGAGATCGGTAAGCAGTAGTAATAGCATGCAACAACAGTAACATTGCAGTCCAACGGTAGTCCCAGCTACCAAAATTTCTCGAACTACATTGACCTGATTCCTGTTTAGCCCAGGATATGTAGGAAACCTTTGAAGCAAAGGTTCGGTCAAATCTTTTTCAAAAAATGCTTCAACGGAGTACTCGGATGGGCAAAAATCGCTCACTTTATCTTTGCACGAAAACCCTTCGTGTCTTCGGGCAAAGAGGGGCAGCTGTAAGCACGTGATTTTTTCCCTATATGAGAATTACTCCCAAAAATTCAAAAATAAAATAATTTTTCTTGGTGTGCCATTTTTGTGATATTTTGTGACATTTTGAATAATTATTTGTATTTTTGTTTGTGCATGTTTATTTGCTAAATTAATAAAAAATACAAAAATATGTCGCATTTTGCATATAGGATTTAATTCTACAATTGTTAGTAATTAAAATTGTTTTACAAAAATTAAAAATTACAAAAATAGGCATCGTTTGCATTTTTAGCATTTAATGTCCAAATATACAATTTTATGCTTAATTAATACTTAATTGTGCGTTAATTGTTATTGGGAGTTAATTTGCGCTTTTATAACTTAATTTAGTTCTTAATAATAGTTTAAGTATTTTTATAATTTAGTTTTAGAAAAAATAAAAGAAGAAAAGAGAGCGAAAATATAAAGAAAGTCGGAATTGGGCCTCTTCTTCAATTTCAAGCTATTGGCCCAAAAAATGGCCCAATCTTCCCTACGACCCAGTCCATTTCGAACTGGGTCAACCCGGTCCATAACCCAACACCCTATTATCTTGCATTTCAAAAAATAAAACAAAGAAAAAAAAAATAGTAAGAAAACCCTAAAAACCTAAACTAGCCTACCCGCCCCCTCCATCTTCATCTTCCCCAACACTCTCAAAAAAAAAAACCCAACGTCCATGGCTTCTTCCCTCACCAAGCTTCATCATCCTCCACCTCCAAGCTCTTCATCGACACACACACAGCTGCGTCAACACCTTCACACGAGCACATCCTCCCTCACCAAGCTTCATCGTCCCCGTTCGAGCTTTCGCCATGCCCAACCATGGCTGAGCTTCGATGTTCTCACATGGTAGCTGCCGCTGTTTCGACACCACCCAAACTAGTCCGGCAGTCCACACGCACGTACAGTTTTCTGCGTCATTTCCGAGTTACTGCTGTCCGCCATGGCAGCTCCCCGTTGTCTTCCCGTCATCCTCCTCGATGGACTGCTGCTGCCAAGATCGACCAGCTGTTGCTGCTTCTGTCTCAATCAAACAACCAAACGAACACAGCCATGGACGAGCTTCGACGTCGACCATGTCGTCGTCCATGGCTGTCCGCGATGTGCTGCTGCCTGTCGCCGCCGGACTGCTACTGCCTGTCGCCGTGACCCCTGTCTTGACGTCGTGTTGCTGCTCGCCGCTTCGTACTGTTGTTGACGACACAAGACAGTCCGGTTAAAGTCCGGCAAAGGTCGAGGGTTTTTCGTCAAGTGAAGATACTATACGTCGTAAGTTCATCGTCAAGTTCGTTGTTTGTTTGGTCGTTGTTCGTCTTTCGATCCGGTTAGTAGTTTTTGAGTTTTATTTTGTCCATATTTTGTTTTGATATTTTCGAATCTAAAATCAACAAATGTTTGTTTTGTTTATCGTTTGAATTAATTTTTAGTTCATGTTCATGTGTTATTTGTTAAATCAATTTTCAGATTTTAAAATGGAAGTTTAATTAGTTGTTTTCATGTTTATTTCATGTTTGTTGTATTGTTTAAGTAAGAATTTGTTAGTTTAATGTTTGTTAGATTCAAATTGAAATTTAATTAATTGTTTCTTCAATTTGTTTCATGTATTTGATGTATTTTCCGGAAATTGTTAGTATTGTTAAAGTTCAAGTTTAAATTCATAATTGTTTCTTCTTAGTTTTGTTTTGTCATTTGCCTAAAAGAATTTAGTTGCAATAAGGGAAGTATGTTGGTTTTAGTCATTTGAATCCGTCGTTTTTATTTTTAGATTTAATTCATGTTCATATTATGTTTGTTTGATTTTGAATCCGAAATGTGTATAGTTTGATTTCTTGTTTACCATTTGTGATTATTTCTTGAATTAGTCTCATAATCTTGTTTAAAGTTTAATATAAGAATTGTTTGTTATAATGTTGTTAGAGTTGATTTTAAGTTCAATATGATTGAATTTAGAAATCTTCATACTTTGTTTGTTGTTGGTTTGAATCCGAAAATAGGATTGTTTGTTGCTAAAATATTGTTCAATCAAATTTTAGTTGTTCTTGGTTGTTCAATTTGTGTTCATGTGATTTGTTGTTGAAATGTTGTTAAAATCATGTTCATATGATATTGTTGTTATGATGTTCATCCGTGTTCATATTGTTGTTTGAACATTGTTAGAAATTGATCATATTGTCTATATTTTGGTTAAGTTTGATTAATTGATGTGTTATAGCTGATGGGTAGTTTGGTAAATTTGTAATACGTTCAGGGATAGTTTGGTAATTTCAGTAAGGTCGGAAGGGGTAGTTTAGGAATTGTACATTTTGTAATTGTTTATTTGAAGCATGGGGGACAAAATGAAATGGGGTGGGTTGTGATATGATTATTTAATATAAAGGGGGGACAAGATTTAAATTAAAGGGGAATCTTGCATTATTTTAAATAAAGCATGGGGGACAAAATATAATGGGGTGGTGTGATATATTTATTTAATGTAATGGGGATGAGTGGGAAGATAATGGGGATGAGTGGGAAGATAATGGGTTTGGTAGAGAAAGGGATTGATTTTAATTGATTTATGGGATGGGATATATATATGTGAAGTCTTGAACACAAAGAGGGAGAAGAAATACAGACAGAAAAAAGAGATTGAAAAAAAAAGCTGAACATTTATTCCGAAAAAAAACATTGAAACTCTCAAGAAAAGAAAAAAACATACAAAGAAAAAAAATTTGAAAATTAGAAGAGAAAGTAGTACACACCTGAGAAATATTCTGGTATACAGGTGTAGAAATTAAGGGTTGAAGATTAACTAGCCTTTCAAAAATCTGAAAATTTCCTTTGGTTTCTGTCCATTATTTTCGGCATTCCTGGATTTTATTTTGAATTTTTCAAAGCTGTCACTGGGATTTTCGTTGACTGGTTATTGCTGGTTATTGTTGCTGTTGCTGTGTTACGTATTACGTTGCTGACTCTCTTCTTCTTATATTGACAATATCAGGTACACAACTGTAATTTTGGCATTTTGTAAGCTGAAATGAAGAATGGAGTGTTAAATTTTTAATTTAGTTTAATTTAATTTTTGTATTGTATTTAGGTTATTCATGTATTATTATTCTGTAAATCACTGTCATCAGCATAACTAGGCATATTATAGCGACATATTAAATAACGCCTTTACCAGATTATTAGGAAATATATTTAAGCCTGATTATTAATTAAAACTGTTTAATAAAAAAATAGAAGAAATAACGTAAAAATGGCGTTATTGAATCAGTTTGGCAAAAATTAACTAAGTTCCTTATTCAGAAGGTTTTTCGTCAACGATAAGTTAATCCGAATCATGTAGTCAATTTCAGTTATAACATGAATTAATTTGCAAACAAGTATTAGGACATGATGAATTAAAACAAAGTTAGTTAATGTTAAATTGTTTAAATTTTTAGAAATATGATTTAGAACTCAAGTTTTTGTTTTTATTTCTTTCAATTTTCAGTATTTGTAAATAATTAGTTTCAATAAGCTTAAGTCTTACTAATAATTTGAATTTTAATCCAACTATGGGATAATTAGTTTTTTTTTATTTTTATTTTTTACTTTTCGATAATTCCATGTTGTATCTATGATTATAATTTTATTACTTTCTGCTAATATTTGTTTTTCTCTTCTATTTAATATGTCATTTTCAAGAATGTAGATATTGATTTTATATTTATAAAAAACTTAGTAATAATAAAAAGGTAGTCATTAAAGGATATTATTAAAGGATTTCGCTAAAAATAAATAGATGTAAATAATACGAATGTATAGGATTCTCCAATCTCATTTATTTATTTAATTATTAAAAAAAATTACTTAGAATTTGGGATGGATTGTTTAGTGAATTTCACTTCCTTCCCCAAAGATAATGACGCGTTAGACTCTTTAGGCGCGATTTAATTAATTTTACCTTCTTAAACTCGGATGCGCATTTCATGCGACCCAAATCTAAATCCTAAAACATCAAATAAAATATGTTCCGTATTGTGGGTGCATTTCATGTGACACAATCCAAAGATATGTTTTAAGCGATGTTCACATTCCTAAAAAAATAATAATTATAATAATAAAGCGGTAAAAGATAAAATTTGCACATGGTTCATAATTGTATTAAAAATCAGATAAATAAGCCGAATATAACAGTTGAGCGACCGTGCTAGAACCACGGAACTCGGGAATGCCTAACACCTTCTCCCGGGTTAACAGAATTCCTTATCCAGATTTCTGGTACGCAGACTGTAATATAGAGTCATTCTTTTCCTCGATTCGGGATTAAAATTGGTGACTTGGGACACCCTAAATCTCCCAAGTGGCGACTCTGAAATAATTAAACCAATCCCGTTTCGACTGTCCTTTAATTGGAAAAAACTCCCTACGCACCTCGCGGTGCCGGAAACAGGAGGTGTGACACCTGTGACTTTTCAAAGGTGTATGATGGCTATTTTTACTAATATGGTTGAAAGATTTGTGGAAGTATTTATGGATGATTTTTCTGTATTTGGATGTTCTTTTGATGAATGTTTAATGAATCTTGACAAGGTACTTTCTAGGTGTGAAGAAACAAATTTGGTACTGAATTGGAAAAAATGTCATTTCATGGTACGAGAAGGTATAGTCCTAGGGTATAAAGTGTGCAAGAATGGATTGCAGGTAGATAAAGCAAAGGTAGAAGCAATTGAAAAATTACCTCCACCGACATCAATTAGAGGCATTCGCAGTTTCTTGGGCCATGCAGGTTTTCTTCGTCGTTTTATTAAAGATTTTTCAAAAAATTCATCTCCTTTGTGCAGGCTTCTTGAGAAAGATACAACCTTCAAGTTTGATGATGCTTGTCTGAAAGCATTTGATGAGCTGAAAAGAAGATTAGTTACTGCACCAATTATCATTGCTCCAGATTGGAAACTTCCATTTGAGTTAATGTGTGATGCAAGTGATATATCCATTGGAGCTGTTTTGGGGCAGCGGAAGGAGAAAATTTTTTATTTCATTCATTATGAGAGCAGAACTCTTAATCCAGCTCAAATGAATTACACTGTTACTGAAAAAGAGTTGCTCACAGTAGTATGGGCATTTGATAAGTTCAGGTCTTATCTAGTGGGAACCAAAGTCATAGTTTACACAGATCACTAAGTTATCAGGTATTTATTTGCAAAGAAAGATGTCAAGTCAAGGTTAATTCGATGGGTTCTTCTTTTGCAGGAATTTGATTTAGAGATTCGAGATCAAAAAGGGACAGAGAATCAGGTTGTAGATCACTTATCCAGGTGGGAAAATCGAGGCCATGTCACTGAAGGAGAATCAATCAAAGAAACATTTCCTGATGAACATTTGCTAGCCATCACTTTGGATGAAACCCTGTGGTATGCTGATTATGTGAATTTTATTGCAAGTGGAGTGACTCCACAAGAATTCACAGCTGATCATAGAAGAATATTCTTACATGACGTGAGATTCTATATGTGGGACGAGCCTTTTTTATACAAGCAATATGTAGATCAATTGGTAAGAAGGTGTGTCCCTGAGGAGGAGATGAATGCAATATTGCATGACTGTCATGCTTCTCTTTATGGAGGTCATCATGGTGGAGACAGAACTGCACAAAAGGTTTTGCAATCAGGTTTTTACTAGCCAAAATTGTTTAAAGATGCACATGCTTTTGTTAAAAATTATGACAGGTGTTAAAGAACAGGTACAATCACGAAGAGGTACGAGATGTCGTTGCAAAATATTTTGGCAGTAGAACTCTTTGATGTCTAGGGAATTGATTTCATGGGACCATTTCTATACTCTAATGGTCACAGATACATTTTGGTTGCAGTCGATTATGTGTCTAAGTGGGTGGAGGCCATTGCTCTTCCTACTAATGATGCAAAGGTAGTGGTAAATTTTGTAAAGAAACACATTTTCACACGCTTTGGAACTCCAAGGGTGTTGATAAGTGATGGAGGAACACACTTTTGTAACAAATTATTGAAAAATGTTCTAGTGAAATATGGGGTAAGACACAAGGTTGCTACTGCATACCACCCTCAAACGAGTGGTCAAGTTGAAGTGTCAAACAGAGGAGTAAAATAGATTTTGGAGAAAACAATGAGTGCAAATAGGAAAGATTGGTCCGGTAAGTTAGAAGATGCATTGTGGGCTTATTGAACTGCATACAAGACTCCAATAGGTACTTCTCCGTACAGGTTGGTTCATGGTAAGGCATGCCATTTGCCTGTTGAGCTAGAACACAAAGCTTATTGGGCAATCAAAAAGATAAATATAAATATGGACTTAGCCGGTGAAAAAAGACTGCTACAACTCAATGAACTTGATGAGTTTCGGTTGCATGCTTATGAAAATGCCAGGTTGTATAAAGAAAAGACCAAGAGGTGGTATGACAAGCACATCCAACATCGTGAGTTTGAGCAGGGTCAAGAAGTTCTCTTGTTTAATTCAAGGCTAAAGCTTTTTCCTGGAAAGCTTAAGTCCCGTTGAGTAGGTCCTTTCGTTGTGGTAAGTATAACTCCTTATGGAACAGTTGAATTGCGGGACATAAATTCAAGTGGTACATTCTTGGTGAATGGGCAGCGATTAAAACACTATTTGGGTGGTGATATTAAACGTCACAAGACCTTGGTAGATTTGGTTGATACGTGATGAAATGTTGAGTCGTGCCGCGACGTTAAATTAGGCGCTTGTTAGGAGGCAACCCAATGACTAACATCACTAATTTTAATTGTAGTTTAGAAATATTAGATTTTAGATGTTATGATGTTTTTAGTCAGGTGCAAGCATGAATTTGGCCAAAAATCAGTGTACAATGATGTAGGGGGTAAATTATAAGCTAAAAATCGAAAAATAGGCTAACTCTGTGAAAAATTGGCCTACCGCGTCGCATGGGGCATCGTGCCACACACCGCGCCAGGCAAAATTGCACAGACGAGGCAGAATACAAAATTTTCGGAGCAGCTAGGATTTTTGGCCTACCGCGGCATTTATTTAAAAAAAACATTCAAATTAACCCCTTAAATCCGAACCCCCCCCCCTCCCCTTATTTCATTATTTCACTTCTCAAACTCTCTTATTCTCTAACACTAAACTCAAAAACTCCAACCAAACAAGTTCACTCAAAGATTCATCCTCAAATCCTTCTTCTTTTTGCAAGGTAAGTATTATCTTCTCTCTTTTCTCAATCTATTAGTATTTCATTTTGTATTTGTTTTTTATTTCCAAGTATATTTGTATAAACCCTAGAAAGAATTGTATTCTTAACTTTCTTTTAGTTTTTTTTGTTAATATTGTTAAAAATAGTATTAGAAATTTAGAATGTATATTCTCTTTGTGGTTATGGAGGATTTGAAGGTGTGTTGAGGTGAAATGGGTTTAGTTTCTTGTTGAAGATTGTTGAGGGGTATCCTAATCCGAAAATACATGAAAGAAATTGAAAAATTATGTATTGAATATTATTGTGAAGATGTGGTGATGTTATAGTTGTGATGTGAGGCATATTTGTATTGTTGATATAGTGATTATGCCTCTTTTGAAGTTGAACTTTTAAGAATACAAGACATGCTTACAATGTGTTTGTTAAAATGTCTAAGTGACATGAAATTGAGTAATGTTGCAAACTAAGAAACAAATTGCATTGTGAGATGTTATTATTGGTAACAACTATAATATTAGGCCAAACCATGATTTTTCTCTTTCTTTATGTAAAAATGAGATGTAAGATGCATGCTAATGTGCCTATGTAGTATATTTTGTATAATAATTTTGAATTTTGTATAATAGACTAATTTCTTTTTATGTTTATGTTTATTTTTTATCTAGCTTGTAAAATCTAGCTTAGTTTTTTATTTTTATTTTATTTTTAATTGTTGCAATTCTCTCCAATGATTGGGTAGGCCGATAAGCATTATATCATTCTAATTGAAGAACAGGGTAGTCCGAATCCCTGTTACACATGCTAAGTGTCAACATGATAATACCATAAGTGTGGGGTATTTACTCCACTTGCTCTTAAAATGATTTTGTGTCTTTTTAGCTAATATATCATGTTGTGTAGGTATACTATCTCGGTGCCCAAGCAAAAGATCGAGCGCTGGCCTATCTGAGGCTTCATCTACTAGCCGGCGTGGAGGTAGAAAGGCACCACCTCCGGCACTAGTAGAGGAGGAAGAGGACCACTTTGATCCTGATACAGATGAGGTGCCAGAGTGCAAATATGGCATCAGGGCTATTCCAGTCCATACAATACAATGGTTCCAATCCTTTGTTCATGTTGTGCCACCAACTCCAAAAGTTGTCATAGATGAAGCAAAGCTCGCTCGTAAGTATAATGCCATATATGCTAATATTCGAGCTTTGGGTTTTGAAGGGTTGTTTCGCCAAGGTGATAGTGTGAATATCAACTTGGTAAAAGAATTTTATGCCAATTGGCAACCAGGAGGCGATTTAGATGCAAGTTATCAAGTCAGGGTCAAAAATAGAGTGATTCCATTTTCTTCAAAGGTCATAAATCAAATAATAGGTTTCACTGAGCATTCACATAAGCTATTTCAGAGGTTCCTTCGTAGACCATATTACCCAGACATTCGCATGCAGCTATGTAGTGCAGATTCCTTTGCCTTGTGGACTAGAGATTCAAATGAGTTTCACAAGAAGATGAAAAAAGGAACATTCCAGCATCCTACACGAGTTATTTTGAAGATAATAAATGCCGAAATCATGCCGACACAAAGTGATAGAGACGTATCAAAACTAAAGGTTTGTTTGATTTATGCATTTTTAACAGGAATGTAGGTTGATCTTTGGAAAATTATGCTGTAGCACATGTCAAAGGTGAGACCTTTCGGGGTACGCCGCCTACACTATCCGAGTATGATCACTCGGTTATTGCGGACGCACTTCATTGAAGAAGAGTATCACTATGATCGGAAGATAGAAGTAACATATCCTATCAGGGCGATGTCACTACTGTGATAGATCCGCCTGCAGCTGCACTTAATGCCGATCAAAGGTTTGTCCTGGTGGAAGAGACTTTGCAGATGTTATTTGCTGACCTACGCCTTCACGCTTCTAGAAGGGAAGTGAACTTGAAAGAGTTACAACAAAATCACCCTCTATCACCTTTCACTCAACAGTGGTTAGGAATGGCTCAGCAAGGACAATTTCCACCAGATGAAAATGTGAACTCTATTCCCTCAGATGACGAGGAATATTTGCGCACTTTTGAAGATGAAGATACTTAGGCTAATGGACTCAGGGAGTCTCTTTTCCGATCTATTTTTGATCTTTTTGCATTAGGGACAATGCAAGATTTTAAGTGTGGGGTGACTTGCCCCTATTGTAATGTACTTACTTTTGTATTTTTTCGTATTTTTGGTTGTTTGATTTTGTTTAGATTGTTAAACTTTTTGGTTTAGTAGATTATAGTGTTTGTAGGTAGTAAGTGGTACTAATTTCGATTTTTTCCCCGACGATGGATTTTCTTGAGGGAAATGAAGTTGAAATTCGAAAAAAAAAGTTGTTTGCATTTTATTTCAGTTTAGTGTATGCTAGTTTTGGTTATTTAAAAATTTTCCCTTGGTTTTCTTTATGCCACGATTCTTTTCCAAGGGTGTATTTGAACCGGGTATAGTGTAATTTTTTTAGTTCAATTGAATAAAAAGTTCCTAATTTACAGAGTTAATCTCCTCAAATGCACATGCTTTAGAAATTGTATGTACCTTATTTGTGATGCTCAATATCACTTCTTGATTCTAAAGTAAGTGCCTTAAATTGTGTATTTATAACTATGCTTAACTGCTTTGACTAGAGAGTCGAGAAAGATCCAAGCTTGAATGAGTCGTGTGCCAATGTGCGAGTGAGGTTGTTGAAATATTCTATGCATAATAGTTGATATCTAGAACATGCCCTCAAGTGTTTTTCAAAGCGAAATAGTAGCATTATTCAGTTTAGGAGATGATATAGGCATTTCTTTGTTGAACCATTTTTATAATTGTTCCCACCTAGTGGTATATATCTTAGTCAAACCTTTTGAGCCGTTAATCCTATTTCTTTGGCATCCACATTATAAACCTTACCAATTTATTTAAATATATCAGTGGTTTGAACCTCTATCTCTCATGAGCGCTTAGTGTTGTGTTAATGTTGTTAAAGTTGAGAAGAGATTTGTTGGTTTATTTTAAAAAAATAGAGAAAAAGAAATATATATATGTGTGTGTGTGTGTGTGTGTGTATAGGGGATGGATTTTCATTAGTGACATTCCCTAGCTTATGGTGATTAAAGAGAATGGGATTTGTTGTTATTATGTAAACCTCAAAAAGGTTGGAGATGGTTTAACATAAGAGTAATGCTGAAATTGTGAAATGAAATGGTGTATGTATGAAGTGCTCAAAGAGGTGTAGGTACTACATTCTATATTTATCACACCTTTCCTCAACCTGCATTACAACCAATTAAAGTCCTATTTGATCTTTGATTGAATAAGCTCAATTAGTAGAGTATTACACTAGGGGCAAGCATATGGTATGTCATTTGTTGCACATGAATTTTAATTTTGAGAGTGAGTTAATTCTTCCTATTCTGAGTTCCTAAATATTCTTGAATACTATGTTGGGAGGAACTAGTCTATATTAGTTGTGGGAGGGAACATAATTTGTAAAAGCAAGGAAACGTTTTGACCTTTGTGTTAGAGTAAGTAAGCAAGTTATGAAAATGTGTGGCACTTGTGAGTCATGTCTTGAGGTTGAACTATTATGAATTGGTACTTAAGTGTCAGCATGTGTTATTAAGGAAATTGTTTGATAAGAAGGTCATCCTTATGTGAAATGTATGTTAATTGCTCGAGGACGAGCAATGATTTAAGTGTGGGGTGTTGATATAGGCTAAAAACTCGTGTTTTAGTCGTTGTAACAACACTTTAATTATTGCCTTTTACAAAGGTTTGAGCTTAACTGATAATGAATTGTACTAAATTCATGCTTTATGCCTTGCAGGAAGAGATTATGACTTAAGAATTAAATTTGGGATGAATTTGATTAATTTGAGGCTTTGAAGTCTGAGTAAAAGCTAAATAAATCAAGTCGGGATCGTGTTTGAGGGTCGCAACGCAAGCCCGGATAGAAAAACAAATGAAAAAATGAAGCAGCGCAAAAAAATGCACTGCCGCGCCGCATGGGGCGATGCGGCAGTGCAAATTTCTGTGCTGCATTGTTCTGCTCCATTAAAATATATTCTGCCTCTGTCCAATCCATGTACGCGTCGCACGGGGCGTCGCGCGGGGCGCGCAGATGTGTAAAAATCGCAGAACTACTCTATTTAGGTCTAAAAAGGGTATAATTGTCAAAATCCATTCCTACACGATTAAAAAGGGTAAAGCATCCATTATTGATAGACGAGACCTGTTTTGAGAGAGAAAAAGAGGAGTAGATCCATCTTGGAGGATCAAAATCAAGAGGAGACAATACTTTGGAGCAAGGATTAAAAGAGTTTTTCTAAACTTTCTTCTAGTATCTATTTATTTCATGTTTAAGACTTATATTATTGATGTTTGTATAATTATGAGTAGCTAAAAATCCAAATATTCTAGGTTTGTGGGTGTTAGATAATTATGTTGTTTGAAGCTTAAATTGATGATCTTGAATTTATCGTTAATGGTTATTTATTTGATTCTGTTGTTAAGTATTTTACTGCATAGCTAACAGTGAAATACTATTTACGAATCTTGAGTTAAACTTGAAAAAGGAAATTCTTGATTGCATATAGAATCAAATAGAGCAAGATCTGGATCCTGGGCATCGGGTGAAAGATTCGCAATTAAGATAGAACTATACTTAATTGCCTTGTTTGGTTGAGAAATAAGATTTGTAAATGCATTTGAGTCAATACTAATACCATAGAAATATAGGTATTAATTTAACTTGAATAAGCGCATAAGAAATCGACAGATTCTTATGGGTTTTATTAACCCTATAATCAATAACCCAGATAATTCAATAAATTATTTTAAGCTAAAAGCGTAGCATGATCTCTAGCAAGCCCATAACCTTGGAATATCTCTCTTATTAATTGTTAAAAGAAAATTTCATAAGTGGCGTAGTAACTTTGCGTTGTATTATTGTTTGTCTACTAGTTAAACTGTAAATTGGTTATTTATGTATTTTGTGATGAATTAGCTTGAATCGATAATTGTTTGACTTTGCATCAGTTGATAAGTTAATCACAAGTCCTCGTGGAAACGATACTCTACTTATTACTATATTACTTGAAGATCGCGTACACTTGCATGAGTGTTTTGGTCGCACCACTCACACGTGCCATCTTGATACTAGAATGGTAGGTGTTATTATTCGCAAGGTCAATGAGTGGTATGTGATCATCCCAATTACTTTTAACATCAAGGACATATCCTCAACTGTTTGAATAATGCGCTCTGCCTGGCCTCTTTCTGAGGATGAAAAACTTGTTCCTAATCCTTTCTGAAAGAACTTCTGAACATTCATTTTAAACTGAGAAACACAGTCTGAAATGATGGACAACGGAGTCCCATGAAATTAGACGATTTTCTGAATGTACAACTTGGTATAATCTTCTACTGAATTTGTAGTTTTTACTGGCAAGAAGCATGCTGACTTGGTAAGTCGATTTACAATCATCCAATCAAATCATGCTTTCAAGATGAGCAAGATAATCCTGTTATAAACTCTGTATTTACCATCTCCACTCAAAATATATGTATTCTGTGATAAAACACTACGTTTTCTGCTGCTCGACTTTCACTTGCTGACAATTCGGACAATTGGCCGCAAAGTCTACGACGTTCTTTTTCATGTCATTCCACCAATCAATCTCCTTGGTCATGATGCATATTTGGGGGACCTAGATGGAAAGAATACCTGGAATTATGGGCTTCTAACATGATCTTCCCTCTTTAAGTTCATCTATGTCTGGAACACGCAATCTGTCTTGGTACCTCAAAGTACCATCATGTCCCCCTTATTCAAAAGCCATCGTTTTATACTTGTGAATCTCCTTTTCAACTGCAACACGTAGGGATCATCAAATTTTTTCTCCTTCTCTTCGGCTACTAATGGGGAACATGTCCTGTTCTGGACAACTACTCCATCATCTTCGAAGTCCGAAGTCGAACTCCTCTTGGCTGGTGAACTTCTTTCACCAGAGTTCTCTTATCTACCTACATCATGAGTTATACTTCCCACACTTGATTATCTTCTTAAGCACTTCCTGAAAACACTTATAGTATCATTATGAACTAAGTCTTTGGCATGTACGCCGAAGACTAGAGTCTCGTGCAATGGCATTACCCTCGTGACACATAAATAGGCATGATTTTATAGCTTTTCTGTGATCACTTTATCATCAATAACTAAGCTCGGTGATCATTCTACTCACTTTGTATTTCTTACACATGCTAGACATAATCCCCGTGGTAATTATATAATTTTTCCTTATTACCGAACTGATTTTCTTTTTCATATCCTATGCTAACTATTCGGGTTTCAAATCTCTAACTGGACTTACTGAAAATTTTCACATCACCCCTTAGACCAAAGGTCTTATACTTGTGGATCCTTCTCTTTTTGTTGGGATCCCAATAACTTTCCTTATTTTCTATAATTCTTTGCACTCTACGTCAATGACGACTCATCTTCTAACTAACTTCCGAGAAATCCTTCTTACTAGGAAAGACTATAGTACCTATATAAATGGAAAGCTAATGTATTCACAACTATCATACACATTCTTAATGATTTAACTCTGCTCACACTGTCACTCCTGGAGAAACCACATTTCGATAATTCCTAAAGGCTATTCTTCTATAGTTTTCTCTCTTATTTCTAGCTGATTGTTTTTCCCACTATCACTGTACTTCGGATTTAACTTAAGCTCTTTGGGTTCTAACACACGTTCGGTATTTCAAATTGTCATCCATTCACTAGAGTTAACCTGGCTAAGTGAATCAAATTGTACCTCTACTAGCTCTGCTGAAATTGCTAATTCATTGTATCAACTCAAAACTTACTTATAATTCTTTTACTAAACACCTACTAGAATCACGTTTTCTTGTTCTACTTTGGATAACTAAAGTGAGGAATAAGGTTATTTCTAATTTCTCTTATCATCCGACCATATTCTATGGTCGCATACTATCCTTTTTTTTTCTAAACTATGTGAATAGATCACACTTAGGGAATTCATCTGTCTTAAACAAAAATTAGAATATGTAACCACTTTTTATATAATACAAAATCATATCATACTATAAACATCCACGGTAATCACTTAATCACATAACCTAAGGGGGAACTGTCATATCTTTTATCTTACGTCAATAGCTGCTTCTTATAGTAGCTTACTAACGTGGTACATCTAGTTCTGATTTGAATAAATCTAAACAACTTAAAATCATTCCCTGAAATTCAATATTGGATGCTCTTGGTTCTCATTGCATACATCATATCTTCTAGTCATTTGCATGAGTTGTACGAAATCACATCTTTGGTAATAACAAACGTTTCTAACTCCTCGGTATTTTATCCTTAGGCTCTTTTCTATCCAAAACTATAGTGACCAATGTTAGGGCCTGACATCTGAACTATCATCATCCCACATGTGGCTCCACTTGCAAGAATTAAAAGAAATTGTTCTCTAAGGTTGAACACATACGAATACACTACCATGCACAAACTTATCCTTCAAAGTATACCATCATCTGATAATTCACTTCATGTGCCATCCGGCGAGGCTTGATCTTAATCCGGTCCTAAAACATGCGAAGATTTCGCTATGATCAATGTTACTTACATTTTCATTTAGCACCCATAGGCATCACTATATTAATACTGGTATATTGGATATTTGGTAAACATATAACTTAATACTGGCATACTGAATAACCATAAATTTTCTAACTGAAAGACTGTATAACTGGTAACTAAGGTAAACTTACAGCCATAAGACATGATAACTGCTTTTGAAGGTTATGCTCGAATTTGTACTACTATCCATTGCATCCCACTTAAACATCCTCTTAAGTCTCATATTTACTAACCTGTACTCCATAATTATACCCCAATGGGAAGTTATCCTCTCTAGGACCTTAGGTTTCTCATACGCGTCGCTTGGGCATCCAATATGTTTGGAATTCTATAGGAAGAGAAGATTACCTATTGCTCTAAGTTTCATGGCACGATCTAGAGTAGAAAGAAATGAGACAATCCTGGATGCCTTGGTAGTTAACCGTTTATATGAGTGGCCGGCACACACATATAAAGGAAACTCCACTAGAAACGGCTTCATAGACTCCCTAGGACTCTTAAACCTAGTGCTCTGATACCAAGCTTTATCACGCCCCGAACCTGGGCCTAGACGTAACACGACACTCGATGCCTGACTACATGTGACCGAGCATACCAACTAGCTGGCTGAATCAACATGTGATATCATAACATACTGAATGCGGAAGATAAACTAACACATGCTGACATACTAAAAGTCTGAATGATATATATCAAAGTGCGGAAATACTAATACAACTCTGAAGCATATTTGTAGCCAACATAACTTAACATGAAAAGGCTGAGACTCTGTCTAATTGTTACTCTAGTCTATGAAGCCTCTAATGAAGTACTGAAAACACTAATTGTCTGTAAATACTGAAAGACTGTAAAGTAATAACAATGCCCCGGAAGAACTAGGGATCACCAAGTAGCTGGTACGAGAATCCTAGTGCTCTGAATCATTAACCTGTAAGTTATTACCTGCATCGTGAGATGCAGGCCTTGAGCAAAAGGGACGTCAATACATTTGAATTGCACTGGTATATAAAGCAACTGAAAGAAAGAATTAAAAATGCTGAAACTGAAACTAAGCTGATAACTAAGAATTGATAATTGATAATTGGAATAATAACTATTGAAACTGAAACTGAGATGATAACTGATAACTGATAACTGATATCTAATAACTGAACTGATAACTGTGACTGAAATGATAACTAATAACTGAACTGAACAAAGGAAGTAAGGATATGAATACTCCCTCTTCTGAATGATGAACAACCTGCTTATCTGAATAAATAAACTGCGGCCTCAAGCCCAATATATATATGTGTGTGTGTGTGTGTGTGTGTGTGCGTGCGCGCACGCGCGCACAACTGCGGCCTCGGGCCCAAGTATACGTATACATAACTACGACCTCAGGCCCAAAGATGCATAAACTGCCGCCTCAGGCTCAAATACAGGTGTTCAACTTTCAGGGATTTAAAATCAGGAACTGAGAATCATACTGCAACACATGATAGTGAAATACTGAATCACACTGAGTTACATGATACTGGAATACTGGATCACACTAAGTTACATAATACTGGAATACTGAATAGGACTAGACTGAGACATATGAACACTGAAACTTCAATTGTTTATGTCATACTGAGTAATCTATACTAAGACTCGGGGGCATCAAACCCAAGTCCATATTGAATACGCACTGAGCTTACAACGTTCAGAACGAAAGTCATGAACGAGTTATGAAGCTAAAGAATAGAAGTTCTGCAACTATTCAAGGAACTAGGCTTAACTATATTTATGAGGCAATTGGTAACGTCGTAAAAGAAACGTAGTGTAGGGAGAATCATTAAAATTTCCAAACATAGAGAGTTAGCCTCACATACCTTAACTTCCTGCTCTTGAGCGTAATACAACATTCACCAACCCTTTCAGCTTTAATCTATATCAATACAAGTCAAAGGGATTCCATATTAGCAATAATTCTCATTTTTTAGTCACTTAAGCATTTTCTCAAACACTTGGTAACATAAAGCTTCATAATACTTATTAATGGTGTCTCTACACCCAATAACCCATTCTCTTGCTCCTAGATAAATTCTAAAGTCTCAAATGGTTATAATCAACATTATTCTTTATCACCCAAAAGGTAAACAACACCCTTAACCAATAATCAACAATCAACACCCCAAACCTATAATCGTTCATACTTTTCTATCAAACCCATCAACTCATATCTCATGAACTATGATTTATAATCATTAAACCAATACGAGAATCAATTAGAGGGTGAAGACATTACCTTTTTGAAGTTCAAACCCTTTGAATTCGAGTTCTAGGCTTCCTTATCTCAACAATGATGTCTCAATCGAATATCTAATGATATACAGGGTTCACCCATATTAAAAAGATGTTGGGAAATTGAAATTAACTTAGAATCACTATTAGAACTTACCTTGGGTGGTGGAAGGACCCTTAAGGAGTTAGGTTTTTGAGAGTTCCACTTTCTGGAGCAAGTTTTTATATTGGGCTGTGGGGGACGAAATTTGGCTTTAAAACGACCCCCCACGAGCATGCCCGCGCACCTGAAGACCTGACCGCGCTACTGACCACCCAAAACGGCAGTAACACTGCCTCAAAAGAAGCGCGGCCGCGCTAGGGGCGCGCTACAGGGCGCACATATCGCATACTATTCTGTAAAACGCGCATAACCTTTTGCACAGGTATCCGTTCAGGCTACACAATATATCATTGGAAAGCTATTTCAAAGGCCTACAACTTTCATGCTTTGAATTTTCCCAAATTCCTTACACAGTTTCAGTAAAACCTGATGGAAGACAGATCTTCTGCAAACTTAGTCGATTTTCTCAAATCTTATGCACCTCACTTCCATCTTGATTTTGAAACAACTATTTTACCCATAATCATCCCGATGGGATTTCACATGTCCAAAATATAACCTTACTACTCCTTTAACTCATTCATACCTAAGCCGAATTTACGGGGTGTTACAGTTATCGGGTCGTTCAAAGCCTTTTTGTCAAAAGGATGGAAATTTGAACAAAAAAGAAGAAGAAAATGATTGTCATATTTGGGGTTTAAACAGGTCTATCCATTCAATAAACTAGCTTGCTATGGTCAATATGGAAACTTCATTTCTGTAAATTATCAGGTGCACTCTAATTTACATTATATGTAATTTTCCACCTCTTTTTTGGTGCAAGTATTTTTCCTCCTTCAAAAGAAAAAAAATGTTTTTATTGAACATTTAATATTAGGTAAATTCGAATAATTGCCTATGTGAGCTCGAGAGATGTTATCCTGTTTTCTGTGGCACGTCGCCTTATAGGGCTTTTATTCGGTGATAAGCTAGCTTTGAAAGAATATATCTCTATATTTTTCTTCTTTACCTTTTCCCCCCTCTAACCAATATAAGTAATTTGCAAATTCTTATATGTAACTTATTTTATTTTCAAATTTTAATTACATCTCCCACTTTACATGGAAGATTACTTTTAATATTTTTTGATTGATCTGATTGTGTAAAATTTCTTAACACCGCCAATGCACAATAATTAAGCTCATCTCATAATATTATTAGTAGAAGAAGCAAGATAAGGAAGTTATGTTCTTTTACTAATTAGAATATAAGTCTAAATTTCTATGATTGCTTGGTTGATTCAAAGCTTCAAATATGAAAAAGACCAACTGACAGATAGAGTTACCTATGCGTGTGACATATTGTGTGATTTGTGCCAAACAGTCATAGAATATAGGGAAAAGGCTCATTTATGCCAGTGAATTGTACGAAATTGTACACATTTGTCCGTCACTAAAAAGTGAACTCAATCCTGCTCTTGCCGTGTATAAGGTGGCTCACATATGCCATATTTTAGTCGGGCAACACTAATAAACTGAGGGAAAAAATTCAAAGTTCGACTAGACATAAATTTATCATTTTCTAAGTTTCCTTTTTTCCTTTTGAGAATGGAGGGGAGACAGGGAAAATAAAAGAGAATGACTATAGCTGCAATGGAATAATATTGCATCAATAAGAAATAAGGTAACACATCTATCTCTTAATACCACTCAATTTTCTTTCTTATTTCGAATCCATCTATTCTTTTTCCCCTTTTTTTCTAATTTTAATTTTGTTCTTTTATTTATGGGGTTGGTAACTTTTCCATACTTGTTTAAAAAAAAAAAGCCAAGTGACATCTACCAAACCCTTCAAAAAAAAAAATAAGAATCTACCAACCTTCCAAGTTAAAATTATTTGGCAAAAAGTGTCAATAACCTATGACTTCTCAACCAACACGTACAGTTCTTGAGGCACGATGTACAAGCTTCCAAATACTTAAAACATCCTATAACACCAACTTCAACCAATACTTATAGCTTGTTCGGTCAAATTTTTTTTTTGGCCAAAAGTATTTTTTTGTCAAAGATTTTTTTTAAATACGGTGTTTAACCAAGGTTTTAGAAGAAAATAAGTTATTTTTAAATAGAACCAGAAATAATTTTTGACAAGTAGAAGAAAATAATTTCTCCCTAAAAGCACTTCTGAAAAATTATACCTTGAAGCACTTTTTAAAAATTTGACGAAACATTAATTGTTTTTCAAACATGTTTTTCAAATTTATTAGTCAAACATAAATTATTTCTCACTAAAAATATTTTTTTTTAAAAGTACTTCTAAAATTAAGCTGATTTTAGAAGTCCGGCTATTTTTATTTAATGGTATTTGATTGGCATTTTTAGATTAAAATAATAATCTAACACACAAAATTAAACCCGCTATAGAGTTGGTGGGTTTGTAAGCTGGTGGGTCCTACTACGATGGTTGGCCATTCGGTGTCGTGCTGGAAACTAAGCACGCACTTGTTTGAGGCATTATAATAATTATTTAGCAATCAAATCAATTAGGTAATTATACTAAGTAATTTAATAAAAATAGTAAAAATCTATTACTATACAAGTTAAAATTCACATTAATAATATAAATTTTCTTTTAATTGTTAATGTATATAACTTAGAAGGAAGCCTAGGAACGATGATAAAATTATCTTTATATGACCAACCTGATACGGGTTCCAGCGTAAAAATAAACACAAATAGTATGTCTATATCATATGCTTTGTGCAGTGGAGCGTACCGTGCTTTGTCATATGTGCTTTGTCATTGAATATAATTTTGTTGAAACTCAAAAACTGCCTTTTTGGGAAACTTTGAACTGATGCAAGTAGTAGTACCTAATAAGAAAAAGAGAGCGAGTCGTTGGCTCCTTTCCCCTTTCAATTCCGCTTCCTATATATACACACACAAATCTCTCCCATTACACACCCAATCAAATCTCCTCCTCTCTGCTCTCACTTCTTCTTTGTCTTCTCAGATCTAAGAGTTTGTTTCTTCTTCAAGGTATGTACTTAATTCTACCACTTAATTCACTTTTCAAGCTCCGTTTTTCTCTCGACTAGATTTAGATCTAGAGTATATCTGCATTTATTCTTTTATGATCTCAACATTTCTGCTGTTAATGTTTTGTTTCGTTGTTTTACTCTTAAATTTCTAAACTTGAATGTACTAAGTTTAAGGATTCTAGAGATTAAGGGGGAATTATTTGTTTTGTTACGCATGATGCAGCCTAAGTTACCGGGTTCATATGAACTCAGTATTTTCGATGCAGAATATAAATTTGTGTGTAAAAATTCATTAAAATTGCAACATTACGTTAAAAATATAATGGATTCAATGCAACAAACCTTAAAATATTGAAGCAATAGAATTTGAATCCTAGATTCGCCTCTGGCATGAGTAACTGACAAGTTTGTATGATCAAATCTCTTTGTTTATTAATGATTTTATCTATATCTTTTGGTTATGTTTTACTATCATGTTAAATCGTAAATAGATTTAATTTATCTCATTTATAACCTGTTTTTGTTGCACGAGGGTAGGATCTGTAACCAGCGTTGTAATTTTTGCACATGAATTTGGTAGTTTTACGTGCTAACTAGAGGAGTAATTGGATCTCATTATTTAAATAAGAGTTACAATACGACAGTCACACTTGGTGGATTGGTACCAAATTAGTCTAACAGTGGTGAAATACATAATATCATGTGTGTAAATGTAATGTAATATGTTTGGATTTGGTACCAAACTCCTTAAATTGTAGATGCATGTCTGTTTGGTTTTAGCTGTCGCTTCTGATTACGAGCTTGGAGATGATTTTGGAAGGAAAAGGTTTTCATGTTTGATTTCACCTTATTCTATATCCAAATTCCAAACACATATTTGTTCTAGTTTTTCAAAATGGAAGATTTGTTCAAACCAAATATTTGTTGCCAATAGTTGTCGGTCCAGCATTGACGGTTTGTTGTGAAATGTGACAAGTATTGCATATATCTCTTTGTTTGATGTAACAAGATACCTTGTGTTTTTAAATGAGAAGGCATTGAAGTGTCTACTAACATTTTCTGAATTTGAAAAAACCAACCACACTTGTCACCATGTTATCTTGTCATGGAATTTCGCTACCAAGTGGCAGAAGTATTTTTCTCTATTGGTATGATTGAATTCTTGTTTCATTTTTTTAAAGTTCTTTATGCTTTCTATTGTCTCATCATCACCGGAGATATGATCAACTTTTCCCTCAATTTTCGTGCTAGTTGAATATTTTAGGATTGCAGTCTTAACACATTCTCTCTGTTTCAGGGCAGACATGGAAACTTTCTTGTTTACCTCAGAATCAGTCAACGAAGGCCATCCCGACAAGCTCTGTGACCAAGTCTCAGATGCCATTCTTGATGCTTGCCTTGCTCAAGATCCTGAGAGCAAGGTTGCATGTGAAACCTGCACAAAGACAAACATGGTCATGGTCTTTGGTGAGATCACAACCAAAGCCAATGTAGACTATGAGAAGATAGTCCGTGATACTTGCAGAGGCATTGGGTTCACCTCACCAGATGTCGGCCTTGATGCTGACAACTGCAAGGTCCTTGTCAACATCGAGCAGCAGAGCCCTGACATTGCCCAAGGAGTTCATGGTCATCTTACAAAGAAACCGGAGGAAATTGGAGCTGGTGACCAAGGTCACATGTTTGGCTATGCCACCGATGAAACTCCTGAGCTCATGCCCCTTACTCACGTTTTGGCTACTCAGCTTGGTGCCAAGCTTACTGAAGTGAGGAAGAACAAGACTTGCCCATGGCTCAGACCAGATGGCAAGACACAAGTTACAGTTGAGTACAAGAATGAGAATGGTGCAATGGTTCCTATTAGAGTTCACACCGTTCTCATCTCAACTCAACATGATGAAACTGTCACAAATGAGCAGATTGCCCGGGACTTGAAAGAGCATGTGATCAAGCCGGTGATCCCAGCTAAGTACCTTGATGAGAAAACCATCTTCCACCTCAACCCATCAGGTCGCTTTGTGATTGGTGGTCCCCATGGAGATGCTGGACTCACTGGCAGGAAAATCATCATTGACACCTATGGAGGATGGGGCGCTCATGGTGGAGGCGCGTTCTCAGGAAAGGATCCTACTAAGGTGGATAGAAGTGGTGCTTATATTGTTAGACAGGCAGCAAAGAGTGTGGTTGCTGCAGGACTTGCTCGCCGCTGTATTGTCCAAGTTTCTTATGCAATTGGTGTGGCAGAACCACTCTCCGTGTTTGTTGACAGTTACAAAACCGGAACCATTCCAGATAAGGATATTTTGGCTTTGATCAAGGAGAACTTTGACTTCAGGCCTGGAATGATTGCAATTAGTCTTGACTTGAAGAGAGGAGGTAACTTCAGGTACCAGAAGACTGCTGCTTATGGTCACTTCGGCCGTGATGACCCTGATTTCACCTGGGAGACTGTCAAGGCCCTCAAGCCTAAAGCTTGAACAAGTTTACTCACAATTTTTCAGCCAATTAAATTTCTTATGGTCATTATTTTTGTGGAAAAACCAATAAACAAGCTTCATAGCATACATTCAATATCGAAAAGCTACTTTCAGGCTCCATCGAGCAGTGGGAGAAAGGGACTTCAAGCATTCTGAGATTTCTTAGTAGTTGGTCCTTTTGAATTAATTTTTGGGTGTAAGTATCAGTGATTTTGAGTGTCCATTGTTCCATTCGAGTACCTGAACAAGCTGATATGAACAACCTCTTTTGTTTCATATTAAATGTCTTTGTTCATTTATCTACTGAAAAAAATGCAGTTAATTGATTTTTTGATTTTCACATTTGTGTTTAGATATAGCAGTGAGTATGCCATCATTCCAGAGTCCAAATTGATCAGTAGGATGTTATCTAAAAGCTTAAGCAGTTAAATAGAACGTACTTTTATTTACTTAATTGTAACTTCAACATGTACCTTCACATGTGGGTCTGAATCTTTTTGATGAGCAAAGTACCAGATTTTATTTATTTATTTGTTATATATTATGGATTATCTTAGTATTTAAGCTGTCGTTTATTTTCATATCTTGTTAGTAAGTTAAGGTTCGTAACTTATTTCATTCATTAAGATTAATGCTCCATAGCAATTGGTAGACACATACATAAATGATAGTAGAAAATAAACGCCGAATATTTGGACATCTAACATCTTAGCCGTCACTTATTCACTCAAAGTAGTATATGAAAAGCAAGATAAACACATGTAGAAATACAATTTTATTCCTCTACGTAAACGCGGAATACTTCGTGTACCGAGCTGCCTTTTTTTCTATACAAGCAGGTTTTCACATCCCGCGATAAATTCAGCTGGAATCACTTGAGCATACTTTGAGCCTTTGAGGAATCTAGATGATGGAGGCATTGCATATATTTCTCCCCTAAGGCAGGAATTGCACAATCCTTGCAAAACCAACCGTCAGAGCAATCACTATTCTGATTGCAAGCTCTCTTACAAGTTAGCCAACCATCTATTAGTAGATTTCTTTCAACCATTTCCATATCTAAGGGTAAGTTTCTCAATGCTGTCACTTTCATCTTCGGCGAGCTGATCATGAATGGAATAACTGCATATTAATTCAATCAACATTGAGTTAAACACTAATACAAAATTATATATATATACACACACAATCAGAGGCAGAGCTAGTGGGATCTGAATTTTAGAGCGACGATTTCAGGTGCTAATGATAGGGTTCTAAATTTAATATTTATACATATTTGATGAATTTCTTAATACAAAATACATTATTTGAGCAAAAACTGCTGGGTTCAGCCGAACCCTTTCGGCTAGGAGGAGAGCAGCAAAAAAGAAAGCAAATTTAATTCCAGCCATTGCCAATGCTTTGTCTTGAAACTTGAAGTGGGGAAAGTTGTGTTTGTTTGTAGTTCTTTGCTCAACTAATTATTAGGGGCATATTTATAGCAGTTAGTGAAGGTCTAATGCCAATTTTGCAAGCTCCATTTACTTTCAAAAAATGAAGTGTCGTAGGTATCTGTCGTGCATGTGTTTTTATTCTCCTATCGTTTCGTTTTACACGTGAATCAAAGCATTTGGTCTATATATCGTAAACAAATGCATAATTTAAAAGCTTTGTTTTTAGACCTCTCTATAACATTTATCCTTTATAACGACACTATAATGACCAAGTTTTTTTTGGAACCAATTTTTCATGTTATGTTATGATATATATTTTTTGTAACAGCACATCACTATAACAAAAAGAAAACATTAGAACAAACGAGTTTATTATAGAGATATTTAACTGTAATATTCTAAGCTGAACATTATTAAGGAAGCAGAAAACATCTTTATATCGTCTAAAACCACTTTATAAATTGTAATATCCAGCAATAATCGTCCCAAAAATATATTGTATATCAAATAAAGCCACTTTATTTCATGAAAACGTTGAACTCAAGTCTCAACTACCTTAATGTGAAAATAATAGCTTAATAGTTTAGCTTTTTATTCTATCTCTCTTCATGGGTTGTTCATAAACTTTTTAAAATAAATAAAGGACAAGTGGCATGTTTTCAATGACTATTGGCTCTCAATCATTAAAATGTCCACGTCAAGAATGTTGTTTTTATGTGGGAAATTTCAACTACGTACTTTTATATGAGAGTATATATATATATATATAGGATTTTCACGCACTCTTTAAGAGTATTCAATGAACCCATAAATATTTCTATTTCTATCACCTCATGTCATGCCCCATTAGAAAAATGACAAGCAGAATATTTTAAAATAAGAATTGGCTCATAGAACCAAGTAAAATGCACACGACAAAGAACTTTCTTAAACATGTTTTTTTTTAACAAACAGGAAATATATGTATTAAAGGTTAAGGAATATGCAGTACATGACTTTCATAGTTAGTGTCGCATAAAACACTTTGGTTACCTAGATTTGCTAAATTTTTACAAGCATCATAAGATAGGAATTTTCTAAAAATATATTGTTCTAGTAAGTCACTTTCTACTAGACTTTTTACATTATCTCGTGGTTCCACAAAAACTTTCTCCTTTATGAGATCAGCAGTTGTATTCTTTGTCATTTGATGAGCTACCTTATTCCCTTGCCTGAACTCGTGCTGGATGATTACCTCCTTCTGTTGGTGCATTAACAACCTGCATTTGTTGACAATGTTAGCATAAAGTCTATTACGTTGTTAGATTGACAGGATTAGTTCCGTAGAGTCTGTTTCGATTTGGAGAGGGAACATTCCCCAAGTATGAGCTGTTTTAAGTCCTGCTAGTAATGCTTTGATCTCAGCATGTAGTGAACTACGTCTCATGAACTGGTTTTGCAAAGCCAACTATCCAGTGTCCATTGGCATTTCTTATTACTCCACCCAGCCCACATTTTTGCAAATTTTTGTTGAAGTTTGCATCTATGTTTAGTTTGAACCATCCCTTTGGGGGTCTATGCCATTTAATATTGATGTGGATTTTTGGAGAAGTCAGAATACTATTTTCGGTTAAGAGACGAAATTCAGTAGCCCTAGCAATGATATGGTTGATATTTATAGGGTTTTTTGTATTGTTTTGGTTATTGTTATTCCTGTTTATCCAAATGTGCCAGATAGCAAATCGGAAAAAGAGATTCCAATTTAAATAAATATTTTTCATCGGGTAGTCAAAGTTTTTTAGTTGGATTAATCAATGATCACCATGCTCCTTATAGAAGTTTTGCCATTCAACTTTGTCCCAAAAATGTTTACTGCCTTGGCAGGTAAAGAAAATGTGCGTTATGGATTCTTCTATATGACCTTTACATATAGGGTAGTTTGAGTCAATATTTAAACCAATTTTAGCTAGATATTTCATATAGGGAATTGTAATGACCTGACGGTTGTTTCATGAGTTACCGCTCTATTTTTCCCATTTCTTCTTTTTATTGCTTTATTTATCAGTTCTATGTGTGATCGGGCTGGTTGGCTTAGGTTCGGAGAGGTTTTGGTAAGGTTTGAGACACTTAGTCTCTTTTGAGGAAGCTTAAGTTGGAAAAGTCAACTGAATGTTGACTTATGTGTGAAAGGGCTCGGATATGAGTTCTAATAGTTCAGATAGCTTCGGGAGGTGATTTGGAATTTATGAGTGTGATCGGAATGTGTTTTGGAGGTCCGGAGTAGATTTAGGCTTGAATTGGCGAAATTGAAATTTTGGCATTTTCTGATTGATAGGTGAGATTTGATATAGGGGTCGGAATGGAATTCCGGGAGTTGAAGTAGTTCCGTTGTGTCATTTTTTATGTGTGTGCAAAATTTCAGGTCATTCGAACGTGGTTTGGTAGACTTTTTGATCAAAAGCGTAATTTAGAAGATTTTGGAATTTTTAGGCATGAATCCGATGCGAATTTGGTATTTTGATGTTGTTTTGAGTGTTCCGAAGATTGGAACAAGTTTGAATGATATTATGGGATATGTTGGCATGTTTGGTTGAGGTCCTGTGGGCCTCGGGTGAGTTTCGGGTGGTTAAACGGACCATTTTAAGTTGTTGAAGATTGCAAAAATCTGCTGTTGAGTGTTGCAGACAATTGGCCTTCGCGTTCGCGAGTAGGCCCTCGCATTCACAAAGGGTTAGTAGGTGAGGCTGAAGATTTGCCCTTCGCATTCACGAGGGAGGTCCCACATTCACGAAGGGCTGGGCCATTGAGCATCGCGTTTGCGAGAAGGGGAGCCGCGTTGGTGAAGGTTGGAGTCAAGAAGAATCGCGTTCGCGAGAGGTCAGCCACGTTCGCGAAGAAGAAAATGTGGTCAACGTCAGTTTGTGCTTCGCGAACGCAAGGCTTTGACCGCGTTCGCGAAGAAGATTTTTAATGCCTGAGCAGAATGTTTAAATAGCCATTGTCCGCAATTTTAGGGTTAACTTCCACTATTTTTCGGCGATTTTGAAGCTTTTTGAAGAGGATTGAAGAGAGATTCAAGGGGGAACACTTGGAGGTAAGGTTTATGGACTTAATACTCGATCCTAATATGAATTCTACCTAATTAATCATGAAATTTAAGCCTAATATTGAAGAACTAGGGCTTGTAATTGGAGACCTAGAATTTGGGATTTGAAGAGTCGTTTGTGGTTGAATTTTGATGCTTTTGATATGAATGAACTCAGGGAGTGATAAGGAGTATATTGATATAAATTTTATCGAATTCTGAGACGTGGGCCCGGGGGTCGGGTTTTGGTCAATTTTGGGATTTGTGTTGTAATTTAATTTCTCTCGAGCGGGCTTTATTCCCTTAGCGTATTTTGATGGTTTTGCACTGATTTTGGTTAGATTTGGAGCATCCGGAAGCCGATTCGAGAGGCAAAGTCATCGCGAGCTAGAGATTTGGACTGGATAGAGGTGAGTAATGATTGTAAATATTGTCCTGAGGGTATGAAAACCCGAATTACACATCGTTGTGCTATATTAAGGTGACACACATGCTAGATGACGAGTGTGGGGTCGTGCACTATTGGGGATTGTGACTTAGTCCATCCTGAATGACTGTTTTACCGCGTATTTGATTGAAAACTATTTGCTATCATCATGTTTTAGGCTGAATGCCATATTTGGGCCCCATGCCAACTATTTGGACCCTATGGGGATTTTTACTGATATTTCCTCACTGTTTTGACTTTTTACTTATAGTCAGTCATGTTATATTCTACTGCTTTCATAACTCAGCCATGTTTACTCTGTTTAACATATTAAATGATATTTTAAATGATAATTTGGGCTGAGCATCATGTTTTACTGTTGTCCGAGTGGCTTATGAGATTCTGACTGAGTAAGGTCGATGGCCTGTGTTGTGAGGATACACTAATTTATGATTATGAGGCCGAGGTCCTGAGATTGTACGCTACAAGGTGGCTTGTTGATATGAGGCCAAGAGCCTATTGATTATGCCACAATATGGCTTAATATTGCGCTTGGGCCGTAAGGGGGCCCTCCCGAAGTCTGTACACTCCCAGTGAGCGCGGGTACCCATTGTAATATGAGATATAGCCCGAGGGGCTGGTGTTGTTCCATGATATTGCTCGAGGGGCGGATTCTGTTGACATTGTGTCCGAGGGGCGGATTTTATGTGTTTATCTGTTCTAGCTACTTTTCATTTAATTGTTTAACTGTAAAAATTGGGTTTTAAAGAAGCTTCTTCTGAATTAAGGTGTCTTTATATGTTTCACTGTTTCATTGCTTTTACTAGTTTTATACTGCTTCTTTATAGCATGTTGATGTGTTTTTACGTGATTTCTTAACGCTCAGTCTTCATTTATTATTATTACTCACCAAGTTGGAGTACTCACTTTACCCTCTGGACCCTGTGTGCAGATTCAGGCGCTTCGGGTCCTGCTTGTGAGAGTTGAGAGCTTCCAGCAGATTTCAGAGATTCACTAGGTAGCTGCTCAGCGTTCGCAGCCCAGTCTTTCTCCCCTATCTTATTTATTCTGTTTTAGTTCGGTAACAGACTATGTAGACTTTTCCTGTCTTTAATGGGATAGCAGATGCACATGACTGGTGGTGTAGACATGTGATTTTTGACCCTCCCCAAGATTTTTTATATTTTAGCATGTAAATATTTAATTTAGGCCTAATATTGCTATTTCAACTAATTCTGACTCTTTTACTTCATTTTATTACAAGAAAATAAAAATTACAAAAAATAAAAAATATATAAAAAATATTTTATTTTATGTACCTTTTATAAAGTAAAAAAATATAAAAATAGTACCTTGTTTTTATCTTTATATAATCTTGAAAAATACGAAAAATATGTAACAGTTTTATATTTTAATATAGTTTAGTTTAATTAATTAGAATTTATTTTTGCATCATGTAGTATTATCTTATATATTAAGGAAATTTAGCTATGGTTTTAAATAATAATTTTTTGAGTCTTCTTAGCCCAAAATTGAGACACAAAAAGACATGGTCCAACCCAATTACCCTTAGCTCATTCTTCCCAACTCATTAGCCCGTCTAAGTGCAAGATTTAATCCTAGCCATCTATTTCCTTCTAATCCAATGACCATCATCCCTTCACACTTCCATATAAAATATCCAATTATAGAAACCTTACCCTTACATTTTCAATTCCTAAAAACCTAGACCCCTAAGAACGGGAGCCATCTCCCCAGGTTTGAAAAAAAAGGGTCGATCATTTTTCTTGGTTCTTTCAATTGAAAAAGAATGGCATGCTACAACGAAAGAGAGTGATCCGCCGCAAAAGACAAGAGGAGACCTTCCCCTCCTCTGATTTTTTCGATCTTCTTCACCAAAATTAACAGCGGCTAAAAAAGCCATCTAGCATTCTCTTCTTCTCCATTCGAAAAAACCAGAGAAATCTCACTCCCTCTCCATCTTCTTTCTTCTCAAATACAAAAAAAAAAAAAACTCACAACCAAAGTAGCTGAAAGCTTTCTGGGTTCAATTTTGGATTGCAAATCTAGAAAAAAAAGGTTTCAGACCTTTATTTGGTCTTGCTTAGCTAATCTTCCTTGCAAATAGCTGTTGAAATTTGGGAATTATCGCTGATGTTGCTGAATCTGCTACTTTGTCCAGTAGCTGAGTTCTAACGTTATATCCGCTTTTTCAGCCTTTGTTTTGGCTTTCAAGTTTTATTTGCGCTCAGGTATGAATCTCGATTCAGAAGTGTTGTAATTGTTGTTAGAGGCTCCGTTGAACTGAAATTTGCACCGTTAATTCCTTCGTTTTTTTTTCTCTTAAGTTCATCACGGCTAAGTGCAAGCTTGGATCATTGTTTTGGATGAAATTTGCCACAAACGTTTCTTTCCTTTCTCTAAAGAGTTCATCATTGTTTAGTGCAAGTGAATGTATATTTTGTATGATTTTTGGTTTTAATTAGCCCATAATATCGTCACCTATGCTAGTGGTAGATGTACAAAGTTTGTTGGTGATTTTTGGTTTTCAAATTTTTATGAAGATCAGTAGCTCTGTCCTAATTTTCTTTGAATTTGGATTTGTTTATGAGCACGCAATTCGGCTAGGGCACGACAAATTTAAATTGGACCTTTGTTGGCTTTATTCTTCAATTCCTTTGCTACTGATTTTGTAATAGCTAGTAATTCGACTAAGGAAATGGGCTTATATCTCTTACTGCCATCATTGGAGTTGAATTCCAGTTTTAAAGCATTATGATGAGTTCAGGACAATTGTTTACTACATTTCAAGTGAAATGTGATAATAAGCTTAATAACCGAATGGCACTAAAACGTGAAACACGTTGCCATGAAATTGGAATGCCTTGAAGCTAGTCAGAAATAGTCTGGAAAATATTACTTTGGCCATGTAATTAGAAATTTTCTTATGCTTAAATGCTTAGCTGCTATAAATGAATAATTGTTCACATGATAGGTTTAATAGGTTGAATCGTTGTATTTGTGGATCTGCAATTGAAAATTCTTTATCTTTGATTAATCGAAACCATGTTTTATTTGGAAAATGACCTCGGGTGGGATAATCTGTTCTTGTTTAGACCCAAGGTAATTGCTAAGTTATTTTGTACCTTGTAAATTAATAGATAAGGATCAGTCGTGAACATCGTGACTTGCTTTAGGTGCGGTTAATAATAAATTATCATAGCTACGGGTTCGGCTCCCGTAACGTGGTCATAACACCTAATTTCTAAAAAATTCGGAGTACATTTATGTGACCCGACTATAATTTAATTTTGTGAATAGAATAAACCATCGTGATTGTGGGTACGGTTCTCATGACATAGTTATGATGCCTAATTTCTAAATTCGGGTGTGCATTTATGTGACCCAAATCCAAATCTCAACAACGTTAGATAAAATGTGTCGTAGGATCGCGGGTGCATTTATGTGACGTGGTTCAAGACATGTTTTAGATGACGTTGAATTTAATAATTTAAAATTATATCATAGGCTAAAACATATATTAAAATCAGATAATCGGCCAATTATAACAATTGAGCGACTGTGCTAGAACCACGGAACTCGGGAATGCCTAACACCTTCTCCCGGGTTAACAAAATTCCTTACCCGAATTTCTATGTTCGCGGACTGTAAAACAGAGTCAATCTTTCCGCGATTCGGGATTTGAACCGGTGACTTGGGACACCATAAATCATCCCAAGTGGCGACTTTGAATAAATAGAATAATCTCGTTTCGATTGTCACTTTAATTGAAAAAACTCTCTTATACCCCTTTCCGGGGGTGTAGGTAAAAAGGAGGTGTGACAGGTGGCACCCCGATGTTGGGCTATATCTATTCCGCAACTTGTAGTATTCACCTGTATTTTGGAGTTATTATTATGTTAAAGACTTAATTTGTATTATTTTAACTGCTTAAAATGAATCGGGTGTGTGTCGGTTGGCCTTGTCTTCATGAGAGGCGTCATCACGATCGGGTCCGGATTTAGGGTCGTGACAAGTTGGTATCAGAGTCTAGGTTACATAGGTCTCACGAGTCATGAGCAGGTTTAGTAGAGTCTCGCAGATCGGTACGGAGATGTCTGTATTTATCCTCGAGAGACTGCAGAACCTTTAGGAAAAACTTCATATTCTAGAAATTCTTATCGTTCGAATCTGTTTATCCGAGTACTAAATTTTTGTTATTCTATTCTCTCACAGATGGTGAGGGCACGCGCTATCGGTCAGGATGGACGACCACCAGTACCACCAGTACCACCAGTTGTGGCCACTAGAGACCGATGACGCGGTCGTGGTCATGGTAGGGGCAGGGTTGTAGCCCGCACAGCAACTAGAGCAGCACCTACAGATCCACCAGCCGCCCTACTTCAGGATCAGGTCCCAGTTGTGCACGCTCCAGCAGCACCATCTCAGGCACCAGCTGTGCCCATTGTGATTCCGGATCTTCAGGATGCCTTGGATCAGATCCTATCAGTATGCACTGGCCTAGCTCAGGCGATCTCAGTTACTACTGTCGCAGCTACTTCTCAGGCCGGGGGAGGCATTCAGACTCCCGCCACTCGCACACCTAAGCAAGTCATGCAGGGATTTCAAACACCGGGGGCACATCCAGCCCAGCCGGTTACAGCTGCTTAGGACTATGTAGCTTCTGCCATGCCAGAGGACGAGCAACGTAGGTTGGAGAGGTTTGGTAGACTTCAGCCTCCGACTTTCAATGGTGCAGAGGGTGAGGATGCCCAGGGTTTCTTAGATAACTATCAGAGGATTCTTCGCACAGCGGGTATTCTGGAGACCAGCGGGGTCGCTTTCACTACTTTTCAGTTTTCTAGAGCTGCCTTCACTTGGTAGGAGGTTTATGAGAGGCATACGTCTGTTGGTGCAACACCCCTTACCTGGCAGCAGTTCTCCGTTCTCTTTCTAGAAGAAGTATGTGCTGCAGTCTCGCAGAGAGGAGCTGTGCAGGTAGTTTGAGTGGTTGCGTCAAGGAGAGATGACTGTGACGCAGTATGAGATGAGGTTCTCAGAGTTATCTCGTCATGCTATTTGGTTGGTTTCGATAGATAGAGAGAGGATTAGGAGGTTTGTGGATGGCCTCACTTATCAGCTTCATATTCTCATGACCAGGGAGAGGGTGTCTGGTGCTACTTTTGAGGAGGTTGTAGACATTGCTTGTGAGATTGAGTTAGTTCATCGCCAGGAGCGAGATGAGAGGGAGGCCAAGAGGCCTTGAGGATTTGGTAGTTATGGCGGTGCTCCTTCGAGAGGTCAGTTTCAGCACGGCAGAGGCCGTCCATTTAGGCATGCTCAGCCAGCTTGCCCAAGTTATCGTGGGGCATCATTGGGTCATGGTTCTCACAGTTCTCATCAGGGCCAGTCATCACTTAGTTCCCTTCCAGCTCAGAGTTCGTCCCGTACTCCATCAGTTCAGGGCTCTTCTATGCCAGGTGCATCTGCTAGTCATTCCGGTGTTAGGGGTTCCCTTCAGTCCCCGTCTCCAGCACCCGGGAGTTGCTATAAGTGTGGAGAGATGGGTCATATGTGGAGGCAGTGTCCTCGTCACCTTGTGGGTTCATCTCAGCATAGGATTCAGCCATCGGCTTCAGCGCCAGTTCTTCACCACCACCCACCCAGCCAGCTAGGGGTGGAGGTTAGTCAGCTAGAGATCGCCTTAGAGGGGGAGGTCGATCAGGTGGCGATCAGGCCCGTTTCTATGCACTTCCAGCTAGACTCGATGTTATTGCTTCCGATGTTATTATTACAGGTATTGTCTCAGTCTGCCACAGAGATGCTTCTGTATTATTTGATCCCGGTTTCACCTTTTCTTATGTGTCATCATACTTTGCTCGCTATTTGGATATGCCTCGTGAGTCTCTTGTTTCACCTATTCATGAATCTACTCCGATGGGCGATATTGTTGTTGTAGACCGTGTGTACCTGTTGTGTGTGGTGACTATTGGGGGTCTGGAGACCCGAGTGGATCTTTTATTATTGTGTATGGTGGATTTCGATGTTATTTTGGGCATGGATTGGCTATCTCTGTGTCGTGCTATTTTGGACTATCATGCTAAAACAGTGACATTGGCTATGCTGGGTGTGCCACGGATTGAGTGGAGAGGTTCAACTGATTATGTCCCTAGTAGGGTAATTTCATTCTTGAAGGCCCAGCATATGGTTGGGAAGGGTTGTCTTTCGTATTTATCCTTTGTGAGGGATGTCAGTGCAGAGACTCCTAGTATTGATTCTGTTCCAGTTGTAAGGGATTTTCCTGATGTGTTTCCTGCAGACCTGCTGGGCATGCCATCGGACAGGGATATGGATTTTGGTATTGACCTGATACCGGGCACTCAGCCCATTTCTATTCCGTCGTATCGTATGACACTAGCGGAGTTGAATGAGTTAAAGGAGCAGCTTCAGGAACTCCTTGATAAGGGGTTCATTCAGCCTAGTGTGTCGACTTGGGGTGCACCAGTTTTATTTGTGAAGAAGAAGGATGACACTATGAGGATGTGCATTGATTATAGGCAGTTGAACAAAGTAACAATTAAGAACAAGTATCCTTTGCCTCGTATTGATGATTTGTTCGACCAGCTTTAGGGAACGAGAGTGTTCTCCAAGATTGATCTCCGTTCAGGTTATCACCAGTTGAAGATTAGGGACTCGCATATTCTTCAGACGCTTTAAGGACCTGATATGGTCATTATGAGTACTTAGTTATGTCTTTTGGGCTGCCCAATGCCCCAGTAGCGTTCATGCATTTGATGAACCATGTGTTTCGTCCTTATCTCAACTCGTTTGTCATAGTTTTCATTGTTGATATTCTAGTGCACTCGCGTAGTTAGGAGGTGCACGCGGAGCATTTGAGAATTGTGTTGCAGAGATTGAGGGAGGAGAAATTTTATGCAAAGTTCTCCAAGTGTGAGTTTTGGCTCAGTTTAGTGGCTTTCTTGGGGCACGTGGTGTCCAATGAGGGTATTCAGGATGATCCGAAGAAGATAGAGGCGGTTTAGAGTTGGCCCAAACCGTCTTCAGCCACAGAGATTCTCAGCTTTCTTGGTTTGGCGGGTTATTACCGCCGGTTTGTTCAGGGATTCTCATCTATCGCATCGCCCTTGACCAAGTTGACTAAGAAGGGTGCTTCATTTGTATGGTTGGATAAGTGTGAGGAGAGCTTTCAGAAGCTCAAGACAGCCTTGACCACAACTCTAGTATTAGTTTTGCCATCAGCTTCAAGTTCATATACTGTGTATTGCGATGCTTCGAGAGTTGGTATTGGGTGTGTATTGATGCAGGAGGGTAGAGTTATTGCTTATGCTTCTCGTCAGTTGAAGCCCCATTAGAAGAACTACCCCGTTCATGATTTGGAGTTGGCTGCCATTGTTCACGCGTTGAAGATTTGGAGGCATTATTTGTATGGTCTATTTTGTGAGGTGTTTACTGATCATTGTAGCCTCTAGCACTTGTTCAAGCAGAAGGATCTCAATTTGAGGCAGCGGAGGTGGTTGGAGTTGCTAAAGGATTATGATATTACTATATTGTACCATCTAGGGAAGGCCAATGTGGTGGCTGATGCTTTGAGTCAAAAGGCGGTGAGTGTGGGGTGTTTGGCATATATTCTAGTTGGGGAGAGACCTCTTGCAGTTGATGTTCAGGTCTTGGCCAATCGCTTCGTGAGGTTAGATATTTCGGAGCCCAGTCGGGTATTGGCTTGCATGATTTCTCGATCTTCCTTATATTATCGCATCAGAGAGCGCCAGTATGATGATCCTCTTTTACTTGTCCTTAGGGACAGAGTTTAGCATGATGATGCCAGAGATGTGACCATTAGTGATGATTGGGTGTTGAGGATGTAGGGCCGGATATGTGTGCCCAATGTAGATGGGCTTCGGATTCTAGAGGAGGCCCATAGCTCGCGGTACTCCATTCATCCGGGTGCCGTGAAGATGTATCAGGATCTGAAACAACATTATTGGTGGAGGAGAATGCAGAAGGACATTGTGGGATTTGTAGCTCGGTGTCTCAATTGTCAGCAGGTGCAATATGAGCATTAGAGACCGGGTGGCTTGCTTCAGCAAATGGATATTCCAGAATGGAAGTGGGAGCGGTTCACCATGGACTTTGTAGTTGGGCTCCCACGGACTTTGAAGAAGTTCGATGCTATTTGGGTGATTGTGGATAGGTTGACCAAGTCTGCGCATGTTATTCCTGTGTGTACTACCTATTCTTCAGAGCGATTGGCAAAGATCTATATCCGGGAGATTGTTCATTTGCATGGTGTCCTAGTTTCCATCATTTCAGATAGGGGCACTCAGTTTACTTTGTAGTTTTGGAGGTCTATGCAGCGAGAGTTAGGTACTCAGGTTGAGTTGAGCAGAGCTTTTCACCCTCAGACAGACGGACAGTCTGAGTGCACTATTCAGATATTGGAGTACATGTTGCATGCTTATGTCATTGATTTCAGAGGGTCATGGGATTAGTTTCTACCGCTCGCTAAGTTTGATAATAACAACAGCTACCAGTCGAGTATTCAGATGGCTCCATATGAGGCTTTGTATGGGAGGCAATGTAGATCTCCAGTTGGTTGGTTTGAGCCGGGTGAGACTAGGCTATTGGGGACAGACTTGGTGCAGTGCTTTAGAAAAGGTGAAGGTAATTCAGGAGAGGCTTCGTACAGCGCAGTCGAGACAAAATAGTTATGCTGACAGGAAGGTTCGGGATGTGTCCTACATGGTTGGTGAGAAGGTTCTGTTGAAGGTTTCGCCCATGAAGGGTGTTATGAGGTTTGGGAAGAAGGGTAAATTGAGTCCTCGGTTTATTGGGCCTTTTGAGGTGCTTCGAAGGATTGGGGAAATGTCTTATAAGCTTGCTTTGCCACCTAACTTGTCGAGTATGCATCCTGTATTTCATGTTTCTATGCTCCGGAAGTATACTAGGGATTCGTCTCATGTTTTGGATTTCAGCACTGTGCAGTTAGATGGTGATTTGACTTATGATGTGGAGCCAGTAGCTATTTTGGAGCATTAGGTTCGAAAATTGAGATCAAAGGATATAGCTTCAGTAAAAGTGCATTGGAGAGGTCGGCTCGTAGAGGAGGCTATCTGGGAGACCGAGCGGGAGATGCGGAGCAGATATCCTCACCTGTTTGAGGCTTCAGGTATGTTTCTTGACTCGTTCGAGGATGAACATTTTTTTAAGACGGGTAGGATGTAACGACCCGGCCGGTCATTTCATGAGTTATCACTCCATTTCTCTCATTTCTGCTTCTTATTGCTTTGCTTATCGGTTCTATGTGTGATCAGGTTGGTTGGCTCGGGTTTGGAGAGGTTTTGGTAAGGTTTGAGACACTTAGTCTCTTTTGAGGAAGCTTAAGTTGGAAAAGTCAACTGGATGTGACTTATATTTTAAAGGGCTCGGATGTGAGTTCTGATGGTTTGGATAGCTTTGGGAGGTGATTTGGGACTTAGGAGCGTGATCGGAATGTGTTTTGAAGGTCCGGAGTAGATTTACGCTTGAATTAGCGAAATTGGAATTTTAGCGTTTTCCGATTGATATGTGAGATTTTGATATAGGGATCAGAATGGAATTCCTGGAGTTGCAATAGTTTTGTTGTGTCATTTGGGATGTGTGTGCAAAATTTCAGGTCATTCGGACATGGTTTGGTAGACTTTTTGATCAAAAGCGTAATTTAGAAGATTTTGGAATTCGTAGGCTTGAATCCGATGCGAATTTGGTGTTTTGATATTTTTTTGAGCGTTCTGAAGATTGGAACAAGTTTGAATGATGTTATGGGATATGATGGCATGTTTGGTTGAGGTTCCGGGGGCCTCGGGTGAGTTTCGGGTGGTTAAACGGACCATTTCAAGTTGTTGAAAATTGCAGAAATATGTTGTTGGGTGTTGCATACAATTGGCCTTCGCGTTCGCGAAGGGGTAGAAGGTGAGGCTGAAGATTTGGCCTTCGCGTTCGGGAGGGATGTCCCGCGTTCGCGAATGGCTGGGCCATTGAGCATTGCGTTCGCGAGAAGGGGGGCCACGTTCGCGAAGGTTGGAGTCAGGAAGCATTGCGTTCGCGAGAGGTTAGACGCGTTCGCGAAGGAGGAAATGTGGTCAACGTCAGTTTGTGCTTCACGAACGCGAGGCTTTGACCGCGTTCGCAAAGAAGGTTTTTAATGCCCGGGCAGAATGTTTACATAGCCATTGTCTGCGATTTTGGGGCTAACTTCCACCATTTTTGGGCGATTTTGAAGCTTTTTGAAGAAGATTTAAGAAGGATTCAAGGGGGAACACTTGGAGGTAAGATTTATGGACTTAATACTCGATCCTAATGTGAATTCTACCTAATTAATCATGGAATTTAAGCCTAATATTGAAGAATTAGGGCTTGTAATTGGAGACCTAGAATTTGGGACTTGAGGGATCGTTTATGGTTGGATTTTGATGCTTTTGATATGAATAAACTCGGGGAGTGATAAGGAGTCTATTGATGTAAATTTTATCAAATTCCGAGATGTGGGCTCGGGGGTCGGGTTTTGGTCAATTCCGGAATTTGTGTTGTAATTTGATTTCTCTCGAGTGGTCTTTGTTCCCTTAGCGTATTTGATGGTTTTGCACTGATTTTGGTTAGATTTGGAGAATCCGGAGGCCGATTCGAGAGGCAAAGGCATCGCGAGCTAGAGATTTGGACCGGGTAGAGGTGAGTAATGATTATCAATGTTGTCTTGAGGGTATGAAACCCCGGATTACACATCGTTGTACTATATTGAGGTGACGCACGCGCTAGATGAGGAGCGTGGTGTCGTACACCGTTGGGGATTGTGACTTAGTCCATCCCGAATGACTGTTTTACCGCGTATTTGATTGAAAACTATTTGTTATCATCATGTTTTGGGCTGAATGCCATATTTGGGCCTCGTGCCAACTATTTGGACCCTTCGGAGATTTTTACCGATATTTCCTCACTGTTTTGACTTTTTACTTGTACTCAGTCATGCTATATTCTACTGCTTTCATAACTCAGCCATGTTTGCTCTATTTTAACACATTAATTGATATTTTAAATGATAATTTGGGCTGAACATCGTATTTTACTGTTGCCCGAGTGGCTTATGAGATTCTGACTGAGTAAGGCCGAGGGCCTGTGTTGTGAGGATACACTGATTTATAATTATGAGGCTGAGGGCCTGAGATTGTACGCCACGAGGTGGCTTGTTGATATGAGGCCGAAAGTCTATTGATTATGCCACGAGATGGCTTGATATTGCACTTGGGCAGTAAGGAGCCCCTCCGGAGTCTGTAGACACCCAGTGAGCGCGGGTACCCATTGTGATATGAGATATAGCCCGAGGTGCTGGTGTTGTTCCATGATATTGCCCGAGGGGCGAATTTTGTAGACATTGTGCCCGAGGGGCGGATTTTATGTGTTTATGTGTTCTAGCTGCTTTTTATTTAATTGTTTAACTATTAAAAATGTGTTTTAAAGAAGCTTCTTCTGAACTAATGTGTCTTTATTTGTTTCACTGTTTCATTGCTTTTACTGGTTTTATACTGCTTCTTTATAGCATGTTGATGTGCTTTTACGTGATTTCTTTACGCTCAGTCATCATTAATTATTATTACTCACTGAGTTGGAGTACTCTCTTTACTCCCTGCACTCTGTGTGCAGATTCATGCACTTCGGGTCCTGCTTACGAGGGTTGAGAGCTTCCAGCAGATTTCGGAGATTCACTAGGTAGTTGCTCCGCGTTCGCAACCCAGTGCTTCTCCCTTTATCTTATTTACTCTATTTTAGTTCTGTAATAGACTATGTAGACTTTTCATGTCTTTAATCGGGTAGTAGATGCTCATGACTGGTGACACCCCGATGTCAGGCTATATCTATTCCGCAACTTTTAGTATTCACCTTTACTTTGGGGTTATTATTATTATGTTAAGGACTTACTTTGTATTATTTTAACTGCTTAAAATGAATTGGGTGTGTGTTTACTGGCCTTATCTTCACGAGAGACGCCATCACGATCGGGTTTGGGTTTAGTGTTGTGACATGAATCTTGTTATGAAGGCATTGCCATAGAAAGAACTTAATCTTATATGGGCATGTTAGACCCTAAATCCATTTAAAATCAATTTGCATGTCCATATTTGATTCCATGATAGTGTAGAAAGTTTTGCTTGTACAGAAGCCTTTTGTAGTTAGAGACCATATTAGGATGTCACAATTTGGTCTTTTGAGACGGATTTTAACCTTGGAGATGTTATCCTTGATTTCATTGGGAAAATTGAAGGATATATTGCAAAACTTCCAATTTTACCATCAAAGATGTCATTTAATTTTTGTGAGTAATCCGTTTTAATAAGGGGCCTTCTATTGTTTTCCTAAGGCTTCCCAAATTCGGAATCCAATAGGTTTCCCAAATGTTCATGTTTGATTGGTGGTGGGGTAACCAAATAATACCTTTGGAACATAAATCCCACCCCTTTTGAATGTTTTCCAGATGAAAGAACTTTTGCTTGTGGCATAATTATTAGCATAATTACTAATGATTAGGTTTGCCCATGGAGTAGTACTGTTAGTAAGGATTCTCCAGACTATGCTAGCAAGATTGCATAGATTCTTATCTTTTGCATTGTGGAGTCCAAGGCCTCCCTTGCTTTTAGGTTGACAAATGGTAGACCATTTGATGAGGTGAATTCTTTTCCTCTTGTTGGTAGTTCCCCATATGAAGTCCTTTTTGTACTTTGTCAATTTTGTTAAGAATTTTTGTAGGAATTAAGGTGTATTGCATATTATGGTTTGGGATTGAGTTTAGACAAGAGAGGGAAAGGGTTGTCCGGCCAGTTATATTGATACAATTTATTTTCCAAGCCGTTAGTTTGGCTCTCATTTTGTCAATTATGAATTGATAATCCTTTGGCCTAGGGTATTTGTTTAATATAGGAAAACCTAGATATGTGCCAAAGGAGTCACTTTTTTAATACCCAAACTATTGGTAACCTCTTTCATCAGAGTTTGGAGACAATTGCTAGAAAAGACAATTTTGGATTTAGAAGTGTTGATACATTGCCCTGATAGATTACAAAAAAGATCTAATCCTTTCTGGATTGCATGGCATGATTTTATATTGACTTTAGCCATAAGGGTGAGATCGTCCACAAAGAAAAAATGAGAAAATTTGGGACTTTTTTCCCTATGGGTATTGGATCCCAATTTCTAATATCAACTTGATGGTTTAGGTATCTTGACAGCATTTCTAGACAAAGTATGAAGATATAAGGGGATATAGGATCCCCTTGCCTGGTTTCCCGACTTGGTTCAAAAAAACGTACTAATGGAACTATTAACTAGAACAACTATGGAACTAGTTGAGATGCAATTTAAAAGGAGCTTTTTAAATTTTTGAGGAAAATTAAAATATGTTAATGTGTGATGGACATATGACCATTTTAACTGGTCAAAAGCTTTTTCTAAGTCAATTTTAAGGAGCATGTGGCTTTGCTTTCCTTTTAATTTATGTAATTTGGAAACTAGTTCCTGAATGATAATAGCATTATCAGAGGCCCTTCTATTTTTCATAAAACTAGCTTGAAAAGGGCTAATAAGCTGTTCAAGGAAAGGTTTGAGTCGATTTGCTAGGATTTTAGTGATTAATTTGTAAATGGTATTGCAAAGGCCAATAGGTGTAAAAATTTTCATGTTATTGGCATTGTGGATTTTTGGAATTAGGCAAAGATAGGTTCTGTTAAGGTCTTTGGGGATCTCCTGATTTCTAAAAATGTTATGACACAAGTTTGTAACTGAGGGTCCTATAATTTTTCAGTATTTTTGAAAACAAAAAGGGTGGAGGCCATCCGGACCCGACACTTTGAAAGGCTTAAAGGAGAAAACAGCCCTTTTAATTTCAATATCAATCAAAGGATTATTAAGAGAACTAAGGTTTAAAGAATTATCAGAGTTGTTTTTTAGAAGACTAACCCAACTTGCCTTGGGTTGAGAGGTGGTGAAAGTATTAGTAAATAGTTAAGGACATGAGAAATAACTAGATGAGGATCATTGATCCAATTTTCTTCCTCATCTTTAAAGAAGTTAATTTTATTTCTTCTTTTTCTATTGGAGGCGGGGATGTGGAAGAACTTTGTGTTGACATCTCCTTCATTAAGCCACATAACCCTAGATCTAAGCTTCCAATAATCTTTTTCGATTTTGAGTAAGTCATTGTATTCTCCTTTTAGATTAGTTTCTAGGGTTTGGAGGAAGATACTATATGGATAATTCTTTGAATTTTGAATTCCTTGAAGGCGGGCTAGAAGCTTTCCTTTTTTTCCCCCGATTATATCACCAAAGGTTTTTTGGTTCCAAACCTTAACTTTTTCTATGAAATTATGGCTAACCCTAATGTAATCTGTAGTAGCCCAATTGTTTTGAGCTAAGGGTTTGAATTCTGGATGTTTGCACCAGAAAGTTTCAAGTCTAAATGGTTGCTTGTGGAAGAAATTATTTTTAGGGATCAATTCTACTGGGATAGGGTTATGATCTGAATGGGTCTTAGGAAGATGGATAATCGAACTTTTTGGAAAGAGATTAATCAACTCCTCATTTTCTAACACTTTATCAAACCTTTCCATAATGAGACATTTATTTTTATGTCTATAGTTGGACCAAGTATATTTACAACCTTTAAAATATAGGTCAATTAAGTTGCAATTGTTAGATTTTTGACCAAAGATAATTATCCCTATTGTCATTTATAGACTTGCCACCAAAATTTTCATTTGTGCCTAAAACATCATTAAAATCTTCCCCCAGCAACCACAGTCCATTATAATTTTTACTAATACTTTTAAGATTATCCCACATTATATTTCTACTAAGCATATTAGTACTTGCATAAATAGCACTAAAAATCTAATATTTACATATATGAGTTACCTCAATCGTTGTATAAATTCTTGGTCCCTTCGAACAAAGTTTTGAAAAGTCACAATTTCATGGTTATACAGCACCACTATACCTCCTGTTTGGCCTTCTGCGGAACCTCTATCAGCTCTGTGAACCCAAAATCATTGAGCAACTCCATGTGGTTTCCCATTCTAGTCTCCAACAGTGCCACCATACAAGGCCTATGGGTATCTACCATTTCCCTGAAGTTTCTCCTGAAATTATCATTGTTCCATCCCCTTATGTTCCAAATAATGATGTTTGTAGGTTGATTCATTGAGATATTAAGATTCGAGTTTGTCGGATCCCCATTCTCCCTCACTACCCCTAGGACTGGGTTCCTTCTCAAGGATGGAACTAGAATCATGGCTCTGTTGCCCACTGTTGGATCTTGAGGTGGTCTTATGTTCATCGAGCATTTGTATAATGCTAGTGGGCAACTGAGCACGTGCCTCTTCTCTTGCCTCCGCGTGAAGAGAAACACTTTTACTCCGTCGAGACATGAGATTTCTAGGACTCTTTCTAAGAGTAGATTGAGGGGTTCCTCCTCCTCCCCCATTTCTGCTTCTACTGGTTCTGGTTCCTGCACTTGGTAGTGGGGTAGAGATGGAGGTTGTTGGTGAGGTGGTGGAATTGGTGGCTCCTAGGATGGCTGAGGTTGTTCCCATGGCAGGAATATGGGATTGATATGGGTTAATATCTCTGGCATGAAGAAAGGCTTGTCCACGAGAGCATTCTGTAGGTAGATTAGGTTAAAGTGTGGTGGTAAGTTCCATTGGTTTCTCATTGCATGCACCATCTGGGGGTTCACTGAGGGTGCTAGGGGTTGAAGGATATTGTTGAGCCAAGCCTGGTTGAGGTAGTTGTTCATGGCCAACCTCATACCTTCCATTACCAGTTGGGCTAGGTACTGAGTATCGTGAAGAATGATGATTGAGTCCTGACTATTTATTTGGACACTGAACGAGCATGCATGGCCCATCAGGCACATCTCCATCCATGACATAGGTTGGTAGTCCTGTGCTTGTGGTGGTTGAACATAAATTATTTATGGGTTCTCTGGTTGAGGGGGTATAGGTGGAAGGTTTTCCATGGAATGGATTTTGTGTTGGCGTAGAATTTGAAGGAGTCTGTGTCTCCTCCTTAAAGATGATGGTTTTCTGGGCATAATGGATAGAGGTTTGTGTACTTAAAGAGTCTAAGTTAGGCGTGGGAGAGGGGCTATTGGAGGTATGGGAGGGATAGGTTGATAGAGTAATGATTGGGGCTGCCTTTTGCATGGCGTTTGAGTCCCCAATGTTAGGTTTTATAGGCTGATGTTTCATGGATGTAGTATCCATTGCGTGCTCAAGGTTTGGGGATATTTGTCCATTATTATCTTTTTCATTTTCCAGTTGGATAGCATGCTTAGGGGTGGAGAGATTACCAAATCTTAAGGAAAGATTTTGGTTGAGATTTTGGGTAATTGAAGGTTTATTACCATTTTGCCAGTTAGTAAGGCTATTTTTGTCCTTTTCATTACGTTTATTAGGAGGGGTAGTTTTGTCAGTTAGATGATTATTTTGCATGGAAATATTTTTAATTTGATTAGTAGTATTATTAGGGGAAGACACGTTTATTTCCAACATGTCAATATCCTTGTAAGATGAGAACATTTGTTCAATTGCATGGCAACTATTGGCATTTTCATTTAGAATTTTTTTCTCCCTTGGTGGTTTCTTCCAAAACCATTGGCTCTTCACTCAGAAGGGAATTATTTTTTGTTGTCAAGTTGGCTTGTTCTTCAACCATGATGGCCGTAGTTTTTGAATTGTTCTTATCTAATGAAGAAGTAGCATTCTTATGATCCTTATATTTATATTGCAATATTTGTGTATCTAAGTACTTACCAGTGTTGGCATTGAACAATTTGATTGAGATACCTGTGCCATTGGAGTTTTGATCGGATTTGTATTGTTGTGTTTTTTATTACCTCTTGCACCTTGTTGCCTTCCTTTAGTAAAAGACACTGTTTTCCATTCTTCTTGATTTTCCTCTGCTTTTGTTGTTGTTGATTGCTCCATGTTTGGTTCCACATTGTCTTTGGTATTATGTGAAATATAAGTACATTGTTTTGCTTTGTGTCCCAGTCATCCACAATTTTTACAAAGAAAATTTTCTCCTTCATAATGGATTACTTGTTTGTGATGGCCAACATAGAGAAAGGGTTGGACGGGGATTTCCAACGGAAGCTCCACACATAGTCTTGCATAGCAACCCCTCAAGCTGGTTGATGTACAAACGTCTATTTTCAGTAGATGGCCAATTGCATTTCTAATTTTTTCTAGAATTTTTCCATCGTAAAATTTTGTAGGCAATTGAGGGAGTCTAACCCATACTGCCGAATTAGTCGCTTTCTCTTTGGTAGCTACAAAATTTGGTTTCCATCTTGTAATGGAGAGAAAGTGTCCATTGATGAACCAAGACCCTTATTGTATAGCTTTATCCGTATTCTTCTTTCTCCTGAATTTAATTGTGTTGTAGTCTTCTCCGAGATCAATCAATTGAAAATCTTCTGTTGGCCTCCATATTTCTTTAATTTGTTTCTTTACGTAGTGGTGTAAAATGCGTTTCCCCACTAGTTTCACAATGATAGATTTTTCCATGGCTTATAAATTCGTTGTTTCTCTTCTTCTGTGAGTGAGATGAATTTAATATCTCGTGTGTGTTTTAATGTTGAGTGATCAACCATATATTCTTCTGAGTCAAATTTTGGAAATTTCATGTCGGGTTGGTTGTCACAAAGTGTGAAGAGCATTGGAATAGAGATGGTTAACATTTCTTTGAAGGTTGCTTTGATCATAGGGTTGTTATGTTTGGGAATATCTTGATCAATGTTAGGTGAAACATGTATATAAATATATAACTACATTTATGTGTGTATAAATATATATAAGTATATGGATGTTTGATGAATCAATGGTATATATTAACAGGGATTGAGCTAGTGCATTAGGTACGGGTTCTGTTGAATCCCTTTGCTTAAAACTTATATATTTGTATTAGGAAATTATTAAAAATGTATAGTAGTAAATTGAAAACTCAGTAACTAAAACTAATGAGCTAGCTATGAGTTTAGTGGCAAATACAAAAACCATAAACTTTAATTCTCGGCTCCTATAATTGATAAGTGAGCAAACTATTGAAATTCAAACTGATTAGTTCGATGTTATCTAAAAACTTAAGCTGTTAAAGATAATGTACTTTTATTTACTTAATTGTAACTTCAACATGTACCTACATATGGGCTTGAATATTTTTCACGAGTAAAGTAGGAGAATTTTTTTTTGATAATGTATGATAGTGACTTTTGGACTCAAGAGCTTAGACATTATATTTAAATATTGATAATCTTATCTAAAAGATTAAACTATTAAAGAAAGTGCGCATACTTTTATTTACGGCACACTTTTTGATGGACAATGGCGCATTAGGAACATCACTGTAACGAATGCTCCCAGTTGAAGACTTGAAGTATAATAATGATGAAATTTTGAAGCAATATAACTTAAAATTCCCCTGATCATAATTCATAAATGCTGAAGTACCTTTTAGAACAGTCAAATTCGTGTTTTAATAATTTCTTACACTATCAGTAAATTTTAATACGTGATAGCAAGATTAATTATTATTTTTTCATATTACTAATTAATGCGTATTAAGAGATTTACTTATAATTACTTAATAAATAATTTGATATGGTAAATATTTTTTTTACAGTATCAATACATAAAATTTTACTAATTTCAATACCATGCTATATTTATATCTTTTACTGTTTTATATATGTTGTCCGATTATGTACTAATTTTGTACTACGTAGTACTTATAGATGCTCCACGTGTACTCTGTTTTGAGATGTATTGTCACGGCCCAAAATTTAACTAGTCATGATGACATTTAACCCAATTCGCTAGGTAAAGTAATTAAGTAAAAAAAATATCTAAATCTGATACATTCTCCAAGAACTGGTAGTACAAATCATGAGCTTCTAAGAATAGAGTTTACAAGGCTAGTATGAAGTAAATACATCATCTGTTTGAAAAGTACATAAACAGAGTTTTATGAATCTAAGGCAACCATGAACAAGAGGCAGCTACAACCAAAACGTAGGTACATCTTCAAATCCAGCTCACACCGAACACAACAACGTCAGCATCTAACATCTGCACGCAAGGTACAGAAGCATAGTATGAGTACAACCGACCCCATGTACTTAATAAGTAACAAACCTAACCTTAGGTTGAAAGTAGTGACGAGCTGGAGCAAAGGTCGGGTCCAACACCAATAGCCAACAATAATCCATAACAACATAAAGTAGGTGATAGAAAAAGTAACTCAGAGCTAAAATGCTCGGCTTAATCATAGTTTCTAAAAAAATAGTTATGCCTTTCAAGTATATCAGGGAAAACCCAAGGCATTTGCCGAAGTTGCCATAAATATGAGTAAGTTTGAAAACAGAAATTTTCCAAAAATCCTCTCAACAATAGATAAGATATTTCATTTTCTTTCCAGATAGCTAGTGTAAAATGCATCACTATGCCCATATGCCAATACGTGTGAGAAGTCAATACATGATGAGGAAAACACATTTCTATGCCTGCATGTCATGTGTGCATGTCAATGCAATGTATCTCAGAGATGAACTCATCTAATCACACTCTCAGAGTACTCAATCTCATTGTCTCACGCTTTTTACTCATCATATCCTATCACTCAGTACTGTATATGGCCAATCCGGCCCAGAGAAGATCCATCCCAGAATATATACATCAATTGACCAACAGTCACCCAGTACTAAGTAGGGCCAAATCCAGCCCGTGGGGAAGATCCATCCCTAGGTATATAAATGCTTCGGAAAAGATCCATGTCCAGGGAAGATCCATCCCTTAATATAATCAACCGCACTCACTGAGGTGTGTGCAGACTCCGGAGGGGCTCTTTCAGCCCAAGTGCTATATCAAGCCAAACATCGCATAAATCAATATAACCTATTGCGGCGTGCAGCCCGATCCCATAATATAATCAATATAATATATTGCGGCGTGCATCCAGATCCCATAATATCACTCACAATCAGGCTCTCGGCCTCAGTCGGTCATCAATCTCACTAGTCTCTCTCTCACAGGCTCACAATGTCATGGAACTATCCCGAAAATAATTATATGATGTATCAATAAATAACAACAGAGAATGAGATATGATATTCATATGAATGCATATGCCTGAGTATGTAATGCAATGAAAGCAGATAACTCAACAGTAGAAATGACCTCAGTGGGTTCCAACAGGATAAGCATTTAGCCTAGACATGGTTTCTAACACGGATCACAGCTCAATAGCTCAAGTACGTAGAAATTGCATGGTTACAGGTAAGATCAAGTAACTCCACAGTAGCACAGAAATAACGAGGTTACAATTTACACGATGCACGCTCACACGCCCATCACCTAGAATGTGTGTTACCTCAATACCAATCACATAATACGTAATTCGGTATTTCATACTCTCAACACCTAGTTTAGAAGTGTTGCTTGCCTCGAACAAGCCAATTCCAATACCGAGCAAGCCAAGCAATACTCCAAAATGCCATATCACGCGTATCGACCTCCGAATAACTCAAAACTAGCCAAAAACATCTCAAAGACACCAAATAAAGCCCAAGGAAACAATCCCAAATAATAAAGATCGAATCTTTAATCAAAACCCAAAAGCGGTCAAAAGTCACACTCGCGCCCGCACCTCCAAACGCGAACAAAAACTCACAAAATTGGATAACTCACTCAATTACGAGTCCAACCATACTAGTTTCATTCAAATCCGACTCCGAGTCGGTGTTCGCAACTCAAAAATTCATTTTATGAAACTTTAGGCAAAACCCCCCAATTTCTCTTTAAAATTCATCAACCAAATTCCAAAAATGAAGATAGATTCATGGAATAAGATCAAAACCAAGTGTAGAATACTTACCCCAATCTTTGTGATGAAATTTCTTCAAAAATGGCATCAATCCGAGTCCCACATCTCAAGATATGAAGAAAGAACCAAAACCCTCTATTTTTATATAGCTTCTGCACAGCGATTTTTGTTTTTGCGAACAAAGAACCACTTCTGCGGCGTCACTTTTGCGTCAAAATTCCCGCTCCTGTGGAAAACACTGGAGGTCTGCCCTTCGGCACCTGCTGTCACACCTCCTTTTTCCGTACCCGCGAGGGTACAAGGGAGTTTTTTCCAATTAAAGGACAATCGAAACGGGATTTATTTATTTATTTCAGAGTCGCCACTTGGGAGATTTAGGGTGTCCCAAGTCACCAATTTTAATCCCGAATCGAGGAAAAGAATGACTCCATATTACAGTTTGCGTACCAGAAATCCGGATAAGGAATTCTGTTAACCCGGGAGAAGGTGTTAGGCATTCCCGAGTTCCGTGGTTCTAGCACGGTCGCTCAACTGTTATATTCGGCTTGATTATCTGATTTTATACAAATATGAACTTATGTGCAAATTTTATCTTTTAACCGCTTTATTATTATTGTTTTTAAAAGAAATGTGAACATCGCTTAAAACACGTCTTTGGACTGCGTCACATGAAATGCACCCACAATCCGGAACACGTTTTATTTGATGTTTTGGGATTTGGATACGGGTCGCATGAAATGCACACCCAGGCTTAAGAAAGTAAAATATTAAACACGCGCCTAAAGAGACTATCGCGTTATTATTTTGGGAAGACCGTGAAATTCGCTAAACGGTCCTTCCGAATTCTAATTAAACCATACATTTTGTGAGGGCCCCGCAATCTATACGTTTTATTTGGCGAGGCTCGTCTCATTTTTATTTTAAAGGATAAACCTACAATGACTATATTTTCTATTAAGTTCGTCTCTAAAATAAAAGAAAATCTCTTAATTATTTACATGTTGAAAAACGTAACTTATTAGTTATTAGTTTACGGCTAATGCGAATGGAAAATTGTGATCGAGTTTGTGCAAAGAAAAACTGCTTTCATTTTATATTCTGTTATTCAATAATACTAGAACATGAGATTGACCATAATATCAAAACAGATTAATTATTCTCCGATTAATTTAAACTAATATTATTAGATGAAGAAAGTATACATATGCAACCTCATTATTCATTCAATCATTCAACTACATCTTTATACGAAGAAAGAAAAATTATATTCAACCACAAATCTAAACAGGAGGAATTCAACAGGAACAAAGCCTGATTAATATTTCATTTTTGCTTCAAGCCGAGATTGTACAAATGTGTACCTGGAAACAGCAGTACAAGAACAAAAGAAGGAGAAGTCAGCAGCAGTAATAACAACAGCAACAGCAGGTTCAGCAACACCGCAAACCAGTAACAACCAGTAGAATAACCCAATAACAGATTGAAAACTCAGCAATACCAAAGTGCAATTGTAGTCAAAGCAGAAGAGAGACGGATACAAGATGCAGTAGTTTACTGATTTTCAATAACACTCGAGAAAAGACAAACGGAATTTATTCAAGTAGAAGTTCAAGTTGTCTTTCTCTTTTACTCTCTAACACCCTTGAAATTTTCCAGAATGTATTACTCTCAAAAATATTCTCCCAATAATCTCTAAGTCTTCCTCTTCAATCCCCCCAATCATGTCAAGAATGACTCTATATATAGCAAGACAAGTCTTCAATTCCCAACCCCAAATTATTCCCCCAATGGCATGCTTTGTCCCACTTATTAATGTTTTCTTTATTTTAAACCTTGTCCCCCATGCCTACATTAAATAAATACCACATTTCCAACCCATTATAATTTGTCTCCCATGCCTACATTAAATAAGTACAATATTCCCAACCCATTATAATTTGTATTGTCCCCCATTATGTTAAACAATTATATCAAAAACCCCACCCCATTATATTTTGTCCCCCATGCTTAACATAAAGAATTAAAATAATGTTCAATTACCAAACTACCCCTCTGACCTTATTGCAATTACCATTTTACCCCTGAATGTACTGCAATTTACCAAACTACACTCATCAGCTCTAAACAATTAATTAATCATAACTTAACCAAAAATATAGCCAAGATGACCAATTTCTCAACAATCTTCAACAACAAATCACATGAACACGATGAACAACGCAACTCAAAATTAATGGAAGTAAATTAACCATATCGGGAACCAATCCTGGTTAACTTAGACAAAAAATGAATGAACAAAGATACCACAATACAAACAACAAAACACATGATTCAAACTAAATCAAACACATCAAAAACAAACATAAACTCACATTAAATCACTGGATTAAACATGAACTTCAAACAAAGATGAACATGAACTAAATCTATTTTTTAAACAACAAACATGACGGATTAAATGATTCAAACAACATTAATAATTTCTGAAAAATACATAACAACATGAAACAAATTGAAGAAATAATTAATTAAATTTTAATTTGAATCTAACAAACATTAAACTAACAAATATTTATCTAAACAATAATACAAACATGAAAAACAACTAATTAATCTTTCATTTGAAATCTGAAAAATTAATTTAACAAAGACATGAACAAACTAAAAAAATTAATTCAAACGATAGACATGAACAAAACAAACATTTGCCGATTTTAGATTCGAAAATATCAAAACAAAAATACGGACAAAATAAAAACTCAAAATCTACTAACCGGATCGAAACGACGAACAAACGACTAAACCAACAACGAACTTGACGAGCCTCGACCAAAGCTCGAACCAACGATGACGAACACGATTAAGAAGTAACTGAAGCCACGCCGAAGCACTATCGGCAGTTGACGCGGCAGAAGTGAAGGAACAAAGGCAGCTGGGGGTTCGTTTGGTTACGTGAAGGAGCTGAAAGCAGCCACCATGGACGACGATGGCAGAAGCAGTAGGGGAGGTCGACATGTTGCTAAGGTCGTCGATGAAGAAAACTGAAACAGTAGCAGCGACCATTGCAGCCAAATCAGTGGCATTCTTCATGGACGACGCACGACGCAGATGAAGAAGCGGACGACGCAGCTGGAGCGAGGACACAGAAGCAGCTGGAATGGAGTAGCAACGACGGACTGGTTGTTGACGACGAAGACGCAGCAGCGGCGCCCATGGATGTCGAGCTCGAGCTTGCAAGTGGTTGTGTCGTTTGGTGGTTTGAATGAAGAACGAAGGAGGAGGAGCAGAAATTGGTCGGAAGGGAGGCTGGTGAAGGTCAGCCATGGACGTTGGGGTGTAGCCATGGACGTTGGGGTGTTTGGAAAGTTTTGAGAAGAAGGAGCCAAGGGGAGGGGGCGGATTCTTAGTTTTTAGGGTTTTTTGTTTTTTTTTTATTTTTTGTTTTTGTTTTGTGTTTTGAAAAATGAAGAAGGGTGTTGGGTATTTGGGTTAATGGGGCGGACCGGGTCGATCCGGTCTGAAGTGGACTGGGTCATGGGGAAGATTGGGCAATTATTTGGGCCTGAGGTTGAAATTTGAAGAAGTGGCCCAATCCGATTTTTCTTTGTATTTTTGTTATTTTTTCTTCTTTTATTTTCTAAAACTAAATTATAAAAATACTTAAATTATTATTAAGAACTAAATTAAGTTATAAAAGCGCAAATTAACTCCCAATAACAATTAACGCGCAATTAAGTAATAATTAAGCATAAAATTGTATATTTGGACATTAAATGCTAAAAATGCAAAAGATGCCTATTTTTGTAATTTTTAATTTTTGTAAAACAAACTTAATTACTAACAATTGTAAAATTAAATCCTACATGCAAAATGCGACATATTTTTGTATTGTTTTTATTAATTTAACAAATAAACATGCACAGACAAATACAAATAATTATCCAAAAAAAAATGTCACAAAAATACTCAAAATTGCACACCAAGGAAAATCATTTTATTTTGAATTTTTTGGAAGTAATTCTCATATGGGGTAAAAATCACGTGCTTACAGCTGCCCCTCTTTGCCCGAAGACACGAAGGGTTTTCGCGCAAAGAAAAAGCGAGCGATTTTTGCCCATCCGAGTACTCCGTGTGAAGCATTTTTTGAAAAAAAGATTTAACCGAACCTTTGCTTCAAAGGTTTCCTACATATCCCTGGCTAAAGGGGAATCAGGTTAATGTAGTTCGGGAAGTTTTGGTAGCTGGGACTACCGTGGGATTGCAATGTTACTGCTGTTGCATGCTGTTATCACTACTTACCGATCTCCTTGTTACACCGTGCTTAAAATAAAACAAGAAGCTAGGCTAGACTAAAATTTGTTCTTGGTGCCTTGCTTTCTTGTCGGCTTGTGTTTCCTCCGGTGCTTTTCTTCCGTGAATTTGGGAATGATACTGGCCCTTTGCTTTTCTGAATACCAGTTTTCATCATTTTGCTCGGTCCGCTAGGGACATGGCTTTCTTCATCAAGCTTTTCGGCAGTTCCTCTGGTGGGTACGGCTCTCTTCATCAGACTTGTTATGCTAGGCATGATTTAATGTTTACCAGCTGCTTCTTTCAAGACGCGCCCTTTCTTCCTTTTGACTCAGGCGCTTGAATTTGTGCTGGGACCTCTTGTTGCCACCTTCTGTTTCCCGGTGCTAGGGATTTCTATTGTTTCCTACTGGGGATTCCTGTTGTAACCCTTTGTTTTATTGTCTTCTGACTTGATCTTGAAATGTATGCCTCTGTTATATGGGCGGGCTCCAAACTTTAATACTTGAAATATAAAGACTGAAATGTATGCCTCTGTTCTATGGGCGGGCTCCCAACTTCAACACTTGAAAGTAAAGACTGAAATGTATGCCTCTGTTATTATGGGCGGGCTCCCAACTTCAACACTTGAAATGTATAGACTAAAATGTATTCCTCTCGTTATACAGGTGGGCGCCTGGTTTCAACAACAACTTTGAAAATAAAATGCCATTCCTTTCTTTAGGTTGGCGAGACTTAAGCAACTTTTTAAAAATAAAGTCCTATTCGAGGGCGGATGAACCTAAAATATCCTATTCGAGGGCGGATGAACCTAAAATATCCTATTCGAGGGCGGATGAACCCAAAATATCCTATTCGAGGGCGGATGAACCCAAAATATCCTATTCGAGGGCGGATGAACCCAAAATATCCTATTCGAGGGCGGATGAACCCAAAATATCCTATTCGAGGGCGGATGAACCCAAAATATCCTATTCGAGGGCGGATGAACCCAAAAATATCCTATTCGAGGGCGGATGAACCCAAAATATCCTATTCGAGGGCGGATGAACCCAAAATATCCTATTCGAGGGCGGATGAACCCAAAATATCCTATTCGAGGGCGGATGAACCCAAAATATCCTATTCGAGGGCGGATGAACCCAAAATATCCTATTCGAGGGCGGATGGACCCAAAAATATCCTATTCGAGGGCGGATGGAACCAAAATATCCTATTGGAGGGCGGATGGACCCAAAATATCCTATTCGAGGGCGGATGGACCCAAAATATCCTATTCGAGGGCGGATGGACCCAAAATATCCTATTCGAGGGCGGATGAACCCAAAATATCCTATTCGAGGGCGGATGAACCCAAAATATCCTATTCGAGGGCGGATGAACCCAAAATATCCTATTCGAGGGCGGATGAACCCAAAATATCCTATTCGAGGGCGGATGAACCCAAAAATATCCTATTCGAGGGCGGATGAACCCAAAATATCCTATTCGAGGGCGGATGAACCCAAAATATCCTATTCGAGGGCGGATGAACCCAAAAATATCCTATTCGAGGGCGGATGAACCCAAAATATCCTATTCGAGGGCGGATGAACCCAAAATATCCTATTCGAGGGCGGATGAACCCAAAAATATCCTATTCGAGGGCGGATGAACCCAAAATATCCTATTCGAGGGCGGATGAACCCAAAATATCCTATTCGAGGGCGGATGAACCCAAAATATCCTATTCGAGGGCGGATGAACCCAAAATATCCTATTCGAGGGCGGATGAACCCAAAAATATCCTATTCGAGGGCGGATGAACCCAAAATATCCTATTCGAGGGCGGATGAACCCAAAATATCCTATTCGAGGGCGGATGAACCCAAAATATCCTATTCGAGGGCGGATGGACCCAAAATATCCTATTCGAGGGCGGATGAACCCAAAATATCCTATTCGAGGGCGGATGAACCCAAAATATCCTATTCGAGGGCGGATGAACCCAAAATATCCTATTCGAGGGCGGATGAACCCAAAATATCCTATTCGAGGGCGGATGAACCCAAAAATATCCTATTCGAGGGCGGATGAACCCAAAATATCCTATTCGAGGGCGGATGAACCCAAAATATCCTATTCGAGGGCGGATGAACCCAAAAATATCCTATTCGAGGGCGGATGAACCCAAAATATCCTATTCGAGGGCGGATGAACCCAAAATATCCTATTCGAGGGCGGATGAACCCAAAAATATCCTATTCGAGGGCGGATGAACCCAAAATATCCTATTCGAGGGCGGATGAACCCAAAATATCCTATTCGAGGGCGGATGAACCCAAAATATCCTATTCGAGGGCGGATGAACCCAAAATATCCTATTCAAGGGCGGATGAACCCAAAATATCCTATTCGAGGGCGGATGAACCCAAAATATCCTATTCGAGGGCGGATGAACCCAAAATATCCTATTCGAGGGCGGATAAACCCAAAATATCCTATTCGAGGGCTGATGAACCCAAAATATCCTATTCGAGGGCGGATGGACCCAAAATATCCTATTCGAGGGCGGATGGACCCAAAATATCCTATTCGAGGGCGGATGGACCCAAAATATCCTATTCGAGGGGGATGAACCCAAAATATCCTATTCGAGGGCAGATGAACCCAAGATATCCTATTCGAGGGCGGATGAACCCAAAATATCCTATTCGAGGGCGGATGAACCCAAAATATCCTATTCGAGGGCGGATGGACCCAAAATATCCTATTCGAGGGCGGATGAACCCAAAATATCCTATTCGAGGGCGGATGAACCCAAAATATCCTATTCGAGGGCGGATGAACCCAAAATATCCTATTCGAGGGCGGATGAACCCAAAATATCCTATTCGAGGGCGGATGAACCCAAAATATCCTATTCGAGGGCGGATGAACCCAAAATATCCTATTCGAGGGCGGATGGACCCAAAATATCCTATTCGAGGGCGGATGGACCCAAAATATCCTATTCGAGGGCGGATGGACCCAAAATATCCTATTCGAGGGCGGATGGACCCAAAATATCCTATTCGAGGGCGGATGAACCCAAAATATCCTATTCGAGGGCGGATGAACCCATATTCAAAAACTTGGAATTGTCTTACCTCCGACTGTTTTTCTTAGAATCGTGTTGTCTTGCTATCTCTTAAAACTTGAATTGATTTCCTCGTTCCTTCGAGAAAATTTTCGACAAATGGCAGAAAATTTTCTGCCCCAGTGTTGGTGCTTTTCCTTGTGGCATGTTTTTTCGCCATTAACAAGATTTCCTTTTCCTGCTTCAAATCAAAGAAAATTTGTTAGTTTTAACACATGGTGAGTGGTCGTGCCACTCCTGCTGGGGATGGTTTTTCCCTTTCCCTCTTCCCCGCTCTGTGCTTCATTACGCTATCAAAACTTGCTGGGGATGAATTTTCCTTTTCTTCCTTCCCCACTCTGTGTTTGCGACCAACTTCTTTTCACTTTATCGCCTTATCTTTGGCCTATTGTATTCGCCTTTTGCTTTGCATCATTTTGGCAACTGGTAGTAAACTCTTTCAACATTTGGTCTTGCGACCAACTTCTTTTCGCTTTATCGCCTTATCTTTGGCCTGTCCTATTCGCATTTTGTTTTGCATCATTTTGGCAGCTGGTAGTAAGCTCTGAAAATCCTTTTCAAAAACAAACTGTTGGGGAGGGAAAGTCTTTAAACCAAAAAATGAAAAAGTGATGATTTCAAAAAATAGAAAAACAAAAGAAATCTTCCTGAACAAATGCTGGGGAAAAGGAAAGAAAAGAACTTATCTGAATGATATAACCGATCCCAACGATCATGTCGCGCATTCCGGATTAATCAACCCAGTCTATTTGTATCAATCAACCTTTCGGACGGCCTCATGTTGCTGGGGATAAACAAGCACTCAACTCTTTGCCAAATGCGAATTCTTTCCGCCAATCTTGTCTTCTCACCTCATAGTGCCCTTCGAGGGGTTTTCGCTAATAAGACTTTCTCATTTTATTTTTCTCATCTTTCGTCGCCTTATGGTGCCTGTGAAGGTTTTCACTGATAAGACTCTCTCATTTTATTTCTCTCATCTTTCGTCGCCTTATGGTGCCTGTGAAGGTTTTCACCGATAAGACTCTCTCATTTTATTTCCCAGTTGGGGATTGGAGTGCTGCCGATATGACTCTCTCTGCTGGGGATTCTTTCGGCTATCAATTCATTTCCAGCTTATGATCTTCTTCTTTGCTGGGGATCAAAGTGTTATTCCCGACTTCCATTTGCATTGATTTAGCACTTTTCGGATACTGATCGGGAGGTCTTTTTTGGACATCAATATGGGTTTTCGTGTATGGTTAAAAGAAAGGGGTAACAAGAGGTTCAAAATGATTTTGATGGGTAAAACATTACAACTCTCGGAATCAACTTCTGCCCCAGTTTTTCTTGCTTGGGGGTTTTTGTTTTTTGTTACACTATGACCGAGCCATGAGGCACCTACGTATCCTTCTTTGAGGAATCAGGTCAAACGTAGTTCCCAATTCCTTTGTTTTTTTGTGTGACTTTTCTTTTGTTCTTATTATCATTACTTTTTTTCTTCTTCTCTTTTTCTTTCATTTTCATTACTGATTCCAAAAGAGGGGTATGAAAGAATAAATAAGGCTCAAAAGGGGAAGCAAAGGTTAAAGTGTTTGGATAGAAGAAAGAATTGCCTCCGTCATTTCATTCTCTGATAAATGCTAAGTACAAACAAACAACAATTAAATCATACATAATATCTCTTAACTGCGTCAGAATTGATAGCCATGTCGACGCATTTCCCTTCGATATTTGTTGATCACAAAGCGTCATTGGGCTTGCTCTGTTTAGATTGCGATAATCAACACACACCCGGATTTTCCATATTTTTTTTCTTTTTTTCTCTCTCTCTTTTTTCTTTTTTCTTTTTTTTTTCTTTTTTTTTTTACACTGGCACCACATTAGCCAACCAATCAGGATATCGAGCGGCCCGATTAACCTTAGCATTCAGCTGTTTGGTTACTTCTTCCTTAATCTTCACACTCACGTCGGTTTTGAACTTCCTCAATTTTGCTTGACGGGGGGAAATGCCGGGTCAGTGGGCAATTTTTGAACCACTAGATTGGTGCTTCAACCCGGCATGTCATCGTATGACCATGCAAAATGTTTTGAATTCAGTAAGTGCTTTGATTAGTTCTTCCCTGATGTTTGATTCCATATGGGCGCTTATCTTAGCTTCCCTGATGTCATCCGCATCCCCTAGATTGACGGCTTCCGTGTCATTTGAGTTGGGCTCTTTTTTTCTTCAAATTGGCTCAACTCTCTGTTAATTTCTTCGAAGGCTTCATCCTTATCGTATTCCGACTTATCATCACAATCTTGTACTATAAGTTCGAAATCAGATTGATTTTTTTAGACTAGGTTGAAGATCCGTCGTGCATGCCATGTCATTAGAACCAGTATAAAGAGAACTGTTCAGAAGAGAAAAATAAGAAGAAAAATTAAAACAAAATAAGGAATAAGGAAAAAAAACTTTCACTTTATTAAAATATGGGATGACAAGGTTTCACACTTTGGCGAGCACAAGAAAAAAAATCTGGATTACAACCCTGGAATAATCCAGTCAACAAGAAAGAAAATCAGAGCCCACTACCAAGACTCCCTTCGTATAAGAAGAGGAGTAGTCATTCAATTGTTGATTTTTGCTTTCAGCCCCACAAACTGCACATCTGCCTCATTGGACCCTTTTCCAACACCATAACTGGCTTGTCATCCACCTTTTCCAACTATACCACAGCTTTTCCACTGGTTAACTTTTCTTTTGAACCGACACGGATCATCATCATTGTTTGTGAGGGTTTCTTTAGCTCCCCTCCTTCGTGCACTAGCTCAATCATGTGGGTTTCGTGGTATGCCGACAACGGGTTCTGATTGATGTTGGGTGCCTCTGGTGTCTGAACCTCAATCTTGTTGGTGTCAAAAAGATTCTGTATTGCATGTTTTAACTTCCAACACTTCTCGGTATCATGTCCGGGAGCCCCCGAACAATACTCACAGCTTACCGAGTGGTCCATATTTTTTGGAAGGGGATTTGGCAATCTGGGCTCAACAGGACTCAACAAACCTAACTGTCTTAATTTGTGGAACACAACAGTATAGGTTTCCCCCAACTCAGTGAATTTTCTTTGTATTCTTTCATTTCTGAAAGCTGATTTCCCCGGAAACCTGCCCCTGGAGGGTTCTTGTAGGCTCTTGGCGGTGGATAGGTGTTTTGCGGTGGTGTATGTGTGTTCTGGGGAGCCGGCGCGCGCCATTGCGGGCGAACCGGAGGCCGAGTGTATGTTTGGGCTTGGTGCATGGAGAAGTGTGGTTCTTGAGGTGGATAGTAGTGTTGAGGTGGGCTGTATGGGTAGTTTGGTCTGTGGGGTCTAGGTTGGTTGTAGTATGGTTTACCAGACCTGGACCAACTGCTTGCCTAAATCGTGGCAATTTCTTCTTTCTTCCTCCTTCCCAGGGCACCTCCCGTGTTGCTCTGAATAGCCTGGGTCGTTGCCTTGAGCGCTGAGTAATTCAGGATTTTGTCAGACCTCAGACCCTCCTCTATCATGACCCCTATCTTTACTACTTCATTGAAGGATTTCCCAACCGTCGTCACCAAGTGACCAAAGTAAGTTGGATCCAGTGTCTGCAAGAAGTAGTCCACCATTTCTCCCTCTCTCATGGGAGGATCAACTCTGGCTGCTTGCTCTCTCCAGCGGAACCCGAACTCGCGAAAACTTTCCCCGGGCTTCTTCCCGGTCCTCAGCAATGTGAGACGGTCAGGGACTATCTCGAGATTGTATTGAAAGTGACCTGCGAAAGCCTGCGCCAGATCATCCCAAGTGTACCATCTGCTGGAATCCTGCCTGGTATACCATTCTAGTGCCGATCCGCTCAGACTTTGGCCGAAATAAGCTATCAGCAGCTCATCTTTGCCGCCTGCCCCTCTCATTTTGCTACAGAAACCCCGCAAATGTGCCATGGGGTCACTGTGCCCTTCATATAAATCAAACTTAGGCATCTTGAACCCAGTCGGGAGTTGGACGTCCGGGAAAGGGCATAGATTCTTGTAGGCCATGCTGACCTGGTTGCCCAATCCGTGCAGGTTTCTGAAGGACTGCTCCAAGCTTTTGAACTTCCTCATTACCTCATCTTGTTCTGGGACTTTAACCGATTTTTCAATCTCTGCCGGTACCTCCAAGTGTGGATTGTAAGTATGGGGTTCTGGTGCATAGAATGTGGGCTTAGGGGGATAGTATTGCGTATCGTGAGCCTGAAACAACGGCTAGCTGGAGGATCTTTGCAGCGTGGCTGGCGGAGGTTCCCCGAAGACCGGGACGATTGGCGGAGGAGGGTTTTGTTTTGGTGGTGGAGCTTGGGGATTATAGGAAGTATCCCCTTGGTAGTATTGGGCAACGGGGAAGCTTGTTAAAGGGTCGGGTAAAGGGTATTCCGGTGTGTGTCCCGGTGGGGAAGTAGGAGTGACGAGTGGTTCGGGCCCCTTTTGCGCCTTAGCCATGGCTAGCTGCATTTCATGCATTTCCAATCTCATTTTTTCTATATTGGTCATCGCCTCCTTCAGCATCTGATGTGCCGTCCTTTCCGACTCAACACTATTTTCTGAGCCAGTCATGCTTTCTGGTATAATCCCTTTTGATCTTGTTTGATAATGGTATGGTGCCAGTATGCTTTAACAACTAACTGTTTGGATTTGGACAAAAAACAAACTTGTTAGCGTTAAAGTTTTAACAGATATTGCAATTGCATGTTGGGGAACGCAATATTCTTAGGCAGTTAACCATTTCTAACATGTTTTTTTTCTACCGCGTGCATCCTCCCGGCTGGTTTTTATTCGTGCCTATTCAAGTGTTTCGGAAACCCTCCATTCCACCCTTTTTATTTATTCTTTGTGCCTTTTTTTATTTATTCACTTTCTTTTTCTTTTTCTTTTTCTTTTTTTTGTGTTGTGGTCGAATCTTATGGAGATTGCCTACGTATCATGACCCCGCATGAATCAGACCGAGCGTAGTCGGTGACCAATAAAAGATAAACAATACTAAACATTTTTTTTTCAATTTTCATATTAAAATAAACTGGGTTTCAAAGGTTTGAAGATGACCTACAAACTCGAAAATCAAACAACCCACATATTCTAATCAAAAAATTTACAAACTCAAAACAAAATGCCAGCTCCCTTTCTCCGTTTGACAAATGCATCCAAATGACTATTTTTGCAAATATGGCCATTTCCAAATTTCACATAAATTTTGAGGCCGGGGGGATTATTTTATGACACTTTACAAATTTGTCCGTTCTTTTACGAAAATAGCCTTTGGACAACTGAAAGACACTCTAAGGCTATTTCGGCAAGAACGGTTTAAGACGCGGCCGAAGCTGGCTCGGCTTATTTTGACAAAAAATCCAAACGGTATTCACCTGACCGTTGACTCTTTTTTCTTTTCAAATTACAATAAAAACTCTGTGTTGCAAACACGGCCTTTCAGCGCCTCGGGGACGAAGATTTATAGGGTTGTGTGGGTCAACTAGACCAAAAATCCTAAACATGACCCAAAAGGGTGGTTGTTTATGCAAAGTCAGCCTTCCGGTGCCCCTTTCGGGAACATTCGGCTATTTATGACAAAACAGCGTCACCTGACTTATTTATGACTCTTTTATATCATTTTTCAAAAATGGAAAACTCAATGTTGCAAACACGACCTTTCATCGCCTCGGGGACGAAGATTTTTAAGGCTTTGTGGGTCAACTGGACCAAATCTTAAAAAATGACCCAAAGGTGGCTGTTTATGCAAAGTCAGCCTTCCGGCGTCCCTTTCGGGAACATTCGGCTATGTTTTGACAAAACAGCGTCACCCGACTTCTTTATGACACAATTAAAATTTGACATGTTTTTTTATTTATTTATTTGTTTTTGGCTATTTTAGCAAAAGGTGGGGTTGGACCCCATGAGGGTTGTCTACGTATCTCACATCCGGTGAGAATCAAACCCGCGTAGTTCGGGCAATCAAGAATAAGTAGATGAACTAACTTCTTCCTTTTTTTTTATTATTATTATTATTTTTTTGAATTTGTGAAAGAACTACTTTAAAAGAAGAAATGAAGTATTTTTTTTGGATTTTTGATTGATTTTCTTTTTAAAAGAAAGACTTCTAAGATATTTTTTTGAATTTTCATTTATTTATTTTTCTTATTCTAAAGAAAAAGAAAATATTTTTCGGAATTTTACCTTTAATAAAAGAAATGCTTCTAAAAATGTTTTTTGAATTTTGAATTTTTTCAATTTTGAAAGAAGAGTCAAAACATTTTCGGATTTTTATATATATATTTTTTTTATATATTTTTTTTTTAATAATAAAAAAAACTTTCTAAAGAAGTCGATAATGGAAAATATTTTTGGATTTTTTGTTTAAAAATTGGGGGTCTAAAAAAACTTTTCTAGACTTTTGGCAAGACAAATATTTTTTGCAACTAATAAAGATATATATATATATATATATATTTTGGAAATAAAGAAAAGCTTTTTGGACTTGTGTATATATATATATATATATATATATATATATATATATATATATATATATTTGTGACAAATAATGAAAGACTCTTTTTATTTTATTTTTATTTTCATGGCAAGACAAACTATATATTTTTTCTATTTTTTTTTTTTGAAAAACAAAACAGAGCAACGACTTTTTTTCGCCTTTAATAAAACAAACTAATAAGACATTTTTTCTCATTTTCTTAAAATTTCGGCGGAGTTTTGACAGTATTTGGGCATTTGTTTTCTTTTCAAAAATAAACAATCAATTCCCTAACCGCTATTTCTTTTTTTTTTTCAATTTCAAAATATTATTCCTGATATTCACAAGTCAGTCAACACACAAGTCCGAATCAAATTGATGCGCAAGTAGTAACAAGTAAGATGCATCAGGATGGTCATTTTCATTTTTGGTGCACCTGTCCTAGACAGACCCAACCCCTGTGTTGAGCCTCCAAAGTCAGATGCACGTGATGCAAACAAACGTTCCTACTAGGGATCCGGCATGTGGCTTTGTTATACTAGGTTCAGAACCTGGGTGTTTGTTCTAGACCTGGCTTACCCGAGCGGACAGCTCGAGCCGAGGGGGGGCAGCGTACCGGGAATACAGAAGCTTCACCGGCTTAGCAACTTGTCCGAACCTCGTTCTAAATTGGGATTTGACACTATACAGAAAAGAAGTCGTACGAAGTACACCCTTCTTCATGATTCAGAAAACTCAGAAAGAAGATAGGTTTCGGCACAGTTTATATACAGTTCACGTAATATCAAAGCGGTAAAAGCAGCATTTAGCACATTAGGATCAAACATGTAAAAATCAGATAAAGCCAAATATAAAAATTTATCTAAGCTCGAATTTCTAACCCTGAACCAGTGGTTTTGGGCAAGATTCCCCAGCAGAGTCGTCAGAGCTGTCACACCTCCTTTTTCCGTACCCGCGAGGGTACAAGGGAGTTTTTTCCAATTAAAGGACAATCGAAACGGGATTTGTTTATTTATTTCAGAGTCGCCACTTGGGAGATTTAGGGTGTCCCAAGTCACCAATTTTAATCCCGAATCGAGGAAAAGAATGACTCCATATTACAGTCTGCGTACCAGAAATCCGGATAAGGAATTCTGTTAACCCGGGAGAAGGTGTTAGGCATTCCCGAGTTCCGTGGTTCTAGCACGGTCGCTCAACTGTTATATTCGGCTTGATTATCTGATTTTATACAAATATGAACTTATGTGCAAATTTTATCTTTTAACCGCTTTATTATTATTGTTTTTAAAAGAAATGTGAACATCGCTTAAAACACGTCTTTGGACTGCGTCACATGAAATGCACCCACAATCCGGAACACGTTTTATTTGATGTTTTGGGATTTGGATACGGGTCGCATGAAATGCACACCCAGGCTTAAGAAAGTAAAATATTAAACACGCGCCTAAAGAGACTATCGCGTTATTATTTTGGGAAGACCGTGAAATTCGCTAAACGGTCCTTCCGAATTCTAATTAAACCATACATTTTGTGAGGGCCCCGCAATCTATACGTTTTATTTGGCGAGGCTCGTCTCATTTTTATTTTAAAGGATAAACCTACAATGACTATATTTTCTATTAAGTTCGTCTCTAAAATAAAAGAAAATCTCTTAATTATTTACATGTTGAAAAACGTAACTTATTAGTTATTAGTTTACGGCTAATGCGAATGGAAAATTGTGATCGAGTTTGTGCAAAGAAAAACTGCTTTCATTTTATATTCTGTTATTCAATAATACTAGAACATGAGATTTACCATAATATCAAAACAGATTAATTATTCTCCGATTAATTTAAACTAACATTATTAGATGAAGAAAGTATACATATGCAACCTCATTATTCATTCAATCATTCAACTACATCTTTATACGAAGAAAGAAAAATTATATTCAACCACAAATCTAAACAGGAGGAATTCAAAAGGAACAAAGCCTGATTAATATTTCATTTTTGCTTCAAGCCGAGATTGTACAAATGTGTACCTGGAAACAGCAGTACAAGAACAAAAGAAGTAGGAGTCAGCAGCAATAATACTACAGCAACAGCAGGTTCAGCAACACCGCAAACCAGTAACAACCAGTAGAATAACCCAGTAACAGATTGAAAACTCAGCAATACCAAAGTGCAATTGTAGTCAAAGCAGAAGAGAGACGGATACAAGATGCAGTAGTTTACTGATTTTCAATAACACTCGAGAAAAGACAAACGGAATTTATTCAAGTAGAAGTTCAAGTTGTCTTTCTCTTTTACTCTCTAACACCCTTGAAATTTTCCAGAATGTATTACTCTAAAAAATATTCTCCCAATAATCTCTAAGTCTTCCTCTCCAATCCCCCCAATCATGTCAAGAATGACTCTATATATAGCAAGACAAGTCTTCAATTCCCAACCCCAAATTATTCCCTCAATGACATGCTTTGTCCCACTTATTAATGTTTTCTTTATTTTAAACCTTGTCCCCCATGCCTACATTAAATAAATACCAAATTCCCTACCCATTATAATTTGTCTCCCATGCCTACATTAAATAAGTACAATATTCCCAACCCATTATAATTTGACTTGTCCCCCATTATGTTAAACAATTATATCAAAAACCCCACCCCATTATATTTTGTCCCCCCATGCTTAACATAAAGAATCAAAATAATGTTCAATTACCAAACTACCCCTCCGACATTATTGCAATTACCATTTTAACCCTGAATGTACTACAATTTACCAAACTACCCTCATCAGCTCTAAACAATCAATTAATCATAACTTAACCAAAATATAGCCAAGATGACCAATTTCTCAACAATCTTCAACAACAAATCACATGAACACGATGAACAACACAACTCAAAATTAATGGAAGTAAATTAACCATATCGGGAACCAATCCTGGTTAACTTAGACAAAAAATAAATGAACAAAGATACCACAATACAAACAACAAAACACATGATTCAAACTAAATCAAACACATCAAAAACAAACATAAACTCACATTAAATCACTGGATTAAACATGAACTTCAAACAAAGATGAACATGAACTAAATCTATTTTTTAAACAACAAACATGACGGATTAAATGATTCAAACAACATTAATAATTTCTGAAAAATACATAACAACATGAAACAAATTGAAGAAATAATTAATTAAATTTCAATTTGAATCTAACAAACATTAAACTAACAAATATTTATCTAAACAATAATACAAACATGAAAAACAACTAATTAATCTTTCATTTGAAATCTGAAAAATTAATTTAACAAAGCACATGAACAAACTAAAAAAATTAATTCAAACGATAGACATGAACAAAACAAACATTTGCCGATTTTAGATTCGAAAATATCAAAACAAAAATACAGACAAAATAAAAACTCAAAATCTACTAACCGGATCGAAACGACAAACAAACGATCAAACCAACAATGAACTTGACGAGCCTCGACCAAAGCTCGAACCAACGTTGACGAACACGATTAAGAAGTAACTGAAGCCACGCTGAAGCACTATCGGCAGTTGACGCGGCAGAAGTAAAGGAACAAAGGCAGCTGGGGGTTCGTTTGGTTACGTGAAGGAGCTGAAAGCAGCCACCATGGACGACGATGGCAGAAGCAGTAGGGGAGGTCGACATGTTGCTAAGGTCGTCGATGAAGAAAACTGAAATAGTAGCAGCGACCATTGCAGCCAAATCAGTGGCATTCTTCATGGACGACGCACGACGCAGATGAAGAAGCGGACGACGCAGCTGGAGCGAGGACACAGAAGCAGCTGGAATGGAGTAGCAACGATGAACTGGTTGTTGACGACGAAGACGCAGCAGCGGCGCCCATGGATGTCGAGCTCGAGCTTGCAAGTGGTTGTGTCGTTTGGTGGTTTGAATGAAGAACGAAGGAGGAGGAGCAGAAATTGGTCGGAAGGGAGGCTGGTGAAGGTCAGCCATGGACGTTGGAGTGTAGCCATGGACGTTGGGGTGTTTGGAAAGTTTTGAGAAGAAGGAGCCAAGAGGAGGGGGCGGATTCTTAGTTTTTAGGGTTTTTTGGTTTTTTTTATTTTTTGTTTTTGTTTTGTGTTTTGAAAAATGACGAAGGGTGTTGGGTATTTGGGTTAATGGGGCGGATCGGGTCGACCCGGTCTGAAGTGGACTGGGTCATGGGGAAGATTGGGCAATTATTTGGGCCTGAGGTTGAAATTTGAAGAAGTGGCCCAATCCGATTTTTCTTTGTATTTTTGTTATTTTTTCTTCTTTTATTTTATAAAACTAAATTATAAAAATACTTAAATTATTATTAAGAACTAAATTAAGTTATAAAAGTGCAAATTAACTCCCAATAATAATTAACGCGCAATTAAGTAATAATTAAGCATAAAATTATATATTTGGACATTAAATGCTAAAAATGCAAAAGATGCCTATTTTTGTAATTTTTAATTTTTGTAAAACAAACTTAATTACTAACAATTGTAGAATTAAATCCTACATGCAAAATGCGACATATTTTTGTATTTTTTTATTAATTTAACAAATAAACATGCACAGACAAATACAAATAATTATCCAAAAATGTCACAAAATTACTCAAAATTGCACACCAAGGAAAATCATTTTATTTTGAATTTTTTGGGAGTAATTCTCATATAGGGTAAAAATCACGTGCTTACACCTGCGCAATAGGCACCGCTTCTACGCAAGCGCAGATGCGAGACAAAATGTGCTTCTGCGCACAAACCCGCTTCTACGATCACAACTTCCACTTCTGCGCACACGCACGCACACCTCTTCTTCCGCATCTGTGATGATCCCTAGCCAAGCATTCCTTCACTTCTGCGATGACACTACCGCTTTTGCGGCTTCGCACCTGCGCCCATGGCTTCAGAGGTGCGGTTACACCAGAACCTCTACCTAAACCAGCCTTAGCCAAACTTTCCAAAATACTCTGAACCTCGTCCGAAACTCACCTGAGCCCCTCGGGATCCCGTTCGAATATACCAAATGGTCTAATAACATAACACGGACCTAATCGAGGCCTCAAATCACAGATAACAGCATCGAATCAACGAATCATACCTCGAATCGAACTTAATGAACTTTGAACTTTCAACTTCCATAACTTGTGCCGAAACATAGCAAACTAACCCGAAATGAATCCAAATTCTACACAGAAGTCACAAATGATATAACAAAGCTATTCCCACTCCCGGAACTACAATTCGAACCTGATATCCACACGTCAACTCTTGGTCAAACTCTTGAACTTTTCAAACCTTCAAATTTTCAATTTTCGCTAATTTCTTCCAAAACCTTCTAGAAATATCCATATGAAAATCCGAGCATATGCCCAAGTCCAAAATCACCATACGGACCTAATGGAACCATCAAAACTCCGTTCCGGGGTCAAATTCACCAAAAGTCAAACTTGGTCAACTCTTTCAACTCAAAGCTTCAACATTGAAATTCATTCTTCCAAATCATTTCCGAATAACCTGAAAACCAAAATCGATGATTCGCATAAGTCATAATACATCATATAGAGCTACTCATGCCCGTAAACTACCGAGCGAAGTGCAAATGCTAAAAACGACCGGTCGGGTCGTTGCATCCTCCCCCACTTAAACATACGTTCGTCCTCGAATGTGCCAATAGTTGTTCCCAAAGCCATCAAACTGCCATATAACCTTACCATGCACATACCTGAGGGTGATCCCATGCCACCCTATCCCATATAGGTTTGATAACACAACATAACTGAATTTTTTAATTCAACCTAGCCCATAAGCCTTAGAATCCATTCTATAAGATCAGAATCTCGCATCCACACTTTATATAAGTCTAAACAAGCTGTACCAAGCCGTAACCATAAGCCAAGATGCAATATCATGATATACCACATAACTTGAATACTCGTAGCAATGATTTCTAATCACAGTAGCTGCTCAAAACAACCCAATCCGCCAATAAGCCTCATATCAAACAAAAACTTATTCTAAAACCTTCGTACGCATGCCGATGATGCAATAAACATGCAGAAACTCATAACCATTCATCAAATCAAAAAGTCATGGAGCTCCTTCTCCCTCAACAATAACTATAGCAAATTTCTAAGCCGATCAACGACATTACCCTCTCAAATATACCGAAATCAGACCCGATAGCACCCATTCTAGGTTCGACAACCTCATCTTATCAAATACCAGCTACTCTACTGACATGCCACACCAATACTACCCAGAGCCACAACCGTTCCATCCGTGCACCAATATGCAATAATTCAAATGTACTCAGTCATGAAAAATGACTCAAATGAGAGAACTGCCCCGCAACATTAATAAGTACTGCCACAATGAAATGCTAAAAATCTATCACACATCATAAAACCATCACAATATTCTAACACAAAGATTCATACCTTAATATAACCCCGCTGCTATGCGTGACCCCATCCAAATGTTGGTCCATGTTATATACCTCGAGCCACCTTACTCAAAATCAATAACCACGTGCAATTCTGCATGAAGATCCCAAAGTGCATTACCATAACCACGGAGAAGCAAATGACACAATGCTACATAAGTCCGAAAGAACATAACCACTGCACAATAAATCATGCAACACCCAAATACCCATCTCGCTCAATTTTTGCTATAGGTCCCAAATAGAACCACACCATGTGTGTATATAACCAACGAATCACAACCCCTCATAGCTATAGAAGAGTAACTCATGGAACATATCTGAACATAACAAACTCAACTCTGACTGAATGGCACACCCCTCTACAATAGCAGTATAGAGTCAACTAATCTGACCCGGTATAGAATATACATCCTCATTGGGCCTACCAATGGATCCCAAATCAACTCTGGTCACCCACAAATAGATAAATAACCCTCTGAAAATCCACAATGACTGAATCATAACACATACTATCATCCTCCGGTTAGCTTTGGCCTTATTTTCACAGTTCACAACTACGAAACAATCTGCTCCTGAGAACTCCTAGTCTCTAAATCCATAGAACACACGAACCACCATATCTGGTCCTAACTCCACCGCCTGAATGTCTAACACATCTCTCATACATGATCATCCTACGAGGAATACTCCTCTAATTCTTCCGTGCCACATAGCAATATCTGAAAATCAACAGTCGATCAACCAGGAGAGTGTCGCAATACCAATGAAGTAATATCATTCATCTAGTCATCTGAAATCGTCCATGTTGCCTAAGAATTTATGACATCCCCTTCAAAACCAAACCGTGACCTTGCACACGCAAACCTTAATCGCACACAACACACCGCATCTATCATGCCATCATATGAAAAATACAAGAACCTCATAATCATTTTGAGTCACAAGTAGAATACATATCCGATCAGCCAGAAACCTTCCATTTGATCCCATCCAGTACAAAATCATAATACTCAACATGCTTCTCATGGCGATAGGAAATATCCATCTCCAACTATGGTAGAAATCATCGAGAATACTTTGGAATCCATTTGCACATAATCAAGCCATCATAACTGAATCTCTCTAACTCAACCAAGCCACGTAGGTCGCCAAACCCAAGAGTATTGCCACAAAGCATATGCAGAAACCCCCTACATCATAAGCACCCAAAGAACCGATCATAACCATTACCTTGCTAATCCAACCAATTACCAAGTTGTCCTATTTCTCTGAGTTCCTTCCGACTTACCCTCAAGTTGACACTTCTCCTTGCCAGAACACCATGATCCTTAACCAAAGCTCACTCCATGAGATCCTAGAATAAAACCACACCGCCATAAGGCCCATAAGCCGCTGAATTCCTTCTTAAGTACCCCAAAAGTATTGCAACCAAGATATCCACTCTAAAGAGACCTTCTGTGAATCTAAAGTTTTTTTCTTCACCTTCCTGATATTGAAATGTAGAATCCATAAGAATAATAGAAATACTGCGAGTCTCGACACCATCCAATGTAAATCTCAGTTCTAGCCATATACAAACCGTAAAGTTCTCAATCGCTACATGTTGATACCTAATTTTTCCCACACATATTTTTAATACATATATATACTTTCAAAATAGTATATATGCAGTTATAAGCATGCATATGCATTTTTATAATTTTTTCTATAGTCTTAAAGGCTCCAAATATATTTATTTCTCCTCTTTTTATTATTAATATCTAATAATTATCTTTCATATTAATTTTGTGATTATTTAGCCATCTAAATTCATTATTTATACCAACATAGTGTTTAAATATTTTTAGTGTATTTTTTATAATTACATTTATATTTTTCAAGTTAAATTGCACATCTTTGCAATAATAATCCATACTAATGTATAATTATATTATTTATGCATAAAATGATCTTTCATATTTTTAAAATATTAAATAACTATTTTAAATAATTTTAGTGTACAAAGACATTTTGGTACTCATTTATTTTTATAAACTATTTAGTTGTTAAATTGGCTATTTAAAATCTGACCCCATTTTCTATTCAATTCTGATCCTAAATTGGACCCAATACTCAGCCCAATTTAACCCAAAACATACGCAGCCCAAACCTTCATACCCGACCCAAGATCCCCATCAAATTGTGGCCGTTGATCCTTTAGATCAACGGTCCACATCAATACTTGCCTTTTTAATCAAACAACCCCCTAAACCCTAATCATTTCCTCTATACAGCTGCCCTTGGATCCTCTCCTCTCTAGTTCTCTCTGAAACCAACCCCTAACCCTAATCGCCATCACCCAAAATTGGCCCTAATCCTTTGAATCCCCGTCCGATCTATGGCGTACTATGGTTGTATGAAGCCTCTACTTGTCTCCTATCCCTTTGGTTGTTCTATTATTGGTTTTTGTGGAAGAACCTCGAAGAGATCTGGTCCAGATCTCGTTCAAAGCTCTTCCATGGTTCATCCATGGCTTGCAAGTAATTTCTATTGAAGTTCCATGGTTCAAATCTCTGGTTCAAAACTAGGTTCTCTTTACCCCTCCCCTTTCTCCTCAAAACCCTAATCTTTGAACATGAATACGTCCCGATCTTTGTAGATTTGGAAGGATTCTAAGTTTGGCGATGACTTTTCTTTAAAGATCTCTTATTTCTTTACTGTTAACCGATTTTAGCACCATATTTTGGGTTCTTTGCTATCTATTGTTTGGATCTCTGCATAATTGAAATGTTTTCAAGTTTCTGCGATTTTTTTTTAAGTTTCTCTTATTCCTCTACTACTGACCAATTTTAAACACTACAATATTTCAGGTTTTTGACTTCTATGACTTCTGTTTGTTCGAATCTCTGTATTTTGACACACCTTTCAGTTTCTTCTTTAAGTGTTTTCAAACTAGGTTTTCTCGAAATTTTCTTTCTCCAAAACGTTTGATAATTTTGAGTGTTTAACCTTCTGCTTCTTATGTGTTCTAACTGATTTCGTAAGGTTTGCTTTAACCCTAACTCGTTTATACTAAAAGCACTAATGTTTTCGATATTTGTTTGGTTTCTGAATTACTTGTGTACTGACTTTGTCCTATTCTTTGGTTTCAATGTTTCTTTAGCCTAATTCGATATCTTTTGATTTTTTATCATATTGTGCCTCTATTAATGTTCTTGGTTCGACTTTCCTACTGATTCTATGCGTCTATGTTCATTTTTGCCTATTCATGGTAAACCTATACTTTTCTCTTTAAATCAGTAATTGATTTGGATTCTTGATTTATCAATTTGTTTTGTTAAGACCTATGTGCTAATTCCTGATTATTTCTTTTATTTACAATCTTGATTAGCTTTCTTACCTTATTCAATTAACCATGATATTCACTAATTCTTCACTAATCATTTCCTTAATTAAATTTCTATCTATTTACCCCTAATTGCTCATTTGATTTTCTTTCCTTAAATATATTCTGCCCTTACCGTTGGTTAATTACCCTTAATTAAGGGAAAATTACACCAATTGGTGTATAATTGATTCTGTGGCTTCCTTAATTACAAAAGGGTTGATTCCTTTTACCTTAGTTTCCTTGCTCTTAACAGCCATATATACTCTCCTGTACTCCTCACTTCTGACATGAACACTAGTTCATCTACACTCTCACACTCTCAAAAAGCTCTCTATCCACTTATGTTACTTGTAATTCTCACTAATCCATCCGGATATAAGCCAAGGCTGGCTATTTGTACCATCTCTGCTCTATACTCTACATTCTCTCCTTAATTGGTATGTTCTGATTCAATTCCCATTCCAAAACTGTGTGTTTTCTCTATTGTTGCAGTTCATTAGTTGTGATTTCCAGTTCTATTTGCTACTCTGCTGTCATATACTCAATGTGTAACCAGCATGCTCAGATCACACTACCTAATTACTATATCAGTCAACATGTTTAAGTTTGTTCTATTAAAAACTATAGTAGTATATTGTTTAGCATGCCCAATCCTACTTTAGATAATTGCATGGATCCTATTTGTTCACTAGTATGTCCAAACTGCATTGTTTGTTTATTGTCTCACCCAGCATGTCTAAATTCGGCTTGTTCTGTATGTGATTAGTATTTCTAAACCTTGAATGCTTCATGAAGTGTTTGTTTAGTTTTTTCATCTAAGCCTTACCTGCTCTACTTCACTAATGAGATCCTGTTTGTGTCTAAGACCTGTGTGTTCTCAACATATCTTTGTAACTAACTTGTCAATTCCACAACTTCTTGAGGAATCTGTGTATTTGTTCACTATTACTAAGGTGCATTCTAGGTGTTCCCTATCCCTTTCTCCTTGTGTGAAGTCTGTTTGCCAAAATATTTTTCTGAAACTGTGTGTTTTGTGACTTGCTCTCTGATCCCAAAAATGTTCTTCATGTTTTCTCAAACTGTTTTCCCCCTAACTATGTACTGTTTTCGAAAATCTTTTCATTCCTAAGGCCCTCTTGCTACTGCTTACCAAACTCTTTCAAATCATTATGCACTCTCACATTACTCTTAGATTACTAAGTCCTGCCCCTCTGATATGTGTACTGCTTTGAGACCCTTGAGATCTCTCTGAACTCTGGTATATCAGGGCTGACACTTCCACATTGCACATAATCAGTTCTTATTTGAAAAAGGTCTAGGTGTGAGCACTGTCCGGGATCCTTGAGGTCCTTAGGGAACTCTGACACACCTAGACATGAATTGGGCTATGGAACTTTGGGCATTTGAGACTAGTAAAGGCTTGGTACACCAGGATTGTTTTGGGCCTGCTTCAGGCTCCCTATAGTTTAACTTCTATTCTATTTCTGTAATTTATATTCAATTCTTTGTATGTAATAATTAATTGTAAATAAATATTAGGGTGATTAGTGAAAAAAGGTGGGTTGTCATGTACTGTGGGTAATGTTTTGGGTAGATAACATGCATATAGGGTCCATTTCGATTCAAATGTATGTATTAGATAATATGCCTATAGGATCTGCTTTGGTTTAAATAAAATTTGCTTGCTTTACTTCCACACAATTAGAAGCCATGCCTATAGGATTTAAATCAGCTTTAATAATAGAGATTATGCCTATAGGGTCTAAATCAGCTTTAATAGAAATCATGCCTCTATGGGTTTCGCTTTGGTCAAATAAATTCTGTTTGCTTCACCTTATGTCTAACTAGAAATCATGCCTATAAGATCTAAAACTAGCTTAGTTTGACTTTAACTCATGTTTGTAAGTTCTGAATCAGTTTAATTAAATAACCTACTCTTTCGTGTTAATCAATATCACTAGAAAGCATACCTGTAAGATTCAAATTCCCGTATAAAATTGTTTATTGTTTTACTGCATTCCTAATCAGTAATAGATACCATGCTCATATGACGCCACTATTATGCGCCTAGGCAAGCCTGTAGGGCGATTAAAATTCTGCCAATTGTAAAACTATGGTCTGTTATCTCTGACTGCTCATATTCAACAGGTATAAAATCAGTAGGCAAGCTGAATAGGTCTTTGACACTTTGGTTCCAATTCAATGCTGTATAATCTCTGCTCACCTAGATATCATGTTCTAAGGTTTTCTCTTAAATACCTGAAACTGTTGTTTGAGACGTGCACTTACTTGTGTGATCATGTTATTTTTGCCCTATACAAACTACTCTTATGAAATCCAAGAAAAATAGATTTTTTCAATTATTTGCCATTTTATAGGATTTTTGTGGGATTGTATCAATTGTTTGCATTTTTGTGCACGTTTAATTTTCATTAAAAATCATGAAAAATGCCAAAGAATACCATGCATTGCATTTAGGTTTTGTTTTTACCTTTTTAGGATTACTTGGTTAATTATTTGTTTTATTAAAAATAAAATTACAAAAATGACCCATTTTTACATTTTTACCTTTTAAATTTTAAGATTAGTGATCTTTCTCTTTTTAATGTTGGATTAAGTAATTTTTATAACTTTTGTACTTAGATAATTAGTTTAATTTTACAAATTAGGTGATTTAGGATTTTAATTAAAAAATAAAAAAAGAAAAACAAAGGAAAAAGAAATAAAAGAAGTAATTGAAAAAAAAGGTTTTAATATGAATATGGGTTAATTCTTTGTATCAAATTGACCCAATTCTTCCCAAAATTTCCCGGATACAAGCCAAAATACACTTGAATCCATCAGCCCCAAACCCACTACCCTTTAATTAAAAAACCTAAATATATAAAAAGGATCTACACCCTAGACTCTAGAGATCGAGCGCCGTTTACAACAAAAAATGACCCCTTCCGTGTCGTTCTCTTCTAGAAGAGAGAACACCCTAAACACTAAGCAGCAAGAACCAAAATATTAGAACCCCCCCCCCCCCCCAGGTTGCTTCACGGCGCTCCATTTTTCCTCTAAAAAGAGACGAAAGCTGATCCTTTCCTTGGACTCTATCAACGGCACACTCCTCTCCATTGCTCGACAAGAATGATCAGATCTCTACACCCAAGCTCACACACGCGAAAATACACAAACATATTAAGAAGCTCGAATCCAAAAAATGGTTTCAAACAAAAGTCAAAAGGAAGCTGGAATTTGGTATCGATTTTCCTAAACACTGCTGCTGTTGCTGTGTTGTTCTTTTGCTTTCATCTCTTTCCAACTTCAGAGACTTATTCTCTTTTTGGTGTATTTTGGCTAAATCAGGTATGTGGTACATCCATGTCCCTCCCTTTTGAGATTTCATGAAATTCCATGTTTTTGTTTGTTCCGATTCGGTTGAGCCGCTTGAACTCCGTGGTCTCGCTTTGAGTGTTATTATGATTTATTGTTGTCTTAAATTTGTAAGTTTCTGCTCTCTGAGGTTCAGCTGCATTTGTGTAAATAAAATTTATCATTGATTTAATGATATTCATTATTGTTCGTCCTAGTTGTAAATTATGTTCATGTGCTTTATAGGACAATGTGGGTACCGATTTTTTTTGCTGTTTTTTTAGGCAATGGCAGTAGGGTTTTGTCACGGGTTGAGATGTGATTGAAATATGATAAGCTTGTCCTATGATTTGTACTAATGTGTAGAGAAATCTATTAAAAAGGACAAGGTAGTTCTTTCATATTTATTTTTTATCCTTAATTTTAAATGGTCTGTATTTCATAGGGGAATGTAAATTTATAGTATGTTTTAATTGCTAAGATTGCAACTGACATTTTAATCTAAAATTTGGATTGAAATGAACTGATAATTTCACCCTTCGATTTGGTGGAATTGGGTTCTGGAAACCCACTTTTCACAAGTCATTTGTTAAGTGCTGAAAATTTTTCCCAAGTTTATATCTCGATAATGTTTGGTTTCACAATAATCTCAAACTTAGAAATAAAATAATTCATAAACATCGTTAGTTTGCTTTAGGCACGCAATTAATTTATTACAATTACGGGTACGATTTCCATAACGTGGTTGTGATAGCCAATTAAATTAAAGTAGGAGCATCCTTAGTTTCCCTTTTAAAAAAAACAATACAAATCTTTATAATTTGAGGTGCGCCATACACAAATAAAATCCTATAATCTATGGCCCTCACATAAATACAAAATTAGTATAGAAATTGCCTTGAACCTTTGTAGTTGCTTTAGGCGCGATCTTTAAATAATTCAATCACAACTACGGGTATGGTTCCCATGACGTAGTTGTGATTTTTAAATTCGGGTGTACATTTCATGTGACCCAATTTCAATTTTTCAACAATGTTAAATAGAATGTGTAGCGAGCCGCGGGTGCATTTCATGTAGCGTGGTTTAAGACGTGTTTTAAATAACATTGAATCTTCCTAAAAGTGATTTAAATTAATTAAAAGCGGTTATAAAGCTTAAAATGCACCATATGTTTAAAACATGTAATAAATCAGATAATAGGCCAATATTAATAGTTTAAGCGACCGTGCTAGAACCACGGAATTCGAGAACGCCTAACACCTTCTTCCGGATTAACAAAATTCCTTATCTAGAATTTCTGATTTCGTAGTATAAAATCAAATTTCCTCGATTTGGGATTTAAAATAAACCGATGACTTGGGACACCATAAATTATTCCAAGTGGTGACTCTGAATTTAAATAAAATAATCCCATTTCGATTTATGTCACTTTAATTGAAAAAACTCCCCCATATACCCCCTCGGGGAGTAAAAAAGGAGGTGTGACAACTTGTTCTGTTTGTGGAGGTAAAAATGTGAGCCTTTAATTGTCCTTTTTAATGCAGTCCTAACTGTTTTGATTGACGCCTAGATTTTTCTATTTTAAGCACCTCAAGATGGTCTAGAACTACCATTAGAGGTCCTAACTACCTTCAGGTCCACAAGGAAGGGACGGGTAGTGCACGCATATGATATCTTTAAAGGTTGCTAGAACGCTTTAGGCTATGACCAATGGGAGAGAATTGGGTAGTAAGGATATGATGACTACGTGCTAATATCACGTGTAGCCCCTCATTGAGGAGTGATTACTAGGCATTGTATGGGTATGATCCTGTAGGCTAACCAACCTAGGACCCCTCTTTTCCAACTCCCGTTGTTTAAATAAATTTGCTTTTCTTTACGTATGTGCAAATTGTTCAAACCTCTTCCCTTGCTTTCATTACTTGAATCATATATGTCCAAACATGTCTTTATTTGCGAGTATTTGTTAAAACTGTTTGTTTATTAAAAATGACTAATTCACATAGTTTAAGTTCGGCCGGGACCCACCATTGTGGACTGCGAGGGGTTCCTAACACCTTCCCCTCAAGGTTATTTCAAGCCATTACCCTAATCTTTGGTAATTGTGAGCATGTAATTTTTGCCCTATAGGAATTACTCCTATAAAAATCAAGAAAATAAAAAATTTCCATTATTTGCAGTTTTATAGGATTTTATAAGAATTTTGCTAATGGTTTACATTTTTCTGTGCATGTTTATCTTATTAAAATCATGTAAAATACAAAAATACCATGCATTACATTTAGGTGTCATTTTCATATTTTTAGGATTAATTGGTTAATTATTTATTTTATTAAAAATGAAAATCACCAAAATGACTTACTTTTGCATTTTTAGCATTTTGATTTTAAATTAGTAATTTTCTCTTTTAATTTAGGAGTAATTAATTCTTGTAAATATTATGGTAGATAATTAGTTTAATTTTACAACTTAGATTAATTTAGTTTTTATTTAATTAAAAAAAAAGAAAACAAAGAACAAAAGAAAGGGAATGGAATTTGGTTTTAAAACCCAATTTGGGCCAAGACCCAAACATTCGAACCCAATTTTCCTCACCCATTCGCCCAAACCAACTCCTTATCCGGATCCAGCCCAGCCCCATTCTCGAGTCAAAACGACCCCGTTTCCCTAAAATCAATCCCAGCCGTCAATCTAATCTGATCTAATGGCTGGGAACTGGGTATCCAGGTCGTATAAGAATGTTTGAACCCACCCCCTAAACCATTTGAACCCTCCCCCCACTCTTTCATCTCTCTCAAATCTAAACCCTAGAAGATCTGCCGCCCTAAATCCCATCGTCTCCAGCCGACGGCACGACCTCAAACCGCCTCCAATTTCACACCTCATAACCACCAAACCTCCTCAAACTCGAAACCATTGATGTTTCTCCCAAATAGTTGTTGGGATTCGTTGAATCTCAAATCCAGATGTGCCCTAATTTCGGGGTTCAGAATGTTTTTGAAGCTTCCGATTGTCATGGCTCGAAGCTAGCCCTGGTAGACCATCCTTGACTAGAGTGGTCATCATAGTCGGCTTCAAGTCTTGCCAAAGCATCCTAAGTTTGGTCATATAGGCCCTATTCTCTGAGTTTTGGTGAGTTTGTTCATCTTCTTCTTTATCTTTATTTTTGGGTCTTTATCTCCTTCTGTTTCTTTTTTTTTCTTCCTTGCTTTTCTGTTTTAAGCCGTGTTCTGCTTGCATGTAGGTTTAAATCATATTAGGTTATAGTATTTATCTTAATAATACAGTTGACATTTTTGTCAGAACATTTTGATTTCGTGTTTGTTTTTTTTGCTCAATTCTTCTTTTGTTTTTGATTTTTTTGAAGTCTGATGTCAGGAGTTTAAAACTCCATTGGCATGTCCTTCTTGTGGTTTGTTGGTTTTGGACTGGTAATTGGGCCTTGTAGTATATAAGCCCAAAGAAAAGAGGGTTTCAATTCTGGCTGTATGGCCCATTTGCTGGATTTGATAAGGTAAATAACAGACATTTGAGGGGTAGTTTAGGGAAATTGGATAGGGGAATCTTGCCTAACTAACTGAGAAGTTTCCAAGAAGGTGGGATTGGGGTGGTTTAACAAACAAGCTGTAATTTCAGGGTCTGAAATGAAAAAGAAAATTGGAGAAGGGGTAATGTTAAAATCAGTTATGTTGCCCTAGTGTCTTCTATAAGGCCAGCTTCCTTCATTGTCAAGGCAGAGATTACAATATTAAGAACTAGAAAACGACTGAAAATAGACCCTTACTGATAGAGTTTGGAAAATTAGAAAGAAAAAACAGAAAAAATTGCAATCACTGTTCCATTACAGCTGGTCTTCATATTTTTGGAGTTTTAAAAGTTCGAATGCACTACTCTTCTTCTGGGCTCAAAAGATGGTTGTATCTGGTTGATAATTACTGTTACTGCTGTTTAAGAGCTGCTGTTATTACTATCTACAATGAGAATTTTGATGACATATTGTTTTGTTGAACTCAATTTTAGATTATTTGTTTCTGTAGTCATCTAGTTTCTTTAGGTGTTTATGTGTTCATTTATGTTATTGTTGTTGAATCTCATTTGTAAGTTGGCCAAGTACCCTAGTCTAGCATGTTTGGTTTGACAATTGGTGGAAGCCTTGTTGGACATTTTAAATTTTGCTTAACTCTGCTGAAGTTAGTGCTGAATTCTATGTTCAGAGACTGTGATATTTGGGACTTTTGTTTGATTTGTTGAATCATATGTATGGAGTTGAATGGGAATCCCTAGTTCGATTTCAATATTATCTAGAGTCGAAGTAGTGCATGATTGGTTCGTAATTGGCATATAATTGATGGATGCATATGTAAGCTTGATGATTTTTGTTTAAAAAAAAACATGTTCTTGTGTTCTCATTAAAAGCAGGTTGTACAATCTAAATAATTAGGTATTTAATGCTCCAAAAGGAGACTGTTGTGTTCCAATAGGTTTTAAAATTGAAAAGTTTCTTAAGGATTGATGGGCCTAACGTAGACCCAAGGAAGTCAATCTATGGCCGTATGGTTTTGCTCTATTGTGGGCTCGATTTGGGGCCCAATAGCCTTCCGTATTTTCTTGTTTTCTTAAGTGTTACTTGATTCAACAAGAGAAAGATTTTGACAGAAAATTCGACTCAAATGTTCAATTCAATTTTTGATTTCATTAAACATGTTGTTACTTTGTATAATATAGCTTGAGCGTTTTTGTGGAATTTTGGGGGCTGAGCTCAATGTTGGCCCAGTCCAAAAATGAATAGGTCGTTTGGGATGCCCTTTTACCTACTCAGTCTCGTGAGTTAAGCTTCAGCCCAGGTTCCCAATACTTGCCTTTAGTTTCCTTGTTAACTATGAAACAATTTATCCCGTGCGAATATTAATATCCTTTAGGCTTAATTAAGTGCCTAATTGATTGAGGTGTGCCATTTAGCTAAATCATTTATGGCCCTCACAAACGTTATAATTTAGATGCTAAAATAAATCTCGTAGTTTGCTTTAGGCGCGCCCATTATATAATTATCATGTTATAAATTCGGGGATACATTTCATGTGGCCCGGTTTTAATTTCCAACGAGGTTAAATAAAACTGTCATGAACCACAGATGCATTTCATGTAGTGTGGCTTGCGATATATTTTAAATAACCTTGAATTAATTCTTTACATAGTTAAAAGCGGTTTTAAAGTGTTAAAAATGCACATAGGTTTTAAAATATTTTAAAATCAGATAATTAGGCCAATAATAATAGCTGAGCAACCGTGCTATAACCACGGAACCTAAGGATGCCTAACACCTTCTCCCGGGTTAACAGAATTTCTTACCCGGATTTCTATGTTCGCGGATCATGAATAAGAGTCAATTTTCCTCGATTCGGGATTTAAAATCGGTGACTTGTGATACCATAAATTATCCCAAGTGGTGACTCTGAATTTTAAATAAATAATCCCGTTTCGATTGTCCCTTATATTGGAAAAAATTCCCTTATACCCTTTCGGGTGTAGGGAAAAGGAGGTGTGACAGCTCTGGCGGCTCTGCTGGGGACAATAACCCAGAATCTCTGGTTTAGGGTTCAAGAATTCGAGCTTAGAATTATTGTTATAGTTGGCTTTATTTATTATCTGGTTTTATTTAAATGTTTGACTCTAATGTGCTAAATGTTGTTTTTTTACCGCTTTGAAATTGTTGATCTGTATCTAAATTGTTACGAATCCCTCATCTCTCTGAGTCTTCTAAATCATTTGAGAAGGGTGCACTTCGTGTAGCTTCTCTTCTGTTACAGTCATGTCCAATTTTTGAACGAGGTTCGGATAAGTTGCAAAGCCGGTGAAACTTCTGTATTCCCGGTACGCTGCCCCCCTCGAGCTGTCCGCTCGGGTAAGCCAGGTCTAGAACAAATAAACCTAGGTTTTCAAACCTAGTATAACATAGCCTCATGCCGGATCCCTAGTAGGAACGCTTGTTTGCATCACGTGCATTTGACTTTGGGGACTCAACACAGGGGTTGAGTGCGTCTAGGACAGGTGTACCCGAAATCAAAAGATCATCCTAATGCATTTTATTTGCTACTTGCACCTTTTGACTCAGATTGCATGTTGACCGACTTCTAGAATAGGGGAGGAAAAATTGAGAAAAAACCAAATTGAGGTGAGAGAGAGAGGAAATTACCCGCATGCAAAAAACTTGGTGTCCAAAATACCCCGAATTTCTCTTGAAATTTTCAGGAAAAAAATGGGGAAAAAGCTATTTCAAATGTTTGTTTTTTCTGTTGCGTCAAAATTGACCGAACTACGCAAGTTTGATTCTCACCTGATGTGGGATACGTAGGCAACCCTCATCGGGTCCAACTCTATTTTTGCAAAAATAACCCAAAAATATGAAATGTCGCTATTTTATCATAAATAAGCTAGGTAATGTTGTTCTTGTCGTAATAGCCAAAATGCCCCATAAGGGCGCCGAAAGGCTGCTTTTGCAAGAATAGCCACCTAAGGTCCTTTTTCAAATTTTGGTTGATTAGCAAACACAACCCTAAAATTTTCTTTCTTGAAGTGCTGAAGGGCTGTATTCGTAAATGTATTTTGTTTTAAATTGCAGTTTTCGAAAATTGGTATTTTTCTCTTGAGTCTAAATAAATCACAGTCTTTTAATCAATCACTTTAAATAAATGTGCAGGATGAGAATGATTGAAAATGAACATTTCACAGTCCTCGAGGAAATCCCATTAGAACTACATATGTGGTGGAATGATTTGGGGGAAGTCAGCCAAGATAATGTGATAAAAGCTTTGGGTAGTCTTGTTGGGTTTCTAAAGATTAAGGCGAGGAAGGATATAATTGAGGCTTTGATACCCTTCTGGGTCCCAGCACATAATGTGTTCCATTTTGCTGATTTTGAGTTAACCCCTACGCTTGAGAAAGTAGCGGGCTATGCTGGTTTTGGGAATCTCAGAAATCAATACCCGGTGGCACCTAAAACAGTGACTCCTCAGAAGTTTTTGGATCTTCTAAGCATCAGTCGGGAAGTTCAAGATAGAAATTTGGCTAAGGGATTTTGGACATTCTACTTCTTGTACCGACATTACGGGAATCCCCGTGGTTTTGAGATGCTAGATACCAGTCTTACTCATTCGGGGAACCAATGGCAGGGACTGGCTTTTTAGTGGCATTCCTAGGTGTTTTGATTTGTCCAAGAAAGGATGGAAACATAGAATTGGGGCTCGTGGGAATAGCTAACTTCATGACTAAAAAGGCAAATGACACCATTGTACCGATGATCTTGGCGGAGATTTACCGAGTTCTAACTGTTTGCCGAGAAGGAGGAAAGTTTTTTGAAGGATGCAATATGCTTCTACAACTATGGATGGAGGAACACCTTTGCCACCGTCCGAGGTACATGAACTGTGGCATGACCAGTCTTAAAGCATTGAAAAACATGAACAGCGGGTGAAGGGCGGTGAGTTTTTGGATGGTGCGGAAGCATGGTTTGCACATTTGAGATCCCTGACCGCAGACAAAATTGCGTGGACATTCGGGTGGCTCCTGGTCAATGAAGTCATTTACATGTCGGTCGAAGTATGTTTTCTTCTATTGATGGGTCTCCGGAGCATTCAGCCTTATGCCCCACACATAGTTCTACGCCAGCTAGGCAGGTACCAGACTATCCCACATGATGAGGATTTGAGCCGACAGGTCATCGAACTGGAACCAAAAGCTGCTTTCCCGGAAGAAAGGGTGCGTCGAATTTGACATCAATGCAGGTTCTTAGAGCCAAAGACTCAGGTACGCGATCTGTCCAGAGGCGAGTTAGAGCCTAGTTATACAACTTGGTACGGTAAAAGGTCTCAAGTCCATAAAGAGCCCGAACAGCCCGCCAAGAGGCCCAATGTCCAACAATTCACTGATGGAGCGCAAGAACAATGAGATTGGTTGGCAAAAGAGGCAAGCTACAGGGCCACAATAAGCAAATTGGAGGGACAAATCCGGGATCTTAAATTTGACAAAAGTGTACAGGCCGCTGCTGATGAAGGGGAGAAGAAGAAATTGACTCAAGAAAACAAGGCCCTTCGAGCACAGATCCAAAAAATGAAAATAGCTGCTGGGAATCAGGAAAGGAGCCGAAAGGATGAAAAACTCATAAGTGGTCTTAGGAGGAAAATAGCTGAGTGTGAGGATGATTTGGAAAAATCCGAGGGTAATCTGGCGAGAGCCCGGGCACAGTTAGCGAAGAACGCAGAGGGACGAGCAGAGTTTGTCCGGCAACTAAAAAGGAAATATGAGGGAGAAGCTACCAATTTGAAGAAAAAACTAACTACCCTTGAGAACGAGATGACCAAACAAACAAAGAGCTTCAAAGCGGAAAGAGAACACTGCTACGCCCTGATGTCACAATTAGAAAAAGACCTGCAACAGCTTCAAGAGCAAAATCATACAGCTGAACAAGTTTTGGGGGCCATGTCTCAGCAGATTGGATGGTTGCTACAAGAGAAGGGTATTATCAGAGAAAGGGTTAGAAGCATTGCGGACTACATTGTGATGAAGTGCAACGAGTGTGAAGACATGACCAGATCTATGTTCTTCGCTTCCGTTATGATTTTTGTCCGACAGATCATGGATGAACTATTCCGCCTTCAAGAAGATATGGCGCATAGGCCCGCGGCGAGACCGACTGATGTCCCGCGGGCCCCTGGAGCAGTTGAGGCACTTATGTATTCATGATTTTCATTCCAGTCTGTATTTTCATTTTTCTTTCAGAGTCTATTAGTCCATTTTTGAGTCTGCATTTTTATTTTTCTGTTGGACTCTGTTAGTCCCCTTTTCGAGTCTGTCAGCTTTTATGATTAAGTTTTGTAGGAGAAGTCTTTGTAATAAAGATGTTTATTTTATGAAAAATTTGAAAACCCAAAAAATGTATCTTTCTTGTATTTTACACTTATTCCCAGAACTACGCTTGGTCTGATTCATGCGGCGTCATGATACGTAGGTAATCCCATAAGATTCGATTATAACCGTGAAATGAAAAAAAGAGGAGAGAAAACAATAAAATTGTGGGAAAGAAATAATGGCAAAACAAGAGGGTGAAAATGAGAGAGTAAAAGAATAAAGACAAGAATCAAGCAAAGAAAAGCAGTAATGAAAAAAAAGAGAGAGTGAAATTGCAAAATGGAAACTAGTGAAAGTCGGGATGATGCAAGCAGCCATTCAAATGTATAATAGAAATGATTAACTGCTTAGGTGCATTGCATTCCCCAACGTGCGATTACCTATCTGTTAAGCTTTAATCACTAACGAGTTTGCTTGTTGTCATCAAGTACAAGCAGGTGGTTAGTTTGTTTGGAATTCTGGCAACTCACCCGTACAACACCAGGTCTAAAGATAAGTTGATCATGACTGGCCAAGAACTGGATGCAAGTGTTATCGATCCGTCAAGGGATGAGGAAGAGTCTGATGTTAATCTGAAAGAGGAGTTACTTAAGTTGAAACACCAGATGGTGGAGATGTACTAGGTGTGGATGAAAGGGCATCCACCACCATCATACCCCGCCAACCCAGCTTTCGTCCCGCCGCTGGCTCAATCCCAAGAACCTCCCACTGTTGATTCATCTCCAGGCTTCCCCATTTACCACCACTGCCAAGGCACCACTTCCCAAACCCCACAAGCACCGCCACCCAAACTAGTCCCATACCCTCCTCCACCAGCCACCCCTGTTTTCGTGGCACCCCCACCCGCTACACTCCATCGATCCTCCAGTCAGCCTTTATTCCAGACCCAGGATAACCGGTACTATCCCCCAGAGCTTACTTTCAAGGCCCCAGAGCATTACTCTTACACTCCTCGTTTTGACCTCCCAATTGAGACTGAGAAACCACCTAAAAACCCAGAGCAAGAGGAAATGTTCAGGAAGGTAAGAAGCCTGGAACAATCGTTTAGAAACATGTAGGGATTGGGAGGCCAGGTGAGCGTAGCCTACAAAGATTTGTGTCTATTTCTCGATGTTCAGTTGCCTGTGGGATTCAAGATGCATAGATTTTATCTATATGATGGACACGCAGACCTGATAGCCCATTTGAGGGGATTCTGCAGTAAAATGAGAGGAGTTGGTGGGAAAGATGAGCTACTGATGGCATACTTTAGCCAGAGTCGGAGTGGCTCGGCATTGGAGTGGTACACTCGTCAGGATCACAACAGATGGTATACCTGGAATGATTTGGCCCAAGCATTCACTCGTCATTTCCAGTACAACATCGAGATTGTTCCAGATCGTTTGTCTTTGACTAAGATTGAGAAGAAGCCTAGTGAAAGTTTTAGAGAATATGGTTTTCGCTAGAGAGAACAAGCGACAAAAGTTAGCCCCCCGATGAAGGAGAGCGAAATGGTGGAGTACTTTCTGCAGGCTCTGGAGCCTACCTATTTTGGCCATCTGATATAGGCCATAGGTAAGTCTTTCAACGAGGTAGTGAAGATGGGTGGCATGGTGGAAGAAGGGCTTAAATCAAGCAAAATTATGAGTTACTCGGCTATCAACGCAACTACCCAAGCTATTCAGAACAGTACTGGGGGAGTGATTGGAAAAAAGAAGAAAGAAGACATGGCAACAGTTGATTCAGGATCATGGTTTGGACCCAAGGGACCGTCACACCATTATACCCAGCCTCGACCCCCTCACCGAACCTATACCCAAACCCTATATAACCCACCCCAACACTACTTCCCATCACCAGACCCTCATATTTTTGTCCACCATGCCCAGACATATACTCAACCCCCTGCCTACTCACAATGGCGTGCTCCAGCCCCACAAAACACATATCCAGCTCCACAAAATGCTTACCCACCCCCACGAGCCTACCGAAACCCTGCTGGCCCAGGTTTCCGACCCAATCTAGTGTTCCAAAATGAGAGGTTGCAGCGAAAGAAAACTTTCACCCTGTTGGGGGAGTCTTATACCAATTTATTCCATAGATTGAGGCAGTTGGATATGCTGAGGCCAATTGAGTCGATATTGCCAAACCCTCCTCCAAAAAATCTTGATTACTCCGTGAGCTGTGAATATTGTTCTGATTCTCCGGGACATGATACAGTGAAGTGCTGGCACTTGAAAAATGCCATCCAGGAGCTCATCGACACCAATCGGATTGAGGTCCAAACTCTAGAGGCACCCAACATCAACCAGAACCCATTGCCAACCCATGAGGGAACAAGCATGATCGAGATAGTACACACGGGAGGGGAGACCAAGAAGCCTTCACAGTCCGTCATGATGATTCGGTTCAGTATGGTCAAGCCAGTTAAAAAACCAACGGTTGAAGGATCAGTGAACAAGTTGAGCATGACAAACGATGAGCCATTTGTGGTAGTTAAGAAAAGATCTCTAAGTGATGTTGTATCAAAGCAAGAAAAGTCAAAAGTGGTCGTACCAGGAGTGGCAAACAAGCCTATCATAATTGTAGAGGGTGCCTATACGGACCCTGTCATCATCAAGCCTGTAATCCAGTTGTCGGTAGTCAACACCAAGGCTATCCCATGGAACTATGAACGGGTGATAGTGACCTATAAGGGAAAAGAAGTGAAAGAAGAAGTCAATAAGGCCCAAGGATTAACTCGTTCGGGGAGATGCTTTACCTCGGAAGAGTTAAGGAAAGCTAAAACATCCAGAGATAACCCAGTTCTAGTAAAAAAAGTAGTCATTGAAGAAGAGGCGGAGGAGTTTTTTTGAAAAATGAAGGTACAAGATTATTCCATCATGGAGCAGCTGAGAAAGATGTTTGCTCAGATTTCCTTGCTATCATTGTTGATCTATTTAGACGAGCTCGTTGGGCCTGATGAAAATTCTGAACGAAGCTCATGTCCCCGACAAAATTTCAATGAACCATCTGGAGAAAATCACCTACAAAATATTTGAGGTACCTTCTCTGATGACGAGTTGCCTGTGGAAGGTACTGAACATAACAAAGCTCTCTATCTTACGGTGAAATGTGAATATTCTGTGGTCACCAGGGTGTTAGTCGACAATGGTTCCAGTGCAAACATTTGCCCTCTCCCTACTCTGAACAAGTTGAAAGTTAATGATGAGAGGATTCACAAGAACATCATCTGCGTTCAAGGTTTTGATGGTGGAGGGAAAGATTCAAGTGGGTGATATAATGCTTGAGTTGACAATAGGACCGGTGGAATTCACTATGGAGTTCCAGGTACTGGACGTAGCCATCTCCTACAACTTGCTGTTAGGTCGACCTTTGATTCATGCCGCCAAAGCAGTCCCGTACACTTTGCATCAGACGGTCAAGTTCGATGGGATAGGCAGGAGATCGTCGTGCATGGTGAGGAGAATTTTTGTGCTCACAGTGATGCCTCCGTCCCGTTCATTGAGGCTGAAGTTGACAAAGGGCCTTGGGTCTATCAAGTTTTTGAAACGGTGCCGGTCGAGAAGGTTCCAAAAGGGAAATGTGTCCCAACTCCAAAGATAACTTCTGCATCAGTCATGGTGTCCTCTGAAATGCTGAAAAATGGCTTTATGCCAGGTAAAGGTCTGAGTGCATTCCTATAGGGTATCATACAACCAGTATCCCTCCCTGGAAATTTGGGTACGTTCGGTCTTGGATTCAAACCTACAACGACAGATGTGAAAATGGCTAAAAGGTTGAAACAGAAGTTGTGGGTACTTCCAAAGCCTATTCCCCGTCTCTCCAGGTCTTTTGTCAAGCCCGGTGCCAGGAAACGCCCAGTGACGACAGTTCCAAATTCTGTGGTTGACATTGATGAAGAGTTAATTGAAAGGTTCAAGAAGTTGTTTAATGATGTGAACATGGTAGAAGTTGGAGAAGGTTCTAGCAAAGCGGACGTGCAGTTCTTCGGGCCAAATGTAAAGCTTAACAATTAGAAGGCTACTCCTCTCCCTACCCGAAATGAGTCTTGGTAGTTTGTTTTGTTTTCCTTTCTATCTGGGTCATTCCAGGGTTGTGACCCAGACTTTTATTTTTCGCTTGTTGATGTACAAACCCTGTTATCCTTTATTTTAATAAAATGCAATTTCCCTTTCCATCACTCCTAATAGTTTTATTTTTTGTTTTTCTTTTCTTCTTTGTATAGTTCTTTTTATGCTGGTTTCAATGACTTGACATGCATGAGGAATCTTCGGCCCAGTCTTAAAGTCAATCTAATTCTGAAATAATAATCCAAGAAATAGAGTGTGATGATGAGTCAGAATATGATGAGGATGAGGCCTTTGAGGAGATTAGTAAGGAACTAAGTCATTTTGAAGAAAAACCCAAGCCTAATCTGAATGATACAGAAGAAATCAATCTAGGGGACCCAGATAATGTCAGAGAAACTAAGATAAGTGTCCATCTTGAGCTGCAAATCAGGGAAGAAATAATTAAAGTATTGTTTGAATATAAGGATATTTTTGCGTGGTCGTATGATGATATGCCCGGCTTGAGTACCAATTTGGTGGTCCATAAATTGCTAATTGATCAAGCATTCCCTCCCGTCAAGCAGAAGTTGAGAAAGTTCAAAACTGACATGAGTGTGAAGATTAAAGAAGTTACAAAGCAGCTTGATGCAAAGGTCATTCGAGTCACGCGGTATACCACGTGGTTAGCCAATGTTGTGCCTGTGCCAAAGAAATATGGTAAGACCAGAGTGTGTGTTGATTACCGTGATCTCAACACGGCAAGTCCAAAGGACAACTTTCCACTGCCAAATATCCATATTTTGATTGATAATTGTGCCTAGCATGAGATTGGGTCTTTTATGGATTGTTATGTGGGGGTATCATTAGATTTTAATGGATGAGGAAGATGCGGAAAAGACGGCATTCATCATGCCATGGGGAACATACTGCTACCGGGTCATGCCTTTTGGTTTGAAAAACGCTAGGGCAACTTACATGAGGGCGATGCCAACCATATTCCATGACATGATACACAAGGAGATTGAGGTTTACGTGGACGATGTGATCATAAAGTCCAAGAAGCAGTCTGACCACGTCAAAGATTTGAGAAAGTTTTTCCAAAGGCTCCACAGGTATAATCTTAAGCTCAATCCTACAAAGTGCGCATTCGGTGTTCCATCGGGGAAGTTGTTGGGGTTCATAGTCAACCGGTGGGGCATTGAATTGGATCCGTCAAAGATCAAAGCTATCCAAGACTTACCACCGCCAAATCACAAGACCGAGGTGATGAGTCTGTTAGGGAGGCAGAATTACATCAGCAGGTTTCTTGCTCAGCTCACGACAACTTGTGAGCCCATCTTTAAGCTGCTAAAGAAGGATGCTGCAGTCAAATGGACTGATGAGTGCTAAGAAGCATTTGATAAGATCAAAGAGTATTTGTCAAACCCACCTGTGTTGGTCCCGCCAGAGCCCGAGAGACCTTTGATTCTTTATTTGACAGTCCTGGATAATTCATTTGGTTGTGATTTGGGTCAACATGATATCACTAGTAGGAAAGAGCAAACCATTTACTATCTCAGCAAGAAATTCATATCTTATGAGGTTAAGTATACTCCCCTTGAGAGGATATGTTGCGCCCTGACTTGGGTAGCACAAAAGTTAAAGCATTATTTGTCGTCCTACACCACTTACCTCATTTCTCGCTTGGATCCTCTGAAGTATATCTTTCAGAAGCCTATGCCCACAAGGAGGCTTGCGAAGTGGTAGATTTTTCTCACAGAGTTCAACATTATCTATGTGACTCGGACTGCGATGAAATCCCAAGCATTGGCCGATCATTTGGTCGAGAATCCGGTCGATGAAGAATATGAACCATTGAGAACTTACTTTCCCGATGAAGAGGTAATGCACATTGACGAGGTGGAGCAGGTTGAAAAACCAGGTTGGAAACTTTTCTTTGATGGGGCTGCCAACATGAAAGGTGTCGGGATAAGGGCTATGCTTATTTCTGAAACAGGGCATCACTGCCCTGTTACGGCCCAGCTGCGTTTCTATTATACTAATAACATGGCTGAGTACGAGGCATGCATTCTGGGACTAAGGCTAGCTGTAGATATGGGAATTCAGGAAGTCTTGGCCTTGGGGTACTCAGACCTTCTGGTGCACCAGGTTCAATGAGAATGGAAAATACGAGATTTAAAGCTTATACCATATCGACAATGTCTGCATGATCTTTGTCAACGGTTCAGATCAGTGGAATTCAAGCATATTACAAGGATCCACAATAAGGTTGCTAATGCTTTGGCTACTCTAACATCGATGTTACATCATCCAGATAAGCCTTATGTTGACCCTTTGCATATTCAGGTCCGCGATCAGCATGCTTACTGTAACATGTTGGAAGAAGAACTCGATGGTGAACCATGGTTCCATGACATCAGGGAGTATATAAGGATGAGGGTATATCCGGTACAAGCCACAGGTGATCAAAAGAGAACAATTCAGCGTTTGGCCAATGGATTTTTCTTGAGCAGGGGAGTCTTGTACCAAAGAACTCCAGATCTTGGGATGTTGAGGTGCATCGATGCAAAGCAAGCCACGACTATCATGACCGAAGTATATTCCGGAGTTTGCAGGCCGCATATGAGTAGGTATGTTTTGGCAAAAAAATTCTTCGAGCAGGTTATTATTGGCTCACCATAGAGCGAGACTGCATCAGTTTTGTGCGCAAGTGTCATCAATGCCAAGTACACGGATATTTGATTCATTCTATGCCATCTAAATTGCACATAATGTTCGCACCATGGCCCTTTGTCGCTTGGGGTATGGATGTCATCGGACCAATTGAGCCAGCAACATCCAATGGACACAGGTTCATTCTGGTGGCCATTGATTATTTCACTAAGTGGGTTGAAGCTAAAACTTTCAAATCTGTGACCAAGAAGGCAGTGGTCGATTTTGTGTATGCAAATATCATTTGTCGGTTCGGAATCCCAAAGGTGATCATCACAAATAACAGTGCTAATCTTAATAGTCATCTGATGAAAGAGGTATGTCAATAGTTCAAGACTACACATTGCAATTCCACCCCATACCGCCCCAAGGCGAATGGAGCAGTCGAAGCAGCCAACAAAAACATAAAGAAGATACTTCAGAAAATGGTGCAAGGTTCCAAGCAATGGCATGAAAAGTTGCCCTATGCATTGTTGGGTTATCGCACTACTGTTTGCACTTCAGTAGGTGCAACTCCTTATTTGTTGGTATATGACACAAAAGCAGTGATACCCGCGGAAGTTGAAATTCCATCCCTTCGGATTGTTGTTGAAGCCAAAATTGATGATGATGAGTGGGTCAAAACCTGTCGGGAGCAATTGAGTTTGATTGATGAGAAAAGATTGGCAGCAGTGTGTCATGGCCAGTTGTATCAAAAGAGAATGGCAAGAGCATATAACAAGAAGGTGTGTCCACGGAAATTTGAAGTGGGCCAGCAAGTATTGAAACACATCCTTCCACATCAGGCTGAGGCGAAAGGCAAGTTCGCCCCAAGTTGGCAGAGGCCGTTCATCGTAATGAGAGTGTTGTCCAATGGTGTTTTGTATTTAACAGATATAGAAGGCAAATGTGTAGACATGGCTATCAATTCTGATGCAATCAAAAGATATTATGTATGATTTCTTTGGTTTAAATTGTGTTTGTTTATACTTGGCATATTTTAAAGATTGGAATGACAAAGTCATTTTGTTCTGCTATCTAAACACTTTATCCTTTGTTACCCCTTTGAGCCTTATTTATTTCCTTTCATACCCCTCTTTTGGAATCAGTAGCGAAATTCAGAAACACGAACGCAAAAGGTAAGTAAAGAAGTAAAGATGGAAAGAGAAGAGAAAAGAAAAAGAAAAGAAAAAAAAGAAGAGAGAGAAAAAAAGAAAGAAAAGAAAAAGAAAATAAAGAAAAAAAAGAGAGAGAAAAGAAAGAAAAAGGAAGAGAAGAGAAATGGAAAAAGAGAGAAAGAAAAGGAAACGAGAAAAGTAACAACAACGCAATTCCTATGTCATGAACTACGTTCGACCTGATTCCTTTTAAGGATATATAGGCAGCCTCGCGGTTCGGTCCCATCATAATAAAAATCCAAAAGTCGCCAAGCAAAGAAACTGGGGCAAAAGTTGTGGTTATGTAAAAGATCTGATTCCAAAAGTTGTAGTTTTGAAGCCATTCAGTTGTTTCGAGCATTCGTGATACCCTTTCTTTCTAACCCTATCCAAAGGCCCACATTGCAGTCCAAAGGAAGACCTTTTGACTAGTCTTCGAGAGACTCCAAGTCGAGCAAGTAGAGGTGATTCATAGCAGGGGCAACACTCCAGCTCAAGCGGGTAAAATAAAAAATGAGAGAGTCTTATTGGTGAAAACCCTCAGGGGCACCGTAAGGCGACGGAAAGCTGAGAGAAATTATAAATGAGAGAGTCTTATCGGTGAAAACCTTCACAAGCACCGTAAGGCGACAGTTAGTTGAGAGATGAACAAATGAGAGAGGTTTGTTAGTGAAAACCCTTCAGGGCACCGCAGGCCGAACAAGGTCAGTGATTTGGCAAAGAAATTTGGGTTATGGAGAGCCTAGGACATAAAGTATGATAACTAAAAGTTGATTGGTTGGATAGGCTGGGCTGATTAATCCGAAATGCATGTCATGATCATTGGTACCAGTTGCTCCACTCAGATAAGTCTTTTTCCCTTTTCTCCCTCAAACAGTCATCCAGTTTTGGATTTTCTTCTTTATTCTTAACTCTCGAAGGCATTGCATTTCATTTCTTTTGGGTTTATTTCTCTGAGGTTTTTTCAATGTCAGCCTTGTGCAAGCAAGTAAGAAAGAATTTCAAAGCTTACTACCAACTTCCGGATTGTACAAAGTAAAGTGCGGCCAAAATATACCAGATTTAGCATAATGTAAAGTGGGAAATAAGGTGTCAGTGAAAGTTCCATTGGTCGAATGGTTTAGTAATCTTGTGGGAGATATAGAGGTTCAAGTAGAAGGGTCAGAAATGTAAAACAACGGTTTGGGTATAGAACACTCGGTTCATTTAGAGTCCTGTGGTTGAAATTCGGTCCGAAAGGCAAACAATTCTTGGCTAGTTCACGGCAGCCAGTCAAAGCAAAGCACGGCAACAGAAAGGCCATTTTCAACAAGAATACCACAAACTAACCACCACATTTTTCAAACTGATAAAGTTCTCTTTGATTGAAAAAGGGGCAGGAAATCTTGTTTACTCCAGAGGAACCCTCCATAAGGAAAGCATTTACCGAACAGGTTCGACCGTAAACTCCCAGGACCTGCCTGGATAATAAGATTTAATTTGAAGTTCTTAGGACCCTTCTAGACAATGTGACTTAGTTAAAATTCAAAACATCCATGAGTAGCAAGATCTAGCATAGGCTCTGCCTTGAGAAAATATAAGTTGGCTTTGAAGTTTTCACTCTTAGGATGAGATTCAATTTGAAATTAGTAATTTTCTCTTTTAATTTAGGAGCAGTTAATTCTTGTAAATACTATGATATATAATTAGTTTAATTTTACAACTTAGATTAATTTTGGAGATTAATTTAGGTTTTATTTAATTAAAAAAAAGAAAAAGAAAACAAAGAACAAAAGAAAGGGAATGGAATTTGGTCTTAAAACCCAATTTGGGCCAAGACCCAAACATTCAAACCCAATTTTCCTCACCCACTCGCCCAGCCCATATCTATACACGGATCCAGCCCAGCCCCATTCTCAAGTCAAAACGACCCTGTTTCCCTAAAATATATCCCAACCGTCGATCTAATCCGATCCAACGGCTGGGAACTGGGTATCCAGGTCGTATAAGAATGTCTGAACCCACCCCCTAAACCATTCAAACTCCTCCCACTCTTTCATCTCTCTCAAATCTAAACCTTAGAAGACCCGCTACCCTAAATCCCCATCGTCTCTAATCGGCGGCGCGACCCTAAACCGCCTCTAATTTCATACCTTATAACCACCAAACCTCCTCAAACTCGAAACCATTAATGTTTCTCCCCAAATAGCTGTTGGAATTCGTTGAATCTCAAATCCAGATGTGCCCTAATTTCGGGGTTCAGAATATTTTTAAAGCTTCCGCTTGTCATGGCTCGAAGCTAGCCCTGGTAGACCATCCTTGTCTAGAGTGGTCATTATGGTCGGCTTCAAGCCTTGCCAAAGCATCCTAAGTTTGGTCATATAGGCCCTATTCTCCGAGTTTTGGTGAGTTTGTTCATCTCATTCTTTATCTTTATTTTTGGGTCTTCATCTCCTTCTGTTTCTTTCTTTTTCTTCCTTGCTTTTATGTTTCAAGCCGTGTTCTGCTTGCATGTAGGTTTAAATCATATTAGGTTATAGTATTTAGCTTAATAATACAATTGACATTTTTGTCAGAACATTTTGATTTCGAGCTTGTTTTTTTTTGCTCAATTCTTCTTTTGTTTTTGATTTTTTGGAAGTCTGATGCCAGGAGTTCAAAACTCCATTGGCTTGTCCATTTTGTGGTTTGTTGGTTTTGGACTGGTAACTAAGACTTGCAGTACAGAAGCCCAAAGAAAAGAGGGTTTCAATTCTGGCTGTGGCCCATTTGCTGGATTTGATAAGGTAAATAATAGATATTTGAAGGGTAGTTTAGGAAAATTAGATAGGAGAATCTTGCCTAACTAACTGAGAAGTTTCCAGGAAGGTGGGATTGGGGTGGTTTAACAAACAAGCTGTAATTTTAGGGTTTGAAATGAAAAAGAAAATTGGGGAAGGGGTAATGTTAAAATTAGTTCTGCTGCCCTAAGGTCTTCTATATAAGGCCTGCCTCCTTTATTGTCAAGGCAGAGATTACAATATTAAGAACTAGAAAACGACTGAAGAATAGACCCTCACTGATAGAGTTTGGAAAATTAGAAAGAAAAAACAGAAAAAAATTGCAATCACTGTTCCATTACAGTTGGTCTTCATATTTTTAGGGTTTTAAAAGTTCGAATGCACTACTCTTCTTTTGGGCTCAAAAGATGGTTGTAGCTGGTTGATAATTGTTGTTATTGTTGTTTAAGAGCTGCTGTTATTGCTATTTCCTTGCTGAAGTTCTGTGGTTGTTTCTTATTGTTTCAGGTATGCCTTGGACCTCGAGTGACATGTTGAAATTTGTAATGAGAATTTTGATGACACACTGTTTTGTTGAATTCTATTTTAGATTATTCGTTTCTGTAGTCATCTAGTTTCTTTATGTGTTCATTTACGTTATTGTTGTTGAATCTCATTTGTAAGTTGGCCAAGTACCCTAGTCTAGCATGTTTGGTTTGTGAATTGGTGAAAGCCTTGTTGGACATTTTTAATTTTGCTTAAGTCTGCTGAAGTCAGTGCTGAATTCTATGTTTAAAGACTGTGATATTTTGAACTTTTGTTTGAATTATTGAATCATATGTATGGAGCTGAATGGAAATCCCTAGTTGGATTTCAATATTATCTAGAGTTGAAGTAGTACATGATTGGTTCGTAATTGTCATATAATTGATGAATGCATATGTAAGCTTGATAATTTTTGTTTAAAAAAAAGAAGAAATATGTTCTTGTGTTCTCATTAAAAGCAGGTTGTACAATCTAAATAATTAGGTATTTAATGCTCCAAAAGGAGACTGCTGTTTTCCAATAGGTATTAAAATTGAAAAGTTTCTTAAGGATTGATGGGCCTAACGTAGGCCCAAGGAAGTCAATCCATGGCCGTATGGTTTTGCTCTATTGTGGGCTCGATTTGGGGCCCAATAGCCTTCCGTATTTTCTTGTTTTCTTAAGTGTTGCTTGATTCAACAAGAGAAGGATTTTGACAAAAAATTCGACTCAAATGTTCAATTCAATTTTTGATTTCATTAAACATGTTGTTACTCTGCATAATATAGCTCGAGCGTTTTTGTGGAATTTTGGGGGCTGGGCTCAATGTTGGCCCAGTCCAAAAATGAATAGGTCGTTTGGGCTGCCCTTTTACCTACTCAGTCTCGTGAGTTAAGCTTCAGCCCAGGTTCCCAATGCTTGCCTTTAATTTCCTTGTTAACTATGAAACAATTTATCCCGTGCGAATATTAATGTCCTTTAGGCTTAATTAAGTGCCTAATAGATTGAGATGTGCCATTTAGCTAAATCATTTATGGCCCTCACAAACAAACATTATAATTTAGATGCTAAAATAAATCTCGTAGTTTGCTTTAGGCGTGCCCATTATATAATTATCATGTTATAAATCCAGGGGTACATTTTATATGGACCGGTTCTAATTTCCAAGGAGGTTAAATAGAACGTGTCGTGAACCACGGGTGCATTTCATGTAGCATGGCTTACGATATGTTTTAAATAACCTTGAATTAATTCTTTACATAGTTAAAAGCGATTTTAAAGTGTTAAAATGCACATAGGTTTTAAAATATTTTAAAATCAGATAATTAGGCAATAATAATAGTTGAGAGATCGTGCTAGAACCACGGAACCCGGGAATGCCTAACACCTTCTCCCGGGTTAACAAAATTCCCTACCCGGATTTCTGTGTTCGCGGATCATGAATAAGAGTCAACTTTCCTCGATTCGAGATTTAAAATCGGTGACTTGGGACACCATAAATTATCTCAAGTGGCGACTCTGAATTTTAAATAAATAATCCCGTTTCGATTGTCACTTAAATTGGAAAAAACTCCCTTATACCCTTTCGGGGGTAGTGAAAAGGAGGTGTGACAGTAATGCAAACTAGTTATAAGAGTTAATCACTCTAGGTGCCCTAACGCACCATAATTCGTTAGGTGGTGATTCTCCAAAAAACACACAATTCCCAAAAGGAAACGAGTTATTTCCGCCATAAATGCCGAAACCCGAACTTTCCCGCGAAGGGAAAAAAGGGGGTGCGACACTACATATAAACCTTGAATCCATTAGAACCATTCTTGAGTGTCTTTTGCTCTGCTCAAATCTCAATTAAACCAACCAAACAGACCGAACGACCTATGCCCCATTAGGACACCAACACCCAAGGAAGTAACCCCACCTTAATGCAACCGAACACATTCCTACTCCCTGCACAGTACATCTTTCACGAATACCCACTCAATAATTCCATGATTTCCATATAACCGTAGAGTGTAATATTACCCGTATCCAAAATTTCCTTTACTCGAATCATCCTCGATCTCAACCTCTGCATGTCATAACTGATTCACAAGCATACATCAAATCGAAACCAATACAACACATAACCGTGCAATCAAATCATCAACAGCAGACTCCTCCACTTGGCTCAAAGCCATAGAACAAAACAATCGATAACTCATAATAACCAAACACTCTATTACTACCATAATACCACAGTGAGATTCAACTAAATCCTTCATAAGCTCATGTAACACACACCATCTAATATCTCAAATCATCTGCAAATCTCGCATTCACCCTTGTAACAGTCAAGCCAACTCTCATAAGTGACCCAAACTCAAATTGCAACACATATAATTCACTGGTAAAAGAAAACTCTCTACAAAACAACATAGGGATCATACAAACCTCAAGACACCCCCGCAGGAGATAACCCAACTGCTTTGCCTCAAACTGACATCTCTCTATACCCTTCCACAGTCACAACTACTACGCAATCACTTAATCTCCCTGATTCTGAACTCACCAACAAGGCATGAGAATCTAATTCATTCCACAATTAACCAACATGATAGATCCTCCAATACAATTATAACTCGAGACTATACGTTGCAATAAGATAGAACTCAAGCACCCAATAGTCCTTTTTACATCTCAATCAAACTTTTTTTGTCACATTCAAACAATCTAAACACTTCCCATAGTCACAACATACTCATTATATAGCCATCCAACCATTCATCGAGCCACAAATTCCACTAATAGGGACACTACCGGACTTATAAGTCCAAAAGCACGTGCTCACACAACCGAAATTCCCGTGCTCAAGTTACAGTCAAAACCTGGCCTCAAGTCCTCCAGACTAGCCCATCATAAGCACACATAAATTACATCTCTCACTTCATCCACTAAATCGCAAGCCATCGATGCATAGCTGATACTGAGCACTCACTTGCGCATACGAATACGTGGAAGAAATTCAAATAGTTACGTTTCAAGCTTAATCAATGCCACATGATAAAGAAAGAAAAATGGGAAGTGTTTCCTAAATATCCTGCATCCTCTCAAAGATAGTTATGAACGTCCTCAAACCGATCCGCAAGACTCTACTAGACACTTGCTCATAACTTGTAGAACTTATGAACCTAGGGCTCTGATACCAAGCTATCACGTCCCAAAATCCAACTAGTCGTGATGGCACCTAACCTAACCCGTTAGGTAAGCCAACTAACAATTAACCAATTCCATTAACAATTAGTAAAGAAATTAAGTAAAGAAATATCTAAATCTGATACATTCCCCAAGAACCGGTAGTACAAATCATGAGCTTCTAAGAATAGAGTTTACAAGGCTAGTATGAAGTAAATACATCATCTGTTTGAAAAGTATATAAACAAAATTTTATGAATCTAAGGCTACCATGAACAAGAGGCAACTACAAGCGGAACACAGGCACATCTTCAAATCCAGCTCCCATCAAACACAGCAGCGACAACATCCAACATCTGCACGCAAGGTGCAGAAGTATAGTATGAGTACAACCGATCCCATGTACTCAATAATTAACAAAACTAACCTTAGGTTGAAGGTAGTGACGAGCTGGAGCAAGGGTCAAGTCAAAGATAAATAGCCAACAACAGTCCATAACTACATAAAGCAAGTGATAAAAGAAGTAAAGTAGAGATAAAATGCTCAGCTTAATCATGGTTTCTAAAAAAATAGTTCTGCCTTTCAAGTATATAAGGGAAAACCTAAGTCATTTACCGAAGTTGCCATAAATATGAGTAAGTTTGAAAACAAAATTTTTCCCACAAATCCTTTCAACAAAGATAAGATATTTCATATTCTTTCTAGATAGCCAGTGTAAAATGCATCACTATGCCCATATGCCAATACGTGTGCGAAGTCATGAATGACGTGATACCATACAACATGAGAAAAATACATCTCTATACTTGTATGTTATGTGTGCATGTCAATGCAATGTATCTCAGAGATAAACTCATGTACTTACACTTTCAGAGATTCAATCTCATTGTCTCACACTTTCCATTTATTATGGCAAATTACTCAGTGCTGTATATTGCCAATCCGGCCCGGGAAGATCTATCCTAAAATATATACATCAACTGACCAACAGTCACCCAGTACTGAGAGGGCCTAATCCAGCCCTGGGGAAGATCCATTCCCCAGGTATATAAATGCTTCGGACAAGATCCATGTCCAGGGAAGATCCATCCCTCAATATAATCAACCACGCTCACTGGAGGTGTGTGCAAACTCCAGAGGGGATCCTTCAGCCCAAGCGCTATATCAAGCCAATCATGGCACAAATCAATATTACCTGCTACGACATGCAGTCCAATCCCATAATATAATTAATATAAAATGCTGAGGCGTGCCGTCTGATCCCATAATATCACTCATAATCAGGCCCTCAGCCTCACTCAATCATCAATCTCTCCAGACTCTCTCTCTCTCTCTCTCTCATGGGCTCACAATGTCATGGAACTAGCCCGAAAATGATGATACAATGTATCAATAAGTAACAACGGAGACTGAGATATGATATTTATATGAATGCGTATGCCTAAGTATGTAATGCAATGAAAGTAGATAACTCAACAGTAGAAATGACCTCAGTGGGTCCCAATAGGATAAGCATGTAGCCTAGGCATGGTTTCTAACATGGATCACAGCTCAATAGATCAAGTACATAGAAATTTCATGGTTACAAGTAAGATTAGGTAACTCCACAATACCACAGAAATAACGGGGTTACAATTTACATGATGCACGCTCACATGCCTGTCACATAGCATGTGCATCACCTCAATACCATCACATAACACGTAATTCGGAGTTTCATACCATCATCACCAAGTTTAGAAGTGTTACTTACCTCGAACAATCCAATTCCAACACTGAGCAAGCCAAGCGATGCTCAAAAATATCATCTCGCGTGAACGGATCAGAACTACACAAAAGCAACTCAAATACATCAAATAAAGCCCGGGAAACAATTCCAAATGATAAAGATTGAATCCTTAATAAAAACCCAAAACCGGCCAAAAGTCACACTTGGGTCCGCACCTCGGAACCTGATAAAATACACAAAATCCGACAACCCACTCAATTATGAGTCCAGCCATTCTAGTTTCATTGAACTCCGACTCTAAATCGGTGTTCAAAACTCAAAAAATCGTTTTATGAAACTTTAGGCAAAAACCCCTAATTTCTCTTTAATATTCATCAACCAATTGTCAAAAATGAAGATAGTTTCATGGAATAAGACTAAAACCAAGTGTAGAATACTTACTCCAATCCTTGTGACATAATTTGCTCCAAATATCGCATCAATTCGAGTCCCACATCTCAAAATATGAAGAAAGAACCAAAACCCTCAATGTTTATATAGCTTCTGCCCAGTGATTTTCGCTTTTGCGAAGAAATGGCCGCTTCAGCAGTGTTGCTTTTGCGACAAAATTCCCGCTCGTACGGAAAACACTAGAGGTCTTCCCTTCCGCACCTATGCAATAGGCACCGCTTCTGCGCAAGTGCAGGTGCGAGACAAAATGCGTTTCTGCGCACAAACTCGCTTCTGCGATCACAACTTCCGCTTCTACGCACACACATTTGTGCCTCTTCCTCTGCATTTGCGATGATCCCCAACCAAGCCTTCCTTCGCGTCTGCAATGACACTACCACTTTTGCGGCTCTGCACCTGCGCTCATGGCTCCGCAGGTGCTCTTACACCAGAACCTCTGCCCAAACCAACTTTAGCCAAACTTTCCAAAATACTCCAAACCTCGTCCAAAACTCACCCGAGCCCCTCGGGACCTCGTCCGAATATACCAACAAGTCCAATAGAATAACACGGACTTACTCAAGGCCTAAAATCACACATAACAACATTGAATTGACGAATCGCACCTCGAATCGAACTTAATGAACTTTGAACTTTTAACTACCATAACTTGTGCCGAAACATAGCAAACCAACCCGAAATGAACTCAAATTTTGCACACAAGTCCAAAATAACATAATGAAGCTATTCCGACTCCCGAAACTACAATCCGAACCCAATATCCACAAGTCCACTCTCGGTCAAACTTTTGAACTTTCCAAACCTTCAAATTTCAAATTTGCGCCAATTTGTGCCAAAACCTTCTACAAAAATCCAAATGCAAATCCAGGCATATGCTCAAGTCCAAAATCACCATCCAGACCTAACAGAACCATCAAAATTCTGTTCCAAGGTAAAATTCACAAAAAGTCAAACTTGGTCAACTCTTTCAACTCAAAGCTTCATCAATGAAATTCATTCATCTAAATCAATTCTGAATAACCTGAAAACTAAAATCGACGATTCACATAAGTCATAATACATCATACGGAGCTACTCATGCCTGTAAACTACCGAGCAAAGTTTAAATGCTCAAAACGACCGGTCAGGTCGTTACATGTATATTTTGGCCGAGATGGTTAGTCCATACCCTGTATTATCAGCGTATTATGGGATTTTATCCATTTATATAACTTTATATCTTATGTATTATCTTAGTATTTAAACTACTATTTATTTCACAAAATGATTATAAGTTAGAGCTCGTTAGACTCCACATGTGAGATTACAGTTGATTTTTTTCTTATTGTTATTACAGTTCGCTCAATAGGTAGTAGCTGTTGGATTTTTAATTAAAAATTAAGGTGAATAGAAAATGGAGGAAAAAATAAAATTGTAAATTTTCCTCATTTTTACAAAGGAACATTTTTCATATTGGAAGAGGAAAACTCATTTGTTAGGCATATATATAATTGCACTTCTTCTAGCTCTTAAAGAGATAAGAAGAAGTCACGCCTTGCGCCATCGTCATCGCTCGACTTTAGGACTTCAGCTTCGAACATATTTATTTGTTTAGTATTAATATTAATATTAAAATTATATTAATATTTTTAATCCAAATTAACAGTTTCTGTAACGGTAATTTAAGTTTCCCTCTGAATTTAATTTTCCATTTTATTTTGCATAAATAGTCATTTATGTTATAGATGTTTTACGCGAAAGGCCATTCAGAAGAGTTGCACCTCTTCGTTTGAACTCAACCTGTTGTCTATAAATACTAGGTCATTCCCTCAAGTGTACTTACGAAAATTCTAAAATTTCTTTTTTCTAAATTGCATTGTTTTCTTACAAAAACACAGTAAGCGCGATTATTGCCACCATTTGTGTTCATTATACACTAATATTTGAAGCACCGTTCACCAGTGTGGTTATTCATCCTATCTTAGGAGGAAATAATTCTAAAACTTGGGTACTAGGAGGTGATTAAGCTCCTTAAGAAAATATTATAAATTTAATAAGCTCGGATTAATTTCTGCTTCTTCCACATTTTTATTTTTCTTATTTATTTTTCTAGAATTTAATTTTCAAATACAGACTACTAACAGTAGCTCAAGCGGTGGCACACGGCTCCAGTCGTTACATAATGTATCATAAAAATTAGCTATAGATACGAGCAAAATAATTAAGTACTATCCCATTGTACCTGGATATGGGAAAAGATCGTTCTTTTATATTTGTATATAACCGCATGCAAAACTACCTTTTGTTGGTAGAAAGACAAAATTTATTAAAACTTAATTAGTAGCAGTATATAAGGATGATGTCCATTGGGAATATCAAAAACATCCAAGACAGTAGGGTTAGAGATAGTGTTACCAATACTACTAAGATTTCCAAATTTAACCGAACTATTTAATACATTTGTAGTTACTAATCTAGTATGGGGTGCTCCAATTTTGTCTTCCTGGACCACTTTCAAAACATCCCTAGGTGGAGATCTTTGTGTTGCAAGAGTGCTGGTGGTAGCTTGCTGTCACGACCCAAGTTCGCCCTCCGTGAACTGTCGTGATGACACCTAGTCTCTACGACTAGGTAAGCCTAACGATTTGCGAAAAAAGAAACGAAAGATCAAAACTAGCCAAAAACTACGAAATAAACATAAATAAAATGTTTAAGATGTCACTCGGCATATACAAATATTAACTCTCAAATTGAATCAACTCCCAAAACCTGGAACCTCATGAAATCACAAGCTGTGGAATAACTACAAGTGTTCTAACTTTAGAATATCTAAACAAAAATAAATACATGAGAGCTAAAGCTAGAAGTGAGAATAGAGAAGGACTCTTCGGTCTGCGGACACGGCAAATATACCTCGAAGACTCTGAAGATCGCCTCGCCTCACTAGAAGAATGTCTGAGTCGAAGAACCTGGATCTGCACACGAAAAACATGTGCAGTAAAGGGCATGAGTACACCACAACAGTACTCAGCAAGTACCAAGCCTAACCTCGGTCGAGTAGTGACGAGGAAGGTTAGGGCCCTACTGATTATAGATGAAAAACAAGGTAAAATAGTATAGAATATGACAACATAGTTAAAAATGCTAACAGTCTATAACAAATAAAATCACAGAAAGAATCTAACTCAGTACACAGAAATAGCAACAGGAGATCTCCCGGGATATCGTCCCGTAGTCCCAAACGTAAATGTCCAGAGGATCTCCCGAGATATTGTCCCGTAGTCCGAATCATAAATATGCAGGGGAAACTCCAAGATTACCAATCTGTAGTCCCAAAGTAAATATCAAGTACAGGGGATCTACCGGGTGCTGTCCCGTAGTCCCAAATATAAATGTACATGGAGATCTACCGGAATACCGATCTGTACTCCCAAAGTAAACATGCAGGGGGATCTCCCGAGATATCATCCTGTAGTCCCAAAGTAAATCACACAATAATCTTAGAAGAATTTACAGTTATATTCTAGAATTCAAGCAGGAAATTCTACTCTAACATGCTGCACAGAGTACAAGTAGGCAATTAAAGCAGGTAAGATAGTTAAATCACATAAGCATGCTTTTCCTAAACTAAGCAAGAGGCTTCAAGTATAAATATTACTCAATTACAAGAAAACATACGTATTAACTTAATGAAAAGGGGATTTCAACAATTAACACGTGTACGCACTCATCACCTCACGTACACGGTACTCACATAACACAATTCCAAATCCTAAGGGGAGTTTCCCCACGCAAGGTTAGGCAAGCCACTTACCTCGAACCAACTCAATCAACTCGAAATCACGTTCTTGCCATGAGTATCCGACTTCAAATGGCCCAAATCTATTCAAATTAATTGCATAATGTAAATATAACTTCAAGTAACTAATTTAAATAATTAATTCGAAGCTAACACGCGAAATTAAGAAAATTGCCCAAAAGGTCCCCTAGGCCCACGTCTCAGAATTGGATAAAATTTAAAAATTCAGAACCCCAATCACTCACGAACACACTAGAACAAAATTACCAAAATCCGATGTCAAAATCTCATTCAAAACTCGAATTTTCAATTGGGGAAACCTTCTCCCATTTTCCAAACTTTTACCCTCAATTTCCTTAATTAGAAGAGGAAAACAACAATAGATTATAGTTTTAGGATCAAAATCAAGATAGAAAACGTTACCTAATGTTTCTCTTTAAAAACCCTCGAGAAATCGCCCTCAACTATTCTCCAACTCATTTTTTCCTAGTTTTGAGTTCAAACCCTCGTTCTTCCCTTTTTATGACCAGCGAATCCGCTTTTGTGACCATGGGACCGCACATGCGACTTTTCATTAAAGCCCAACTTCCGCACCTGTGTTTACAAACTCGCAGATGCGGTCCTCATACCGCTTACCAACTCCACTCAAGACTTAGTCCGCACCTGCGATCCTCATACCGCTTCTGCGGTGCCGCACTTGCGGTCCTACACACGCAGGTGCGGTTACGACAGGTTCATCCAACTTCACATTTCTCCTAAGTACAATTCAACTTCCATTAAGCACCCGAAACTCACCCAAGGCCCCAGGGACCTCAACCAAACATGCTAACGAATCCTAAAATATCATAAGAAATTGTTCCAATCCTCGAATCACATCAATCAAACCTAAAACCACAAATCACTCTCCAATCCAAGCTTTATGAGCTAGAAATGTCAAGAATCGTACACTCGATGATAAAACCAACCAAACCAAGTCCGATTGACCCCAAATTTTGCCCACAAGTAACATTCAACACTACGGAGCTACTCCAACTCTCGGAATTGGATTCCGACCCCGATATCAAAATTTCACTATCGAACCGGAAAACTTTCAGATTTCAATTTTGGAATTTCAAGCCTAAATAAGCTACGGACCTCCAAAACACAATCCGAATACGCCCCTTAGCTTGAAATTACCCAACGGAGCTAACAGAACTAACAAAGTTCCATTCCAAGGCCATCTTCACACTACTCCAACTACATTCCAAATTCTAAAGCTTAAGCTCTCATTGAGTGACTAAGTGTCCTAAAACAGAAAACGAATTCTCCCAACAACTCAAAATAGCATAAAAACTTGGGAAAAACAATTAATAGGGGATCAGGATGTAAATTCTTAAAACGAACGGCCAGGACGTTACATCCCCCCCCTCTTAAAACATTCATTCGTCCTCGAACGAGCACAATGACATACCTGAAGTAGTGAAAAGGTGGGGGTAACGGCTGCGCATATCTCGCTCGGTCTCCCAAGTCGCCTCCTTGACCGACTGAACCCGCTATTGAACCTTCACTGATGCAATGTTCTTTAACCTCAGCTTCTGAATCTACTATATACGGTGAAATTAGAGGGTCCAATTCTTCGTGATTAAGGTGTTTCGGGAAGTTATCTCGAGATCTCGAGGCTGTGAGGTTGCAGTGGAGTTCTCTCCCTTGATGTCCATTTATGCCCGACCCAACGACGATGCCGGGGATGGGGAGTTCCCAAGGCGAGCAGATAGCAATGGCAGAACCCGGTGTCACGTCTAGCCGTCGCATCTCCATACCTTTATAATTAATGCATTTTGTACTATGTTGGGATTCCCCTCCTATATAAAGGGGATCCTTGCCATTTTGTAAAGGGCTGTTGTTGCTCCAACTATCCTACACAAGATGAATAACAACTCTCTCTCTCTTTTCTCTCTAACATATTCCTTCGATATTATTGCTCATATTTATTGCCTTCATACTTGTTCTTCTTTTATTGCTTGTCATTGGCCATAAAGAGCCTCCCTTAATCATATCCTAACTGTTAGCCCTTTCCTGATTATCCCCGATAACTCGAGCCCGAGCCCAGGCATCGACCTCGAGGCCTCTCATCGGCCAGTCCGAGGCCCGAATAGCCAACCCCTCGGTTCGGTTATAACTCTACTTTAGTTCATATTTTGTCTTTAAACTTCGCATACCTAGCATCAACTGCTTAACAGCTAGTATAAAAATAGATCACGTATTTTCAGAGTCCCATCAACAAATGTAATTATTATTACCATTTTTAAGGTAAACACCTGCCTATCCAATATTGCCATTAGCTCCTCAACATAGGATAGATCCCTCTCCAACTAGACTGAACTAAAATCCAACACGTGCGATGGGTCACCATGATACTTCCGGAGCATCGAAACATGAAATACCGGAAGGACTCCTGCCAAGTTGGGAGGTAAGGCAAACTTATAAGCAACCTCCCCAACACGTCGCAATATCTCAAAAGGACTAATAAACCTCGGACTCAATTTCTCCTTCTTCCCAAATCTCATAACACCCTTCATAGGTGAAACCTGAAGCAAGACCCGCTCTCCAACCATATAGGAAACATCACAAATCTTCCGGTCTACATAACTCTTCTATCTGGACTGGGCTGTGCAAAGTCTATCCTGAATCACCTAAACCTTCTGCAAGGCTTCCTAAACCAAGTCTGTGCCCAATAATCTAGCCTCACCGGCTCAAACAAACCCACCAGGGATCTACACCGCCTACCATACAAAGCCTCATACGATGCCATCTAAATGCTGGACTGATAATCGTTGTTGTAGGCAAACTCCGCCAATGGCAAGAACTGATCCCAAGAACCTCCAAACTCCATCACGTACGCACGGAGCATATCCTCAAGAATCTGAATAGTGCACTCGGACTGTTCGTCCGTCTGGGGGTGAAATGTTGTACTCAACTCCACCCGAGTACCCAACTCATGTTGTACGACCCTCCAGAACCGTGATGTGAACTGAGTACCTCTATTTGAAATGATGGAAACTAGAATACCATGCAGACGAACAATCTCCCAGATGTAAATATCCGCCAACCGCTCTGAAGAATAGGTAATACATATAGGAATAAAGTGCGAACTTGGTCAGCCGATCTACAATCACCCAAATGGCATCGAACTTCTTCAAAGTCTGTGGGAGTCCAACTACGAAGTCCATGGTGATCCGCTTCCACTTCCACTCTGGAATCTCTATCTGTTGAAGCAACCCACATGGTCTCTGGTGCTCATACTTCACCTGCTAACAATTGAAGCATCGAGCTACAAACCCAACTATATCTTTCTTCATCCGCCTCCACCAATAGTGTTGTCTCAAATCCTGGTACATCTTCGCGGCACCTAGGTGGATGGAATACTGCAAACTATGGGCCTCCTCTAGAATCAACTCCCGAAGCCCATCAATATTGGGTACACATATCCGACCCTGCATCCTCAATACCCTGTCATTACCAATAATCACATCTCTAGCATCGCCATGTAGAACCTTGTCTTTGAGGACAAGAAAATGAGGGTCATCATACTGACGCTCTCTGATACGATCAAATAAGGAAGATCGAGAAATCACGTAGGATAAAACCCGACTAGGCTCCGAAAGATCCAATCTCACAAACTGGTTGGCTAAGTCCTGAACATCCATCGCCATGGGCCTCTCCGCTGCTAGTAAATAAGCCAAACTCCCCAAACTCTTCTCCCGACAACTCAAAGCATCGGCCACCATATTAGCCTTGCCCGGGTGATACAAGATAGTGATATCATAGTCCTTCAGCAACTCTAACCACCTCCTCTGGCACAAATTAAGATCTTTCTACTTGAACAGATGCTGCAAACTCCGGTGATCAGTATAGATCTCATAAGGAACACCGTACAAATAATGACGCCAGCTCTTCAAGGCGTGAACAATAGCAGATAACTCGAGATCATGGACATGATAATTCTTCTCATGTACCTTCAAGTGTTTGGACGCGTAGGCAATCACCCTACTATCCTGCATTAATACTTCTCCAAGGCCAATCCTTGAGGCATCACAATAGACAGTATAAGACCCCGAACCTGTAGGCAATATCAAAATTGGGGCTGTAGTCAAAGCTGTCTTGAGCTTCTAGAAGCTCGCCTCACACTCTTCCTTCCACTGGAATGGAGCACCCTTCTAGGTCAGCCTGGTCATAGGTGCTACAATAGATAAAAACCCCTCAACAACTCGATGCTAATAACAAGTCAAGCCAAGAAAACTGCGGATCTCTGTAGCTGAGGATGGTCTGGGCCAACTCTGCCCTACTTCCACTTTCTTCGGATCCACCTGTATACCCTCACTCGATACCACGTGACCCAAGAATGCCATGTAATCCAACCAAAACTCACATTTCGAGAACTTTGCATATAAGTTCTTTTCCCTCAAAGTCTAAAGCACTGTCCTTAGGTGCTACTCATAATGCTCCTGACTCCGAGAGTATACCAGGATATCATCAATAAAGACAATGACGAACGAGGCAAGATATGACTGGAACACACTATGCATCAAATGCATGAAGGATGTTGGGGCATTGGTCAGCCCAAATGACATAACAAGGAACTCGTAATGACCATACCAAGTTCGGAAGGCAGTCTTCGGGATATCTGGCTCCCGAATCTTCAACTGATGGTAACCTGAACGCAAGTCGATCTTAGAAAATACTCGTGCACCCTGTAATTGGTCCATCAGATCATCAATACGAGGCGAAGGATACCAGTTCATCACTGTAACATTGTTCAACTGGCGATAATCAATGCACATACGCATAGAACCATCCTTTTTCTTCACAAACAAGATAGGATCACCCCAAGGTGATACACTGGGCAGAATAAAACCCTTATCAAGAAATTCCTGTAACTGATCCTTCAGCTCTTTCAACTCAGGAGGGTCCATATGATACAGAGGAATAGAAATGGGCTGAGTGCCCGGCAACAAATTAATGCCAAAATAAATATCTCTATCGGGCGGTATGCCTGGAAGTTCAGCTGGAAACACATCAAGGAAGTCCCGTACTACTAGGACTGAATCAACTGTAGGGGTATCAATACTAACATCTCTCACATAGTCCAGATACGTGTCACACCCCTTCTTAACCATTCGCTGAGCTTTAAGGAAGGAAATAACTCTACTGGAAGTGTGATCTAAAGTACCCATCCACTCTACTCGCGGTACACCTGGCATAACCAGCATCACGGTTTTGGTGTGACAATCAAGAATAGCATAATGGGGCGACAACTAGTCCATGCCCAAGATAACATCTAAATCTACCATGCTGAGTAATAATAAATCAGCTCTGGTCTCAAAACCGCTAAGAGCAACCAAACACGATCGATAAACGCGATACACAATAAGAGAATCCCCCACAGGAGTAGAAACATAAACAGGGGAACTCAAAGAATCCTGAGATACGCCTAAATGCAGGGCAAAATAAGAAGACACATAAGAATAAGTGGAGCCTAGATCGAATAGAACCGATGCATCTCTATGACAAACCAGGACAATACATGTGATGACAAAATCGGAGGTGAAAGCCTCAGTGCGGGCAGGAAGGGCATAATATCTGGCCTGACCTCCCCCTCTAGGGTGACCTCTACCTCCTCGACCTCTACCTCTATCTGACTAAACAGGTGGGGTAGCAACTGGTGCTATAATCATATCCTGGGAACTCTGCGGGGAACGCTACGGCTGAGACGTCTGTGGAGGTATACCCCTCATAAGTCTGGGGCAATCCCTCACTATATGGCGTGTGTCACCATACTCAAAACAATCTCTAGGAGAACGTGGTGGCTGGGACTAGCTTGGGCTAGGTCTGCTGGACTGACCATTGAAAGCACCCAGTGCAGGAGGCGCACTAGACTCTAGAGGTGCACAATAAGGCTCCTGAGTTCTAGGAGGAGCTGGAATACCACTGGCTGCTGGAAGAGCTGAATGAATGGGGCAATTCATATAACCCCTACCATGACGAACTGTAGTTGGAGCACGAGCACCAGGATAATGGACCGACTCACGAGACCTCTTGGCCTCCCTCTCCTCTCTATCCCGAGCATGCATACCCTCTACGCTCCTAGCAATACTCACCACCTGCTGATAAGAAATATTCATCTCCAACTCACGAGCCATGCTAGACCTGATGCTGGAAATGAGCCCCTCAATAAATCGACAGGCTCTCTCACAAACTGTAGCAACCAAGGCTGGTGCATGCCTGGCCAAGTCAGTGAAACAGATAGCATACTGCGAAACAGTCATAGTGCCCTGGCGCAAATGCTCAAACTCTGCGCGCCATGCGTCCCTGCGGCTCTGAGGGATAAACTCTCTCAGGAACATATCTGAAAATGGAGTTCAGATAAGGGATGCTGCCTCAGCGAGACTGTCCAACTCAAAAGTGCGCCACCACTGGTAGGCTGCTCCTCGAAGATGGAAGGAAGTGAAAGAAACCCCACTCGATCCTGCTATACCCATAGTGCGGAGGATACGGTAACACTCCTCCAAAAATCCCAAGGCATCATCTGATGCTAAACCACTGAATACATGAGGCTTATACTTTTTGAACCTCTCAAGCCTCCGTTGTTCATCCTCTAAAGTCACCGCCCTGGGGCCACAGGTGGTACCGGTATAACCCCTGGGATCTGATCAACCTAGACCCACTACTCAGAATTGCGAGCGGCGGGAGTCTGTACTTCTACCCCGACCTGGGATGTGGCTGCAGCAAAGGGAATCAACCCTGCTTGAGCTAGAGTGGTTTACATGCTCACGAACTGTGCAAGAGTCTCCTGAAGAGGTGGAATAGTAGTAGCAGTAGACGTATCAGGTGCCTGGACTCCGGCTGGAGCTGCTGGTGGCTTCTCTATGGCAGCTCGCGCGGGTGCTCTGTCTGCACCACGGGCGCGTCCTCGGCCTCTACCCCGGCCCCGACCTTTGACGGCTCTAGCAGAGGGCGCGGGTGCCTGGTCATCTCCGGTAGCACGTGTCCTCACCATATGTGAGAGAATAGAAGATGGAATTTTAGAATTGTGATACCAAAATCCCGCACGACAAGGAAATCAAATGAAGTGAAATTTTCCTAATAGTTACATAGCCTTTTGTAGATAAGTACAGACGTCTCCGTACCGATACACGAGACTCTAATAAACCGGCTTGTGATTTATGACTCCTATTAACCTAGATATCTGATACCAACTTGTCACGACCCAAGTTCGCCCTCTATGAACAGTCGTGACAGCATATAGTCTCTACGACTATGTAAGCCTAACGATTTGCAAAAAAAGAAATGAAAGATAAAAACTAGACAAAAACTGCGGAATAAACATAAATAAAATGTTTAAGATGCCACTCGGTATATACAAATATAAACTCTCAAACTGAATCAACTCCCAAAACTCGGAACCTCATGAAATCACAAGCTGTGGAATAACTACAAGTGTTCTAACTTCAGAATATCTAAACAAAATTAAATACAGCAGAGCTAAAGCTAGAAGTGAGAATAGAGAGGGACTCCTCGGTCTGCGGACATGGCAGATATGCCTCGAAGTCTCTGAAGATCGCCTCGCCTCACTGGAAGTATGGCTGAGCCGAAGAACCTGGATCTGCACACGAAAAACATGTGCAGGAAAGGGCATGAGTACACTACAGCGGTACTTAGTAAGTGCCAAGACTAACCTCGGTCGAGTAGTGATGAGGAAGATCAGGGCCCTATTGATTATAGACGAAAAACAAGGTAAAACAATATAGAATATGACAACATAGTTGAAAATTCTAACAGTCTATAACAAATAAAATCACAGAAAGAATCTAACTCAGTACAAAGAAATAGCAACATGGGATCTCCTGGGATATTGTCCCATAGTCCCAAACGTAAATGTCCAGAGAATCTCCTGGGATATCGTCCCGTAGTCCGAATCATAAATATGCAGGGAAAACTCCTAGAAAACCAATTTGTAGTCCCAAAGTAAATATCCAGTACATGGGATCTATCGGGTGCTGTCCCGGAGTCCCAAATATAAATATGCAGGGGGATCTACCGGAATACCGATCCGTAGTCCCAAAGTAAACATGCAGGGGGATCTCTCTGGATATCGTCCCGTAGTCCCAAAGTAAATCACACAACAATCTCAGAAGAATTTACAGTTCTATTCTTCAATTCAAGCAGGAAATTGTACTCTAACATGCTGCACGGATTACAAGCAGGCAATTAAAGCAGGTAAGACAGTTAAATCAAATAAGCATGGTTTTTCTAAACTAAGCAAGAGGCTTCAAGTACAAATATTACTCAATTACAAGAAAACATAGGTATTAACTTAATGAAAACGAAATTTCAACAATTAACATGGGTACGCACTCGTCATCTCACGTACACGTTACTCACATAACACATTTCAAATCCTAAGGGGAGTTTTTCCACACAAGGTTAGGCAAGCCACTGACCTCGAACCAGCTCAATCAACTCTAAATCACGTTCTTGCCAAGAGTATCTGACTCCAAATGGCCCAAATCTATTCAAATTAATAGCATAATGTAAATATAACTTCAAGTAACTAATTTAACTAATTAACTCAAAGCTAACACGCGAAATTAAGAAAATCGCCCAAAAAGTCCCCCGAAACCACGTCTCGGAATTGGATAAAATTTACAAATTCAGAACCCCCAATTACTCATGAACACACTCGAACAAAAATTACAAAAATCCAACGTCAAAATCTCATTCAAAACTCAAATTTTCAATTCGGGAAACCTTCTCCCATTTTCCAAACTTTTACCCCCAATTTCCTTAATTAGAAGAGGAAAACAACAATAGATTATAGTTCTAGGATCAAAATTAAGATAGAAAACGTTACCCAATATTTCTCCTTCAAAAACCCTCGAGAAATCACTCTCAACCGAGCTCCAAATTGATTTTCCCAAGTTTTAAATTCAAACCCTCGTTCTTCTCTTTTTCTGACCAGTGAATCCGCTTCTGCGGCAAATGGACCACACCTGTGACATTTCATTAAAACCCAACTTTCACACCTGCGCTTACAAACTCGCAGATGCGGTCCGCTTCTGCGGTCCTTGGGCCCCATCTACGACCAACTCCACTCAAGACTTAGCCCGCACCTGTGATCTTCATACCGCACCTGCGGTCCTACACACGCAGGTGCGGTTATGACAGGTTCAACCAACTTCAGATTTCTCCTAAGTCCAATTCAACTTCCGTTAAGCACCCGAAACTCACCCGAGGCCTCCGGCACATCAACCAAACATGCCAACCAATCCTAAAACATCATACCAACTTATTCCAACCCTCGAATCACATCAAACAACGCCAAACCATAAATCACTCTCCAATCCAAGCCTTATGAACTAGAAATCTCAAAAATCCTACACCCGATGATAAAACCAACCAAACCAAGTTCGATTGACCCCAAATTTTGCACACAAGTCACATTCAACACTACGGATCTACTCCAACTCTCGGAATTGGATTCCGTCCCCGATATCAAAATTTCACTATCGAATCGAAAAACTTCCAAATTTCAACTTTCGGCATTTCAAGCCTAATTAAGATACGGACTTCCAAAACACAATCCGAACACGCTCCTAAGCCCGAAATCACCCAACGAAGCTAAAGGAACCGACGGAATTCCATTCTGAGGCCGTCTTCACACTACTCCGACTACGGTCTAAATTTTAAAACTTAAGCACTCATTGAGGGACTAAGTGTCCCAAAACACTCCAAGATACAAAACGAATCCTCCCAACAATTCAAAATAGCAGAAACAAACTTGGAGAAAGCAGTTAATAGGGGATCGGGGTGTAAATTTTTAAAATGACCGGCCGGGTCGTTACACTTGCTTGGATCCTACTGTAGCCAAAACATGTGCAACATTGTTTCCTTCTCTAAAGCTATGCCGGATCCTCGGAATTCCCCAGTTCGTTCAATAATGACCTGCACTCATTAACAAGGTTAGTGTATAGGGAGCAGTTGTCATGGCAAAGTAATTGGAATATTTCGGTGGCATCCATTTCAATTTCTAAACCGTGGAAGTGGTTAGCTTGTGCAATGTAGAGGCCATGCTTTAAGGCGAGCAACTCCATGTAGGTAGCCGTGTAGCCATAAGCGGGCATGTAGTAGCCAAGGATCCAGTCGATATTTTTATTCTAGAAAATACCTCCAATACCACCTTTTTCTGTATTTTCCTTTAAAATCTCCATCTATGTTGAGTTTTAAATCAGTTACAGCCGGGGGGTGCCACCTTACCAATATAGGAGTGAAGGTGCGATCTTGGTTTGGTCAGTCAATGTAAAATTTATACTCCATGCAACGTATGACAACAATGTTGAAGGTGAGGACTTTACAAAGGTTGTTGTAGTAGTTATTGTTCCTATTGAGCCAGAGGTTTACAAACGGGAATGTGTCATTCCAGGTTAGGTTCAGGTGTTCAATATTGATGGAAAGGTTTTTGAGTGTTGTGTAGGGACTACTTTAAAAATGCGAGATGACGTATATAACAATCAATTTTTTCGAATATTAACTTTTTGTTTTGTAGAAAAAAATAATAACAACAACCCAGTATAATCCCATTTAGTGGGGTCTGGGAGGATAGTGTGTACGCTGACCTTACCCCTACCCTGGGGTAGAGAGACTATTTCCAAATAGACCATCGACATCCTTCCCTCCAAGAACTTCCCACCTTACTTTTGGGGAGACTCGAACTCACAACCTCTTAGTTGAAAGTGAAAGTTGCTTACCACCGGAGCAACTCCTCTTGTCACCTCTAAGATGACAATTGCTACACAATGGCACCTCTAAGATGCACGATAACAACTCTACTATTGAGTTACCATTCAACTTTAACGATAAGATTTTTCCAAGCGTTTTTCAAAAAGAAATAGTACTAAAAGAGAGAGAATACACAAACTGCATAACTTTTTTCATTCATTAAGATTAATGCTCCATGGTAAATAGGCATATACATATATGATATGAAATAACCACGAATATTTGGACATCTTAATTACATCTTAGTCGTCACTATTCACTCAAAGTAGGTACATGAAAGGCAAGATAAACACAAGTAGAAATTAGGGGTGGGCATTCGGTATTTCGGTTCGGTATTTAAGAATTTCGGTTCGGTATTTCGGTATTCGGTTTATTAATTGTATATACCAAATACCATACCAAAATATTTCGGTACGGTTCGGTATTTCTTAATTTGGTTCGGTATGATTTCGGTAAGGTTTCGGTTTAATAATCGCTGAATAATCAATGCTAACAGTGCACATGCACAACTGAAACTTTCACTGTGAATTGTGAAAGAATCTGCTCCGAACTATAAAGAATAGAGAATCGAGTTATTAATCAAAGTATAGGTTAAAACACCAAATAACTCCAGTGCACTGCAAACTGAAAATTTTTGGGTGTTGGGGCTGGGGCTGGGAATTAGAATTATAGGCCAAAGGGTCGATGGGCTGGGCTGGGTTATTAAGAAATTAGAAATTAGAGTGGGCTGGGTAGATGGACTGGGGCTGGGAATTAAATAAAAGGTTTGGGCTTGGGCGTTGGGGAAGGGGCGATGGGCAGTGGGCTGGGTTATTAAGAAAATGTCTTTTAAAAATCGGTATTTCGGTACACCGAAATACCGAAATTTCAGAATTTTAATACCGAGGACCGTACCGAAATTGCAATACTGAATTAGACCGAAATACCGAAAAAACCCGAAACCAAAATACCGAATCATTTCGGTTCGGTTCGGTTCAGAATTCGGTTTTTCGGATTTTATGCCCACCCCTAGTAGAAATGCAATTTTATTTGATGTGTTCTAGATTTTAGAACGGCAATTACAAGTGCTAGCTAATAACTTATACATATTTGATGAATTTCGGTTCTAAATTTAATATTTACACATATTTGATGAATTTCTTAATATAAAATACATTATTTGAGCAAAAGCTGATGGGTTCTGCCGAACTCTTTGCTCGGCTTCTGCCTCCGCCCCTGCACATACTTAGAGGCGAAGCTAGAATTTCAATTTTATGTGTTTTAGATTTTAGAATGGCGACTTCAAGTGCTAGCTAATAACTACGTTCTAGGTTTAATATTTCTACATAATGATTTTTTAACACAAATATACTGTTTTAGCAAAAGTTATTGAGTTCAGCTGAACCGTATTTAGGCTTCTAGCTCCTCCCGTGCACACACTCGCCATCCTACTTTACGTGGTCTTTTTTGATTTAACACGAAGATTTAAGAAAAACAAAAAAAGACTTTTGAAATAAAATTGTCTTTTTCTTTTGGGATAGACTAAAATAGAATATGCAATATAAATTGGGACGGAAAAAATATGGTATATACATAGAGATCGAAAGCTAGGAAGAGGGGAATGCAACCACTAACCAACAATCGCCAAGAGGAGATCAGCAGCAAAAAAGAAAGCAAATTTAATTCCTGCCATTGCCAATGCTTTGTCTTGAAACTTGAAGTGGGGAAGTTGTGTTTGTTTGAGTTATTAGGGGCATATTTATAGCCGTTAAGCGAAGGTCTAATGTCGATTTTGTGAGCTCCTTTTACTTCCAAAAATGAAGTGTATCTTTAATTTCGTGCATGTGTTTTTAATCTCTTATCGTTTCGTTTTACACGTGAATCAATACAGTACTTGGTCTATATATTGTAAAATGCATAATCTAAAAGCATCGTTTTCAAATAATATTCTTGGTTGAAGAATATTAAGGAACCATAAAACTTCTTTATATCATATATATATAAAGTGCAGTTAAAATGTAGTCTCTAGCATTAATCATTTCAAATCTACTGTATATCATTCATATATAGCCACTTTATTATTTCATATAAACATGGAACTCAAGTGATCTCAACTACCATAAAATTTGCGTAGAGGGTGTCTAGCAATAACCATCCCAAAACTAAACTCCCTTTATTTAAATTTAAAAGACACTTTCTTTATTAGTCCGTTTAAAAAAGAATGACACATTTCTATATTTAGAAATAATTTAATTTTAATTTTTTTATTTTAGTCACTTTACTTTTAATGAAAAGCTTTTATAGTCACACAAATATCATGGCCCCACAAAACTTTTATCTCTTAAGCTATTAGGACAAACATTTCAAAAGTTTTCTTTTGTTCTTAAACTTTGCGTGAAGTCAAACTATATTATCTAAATTGAAATGGAGATAATATTAAATATTAAATAAAGCCACTCTGTTTTATGAAAACGGTGAACTCGAGTCTCAGCTACCATAATGTGAAAATAATTGCTTTATATTTTAGCTTTTCTTTTCTACCTCTCTTTAAGGGTTTAAAATAAGTAAATGACAAGTGGCACATTTGTCACACGTCAAGAATGTTGTTTTAAGAATTTTCACTAATTATTTCAAAGTATTCAAATAACCTACTAATATTTCTATCATCTCATGTCATGCCCCATTAGAAAAACGACAAACGAGATATCTTTTAATAAGAATGGGCTCATATAAAGAAACAAGTAAAATACACATGCGCCATGCCCCATTAGGAAAACGACAAGCGAGAGTTTTAAATAAGAATTGGCTCATAGAAACAAGTAAAAGGCACACGCCAACGATCTTTCTTAAACATGTTATACATAGTGGCAACGGTTTCAAGTTTCGAGACATGCTCTTGAGTCTAAAGGTTTCAAGTTGAGCAGGATGAAGACGGAATACCTCGAATACAAATTTGGGGTTGAGCCGACGGAAGCGGGAGTTGAAGTGAGACTTAACTCTCAAGTCATTCCCAAGAGGGGTAGTTTCAAGTACCTTGGATCGGTTATTCAGGGGATCGGGGAGATTGACGAGGATGTCATACACCATATAGGGGTGGGGTGGATGAAGTGGAGGTTAGCGTCGGGAGTCTTGTGTGACAATAAAGTGCCACAGTTACTAAAAGGTAAGTTTTATAGAGCAGTGGTTAGGCCTGCCATGTTATATGGAACTGAATGTTGGTCGGTAAAGAACTCACACATCCAGAAGATGAAAGTAGCAGAGATGAGGATGTTGAGGTGGATGTGCGGGCATACAAGGATGGATAAGATTAGGAATGAAGATATTCGAGAGAAGGTGGGCGTGGCCCCCATGGAGGACAAGATGCGGGAAGTAAGACTCAGATGGTTCGGGCACATTCAGAGGAGGAGCACTGATGCACCGGTGAGGAGGTGTGAGCGACTGGCTGTAGTGGGCACGCGGAGAGGTAGAGGGCGACCTAAGAAGTATTGGGGAGAGGTGATCAGACAGGACATGACACAACTTAGGATTACTAAGGACATGGCCCTTGACAGGGAATTATGGAGGTCGAGCATTAAGGTTGTACGTTAGGGGGAAGTTGTGAATATTTCTACAGCACAACAGAGTGAGACTAGCCAGTTAGGAGTTAGACTAAGAATGCCATTGGTCGTCAATTGATGCAGGGCTTTACGTGCTAGTTTTTACTATACCAGCCATCTATTTCGTATTTCGTATTCTGTATTTCATATCTCTTATATTGCTGTTATTTTATTATGCGTTTTTATGGTACTAATATATCGTCTCTTGTTGCTTTCTTGAGCTGAGGGTCTCCTGGAAACAGGCTCTCTACCCTTCGGGGTAGGGGTAAGGTCTGCGTACATATTACCCTCCCCAGACCCCACTTGTGGGATTATACTGGGTCGTTGTTGTTGTTTTTGTTGTTGTTGTTGTTGTTATACATAGTGGCAACTGAACAAGATTCGAGGCCTAAACTAAAAATTTAATCGGATGCCTTTTTTAAACAAAACCTTAATATATATTTTTATTAAAAGTCTATTTTCTTCTAACTTTTGAAATATAAAGTGTGATGACCCAAAAGTGTCACGACCCAAATCGATGGGTCGCAACGGGCACTCGGTACCATACTCAAATGAGTGCCTACGTGACGTATCTTTCGTATCATACTATCCTAGGTAAATGAGCCAGAGAAGTTGTCGTGAGATAAGTACAATAAAACATGAAAAAATACTCGATATTGGACGATCCAACATATAATCCAAACTTATACATATGACGTATGGGCCTATAAGGCCAAAATAACCACTCGTATGCTGAACATAGGCCGACAAGGCCATACAATCTTTTACGTACATGACATCCATCTACAAGCCTCTAAGGATACATAATTTTCATAAAGATCGGAACAGAGTCCCGCAACAATACTCGTCTAAATCATACTAACCAAAACAAGCAACTCCGAAGCAAATGGAGTGCACCAACATCTTCCGCTAAGCTGATTGCCTACTTGGAGGGCTCTCCACCTGTCTATCGGGACCTGCAGACATAAAATGCAGCGTCTCCGGGCAAAAGGGATGTCAGTACGAATAACGTACAGACTATGTAAGGCACATAAATAAGTACATAACAGACATGGAAGAAATATAGAATAAATGACTCAACCTGTAAGCCTGGATAACTCTGTAAATCATGAAGTACTTATAATGTCATGCATATACGTATGAATATCATGTCGTGCATAGATACATGTGTTCATAACATCATCAAGCCTCTGAGGGCATCCCATCATATCATCTCGGTCACTGTGGGCAAATCATCAACGTATACCAACTGATCAGGTGGTGGTGCGTATATAACGCCATAACATTTTCCCATATCCCATATACGCATAATATACATATATACGCGTATATAACGACATCTGGTCATGAGTCAATGTACATGTATAAATGCATAAGAAATTCGTTAATAAGATTTTCTCGGATTTCCAAAAAAATCAATATGCCTTTCGGATAAACTTTATCAAGTACGTATTTTTCTGAGACCCATGAACAGAAGATATAATAATAATTCACATGGGGAATCAAGAATATAGACACCCCTAAGATTTCTATGAATTGAGTCATTTATGAAAGTTGTGCATTTGATCATTTCGTTTATTTCGTACGGATCTTGCCAAAAAGAAAGGAGGGATAACCTTAACATACATTAGCCGATTCTCTTGAAAATATCTCTAACATACATCTTTTGCGACGAAGCACGTAACGGAGGATCGAAGTAGGGAAAGATCCGTATAATTTCGCATGAATTCCTTGTTGAAGATTGCTACTTGGTAGATGTAGAACATCACATTTTGGTGAATTTAATCAAACTTTGTATGATTTCCTTACTGGATAGTAACGTTTTAATTTATGGTCTAAAAAGTTAATTTTTGTTGACTTGGGTCAACTTTTTGGGTAAACGGACCCGGCCCCATGTTCCGACGGTCCCGGTGGGTACATAGTAAAATAGGGGACCTGGGCGTACGCTCGGAATCGAATTCTGAGGTACCTAACCAGAGAAATGAATTTTTGATGAAAATTGTAAGACTCAAATTATAATGGTTTTAAGAAATTGGTTAATATTTGATCTCGTTGGTATCATGTCCGTATTTTGGTTTCAGAGCTCGGTATAGGTCCGTTATGATATTTATACCTTATCTGTGAAATTTGGTGAGCAACGGAACTGATTTGACGTGATTCAGACCTTTGGTTGTGGAAATAGAAGTTTTGGAACTTTCTTGAAAAATTTCATGCAATTTGGTGCTAAATTCGTAGTTCTAGGTGTTATTTTGGCGATTTGATCGCACGAGCAAGTTCATATGATGTTTTAAGACTTGTGTGCAATTTTGGTTTGGAGCCCCGAGGGCTCAAGTGTATTTCGGATAGGCTACGAAGTGATTTGGACTTAAGAAATTTTGCCGGTATGGTTCAGGTCTGCAGACTTCGCATATGCGAAGAAGTTTGGCATTTGCGAGCAGAAGGGCTGGAATGGGGACTTCGCAATTGCGAAGCTTAGGATCGCAATTGCGATCAGCTTAGGCCGCATTTGCGAACACTTGTTCGCATTTGTGATGCTAGCAGGCCAGGTTATTCTTCGCATTTGTGAAGTAAAGTTCGCATTTGCGTGGTTCGTAATTGCGAACCCCTGATTGCAAATACGATACCCGCAATTGTTAAAAAACGATTTTGGATAGGATTTTTCATTCATTCTCCCATTTTTCAAAAACTAAACCTCAAGAGGTGATTTTCCAGAGACCATTTCTTCCCCAAATCATAGGTAAATGAATCTTAACTTATTTATTTCAATCTTTTACATCTTTTTACAAGATTTCATCCTAGAATCTTGGATTTTTCATGGTGGAATTGAGGATTTTTGGGTAGAACTTAGGAATTCCAAAATTTGGGGATTTAGACTTCAAATTGAGGTCGGATTACAAAATCAATTGTATATCCGGGCACGGGGGTGAATGGGTAATCGGGGTTAGGTCCAAATTTTAGGTTTTGACCAAGTGGGCCCGAGGTCGATTTTTGACTTTTTAGGGGAAATGATGCGAAACTTATAATTATGTATTGGAATTGATTTCTTTAGCGATAATTGATGTTATTAAGTTAATTATGACTAGATACGAGTAGATTGGAGGTGGAATCTAGAGGAAAAGAAGTAATTGATCATTGCGTTGGCCGTTGGATCGAGGTAAGTGTTGTGTCTAACTTTGTCTTGAGAGATTAAGGATCCCCGACTTATTTGTTATGTGAAAATCCACGTGTGTGGCGTATATGTGAGGTGACGAGTACCTATGCGCCGCCAAATTATCTGTTTAGCCTGTTTCTTTCCCCATCCTTAATATATTGTCTTCATGTCTTAACTACTACATGCTTATTGATGTTTCCATGTTTAATTGCTTGTTGTTAGATGTTGTTTTCTTTATTGAAGTTATTAACTATCTCATAGTTTCATTGTATTTCATTATTGGTTTAAGTTGGTTTATCGGTGTTTCATGGTATAACTTGGATGGTTTCGTTGTGTAGTATAAACTAAGTGAAGTTTCATAATTGTATATCCTTCCGTTTGCTTTGGTTTGAGGCTTAAATATTGTGGAGGGTTTTGAGCTAAATTATGAAATTCCTGTTCTTATTATGGGATTGGTACTGATATGGTGGGATCGGGTTGTGCGCCGCAACAGAGGAATAAGAGTGATATATTGAGGAGGAATAAGGGTGAAATGTTATTGTCTGGTAGGATCGGGTTGCACGCCGCAACAAGAGTAATAAGGGTGGTTTGTTGAGGAGAAATAAGGGTGATTTACTATTGTACGGTGGGATCGGGTTGCACGCCGCAACATGAGGAATAAGGGTGGATTGAAAGGAAGTATTTAGGGTGAATATTTATATTGATATTGATTTTATGGTGGGATCGGAATGCGCGCAGCATCAGTTTATGTACTTTTCTTCTACTGTGCAAGTTATTCAGTAAATTGGCTTTACATTTAAGGATTGGTTATAGCTGATTACTGAAAAGATACCGAAATTATGTACTCCTTCCTTGCAAGTTACTATTTAATTATTCCGTTCTTCTTTCTATTTTATTATGCACTGTATGCAGGTTATATTGTAACTGCCCCGCCGTAGCCTCGTCACTACCTCGTCGAGGCTAGGCTCGACACTTACCAGTAGATGGGGTCAGTTGTACTGATACTGCACTCTGCACTTTCTGTGCAAATTTTGGAGCTGGTTGTGGCTGATTGAGAGGTCGGTTGCAGGCATTTCATCTAGGAGACCCAAGGTAGTCCTGCTAGCGTCCGCAGGCCCTGGTGTCCCCTCCTATGTTCTACATTCCTGTTTTATTTTCTTTCGAAACATATGTAATTTCTTTTAGACTAATGTTTGTAGATATTCATAGTGTGTTCATGGATTATGACACCAGTTTCTGGGTTGTAACAGTTTTAGTATTATTAATAGTATATAGATAACCGATTAATTATGTACTTTAGAATTTATTTCAGTTTTATTTGGTTTTGTTAATTTTAAACTATGAAATGTAAAGGAAAAAGGTGAATAGAACTCTAATGTTGGCTTGCCTAGAAAGTGCAATATTAGTCTCCATCACGGACCCGATGGTGGGAATTCCGGATCGTGACAAGTTGGTATTAGAGCACTAGGTTGTCTAGGTCTCACAATTCACGAACAAGCTAGGTAGAGTCTGAGGGATCGGTATGGAGACGTCTGTGCTTATCCCCCAGAGGCTACAGAGTTAGGAACAATTTCACATTTATTCTTCTCTATCGTGCGATTTGGTCTCTCAATGCTAATTGAACTCTCTACTCTTGTTCCTTCGCATATGGAGAAAACACATACCACTTCATCAACTGATCAGCAGCCCGAGCCCCCAGTGGCAGCTCCTACGAGGCAAAGAGGATGAGTCCGAGGCAGTGCCAGAGGCCGAGGCAGGGGCAGAGCTCAACCCAGAGCTCGAGCAGTAGCACCAGTGACAGAGCCTCAGGTAGAGTTTGATGAGGAGGCTCTAGCCCAGACTGTTCCAGCAGGGCCGGCTAAGGTTCCAGAGAGGTTCATCGCTACCCTGGTACTTCAGGATGCTTTGGTCCGTCTAGTGGGCCTTATGGAAAGTGTTACTCAAGCCGACACATTCCCTGTAGCACTAGCTGTCTCTCGGGCTAGGGGAGAAGCACAAATGCCCGCTACTCACACTTTAGAGCAGATGGCTCCCCAGTTTCAGACTCTAGTAGCTCAGCTTGTTGAGGTAGTTTAGCCGGGTGTTGCAGCACAGACCGATGATGGATCAGCTATGTCATTTAAGGATTTGTGGAGATTGGATAGGTTTACCAAGCTTTTCACCAGTACCTATGACATTACATCGTCAGAGGATCCGCAGTACTATCTGGATAGTTGTCACGAGGTATTATGGAACATGGGGATAGTGGAGCCAATTAGGTCGACTTTGCTTCCTTTCATCTTTTAGGTTCCGCCAAGAAATGGTGGAGGGATTATTTTTTGGCTAGACCAGCTGGGTCGCCAGCTCTCATTTGGGACTAGTTGTCTCAGCTATTTATGGAGAAGTATCTTCCTATCACTCAGAGAGAGGACTATCGGAGGCAGTTCGAGTGTCTTCAGCAAGGTTCTATGACTATCACTCAATACAAGACTATATTTGTTGATTTGGCCCGTCATGCTCTTCTTATACTTCCTACCAAGAGAGAGAGGGTGAGAAGGTTTATCGAGGGACTCGCTCAGCCTATCAGATTGCATTAGGCTAAGGAGATAGGGAGTGAGATTTCATTCCAAGTGCAGCCAATGTGGCCAGACGAGTTGAGATGGTTTTAACTCAAGGGAGTGGTCAGGGGTCCGACAAGAGGCCTCGTCACTCTGGTGGATTCAGTGGGGCCTCATCTAAAAGTCGAGGTACTTTTGGTAGAGGCCATTCTCCCAAGCCGTTTAATTCAATACTTTAGACATCCCATGGAGTTTCAAGGGGTCGTGGCCCTTATGCACCCCCTTCAGGACGGCCAGCTTATAGTGCACCACCAACTTCTATTAAAGAACCTCCTCTTCAGAGTTATTATCACGGTCAGTCAACTCATCAGGGTCAGTCTCAGTTTCCTCAGCCGCAGTATCAGGATGGATGTTTTGAGTGTGGTGAGTTTGGGCATATCTAGAGGTCCTGTCTGATATTAGTGGGTGTTAAGTCACAGTAGTAGGGTTCTCATACCATGATCCAGGCACCACCTGCTCAGTCATATAGAGGTAGGGGTCAGGGAGCAAGAGGTAGAGGTCAGCTCGCTAGAGATAGAGGTCAGGCTGTTAGAGGTGGAGGCCAAATCGCTAGGGGTGGAGGCCAGCCAATAGGAGGTCGTCCCAGGGATATGGTTCAAAGTGGTAGGGATATACTCCTGCGTGTCTTCTTATTTTGCTTCATATTTGGTTGTGCCTCATGATTCTTTGAGTTCCCCCGTGTATGTGTCCACACTGGTGGGGGATTCTATTATTGTAGATCGTATCTATCATTCGTTTGTGGTTATTATTGGGGGTCTTGAGACTAGCGTAGATATCCTACTTCTCGATATGGTTGATTTTGATGTCATTTTAGGGATGGATTGGCTGTCACCTTATCATGCTATATTGGACTGTCATGTCAAGACCTGACCTTAGCATTGCCGGGGTTGCCATGATTAGAGTGGAGAAGGACTCCTGGTCATTCTACCAGTAGGGTTATTTCTTATATGAAAGCTTGGCCTATGGTCGAGAAGGGGTGTTTGGCTTATTTGGCTTATGTTCGTGATTCTAGTGCGGAGGTTCCTTCCATGGATTCTTTACCAGTTGTTCGGGAGTTCCTAGAGGTATTTCCTGCAGACCTACCGGGGATGCCACCCAACAGGGATATTGACTTTTGCATCAATTTGGCTCCAGGCACTCAACCTAGTTCTATTTCGCCATACCGCATGGCCCTGCTAGAGTTGAAAGAATTGAAGGAGCAGTTGCAAGATTTGCTTGATAAGGGCTTTATTAGACCTAGTGTCTCACTTTGGGGTGCGCCGGTGTTGTTTGTAAAGAAGAAGGATGGGTCGATGAGGATGTGCATAGACTATCGGCAATTGAACAAAGTCACCATCAAGAAAAAGTATCCATTGCCGAGGATTAATGACTTATTTGATCAGCTTCAGAGTGCCAAGGTGTTTTGAAGATCGATTTGAGGTCTGGATACCATCAGTTGAGGATTAGGGCATCCGATGTCCCTAAGACAGCTTTCGGACCCAGTATGGGCATTATGAGTTTCTAGTGATGTCATTTGGGTTGACAAATGCCCCAACAACATTCATGGATTTGATGAACTGGGTGTTCAAGCCCTATCTGGATTCCTTTATGATTGTTTTTATTGATTATATCTTGATCAACTCCCACAGGCGAGAGGAGCATGAGCAGCATCCACAGATCCTACTTCAGACTCTGAGGGATAGCCAGTTATATGCTAACTTTTCGAAATGTGAGTTTTGGTTGAGTTCAGTTGCTTTCTTGGTCACGTTGTATCAGCAAAAGGTATTCAGGTGGATCCTAAGAAGATTAAGACAATCAAGGACTGGCCCAGACCCACATCAGCTATAGAGATCCAGAGTTTCTTGGGATTGGCGGGTTATTACCGTCTGTTTGTGGAATGATTTTCATCTATAGCAGCCCCGATGACCAGGTTGACCTAGAAGGGTGTCCCGTTCAGATGGTCGGACGAGTGTGAGGCGAACTTTTAGAAGCTCAAGACAGCTTTGACTACGGCGCCGGTGTTGGTGTTGCCCACAAGTTCAGGGCCCTACACAGTATATTGTGATGCATCTCGTATTGGACTTGGTGCGGTATTGATGCAGGGTGGCAAGGTTATTGCATATGCTTCGCGACAGTTGAAGATTCACGAGATGAACTATCCAGTTCATGACTTGGAGCTAGCAACCATTGTTCACGCACTGAAGATTTGGAGGCACTATTTATATGGCGTGTCGTGTTAGGTGTTCACGGATCACAAGAGTTTGCAGTATTTGTTCAAGCAGAAGGAGCTCAATTTGAGGCAGAGAAGGTGGTTAGAGCTATTGAAAGACTATGATATCACCATCTTGTATCATCTTGGGAAGGCCAATGTGGTGGCCGATGCATTGAGTAGGAAGTTAGCCAGTATGGGCAGCCTTGCATACATTCCAGTTGGTGATAGACCGCTTGCATTAGATGTTCAGGCTTTGGCCAATCAGTTCGCGAGGTTGGATGTTTCTGAGCCCAGTCGTGTTTTAGCTTGCACATTCGCTCGGTCTTCCTTGTTTGAGAATATCATGGAGAGGCAGTATGATGACCCTCATTTGCTTGCCCTTAGGGACATAGTGCAACATGGTGATGCGAAGCAAGTTACGATTGGAGATGATAGAGTTTTGACAATGTAGGGTCGTGTTTGTGTGCCTAATGTAGATGGGCTCCGTGAGTTCATTCTAGAGGAGACCCACTATTATCGGTATTCTATTCATCCGGGTGCCGCTAAGATGTATCAGGACTTGCGGCAGCATTATTGGTGGAGAAGGATGAAGAAGGATATTGTTGCATATGTAGCTCAGTGTTTTAATTGTCAGCAAGTAAATTACGAGCATCGGAGACCTGGTGGTTTGCTTCAGAGGATTGATATTCCTGAGTGGAAGTGGGAGCGTATCACTGTGGACTTCGTTGTTGGACTCCCAAAGATTTAGAGGAAGTTTGACGCAGTTTGGGTTATTATGGATAGGCTGACCAAGTCAGCGCATTTCATTCATGTGGCAGTTTTCTATTCTTCGGAGCGGTTGGCAGAGATTTATATCCGTAAAATCTTTCGTCTTCATGGTGTGCCCATGTCTATCAATTCTGATCGAGGTACATAATTTACCTAGCATTTTTGGAGGGCAGTACAACGTAAGTTGGGTACGCGGGTTGAGTTGAATACATCATTTCACCCTCAGACGGACGGATAGTCCGAGCGCACTATTCAGATCTTGGAGGATATGCTTCGCGCCTGTGTTATTGACTTTGGAGGTTCTTGGGATCAGTTCATGTCGTTAGCAGAGTTTGCCTACAACAACAATTATCAATCGAGCATCGAGATGGCTCCCTATGAGGCATATATGGTAGATGGTGTGGATCGCTGGTTGGGTGGTTTGAGCCCAGGAGGCTCGGTTATTGAGTGGTTTGGATAAGGTTAAGATCATTCAGGATAGACTTCGTACAACTTAGTCTAGGCAAAAGAGTTATGCCGATCGTAAGGTTTGTGATGTGACATTCATGGTCGGAGAGAGAGTGTTGCTTCGGGTAACACCCATGAAGGGTGTGATGCGGTTTGGGAAGAAGGGCAAATTGAGCCTTAGGTTCATCGGGCCTTTTGATATTTTTGATCAAGTGGGAGAGGTGGTCTACATACTTGCGTTGCCACCAGGCTTACCAATGGTACATCTAGTGTTTCATGTGTCCATGCTTCGGAAGTATCAAAGCGATCCATCCCATATGTTGGATTTCAGCACTGTCTAGTTGGACAAGGACCTGACCTACGAGGAGGAGCCGATAGCTATCCTAGATCGGCAGGTTTGTCAGTTGAGATCGAAGAGTTATCCTTCGGTTCGAGTGCATTGGAGAGGTTAGCCTATTAAGGTAGCTACCTAGAGTCCGAGTCCGATATGTGGAGCAGATATCCCTATCTTTTCACTGGCTCAAATACTTTTCTATGTCCGTTCGAGGAAGAACGGTTGTTTTAGAGGTGGAGAATGTGATGACCCAAAAGGCCATCTTATATTTTAGAACTCGATTCTGTATTCTAAGGTCTTCAAAACCTTATTTTTATTCCTTCTCGATTTGCGTGCGCAGTCCGGACATGGTTTTGAAAAGCTTTTATATGAAAAATTGTTGAAATAATAATTTTTGGCCTAAAAGTTGATTTTGTTAACTTTGGTCAATGTTTTGGGTAAATGGACCCGTACCTATGTCCCAACAGTTCCGATAGGTCCGTAGAAAAAAAGGGACCTGGGCGTATGTCCAAAATCGAATTACGAGGTCCTAAGCCCTAGAAATAAATTTTTGATGAAAATTGTAAGACTAAAATTACAATGGTTTTAAGAAATCAGTTAATATTTGATCTCGTTGGTATCAGGTCCGTATTTTTGTTCCGGAGCCTGGTACAGGTCTGTTATGATATTTATACCTTATCCGTAAAATTTGGTGAAAAACAGAACTGATTTGACGTGATTCAGACCTTTGGTTGAGGAAATAGAAGTTTTGAAACTTTCTTGAAAAATTTCATGCAATTTGGTGCTAAATTCGTAGTTTTTGGTGTTATTTTGGCAATTTGATCACGCGAGCAAGTTCGTATGATGTTTTAAGACTTTTTTGCATGTTTAGTTTGGAGCCCCGAGGGCTCGGGTGTGTTTCGGATAGGCTACAGAGTGATTTAGACTTAAGAAATTTCGCTGGTATACTTCAGGTGTGCAGACTCGCAAATGCGAGGCTCGCATTTGCGAAGAAGTTTCACATTTGCGAGCAGAAGGGTTGGGAGGGGACCTTCGCAATTGCGAAGCTCAGGATCGCAATTGTGTTAAGCTCAGGCCACATTTGGGAAACTTATAATTATGTATTGGAATTGATTTCTTTAGCGATAGTTGATGTTATTAAGTTAATTATGACTAGATACGAGTAGATTAGAGGTGGAATCTAGAGCAAAAGCGGTAATTGAGCGTTGAGTTGGCCGTTGAATCGAGGTAAGTGTTGTGTCTAACTTTGATTTGAGGGATTAGGGATCCCCAACTTATTTGTAATGTGAAAATCCATGTGTGTGGCGTATAGGTGAGGTGACGAGTCCCTATGCGTCGTCAAATTATTTGCTTAACCTGTTTCTTTTCACGGCCTTAATATATATCTTCCTGTCTTAACTACTACATGCTTATTGGTGTTTCCATGTTTAATTTCTTCTTGTTAGATGTTGTTTCTTTTATTACAAATATTAACTATCCCGTAGTTTCATTGTATTTCATTTTTGATTTAAGTTGGTTTATCAGTGTTTCATGGTATAACTTGGTTGGTCTCGATGTGTAGTATAAATTGAGTGAAGTTTCATAATTGTATATCCTTCCGTTTGCTTTTAGGCTTAAATATTGTTGAAGATTTTGAGCTAAATTGTGAAATTCCTATTCTTATTGTGTGATTGGTACTGATATGGTGGGATCGGGTTGCGCGTCGCAACATCAGGAATAAGGGTGATATATTGAGGAGGAATAAGGGTAAAATGTAATTGCCTTGTGGGATCGGGTTGCACGTCGCAACAGGAGTAATAAAGGTAGTATGTTGAGGAGAAATAAGTGTGAATTACTATTATACGGTAGGATTGAGTTGCACGTCGTAACAAGAGGAATAAGGGTGGATTGAAAAGAGTAATAAGGGTGAATATTTATATTGATATTGATTATATGGTGGGATCGGGATGCGCGCCGCATCAGTTTATGTGTTTATGTACTTTTCTTCTATTGTGCAAGTTATTTTGTAAATTGGCTTTACATTTAAGGATTGGTTATAGCTGATTACTGAAAAGATACCGAAATTATGTACTCCTTCCTTGCAAGTTACTATTTAATTGTTCCGTTCTTCTTTCTATTTTATTATGCACTTTATGCAGGTTATATTGTAACTGTCCCGCCGTAGCCTCGTCACTACCTCGTCGAGGTTAGGCTCGACACTTACCAGTAGATGGGGTCAGTTGTACTGATACTACACTCTGTACTTTCTGTGCAAATTTTGGAGCTGGTTGTGGCTGATTGAGAGGTCGGTTGCAGGCATTTCATCTAAGAGACTCAAGGTAGTGCTGCTGGAGTCCGCAGGCCTTGGCGTCCCCTCCTATGTTCTACATTCCTGTTTTCTTTTCATTCGAAACAGATGTAATTTCTTTTAGACTAATGTTTGTAGATATTCATAGTGTGTTCGTTGATTGTGACACCAATTTCTGGGTGGTAACAGTTTCGGTATTGTCAATAGTATATAGATAACAAGTTAATTATGTACTTTCGCATTTATTTCAGCTTTATTTAGTTTTGTTAATTCTAAACTATGAAATGTAAAGGAAAAATTTGAATAGAACTCTAGTGTTGGCTTGTCTAGCGAGTCCGATGTTATGCGCCATCACGGACCCAGTGGTGGGAATTCCTGGTCGCGACATAAAGTTATTAATAATTTCTTTTATAAAGCATTTAACCTCTCCTAAGATATTGTTGATCTTAGGAAATAGAACCAGATTCAAGAAGTTGATAACTTAATATCGAAATAATTATTTAACTTTTTAGTACACTTCTTGCAATGCATGAAACCTGAGAAAAAAATATTAAAAATGCGCAATATAGCGTATTCAATAGTACTTTTCAGCTCTTCTGATCGTTAGAAAAAAAAGTAACTTTTTTTTTACGGGACAATATAGTTTATTGAAAACTAAATTTTTGCAGAAACCAAGAAAGAGAGCATAAGAGTACAACATACGTTTTATGGTGAGAAATATTTAAAATGAGATTTGAACTATTAGAGACACCTTAAAAGGGATTATATAAGTTTATTACACATTTTCTATTGACGAAATATGAAAAGAAAAGAATTATGTAGGTACTTCACTAATGATGTCAATCAAAAAAATGTAAATAACCCAATATTTTATATTTAGAGTAAGGGTTTTAGGGGAGTGGTTCTCTTTCTCCAATTTTTGCTCAAATAACGGTTATATCAACAAACTAAAAGTTATATTACTTTGTATAAAATATTTCAATTTTCTACTTTGAAATACTCAATATTTTAAAAAAATAATAAACTTACAATATATTTTTGGTAAAATTTTGGTTACACCTCCAAGAATTGTGGTGGGATGAATATGATATAACTTACCTTAATCAGATATTTCAGGTTTGAGCCATATGGATGATATCGTGTTAGAGTACACTTTCATTTTTACTAAGCCTTACGCAATTCAAATTCAAATTAGCCGGAGTTTCAATACAAAGACCGAATAAGGATTAAAAAAAATTGAGACCCCAAAGTTACTGTTTTAATTGCTTGACCCTTTGGCCGCCCTGGTTAGGTGAAACATGTATATGATAAATAGGTACATTTACGTGTGTGTATATTTTCGTGAGTGTCACGACCCCAAAATCAACCCGATTGTAATGGCGCCTATCATGGAACTAGGCTAGACGACACATTCCCAAATAATTTGACATTTCATTAGAATTGCTTGACCCTTTGGTCGCCCCTAGTTAGGTGAAACATGTATATAATAAATAGGTACATTTACATGTGTGTATATGTTCGTAAGTGTCACGACTCCAAAACCAACTCGGTTGTGATGCCGCCTATCATGGAAGTAGGCCAGACGACACATTCCCAAATAATTCGACATTTCATTAGAATTTAGATAATAACCTTTTTCATTCTGAAAGTTCCATAAAAGAGATAAATTCAAAACCAAAATGCAAAAATAAAAGCCCGACCTCGGATGTCACTAAGTCATGAGCAAATACTACAACTGTTCCGAAATATAACAAGACTAAAATAGTCTGGAAATCAGCTAATAATATCTATAGGAAGCTAGGAGGGAGAAGAGCAAGGCTGCGATCGCCATGCAGCTACCTTGCCAACTCCAAAATATCCGCGGCGGATGAAAATCAACGCTCGCTAGCACGTTCAGCAACCCCTGGATCTGCACACAAGGTGCAGGGAGTAATGTGAGTATGCCAAATCAGTAAGTAATAAAGGTATATAAAGACTGAGCAGTAGAAAATACATAAAAATCCACATTATGAAAACTCAGTAAGAACAACATGCTTTCAAATCAGTATATTAGTCAAATATCTCGTTTAAAATCCAGTATTCGGTAAAAATCATTTGAAGAATCTTTTCAACAGAGGCTCGATGAAATTTAGAGTAAAAGTGATGAAAATCATATACAACCCCTCGGGCAAAACAAAGTTCGTATATAGCCCCTCGAGCAACCTGAATAATAAACCACCCCCAGACATAATATCACTCAGAATCAGCCCCTCGGGCAAGCCTCACAATCACTCATAAACAGCCCCTCGGGCACAACATGAATCAAAAACAGCCCCTTGGGCAAAACTTCATATCACTCACTCAGGGTACGCACGCTCACTGGGGGTGTACAGACTCCGGAAGGACTCCTACAACCCCAACACTATAACAAGCCACCTCGTAGCATAATCAATCAGGCCCTCGGCCTCTCATATATCATAAATCAGTAACAACATGCTGTGGCGCGTAGCTCAATCCCATAATATCCTCACAACATAGGCCCTCGGCCTCACTCAGTCAGAAACCTCTCAAGCCACTCGAGTTATCAGTAAAACAGGGTGCTCAGCCCAAAAATATCATTTTATGCATCAAAATGGAGTAATAAAGATTGAGTTATGAAATGAGTAAAACATAGCATGACTGAGTATAGATCTTAAGTCAAAACAGTGAGGAAATAATAAGAAAAGGCCCTTAAGGTTCCAAACTGCTTGGCACGAGGCCCAAACCATAGAAATTCTTTCTAAAACACATACGTATCATATCGTTTCCAGTCAAATACACAACATAATAGTTGCTACAGAAAGACCAAGTCACAATCCCCAATAGTGCACGCCCACACACTCGTCGCCTAGCATGTGCGTCACCTCAAAATAGTTAAACGATGTGAAATACGGGGTTTCATACCCTTAGGGCAAGATTTACAATCATTACTTACCTCGAACTAGTTAAATCCCTACGCTGCAATGCCCTTGCCTCAAGAATTGGCCTCCAAACGTCCCGAGTTTGATCAAAAGCATTACAATACGATCAATATAGGCCAATGAACTAATTCCATATGAAAAAACTATCAATTTAAACCAAAATCCCGAAATTCACCCAAACTCGGCCCCCGGGCCCACATCTCAGAATCCGACAAAAATCACAAAACTATAAACCCCTTTCACTCATGAGTCTATGCATACAAAAATCATCAAAATTCGACGTCACATGGTCCCTCAAATCCTCAAATTAAACTCTCTAATTACCAAGCCCTAACCCCTCAATTTCATCCCTAATTTCTACCAATTTCATTCTTAAACAACTGAAAATCACCATAATCACGAGTGTTAGGCTCAAGAAACTTACCACAATGAAGAACCCCTTGATTCCCTATTCAAAACTCCCCAAAATCTCCAATCTCATCTTCAAAAATGGAGGAAATAAGCAAATATTCGCGAAGGAAACCTTTTATACTTTCTGCCCAGCATTTTTTGCATCTGCGGTCCCCATGTCGCTTTTGCGACGCCGCACCTGTGAAAAATCTATCGCAGGTGCGGTTTTCAGTTAAACCTCGAATCCCGCTTCTGCGGTCAAACACCAGCATCTGCGGTCTCGCAGGTACGGTCCCATGTGCGTACCTGCGGCTCCTGCCCTTCTCATATATGGCCGCTTCCACAGCTGCTTTTGCACTTCTGTGGGCCCGCACCTGCGATACCCTTTCCACAGGTGCAGTTACGATAGCTGAGAACAAATCTTCAACATTCCTCTAACCTCCATCCTTGATCCGTCAACCACCCGAAATCAACCCGAGGCCCTCGGGACCTTTACCAAACATACCAATAAGTCACATAACACCATTCAAACTTATTCAAACCTTCAGATCACTCAAACCAACATCCAAACATCAAATCACCCTCGGATTCAAGCCTAAGAACTTCCAAAGTTCCAAAATCGGCAAACGATGACAAAATCAATCAAACCTCGTCTGAATGACCCAAAATTTTTCACACATGTCACAAATAACAATACGACCTAATCTAATTTCCAGAATTTAATTCTGACCCCGATATCAAAATTTCCACTGCCAACCGAGAAACGCCAAAATTCCAATTTCACCAATTCAAGCCTAAATCTACCACGGACCTCCAAATTACCTTCCGAACGCACTATTAAGTCCAAAATCACCTAAAGGAGCTAACCGAACCATCAGAATTCATATCTGAGATCGTTCACACATAAGTCAGTATCCTGTTGACTTTTCCAACCTTCTCAAAAGAGATTAAATGTCTCAATTCACTCCAAAACCACTTCGAACTAGAACCAACCAACACGATACAATGGCATACAACTGAAGAACACATAAAGAAGCATAAATGGGGAAACAGGGCTATAACTCATGAAATGACCGGCCGGGTTGTTACATCCCCCCCTCTTAAACAAACGTTTGTCCTTGAACGAGTCAAGAAACATACCTGAAGCCTCAAACAGGTGTGGATATCTGCTATGTATCTCCCACTCGGTCTCTCAAGTAGCCTCCTCCACGGGCCGACCACTCTACTGCACTTTCACTGAAGCTATACCTTTGATTTCAACTTTCGGACCTGCCGCTCTAGAATAGCCACTGGCTCAACATCGTAAGTCAAATCACCATCTAACTAAACCATGATGAAGTCTAAAACATGAGACAAATCGTCAATATACTTCCAGAGCATAGAAACATGAAATACCGGATGCACACTCGACAAGCTAAGTGGCAAAGCAAGCTCATAAGCCACCTCCCCGATCCTCCAAAGCACCTCAAAAAGGCCGAATGAACCTAAAAGCTCAATTTGCCCTTCTTCCCAAATCTCATAACACCCTTCATGGGTGAAACCTTCAGTAAAACCTTCTCCCCAACCATGTAAGACACATCCCGAGCCTTTCTGTCCGCATAACTCTTTTGTCTCGACTGCGCTGTACGAAGCCGCTCCTGAATCACTTTTACCTTGTCTAAAGCATCCTGTACCAAGTCTATACCCAAAAGCCTGGCCTCGTCCGGCTCAAACCAACCTATTGGAGATATACATCGTCTCCCATATAAAGCCTCATATGGAGCCATTTGAATACTCGACTGATGACTATTGTTATACTCAAACTCCGCTAGCGGCAGAAACTGGTCCCTTAAACCCCCAAATCAATGACACAAGCGCGTAACATGTTCTCCAATATCTGAATAGTGAACTTAGACTACCCGTCCGTCTGAGGGTGAAACGTTGTGCTCAACTCAACCTGAGTACCTAACTCTCGTTGTACGGCCCTCCAAAACTACGATGTAAACTGAGTTCCTCTGCCTGGAATGATGGAAACCGGGACATTATGCAAGCAAACAATATATCGAATATAAATCTCTGCTAACCGCTCTGAAGAATAGGTAGTACACACAGGAATGAAATGCGCGGCCTTGGTCAGCTGATCCATAATCACCCAAATAACATTGAACTTCCTCAAAGTCCGTGGGAGTCCAACTACAAAATCCATGGTGATCCTCTCCCACTTCCACTCTGGAATATCTATCTACTGAAGCAAGCTACCCGGTCTTTGATGCTCATATTTCACCTGCTGATAATTGAGATACCGAGCTACAAACCCCACTATATCCTTCTTCATTATTCTCCCCGAATAGTGATGTCTCAAATCCTGGTACATCTTCGCGGAACCCCGATGAATGGAACTCCGCGAGCTATGGGCCTCTTCCAGAATCAACTCCCGAAGGCCATCTACATTGGGCACACATATCCGGTCCTTCATCCTCAATACCCCATTATCACCAATAGTCACATCTCTAGCATCACCATGCTGAAGTCGATCCTTGAGGACAAGCAAATGAGGATCATCATACTGGCGCTCTCTGATACGATCAAACAAGGTAGACCGAGAAACCACACAAGCTAAGATCTAATTGGGCTCCGAAATATCCAACCTCACAAACCGATTGGATAAGGCTTGAACATCAACTGCAAGAGGTCTCTCCTCAACATGAATATATGACAAACTGCCCATACTCATCGCCTTTCTACTCAAAGCATCGGCTATTACATTTGCCTTTCCCGGATGGTACAAGATAGTGATATCATAGTCCTTTAGCATCTCCAACTATCTCCGCTGCCTCAAATTGAGATCCTTCTGTTTGAATAAGTGCTGGAGGCTATGATGATTAGTAAACACCTCACAAGACACACCATAGAGATAATGCCTCCATATCTTCAACGTGTGGACAATGGCTTCCTACTCCAAATCATGAACAAGGTAGTTCTTCTCATGGGGCTTCAACTGACGAGAAGCATAAGCAATAACTCTACCCTCTTACATCAACACACACCCGATACCGATCCGAGAAGTATCACAATATACTGTATAAGAACCTGAAGCTGATGGCAAAACTAACACTGGAGTTGTGGTCAAGGTAGTCTTGAGCTTTTGAAAGCTCGCCTCACACTCATCCGACCACCTGAAAGGAGCACCCTTTTAAGTCAATTTGGTCAAGGGTGGTGCAATAGATAAAAATACTTGAATGAATCGATGGTAAAAACCCGCAAAACCAAGAAAACTACGAATCTCTATGGCTGAGGACGGTCTGGGCCAACTTTGAACTGCCTCTATCTTCTTCGGATCAACCTGAATACACTCGCTGGACACCACGTGTCCCATGAACGCCACTGAACTGAGCCAAAACTCACACTTGGAGAACTTTTCATAAAGCTTCTCCTCCCTCAATCGCTGCAATACAGCTCTCAAATGCTCAGCATGCTCCTCCTGGCTACGTGAGTACACCAGAATATCATCGATGAATACAATAACAAATGAGTCGATATAAGGCCGAAACATGATGTTTATCAAATGCATGAACGCTGCTGGTGCATTGGTCAGCCCAAAAGACATCACAAGGAACTCATAATGACCATATCGGGTCTTGAAAGTCGTCTTAAGAATGTCCGAGTACCTAATCTTAAACTGGTGATACCTTGACCTGAGATCAATCTTCGAGAACACTCTCGCTCCCTGAAGCTGGTTAAATAAATCATCAATACGAGGCAAAGGATACTTGTTATTGATTGTGACTTTGTTCAACTGCCTGTAATCAATGTGAATCCTCATCGTGCCATCCTTTTTCTTTACAAATAGAAGAAGCGCACCCCAAGGCGACGCTCTAGGGTGAATAAATCCCTTATCGAGGAGTTCCTGAAGCTGCTCCTTCAACTCCTTCAACTCCACCGGTTCCCATCCGATATGGTGGAATAGAAATAGGTTGAGTGCCTGGCACCAAATCAATACCGAAGTCAATATCCCTATCTAGCGGCATGCCCGGTAGGTCTGCAGGAAACACACCCGAAAAATCCCTCACTACCGGGACTGAATCAATGGGAGGGGTCTCTATACCGATATCCTTAACAAAAGCCAAATATGAAAGACAACCCTTCCTAACCATCCCCTGGGCTTTCAAGAATGAAATCACCCTACTGGGAACATATTCTATCGAACCTTGCCACTCAATCTGTGGAACTCCCGGTATAGCCAACGTCACTGTCTTAGCATGACAGTCCAAAATAGCACGACACAGAGACAAAAAATCCATGCCCTATATCACATCAAAATCAACCATACTAAGCAACAGAAGGTCCTCTAGGGTCTCTAAACCCCCAATACTCACCACACACGACCGATATACGCGGTCCACAACAACAGTATCGCCCACCGAATTAGATACACAAGCAGATAAAACAAGAGACTCGCGGCGTATCCAAATAATGAGTAAAATATGATGATACATATGAAAAAGTGGAACCAGGATCAAATCATACAGAGGCATCTATGTGGCAAACTGAGACAATGCATGTGATCACAACATCTGAAGCAATAGCATCTGGTCTGGCTGGGAGTACATAGAAAGGGGTCTGACCACCAGTTGATCGATCTCCTCCTCTAGGGCGACCCTTAGCTGACTGTCCTCCACCCCTAGTTGACTGGATGGGTGGTGAAGTAACTGGTGCTGAAGTCGATGGCTGCCTCCTCTACTGAGGCGGACCCCCATGACGACGAGGACATTACCTCCACATTTGCCCCGACACTCCACATAACAACCCCCTAGTGCTAGTGACGGGGACTGAAGGGAACCCCCAGCAACAAGATGACTAGTAGAAGAACCTGACATGGAAGAGCCCTGAACTGATGAAGCATGGGACGAACTCTGAGCTGGGAGATCACTAAGTGATGAATGGCACTGATGAGAACTATGAGAACCATGGCTCGATAATGCCCCACGGTGAGCTGGGCGAGCTGACTGATCATGTCTGAATGGACGACCCCTGCCATGCTGAAACTGACCTCCAGGAGAAACACCACCGAAACTACCAGATCCCCGAGGCCTCTTGGCCTCCCTCTAAACTCGCTCCTGGCGGCAAACTGACTCTATCTCCCGAGCAATGTCAATCACCTCCTCAAAAGAAGCACCGAATACCCTATCTCTGGTCATAAGAATCCGTAACTGGTACGAAAGGCCATTCACGAACCTCCTAATCCTTTTCCTGTCTATAGGAACCAACTAGATAGCATGACGGGCTAACTAAGAGAACCTCATCTCATACTGCGTCACATTCATATCATCCTGACGCAACTGCTCGAACTGCCTGCACAGCTCCTCTCTGCGTGACTGCGACACATACTTCTCCAGGAAGAGAACGGAGAACTGCTGCCAGGTAAAAGGCGCTGCACCAACAGGCTTACGACTCTCATAAGCCTCCCACCAATTAAAGGCAGTTCCAGAGAACTGAAAAGTAGTGAATGAGACCCCACTAGTCTCCAGAATAGCCGCCGTAAAAAGCATCTTCTGACACTTATCCAAGAAACCCTAATCATCCTCGCCCTCTGTACCACTGAAAGTCGGAGGTTGAAGTCTACCAATCCCCTCCAATCGTCGCTGCTCGTCATTAGGCACGACTGGTACCACATAATCCTTAGCAGGTGCATCTGGCTAGGCTGGTGATGCCTCTGGTGTCTGCAGTCCCTAAACAACCTGCTCAGGTGTACGGGCGGCAGGAGTTTGAGTGCCTCCCCCGGCCTGAGAAGAAGCTGTTGTAGTAGAAATAACGACCGCCTGAGCATGACTAGTGCACACAGTCAAGATCTAAGCCAAGCTCTCCGGAAGATCTGGAATAACAATAGGCACAGCCAGTGCCTGAGCTGGTCCTGCTGGAGCGTCCATAACTAGGACCTGATCATGAACTGGGGTGGCTGGTTTATCTGCTGCTGCTACGTGGCTACACCCCTACCCCTACCATGGCCTCGATCGCGACCTCGGACTCTCGCGGCCCCAATTGGTTGTACTAGTGGCCGTCCATCCTGACCGGTAGCACATGTCATCACCATCTGTGAGAGAATAGAATAACAGAAGTTTAGTCACCAGAATCAACAAATTCGCACGACAAGAATTAAAGAATGTGAAGTTTTCCTAAAGGTTCTCGAGCCTCTTGAAGATAAGTACAGACGTCTCTGTACCGATCCGCGAGACTCTACTAAACCCGCTTCAAAACTGGAGGAAATAAGCTCCAATCCCGTCTTCAAAAATGGAGGAAATAAGCAAAAATTCGCGAAAGAAACCTTTTATACTTTCTGCCCAGCATTTTCCGCATCTGTGGTCCCCATGTCGCTTCTGCATCGCCACGCCTACAGAAAATCCATCGCAGGTGTGGTTTTTACTTAAACCTCGAATCTCGCTTCTGCGGTCAAACACCCGCATCTGCGTTCTCGCAGGTGTGGTCCCATGTGCGCACCTTCGACTCCTGCCTTTCTCATCTGTGGCCGCTTCTGCGGCTGCTTTTGTGCTTCTGCGGGCCCGCACCTGCGATCCCCTTTCTGCAGGTGGGGTTATAATAGCTGACAACAAATCTTCAACATTCCTCCAACCTCCATCCTTGATCCGTCAACCATCCGAAATCAACCCGAGGCCCTCGGTACCTCTATCAAGCATACCAACAAGTCACATAACACCATTCAAACTTATTCAAACCTTTAGAACACTCAAACTAACATCCAAACACCAAATCACCCTCGGATTCAAGCCTAAGAACTTCCAAACTTCCAAATTCCGCAAACGATGCCGAAACCTATCAAACCTCGTCCGAATGACCCAAAATTTTCCACACACGTCACAAATGACACTACGGACCTAGTCCAATTTTCAGAATTTTATTCCGACCCCGATATCAAAATTTTCACTGCTAATCGAGAAATGCCAAAATTCCAATTTCGTCAATTCAAGCCTAAATCTACCACGGACTTCCAAATTACCTTTCGGACCCGCTCCCACGTCCAAAATCACCTAACGGAGCTAACTGAACCATTAGAATTCTCATCCGAGATCGTTTACACATAAGTCAACATTCGGTTGACTTTTCCAACTTAAGCCTTCTCAAAAGAGACGAAGTGTCTAATTCATTCAAAACCACTCCGAATCAGAACCAACCAACACGATACGGGGCTATAAATCATGAAACGACCGGCCAGCTTGTTATAGTGAGCTAGTGTATTGGGTACCCACGGTTGGGATGAACCCCTTTGCTTATATCTAATTTTTGTATTATAAACTTTATTAAATATATGCTAATATTTAATTGCGAATTCAATAACTAAAATTAATAAATTATATATGGGTACGGTGGTAAGTTAAGAAACCATAAAACTTTAATTCCCGAACCCGTCATATATTTAATTCAAATTTTTTATCTTCTTGGGGTCATTATCTCACATCATGTTCGGATAATTTGCATCTTTTACTAACTTCAACTGAAAGATATCAAGAAAAATATTCCTTATTTTTTGGTATTTTCCCAGAAAGAAAATGTATGGCATCTTTCTTTTTTTAATATTTACGTCATCATATATCGATGAACGGTGATTATTTTGGATCTGAGCTTAAGGTTGTTAAACTTTAATTAAATGACCACATCCACATCCAAATCTGCAACGAAAAAAGTTGCTAATTTACAAGCAAAAGACAACGAAAAAATAAAGCGTTATGACTTAAACTAAACTGATACAAATTTATAAGAGAAGGCAGCTTATAAAGTAAATTAATAATTTAATGTAACATAAAATAAACAATTTCAGTTGGACTAACAAATTATAAATAATTTTAAAAATTGCACTTGCATATTTTAGCAAAAATAATGTAAGATTTCATTTTGTAGAAAAGTTTGTCCTTATAAAGTAAAATAAACTGTAAAATATTTCCTACTAGATTTTAGTAAAGAGATGAAATGTAAAATAAAAATAAAGTACACAAATAGAGATAAAAACTAAATCACATAGAGGAAAAGGAAGAATCAACTAACAAGGGTAACTACTTATTAGTCCCTTGCCTACAAAACTAGGGGGGGAAACATGTCCGAGTGCTGCAGCCCAGTTTCGAACTCACGACCTACTCAAAAACTTGAACACGCTTGACCATCTTTACAAAGGATCATCTTCGGTGAAGTGAATTTAACGAAGCTAATATCTACATTTTACAGAATTTAACCTATGTAAAATATCAAATATTTTCAACGAAGAAAATTGTGAAACAACTTTGTAGGTAGGGCTGCTCGGTGGGCCGGGCCTGAACCGGACCGGGCCCGCGGTCCTAACGGGCCTGGTGGGCCTGGTGGGCCGGTCCTGGGTGGGCCGGTCTTGGTGGGCCTCCTGAGCCCGTCACGGGCTGGTCTCCATGGTTGAGCCCACGAGCCCGGGACCGTTTAGCCCGGGACCGGCAGGCGGGCCTGGGCCGGTCCTGGCGGGCCCATCGGCTATTTTTCAAAAAAAAAAAAAAAATCTCCAACGGCCATATTTAAAATCTAGCCGTTTGGGCTGAAAATATGACCGTTTTTTAAGTTAAAAAAATGGCCATTTGGCCCCCAAACTTTATTTTAACCCCAAACTTTATATAATTACACTTTTCCCCATTTCTCAACTATAAATACCCCCTCATTCTTTCATTTTTATTCACCAATTCATCAATATCTCTCAATATCTCTCAATCTCTCTACTACAATTACTTAATTTATTGTTGAAATTTCGTGAAAAATTGTGAAGTTGTTGAATTGAAGTTTTCAAGTGTTCAACGATTTTCAATTTTCAAGAAGTTGTTCGGCAATCCGGTAAACTCGTTTCAACTCTTACGTTTTTAGAATATATTTTTGTGTGGTTTAGTTTGCATAATTATAATTAATATGGCATTTACTTTGAAAAAAATGTTTGGTAAAGGAAAAGATAAAACCGGTGAAAGTAGTGGCCAACCAACTACCCTTCCCCCGGCTCCCCGACCTAGAAAAGATAAGCAAGTTGAAAGTAGTCGCCAACCTAGACGTCCTCCTCCTTCCGTAATTCTTGATAGTGATCACCCTTGTTTTCAATTTACCGATAGTGAATTTTATCATAATGTTGCACCAGGTGATAGATTAGATGATGAAATTATGAATGCTCTTTATCCTAATGAAACCATCTTAGAAAATAATGAGGAAAATGAGGATGATGATGAAACTCAAGCACCGGATTTAGATGATACACCTACTAGTCCTCTTAATAACCCAAGTGATGCACCGGTCGACCCACCTGTAGAAACTCCTACTTTTAATAGAGAACCTGCTAAACGCTTAGAAACATCATTAGTTTGGAATTTTTTTACTCAAGTAAGAGAAAAAAATAAGGCTAAGTGTAAAACTTGTGGGAAATTAATGTCGCATAAATATGTAGGAGACCGTAGCGGCACAGGTAGTTTGACTAGGCACATAAAAACACACCCTAGAGATAAGGCTAGATTTTTTCAAATGAAAGCGCATCTAGAGGGGACAAGTGTAGATTCTGCGGTTAACCCTAGTACAGGTTCAAATCTAGTTCAACCAGGAATTAACACTGTCACTGGAGGTATTTTATATTACGATCCAAATAGAGATCGTGAAGAATTAGCAAAGATGATTACTGTTATGTGCTTACCTTATACTTTTGCTTCTAATCCTAATTGGGTTCATTATATTAGAAGAGTGTTTAATCCTACTTATAAAGGTTGGCCTCGCGCAACAGTTAAGAGTGATATTTATAAATTCAAACATGAATATGAACAATATTTGCGTTATTTATTTACTCATATACCTAATCGGATTTCTATTACTACTGATATTGGTAGAAGTGGTAATGATTGTGATTACCTAACTGTTACAAGTCATTGGATAGATGAGGAATGGATAATGCAAAAACGCATAATTGCATATAGAATAATTAATTCGCGTCACACAGGTAAGTTTATAGCTAACACTGTTGCAGATATTTGTAGATATTTTTGCTTTAGCGATAAAATAATGGCAATTTCAATGGATAATGCTTCTAGTAACACCAGTGCTATAGGCATGCTTACAACAACACTAAATCCTGCATTTACTAATATTTTCCATGTTAGATGTATTTGTCATATTTATCATTTAATTGTCGGTGATGGTATGCGAATATTAAACATAGAAATTGAAAAGGTTAGAATGACTCTTAATTGGCTTTTTTATTCAAACCGTAGAAGTAGACTTAGAGAGTATTTTAAAAAATGTGATGAATATGGCCTTAGAGAAAGAAAGGTTCCTAAACCTTGCCCGACTAGATGGAATTGTATGTACGAAAGTTTAGTAGTAGCATATGAATATAGAAACCCAATTAATGCAACGTTTAATTCTCGGGTAGGTGGTGAAGATGATGATGAAATGCTTACCACTCAAGATTGGACTAATGTTAAAATTCTTTTAGATTTTTTAGAACATTTTCAAATTGCAACAAATGCATTTTCTGGGCAATATTATCCTACTATAAAATATATTATGCTACAATATATACATAATATACAATATATATACTACAAGAAAATATATTATGCGAATATATATACATAAGATACAATATATATACTATAAGAAAATATATAAGAGAATATATATACATAAGATACAATATAATATACTACAAGAAAATATATTATGCTACAATATATACATAATATACAATATATATACTACAAGAAAATATATTATGCGAATATATATACATAAGATACAATATATATACTATAAGAAAATATATAAGAGAATATATATACATAAGATACAATATAATATACTAAAAGAAAATATATTATGCTACAATATATACATAATATACAATATATATACTACAAGAAAATATATTATGCGAACATATATACATAAGATACAATATATATACTACAAGAAAATATATTATTATGCGAATATATATACATAAGATACAATACATATACTAAAAGAAAATATATAAGAGAATATATATACATAAGATACAATATAATATACTTCAAGAAGTGATATTTATGCATGACAATTTAGTGTTTTACTATTGTTTTGTTATTTTCGTTTTCGTCAAGTACTTTAATAATTAGATATACATATATACTACATATATATTTTTAATATAGCCATGATACTACAAGAAATTGTCTTAAAAAAAAAAAACTCGCTAGGCCCGCGAAGCCCACGAGCCCGGCCCGTTAAGCACAGGACCATGTGGGCATAGGCCCGTCACGGGCCGGTTCCACCCATTAGGCCCACGATGACCGGGACCGCCAGGCCCGGGACCGCCAGAGCCCGGGACCGCGAGGCCCGGCCCGTTAGGCCCACTAAGGCCCGGGCCCGGGACAAAATACAACATTATTTGTAGGTGATACTTAAAAATTTAATGGGGTAATTTCAGTTTGAAATGTGCAAAGAAAACTATAATGGAGTAATTCCATAGATGGTGGATACGCCTATATAAAAGTGAAACTCCAGAGTTCGAATTTATAAAAGTGAATGTTCGAACTTATACAATTCATGATCTACATTTATCTACTTCAATACGGTATATTGAAATTTTTCTTGTTTAAATTCTAGCATATTATGTTGGAATTTCACATTTAAAATTTTAAACTCCAAGACAATATTCTGACTCCTGATGTTTGAGAAAGCGGAGGCAATGAAGAAGCAAGTCTCTGTAAATTTAATATGAAGAAGATAAGACAAAAAAGTTTGTGTAACTAAAAACTAATTATTTTAATTTCAAACAATGGATAAATATAAAATAGGCTAAAAAGTGATCAGCCCGCATCATTTTTACTCCAATAAAATGAATGACTTTCCTATTAAAAGGAGGAAAAATATGTATGAGACTATCTTTCAATCATCTTCAACACCTAAATCCGCCCTCGCTAACCTCGAGAAAATTTCTACATATATATGTATTATATGTATATATACCTGGAGAAACTGGTTTATATTAAATTAGGCACCCTAAAATATCAGAGTCTGCTTGGACCGCTGGTCAAGTCTGCAATTTCCTTTGCTTTCTTATGGAATGTTCGGGTTCGAATCAACACTGCCTCTCCTTCCTTAAGGTCATTTTCTTTTTCAGCACTGATTTTTTAATTTATTTGTTTTTGCCTTTTCATTTTAGGTTCCTCCTTAGCCACTTACCCACCCCCTAACACACCCAAACCCCCCTTTTCTTTTGAGTTTTGAATAAACCCCGCCCCTAAAAAGCTCCAAATCACACTTGTCTTTTCGCGTTGCTAAGAACAAAACTCAGAATCCCTTTTACCAAATTTCAAATCAAACTTCACCTCAACTCACTCACGTCACATGTCAGTCATCACTAGAAGTTTGCTGGCATCTGCGAACACCCAACAACTACAGGTGAAGTCTTCATCTCCATCTAAATTAAAAATTGTAATGCCCCCTCCATTTTTAAATCCTCGGGCCGCCTCTACTCGCCTGCTCTTTGAGTTCCGAGCCTCGGTCCTAAATTATACTTGTCCTCTTGGGATAATAATTCCAGATACCTCCCCTCAGTCTCACTTTTGGCTTCATCATACTGATTTTCCTTGTGGCATACAATCCTGGGATAACTTGTTTTCCAGCCAAATAATCCCTAAAAAATAACTGACATTTTAACACGCTCAGGTCATTTTTGATGGGCCGAGAAAATTTTAGGCAATACGGATCCGGACGTTCGGGCCCATGCATTGGCATGGATAGTATACAAAATCTGGAAATCGGACGGAATTCTAATTTTATGGCCCTAAAACGCAAAAAATAAAATAAAATGAGGAACGGTCATGGCGAGACAATGACTATTGTTCTTGAGGTCCTGTTTTATGGGTCGACAAAATTTTAGGTGATCCGGGTCTAGTCGCTCGGGCCCATGCAGATGGCGTGGGGTATAGCACATGAAAATCTGGAAATTAAGTGAAATTTCAATTTTACGGCGTTAAAATACCAAAAATGAGGAACGGTTATAGTGAGGCAATGACTATTATCCCTTAGGTCAAATCTTATAGGCCAATAAAATTTTAGGCGATCCGGGTCCGGTCGTCGGGGCCCATACAGATGGCGTAGGCTATAGCACACGAAAATAATGGAATCGAGCGGAATTCTAGTTTTATGGCCCTAAAACGGTAAAGAATAAGAAACGAACATTGTTAGGCGATGATTGTTGTTCCTTATGACGTTTTTGATGGGCCGACATAATTTTAGGCGATCTGGATCCGATTGCCTAGGACTATACAGATGGCGTGGGCTATAGCACACGAAAATTTAGAAATCGAGCGGAATTCCAATTTTATGGATCTCACATGCCAAAAAATGAGGAACGGTCACGGAGAAGCAATGACTATTGTTCCTTAGGTGTTTTTTATGGGCCGACAAAATTTTAAGCAATTCGAGTCCGATTTCTAGGGCCCATATAGATGGCGTGGGCTATAATACACAAAATCTAAGAGTTGGGGCAAAATTATAGTTTTATAGCCCTAAAACGTCAAAGAACAAGGAATGGTGTCACGACCCAAAATCCGTTAAAGGTCGTGATAGCGCCGGACCCAAAATAGTTAATCAAATTTGCTTTTTATTTATTGTTGAAGTCATGAAGTTTTCTTCAATTCCACTAGTAACAGATGAACTTTATAAAGTAAATAATAATATTTTCCGATTTTCAACACTGAATATCCTATAATCACCCCAGAACCCGGTGTCACAAATGCATAAGCAATCACTAGGGAAAAATAAAATATAATAACTATCCGGAATACAAATTTGGACAGAAAAGAAAATACAATACTCTGAAAGAGACTCTGCTGGCTGTGGGTCGTCTCGAGAGATGCAACTTACCTAAGTCTTTGTATCGGACATGCCGCTGCGCCCACTAGGCCACTAGTCATACAGGTTCCTGTGCAATGAAAATGCACATCAAATGTAGTATGAGTACGAAAACAATGGGTACCCAGTAAGTATCCAGTCTAACCTCGAAGAAGTAGTGATGAGAGGTCGACTTCGACTCTTACTAGTGGTCCAATGATATTAGATACAGTAAAGAAGTGAACAAGTATGAAGCAGTGTAAATATATGAAATAAACATGTATAAGATACGTAGTACAATTCCCCTCTTTATAATTTTACTCAAGCTCTCAACTAGAAAGTTCCCTCCGTAACCGAAACATATATATAGAGGTATAGTGGATATCATCAAGAGGTTGTCATAATTCAAATCAGGAGAAAAATCCTCAGATACACTGGCTTCTAGTTAAATGTTATGCACGATTCCATGAGAATAATATATATATATATATATATATATATATATATATATATATATATATATATATATATATATATATATATATAGGAAATGCCGAGGCGTACAACCCGATCCAATATAAAAGTAAACTGTGCACTGCCGAGGGTCAAACGACGCGAACCATAGATGCATCTATTAAACTGCCGAGACGAACGGCCCGCTCCCATGAGATTGAGGTTCATAAATCCTGTCGTGGCGAACGTCCCGATCCCATAAGAGTAGTAGAAGGAAATACCCCACTCATGAATCATACGTGCGACGCGGTCAAATATAAATTTAAGAAATCGCCCGCTCTCAGATCATATTTGTGACGCGTGCAAATATAAATTTAACATTAAAATCATATCTCTTTCTTGATTCTTTTTAAAATAAGGAAAATTCAGCTTGAATCTTTTTAAGGAAATTACCCTGCTCGCGAAACATACATGCCACACGGTTACACATAGATTTTTTAAGTTGTTAAAGTATTCCTCAGTTCTTTTTAAATTACGAATTCCAAATGAAAACTTTTAAATTACCAACTTTTCCTCAATTTCAACTCCTTTCAAAATATTTAATAAGCTAACACAATCTCTCTTCTTTTCAAGACAAATAATAAACATAAGTTAACAACAATATCAACAATGCATGATATAAGCCTAAAACTTCTCGGACATAGGCATAACTAGTAGCTACGTACGGACTCTCGCCACCTCGTGCATACGTAGCCCCCACAAATAGAAGCAAATAATAATTTAGTTCACCTATGGGGTTAATTCCCTCTTACAAGGTTAGAAAGAAGACTTGCCTCGCTCCGAAGTTCCATAACCGATTTCAACGCCAATCTAACACCTCAAACCGATGTCCAACGCTCCAAAACTAGATAAACAATGTGCAAACCAATGAAAATATACTCTAGTACTCATAACAATTTAATTTACAACAATTCCCAATTACGCTCGGAAAGTCGATAAAATCACCATCGGGCCCATGTGCCCAAATTCCAAAAAATTTCGAAGATAAATATTACACATAACCGCACGAACTCAAATATATAGTTTATTCTCAATTCTATGTCCAAAATTGTGGTCAAAATTCAAGATACCAATTTCTAGGCTTTTTCTGTTCAAAATCCCAAAATTTTACAGATTTTCATGCTTGAATCACAATAAAACCATGTATTTAACTTATAATGAGGTGGGAATAACTTACCTTGACTTGAATGATGAAAATCCCCAATTGAAACTCTCCAAAAATCGTTCAACCAAGAGAGAATGGAAGAAAAATGGACAAGCCCCCATTTTAAAGAAACCTCACTGCCTCCAGCCCTCTCGCACCTGCGGTGCATAGGCCGCTTCTGCGTCGTTTGTGCTGTTTTTGCGATGGCTTCCTTCGCACCTGCACCTTCGCAGGTGCGGTCTCTGGTCCACTTTTGCGGTCAGTGGCCTCCCTTTTCTAGTCCTCTTCTACCTTTGTGGGTGCTTATGTGTCCCCGCACCTGCGGTCCAAAACTTGCAGTCTAAAACTCACAGGTGCGGTTACACCAGAAGGCAGCTGCTCTAACCTTTCTTCCAAGTCCAAACTCGATCCATTCACCGTCCGTATCTCACCCGAGGCCCTCAGGACCTCAACCAATTTTACCAACACGGCCTAAAATATATTACGAACTTAGTCGAGCCTTAGACTCACATCAAACAACACCGAAATAACAGATCGCAACTCAATTCAAGCTTTATGACTTTAGAACTTCAAACTTCTACATTCAATGCCGAAACCTACCAAATCACGTCCCATTGAACTCAAATTTTGCACACAGGTCATAATCGACATTACAAACATACTCCAACTTCCGAAATCAAAATCCGGCCCCGATATCAAAAAGTCCACTCCCGGTCAAACTTCTCAAAAACCTTCAAATTTATAACTTTCGCCAAATGACCCAAAGATGACTTACAGACCTCCAAATCCATTTCCATACGCGTTGTCAATACCAGAATTACCATACGAAGCTATTCCCAGACTCAAAATCCCAAACGGACATCGATAACATTAAAATACACCTCAACCCAAATTTATGAAATTCTTCCAAAATGCCAACTTCCACAATAGGCATCGAAAAGCTCTCGAGTCATTAAAAACCCGATACTAAATATACGCCCAAGTCCAAAATCACCATATGAACCTGTTGGAACCTTCAAATCCTGATTCCGATGTCGTTTACTCAAAAATCACACTTTAGTCAATTCTTCCAACTTAAAGCTTCTGAAATAAAAATTTTCTTTCCAAATCAACTCTGAACTTTCCGAAATTCAATTCCGACCACACATGCAATTCATTGTACCTTAAGTGAAGCTGCTTATGGCCTCAAACTGCCGAACGATGTGCTAGAGCACAATGTGACCTATCGGGTCGTTACATTCTCTCTCACTTAAACATACGTTCATCCTCGAACATGCTAAGAACTGCGCTGGAGTTGTCTGAAATCGCTCCTTAACACCTCGTGCACCTACCCGTGCTACCACAAGTCAGTTGAGCTTATTAGCTAGAGCAAATATGAAGATATTCTCTTTTATTTAGGCGAATAAGCCCTAGAGCCCAATTCTAACACCCAGAATTCTCTACCATGCTTGTTTCCATCATATGTACACCGTATCAATCACCACACGATACATGATTGCGTACCTTTGCTTAATCCACAATTAGCACTGCATAACTCACATAACCACAATAACATCCTCTGATAACAATAGTCGAAATTTCACGAATCCGATGCTCCCAATGTGTCTCATGACATATATACGTCCTGTTCCAACTTTGACGGAAGAGATGCGTAGAAATTCATAACTGACTGTCAAGTCAATAATTCATTGAGCCTCTCCTCCTGATAAGAACCATTGCCGCATTATGAACCAAAAATCTATATTTGCTCTTTACTATACTTCATATAAATCTGACCGCACTGATACCAGGTCCCTTAATCTCGTCCCACCTAGTATAAGCTGCTCACGCAATAAAACACCTTAGACACTACCAAAATTCTCATATGATGCCACAACGTGCCAATAAGCTACAACTCAAATGTGATACATAGGGAAAACGAACTCTGGAAAGAACTACTCCACCCACGTAACTACTTAGACAACCGAAAAGGTGTCATGAGCCTTCCTCAGAAAATGGGAATCAAAACACATAAAAATAGATATAGGGATTGTACTCAACATCACACTGTTGCGGCGTGCAACCCGATCCACACATGGCGGTGTGCCACCTGATCTAAACATGACAATCTATAAGGGAAATACTTATCGAGCTAAAATGCTCATACCTATGAAATACCGAATATCAACCACTGGCACGCGAAGTGCAGAATACAAACCCTGGGGAGACGGATAGTGCCATAAACTACGAAACTAAAGGACGACTAAGGTGCAATAAATGACCTGCATCTCGAGAGTCATTCTGCTCACATAACACCATCGCTACGTGGAACCTCAACACATATGCAATAAATCTAGCCTTTTCACAATCCACACGACACAATATAGTATTACCTTAATTAACCACCAAAGAAATAACATCCAAAGCCCGAGTACTCCTCCATAAGGAGCGCTATGCTGAAATGAATACATCCGACCTGATATAAAGCCCACAATCATATTTAGATCCATCCACGTACCTCAAGCCAATTCTGATCGTACCGCACTAGGCTAATAATCTTTCAAGGATTCACAATAACCTTTTTTATTATGATACACAAGAACAACTGTCATAACCGAAACAAACATCCACAGTCCACAACCAAATGGACCGAGCGCCCTCCAGGCATAAATTATCAGATTAGCAATATTACCACAATCTTCTTACTTGGTTTCAATCTTCAATCAATCAAGTGAATACATGTCATACCAATACAATCTTCCCGTGAAGTACACCCCCACGACCTTCCGCACCAGGTAACAATCTGCACATCCATACCACAGGCCGCACTAATGCCGTAAAACAAATCAAGAATCCACAACTAGTACGCAAAGCCTTTTACACAAGACACCGATCTCAAGTGATGCTGAAAATAATACCAGCTTGGTCTAACCATTTGAATCCTTTTTCCCTGCTCATCCGAGCTCGTAATATTCTTGCCAGCACCAAACGACAACCTTGATCCTCAACTTACAATTCCCATGCTACCCACTGCACCTAATCATGCCAATATACAATAGTACACGAATTCCATTATAACTCCTGAACCACCAACAGGGTAAACACTTCATCATATAGGAACCTTTTACTTAACTTATTCTAAGAGAACCATTGCAACACGTGACTGATTCCTCATATCCACAGAAAACACTAACCTCAAGTAGTGGTCTAAACCACCATAACTCTTCCAGGACCCATCTGCACATAACATGAAATAATGCCCGAATGCCTCCAAATAAAATCAATTACGGTGACAGTCGAACCTCGCACATACCGTCACAAACCACACGAGTAACTCAACACGCTGAAGGAGCTGATCATTGCCATCATCATGCCGATTCAGCCATTTCTAACCGATCCAACTTTTTTTAATTTACCCTGGACTTGCCTTAGGAATAATAATAGCTCTATTCAAAATATAGCGAACTCAATCCGGACTTGTCTTGAGCGACCCCATTTCATACAACCACATTGTCTCCAACCCATGAACCATTTCATACATTCCTTGTGCGCAAAATCGCGTCTTCAACTGGTACGTCCATTCTAAAAATTCCTCTATGAATCCGAAGTAATTTGCTCCCATTCCTCTAAATTTACACCGCAGACAGAAGATAACACTGAACACTCCAAGATCCTTTATCATAATCCGTTGCAAAAGCTCGATACTCAACCATACTATGGACTCAAAATTCTTAGGCACCACACTTTAACTTTTGAATCCACTAGGACCGTTGTTGTGAGTCACCCACTGCTTGGTCCCAAATATTATTAAACTCCAAGGCTTCGCTAGCACATGAACACCCTCTCAAGAAGCACCCGACTGAATAACTTTCCCTATAGATCACCTCTACACGAAACATACATCTTAAGTCTTCCCAAATCCTGATCATGAATTAATAAGGCCAATTATAGCACACATTCCTCAAATCCTTTGCTCAAATCACCACTTGTGTTCTCTTTCCTTAGTCGTAATAACCCATTAATATGCCGATCACCAGAGACCTCACAAGAAGATAACTATACAATCCAATCGTAGGCGGTGAGACTCTCCCACTTATCTTGAAGCTACCATTGCATAAACCTGCAACCCACCAAGATTCTTCCTTCGTCGCTGCACTAGGTACAATTGCTACAAAATCAGTAACCATCCTGAGCCCGTGCCCATTCGCCAGTCATACGAGTCCATTCACTTCTCATGGACATCAACTAAAAGATGCAACAATACACCTCAATCCAAAGTCATGTTGTACTCTTCTTCATACCAAGCACTCTTTTCTGTCGTATCCGACTTTTCCCGAATAATAGCCAATATTCTAAATAAAGTCCGTAGACCTAATCACTGTCCACCATGAATCCCAAATCGCTCTAACATCTTCTCAAGGCATGTAGTCATCCTACAACAGAACCCATATGCTACTCTGCCACTCTCCCGCTTTGGTCAAACTAAGTCCTTTAAGCAATTACTCGACTCATGTTTCTCACACTTGGCCTTCTAGAAGTCTGACCACCGCATGATACCGCGACCTTTGATAGACACTTCTCCAACACTTTTTCACGCTACCCCACCCCAAAGGCGAGTTGAAGAAAACCATAACACCGACGAACTTAATGTATTCAACAAGGTCAATGACACTGCATCACACGCTCGAAAGTACCAAGTCTCGCTCTTCATCAACCCAAACTTGAACATTCATAGTCCGATTGCCTTTTCCTCCACCGGAAATAAAATACTGAATCTTTGAATCATGCACTAAGAAAACCTTATCTCAAGTCATTCACTGCCCCGACACATAGGCAAGTTTCTCACCATCACCTCAATACTGTGCAATAACAACTCATGAGCAACATAGCAACCTGTGTGTAGCCTCGAAGCTATCAGAAGTACAACCACTAAGCTGAAATGACGAAATATCCCTCTGCAAGGCGATGACAATAGCCCAATCAACTACGTAGGGGGAAGCATCCCATACTGCATCTATAGTACCATTACAATTTCTTAATTAGGTTGATAGAAAGCGTTTTACGTCGCATAAGATTGAGTAGGAAAGAAACAAAGTCATAAGCCTCAAAAGAATCAAACTGCACGAAGGGGGATAAAGAAGGGAAATGCTCCTAACAACCCTGTAGTCTCTCGATGATAAGTACAGACGTCTCCATACCGATCTGCAAGACTGTATTAGACTCGTTCATGACTCGTGAGACCTAAGTGAACCTAGTGCTCTGATACCATATTGTCACGACCCAATATCAGTTAAAGGTCGTGATGGCGCCGTACACCACTGTCAGCTTAGCCGATACTAAATATTTAATTAAATTCTCTTTTATTTATTTTTGAAGTCATGAAGTTTTCTTCAATTCCACTAGTAACATATGAAATTTATAAAGTAAATAATAATATTTTCCGATTTCAACACAGAATATCTCATAATCACCCTAGAACTCGGTGTCACAAGTGCATGAGAAATCACTAGGAAATAAAATAAAATACAATAACTGTCCGAAATACAAATTTGGATAGAAAAGAAAATACAATACTCTGAAGGAGACTCTGCTGGCTGCGAGTCATCTCGAGAGATGCATCTCATCTAAGTCTCCTTATTGGCCATGCCGCTGCGCCCACTAGGCCACTCGTCATACAGGTGCATGTGCAACAAAAATGCACAGCAAGTGTAGTATGAGTACGAAAATAAAACATACCCAGTAAGTATCCAGTCTAACCTCGAAGAAGTAGTGACGAGAGCTCGACTTCAATACTTACAATGGTCCAATGATATCAGATACAGTAAAGAAATGAACAAGTATGAAGCAGAGTAAATATATGAAATAAACATGTATAAAATACGTGGTACAATTCCCTTCTTTACAATTTTACTCAATCTCTTAACTAGCAAGTTCCCTCCGTAACCGGAGCATATGTATAAAGGTATAGTGGATATCATCAAGAGGTTGTCATAATTCAAATCAGGAGAAAAACTCTCAGATACACTGGCTTCTAGCCAAATGTTACACAGATTCCATGAGAATATCATATATATATATATATATATATATATATATATATATATAAAATACCGAGGTGTACGACCTGATCCAACATAAAAGTAAAATGTGCACTGCCGAGGGTCGAACGGCGCGAACCATAGATGCATCAATTAACCTGCCGAGACGAACGGCCCGCTCCAATGAAAGTGTGGTACATAAATCCTGCCGAGGCAAGCGGCCCGATCCCATAAGAGAAGTAGAAGGAAATACCCCGCTCGCGAATCATACATGCAATGCGGTCAAATATAAATATAAGGAATCCCCGCTCACAGATCATACTTGTGACGCGGTCAAATATAAATTTAACATTAAAATCATATCTCTTTCTTGATTCTTTTCAAAATAAGGAAAATTCAGCTTGTAGCTTTTTAAGAAAATTACCCCGCTCGCGAAACATACATGCCACACGGTTACACATAGATTTCTTAAGTTATTAAAGTATTCCTAAATTCTTTTTAAAATTACGAATTTCAAATGAAAATTTTTAAGTTCCCAACTTTTCCTCAATTTCAAATCCTTTCAAAACATTTAATAAGCTACCCCAATCTCTCTTCTTCTCAAGACAAATAATAAATATAAGTTAACAGCAATGTCAACGAGGCATGATGTAAGCCTGAAACTACCCGAACATAAGCATAGCTAGTAGCTACGTACAAACTCTCGTCACCTCGTGCATACGTAGCCCCCACAAATAGAAGCACATAATAATTCAATTTACCTATGTGGTTAATTCCCTCTTACAAGGTTAGAAAGGAGACTTGCCTCACTCCGATGTTCCATAACCGACTCCAACGCCACTCTAACACCTCAAACCGATGCACAACGCTCCAAAACTAGCCAAACAATGTACAAACCAATGAAAATATACTCTAGTACTTATAATAATTCAATTTACAACAATTCCCAACTATGTTCGGAAAGTTGATAAAATCACCCTCGGGCCCACATACCCAGATTCCGAAATTTTTTGAAGATAAACTTTACCCATAACCTCATGAACTAAAATATATAATTTATTCTCAATTCCATATCCAAAATCGTGGTCAAAATTCAAGAATACCAATTTCTAGGCTTTTTCTTTAAAATTCCAAATTTCTACTAATTTTCATGCTTGAATCCATAATAAACCATGTATTTAACTTATAATGAGGTGGGAATAGTAATATTTTGGGTAGTTCTACTTTTGCTTCTAGTACTGGTTCCTCTACGGGAGCCTTAGCTACCTCTAGTATTGTAAATCTGATGCCTCTAATGCATCTCCTTAACTGCTCTCCTGTAAGAGCTTGATTATATATATATCCATATTTTCAACCAAAAAAAAACCTTGACTTGACTGATGAAAATCCCCACTTGAAGCTCTCCAAAAATCGTCCAACCAAGAGAGAATGGAAGAAAAATGGCCAAACCCCCGTTTTAAAAAAACCTCACAGCCTCCAGCCTTCTCGCACATGCGGTCACTGGCCTCCCCTTTCTAGTCCGCTCCTGCGACCCTTGTGGCCGCTTCTACGGCTCCACACCTGCGGCCCAAAACTTGTAGGTGTGGTTACACTAGAAGGCAGGTTGTCTAACCTTTCTTCCAAGTCCAAACTCGATCCGTTCACCGTCCAGATCCCACCCGAGGCCTTCGGGACCGCGGGAACTCAACCAATTTTACCAACACATCCCAAAATACATTACGGGCTTAGTCGAGCTTTCAAATCACATCAAACAATACCGAAATAACAGACCGCAACTCAATTCTAGCTTTATGACTTTAGAACTTCAAACTTCTACATTCAATGCCGAAACCGACCAAATCACGTCCGATTGACCTTAAATTTTGCACACAAGTTATATTCGACATTATTGATGTCACGACCCAGATTTCCCACCATCGGGTATCGTGATGGCGCCTACTATTGGAGCTAGGCAAGCCAAATATTTAAAACACCTTTCCTGCTTTCTTTCAAACAATATAATAAACAAGACAAAATTTAAGCGGAAGACTTTAAATCTAAAGCAACTGAAAACCAAAAGTGCAGAATTTTAATACACATCACTACCCAAGGTCTGGTGTCACTAGCTCACGGACTACTACAAAATACTACAAACAATGTCTGAAAGGAAATACATCATGTTTGTCGGATACAAGATGAACAAACGAAAAACATGGAAAGGGGCTTCGGCCTGCGAACGCCAGCTAGGCTACCTCGAGAGTCCCTAGACTGAAAATAGCTCCCAAAAATCCTACTGTTGTGGTCCGTAAGCTGCTCCCTGATCTGTGCACAAAAATGCACTGAGTGTAGCATCAGCACAACCGACCCCATGTGCTGGTAAGTGCCTGGCCTAACCCCGGCGAAGTAGTGACGAGGCTAAACAGGACCTACCACAATTAACCTGTACAGATATATATACAAGTGCAAGAAAACAATAACAAGATAATACAAAGTAAAGCTAGGAGGGGACATGCTATCGAGGAGTAACAGATAAAAATGAAATATCAGAAATAAACAGAAGAAACTCCGGTTCTCATGATATATATATATATAGTGGACGGCGTGCCACACGATCCCATAATATCATATATAAGTGGACGGCGTGCCACACGATCCCATAATATCATATATAAGTGGACGACGTGCCACACGATCCCATAATATCATATATAAGTGGACGGCGTGCCACACGATCCCATAATATCATATATAAGTGGACGGCGTGCCACACGATCCCATAATATCATATATAAGTGGACGGCGTGCCACACGATCCCATAATATAGTTCATAATATCTGACTTCATATAGTAGACCCCTTCAGGGGAGAATAACAACTCAATACCTTTAACCCGGCAAGGGTACAGCTAACAGCCCAAAATATCCCGACAAGTGAGAGTATATATATCGGTCTACACATCCCGGCAAGGGAGTAATCACAACACATTCTCTTTTTAGAATCCATTCTTCCTCAATTAACACATTCATGTTCGAGCTAACGCTCCAAAAGTACACCAATCACAATTTTACCTCAACCGTTCACATTATATGAAACTCATCAAATAATCAAGGAGATTGTGTCACGCTATTCGAATTAAAAGCAATTAAGACTCACGGTCATGCTAGACTCCGGTGCATAGATAACCGTCACCATGCCTATACACTGTACTCCACATTAGCAAGTAGCAAATAACATCCTAATCCTATTCCCTCAAGCCAAAGTTAGAACAAACACTTACCTCGAATGCTCCAAACTCAACTCACGCTTCTAGTATAGCTTTACCTCTTGATTCCACCACCAATCCGCTCAAATCTAGTTATAAGTTACTTAATCACATTAATAATTACTAAATGAATCACTCCCCATGCATGAAAAATAAATGTTACAAGGTTTTTCCCAAAATGGTCAAAAACACCCCCGGACCCACGTGGTCGAAACTCAAGGTTCGGACCAAAACCCGGTTACCCATTCTCCCACGAATCCAAATATATGATTTGTTTGAAATCGGACCTCAAATTGAGGTCCACTTCTCAATTTGTAGAAAACCTAGGTTCTACCCAAAAAACCCAATTTCCCCCATGAAAATCTTTGATTTAAGTTTGAAATCATGTTAAAAGATGTCAAGGAATAAAGAAATTAAGTTAGAAATCACTTACCAATCGTTTTGGAGAAGAAAAGTTGTTTGGAGAATCGCCTCTTAGGTTTTGGGTTTTTGAAAAGTGGAAAAATGACTGAAAATCCCGAATTTATATATTTTTGCTGGGGGCTGGCGCGGACCACGCAGAAATGCACTGCGGCCGCGTGGCTGCCAGCGCGGACCGCACGAAAATGTACCGCGACCTCGCCGAGGGAGGGAAGAAGTGGGCTCTCTGAAACCCACCCAGCGCGGACCGCACTGATTTGGTGCGCGGCCGCGCTGGTCGACCTGGCTACCGACCCTCTGAACCCCCACCACGTGGACCACACAGAAAAGCACCGCGGCCGCGTGGCTGCCAGCGCGGACCGCGCGGAAACGGCCGCGGCCGCACTGGCCTGCAACACCTGAACCTGCATTTTTTTTAAGTCTAAGACCTCCCGGGCCCTACTCAAAACTCACCCGAGCCCTCGGGACTCCAAACCAAACATACATATGATCTTATAAACATCTTACGGTCTCATTTGTGCGATCAAATCGCCAAAATAACATCATATACATAGAATCAAGCCTCAAAACACATGATTTTCTTTCAACTTTCATAAAACTCAAATTCCCCATTTTAAGTCCGAAACACGTCATATGACGTCCGTTTTTAGCCAAACTTTACAGATAGTGCTTAAAACATATTTAAGACTCGTACAAGGCATCAGAACCAAAATATGAGCCCGATACCACAGTTTTCTGATCAATTTCCTTCTTCATTTTCCTTAATTAATCTCAGAAAACAATTTCACACAAAATTTCATTTCTCGGGCTTGGGACCCCGGAATTTAATTCCGGGCACACACCCAAGTCCCATATTTTTCTACGGACCCTTCGGGACCGTCGAATCACAGGTCCGGGTCCGTTTACCCAAATGTTGACCGAAGTCAATATTATGCATATTAATATCAAAATCCATCAATTTTTTCACATAATTCACATATTCTAACATAAAAACTTTCCGGTTACGCGCCTGAACTACGCACGCAAATCGAGGCAACTAAAAGCAAGGTTTTCAAGACCTCGGAAGCGCGGAACAAGAAAGAACTACGGTGATGACCCTTTGGGTCGTCACATTCTCTATCTCTAAAACAACTGTTCGTCCTCGAACGGACAAAAGAAAGAAGTACCTGAGTCGGGAAATAGATGAGGATAACGGCCCCGCATATCGGACTCGGACTCCCAGGTCGTTGCCTCAGGAGGCTGACCTCTCCACTGAACATGCACCAAAGGAAAACTCTTTGACCTCAACTGTCGAACCTGCCGGTCTAGAATAGCCACCGGCTCCTCCTCATATGACAGATCCTTGTCCAATTAGACAGTGCTGAAATCTAACAGGTGCGATGGATCTCCGCGATACTTCCGGAGCATAGATACATGAAACATGGGATGCACAACAGACAAGCTAGGTGGCAAGGCAAGTCTATAAGCCACCTCTCCCACACAATCAAGAATCTCAAATGGACCGATAAACCTAGGGCTGAGCTTGCCCTTCTTCCCAAATCTCATCACGCCCTTCATAGGCGATACACGGAGCAATACCCGCTTCCCAACCATGAAAACAACATCTCTGACCTTGCGGTCTGCATAACTCTTTTGTCTGGACTGAGGTGTACGAAGTCTATCCTGAATAATCCTGACCTTGTCCAAGGCCTCCTGAACCACATCTGTACCCAATAATCGAGCCTCTCCCGGCTCAAACCATCCAATTGGAGACCGACATCGCCTACCATACAATGCCTCATACGGAGCCATCTGAATGCTGGACTGGTAGCTGTTGTTGTAGGCGAACTCTGCTAAAGGCAAAAACTGGTCCTACGAGCCTCCAAAATCAATGACACAGGCTCAGAGCATGTCCTCAAGAATCTGAATAGTCCTCTCGGACTGATCGTCCGTCTGGGGATGAAATGTTGTACTCAACTTAACCTGGGTGCCCAACTCTCGCTGAACCGCTCTCCAGAAATGCGAGGTAAACTGCGTACCCCGATCCGAAATGATAGATAGCGGCACCCCATGAATGCGAACAATATCCCTAATATAAATCTCGGCTATCCTTTTAGACGAATAGGCGGCTGCAACAGGAACAAAATGCGCTGACTTGGTCAGCCTATGAACAATGACCCAAATTGCATCAAACCTCTTCCGAGTCATCGGAAGTCCAGTAACGAAATCCATCGTAATCCTCTCCCACTTCCACTCGGGAAGTGCAATCCTCTGAAATAGACCAGTAGGTCTTTGATGCTCGTACTTAACCTGCTGACAATTCAACCACCAAGCCACATGCACAACAATGTCTTTCTTCATCTTGCGCCACCAATAGTGTTGTCTCAGATCCTGATACATCTTCGCGGCGCCCGGGTGAATAGAATACTGAGAACTGTGGGCCTCCGCTAAGATCAACTCTCGAATCCCATCAACATTGGGCACACAAACTCGCCCCTGCAATCTCGATATGCCATCATCATCTAAGGTTACTTTCTTGGCACCTCCACGCTGCACCGTGTCTCTCAAGACACACAAATGGGGATCATTAAATTGCTGATCACGGATACGCTCCAATAACGAAGAACGAGCGACTGTGCAAGCTAATACTCGACTAGGCTCAGAAATATCCAACCTCACACACTGATTGACCAAAGCTTGAACGTCCAAAGCAAGCGGTCTCTCACCGACAGGAATATAAGCGAGACTGCCCATACTGGCTGACTTCCTACTCATGGCATCGACCACCACATTGGCCTTTCCCGGGTGATATAAGATAGTGATGTCATAATCTTTCAACAATTCCAACCACCTCCTCTGCCTCAAATTCAACTCCTTTTGCTTGAACAAATACTGAAGACTCTTATGATCCGTGAACACCTCACACGCCACACCATACAGATAGTGCCTCCAAATCTTCAATGCGTGAACAATGGCTGCCAACACCAAATCATGCACTGGATAGTTCTTCTCATGAACTTTCAACTGCCTCGAAGCATAGGCAATGACCTTGACATCCTGCATCAACACTGTACCAAGTCCAATACGAGATGCATCACAATAGACTGTATAGGGCCCTGAACCTGTGGGCAAAACCAACACCGGTGTCGTGGTTAGAGCTGCCTTGAGCCTCTGAAAGCTCGCCTCACACTCATCTGACCATCTGAATTGGGCACCTTTCTGGGTCAATCTGGTCATAGGGGCTGCAATGGATGAAAATCTCTCCATGAACCGATGGTAGTAACCTGCTAACCCCAGGAAACTCCGAATCTCCGTAGCTGAAGCGGTCGAGGCCAGTTCTTGACTGCCTCTATCTTCTTCGGGTCTACCTGAATACCTGCTGCTGACACGACATGACCCAGGAATGCAACCGAACTCAGCCAAAACTCGCACTTTGAGAACTTAGCATACAACTGACTACCCTTCAGGGTCTGAAGAACCGCTCTGAGGTGCTGCTCATGCTCCTCCTGACTGCGGGAGTATATAAGAATATCGTCAATGAAGACTATCACGAACAAGTTCAAATAAGGTCTGAGCACTCGGTTCATTAACTCCATGAATGTTGCTGGGGCATTTGTCAATCCAAATGACATGACCAAAAACTCATAGTGCCTATACCGAGTGCGAAATGATGTCTTAGGGACATCAGATGCCCTAATCCTCAACTGGTGGTAGCCAGATCTCAAATCTATCTTTGAAAACACCCTCGCACCCTGAAGCTGGTCGAATAAATCGTCGATCCTCAACAGTGGGTACTTGTTCTTAATCGTCACCTTGTTCAATTGCCAGTAATCAATGCACATCCTCATCAAACCATCCTTTTTCTTCATAAATAGTACCGGTGCGCCCCAAGGCGAAACACTGGGTCTAATGAAACCCTTCTCAAGCAAATCCTGAAGCTGACCCTTTAACTCTTTCAATTCTGGCGGCGTCATATGATACGGCGAAATGGAAATGGGTTGAGTGCCTGGAGCCAGATCAATACAAAAATTAATATCCCTGTTGGGCGGCATGCCCGGCAGGTCTGAAGGGAAGACCTCGGGAAACTCCCAAACAATAGGAACAAAATCAATAGACGGGACCTCAGCGCTGGAGTCGCGAACATAAGCCATGCGTCGAGCCTTCACATAAGAAATAACGCTGCTAGAAGAATGACCAGGAGTCCCTCTCCATTCTAAACGGGGCAAATCCGGTAAGGCTAAGGTCACGGTCTTGGCATGACAATCCAAGATCGCATGATACGGGGACAACCAATCCATCCCTAATATGACGTCGAAATCCACCATATCCAAGAGCAACAAGTCAACACGGGTCTCAAGACCCCTGAATACCACAACACATGAACGATGAACCCGGTCCACCACTATAGAATTCCCCACTGGCGTAGACACATATACAGGAATACTCAAGGCCTCACTAGACATAACCAAATAAGGTGCAAAATAGGACGACACATATGAATATGTAGATCCGGGATCAAATAGCACAGAAGCATCCCAATCACAGACCAGAATAGTACCTGTAATCACATCATCTAATGACTCAGCCTCTAGCCTGGCTGGCAAGGCATAACAATGGGGCTGGACCCCACCTCCCTAAATCATATCCCTGGGACGATCTGCTGCTTGCTGACCCTTACCTCTAGAGGTCTGAGCTCCACCTCTAAGACCCCTACCTCCACCTCTATATCCTCTACCCCCGCCTCTAGCTGGCTGGGCAGGATGTGGGGCAACTGGTGCCTGGATCATCGGGCGAGGACCCTACTGCTGCGAGCTGCTGGAAGCTCGAGGGCAATATCTGGCAATGTGACTCACATCGCTGCAAGTATAACAAGCCCTCGCCTGCTGAGAATAACAAAGTGGTGGTGCACTGATAGGTGTTGATGGTGAACTGAAGAGCTGCTGGTCAAAATACTGCGGCTGAGAACCACGACCACTTGGTGTACCATGAGAAGCCTGGAGAGCTGACTGAAAGGGCCTCGAAGGATGGCCTCTACCATAAGAATCCCTACCTCCAGACGAGGTACCACTGAATCTAACAGAATGATGGGTCTCTTATCAGACCCATGACTACCTCCCTGAGCAAGTGCCATCTCTATCCGGCGGGCACCATCTGCCGCCTCCTGAAATGAAATCTAACTACCGGCTCTCATGGCCATCTGAACACGGATTGGCTGGGTCAACCCATCAATAAACATCCACACCCTCTCTCTATCGGTGGGGAGTATCACAATGGCATGACGAGCAAGATCAATGAACCGGGTCTCATACTGGGTGACCGTCATAGGACCCTGCTAGAGACGCTCAAACTGCCTGCGAAGAGCATCTCGCTGAGTAACTGGAAGAAACTTCCCTAGAAATAACTCTGAAAACTAATCCCAGGTTAATGGTGGCGACCCTGATGGCCTGGCTAAACAGAAATCCCTCCACCAAGTCTTGGCGGATCCTGCCAGGCGAAAAGTGGCGAAGTCGACCCCATTGATCTCTACAATTCCCATAGTCCGTAGAACCTCATGACAGCTGAATATGAAATCCTGAGCATCCTCTGAGGGGGTGCCACTATATGTGGTTGTGAAGAGCTTGGTGAAACGATCAAGCCTCCACAAAGCATCCGCGGACATAGCCGCACCATCGCTGGACTGAGCCGCAATACCAGGCTGGGCTGCCACAGCTGGCTGAACTGCCACGGCTGGCTGAACTGTTGGAACCTGAGCCCGAGGAGCTACCGGCTCTGGAGTATGAGTATCGGGAGTCTGAATTCCTCCCCCAGCCTGAGATGTGGCTGGAGCTACGGGAAGCAAACCCGCTCTAGAAATGCCCTCCATAAAGCCTACCAGTCGGACCAAAAGCGTCCTGAAGCACTGAAGTGGCTATGAAACCCTCTGGGACCTGAGCTGGGCCCACCGTAGCTGCTAGAGCTGGGACCCCTTTGTCGTAGTCAACATGAGGCTCCACCTCTGGGACTGCCGCTCGGGGCTGAGCTCTGCCCCGGCCTCGGCCTCTGGCACGGCCTCGGCCTCGCCCCTGCCCCTGATAAAAGTTGCTACTGGGGGCTCGGGTTGCTGCGCGGTAGAAGAGGAAGCATGTGTCCTCGCCATCTGCGAAAGAACAGAGTGGAAAGACAATCAGTACTTGAGAAAAAGAATCACACGACAAGAATGAACAAGGTGATGTTTTCCTAACTCAGTAGCCTCTACGGGATAAATACAGACGTCTCCGTACCGATCCCTCAGACTCTACCGAGCTGTCCGTGAGTTGTGAGACCTAAGTAAACCAGTGCTTTGATACCAACTTGTCACGACCCGGATTTCCCACCATCGGGTGTCGTGATGGCGCCTACTATCGGAGCTAGGCAAGCCAAATATTTAAAACACCTTTCCTGCTTTCTTTCAAACAATATAATAAACGAGACAAAATTTAAGCGGAAGACTTTAAATCTAAAGCAACTGAAAACCAAAAGTGTGGAAGTTTAATACACATCACTACCCAAGGTCTGGTGTCACTAGCTCACGGACTACTACAGAATACTACAAACAATGTCTGAAAGGAAATACATCACGTTTGTCGGATACAAGATGAACAAACGAAAAACATGGAAAGGGGCTTCGGCCTGCGAACGCCAGCTAGGCTACCTCGAGAGTCCCTGGACTGAAAATAGCTCCCAGAAGTCCTACTGCTGTGGTCCGTAAGCTGCTCCCTGATCGGTGCACAAAAATGCACAGAGTGTAGCATCAGCAAAACCGACCCCATGTGTTGGTAAGTGCCTGGCCTAACCCCGGCGAAGTAGCGACGAGGCTAAACATGACCTACCACAATTATCCTGTACAGATATATATACAAGTGCAAGAAAACAATAACAAGATAATACAAAGTAAAGCTAGGAGGGGACATACTATCGGGGAGTAACAGATAAAAAATGAAATATCGGAAACAAACAGAAGAAACTCCGGTTCTCATGATATATATATATATATATATAGCCCATAATATCATATATAAGTGGACGACGTGCCACACGATCCCATAAAATCATATATAAGTGGACGGCGTACCACACGATCCCATAATATCATATAAAAGTGGACGGCGTGCCACACAATCCCATAATATCATATATAAAAGTGGACGGCGTGCCACACGATAATAATATTATATATAAAAGTGGACGGCGTGCCACACGATCCCATAATATAATTCGAAACATCTGATTTTGTAAGGAGAGTCCCATGAGGGGAAATCAACAACATATCACTCTAACCCGGCAAGGGTACAACTAACAGCCCAAAATATCCCGACAAGGGAGAGTATATATATCGGTCTACACATCCCGGCAAGGGAGTAATCACAACACATTCTCTTTTTAAAATCCTTTCTTCCTCAACTAACACATTCATGTTCGAGCTAACGCTCCAAAAGTACACCAATCACAATTTTACCTCAACCGTTCACATTATATGAAACTCATCAAATAATCAAGGAGATTGTGTCACACTATTCGAATTAAAAGCAATTAAGACTCACGGTCATGCTAGACTCCGGTGCATAGATAACCGTCACCATGCCTATACACCGTACTCCACATTAGCAAGTAGCAAATAACATCCTAATCCTATTCCCTCAAGCCAAAGTTAGAACAAACACTTACCTCGAATGCTCCAAACTCAACTCACGCTTCTAGTATAGCTTTACCTCTTGATTCCACCACCAATCCGCTCGAATCTAGTCATAAGTTACTTAATCACATTAATAATTACTAAATGAATCATCCCCAATGCATGAAAATAGATTTTTCAAGGTTTTTCCCAAAAAGGTCAAAAATACCCCCGGACCCACGTGGTCGAAACTCGAGGTTCGGACCAAAACCCGGTTACCCATTCTCCCACGAATCCAAATATATGATTTATTTTGAAATCGGACCTCAAATTGAGGTCCAACTTCTCAATTTGTAGAAAACCTAGGTTCTACCCAAAAAACATAATTTCCCCCATGAAAATCTTTGATTTAAGTTTGAAATCATGTTAAAAGATGTCAAGGAATAAAGAAATTAAGTTAGAAATCACTTACCAATCGTTTTGGAGAAGAAAAGTTGTTTGAAAAATCGCCTCTTAGGTTTTGGGTTTTTGAAAAGTGGAAAAATGACTGAAAATCCAGAATTTATATATTTTTGCTGGGGGCTGGCGCACCGCGTAGAAATGCACCACGGCCGCGTGGCTGCCAGCACGGACCGCGCGGAAATGTACCGCAGCCGCGCCGAGGGAGGGAAGAAGTGGGCTCTCTGAAACCCACCCAGCGCGGACCGCACTGATTTGGTGCGCGACCGCGCTGGTCGACCTGGCTACCGACCCTCTGAACCCCCACCACGCGGACCGCACAGATAAGCATCGCGGTCGCGTGGCTGCCCGCGCGGACCACGTGGAAATGGTTGCGCTAGGCCTGTAACACCTGAACCTGCATTTTTTTTTAAGTCTAAGATCTCCCGGGCCCTACTCAAAATTCACCTGAGCCCTCGGGGCTCCAAACCAAACATATATATGATCTTAAAAACATCTTACGGTCTCATCTGTGCGATCAAATCGCCAAAATAACATCATATACATAGAATCAAGCCTCAAAACACATGATTTTCTTTCAACTTTCATAAAACTCAAATTCCCCATTTTAAGTCCGAAACACGTCATATGACGTACGTTTTTAGCCAAACTTTACAGATAGTGCTTAAACATATTTAAGACTCGTACCGGGCTTCGGAACCAAAATACGAGCCCGATACCACAGTTTTCTGATCAATTTCCTTCTTCATTTTCCTTAATTAATCTCATAAAACAATTTCACACAAAATTTCATTTCTCGGGCTTGGGACCCCGGAATTTAATTCCGGGCACACGTCCAAGTCCCATATTTTATCACAGGTCTGGGTTCGTTTACCCAAAATGTTGACCGAAGTCAATATTATGCATATTAATATCAAAATCCATCAATTTTTTCACATAATTCACATATTCTAACATAAAAACTTTCCGACTAGACGCCCGAACTGTGCACGCAAATCGAGGCAACTAAAAGCAAGGTTTTCAAGACCTCGGAAGCGCGGAACAAGGAAGAACTACGGTGATAACCCTTTGGGTCGTCACGATTGACTTACTCCAACTTCCAGAATCGAAATCCGACCCCAGTATTAAAAAGTTCACTCCTAGTCAAACTTCTCAAAAATCTTCAAATTTATAACTTTCGCCAAATGACCCCAAAATGATCTACAGACCTTCAAATCCATTTTCGGACGTGCCGCCAATACCATAATCACCATACAGAGCTATTCCCAGACTCGGAATCCTTAATGGTCATCGATAACATTTAAATACACCTCAACCCTAATTTATGAAATTCTTTCAAAATGCGAACTTCCACAATAGGTGCTGAAACGCTCATGGGTCATACAAAATCTGATCCGGACATACGCCCAAGTCCAAAATCATTATACGGACCTGTTGGAACCTTCAAAACCCCGATTTCGATGTTGTTTACTCAAAAATCATACTCTAGTCAATTCTTCCAACTTAAAGCTTCCGAAATGAGAATTTTCTTTCCAAATCAACTCCGAACTTCCCGAAATTTAATTCTGACCACGCATGAAAGTCATAATACCTTAAGTAAAGCTGTTCATGGCCTCAAACCACCAAAAAAGGCGCTAGAGCTCAAAATGACCGGTCGGGTCATTACAAACGTTCATGGTGAGGCGATGACTATTATTTCGTTTTTGGTGGCCGGTAAAATTTTAGGCAATCCGGGTCTGGTCGCCTGGGCCTATGTAGATAACGTGGGCTATAGCATAGAAAATTTGGAAATCGGGTAGAATTCTAATTGTATGGCCATAAAATGCCAAAAAATGAGAAATTGTCATGGCGAGGAGATGACTATTGTTCATTAGGTGAATTTTTATGGGCCCGCATAATTTTAGGCGATTCGGGTCTGGTTGCTTGGGTTATAGCACACAAAAATCTTAGAATCGGGCGGAATTCCAGTTTTATGGCCCTAAAACGCTAAAAAATGAGGAACAGTAATGTCGAGGCGATGACAATTGTTCCTTAGGTCATTTTTTATGGGCCGATAAAATTTTAGGCCATCCGGGTCCGATTGCCCCGATCCATGCAGATGGCTTAATGTCCATTGAGCTTAAAATCTATCTACATTCTATATTATATTAAAAACACGAAGGCCCTTAGAGAAATATCGTTCGCCTTTTTTACCCTTTTAAAATAGAGTTTACATTGGACAGGTAGTCATTTAATTATATTCCTAATATTTAGCACTTTAAATCAACCAAAATTTTATTTACTATTTTGTTCCTTATTTAAACTATGTAAAAAGTATTTATATTTAAAGCGTTAAAATCAATTAATTAAAATTTTACCTTTTATACTAACCATAAAATCATAAAAGATCACGTTGAAAAGGAAAATAATTTTGTTATTTGATCACCATTAAACTTAGATTTAAGTAATACATTTTAATGATCAAAACACTCTTTTCACTCAAGTCCGATAGGTTTGGTTAGTTGTGGTTTCTTTTCTACTTTGTTTTGCCTTTTGTTTTGGTTGCGATTCAAGCCTTATTCGTTGTTATCTTTCTTTTTGCTTGCTTTCTTTATTTGTTTTGTTAGTAATTTTAGTCTCATTATCCTATGTAACTATAATATATTTGATGAAAAATCCAAATCTATTACTTTTGAATTACATAAATTGAGTATTGTTTTTGATTGATTTTTTTTTCCTGGTTATATTGTATTGAAATATTTTCTTTATTAAGTCTTTCAAGTTCTGTGTTTGATGGAAATTATCAATTATAACTCATAGGTTCTTGGTTGGAGGGTTTCTAAGTACTTCTTTGTGCCATGAATGTGAAATCCAACAAGGTTTGATTTAATCTGAAAGAGTATTACAGATAAATTGAGGTATTCAATTTTATCTAATGAGCATAAATATTCTTAATTAGCTCAGTCTTCCAGTATGCTCGAGTGTTCTTTACGAACAGTTCAATCACATGGTGCTCTCTTTTGTTTGCTAACTACAATAACTTAGTTTTTTCCACAACGTTTGCGCAAAAGAGTCTGAGCCGGCTCGGGGCTCTAACACCGAATTAGGGTAGAAAAACTCTAATTTTCGGTATTTCACTCTAAATATAAATATAGAAAACACACACATTTACGTAACTACATAATTCTAAAAGTTACATACTCTTTGTCCGTTGAAGATTTTTTTTAGAAGGCTCCCACAATTAACAAATTCGAAAATTTATCTTCGATTCCCACTTCTTTTAGCCATTGCTTTCTCTTTAAATTTATATCGTCATATTTCATAATGGATAAAACTATACTCATTATTAGTGCTTAAATTTATGAAAAATATTTAGCTAATCGATATCAAATACACACATGGCACTTTAACATCCCAATTGTACAATTTTGACTATTTAAATAAACAAAAAACGAAAAGAAAAAGAAGCTAATGTCGAGATTTTATTTAAAAAAAAATTGCTTTTTATGCACGTCAAGACTCTTTTCTGTTAATTTTGTTTGACGTCAATTAATGATTGTTCTTCAAAAAACTAATTGTTGGATAAAATTGTGCTAACATTAAAACCTCCTTCTACCATAAATTTATATGGAACTCTAATACCAATGCATTAGTGTCCTATCTACTGTTGACATTTGGAAGAGATATCAATTCAACATGAATAAGAACACTTTAACCTACCTCTTGCAAATATCCAAAGGATTATGAAGCCTATGGTATTTTTAAATAAAAATGACTAATGTATGTCACGAACCAAAACTCTAACATGTTGTGATGGCGCCTATCGTGGTACTAGACAAGCCGACACCTTTCCAAAACACTTCGATATTTCATTAAAAGATAAGTCAAAGCCCATTTTCATAATAGAAATTTCATAAAAGAGTTAAACTCAAAATAAAATGCTGAAAAGATAGCCCGACATCGGGGTGTCACTACGTCATGAGCATCTACAACAGTCTAAAATCAGAGTTTACAATAGTCCGCCAAATGCCAAAAACAGAAAGAAAAGGTGACAATGGAAGGAGAGACAAGGGTTGCGGATGCCGACAGCTACCTCGTATGTCTCCAATACTCAACTACGCACGAACTCAACGACCTCCGCGACCGGTCTAACCTGAATCTGCACACAAGGTGCATGGAGTAACATGAGTACTTCCAACTCAGTAAGTAACAGAAATAAATAAAGAACTGAGAAGCAATGACGAGTTATGCAAGTACAATTTATTTCAATAACTTTCAATAAAGAACAATCATGCTTTCAAATTTAGTAGTTTAAGTCAAATCAGTTTGTGCTCAAGTAAACCAGATATCAAGTCTTCCAGAAATTTGCACAACAGGGACAGATAACAACTAAGTGCAACAATTAATTGAAAGCAAATACAGTCTCTCAAGACATTAGTCACTCAGCTCATCTCAACAGCTCAATCACTCGACTCTCGGCCTTCAATGCTCACACTCAATATGTACTTGCGCTTACTGGGGGTGTACAGACTCTGGAGGGCTCCTTCATCCCAAATGCTATATTGTTGTGGCATGCGGCCGGATCCAATATATAAACAGCCATAAGGCTCGTTGCGGCGTGCAACCCGATCCAATATAGATAATTAGCCCGAAGGCTCGTTGCGGCGTGCAACCCGATCCATATACACTCACAAAGCTCACAGCTTGGCACTCATACCCTATCTCAGTCACCAACCTCTCCAGTCCCTCGGGCTCTCAGAAAGCACATAATTCAGCCCCAAATAGAGATAATAACATGTATTAATAACAAATAAGAAGGAACGGATGTATGATACGCAAGTAATATCATGACTGAGAACAAAACAACAATTAGCAGTTAATTCAACAAGTACACGATCTCAACGGGTCCCAGCAGTGATATCATAAGGCCTAAACATGATTTCTAACATGAAGTGCAGTCAATTTCTATAAAAATAGAGGGAACATGTAGTAGACAATAAGCTATTCGATTCCACAGACTCACAGGACGGACAAAGTCACAATCTGTGAAGACCCGGCTAGTCGTCTCATAAGTTCCACTCCATTTCCCCCATTTCTGCTTCTTATTGCTTTGTCTATCGGTTCTATATGCGATCGGGTTGGTTGGCTCAAGTTCAAAAAGGATTTGGTAAGGTTTGAGACACTTAGCCTCTTTTTAGGAAGCTTAAGTTGGAAAAGTCAATCGGATATTGACTTATGTGTTAGAGGGCTAGGATGTGAGTTCCGATGGTTTGGACAGCTTTGGGAGGTAATTTGGGACTTAGGAGCGTGATCGGAATGTGTTTTGGAGGTCCGGAGTAGATTTAGGCTTGAATTGGCGAAGTTGGTATTTTGGCAATTTCCGGTTGATAGGTGAGATTTTGATATAGGGGTCGGAATGGAATTCTAAGAATTGCAGTAGTTATGTTGTGTCATTTGAGATGTGTGTGCAAAATTTTAGGTCATTCGGACGTGGTTTGGTTGGGTTTTGATCAAAAGCGGAATTCAGAAGATTTTTGAAACTTAGGCTTGAATCCGATGAGTTTTGGTTCATCCGATGTTGTTTGAGGTGTTTTGAAGATTGGTATAAGTTTGAATAAGGTTTTGGGATATGTTGGGACTTTTGGTTGAGGTCCCGGGGGGCCTTGTGGTGATTTTGGATGGTTGACGGAGAGTTTGGAATTTTGGAGAAAGCTGCAGATTTTCGGCTTCTGGTGTTTCCGCATCTGTGGATTGGGCACCGTAGGTGCGATGCTGCAGATGCATGAAAGGGGGCCGCAGAAGCGGGAAATGGTTGGGAAGGCAGGAACCACAGATGCGGTTGTGGGACCGCACCTACGAAGGCGCAGATGCAGAATATTCATCGCAGATGTTAAAAGTGGGACTTAAGTGAGGATGGCAGATGCAGTGGTCTTGACCGCAGAAGCGGGAATTGGGCCGCAGATGCAAAATCCCTGGGCCCGAACATATAAATTGTTTCTTTCGCTATTTTTGAGCTATTCCACCATTTCTAAGTCGGCTTTGGAGCTTTTTGGACGATTTTGAAGAAGGATTTCAAGGGAACTTCATTGAGGTAAGGATTTTGGACCTAAAACTCATTCCTATGGTATTATTTCACGGATTAGAGCTATAATTAATGGAAATCAAGGGTTAAAATTAGGGTAAAACTAGGGATTGAAAACTTAGACCTTTGATTGAGGATTTGAAGGACCATTTGAGGTCAGATTTTAGAACTTTTGATATGTATGAACTGGTGGGGAGATGAGGAATCTATTGATGTAAAAATTATCAAATTCCGAGATGTGGGCTTGGGGGTCAGATTTTGGTAATTTCAGGATTTATGTTGTAAATTGAATATTTGCGCTTGGGCTTCGTTCCCTTAGCATATTTTGACAACTTGATTCTGATTTTGGATTAGATTCGATGCGAGTGAAGGCCGATTTGAGGGGTAAAGGCGTCGTCGACTAGAGTTTGGACTGGATTGAGGTGAGTAATGATTGTAAATAATGTCCTAAGGATGAAGCCCCAGATTGCACTTCGTAGTTCTATATTAAGGTAACGCACACGTTAGATGACGAGCGTGGGTCGTGCACTATTGGGATTGTGACTTAGTTCATCCCGAATGACTGTTGTACCGCGTATTTGACTGAAAACTATTTACTATCGTCATGTTTTTGGTTGAATGCCGTATTTGGGCTTCGTGCCAACTATTTGAACCCTTAGGGGATTTTTATTGATATTTCCTCACTATTTTGACTTTATACTTGAACTCAGTCATGCTATATTCTACTATTTTTCATAACTCAGCCATGTTTACTCTGCTTTAACACTTAAATGACATTTTAAATGATATTTTGGGCTAAGCACTATGTTTTACTGTTGCCCGAGTGGTTGTGAGATTCTGATTGAGTAAGGCCAAGGGCCTATGTTGTGAGGAAACACTGATTATGATTATGAGGCCGAGGGCCTGAGATATGTACGCCACGAGGTGTCTTGTTGATACGAGGCCGAGGTCCTAGTGATGATGCCACGGGATGGCTTGATATTGTGCTTGGGCCGTAAAGGGCCCCTCTAAGAGTCTGCACACCCCTAGTGAGCGCGGGTACCCTTTGTGATGTGAGATATAGCCCGAGGGGCTGGTATTGTTCTGAGATATTGCTCGAGGGGTGGATTTGTTTATATTGTGTCTGAGGGGCAAACCTTTATGTATTTATCTTTCTTATTTGTCTGTCGTTTACCTGTGTAATTGTTGAATAGGCATTTCATGAAGTTTAAACTAAGCTTAAATGATTTTACATATCTTTACTGAATCACTGTTATTACCTGTTTTACTGCTTCAATATAGCCTGTAATGTGCCTTACGTGTTTTCATATCTCTCAGTCATTTATTTATGATTATTATTCACTGAGTTGGAGTACTCACTTTACTCCCTGTACCCCGTGTACAGATTCAAGCATTGTTGATCCTGCTAGCGCGAGTTGATAGCTCCCGACAAACTTCGGAGTCCACGAGGTAGTTGCTTGGCGTTCACAGTCCCGTGTTTCTCCCCCCTTATCTCAATTCTATCTCTTAATCAGTTGTTCTGTAATAGTTCGTAGGCATTTCAGACTTGTAGCATATTGTTAGATGCTTATGAATAGTGATACCCCGGTATCGGGCTGTGTTGGATTTATCTTCAACAACTTCTGTTAACTACTTACTTTTGGATTATTTATCATGTTTTAGACTTAAATTCTTATGGTTTGAATGCTTAAAACTGAAATGGAAAGTGTCAGTTGGCCTTGTCTTAACGAGAGGCGCCATCACGACCGGGTTCGGATTTAGGGTCGTGATAAGTTGGTATCAGAGCCTAGGTTACATAGGTCTCACGAGTCATGAGCAGGTTTAGTAGAGTCTCGCGGATCGGTACGGAGACGTCTATATTTATCCTTGAGAGGCTGTAGAATCTTTAGGAAAAACTTCATATTCTTGAAATTCTTGTCGCGAATCTACTGATCCGAGTACAAAACTTCTATTATTCTATTCTCTCATAGATGGTGAGGACACACGCTATAGGTCAGGATGGAAGACCACCAGTACCACTAGCTGTGGCCACTAGAGGCCGAAGACGCGATTGTGGTCGCAGTATGGGCAGAGGTGTGGCCCGCACAGCAGCTAGGGTAGCACTTGTAGATCCCCCAGCTGCCCTTGTTCAGGATTAGGTTCCAGTTATGGATTCTCCAGAAGCACGAGTCTTCATAAGAACTCTGGGGCAAGGGGCAAGGTGAACCCGGATTAACGATGAGAAGCGGTCAAATCAGTAGCAAAGGCACCAGGACAGACGGTTGATTGAATCGGGCAATAGCTTCGTGATAGATAGCTCAGTGAGGTACGCCACTCGCCCTACTTCTAATGATAGACAGAAAAGGTGGGAGAGGGGCTGAGGGACGGCAAAGGAGCTTAGGCACCACCTTTGCCCATTGTGATTTCGGGTTTTCAAGAGGCCTTGGCTCAGATTCTATCAGTTTGCATTGGCCTAGCTTAGGCGGTCTCAGCTACTACAGCCGTAGCTACTTCTCAGGTCGGGGGAGGCAATCAGACTCCCGCCGCTTGCACATCTGAGCAGGTCGTATAGGGACTTCAGACACCGGGGGCACATCCAGCTCAGCCGGTTGCAGCTGCTCAGGACTATGTAGTTTCTTCCAAGCTAGAGGATGAGCAGCGTAGGTTGGAGAGGTTTGGTAGACTTCAGCCTCCGACCTTCAGTGGTGTAGAGGGCGAGGATGCCCAGGGTTTCTTGGATAAGTGTCAGAGGATGCTTCGTACAACGGGTATTCTGGAGACCAGTGGGGTCGCTTTCACTACTTATCTGTTTTATGGAGCTGCCTTCACTTGGTAGGAGACTTTTGAGAGTGTAGGCCTATTGGTGCAGCACCCCTTACCTGGCAGCAGTTCTCCGTTCTCTTTCTGGAGAAGTATATGCTGCAGTCTCGCAGAGATGAGCTGCGTAGGGAGTTTGAGTGGTTGCATCAGGGAGAGATGATTGTGATGCAGTATGAGATGAGGTTCTCCGAGTTAGCTCGTCATGCTATTTGGTTAGTTCTAACAGATAGAGAGAGGATTAGGAGGTTTGTTGATGGCCTCACTTATCAGCTTCGCATTCTCATGACCATGGAGAGGGTGTCTAGTGCTACTTTTGAGGAGGTTGTGAATATTTCCCGTGAGATTGAGTCTGTTCGTCGCCAGGAGCGAGAGGAGAGGGAGGCCAAGAGGCCTCGAGGATCTGGTAGTTACAGTGGTACTCCTTTGAGAGATCAGTTTCAGCACGGCAGAGACTGTCCATTCAGGCATGCTCAGCCAGCTCGCCCAGGTTATCGTGGGGCGTCATTGGGTCATGGTTCTCACAATTCACATCAGGTCTAGTCATCACTTAGTGCCCTTCCAGCTCAGAGTTCGTCCCGTGCTCCATCAGTTCAGGGCTCTTCTATGCCGAATGCATCTGCTAGTTATTCTGGTGTGAGGGGTTCCCTTCAGTCCCCTTCTCCAGCACCTGTGAGCTATTATGAGTGTGGAGAGATGGGCCATATGTGGAGGCACTATCCTCATCGTCTTGCGGGTTCATCTCAGCAGATGGGTCAGTTATCGACTTCAGTTCCAGTTACTTCACCACCACCCGCCCATCCAGCTAGGGGTGGAGGTAAGTCAGCTAGGGGTCGTCTAAGAGGGGGGAGGTCGACCATGTGATGGTCAGGCCTGTTTCTATGCACTTCCAGCTAGACCCGATGCTATTGCTTTAGATGTTGTTATCACAGGTATTGTTTCAGTTTTCCATAGAGATGCCTCTGTATTGTTTGATCCTGGTTCCACCTTTTCTTATGTGTCATCATACTTTGCTCGTTATTTGGCTACACCCCATGAGTCTCTTGCTTCACCTGTTCATGTATATACCTCGGTGGGCAATACTGTTGTTGTAGACCATGTGTATCGGTCGTGTGGGGTGACTATTGGGGGTCTGGAGACCCAAGTGGATCTTTTATTATTGTGTATGGTGGATTTTGATGTGATTTTGGGCATGGATTGACTATCTCCGTGTCGTGCTATTCTTGACTGTCATGCCAAGACAGTCATATTGGTTATACCGGGTGTGCCCTGGATTGAGTGGCGAGGTGTGACTAATTATGTTCCCAGTAGAGTGATCTCATTCTTAAAGGCCCATCGTATGGTTAGGAAGGGTTGTCTTTCGTATCTAGCCTTTGTGAGGGAGGTTAGTGTTGAGACCCCCAGTATTGATTCTGTTCTAGTTGTGAGGGATTTTCCCGTTGTGTTTCCTACAGACCTGCTGGGCATGCCACCGGACAGGGATATTTATTTTGGTATTGACCTGGTGTCGGGCACTCAGCCCATTTCTATTCCACCGTATTGTATGGCACCAGCGGAGTTGAAGGAGTTAAAGGAGCATCTTCAGGAACTCCTCAATAAAGGGTTCATTCGGCTTAGTGTGTCACCTTGGGGTGTACCGGTTCTATTTGTAAAGAAGAAGGATGGTACTATGAGGATGTGCATTGATTATAGGCAATTGAACAAAGTAATAGTTAAGAACAAGTATCCTTTACCTCACATTGATGATTTATTCGACCAGCTTCAGGGAGCGAGAGTGTTCTCCAAAATTGATCTTCGTTCAGGTTATCACCAGTTGAAGATCAGGGACTCGAATATTCTTAAGACGGCTTTCAGGACCCGATATGGTCATTATGAGTTCTTGGTGATGTCTTTTGGGCTGACTAATGCCCCAGTAGCGTTCATGGATTTGATGAAAAATGTGTTTCGGCCTTACCTTAACTTGTTTGTCATAGTCTTCATTGATGATATTCTGGTGTATTCGCGTAGTCAGGAGGAGCACACGAAATATTTGAGAGTTGTGTTGCGGAGATTGAGGGAGGAGAAACTTTATGCAAAATTCTCCAAGTGTGAGTTTTGGCTTAGTTCAGTGTCTTTCTTGGGACATGTGGTGTCCAGCGAGGGTATTCAGGTTGATCCGAAGAAGATAGAGGCAGTTCAGAGTTGGCCCAGACCATCCTCAGCCACAGAGATTCGCAGTTTTCTTGGTTTGGCAGGCTATTATCGCCGGTTTGTTTAGGTATTCTCATTTATTGCATCGCCCTTGACCAAGTTGACTCAGAAGGGTGCTTCATTTGTATGGTCGGACGAGTGTGAGGAGAGCTTTCAGAAGCTCAAGATAACTTTGACCACAACTCCAGTGTTAGTTTTGCCATCATCTTAAGGTTCATATACCGTGTATTTTGATGCTTAGAGAGTTGGTATTAGTTGTGTATTAATGCAAGAGGGTAGAGTTATTGCTTATGCTTCTCGTCAGTTGAAGTCATATGAGAAAAACTAGCTCGTTCATGACTTGGAGTTGGCTGCCATAGTGCACGCGTTGTAGATTTGGAGGCATTATCTGTATGGTGTGTCTTGTGAAGTGTTTACTGATCATTATAGCCTCCAACACTTGTTCAAGCAGAAGGATCTTAATTTGAGGCAGCGGAGGTGGTTGGAGTTGCTTAAGGATTATGATATCGCTATATTGTACCATCTGGGAAAGGCCAATGTGGTAGCCGATGCTTTGAGCCGAAAGGCGGTGAGTATGGGTAGTTTGGCATATATTCCAATTGGGAAGAGACCTCTTACAGTTTATGTTCAGGCCTTGGCCAATCGATTCGTGAGGTTAGATATTAGCCCAGTCGGGTATTGGCTTGTGTGGTTTCTCGGTCATCCTTGTATGATCATAGCAGAGAGCACTAGTATGATGATCCGCATTTGCTTGTCCTTAAGGACAGAGTTCAGCATGATGATGCTAGAGTTGTGACCATTGGTGATGATGGGGTGTTGAGGATATAGGGCCAGATATGCATGCCCAATATGGATGGGCTTCGGGAGTTGATTCTGGATGAGGCTCATAGCTTGCGGTATTCCATTCATTCGAGTGCCGTAAAGATGTATCAGGATCTGACATAGCATTATTGGTGGAGGAGAATGAAGAAAGACATTGTGGGATTTGTAGCTTGGTGTCTCAATTGTCCGCAGGTGAAATATGAGCATCAGAGACCGGGTGGCTTGCTTCAGTAGATGGATATTCCAGAGTGGAAGTGGGAGAGGATCACTATGGACTTTGTAGTTGGGCTCCCACGGACATTGAAGAAGTTCGATGCTATTTGGGTGATTGTGGATCGGTTGACCAAGTCCACGCACTTCATTCCTGTATGTACTACCTATTCTTTAGAGCGGTTGGCAGAGATCTATATCCGAGAGATTGTTCGGTTGTATGGTGTCCCAGTTTCCATCATTTCAGATAGGGGCACTCAGTTCACTTCGTAGTTTTGGAGGTCTGTATAGCGAGAGTTGGGCACTCAAGTTGAGTTGAGCACAACTTTTCACCCTCAGACGGATAGGCAGTCCGAGGGCACTATCCAGATATTGGAGGACATGTTGCACACTTGTGTCATTGATTTTGGAGGGTCATGGGATCAATTTCTATAGCTTGCAGAGTTTGCTTATAACAACAACTACCAATCGAGTATTCAGATGGCTCCGTATGAGGCTTTGTATAGGAGGCGATGTAGATCTCCAGTTGGTTGGTTCGAGCTGGGTGAGGCTAGGCTATTGGGGATAGACCTGGTGCAGGATGCTTTAGAAAAGATGAAGGTAATTTAGGAGAGGCTTCATACAGCGCAGTCGAGGCAAAAAAGCTATACTGATAGGAAGGTACGAGATGTGTCCTACATGGTTGGTGAGAAGGTTTTGTTGAAGGTTTCGCCCATGAAGGGTGTCATGAGATTTGGGAAGAAAGGTAAATTGAGTCCTCGGTTCATTGGGCCTTTTGAGGTGCTTGGGGGATTTGGGAGGTGGCTTATGAGCTTGCTTTGCCACCCAACTTGTCGAGTGTGCATCCGGTATTTCATGTTTCTATGCTCCGAAAGTATATTGGGGATCCATCTCATGTTCTAGATTTCAGCACGGTTCAGCTAGATGATGATTTGACTTATGATGTGGAGCCAATAGCTATTTTGGTTTGTCAGGTTCGAAAGTTGAGGTCAAAGGATATAGCTTTAGTGAAAGTGCAGTGCAGAGGTCGGCCAGTGGAGGAGGCTACCTGGGAGACCGAGCGGGAGATGCGGGGCAGGTATCCTCACCTATTTGAGGCTTTAGGTATGTTTCTTGACTCGTTCGAGGACGAACTTTTGTTTAAGTTGGGGAGGATGTGACGACCCGACCAGTCGTCTCATGAATGGCAGCTCTGTTTCCCCCATTTATGCTTCTTATTGCTTTGTCTATCGGTTCTGTATGTGATCGGGTTGGTTGGCTCGAGTTCGAAAAGGATTTGGTAAGGTTTGAGACACTTAGCCTGTTTTGAGGAAGCTTAAGTTGGAAAAGTCAACCAGATGTTGAATTATATGTTAGAGGGATAGGATGTAAGTTCTGATGGTTTGGATAGCTTTGGGAGGAAATTTGGGACTTAGGAGCGTGATCGGAATGTGTTTTGGATGTCCTGAGTAGATTTAGGCTTGAATTGGCGAAGTTGGTATTTTGGCGATTTCCGGTTGATAGGTGAGATTTTGATATAGGAGTCGGAATGGAATTCTGAGAGTTGCAGTAGTTCTGTTGTGTCATTTGGGATGTGTGTACAAACTTTTCGGTCATTCAGGCGTAGTTTGTTTGGGTTTTTGATCAAAAGCGGAATTCGGAAGATTTTTGAAACTTAGGCTTGAATCCAATGAGTTTTGGTTGATCCGATATTGTTTGAGGTATTTTGAAGATTGGTATAAGTTTGAATAAGGTTTTGGGATATGTTGGTGCTTTTGATTGAGGTCCCGGGGGCCTCGGGGTGATTTCGGATGGTTGACGGAGAGTTTGGAATTTTGGAGAAAGCTGCAGATTTTCGGCTTCTAGTGTTTCCGCACCTGCGGATTGGGGACCGCATGTGCGATGTCGTAGATGCGTGAAGGGGGCAACAAAAGCGGAAAATGGTTGGGAAGGCAGTAAACGCAGATGCGGTTGTGTTACCGCACCTGCGAAGGTGCAAATGCAGAATATTCATCGCAGATGTGGAAAGTGGGACTTAAGTGAGGACCGCAGATGCGGTGGCCTTGACCGCAAAAGTGGTACCGTAGAATCGGGAATTGGGCCGCAGATGCGAAATCCCTGGGCCAAAACATATAAATTATTTCTTTCGCGATTTTTGAGCTATTCCACCATTTCTAAGTCGGCTTGGGAGCTTTTTGGATGATTTTGAAGAAGGATTTCAAGGGAACTTCATTGAGGTAAGAATTTTGGACCTAAAACTCATTCCTATGATATTATTTCACGGATTAGAGCTATAATTAATGGAAATTAAGGATAAAAATTAGGGGAAACCTAGGGATTGGAAACATAGACCTTTGATTGAGGATTTGAAAGATCATTTGAAGTCGGATTTCAGAACTTTTGATATGTATGAACTCGTGGGGAGATGAGGAATCTATTGATGTGAAAATTATCGAATTCCGAGATGTAGGCCCGGGGGTTGGGTTTTGGTAATTTCAGGATTTATGTTGTAAATTGAATATTTTCGATTGGGCTTCGTTCCCTTAGCATATTTTGACGCCGTGATTCTGATTTTGGATAGATTCGATGCGAGTGGAGGCCGATTCGAGGGGCAATGGCGTCGTGGGCTAGAGTTTGGACCGAATTGAGGTGAGTAATGATTGTAAATGATGTTCTGATGGTATGAAACCCCGGATTGCACATCGTAGTGCTATATTGAGGTGACGCACACGCTAGATGACGAGCTTGGGGTCGTGCGCTATTGAGGATTGTGACTTAGTCCATCCTGAATGACTGTTGTAGCGCGTATTTTTTTGAAAACTATTTACTATCGCCATGTTTTGGGTTGAATGCCATATTTGGGCTTCGTGCCAACTATTTGAACCCTTAAAGGATTTTTATTGATATTTCCTCACTGTTTTGACTGTATACTTGAACTCAGTCATGCTATATTCTACTGTTTTTCATAACTCAGCCATGTTTACTCTGCTTTAACACTTAAATGACATTTTAAATGATATTTTGGGCTAAGCATTATGTTTTACTGTTGCCCAACTGGCTGTGAGATTCTGACTGAGTAAGGACGAAGGCCTATGTTGTGAGGAAACACTGATTATGATTATGAGGCCGAGGGCCTGAGATATGTACGCCACGAGTTGGCTTGTTGATACGAGGCCGAGGGCCTAGTGATGATGCCACGAGATGGCTTGATATTGCGCTTCGGCCGTAAGGGGCCCCTCCAGGAGTCTGCACACCCCCAGTGAGTGCGCGTACCCATTGTGATGTGAGATATAGCCCGAGAGGCTGGTATTGTTCTTAGATATTTCCCGAGGGGCAAACCTTTATGTGTTTATATTTCTTATTTGTCTGTCATTTACCTGTGTAATTGTTGAATACGCATTTCATGAAGTTTAAACTAAACTTAAATGATTTTATATATCCTTACTGAATCACTGTTCTTACCTGTTTTACTACTTCAATATAGCCTGTAACATGCCTTACGTGTTTTCATATCTCTTAGTCGTTTATTTATGATTATTACTCACTAAGTTGGAGTACTCACTTTACTCCCTGCAGTCCGTGTGCAGATTCAGGCATTGTTGATCCTGCTAGCGCGAGTTAAGAGCTCCCGGCAGAATTCAGAGTCCACGAGGTAGCTGCTTGGCATCCGCAGTCCCGTGTTTCTCCCCCTTATCTCATTTCTATATCTAAATCAGTTGTTCTGTAATAGTTCGTAGTCATTTCAGACTTGTTGCGTATGTTAGATGCTCATAACTAGTGACACTCCGGTATCGGGCTATGTTGGGTTTATCTTCAGCAACTGTACTGTTAACTACTTACTTTTGGATTATTTATCATGTTTTAGACATAAATTCTTATGGTTTGAATGCTTAAAACTGAAATGGAAAGTGTTAGCTCACCTTGTCTTCATGAGAGGCGACCAGGTTCGGGTTTAGGGTTGTGACACAATCCCTTCGGTGCATGCCTACACGCCCGTCACCTAGCATGTGTGTCACCTCCAAAATAATCACACGACCCAAAATCCAGGGTTTCATACCCTCAGGACCATTATTGTTACTTACCTCAATCCGAGCAAAATCCTACTCCGCAATGCCTTTGCCTCTCAAATCGGCCTCCAAACGTCCCAAATCTAGCCACAAGTAATACAACACAATCAATAAAGGCCAAAGGGATCAATTCCACAAGAAAACTACTAAATTAAGCCTCAAAATTCGAAATCGACTCAAACCCGGCCGCCGGGCACACATCTCGAAATCTAACAAAAACCACAAAACCTGAAAGCCCATTCACTCACGAGTCCAACCATACTAAATTTATCAAAATTCGACATCATTGGTCATCCAAAACCCCAAAATTCACTCTCCAATTCTCAAGCCCTAAACCCCCAAATTTCACTTCAAAATTTCACTAACTAGGTGTAAAATCAGTAGGAAAACACCATTATTGAATATAAATAGGTGCAAGGAACTTACCTCAGTAATTACTTTGAAATCCCTCTCAAAAATCCCCAAAATCCGAGCTCAAAGTGATAAAAATGATGACAAATCTCAAAGTGTTCTATTTATAGGTTCTGCCCAGCAAACCCGCACCTGCGGAGCCGCTTCTGCGGCTAGAGCTCTGCTTATGTGGAAACTCACTTAAAACACTGGCCTCGCACCTGCATCCTAGGTCTCGCACCTGTAGACGCACACCTGTGCTCATTCCTCCGCTTTAGCGGAAATAGCCAAAATTCCTTCCTCCGCATATACGGAGCCATCCTCGCACCTGCGGGCTCGCAGATGCGCACTTCTCTTTGCTCTTGCGACTTCAGTCCACCCAGCCTTGCCCACATCTGCGACCTCCTACTCGCTTCTGTGAGGCCGCACTTGCGGGCTCCCCACCGCAGGTGCGAAAACACCAGAACCAGCAGCACTTCAGCATGCACTCTTCAACTCAATTCAAGTCGTCAACCTTCCGAAATCACCCCGAGGCCCTGGGACCACAACCAAACATACCAATAGGTTCTATAACATTATACGAACTTAATGAAATTATCAAAACACCTCGAACAATATCAAAAACACGAACTACACACGGATTCAAGCCTGATTAACTTCGAAACTTTCAAATTCTACAACCGACGCTGAAACCTATCAAATCACGTCGATTGACTTCAAATTTACATTCAAGTCAAAAATGACACCACGAACCTACTCCCACTTCCCGAGATCTAATCCGACCTCGATATCAAAATTTCCACTGCCGGCTAAAATCGCCAAAATTCCATCTTTCACCAATTCAAGCCTAATTCTACTACGGACCTCACAATCGCATCCCGGACACGCTTTTCAGTCCAAAATCAACTAATGCAGTCAACGGAACCATCAAAGTTCAAATCCAATGTCATTTATACATAAGTTAAATCCGCTCAACTTTTCCAACTTAAGCTTCCAAATAAGAGACTAAGTGTCTCAATTCACTCCAAAACTACTCCGAACCCACACCAACTAACCCGATAGTCATCACACAGCTGCCGAATACAACAAAAAAGCAAGAAATGGGGGAACGAGGCTACAACTTTCGAAACGACCGATCAGGTCGTTATACGTTAATACTATCCTGCTCAAGTATGTGGTTAATGAGCCACAATTAATTGCACATGTATGTGGTTAATGAGCCACAATGCAAACAATTCAACTGTCCACCGCACAATCAGGTATGAGACATATTTTTATAATCAATTGATGACTTTAGGACTTTGCTAACGTAATTTCTTCCTTTCTTGAGTTAGTATATTATTAGCCTTCATTAGTTTTAAGGACTAAATTAAAGCAGAAACCAACAACAAAAATATTCTTAATATAGCAATAGGAAAAGATAGTGTACCTTATTATTGTACGCAAAGATATAATAAAAGTCTGCCAATCAATCCGTCACAATGCAAAAACCATGTTATGGATAAATAAAGAAAATGACTTCATGATAAAAGAGATCTAAAAATTATTAACGTAGATGAGATAATATGTATCCGCTAAGTGAGTAGAGGAAGAACGATTTATACATATAATTTTTTAATCGGTACATGAAGAGCAATACATTATTTTTTAATTGGTCAATCTTTGGCCCAAAGCTTAGATACTGGATGTTTTTTCGCTGCTTTTACATACGGTGCCTCTTACCACCCTCCCTTGTAACTTTATTTTGCCTTTCGAAGTAATGCAAGTACTTAATCTTCCAAACAAAAAAAAAATTCGTTCCATATTAGCTACAGTATATATATATATATATTATGCTATCTCAAGTTTTAAATATTTAAGAGTAATTATCTCATATATTCTTAAATGTTTTTTTGGGTGTTTTATAGCTACAGTCTTCTTTTTTAAGCATTAAATTGGAATTCACATATCTTACTCAACCAGATGCGTTGTGTGTACTTTTCAAACTCTTTATATGCATTTTTTAACCTTCTCTTCTCATTTCAAGATTCTAAACTTGGACGCTGTAACGATCCGGCCGGTCGTTTTGAGAATTTACGCTCTGATTCCCTATTAACTACTTTCTCCGTGTTTGTTTCTGCTATTGTGAGTTGCCAGGAGATTCGTTTTGAGTTTCGGAGTGTTTTGGGACACTTAGTCCCTAAATGAGAGCTTAAGCTTTAGAATTTGGACTGTGGTCGGAACAGTGTGAAGACGGCCTCAGAATGGAATTCCGTCGATTCCGTTAGCTTTGTTGAGTGATTTCGGGCTGAGGGCGTGTTCCGATTGTGTTTTGGAGGTCCGTAGCTTATTTAGGCTTGAAATGCTGAAAGTGGAATTTTTTAAGTTTCCGGATCGATAGTGAGATTTTGATATCGGGGCTGAAATCCGATTCCAAAAGTTGAAATAGTTCCGTAGTGTTGAATGTCACTTGTGTGCAAAATTTGGGGTCAATCGGATGTGATTTGGTTGGTTTCGGCATCGGCTGTAGAATTTTAAAATCTTAAGTTCATTAAGTTTGGATTGGAGGATGATTCGTGATTTTAGTGTTGTTTGTGGTGATTTGAGGGCTTGGCTAAGTTCGTATGGTGGTTTAGGATTGGCTGGTAAGTTTGGTTGAGGTCCCGGGGGCCTCGGGTGCGTTTCGGATGCTCAACGGGTTATTTTTGTACTTAGAGAAATGGTAGATTTTTCTGGTGTTTTGTTGTAGAGAAATCCTTCTTTGCGTTCGTGAGAGGTGTCTCGCGTTCGCGAAGAGCATCTTAGAGCCTGAGTGGTTCTCCTGTGTTCGCGAAGGTGTGGACCCTTTAGCCTATGCGTTCGTGACAAGGTCATCGTGTTCGCGAAGGGTCTGCCAGTGCAAGCTACACGTTCGCGAAGGAGGAAACTTGACCAATGGGATTTTGTGCATCGCGTTCGCGATGGTGGTCTTGTATTCGCGAAAAAGAATGCACCTAGGCAGAATTTAAATTCCAAAATCGAGGGTTTGAGTTCATAACTCAAAAATTGGATTGAGAGCTCGGTAGGAGGCGAAATTTGGAGGGATTTTTGGAGGAAGTTTGTGGGTAATGGTTCCTAACTCCTTTATGATTATATCCCATTAATCTTAAGATGAACTAATCATCTAATTTCGGATTTGGGTTAAAAAATTGGGGAAAATTGAGAAAAGTTCTTAGGCCTAATTTTGGAATTTTGATCGAGATTTTGGTATCGGGTTTGAGTGAAATTGGTATGGATAGACTCGTGAGTGAATGAGTGTTCATAATTTGTGACTTTTACCCGATTTCGAGACATGGGACCAGGGAGGATTTTTTGGCGTTTTTCTATTTTCTTGCCTTAGCTTCGATTTCATTGGCTAAATTAGTTGTTTGTAGTTGTATTTACATTATGATATTGATTTGATTAGATTTGGGTCACTCGGAGTTGGATACTCGTGGCAAGAGCGTGATATCAGATTGATTTTTGAGCTGGTTCGGGATAAGTGGCTTGCCTAACCTTGTGTAGGGGAAACTCTCCTTAGGGATTTGGTTCTGTTGTTATATGACTATCGTGTACGTGAGGTGACAAGTGCTACACGTGCTAATTGTTGAAAAATCTTGTTTTCATTAAAAACTTATCTATGTTTGTCCTTTAATTGAACAATACTAGTATATGAAACCTTCTGTCTAGCTTAGGAATGCATGCTTATGTGACTTAACTGTCTTAGCTGCTTTAACTGCTTACTTGGATTTTTGCAGCATGTTTAGAGTAGAAATTTCTTGTTTTCCTGATATGAACTTAAATAGAATTGTAGGATTCTTTCTTGAGAATGTTGTGTATTTACTTTGGGACTACGGATCGGTATTCCGGGAGACCCCCCAGCATATTTACTTTGGGACTACGGATCGGTATTCTGGGAGATTACCCTGCACATTTATAATTGGACTACGGGACGATATCCAGGGAGATCCTCTGTACATTTACGTTTGGGACTTTGGGACGATATCTTGGGAGATCCCCGGTTGCTATATCTGTGTATTGAGTTATTTCTTTCTGTGATTTCACCTTTATTGGCTATTAACATTTAATTATACTGTCTCATTGCACATTATTTTACCTTGTTATCTATGTAACCAGTAGGGCCCTGACCTTCCTCATCATTACTCGACTGAGGTTAGGCTTGACACTTACTAGGTACCGATGTGGTGTATTCATGCCCTTTCGTGCACATGTTTTTGTGTGCAAATCCAGGTTCTTCTGCTCAGCCATACTATCAGTGAGGCGAGGCGATTTCATAGACTTCGAGGTATATCTGCCGCATCCGCAGACCGAGGAGTCCCTCTCTATTCTCCCTTCTAGCTATAGACCTTCTGTAATTACTTTTGTTTAGATTTCTGGAGTTAGAACACTATGTATTTTCTCTAGTTTTTGATTCATGAGATTCCGGGTTTTGGGAGTGTTATTATTGTTCGAGAGTATTATTATTGTATATGTTGAGCGTAATTTTAAAAACTTTTTATATATTTACCTGTTAGATGGCTAGTTGTACTTTCAAATTTCTTTTTCCGCAAGTTGTTAGTCTTACCTAGTCGTAGAGGCTAGGTGTCATCACGACAGTTCACGGAGGGAGAACTTGGGTCGTGACAAGTTGGTATCAGAGCTCTAGGTTTATAGGAGTCATAAATCACAAGTTGGTTTATTAAAGTCTCGCGGATTGGGGCGGAGACATCTGTACATATCTACGAGAGGCTATGTAACTGTTAGGAAAATTCCACTTCATTTGATTTTCTTGTCGTGCGAGATTTTTGATATCAAAATTCTAAACCTTTGTCTTTTATTCTCTCAAAATTCTACCCTTTTATTCTTGTCGCGGATTTGTCTTTTATTCTCTCACAGACTCCCACCGCCCGCACCCTAGAGCATCGGGTCCAGGTTGATTAGATCCCAGAGGTTATACTGGTATCGCCTATAGCCTCAGTTCCGCCCGAGGAAAGGTTAGCATCTTCAGAGGATGAGCAGCGGAGGCTTGAGAGGTTCAAGAAGTACAAGCCTTCTACATTCAGTGGTCTAGCATCAGATGATGCTCTGGGTTTTCTGGAGGAGTGCTACCGTATCCTCCACACTATGGGTATATTAGGATCATGTGGGGTTTCTTTCACTACCTTCCAGCTTCGAGGAGCAGCCTATCAGTGGTGGCGTACTTTTGAGTTGGACAGCCGGGCTGAGGCAGCTTTCCTTATATAGACCTAGTATTCAAATATGTTCTTGAGGGAGTTTGTTCCTCAGAGCCTCACGGATGCATGGCGCACAGAATTTGAGCATTTGCGCCAGGGTACTATGACTGTTTCGGAGTATGTTGTCCGCTTCACTCACTTGGCTAGACAAGTACCGGCCTTGCTTATTGAGGGACTCATTCCCAACATCAGGTCTAGTATGGCCCGGAAGTTGGAGATGGATGTTACTTATCAGTTGGTGGTGAGAATTGCTAGGAGAGTAGAGGTCATGCTTGGTTGGGATAGAGAGGAGATAGAGGCCAAGAGGCCTTGAGAGTCAGGCCATTATTCTGGTGTCCGTGCTCCAGGTGCAGTTCGTCATGGTAGGGATTATATGAGTTGTCCTGTTCATTCAGCTCTTCCAGCAACCAGTGGTATTCCTACTCCTCCTAGACCTCTGGAGCCTTATTATGCACCTCCAGTATCTAGTGCGCCTCTTGCACGGGGTGCTTTCATTGGTTAGTTCAGCAGACTTGGCCCGAGCCAGTCACAACTTCCACGCTCTCCTAGAGCTTGTTTTGAGTGTGGCGGCACATGCCATATGGTGAGGGATTTCCCTAGACTTAGGAGGGGTGCACTTCCACAGACTTCTCAGCCATAGCGTGCTCCGTAGAGTTCCCAGGCTATGATCACAGCACCAGTTGCTGCCCCACCTTCCCAGCCAGCTAGAGGTGGAGGTCGGGGAGGCAGAGGTCGCTCTAGAGGGGGAGGTCAAGCCATATGCTATGCCTTTCCCGCCCGTACTGAGGCTGTCACCTCCGATTATATAATCACAGGTATTGTCCTGGTTTGTCATAAAGATGCATCAGATTTATTTGATCTAGGCTCCACTTATTCTTATGTGTCCTCTTACTTTGCCCTGCATTTGGGCGTATCTCGGGATTCTTTGAGTTCCCCTATTTATGTTTCTACTCCCGTGGGAGATTCTTTTATTGTAGACTACGTTTATCGGTCATTTTGATTGCTCTTAGTGGTTTTGAGACTAGAGTCGACTTATTATTGCCCAACATCGTAGATTTTGATGTTATCTTGGGTATGGACTAGTTGTTGCCCCATTATGCTATTCTTGATTGTCACGCCAAAACCGTGATGTTGGCTATGCCAGGTGTACCACGAGTAGAGTGGAGGGGTACTTTATATCACACTCCCAATAGAGTTATTTCATTCATTAAGGCTCAGCGAATGGTTGAGAAGGGATGTGACACGTATCTAGCTTAAGTTAGAGATATCAATATCGATACCCATATAGTTGATTCAATCCCGGTAGTACGGGATTTCCCTGATGTGTTTCCAACTGATCTTCCGGAAATTCCACCAGACAGAGATATTGATTTTGGCATTGATTTGTTGTCGGGCACTCAGCCCATTTCTATTCCTCCTTATCGTATGGCCCCTTCTGAGTTGAAGGATCAGTTACAGGAATTTCTTGATAAGGGCTTTATTTAGTCCAGTGTGTCACCTTGGGGTGCTCCTGTCTTGTTTGTGTATAAAAAGCATGGTTCTATACGTATACGCATTGATTATCGCCAGTTGAACAAAGTTATAGCGAAGAACTGGTATCCTTTGCCTCATATTAATGATATGTTTGACCAGTTATAGGGTACTTGAGTGTTTTCTAAAATTGACTTGCGTTTAGATTATCATAAGTTGAAGATTTAGGAGCCAGAATCCCAAATACTGCTTTCAGGACTCGGTATGGTCATTACGAGTTCCTGGTTATGTCATTTAGGCTGACCAATGACCCAACAGCATTTATGCATTTGATGCACAGTGTGTTCCAGTCATATCTTGACTCGTTCGTCATTTTATTTATTGATGACATTCTGGTTATACTCCCGGAGTTGGGAAGATCATGAGTAGCACCTAAGGATAGTGCTTCAGACTTTGAGAGAAAAGAAATTATATGCGAAGTTCTCGAAAAGTGAGTTTTGGTTGGATTCTGTGGCATTCTTGGGTCACGTGGTATCAAATGAAGGGATCAAGGTGGATCCGAAGAAAGTGGAAGTAGTGTATAGTTGGCCCAGACCATCCTCAGCTACAGAGATCCGTAGTTTTCTTGGCTTGGCGGTTACTACCGCCGATTTGTTGAGGGATGTTCATCTATTGCAGTACCTATAACCAGGCCGACCCAGAAGGGTGCTCCATTCTAGTGGATGGAAGAGTGTGAGGAGAGCTTCCAGAAGCTCAAGACAGCTTTGACTACAGCCCCAGTTTTTATATTGCCTACAAGTTCGAGGTCTTATTGTGGCTATTGTGATGCCTCGAGAATTGGCCTTGGGGTGTTATTGATGCAGGATGGTAGGGTGATTGCCTACTCATCCCGACAGCTGAAAGTGCATGAGAAGAATTGTCATGTCTATGATCTCGAGTTAGCTGCTATTTTTCATGCCTTGAAGATCTGGCGTCATTATTTGTACGTTGTTCTTTCTGAGATTTATACTGATCACCAGAGTTTGCAGCATCTGTTCAAGCAGAAAGACCTTAATTTGCGCCAGAGGAGGTGGTTAGAGCTGCTGAAGGACTATGATATCACTATCTCGTATCACCCGGGCAAGGTCAATATGGTGGTCGATGCTTTGAGTCATCGGGCAGAGAGTTTGGTTTATCTACCAACATCGGAGAGGCCCATGGCGATGGATGTTCAGGCCTTAGCCAACCATTTTGTGATACTGGATCTTTCGGAGCCCATCGGGTTCTAGCTTGTGTGATTTCTCGGTCTTCCTTGTTGGATCGTATTAGAGAGCGTCAGTTTGATGATCCTCGTTTGCGTGTCCTTAAAGACAAGGTTCTGCATGGTGATGCCAGAGATGTAACCATCAGTGATGACGGGGTATTGAGGATGCAGGGTCGGATATGTGTACCTGATATTGATGGGCTTCGGGAGTTGATTCTAGAGGAGGCCCACAGTTTGCGGTATTCCATCCATCCGGGTGCCGCAAAGATGTACCAAGATTTGAGGCAGCGCTATTGGTGGAGGCAGATGAAGAAAGATATAGTTAGGTTTGTAGCTTGGTGCCTCAATTGTTAGCAGGTGAAACGAGCATTAGAGACTGGGTGGCTTGCTTCAGCAGATAGAGATTTCGGAGTTGAAGTGGGAGCGGATCACCATGGACTTCATAGTTGGACTCCTACGGACTTTGAGGAAGTTCGATGCCATTTGGGTGATTGTGGATTAGCTGACCAAGTCCGCGCACTTCATTCCTGTATGTACCACCTATTCTTTGGAGCGGTTGGCGAAGATTTATATCCGGGAGATTATTCGTCTACATGGTATTCCAGTTTCCATTATTTTAGATAGAGGTACTCAGTTCACATCACGGTTCTGGAGGGCAGTATTGCATGAGTTGGGTACTCGGGTGGAGTTGAGCACAGCGTTTCACCCTCAGACCAACGGACAGTCCGAGCACACTATTCAGATTCTTGAGGATATGCTCCGTGCATGTGTGATGGAGTCTTGAGGTTCTTGGGATCAGTTCTTGCCATTGGCGGAGTTTGCTTGCAGTAATAGTTATCAGTTCAACATTCAGATGGCACCGTATGAGGCCTTATATGGTAGGCGGTGTAGATCCCCGATGGGTTGGTTCGAGTCGGGTGAGGCTAGATTATTGGGCATAGACTTGGTTCAGGATGCCCTGGAGAAGGTTAAGGTGATTTAGGAAAGACTCCGCACAGCCCAGTCTAGATAGAAGAGTTATGCAGACCAGAAGGTTCGTGATGTATCCTATATGGTAGGAGAGCGGGTATTACTTCGGGTTTCGCCTATGAAGGGCGTTCTAAGATTTGAGAAGATGGGGAAATTGAGTCCGAGGTTTTTTGAGGCTTTTAAGGTATTGCGACGTGTTGTGGAGGTTTCTTATGACCTTACCTTACCTCCTAGCTTGGCAGGAGTTCATCCGGTATTTCATGTTTTGATGCTCCGGAGGTATCACGATGATCCGTCGCACGTTTTGGATTTTATTTTAGTCCAGTTGGACAAGGATCTATCCTATGTTGAGGAGCCAGTGGCGATATTAGACAAGCAGGTTCGAAAGCTGAGGTCAAAGAGCATTGCATTGGTAAAGGTTTAGTGGCGGGGTCAGCCGGTCTAAGAGGCGACGTGGGAGACCGAGCAGGATATGCGCAACCATTACCGTCATCTTTCACCACTTCAGGTATGTCTCTATGCTCGTTCGAGGACGAACAAATATTTTAAGAGGGGGGATGTAACGACAAGGGCGGTCGTTTTGAGAATTTACTCCCCGGTCCCCTATTAACTGCTTTCCCCGTATTTGTTTCTGCTATTGTGAGTTGCCGGGAAGATTCATTTTGAGTTTCGAAGTATTTTGGGACACTTAGTCTCTAAATGAGCGCTTAAGCTTTAGAATTTGGACCGTAGTCGGAATAGTGTGAAGGCGGCCTCAGAATGGAATTCTGTCGATTTCGTTAGCTCCATTGAGTGATTTCGGGCTTAGGGGCGTGTTTGGATTGTGTTTTAAGGTTCGTAGCTTATTTAGGCTTAAATGCCGAAAGTGGAATTTTTGAAGTTTCCGGATCGATAGTGAGATTTTGATATCGGGGTCGGAATTTGATTCTGAAAGTTGGAATAGTTCCGCAGTGTTGAATGTGACTTGTCAAAATTTGGGGTCAATCGGACGTGGTTTGGTTGGTTTAGGTATCAGTTGTAGAATTTTGAAATCTTATGTTCATTAAGTTTGGATTGGACGGTTATTCATGATTTTAGCGTTGTTTGAGGTGATTTGTGGGCTCGACTAAGTTCATATTGTGTTTTAGGATTGGTTGGTAAGTTTGGTTGAGGTCCCGAGGTCCTCGGGTGTGTTTCGGATGCTCAACGAGTCATTTTTGAACTTAGAGAAGTGGCAGATTTTTCTGGTGTTTTGTTGCAGAGAAATCCTTCTTCGCGTTCGCGAGAGGTGGCTCGCGTTTGCGAAAAGCATCTTGGAGAGTCAGCTGAGTGGTGCTTCGCGTTCACGAAGGTGTGGACGCTTTACCCTACGCGTTCACGAAGGGTCTACCAGTGCAAGCTATGCGTTTGCGAGTGGACCCTCACATTCACGAAAGATGAAATTTGGCCAGTGGGATTTTGTGCATCACGTTCACGATGGTGGTTCATAATTCCAAAATTGGGGATTTGAGTTCATAACTCAAAAATTGGATTGAGAGCTCGGTAGGAGGCGAAATTTGGAGGGATTTTCTGAGGAAGTTTGTGGGTAATGATTCCTAACTCCTTTTTTATTATATTCCATTAATCTAAACATGAACTCATAATCTAATTTCGGATTTGGGGTGAAAATTGGGAAAATTGAGAAAAGTTCTTAGGCCTAATTTTGGAATTTTAATCGAGATATTAGTATCGGATTTGAGTAAAATTGGTATGGGTAGACTCGTGAGTAAATGGGTGTTCATAATTTGCGACTTTTACCCGATTCCAAGATGTGGGCCCGGGGAGGATTTTTGGGCGTTTTTCTGTTTCTTGCCTTCGCTTCGATTTCATTAGCTAAATTAGTTGTTTGTAGTTGTATTTACGTTATGATATTGATTTGATTAGATTTCGTCCACACGGTATTGGATACTCATGGAAAAAGCGTGATATCAGATTGATTTTTCAGCTGGTTCGAGGTAAGTGGTTTGCCTAACCTTGTGTGGGGGAAACACCCCTTAGAATTTTGGTATTGTTGTTATATGAATATCGTGTACGTGAGGTGATGAGTGCGTACACGTGCTAATTGTTGAAAACTCATGTTTTCATTAAATACTTATTATGTTTGTCCTTTAATTGAACAATACTAGTATATGAAACCTTTTGTCTAGCTTAGGAATGCATGCTTATGTGACTTAACTGCTTTACTTGCTTTAACTGCTTACTTGGATTTTTGCAGCATGTTTAGAGTAGAAATTTCTTGTTTTCCTGATACGAACTTGAATAGAATTGTAGGATTCTTTCTTGAGAATGTTGTGTATTTACTTTGGGACTACGGATCGGTATTCCGGGAGACCCCCCAGCATATTTACTTTGGGACTACGGATCGGTATTCCGGAAGATTACCCTGCACATTTATAATTGGACTACGGGACGATATCCATGGAGATCCTCTATACATTTACGTTTGGGACTTTGGGACGATATCTTGGGAGATCCTCGGTTGCTATATCTGTGTATTGAGTTATTTCTTTCTGTGATTTCACCTTTATTGGCTATTAACATTTAATTATACTGTCTCATTGCACATTATTTACCTTGTTATCTATGTAACCAGTAGGGCCCTGACCTTCCTCGTCACTACTCGACCAAGGTTAGGCTTGGTACTTACTGGTACCGCTGTGGTGTACTCATGCCCTTTCATGCACATGATTTCATGTGCAGATCCATTTTCTTCTGCTCAGCCATACTATCAGTGAGGTGAGGCAATTTCAGGGACTTCGAGATATATCTTCTGCATCCGTAGATCGAGGAGTCCCTCTGTATTCTCCTTTCTAGCTATAGACCTTCTGTAATCACTGTTGTTTAGACTTCCAGAGTTAGAACACTATGTATTTTCTCTAGTTTGTGATTCATGAGATTCCAGGTTTTGGGAGTGTTGTTATTGGTCGATAGTGTTATTATTGTATATGCCGAGCGGCATTTTGAACACTTAATATATATTTACCTGTTAGATGGATAGTTGTACTTTCAAATTCCCTTTTTCGCAAATTGTTAGACTTACCTAGTCATAGAGACTAGGTGCAATCACCACAGTTCACGGAGGGATAACTTGGGTCATCACAGACGCTTCAAAGTAAAAGGATAGACCATTGATGGGTTTACAGTACCTTAGCTTTATGTTTTGATAATCTAACAAACTTATTGTCAAAGAACTAGATAAGGAGCCTGATACACTTGGTACACAACTCAATCAACGGACTCAAGCTAATGTGAGTTGCTATAACTTCAGAATATAAAGAATCAACACAGGGACCTGATCCCCTTGGGTTCCTCTGATAGTAGTACGAAGTCAATTGTCTACAGGTGGAAAGTGACTGCCTCCACTGTACTCGCAAACAGTGCAGCACAGTGGAACAGTTACCTCTCATTGACTAACCAAGTTATTACATCATTCAAGTGGTGTTATCCAAGTTGTATTAACAATAAACATAAAAACAAAACATCGCTTGAACACTTGAGAATTATTTCAAGCATTCTAAGCATCTCACAATCAAGCATTCAATTCTCAAGTGCATCAAGAACAAAGTAGAACACTACTACGGACCAGTTCCTACAACAAGTATCTTGTATGTTCTTAGTTGAGTTGTAGCTTCGTAATTATTCTTCATTGTAATTCCTACTTTGCTTATTTAGAAGCTTTAATTAGGAGCCCCTTGTAAACCATAAACCTTTTGTGTTTGTGTCATGACTAGAGTTAGTCATGAGTTGAAATCTTTGTAATAAGTGTATTGTAAAGTGGCTTGTAATAGGTGTATTACAAGTTAGTAAGGGATTAAGAATTTAATTCCTATGTTGCATAGGTTGTAATCTAAATATTGCTCATAGTGAAGTTGAAATCCTACCAGTGTAGGTCGTGGTTTTGATCCCCTTGAGCAGGGATTTTTCCACGTAATAGTTCCCTGTTCCATTTACTTACTGTTGCATTAGCCTTATCAGTGGAAACCTATATTGGACCTCGTCTCAATATAGTTTGATGGACTTATATTTTCTATTAATTGGTATCAGAGCGTGTTCTTTCTATCAGATTAACATCGAGAAAGGATCATCATGGCTGCTCTACCAAACTTCGAAGAGGGTCAGTCTACCTACAAACCACCCAGATTCAATGGTCAATATTATGGGTGGTGGAAGACAAGGATGTATGACTTTATCATGGCTAAATATTCCGAGATGTGGGATATTATTTGTGATGGTCCTTATGTCCCTACAAAAAAGGGTCGTAGTTCCGATTGTGACAGTGCCAAAGACGAGGAAAGAATAAAACGATGCTGACAGGAAGGCTAAGGAGAAAAAATTTCGTGCCAAGAAAGTTTTGGTGTGTTGTATAGGTCCTAATGAATACAACAGGATTTCAGCTTACCAATCTGTTATGGGAAGCTTTGCAAACAGCACACGAAGGAACTACTCAAGTAAAGCAATCTAAGATTGACATGCTCACCACTAAGTATGAGCTCTTCAGAATGAAGGACGATGAATCCATTCAAGATATGCACACTCGATTTACTTCCATCATAAATGAGTTACAGTCACTTGGTGAAATCATTCCTAGGAACAAGCTCGTGAGGAAAATTCTCAGTGTTTTTCCTAGTTCATGGGAGAGTAAAGTGAATGCCACTACTGAAGGAAGGATTTGCAGGAGCTGACTATAGATGAGCTGGTTGGGAATCAAAAAAACTTATGAAATGAAGAAGAAGAATAGTAAAAGAAGAGAACCAAAGAAGGAAAAGAACCCGGTACTCAAGACAAAAAGTAATGACTCAAGTGGCGAGGATAGTGACATGGCTTATTTAACCAGAAGGTTTCAGAAAATGGTTCGAAAGAATAGAGGTATACCAAAGAGGGGCAGTTTCAGCAAGCCAAAAAATTATGACCTCTATCATAAGTATGGAAAGCCAGGGCATTTCATCAAAGATTTCCCTCTCCTAAAGCAAGAACAATCCATACACAACTCTGACAAAGCCAAGAGGAACCTGGTTCCTCATAAATACTTCAAAAAAAATAACGCCGCTGATAATGTTATGAAACAAGCTCTTACAGCATTGGGAGATTCTTTCAGCGAGTATGAAGAAGAAGACGATGCAGGTGACAGCTCAATGATGGCAGTTGAAAATGAAGCGAATGAATATGACCCAATATTTGCTTTGATGGCTCAATCAGATCATAATGAAGACGATGACAATGATGAGGTAAAGTTTCGGGATGTTCAGAGATATCTGAAGTCCTACTCTCCTAGAAAACTTATGTCATTAGCTAGTGTGTTAACTGATGCCTTAACTATGGAGTTAGGAGATACTGAGCAAGCTAGAGATGACTTGATAGTTTGTGTGGTTGATTTGAAGGAAACTATAAATAATCTGGAAAATGAAAAGGAGGTTCTAACTAAGAAAATCACTAGTGTAGAACACGAAAGAGATGATCTGATGGTAGTAGTAGTTGACCTAAAAGAAACCATTGAGAATTACAGTAAAGAAAAAAAATAACGTAGTGGAGAAAGTGGTTGTTATTGAACAGGAAAGAGATGACCTCTTAGTTGTGATTATAGACTTAAAGAAAATAATAGAGGAACTCAAAGCTGAATGTAGGCCTAGAAATTCTGAAAAAGGAAAAGAAGTGGCTAGTGAGGCATATATTAAATTTGAAAACGAGTTAAATGCTGTAAAAACTAGTTTGTGTGCTGAACTTGAGAAAAATAGATAGCTTCAAGCAGAACTGGAAAGATTACAAAGTGATCTTGAGAAGTCTCTTAAGTGGACCTGGTCCTCGGATGCTATTACTGCCATATATGTGAACAATGGTGGAAACAGGCAGGGAATAGGGTTTTAAAGGGAGAGAACTCCTTATAACCCTCATAGCAAGTATGTTACTATGCCTGATAATTGGCTGTGTACCTACTATGGGAACAATGGGCATTTCAAAGAAAATTTCCAAGCAGGGTTCATTCTCTTCAGAAAAAGAAAGTTTTTGCTGAAAGAGGACCACGTGCCACCCATAAAAAGCGCATGTTACCTACATGGACTAGAAGAATACTTATTCATCCCCTTGCTTATTACAAGGGACCCAAACTTGCTTGGGTTCCTAATCTAACCCTTAATTTCCTTTTGTAGGGAACAGTGAAAGAAAGTAGTCAACAATGGTTCATGGACAGTGGATGCTCAAAGCACATGAGCGGGAATACCATGGATTTTCTTTCACTAAAATCCCTTCAAAGAGGGATTGTATCCTTGGGAAATGGGAAAAGGGGTACATTCTTGGTGTTGGAAAAATTGGAAAATCACTCACTCACTCAAATGAGAATGTGTACTATGTCAATGGTCTTAAGCATAGTCTCTAGAGTGTCTCTCAGATATGTGATAAAGGAAACAAGGTGGAGTTCTTGTCAAATATATGCACAATTACAAATCTAGTAAATGGTGAAGTGGTACTTGTGGCCAAAAGATACAAGAATAAGTGGTGATCTGAGCTGCTTGAAAGCAGTTGATGATGATGCTAAACTGTGGCACAGAAGGTTGGGTCATGCAAGCTTTTCTCTACTGAATAAGCTGGTTCAGAAGGACCTGGTTCATGGTCTGTCCAAGTCAAGGTTCAAAGAGCACAATGTTTGTGATGCATGCGCTAGAGGAAAGCATGTGAAATCCTCATTCAAGCCAAAGAAGGATGTCAGCACATCAAAACCATTTGATCTCCTTCATATGGATCTACGTGGTCCTATGAGAGTGCAAAGTAGGGGAGGAAAAAGATACATTCTTGTGATAGTGGATGACTATTCCAGATTCACTTAGACTCTGTTCCTTAGAATAAAAGATGAGACCTTTGAAGTTTTTGTAGCCTCTATGAAGAAAATTTAAGTGAAGATTGAGTCAAAAGTAGCATGCATTTGATCAGATCATGGAACAGAATTTGACAATGCTAAGTTTGATGAATTCTGTAACGAAAATGGCATCACCCACAACTTCTCAGCCCAAAGAACTCCACAGCAAAATAGAGTTGTGGAAAGTAAGAATAGAACCCTTGAAGAAATGGCAAGAACAATACTGATCGATAGTGGGATTGCTAAGAACTTCTGGGCTGAAGGTATCAACACTGACTGCTACTTGGTGAATAGGTGCATGATCAGGTCTCTCTTGAACAAAACTCCTTATGAGTTGCTGAATGGAATAAAGCCCAAGCTGACTCACTTAAGAACATTTGGCTGCAAATGTTATGTCCTCAACAATGGAAATGATCAGCTTGGAAAATTTGATGCCAAGAGTGATGAAGGAATCTTTTTGGGGCACTCTTCTCAAAGTAAAGCCTACAAGGTATACAACAAGCAGACTCAGTGTGTTGAGGAGAGTATACACGTAATCTTTGACGAGTCTTATCTCCCCCGTGAGAAGAGCAAGAAGGATGATCAAGATGGAGAGCCTCTACTGGTTCTAGGAGATGACAAATAGAAAGGAAGATATGATGATTCAAGTGAAGGAGGCATGTGAAGACAATGCAATCTCTTCCTCATCAGTCAAGGAGGAACCTGCTGATTATTTAGGTATATATTGATGATATTATTTTTGGGGCAATAGCTGATTCACTATGTGAGGAATTTGCAAAACTCATGGGAAGTGAGTTTGAGATGAGCATGAAGGGTGAGTTAAATTTCTTCTTGGGTCTTCAAGTGAAGCAGTCCACAAAGGGAACATTCATTAGTCAGCAGAAGTACATCAAAGAGATCTTGAATAGGTTTGACATGAAAGCATCAAAAGTGATTTACACTCTCATTGCGACTACTACTCGACTAGACATTGGTGAATCTGGCTCTTCTGTGAATCAAACAATTTATAGAGGCATCATTGGATTTCTCCTATATCTTACTGCAAGCAGGCCAGATATTGCTTTTAGTGTAGGTCTATGTGCAAGGTTTCAGTCAAATCCCAAGGAATCTCATCTGAAGGCTACCAAAAGAATCCTGAGATATCTTAAGGGAATACAAGACCTGATTCTGTACTACCCTTCAGGTGATAATTTTAATCTTATTGGGTATATTGATGCTGATTATGCAGGTTATCTTATGGATAGGAAAAACACATCTGGAATGGCTCACTTCTTGGGATCATATTTTATCTTATGGGGCACAAGAAGCAAAATTTAGTAGCTCTCTCAATAGCCGAAGCAGAATATGTTACTGCAGCCTCATGTTGTGCTCAGCTTCTATGGATCAAACAATAGTTGGAAGACTTTGGAGTGTACACTGACTATGTGCCTCTTCTGTGTGATAATACAAGTGCACTCAACATGGCCAAAAATCCAGTCCAGCATAAAAGAACCAAGCACATTGATGTGAGACATCATTTTCTCAGAGACAATGTGGAAAAGGGGCTTATCTATATGAAGTTTTGTAGCACAAAAGACCAAGTTGCAGATATCTTCACCAAAACCCTAACCAGAGCACACTTTGAGATAAACAGGCTGGAACTAGGGGCTAATAAAGCCTAATTGAGAACCTAATTCCTACCATATGGCTATGAAAATCGCATACAGGTAAAATTAGCTAAAGTGTTTTCCGACCAAGTCTAACTCACTTCTATACCGTTACAAGTAGACACGTACGATGATTATAGAAGCTGATGAGGCAATGCATGAGCAGTAAAAGAAGGTTGAGCATCTTGTTTTTTAAGACTGGTCAGGAACCTGGTTCTTGTGCTAAAGGTTAGTAGTCTTTTGCTTTTCTCATACATATATCAAAAGAAAACAAAAATAATGCCACGTTATCAACCTTTTCAGATTCTTTATGTCACGTCTTTTCATTCAAATCTTTTTACTTCCATCTGAAACGTTGCATCTTCCACACATATATCGCCGTTTCAGAACACGTTTCTCTTTCCTTCATAATTTCCATGCACCTCATTATAACCCTCTCACTCTAATTTAAATGACCATCTCTGTTCTCCTCAGTCTCTCCAGAAACTTCAAGAAAAATCCTCTACCATGGCTGAGGATCAAACAATCCCTCTTACCACTGAAGAGAAAAACCTCGAGTCTTCTCTTGTAGAAACAACACCAGTCATCCCTTCTTCCACCACTATTCAAATAGAAAACCCTAAACCAGTTTTTCCTTCATCCTCCATCTCTCTCTCTACTCTCTCTGACTGTACTCCTCCTCTAAGTGTTGAGAACTCAGAAAATCCTAAGAATGAAAGCTTCTCTCCCTTATTGCCTGAGACACTCAAAGAATAGAGTAAAGATGACATTCCAGCTCCAGAGAAAAAGAGTAAGTCTTCATCGGCAAAAAAAGCTTCATCAATCAGTCGTAAAGTGCTAAGGTTTCTAAGGAAAACTCTGATTAGTGTACATGTACTCTTATTTCTTCTATTGTTGCTCCTATGGAACCTCAAGAGAGTGATGCCATGGAAAATATGTTGGCTACTGCTGCTAGGGGAATTATTGGGAAGGAAAATTCTACCATACCTGAGTCTCAGAGGAAAGAGAGTCAGTCCTTGGTGGGAGAAGGAGCAATGGTGCTTATTGAACAACTTGCACCAGAAGAAACTACTGGGACCCCTCTTGATAGACCTGACCCCACTCCTGAGGAAACATGTCAGGAATCATTTTCCCAGGTCAGTATCGACCCTACTCCTTCTCCTCACTTTGATGCTACACCCTTTGAAGTAGTGGCTCCTGTTATGAGGTCCAATGATAAAGAAAATGAGGATAATGTTGCTCTAAGTGTGTTCATTGCAGTAAGGAAGCCTGTAGCAACTCCCGAGACCCTTCTTAAGCAACCTACCACAGAGTTAAAGCAGAAGGAGGCTCTTGAGTCTGCACTAAAGAAGAGTAAGAGAAGTAACAGGAAGAAGAAGAAAAGGCTGGTGAAGGATGGTGAAGTTGCTTGTGACAAAAATATCCTAGTTGTGGAAGTTGATGAGGAAGCCACAGAGGAACCAAGTTCCTTGATAAATAAGTCTTAGAAAAAGAAGCACTTTACTAAGAGTACTTCAAAAGAGGTTGTTGGAAAACCCAGTGAAAAGTCAGTAAAGGATACTGGCAAGTTGAAGGAAGTTGTGGTAGAAGAGTTTGTGTTTGATAAGGATGTACAAGTGAAGTCTAGTGGGAAAGTTAAGTCCAGTCGAAAGTGTGTGAAAAGGAAGTTAGAGGATGTGAAGTAACCCAATTCTGTGAAGAAGGCAAGAAAGGGAAGTATATCTGGTAAAGAAAGGTTGAGGTATCAGAAAGTGTTGTGGGGTCATACTTTTGACCCTAAGATCTCTGAGATGGCTAGAATGCATCAAGTGCTTGAGATGGTTGAGTTTCAACAGTAAGGACACCTATTCAAGGTGGATGTTCCCAAGGTATATGAGGAAGAGGTTCAAAGTTTCTATGCAGACCTCTTTACCATTGAATCTGATCATATCTGTGTACTGATAAATGGCGGAGACATTGTTATGGACTTTGCTCTATTAGGAGACATACTTAAGGTTCCTACTAAAGGTCTGTCTTCTGTTAGACATGCCTGTGGCTCAAACTTTAGGCATGCTATAGTTAAGGAGGGAACAGTGCAGCGGGGGAAACAGGTGCATAAGAAAGCTTTACTTTCTGTTTATCAACTGCTTTTTGAGTTGGTAAACAAGGTCCCGCTTCCTCGCGCTAAGAGGAGGTCCATCACATCCAAGGCTGATCTGTATCTGATGGAAGCGCTGGATGGTTTCCAAATTGTTAATCTGCCAGCCATAATGATGGAGCATATGCAAAATGTGGAAGCATTCAAAGACGGAAATCATGGTCTCCCCTATGGATTTCTCCTCACGCATGTCTTCAAATTCTTTTAAAGTACCTTTGGGATAGCCTAAGATGAGGACCAAGAAGCAGACTATCTCTAAAACTACTCTAGAGGAATGTGAGTGTATCGACAAACTTGGAGGGGTAGGTAGCACTTCAACGATTTCCCAACTTATAAATGCTCAAAACAGTGCTACTGAAGAGATCAGAAAGTTTAAATCAAGGAATGCCATATTAGAGACTTAGCTCAGTCAGGCCCAAGAGGCACCAGGGTCCTCCAGTTCTTCAAGTGCAGAGGTTGCTCGTCTGAGTAAGGAGAATGCTGACCTCAGGTGACAAGTTGAGAACCTCAAGAAGAAACTGCTCGCTGAGCAAATGTATGCCAATGCTAGGATAGATCTCGTTCTCAATACACTTGCTGCCTCTTCCAAGCCCTCCTCCTCTAGTGTCCCCTAGGCATATCTCTCAGTGACCAGTGTCCAGTTATCTCTCTTGACAGTGTTTTGATGATGTTTTGGTGGTTGTTTTTGTTTTTCCTTTTGGTTTGTAGATGGAAATCACTAGTACTGCTCCTGTGTAAACAGTCCAAATATGTTTGATGCAAACTCTCCTTCTTTTGCTGTAAATGCTTATGTATTTCTGCTTCTCTTTTCTATCATGTTGTGTGCATATAAGTGGCATGAGTTAACCAGGCTAGACTTCTTTATGCTATTTATTTCTTTGTGTATTTTTAATGATGCCAAAATGGGGAAAAGTAGATAAAATTGAAGGAGCTAATAAGAAAAGCAGGGACTAATTAAGGGGGAAGCACAGAGTCAGGGGGAACTTGTGAAGTTCCTGTTACTTTATCAGATTTTTGTTGCTCTAAATATGATTGTCATCTTGCTTTCCTCTTCTTTTTCTTGCCCTTCATGAGCCGAGGGTCTATTGGAAATAGCCTCTCTACCTGCGTTAGGTAGGGGTAAGGTCTACGTACAGACTACCATCCGCAGACCCCTCCTATTGGGATCAAACTGGGTTTTTTGTTGTTGTTGTAAATATGATTGTCAATTTCTAAGTTTGTCATCATCAAAAGGGAGAAATTGATGGGTTTATAGTACCTTAGCTTTATGTTTTGATGATCTAACAAACTTACTGTCAAAGAACCAGATAAGGAACCTGATACACTTGGTACACAACTCAATCAACGGACTCAAGCTAATGTGAGTTGCTATGACTTTAGAAGATAAAGAACCAACACATGGACCTGATCCCCTTGGGTTCCCCTAATAGCAGTATGAAGTCAACTGTCTACGGCTGGAAAGTGACTGCCCGAACTGTACCCGCAAACAATACAGCATAATGCAGCAGTCACCTCTCATTGACCAACCAAGTGATTACATCATTCAAATGGTGTTATTCAAGTTGTATTAACATTAAACATTACAACAAAACATCACTTGAACACTTAAGAATTCTTTCAAGCATTCTAAGCATCTGACAATCAAGCATTCAATTCTCAAGTGCATTAAGAACAAAGTACAACACTACTATGGACCAGTTCCTACAACAAGTCTCCTGCATGTCCTTAGTTGAGTTATAACTTTGTAATTATTCTTTATTGTAATTCCTACTGTGCTTATCTAGAGGATTTAATTAGGAATCCCTTGTAAACTATAAACCTTTAGTGTTTTTATCGTGATTATAGTTAGTCATGAGTTGAAGTCTTTGTAATATGTGTATTGCAAAGTAGCTTGTAATAGGTGTATTACATGTTAGTGAGGGATTAAGAGTTTAATTCTTAGGTTGTATAGGTTGTAATCTAAAGATTGTTCATAGTGAAATTGAAATCCTACCAGTGTAGGTCATGGTTTTTGATCCCCTTGAGCAGGGATTTTTCCACGTAAAAGTTCCTTGTTCCATTTATTTATTGTTGCATTAGCCTTATCTGTGGAAACCTTTATAGGACCTGGTCTCTATATAGTTTGGTGGACTCATATATTCTATCAACCATTTCTTAGTTGGGGCTTTAATTTTGCTTTCTCTCTTTTACATCTTAAACTTACTAACCAAAATAGTGTTGCTTCCTTACGTTCAGGTCTTTTGCATGTTAATTTCCATTTCAATTAGCTGACAGATTTGTCTTTAATCTTTATTTTGTAACTCAAATATTTTTTTTAATAATAATTTAGTAATTTTATTAAAATATATACTCATTGATATGAGGTACACACGCAACCCGCATACTCAAATACTAGTTCTTATATAAACTAGACGAAAAAATTTCATTGACGAGTTTGTGACGAATGACGCCACGAAAATGGTATAATGTCCAATGAGTTTTATGATCCCTAATATTCCACGCATAAATGTCACGTCCTTAGTTGTTAACTAAGTACACGTGCGACACTTGACAACTCGCTCACGATCTTGCACAATTTGCTCACGTTCTTGCTATGCCAAGTCAGCCTCACTACACTCAAGATCGCTAAGAGAATGGAAGAAAGAACACAAGAGAATTGTTAAAGGAAGCTTTGTATTAGAGAGAACTTGAATTGTTTGCTTGGTGAATTATAAATGAGTGGCCCCCTTTATATACTAGTCTCCTAGGGCTAGTGTGTAAATATTAATTATTATACAAGTCCTTGATATTTACAAGATAAGGGCTTTATCTAGAATTCTCTACAAGCCTAGAAGATTCCAAGAACTTTCTTAGCAAATCCATAAGGATCTAGGTTCTTCCTAAGAAAATGCCCATACCTCTCTAGAATCTTCTCACAAATGTTAGCCTTCTTCTTATGTAAGCTTCCACATGGCATTAGTTTATTCCAAATGGAACCTATATGGCATGATGACATAGCGGGTTATCACACTCTCCCCCACCCAATATTGTGATGGCCGCGGTGCAATGCTGCATAAACTCTCGGATCTTATATTTGAATTGTCACAAGTATTCATATCGTTACCACGTGGCCTCCTCCGGTGATTTCCCTTTCCAATGGATGAGGAACATAGAGGTAGATTTTTGCCCTTGTTTTCGCCTGGCCTGGTAATCTATGATAGCCTCAATCTCCTGATCATGCGAGGCGGTGATAGTCATTGGCGCTCAACTTGATTGGCCCCTACTCGGATCATCCTTATCTTCATGATATGGCTTAACCATGCTGGCATGGAAGTAGATCTTAAGATACGATGGCATGTCAAGCTTGTATGAGATCTTGCCTACCTTGACGACGATCTTAAATGGCCCCTCGTACTTGCGAATCAGATTCTGATATATGCCCCATAGTGCCTTGAACTGTCTTGGGTTAAACTTCACCATGACCATGTCCCCAACTCTATAGTCTGTGGGATGCCGCTTACGGTCCGCAAACTTCTTCATCTTCTTAGCTACCTTATCCAAGTAGCACTTAGCAGTGTCGAGCTCCTCCTCCCATCCTTTGGCCATATGATAAGCCCACAAACTCTTTCCCTCGAACGAGGCTGGTAATGAATGTAGAGTTTGTGGTTGTTGGCCTATGGCTAGCTCAAATGGTGTCCGCCCCGTGGACTTACTCCGCTGCAAGTTATAAGAGAATTGGGCGATGTCTATAAGCCTTGCCAAATCTTTCTGGTGTGCGCTTACATAATGACTCAAGTAGCATTCTAGTAAGGCATTGACCCATTCCGTTTGTCCATCCGTTTGTGGGTGGAAACTAGTAGAAAAGTGAAGTTCCGTGCCAAGTATGTCGAACAACTCTCTCCAAAAGTTTCCAGTAAAGCGGGGGTCTTGATCACTGATGATATGCCTTGGTAAGCCCCAATACTTTACCACGTTCTTAAAGAATAGCTTGGCGGCTTCCTTAGTTGTGCAACCTGGTGAGGCGGGCATGAAGGTGGCATATTTGGAAAATATATCCACGACCACCATAATAGTACCATAACCATCAGACTTCGGTAGGCAAGTGATAAAGTCCATAGTCTCATGGATGCTCTGCAACTGGTAGTGACTCCAAAATTCCTCCGGGTTGTTGTTGTTCAACCTTGTCCTGTTGAAAGACAAGACAAGTCCGCACATAGCACTCTATGTCTTCTCGTATGCGTGGCCAATAGTAGACTAACTCAACCAAGGCCCTAGTGCGATGTTGACCTGGATGACCAGCCCACGTTGTGTCATGACTCTCCCTTATGATCTGTCCTCTAATGTCTCCAAACCTCGGCACATAGACCTGCCAACCTGTGGTAAGTAGTAGGCCGTCTTCTATCCAAAACCGTCTCGTCTTGCCTTTGTTGGCTAACTCGATAAGTTGTTTGGCTGCTCGATCATGCTGCATGCCTTCTTTTATAGCCTCCCAAATGTCTCATCTCACGGAAGTTATTGCAGCAAGCTTGACTTTCTGGCTCAAGGCATCGGCTACAACATTACCATTTCCTGGCTTATACTCTAGTGCATAATCAAATTCGGCTAAGAAATTCTGCCACCTAGCCTGCTTTGGTGTGATCTTCTTCTATGTCTGAAAGTAGCTAGTAGCCACATTATCAGTCTTGACCACGAACCTCGACCCTAGAAGATAATGTCTCCATGTACGAAGGCAATGCATAATGGCAGTCATTTCCTTCTTTTGCACCGTGTAACGCTGCTCTGTCTCATTTAACTTACGACTCTCAAATGCTATGGGATGCTTATCCTGCATCAGGACACCCCCAATGGCGAAGTCTGAGGCATCTGTGTGAACCTCAAATGTCTTGGAAAAGTCAGGTAATACCAAGACTGGCTCCTCTGTTACAGCTGCCTTAAGGCATTCAAACGCCTTTTGACAATGCTCCGTCCAAACCCATGGCTTGTTCTTCTTTAGAAACTCAGTCAATGGTACGACCTTTGCTGAGTATCCACTGATGAACCATCGATAGTAGTTAACAAGGCCAAGGAAGGATCTCAACTCAGTTACCTTTATGGGTGCCTCCCACTCCTAGATAGCATGTACCTTAGCCTCGTCTATGCGTAGCTCGCTATTGCTAATGACATGGCCCAAGAAGTGCACCTTTGATTGTGCAAACTCGTACTTCTCTCTCTTGATGTATAGCTCGTTCTCCCGCAAGACTTGGAAAACCTTCCTTAAGTGCTCCATGTGTTCCTCCAAGGTATTGTTGTAGATGACTATGTCATCTAGGTATACTACCATGAACTGATCAAGGTAGGGATGAAAAAGCTTGCTCATAAGGGTGCAAAATGTGGCCGACGCATTGGTTAAGCCGAATGGCATCACCAACCACTCAAGGGCTCCATATCTCGTTACACATGCTGTCGTTGGCTCATCACCTTCCGCAATGAGAACCTGGTAGTAGCCCTTTCGAAGATCCACCTTGGTAAAGTACTTGGCTTGCCTAAGTCTATCGAACAAATCAGCAATGAGCGGGATCGGGTACTTATTCTTCACTTTAACCTTATTAATTGCTCGGTAGTCTATGCACAGGCACAACGATCCATCCTTCTTCTTCTGGAACAATACTGGTGCGCCGAAAGGTGCCTTTGATGGGCGAATGTAACCAGCATCCAGCAACTCTTTAAATTGTTTCTTGAGCTCCTCCAGCTCGGGCGGTGCCATACGATATGGGGTAAATGCGGGTGGCTTAGCCCCTGGCTCCAACTCAATCTTGTGATCCACCTATTGCCTTGGCGGTAAGTGCTTAACTAACTCCTCGGGAATATCTTTGTTCTCCTCAAGCAACTTCTCTATTCAAGGTGGCCCTGTCTCTTGAAAATTCTTGTCTTCCTCTAGACTTGCAATGGTTGCCACGAATGTCAGCTCCCCCTTCTTGATCCCCTTGACAACCTGCATAGCTGAGAGTTGTGCTTGGATCTGTCCGTGTGGCATAGTTACTGTAGGTACCATGCAAGCTCCTTCTCACTCCATAACCAAGAGACGTCGGAGGTAGGGGTCGATTAAAGTATGACAATGTCTAAAGAACTCTTGCCCCAGTATGATGTCAAAGATATCCATAGCGGTTACGGTAAAGTTTGTCATACCTTTCCAAGTTCCCAATTTGACACCAACTCCATTAGCTACCCCACGAGCATTCTGTATCTCCGCATTCACGGTCTTGACGCGAGAGTTGGTTGGTACAAGCTTCAATTCTAGTCTCTTTGCGGCAGCCTCTGTCACAAAATTATGAGTTGCTCCAGTATCCACCATTGCACGAGCAGGCTTGTTGTTGATGGTGAGATCCATGTATTGATTGCCATTCTCGGTAGGTTGGATAGCTTGCTTCGTAACAGCACCGCATAATCCGATCATACCCAACTGTGCAGTTCCCTGACTCTCTCCTTGTGACTACTCCCTCCGCTCACATACCATGGCACTGAGGCTCTTGAGGTCAGTACAATTCCTGAAGCCATGTGGCCCTCCGCATATATAGCATCCCTTCTTCTCGACCTGTGCCTTGTTCTCGGCGTAGCCCTGACAGCCACTCGACTTTTTGAAATCTTGAGTGTTGGAATATTGTTGTTGTATCCCATTGCCTTTGCCACGGTCTCCCCCACCTTTGACATTGCTAACCTTTGACTCTTTGCCATTGCCTTTGTCGTGCTTGTCATGCCTGAAATACATCAATGATTCAACCTCCACTATGGCTTGGTCTATATCAGTGACTTGTCGACGTTGCAACTCCTGCTTAGCCCAATTTTGCAACCCGTCCATGAAGTGGAATAACAAGTCATCATTGGTCAGGTTGGGGATTTGAAGCATAAGGGTAGTGAACTCCTTGACATACACCACTACAAAAAGGAACTTTAGCGACAATAAAAAATAGCATTGGCGGCAATAACAATAGCCGCTATATCATTTACCGGCAATTGATCTTTAGCCGGTGATGCCGGGGTCGGTAAAGCCTTTAGCGGCATTTCTGCCAAAAGCTGGTAAAAGGTATGATTTATTGCCGCTAAAACTCATATTCTTTAACGACAATTGTTTGCGGCAATTATTATGGCTGCTAAACTCATTCTAAAAACGACTAATAATGCTCCTTTAACGTCCATTTTTATAGCCACTAAATTCAAAATATTTGTCGCTAAAAGTCCATACCTTTAGCGGTAATTGTTTTGTGGCAATTAAATTGGCAACAATATCTCTTCTAAAAATATATTAGTATGCCCCTTTAGCGTCCATTTTAATGAATAGCAAAGTCAATTAAATTGCCACTAAAAATCATCTTTAATAGCAATATAATGGTACAATATCCCTGTATAAACGTCTTAATCCTGTTAAATTGGCACTAAAATTCACAAGCTATAACGGTAAGTTTAGCCACCATTAATAATAGCTACTACATTCGACCAAAAAATAATGCAAATAACAAAACATATTGATATTAATTCATAAAACTATAGTATATCTCGTTAAATTTTAACGAACAAAAAGAAGTACTAATCCAAAATATTAATATCACAAAACCAGAAAATATAACTCATATTGTTTGAAGTAAATAGCTAATGTCACTATATAACTAATCTTAACGAATAACAATCTTCAAAATAATCTCTTAAACTCTTCCTCATATTGAAATCTTCCCCCCGCTAAATTATGGAACATCAGACTGTTTGACCTGAAATTATAAAATAACTATGTCAATAGGAAGTAAATGTTGCCAAACACCAAATCTGATAATAGTTTGCGAGGTTATGAAACTAAAAGTCCATAACCAGAAAGGGACACAAACAAATATCTTTTAGTAAAGTAGGCCCACGAACCTTTCTTGGCTCCAAATTACCTAGAATAGAAGATTCAAAGGTCATCAAATGGCAAAAACTTATATGGTTAAATTTGTTCCCAAGAACCTCTGACCAGTGGCAATTTAGTGAGGGACAACCATGCTCGACCAAATGTTTCAAAGAAAAATCTGGTGGAGGAGCTTACAGGCAAACATGCTCACAGCTCTAATGTTTCAACACTGAGTGTGTGCATAAAATATAAGGAACTGTGGCATATTATGCTGCATTCTCAGTGTTCCAGTCCTATATGGAGCGTAAGGAACTCAGCTGTGATACAAAACAATCAAGCATGCAGGAAGAACAACAATTGTGGTGTCCAAGCTAGCCTACGCGCATCTTAACTATTACACCAAATTCTTGCTACCTCCCCCTAAAACAGGTAGTAGGTAACTCTATCCACCAAGGCGTAGGCAGATATAAAAAAATCACCTAGCGTTTTTGTCTCTACTAGGATTTGAACCTTGGTCTCTCATGGTTTTCACTCACTTCATCGACACTAGACCACGCCCTTGGGTGCTTCCGTTAACATTTCTTTAAGCTCAAGAAAAGAGAATATCAGTAGCCTGCCACAGAAAGTGGAAGTGTGCCATTGCTTAAGTTACACAAAATTCAGTTTCTACGAGAAAGGTGATCAGACACACTTATCCAGATGGCAGGAAGCCAAAAAGAGGGCAAGTCTGAGCAGCTCAAACAAAGAAACTGGTTTCAAACGACCATCATCTGAAGTAGTTATAATATCACAAGGAAGCACTGCTGCTGTTTCTTCAAGAAATGAAAAATATGTTGCACAAGGAAACAAAAAGGGGCAATGTTGGGGTAACTTACTTCAATGTTTAAGAGGGCATTCAGACCATCTGCTATAGATCCCAACAAGCATTCATCCTGAGCACAAGAAGCCATTCATAACATAAGCAATGTGTAGAATTAGTTCCAAATATAACATGATACAACTTAGAAGAAAAGCTAGGAAGAATATATTATAAGTGTGCTAGCTCGCGCATAAGCTGTTTTCTTCAGCAATACATAAAGCAACAACAACAACAACAACCCAGTATAATCCCACTTAGTGGGGTCTGGGGAGGGTAGTGTGTACGCAAACCTTACCCCTACCCTGGGGTAGAGAGGTTGTTTCCAAATAGACCCCCGGCATCCTTCCCTCCAAGAACTTCTCACCTTGCTCTTGGGGAGACTCGAACTCACAACCTATTGGTTGGGAGTGGAGGTTGCTTACCATCAGAGCAACCCCTCTTGTCACTTGCAAAGATCAAACAAATACAAAGAAATGGCATCCAACATCCCAAGGACAATGGTCGAATGCAGCACAAACCTGTGATTTGATATTTGCATCCAGTACTTTAAGTCCAGACTCAAGAGGCCCAGCAATAAATATAAAGCTACTTGAGTCCAAGTTTAGTATCAAATGGATCTGGTTTTTCATCATGATTTCCAGGAATGTGAAGTAAGCTCCTGAAAGCTGTAGGATAAGACAATTGGAAGTAGTTATATTGTTAAAATGAAATGCAGAACAATGAGATAATTTACAGAGGGAAAAAGAATATATACCCCTCAAAATTCGTGTAAGAGGTATGTCCACTGCTGAGGACACAATCAGGGATAAAACCACTTTTAAAGTTAAACAGCTTAAGCAAATTAGCTCAATTTGACACCACTGCTCATTCGAAGAATGTTGAGGCTCTAATTTTTAAGAAGCAGCAACACCGCTGATTGAACAGATAAATTTTTGCCAGAATAACAATGAGAAGGTCCACTTTAAAAATAAGTGGTCAGTAGTTTAAAATATTTAACTCGATCATACCAATCAAAAGAAAATGTAAGCTATAGACAAAGACACAGAAAAAAATGAAAAAGGAACTGAAAAGAAAACCAAAATGATCAACTTCTTCTCTGCATCTGCTCCCCACATACACAAGACTCAAAGACGGCTTAAATATACTCCAAGCAAACACTAAAGGCATACAAATGGTGCTCCAAACACATAAAGAACTACAAGTGGCTGCTACCAAATCCATATTTAAAGATGTATATCCTGATAAAATAAGTTTAATCAAGATACTTCTGCAGTTTTCATATGCTAGCATCATAGTCAGAACCAAATTGCCTAAATGGTAGTGCCAACATAATGTTCAATAGATAACAGGAGTTCCCACCAGGATGTTGACCTCTCAAATGTCTCAGTAGTCTATATATTTTCCCGTGTTGTAATTGTGTCACTTATAAGTATGTTTTCTTAGCTGAGCGAATGTAGACAACTCACAATAAACCATACATTACATCTGCAACAAGCACATAGAAACTATGGGCTCAAACTTGGTGCGTATGTGAATTGTGATGCTCCCATTCTTTGTTGGGAGTACACTCCAAAATAAGTAGAGTGCTGGCAACAAATTTTGATGTTTGTTGGGAAGTTTATATGTTCCAAAATCACATAAAATATCTTTGCTCAGAGCATAAAGCAGCAGAAGGTTTTATGTTCAGAAACAAAATCAGTCTGAACATACTATTTTGTTAACATCATATAGTAAGAGGAGTTAATTCTCATGTGATAAGCATCTAAGAAATAAAATAACCAGCGATATTTTTGAATAAATCAGCTCTTAATATAATACCTTTCTATATGCGAGTATATCAGTCAAAGGAATAGATAGAGCCATCCTCATAGAAATGTCAAAAGCATCTGCTAGCGCTCTGTCCCCATAAATCTCAAACACCCCAAAGTTGACATAGTTACCAGCAATACATAAAGTGTATAAGGAAAAAGGACTAAGTTTGACAAACATATCCCATTCATAGAAATAGTTAATTAATCCAAGTGCTTTAAGTTGTCCAGAGAGTTAATTTGATGGTTTAGATCAAGTTCAGAGAGTCGATTCAGAAAGAAATTATCACATTGTTGTTAACTTGCAATTGTAATAGACTATCCAACTTTTTGGAGTTTGTTCAGACAGAGGATTTCGTAAAGAAAGGATCACATTGTTGTTTCAGGATCACATTGTCGTTTCAACTTGAATTGATCAATGGATTTATAGTCTTGGAAGTTGTTCACATAATGATTAGAACATTATCACTCAAAGAAGTGATAGGAAGAGTACATGAAACCAATCCCGTACCAGGTAGCATGGCGTTCCACAGATGAGAAACCTCATGTTCACATCATCATCATATATCTTTATGGCAGGAAGACTATCGGAGTTGCTTTCTTCATCATCTTCAGGACCTGCCTCAGGCGGAGGGACATTGATTTTGGGAGGATCACCAAGCAGGTGAGGACCATTTTGACTGTATTGACCACCAAGAAAAAAAACAAGGAAAATAATAGTGCAATTAAAATTTCCAATAAAAGCAAAAAGGGGATGAAATTTGACTAACCATTTTGACTGTATTGGGGGAATTGGAAGAGATTGAAGGGTTAAAGCTCAAGGCTCAAGAACGCGGTGTTCTGTCAATGTAGAGCTAAAGGAGCGACATATCCATTTGAAAATCCATCAAGAAGCTGCAAGATTAGGTATGCATAAATGATCAATGATAATGAAAGAGTTATGGAGCAACAAAAAAGAGAAAACAAATTGGATATTAAGGGGAAGATTAAATTCAATGACTGCAAACTAAATCAACAAATTAATGAAAGCACACTGAACATTCCATTTTTATACTTATTTTTACACTTAAACAAACACATGTAACCAGTATAAAATTTGAATATACAGAAATGTTTCAATGTGCTACTTGAATGTAAACTCCAAATGAGTAAGGGAAGAAGCTTCCAATCATCAACAATATGCCAAGAAGAAAACCTCTTGTCCTTTGTGTTAAGCTGGAGCTGACACTTGGAAATTTGTGAAAGTATGTGTCACTTTCATGTGACATCAATGCTAAGATGTCCTTTTGGCCATAGAAAGAAGGCCCATCTATTGGTTAGATTTACCAAAGTATACAAGGACATTTGTTGTAAAAAAGTACAAAAGCAGGGGAAAATGAGACTTGCAAAAAGTACTGTTAAGTCTTTCTTTCTCAGTTACCAGTACAATGAAGCGATGGGAATAAAGAAAATAGTCTTGGCTTTTTAGTGAACAAAGCAGAAGGTCAACTATTTCGACCACAGAATACAATACAGTTTACCAGAAAGAATTAAAAATTCTAGAAGTACCCTTGAAATAGATGTTAATTTCAGGAAACACACACGACGACCATGAGGTGCTTTGCTTTCCTTTACGTATAGTAGTAATGTAAGACTCTAAAGAAGGCAAAAGAGACCTTGCAACATTCAAGTAAAATAGAAGGTCAAGAATGCCAGAAGAATCAATATGAAAAGCTCTGTGAAGCCTGACAATAAGCCACCATAAACCTAGACAAGAGTGCAGTGTAAATCTTGGATTGGAAAGGATTAAAATGGAAAATTTGACAATGATCAAAGCAGCAGCAAGAAATAGCTTAATGGGAATGTACAAATCTAGATAGTTCTGTAAAAGGGTTGCATAGCCACATTATTGAAGTCAACTGTTAGGACATCTGTTATTCTCTAGCATAGAGAACTAGGCACCAAGAGCAATGAAAAAATAGGCAGTCCAGAATAATGCATCAAATAATTGTACAACATGAGTCAACTGCAAGAATACCTCTTTGCCACACATAAGAATGCCTGCCGAAAATGGGATGCTGCATAGCAGGAAAATGCGCTCTTCCAGTACATCACATACGGAACACCCTACAAATATGAACATATCGGCGGAACCAAAAGAACCATCCATAAAGTTTAAATCAGGAGATTTGACCAGATCATCAGATGATTGAATTGAACGAATCTGAGGGTACCAAATGCCAATTAGACAACCAGAAATTCAACTCGCACTTAGTAAATGTTCCCATTAGGCCATTACACCAACCCCTTCCATTAACATTACACGGTATAGCAATTCTTAGTCATACTTATCTCACCTTATTGGAGATTGGTCTTTAATTTACATGCCGAGTAAATCATAAACCACGAAAAGACTAAATGCTGATCGGGTAAACTCGCACCTTAACAATTCTCCACTCAACCCAATCAACTACGTCTTAATCCTAAATTGCTGGAGTGGGCTATGAGTTCCTTATATTCCACCAAAAATCCAGACAAATTTGGTAAATTAGACCTTCGGCTTTCTTTTAATCAAAGAAAACTGGACCACAAGCAAAAACGAAATGCAGTTCCAATCATGCTAAGGTAATCTGTTTAATCACGAGATTCAATTAAGCATATATTTCTAATCAGCCAATGCATAATATACAGATCTGGAAAATTCTGGTTCGCCAACAACAACACATAAAAAGGAAATTCTCAATATTTACGTACAATGAATAGAAGAAATCTGTAAACAATTCATAAATTATTATGCGTCAGTGAGTAGAATAAATAATTGAAACGAAGAAAAATGAACTTACACCAGGGAACACCGAGAGATCCGAAGTCTGTTTCAAGGGCTTGGAAGCCAAAAAAATCGCAAGCGAGAAATGTGATCGGAAGAGGAAGCGGAGATACAAACAAGGTCACGCGAGTGGTAAGCGAAAGAAGTGAGGACCACCAGCACGAGTCCTATAAGGAGGAATGGCCAGATATGACCGGTTCGAGTCATGTAATTGGTGAATCTTATCGCCGGAGACAAGTGCTTCCGTGTAATCGATTCGTCTCCGTCTCCGTCGCCGTCGTCGGTAACCGGCGATAAGATAGATGAAAGACCCTTTTGCTTATTTCTGCTGTCTATAATTTTCTTTAAGTGAATCTATTCAATTTACATGAAAAATATTTGGAGGGAATGGGTGATTATTGTGGAAAAGAATGGGAGGGAAAGATAAACAGTGAAAATAGCTTTCAATTGAGGAACTGCAGCAGCCATTCCTTTAAATTGCCAGTAAAGAGAAATTTTTCCTGGCAATTATTGATCTGCCGCGAACATTTCAATTTTAGGAATAATATAGTGGCATTAAGTCTATTGCCGTTAAAAAATAGCCGGTAAAAGCTATTTTTATTGTAGTGATAGTTATGTATGCTCCCTGTTTGCTTCAATTCCCTAAGCTTGCGCCTTGCCTCGTATAAGGCATTGTTTGGAAAGAACTGTCGCTTTGAACTGATCCCATGTGCTAATAGTACATAGACCTTTATCCACATCGGCCATCTTACTTCTCCATCATAGCATGGCAGTCTCTGAGAGGTACAATACCGCAGTGTTGATCTTGGCCTCGTCGTCCTTCACTTTTCCATGCCTAAAGTAGTTCTCCAAGTGCCAAAGGAAGTTTTTTACTTCTTGTGCATCACGAACACCTTTGAGCACCGGGGGTTTGGGAGCCTCGATCGTGGCCTCCCTCGTCACCTTAACATTGCTGGTTACCTCGGCCACGCCAGCATTGACATGCTCCTCGAGTGACTCTATCTTTGCCTTCATAGCATCGATAGTACTCAAAGCCTCCATGAGTCTGCACTCTAAGGCAATGATGGTTTGCCTTAGTTCCATCTCAGTTTGTGTACGTCCCTCCAAGTCATTTCAGATACTCTCAATCTCTTCAAGAGTGTGCCCCTCAAAAACGTTAAGGGTGCCTTCCACCTTCCCCAAGCGTTGGCCAAAGATCTCCACGGCGTCCATCCCCGCATTCATCTTCATCACCCACTCTTTACCGAGCGAGACGTCCTCTGGAAGGACCTCCACTTCTTCCTCGCTCGCCTCAGTGGCAGATGGTTCTTGGGATGTAAGCCCTTCATTTGACACAACCTCAGGTGGCACCTCCTGGCTCTTGTTGGTGACATTCCTATTTTTGCTACGGCCGCTCTTGCCAGCAGCATCCTGGATGATGTTGGCTTTGGTGTTGGCAGCGTTAATTTCTCCATCGTTCGTCATTCCCTTAGTTGAAACCTTCGCTCTGATACCACGTTGTAACGTCCTTAGTTGTTAACTAAGTACACGTGCGACACTTGACAACTCGCTCACGATCTTGCACAATTTGCTCACGTTCTTGCTATGCCAAGTCAGCCTCACTACACTCAAGATCGCTAAGAGAATAGAAGAAATAACATAAGAGAATTGTTAAAGGAAGCTTTGCATTAGTGAGAACTTGAATTGTTTGCTTGGTGAATTACAAATGAGTGGTTCCCTTTATATACTAGTCTTCTAGGGCTAGTGTGTAAATATTAATTATTATACAAGTCCTTAATATTTACAAGATAAGGGTTTTCTCTAGAATTTTCTACAAGCCTAGAAGATTCCAAGAACTTTCTTAGCAAATCCATAAGGATCTAGGTTTTTCCTAAGGAAATGTCCATACCTCTCTAGAATCTTCTCACAAATGCTAGCCTTCTTCTTACGTAAGCTTCCACATGGCATTAATATATGCAAATTGGCACCTATGTGGCATGATGACATGGCGGGTCATCATATAAAGCCTCAATTCGTTGGTCCATTCCCGTAAAATTTAATCCCGACTCCTTTTTTTTCTTTTTACTTTTTGGGCGGCAAGAATAGGAGCCTTGGCGCAATTGGTAAAGTTGTTGTCACGTGACTAAAAGGTCATGGGTTTGAGTCGTGGAAACAGTCTCTTGCAAAAATACAGGATAAGACTGCGGACAATAGACTATTGTGGTCCGGCTCTTCTACGGAACCCACGCATAATGAAAGTTTAGTGGACCGGGATGCCCCTTTTGTTTTTGGACAGCAGAAGGAAAAACAAAGTAGAAAGAGCAAACATTCTCTCCAAGTGTGAAGGAATGGCATGGTTAATTATTATCTTTTTAATTACTTGAATGATGTTTTTATATTTGAATTATCATATAAAACTAAAATAATTACATGTATAATATTAATATTTTGATGTAACTGTATTTATATTCATTCAAACTTTTTTGTAATTTTTTGGTTTTGTTGTAAATTTATAATTCTATAAAATGAAGACAGTCTTAGTTAAAGTCTTTCATATTAAGTAGGATATAGAACCATTTATATATTTAGTTAATACTAATTGCGAAGTAAATTCTTGATGTATCTTTAATTTCTTTTTTGTAATTGGACACTTGTAAGCAAATTGGAAAATATTAGCGAGACACACATTGTTCCTTCAACAAAGCTTTTCTCAAATAAGGTGATCAAACATAAATTACTACTCTCCCCAAATACTTTTCTCACAATCTATTTTAGTAAGAGCATTTATCAACAAAAGCAAAATTTTAGAAGTTTGGCGTAACGAGCGTAGTTTATACCGTTGGAATTCATTATATACTCTCTTTCCTTAGATGTTATCCCCTCCTTGTTTTTTGGTCTAATGTTTAATATTTGGAATTTACTGACCCGACTAATTTAGATTTGTGCCTCATAAGACCAAATAAAATGAATAACGTTTGGAATATTAACACTGGATAACAACATGCAAAAGGAATTGGCAAATTATTGGCCATAAATTATTTTGATAAAGACAGCTCCAAAAAATCTGCATTATATAGCTAAATTTAAAAATACCTACTTACTATTTATTCTCTCTCTCTCTCACCTACGTATCTTTTTCTTTTCTCTCTCCCTTTCTCTCCTTATATTTCGTCTTCTATCTCTTCTCTTTTGCTCTCATAGTTTAGCAAAATTTATGCAAAAAAAAAAAAAAATCGGTGGGATGAAAAGGTAAGATTGATCTCACATCAGAGAAAATCATAAGCAAAAACTAAGAGAGAAAAAATATATTTCAACTTTTTTTTCTCTCTTCTTTTTTTGGTTGGATTGAACGAGTGGATGTGATTGAAATTGGTTGAAAATACCTAGACGAGGCTATATACATAATTTGAGCAAGATTAGAAGTGATTTAGACTAGTTTCAGGTAAAACATTAGACCTTAACATCCAACTGCGACATGTATATCACATTGTATATCGTGTACATCAGTGTATATTATACACAGATTTTTACGGACGTCTGCGTATATCACTTTTGTCACGACCCAATTTCTCCCTCCATGAGTTGTTGTGACGGAACCTAGTCTCTATGACTAGGTAAGCTTAACACTTTGCGGAAAAAAAATAAAAGCATGAACATTAACTACTAACAGTAATAGATACCTATTAAGTAACTGAATGCCACTTGGCCTATACAATTATCACTTTTGAAATGTACGAAAACAATTCCCAAAACCTAAAAACCCGCAAGTCACAAGCTACTAAGAAGTCTTAACTGTTCTATACATCATTTCTAAAGAAAGAAGGAAAATAAACATATGGAAATAGAAGAGGACTCCAAGGATCTACGGGAGCGGCAGATGTACCTTGAAGTCTCCAATAAGAAGCAATGACTGCAACTAGTGATGAGGCTGGTAACATGAACCTGGATCTGCACACGAAAAATATCTGTAGGAAAGGGCGTGAATACACCAAAATGGTACCCAGAAAGTGCCAAGCCTAACCTCGGTCGAGTAGTGATGGGATCAGGCCAGGTCCCTGCTTGTATAAATATAATGAAATAGGACATAATGAAATATCGCAGTAGAAATAAATACGAAAATCTAACAGGAATAGAATCAATGAAAGCCAACAGCTCAGAACACAATGATAACAAAAGGGGATCTCCCTAGACACCGTCTCGTAGTCTCAAACGTAAATGTGCAAGAGGATCTCCCAGAATATAGTTCCGTAGTCCCAAATTAAATATGTATAACAGGGGGATATCCCGAAATACCGTTCAGTAGTTCAAAAGTAAATATGCAATATTGTGAGGTCTCCTAGAATACTGTTTCGTAGTCCCAAAGTAAATATGTATCTCAACCAATAGAAATAACAGTTACAACAAGAAACCTATAGTTTAGACTAAGTTTAGGTCAAGGAAAGCAAGTAATTTCACTAAACATGCTGCACAAATTTCAAATAGGCAGTTAAAATATGTAGGCATGCTATTCTAACTAAGCAGGATAGTTACATATGCTAGTGTAGTTCAAATAAAGATAAACAGGTTATGACTTAGTGAAAACAGGGTTTTACAACAAATAGCCCGTGTACGTACTCGTCACCTCACGTACACGACACTTACATATCAAAACAATACCAAATCCTAAGGTTAGTTACCCCACACAAGGTTAGGCAAGCCACATACCTCGAACCAAGCTCAAATCTATCCGTCACAATGCTCTTTCCGTGAATATCCGGCTCCGGATGACCCAAGTCTAGCCAAATCAATTACATAATATAAATATAGCTACACGAAACTAATCTAACTAATGGAATCGAAGTTAAGTCAAGAAATTCAAAAAATCGCCCAAAAACGCCTCCACGGTCCCATGTCTGGAAATCAGCTAAAAGTTAACAAATATGAACACCTAATCACTCACAAATTCATTCGTACCAAAATTATCCAAATTTGATTTCTAAATCCCAATCAAAACCCAGAAATTCGGTTGGGAAACTTTTCCCCCATTTTCCCAACCTTACAATCCAAATCCGAAATTAAATGGAGAAAACAACTTTAGATTAATGAAATACAACTAAAAGCGAGTTAGGAATCGTTATCCCAAAACTCTCTCTGAAAATCCCTTAAAGAATCGCCAATTTCCGAGCTCCCAAGTCCAAAAATGTAGAATGAATTCAAACCCTCGATTTTGCCCTTTTTTCTGCCAGTCAAACCGCACCTACGGTCATATTTTCGCTTCTGCAGTCTCGCTTTTGTGGCTAAGATTTCGCACCTGCGGAGATTCATTCAACTCCTAGGCTCCGCACCTACGCACTGCCCTCCGCACCTACAGACGCGCTTCTGCGCTCACTCGTCCGCTTTTGCGGAACTCAGCTTCCTTCTCCATTCCGCTTTTGCAATCGCCCTTCCGCAGATGCGGCTCCGCTTTTGCGGCTTGTGCATCGCACCCGCGACCACTGACTCTCATGACCAAAAGCGCACCTGCGCCTTTACTCCATATGTGCGAGTCCGCACCTACGGGCTCCCCTCTGCAGGTGCAAAAACTCCAGAACAAGAAAAAACTCAAAAATTGCATAAGACAAAATTTCAACTCGTTAAGCTTCCTAAACACACTCGAGGCCCCCAGAACCTCAACCAAATATACCAACCAATCCTAAAACACCATATAAACTTAGCCGGGCCATCAAATCACATCAAACAATGCTAAAAACACAAATCATCCCCGATTCAAACTTAAAGAACTTAGAAATCTACAAATTCAACAATCGATGCCAAAATCTATCAAACCATGTCCGAATAATTTTGCACGCAAGTCATATTCAACATTACGAACGTACTCCAACTTCCGAAATCGGATTTTGACCCCGATATCAAAAATTTCACAACCAGTGCAAAACTCCAAACATTCGATTTTCGCCATTTCAAGCCTAAAAGAGCTACAAAACACAATCCGAACACGTCAATAAGTACAAAATCACCCAACAGAGCTAACGGAAATAACGCAACTCCATTCCATAGTCGTCTTCACACAATTCCGACTACGGTACAAATCCTAAGTCTTAACCCTCCATTTAGGGACTAAGCATCCCAAACCACTTCAAAAACCAAAATGAATCTTCCCAGCAAGTCACAATTGCAGAAATAGGTACGGGGGAAGCAGTTAATAGGGGATTGGGGCTCTAACTTTTCAAATGACTGGCTGGGTTGTTACATCCTTCCCCTCTTAAAACAATTGTTCATCCTCGAACGAGCATAGAGATATACCTGAAGTGGTGAAAAGATGGGGATAACGGCTGTGCATATCCTGCTCGGTCTCCTATGTCGCCTCCTCAACCGGCTAACCTCTCCACTAAACCTTTGCTGATGCAATATTCTTTGACCTCAACTTTCGAACCTGCCTGTCCAAAATAGCCACTGGCTCCTCATAATAAGATAGATCCTTGTCCAACTGGACTGAGCTGAAATCCAACACATGAGACGAATTACTGTGATACCTATGGAGCATCGAAATATGATATACCGAGTGAACTCTTGCTAAGCTGGGAGGTAAGGCAAACTCATAATCAACCTCCCCAACTCACCGCAACACCTCAAACGGGCTAATAAACCTTGGGCTCAGCTTGCCCCTCTTTCAAAACCTCATAACGCCCTTCATAAGTAAAACCCGAAGCAAGACCTGCTCTTCAACCATGAATGCAACATTGCGAACCTTCTGGTCCGCATAACTCTTCTGTCTGGACTGGGCTGTGCGAAGTCTGTCCTGAATCACCTTAACCTTCTAGAAGGCATCCTGAACCAAGCCCGTACCCAATAATCTGGCCTCGCCCGGCTCGAACGAACCCACTAAGGACCGACACCGCCTACCATATAGAGCCTCATATGGTGCCATCTGAATGCTGGACTCATAACTGTTGTTGTAGGCAAACTCTACAAGTGGCAAGAACTGATCCCAAGAACCTCCAAACTCCATCACACACGCACGGAGCATATCCTCAAGAATCTGAATAGTGCACATGGACTGCCCGTCCGTATGAGGGTGAAATATTGTGCTCAACTCCACCCGAGTACCCAACTCATGTTGTACAGCTCTCCAGAACCGTGATGTAACTTATGTACCCCGGTCAAAGATGATAGATACCGGCACGTCATGAAGTCTGACAATCTCATGGATATAAACTTGAGCCAGTTGCTCGGAAGAATAGGTAGTCATCACAGGAATAAAATAAGCTGACTTGGTCAACCTATCCACAATCACCCAAACTACATCAAACTTCCACTGACTCCGTGGGAGTCCAATAACGAAATCCATAGTGATTCGCTCCCATTTTTACTCTAAAATCTCTAACTTCTAAAGCAATATACCCGATCGCTAATGCTCATACTTCACCTACTGGCAATTTAGACACCGAGCAACATACTCCACTATGTCCTTCTTCATCCTCTTCCACCAGTAATGTTGTCTCAAATCCTGGTACATATTCGCGGCACCCGGATAAATAGTGTACCGCGATGTTGGCCCAAGTATAGGTTAGTTTTGAAGACTAACAAAGGAACTCAGGATGAACCAGGTCCATCCCTCAAGTGCACAAAAATGGACAGATTCGAGCATGTGGGTTGCACGTGAAGGAGATAAGCTTAACTTGGTGTATTTAATATCTCCTGATCGAAAAGGTTGCATAATTGATAAGGAGAAGGACTCCTTAATCAAAGAGAACACTGTCTAAGATATGAAAGGAGTTAGAAGTTGAAATCAACTAGAACTCTTCCGCCAAGGAAGAGTTACATCAGAACTCTAGTTATTTCTTCATCTACTAACTCTATAAATTGCAGGATGTTCTCACATTAAAGGTGTTACACAAAAATGCAGAAGTTAAATTAAATGTGAATTGAGAGCAAAATAGCAATGCTTTTTACAAGCAGTTCATGTGTGATTCAAGTGTGCAAACCTGAAGCTACATGAACCGGATTGAAGAACCAGCTCCATAAAGAGTTTTAAGTGTCTATCTTTTATTCTAGTTCAATTGTAGTAGGTGATTTTACATTGTACCTTTTAGATTTCATAGAAACAATTGTATTAGGTACTTAGAGTGTTCAAGTTATAGCTAACTTGAAGTTGTCGCAACAGTTGAGGCTGTGTGCCACAACGGGATTAGCGTTAATCCTTAGGTTTACAAAGAGTTTTTGTAAATGTTGTTTTGGCTCAGTGATTTTAGTGGAAATTTGGGAAAATCCTACTAAGTAGTAGGTCGTGGTTTTTTCACCTTTTGAGCCAGCTGTTTTCCATGTAAAAATATCTGCGTTCTTTATTTTATGTAATTATTATTCCGCAAACAGTAGTAGTTAGAACACATAGAAGAACCAGGTCCTTCCACAAACTGTTTAAGCAAAAAATTGGTCACCACACAAATCACCCCCCTATTATGTGGTATTGACAATTAGAACATCAATTGGTATCAAAGCAGGTTATCCTTGAAAAGGCTAACACCTTAGGAACAGATCAAGATGAGCGCACCACCTGGAAACTAGGAAGGTCAATCCACTGATAGGCTTTCACTCTTTAATGGCCACTACTACTCTTGGTGGGAAAATAGAATGTGAGATCACATCATCGGAGAAGACTATCAGCTATGTGATGTGAGCACATGATTTTTGTTTTACGCGACAAATCACTCCAAAAGAAACAAAATAATAGCGATCGGTCTTGCTGCACAATTTTTGGATTTTTCACGTGGCATTTTGTTAATTATCTATGATTTTTGTCCATTTTTTTTTATTATTATCAAAACAAAATACAAAAAATGTGTGTGTCATGTGCAGTTTGAACCGTAATCCGGTTATTAAATAGAAAAATCATAAATATGCATCTTTGTCCGTGATTGTTGTGTTGTTTGATTTTACCTGCTTTGAATATTTTAATATATGTGTGTAAATAATTGTCTTAAGTGTTTAATTAGTGAATTTCAATTTTTTTTTAATTAGGTTTTGTTTTAAAATATATATATAAGAGAAAGAAGTGCAAAATTGGACTGAAATTAAGATTGGGCCTATCCCTATTTTAAATCTGAGGCCCAAATCAAGCCCAGAATGTGAGCTTGACCCGGTCCAGACCAGTCGACCTCAGGAACGTCCAAACGACGTAGTTTCGATTTGTTTTGATCTGGGCCGTTGATCTCAGAATGATCAACGGCCGAGATCACATTCCTCATACCCACTGATGAACCCGACCCATTCCACCTGGACCGACCCAAACCCCTTTAGGTTGAAACGACACCGTTCCCTACCAGCCAAAAGATCTTGACCCTTCATCTCACCCCATCCAACGGCCAAGAATCGACCCCTCACTAACTATATAAGCCTATAACCATACCCCACGCCCCGTCCAAACACCCCCCCACCTTTCATCGTCTTCACAGACCAAACCCTTTGAACCCTAGCCGCCCCCTTTCCCCTCACCATTAATCCCGACGGCATGAACGCCGGTGACCCTCACCTTAACACCATAGATGCTCCTCACCATCCTGAACCCAAATCCACCAGCCACTTAGCTCGAATCCCCTTCCACCTTCTCGAATCTTCGTTTGAAGATTCGAGTCGGAACCTGACTTACACCAATTGACCCCAGTTTCACACCAGACAGTCCCCGGACCCCCTCGTGACCAAACCATGCTTGGTTTGGTCCGAATCTAACCAGGGAAACATGAATCCCAGATCTGATTTTGGGAACCCTAGGGTTCCTCGTGACTGGTCTGTATCCGTTTGAGCCAAAGTATTTAGGGTCTAATGGACTTTAGTCGAAGTGTTCTCAGTGAGAACACTTCGATTAAAGTCCTTTCAACCCCAAGAAGGGTTTGTTTGAATCTGAACTAAGACCTTTTGATTCTTCGGGGATTTAAGGTGAGTTTGTTTTCCTTTTTCTTTATTCAGTCCATGTACCGATTAAAGGTCTGTTCGTTGGCCAAATGTCTTGTTTAATTTGTGTTTTGAATTTTTACCAACTGTATCCTGTCCACCTTGCCTGAACCTCTGTTGTTTGATCGAGTCTTTCTTCTATTCATTGATAATGTGTAGATGTGTATGTACTGTGCAATCAATTGAACTTTGAACTTGACTAATTAACTGATTCCCCGGTACAGTTTCTGTTTAGTCATTACAATTCGAATCATGTGTTTGATACTGTTAGATTTTTGATCATGGTCTTTGATTGTATATGTTATAATTAGTATAGTCGAGTCGACAAATGTCGTCAATTAATCTCAGTAGTTAGAATGTTAATAATTGAATCTGTTGCCTGCTGCAACTTTGTTTGAATCAAAGTAAGAATCAAGTATGGCTACTTATAGTTGCTGTATTTGAATCTGAAAATAAAAAGGTTAGATTGTTAGCTACAATCTGAATTGGAGGGCATGTGCACTTGTGCACAACATGTGCATAAAGGCCCTTTTTGGTTTAAAATAGTTTGACAGCATATGCTGTAAGATTACATTCTGCTGCCCATATTCTGCTTTAGTTCAGAAATAATAAACCTTACTCAAAAGGTAAGTCTGCCAGGGAATATCATGGGGGTGTGTTTTTATTTAAATAGTAAGTGGAAACTGAAAAGAAGACAGCACATGGGAGGAGTTTTCTGATTGATAAACAGGCTGATAAAGGGTTGAGTTTTAGGCTTATAAGAGGGGGGATACACATTGAGATACACACACACAGACACACATAGGGAACTCAGATTGAACATTGAGAGCTGAGTTCTGAAAACAGAGAACACTGAAAAAGAATTCTTTTTGATAGCTCAAATAGATTTCAAGACTGAAAATTGACATTGGATTTTGAAAAGAAAGGAGATAGTGAGAGGGATAAAACATACAAAATCAGAAACTGTTTTCTTCCTGCTGTTTGTTCGATTCTTAGTTGGTTCAACCTGTTCAAATCAGTTCTATTTTTCTCTCAAGTATCAGCTAAGTTTGTTGTTTGGTTCGTATTGGCTGTTTCTCTTGGAATTGGATTGTCTGAATTCTGATTCTACTTCCCTGCTTATTGCTGTCATTTTGCTGCCTCTTCCCTCGTCTATAATTGCATCTTGCACTGGAATTTGTCCTGCTGCTATTTATCTGTTACTGCTGCTGTTTCGTTTACACTGCTGCTCAACTGACTCCCCTGCTTTCTTTATTGTAAGCGTCTCCTCAGGTACACATTTCGAATCTGTCTGATATAACTGATGTCGCAATGAAAGTTGAATTGAAAGATATGAAGGAATTATAATCATCTGTTGCTTCACTTGCAAATTTTTATAAATGTTGTTAAGCTGTGTAAGTTTTAGTCTGTTAGTCTAATAGAGAATACATTAGTAAGTTTGTACTTAATTAAAGTTTATGCTGATCTGAAACTGCGACATTTGACTCGTTTAGTAATATACAGGATGTAAATACAATTCATGGAATGTGCAACTATTTAATACGATTGTTAAAATTAAACTCACTCTTTTAGCATGCTTTGAATAGGTAAGGGCGAATGGCTGTTAAATCTAGCCAAATATAATACAGTTTTGAATCACCCAGTTTCGACTTCCTTAGGCAGTTTATAGGACGAGTTTTGAACATCCTCGGTAACATCCTTTAATAAGGAATTCTATTAATCCTGTTTAAGCAAGTTAATTTAAATCCGATTTAAGGATGTTGTTCGGATTAAGTGTTGTATTTCGTCAATCTCGTATGTAACTTCTTTGTCGAATTAAAGCATTTTTCATAAGGTATGACGTCTCTTCATTTTATAAATAATTAATCAGAAATTGATAAGGATCCGGATTAGGCCAAAGCATATACTTGAATTAGCATGTATCTTTCTTCTTCTATTTTTAGAGACAAACGCATTAGAAATGTAGTCGCTTTAGGATATCCTTTCTAAAATGGAGACGAGCCTCGCCAAATAAAATGCAAATTGCGGGGCCCTCAATAACTAACCATAATAAATATTTAGAATTCAGGACAGGCCGTTTAGTGAATTTCATGGCCTTCCCCAAAAATAATAACGCGTTAGACTCTTTAGGCGCAGCTTAATTAAATTATATTCTTAAATTCGGGTGCGCATTTATGTGACCCAAATTCAAATCTCAACGGAGTCGAAATGTGTTAACAACTACGGGTGCATTGATTGTGACGTGGTTCGAGATGCATTTTCACGACGTTGCAATTCTATAAAAATAAATGATAATAATAAAAGCGGTTTAAACTTAATAAAAGCACATAAGTCACAACATGTATTTAAATCAGATATTTAGCCATTATAACAATTTAAGCGACCGTGCTAGAACCACGGGATTCGAGGGTGCCTAACACCTTCCCTCGGGTCAACAGAATTCCTTACTTAGAATTTCTGGTTCGCAGACTTCATTTGGAAAAGTCGAAAATTTCCTCGATTTGGGATTCAAGATAAACCGGTGACTTGGGACACCAAAAACCAAACCTTTCCCAAGTGGCGACTCTGAATTAAATAAATAATCCCATTTTGAATATTGTCACTTAAATTGGAAAAACTCCCTCGCGCATTTAACCCTTCGGGGCGGGCGCGCAAAAAGGAGGTGTGACAGCTCTGGCGACTCTGTTGGGGAAATTGACCCAGAACCACTGGTTCAAGAATTCGAGCTTAGAATAATTGTTATATTTGGCTTTATTATCTGATATTTATTACATGTTTTGATATAACGTGCTAAATGTTGTGTTTTACAGCCTTGATATTATCTGAACTGTATATAAACTGTGCTGAAACCCTTCTCTCTTCACCTCCGGGGAGAAGCTCGCTGGTCGAGGCTCCCTATTCTGTTAGTGTCAATACCTGAAATAAGAAAGAGGACGGATAAGTTACGAAGCCGGACGGCCTTTTGGTTCCCGGTAAGTTGCCCCTCCTCGACTCGAGTTGTCCGCTCGGGTACACAGTCTAGAACATCTACCCAGGTTATAAACCTAGTATAACGAAACCTCATGTCGGATCCCTAGTAGGAATGCTTATCTGCATCATGTTACATTTGACATAGAGGACTCAACACAGGGGTTGGGTCCGTCTAGGACAGGCAACCTGGAATGAAAAGACCATCCTGCTGCATCCCGTTAGTTTTGCCCATCTATTTGCTTCAAATCTGCATGTTGACCGGTTTCCGAAAAATTTTCAAAAAAAAAAAAAGAATAGCAGGGTAGGGAGATAATTACTTATTCTTTTGGAAAAAAACAATGTCCAAGTAATGTCAAAACCTCGCCGGAATTTTCTTTTAAAAAAAATATATATAAAAGAAAAATGAAAAAAAGAAGCTTGTCTTTCAGTTTGACTATTCATTTTAATCACTTTCAAAATCCAAAAATTATATAAATAATAAAAATAAAGTTTATTGTTTCATTTGTAGCACCTCTTTAAAAGATTTTCGAAATTTCAAAAAAAAAAAGAGGAAGTTTAAAATGTGTAAATATTTCCTTGGTCTCTTTTCAAAAAAATAAATAATAAAAAATATAACAAAATTTCAAAAAAGGTTATTCTTTTTTTCTTTAAGGGACTTTATTTTTGTTTCCCCTATTTTTGGACCGAACTACGCCGATTTGATTCTCACACGGTGTGAGATACGTAGGCAACTCTCATCGGGTCCAACCTCCCGTTTTTGCAAACAAAAAAAAATCTCTTAAAAAAAATCTAGATAATTTCAATTTTTGAGTCTAATAGAAATTTATCACCCTAAATAAATGTGCAGGATGAGCACGATACAAAACGAACCGTTTTCAATAATGACCAAGATCCCTTTTGAGTTGCGATTATGGTGGAACGATTTAGGCAAGGAGGGGCAAGGCAAAGTGAGGAAATATCTGAAAAATCTCCCGGATTTACTAAACATTCAGCCTCGGGGCGATATTATCAGATCATTGGTCATTACTGGGATTCAGCGCACAATGTATTTCATTTCTCAGACTTCGAACTCACCCCGACGTTGGAGGAAATAGCAGGATACATTGGGGGTGATGAAGCTCCGTTAAGGTTCAAATACTTGATTGCACCTAGGGCTGTCACGGTACACCGGTTTCTGGATTTTCTGAAAATACCCCGAACATTTCATCATCCAGATCTTGCCAAAAGTTTCTGCAGTCTCCACCTCATATATGCTAGATACGGTCACGAGGGCGGGTTCAATAAGCCGGATTTCAAACTGTGTAGTAAAGGCAACCGACAAAAGTGGGACGAGCACAGGCTGTTAGCTTTTATGACGGCCTTCTTGGGTCTTATAGTGTTTCCAAGGAAGGACGGCAACATCGATCTAAAAATAATTGGGGTCGTCAGTACTTTGCTCACCCAAGATAAAAGTACTCTAGCGCCTATGATTATGGCTGACATTTTCCGGGCTCTCACTGCTTGTCGAGCCAGAGACAACTTTTTCGAAGGATGTAACCTACTGTTGCAAATATGGATGACCGATCATTTATGCCACCGCTCTCCGCTCTTGGGTTACGGTTCGCCCGAAAAAACTTGTATTGGAGAATTCTACACTAGAATCAAAGGTTTCAATCTACCTGAGGGCGTCACATCATGGACCTCATTTTTCCGAACTCTCACTGCTAGCCAAATCCAGTGGACGCTCGGATGGTCGCCTATTGAGGAAATCATATACATGCCAGCAACCAGGCCCCACTTTTTGTTGATGGGACTTAAAAGCATCCAACCCTACGCACCATATCGGGTTTTGAGGCAACTTGGGAGATATCAAGTGGTGCCGAAAGATGAAGATCTGAGTACCCAAGTGATTGAAATCAGTCCAGACGGTCGTTTCCCCGAAGAAGAAGTTCGCCAAATCTGGAGTGAGTGCCAACATCTGACAGCAAGCACTTGTGTGATGGATATAGCAAAAGGGGAAGTTGCCCCAGGGTATCACGCTTGGTTCAGAGGCGACCTATCTTGCGAAAGACCAGCTAAGAGACCGCATCTCAAAGATTTTGTAGAATCGTCCCAAGGGCAATGGAATTGGTTAGCAAAAGAAAAGGGGTATCGGGCAGAGATCGGTGATTTGAAGCTACAAATTGATAGTCTGAAATTCAACAATAGCATACAAATCGCGGCGGATCGAAGCGAAAAGAATAAATTGGCCCAAGAGAATGAAGAACTTAAGGCCCAAATCCAAAAATTGAGATTGTCTCTTGATGAACAGCCCAGGAGTCGATCAGACCAGCAGTTGATTAAGGGTTTAAAAAGAGAAGTCGCGGAATGGCGAGATGGTTTAGAGCAATCGGGAAAGATTATGGCAAAGCTCAAGGCACAGTGGGGAATAAGAGTAGAGAAGCATCGCCGATACTTGAACCAATCGAAACGCGACCACGAGAAAACTGTCGCCAAAATGAAGAGAGAGATGGCTATACTTGAGATCAAAGCAGCTAATCAGGCCAAAGATTTCCAAATTGAGAGCAGATACTGGCACGACTTGTTAGCCCAGATGAAGTTAGAAGTACGGCGACTGAAGAATCAGCATATACAGGATTCTCAGGTATTCAAGATGTGTAGCGATCAGATAAGACACCTACTCATAGAGAAGAAGCAAACCAGAGATAGGATCAAGGCCATTACCCATGCCATCACCAGATGTCTACGATGTGAGAACATGACCAGTGTTACCATCCTCTCGGCAGTGATGGGTTATGTCAAGCAGACCATGCATGAACTGGAGCAACTTGAGAGGGATCTCACACCTAGGACCGCGGCGAGGCCGAACGATGCCCCGCGGGCACCAGTTTTCAAAACCATAATGTACTCATAAGTCAAGTCTGTATCTTAGCATCTTCTGCCTGTTTTTCCCTTCAGAGTGATTTTAGTCTATTTTTGAGTCTAGGTTTATTTTCAAAGTTTGCTCTTTCTTTTGCAAAATGTAGTTTGTAATAGACCGTTTCAACAATAAAAGGTGTGTTTCTTTTACGCTCATTAGTGTTTTTGAACTACGTAATGATCTGATTCACGTGGCGTCGTGATACGTAGGCAATCCTCATCGGATCCGGTCGCATTTTTACCGCAAAATAAAAACATAAAAGAAAAACAAAAGAGAAGAGAAAGTGATAAGAAAAGGGAAGCCTAAAAAGAATGCCGGAATGACGCATGCTTTCGTCGCAAACATGTAGAATTCACTTAACTGTATAGGTGCATCATGCTCAACGTGAGGTTGCCTATCTGTTATTTATTTCGAATTAACCACTCGTGTGTCGTTGAGTTCTCCAGGTTTTTGGAAAGACGGTTGGTTTGGTGAAAGTCTGGCCTCGCACTCATACTTCACGAGGTCAAAGAGAAGTGTTCAACTACCTGTTGTTAAGACCGGAAGCAGTACTCACACTTACTTCACCAGGTCAAAAGGAAGTGTGGAAATGCCTTCAGAAATTCCGTTGCAAACAATCCCTATTTCCGAGGAGAGCTCAATCTCAGTCGTCCTCACACCTGAATCCGCAACTGCGGAAGAAAATAGAATCCTACGACTCCGTATGTTGGAAATGCTGGACGATTGGAATAACGGAAAAGAACCGCCAAATGTCGTCCCCGGATTCCCTGAGTTATTCTCCAGGTCAGGCGGTACTTCTAATGTCCCCATAAATTATCCCGCTACCCCATTCGGGTACCCAGCCACTTCAGCCCTCTCTGCTGGATCGCCTTCTGAGCCTCATCCCAGAATGTCAGCCACCGATGCAAGCATGAACATATTTACTGCACTGCCTTGCCCGATTACGGCACAGCCTGCTACGTACAAGCCAAGCTTTGACTCATCCTCTTTTACATTCCAAGCACCATCGTTCTCAATGGAACCAACTAGGTTCGCTACCAGCACTAATCCTCTACCGCCTCAGTGCGAGCTTGCACCCGGGCAGGATCAGAACCCCAGAATTGCAGAACAAAATGAGATTGCCAAGAGAATGAGAAGCCTTGAACAAAGTTTGAAGAATATGCAAGGATTGAGCGGACAGAAGAGCGTCTCTTACGCCGACCTATGCATGTTCCCTCACGTGCACCTGCCAGCGGGTTTCAAGACCCCAAAGTTCGAGAAATACGATGGGCACGGTGACCCCATTGCACATCTTAAGAAATACTGCAACCAATTGCGGGGAGCCGGCGGAAAAGAAGAACTGCTAATGGCATATTTTGGGGAAAGTCTAGTAGGGATAGCCTCGGAATGGTATATGGACCAGGAAATGTCCCGATGGCATATATGGGATGATCTCGCCAGAGATTTTGTGAAACAATTCCAGTATAACATCGACATTGCACCAGACCGAAATTCTCTGTCAAATTTGAAGAAGAAACCTTCAAAAAGGTTCAGAGAATATGCTATTAAGTGGCGTGAGCAGGCGTCGAGGGTGAAGCCTCCCATGGATGAGGTAGAAATGGTCACTACTTTTCTCCAGGCTCAAGAGTCTGACTATTTCCAAAACATGATGTCAGCCATGGGAAAGCCGTTTACAGAAGCAATTAAGATTGGGGAGATGGTGGAGAATGGTCTGAAAACAGGTAGGATTCTGAGTCAACCAGCCATAAGGGCGACCTCCCAAGCCGTCCAAAGCGGGTCCGGAGGAATGGCAAGAGGGAAGAAAAAGGAAGAAACGACCATGGCAGCCTCGGAAGCAAGGGAATATCGCCATCCCAGGCCCCGTTTTCCGGAAAGAACCCCACAACACTACTACCCCCACTCAAATCTGGCATATGCTCATCAACCCTATATGGTCATGAATGCCCAGCCTTATGCCCATCCGCCGCAACAAGCCAACCGAGGCCAAGCTCCACCTCCCAGAAATCAGCCTCCTCACCGCAACCACTATAACCCACAACCTCCGCAGAATAACTTCCACCCTCAGAAGCCACCTAGAAGGCGGACTTTCACGCCCATCGGTGAACCATACTCTACTTTGTTCCCGAAGCTAGTCCATTTGGGTTTCTTGCAACCAATCCCTCAAACAAGGCAAAACCCGACGTCACCTTCTTACAAAGCTGGAGTCAGATGCGCCTATCATTCAAGGGCCGAGGGACACGATACAAATGACTACTTGTCGTTGAAAAGAGTGGTCGAGAATTTGATAGAACAAGGGAAAATAGTGCTAAGGGACGAGGAGATCCCAAATGTGACTAACAATCCATTGCCTGCTCACAATAATGGGCCGCTGATCGGAATGATTTGCGAAGACAAAGAATTCGACCCTGCTTTGAAAGCTATAATCGCCATTGTCGACACGGGGAAAAGGCCTAAGACAGACCAGAAACCAAAAAAGGGGGAGGAGGCCAATGCTATAAAGAGCGAGCCTGAAAAGAAGGTGGAGAAGAAAGTGGTACCGGTAAAGGATGGAGTTCTTTACATACCACGAGGTCGAACTGAGAAGATGCAGAACTTTGGGATCAAAAAGGCAAAACCTATGTACGTGCCAAAAGGGGCCTATGTGGTCCGGGGGACGATTCAACCACCTCGGCTGAATGAGCCAGTGGTTATCGGACGCGTGCCACAAAAGCCAATGACCAACCCGTCCACAGTGCCGTGGAATTATCAAAAGACTTTGGTAATGTACAAAGGTAAAGAGGTCATGGGAGAACTTCCAGAAAATACTTTCATTGGAAGGTATTCAAATACCCAAGAGCTGAACAACGCCACACAAAGGCGCTTCCCACCAAAGAAGCCTGTAAGCGTTGAAGAAGCGGAAGTGTTCTTCCAACAAATGAAAATGCCGGATTACGAAGTGATAGATCAACTGCGCAACTGCCCCGAGCAAGTGTCCATGCTATCATTGTTGATGAGGTCGGCCGAGTATCAAAAGATCTTACTGAAGACCCTGAATGAAGCATACGTGCCAGTTGAAACCTCGGTTGAACAACTGGAGCGGATGACAGAAAGATTCTTCGCCGTCAACCAAATCTCTTTCAGCAAAAACGATTTACCCCCAGAAGGAGCGGCACACAACAAGGCCTTGCATCTAACAGTTAAATGCGAGGACTACTATGTCAAGCGGGTAATGTTGGATGGGGGCTCAGGTGTTGACATTTGCCCGCTCTCCACGCTACAAAGAATGGAAATTGGGACCGGAAGAATCCGACCCAACAATGTCTGCGTAAGGGCTTTCGACGGCATCAAGAGAGATACCATGGGGGAAATAGACCTGTTGTTGGTCATAGGACCAGTCGAGTTTGAAGTAACCTTCCAGGTGCTCGACATGGATACATCCTACAATTTTCTCCTCGGCAGACCTTGGATCCATGCGGCAGGAGCTGTGCCTTCCACTCTTCACCAGATGGTGAAGTTTGAGTACGAAGACCGAGAGATCGTGGTCCATGGAGAAGACGCGCATGCTATTTATCGGGACCCATCCATCCCATATCTTGAACCAAGGGAAGGGAGCGAAGATACGGTCTATCAAGCTTTCGAGATTGTACTAGCAGAGCAGCATGAAGAGGGAATACCTTGCCCCCAGCCTTTCTTGTCTAACGCCTCGGTCATGGTGGCCAAAGAAATGATCCGGCATGGATTTAGGCCAGGGAAAGGGCTTGGACGAACCCTGCAGGGAATAACAGAACCTATCACCTTGCCGACCACCAAGAAACCTTTTGGACTAGGTTTCAAACCCACTCCAGGAGATGAAGAGTGGGCAAAGAAAAGGAAAAATGAGAGTTGGAAGTTACCTCGACCATTGCCGGATTTATATGAAACCTTCATCAGGCCAAGATACACCGAAGAAGAAGATGATGAGGTCTTCACGGCTGAGGAAATCGAGGAGATATGTGAGGCAATGAGAGAAATGCTCTACGAGACTCACATGGTTCAACCAGGTAAAGACACAAGCACTGCTGAGATGCTGTACGTGGGGCCGAACGCCAAACTTCGAAACTGGGAGGCCACGCCATTCCCGACTAGACGGAAGTCCGGGTAGACTTGTCCTGCCACCTTTCCTGTGTCACAAGTTATCTCCAGGACATAACTTGAATGTTTTCTTCCTTTCAATTGTTGTTTTGAATTCCTAAGTTGTAAACATTGTTGTCTTCCAACTTCCCAAAGAAAATAAAAAAAATCATCATTGCTTTCCCATTCTTTCTTTTGTTCTGATTTTTGTTATTTTTCCTTTTATCTTTCCTTTCAGTTATAATAATGCGGCTTTAAATGTGACATGCTTACGGACTTCACGCCCAGATCACAACGAGCTATTTAACTGTGAATTAATGAACCCGGAACGAGAATATGATGAAGAAGAAGCTTTTAGGGAAATAAACCGAGAGTTGGAACATTTTGAGAATAAATCTAAGCCGAATTTGAATGACACCGAACCGGTTAATTTAGGAACTCCTGAAGAAATCCGGGAGACCAAAATAAGCATTCACACGGACAAGAAAATGCGAGATGCGATAATTCAACTTCTTTTTGAATTTAAAGACGTGTTTGCTTGGTCATACGATGATATGCCGGGACTAGGTGTTGATCTAGTGGTTCATAAATTGCCGATTCATCCTGATTGTCCTCCAGTTCAACAAAAGCAACGAAAGTTCAAAACTGAGGTCAGTGACAAGATTAAAGAGGAGATCACCAAACAATTGAAAACGGGAGTGATTCGGGTAGTCCAGTATACAACTTGGTTGGCAAATGTGGTTCCAGTACCGAAAAAGGACGGGAAAACTCGGGTATGTGTAGATTACCGAGATCTGAACAGAGCAAGTCCTAAAGATAATTTCCCGCTGCCCAACATCCACATCCTCGTTGATAATTGCGCCAAACACGAGATACAGTCTTTCGTAGATTGTTACGCTGGGTATCATCAGGTATTGATGGATGAAGAGGACGCCGAGAAAACTGCCTTCACCACGCCTTGGGGCACCTACTGTTATCGGGTCATGCCATTTGGTTTGAAGAATGCTGGGGCTACTTACATGAGGGCCATGACTGCCATTTTTCATGACATGATGCATCAGGAAATAGAGGTGTACGTGGACGACGTGATAGTCAAGTCCAGGACGCAGGATAATCACATCCAAGACTTGAGGAAATTCTTCGAGAGATTAAGGAAGTATGACTTGAAGCTGAACCCAGCCAAATGCGCTTTCGGAGTTCCGTCGGGCAAACTTTTGGGCTTCATCGTAAGCAGGAGAGGTATCGAGCTAGATCCAACTAAGATAAAATCCATCAGAGATCTGCCTCCCCCGAGAACAAAGAAAGACGTGATGAGTCTGTTGGGCAGGTTGAACTACATCAGTCGGTTTATTGCCCAGCTGACAAGCACGTGTGAGCCCATATTCAAGCTGTTAAGGAAAGATGCGGCGATTAAATGGACAACTGAGTGTCAAGAAGCCTTTGATAAAGTCAAAGAATACCTTTCGAATCCCCCAGTCTTGGTCCCTCCAGAACCAGGGAGGCCGCTGTTCTTGTATCTAACAGTCCTGGAAAACTCTTTCGGTTGCGTCCTCGGGCAACATGACGTAACCGGAAAGAAAGAACAAGCAATCTACTACTTGAGCAAGAAATTCACCGGCTACGAGGCCAAATACACTCTGCTGGAAAGAACCTGTTGCGCTCTGACATGGGTTACTCAAAAGCTGAGACATTATCTTCAAGCTCACACTACCTTCCTCATAAGCAGGTTGGATCCTCTGAAGTATATATTTCATAAACCAATGCCTACTGAAAGACTGGCTAAGTGGCAAATCTTGCTTACCGAATTCGACATAGTCTATGTTACTCGCACGGCAATGAAAGCCCAGGCGCTAGCAGATCACTTGGCCGAAAATCCGGTCGATGAGGAATACCAGCCATTGAGTACCTACTTTCCCGATGAAGAAGTAAACACCGTAGAAGTGGTCTCGGAGGACGCTCATGTTTGGAAGATGTTCTTTGATGGAGCCGTGAATGCCAAAGGTGTAGGGATTGGGGCAATTTTGATTTCGCCTTTTGGTCAACATTATCCCGCCACAGCTAGACTGCGTTTCTTTTGCACAAACAATACAACTGAGTATGAAGCCTGCATTATGGGCATGCATATGGCGATCGATCAGGATGTCGAAAACTTACTGATTATGGGAGATTCTGACCTGATTATCCGGCAAGCCCAAGGTGAATGGGAAACTCAGGATGTCAAACTTATCCCTTACCGGCAGCACGTGGAAGACCTCGGCAAGCGTTTTAAATCAATAGAATTCAGGTATATCCCGAGGTGTCACAATGAACTGGCAGATGCACTTGCTACTCTGGCATCAATGCTACCCTACCCGGGCAATGCCCACGTCGATCCTTTGGAAATCCAAATCAGGGAAAGACACGGTTACTGCAATGTAATCGAGGCCGGATCAAATACGCAGCCTTGGTACCATGACATCAAGAGGTTCTTGAAGACGCAAGAATACCCCGAGCATGCTACTGGAGATCAAAAGAGAACCATTAGGCGACATGCAAGTGGTTTCTTTCTGAGCGGTGAATTGTTGTACAAGAGGACCCCGGACCTCAACCTCCTAAGATGTGTCGACGCCGAGGAGGCGAGAAAGATTATGCACGAAGTACACGCAGGTGTGTGCGGACCTCACATGAAAGGGTATGTCTTAGCGAAGAAAATCCTTCGAGCAGGTTATTTCTGGATGACCATGGAAAAGGACTGCTTTAGCTTCGTTCGGAAGTGTCATCAGTGTCAGGTGCACAGTGATTTGATTCATGCACCTCCCACGTAACTGCATCCCATGTCTGCACCTTGGCCATTTGTCGCCTGGGGAATGGACGTCATTGGACCAATCGAGCCAAAGGCTTCAAATGGACACAGATTTATACTGGTTGCCATCGATTACTTCACAAAATGGGTAGAGGCTGTCACTCTCAAGTCGGTCACTAAAAAGCTGTAGTGGATTTTGTACACTCAAATCTTATCTGTCGTTTCGGTATTCCTGCGACTATCATTACAGATAACGCAGCAAACTTGAACAGTCACTTGATGGGAGATGTATACGAGCAATTCAAAATAATGCATAGGAATTCTACTCCTTATCGGCCAAAGGCCAATGGTGCTGTAGAAGCAGCGAACAAAAACATCAAGAAGATTTTGAGGAAAATGATCCAAAGTTCCCGACAGTGGCACGAGCAGTTACCATTTGCATTGTTGGGGTATCGCACTACGGTACGCACGTCAGTAGGAGCAACTCCTTATCTTTTGGTTTATGGGACCGAGGCTGTAATATCGGCAGAGGTAGAAATTCCTTCGCTTCGAACCATTGTCGAAGCAGAAATCGAAGACAGCAAGTGGGTCAAGACTCGGTTAGAGCAATTGACTTTGATCGATGAAAAGCGAATGGCCGCGGTTTGTCACGGACAGTTGTACCAACGAAGAATGGCCTGTGCTTACAACAAGAAAGTCCGACCCAGGAATTTCGAAGTAGGTCAGCTGGTACTGAGGCGTATTCTTCCACATCACCAGGAAGCGAAAGGGAAATTTGCTCCAAATTGGAAAGGCCCATACATCATAAGGAAGATATTGCCGAGAGGAGCATTGTATCTAGGTGATATCGAAGGAAATGACCCTGAAACAGCAGTAAATGCAGACGCAGTCAAGAGATACTACGTCTAAATTATACTCCAGTGGTCCTAACACATTTGAAATGACGGAGGTTTTTATTCCCTACTACTCCCAAACACTACCAACTCTCTCTACAAGCCATTTGAGCCGGTCGCATCCCTTCGGCGACCAATTAAAAAAAAATAATTTTGACGAGAGCCTGAACTACGTTTGACTTGATTCCTAAAGGATACGTAGGCAGCCTCTCCCTGAGGTTTAGTCACACCAACAATAAAATCCCATTTACCCTGAAATTGAAACCGGGGCACGTCAAGCGGTCTAGAAGTTAGTATCATCTACCTCTCTTTACCAAGCACAAGCTTTCAGATCAATTACCAAAGATAGTGGGAAGCCAATAAGCGTCACGAATGGAGACCGACACACTCTAAATTGAGAGATAAAATGAGAGAGTCTCGTTGGTGAAAACCTTCGGGCACCACGAGGCGACGGGAGTAGAGAAACCAAAATGAGAGAGCTTGTTTAGTAAAAACTCATAAAGAGTGCTATCAAGCGATGACAGGAAGAGAAATGAGAGAGGTCAGCCAGCGAAAACCCGCAAAGGGCGCTGTTGGCCGAAAGAATGACTCCACCCAAGGAGATCTCGACAAATTTCCACCGGTTTGGAATCACAGATCCGTTTTGGTTTGGCAGGAAACGTAAGTTCATTGAAGATCAGGCGTCCAGTCCAAAAAGCATGTCATGTCTATTTAAAGCCAGCATTGTCTTCCTCAGATAAGTCTTTCTCGTCCCGAAGGGGACACTCCTTTTCTGAAATTCGTTTTCTCTTTTCTTTGTTCTTCTTCAAATCTCTTTCATGTTTAACCCCAAGTTCTAGATATACCGGAAAGGACAGGTGGCAGGTTTGGTTTCACGGAATTCCGTTTCATGAAGGAAAACACCTCGTTCGTTGATGCGTCTGTCCAAACCTAATGAATCATGATGTTTGACGGCGTTCGAAGTAAAGAGGAAAGAGAGAAATTTCCCCAGCAAGTCCGCCTCGGACAAATCCCCACAGGGCTTCCCTTTGTACAAATCCGCACAAAGAATCCACTTTGTAAATATTCCCCAAAAGGTTTGCTCCAGCGAAATCCACACGGATTTTCTCTTGTACAGATCCCACAGAGTCTTCCCTTTATTAATAAAAAAAATATATACAAAAAAAAGGGATTTCCCCAGCACATCCCCAGCGAGTCCCTTTTGTAAAAATCCCCCAGCAAGCTTACACCAACAAATCCTGGAAAGTCCGCTTTAAGACAAATCCCCAGCATGTCCCTTTTGTACTTACAAAGAATCCATTTTGTAGATATTCCCTCACAGAGTTTCCCTTGGTACAAATCCCCACAGAATACCTCTAATAACATCCTCGTTGAGAGTCTCCAAGCAAAATGGGGCACACAAAAAAAAATGGAGCCTTACGAGGCAAATCATCACTGAATCTGGAAATACAAGCCTGAGCAGTCTAAAGGGTTTCGCCATTTGAACCCAATCAATGGCAGGACTTCGCAACAGAAATAAGGACACAGCAAAGCACTGGAACGATCAAGATCACCGAACCAACCGTCATTTCCAAACTAACAATTGTTCTTTGTCTGAAAAGTTGAAATAGGTATAATCCAAGACAACCATGCAAGAAGCAGGTGTCACCTAAAGAAGAAGGTACATGAGTACAAGAAACAGTTTGGCAATAAGGAATTCACTCGAAAGGTAAGTTTCCAAGAGATTCCTTTTTATCTTCTACTAAAACAAGAAAATTCAGAAAAAAAAAAGAGGTCAGTTAGTATCCTCAAACTTTGTCCCCAGCCGGTCAGCAATAGGGTTTAAAACCCTAAACTGAACTTTCCCTTTAGTCAACATTAGGGTTTTAAACCCTAAACTGAACTTTTTCCATTCAGTCATCATTAGGGTTTTAAACCCTAGACTGAACTTTTCCTTTCAGTCAGCATTAGGGTTTTAAACCCTAAACTAAACTTTTCCTTTCAGTCAGCATTAGGGTTTTAAACCCTAAACTGAATTTTTCCTTTCAGTCAGCATTAGGGTTTTAAACCCTAAACTGGACTTTTCCTTTAATCAGCATTAGGGTTTTAAACCCTAAACTGAATTTTTCCATTCAGTCAGCATTAGGGTTTTAAACCCTAAACTGAACTTTCCCTTTAGTCAGCATTAGGGTTTTAAACCCTAAACTGAACTTTTCCTTTAGTCAGCATTAGGGTTTTTAAATCCTAAACTTAACTTTTTCTATTCAGTCAGCATTAGGGTTTTAAACCCTAAACTGAACTTTTCCTTTCAGTCAGCATTAGGGTTTTAAACCCTAAATTGAACTTTTCCTTTAATCAGCATTATGGTTTTAAACCCTAAACTGAATTTTTTTCATTCAGTCAGCATTAGGGTTTTAAACCCTAAACTGAACTTTCCCTTTAGTCAGCATTAGGGTTTTAAACCCTAAACTGAATTTTTCCATTCAGTCAGCATTAGGGTTTTAAACCCTAAACTGAACTTTCCATTTAGTCAGCATTAGGGTTTTAAACCCTAAACTGAACTTTCCCTTTAGTCAGCATTAGGGTTTTAAACCCTAAACTGAACTTTTTCCATTCAGTCAGCATTAGGGTTTTAAACCCTAAACTGAACTTTTCCTTTCAGTCAGCATTAGGGTTTTAAACCCTAAACTGAACTTTTCCTTTAATCAGCATTAGGGTTTTAAACCCTAAACTGAATGTTTTCCATTCAGTCAGCATTAGAGTTTTAAACTCTAAACTGAACTTTCCCTTTAGTCAGCATTAGGGTTTTAAACCCTAAACTTAATTTTTCCATTCAGTCAGCATTAGGGTTTTAAATCCTAAACTGAACTTTTCCTTTCAGTCAGCATTAGGGTTTTAAACCCTAAACTGAACTTTTCCTTTAATCAGCATTAGGGTTTTAAACCCTAAACTGAATTTTTCCTTTCAGTCAACATTAGGGTTTTAAACTCTAAACTGAACTTTTCCTTTAATCAGCATTAGGGTTTTAAACCCTAAACTGAATTTTTCCATTCAGTCAGCATTAGGGTTTTAAACCCTAAACTGAACTTTCCCTTTAGTCAGCATTAGGGTTTTAAACCCTAAACTGAACTTTCCCTTTAGTCAGCATTAGGGTTTTTAAACCCTAAACTGAACTTTTCCTTTCAGTCAGCATTAGGGTTTTAAACCCTAAACTGAACTTTTCCTTTCAGTCAGCATTAGGGTTTTAAACCCTAAACTGAACTTTTCCTTTAATCAGCATTAGGGTTTTAAACCCTAAACTGAACTTTTCCTTTCAGTCAGCATTAGGGTTTTAAACCCTAAACTGAACTTTTCCTTTAGTCAGCATTAGGGTTTTAAACCCTAAACTGAATTTTTCCATTCAGTCAGCATTAGGGTTTTAAACCCTAAACTGAACTTTTCCTTTAGTCAGCATTAGGGTTTTAAACCCTAAACTGAATTTTTCCATTCAGTCAGAATTAGGGTTTTAAACCCTAAACTGAACTTTTCCTTTAATTAGCATTAGGGTTTTAAACCCTAAACTGAATTTTTCCATTCAGTCAGCATTAGGGTTTTAAACCCTAAGCTGAACTTTTTTCTTTAATCAGCATTAGGGTTTTTAAACCCTAAACTGAACTTTTTCCATTAAGTCAGCATTAGGGTTTTAAACCCTAAACTGATCTTTCCCTTAAGTCAGCATTAGGGTTTTAAACCCTAAACTGAATTTTTCCATTCAGTTAGCATTAGGGTTTTAAATCCTAAACTGAACTTTTCCTTTCAGTCAGCATTAGGGTTTTAAACGCTAAAGTGAACTTTTCCTTTAATCAACATTAGAGTTTTAAACCCTAAACTGAATTTTTTTCCATTCAGTCAACATTAGGGTTTTAAACCCTAAACTGAACTTTTCCTTTAGTCAGCATTAGGGTTTTAAACCCTAAACTGAATTTTTTCATTCAGTCAGCATTAGGCTTTTAAATCCTAAACTGAACTTTTCCTTTCAGTTAGCATTAGGGTTTTAAACCCTAAACTGAACTTTTCCTTTAGTCAGCATTAGGGTTTTAAACCCTAAACTGAATTTTTCCTTTCAGTAAGCATTAGGGTTTTAAACCCTAAACTGAACTTTTCCTTTAATCACCATTAGGGTTTTAAACCCTAAACTGAATTTTTCCATTCAGTCAGTATTAGGGTTTTAAAACCCTAAACTGAACTTTTTCCTTTAATCAGCATTAAGGTTTTAAACCCTAAACTGAATTTTTCCATTCAGTCAGCATTAGGGTTTTAAACCCTAAACTGAACTTTTCCTTTAATCAGCATTAGGGTTTTAAACCTAAACTGAATTTTTCCATTCCAGTCAGCATTAGGGCCCCAACCCTAAACTGAGCTTTTCCCCAGATGATCAGCATTAGAATTTCAACTCTAAACTGAACTTCTCCCCAGCTAGTCGGTATTAGGGCTCCAACCCTGAACTGAGCATTCATATCCTCTTTCATCAATTTTATGAACTTCCTGGCGAATAATTCACAAAATTTTCCTAGTGAAACTGGGGCAGAAAATTTCGTTCGTTTGTTTTTCCCGCAGGTCTAACCTCGAGCCACACGGATCGGAAACGACGCACGAGATGAGTCTCAACTCAGAATCAAAGAAGAAAAAGACAAAAAGAAGGTGTCCCGAGATTCGGGGTAAATGGAAGGCGGATCACTCCAACATTTGATTAAGGTCCTGAACTCTACCAGTCGCATCTCACTCAGTATCCCAGAGATTAAACAAGCACGTACAACTCGCAAGCATCAAGATTCAGATCGAAGTCTCCAAGCAAAATCAGCTAAGACCCAAGATCAAGCCGCAAAAGAACCATAGATAGGAATCTTGTAACTAGCAGTCGACATGCATATAAGTATTTAGTTCGGTTCCAATTTTTCTTTGATTGTAATAAGGCGGTCAGTAAAGCAACGGTGACCACAACAACAGCAGTAACAGCAAGCATTGCAATCCCATGGTAGTCCCAGCTATCAAGAATTTCCCGAACTACATTGACCTGATTCCTGTTTAGCCCAGGATATGTAGGAAATCTTTGAAGCAAAGATTCGGTCAGATCTTTCAAAAACATGCTTCACACGGAGTAGTCCATAGGCAAAAATCGCTCATATCCGCTCACTTTATCTTTGCACGAAAACTCTTCGTGTTTCCGAACAAAGAGGGGCAGCTGTGAGCACGTGATTTTTGTTTTACGCGACAAATCACTCCAAAAGAAACAAAATAATAGCGATCGGTCTTGCTGCACAATTTTTGGATTTTTCACGTGGCATTTTGTTAATTATCTATGATTTTTGTCCATTTTTTTTTATTATTATCAAAACAAAATACAAAAAATGTGTGTGTCATGTGCAGTTTGAACCGTAATCCGGTTATTAAATAGAAAAATCATAAATATGCATCTTTGTCCGTGATTGTTGTGTTGTTTGATTTTACCTGCTTTGAATATTTTAATATATGTGTGTAAATAATTGTATTAAGTGTTTAATTAGTGAATTTCAATTTTTTTTTTAATTAGGTTTTGTTTTAAAATATATATATAAGAGAAAGAAGTGCAAAATTGGACTGAAATTAAGATTGGGCCTATCCCTGTTTTAAATCTGAGGCCCAAATCAAGCCCAGAACGTGAGCTTGACCCGGTCCAGACCAGTCGACCTCAGGAACGTCCAAAAGACGTAGTTTCGATTTGTTTTGATCTAGGCCGTTGATCTCAGAATGATCAACGGCCGAGATCACATTCCTCATACCCACTGATGAACCCGACCCATTCCACCCGGACCGACCCAAATCCCTTTAGGTTGAAACGACACCGTTCCCTACCAGCCAAAAGATCTTGACCCTTCATCTCACCCCATCCAACGGCCAAGAATCGACCCCTCACTAACTATGTAATCCTATAACCATACCCCACGCCCCGTCCAAACACCCCCCCCCCACCTTTCATCGTCTTCACAGACCAAACCCTTTGAACCCTAGCCGCCCCCTTTCCCCTCACCATTAATCCCAGCGGCATGAACGCCGGTGGCCCTCACCTTAACACCATAGATGCTCCTCACCATCCTGAACCCAAATCCACCAGCCACTTAGCTCGAATCCCCTCCCACCTTCTCGAATCTTCGTTTGAAGATTCGAGTCAGCACCTGACTTACACCAATTGACCCCAGTTTCACACCAGACAGTCCCCGGACCCCCCTCGTGACCAAACCATGCTTGGTTTGGTCCAAATCTAATCAGGGAAACATGAATCCCAGATCTGATTTTAGGAACCCTAGGGTTCCTCGTGACTGGTCTGTATCCGTTTGAGCCAAAGTATTTAGGGTTTAATGGACTTTAGTCGAAGTGTTCTCAGTGAGAACACTTCGATTAAAGTCCTTTCAACCCCAAGAAGGGTTTGTTCGAATCTGAGCTAAGACTTTTTGATTCTTCGGGGATTTAAGGTGAGTTTGTTTCCTTTTTCTTTATTCAGTCCATGTGCCGATTAAAGGTCTGTTCGTTGGCCAAATGTCTTGTTTAATTTGTGTTTTGAATTTTTACCAACTGTATCCTGTCCACCTTGCCTGAACCTCTGTTATTTGATCGAGTCTTTCTTCTATTCATTGATAATGTGTAGATGTGTATGTACTGTGCAATCAATTGAACTTTGAACTTGACTAATTAACTGATTCCCCGGTACAGTTTCTGTTTAGTCATTACAATTCGAATCATGTGTTTGATACTGTTAGATTTCTGATCATGGTCTTTGATTGTATATGTTATAATTAGTATAGTCGAGTCGACAAATGTCGTCAATTAATCTCAGTAGTTAGAATGTTAATAATTGAATCTGTTGCCTGCTGCAACTTTGTTTGAATCAAAGTAAGAATCAAGTATGGCTACTTATAGTTGCTGTATTTGAATCTGAAAATAAAAAGGTTAGATTGTTAGCTGCAATCTGAATTGGAGGGCATGTGCACTTGTGCACAACATGTGCATAAAGGCCCTTTTTGGTTTAAAATAGTTTGACAGCATATGCTGTCAGATTACATTCTGCTGCCCATATTCTGCTTTAGTTCAGAAATAATAAACCTTACTCAAAAGGTAAGTCTGCCAGGGAATATCATAGGGGTGTGTTTTTATTTAAATAGTAAGTGGAAACTGAAAAGAAGACAGCACATGGGAGGGGTTTTCTGATTGATAAACAGGCTGTTAAAGAGTTGAGTTTTAGGCTTATAAGAGGGGGGATACACATTGAGATACACACACACACAGACACACATAGGGAACTCAGATTGAACATTGAGAGCTGAGTTCTGAAAAACAGAGAACACTGAAAAAGAATTCTTTTTGATAGCTCAAATAGATTTCAAGACTGAAAATTGACATTGGATTTTGAAAAGAAAGGAGATAGTGAGAGGGATAAAACATACAAAATCAGAAACTGTTTTCTTCCTGCTGTTTGTTCGATTCTTAGTTGGTTCAACCTGTTCAAATCAGTTCTGTTTTTCTCTCAAGTATCAGCTAAGTTTGTTGTTTGGTTCGTATTGGTTGTTTCTCTTGGAATTGGATTGTCTGAATTCTGATTCTACTTCCCTGATTATTGCTGTCATTTTGCTGCCTCTTCCTTCGTCTATAATTGCATCTTGCACTGGAATTTGTCCTGCTGCTATTTATCTGTTACTGCTGCTGTTTCATTTACACTGCTACTCAACTGACTCCCCTGCTTTTTTCATTGTAAGCATCTCCTCAGGTACACATTTCGAATCTGTCTGATGTAACTGATGTCGCAATGAAAGTTGAATCGAAAGATCTGAAGGAATTATAATCATCTGTTGCTTCACTTGCAAATTTTTATAAATGTTCTTAAGCTGTGTAAGTTTTAGTCTGTTAGTCTAATAGAGAATACATTAGTAAGTTTGTACTTAATTAAAGTTTATGCTGATCTGAAACTGCGACATTTGACTCGTTTAGTAATATACAGGATGTAAATACAATTCATGGAATGTGCAACTATTTAATACGATTGTTAAAATTAAACTCACTCTTTTAGCATGCTTTGAATAGGTAAGGGAGAATGGCTGTTAAATCTAGCCAAATATAATACAGTTTTGAATCACCCAGTTTCGACTTCCTTAGGCAGTTTATAGGACGGGTTTTGAACATCCTCGGTAACATCCTTTAATAAGGAATTCTATTAATCCTGTTTAAGCAAGTTAATTTAAATCCGATTTAAGGATGTTGTTCGGATTAAGTGTTGTATTTCGTCAATCTCGTATGTAACTTCTTTGTCCAATTAAAGCATTTTTCATAAGGTATGACGTCTCTTCATTTTATAAATAATTAATCAGAAATTGATAAGGATCCGGATTAGGCCAAAGCATATACTTGAATTAGCATGTATCTTTCTTCTTCTATTTTTAGAGACAAACGCATTAGAAATGTAGTCGCTTTAGGATATCCTTTCTAAAATGGAGACGAGCCTCGCCAAATAAAATGCAAATTGCGGGGCCCTCAATAACTAACCAAAATAAATATTTTGAATTCAGGACAGGCCGTTTAGTGAATTTCATGGCCTTCCCCAAAAATAATAACGCGTTAGACTCTTTAGGCGCGGCTTAATTATATTATATTCTTAAATTCGGGTGCGCATTTATGTGACCCAAACTCAAATCTCAACGGAGTCGAAATGTGTTAACAACTACGGGTGCATTGATTGTGACGTGGTTCGAGATGCATTTTCACGACGTTGCAATTCTATAAAAATAAATGATAATAATGAAAGCGGTTTAAACTTAATAAAAGCACATAAGTCACAACATGTATTTAAATCAGATATTTAGCCATTATAACAATTTAAGCGACCGTGCTAGAACCACGGGATTCGAGGGTGCCTAACACCTTCCCTCGGGTCAACAGAATTCCTTACTTAGAATTTCTGGTTCGCAGACTTCATTTGGAAAAGTCGAAAATTTCCTCGATTTGGGATTCAAGATAAACCGGTGACTTGGGACACCAAAAACCAAACCTTTCCCAAGTGGCGACTCTGAATTAAATAAATAATCTCATTTCGAATATTGTCACTTAAATTGGAAAAACTCCCTCGCGCATTTAACCCTTCGGGGGCGGGCGCGCAAAAAGGAGGTGTGACATGGGACATTGTCACTGATGGTCCCCTGGCTACCATGAAGAAGAATGCTGAAGGAGTAGATGTGCCAAAAACAATAGCTGACTGCAATGATGAGGACTTGAGGAAATGGGAAAAGAATGTTAAGGCCAAGAAATGGCTTGTGTGTGGACTTGGTCCAGACGAGTACAATAGAATTCAAAGCTCTACCACTGCTAAGGAAATTTGGGACACATTGCAAGTGGCTCATGAAGGAACACCTCAAGTGAAGAGGTCCAGAGGAACACTGTCGTATTCTCAATATGAGAATTTCACCACGAAGGAAGGATAAACCATCCAGGAGATGTATACAAGGTTCACCGCACTAACAAATGAACTTAATTCTCTTGGAAGGGTTACTCTTGAAGAGGACAAAGTTGAGAAAATTTTGACAAGAGTTCTGCCAGTCACTTAGGAAAGCAAAATCATTAACCATTCAGGAATCAAAGAACATTGCCACTCTTAAGTTGGACGAGCTAATTGGAAATCTCATAGCCTATGAACTAAGAAGGCAAACCATGAAGATGGATGCACCCAAGAGGAAAAGGAGCCTGGCATTCAAAATCAATGAAGGTGTTGATCTAGAGGAGGATGAAATGACCATGATCACAAAGGACTTCAAGAAGTAACTAATGAGAGAAAAGGGTCCTTCAAGAAGTGAAAGCTACAACAAACCAAGGGTTCCTGAAAAACAAACCAATGAGGGGTGTTACAAGTGTGGGAAGACTAATCACCACATCAAAAACTGCCCTCAATGGGAAATTGAATGGAAGAAGGAAAGAGCTGAACGAAGGAACAAGAAGAAGGAATAGGTTCAACCCAAGAAGAACAAAGGATCAACAAAGGCTATGGTTGCTGCTTGGGGAGAAAGCTCAGATGAGGACTCAGAGGATGAAGATGGAGATGAAAAAGCACTTATGGCAATTGGAGAATCCGATGAGGAATTTGAGGTAAGTATAAATGAAAAGGAGAACCCGATGGATTTCATTGATGAATCTGAGGATCTAAACAATGAAAAGGAGCAGTTGTCTAAGGAGTGTGTGATTTTGAAAGCTAAGTGCAAAAATCTGGAACTTAGGGCTAGTGAAAGTGAAAGTAAAAATGCTGAGTTAAAGAACCAGGTTCATAAACTTGACACCACTATCCTAGAGCTTAGATCTGAAAATCTAAAATTGAAATCAGGAACTGGTAAAAAGAAAGCTGATCACACACAACTCACTTTAGAAGAAAATGTAAGAAAAATAAAAGATGAGTTGTATAAAAGAGATGAGCAGATAAGAGTCCTTAAGGAGGATCTAAACAAGGTTAAGCATGAGCTAGACAGAACCTGTAAATGGAATAGGTCCTCCGATGCACTTTCATGGCTACATGAACACCATAGTAGCAATAAGAGAGGACTTGGCTATGAGACCCCTGGACCTAAGTCGGATCCCAAAAGCAAGTACCTCACACTTCCTGAGAACATAATTTGCACACACTGTGATAAAACTGGTCACTATTTGCAAAAGAAAAGGCTAGCCAAAAGAATAAAGAATTTGTTCAAGGAAAAAATAGGTTGCTGGGTTGGGCTAAAAAGAATATGATTTACCCTTTTTCCTATAGAAAAGGACCCAAACTAGTTTGGGTTCCTAAGACTAACCCCTGATTTCCTTTTGCGGGTGTAAGTGAAGGGAAACAGCTTAATATGGTACATAGATAGTGGCTGCTCAAAGCATATAACAGGAAACAAGAACCAGTTCCTTTCATTTGAGGACCTCAAAATAGGTAATGTCACTTTTGGAAATGGGAAGAAAGGTGAGATCATTGGGGTTGGAAAGGTAGGTAAGACCAATTCTCACTCTATTGAGAATGTCTACTTGATAGATTGCCTAAAATACAGCCTAATAAGACAATCACTATTGTGTGATAGAGGAAACTTGGTAGCATTCACCTCTACCAAATGTTTTGTGATTAATCTTACCACTAACAAGATTTTTTTGCAGAGAAAAAGAGTAAACAATACATACATTGTAGATTTGTCCACACTTTCAGAAAATGAACTCACTTTCTTAAGTGTGTTGGACAATGATCCCCTCTTTTGGCACATGAGACTTGGACATGCAAGTCTGAGTCAACTCAACAAATTAGTCTCCAAGGATCTGGTGATAGGGTTGCCTAACATCAAGTTCAAGAAAGAAAAAGTTTGTGAGGCTTGGTGCAAGGGGGAAGCAGGTAAGATCCTCTTTTAAATGCAAGAAAGTGGTAAGCACCACCAGAACGATGGAACTGGTCCATATGGATCTGTGTGGTCCAATGAGAACATTAAGCGAATGTGGTAAAATATATGTGATGGTTCTTGTTGATGATTACTCTAGGTTTACTTGGACATTGTTTTTAACATCTAAAGATGAAGCATTTGACATGTTTACTTCTTTCGTTAGAAAAACTCAGAAACAACTAGGTAATCAATTTGCATCAATTAGGTCTGATCATGGAACTGAATTTGAAAATGTTAAGTTTGCTGAATTTTTGCATGCTACATTATAAATAGTTGCATGACTAGACCTCTTGTTAAGAAGATTCCCTATGAGTCACTTAAAGGGAGAAAGCTAAATATATCCCATCTTAGGGCATTTAGATGCAAGTGCTTTGTGCACAAAATGGCAAAGACCCCCTAGGTAAGTATGATCCCAGAAGTGATGAGGGAGTATTCTTGGGATATTCTCCACATAATAAAGCTTAAAATATATTTAGTAAAAGAACTATGTGTGTAGAAAAAAGTGTATATATTATTTTATTGAAAAACTAACATTCTTTCTGAGAGGCAGGAACAAGATAATGAAGAGATTGGGCTGATAATAAATTCAAATGGTGAAACCACAGTCCATCCTCAATATGCATCATAGGAAGGAACAGGTGATAGAACAGGTCTTTCCACCTAGGGCAACATGACAGGGGGAACTGAGTAAAGAGTAATTGATCCTCAAACCTCAAGGGAACCTGTCCAGGAACCTATTCCTCAGTAACAAAACCAGGAAGGAACATCCAAAGAAATTGACACTTCTATTGCAACATCCACGAAATTGGATATATATGAACCTGGTTCATCTATTGATTAGAAGTTGTATAGGGGAATGATTGGTTCTCTTTTATATCTCACTACTAGCAGACCTGATTGGTTCCACCAAGGAAGAGTTGTATCAGAACTCTAGTTATTTCTTCATCTACTAACTCTATAAATTGCGGGATGTTCTCACATTAAAGGTTTTGCACAAAAATGCAGAAGTTAAACGTGAATTGAGAGCAAAATAGCAAGGCTTTTTGCAAGCAGTTCGTGTGTGATTCAACTGTGCAAACCTGAAGCTACATGAACCAGATTAAAGAACCAGCTCCATAAAGAGTTTTAAGTGTCTATCTTTTATTCTAGTTCAATTGTAGTAGGTGATTTTACATTGTACCTTTCAGCTTTCATAGAAGCAATTGTATTAGGTACTTAGAGTGTTCAAGTTATAGCTAACTTGAAGTTGTTGCAACAGTTGAGGCTGTGCGCCACAACGGGATTAGAGTTAATCCTTAGGTTTACAACGTGTTTTTGTAAATGCTATTTTGGCTCAGTGATTTTAGTGGAAGTTTGGGAAAATCCTACTGAGTAGTAGGTCATGAATTTTTCACCTTTTGAGCCAGGTGTTTTCCACGTAAAAATCTATGTGTTCTTTATTTTATGTACTTATTATTTCGCAAATAGTAGTAGTTAGAACACATAGAAGAATCAGGTCCTTCCACAAATAGTTTAAGCGAAAAATTGGTCACCACACAAATCACCCCCCCTCTTGTGTGGTATTGACGATTAGAACATCACGCGAGCTATGAGCCTCCTGAAGAATCAACTCACGCAACCCATCTACATTAGGAACACATAGCATGCTCTGCATCCTCAATGCACAATCATCCCCAATAGTGACCTCCTTAGAATCATCGTGTTGGACCGTTAACCTAAGGACAAACAAATGGAGGTCATCATACTGACACTCCCTGATACGATCATAAAGAGAAGACCGAGAGACCACACAAGCCAATACTCGACTAGACTCAGAAATATCCAATCTCACAAACTGGCTGGCTAAGGCCTGAACATCTAACGCCATGGGCCTCTCTACTGTTGGTAGATAAGCTAAACTCCCCAAACTCACTACCCGACAACTCAAAGCATCAGCCACCATATTGGTCTTCCCTGGGTGGTACAAAATAGTGATATCAAAATCCTTAAACAACTCTAACTACCTCCTATGATGCAAGTTAAGATCCTTTTACTTGAACAAATGCTACAAACTCCGGTGATCGGTGTAGATCTCACAAGAGACACCATACAAATAGTGCCTCCAAATCTTTAAAGCATGAACAATAACAGCTAACTCAAGATCGTGGACAGGATAGTTTTTCTCATGCACCTTCAGTTGTCTGGACATGTAGATAATCACCCTACGGTCCTGCATCAACACCGTGCCGAGGCTAACTCGCGACGCATCACAATAAACTGTACAAGACCCTGAACCTGAAGGCAATACCAATATTGGGGTTGTAGTCAAAGCATTTTTGAGCTTCTGAAAGCTCTCCTCACAGTCCTTTGTCCATCTAAATGGAGCGCCCTTCTGGGCCAGCCTAGTCATAGGCACTGCAATAGACGAGAACCCTTTAACAAATTGATGGTAATATCTCGCCAAACCAAGGAAACTCCGGATCCCTATGGCTGAGGACGGTTTGGGCCAACTCTACACTGCTTCCACCTTCTTTGGATCCACCTCAATCCCTTCCCTCGACACCACGTGACCAAAAAATGCCACGGAATCTAACCAGAACTCACATTTTGAGAACTTTGCATATAACTTATTTTCTCTCAAGGTCTGAAGCATTGTCCTCAGGTGCTGCTCATGATCTTCCCGACTTTGGGAGTACACCAAAATGTCATCAATAAAGACAATGATGAATGAGCCAAGATAAGGCCTAAATACACTGTGCATCAAATGCATAAATGTTGGTGGGGCATTGGTAAGCCCAAATGACATCACAAGGAACTCGTAATGACCATACCGAGTCCTAAAAGCAGTTTTCAGGATATCTGGCTCCCAGATCTTCAACTGATGATAACCTGAAAGCAAGTCAATCTTGGAAAACACTCGGGCACCCTGTAACTGATCAAATAGGTCATCAATACGAGGCAAAGGATACCGGTTCTTCACTGTAACTTTGTTCAACTGGTGATAATCAATGCACATACGTATATAACCATCCTTTTTCTTCACAAATAAGACAGGAGCACCCCAAGGTGACACACTGGGCTGAATGAAGCCCTTATCAAGTAATTCTCATAATTGTTCCTTCATCTCCTTCAACTCAAGAGGGGCCATACGATAAGGAGGAATAGAGATAGGCTGAGTGCCCGACAACAAATCAATACCAAAATCAATGTCTCTGTCGGGTGGCATACTCGGAAGATCAGCTGGAAACACATTAGGGAAATCCCTCACTATTGGGACTGACTCAACTGTAGGGTTATCAATACTAACATCTCTCACATAGGCTAGATATGCGTCACACCCCTTCTCAACCATTCGTTGAGCTTTAAGAAATGAAATAACTCTACTGGGAGTGTAATCTAAGGTACCCCTACACTCTAATTGTGGTAAACCTGGCATAGCTAGCTTCATGGTCTTGGTGTGAAAATCAAGAATAGCATAATGGGGCGACAACCAGTCCATGCCCAATATAACATCAAAATCTACCATGCTGAGCAATAATAAATCAGCCCTGATCTTAAACCCACTAGGAGTAATCAAATATGACTGATACACGTGGTCCACAACAAGAGAATCTCCCATAGGGGTAGACACATAAATAGGGGAACTCAAAGAATCCCAGGATACGCCCAAATGCATGGAAAAATAAGAGGACATATAGAAATAAGTGGAGCTTGAGTCAAATAGAACCGATGCATCTCTATGACAGACCTGAACAATACATGTAATGATAGAATCAGATGCAACAGCCTCTGTACGAGCAGGAAGTACATAGTATCTGGCCTGGTCTCCCCCTATAGGGCGACCTCTACCTCCTCGACCTCCACCTCGAGCAGGCTGAGTAGGTGGGGTGGCACTTGGTGCTGTAATCATAGCCTGAGGACCTATTAGAGCACGTTATGGCTGAGAAGTCTATGGAGGTGCATCCCTACTAAGTTTGGGGCAATCCCTCACCATATGATGAGTGTCGCCCCACTCAAAAACAAGCTTTGGGAGGACGTGGCTATTGTGACTGGCTCAGGCCAGATCTGCTGGACTGACCGTTGATAGCACCCTGTGTCGGAGGCACATTAGATACTGGAGGTGCACAATAAGTCTCCTGAGGTCTAGGAGGAGCTAAAATACCACTGGCGGCTAGAAGAGCTGAATGAACGGGGCGACTCACATAACCCCTATCATGACGAACTGCAGTTCGGGCATGGGAACCATAATAATAGCCCGACTATCGAGACCTCTTGGCCTCTCTCTCCTCCCTATCCCGAGCATGCATGCCCTCTACTCTTCTAGCAATACTCATTACCTGCCGATACAAGATATCTATCTCTAACTCCCGGGCTATGTTGGTCCTGATGTTGGGAATGAGTCCTTCAATAAACCGACACACCCTCTCTCGAACTGTAGAAACCAAGGACAGTGCGTGTCTAGCCAAGTCACTGAAACAGACTGCATACTCTGAAACAGTAATAGCACCCTAGCACAACTACTCAAACACTGCGCGCCATACGTCTCTGAGGTTCTGAAAGACATACTCTCTCAACATGTCCGAGAACTGAGTCCATATAGGGGAAGCTGACTCAGCCGGACTGTCTAACTCATAAGTACGCTACCACTGATAGGCTGTTCCTCGAAGCTGGAAGGTAGTGAAAGAAACCCCACGTAACTCTGCTATGCCCATAGTGCAGAGGATACGATAGCACTCCTACAGAAATCCCTAAGCATCCTCTGATGGTAGACCACTGAGTGTAGGAGGGTCGTACTTTTTGTACTTCTCAAGCCTACGCTGCTCCTTCTCTAAATCTGTTGCCCTACCCTCGGGCTGAGCTGCGGGGTACAGGTGGTACCGGTATAACCTCTAGAATCTGATCAACCTGAACTCGTTGCTCAGGCGTGCGAGCGGCGGGAATACCTCACTCGGGTGATCATGCTACACCATGTGTGCATCCTAGGCCTCTACCCCCGCATCGAGCGGCTCTAGCAGGGGGCACAGATGCCTGGTCATCTTTGGTTGCATGTGTCCTCACCATCTGTGAGAGAATAAAATACAGAAGTTTAGAATTTCAAAGTCAATAATCTCGCACGAAAAGGAATCAAATGAAGTGGAATTTCCTAACAGTTCCACAGCCTCCAGAAGATAAGTACAGACATCTTCATACCAATCCGCGAGACTCTAATAAACCGGCTTGTGATTCACGACTCCTATGAACCTAGAGCTCTGATACCAACTTATCACGACCCAATGTCTCCCTCTGTGAATTGCCGTGATGGCAACTAGTCTCTACAACTAGGTAAGCCTAACACTTTGCAGAAATAAAATAAAAGCATGAACATTAACTACTAACAGTAATAGATACCTATTAAGCAACTGAATGCCACTCGACATATAGAATTATCACTTTTGAAATGTATGAAAACAATTACCAAAACTCGTAAACCCGCAAGTCACAAGCTACTAAGAAGTCTTCTATACATCATTTCTATAGAAAGAAGGAAAATGAAAGTAGGAAAATAGAGGGGGATTCCGAGGATCTGAGGGCACGGCAAATGTACCTTGAAATCTCCAATAAGCAGCAACGACTGCAACTAGTGATGAGGCTGGTAACCTGAACTTGGATTTGCACACGAAAAACATGTGCAGGAAAGGGTGTGAGTACACCACAATGATAACCAGTAAGTGTCAAGCCTAACCTCGGTCTAGTAGTGACGAGATTAGGTCAGGGCTCGACTGGTATACACATAATGAAATAGGACAGAATGAAATATCACAGTAGAAATAAATACAAAAATCTAACAGGAATGGAATCAATGAATGCCAACAGCTTAGAACACAATGATAACAACAAGGGATCTCCCGAGATACGGTCTCTTAGTCCCAAACATAAATGTGCAGGGGGATCTCCGGGAATACCGTTTCATAGTCCCAAAGTAAATATGCAGAACAGGAGGATCTCCTAGAATACCGTTTTGTAGTCCCAAAGTAAATATGTAGTACGGGAGATCTCGGGGAATACCGTTCTGTAGTCCCAAAGTAAATATGTAGCTCAACCAATAGAAATAATAGTTACAACAAGAAACCTACAGTTTAGACTAAGTTCAGGTCAAGGAAAGCAAGTAATTTCACTAAACATGTTACATAGAGTTCAAATAGGCAGTTAAAACACGTAGGCATGCTATTCTAACTAAGCATGATAGTTACATATGCTAGTGTAGTTCAAATAAAGAGAAACAAGTTATGACTTAGTGAAAAACAGGGTTTTACAACAAATAGCCTGTGTACGTACTCGTCACCTCACGTACACAACACTCACATATCAAAACAATACCAAATCCTAAGGGGAGTTCCCCCCACAAGGTTAGGCAATCTACTTACCTCAAACCAAGCTCAAATCAATCCATCAATATGCTCTTTTCAAGAATATCCGGCTTTGAATGATCCAAATCAAGCCAAATCAATTACATAACATAAATATAACTACAAGAAACTAATCTAACTAATGATATTGAAGCTAAGGCAAGAAAATGGAAAAATCGCCCAAAAAAACCTCCCCGGGCCCACATATCGGAATAGGGTAAAGGTTATCAAATATGAACACCTATTCACTCACGAATTCACTCGTACCAAACTTATCCAAATCAGATGTCTAAATCCCAATCAAAACTGAGAAACTTGGTTGGGGAAACTTTCCCCCATTTTCCCAACTTTTCAAACCAAATCCGAAATTAAATAGAGAAAACAACTTTAGATTAATGAAATACAACTAAAAACGAGTTAGGAATCGTTACCCCAAAACTCTCTGAAAATCCCTCAAAGAATCACCAATTTTCGAGCTCCCAAATCCAAAAATAGAGAATGAATTCATACCCTCAATTTTACCCTTTTTACTGTCAGTCAAACCGACCTGTGGTCATATTTCCGCTTCTGCGGTCCCGCTTTTGTGATTAAGATTCCGCACTTGCAGAGATTCATTAAACCTAGGCTACGCACCTACGCACTGCTCTTCGCACCTATGGATGCGCTTCTGCGCTCACTCATCCGCTTCTGCGGATATCAACTTCCTTCTCCATTCCGCTTTTGCAATCACCCCTCCGCAGACCTCTCCACAATTGCGAAAACACCAGAACCAGAAAAAACTCAGAAATTGCATAAGTTAAAATTTCAACCCATTGAGCATCTGAAACACACCCGAGGCTCCCAGGAGCTCAACTAAACATACCAACCAATCTTAAAATACCATACGAACTTAATCGGGCCCTCAAATCATATCAAACAACGTTAAAAACACAAATCATCCCCGATTCTAACTTAAAGAACTTAGAAATCTCCAAATTCGACAACCGATGCCGAAACATATCAAACCACATCCGAATGACCTCAAATTTTGCACACAAGTCTTATTCAACATTACGAACCTACTCCAACTTTCGAAATTGGATTCCGACCCCAATATCAAAAATTCCACTACAGGTCCAAAACTCCAAAAATTCGACTTTCGTCATTTCAAGCCAAAATAAGCTACATACCTCCAAAACACAATCCAAATACGCCCTTAGGTCCAAAATCACCCAACGGAGCTAACAGAAATGACAAAACTCTATTTCGGAGTCGTCTTCACACAGTTCCAACTATGGTCCAAATCATAAGGCTTAACCCTCCATTTAGGGACTAAGTGTCCCAAACTACTTCAAAAATCAAAATGAATCTTCCCGGCAAGTCACAATAGCAGAAACAGGTACGGAGGAAGCAGTTAATAGGGGATCGGGGCTCTAACTCTTAAAATGACCGGCCGAGTCGTTACAACTTTGTATATTATGTATACAACACAAATTGTTTATGGACTCTCATGTATATCACATTGTATATCATGTATATAATATAAATTTTCATGGATATACATAGTTACACATGATATACATGAGATATCACTGATGCACATAGATATATACACGGGATACAATAGAGGATACACATGTGGAGTCGTCTTGAACTTGAGTTTTCAATCTGAAATGTGTTATACAAAGAAAGAAAATAAAATTTTGATATAATTTGTGATATACACATTATTATTATGTTACACACGTGATATACAAATAATATAATTATTATTGTGTTATATACATTTGGATATACATATAAAAAAACTAAAAAATAATTAAAAAATATTTGAGAGTTTTTTCGGATACTACTGAAGGAAATTGAACCTAATTTCTAGGATGATGGTTGTTACGAGAGAAGCGAGAGAGGGTTTTACATAATTTTTGTTATATTTAAGTAAAATAATTTGAGAAAATCTCACTTTATATCCATTAATTCCAAACTATTTATCCTTCAATGCCTAGGCCCAAACTATTTACTACTCCTACCCATGGGGCCCAAACTATTTACCCGCTAATTCCAGTCGATGATTTGCCAAAGATGGAAGCGATGAATAATATCAAAGCAATAAGCTTCATCTGCAATCTAGACCCCTCAATTGATGAAAGACTAAATAAAACGAAATAGGAAGACTCCAAGAATCCACATATAATTAGCGACCCTGAAGAACCAGATGCTACTAAGTCAACAACAGAATAGTTAAAGGCAATCATCCTCTTTATCGACTTTCTGGGAAAAAACTCTACATGGGTTTTTGACTCAACCCCAGACACAGAGACACATTAATTGACTTTTTTTAGCTAACACCAATTGATTTGCATGGTCTCATGCTAATATCATCCTTTGAGAATCTTCCCATTAAGGATTACTAAGAATATCCACCATTGTTGGGCTTGAAGCTCAATTTTATTTTTGAAGATTTCTTATATGATTCAAAGTGGGTGCTGTTAAATATTGCCTATAGTGCCTTCTGGAAGTTCATACTGAAATTTGATAGCATTTGGAGCTGATTTGAGGTGATTGAGATCGAAATTTTCAGTTGAAAGTCGAAGAAGAACACAGCTACAATATACCACTACGGTATACAATATGTTATAGGAGTATATAGCCATACTGCAACAGTATACTATTATAGTTTACAAAATAGTATACATATACTATAGGAGTATATAGTTATACTGCAATAGTATGCTATTATAGTATACAATATATTATTATAGTATACTGTAATAATATGCAAGATACTGTAACAATATGCTCTAATAGTATACAATATACTATAATAGTATACTTATTACCTGTAAATTCACTTGCCTTTTTCCTTTTAATTTGTTTTAGCTTTTACCCAGCGTGAGGGGTAAATTGAAAATGCAAAAAAAAATAATTATAATATGCTATATAATGTAACAGTATACTCTTACAATTAGATCCTTTTAGAATTTTTTAAAATTTTTTATTGACAACTGATATTATTTTAGTTTAATAATTGAATTAAAAAATTTTAAACTCTTTGCATACAATTGTATACCCTGTTGGTATAGCTATATACTATACTGGTATCATATGTTAGTTAATATTTTTTTGATTGTATTAGCTATATTTAATTGGTACACAATTTGATTTTTCTTTAGTAATAATATTAAAAAAAAGAATAATAAAAAATAGTGAAAACAGAGATTATGAAGAGAAAAAGAAGTTAAATGAAATTAGAAAAGGAAAAAAGAAAAAAAATAAGAAGTAAACGAGAAAAAAGAAAAGGAGAAAGGAAAAAAAAAAGCATAGTAATAAAAAAGAATTGGAGAATAAAGAAAAAATTCCTCACAAAACCTACTATGGGTAGGAAATGTAATTAGTTTATGGGTAGGAAAACAAATGGGCAGACAAGGGTAAATAGTTTTATTTTTTTAAACTACTGATTATTTTCATAGAATGATAATAAGTTAGAGTTCGCAAACAGGGGCTGATGCAGCCTTCGGACTATGGGATCTGAACCCCCGGTACTTTTCATATGCAGTATAAATTTATGAAAAAAAGTCGACTAAAATTAAGATAAATATTAGATATGAACCCATAACTTTAAAAATATAATGAGTTTTGTGCCAAAAATAATAAATGTTGAACCCACATAGCTAAAATCCTGAATCCGTCTCTGTTCGCAAAGTAGCTCGGGGTGGCGGCGGGCTCCGGTCGTGACACAGTATTACAAAACTTAGCCATAGATACCAGCAATATAAAGTACTATTACAATGTACTTGGATATGGGAAAAGATCGTATGTCAATTTTTTCTTTTATATTTGCATAACCACATGCAAAACTACTTAAAAAATGCGAGATGAAGAACGTAATATATAATTGCACCCCTAAGAAGCACGATGACACCTCTATTACTGAGTTAGCATTCAACTTTAACGATCAAATTTTTCCAAGCGTTTATAGAAAATGATGAAGCAAAAGAAATAGTACTAAAAGAGAGAGAAAATACACAAACTGCATAACTTATTTCATTCATCAAGATTAATATATATACTAAGTAGACACATACATATATGATAGAAAATAAACGACCAATTAATATTGGGACATCTAACACATAGTCGTCACTTATTCACTCAAAGTACGTAGGGAAATGAAAAGCAACATAAACACATGTAGAAATGCAGTTCTATTTATTTATTTATTTATTAGAGCTATTCACTCGGATTTTCACCTCCCGCGGCGATGAATGCAGTTGGAATCACTTGAGCATACTTTGAGGATTCTGGAGGAATGAGGCATTGCATATATCTATCCCCTAAGACAGGATATCCACATGAATCGCAAAACCAACCGTCAGAGCAATCACTATTCTGATTGCAAGGTCTCTTACAAGTTAGCCAACCATCATCTTTTAGTCTTGAGAACAATAGATTTCTTTCAACCATTTCCATTTCCATATCTAAGGGTAAGTTTCTCAATGCTTTCACTTTCATCTTCGGCGAGCTGATCATGGATGGATTAACTGCATATTAATTCAAGCAACATTGAGTTAAACACTAATATAAAATGATATATATACACACTTAGAGGCAGAGCTAGAATTTCAACTTTATGGGATCTGAATTTTAGAGCGACAATTTCAGGTGCTAATGACTAAGTTCTAAATTTAATATTTATACATATTTGATGTATTTCTTAATACAAAATACATTCTTTGAGCAAAAGTTATTTAGTTCAGCTTAACATGTAGCTCGACGTTTGCCTCGCCAGTGCATACACTCCCTCCGTCCTATTTTATGTGTTCATGTTTGACTTGCACGGAGTTATTTAGTTCATGTTTTGTCTTTCTTTTGGAACATACTAAAAATGACATTGTGCCATATAAATTGGAATGGAGAGAGTTCATATATAAAGAGATAGAGAGCTAGGAAGAGGGGAATGCAACTACTAACCAACAATCGCCAGGAGGAGAGCAGCAAAAAAGAAAGCAAATTTAATTCCAGCCATTGACAATGCTTTGTCTTGAAATCTGAAGTGGGGAAGTTGTGTTTGTTTGTAGTGCTTTGCTCAACTAATTAGGGGCATATTTATAGCCGTTAGTGAAGGTCTATTGCCAATTTCGTGAGCTCCTTTTACTTTGAAAAAATGAAGTGTCGTGTATCATGAAATTGTATCTCTCGTGCATGTGTTTTTAATCTCGGGTATGTTTGGTATGAAAGGAAATGTTTATATATATATATATATATATATATATATATATATATATATATATATATGGTAGGCAGAGGTGGACCCAGAATATTTACGAGACGAGGGCACATTATTTCTCAACCAGTGACCTCTAAAGGCTTTTAGTATTCAGGGTGCCAACAGCTTTAAATTAACCATTTTCAAGGTATATGCGTATATATATACACATGATTTCATCTGAAATTTACGGGATCCGATGAACCCTCACCTATACACATGGGTCAGCCTCTGTTGGTAGGCTTAAATGTTTTTACAAATATTTTTCTCATGAACCCATTCTCCTCCAATTGGAGGAAAATTTTTTCTCTATCAAGAGAAGGAAAAATATTTTTCAAAAACTTTTTTTCAACCTTCCCCACCATATTCCTCATCCCCCTAACCCTCATCCCCACACTCCCACTTACCCACCCACCCCTACCTACCTCAACCCCCACTCCACCCTCGCCCCTTGCCCCCTACCCCAACCCCACCCCCTCCCCCGACCCTCCAACCCCACCATAATTAAATAGAAATATTATCAATAGTACTTTCTTATCATGTTATGTTATGGGTAGAGTAATTTTTTTTTCATTTCAAGAAATGATTATTTTCTTTTCATGATATAAGAAAAACTATTTTTTTTCATTTTAACAAAAAAGTACTTTTTTTCCATGATGTGTAGTGAAAAGTATTTTCTTTCATTTGAACAAAAAAAAATATTTTTTTCATGATGTTAAAAAAAATATTTTCTTTCATTTAAATAAAATGAGTACTTCCTTTTCATATTATAGAAAGAGTACTTTCTTTTTTAACCAAAAAAATATTTTCTATTTAGTTATGGAGAACAAATTTCAACGTTCTTTTTGCTTTAAAAAGTAAAGCATCACATTAATTCCTTTGGGTTTGTGTGAATTTTTTGAAGAATAATTAAATTGTTAAAGAAAATAGAGTCCTGAAAACGTTGGGTATTTGGAGGAAGGGGGATGAGGAGAGTAGCATAAAAAATTATTTTCCTAAAAAGTATTTTCGACTCTTTAACAAAAACACTAAAAAATATTTTCATTTTTTTTTTCATTTACCAACCAAACAAGGGAAATAAGTGATAAAGCCACGCATTTTTCATGATAATATTTTTTAGAAAAATATTTTCCTTCTTACCTAACGCACCCCTCCTCTCGCTTTGTTTTGCACGTTAGTCAATGCAATTTGTCTATATATTGTAAACAAATGCATAATTTAAAAGCATCGTTTTCATATAATATTATTGGCTGAAGATTATTAAGGAACCAGAAAACTTCTTTATATCATATATATCAAGTGCACGTTAATATGTAGTGGCTAGCATTAATCATGTCAAAACTACTGTATATCATTCATATAAAGCCACTTATATATATATAAAGGAGGGACTAGAAAATGTGACTTGGCACCGCTCTTTGGCCAAGGATCCTATTTATCTTTTTTCTCTTTTTTTTTCTTGCCTTTTCCCTTTCATTCTATTCATTTAAATTGTTTAGTAATTGAAAATTGACCATTCTCTATCCTAATTATTACATCTCATTATATTTATTTCAATTACAAAAGAAAAAAATTAACAGCTTAGTTTATTGGGTTTCTCTCTCATTTTAGTACATTACTCTATCATTAATAAATTAACCAAATATCATGTTATTAGTTTTCTCAGAAGTCATGTTCTTCAAAAAATTGTGCAACGGTTGCAACAATCAATGCTCATAACTGATGCAATTTTAACCGACACCAGTTTATAATATGTCATAATAATTATCTATATAACTATGATAATTAAAGTAGTAAATCAACACATCACTCTTCCTCTTCATAATTGATCTTTCACCCATATAATTGTGGCAATTAAAGTAGTAAATCAACACCACTCTTCCTCTTCATAACTGATCTTTCACCCATTTCCTCTTCATAAAGCTTACTGCAACGAATATATGATATTCGACAAAGAAAAAAAAATTATTTCAGCAATCTATAGGTTTGTTTCTTTTGTAGTAGAAATTCTGCATTACTGTTTTTTGTAATTCTGAATTTGTGTTTTATTTTCTTCTTATAATTGATTCATTATTTGTAGGACGGAACGATATTCTTTCCTCTTTTGGCGATAGAATAAAAATATTCTCAAACATGTTTTCCTTATAACTTTTTATTCTTCTAGAAATATATATTATGATAATGCTATTACCTTTTTTGAATTATAAGAAGAATTATAAACACTCAGTTACGAGTATAGTGTTTCATTTACTTCGTTGAATTGGATTGCTTATTGTTTTTTTTTTTTTTTTTTTTTGCAGGTATGATACAATTGATTTGGAGCAAGCACTTTGAGGAAGTATTCTTTCCTCATAAAGTTTGATTCTTCTAGAAGTATTTTGATAATTATAACTTTTTAGGTATCATTTGTTAATTGTTAGTAGGCAAAAGAAATTATAGCTCTTAGCAAATACTGCTACTTGTCGAAGTTCGTCTTTTGTTGTAGTTTTTGCCCTTATATTTTCCTTTTTGATCAATTTCTATGGTGACAATAATGGTGTTTTCATACCAATTGTTGAGATGATCAACTAATTGCAAGAGAATAATGACACCTAAGAAACTTATGACTGGTTAATTTATGAATTCTATACATGAGTTTTCACGTAAAAAACTTTAATGTATATTAGAATTAGTGAAAAGCAAATAAAAAATTTTCTCTACCTTCTAATTTTCAATATTTTATACTCATTATTATTGTTAATGCAACGGTATCCAAACATTATCGATCATTCCAACCACACTTAATATAAAAGAAAATGTATCATGCTTAGCAAGTACGTGACATGTGAGATCTCACAACCAAATCAGACAATATAGTAAAATAAAAATCTTTTACACGGGCTAAGCATATAAAAAAATAATGGCTACAGAAAAATGTCCATCCTTATGTTGTTAGTAGCAACTTCTTAATATTTAAAAAAAAAAGATCATTGTACAATATTTTAAATTTATTATTATAATTATAATTTTTATTACCATCATCATCATCATTCTGTGTTTGGAGCCTTATATTCTGCAAATATTTAAAAGTTTTGATTATTTATCATTGCTTTTTATTGTAGCTGGCATGATGTATGATTTTCACTTAATTTTTTTTTTTTTTTTGGTTATGTTATGGACTCAACCTAGAGCCTGATACAGGGATAAAGTTTTCATCTTCAGATGAGGCATTATTCTACTCTTAAACAATTTAATTGAATCGCCATTGACCGAAGAAGTCACAATTACATAATCTTTTTCTCAAGCTAGCTCTCTAAAATAGAGTACCAATGACAACTAGAACTTAGCATTTTAGATGAAAATATTGATCATTCTCTTTTTGTTATTTGAAGTTGTTCTCATCTATAGTAAGATATGATTGAAATATTATTCCGTTAACAACATTTCTTAAGAAAGGTAAACCATCCAAGCAAGCATCAGTGTCGCAAAACGCAATCCTCACATTGCTCAAATACATCAGACAATTACTCATAAGATGGTCTTGACTGTTCAAATATGTAGTTTTTCGTTTAATTATTTGATTTCGTAAAAATAAGTTGATTTCTATTAGAAAAATTTATGAAATTCCCATTTAACTATTTTTTTAATTTTTTTTAAAATCGCGCGAAGCGCGAACAGATACACTAGTTTCATATAAACATGGAACTCAAGTCTCTATTGTATATTATTATTACTACTATTAATAAGTGAGAATGTTGAGGAGCTTCCGGTCAAAGTGAATTGACAAAAAAACCAAGTCAATTCACTTTATTCCCTAAAATGCTCTTCCAGCTCAGTATACTTGCTTGCATTCACAAGGTTAATATTGCCTTTTCAATCATTCAGCCGTAATTTGGTAAATCAAACTTCCATTCCAGAGATATTAGTAGTTCTGAGGAGGATAATCCAACATGGGTCCCACCTAAACTTTTCCCATATTTCTCTTTAAAATCTTGTAATAGATGTGTGGATAAGCTTGCAAATAAGTGGGCCCTCCACCTACATTTTGCTTGATTTTCCGTGTAAGATTTTCAGTTCTCTGAAAAAAGTGGGCCCCGATTTATTTGAATTGTTAATTGTATATAAATAAACCATGGCCCACTTTTTTCCGAGAACTGAAAATCTTACACGATAAATCATGCAAAATGTAGGTGGAGGGCCCACTCTTTCGCAAGCTTATCCACACATAACAGAGGCTATTACAAGATTTTAAAGAGAAATGTGGGAAAAGTTTAGATGGGATCCACATTGGATTATCCTCCTCAGAACTACTAATATCTCTGGAATGGAAGTTTGATTTACCAAATTGCGGCTGAATGATTGAAAAGGCAATATTAACCCTGTGAATGCAAGCAAGCATACTGAGCTGGAAGAGTATTTTAGGGAATAGTGAGAATTGACTTTATTTTTTTGTCAATTCATTTTGACCGGAAGCTCCTCAACATTCTCGCTTATTAGTAATAATAGTAAATATATATATATATATATATATATATATATATATATATATATATATATATATATATATATATATGTCGCAGAAAGCAAACTTAATTGTGATTCAATTATAGGAGGTGTGTGATGGAGAGTGGACAGTGTTGGATAACATTTGGATCGGGCTAGAAGGTGTCTAGCAATAATCATCCCAAAACTATACTGTATAATAAATAATGCCGCTTTATTTCTGTTTACCTTTAAAATCGGATAACAATTAAACTTATAAGTGGTTTTAAGGATATGTGATTTCACTTGGCACAAAATGATAAATATAAGAATTAATGATAGAAATTACAGTAAAATAAAGCAGTCACGACACAAGCTACCATGTCGTGATAGCGCCTATCGTGGTACTAGGCAAGCCGACTCTTTACCAAAAAGAACACGATATTTCATTTTCAAAGATAAATTCAAGCTATTTAATAATAAAACTTCTTAAAGAAAATCTGAATAATAAAAGTGCGAAAAAAGCCCGACATCGGGGTATCTCTAGTCATGAGCATCTACTACAATCTGTCTGAAAATACTGAGACTAACATAGTCTGGAAATGTAACTACAAACAACTATAGGAAGATAGGAGGGAGAAGAGCAGAGCTGCGATTGCCAGCAGCTACCTTGCTAACTCCGAGAAGATCTATAGCTGGAATAGTCAACAGTCGCTACTGGGTCCTGATACGCCTGGATCTGCACACAAGGTGCAGGGAGTAACGTGAGTACGCCAACTCAGTAAGTAACCAAAGTAAATGAAAGCTGAGAAGTAGTGACGAGCAACAAAGCATATAAAGTTCATATCATGAAATCTCAGTAAAAATACAACAAGCTTTTAAAAGCAGAGTTTGAATCAAATCATTTCGTTTAACGCAGTTACAGTAAAATCATTTGAAGATATTTTTCAATAGTTCTCAAACAGAGGCTCAATGCAACAATGAGCAAAAATGATGAAATCATAAACAGCCCATCGAGCAAAATATCACTCATATACAGCCCCTCGAGAAAACCTCACAGTCACTCATATACAACCCCTCGTGCATACCTCACCATCACTCATGCCTCCCAGTCACTCAGCACTCGGCATTCGCACTTAGTAAGTACCTGCGCTCACTAGGGGTGTGCAGATTCCGGAGGGGTTCCTTCAGCCAAAGCGCTATAACAAACCAACTCGTGGCATAAATCAATCAGGCCCTCGACCTCACTCAATCATGAATCAGTAAAACATGTTGCGGCGTGCAACCCGATGCCATAAATATCCTCACAAATCAAGACCTTGGCCTCACTCAGTCATAAACCTCTCAAGCCACTCGGGCTCTCAGTAAAAATAGGGTACTAAACCCAAAACAATATTTATATGCATCAAAACAAAGTAATAAAGACTAAGTCATGAAATCAGTAAGTATAACATGACTAAGTATAGACTTTCAATCAAAAACAGTGAGAGGATAGTAAAAACAAAAGGCCCCTAAGGGTCAAAACAGCTCTAGTACAAGGCCTAAACATGGCATTCAGCCCAATATACAGAAACTCTTTCTAAAACACATAAGTATAATATAGTTTCAACAAAATACGCAATTTTTTAGTTGCTACGGGACGGACCATGTCACAATCCCCAACGGTGCACGCCCGCACGCCCATCACTAGCATGCGCACCACCTCAAAAAAGTAAAACGATACAAAATCCGCCTCAAGACTAGATTTACAATTGTTACTTACCTCAAACCGGTCAAATCTCTACTCGGTGATGCTTTTGCCCCTCGACTCGGCCTCCAATCGCTCCGAATCTATTCGCAACAAGAACAATACCATCAATATGATCTAATGGAATGAATTCCTCAAGAAAAACTATCAAATTAGACATAAATCCCGAAATTCAATCAAACCCGGCTCCGGGCCTATGTCTCGAAATCCGACAAAAGTCACAAAACTAACGAGTCTACCATACCAAATTCATCAAAATCCGACATCAAGTGGTCCCTCAAATCCTCAAATCAAACTTTCCAACTCCCAAGTCCTAACCCCTCATTTTCACCCCTAATCTTCACTAATTGTATGATTAAACAATGGGAAATCACCACATATACGAGTATTAGGGCTCAAGAAACTTACCTCACTGATAATCCCTTGAATCCCTCTTTAAAATAACCTAAAAGCTCCAAACCCGTTTTTAAAAATGGTGAAAATGAGGAAAATTTGCGAAAGGTTCAATTTATGCTTTCTGCCTAGCAAAACCGCATCTACGGTCAAAATACCGCTTCTGTGACGGCGCACCTGCGAAAAAACCATCGTAGGTGCGGATTCACTTACTCCACAAAATCTGCATCTGCGACCCACATCTCGCACCTGCGGTCTCGCAGGTGTGCTCCAATACTCGCACCTGCGCATCCATCCCACACCACTTCTGCCCGCATCTGCGATCCTCTTTCCGCTTCTGTGGACCTCGCACCTGCGGTTCCCACTCCGTAGGTGCAGAAACACCATCAGAATCACACCAGCAGTTTTCATCAACTCTCAAACACCAAAAACCAATCTGTCAACCATCTAAAACACACCCGAGGCCTCGGGACCTCAACCAATAATACCAACAAGTCACATATCAACATACGAACTTAGTCGAACCTTCAGAACACTCAAAACAACATCAAAACACCAAATTACCCTCAGATTCAAGCCTAAGAACCTCTAAACTTCCAAATTCTGCAAACGACGCCGAAACCTATCAAATCACCTCCGAATGACCTGAAATTTTGCACACACCTCAAAAATGATTCTACAAACCTACTCCAACTTCTGAAATTCCATTCCGACCCCGATATTAAAATTTTCACTATCGACCAAAATCGCCAATTCATGCCTAATTATACCACGAACCTCCAAATCACATTCTGGACGTGCTCTCAAGTCCAAAATCATCTAACAGAGCTAACAGAACCATCGAAATTCACATCTAAGATAGTTTATACATAAGTCAACATCTAGTTGACTTTTCCAACTTAAACTTCTAAATAGGAGACTAAGTGTCTCATTCCACTCCAAAACTACTCTAGACCCGAACCAACTAACAGGATACGACAAAACACGGCTGAAGAACACAAAAGGAAGCAGAAATGGGGGAAACAAGGCTATAACTCATGAAACAACCGGCCGGGTCGTTACATTCTCCCCCGTTAAACAAACGTTAGTCCTCGAATGAGTTTAGAAACATACCTGAAGCCTCAAATAGGTATGGATATTTGCTCCGCATCTCCTGCTCGGTCTCCCAAGTAGCATCCTCCATGGGCCGACCTCTCCACCGCACTTTCACTGAAACTATATCTTTTGATCTCAACTTTCGGACATGCCGCTCCAGAATAGCCACTAGCTCCACATCATAAGTCAAATTCACCATCTAACTGAACCGTATTGAAATCCAAGATATGAGACGGATCGCCGATATACTTTCGGAGCATAGAAAGATGAAATACTAGATGCACACCCGACAAGCTAGGTGGCAAAGCAAGCTCATACGCCACCTCCCCGATCCTCCGAAGCACCTCAAAAGGTCTAATGAACCGAGGGCTCAACTTGCCCATCTTCCCAAATCTCATAACAATCTTCATGGGTGAAACCTTCAACAAAACTTTCTCCCCAACCATAAGACACATCACAAACTTTTCTGTCAGCATAACTCTTTTATCTTGAGTGTGATGGACGAAGCCACTCCTGAATCACTTTCACCTTGTCCAAAGTATCCTGTACCAAGTCTGTACCCAAAAGCCTAGCCTCGCCTGACTCAAATCAACCTATTGGAGATCTACACTGTCTCCCATATAAAGCCTAATATGGAGCCATCTGAATAATCGACTGATAACTATTGTTCTAAGCAAACTCCGCGAATGGAAGAAACTGGTCCCATGAACCCCCAAAATCAATGACACAAGCACGTAACATGTCCTCCAATATCTGAATAGTGTGCTCGGACTATACATCTGTCTGAGGGTGAAAAGTTGTGCTCAACTCAACCTGAGTACCCAACTCTCGCTGCACGGCTCTCCAAAACTGTGATGTAAACTGAGTACCTCTATCTGAAATAATGGAAACTGGGACACCATGAAGGTGAACAATCTCTCTGATATAAATCTCAACTAACTGCTCCGAAGAATAGGTAGTACACATAGGAATGAAGTGCGCAGACTTGGTCAGCCGATCTACAATCACCTAAATAGCATCAAACTTTCTTAAAGTCTGTGGGAGTCCAACTACGAAATCCTCAGCGATCCGCTCCCACTTCCACTATGGAATATATATACATATATACTAGATAAGTGTTGCCCGTTCATAGCACGGGCCCAACATTTTGAATTCTGATGCCGTTTTGTTCTTGTCTAATATCGCATTCACATAGCGAACCTACAAAACTATAAAGGTTTAGAATCAAGGCAGCCCGATAATTTTTGTGGCTTAAAGCCAAACTTTATGATAGCCTTAACTTTTTTTAAAATTATTTTTTTTATGTGAACTCTATTTTTCTAGATTTTTTTAGATGCAAAGTTATTAATAATATTCTTATAATCAATTTCTTCTAAATAGTGTTTCTCAATTGACAATATAGCTAATTCATTTAACCTCTCTTGAGACATTGTTGATCTTAGGTAAAAATAATTTTTAATTTTGAAAAACTTCTTTCGGTTGAAGCAACAGTAACAAAAGCAATTAACGTAATTTTATAAGCAATATAAACATTTGAAAAAGAATCAAATCTTTTTATTTAATTGAGCATATCAATTAAACTATTATCTTCTAATTGTACTATTTTTCTTAACACTTTTAATTTATAAAATAAATCTAAACTATAAATATCGGATTGATTATTATGATTTAAGGAACATTCAAGATTAAGACAATATTTTTTCAAATTTCTATCATCTAGTGATCTCAATTTTTTACTGCTAAATAGAAAACCAAAAATATTTTTATATGCTTCAAATTGTTCAAATTTGTTGTGAAATAAAAAAAATAGCCTAATCTACTATGTATAAAAAGTAATCAACTCTAAAGGACTCTTTGAGAGATTTTGAAAATTTATTATCAACATTTTCATCAAATTATTTCTTCCTACATATCACACGTTTACGAAATTTGCGTTTGATATTCATTTCAAATGCAATTTCATTGACATAATCATAGCAATTGCTAATCCTTCTTCTCTATATTTGTTAAAGAAAGAATCAAACATTTTCATTCACAACGTTTTTAGGTGTAATAAAAAATAAGACCCTCGTAAATATGGGGCCTAAAAAGTTATTTTACCTGCTTTAGAGAAGGGATGCCCCTGTTTAGAATTGGACATAAGTTCACAAATACAGAAACACACTTCCAACCTTGGAAAATAGTGACAAATATAGAACAATATATATTGCTTCCCTAGAGTTATCAAAATTGAGCAAATATTTCCTTTTCTTCCACTTCCTTTAAATATACTTACAAAATCAAACTCAAGCATACGCCTTATTTCTTCATCGTTTTCTACCCACTATCTTATGCTACGTGATCAACTAAATATATCAGTTGCTATCCGTGTTTGTACTATAAACAAAAGAGATAACATAATCCAACTAAGAGCCACATAGAATATGGCAAATATTTTGTGTATTGCATTCATACATCTGCTACTATGTGTTGTTCAAACAACTTCTTGTCCTGTTCCAAGTAGAGAATAAGAAGTCAAATATTTATAGATAGAAAACATTAAATGATAGAAAGAATTGAAAAATATCACGACATAAAGAGATGTGTGCGATCTCCACAAATAAACTACTCAAAAATACTATACTCAAGAGTCAAGTTATGGCCTTTTATAGCAAGACATTGTTACTACAATCTAAAGATACATCAAATATAATATTTTATCAAAACAGTATAGGATCTTCCTATCATTAAACTTTAACCACCTAATAATTAACGAAAAAATCGAAAAAATGCTAAGCCTTATGTTTTCTTTGATAAGCTAATGTTGACAACTTATATAAAATGCAAATGATGTCCAGAAAAGTTGGTCAATACATTTTACTTGCCCTCATATAAAAGAAAAAGATACATTAATATCATATGACTATTAAATGACACAAAAAGTTCATTTGTTATAAAGAATTATTTTTTGTCATCACTGCAAGAATAAATATGGACTGATATTAATATTTCTTTTATGTCATCTCAGCATTATCTTAGTGTGGTCTTTGTCAATAATAAAATTTTCTATTACACGAAAAGGAAGATATAAAAAAGTGATCCACTTTGCTTTTCTCATTTTCTTCACAAACCTTAATTGGAAAGTTTCTTCTCTGTTTCAAGACATAGATAGATTGATTTATTGACTGTATTTATCACATAAAGTATCAAACTGAAGTTCCATAAGTCAAATATCGAAAAGAAACTAAGTAGATGGTTTAATTCAAGTACAAACTCTCCAAGACAATTACAATAAAACACGTTCTTTATATCTAAATACGTTGAGTAAGCTGGTAGTTCTCAAGATCTAATACATACCTCAGTCATGGGGTTTTTTTAAATCTCCCATTGATGAATAATCAATTTCTACCAAGAGTCAACAATGAAAATAATTTAGAGTTCACGAAATACTGAAGAAGATATAATCAAACATAAAATTGTGTTCAAGATAGTTAGCTCAAGATGGTACTTATTCTAGAACTTCCCAAACAGCGGTCAATCAACAAACTTCTAATGGTTGATCAACCAAGTAACAGTAATGACGTTTTTGTGTTATTTTATCTGCAAGAGCACCTTATGTTTGAAATGGCACTCAGCCTAGGTAATATGTTTTTTTCCTCAAAATTTTGGTTTGTTCCTGTCACCCTTTTTTGCATAAATTGCACTTTTTTATAAATAAATTTGTAGTACATTATATTTAATTTGCAAAGACTTATAATCAAGGAAACAAAAAAAGTTATACCATGTCACGGTTACCAAATACACTACAATATTTATGTAAACTAATCCTTGATTTCTTATTTTATTTGTCCTTAATCTTAGTAGATAAACTCGTAGAACGGAAAAATATCTCATGGTATTAATACAGTGTGCGAAAGAGTTATACACTTCAATTCACAAATAAAACTCAATACCTAACAATATTACAATTTTACGAAGTACTTATTTCCAAAAGTGTACATACTACTACATGTTATTGTATCATAAATCACCCTACCTATTCAGCCAAATAAAAATTAAAGCAAATCTTGTAGTCACAAATAATAGGCAATATCAAAGCTAGAACTTTCAAAGTATGAATATAAAACATCCTCGATCACCAGTTATTTCATGCATTACAATACTACCTTTTCTAAATAAGAGGAAAGTTTTTGAATGCTAGATTTATCGCCTGTTTGGCTCAGCTTCTCCAAAGTCAAAAGCACTTTTTTTTCTAAAGGAGTACTTTTTTTTCAAAGTTAAAAGTGTTTGGCCAAGCTTTTAGAAGAAAGAAAAGTGTTTTTGGGAAGAAGCAGAAGCAGTTTTGGAGAAGCAGAAAAAAGTAGTTTCTCTCCAAAAACACTTTTTTGAAAAGCATTTTTAAGAAAAATACACTTAGAAGCGGTTTTTTAAAAGCTTGGCCAAGCACTAATTGCTGCTCAGAAGTACTTTTCAAATTAATTAGCCAAACACAAACTGATTCTCACCAAAAAGTACTTTTGAAAAAAGCACTTTTGAGAAAAACACTTCTCAAAATAAGCTGATTTTTGTAGTTGGCCAAACAAGCTATTAGTCATCATATGTTCCAGAATATTAAAAAAAAATCAACAGATCTTTGAACTTGTAACTACAGCTTGAAAGTGATGAAATAAATTAAAAGCACAAAAGCAAACACACCAATTGATTTAAAAAACTGAATGCAAAGAGAGCTGGGCCTTACCATCAATAATCACAATGATAAACATAAATATGAAAAAAATAACTTACACCCAAAAAAGGAAGTAAAGAGCAGCATGTAGAGGCCTTGATGGATAAAAAAAGGGTACCAAGTTAAATAGTTCACAGCCTTTGCCACTTGAAGTGATGGAGGAGGACCTTTGAGTACTCTTTCATGACCTTGAAAATAATCCTTTTTCTAGGTTCCTGTAATAGTTTTAATTTGTAAAAGTTGAAAGTAATCATCATGGAAGAATGTTTTAATACATGCTATATCTATGTTAAAACAAAGTGTATTTATGAATGCAATAATATTTTCCATTGATAAATATACAAACCTGATAATCCATATGCATTCGTTACTGAACTAACAGGAGAACAAACCAATTATCAAGAAGTAACCAAGTGAATCAATCAGTCAAGTATGCAAGATGGAAAGATCTATCCGTCACTTGTACTTTTGGACAAAATATCTTAATAAGATACAAACTTAAAGGATATTCCAATAAAATTGCATAAAAGTGGAGAATAATAAGAAAGTATAGGTGAAGATAACATATGTTGATAATAAGACATGGACATATCACTAGAAAATAAGACAAATTAGGCTTAATGATGGGTGAATGGGAATTTCCAATAAGACAAACAACTATAATTTATTGTTGAACACACATTGTCTCAGTGGATGCCAATAAACAGGGAATAAAAAAATAAAAAAATTAAGCTACTTCCTTGGCTTAGGTATCCTCTTATACATGTCCTTACATCTCTATTCCTCTTGTCTGCTTCTTAAAGTTGTTGGATATCTGTGCTATTTTCCCGTCCTTTTTCTGGACCATTAGTGTCTTGCAACTTCATACAATCTTTATCAATCCTCGGTGCTCTACTTCATACTCCTCTACTTTTAAATATTCCTCTACTTTCAAATCCCACCAACAACAATGAGTCATCATATAAAGCAATCCCATTACATGCCCTTTAATATACCTTCCTTATTCCATAAATTTGTAGACAGATAAATGAATTTAAGTTTAAACAATCAGATGTTGCTCGAACACAACTTTTAAGAAAAGTTCCCAAATCATCTTAAGCCTAATTAAGCATTCCTAAGACATGAAATAATGAATAAAATCTGTTAATAGAAATTTATATGCACAAATTTTTTTCAATAGCTATTTGACTTAATTCATCTACTTTATGTCAATCTCAACACATACACCAATTTTAGTGCTTTATCAAAATTGGGTTATCATGAGTTCTTACTGTTCTTTTCCTCGGCTATGGAGAGTGAGGGGTGTGCGTAGAGGCAGTTATGAAGAGCCTGGAAACATACTCGCGATTCACAATTCATAGAAATATAACATATACAAAAATGTAAAGAAAAGGAAGAACAACATGAATTAGGAGTAAAATTAAATATCCTTTTTGTTTTAAGTTAGTAGAACAATAAATTTCAATACCTTATGAAGAAGAAGAAGAGATAGAGGTGAATCAGCAAGAAGAAGGCAACATCAATGAAATTGGACGGAGAATAACCCTTAAAATGGTGATTCCATATCATCTGGTTGGAAAACACAAAATCCAAGAAAATTTATCCATGAAATTGGAAACAGTTATATAGATCTAAAAGTAACAAAGAAAGAAAAGAAGACAAAGAGAAAACAAAGAATATGTGAGCAAGGATTGAGAGAATAATGCCTGAAATCTAATAGATAGATAAGAAGACGAAAAGATCTAGGAGTATTGTTGAAAGTTTGAAGAAGCAGAACTGATACTCCCCATCGGTTGGAATGGAAGAGACGGAAGACGGAAGAACAGATTCTAGACTCTGTCGTGTGTGTCAAAAATGATGGAAGGCTCTTTTTCCCTTTGAGTAAAATGATAATTTTGTTTGTTGACCATCTTTCCTTTTCTATATAATATATATATATATATATATATATATATATGTCTGCACAAAGCAAACTTAATTATGATTGGATTATAGGAGATGTGTGATGGAGAGTGGACAGTGTTGGATAACATTTGGGATCGGGCTAGAAGGTGTCCAGCAATAATCATCCCAAAACTATACTTTCCAATAAATAATGTTGCTTTATTTCTGTTTACCCTTAAAATCGGATAAATATTATATTTATAAGTGATTTTAAGGATATGTGATTTCATTTGACACAAAATGATAAATATAAGAATTAATAATAGAAATTACAGTAAAATAAAGCTGTCACGACCCAAACTACCATATCGTGATGGTGCCTATCGTGGTACTAGGCAAGCTGACTCTTTACTAAAAAGAACACGATATTTCATTTTCATAGATAAATTCAAGAGATTTAATAATAAAACATCTTAAAGAAAATCTAAATAATGAAAGTGCAAAAAGAAAGCCCCACAGCGGAAAATACTGAGACTAACACAGTCTGAAAATGTAACTACAAACAACTATAGGAAGATAGGAGGGAGAAGAGCAGGGCTGCGATCGCTAGCAACTACCTTGCTAAATCTGAAAAGATCTACAGCTGGAATAGTCAACAGCCGCTACTGGGTCCTGATACGCCTGGATCTACACACAAGGTGCAGGGAGTAACGTGAGTACGCCAAATCAGTAAGTAACCAAAGTAAATAAAGGATGAGAAGTAGTGATGAGCAATAAAGCATATAAAGTTCATATCATGAAATCTCAGTAAAAATAAAACAGGCTTTTAAAAGCAAAGTTTGAATCAAATCATTTCTTTTAAACATAGTTCCAGTAAAATCATTTGAAGATATTTTTCAATAGTTCTCAAACAGAGTCTCAATGCAACAGTGAGCAAAAATGATGGAATCATAAACAGCCCCTCGGGAAAACCTCACAGTCACTCGTATACAGCTCCTCGGGCATACCTCACCATCACTCATGCCTCCCAGTCACTTAGCACTAGGCATTCACACTCAGTAAGTACCTGCGCTCACTAGGGGTGTGCAGATTCCGGAGGGGTTCCTTCAGCCCAAGCGCTATAACAAACCAACTTGTGGCATAAATCAATCAGGCCCTCGGCCTCACTCAATCATGAATCAGTAAAACATGCTGCGACGTGCAGCCCGATGCCATAAATATCCTCACAAATCAAGCCCTTGGCCTCACTCAGTCATAAACCTATCAAGCCACTCGGGCTCTCAGTAAAAATAGGGTACTCAGCCCAAAACAACATTTATATGCATCAAAATAGAGTAATAAAGACTCAGTTATGAAATCAGTAAGTATAACATGATTGAGTATAGATTTTCAATCAAAAACAGTGAGAGGATAGTAAAAAAAGGCCCCTAAGGGTCCAAACAGCTCTAGTACAAGGCCTAAATATTGGCATTCAGCCCAATATACAGAAACTCTTTCTAAAACACATAAGTATCATATAGTTTCAACAAAATACGCAATTTTTTAGTTGCTACGGGACGGACCATGTCACAATCCCCAACGGTGCACGCCCGCATGCCTGTCACCTAGCATGTGCACCACCTCAAAATAGTAAAATGATACGAAATCCGAGGTTTCATACCCTCAAGACTAGATTTACAATTGTTACTTACCTCAAACCGGTCAAATCTCTACTCGGCGATGCTTTTGCCCCTCGACTCGGCTTCCAATCGCTCTGAATCTATTCGCAACAAGAACAATATCATCAATATGATCTAATGGAATGAATTCCTCAAGAAAAACTATCAAATTAGACATAAATCCCGAAATTCAATCAAACCCGGCTCCGGCCCTACGTCTCGAAATCCGACAAAAGTCACAAAACTAACGAGTCTACCCATACCAAATTCATCAAAATCCGACATCAAGTGGTCCCTCAAATCCTCAAATCAAACTCTCCAACTCCCAAGTCCTAACCCCTCATTTTCACCCCTAATCTTCACTAATTGTATGATTAAACAATGGGAAATCACCACATATACGAGTATTAGGTCTCAAGCAACTTACCTCACTGATAATCCCTTGAATCCCTCTTTAAATCACCCCAAAAGCTCCAAACCAGTTTTTGAAATTGGTGGAAATGAGCAAAATTCGCAAAAGGTTCAATTTATGCTTTCTGCCTAGCAAAACCGCATCAGCGGTCAAAATACCCGCTTCTGCAATGCCACACTTGCAGAAAAACCATCGCAGGTGCGGATTCCACTTACTCTTCAAAATCTGCATATGCGGCCCATATCTCGCTCCCGCGGTCTCGCAGGTGCGCTCCAATACTCGCACCTGCGCATCCATCCCACACTACTCCTACCCGCATCCGAGAGCTTCTTTCCGCTTCTGCGGATTTCGCACTTACGGTTCCCACTCTGCAGATGCGGAAACACCAACAGTTTTCATCAATTCTCAAAGACCAAAAACCTATCCATCAACCATCTGAAACACACGCGAGGCCCTCAGGATCTCAACCAATAATACCAACAAGTCACATATAAACATACGAACTTAATTAAACCTTTGGAACCCTCAAAACAACATCAAAACACCAAATTACCCTCGGATTCAAGCCTAAGAACCTCTAAACTTCCAAATTCCGCAAACGACGCCGAAACCTACCAAATCATCTCCGAATAACCTGAAATTTTGCACACACGTCAAATATGATACTAAGAACCTATTCCAACTTCTAAAATTCCATTCCGACCCTGATATCAAAATTTCCACTGTCGACCAAAATCACCAAAATTCCAACTTTAGCCAATTCATGCCTAATTATACCACGGACCTCCAAATCACATTCCGGATGCGCTTCTAAGTCCACAATCACCTAACGGAGCTAATGGAATCATCAAAATTCACATCTGATATTGTTTACACATAAGTAATTATCCGGTTGACTTTTCCAACTTAAACTTCTAAATAGGAGACTAAGTGTCTCATTCCACTCCAAAACCACTCCGGACCCAAACCAACCAACAAAATACAACAAAACACGGTTGAAGAATACAAAAGGAAGTAGAAATGGGGGAAACGGGGCTATAACTCATGAAACAACCGGCCGAGTCGTTACATCCTCCCCCTCTTAAATAAACGTTCGTCCTCGAACGAGTCTGGAAACACACCTGAAGCCTCAAATAGGTGTGGATATCTGCTCTGCATCTCCCGCTCGGTCTCCCAAATAGCATCCTCCATGGGCCGACCTCTGCACCGCATTTTCACTAAAGCTATATCTTTTGATCTCAACTTTTGGACCTGCCGCTCCAGAATAGCCACTGGCTCCACATCATAGGTCAAATCACCATCTAACTAAACCGTACTGAAATCCAAGACATGAGACAGATCACCGATATACTTCAGGAGCATTGAAACATGAAATACTAGATGCACACCCGACAAGTTAGGTGGAAAAGCAAGCTGATACGCCACCTCCCTGATCCTCCGAAGCACCTCAAAAGGTCCAATGAACCGAGGGCTCAACTTGCCCTTTTTCCCAAATCTCATAACACCCTTCATGGGTGAAACCTTCGGTAGAATCTTCTCCCCAACCATATAAGACACATCACGAAATTTTCTGTCAGAATAACTCTTTTGTCTTAACTGTACTGTACTTAGCCGCTCCTGAATCACTTTCACCTTGTCCAAAGCATCCTGTACTAATTCTGTAATCGTCTCCCATATAAAGCCTCATACAAAGCCATCTAAATACTCGACTGATAACTGTTGTTGTAAGCAAACTCCGTGAGTGGCAGGAACTGGTCCCATGAACCCCCAAAATCAATAACACAAGCGCGTAACATGTCCTCAAATATCTGAATAATGCGCTTGGACTGTCCATCTATCTGAGGGTGAAAAGATGTGCTCAACTCAACCCGAGTACCCAACTCTCACTGCACGGCCCTCCAAAACTGTGATGTAAACTGAGTACCTCTATCTGAAATGATGAAAACTGGGACACCGTGAAGGCAAAAAATCTCTATGATATAAATCTTAGCTAACCACTCAGAAGAATAGGTAGTACACACAGGAATGAAGTACGTGGACTTGGTCAACCAATTCACAATCACCCAAAGAGCGTCGAAATTTCTTAAAGTCCGTGGGAGTCCAACTACGAAATCCACAGTGATCCGCTCCCACTTCCACTCTGGAATCTCTATCTGCTGAAGCAAGCCACCCGATTTTTGATGCTCATATTTCACCTGCTAACAATTGAGACACCGAGCTACAAAACCCACTATATCCTTCTTCATTCTCCTCCACCAATAGTGCTGTCTCAAATCCTGATACATATTCGCGGCACCCAGATGGATGGAATACCGCGAACTACGGGCCTCCTCCAGAATCAACTCCCGAAGCCCATCTATATTGGGCACACATATCCGGCCTTGCATCCTCAATACCCCATCCTCGCCAATAGTCACATCTCTGGCATCATCATGCAAAACCTTGTCCTCGAGGACAAGCAAATAAGAATCATCATACTGGCGCTCTCTGATACGATCAAACAAGGAAAACCGATAAACCACACAAGCTAGGACCCACCTGGGCTCCGAAATATCTAATCTCACAAACCGATTGGCTAAAGCCTGAACATCAACCGCAAGAGGTCTCTCCCCAACAAGAATAAATGCAAGACTGGCATACTCACCGCCTTCCTACTCAAGGCATCGACCACCACATTGGCCTTTTCCGGATGATACAAAATGGTAATATCATAGTCCTTTAGCAGTTCCAACCATCTTCGGTGCCTCAAATTGAGATCCTTTTGCTTGAACAATTGTTGGAGGCTACAATGATCAGTAAACACCTTACAAGACACACCACAGAGATAATGCCTCCAAATCTTCAACGCGTGCACAGTGGCTGCCAACTCCAAATCATGAACATGGTAGTTCTACTCATGGGGATTCAACTGACGAGAAGCATAAGCAATCACTCTACCCTCCTGCATCAACACACACCCAATGCCGACCCGAGAAGCCTCACAATATACCGTATAAGAACCTGAAGCTGATGGCAAAACTAACACTGGAGTCGTGGTCAAGGCGGCCTTGAGCTTCTAAAAGCTCGCCTCACACTCATCCGACCACCTGAAAGGAGCACCTTTTTGGGTCAATTTGGTCAAGGGTGATGTAATAGATGAAAATCCCTGAACGAGTCGACAGTAATAACCCGCCAAACCAAGAAAGCTACAAATCTCTATGGCTGAGGACGGTCTGAGCCAACTCTGGACCGCCTCTATCTTCTTCGGATCAACTTGAATACCCTCACTAGACACCATGTGCCCCAAGAATGTCACTAAACTGAGCCAAAACACACAGTTAGAGAACTTAGCATAAAGCTTCTCCTTCCTCAACCGCTGCAATACAACTCTCAAATGCTCGACGTGCTCCTCCTGCCTATGAGAGTACACTAGGATATCATCAATGAATACAATAACAAACGAGTCGAGATGAGGCCTAAACACGCTGTTTGTCAAATGCATAAACACTGCTAGGGCATTGGTCAGCCCAAAAGATATCACAAGGAACTCATAATAACCATATCAGGTCCTGGAAGCTGTCTTAAGAATGTCCTAGTCCCTAATCTTCAACTGGTGGTACCCTGACCTGAGATCAATCTTGGAGAACACCCTCGCTCCTTGAAGCTGGTCAAATAAATCATCGATGCGAGGCAAAGGATACTGGTTCTTGATTGTGACTTTGTTCAACTGCCTATAATCAATGCACATTCTCATAGTGCCATCCTTCTTCTTCACAAATAGAACAGGCACACCCCAAGGTGAGACACTAGGCCGAATAAACCCGTTATCAAGAAGTTCCTGAAGCTGCTCCTTCAATTCCTTCAACTACACCGATGCCATACGATACGGTGGAATAGAAATAGGCTTCGTACACGACATCAAATCAATACCGAAGTTAATATTCCTATCCAGTGGCATACCCGATAGGTATGTAGGAAACACATCCGAAAAATCCCTCACTACAAGAACTGAATCAATGGTAGGAGTCTCTGCGCTAACATCCCTAACAAAGGCCAAATAAGAAAGGCAACCCTTCCCAACCATCTACTGGGACTTCAGGTATAAAATTACCCTACTAGGGACATAATTCGACAAACCTCGTTACTCAATCCGTGGCACCCCCGGCATAGCCAACGTCACCGTCGTAGCGTGAAAGTCCAGAATAGCATGACAAAGAGACAACCAATCAATGCCCAATATCACATGGAAATAAACCATACTAAGCAACAGTAGGTCTACTCGGGTCTCCAAAGCCCCAATAGTCGCCACACAAAACTAATATACGCGGTCCATGATAATCGTATCGCCCACAGGAGTAGATACATGAACAGATGAAACAAAAGACTCGCAGGGCGTATCTAAATAATGAGAAAAATATGATGACACATACGAAAAAGTGGAACCAGGATCAAATAATACAGAGGCATCCTTGTGGCAAAATGAGACAATACCTGTGATCACAATATCTTAAGCAATAACATTTGGTCTGGCCGGGAGTGCATAGAAATAGGCCTGACCACCACCTGATCAACCTCTCCCTCTAGGGCAACCGCTAGCTGACTATCCTCCACCCCTAGCTGACTGGGCGGGTCGTGAAGTAACTGGTGCTGAAGTCGACGGCTGACTCCTCTACTGAGGCGGACCCCCATGACGATGAGGACACTGCCTCCACATATGCCCCAAATCCCCACACTCAAAACAACCCCCTAGTGCTGGTAACAGGGACTGAAGGGAATCCCTGGTAGAAGAACCTGGCATGGAGGAGCTCTAAACTGATGGAGCACGGGACAAACTTTGTGCTGGGAGGGCACTAAGTGATGAATGGCCCTGATGAGAACTATGAGAACCATGGACCGATGATGCCCCACGATGAACTGGGCGAGCTGACTGAGCATGTCTGAATGGACGGCCTCTGTCGTGCTGGAACTTGGCACCTATCATGGTACTAGGCAAGCCGACTCTTTACCAAAAAGAACACGATATTTCATTTTCAAAGATAATTTCAAGCTATTTAATAATAAAACTTCATAAAGAAAATCTGAATAATGAAAGTGCAGAAACAAAAGCCCAACATCGGGGTGTCACTAATCATGAGCATCTACTACAATCTGTTCGAAAATACTCAGACTAACACAATCTAGAAATGTAACTACAAACAACTATCAAAAGATAGGAGGGAGAAGAATAGGGCTACGAACTCTGAGAAGATCTATAGCTGAAATAGTCAATAGCTGCTACCGGGTCCTAATACGCCTGGATATGCACACAAGGTGTAGGGACTAACGTGAGTACGCCAACTCAATAAGTAAGCAAAGTAAATAAAGGATGAGAAGTAGTGACGAGCAATAAAGTATATAAAGTTCATATCATGAAATCTCAGTAAAAATACAACAGGCTTTTAAAAGCAGAGTGTGAATGAACTCATTTCGTTTAAACTCAGCTCTAGTAAAATCATTTGAAGATATTTTTTAACAGTTCTCAAACAGAGGCTCAATGCAACAGTGAGCAAAAATGATGGAATCATAAACAGCCCCTCGGGCAAAACATCACTCATATACAGCCCCTCGGGCAAACCTCACAGTCACTCATATACAGCCCCTCGGGCATACCTCACCATCACTCATGCCTCCCAATCACTCAGCACTCTGCACTCGCAATCAGTAAGAACCTACACTCACTGGGGTGTGCAGACTCTGGAGGGGCTCCTTAAGCCCAAGTGCTATAACTAACCAACTCGTGGCATAAATCAATCAGACCCTCGACCTCACTCAATCATGAATCATTAAAACATGCTGCAGTGTGCAACCCGATCCCATAAAATCCTCACAAATTAGGCCCTCAACCTCACTCAGTCATAAGCCTCTCAAGCCACTCGGGCTCTTAGTAAAAATAGGGTACTCAGCCCAAAACAACATTTATATGCATCAAAACAGAGTAATAAAGGTTGTGTTGTGAAATCAATAAGTATAACGTGACTGAGTATAGATTTTCAATAAAAACAGTGAGAGGATAGTAAGAAAAAGGCCTCTAAGGGTGCAAACAGCTCTATTACAAGGCCCAAACATGGCATTCAGCCCAATTCACAGAAACTCTTTCTAAAACACATAAGTATCATATAGTTTCAACCAAATACGCAACTTTTTAGTTCCTACGTGAAGAACAAAGTAAAAATCCCCAACACGCCCATCACCTAGTATGCGCGTCACCTTAAAATAGTAAAACGATACGAAATCCACAAGACTAGATTTATAATTGTTACTTACCTCAAACCGATCAAATCTCTACTCCACGATGCTCTTGCCCCTTGACTCAGCCTCCAATCGCTCTGAATCTATTCACAACCAGAACAATACCATCAATATGCGTTTATGGAATGAATTCCACAAGAAAAACTATTAAATTAGACATAGATCCCGAAATTTACTAAAATTTGGCCCCCAGGCCCATGTCTCAAAATCCAACAAAAGTCACAAAACTAGAAATCCCATACACTCACGAGTCTACCCATAATAAATTCATCAAAATCCGACAGCAAGTGTCCCAAGCCCTAAACCCTCATTTCACCCCTAATATTCACTAATTATATGATTAAACAATGGGAAATCACCATATATACGAGTAATAGGGCTCAGGCAACTTATCTCACTGATAATCCCTTGAATCCCTCTTCAAAATCACTCCAAAAGCTCCAAATCCGTCTTCAAAAATAGTGGAAATGAGCAAAATTCACGAAGGGTTCAATTTATAATTTCTGCCCAGCAAAACCGCATCTGCGGTCAAAATACCCGCTTCTGCGACGCCGCACCTACGGAAAAACCATCGCAGGTGCGGATTCCACTTACTCATCAAAATCCGCATCTGCGGCCCACATCTCGCACCTGAGGTCTCGCAGGTGTGCTCCAATACTTGCACCCGCGCATCCAGCCAACACTACTCCTGGCCGCGTCTACGAGCCTCTTTCCGTTTTGCGTACCTTGCACCTGCGGTTCCCACTCCGCAGGTGTGGAAACACTAGCAGAATCACACCAACAGTTTTCATCAACTCTCAAACACCAAAAACCAATCCGTCAACCATCCGAAACATACCCGAGGCTCTCAGGACCTCAACCAATAATACCAACAAGTATCATATCAACTTGGAAACTTAGTCGAGCCTTCGGAATACTCAAAATAACATCAAAACACCAAATTACCCTCAGATTCAAGCCTAAGAACCTCTAAACTTTCAAATTTCGCAAACGATGCCGAAACCTACCAAATCACCTTCGAATGACCTGAAATTTTGCACACACGTCACAAATGATACTATGAATCTACTCCAACTTTCGAAATTCCATTCCGGCCCAGATATCAAAATTTCCACTATCGACCAAAATCGCTAAAAATTCTAACTTTCGCCAATTTATGTCTAATTCTACCACGAACCTCCAAATCACATTCTGGATGCACTCCAAACTCTAAAATCACCTAATGGAGCTAATAGAATCATCAAAATTCACATCCGAGATCGTTTACACATAATTCAATATCCGGTTGATTTTTTCCACTTAAACTTCTTAATAGGAGACTAAGTGTCTCATTCCACTCCAAGACCACTCTGGACCCCAACCAACTAACACGATGAGATAAAACACGACTGAAGAACACAAAAGGAAGCAAAACTGGGGGGAATGGGGCTATAACTCATGAAACGACCGGCCGGGTCATTACAAAAGCAAACCAATGTGATAAACAATTATGGTCCTTGAGTTAATTACCCTCGAATCAATTGAACAAGCTATTGAAAGTATGAACCGAACAATAGAGCTTGCAAGAGATAAAAATGTGATATATTGATTTGACATGTGTGAATGGAAGATGATTACAAAATGGTCAAGGCCCTCTTTATATAGTAGAAGAATTCTATTTACGGTATAATTCTAATTATAGAAGGAAATCCCCTGATTGGCTAAACAACCATCCTTGATTTGATCTGTTCTAAGATTTTCGCCATGATCTTCGACCCGTCATAAATATCTCGCCTTTCTCTAATTATGTTATCTTCGTCTTGCTTGATGTCTATCCCGTTTGGTCTCGATCTCGATAGGTACTTCGGATCCCAAACTTAGTACTTTATCCTCATGTCTCGGTCTGATATGCTATAAGGCTGATCCTCGATCCATCTCCCTGGTCTTTGTTAATTAGTAAAATTGGAAAGGCCTAGTTTTAACCGTATACAAATAGTCTCCTCATTGTTTGGAATGTAATGACAAGAAATGAATTGAGTCTTCGAACTGGACCTCGGTTTACCATGATGTAAGCACTGTGACGCAAGCGGTAGAGGTGACCGAAAGGTCCCATCGATTTAATTTCCCAGGCATTTAAGTCACCTCAGTTGTTGATAATCCACTAGCAACTTTGAACCATTACCGTGAAACCCATAAATAGGCCACTTTCCACTCTTTCAAACTTTACTTTTAACCTCTTCTGCTCTAATCATCAAAGCTCTTTGCATTCTTCAAGTTCTTCATCTACAAATCTTCATGTTTTATTACTAACCTCTTCTTAAAACACCAAATATCCTAATCCATGTTCTTCATTGTTCACAAAACCAGGACCTCTAAAACTGTCCCTCATAAGGAAATCGCTTCTTCATCAAAGTCCGCCGCAGCCGCGATGGAACATCCCCTTGCGGACTTTGTTCAGACGAAGTGTGCCATTGCTGCTGATTTCAAGGTGACTCGAGAAGGTGAAAGAGGAGTGCAACTGGGTAGGCTAGGACATAGTAGTGCCTAGCCTCGAGGAATCCATTAGAACTCACGTAAAAGAGTATCTGAGTGTCTATACCTACCCCTTTATGATAAGTCCCTTAGAGCCTATCATCATTGCCTTTTGCAAGAGGTACAATGTCACTCTAGGCCAAATCCACCCGTTGTTTTGGAGGATCGTGATCCTCCTCCGATTCTTCGTAAGAAAGATTGAGGGGCATCCTTTTACCCTCAATCACCTCATGCACCTCTACAACCCTCGGCTTTATCAAGGAGGTATGATCGAGCTCTATCACTGAGCCACCAAACCCCTGTTCTTGAGCATAGACGAGACCCGAGACCGAGGTTGGATGAGCAAATTTGTCCGAATAAAGACTTCGGATCTAATCCCCACCAAATATATACCGTACCCTGAAAAGTGGAACACAAAATGTAAGTACTGCTTTATCTTTGAATATCTATTTTTGCCATTTTTCTTTCTTGTCTTCCCCTCATATAAGTTTTTTTGTGTTTGCTGATATGGTCGTTGTGCCAGAAGTAATCCCCGACCGAAGACAATGGGTCGAGGGATTGGTGTCACAAAAAACTTATTCCGAGCGTGCTTAGATGGAGTTTTCAAAGGGCCAATGGGAGGCTCGTAGCCATGGTAACCTTCTTTCCTTAGAAAGTTTTTCATTTGGGTTTTGTTATTGTACTTACTCCTCCTTTTCATTTTGTAAGCCACGGGAAGGATGTGCCAATGAGGCCCCCTTCTGCTGAAGAAGAGGCACTCCTTTCCCGATCAGCTCCGAAGCAGGGAAAAGAGAAGAAAAGGAAGGAGGCTCCGAGTTCTCTAGGCCCAGAAAAGAAAAGGCCGGCCAGGAGGCTGTTACACCCTATGTTTTCGTACTTAAGAGTATGTCATAAGTCAACTGATGTAAGCTTGGAAATGATATCATCTTTAAAAAATTTATAAAGTAAGTTAATCATGTTACTGTGGAAATTAATAATATTTAAGATCATGAATAACAAGTACCAAGATGTTTGGAAGTCTTAGAAGCTAAACAAATTGAAGAAGATAAGTTTTATCGAAAGTCGACAAGTTTAGTGTTACACCCTATGCAACTGTAACGACCCGACCAGTCGTTTTGAGCTTTTGCACTTTCCTTGCTAGTTCTCGGGAATGATTTGCCCCGTGTGATGGATTATGACTTATGTAAATCGTTGGTTTTGGTTTTCAGGGTAATCAGAATGAATTTGGAAGAACAGTTCTCAGTTTGAAGCTTGAAATTTGAAAAGTTTGACCAAGATTTGACTTGTTGGTATATGATCTCGAATCGGAATTTTTATGATTTGGTTAGCTCTGTTAGGTGATTTGGGACTTAGGAGCGTGATCGGAACGAATTCTAAAAGATCGTGGAAGGTTTAGGTTTGAATTGGCGAAATTGAGATTTTGGCATTTTCCGGTTGATAGGTGAGATTTTGATATAGGGGTCGGAATGGAATTCCGAAAGTTGTAATAGCTCCGTTATGTTATTTGTGACGTGTGTGCAAAATTTCAGGTCATTTGGACATGGTTTGGTTGGGTTTTTGATCAGAAGCGTAATTTGAAAGTTCTTGGAGTTCGTAGGCCTGAATCCGATGCAAATTTGGTGTTTTAATGTTGTTTTGAGCGTTCCGAAGGTTGGAACAAGTTTGAATGATGTTATGGGATATGTTGACATGTTTGGTTGAGGTCACGAGGGCCTCGGGTGAGTTTCGGGTGGTTAATCGGACCATTTCATGTTGTGAAAAATTGCAGAATTTCTGTTGTTGGTGTTGCAGGTTCTTGACCTTTGCTTTCGCGATGCATGTCCCGCATTCGCGAAGGGTTAAGGTGCAAGGTTGTGGAGTTGGCATTCGCATTCGCGACGATGGTTCTGCGATCACGAAGGTGTGAGGTCTTTGGTCATCGCGTTCGCAAGACTCCTGTCACGTTCGCATAGAGGAAGGGGGATAGTTGGGTCCGCAACGCTTTTGTTCTACGCGTTCATGTAGAAGAGGTCATGTTTGCAACCTGTTGAGTTTGCTTTGCTTCGTGTTCGCGAGAAGGTAATCGCGTTCGCATAGAAGAAATTCCGATCTGTGAAGCAGTGTGCTTCACGAACGTGAGAGATGTGCCGCGTTCGCGATGAAGAAATGTCTGGGCAGACAGTTTATATTTTTAAATCGACGGTTTAAGTCCAATTTCATAAAAAACAATGGAGAGCTCGGGAGAAGGTGGAATTTGAGGAGATTTTCAGTGGAGCTATTGGGGTAAGTATTCTTCACTCATATTTGGTTTAATTCCATGATTTGGTCTTGAATTTCGTCATTTAATTTGAGAAATTAGAGTTAAAATTGGGGAAAAATGGAAGAAAAGTTTGAGATTTCTTTTGGGGATTTGAATGGCAATTGAGGTTGGACTTTGACGAATTTGATATGGGTAGACTCGTGAGTGAATGAGGATTTTATTGATGTGATTTTTATCGGATTCCGAGATGGGGGCCAGGGGGCCGAGTTTGAGTAATTTCGAGATTTTTGATGTAAATTGGATATTTTCGAGCGGGCTTTGTTCCCTTAGCATATTTTAATGTTTATGTACTGATTGTGGCTAGATTTGGAGCATCCAGAGGTCAATTCGTGCGGGTAAAAAACATTGCGGGCTAGAGTTTGAATCGGATCGAGGTGAGTAATGATTGTAAATAATATTCCGAGGGTATGAAACCCCGGATTACACATCAATGTGCTATATTGAGGTGATGCACACGCTAGATGATGAGCGTGGGGTCGTGCACTATTGGGAATTGTGACTTAGTCCATCCTGAATAACTGTTTTATTGCATATTTGATTGGAAACTATTTGCTATCATCATGTTTTGGGCTGAATGCCATATTTGGGCCTCGTGCCAACTATTTGAACCCTTCGGAGATTTTTATTGATATTTTCTCACTGTCTTGACTTTATACTTTAACTCAGTCATGCTATATTTCACTATTTTCATAACTCTGGCATGTTTACTCTGTTTTAATATATCAAATGATATTTCAAATAATATTTTGGGCTGAGCATCATGTTTTACTGTTGCCCGAGTGGCTTATGTGATTTCGACTGAGTAAGGCCGAGGTCTTGTGAGGATAGTTTTTGGTCGGGCTGCACGCCGCAGCGGTGATACACCGATTATGATTATGAGGCCGAGGGCTTGAGATATGTATGCCACGAGGTGGCTTGATGATATGACGCCGAGAGCCTAGTGATGATGCCACGAGATGGCTTGATATTGCGCTTGGGCCGTAAGGGGACCCTCTAGGAGTCTGCACACCCCCAGTGAGCACGGGTACCCATTGTGATGTGAGATATAGCCCGAGGGGTAGATTTATTGACATTGTGCCCGAGGGGCGAACCTTTATGTGGTTATCTTTCTTATTGCCTGTCATTTACCTGGTTAATTTTGTATTTGTGCCTGAGGGGCAGATTTTCTGTGCTTATCTGCTCTAATTGATTTGCATTCAATTGCTTAACTGTTGAAAAAAGTCATTTTTAAAGAAGTATAAACTGAGCTAAGGTGCTTTAAGAGATTTCACAGCTTCATTGCTTTCTTACTGGTTTTGTACTACTCTATACAGCATGTTGATGTATTTTTTGTGATTTCTTATCACTCAGTCTTTAGTTATAATTATTACTCACTGAGTTGGAGTACTCACTTTACTCCTTGCACCTTGTGTGCAGATTCAGGTATTTCTGCACCCAGTATCGGGTATTGGTTGAGCAGAGGCAGAGTTGTTGGAGTTGGCGAGGTAGCTGCCCGGTGTTTACAACACTGCTTTACTCCCTCATGATATCATTAGACTATATTTAGTATTTCCGAAATTTCCATTGTATTTTAGACCTTAGTAGATGCTCGTGACTTGTGATGCCCCGATGTTGGGATATATCTATTTTCGCACCGTTCTTTTAAATTTACATCATGCAATATCTGGTTAATTAAGAAGGTATAGATTGATCTATTAAAATTATTGAAATGGATTTGGGGATTGTGTCGGCTGGCCTTGTCTTCACGAGAGGTGCCATCACGACCGGGTCCGGTTTGGGGTCGTGACAAGTTGGTATCAGAGCCTAGGTTACATAGGTCTCATGAGTCATGAGCAGGTTCAGTAGAGTCTCGCGGATCGGTACGGAGACGTCTGTACTTATCCTCGGGAGGCTGCAGAACTTTTAGGAATTTTCACATTCTTGAATTCTTATCGTGCGTCCTTAATGCAGATTGAAATGTAACTCTTCGAATTCCTTCCACACGTTCGTATGCGTGTATGAGCGCTCTATATCGGTCGTGCATCGGCGACTTGTGATTCCCTAATCGAGGGGCAAGATGTGATCTGTGTGTGTTGATGTTGGGCCAGTCTGGAGGACTTGAGGCCGGGCCTTGCCTGTAGCTTGTGCCCTTAGCTATTGATTGTGCGAGCACGTGTTTCTGGATTTATATGTTCGATAGTGTCCCTATTAAGGGAAGTGATGACTAGATAGTTACGTGATAAGTGTGATGTTACTACGAGATGTGTTTATATGAATTGAATGAGATGAGAAGGGTCTTCTTAGGGGTAGCAAGAACTATCTAGTGCTTGATTTCCATCGTGATTTGATGTATAGCCCCGAGTTGTAGGTGTGTTGAAGGACCTTTTCATGTTGCCTAGTGGGAAGTGAAGTAGATTTCACTTTGTGATATGAGTTCAGACATAGAAAGATTAAGTGACTGCATAATGTTTATGATGGTGGAAGGGTATAAAGAGATGTTAGTTTGAGTCGGAACAGGTGGGTTATCTCCTGCGGAGTGTTTTGAAGTTTGTGCGATCCTTATGTTATTTGTTGGAAGATCTCTTTTACCAGTGAAATATATGTGTTGAAATTTGAATTTGGGTCGCTTAAGAGAGTGGGCATGACTGTTACGAGGGTGAATGCGAGATTTGTAGAAGATTTGAAGTACTAGATGGTCTATGTTTCATGATATTATGAAGGATTGAGTTTAATCTCACTATGGTATTATGGTAGTAATAGAGTATATGCATTATAAGTTATTGTGTGTTTTGAACTATGGCTTTGAGCCAAGTGGGGGATTTTGCTATTGATTAGTTGATTGCACGGTTATGTGCCATGTTGGTTCCAGTTTGAGGCATACTTGTAGATCAGTTATGGCCTAAAGAGATTGAGACCGAAGATGGCTCGAGTAAAGGAAAATTCTTGACAAAAGATATATTATGATTCATAGGTGTGTGAGAATCACAGAATTTCTTGAGTTGCTGTTGGTAATGGATGCTCGATGCACAGAACAGGAAGTTGCTTGGTTGTTCTAGGATGAGGTTATACTCTACGGTGTCAGAGTGCTATTGAGGCACGGGTGGTCTTGTTCGTTTGATCAGGATAATTGCAATTTGAATAGAGCAAATGACTCTCGAGAATGGTTCTAATGTGTTCAAGATTTTTCATGTAACAATTGGGTATTTTCAAGTTGTATATGTGGCTAGAAACTGAGATTTCATTGGAAGATGTCAGAACTTATGGTATTTTCTATATTAATTATGGGATTCTATATATCGGTATCAGGAAGGTGAATGTGATGGCTTTAGATTAAAGTCTCTTCAGGGTAAGTATCTTGAAAATGGTGCTTGTGGGGATATTTGAGAGAGTATTTAGCGGCTTATGGGCCTTAGACCGTGTGGTTTTATGCTGGGGTCTCGTGTGGTGAGTCTGGGTTGAGGATTACGGTATTATGGCAAGGAGAAGTATTAATTCGAAGGTAATTTAGAAGTAACTTGGATAAATAGGACATCTTGGTAGTAGGTCGGATCGACATGGTAAGGGGTACGATTAGTTCTTTGGGTGTTTATGAGATAATGAGTTTCTACAGGTGCTTCGTGGCAATGCTCTTAGGTTTTGATGGCTTGCGTAGTTTGGTTGAGTTAGAAGGAGTTAGTTCTATTGGTTTGGTTTTTCTAAAGAGGATTCGGAGGATTCTTGATGATTTCTACTACGGTTGGAGACTGGGAGTTCTCATATTTAGGCTATGTTGTGGTTGTGGGTAATGTGAATCGGCACTGCTTAGTGACTATCGGGATTTGGAGACCCGAGTGGATCTTATGGTGCTTGGTATATTAGATTCTAATGTAATACTGGATATAGACTGGTTGTCTTCGTGTCGTGTTATTCTGGACTATTACGCTAAGGTGGCAATGTTGGCTATGCTGGGAATGCCACAGATTGAATGGCGAGGTTCGACTGATTTCATGTCCTAGTCGGGTGGCATTATATGCTAAGACCCAGCGGATGGCTAGGAAGGATTGTCTTTCTTATTTGGGCTTTCATGATGGATGTTAGTGCAGAGACTCCTACCATTGATTCATTTCCGATGGTGAGGGAATTTTTGGATGTGTTTCTTGTGGCCGGGCATGTCACCGGGTGGGATTGTTGATCTCGGTATTGATTTGGTGCTGGGCACCGTATCGTAGGGCACCAGCAGAGTGAGAGGAGTAGTTTTCGGAACTCCTTGATAAGGGGTTCATTGGTAGACCTATATAGATGTGTGTTCTGCATCGAGACGGCTTTGTTGACTTTGAGTCGCTATTGGTGAGGGATGTGTTGATTCGGTTGTTATTGAGCTATTAGTATTCTAAGGTGATCTATGAATTACTTTTCTGTGTTGCGAGACGTTATGATTTGTTGGTTATAGGCACAGATGGTGCAGCTCCATTGGTGTTTCATAGTGGAAGTTGAGCGGGAAAGAGTACTGGGTATTACTCGGTGGATGGCGTATCGGTTGTGTCCCTTCAGGTATGTGTAATGTTATGTCAATTTCTTTGCAGTGGTTATGATGATTGCTTTGGTTTTAGACATTATATTGCGCATGGTTGTTGATTTTTGAGCATAGTGACCTAAGGTGTTTCAAGTAGACTAGTGTTTGGATGAGGTCGTGCATTGGAGCGAAGCTATGTGGACGGTGTGATCCTGTGGGTTAGATTCGTGTGTTTTGTTTCTATGATATGTGTCGGGTTCTCAGCATTGTGTTGTGGTGGTACTGGTGAGCTTCCGGTACAACTCTTTCATTTGAGTCATTTTCATGATTTGAGTATGTTCGGATTGTCGCTTATTGGTGCGCGGATTTCACAAGTTATGGCTTTAGCATGTATTGATGTGTTATGTCACCGGAGTAGTGTGTTGGATTAGATGAGATCATTAGGATCATTAATGAATATGAACGGATTCGATTTTAGCATGTTGGAAGGATAATATCGAGGTTCAGCTCAGAAATTTTGCTATGGTCTTTGCCAAAGGATAAGTGGCTTCATGAATGGTTGATCTAAGTGATGGTTATGGTTTACTGCGTGTTTCATTTATCATTGGCAGTATATGAAAGTGTTGGAATGAGACTTTAGTTGATAAGAGGTTTTCTATCGGTATTCGGGTGTTGTGTGCAGCTGCTGTGATTAGAAGTTATCGCTACAAGCGTTGAGTCATGTGGTATATCATGTAATTGCACCTGAGGTTGTAGGTATGGGTTATTACAGCTTGTTCGAGCTTATTCAGAGTATAGATGTGAGATTTTGATCTAGTGGTTGATTTCGAAAGTGGAGATGTGGTTCTAAGGTTTATGGGCTAGGTTGGATTGTGAAACTTCAGTTACATTGTGTTATCGGCCCTAAATAAGATAGGGTGACATGGGATCACCCCCGGATATATGCATGGTAAGGTTAATCAGCGATTCGTTGGCTTTTGGAACAACTCTAGACACGTTCGAGGACGAATGTATGTTTAAGTGGGGAAGGATGTAACGACCCGACCGGTTGTTTTGAGCTTTTGCACTTTGCTTGCCAGTTCCCAGGCATGACTTACCCCGTGTGATGGATTATGACTTATGTAAATCATTGGTTTTGGTTTTCAGGGTAATCGGAATGAATTTGGAAGAACAGTTCTCAGTTTGAAGCTTGAAATTTGAAAAGTTTGACCAAGATTTGACTTGTTGGTATATGATCTCAGATTGGAATTTTTATGATTTGGTTAGCTCTATTAGGTGATTTGGGACTTAGAAGTGTGATCGGAATGCATTCTAGAAGTCCGTGGAAGGTTTAGGCTTGAATTGACGAAATTGAGATTTTGGCATTTTCTGGTTGATAGGTGAGATTTTGATATAGGGGTCGGAATGGAATTCCGAAAGTTGTAGCAGCTCTATTGTGTCATTTTGACGTGTGTGCAAAATTTCAGGTCATTCAGACATGGTTTGGTTGGGTTTTTGATCAAAAGCGTAATTTGGAAGTTCTTAGAGTTCTTAGGCCTGAATCCGATGCAAATTTGGTGTTTTAATGTTGTTTTGAGCATTCCGAAGGTTGGAACAAGTTTGAATGACGTTATGTGATATTTTGGCATGTTTGGTTGAGGTCACGAGGGCCTCGGGTGAGTTTCGGGTGGTCAATCAGACCATTTCATGTTGTGAAAAATTGCAGAATTTCTGTTGTTGGTGTTGCAGGTTTTTGACCTTCGTGTTCGCGATGCATGTCCCGCGTTCACAAAGTGTTATGGTGAGAGGCTGTGGAGTTGGCCTTCGCATTCGCGAAGGTTCCGCGATCACGAAGGTGTGAGGTCTTTTGTCATCGCGTTCGCGAGTCTCCTGTCGCGTTCGCATAGAGGAAGGGGGATAGCTAGGTCCCCAATGCTTTTGTTCTACGCGTTCGCGTAGTAGAGGTCGCATTCGCGACCTATTGAGTTTGCTATGCTTCGCATTCGCGAGAAGGTTATCGCGTTTGCATAGAAGAAATTTCGGTCTGTGAAGCAGTGTGCTTCGCGAACGCAAGGGATGTGCCGCGTTCGCGATGAAGAAATGTCTGGGCAGACAGTTTATATTTTTAAATCGAGGGTTTAAGTCCAATTTCATAAAAACCATTGGAGAGCTCGGGAGAAGGTGGAATTTGAGGAGATTTTCAGTGGAGCTATTGGGGTAAGTATTCTTCACTCATATTTGGTTTAATTCCATGATTTGGTCTTGAATTTCATCATTTAATTTGAGAAATTAGAGTGAAAATTGGAGAACAATGGAAGAAAAGTTTGAGATTTCTTTTGGGGATTTAAATAGGCAATTGAGGTCGGATTTTGACGAATTTGATATGGATAGACTCGTGAGTGAATGAGGATTTTATTGATGTAATTTTTATCGGATTCCGAGACGTGGGCCCGAGGGCCGGGTTTGAGCAATTTTAAGATTTTTGATGTAAATTGGATATTTTCGAGTGGGCTTTGTTCCCTTAGCCTATTTTAATGTTTATGTACTGATTGTGGCTAGATTTGGAGCATCCAGAGGTCGATTCGTGCGGACAAAAAACATTGTCGGCTAGAGTTTGGACCGGATCGAGGTGAGTAATGATTGTAAATAATGTTGTCAGGGTATGAAACCCCGGATTGCACATCAATGTGCTATATTGAGGTGATGCACACGCTAGATGACGAGCGTGGGGTCGTGCACTATTGGGGATTGTGACTTAGTTCATCCCGAATGACTGTTTTACTGCGTATTTGATTGGAAACTATTTGCTATCATCATGTTTGGGCTGAATGTCATATTTGGGCCTCGTGCCAACTATTTGAACCCTTCGGGGATTTTTATTGATATTTCCTCACTGTCTTGACTTTATACTTGAAGTCAGTCATGCTATATTTCACTATTTTCATAACTCTTGGCATGTTTACTCTGTTTTAATATATCAAATGATATTTCAAATAATATTTTGGGCTGAGCATCATGTTTTACTGTTGCCCGAGTGGCTTATGTGATTTCGACTGAGTAAGGCCGAGGGCCTGTGCTGTGAGGATAGTTTTTGGTCGGGCTGCACGTTGCAGCGGTGATACACTGATTATGATTATGAGGCCGAGGGCTTGAGATATGTACGCCACGAGGTGGCTTGATGATATGACGCTGCGAGCCTAGTGATGATGCCACGAGATGGCTTGATATTGCGCTTGGGCCGTAAGGGGCCCCTCCAGGAGTCTGCACACCCCATTGAGCACGAGTACCCATTGTGATGTGAGATATAGCCCGAGGGGCTGGTATTATTCTGAGATATTGCTCGAGGGGTAGATTTGTTGACATTGTGCCCGAGGGGCGAACCTTTATGTGGTTATCTTTTTTATTGCCTGTCATTTACCTGGTTAATTTTGTATTTGTGCCCGAGGGGCGGATTTTCTGTGCTTATCTGCTCTAATTGATTTGCATTCAACTGCTTAACTTTTGATAAAAGTCATTTTTAAATATGTTTAAACTGAGCTAAGGTGCTTTAAGAGATTTCACAGCTTCATTGCTTTCTTACTGGTTTTGTACTACTCTATACAGCATGTTGATGTATTTTTTGTGATTTTCTATCACTCAGTCTTTAGTTGTGATTATTACTCACTGAGTTGGAGTACTCGCTTTACTCCTTGCACCTTGTGTCAGATTCAGGTATTTCTGCACCCGGTATCGGGTATTGGTTGAGCAGAGGCAGAGTTGTTGGAGTTCGCGAGGTAGCTGCCCGGTGTTTGCAGCACTGCTTTACTCCCTCATGATGTCATTAGACTAGATTTAGTATTTCCAGAATTTCCATTGTATTTTAGACCTTAGTAGATGCTCGTGACTTGTGGCACCCCGATGTCGTGTTGTATCTATTTTCGCACTGTTCTTTTAAATTTACATTATGCAATATATGGTTAATTAAGAAGGCCTAGATTGATCTATTAAAATTATTGAAATGGATTTGGGGATTGTGTCGGCTGACCTTGTCTTCACGAGAGGCGCCATCACGACCGAGTCCGGTTTGGGGTCGTGACAGCGTCTTAAGGTGACGTATAATGAATATGAGACTTATTAATCATGATTTAATGAGTGTAAAGTCATAATATAACTATATATGATGTTTGAACATAAAATATAAAGTTTGGGATAAACTGGATTTAACTTACGGAAAAATCGAGTTAAGATTTGCCTTGTAACGAGCCATTTTGACAAATTAAATTCGTATGCTTTATGGTGTCATTTTGGGACATATATCATTCCAAAATGAAGATACTTGGCACCTAGTTTCTAAAGGTCCAAACCATTTATTCATACGACATTGGGGTAGAGAAATATGGATTTTTAAACTAGGGTCACCAAGTCACGTTGCCGTACTTTGGAGAAACAGGTTTATAGGCCAAGTTGCGACGCAGTTTTCTCCCAATATATTATGGGTTACATAGAGATCTTTATATTGAATTAAATCCCTAACTTTCTAGTTTCCAACGCTGTAAACCGTTTGTCAGTACAATATCGTAGTAGAGAGATACAAGTTTTCGAAGTGGCACTGTTCAAGCTGCCAAGCAGGGAGCTTACCCACCTGCTTGGAGAATTGAGGCGGTAGGCTTATAAGTTGTCTTTATCAATTATATTTCATTAATATCCAGAGATCAATTACTTCAAAACACTCTTAAACTCTCCAAGAACTTGTCCAAGGTTCCAAGAACTAAACTCAAGAGAAATCAACACAAATCCTCATCAAAGGTGTTAAAGATTACAAGAGAATACTTCTATGATGTTATGATGTGATTGAGGGCTATTGTGAGCTATGTTGAGATGGAGTTTCGAGTTGTAGCTTCTGTCCAAGGTATGTATAACATCTTATTGATTGTTACTAAGTTTAATCTTGTGTTGTTTGAGTGAAAAACTATAAGATGCACTTAAAGGAACATGGGATACAATTGTCTTTTTGGTTGGACTGATTTGTGGTTAAAAATGTGGTTTGTGGTGGCTGAAAATTATGATAAATAATTTGATAATATTGTGGCTATTGTTGTTAAGATTTCCTAGGTGTTAATTAAGTTGATTGAAGAAGAAAAGATGAAAAAAAGTGATTGGTGATAAAAATTAAGGTGCTAGACGTATGAGGCTGTTTTGGAAGGCATTTTGTGGAGGCTTTAAAATTGAAATAATATGGTAAATATAAGTATGATGCTTTGAAGGTTGCAAACTAATTTATGGAATAAGAGTTGGATTCAATTTATATCTTGTTATGAGTAAAGGAAACGAGCTTGCCGCTCAATATGATTGTTAAGATAATCGGAGAAACTCATATTGGATTATATTGTTGTTGTTGTTTCTAGTGTTGGTTATAGTTGTTGTTGTTGGGTTGTTGATGACCCTTAGTGGTCTTTTGGATGTATTAAAAATAAGGGAGTTACTGCCTGATTTTTCTTAAGTGATGCGACTAGTCAAATACGATGGCACAACATTATATGTTAACTGCAATATCATTTCACTTCTTGTAGATGCAAGAAGTTGTGTTGAGCTTGGTTAGTAATAAGGAAGAGATCATACAGGTATGTTAAGGCTAAGCCCTTCCTTCATTTTTGCATGATCTCGTAATTACACAAGTTTTGATAATGAGGCATAGAGAGAAATTCATATTCCTGAATTTATGTACATTTTTCTAGTCTCATAAGTTACTAATAAGTGAGTATTTTACCAACTTATCTTGTCTTTAAATTTAGTTTTTTGCTATGTTTGGTTGATAAAATCATGTGTTTAATGTCATTTACTTCTATTTTATAGGTTGTATGTGATTTAGAAGTGAAGGTGAAGAAACCAAGTAAAAACGAATCAAAAAGAACTAAAATGGACAATAAAAACCTGCCCAGTGATTTACCCTTCACGAACGCGAAGAAGCAGAAAGCCACACCTTCGCGAACGCGAAGATGAAGGAAACAAACCTTCGCGAATGCGAAAGTGTAGTCGCGAACGCGTAGAGGAAACTAGGCAGAAAAATTGGACAGTTCTGGAATTTTACATTTTTCACCCCAAACAATTTAATACACGACCTAGCTCATTTGTAAAGTATATTTGGCTTATTTTCAGTCTTGAAGACTAGAGAGAACAAGTTTTGGAAGCTAGGGTTCGCACACACACTTTGGTCTTGAAGATTTGAAGCTTTTGGTTCAGAATTTCTTACCCATTTATATTCATGTCTTCATTTCCTTACTTCGTATTGAATATCTAAGTGTGTAGTATTTTACCCAAAACTTGAATCTTGTTTATAGAAATATTCATGTTTAAAGTTTGGATTAAATACCTTATTGTGTTTATGTATTGAATAATTTTTTTTTATCTTTTATGAAGTGAGTTAATGTTTCTTTAATTATTCTTATTCTTTAATGTTTTCAAAGGGATTAGCTAACCCTAGGACTCACTCATTAGCTTCAAATTAATATTGGGAAATATTATTTGGGGTTGGGAAAGATTAATTAACAAGAACTTGAGGCTTTAACCCCCATTTTATAGATTCTACCTAGGGATAGGATTGAACTACTTGTAGCTGTATCCTGGTGTGCTTAATCTCTTAATTGTTTTAGGGATAAATCAATTAGGAAGTCTTGTTAGTCTTCGGAAGAAGCTAATATAGAATTATTACCCGAGCCTAATTAACATAAACTCGCTCATATTTGTAATATCGTGAAATACATTGGATCGTTACTTGAGTGTAATTTCCTATGCATCCATACTTGTAGCCATTGATCATTTTACTTGCTTTCTAAGTTAGTTTACATTATCTCATTTACATATAAATATTTTCAAAAACCAATTCTAAGTGTTTGGCATTGCATAACAAGTGATAGTTCCCTTACATTCTTAATCGCCTACATATTGTTCTCTGTGGGATTCGACCCCGACTCATAGTTGGGTAAATTATATTGCTTGCGACCGTGTTCATTTACTTTTTAGTAGTGGATTTGGACATCACCAAAATTGGCGCCGTTGCTGGGGAACAATTTTGCGTAATTTAGGTTGTTTAAGAAATAAGCGTAAGTTCTTTGGTCCAAACTTGTGAATATTTGGGCAATTAATTTTTCTTACCTTGGTCTATTTTTCTTGTTTGTTTCTTTTTTATTTTCTTAGTTTTTGAAAAAATGGCATTATATAATGAAAATTGGTTGGAATACTCAAATATACCTGATTCAAATCAAAACTCCCAGAATTCTCATACTCTCACGAGTTCATGCATACCAAAATTATCCAAATCTAAGGTCAAATTCCCAATCAAAAGTCGAATTCTAGGTCTAAGAACTTTTCTTCCCACTTTTCCCAATTTTAATCTCCAATCCAAAATTAAATGATGAAACTAACTATAGATTGATTGAATATACCTAGAAAGGGTTAAAGAATTGTTACCGACTGATCTCCTCTTCAATTCCCTCCCAAAATCGCCCTCTCCTGAGCTCCAAATCGAATTTCCAACTTTTGAAACTAAACCCTCAAAATTTCATATTTTTGCCTAGCTGTTAGCGCATCTGCTGTCCTGGGACCGCTTTTGTGGAACAATGGTCGCATCTGCGACTTCTCACTTAAGCCCATCTTCCACATCTGCGGTTAACCCTTTGCAGAACTGGCTTCTCCCTTTTCCGCTTCTGTGTCTCTTCGTCGCTTCTGCAGCTCCGCACCTACGGGACCCAAATCGCAGGTGTGGTTATGACAGAAAACCAGCTGAAGCTTCAACTCCAAACTCCAAAATCCTTCCGTCAACCATCCGAAATCATCTGAGGCCCCCAGGACCTCAACCAAAGGCACCAACAAGTCTAATACCACTGTCCAAACTTATACCAATCCTTAAAATACCTAAAACAAAATCAAAACGATGAATCAACCACAGATTCAAGCCTAAGAACTCCAAAACTGTAGAAATACGCTTTGGAGCAAAAAGTCTATCAAACCTCGTCCGAATGACCTGAAACTTTGCACACACATCCCATTCAACACTACAGAGCTACTCCAACTTCTGGAATTCCATTCCGACCCTCGAATCAAAATCTCACTATCGAATCGGAAACTTCAAAATTTGACCTTTTGGTATTTCAAGCCTAAATTAGCTACGAACCTTCAAAACACAATCCGAACATGCCACTAAGCCCAAAATTACCCAACAATGCTAACAAAACCATCAGATTTCCATTCCGAGGCCGTCTTTGCACTATTCTGACTACGATCAACTTTCCAACACTTAAGCTCTCATTTCGGGACTAAGTGTCCCAAAACTCTCCGAAATTCAAAACCAAACATCCCGGCAAATCAAAATAGTGGAAATAAACTCGGGGAAAGCAGTTAATAGGGGATTGGGGCGTAAATTCTTAAGACGACCGGCCAGGTCATCACAAAAGCAAAATAGTCTTATGACATTCCGAAAGATTTTATTAACGTACTTTTCATGTATTGCATTCATGTACATTGACCTATGATCAGATGGCGTTATATACGCGTATATATTTATGTATATATATGTATATGGGATATGGGAAAGGTTATGACATTATATACACACCACCACCTGATCAGCTGGTATACGTTCATGATTTGTCCACAGTGGTCGGGATGATATGATGGGATGCCCTCAGAGGCTTGATGATGTTATGAATACCTGTACCTATGCACGACATGACATTTATACGCATATGCATGACACTATACGTATTTCATGATCTACAAAGTTATCCAGACTTACAGGTTGATTCATTTAGTCTATGTTTCTTTCATGTCTGTTATGTACTTATTTATGTGCCTTACATACTCGGTACATAATTCGTACTGACGCCCCTTTTTACCTAGGGACGCTGCATTTCATGCTCACAGGTCCCGATATATGGGTTGAGAGCCCTCCAAGTAGGCTATCAGCTCAGCAGAATATGTTGGTGCGCTCTATTTACTTTGGAGTTGCTTGATTGGTTAGTATGATTTAGACGGGTATTGTTTGTTATGGTGGGACCCTATTCCAACCTTTTTAAAATTATGTATTCTTTGAGGCTTGTAGATAGATGTCATGTACGTAAATGATTGTATGTCCTTGTCGGCCCATGTTCAGTACACGAGTGACTATTTTGGTCTTAAAGGCCCGTACTTCATATGTATAAGTTTGTATTCCCTCATGCTTTGCTCCGGTTCATTTACCTATGATAGAATGATACGTTACGTTGGTACTTGGTTGAGTAAGATACCGGGTTCCAGTCGCGGCCCATCGGTTTGGGTCGTGACAAAAATGGTATTAGAGTAGTTCTATCCTAGGGAGTCTACAAGCCGTGTCTAGTAGAGTCTTGTTTATGGGTGTATCGTGCACCATATTTATAAGCAGGAGGCTACAGGGCATTTAGGACTGTCACTCTTTCTTCTTAATCTAGATCGTGTGGTAGAGCTCACTTATAAGAATTCAAGTCCTGAACTTCTATTCGTAATAAGACGATGCCTACATTCAGAAAGACGATAGATAAGAGATATAGTTGTGGAATTGTTGATTTAGAGGAACTCGATTTTGTATCTTGCTTATGATAAGTAAATATGAGGTCTTTAGCAGATCATGTGTGTAATAAAAGGTGTAAGCTTCCTGATAAGAAGTCTTAAGGAAAAAATGCCTATCCACCTTTATGGTGAAAGACAACGAGAGATTAAGAAGATAAATACAAGTTTCAACAAGCAAAAGAAGCAAGATGAAGAAGGGTACGAGGCGCCAAATTAATAAAGGTTAACAATGTTTATAATTCAGGCATATGAACATAAGCTTTTTGTGTAATATTCAACAGTAATAGAGGTATGTACAATTGGTCACACACATTTCAGTAATGCCCTATGGGGATAACATGTATAGTTAAGAGAAGGACGAGTATTGTTTGGTATGGCGGGACCCTGTTTTGACCTTTATAAAAATTATGTATTCTTAGAGGCTTGTAGACAAATGTCATGTAAATAAAAGATTGTATGGCCTTGTCGGCGCATATTCAGTACACGCATGGCTATTTTGGTCTTAAAGGCCTGTACTTTATATGTATAAGTTTGTATTCCCTCATGCTCTGCTACGGTTCATTTACCTATGATAGAATGATATGAAAGATACGTTACGTTGGTACTAGGTTGAGTAAGGTACGGGTGCTAGTCGCGGCCCATCGATTTGGGTCGTGACACATACATTTCAAAGAAAGAGTTTCAAAAGTATCTTGATGATCAGAAGAAGCAGGGGGATCACCTTAAGACACTGAAGAAGGCATACACTGGTTTGGCCAAGGCGCATGGTAAGTTGAGCAATTGTCATGACAATTTGGCAAAGGCACAAACAAAGATGAAGAAAAGGGAGAAGAAAAGAGATAAATTCTTTACCCGCATATGGAAGGGTGTGAAGGGGCCGTGGAAAGTCCTAAAGCCTCAAGACCCAATGCCATCGACCGAGCTGAAAAATGATGATGATGCTCCAGTTCATTGGTCCGAGGAAGAAGGATAGGAGGAGGCCTCTGATTCCGACAGCGAGGATAGCGCCTGATGCAGTATTAAGGGAGCACTTTCCTCCATTTTACTTTATTGTGTTTAGTTGCATTGGGGACATTGCAACATTTTCTGTTGGGGGTGGCTTCTTGTATAACTGTTTATCTTGTATAATTGTGGATAACTATGGATTTGGTAGATTGGTATTTGTTTGTTTTTATGTGATGTTATTTAGGTTTCATGTGATGTGTTATAGTAGATATTTATTATCTTCTTGAATTCTTGTTTTTATATATAGTATATTTTAATGACTTGATGTTTATTAGCTTTTTAATTTTAATTTTATTTTATATAGTATGCTTTATTTTGGTGGCGATATCTTTTGTTTTCTTTGTACCACGGTTCTTTTTTCGAGGATGTCAATTTTCTTTTTGAACCGGGTAATTGTTAGTAAATATTTGTCGATTTTTCCCGATGATGGATAGTTAGGCGACTTTCTTAAGGGAATTAGTCTTGTAGTTTAGATATAGTTTTTGTTAATTTAAGAAGAATAAGTGGTTTGAGTTGGGGTTTGTGCCCATTGGCCAAGTTGTGTCTTGCTTAGTGCCAACATGATTTAAACCTCGACATATGAATTTTTAGTTTTTGAAAAAGTAAAATAATTGAGGTAAAGATCATTGTCATGACTTTTAGACTCAATTTTTGTCTCTTTGATTCACTAACTAGCTTTTTATGCTATATGTAACCTCTTTGAGTCATTGGTTTCAATTTGATTTTGGATTTGTATTCCACTTGAGTGTTCATGTGCCATGTGTGGTGAGATTTATTGTGAGTTCTTTTGCAGTATTTGTAGTCTAGAACTTTCCCGGAATGTGCTTCTAGGCGAAATCATAGACTAACATGGTTTGAAAAATGATATTAGGCCTTCCTTGGACCGCTATTGTGCCTTAAATTTCCTACCCTTGAATATTTTCCCTAGTCAACCCATTTTGAGCCTTTAAACTTATTCTTTGGCAACCATCTTACAAGCTTTAACCCTTGGTTATTTATTGATCTAGATTTTGGCACCCTACCTCCCTAAGTACTTTGAAAGTGTAAACATAGGCTAAAAGCCTAAGTTTGGGGGTGAAGGTTGGAAAAGGTGTGATGTGGATGTTGCTTAAAAGGTGAAAGGTAATAAAAAAAAGTAGAACCTTCCTTGATTTTGAAAAAGTCAAAAACAAATATAATAAAAAAGGAGGAAAGAAGAAAAAAATAAGAAGTTGTGAATAAAGGGAAGATTAGTGTGGAATGAAAAATGAAGAAAGGATGGAAAATATTTTTGAAGGAAGTATGCTTTAATTGTTGCAAAGTGTAGTGCTTAGGGAGGTTTTTAGTCGCTCTTATCCAAATTGTTCCCTCCCTTAACCGAAAGCCTATATTACAATCCTTTAAGTCCTACTTGATTTTGAACCAAGTGTGTGTCTACATTAGTGGAGAAATACACGAAGGGCAAGCCTATGACACTACTTTTGTGCATTTGAACATCTTTGAGAGAGTGAGAGTTAATATTTTCCATTTGATATCCCATGTGTGTTTAAATTTCAATTTATAAGTTGGGATTCTCTCTTAAGTGTGAGGGTACATGAAAATTTTGAGTTGTGAACTTAATGCAATCTCCAATTGGGAGATGAACAAAGGAAAATTGTTTGTGATAATGAGGAAAATTTTGAAGCTTTAGTGTCATGGCTTGGTTGCTACTTTGATTAATGTAGTGTTTGAGCACTTGAATTGAAATGAAATTTGTGAAAATTTGTTGGGAATTCATATGCTTAAGATTAATTGTTGGTACCAACCGAAGTCACTAGATTGTATTTAATTTGAACCTTTTTGACTTGAAATGATGTTTGGTATGTCATTGAGCTTAATTGATGATTTTATTGAAGGATGTCTTTAGTTGTCGAATTGCTTGAGGACAAGCAATAGTTTAAGTTTGGGGGTTTGATAAGTGGATATTTTACCAACTTATCTCGTCTTTAAATTTACATTTTTGCTATGTTTGGTTAATAAAATCATGTGTTTAATGCCATTTACTTCTATTTTACAGGTTGTATGTGATTTAGAAGTGATGGTGAAGAAACCAAGTGAAAACGAGTCAAAAAGGAGCTAAAATGGACAATAAAAACCTGCCTAGTGATTTACCCTTCGCGAACGCGAACATGAAGAAGCAGAAAGCCACATCTTTGCGAACGCGAAGCATAAATCGCGAACACGAAGCAGCAGAACTCAAACCTTCGCGAACGCAAAGCTGAAGGAAACAAACTTTCGCGAACACGAAGGTGCAGTTGCGAACGCGAAGAGGAAACTGGGTAGTTCTGCAATTTCACATTTTCACCACAAACAATTTAATACACGATCTAGCTCATTTGTAAAGTAGCTTTGGCTTATTTTTAGTCTCTAAGAATAGAGAATAACATGTTTTGGAAGTTAGGGTTTGCACACACACATGGGTCTTGAAGATTTGAATATTTTGGTTGAGAATTTCTCACTCATTTATGCTCATTTCTTCATTTCCTTGCTTTATATTGTATATATAAGTGTGTAGTATTTATTCCATCACTTGAATCTTGTTTATGGAAATATTCATATTTAAAGCGTGATTTAATTATCTTGTTGTGCTTATGTATTGAATGATTTTTTATCTTTTATGAAGTGAGTTATTGTTTCTTTAATGTTTCCGAAGAGATTATTAGCTAACCTTAGGACTCTCCTATTAACTTCTAATTAATTTTGGGAAAGATTATTTGGGGTTGGGAAAGATTAATTAGCAAGAACTTGAGGCTTTAACCCTCATTTTATAGATTCTACCTAGGGATAGGATGGAACTAGTTGTACCCATAAGATGGTGTGCTTAATCTCCTAATTGTTTTAGGGATAATTCAATTATAAAGTCTTGTTAGTCTTTGGAAAAAGCTAACATATAATTATTACCCGAGGCTAAGTAACACAAATGCGCTCATATTTTTAAAATCGTGAAATATATTGGATCGCTACTTGAGTGTAATTCCCAATGCATCCATACTTGTAGCCATTGTTCATTTTACTTGCTTTCTAGGTTAGTTTACATTTTCGCATTTAGCTATAAATATTTACAAAAATCAATTCTAAGTGTTTGGCATTGCATAACAAGTGATAATTCTCTTACATTCCTAATTGCCTATATATTGTTCTCTGTGGATTGACCCCGACTCATAGTTGGGTAAATTATATTGCATGCGACCGTGTCCATTTACTTTTTAGTAGTGGATTTGGATGTCATCAGTTACAGTATTCTCCCTTATCATATTCAATTGAGTATTCTCTTCTTCCAGTCAAGAGAGCAGAAAGCCTATATATACAGTATTACAATATTTTCATTACCATCGAGCTATAATCGATGGGCAGGCCCCTATTGAGAAACCTCTGATCAGATGGTAAGTTATATACCGAGCTACTGTGGTCGAGCGCCTATGAGCGAGCCCAGTATGGCCGAGATACAGAGCCTAGTATGGCCGCGCGCCTATAAGCGAGCTTACTATATCTATATATATACCGAGCCTTATAGGGTCAGACAACTATTTTACATACTATAGTGAAAGAGTTGTGTCAGTATCAGTATGTAAGAATATCTTCAGATTATCTTTGACTCTCAGTTTCTTTCAGTTATTATATTATCAGTTCAGTTTCAGCTTTCAGTTATTCTGTTGCCTTACATACTCGGTACATTATTTTGTACTAACGTCCCTTTTGTTGGGGACATTGTATTTTATGCCTGCAGGTCCTGGTAGTCAGCTGGATAGATCTTCCCAGTAGATAGAGTCAAACATCAGCGTGGTTGGTACGCTCCACTTTCTCGGAGTTACCGGGTCTATACCTTGGAGACTATTTTATATATACAGGTTTGATGGGTAGGTCGAGTCCCTCTTCTGATCATGATACAATTCAGTTATCTCTATATGCTTGTAGACGAGCCTTGTATATTTTGGTCTATTAGTAGACGTTCATGGCGGCCTCATCAGCTTGCACATTTATATATATATGTTAGCTTTTGGGTATGTTTACCCCTCAGATAAGAGAGATGATATTTTAAGATGATTCAGAGTATGGACTTATTGGCCTAAGTTATGGGTTACCCCTCCAGAGTTCACAGTTATAGAGTGGTACGCTCGGGCCGAGTATGGCATCGGGTGCTCGTGGTGGCCCATCGGTTTGGGTCGTGAAAAAAGTGATATCGGAGTAATTCTATCCTAGGGAGTGTACAAGCTGTGTCTAGTAGAGTCTTGTTATAGGTGTGTTGTGCACCACATTTATAAGCAGGAGACTACAGGGCATTTAAGACTGTTACTCTTTCTTCCCACTCTAGATCATGTAGTAGAGCTCAGTTGTAAGAACTCAATTTCCTAAATCCTATCTTATTCATAATACAACGATGCCTACATTTAGAAAGACGATTGGTAAGGGATTGCACGTAGTTATGGAAGAGTTGAGTCAGAGGAACTTGATTCTGCATGATGCTTATAATGAGTAAGTATAAGGTTTTCAGAAGATCATGTGTGTACTATGACATGTAAGCTTCTTGTTGAGGAGCCCTAAGGCATGAATAATTATCCACCCATATGGTGAAAAGCAACGAGAGAATCAGAAGGTACAAGTTTTAACAAGTAAAAGAAGCAAGGTGAAGAAGGGTACAAGGTACCCAGTTAGGAAAGATGAACATTATCTACAATTCAGGAAGAAAGATATAAGCATTTTGAGTTACCTTCAACAGTAACAGAGGTATGTACAATTGGCCACATCGATCTTACTTATGCCCTATGGGAGCTAACATATATGGTTTAAGAGAAGTACGGGATATAAGGACCCGGCTGGGGTTAGAGTAACCCAAAATGATGGATGGATTGTTTGCATTAGGTGACATTTTCAAAGGATATTGTAAATGTGCTAAGAGATCTCCTTGTGAGACACCAAATGGTGCACTCTAGAATAGTACAGCTAGATATAAGTACTACAAAGATAGGCACTGGAAGCCTTGAAGGGTCATCGATGATGTGAGAAGATGCGAAAGATAAAGAGGTAAAACATGTATAGGTAGATCCTCGTAGAGCTAAATCTTAATACTCCACTAAAGGGGGATGAGGATTGAATGATGTGGCATTAAGTCAGAATTAAGTGGTTTTAGTAATTTTGGAATGGTGAAGGAAGAATGCAATAAAAAAATGAGAAAAGGGATGAGATTGCACTTATCCATATCCTACTGATATGCTACGATTCCAGAACATTATGCAAATGCGACGTCAAGAAATGAAGGAAGGGTTCCTGCCCGAAGTGTTATGGAGATAAAAGAGAGTGTCACTGGGAAGATAATCAAAATATCATCTTAGAAGCTACCCTACGAGCAAAGGGGTATGAAGGTAAGTAAGTAAGGATATTTACAAGTAATAAAGAACATCAAAAATTCTGTCGGGTAAATGATGTAATAAGCTAGCAGCCTTGCAAGAATCAGAGAGTCCTCACTAAGTACTACAATAAATGCAAGAATTAGAGAGTCCTCACTAAGTACTACAATAAAAGACTAGCTAAAGAATTAAGGAAGAAGACTTCAATGTAAGCATAGTGACCTAAAGAGGAAATGGTCTTCTAACAACAGTCTCACTACAACATTGTATGCACTTTATAAGAAAGTAGGATTCGAGATCATGTGAGCTCCACGGAAATTCCGTCATGTATGGGAACTAAGAAAAGCTAAGTATGCACGCTAAAAGGGGGAAGAAAGACTAGGAAAAGTAATAGCCTACGTTTAAATGCTAAGAAGAAACGAAAGGAGTTTTTCGAACAATGATCCAGAATAAGTTTCGTTATGAACACACTTAAGATTTCTGAGTATTATCCATGCAACATATATGTTGACAATCATACAGCCTAGAAGATTCCGGTATAAGTCAAAACAAAAGAAAGGAGTTGAGTCCAGATCATAGGCAAATGATTGAATTTTTAGATGATGGTGTCACGGGTATTCCATAACGTCCATGAAAGGCTAAAGTAATAACTAATATCATGGGCCACAGACCGAAAGATGGCTTAAGCCTACATAAGGCTGATCAGAAGGAAGAGGAAACTAAATAGTTATATCAACCAAGTGAATCAGGAGCCTGATTATTAAACCCAAAAAATTATAGAAATCACGATTAAGAACACTGCAGGATCACCCTTAATATTAGAGGTATAAGATATATAGTACGACAACCATATTATATAACGTATCTACGAGAAAGCCAGTAAGAAGAGTACCATCCTCATAAGAAGTTAGCATGAAGCTCCCACCGGATTGTGTATGCCCCAGAGGTGTAAGTATTACAATAAAGCTTCAAGTTGTGGATGTAAATCATACCTATGTAGAAGGGAAGTTATGAAAGAGATAGAAGACGTGGTGCGAGATTTTAAATCAAGTAAGGTAAAGGTGAACAACGTCGAGACACTCAAGTGCAGAAGGTTGTGAATAGTCCTTACTTCGGATAGAAGGCTAGAAGCATTGGGATTCAGTATCCAGGAAAGATAGCGGTGGCATGCCTTCCAGCCTATGGGTTCTAGGTATGGGGAATCCTGATTAAGAGAGTAAAGAAGAGTTAGAGATGATGTGATGTCTCGCTTGATGATCCAGAATAACACAAGAAAATCTATGGTGCAAGCAAGTTGAAGGAAGGTTGCGAGTAATATAAATAGACATGTATAGGTCGCAAGCTAAAGTATGGTGAAACGACATGTTTTAGGAAGACATGAGTAAGGACAATAAAGGGTGAGTAAGAAGGTGACAAGAAATGGATAAGTCCTCAGAATTAAGCCCAGGAAAACAAAAGAGCTAATGGTTTCTGTAAGTTATAGAAAGCTAGTATAGCCTGAAAGAACTCAAAGGAGTCTAAGACTAGTAGCATTTAGAAGAGATGAAATGCTTCCCTGGTAATAGAATGAGGATGTAGTTGTGATAAATAAGGGATGATGTTTCGGCCTTTGATTGAGTGATTATTCGAAAAAGGGAGATTTCATGAATTGTACAGGATTGACACACCCATGTAAGGTGAATCACATTGGGATGCTATGAAAGACTGTTATGGATATTACTCCAGATGTTCCTCGATGCAACATGGTCCATAGTGATTACACAAGAAGTTTTAAGTTATCAGTGGTAAATTGTAGATCAATATTGAGGTGAATCAACAATGAATGAACAAAAGTCACAAAGTATAAAATGGGATTAGACCGTCGTTCTTAAGATGAACAGTAATGAAGAAGCATTAAAGGACTTAGATTTATGTATATAGAATAAGCAACAAGAATAACCTAGAGTTTGGTGGCAAGCCTTAGTAATTACAGTATGACCTACTGTTTACCTTGAAAACGGTAATTACAATTAGATTTGATTTTATGGTTCTAAAAATACGTGATCTATTTTTATGCTAGTTGTTTAGGCAATAGATGCTAAATAAAAGACTTGGAAACAAGATAGGAGCTTGAAAACAAGGTGATAACCAAATCGAATGGCTGACAATCGGGGCCTCTAGCTTGCTTATTCGGGGCCTAGGGTTCGAGTCTGATGTCCGGCTATGAGCTATCGAGGTGGGATTAAAAGTTATGATAAAATCAAAAACGACTCTTTATGGCCAATAATAAGCAATAAATGAAGAACAATAAATGGAACACAATGAATATAAGTAATAAATGCAAGTGATGAGATTAAGAGAATATGTTAGAGAGCAGAGAGAATGTTCTTGTATTCTCAATATTGAGCATCAGGTCATCCTATAAAATGACAAGGATCCCCTTTATATATGAGGAAATTCTAGTACGGTACAAGTGCATTTAATATAAAGATATGGGGTTGGCACAACCATTTTAATGCTAGGATATGGGTCTGAACTAGCCTACGAGACATTGTCAGCTCTAGTCATTTGCCTTGGGAACTTCCCACTTTTTCCTCATAACTGTCGACCTGTATTGTCTCGAGGTCAGACGTCGATAGCCCATTGGGTGTAAATCTCGACCGTATCCTCGAGCCTTTGACTGACGTGCTTACGAAGCATCGTAATGGCAAAAAATTGGACCCTCCAATTTTACCGCATACAAATAGTCCCCACGTTTCTTAGGGTGAAACGATAAGAAACGACTTCGATATCCATCTTCTCAACCTTCCTGCAATGATGTCATACTCATGACGTAAACCTTTGTGATAATTGAGGCGTCCCATCGATTTACCTTTCTAGAATCATTCAATGTACCTTTCCATAATCGTTCGATGTACCGCCGTATTCTCCAAAGTGATAATATCGCTTCCAATCTAGTTCCCAAAATGCACTGATCGCGCCTGCCGGTACGTCTTTCAAATACAATGATTACGCCATCGGTTACGTTGCCACCCTTCTTATAAATGGAAGTATTCTTGAATCAAAACTTCATTCAAATGTTCTTCAATAACCCTTTTCTTCTCTTCATCTTCATCCATTGTTATTTCCCATGTTTAAGGCCTGTGGCCTTAAGATTACATGGCAATGCCCTCATCAGTTGCGCCATGGCCTCTTTCTAAAGCTTTTCCTTCCCGAGCAAAATTGAACTGGTTCATTGTTGTTGTTGTTGTTGTTGTTGGCCCGAGGTAATGAGATAGGGGCGCCAATTTCTTCCAACTCAAGAAGATATTTGGACTCTACACTGCTGCTCAAGAGGATGTTTGGACTTTACACTGCTGCTCACCTCCCTACCTCGGCCTGGTGTGGCACTTCATCCCTTTTGCTTTCTGTGGGGTGAAGTGGCACTACCGGCTGCTATCTTTCACGGCATAATGTTCCAAGAAGTTGACTCAAAGTAGCCGTGCAGGCAAGGCCGACGCTCGCCAAGTCTTTTATCGGGCCATGATCTTCTTGGCCTGGTAAAGCTTTTGCTCTTTGGCGGGCTATGACTTTTTCTTCATCTTTTTCTGCTTCTTCTACCTCATTTTACAGCCTCTTCCTCATACTTGAAGATGATGTTGGGGAAGCCAAGATGAAGCCCCAAAGAAATGATTCTTGAAGGCGCTGCTCCCAAAGATGTACCTTCGAGAGTGGACTAGACTTTTAACTGTTGCTTTTGTTTCTTTGTCTTTGTGTAAGGACCCTTCGTGGGCTTTTGTAATCATGTGTAAGTGATTACAAAAATGTCTCTTCATTTAGTTTATGATTTGTGCTATATTTCCCTTTATCTGTATTTGTCAAGAATCTGAATGCATGACTCTGCCGATTGGTACGAGTACCAAGCCCGAGTTGGATTGATAAACTTGGGTCGTCGGGACCCCCGACTTCGAGTTGAATAAGATTAAAGCTTCGAACTTTTAGAGCGAAACTTAGCTTTTTAGACCCCATGATAGTCCTCAAGGGGGGATTTTCTCGGATGTCTGAGAGTAAAGGTAGCCTTTAGGCTTTCGAGAATAGTTCCCGGGTGGGGGTTCGCTCAAGCCCGGCAACCTGGAAACTTGTCTTGAACTCAGAGTGAGGATAGCTTTAAGGCATTGTAGATAGATCGTGGATGAGGGCTTACCCAGATTTAGATGGTCCCTGGGTTAAAGTAATCGAGAGGACGGTTTTAACTCGACCCGAGGAATTAGGCAGCTTGAGGGCCGGAGGGTCAGGGAAATGACTTGTACATTCAATACAGAAATCCTCGAGATAGGATACCACCTCGAGGCCAAGCCCATATGAGTAGGTCTTTAGAGCTTGTCTTCTTTTGCAACAGATCATCGAGACCGGGTACCATCTTGAGTCTAGTAATGATATCAATGGCTCTTTAGAGCCTAACTCCTTTTTGACAGAAGTCCTCGAGATCGGGTACCATTTCGAGGCTTATAATGATGTCAATGGCTTCCTAGAGATTATCTTCTGTTTGACAGAAGTCCTCGAGATCAGGTACCATCTCGAGGCTTGTAATGATGTCAATGGCTTCTTAGAGCCTATCTTCTTTTTGACAGAAGTCCTCGAGATCGGGTACCATCTCGAGACTTGTAATGATGTCAATGGCTTCCTAGAGCCTATCTTCTTTTTGACAGAAGTCCTCAAGATCGGGTACCATCTTGAGACTTGTAATGATGTCAATGGCTTCCTATAGCCTATTTTATTTTTTGACAAAAGTCCTCGAGATCGGGTACCATCTTGAGACTTGTAATGATGTCAATGGCTTCTTGGAGCCTATCTTATTTTTGATAGAAGTCCTCGAGATCGGGTATCATCTTGAGGCTTGTAATGATGTTAATGGCTTCTTGGATCCTATCTTCTTTTTGACAGAAGTCCTCAAGATCAGGTACCATCACGAGGCTTTTAATGTTGTTAATGGCTTCCTGGAGCCTATCTTCTTTTTGACAGACGTCTTCGAGATTGGGTACCATCTCGAGGCTTGTAATGATTTTGGGGTTTTTGATCCCCGAAATATCGTATGGAAGCATTAATTGCATGCACGGTTATGAAGCGACCAAGGCAGTTCCGTTAGTACATCTTCCCAAAGCGAAAAATGGCTTAGTTAGATTTTTTAATTGGCCTTTGAGGCAGACGGATAGTCACCGCTTTCTCAATATATAGGGTTGTATTCCTTCTTTTGAGGATCCCACTATTCCGAGTAGTTATCCTTCTCTATAGACCTTTCCTTTACTGCGTTAGGACCTTCACCATTTCAACTTTGAAGCCCTTGCTCGAATTCCCTAGTTTTACCACAATTATAGCTATTACACCAAGGTCCGCTCGGTAAGGAGAAGGGTGTTCCGCCCTTGAAGGCTTTTTGAACCAAAATGCTCGGGGTCATTGGGAGTATGCCTCAATGTTTATTTCTTTAGTAGGAGAGGGGCACCATGAGTTAGTGAGGAAATATTGTGGATGGGGGGAAAAGGTAGTACTGCAGGTACCTTCCCCGGGAGAGAGCATCATGGATCACGCTGAGGGAGTTTTGAACGTATACACGTACCCCTTCATGCTAGGCCCCCTTGATAGGGTTGTGCTTGACTTCTGTAGAAAGTACCAGCTTAGCTTGGCGTAGGTTCACCCATAATTTTGGAGGATAGTGTTGATGATTAGGTTCTTCGCGGAAGAAGCAGGGCTCGAATTCACTCTTAGTCAACTCATCAGGCTGTATCGGTCTTTTCACCATCGGGGTCTACTGACCCTACGATTCCTATCCACCACGCCTTTCATTGTTGATGATGGAGAAGATGGGTATCAGAGATGGATGAGCTGATTCGTCCGAGTATGAACTATCAAGGTTATCCCTGTGGAGTTTCTACCATTTCCCGAGGAATGGAATTTTATGCATAAGTGATATACTTGTGCCTTTGTAGTTTTGCTTATGGCGTAGGCAAGTTCCATAAATGCACCTTTCTTTCCCTTTCTACAGCAATTTCATGGACACCATGCGAGGTCCCCGACCTGATGCAATGGGCTCGGGAGCTGGCGACTTGCTCGACTTATAATGAGCATAAGTGGAAAGCTTTGTCTAAGGGCAAATGGGAGGCCAAACACCACGGCACGTTCTATGAGATTTTCTCCTTTTTTGAATGGCACTTTATTTTTACACGTACTGATCTTGTCACCGTAGGCATCGGGGAATCCTTTAAGACGAGACCGTGCCCTCTTGGAGAGGGAGAAGGATCGCCATCTTCTGGGCTACGGAACGATAATAATAAGAAAAAAGGGCCTTAACAGGACAACGGTGCTTATAGAAAAATGAGTCTAGGCCGGGGGCTCGAAGAGGATGTGTCGGCTGAGCCTGCTGTGACCGAGATCTTTGGCTTTAACAAAATGGTTCCTCCTCTATTGTCATCTTCTTTTCTCGTCGAAGGCACCTCGAGGAATGAGGATTTTCTGCCACCGACTTCTTCCCCCTTCGAAGGTACTTTGAGGGATGTTCGAAACCAGGGTCCGCATCTGAGCGATCGTGCCTCAACCAGGAACGGTTCTACTGGGGTAGATAGAGCCAGAATAGTAGATGTGCGCTCAACCTTTGAGGAAGCTCAGCGGCTCTACTCTAAGGTGAGTTTTGGTTGTCCCCATTGATTTTATAGTTTTGTAATTTTTTCTCTCGTTTCTCTTTCATAGGCTTTTGACAAGCTCAAGTCCGAGATGCTTCGTCATGAGGTCATGCTGGAAAAGGCCGTGGATGGGGAGAAGTCCCTCAGGATTCTTTGTGATGAGAGAGAAGACGAGTTGGCACACTTGCGATACGAGGCAAGTCGAAGACTGAAATACAAAAGCTACCTCGAGGAATAGGTAATTTTTGCTCTCGATGGGGCGCATGTTCACTTTTCTATCCCTAAGGCTGATGTTTGTTTATTTAGTTACACAAGAAGACGGGGGGCCTGGAATGCCTTAGGAGCAAAGTTGGACAAGCCAGAAGTGAGCGCGATGAGTTAAAGGCTCGGGCTGATGCACATACTATAGCAGAGAAAGGTGATTTGGCTAAAGCTTCTACCCACGAGGTTCAACTTCGCATAGCTCATAAGAACAGCTTGGTCCGAATGGATATGGTTACAAAGCTTGAGTTTGAGCTTTTGAAGATAAAGGGCGAAGTTGTGGATGCCGGGGCCGAAGCCATAATAAGCTGAACTAAGGCTGACAAGAAAGTGGCGGTCTATTTAAAGGATGTTGCCGATGCTCGAGCTGAGCTGATAAGGGCTCTTGACCGTGAGAGCAGGAGCAAGGAATATGCTCGGCACAAATCTCGAAGGGAGACCCTCGAGGAGATCCATGCTAGGGGCTTTGACCTCTCGAAAGAGGTGAAGCAGAAGAAGGCAGATGAACATGACGCTAGGTCCTTTCTGTCCGATACCAAGGATAGCGAGAAAGAGGCTGACGGGCCATAGTCCCAGAGGGGGACGTAGATTAGGCTTTCCCTTTCTGATTTTGTGTATAAAAGGAAGCCTTGCGGTTTTATTTTTCATACACTTCCCTTTGCTTCGATGTTTGCCAGTTATTAGCCAGGTGAAGTGGTTTTCAGATAGAACCCTTAGGTTTATAGTACGACCCTGAGGCTCGTTGGGCTGGTCCGTAGGCTCTTACGCGCTCGGTCGATATGACCTTTTAGTATAAGTCGGCATTTTGAGATCTTATGCTTTTGCTCTTAGGCATATTTATTTAACTATCTCGGGTTAAGTCTATGAGTCGGGTTTCGACTCGAGCTCATTTGACCCTCAGGTTTTTTAATTTAATGCTAGCCCTTGGGCTCTTACGCGTTCGGTCGGTACAACCTTTTATATGGGCTAGCGATAGTAGCTCTTACGCATTGGGTCGGTACGACCTTTTATATAGGCTTGCGACAGTGGCTCTTATGTATTAGGTCGGTACCCCATCTAGTATGGGTTGGCGATAGTGGCTCTTATGTGTTGGGTCGGTATGACCTCTAGCATGGGCTGGTGATAGTGGCTCTTACGCATTGGGTCGGTACGACCTCTAGTAGGCTTTATATTTCCCTCGTTAAGGACTTTTGAAGTTGTGTTTGCCTGACTCTTTGACGGTTTGATTAAAACCTCAATTGTGAGCCGTTATATGACGATGATTGAGCACCTCGGGAGATTTGGCTGTGTGGCTGAGTATCTCAAAGCCTATAGTTTGGAGTTGACATGGTTGAAGCTCTTTTTCCTGATGTCGAGGGTAGCCTGTTTAACCAATTCTTTTCGAAGTAATTTCAAAGTAATTGAAGGGCTGTGATTTTATAGCGACGGTCAGACGTCCCCGAGTCACGTTAGTTTGGTTGGTACATCCTTGTGACCGTAGTCATTATGTTCGGCCGAAGCCATTCAGTCCCCGAGTGAAGTAGTTTTGGTGTCTATATCGAGGGTATGCCTTTTTAGGCGTCTTACAAGTTCGATATATAACCTTAACTTTAAGATCGGGATTATGCCATTAGTAAGGTCTTACAAATTTTACATACCTCTAAGGTCTTACATTTTTATTTACTTGGTACAAGTATGGTTCATGCCTTGTTTGAGGTCTTACAGATATTGTTGTTGCTCACTTGGTACAAGTGTGTTTCATGCCTTGCTTGAGGTCTTACAGATATTGTTATTGCCTTGTATAGGTCTAACGAGACTGAGGCTGCCCGCGTGTGGTCTTATGGCCTCGAGTTTTGATAAGTCGATGGGGTTGGTAGTTGGCGACAGTCTCTGAGTCATCAAAGGTTTCTTGTCTCGGGATCCTTTACTTGTAAACTTGGTATTGCCTCATTGAGGGCTTACGATTTTGGAGTTTTCAACCCGAAGGTCATGTGGTCTTAAGTTTTCGACGCCAGTCCCCGAGTGTTTGGGACATTTTTGGCTCTAGGGCCGTTTTGTGATATTGATGTTGCCTCGTTGAGGGCTTACGAGTTTGAAGCTCCGACCCGGGGGTCATACGGCTTTGAGTCTTGATAAGTCGATGGAGTTGGTTATTGGCGACAGTCCCCGAGTCATCAAAAATCCCCTGGCTCGGGAGCCATTTCTTGTAAACTTGGTGTTGCATCATCAAGGGCTAATGAGTTTGGAGTTTCCGACCTGGAGGTCATGTGGCTTTGTATTGTTGACGCCAGTCCCTGAATGTTTGGTACGTTTTTGGCTCTTGAGCCATTTTTGCAGAAATAGCGGACTCTTTTGAAATGCAAAATGCTTTGATGGAAAGTATTCTTCGATTACTTGGTATAAGTATACATGTTTTCACTGTTAGGGGGTCGTTTATTCTATACGGACACAGTTCGTTCAACTGTTTGGCCCGGTACATTATTTTCCTATCGAGACCCTATTTAGCACATCTTGACTTCTCCGAGCAGGTAACCTTTTGGGGGATGCCCCCGGTATTCGAGGTTGAATGCAAAAGAAGCCTTGAATACTTTTCGAGTCTTCCTTAGGTAGCATATAGGTGTTTCCTCGTTAAAAACCTTATCGGTAAAACCCTTCTTAGGATAAAAACACGGTCGAAGGAAAAGAGTGCAACGTATGCTTTTAGAACCTAAGGCCTTCGAGTTGCAAAATGCTTCGGCCATTTCGATCGGATACCTGCATTTAGGGTAGTATAAAATGTAACTGAAAAGGGGAGATGACCATACCTTAGTGCTGATGGTGCTTCAGACCTTGATGCGATTCAATTATTTGTTATAAAGACTCGGTACGGTCCTTCGTTTTGTTTAATCGGCGTAGCCGAGGATGTAGCTTGTTATCATTACTTTATTGTTTGCTTGTCCTTTGGATCCTTCGATGGTGAAGGTATTGGTATTGGTGCCACATCGTGCACCGTGAACATCTCTTTTGCCACATGATGTTCCCCATAGAAGGTTTTTATCCCGTTCTTCGTCGGGAATTTAATCATTTGATGGAGGGTGGATGGTACTGCTCTCATGTAGTGTATCCATGGCCTCCCAAACTAGGCGTTGTATCTCATGTCTCCTTCAATGATATGGAATTTGGCATTTTGGGTTGTGCCAGCCACGTTGACTGGGAGGGTGAATTCCCCTTTCGTTGTTTTGCTCGCCATGTTGAATCCGTTGAGGACTTGAGAGACGGTAACGATTTGGTCAAGTAGTCCGAGCTGCTCTACCACCCTCGACCTGATAATATTGGCCAAGCTACCTGGATCCACAAGTACATGTTTAATTTGAAATGTATATACAAGGAAAGAGATTACCAATGCGTCGGTGTGAGGCTGAGACAAGGTCTCGATGTCCTCGTCCTGAATGTGAGAGCATCCTCGGGTATGTAACCTCAAGTTTTCTTTTCTCTGGTTATGGAAATTTTTGTTCTTTTGATCATGGGTTCTTGTGGAGCACCGATGCCTCCCAAGATCATGTGGATGACATGTTGTGGCTTATTTGTTTCGTTCTTTTTGGTTGCCTCTCTCTCCCGAAACTTATTTTGGCTCGGTCGCTGAGGAATTCTCGGAGCTGACCATTGCTGACTAGTTGGGATACTTCTTCCCGGAGTTTCCAATAGTCCTCGGTCCTGTGACTGTGTGTGTTGTGGAATTCACACACTAAGTTATGGTTCCTTTGTGAAGGATTTGACTATACAGGCCTTGGCCACCTGATGCCTCTGATTTTACTGATAGCGAATACGATGTGTGAGACATCGACGTTGAAGTTGTATTCCGACAAGCGAGGTACCCCCGTTGGCCCTGTGTGCCTATCGAATCTAGCTCTGCTGACAAGTCCCCGAGGGTTCTAGCCTCAATCCATTCTTCGGTCATTGCGGGGTATGTTGCACCTCGGTGCGTTTCTTCTATCTTCAGTGTATGGTTGGTATCTCTCTTTATTCAGCTTCGATTCCTTTGTCGGGAGCCTGCTAGGATATACCGAGCCCGAGGGGGCTCCTAGTTGGTCGTCTTCGACCCTGATCTTTGACTGTATCGGTTATGGACGTCCGACCAAGTCACGACGGGATATTCGACTAAGTTCTGCTTCAGCTTCTTCGAAGCTACCGAGCTTCGCTCGTTCAAACCTTCATTGAAGGCCTGCACCGCCCAGTTGTCTGAGACTGGTGGTAGTTCCATTCGTTCCATTTGAAAGCGAGATACAAACTCTCGCAGCATCTCGTTATCCCTTTGCTTGATTTTGAATACGCCGGATTTCCTTGTAGCTACCTTGATGGCACCAGCATGTGCCTTTATAAAAGAATCCGCCAGCATGGCAAACGAATCTATCGAGTTTGGGGCTAGGTTGTGATACCACATCATTGCCCCTTTTGAAAGCATCTCTCCGAACTTTTTTAGTAGGACGGACTCGATCTCGTCGTCCCTTAGGTCGTTGCCCTCCACTACATAAGTGTAAGCAGTGACGTGCTCGTTGGGGTCTGAGGTTTCATTGTACTTCGGAAGCTCGGGCATTCTGAACTTCTTTGGAATGGTTTTTGGGCCGCTTCCTGTGCAAATGGCTTTTGTACAAACTTCTTCGAATCTACACCTTTCAGAATCGGGGGTGTGCCTGGAATTTGATCGACCCTGGAGTTGTAGGTCTTTACCTTCTTATCGTTGGCTTCTATCTTTTTCTCGCCCGACTCGATCCTCTTTGTGAGGCCCTCGAGCATCTTTACAACGGCAGGGTCGGCTAACGACCCATTGTTGCTTGATATTTCTGGTACCTGCTTGGCTGGGGGAACCATCCCTAGTGCTATTGTGCTGGGAGTTTTCTGGTGACTTTGCTGCTGAGCAATCGCCAGCTGTTGTGCCTGTAACATTTCAAAAATAACGTGAAGGCTAACCTCCTGTTCTTCCCTAGTTGGGGTTTTCTGAGCTTCTTGTTGGTCCCCTTAACGTACACTCCTGTTAGTGTGGGATCTTATATTGATGTGTTGGGCATCGCATCAGACCATATTTACGGGGACTGGCTCTGACGCGTCCCCAGGGTTTAGTGATGGTGCGCCGATACTTGGAACATCTATACCATTCTCCCTGTGGTCCTCAAGACCATTGTTTTCATATGCATTCACTGAGTTAGACATTTTGACCTGAAATCAAAAGATTTTGGACAAGAAAAAGCGTGAAAGATAACTTGTGTTATGCAGTAAAACCAACAGGAAAATAATCACTATTATTTTTAGCCCCACGGTGGGCGCCAAGCTGTTTACCTTGAAAATGTCAATTACAATTAGATTTGATTTTGTGGTTCTAAAATAAGTGATCTATTTTTATGTTAGTTGTTTAGGCAATAGATACTAAATGAAAGACTTGGAAACAAGATAGGAGCTTGAAAACAAGGTGATAACCAAACCGAATGGCTGACAATCGGGGCCTCAATCTTGCTTATTCGGGGTCTCTAGGTCGAGTCTGATCTTCGCGAGCTATCGAGGAGGGATTAAAAGTTATGATAAAATCAAAGACGGCTCTTTATGGCTAATAATAAGCAATAAATGAAGAACAATAAATGGAACACAATGAATATAAGTAATAAATTGAAGTAATGAGATCAAGAGAATATGTTAGAGAGCAGAGAGAATGTTCTTGTATTTTCAATATTGAACATCAGGTCATCCTACAAAATGATAAGGATCCCCTTTGTATATGAGGGAATCCTAGTACGGTACAAATGCATTTAATACAAAGATATGGGGCTGGCACAACCATTTTAATGCTAGGATACGGGTCTGAACTAGCCTACTAGACATTGTCAGCTCTAGTCATTTGCCTTTGGAACTTCCCACTTTTTCCTCATAACTGTCGACCTGTATTGTCACGAGGTCAGACGTCGATAGCCCCTTGGGTGTAAATCTTGACCGTATCCTCGAGCCTATGACTGACGTGCTTACGAAGTGCCATAATGGCCGAAAATTGGACCCTCCAATTTTACCGCATACACCTACCTAGATGCGGTAAAGTCATATTGATGGATAACCGGGTCCATAAAGTAAGGTATAACAATATTCGTAGGTTCATCAAAGTACCGAGCGAAGAACTTCAGTATACCTATAGATGCCCAGAGGAACATATTGTCAAGCTCTGTATATGTTTACAAGCTGAGGCCTAGAGATTGGGTAAAAACTTGAGGAAAAAGCTTGATGGAAGAGTCGTATAGGCGCACATACAAAGAAAAAGGTGGTACAGGCCGCATGATGATGGATTCCTACTACAAGTGGTGGTGTGAGAAAGAGGCCTAAAGGAGGAATGCCCTAGCCTTTAGATTTGTTTACAAAGTAGTTGGCTAGATGGCAAAGACAATATTTAAAAATTCGTGAGAGATATGGGGTATGAGACTGATAAGCACATCGGTCAACATTCGAGGACGAATATTCCAAAGCGGGGAATAATGTTACACCCCATGTTTTCGTACTTAAGAGTACGTCGTAAGTCAATTGATGTAAGATCAGAAATGATATCATCTTTGAAATATTTATAAAGTAAGTTAATCATATTACCGTGGAAGTTAAAAATATTTAAGATCATGAATAACAAGTACCAAGATGGTTGGAAGGCTTAGAAGCTAAACGAATTGAAGAAGATAAGTTTTGTCGAAAGTCGACAAGTTTGGTGTTACACCCTGTGCGTCCTAATGTGACGTATAATGAATATGATACTTGTTAATTATAATTTAATGAGTGTAAAGTCATGGTATGAATATATATGACGTTTTGACATAAAATATAAAGTTTGGGAAAAATTGGATTTAACTTACGGAAAAATCGAGTTAAGATTTGCCTTATAACGACCCGTTTTGAGAAAATTAAATTCGTATGCTTTATGGTGTCATTTTGGGACATATATCATACCAAAATGAAGGTATTGGAACCTAGTTTTCAAAGGTCCAAACCATTTATTCATACGACATCGGGGTAGAGAAATATGGATTTTTAAAGTAGGGTCACCAAGTCACATTGCCGATGAAGTTGCGATGAAGTTTTCTCCAAATATATTAAGATTTACATGGAGATATGTATATAGAATTAAATATATATGAATCTAGTTTCCAACACTGCAAACCATTTGTCAATACGATATCGCAGTAGAGAGATACAAGTATCCGAAGTGGCACTGCTCAAGCTGCCAAGCAGACAGCTTACCCACCTGCTTGGAGAATTGAGGTGGTGGGCTTATACGTTTTCTTTATCCATTATATTTAATAAATATCCAGAGATCAATTAATGTAATCTCTCAATCTCTCGAAGAACTTGTCCACAGTTCCAAGAACTAAACTCAAGAGAAATCAATACAAATCCTCATCAAAAGTGTTAAAGACTTCAAGAGAATACTTTTATGTTGTTGTGGTGTGATTGAAGGCTATTGTGAGCTAAGTTGAGATGGGGTTTTGAGTTGTAGCTACTGTCCAAGGTATGTATAACATCTTCTTGATTGTGACTAAGGTTAATCTTGTGTTGGTTGTGTTGTTTGAGTGAAAATCTATAAGATGCACTAGAAGGAACATGGGATATCGTTGTCTTTTTGGTTGGACAATTTTGTGGTTAAAATTATGGTGTGTGGTGGCTGTAAATTGTGAAAAATAATTTTATAATATTTTGGCTGCTGTTGTTAAGCTTTTCTAGGTGTTAATTAAGTTGATTGAAGAATAAAAGATAAAAAATAAGTGATTGACGATAAACATTAAGGTGCTAGACGTATGGGGCTGTTTTGGAAAGCATTTTGTGGAGGTTTTAAACTAGAAATAATATGGTACATATAAGTATGATGCTCTGAAGGTTGTAAACTAATTTATTGACTAAGAGTTGGATTCAATTTATATCTTGTTATGAGTAAAAGAAACGAGCTTGCCGCTCAATATGATTGTTAAGATAATCGGAGAAACTCATATTGGATTATATTGTTATTGTTGCTAGTGTTGGCTATAGTTGTTGTTGTTGGGTTGTTGATGACCCTTAGTGGTCTTTGGGATGTATTAAAAATAGAGGAGTTCCTGCCCGATTTTCCTTAAGTCATGCGACTAGTCAAATACGATGGTACGACATTATATGTTAACGACAATATCATTTCACTTGTTGTAGAAGCAAGAAGTTGTGTTGAGCTTGGTTGAGAAAAAAGGAAGAGATCATACATGTATATTAAGGCTAAGCCCTTCCTTCATTTTGGCATGATATTGTAATTACACAAGTTTTGATAACGAGGCATAGAGAGAAATTCTTATTCCTAAATTTATGTACATTTTTCTAGTCTCATAAGTTACAGTATTCTCCCTTATCATATTCAATTGAGTATTGTCTTCTTCCAGTCAAGAGAGCAAAGAGCCTATATATATAGTATTACAGTATTTTCATTACCATGGAGCACTAATCGATAGGCAGGCCCCTATTGGGAAACTTATGATCAAATGGTAAGTTATATACTAAGCCTATTGTGGCCGAGAGCCTATGAGCGAGCTCACCATGGTAGAGATACAGAGCCTAGTATAGCCGAGCGCCTATATATATACCGAGCCTTATAGGGCCTAACAACTATTTTACTTACTATATTGAGAGATTTGAGTCAGTATCAGCAGGTAAGAATATCTTCAGATTATCTTTGACTCTCAGTTACTTTCAGTTATTATATTATCAGTTCAGTTTCAGCTTTCAGTTATTTCGTTGCCTTACATACTCGGTACATTATTTTGTACTGACGTCCCTTTTCTGGGGACTTGCATTTCATGCCTGCAGGTCCTGATAGACAGTTGGATATATCTTCATAGTAGACAGAGTCAAACATCAGCTTGGTTGGTACGCTCCACTATCTCGGAGTTACTAGGTCTATACCTTGTAGACTATTTTATATATACATGTTTGATGGGTAGGTTAAGGCCCTGTTCCGATCATGATACAAATTAGTTATCTCTAGATGCTTGTAGACGAGTCCTGTATATTTTGGTCTATCAGTAGACGTTCATGGCGGCCTCATTAGCCTACATAGTTATATATATATATATGAGCTTTTGGGTATACTTACCCCTCAGATGAGAGAGATGATATTTTAAGATGATTCGGAGTATGGCCTCATCGGCCTAAGTTAAGGGTTACCCCTCCAGAGTTCATAGTTACAGAGTGGTATGCTTGGGCCGACTATGGAATTAGGTGCTCGTGGCGGCCCATCAGTTTGGGTTGTGACAGAGACCCTGTAATCCTAAAGAGAATATAATCCACGTATCTCTGGAGTCTGCCCAACAGATAATGGATGAGACCGAAGACGAAGAAGAAGAAGAAGAAAGTTTTGGATTGGCGACCCGTGTGCGAGATGGTACAGAGGTTCAAGGAACCATCGGGAAGGCAGGAGCCGAAGCTACTTTGCTCCGACCTGATGAGCCCTAACCGAAAAGAGTTGAAGAAGCCTCGCCTCGAGCTGGGGAGACCACCAAGGAGGCCGGTGCAGAAACCACGCCCGATGCTTCCCATGACAAAGGTAGAGCCCCAAAAGATTCATTTGCGGGAATGGAGATTTGAGATTTCTCCTCATTTCCTTCGTTTTCTGATACGACAATTAAGGATACTCAGGCGATGGAGGCTCACCCCGACGAAGAGGTCCACAGAGCAGGAGACTTTTTCGGTGGCTTTTTTGCTGAAGTGGAAAACGTTATTAATCTGGTTGACTTGGACATACCGAGGAAGAGCTCGAATGAGGCTTCATCGAGCTTTAAACTGACCAACCAATTCTCGTCCCCCAGCATCAACCTCGACCACAAGCGGCCTTTTATCATCTCGATCCCAGAAAATACTTAAGTTTTCTCTACCCCCGTATGGGTGGCTAGCTATCTTTGATGCTTGGTCATTGAGGAGGACCAAGCCAAAATGGATGCAGTGGATGTTTCCTGCTTGTTCAACGAGGCCCAGCATGCTCTGAATTGGGTAAGTTCAAGGGCCATTATCTTTTCATGACTTTGACTTGTAGATATCTCTAACATTTCTTCCTTTCTCATAGGCTTCGGTGTTGCATCATGAGGCCTTTCTTCGAGTCCGAGAGGAATGTAAGGCCGAGGTCCATGGCCTCACTAAGAAGTGCAATACATACAAGCTTCTTAGTAAGAAGATTCAGGTAGACTTGGTAGAGGCTCAAAATGTGCATACTGAGATGACTGAGCAGGCATTCCGAGTTATTCATGATAGTGAGGACGAGTTGGAGATAAAAACTAACAATCCCATTCTGCAGGTACGACAGAGGCTCGAACAGATTAAGGGCCTCTAAGAGAAAATAGATAAAGTGCGAGCCGAAGCTAAACAATTCAAGGGATATATGGACATTTTGGATGCACAAAAGGAAATCATTCAAGTAAAGCTGGATTCGGCCAAGTCGCAGCTTCAATATCTAAAAGAGAATGCCTTGGTTCAGGCAAAGAAGGTCGAGGAACTCGAGTATAATATATCTAGTTTGGCCAAAGAGCTCGAGGTCGCTAGATCTGAAGCGGCCACGGCCAATACTAAGGCTCGGGCTACTGCGACCCAGTACAAAGTAGATGTCGAAACCCTAGAATATGCCAAAGGCATGGTGGATCATTCGAAGTGGCAGGCTCGAAGGGAGGCTCTTGAGGGGGTCCTTGCTCGATGTTTTGATATATCTGCTAAACTCGAGATCACCAAGGCTGAGGAAGCAAAGGCTCAAAAGCTAGAATTTCCCGACGAGGATTCCGAGAATATGAGAGGATCTAATGGAGAAGACTTTGAGGGCGAAGAAGCTTCCTCCGACAAGGATCGTGCTGCTTGGGCCTAGTAACTCTCACTTTTGCTTTGAGGCCGAGTAAAAAAAATTGATATATATAAAGTTTCCTTCCTTTCTTCGGCTTATGAATCCGTCGTCCTTTTCCTTTTTTTGTTATTTCAAGTAAAGGTCAAAATGCCTAAGCATAATATCTCAAAGCCGTGTTCGAGGGTCCACGGTTTTGGGAAAGGTTAGGGACGATATTAAGCCTTTTATTTGATCTTTTCTAATCCATGGACCCCGAATGATAACTTGGATTTTGAGTTTATGTAACCGTTATACTTAATGATTGAGTGAGGACCTAATCAAACTTGAAATAAGGTTGCCTTTAGGATTTTAGTCGAGTGAGAATGATTTCTTGAACTCGAGGTAAGGGTCTGCTCGAACTCGAAATAAGCCAGTCCTTAGCATTTTAATCGAGTGAGAATGGTTTCTCGAACTCGAAGTGAAAGTAGCCCTTAGGCCTTTGTAAATTTTTTGTACCTGGCCGATCTGGCCTTTGTGGAGCGATCGTCTAATCATATATATATATATATATATATATATATATATATGGCTTTTCTACCCTTTTCGGTTTTTAGAGTTTTTCCTTTGTTTTTCATTCATGTTCACAAAGGTTATAATGCCTTAGCACGAAATAAGGAGTCGTTCGATAGTTTGAACAATTTTGTACTCATTAGAGTTTTTGAGGCTTGATATTATCAAAGCCTTGTATGATTTTGCCGGGGGTAGCCTTTTTAACCGGTTTATGAAAGAATTCGAAGGCATGTTTTGTTACGCAAATTGGACGTCTCCGATCCACATTAATTTGGTCGTAGCCTGTTTAGTTCAGGATTTGCCCCTTGGGCTTATTTTTCCTATTTCACTTCAAGCTTACCCGAAGTGTTAGTCCCTGAGTGGAATGGCTGTGGTCTATAAAAATTGAGAGTTGCCTAAAAGGTCTTACGATCTCGAAGTTTTGATTATTTGATGTCGTTTATTTTTCAGACGGTAGTCCCCGAGTATGGGGGTAATTATTCGAACTCCCGTTATGATCGGCCCTTGAGCCATAATAGATCGAGAGTGTAATATCGTAAAGTATAAAAAATTTTCTAAGGCGTGAGATATTGAAAAGGAAAAATACTTCTCTTTATAATTTATTATACATGCGTACATGTTTTGTTCCAAGGCTCGAGCAAACTACGCAGGAACGATTCATTTGACCGCTTGGCCCTTTAATATTTTCCTATCGAGGCCCTAATGCCATGAAGTAATTTCCTCGCAACAAAGGTGATATTCGAGGGTAATGCCCCTAATATTCGAGGTTGATTGTAAAGAAGCCTCGGATATGGTTGACTCGTTCTAAGTTAGCACGATCAATGGTTGCCTCGTTAAAAACCTCACCGGAAAACCCTGTTGGGACAAAATCGATCTAAGGAAAAAAGAGTGCAACACGTGCTTTCATACCTAAAGTCTTCATATTGAGGAGTCCATTGTTGTTTCTTATAGAACACCTGCAGGAGTTAGTTTAAAATGTAAATGAAAATGGAGAAGGTCGTACCTTAGTAGTAATATTGTTTTAGGTTCGATATGTTCCAGTTGCTCGATAATTGTTCGCCGTTCGTTGTACCGATCTTGTAAGACCCTTTTCTGATGATTTCAAGAACTTGGTATGGTCCTTCCTAATTTGGACCCAACTTTCCTTCATTTGAATTTCGGGTGTTGAGGGTGACCTTTCTCAGCACCAAGTCTTCGATGTTGAAATGTCAAAGATTGGCTCTTCGATTGTAGTACCTTTCGATCCGCTATTTTTGAGCGGCCAATCAGACGAGGGAAGCATCATGTCTTTCGTCCAACAATTCTAGGCTCGTATTCATGGCCTTATTATTGACTTTTTCGTTGCATAACGAAATTTGATGCTAGGTTTTCCGACTTCAACGGGGATTAGAGCTTTGGTGCCATAAACTAATAAGAACGGTGTTGCTACTATACTTGATTTCGACGTTGTGCAGTATGCCTATAGAACCTCGGGCAATACCTCTCTCCATTTCCCTTTAGCATCGGTCAATCTCTTCTTAAGGTTCTGAATGATGGTTTTATTGGTCGATTCGGCCTGTCTGTTTCCGCTGGGATGATAAAGTGTCGATAGAATTCTCTTGATTTTGTGATCCTTGAGAAATTTAGTCACTATGCTGCCAATGAATTGCTTTCCATTGTCACACACGATCTCGGAGGGCATCCCAAATCGACATATGATGTGATCCCAGATGAAGTCTATGACTTCTTTTTCTCTGACTTTCTCGAAAGTCTGTGCTTCAGCCCACTTAGAAAAATAATCAATCATAAATAAAATAATCTACGTTTTACCTGGGGCCGATGGAAGAGGGCCGCCGATATCCATCCCCCATTTAATAAACGGCGATGGGGATAAGACCGAATAGAGCTGCTCTCCGGGCTGGTGAATCATTGGCGCATACCTTTCGCATTGGTCGCATTTTCGAACGAACTCCTTTGTGTCCTTCTCCATATCGGTCCAGTAGTATCCTGCTCTAATTACTTTGTGGACCAATGATTCGGCACCAGAGTGATTTCCATGTGTGCCTTCATGAACTTCCCGTATTGCGAAGGGGATAGGTAGTTTACAATACAAATCGGGTGACATTGGAAATATGGTTTTAATTTCCTAGAGGCGTTTATTAAAGCAAGCGCTAATTTTTTAAATGTGGGTAGCGGGTCTCAGCTTCGCCTAAGGTCAGACTAACATAATAAACAGTGGATTGCATACTTTCTCTTCTTGAACTAGGACTCCACTTATCGCTATCTCCGAGATTGCCAAGTACAAGTAAAGTCGTTTGTCCATATTCGGGGTATGAAGCAACGGTGGGCTCGACAGGTATCATTTTTGTTCTTCTAAGGCTTGTTGGCATTTTTTATTCCGAACGGTATTACGTTATAATAATAAGTGCCGTATTTAGTGATAAACGAAGTCTTTTCCTGATCCTCTGGGTTCATTTGTATTTGACTGTACCCGAAGTAGGCATCGAGAAAACTGAGAGTCTCATGGCCGGCTGTGGCATCGATCATGTGATCGATATTCGGTAAAAGAAACGAATCCTTAGGGCAGGCCACAGGTCCTTATAGTCTACGCATATTCTAAGTTTATTTCCCTTCTTAGGGACTACCACTACGTTTTCTAGCCATTCAGGATACTTTACTTCCCGAATGGATCCTATTTTAAGAAGTTTGGTTACCTCATCCTTGATGAATGCATGCTTAACATCGGACTGGGGCCTTCTCTTTTGTTTTACCGGATCAAACTTGGGGTCCAAGCTCAGTCGATAGGTAGTGATCTCTAGTGGGATCCCCGTCATGATGAGATGGGACCAAATAAAGCAATTCATGTTAGCTGTAAGGAAATGAATATGTTTTTTCCTAAGCTCAGGGGTTAGCCCCGTGCCTAGATATACCTTTCATTTTGGCTAGTATTTGGTTAGTGTGATTTGTTCCAGCTCTTCGACCGTTGATTTTGTGGCGTCGGAGTCATCGGAAACTACAAAAGATCGAGATATCCCATAGTTGTTGTCCTCATCGGTATCTCGCTTCTCCAGTTATGTCGAGACTAGCGTATGTGGTTGCAATTTAGCTTCTTGTTTTCCCTTTGAGTCTGATCCCTTTGTTGAAGAAAGTGCTGACACCGGTGTTACCTCGTCAAGTGCAAACATCTCCTTGGCAGCATGTTGTTCCCCGTACATTATTTTGACCTCTTGAGATATCGGGAACTTCAGAACTTGGTGAAGGGTCGAGGGTACCGCCCTTATGTTATGGATCCATGGCCTTGCGAGTAGGGTGTTGTATCTCATATTTCCCTCGATTACATGGAACTTTGTTTTTTGTATGGTCCCGGCCACGTTCACTGGCAAAACAATCTCACCTTTGGTGGTTTCGCTTGCCATGCTGAAACCGTTAAGTTTTCGGGTTGCAGACACAATTTGATCTTTTAGGCCCAGCTGTTCTACGACGCTCGATCGAATAATGTTGGCCGGGCTACCTGGATCAACCCAAACACATTTAACTTGAATTTTATTCATAAGGACAGATATTACCAGTGTGTCATTATGAGGTTGTTCGATTCCTTCCGCATCCTCATCGTTGAAAGACAAGGTTTTTTCCGTTAAGTAGTATCGTGTTCGTTTTTTCCTTGTGATCGTCACCTTGGTGCACTTAAATACCGATTTTTGAGGAATGTCGAACCCTCCAACAATCATGTGAATCACGTGTTGCGGCTCCTCTAGCTCATTCTGCCTATTTGAATCTTTATTTTTGAAGTGATTCTTGGCCCGCTCACTTAAGAATTCTCGAAGGTGACCCTCGTTGAACAATCGGGCTACTTCCTTCGTTAGCTGCCTGCAATCTTCCATTTTATGGCCATGAGTACCATGATACTTGCATATTTGGTTTGGATTTCTCTGGGATGGATCGGTCTGCATAGGTCGAGGCCACCTGGAATCTTTGATACGTCTAATGGTTGATACTATGGCGGAAGCATCCACGTTGAAGTTATATTCTGACAATCGAGGTGCTTTATTGGTCCCGACATCCCTATCGAAACTACTTTTGCTCAAGCGCCCTCGGGAGCTCTGTCCCCGATCATTCCTTCTAACATTTCTAATGGGTTTGTGCCTAGGCCCGTTATTTCTCCGATCTCTACCGTATGGCGGATATCGGTCTCTGTTCGACCTTCGTTCCCGGTCGTCATCCCTTTTAACTCTGTCCACAGGCCTGTTAGGATAAATTGAACCGATCGGAGCACCCAGTTGATCATCCTCGACCCTTAGTTCGACTGATACCGATTATGTACATCAGCCCAAGTGACAGCTGGATATTCGATCAAATTCTATTTCAACTGGTGTGAAGCTACAGAACTTTGAGCGTTGAGACCTTGAGTAAAAGCTTGAATAGCCCAATCGTCGATGACCAGCGGCAAATCCATTCGCTCCATTTGGAATCGAGATATGAATTCTCTGAGCATTTTGTTGTCTTTCTGTATTACCTTGAAGAGGTCCGACTTTCTGGTAGCGACCTTAATGGCTCCGCAGTGTGCTTTTACAAAAGCATATGCAAGCATAACAAATGAATCAATAGAATTAGGTGGTAAATTATGGTACCATATCATAGCGCCCTTCGATAGAGTCTCCCCGAACTTCTTCTACAACACAGACTCGATCTCTTCATCTTCCAATTCATTTCCCTTAATGGCGCACGTGTATGAGGTGACGTGCTCATTTGGATATATTTTCCCATTATATTTCGGAATCTTGCGCATATGAACTTCTTGGGGATTGGCTTCGGAGCCGCACTCGAAGGGAAATGTTTTTGGACAAACTTTTTGGAATCAAGTCCTTTCAACACCAGTGGTGTCCCCAGAATTTGGTCGACCCTGAAATTATAAGTTTCCACTTTCTTATTGTTTTCCTCGATCTTTTTTCCCCTATCTCGATTTGTTTCGTCAGTTATTCGAGTATCTTTACAATAGCAGGATTGGTCTCCGGTTTTCCTCCATTCGACCTTTTTGGCACCGATTCGTCTTTATGAACAATTTCTTGTGATGGCTCGATCTCGATCCTGCATAGTGCACGATTCTGATTTTGGAGCTGTGCTATTGCAGCTCTTTGGGTATGCAATATTTCGAATAGCATTCGAAGGCTAACACCACGTTCTTCACCATCATGGGCGTTCTGATCTTCCGTTCGAGCACCTCTGCAGACGTTATTTTCAGGGTCGACGCCCAAATTCCCATTAATAGCAATATGGGAGCTTACGTTGATTGGGTCCATGGCCGGAGCAACATCGAGGCTGACTAGAGGTACTCCGTTCCTTGGGGCGGCTATGTTATTGTTCTCACAATGGAGACCGAGACCATTCTCTGTGTGTGTAGGTGCTACTTGAGAGTTTGACATGTTGATCCTGGAATCAAAGACACTTCAAAGAATAAGTATAAAATAGTGTGTGTTACGAAAATTATACCAGGCAATCACTATTATCCTTAGCCCCACGGTGGGCGCCAAACTATTTACCCTTAAAATCGGATAACAATTAAACTTATAAGTGGTTTTAAGGACATGTGATTTCACTTGGTACAAAATGATAAATATAAGAATTAATGATAGAAATTACAGTAAAATAAAGCAAACCAATGTGATGAACAATTGTGGCCCTCAAGCTAATTACCCTCGAACCAACTGAACAATCTATTGAAAGTATGAACTGAACAACAGAGCTTGCAAGAGATAAAAATGTGGTATATTGCTTTGATATGTATGAATGTAAGATGATTACAAAATGTTTAAGACCCTTTTTATATAGTAGAGGAATCCTATTTACGGTATAATTCTAATTATAGAAGGAAATCCCATGATTAGCTAAATAATCGTCCTTGATTTGATCTGTTCCGAGATTTCTTCCATGATTTTTGACCATTCATGGATATCTCGCCTTTTCATTATTATGCTTTCTTCGGACTTGCTCGGTGTCTATCTCGTTTGGTCTCGATCTTTACTGGTCTCGATCTTGACAGAAACTTCTGATCCGAACTCGGTAATTTATCCCCATGTTTCGGTCTAATATGCTATTGGGCCGATCCTCGATCCATCCCCCTGGTCTCGGTTAATCAGGAAAATCGGGTGGGTCTGGTTTTAACCGTATACAATTTCTTGAAGACGTTGATCTCAAGTCTCAACTAGGGTTGTTTGTCGGTCGGTACGGTACGGTATTTAGACATTTCAGTTTGGTATTTTAAATATTTGGTTTGTTAAAATGCTATACCAATACCACACTTAATTATATTCGGTATGGTTCGATTTTTTTTCTTTCGATTTCGATTTATTCGGTTTGGTTATCTCGGTTTATTCGGATGGAATGCTAACTAGTGCATCGAGTCATAAACTGTTATATTTTTAACTAAAGTACTCAATAGTACAAAAATAAAACCGTTTGTTGATAAAAGTTTTGTCCAAAACTAGTAAGTATTAACCCATAGAGAGAAAACTACACATAAAGGAATAAATTTGATCATTGGAAATGTCTTGTTACTTTCTTAGAGTTAATTGATGAATTTAGAGAATAAAGAAAAGTAAAATTTTAGAATTTTTATATTTATATTATTATTAATAATATGTATATTGTGCAATATAATATATATTTCGGTACGATATCGATATTTTGGTATTTTATTTTATAATATCAAATACTATGCTTAATATTAAATATTTTAAAATTTTAAACTAAATATAATACTAAATATAAAAATACCAAATACCAAATACCAAATACCAAAATTTTCTATGATAATTTGATATTTACAATTTATGCACAGCCCTAGTCTCAACTACCATAATGTAAAAATAATTGCTTTATATTTTAGCTTTTATTCTACCTCTCTTTAAGGGTTGTTCATAAACCTTTTTAAATAAGTAAACGACAAGTGGCACATTTTCCAATATAATGATTAATGACTATTGGATCTCTCAATCATTAAAATTTAAAATGTACACGTCAAGAATGTTGTTTTATGTGAGAAATTTCAACCACGTACTTTAATACGAAAGTTAAGTGTCGAAAATTTAGCTTTTTTCAAGAATCACGTTTTAAGGATTTTCACGAACTCTTTCAAAGTATACGGCAAGCGGGATATTTTTAAATATGAATTGGCTCATAGAAACAAGTAAAATGCACACGACAAAGATCTTTCTTAAACATGTTTTTTCGGTAATAACTCTGATTATTATCATTTCCAAACCACGTTGAAACATACACCTAAAGAGCACCCAAGCACCCGCCAAGCACTATGCTGGAAGCAGTAGGTCTCGCATTCTAATTACACGTGTTCAATGAAATCTATGCACCTCCTAGCTTGCTTCCCTCCCTATACATTTGAATCCTCTGTATAACTGTATTCTTTATCTGTTGTATTCCAAAATTACTGTTAACCTTCTGTTTCCTGAAGAAAAATAAGTTCCTACTCTGGCTCCTAGAACTGCAGCCATCGCTTCCTTCCTGAATTTACTCCATCTTCTGCGCTTGATCTTCACCAGTGTGGTCATGAGATCATGCTGCGCAATGTGTATTCCTGTCCATTCCTCCACTCCATTCCTGTGACGACCCGGATAGTCGTCTCATGAGTTACCGCTCCGTTTTCCCAATTTCTGCTTCTTTATGCTTTGTTTATCCGTGTTATGTGGTATCACGTTCGTCGGATCGAATCCGGATGGATTTTGGTAAGGTTTGAGACACTTAGTCTTTTTTGAGGAAGTTTAAGTTGGAAAAGTCAATCGGATGTTGACTTATGTGTTAGATGGCCTCGGATGTGAGTTCCGATGGTTCGGTTAGCTTCGGGAGGTGATTTGGGACTTAGGAGCGTGATCAGAATGAGTTTTGGAGGTTCAGAGTAGATTTAGGCTTGAATTGGCGAAGTTAATATTTTGGCGATTTCCGGTTGGTAGACGAAATTTTTATATAGGGGTCGGAATGGAATTCCGAGAGTTGCAGTAGTTCCGTTGTGTCATTTGGGATGTGTGTGCAAAATTTGAGGTCATTCGGACGTGGTTTGGTAGGGTTTTTGATTAAAAGCGGAATTCGGAAGATTTTTGAAAACTTAGGCTTGAATCCGATGTGTTTTGGTTGATTTGATGCTGTTTGAGGTTTTTTGAAGATTGATACAAGTTTGAATAAGGTTTTAGGATATATTGGTGCCTTTGGTTGAGGTCCCGGGGGCCTCGGGTGAGTTTCGAGTGGACCCTCACGTTCGCGAAGGGTCAGGAAAGGAAGCGTCAGGTTTGGCCTTTGCGTTCGCAAAGAGGAGTCCCGCGTTCGCGAAGGGCCGGAATAGTAAACATCGCATTCGCAAGAGGCTTGGTCACGTTCGCGTAGGTTGGTGAAGCTGAGGCATCGCGTTCGCGAAGAAGAGTTTTGGTCAACAGAATTTTGTGCTTCGCGAACGCGAGGCGTTGACCGCGTTCGCAGAGAAGGAAATTAAGACCTGGGTAGAAGGTTTAAAAGGTCGTCTTGTCCGCGAATGTGGAGTTTATTTCTTCCATTGTTGGTCGTTTTTTGAGCTTTTTGAAGGGATTGAAATGAGATTCAAGGGGAATCACGTGGAGGTAAGATTCTTGGACTTATAACTCGATTCTAAAGTGAATTCCACCTAAATAATCATGGAAATTAAGCCAAAAATTGAAGAATTAGGGCTTGGAAATTTAGACCTTTGATTGAGGATTCGAAGGACCATTTGAGGTCGGATTTCAAAACTTTTGATATGTATGAACTCGCGGGGAGATAAGGAATCTATTGATGTGAAAATTATTGAATTCTGAGACGTGGGCCCGGGTCGGGTTTTGGTAATTTCGGGATTTGTGTGGTATTTTGATTATTTTCGCTTGGGCTTCGTTCCCTTAGCATATTTTGACGTCCTCGTTCTAATTTTGGATAGATTCGACACGAGTGGAGGCCGATTCGAGGGGCAAAGGCGTCTCGGGCTAGAGATTTGACCGGTTCGAGGTGAGCAATGATTGTAAATGATGTTCTGAGGGTGTGAATCCCCGGATTGCACATCGTAGTGCTATATTATGGTGACGCACACGCTTGATGAGGAGCGTGGGGTCATGCACTGTTGTGGATTGTGATTTGGTCCGTCCTGAATGACTATTTTTTGATGTATTTGACTGAAATCTATTTGATATCATCATGATTTGGGTTGAATGCTATATTTGGGCCTTGTGCCAACTCTTTAACCTTTCGGGGAATTTTACTGGTTTTTCTTCATTGTTTTAACTTTATACTTGAACTCAGTCATGTTATATTTTACTATTTTTCGTACTCAGCCATGTTTACTCTGTTTTAACACGTACATGATCTTTTAAATGATATTTTGGGCTGAGAATCATGTTTTTCTTTTGCCCGAGGGGCTTGTGAGGATTTTGACTGAGTAAGGCCGAGGTCCTATGTTGTGAGGAAGCATTTGATACTGATTATGAGGCTGAGGGCCTGAGATATGTACACCACGAGGTAGCTTGATCGATACGAGGCCGAGGGCCTAGTGATGATGCCACGAGGTGGCTTGATATTGCGCTTGGGCCTTAAGGGGCTCCTCCAGGAGTCTGTATACCCCTAGTGAGCGTGGGTACCCATTGTGATGTGAGATTGAGCCCGAGGGGCTGGTATTGTTCTAAGATGTTGCCCGAGGGGCAGATTTATTGATACTATGACCGAGGGGCGAACCTTTATGTGTTTACTTTTCATAATTGACTGTCAATTACCTGTTAAATTGTTGAAAAAGGGTTTTCATGAAGTTAAATATGATTTAAAGGATTTCTACCTATCTTTCACTAGTTTGTACTGTTTTAATGGTTTTACTGCTTCATTATAGCATGCTTTTGTGCCTTATGTGATTTCCTTCTTTTAGTCTTTATTTATGATTATTACTCACTGAGTTGGATTACTCAGTTTACTCCCTGCACTCCTGTGTGCAAATTCAGGCATATCTGGTCCCGCTCCCGAGTGCTGATCATTCCAGCTTAGGCGGATCCGAGGAGTCTCTAGGTAGCTGTTGGCGTTCGTAGCCTAGAGCTCTTTTCTATCTTATTCTTTCTGTTCTTAATTTCTATATTAAACTTTGTAGTTATATATATTTGGAGTATTCCATTTTTGTTAGATGCTCATGACTAGTGACACCCCGGTATCAGGCTGTGTTGGGTTATTTTCCGCAAAATTATGCTATTAACTGCTTAAACCTTGGTTTATTTGATCATGATTTAGACTATTTCTTAAATGCTTAACTGTTAAATACTGAAATGGGTAGTGTCGGTTGGCCTTGTCTTCAAGAGAGGCGCCATCACGACCGGGTCCAGGTTTAGGGTCGTGACAAGTTGGTATCAGAGCCTAGGTTACATAGGTCTTACGAGTCATGAGCAGGTTTTGTAGAGTCTCACGGATCGGTATGGAGACGTCTGTATTTATCCTCGAGAGGCTGCAGAACCTTTAGGAAAAACTTCATATTCTTGAAATTCTTGTCGTGCGAATTTGTTGATCCAAGTACTAAACTTCTGTTGTTCTATTCTCTCATACATAGTGAGGACACGCGCTAGGTCAAGATGGACGACCACCGGTACCACCAGAGGCCGAGGACGCGGTCGTGTTTGTGGTAGGGGCAGAGTAGCTAGGGCAACACCTGCAGATCCATCAGCTGCCCCAGGTCAGGATCAGGTCCCAGTTATGGGTGCTCCAGTAGCACCAGCTCAGGCACCAGCTGTGCCCATTATGATTCCGAGTCTTCAGGAGGCCTTGGCTTAGATCTTATCAGTTTGCACTAGCCTAACTCAGGCGGTTTCAGCCACTACAGCTGCAGCTACTTCTTAGGCCGGGGGAGGCAATCAGACTCCCGCTGCTCGCACACCTGAGCAGGTCGTGTAGGGACTTCAGACGTCAGGGCCACATCCAGCACAGCCAGTTGCAGCTGCTCGGGACTATGTAGTTCCTGCCATTCCAGAGGATGAGCAGCGTAGGTTGGAGAGGTTTGGTATACTGCATCCTCTGACCTTCAGTGGTGTAGAGGGCGAGGATGCCTAGGGTTTCTTGGATAAGTGCCAGAAGATGCTTCGTACCGCGGGTATTCTGGAGACCAACGGGGTCGCTTTCACTACTTATCAGTTTTCTGGAGCTGCCATCACTTGGTGGAAGGCTTTTGAGAGGTATAGGCTTGTTGGTGCAGCACCCTTTACCTGGCAGCAGTTCTCCGTTCTCTTTCTAGAGAAGTATGTGTCGCAGTCCCGTAGTCCCGCAGAGAGGAGCTACGTAGGGAGTTTGAGTGGTTGTGTCAAGGAGAGATGACTGTGATGCCATACGAGATGAGGTTCTCTGAGTTAGCTCGTCAGGCTATTTGGATGGTTCTGACAGATAGAGAGGATTAGGAGGTTTGTTTATGGCCTCTCTTATCAACTTCGTATTCTCATGACCAGGGAGAGGGTGATTGGTTCTACTTTCGAGGAGGTTATGGATATTTCCCATGAGATTGAGTCTGTTCATTGCCAGGAGCAAGAGAAGAGGGAGGCCAAGAGGCCTCGAGGATCCGATAGTTGTAGTGGTACTCCTTCGAGAGGTCAATTTCAGCATGATAGAGGTCGTCCATTCAGGCATGTTCAGCCAGCTCGCCCAGGTTATCAAGGGGAGTTATCGGGTCATGGTTCTCACAGTTCTCATTAGGGCCAGTCATCACTTAGTGCCCTTCCAGCTTAGAGTTCGTCCTGTGCTTCATCAGTTCAGGGCTTTTCTATGTCAGGTGCATCTGCTAGTCACTCTGGTGTTAGGGGTTCCCTTCAGTCCCCTTCTCTAGCACCTGGGAGTTGTTATGAGTGTGGTGAGATGGGTCATATGTGGAGGCAATGCTCTCGCCGTCTTGCGAGTTCATCTCAGCAGAAGGGTCAATCATTGGCTTCAGCACCAGTTACCTCACCACCACCCGTCCAGCCAGCAAGGGGTGTAGGTCAGTCAGCTAGGGGTCACCCCAGAGGGGGAGGTCGATCAGGTGGCGGTCAGGCCCGTTTCTATGCACTTCCAGGTAGACCCGATGCTATTGCTTTAGATGTTGTTATTACATGTATTGTTTCAGTCTACCATAGAGATGCCTCTGTATTATTTGATCTCGGTTCCACCTTTTCATATGTGTCATCATACTTTGCTCATTATTTGGGTACACCCCGTGAGTTTCTTACTTCACATGTTCATGTTTCTACCCCGGTGGGCAATACTGTTGTTGTAGACCATGTGTACCAGTCGTGTGTGGTGACTATTGGGGGTCTGGAGACCCGTATGGATATTTTATTATTGTGTATGGTGGATTTCGATGTCATTTTGGGCATGTATTGGCTATCTCTGTGTCATTCTATTCTGGACTGTTATGCTAAGATAGTCATATTGGCTATACCGGGTATGCCACGGATCGAGTGGCGAGGTGTGACTGATTATGTTCCCAGTAGAGTGATCTCATTCTTGAAAGCCAGCGTATGATTGGGAAGGGTTGTCTTTCATATCTAGCCTTTGTGAGGGATGTCGGTGCTGAGACTCCCAGTATTGATTCTGTTCTAGTTGTGAGGGATTTTCTCGATATGTTTCCTGCAGACCTGCTGGGCATGCCACCGGACAGGGATTTTGATTTTGGTATTGACTTGGTATGGGCACTCAACCTATTTCTATTCTACCGTATCGTATGGCACCAGCGAAGTTGAAGGAATTAAACGAGCAGCTTCAGGAACTCCTTGAAAAGGGGTTCATTCGGCCTAGTGTGTCACCTTGGGGTGCGTCAGTTCTATTTGTGAAGAAGAAGGATGGCACTATGAGGATATGTATTGATTATAGGCAATTGAACAAGGTAACAATTAAGAACAAGTATCCTTTGCCTCACATTGATGATTTATTTGACCAGTTTCTGGGAGCTAGAGTATTCTCCAAGATTGATCTCCGTTCAGGTTATCACCAGTTGAAGATTAGGGACTCGGATATTCTTAAGACAGCTTTCAGGACCCGATATGGTCATTATGAGTTTTTAGTGATGCCTTTTGGGCTGACCAATGCCCCATCAGCGTTCATGCATTTGATGAACAGTATATTTCGGCCTTATCTCGATTCATTTGTCATAGTCTTCATTGATGATATTCTGGTGTATTCGCATAGTCAGGAGGAGCACGCGGAGCATTTAAGAGTTGTGTTGCAGATATTGAGGGAGGAGAACTTTATGCAAAATTCTCCAAGTGTGAGTTTTGGCTCCGTTTAGTGGCTTTCTTAGGGCACCTGGTGTCCAGAGAGGGTATTTTTAGGTTGATCCGAAGAAGATAGAGGCGGTTCAGAGTTAGCCCAAAGCATTCTCAGCCACAGAGATTCGCAGCTTTCTTAGTTTGGCAGGCTATTATCGCCGTTTTGTTTTAGGGATTCTCATCTATTGCATCACCCTTGACCAAGTTTACTCAGAAGGGTACTTCATTTGTATGGTCGGACAAGTGTGAGGAGAGCTTTCAGAAGCTCAATACAGCTTTGACCACAACCACAGTGTTAGTTTTGCTATCAGCTTCAGGTTTATATACCGTGTATTGTAATGCTTCGAGAGCTGGTATTGGTTGTGTATTGATGCAGGAGGGTAGAGCTATTGCGTATGCTTCCCGTCAGTTGAAGCCCCATGAGAAGTACTACCCCGTTCATGATTTGGAGTTGGCTGCCATAGTTCACGCGTTAAAGATTTGGAGGCATTACTTGTATGGTGTGTCTTGTGAGGTGTTTACTGATCATCGTAGCCTCCAACACTTGTTCAAATAGAAGGATCTCAATTTGAGGCAGCGGATGTGGTTGGAGTTACTTAAGGATTATGATATCACTATATTGTACCATCCGAGAAAGGCCAATGCGGTGGTCGATGCCTTGAGCCGAAAGGTAGTGAGTATGGGGAGTTTGGCATATATTCCAGTTGGGGAGAGACATCTTGCAGTTGATGTTCAGGCCTTGGCCAATCGGTTCGTGAGGGTAGACATTTCGGAGCCCAGTCGGGTATTGTCTTGTATAGTTATCGGTCTTTCTTATATGATCGCATCAGAGAGCACCAGTATGATGATCCGCATTTGCTTGTCCTTAAGGACAAATTTCAGCAAGATGATACTAGAGATGTGACCATTGGTGATGATAGAGTGTTGAGGATGCAGGGCCAGATTTGTGTTCCCAATATGGATAGGCTTCGGGAGTTGATTCTGGAGGAGGCCCATAGCTCGCGGTATTCCATTCATCCGAGTGCCGCGAAGATGTATCAGGATTTGAGGCAGCACTATTGGTGGTGGAGAATGAAGAAAGACATTGTGGGATTTTTAACTCGGTGTCTCAATTGTTAGCAGGTGAAATATGAGCATTAGAGACCAGGTGGCTTGCTTCAGCAGATGGATATTCCCGAGTGGAAGTGGGTGAGGATCACTATGGACTTTATAGTTGGACTTCCACGGACTTTGAGGAAGTTTGATGCTATTTGGGTGATTGTGGATCGGCTGACCAAGTCCGCGCACTTTATTCTTGTGTGTACTACCTATGTTTTAGAGCGGTTGGCAGGGATCTATATGCGGGAGATTGTTCGTTTGCATGGTGTCCCAGTTTCCATCATTTCAGATAGGGGCACTCAGTTTACATCGTAGTTTTGGAGGTCTGTGCAGCGAGAGTTGGGTACTTAGGTTGAGTTGAGCACAGATTTTCACCCTCAGACGGACGGGCAGTCCGAGCGCACTATTAAGATATTGGAGGACATGTTGCATGCTTGTGTCATTGATTTCGGAGGGTCATGGGATCAGTTTCTACCACTTGCAGAGTTTGCTTATAACAACAGCTACTAGTCGAGTATTCAAATGGCTCCATATGAAGCTTTGTACGGGAGGCGGTGTAGATCTCCAGTTGGTTGGTTCGAGCTCGGTGAGGCTAGGTTATTGGGGACAGACTTGGTGCAAGATGCTTTAGAAAAGGTGAAGGTGATTCAGGAGAGGCTTCGTACAGCGCAATCGAGATAAAAGAGTTATGCTGACCGGAAGGTTCTAGATGTGTCCTATATGGTTGGTGAAAAGGTTCTGTTGAAGGTTTCTCCCATGAAGGGTGTTATGAGATTTGGGAAGAAAGGTAAATTGAGTCCTCAGTTCATTGGGCCTTTTGAGGTGCTTCGGAGGATTGGGGAGGTGGCTTATGAGCTTGCTTTGCCACCCATCTTGTCGAGTGTGCATCCGGTATTTCATGTTTCTATGCTCCGGAAGTATATTAGGGATCCGTCTCATATTTTGGATTTCAGCACGATTCAGTTGGATGTTGATTTGACTTATAATGTGGAGCCAGTAGCTATTTTGGGTCGTCAGGTATGAAAGTTGAGTTCAAAGGATATAGCTTCAGTGAAAGTGCAGTTGAGAAGTCGACCCATGGAGGAGGCTACCTGAGAGACCGAGTGGGAGATGCGGAGCAGATATCCTCACATGTTTGAGGCTTTATGTATGTTTCTTGACTCGTTCGATGACGAACGTTTGTTTAAGTTGGGGAGGATGTGACAACCCGACCAGTCGTCTCATGAGTTACCGCTCCGTTTTCCACATTTCTGCTTCTCTATGCTTTGTTTATCCGTGTTATGTTATATCGGGTTGGTTGGATCGAATCCGGAAGGATTTTGGTAAGGTTTGAGACACTTAGTCTCTTTTGAGGAAGCTTAAGTTGGAAAAGTCAACCGGATGTTGACTTATGTGTTAGAGGGCTCAGATGTGAGTTATGATGGTTTGGTTAGCTTCGGGAGGTGATTTGGGACTTAGGAGCGTGATCGGAATGAGTTTTGGAGGTTCGGAGTAGATTTAGGCTTGAATTGGCGAAGTTGATATTTTGGCGATTTCCAGTTGGCAGGCGAGATTTTGATATAGGGGTCGGAATGGAATTACGAGAGTTTCAGTAGTTCCGTTGTGTCATTTGGGATGTGTGTGCAAAATTTCAGGTCATTAGGACGTGGTTTGGTTGGGTTTTTGATCAAAAGCGGAATTCTGAAGATTTTTGGAAACTTAGGCTTGAATCCGATGTATTTTGGTTGATTTGATGTTGTTTGAGGTGTTTTGAAGATTGGTACAAGTTTGAATAAGGTTTTAGGATATGTTGGTGCCTTTGGTTGAGGTCCCGGGGGCCTCGGGTGAGTTTCGAGGGGTTGAAAGGATCGTTTTAAGTTAAGAAAAATTGCAGATTTTGGTTTCAGCAGTTGCAGGCATTTTGGTCTTCGCGTTCGCGAGTGGACCCTCGCATTCGCAAAGGGTCAGGAAGGGAGGCATTAGGTTTGGCCTTCGCGTTCGCAAAGGGTAGTCCCGCATTCGCGAAGGGTCAGAATAGTAAGCATCGCGTTCGCGAGAGGCTTTGTCACATTCACGTAAGTTGGTGAAGCTGAGGCATCGCGTTCGCGATGATGGGGTCGCGTTCGTGAAGAAGAGTTTTGGTCAACGAAATTTTTGTGCTTCGGGAATGCGAGGCGTTGACCGCGTTTACGGAGAAGGAAATTAAGACATGCACAGAAGGTTTAAAAGGTCGTCTTGTCCGCGAATGTGGGGTTTATTTCTTCCATTATTGGTCGTTTTTGGAGCTTTTTGAAGGGGATTGAAGAGGGATTCAAGGGGAATCACCTGGAGGTAAGATTCTTGGACTTAAAACTCGATTCTAATGTGAATTCCACCTAAATAATCATGGAAATTAAGCCAAAAATTGAAGAACTAGGACTTGGAAATTTAGATCTTTGATTAAGGATTTGAAGGACCATTTGATGTCGGATTTCAGAACTTTTGATATGTATGAACTCGTAGGGAGATAAGGAATCTATTGATGTGAAAATTATCGAATTCTGAGATGTGGGCCCAGGGGTCGGGTTTTTGTAATTTCGGGATTTGTGTGGTATTTTGATTATTTTCGCTTAGGCTTCGTTCCCTTAGCATATTTTGACGTCCTCGTTCTGATTTTGGATAGATTCGACACGAGTGGAGGCCGATTCGAGGGGCAAAGGAGTTGCGGGCTAGAGATTTGACCAGTTCGAGGTGAGTAATGATTGTAAATGATGTTTTGAGGGTGTGAAACCCCAGATTGCACATTTTTGAATCCTTCGGGGATTTTTGAACCCTGAGGGTGTGTAACGATTGTAGATTCAACTCGGATTTTAACTGGTATTTTCTCACTGTTTTGACTTTATACTTGAACTCATTCATGTTATATTTCACTATTTTTCGTACTCAGCCATGTTTACTTAGTTTTAACACTTACATGATCTTTTAAATGATATTTTTTCGCTGAGAATCATGTTTTACTATTATCCAAGTGGCTTGTGAGGATTTTGACTGAGTAAGGCCGAGGGCCTATTTTGTGAGAAAACATTTGATACTGATTATGAGGTTGAGAGCCTAAGATATGTACGCCACGAGGTGACTTGATCGATATGAAGCCGAGAGCCTAGTGATACTGCCATGTGGCGGCTTGATATTGCGCTTGGGCCATAAGGGGTCCCTCCAGGAGTTTGTACACCCCCAGTGAGCGCAGATACCCATTGTGATGTGAGATTGAGCCCGAGGGGCTGGTATTGTTCTAAGATATTGCCCGAGGGGCGAATTTGTTGATACTATGCCCGATGGTGAACCTTTATGTGTTTACTTTTCATAAGTGACTGCCAATTATCTGTTAAATTGTTGAAAAAAGGCTTTTCATGAAGTTAAATTTAAGTTAAAGGATTTCTACCTATCTTTCAGTGGTTTTTATTGTTTTAATAGTTTTACTGCTTCATTATAGCATGCTTTTGTGCCTTACGTGATTTCCTGCTTTCAGTCGTTATTTATGATTATTACTCACTGAGTTGGAGTACTCACTTTACTCCCTGCACACCTGTGTGCATATTCAGGCATATCTGGTCTCGCTCCCAAGTGCTGATCATTCTGGCTCAGGCGGATCCGAGGAGTCTCTAGGTAGCTGTTGGCGTTCGCAGCTCGGAGCTCTTCCCTATCTTATTCCTTTATGTTCTTACTGTATTAAACTCTGTAGTTATATATATTTGGAGTATTCCATTTTTGTCAGATGCTTATGACTAGTGACACCCCGGTATCGGGCTGTGTTGGGTTATTTTTTGTGAAATTATGCTATTAACTGCTTAAACCTTGGTTTATTTGATCATGCTTTAGACAGTTTCTTAAATGCTTAACTGTTAAATACTGAAATGGGTAGTGTCAACTGGCCTTGTCTTCACGAGAGGTGCTATCACAATCGGGTCCGGGTTTAGGGTCGTGACAATCCCACACTCATATTGCCGATGTACACTGTAAAAACAAGTGATGTGCATCTTCAAGACTATTCAACTCGCATAATCCACATGTTCCATCTGCACAAGGAATTCCCATACTAATGATTCTATCCTTTGTTAATAGCTTCTCCTGCACTGCCAACCATAATATAAACCTATGCATGGGTTGCATAATTCTATTCCAAATTAAATCAACAATATTCCAAATTAGTCTTTCCCCTACTAGTTGGTTATACCCCATTGAGATCGATTATCTCCCATTACTAGTGAGGTAATATCTATCATTAATGTACCACACCTTCATTTGTTGCTTGATATCATTTTTGTCACGACCCGGTATTCCCACTGTCGGGATCATGATAGCGCCTAACATTGCACTCGCTAGACAAGCCAACGTTAGAATTATATTCACCATTTTTCCTGTATATTTTTAAAGTTAAAATTAACAAAGCTAAATCAAATAGAAATAAACACGAAAGTACATAATAAGCCGGTTATCTATATACTATTACAAAACCGAAACTGTTACCACCGCAGAAATTGGTGTCACAATCCATGAACATACTAAGAATATGTACAAGTATTAGTCTGAAAGAAAAGTACAGTTGTCTCGAAAGAAGATAAAATAGGAATGTAGAAACATAGGAGGGGACGCCAGGGCATGCGGATGCCTGCAAGACTACCTTAGGTCTCCTAGATGAATGCCTGCAACCGACCTCTCAATCAGCCACAACCAGCTCCAAAATCTGAACAGAAAGTGCAGAGTGCAATATCAGTACAACCAACCCCATGTACTGGTAAGCGTTGAGCCTAACCTCAATGAGGTAGTGGCGAGGCTAAGGCGGGGCATTTACAATATAACCTGCATACAGTTATAATAAAGCAAAAGGAAGTACAGAATGAAATGGAATAGTAACTTGCAGTAAAATAAATACGAAACTCAATTATCTTGCTAGTACTCAGCTATAGCCAATCCTTAAGAGAGTTATAATGCTACAGAAAAAAATCACGGCAGCAAAAGACTACATAAATAACAAAATGATGCGGCGTGCATCCTGATCCCACCATATCCTCAGAAACAATATGAACATTCACCCTTATTACTCTTATTGCGACATGCAACCCGATCCCACCAGTCCACCATTATTGCTCCTCAGTATAAATCACCCTTATTCCTCCTGTTACGGCGTGTAACTCGATCTCACCTGTCCACCCTTATTACTCCTATTGCGGTGCACAACCAGATCCCACCAAACAATCACATTTCACCCTTATTCCTCCTGTTGTGGCGTGCAACCCGATCCCACCATATCAATATCAATCACAGAATAAGAACAAGTATTTCACAATTTAGTTCAAAACCCTCTACAACATTTATGCCTCAAACCAAAGCAAACGGAAATCTATACAATTATGAGACTTCATTAATTAATACTACACAGAGAGACCAACAAAAATGTACCATATAACACAGATAAACCGACTTAAAACAATAATGTAGCACAATGAACTACGGAACAATTAATACCTTCAATAAAGAAAACAACATCTAACAAGAAGCAATTAAACATGAAAGCACCAATAAGCAGGTAGCAGTTAAGACAGGAAAATAATATATTAGGAACGGGGAAAGGAACAGACTAAACAGATAATTTGGTGGCACATAGGTACTCGACACTACACCTATACGCCACAAATATGGAATTTCACATAGCAAGTAAATTGGGGATCCCTAATCCCTCGAGTCAAAGTTATACCAAACATTTACCTTGATCCAACGCCCAACTCAAAGCTCAATTATCGCTTTTCCTCTAGTTTCTACCTCCAATCCACTCGTATCTAGTCATAATTAACTTAATAACATCAATCATCGCTAAAGAAATCAATTCTAATATATATTTATAAGTGTCCCAACATTTTTCCCAAAAAGTCAAAAATGACCCCGAGCCCGCTTGGTCAAAACTCAAGGTTCGGACCAAAACCCATTCACCACGAGCTCAAATATGTAATTAGTTTTGCTATCCGACCTCAATTTGAGGTCTAACTCCCCAAATTTCAAAATTCCTAAGTTCTACCCAAAAATTCCCAATTCCACCATGAAACCCCTAGATTCTAAGATAAAATCTTGTAAAAAAAAAAAGTAAAAGAGTGAAAGAAATAAGTCAAGAATCACTTACTTATGATTTTGGGAAGAAATAGTGTTTGGAAAATCGCCTCCTATGTTTTAGGGTTTGAAAAATTGAAAAAATGAATGAAAAATCCCGTTTATATAGAGCACCCCTCTGATCTATACTACGCGCTCTGAAAAATCCCGGGCACGGCTGCGAACCTCCACCGCAGTTCGCGATATTATGGGTGCGGCCACAAAACCTGAGCCCGCACTCCTCAGTCCACGAATTTCACTTCGGTCTGCGAATTTCACTCCACGGCCGCACTCCTAAGACCTGAGACCTACAATTTTTGCAACTATCCAACACCAGATCTTTTTCTAAGTCTAGACATCCCGTAGCCTATCCGAAACTCACCGAGACATCGGGGCTCCAAACCAAACACGCACACAAGTCTTAACATATCATATGAACTTGCCTGGGCGATTAAATGGCCAAAATAACACCTAGAACTACGAATTTAACACCAAATTGCATGAAATCTTCAAGAGAGTTTTAAAACTTCTAACTCTTCAACCAAAGGTCCGAATCACGCCGACTTAGTCCCGATTCTCACCAAATTTAACAGATAAGGAACAAATATCATAAACGGACGTACCGGGCTTCGGAACCCAAATACGGGCCCAATACCAACAAGATCAAGTTCTTTACATTATTACATTTTCAGCCTTCTTTTTCAATTTTCTTCAAAAATTTATTTCCTGGGTTAGGGAACTCGGAATTCGATTCCAAGTATACGCCCAGGTCCCATATTTTTCTACGGACCTACCAGGACCGTCAAAATATGGGCCCGGGTCCGTTTACCCAAAATATTGACCGAAGTCAACTAAAATCAACTTTTTAGGCCAGAAATTATTATTTTCATAAATTTTCCACATAAAGGCTTTTCGGAATCACGCCCGGACTACGCACTCAAACTGAGGAGAGGTAAAATAAGGTTCTTAATGCCTCGGAATATGGAAACGAGTTCTAAAACATAAGATGACCCTTTGGGTCATCATAATTTTTCTTCCTCCAATACCAACTGTTGTCCCGTGTTGGTTGATGTGTCCAATAATTATCATTTGTTCTCATATAGATTCCATGTACCCATTTCACCCATAATAGTTCCTTCTTAATAATTAGTAGCCATATTAACTTTTTAATAGAAGCAATGTTCCACATTTTGCAGTTCTTGACATTCAGACTACCTTGGTTCTTAGGTCGATACACTTTCTTCCATGCTACTAGAGTGTTTACCGTGAAAATGATAATAACAATTAAATTTGTTGATGAGACTCTAAAAATATGTAATCTATTTTTATGCTAATTTGTTAAGTAGTTGATGCTATGTATGTTACTTAGAGATGAAATAAGAGTAAAGGATAAAGTGATAAGCAAACCGATGGGCCAATTATCGGGGCCTCGAGCTGGTCGATTTAGGGTCTCCGAGTCAATTCTGGAGCTCGACTGGGAGCTATCGAAGGTAATCGCGATACGGCTAATAGTTATACTAAAATCAATGGAGGCTCTTTATGGCCAATGATAAGCAATAAATGAAGATCAATAATGGAGATAATAAATGAGAGCAATAATATCAACAGAATATGTTAGAGAGCAAAAGAGATTGTTCTTGTATATTTCGTGTAGAGTAATTGGAGCAATAAAGGTTACAAAGTGGCAAGGATCCCCTTTATATAGGAGGGGAATCGCAACATAGTACAAAATACATTAATGACAAAGAAGTGGAGATGGGACAACTAGAAGACATACTGATTAAGGGCTAGGGTAGCTCTGTCAGTCCTAGCCACGTGCCTTGGGAACTCCCCGTTTCTACCGTGGCCGAGGCCAACGTTGTCCTGAGGTCGGGCCTCGACGAACCTCGAGGGACGAGACTCTATCATAACCTTGTAGCCTCGTGACTTTGATATGGTCTTCTGAGGTGCCTTGATGTCGAGAAATTGGGCTCTATGATTTCACCGTATATAGATAGTCCCTGCGTTTCTTATAGAGAAGCAACGAGAAACGATTATGAGCTTTTAACCCGAGGGCATTATCGTTGTGACATCAGCCTATCAGAGCAATAAATGCCATGCCCAAAAAACCGTGCAAGGGTCGCCGTTAGATACGACTATCAAGAAGCCCACGAACCGCTACCAGTTCGTCCCTTCCGCTTCCCACACAGCCCCTATAGAGGCACCAATTGTTGGATAACTTTCTCCCAACTACTTCAGATTTGCAAAGCCCGACCCATCCCTACATGCATCCTTTCTTCTTGCTTTCTTAGAGAAATTTCACCATGATCATGGCTAGAACCTTCAAGACGATTCCTCTGAAAGACGAGGTTGCCTCTTCATCTCGGAAATTTAAAGGGAAACCCAAAGCGATACCTACCTTGGAACAATGTTCTCCCTCCAAACTTGACATGTTGAAGGATTTTACCATCGATACCACTTCATCCACATCGGTCCGATGTGAACACATGTCCTAATACATTAGTGTTGTAACCAATATAGAGGCGGTGAAGACAGACTACCGATGGGACGAGCCAGTGAAGGTGGAGATTCCTGGCCCCGATGAAAATATAACAGATCATAAGGATGGCTTCCATTATGTGTATACTTACCCGTTCATTTTGGGTCGTGCCGATTCCTCTAAATCCTCTCCCCCGGAGATAGATCCAGTTATCCTTGATTTTTGTGACAAATATCAAGTGACGCTCGGTCAAATTTACCCTTCTTTCTGAAGGATAGTCTTGATGCTCCGCCATTTCACTAAAGGGGTTGCGGGTGAGATCTTTTCCCTCAACCATCTGATTAGGTTGTACAACCCTGAATTTTATCGAGGTTTGATTAGGCTTCACCATCGATCCAAAAAATCATTTTTCTCGAGCACCGATGAGGGGGAAGGATCAAGGGTGGATGAGTAGGTTTGTTCGGGTGAGGACTTCGGACATCATTCCGGCCGGGAGGATGCCTTTCCCGGAGAATTGGAACACATGACGTAAGCATTTTTTCCTTAGTCATGTTTTGTGATTTTCTTTCCTTTCTTCCGGAATAATGACCTCTTTGTATTGCCTACAGCCACCTCTTGGTACCCCAAAGCAATTTCGGATTTGCTGGGGTGGATCGAACGGTTGGACACCATATTCCCATATCTTGATCGTTCTTGGACCGACCTGTCTAAGAAGCTGTGGGTGCCAAGAATCATGGTAAAGATTCCTTGTCACCTATGTTTTAGATTTACATTTCTCCCCTTATCATTTGTGCTGACAAATTATGGTTACTGCGCTCGTGCAGGCCTTGGAGAGAATATGCTAATGAGGTCGCCCCTGGTGGCAAGATGGAGGCTTCAGAGCCCGACAAGGGCAAGAAAAGGAAAGGTAAGGCGACTGTTGATCCTCCCATGGCAAAGAAACCCAAGTTACGCGAGCCTCAAGCCATTACTAGGACATCAGCTTCATCTTTCGGAGCAAGTCCCGGCGTTGAGGATGAGGATGATGATGATGATGATGAAAGAAAGTGCCGGTCGGCACCAAGGACGAGGTCAGGTGTGGGAGCCTCGCAAATACCTCGATTGGAGGCTGCTAAATCGGGAACGGCTGACTCAGGCCGGTCCCATGAATCGAAGACCCTCGAGGAGGGTGCCAATATGGCCTCGGATCCCATGACCGAATCTGGTGCAGTTTTTGCTAGAGGGACCGTTGCCGCTGACCCTGAAGGGCTAGGATTCGGAGCTTTTTCGGGGCTGGAGTTGCCCCTCAGAGGCATTGATGACATAGGTGGTTTCAGTTTTGGCCCTCAGTTCTCGTCAAGGGAGTTAAGGGCCGCTCAAGATGTGAATACCGCCGCAGCCGGGGGTTCTTTCAATGGGGGAGGCACGCTTGGCAATATTCTTGATGATGTCAGCAAAAACGTCGAACTAGATGCTCTCGGCTCTGTCAAGGTGGCGGAGAGGTTCATGCAGTAGGTGATAGTTTCTCTAAGTATATTTCGTTTAGTCTCGTGCATCTTCCTTCATTCTTCTAACTCTTCTGTTTTGCTGTAGTGCAAAGAGATGTATGATCATGCCTTCTCCAGGCTTAACGAGGAGCTTTCATGCCGTGAGAAGCATCTTGAGAAGCTGTTCTTGAGACTGCAAGAGTCGGAGGCTCATTCTGCCCGGAAGGAGAAAGAGTCTGGCGAGCTCTAGACTACTTTGGAGGGAGCACTCCAAGAAAAAGTTGCCCTTGCCGAGCAGGTATTTTGTTATACATGAGTCTTTCCTTTGCTCCAATAATTCGATACTGACTGGTTTACTTTTCTTTTTGTAGGTCGAGCAAAATCACTCATAGATTGGGTGACTGAATATGGAGATCCTCGGGCTGAGGAAGCAAAATGAGGTAGTGACCTCAGAGTTGGCATCGACCCATGATCTTCTCAAGGATGCATGAAAGGAGATTGTTGTGCCTGGTTGTGACCAAGTCTGAGATCGAAGGAAATATTGCTACTTACCTGAAGGATGCCACGGTGAATCAAATAGCCCGTGACATATCGATAAGATCGAAGCAGAAACTAGCTCGGGCTATCGAACATGCTAGGGCGGAGGCGAGGAGAAAAACCTTGGAGGAGACAGAGGCCGGAGGCATTGATCTGTCAGTTGGAATTGAGGAGGCCTGGGAGCTGGAGAGGAAGTTGGCGCTTTTGATCGTCCCAAACAAGGATCCTAGAGATGGTTTGGAGGGTAGTGGCGATGAAGAGTAGGCCTTGTTTCGCTTCTGCTTTTTCCCTTTATTCTTTCTGTGCATGTACTCTCGGGGGAGTGAATCTTGTAAAGACGCCCCTTGTAAATATATTTTTGGCGATGAAAAAGGGGTTTTCTGCCCCCAAGTCTTTCCATTCTTTATATCTTGCTGCTCTTGTGGAGTTAATCTTTTGCTGCAATAATAAACCGTTAGAGCCCATTGTTGGAGTAATTGGGACCCCTGAAATCGGGTCCTATATCGAAGTTAGGTTGATAGCTTCTTTGGGGCCGATGCTTGTGATAGCAAGAAGCCCCCAAGGTCTCGATACCCTTCGAAATTTGTGGGGTAGTAGCATTCATGCGATCTGATAAAAGGGACCCTGGGGCGGTCCCGAGTGGTCCCCCCAGTACATTTCCCAAGGAAAAAGTGACATTACCATGGCCAGGACTCTTTGGCCTTCTGGGTAGGCGAGCAGCCGCTGCTTTACCCCTATATATTCATTCACTTGCTACCTTAGTGGAGATTCTGCTACTCTAAGTATTTCTCCCACAGAACTTGGTGCTTTGCCCTAGTTCTCCCGTTTCTTCAACTCAAAATCTTTGCCCAGATTTATATCTCCCTCATCTTATTTCATCGCAGCCATGACTGCTACGTTGATATCCGCCCATTAATGAGAGGGGAGTTCTGCCTCTATTCTGCATTCGGTCAGTGGTACACCGCCGGTGCCCCGGTGAGCGGGCCTCGAGGTGCTTTGTCTCGAGGAAAGACTTTACGTTGGGGAGACCTCCCAACGTTTTAGGGCATCGGGAGCACGCGTCGAGTTTCATTTCATCAGTAGTGGAGGAGCACCTCGAAATGATCAGAAAAGACTATGGATGGGGAGAAGGAGTGGTGCTACAAGTACCTTCCTCTGAGGAGAGAATCATGACCTATGTCGAGGGTTTTCGAGCGTGAAGACACACACTTTTACATCGGGTCCCCCCGATCGGGTCATGCTTTAGTTCTTTCGGAGATATCAGGTTACCTTGGCGCAGGTTCACCCTTCCCTTTGGAAGTGGACGATAAGATACTTTGCAGAGAAGGTCGGGCTCGATTTTACCGTCAGTCATCTCGTGAGGTTATATCGGCCACTACGTTATCGAGGTTTAATTACTCTGCATCATCGATCTACCCGGTCTCCTATCGTTGACGGTGAATAGAACGAAAATCGAGGATAGAAGAGCTAATTTATTCGAGCTCGGACGATTGATATCATTCCTGGGGAGTTTCTGCCCTTTCCCGAGAAATGGAATTTCACACGTAAGTTTCATACCTATATTTTTATCACTTTGTCTGGAGGCGGGCTCCATAACGACACTTTTCTGCATATATATTTTTTTTAGCGACTCCTTGGTTGCCAAACGAGGTCCCGAATTTGGCAGAGTGGTCTCATAAGCTAGCCGCTTGTTCGACATATGATAAGCGCAGGTGGCAAGACCTGTCCAAGGGGAGATGGGAGGCAAAGCATCATGGTAGGCGCATGGTGGCTTATTTCCCCAGAATGGTACTTTTTCTTTTTAGTGTACTAACTTAGTTGCCATAGGTATTGGAGACTTTTACCAGATGAGGCCATGTCCTCTAGAGGAGAAGGAGAGACTGCCAACCTCGGGATCGAGGGTCAATGATAAACGAAAAGAATATCCGCGGTGTGAGGACGCTCGCAGCGGGGCGAGTCCTTCTCAGCGGATCAAGAGAGGTGATTTGACCAATCATTAGGTTTCGAAGGCTTCCGTTCTCGAAAGAATTCCCCGTTTCTACTGATGGAGCTTCAAAGAGTGAGGAGTGCATAGTGCCTTTTTCTTCTCCTGACAAAGGCGCTTCGGGGGATACTAAGCCATCGAACATTAGCTTGGCTTTTGGTGAAGCTCAGCAGCTCGGCTTTATGGTACACTTGGTAGTCGGCATAGGACTATTCCGGTTTCACACTCTTCCTTTCTTATTGAATTTTCTTTCGCAGGCCTTTCACAGGCTCAAATCCGAGCTACTTTGCTGTGAGGCTCGATTGCAGAGAACTTCGGATAGGGAGAAATCCCTTAAGCTTCTTTGTGTGAAAAAAAAAAGCTAGCTGGTATCCTTGCAGTGTGAGGCAGATAGAAGCCGGAGCTGCGAGAGCTGCCTCGAGAGACAGGTATCTTGTATTTCATGTTTACGTAAGCTCCTTCTTTCATTTTCTGAGGTTAACGTTTCGATATTTCAGTTGGAGAGCAAAACGAAGGAGCTGGAGCGACTCTGGGGCAAAGTTGACAGGGTCAAATGTGAGTTCGACGAGCTGCAAGCCCATGAAGATGCCCAGGTTGCGGCCAAGGAGAGTGTTTTGGCTAAAGTTTGCACCCTGGAGATGCAGATCCAGACCGCTCGTTCGAATGATTCTGCGCGGGCGACCATGATCGCAAGGCTTGAGTCTGAGCTTTTGAAGGCGAAGGCCGAGGTGGTGAATCCTCGGGCCGAGGCTGTGATGAGCTGCACTAGGGTGGATCAGAGAGCGGCGGCCTATTTGAATAGTGTTGCCGCTGCTAGAGCTGAGATAAGGAGAACTCTTGGTCGTGCAAGTAGCGGCAAAGAGTACGCGAAGTGCAAATCTCGGAGGGAAACTCTCGAGGAAGTTCACGCTAGGGGTTTCGATCTCTCGAAGGAGATCGAGCAAGCCAAGGAGGAGGATTATGATGCTAATTTCCTTCTATCTGATGCCGAAGATGGCGAGGATGGGGCCGTCGGGCCGTAGTCCCCAAGGGGGACGTCTATTTTCTTTCTTTGTCTTTGCATATAGTGTTTTCACAGTACACTGTAAATGGAGCTTGTATTTATTACATTTATGTTGTTTACCGCGAAAATGGTAATAACAATTAAATTTGTTAATGGGACTCTAAAAATACGTGATCTATTTTTATGCTAGTTGTTAGAGTAGTTGATGTTAGGCGTATGAAGATAAGATATGAAACGCGAGGTAAAACGGAGTTGTAATCAAACCGAGGAGCTAGCCGTCCGGGCCTCGGGCTAACCGATGAAAGGCCTCGAGGTCGATGCCTAGGCTCGAGCTTGAGCTGTCGGGGGAACCGGGAAGGGAATAACAGTTAGGATATAATTAAAGAAGGCTCTTTATGGCCAATATACAGCAATAAATGAAGAACAAGTATTAAAGCAATAAATGAAGAAGGTAGTCTCGAGCAAGTAAGCTAGAGAGAAAAGAGAGAGAGAGAGTTGTTATTGATCTTGTGTAGAATAGTTGGAGCAACCCCCTCACAGAGTGCCAATGATTCCTATTTTATAAGAGGGGGAATCCAAACTTAGTACAATGTACGTTAAATGATAAAGGAAGTGGGATGGGACAACTAACTAGCTTCATGATGTAGACATAGACCAGCGTTAGACTGCCCTGGTAGACTTAATCGGCTCCAGATGCATTCTTCAGAAGCCTCCCATGCTCGTCAGGGTCTCGGCCAACATTATCCCCAAGCTGGGTATCGACAGATCTTGAGAGAAGTACTCGGCTCGAGGTGTCGAGCCTCCATGGCGATCTCCTAAAGTATTTTATCAACGAGAAATTGGTCCCCCCAATTTCTCCGTGCACAGATAGCCTCCACATTTCTTAGAGAGAAGCGATAAGAAACAATTTTGACATCCCACTCTATGGGCTCCCATAATGACGTCGTGCTGATGACGTAACCCTTTATGAGTGCCAAAACGTTTCACCGTTTTGCTTTTTTAGGGCCATTCGATATGTCATGATTTCTTGTTCTTCGGGGTCATAATGTTGCCGTTGATTCAGCTCCCATGAACGCATTGAATGTGCCTGTCGTTACATTTTTCGAGGGCAATAATGGTGTCGTCGGTTATTTTGCCCTTCCCTTCTATAAATGGGGTTTTTTATGATCAGGTTTTTATCCAAGCATCCTCCGATATCTACGCCGACATTTTTATCCAAGCATCCTCCAATTCTTCTTTGCTGCTTCACTATGTTTGAGGCCCATGGCCTCAAGATTTTATGGCGATATCATGCATACTACAGCCTGTCTCCCGGACCATCTCTGGTCGGACAAAGTTGTGCTGCCTTGATGTTGTTGTTGTTGTTGTTGTTGTCTCCTCTAGCTCGGGGCGATAAAGTAGAGGACCGATTTCCTTCGACCCGAAGAAGTATATGGATTATAGACCGCTGCTCAAGAGGGAGCTCGGACTATACACCACTGCTCACCCTTCTTCCTCGGCTTGGCGTAATACACCCCATTTGGATTCCTTGGGGTATGGCGGCACTTTATACTAGTTTCACCTCCCAGGACGAGGCACATCTCAAGAAGTGGCTTTATACTAGTAATATTGGCCGAGTTCATACTAGCACGATTTTTTACCCAGCCACTTCTTGTCTCCTTTTGGTTTTTCCTTCGTCACTTTGCTCTTCTCCATCGCTTTCCTCTTTTATATCCTCCCTTTTGAAGATTCCATTCCGGGAGGGTCGAGATGAGACTACCGAGGGGATTGGGCTTGGAAGATATTGTCTTTGAGGTCGCGCGCCCGATGAGATGATACCGAAGGTGTCGCTACTGAGGACGCACTTTTAGGAATAAGCTAGATTCTTAGGCATTTGTTGTATGCACACCCTTCCACCTCTTTGTTCCTGTGTAAGTCTCCCCTTGCGAGCTTTTGTAATCATATGTAAGGACCCATCGAGGGTCGTTGTAAGCAAATGTTTATGAACATAAAGATATTTTCTTGACTCCTATCTTTGATACTTGCCGTATTTCTTTATGTTTGTAGAGACTCTGAATGCACAATCCTGTTTGTCATTGCTAATACTGAAAACGGATGCGAGTATTCCTTCCGGCCTACAGTTGATGGAAACAGCTTCACGCGGGGTCTTTGTGATTCCCTGGATTGAACCAGTTGAGTTCTGTAATAACCTTTGAGAAGAAATTTGCTCGGGTATCCGTGGGCGGGGCCTGCTTTTGATCTCTTGAAAGCAGTCTCCAAGTGAAGACTTGCTCGCACTCAGACCTCCCAGAAGCGTGTTTTAGTGTGAATAGCCTTATGGTGCTGTAGATAGATTCTGAAAGAGGGTTTGTCCAACCTTGGACGGCACCCGGAGCCAGGTCTATACGGGTGACGTTCAAAAAACACTCATTTCTTCAGAGCCTGATTCCCTTTGATGGAGATCCTCAAAGTCAGGTGCCACCCTTGTGTTGGCGAAGGCGTTGTCGGCTTCCTGGAGCGTAGCCTTACCTTGACGGAGGTCCTCGAGGTCGGGTACTGCCTCGGGATTGGAGAGGATATTATCGGTTAACATTCTCGACCAGCTTTGAGGTAGGCGAATCGTCGCTGCTTTTCCCACATATAATATGAGGTTGTTTCCGCCTTCTCAGGGGTTATCCCGTTTTAAGCAGTTGCCATTTTCTTTATGCGCCATGTTTTTGGCATTCCGACGTTAACACGCATGTACATCTTTTTGCCTTTTAGTTCTTCAACTTTGCGACCATCATGGCGGCTATGTCGGGGTTTAACCGATAGGGAGGGGAGAGCTCTGCCCCCGATCCTCAGGATCATCGGAGTCTGCTGACTTCATGGTGTCGATTGATTATGCCCTTCATTGATATCGTTGAGGACAATAAAGACCGGGTATGGACAAGTTGCTTCGCCCAGGTGCTGACTGCTGACATTATATCTTAGGAGCCCGTATTATTTGTTAGAGAATGGAGCTATACTCTCAGGTGATCCGTCCCGTGATTTACCAGTTCTGCCTATTGCGAGAGCGGATTTAGTAGGTGTGTCTTCCTCCCTTTTTCTGTAGTGGTTCTATGGGCGTCTGGCAACGTTCTCGACCTGCCAAGCTTGGCCTGAGGATTTGGCAGCCCACTCGTCCTTCAAGGAGCGCGAGTGGCGAGCTTTGTCCCGGGACAGATGGGAAGAAAAATATCATGGTGAGCATTGCGCTATTCCTTTCTTGCTATCACTTTATACTTCTTACTGAGCTTTCTTCTGTAGGCCTCCGACAAGCCTGAGTCCGGACTGCTTCGTTGTGGAGCTAGGCTTTGGAAGGCCCTGGATGAGGGTATGTCCCTTAGGCTCCTTTGCGAGGAGAAGGAAGTTGAGTCGATGCACTGGCGGTATGAGGCGTACCGGAGCTCAAATTACGAGAGCTACTTGATGGGCAGTTAATTTCTCATTCGAGAGGGTATGCGCTTCGTCTTTTAACCTTTTGGGTTAACCTTTTGCATATCCCAGTTGTAGAAAAAGACGAAGGCTCTGGAACGCCTTAGAGTGAAGACGATTGAGTCAGTAATGACTGGGGCGAGCTAAGGGCTCAGACGTAGGCCCAAGCTTCGGAAGAAAAAAGGTTCCTTGGCTAAAGTTCCTGCCTTCAAGGCCCAACTCCGCTTGGCCCGTGACAACACTTCAGTTCAAGCGGATATGATCATGAAGCTTGAGTCCGAACTTTCAAAGGTCAGGGCTGAGATCGTTGATGCTCAGACCGAAGCAACTTTGAGCCGGACTAAGGCTGATCAGGAGATGGCAATTCATTTGAAGGATGCTACTGATGTCCAAGACGAGTTGAAGAGTGCCCTCGATCATGAAGAGAGAATCGAGGAATATGTTCGTTGTGGGTCCTGAAAAAGGGTACTTGAAGAGATCGGCGCCGGACATTTTGTTCTTGTGGAAGAGCTGGCTCGAGCAAGGGCGGACGAGCGTGATGCTCGATTACTTCTTCCCGATATTGAGGAGAGTGAAGACGAGGCTAATAGGTCGTAACCCTCGGGGGCGGGGCATAGAATTTGCCATTTCGTATGTGATACCTTCGAGTTTGTAGATGGGGAATGTACCTTTTCACATTTAGTAAATAACAAAGAACTCGAGGTTTTGTTTCTTTTGTACCCCTTTCTGCTTTGCTCTCGAGCAGGAGGACCGGTTTCAGAGTTGGTGAGAATTCTTAGATTTGTGCTATGGCCTTGGGGCTCATAAGGCAAGCCCGGAGGCTCTTAAGCGCTCGGTTGATGTGGCCTTTAGTGTAAGCTGGCATTGGAGCTCTTATGCTTTGCTCAACTGTTTTGGGTTTAGTCTCCGAGTCGGGGTTTGACTCGAGCCTAGTCGACCCTCAAGCTTTTGGTCTACATGGGTGGGTGACAATGGCTCTTACGCCTTGCCCTTGGGCATTTGTATTTTAACTATTTTGGGTTCAGTCTCCGAGTTGGGTTGCGACTCGAACTCACTTTGACCCTCAAGTTTTCAAATTTTAAGCTGGCGACAGCGGCTCTTACGCTTTCGGTCACTGAGACCTTTCAGTGTGTGGCTCTGAGGCTCATTAAGCTGGCGACAATGGCTCTTACGCTATGCCCATAGGCATGTACAGTTAACTATTTTGGATCCGATCTCTGAATCGGGTTACGACTCGAGCTTACTTTGACCCTCAAGTTTTTATATTTTAAGCTGGCGACAGTGGCTCTTACACTTTTGGTCGCCGCAACCATTTAGTGTGTGGCCTTGAGGCTCGTTTGGCTGGTGACAATGGCTCTTACACTATGCCCTTAGGCATGTATAGTTAACTATTTTGGATCCGATTTCCGAATCGGGTTACGACTCGAGCTCACTTTGACCCTCAAGTTTTCAAATTTTAAGCTGGCGACAGTGACTCTTATGCTTTTGGTCATTGCAACCCTTCATTGTGTGGCCCTAAGGCACGTTTGGCTGGCGACAATGGCTCTTACACTTTTGCCCTTAGGCATATGTAGGCTTTGTTTTCCTCTCGTTAAGGAATTATTTAAATAATTTTTCCTGACCCGTCGTAGGTTTGGGAAGAACCTCGATTTCAAGTCGTTTGTGGCGATGTTCGAGCACCTCGGAAAGTTTAGCTTGTAGGCTGAGTAGCTCGAAGCCTTGTGATTTGGAGCTGACACGGTCGAAGCTCGTTTGCCTATTGAGGGTAGCTTGTTTAACCGGTTCTTTTTGAAGTATATTTGAAGTAACGGCCTGTGATTTTATAGCGATGGTTGGGCGTCCCTGAGTTGCGTTAATTTGGTTGCTGTAGCCGTATTGACCGTAGTCATTTGTGTTGGGCCGGAGCCATTTATGATCCCGAGTGTGGTAGTTTAGGCATCTACATCGAGGGTATTCCCTTTCGGGAGTCTTACAAATGCGACATATTGCCTAAACTTCAGGTTCGAGTTTTATGCCTGTAGTAAGGTCTTACCAAATTTTCATGCCTGTTGAGATCTTACAGTTTTTTCATGCAGGTTGAGGTCTTACAGTATTTTCATGCCTGTCAAGGTCTTATAGTATTTTCATGCCTGTTGAGGTCTTACAGTATTTTCATGCCTGTTGAGGTCTTAGAGTATTTTCATGCCTGTTGAGGTCTTACAGTATTTTCATGCCTGTTGAGGTCTTACAGATTTCGTTGTTAAGCTAACTAGATCTCGCTAGATCGAGTTTGCCCGCTCGGGGTCTTACGGCCTCGGGTTTTTATGCGAATGGCGATTGGCGACAGTATCCGAGTCATCGAGTTTGCTTAGGCTCGGAGGCCATTACTCGTGAGCTCGGAATTGTCTCATTGAGGGCTTATGAGCATGGAGTCCCGACCCTGAGGCCATGCGGGTATCAAATTGTTGACGCTAGTCTACGAGTATTTCGGGACATACTCGATGGAGGGATCCTTGCTATGAACATGCTGAATTTTCTTCGGAGTACAAGATGCTTTTGGTGAAAGATATTCTTTGATTATTCGGTACAATTGTACACGTATTGATGATGGGAGCCCGGCTATATGGACACGGTTCGTTTGACCGTTTGGCCCGGTATATTACTTTCCTACAGGGACCCCTTTTGACATTTCATGACTTTTCCGAGCAGGTGGCTTCCCGAGGGAATGCCCCCCAGTATTCAAAGTTGATTGCAAAAGAAGTTTGGAGCATTTGTTGAGATTCCCTTAGGTAGCACGCATATGTTGCCTCGTTAAAAACCTTGCCGGTAAAACCCTTCTTTTTGGGATAAAACTTGGTTGAAGGAAAATAGTGCAACGGGTGCTTTTAAAATCCTAAGGTCTTCGAGCATGGTTAGCGTTCTGACCGCTCCGATCGAGTGCCTGCATAAGGGTTAGTCCGAAATTTGAAATAAAAAAGGGATATGATCGTACCTTGAAGTGAGATATGTCGGCGGCACCTCGAGGATTGATACGCTTCAATCGTGAGGGCTGATTTATTACAATCGCCCAAGGTGAGGACGTGATATGGTCCTTTATATCATTTTGTCATGTTTGATCGATCGTGAGGCCCGATCACCCTTTGGCTTATTCGAGGGCGGAGGTACGAGCGTTGGTGCCATATCGTGTATCGCGAACATTTCTCTTTTCGCATGTTGTTCCCCGTAGATAGTTTTAATTTCATCCTTTGTTGGGAATTTCATCATCTGGTGAAGGGTGGATAGTACTGCTCTCATTCAGTGTGTCCACGGACATCCGAATAAGGCATTATACCTCATGTCTCCTTAGATGACATGGAATTTGGCGTCTTGGGTCGTGCCGGCCATGGTGACCGGAAAGACGATTTCTCCTTTTGTTGTTTCACTTGCCATGTTGAATCCGTTGAGGACTCGAGTGGCGGGCATGATTTGGTCGAGCAATCCGAGCTGCTCTATCACCCTCGACCTGACAATATTGGCCGAGCTACCTGGATCCACAAGTACACGTTTTATTTGAAAATAATTTACAAGGAAGGAGATTACCAGCGCGTCATTGTGAGGTTGATACAAGCTCTCAGTGTCTTCTTCGCTGAATGTAAGGGCGCCCTCGGGAATATATCCTCGGGTCCACTTTTCGCTGGTGATAGATATTTTTGTTGTCCTCATTACGGGTTCTTGCGGGGCATCGGCGACCCCCATGATTATGTGGATGACATATTGTGGCTCGTTTGCCTCGTTCTTCTTGGTCGCCTCCCTTTCCCGGAACTGATTTTTGGCTCGATCGCTAAGGAATTCCCGGAGATTCCCTTTGTTAAGCAGTCGAGCTACCTCTTCTCGTAGTTGATGACAATCCTTGGTCCTGTGGCAGTGCGTGTTGTGAAATTCGCATACTAAGTTGTAATTCCTTTGTGAAGGATCCGACTATATAGGCTTGGGCCACTTGGTGTCTCTGATTTTAGTGATAGCGAACACGATGTCCGACACATCGACGTTAAAGTTATATTCTGACAAGTGGGGCACACCAGTTGGCACTACGTTCCAATCGAATCTGGCTCTATTGATAAGCCCTCGAGGATCTTGTCCTCGATCCATTCTCCGATCATTGCGAGGTAGGTTGCGCCTCGGGGCATTCCTATTATCTTCGATGTACGGCAGATACCTTTCTTTGTTTGGTTTTGGTTCCTTTGCCAGGAGCTTGTTCGGGTATACTGAGCCCGATGGGTGTCACGACCCAATTCCCCGAACCTGGTCGTGATGGCGCCTCTCGTGAAGACAAGGCCAGCCAGACCAAAACAGAACGCCTCTTTTAAACAGTTAAATACCATAAGTAGTTCTAAAACATGATATAATAACCATAATTTGCGGAATTAACGATAATAATAGTAGAAACCATTCCGACACAGCCCAAACCGGGGTGTCACAAGTCATGAGCAACTAATAGTTCCGGATACCAGTCTACTAGATACGAAATCTGTTACAGAAGTTCAAGAACATGAAAATAGTAAGATAAGGGAGGCACGGGGGCTGCGGATGCCAACAGCTACCTCGTAGTCCCCGAAAACACTGCCTGGACTGGGAGGATCAGCACTCAGGAGCAGACTCTGCGATCCCTAAATCTGCACTCATGATGAAGGGAGTAATGTGAGTACTCCGACTCAGTGAATAATAATCATAAATAATGGCTGAAAGTAAGAAAACACGTAAAGGCACAAAGCAATTCTATATCAAGCAGTAAAATCACTTAAGGCAGTAAATCCATGAAGAAATCAAATGAAGTTCCTTTAAACCAAGTAAAACAGGTAATTTAGCAGGTGAATAACAAGTAGAAATCCGCCCCTCAGGCACATTAACAATCATTCAGAATAGTATCAGCCCCTCGGACTCACTCTCAGTAGAGTATCAGCCCCTCGGGCTCACTCTCAAATCATGATGGGTACCCACGCTCACTGTGGGGTTGCAGACTCCGGAGGTTCCCCTTACGGCCCAAGAGCAATATCAAACCATCTCGTGGAAATAAAAAGTATCTCAGGCCCTCGGCCTCATATTACTCAGCATATCCTCACATATGGCCCTCGGCCTCACTCAGTTCGAAAATCATCACAAGCCCCTCGGGCATTAGTAAAATAGTAGTTCTTAGCCCAAATCATCATTTAGAAATATCATTTAAGTTCAAATACAAATAAAAGTGGCTGAGTTTGTAAAACAGTAAATATCAACAGGACTGAGTTCAAGTAATAAGTCAAACAGTGAGGAATTAGTGATAAAAATCCCCGGATGATTCAAATAGTTGGCATGAAGCCCAAATAAGGCAATCAGCCCAAATCATGACGATAACAAATAAGTTTCAGTCAAATACGCGGTAAAATCATCAATCGGGACGGACCAAGTCACAATCCCCAGTAGTAAAAGACCCCACGATCATCACCCAACACGTGTCTCACCTCAATACAGCACTACGATGTGCAATCCGAGGTTTCAAATCCTCAGGACATCATTTACAACTATTACTCACCTCGAACCGGCTAATTCTCTAGCTCGCGACGCCTTTGCCCCTCGAATTGGCCTCCACGCGCGTCGAATCTATCCTAAATTAGAACGAATACATCACAATATGCTAAGGGAACAAACACCAAGCGAAAACAATCGAATTATCGCAAAATTCCAGAAATTGGTCAAACCCGACCCCTATATCAAAATCTCGCCTATCAACCAGAACCACCAAAATATCAACTTCGCCAATTTAAGCCTAAATCTTCTCTACAACTCCAAAACCCATTCTGACTGCGCTCCTAAGTGACAAATCACCTCTGGAATCTAACCGAACCATTGGAACTCACTTCTGAGCCTTCTAACACATAAGTCAACATCCGGTTGACTTTTCCAACTTAAGCCTTCTTAAAAGAGACTAAGTGTCTCATTTCTTACCAAATCCTCTCCGAACTCGAACTAATCAACCCGATCACATAAAATGCGGATAACGAAGCGTAAATAAGCTAAAATAGGGGAAAATGGAGCGGTAACTCATGAGACGACTGGCCGGGTCATCACATCCTCCCCAACTTAAACAAACGTTCGTCCTCGAACGAGTCAAGAAATATACCTGAAGTCTCAAACAGGCGAGGATATCTGCTCCGCATCTCCCGCTCGGTCTCTTAGGTAGTTTCTCCATGGGACGACCTCTCCACTGCACTTTCACTAAAGTTATATCCTTTGACCTCAACTTTCGAACCTGACGTAAATTGCTACTGGCTCCACATCATAGGTCAAATCATCATCCAATTGAACTGTGCTGAAGTCCAAAACATGAGACGGATCCCCAATATACTTCCAGAGCATAGAAACATGAAATACCGGATGCACACTCGATAGGCTGGGTGGCAAAGCAAGCTCATAAGCAACCTCCCAAATCCTCCGAAGCACCTCAAAAGGCCCAATGAACCGCAGACTCAACTTTCCTTTCTTCCCAAATCTTATAACAACCTTCATGGGCAAAACCTTTAGCAAGACCTTCTCACCAACCATGTAGGACACATTTCGAACCTTCCAGTCCGCATAACTCTTCTGTCGTGACTGCGTTGTACGAAGCCTCTCCTGAATCACCTTCACCTTCTCTAAGGCATCCTGAACCAAATATATCCCCAATAGCCTAGCCTCACCGGGCTCAAACCAACCAACTGGAGATCTGCATTGCCTTCCATACAAAGCCTCATATGGAGCCATCTGAATACTCGACTGGTAGCTGTTGTTGTAAGCAAACTCTGCAAGCGGTAGAAACTTATCCCATGAACCTCCGAAATCAATAGCACAAGCACGCAACATGTCCTCCAATATCTGAATAGTACGCTCAGACTGCCCATCCGTCTGAGGGTGAAAGGTTGTGCTCAACTCCACCTGAGTACCCAACTCTCGCTGAATAGACTTCCAAAACTGGGAAGTAAACTGAGTACCCCGATCTGAAATGATAGAAACTAGAACACCATGCTACCGAACAATCTCTCGGATATATAACTCTGCTAACCGCTCTGAAGAATATGTAGTACAGATAGGAATGAAGTGCGCGGACTTGGTCAGCCGATCCAAAATCGCCCAAGTAGCATCGAACTTCTTCAAAGTCCGTGGAAGTCCAACAACAAAGTCCATAGTGATCCTCTCCCACTTCCACTCAGGAATAACCATCTGCTGAAGTAAGCCACTCGGTCTCTGATGCTCATATTTCACCTGCTTGCAATTGAGACACTGAGCTACAAATCCCACAGTATCTTTCTTCATTCTTCTCCACCAATAGTGCTGACTCAAATCCTGGTACATCTTCGCAGCACCTAGATGAATAGAATACCGCGAGCTATGGGCCTCCTCCAGAATCAACTCTCTCAGCCCATCCACATTGGGCACACAAATCTGGCCCTGCATCCTCAACACCCCATCATCACCAATGGTCACATCTCTAGCATCATCATACTGAACTCTATCCTTAAGGACAAGCAAATGTGGGTCATCATACTGGTGCGCTTTGATGCGATCAAATAAGGAAGACCGAGAAACCACGTAAGCCAACACCCGACTGGGCTCCGAAATATCCAACCTCACTAACCGATTGTCCAAGGCCTGAACATCAATTGCAAGGGGTCTCTCCCCAACTAGAATATATGCCAAACTCCCCATACTCACTGCCTTTCGGCTCAAAGCATCGGCTACCACATTGACCTTTCCCGGATGGTACAATATAGTGATATCATAATCCTTAAGCAACTCCAACCATCTCTGCTGCCTCAAATTAAGGTCCTTTTGTTTTAACAAATGCTGAAGACTGCGATGATCAGTGAACACCTCACAAGATATGCCATACAAGTAATGCCTCCAAATTTTCAATGCATGAACTATGGCAGCCAACTCCACATTATGAACGGGGTAGTTCTTCTCATGTGGCTTCAACTGACAAGAAGCATCGCAATAACTCTACCCTTCTGCATCAATACACAACCAATCCCAACTCTCGAAGCATCACAATACACGGTATATGAACCTAAAGCTGATGGCAAGACCAATACTAGAGCTGTGGTCAAAGCCATCTTAAGATTCTGAAAGCTCTCCTCATACTCGTCCGACCACACGAATGAAACACCCTTCTGAGTCAATTTGGTCAAAGGGATGCGATAGATGAGAATCCCTGAACAAACCGGTGATAATATCCTGCCAACCCAAGAAAGCTACGAATCTCTGTGGCTGAGGACGGTCTAGGCCAACTCTGAACTGCCTTAATCTTCTTTGGATCAACCTGAATACCCTCACTGGACACCACGTGCCCCAAGAAAGCCACTGAACTGAGCCAAAACTCACACTTGGAGAATTTTACATAAAGTTTCTCCTCCCTCAATCTCTCCAATACAACTCGAAAATGCTCCGCGTGCTCCTCCTGACTACGCAAGTACACCAAGATATAATCAATGAATACTATAACGAACGAATCAAGATAAGGTCGGAACACGTTGTTCATCAAATGCATGAACAATGCTGGGGTATTGGTTAGCCCGAAAGGCATCACAAGGAACTCATAATGACCATATCTGGTCCTGAAAGCAGTCTTAAGAATATTTGACTCCCTGATATTCAACTGGTGATAGCCCGAACGGAGATTAATCTTGGAGAACACTCTCAATCCCTGAAGTTGGTCAAATAAATCATCAACGCGAGGCAAAGGATATTTGTTCTTAATTGTTACCTTGTTCAATTGCCTATAATCGATGCACATTCTCATTGTGCCATCCTTCTTCTTCACAAACAAAATTGGCGCACTCCAAGGTGACACACTAGGCCGAATGAACCCCTTATCTAGGAGTTCCTAAAGTTGTTCCTTCAATTCTTTCAACTCTGCCGGTGCTATAAAATACGGCGGAATAGAAATAGGCTGAGTGCCCGGTACCAGGTTAATACCAAAATCAATAACCCTCTCCGGTGGCATGCTCGACCGATCTACAGGAAAAACATCGGGAAAATCCTCACAACTGGGACATAATCAATACTAGGAGTCTTAGCTCCAACATCCCTCACAAACGCTAGATATGAAAGGCAACCTTTCCCAACCATACGCTGGGCCTTCAAGAAAGAGATCACTCTACTAGGAACATAACCAGTCACATGATACCACTCGATCCGTGGTACACCCGGCATAGCCAAAGTGATGGTCTTAGCATGACAGTCTAGAATAGCACGACATGGAGATAACCAATCCATGCCCAATATGACATTGAAATCCACCATGCTCAATAGTAATAGATCCACTCGGGTCTCCAAACCCCCAATAGTCACCACACATGACCGGTACACACGGTCTACAACAACAATATCGCCCACCAGGGTAGATACATGAACAGGTAAAGCAAGAAACTCACGGGGCGTACCCAAATAACGAGCAAAATAGGATGACACATAAGAAAAGGTGGAACCGGTATCAAATAATATAGAGGCATCTCTGTGGCAGACTGAAACAATACCTGTAATGACAGCGTCTGAAGCAATGGCGTCTGGTCTGCCTGGAAGTGCATAGAAATAGGCCTGACCGCCCCCTGATCGACCTCCCCCTCTGAGGTGACCCCTGGCTGCCTGACCTCCACCCCTAGCTAGCTGGGCGGGTGGTGAAGTAACTGGAGCAAAAGTCGATGGCTAACCCCTATGCTGGGATGAACTAGCAACACGACAAGGACACTGCCTCCACACATGCCCAAACTCTCCACACTCAAAACAACTCCTAGGTGCTGGAGAAGGGGACTGAAGGGAACCCCTCACACTGGAGTGACTAGCTGACGCACTCAGAATAGAAGAACCCTGAGCTGACAGGGCACGAGATGAACTCTAAGCTGGGAGGGCACTAAGTGATGACTAGCCCTGCTGACTACCGTGATAACCATAAACTGAAGATGCCCCACGATAACCTGGGCGGGCTGACTGAGCAGGCCTGAAAGAACGACCTCTACCTTGCTGGAACTGGCCCCTCGAAGGAGCACCATTGTAACTGCCAGATCCTCGAGACCTCTTGGCCTCTCTCTCCTCTCAATCCTAATGGCGAACTATCTCAATCTCGCGAGCGATATCAACCACCTCCTCAAACATAGTACCCAACACTCTCTCTCTAGTCATCAGAATACAGAGATGGTAGTTAAGGCCATCAACAAATCTCCCGATCTTCTCACGATCTATCGGAACCAACTAGATGGCATGAAGAGACAACTCAGAAAACCTCGACTCATACTATGACACAGTCATATCCCCCTGTCTCAACCACTCAAACTGTCTACGCAGCTCCTCTCTGCGAGACTGTGGCATATACTTCTCTAGGAAGAGAACGGAGAACTCATGCTAAGTAAGGGGCACTGCTCCAACCGGCCTATTCCTCTCATGCGCCTCCCACCAAGTGAAGGCAGCCCCAGAAAACTGAAAGGTAGTAAATGCCACACCACTAGACTCAAGAATCTCTGCTGTACGGAGCATCTGCTGGCACTTATCCAAGAAACCCTAGGCATCCTCACCCTCTGCTCCGCTAAATGTCGGAGGCTAGAGTCTACCAAACCTCTCAAGACGATGCTGCTCATCATCCGGCATAACTGGCACAACAAACTCCTAAGCTGGTGCAACCGGTTGGGCTGGAGGTGCTCCCGACGTCTGAAGTCCCTGCACTACCTGCTCATGTGTGTGAGCAGCAAGGGTCTGATTGCCTCCCCCGGCCTGTGAAGTAGCTGCTGCTGTAGTGGCTGAAACTGCCTGAGCTAGGCAAGTGCAAACTTATAAGATTTGTGCCAAGGCCTCCTGAAGACCCAGAATCACGATGGGCACAGCTGGTGCCTGAATTGGTGCTGCTGGAGCATCCATAGCTGGAGCCTGATCCGGAGCTAGGGTAGCTGGTGGATCTACAGGTGCTGCCCTCGCTGCTCTGCCTCTGCTGCGACCACGACCGCATCCACGACCTCTGGTGGTCTCAACTAGTGGCACTGGTGGTCGTCCACCTCATCCGGTAGCTCGCATCCTCACCATCTGTGAGAGAATAGAATAACAAAAGTTTAGTACTAGGACCAACAAGTTCGCACGACAAGAATTTCAAGAATATGAAGTTTTTCCTAAAGGTTCTGCAGCCTCTCGAGGATAAATACAGACGTCTCCGTACCGATCCGCGAGACTCTACTAAACTTGCTCATGACTCGTGAGACCTAAGTAACCTAAGCTCTGATACCAATTTGTCACGACCCAATTCCCCGAACCCGGTCGTGATGGCACCTCTCGTGAAGACAAGGCTAGCCAGACCAAAATAGACCACCTCTTTTAAATAGTTAAATACCATAAGTAGTTCTAAAACATGATATAATAACCATAATTTGCAGAATTAATGATAACAACAGTAGAAACCATCCCGACACAGCCCAAACTGGGGTGTCACAAGTCATGAGAAACTAATAGTTCCGGATACCAGTCTACTAGATACGAAATACTTTACAGAAGTTCAAGAACATGAAAAAAGTAAGATAAGGGAGGCACGGGGGCTGCGAACGCCAACAACTACCTCGTAGTCTCCAAAAATACTGCCTGGACTAGGAGGATCATCACTCAGGAGCGGATTCTACGGTGCCTGAATCTACACACACGGTGCAGGGAGTAATGTGAGTACTCCGACTCAGTGAGTAATAATCATAAATAATGGCTGAAAGCAAGAAAACACGTAATGGCACAAAGCAATTCTATATCAAGCAGTAAAATCACTTAAGGTAGTAAATCCATGAAGAAATCAAATGAAGTTCCTTTAAACCAAGTAAAATAGGTAATTTAGCAGGTGAATAACAAGTAGAAATCTGCCCCTCGGGCACATTAACAATCACTCAGAATAGTAGCAGCCCCTCGGGCTCACTCTCGGTACAATATCTGCCCCTCAGACTCACTCTCAGTAGACTATTAGCCCTTCGGACTCACTCTCAAATCATGATAGGTACCCGCGCTCACTGTGGGGGTGCAGACTCCGTAGGGGCCCCTTACGGCCCAAGCGCAATATCAAGCCATCTCGTAGCAATAAAAAGTATCTTAGGCCCTCGGCCTCATATTACTCAACATATCCTCACATATGGCCCTTGGCCTCACTCAGTCCGAAAATTATCACAAGCCCCTCGGGCATTAGTAAAACAGTAGTTCTCAGCCCAAAACATTATTTAGAAATATCATTTAAGTTCAAATACGAATAAAGTGGCTGAGTTTGTAAAACGGTAAATATCAACAGGACCGAGTTCAAGTAATAAGTCAAATTAGTGATAAAAATCCCCGAAGGGTTCAAATAGTTGGCACGAAGCCCAAATAAGGCAATCAGCCCAAATCATGACCATAACAAATAAGTTTCAGTTAAATACGCGGTAAAATCATCAATCGGGACGGACCAAATCACAATCCCCAGTAGTAAAAACCCACGCTCATCACCTAGTGCGTGTCTTACCTAAATACAGTACTACAATGTGCAATTCGGGGTTTCAAACCCTTAGGACATAATTTACAACCATTACTCACCTCGAACCGGCTAATTCTCTAGCTCGCGACGCCTTTGCCCCTCGAATTGGCCTCCACGCGCGTCGAATCTATCCAAAATTAGAACGAATATGTCACAATATGCTAAGGTAACAAAGCCCAAGCGAAAACAATCAAATTATCACAAAATTCCAGAAATTGGTCAAACCCGACCCCTATATCAAAATATCTCCTATCAACCGGAACCGCCAAAATATCAACTTTGTCAATTTAAGCCTAAATCTTCTGTAAAACTCCAAAACCCATTCCGATCACGCTCCTAAGTCACAAATCACCTCCCGAAGCTAACCGAACCATCAGAACTCACTTCCGAGCCTTCTAACACATAAGTCAACATCCGGTTGACTTTTTCAACTTAAGCCTTCTTAAAAGAAACTAAGTGTCTCATTCTTACCAAATCCTCTCTGAACTCGAACTAATCAATCCGATCACATAAAAAACGGATAACGAAGCGTAAAAAGCTAAAATAAGGGAAAGTGGAGTAGTAACTCATGAGACGATTGGCTGGGTCGTCACAATGGGGCTCCCAACTGGTTATCTTCGGCCCTGATCTTTGACTGGTACCGGTTGTAGATGTCTGGCCAGGTCACAACTAGGTGCTCGATCAGATTCTATTTCAGCTATTTTGAAGCCATCGAGCTTCGTTCGTTCAGACCTTGAGTGAATGCCTGCATTGCCTAGTTGTCGAAGACTGACAGTAACTCCATCCGTTCCATCTGAAAGCAATTTTGAAAACGCCGGACTTCCTTGTCACTACCTTGATGGCACCGGCATGTGCCTTTACGAAGGAGTCTGCTAGTATGGTGAATGAATCTATGGAGTTAGGAGCCAAGTTGTGATACCACATCATGGCCCCCTTCGAGAGTGTTTCCTCGGATTTTTTCAACAATACGGACTGGATCTCGTCATTCTTTTATCGTTGCCCTTTACCGCACAGGCGTAGGCAGTAATGTGTCCATTAGGGTCTGTAGTCCCGTTGTACTTAGGGAGTTCCGGTATTCTGAACATCTTTAGAATGGGTTTTAGGGCCGCTTTTTTGGGGAACGACCTTTGTATGAACTTCTTCGAATCCACACCCTTGAGGACCGGGGGTGCACCCGGGATCTGGTCTACCCTAGAGTTGTAGGTCTCAGCCTTCTGGTCGTTGGCTTCTATCATTTTCTCACCCGATTCGATCCTTTTTGTGAGATCCTCAAGCATTTTTACGATGGCAGGGCCGGGTATCGATCCATTATTGCTCAATCTCCTAGGTACCTTTTCGGCTGGGAGAGCTATTTTCGGTGCTGCTGTGCTCGAAGCCTTGGGGTGGCTTTGCAACTGAGCGATAGCCAACTATTGTGCCTGCAACATTTTGAAAATAACATGAAGACTAACTTCCTATTCTTCCCGAGCCGAGGTCTTTTGGGCTTCTTGTTGGTCGCCATGTTGTATGCTCCTATTGGTATGTGAGGTTTCGTTGACCTGCTGCGCGTCTTGCAAATCTGCGTCCGCTGGAATCGGTCCAGGTGTGTTATTGGGGTTCTGCAGTGGCGCTCCAACAACTGGAACAGCCACACCGTTTTCTCTGTGGTTTTCAAAGTTGTCGTTCTCAACTCTGTTTACCGAGCTAGACGTTTTGACCTGAAATCGAAGATTTTGGACAAGAGAAAGTGTGAAAGATAACTTGCATTGTGTAACAAAACCAGTAAGAAAATAATCACTATTATTTTTAGCCCCACTGTGGGCGCCAAACTGTTTACCGTGAAAATAGGAATAACTATTAAATTTTTAGACTCAAAAAATATGTGATCTATTTTTATGCTAGTTGTTAGAGCAGTCGATGCTAGGCGTATGAAGATAAGAGATGAAACGTGAGCTAAAACGGGGTTGTAATCAAACTGAGGAGCTAGCCATCCGGGCCTCGGGCTAAGCGATGAAAGACCTCGATGTCGATGCTTGGGATCGAGCTCGAGTTGTCGGGGGTAACCAGGAAGGGAATAACAGTTAGGATATAATTAAAGAAGGCTCTTTATGGCTAATATCAAGCAATAAATGAAGAATAAGTATGAAAGCAATAAATGAAGAATCTAGCCTCGAGTGAGTAAGCTAGAGAGAAATGAGAGAGAGAGAGAGAGAGAGAGAGAGTTGTTATTGATCATGTGTGGAATAGTTGGAGCAACCCGCTTACAGAGTGCCAATGATTCCCCTTTTATAAGAGGGGGGAATCCAAACATAGTACAAGGTACGTTAAATGATAAAGGAAGCGGGATGTGACAGCTAACTAGCTTCGTGATGTAGACGTAGACCAGCGTTAGACTGCCCTGGTAGACTTAACTGGCTCCAGATGCATTCTTTGGAAGCCTCCCATGCTCGTCGGGGTCTCGGCCAACATTATCCCTAGGCCGGGTGTCGACAGATCTTGAGGGAAGTACACGGCTCGAGGTTTCGAGCCTCTAGAGATCTCCTGAAGTACTTTATCAATGAGAAATTAGTCCCCCCAATTTTTCCATACACATATGTATAAGGGGGAAACCTCGCGATTTTTATACCTCTCGGGTTCCTCTTTGTCGAGATTTCGGCCAGATCAGTCGACCTTTGAGTTGGTAGGAATCCTTAGATTAGTTATACGGTCCTGGGGCTCGTTAGGTTAGCTTGTAGGCTCTTACACACTTGGTCGATGTGACCTTTTATGTGGGCTGGCGATGATGACCCTTACGCCTTGGGCCGATGCGGCCTTTTTAGTTTGGGCTGGCGATAGTGGCTCTTATGCCTTGGGTCGAAGCGCCCTTTTATGTGCGTGGCCCAGAGGCTCATTAGGCTGGCGACAATGTCTCTTATGCTTTGGGTCGAAGCGACCCTTTGTGTGTATGGCCCTGGGGCTCATTAGGCTGGCGACAATGGCTCTTACGCTTTGCTCTTAGGCATATTTAACTAACTATTTTTGGTTCAGTCTCCGAGTCGGGTTCCGACTCGAGCTCATTCGACCCTCAAGTTTTGTGCGGGCTGGCAATAATGGCTCTTACGCCTTGGGCCGACGTAGCCTTTTAGTGTGGGCTGGCGACAATGACTCTTACGCCTTGGGCCGATGCAGTCTTTTAGTGTGGTCTGGCGACAATGGCTCTTACGCCTTTGCCCTTAGGCATATTTGGTTAACTGTTTTGAGTCTAGTCTCCGAATCGGGTTACGACTTGAGCTCATTTTGACCCTCAAGTTTTCAGATTTCAAGCTGGCAATAGTGGCTCTTACGCTTTTGGTTGGTACAACCTTTTATGTGTCTGGACCAGAAGCTTATTAGGCTGGCAAAAATGGCTCTTACATGTTTGGTCAATGAGACCATTTATCTGGGATTTATTTTTCCCTCGATAAGGATAGATAGTGTTTGCCTGACTCTTCGACGGCTTAATAAAAAACCTCGATTGTGAGTTGTTATATGGCGATGATCGAGCACCTCGGAGGTTTAGCTTGGAGACTAAGTATATCGAAGCCGATGTTTAGGAGCTGACAAGGTCAAAGCTCTTTTGCATGTATCGAGGTTAGCCTGTTTAACCGGTTCTTTCCGAAGTAGATTCGGAGTAATTGAAGGCCTGTGATTTTGTAGCGACAGTCGGGCGTCCCCAAGTCACGTTAGTTTGGCTGGTAAAGCCATGTGACTGGAGTAACTTGTGTTTGGCCGGAGCCTTTGAGTCCTGAGTGAAGTAGTTTCAGCATCTATATCAAGGGTATGCCTTTTAAGGGGTCTTACAAGTTCGATATATAACCGAAACTTTGGGATCGAGTTTATGCCTTTAGCAAGGTCTTACAAGTTTTACATGTTGTTGAGGTCTTATAGTTTTTGATACTTGGTACAAGTATTGTTCATGCCTTTCTTGAGGTCGTATATATATAGTAACTTCCTTATATAGGTCTTACGAGACCGAGTCTGCCCGCTCGAGGTCTTATGGCCTCGGGTTTTAATAAGTCGATGGAGGTGGCGCTTGACGGCAGTCCCCGAGTCATCGAGGGTTTCTTGACTCGAGAGCCATTATTTACAAACTTTGTATTGCCTCGTCAAGGGCTTACGATTTTGGATATCCCGACCCTGAAGTCGTGCATTTTTTGAGATTTTTGACGCCAATCCCCGAGTATTCAGGGTACTTTCGGCATCGAAGATGTTTCGCAATTTTCATGTTGCCTCATCTGAGGGCTTATAATTTTTGGAGTCCCGACCCGGAGATCATTCAGGTGTTGAATTGTTGACGCCAGACCATGAGTGTTTCGGACTTTTTTGGTGGAGAAGTCATTTTTGCGGAGGTGCCGAGATGCTTTGACAAAAGATATTCAATTGTTTGGTATAAGTGCACATATTTTTGTTGTCGGGGGCCAGGCTATACGGGCACGGTTTGTTCGACCGTTTGGCCCGGTACATTATTTTCCTGTTGGGACACCATTTGCGTTACTTGGCTTTTCCGAGCGGATGGCCTTCCGGGGGGGATGCCCCCCAGTGTTCGATATTGATTACAAAAGAAGCCTTAAACACTTGTTGGATCTTCCTAAGGTAGCATATGGGTGTTGCCTTGTTAAAAACCTTACCGGTAAAACCCTTCTCCGAATGAAACCCAGTCGAAGGAAAAGAGTGCAACGGAGCTTTAAAACCTTAAGGTCTTTGAGCTGGGTCAGTGCTTTGACTGCTTTGGTCGAGCATCTGCATAAGGGTCAGCATGAAATATAATATAAAATAAAAAGGAGATGGTTATACCTTAGTGGCGATGGCGTTTTCGAACCTTGGAGATGGTCTTGCAGCTGCTATTTTTTCGTCGATTTATCTCTTAGTCCCACCGCTAGAGGGTCGGTGTTTCGGTTAGTGGCGATCATCTTAAAAGATCATGTGGATGACATGTTGTGGCTCGTCTGCCTTGTCCCTTTTGGCTATTTCCTTTTCTCGAGGCTGATCTTTGGCTCAGTCACTGAGGAATTCCCAAAGATGGCCATTGTCGAGTAACCGGGCCACTTCCTCCCGAAGTTGCCGGCAATCTTTGGTCCTGTGTCTGTGCGTGTTGTGAAATTCACATACTAAATTGTAGTTTCTTTGCGAAGGATCCGATTGTACAAGTCTAGGCCATTTGGCATCTCTGATTTTGCTGATGGGAACACGATGTCCAATACATAGACATTGAAGTTGTATTCTGATAAGCGAGGCGCCTCTGTTGGCCCCGTGTTCCTATCGAATCCAGCTCTGTTGATGAGTCCTCGAGGATTTTGTCCTCGATCTATCCTTCGATCGTTGCGAGGTGGGTTGCGCCTCGAAGCGTTCCTTCTGTCTTCGGTGTATGGTTGATATCTTTCTTTGTTTGGCTTTGGCTCCTTCGCCAAGAGCCTGCTTAGATATACTGAGCCTGATGGGGCTCCCGACTGGTCATCCTCGACCCTGATTTTTGACTTGTATCGGTTATGGACGTCCGACCAGGTCACGGTGGGATATTCGACAAGATTCTCTTTCAGCTGTTTCGAAGCCACCGAGCTTCGTTCATTCAGGCCTTGAGTGAAGGAATGCATCGCCCAGTCGTTAAAGACCGACGGTAGTTCCATTTATTCTGTTTGGAAGCGAGACACGAACTCTCGTGGCATTTGTTCTCCCTCTGCTTGATCTTGAACACGTCAGATTTCCTTGTTGCTACTTTGATGGCACCAGCATGTGCCTTTATGAAGGAGTCTACCAGCATGGCAAATGAGTCTATGGAGTTGGGAGCTAGGTTGTGGTACCACATCATGGCCCCCTTCGAAAGTGTTTCCCCGAACTTCTTTAACAAGACGGACTCGATCTCATTGTCGTTTATGTCGTTTCCCTTACTGCACAGGTGTAAGTGATAACGTGCGCGTTTGGGTCTGAGGTCCCGTTGTATTTTGAGATTTCTGGCATTCTGAACTTCTTTGGAATGGGTTTCGAGGCTGCTTCTTTGGGGAACGGCCTTTGTATGAACTTCTTCGAATCCACGCCTTTCAGGACCAAGGGTGAGCCCGAAATTTGGTCGACCTTGGAGTTGTAGGTCTCGACCTTCTTATCATTGGCTTCTATCATTTTCTTGCCCAATTCAATCCTTTTTTTGAGCTCCTCGAGCATTTTTACGATGACAGGGTCGGATATCGACTCGTTATTACTCGATCTCTCCTGTACCTGTTTTGTTGGGGGAGCTATCCCTGGTGCTACCGTGCCAGGAATTTTCTAGTGACTTTGCAGCTGAGCAATAGCTGGCTGTTGTGCCTGCAACATTTCAAAAATAACATGGGCTAACCTCACGTTCTTCCCTAGTTGAGGTTTTCTGAGCTTCTTGTGGATCTCCTTGATGCACGCTCCTGTCAGTATGCGAGCTTATATCGACCCGTTAGGCATCGCGTGAGATTGCGTACACGGGGACTAGCTCTGGTGCATTCCCAGGGTTTTGTGGTGGCATACCAACTCCCGAAACAACCACATCATTTTCCTCGTGGTCCTCAAGATTGTTGTTTTCACATCCGTTTACCAAGTTAGACATTTTGACCTGAAATCAAAAATCTTGGACAAGAAAAAGCGTGAAAGATAACTTGCATTATAGGACGAAACCAGCAAGAAAATAATCACTATTATTTTTAGCCCCATGGTGGGCGCCAAACTGTTTACCGTGAAAATTGTAATAACAATTAAATTTGTTGATCGGACTCTAAAAATATGTGATCTATTTTTATGCTAGTTTGTTAAGCAGTTGATGCTATGCATATGAGACTAAGAGACGAAATAAGAGTAAAGGATAAAGTGAAAAGCAAATCGATGGGCCAATTATCGGGGCCTCGAGCTGGTCAATTCAGGGTCTTGGTGTCGATTCCGGAGCTCGACTGGGAGCTATCGAAGGTAATCGGGATATGGCTAATAGTTACACTAAAATCAATGGAGGCTCTTTATGGCCAATGATAAGCAATAAATGAAGAGTAATAATGGAGATAATAAATGAGGGCAATAATATCAAGGGAATATGTTAGAGAGCAAAAGAGAATGTTCTTGTATATTTCATGTGGAGCAATTGCAGCAACAGAGGCTACAAAGTGGCAAGGATCCCCTTTATATAGGAGAAAAATTCCAACATAGTAAAAAATTACATTAATGACAAAGAAGCGGAGATAGGACAGCTAGAAGACATCCTGATTAAGGGCTAGGGTATCTCTGTCAGTCCTAGCCACGTGCCTTGGGAACTTCCCGTTTCTATTGTGGCCGAGGCCAATGTTATCCCGAGGTCGAGCCTCGACGAACCTCGAGGGAGGAAACTCAATCATAACCTTGTAGCCTCGAGACTTTGAGATGGTCTTCTGATGTGCCTCGATGTCGAGAAATCGGGCTCTCCGATTTCACCATATACATAGAGGTACCATCTTCTTCTTTGTAGAGCTACCCCATAATAAGTCCCTACATTTCTTATCTACTTCCTTCAATACACTTTGAGGGAGGATGAACACTGCCAACCAGAAGTTGTGCAGCAAAAATAGGACAGAAACAACCACATGTAGCCTCCCTGCATAAGACAGGTGCCAATTTGATATACTTTTCAGCTTCTCAGTGATCTTCACACATAGTTGATGACATTCCATTTTACTCCAACTATTTGGAGATAATAGAAGACCAAGATATCTCATAGGAAAGGTGACAATCGAGTAGCTTGTGATGTCCAAAAATTTCTGTTTTAGCTTATCATATACCCCTGTAATATACATATTTGACTTCTCTTATTTTCCTCCAGACCTGTAGTATCTGAAAAGTGCCTAATTGCTTCCATTATTCTCCTTACAGCTTCTTCATTCCCTTTACAAAATAACATTAGATCATTTGTAAATGTCAGGTGAGTGAGTTATTATTTCTTACACATTGGGTGGTATCTAAAATCTGGCAGCTGACTCATCATCTTTAGAATTCTAGATAGATATTCCATCATCACCATAACAAAGAGCAAGGGGGATATTGGTCCCCTTGTCTCGAACCCCCTTTCCCCTCAAAGTAACCACCCCTTTCCGTTAACCTTCACTGAGAACTTTGTTGTTGATACATATGCCATGATCAACTGAGTAAACTTTGGAGGAAAACCATATCCCTCTAACATTTCTTCAATGAACTCCCGTTGTATCATATCATACACCTTCCTTAAGTCAATTTTCATTAGACATCTAGGGGTAGTTTTCCTATTGCAGTGTCTTAGAAGATCACTACACATAAGAACATTATGGACTAATAATCTTCCCTTTACAAATGCTGCTTGATTTTCCCTTACTATGGTCGACAGCACCTCAGTAAGCATGTTACACATAACCTTCGATATATATTTGTAAAGCACATTACAACAAGAAGTAGGTCGAAATTGGCTAGTTTCTATTGGATTAGCCACCTTAGATATTAAAGTTATCATAGTAGCATTGAGCTGGTTCAGTATTTATCCATTACTAAAGAATTATAACACAATATCAGTGATATCTTTGCCTACCACTCTCCATACATCTTTATAGAACCCAGCTCCATACCCATCAGGACCAGGACTCTTATTGACATTAATACTAAACATTGCCTTTTGACCTCCTGTGTAGTTACACCCTTTATCAAGTCTAGCTGCTGTTGTGCAGATAACACATGTCCTTGATTTAGGAACCCAGGCCATGTCTTTCTCCTAGTTTCTCAAGTAGCACCTAATAGCATCTTATAGTACTTGACAAACACATCAGCGATCTTCTCAGAATCTATTTATTGTTAATTCCACTCATCATTAATTTGAGTCACACATTGTACTAATCTTTTCTATTTGGTAATGGAGAAGAAGTACTTGGTATTATCATCCCCAAGTCTAATCCATGTGGTCTTACTTCTCTATAGCCATAAGTGAGTACTCTCTAAACTTATCTCGTGTATCCTTCTCTTTCTGCTGAAGGGCCTGATCTAGTGGTGTTTTCTGCAACATAGCTTGCAATTTCTGTATTTCCTCCCTATCTTTATTAGCCTCATTTATGACATTGCTAAAGTGTCTCTTGTGTAATATTCTAAGTTTCCATTTCAAGATCTTTAACTTTTTTACTACCTAATATATTTTACACCTCTCCACTTGCATTGCCTATCCCTCTTCAACAATGCGCATGCAGTCTGGGTGTTTACTCCACATATTACAGTACCTGAAAGCTTTCCCTTTCCTTGCCTGTGTTTGGATCATCTCTGCTACCAACGGATAGTGGTCACTTACCCCTTTTAGGAGTGCATGAGTTTTACATTGTGGCATTGTATTTATCCATTTCCCATTAATAAATACCCTGTTTATTTTTTAGCTGATTCTACTAGCCCCCTACTTATCACTCCATGAGTACTTGTACCCATTGTTAGGTAACCCCATAAGTGTGCATTTATTTATCCATTCCTGAAAGTTCACCACCTCACTGAGTGCTACTTGATTCCCTGCAATTCTATTTTCCTACTGAAGTACTGCATTGAAGTCTCCCATGATTATCCATGGGAGTTGACATCCAATACTCATCTGGTGTACATATTCCCACAATGCTCTCCTCTCATCTCTGAGATTATGTGCATATACAAATGTGACCATGAATGTGATTTGCATAGGAATATACTTTATTTGGTAAGATATTGCATGGCAATCTCATTAATGATCCTCACCTCATATCATTCTAGTTTCTACACTACCACAATTCTCCCATTATAGTGTGATACATGATTACTGTAGTATTTTCACCCTACAAACATTGTATTAATAACACTCTCAATCTTATTACTTTTTATTATAGTTTCTAATAACCTAACTAATCAACATTCTGATCATTGCAGAAGAGTTTGACCTCAGCATCTGCTATTCCAACTCAATAGTTTAACCATCCCCTATATGGAATATAACACTACTCCCTCATTTCCCTTATTTTCCTCCTTCATTAGAACTACTAGTCTATGTCTTATCCTTCTCCAAGTTCTAAAATGTATTGGCCACACGCATAATTGTATGTGATTGATTGACTATATTGATTGATTTATGAGGTTGCACCCACCCCTGATGTCCCCTCCTAGGATTCTGCCTTTGCCATCTGCCTTGCATATCCTTATTTTCCACTTCTTTAGCTCTTTTATCCTCCTGTTTTGTCACTGTATTCACCTCATTGGCAACAATATGTTGAGTCACCTTTTCTGTTTGCTTACTTCCTTCCTATTCCTTGTCTTCCTTTGTTGGCTTGTTCTTCCAAAAATGTCTTCTGTATGCCCATATTTGTTATAACTAGAGCATGTAGAAGGTTTTCACTCATATGTTACTCTTTGTTCAATCACATCACCTTTTTCATTTCTAAAGTAAATCAACTCTGGTAGTTTTTCACAAACTTTCACTTCAACCAACAATTTTGCAAACTTCAATCCAAGTTTCTTTTCAGTGTTCTTGTCCACCATGAGAGGTTTCCCAATTAAGCTACCAATTTTTCTCAAACTCTTTGTACTCTAGTACTTAAAGTCCAACCCCGGAAACTTGACCCAAATAGGAACTGAAAATAGTTCCTCTCGAGTAAATTCTATGTCTGCATTCCAAGCCTTCACAATGAATGATTTATTATTAAAGTGACATATTCCTCCTTGAATGACTTCATTCTGTCCCTCTTCATTCTCAAATCTGACCAGCACTATATCATTCTTCGTCATTACTATTTTGTTAATGCCTAACTTCCCTAAGTTTCTGTGAATGTAACCATTTAGGACCGCAAATGGAGGGTGTGCTCCTAATACATAGTACACAACAACATTCCTCCATTACTCGATCTCTGTAACAATGTCATCATCTTTAATTTCCACTATCCGTTGTTCCCCTATAGTAGTATGATTAACGAATTCAAGATTAAATCCAACAATTGTTATTTTGGATATATCAAAATTATCCCAAACGGATGCCCTAGATTCAGATTCCTTACCTGCACTCTTCTCAGCAAGTTCAACCTCGTCTGCCCATGATCGTCTTCCCCCTGTAGCCAAGGTTTTTGTTGCTTCATTCAAATTCTCCACCCGCCCCTTCACAGGTGTACTGATCTGAACTTGTGGGCTCATTATGCTCCCCTCTATATCGGAATTCCCTCCCCTTGTCTCTCGTATCACCAATTCAGCTGAATTTCGTTGAATTCCTGCCGGAATTTCCACATTACCATCGCTCGTTGTTCCAATCACTGTTGCATTGAGCTTAGGACTGAAAACTTCAGGAATCCTTTTTCCATGACCACCGCCTTCGTTCCCAACCTTTCCTGCATTGGTCGCACCCAAATTCACCTTTGGAACCGCAGTTTTTGCTCTCCTCCCCATTGCGGCGTACGTTTAGGCTAATGTGTGCTGAGAGAGTTTCAAACCGTCCATCTTTTCTTAAACAGGTGAAACATGTATATAATACATATAGGTACATTTACGTGAATCCATCTTTCTCTGTTATGTTAATTAGTTCAAACTTTGTAGTTCTCCTTTTTATTTATATTACAGGTTATGAACATCCCATTGTTAAGGATATCAAACTACTGCACTATTTGCTGTAGATGTTAAATGATATCAAACTACCACACTTATTCGACAACAAGTGTGGTTGTTTCTTTTGTTTATTATGCCTTATACCAAGCTGCATATTCATTGAATTTATTTTTTCATAAACCACTATTATTTAGATCCTAGTAACTATAGTTTGCCCAATTATTATTTATAGTTACTATTTAATTATTACTAACTTGTATTCGTTCGCATAATTGTATTCATTCATGTAAAGAATACAATATGTGTCAATTGTATTTGCACAAAGAATACAACTCAGCTGAAATACAAAAATACAGAAAAATAAAATATTCTTGTTGAGAGTCGAACTCAGACCCCCACTAACTAAACGATCGCTTTAACCAATTGAGCTACAAGAGCTTGTTGATGTCTTGTTTCAGTTCATAATAATTAATCTCTAATTTCTATATTTGCTATAAATTCGAATATAACTATGAATAGTAAATTTGCTAAATGTATAGCTATGAATAATAAATACAGTACAAATGTTTGTTTGATGTGTCGCATAATTTCCTCTTTTTCCTCCAATAGGTTGAATGATCCGTTTTGCACTTTGGAAAAAAATGACTAAGCCCAGTTCTCAACATGACAAAAGATAAATTTCCTTTTTGTATGAGGAAATTTGTACAAAACTAAAACAACAATAACAACAATAATAACAATAACAATAATAATAATTATTATGCTTCAGTTTCAATTAAATTGTGATCGTCTATATTTTTAGAATTTTTTTCTAACTAAATGCTATTAAAGGTAATTTTATTCAGTTTCCAAAAAACTGAAAAAGTTAAAAAAATTTCAACTAATAGTGTATGCAAGGCGAGAAAAAGTTTTTTATTATGAAAAATTTCCATTCAAAGTTAAAATACTTATTTTTTGGACACAAACGCGAACCACTACGAAGTTAGTCCTACGTAGGGTTATAAAGCTGATTCACTCGGTAGATTTGAGTTATATCAGTTTAACATTTAAAATTATTACTTCTAGTATTGAATTATTATGTCATTAATAAATTTATATATATTATTTATTGTATTTTTAGCAGTCTTTTACATATAAATTTATGCATCACACTAAAAGTACTGATAAATTTGGTATCGAAAGACTAGCAGGCAGAGAATCCACTGCTGTCTCAGTTATGCTATCGCAAGCTCTAGAAAAATCGAAATAAGAGAGCACTCATCTTGTAGTACACCTACTGCTTAAATACTTTCAACAATTATCTGCTCTGACTTCTCGCATTGCAAGAAATTACACCTAATAATCTTGAAAGTGGATTGTCAAAAAAGAAGAATTAAGAAGTAATTCCTAGGGCGGTTTAGGGGTTATTTATCAAGTTCTTAAAGACATAACTTTCAATGACCCTGAGGCAACATACAAGCTTAATAGCTATTGACTAGAATATCTTTATGCTGACAGATCCTTCATAGCCTTTTGTTGAGAATGAGCTTCATTTAAGTTAGCTGTTTAAACGCATGACTTGGGACCCGTTTGGATATAGATTCCTAAATATTTTTTGAAAAGCTAATTTGGATGAAATTTGATTTGAAATTGAAAATGTATTTAGATATAATTTTGGTACAAGTGTTTTACATGTTAAAAAAGTGATTTTTTTCTTTTTTTCAACTAAAAAGTCCCAAGTGATCATGATTTGGCCCAAAAAGATGTCTTAAGCTATATTTGATTTGAAGTTTTGTTTTTCAAAATCTCCCAAAAACTAAATTATTTCTATGAAAAAACACATATTTGAATTTTTTTTGTTAAAAGTGCTTCCAAAACTTATGGCCAGACGCATGCTTTGTAACGAACCGACTTGTCGTTTTGAGAAGTAGTGTCTCGTTCAGCGGCTTAAGACCTCGAGTAGCTTTGAAAAATGTATCATAACTTTTGTGTGTGGTCGAGTTTGGTTACAGATGATTTGGGATCAATTTAGAAGAACAATCCTTATTTTAGAAGTTTAAATGAAAAGAGTTGACCTGTAACGATCCGACCGCTTGTTTTGAGCATTTGCACTTCGCTCGCTAGTTCTCGAGCATGACTAGCCCCGTATGATGTATTATGACTTATGTAAATCGTCTATTTTGGTTTTCAGGATAATCAGAACAGATTTGGAAGAACAATTCTCAACTTGAAGCTTTAAATCTGAAGGTTTGACCAAGTTTTGACTTTTTAGTATTCAATCTCGGATTTGGATTATATGATTTAGTTAGCTCTGTTAAGTCATTTTGGACTTAGGAGCGTGTTCGGAATGTAATTTGGAGGTCCGTGGTAGAATTAGACTTGAATTGGTGAAATTGAAAATTTGGCATTTTCAGGTCGGCAATGAAAATCTTGATATCGGAGTTGGAATGGAATTCCGGAAATTGGAGTAGGTCTGTTATGTCATTTGTGATGTGTGTGCAAAATTTCAGGTCATTCGGATGAGGTTTGATAGGTTTTGGCATCGGTTGCGGAATACGGAAGTTTGAAAATCCTTAGGCTTGAATCCGAGGGTGATTTGGTATTTTTGATGTTGTTTTGAGTGTTCCGAAGGTTAGAATAAGTTTGAATGGTGATATATGACTTGTTGGCATGTTTGGTTGAGGTCCCTAGGGCCTCGGGATGAATTCGAGAGGTTGACGGATCAAGGATAGGATTGAGGAAGTGCTGAAGAACTTCTTTCAGCTGTCATAACTGCACCTGCGGAGAGGGAACCGCAAATGCGAGGCCCACAGAAACGCATAAGCAGCCGTAGATGGGGCCATAGGTGTGAAGGGTAGGAGCCGCAAGTGCGCGCATGGGACCGCACCTGCGTGATCGCAGATGCGAGTATTTGGATGCATATGCGATTAAGGGGGAATAAGTGAAAACCGCAGATGCAGTTGGTTTGACTGCAGAAGCGACTTATGGACAGCATATACGGAAGTTCTAGGCAGAAAGTATATAAGTACTCCTTCACGAATTTCAGTCCATTCTTCACCATTTTTCGATGAGTTTAGAGCTTAGAACTGTGATTTCAAGAGGGAATCGAGGAGTATCAGTGAGGTAAGTTACTTGGGCATTATATTTTGTGTTGTGATGATTTTTCCACTAGTTAATCATGAAATTAGTAGAGGATTTGGGGTGAAGTTGAAAGGTTAGGGCTTGAGTTTTGGAGAGCTTTGATTGGGGATTTGAGGGGCCACTTGAGGTCGAATTTTTGTATGAATAAACTCGAGAGTGAAAGGAATTACCAGTTTTGCGATTTTGGTTGGTTTCCGAGACGGGGGCCCGGGGGTCAGGTTTGAGCCAAATTTGGGATTTTTGGTCTAATTTGATATTTTCATATGGAATTCATTCCTTTAGCGTATATTGATGATAATATACTGATTTTGGTTAGATTCAGAGCATTTGGAGGCCGAATCTAGAGGCAAGTGCATCGCGGGTTAGAGTTTTGATCGGTTCGAGGTAAGTAATGATTGTAAATCTTGTTCTGAGGGTATAAAACTCCGAATTCACATTGTTTTACTATTTGAGGTGACGCACATGCTAGGTGACGGGCGTGTGAGCGTGCACCGTTGGGGATTGTGACTTGGTCCGTCCCGTAAAAATTAAATAGTTGCGTATTTGACTGAAACTATATGATATTTATGTGATTTAGAAAGAATTTCTATAATTGGGTTGAATGTCATATTTGGGCCTTGTGCCAAGCTGTTTGGACCCTTAGAGGTCTTTTCTTATTATCCTCTCACTGTTTTGATTTAAAATCTTTATTCAGTCATGCTACGTTTACTGATTTCATAATTCAGTCTTTACTACTTTGTTTTGATGCATAAATTAATATTTTGGGCTGAGCACCCTGTTTTACCGATATCCCGAGTGGCTTGAGAGGTTTATGACTGAGCGAAGCCGAGGGCCTATTTTTGTGAGGATATTTAGGGGATCGGGTTGCGCGTCGCACCATATTATTATTGATTCATGACTGAGTGAGGCCGAGTGCCTGATTGTGAGATATTGAGACTATGGCACATGAGTTGTCCATGCGGATTCTGATTCATGATTTTGTGAGGCCAAGGGCCTAATTGATTATGCCATGAGGTGGCTTGTTAAAACGCTTAGGTTGTAGGAGCCCATTCGGAGTCTGTACACCCCCAATGAACGCGGGTACCCTGAGTGAGTTATATGATGTCGCCCAAGGGGCTGTTCTTGATTCATGTTGTGCCCGAGGGGCTGATTACGAGCGATTGTGAGGTTGCCCGATGGGCTGATTCTAAGTGATGTTATGCCCGAGGGCCGTTTTATCACACATTCTCTGCCTGAGAGGCTATTTATGATTATCATCATTTTTACTCCAAACTCCATTGAACCTATGTTGAAACTGTAAGAAAGACATTTTTAAAGGATTTTTACCAAAATTGGATTTTAAAAGAGTTGATTTGACTTATATACTGATTTGAAAGCATGTTGTACTAACTAAGATTTCATGATGTGGATTTTAGTGTTTCTTACTACTCAGTCTTAATTTATATTTATTACTTACTCAGTTGGCGTACTCACATTACTCCCACACCTTGTGTGCAGATCTAGGAGATGATGGACGTGATAGCGAGCGCTGATCTTTCATCCATCGCGGATATTCGGAGTCGGCAAGGTAGCTGCATGGCGTTCGCAGCCTTGCTCTTCCCCCTCCTATCTTCCTTTAGACTTTATTATTTATATTCCTGACTATGTAAGTCTTAGTTGTGTTCGGAAAGACCTAAGTATTTTACGCCCCACAATATTACGTCGATAATACATCCCGCAATATTATATTACGATAATGTTACGCCTTACAGTACCACATTACGATGATGTTACGCTTCGCAATATTAAATTACGGCGATGTTGCACCCTGTAGTATTGTACGTTGAATTTGTCGTAAGGTAATTGACATCAGTCCAAGGAAAAGATTATTTGGAGATTATAAGGATTATACTATTTCAAACAACTGATGAGTAAATTCATGATGCTGATTCGTCCAAGTTTGGCATGTTGGGATAAAATTTGACCCGAGCTAAAATACTCGGTATTTATGGACTAGTACCATACAAGGTACCACATGGCCATGATAGTAAGGTATATAAAGTGTATTAAAAATGAGTATCGTTTTATGTAATTTGAGATAATTCTTAATTATGTGGGTAATTAGTTAATTATTGATTAATGGGAGATTAACCATTTAATTGAGAACTATTTGGATAAGACCAACCCTCCCCACGTGGAAGCACCCCCAAACCCCATGTATGACTCTTAAGTTAAATAGAAATGTGGCAAGATTTGAGAATTTGACAATGTCTTCTAACGTGAATCCTATACCAATTTAGGAAAAAGTGACCATTATGTCTTAAAGACGTGAATTACCATCTCCATTTTTATAAAATGAGATTTCAAGAACTCAAATATAACTTCAGTAAGATAACGTTACAAAGGTAATGTGAGTTCTTCACCAAAAATTCATATGAAACTATTTATCATAATAGCAGTAGGATTTTACAATTCTAAGGGAGTACGGTGCAATCTTTCTCAAGAATATCATACGGATTCTCCCCTACTTTGATATATCGTTACGTTTTTGTTACAATTGACGTATGTTAGAGGGATTTTTAAGAGAATCGGCTCAGGTATGTTAAGGCTATCCCTTCTTTCTTTTTGGCAAGATCCAAATAATACAAATGAAAGGAGCAAAATACACAACTTTCATAAATGACTCTATTCATAGAAATACTAGGGGTGTCTATATTCTTCCTTCCACATGTGGATTATTATTATATCTTTTGTTCATGGGTCTCACAAAAATACATATTTTATAAAGTTTATCTGAAAGGCATATGGATTTTTATGGCATTCCGAGAAAATCTTATTAACGTATTTCTTATGAATTTCATGCATTTATACATGTACATTGACCCATGACCAGATAATGTTATATATGCGTATATATGTATATTATATTTATATGGGATATGGGAAAAGATTATGGCATTATATACGCACCACCTGATCAGCTAGTATACGTTCATGATTTTGCCCACAGTGGCCGAGATGATATGATGGGATGCTCTCAGAGGCTTGATGATGTTATGAACACATGTACTTATGCACGATATGACATTCATATGCATATGTATGACACTATAAGTATTACATGATCTATAGAGTTATCCAAACTTACATGTTGAGCCTTTTACTCCATATTTCTCTCATGTCTATTATTTACTGATGCTTGTTGCTTACATACTCGGTACATTATTTGTACTAACATCCCTCTTGCTTAGGGACGCTGCATTTAATGCCCATAGGTCCCGATAAAGAGATCAAGAGTCCTCCAAGTAGGCTATCAGCTCAGCAGAAGATGTTGGTGCGCTCCATCTGCTCCGAAGTTGCTTATTTGGTCAGTATGATTTGGACGTGTATTGTTTGATATGACGGGACTCTATCCTGACCTTTATGAAAATTATTTATTCTTAGAGGCTTGTAGACAGATTTCATGTACGTAAAAGATTGTATGGCCTTGTCGGCCTATGTTCAGTATACGAGTGGTTATTTTGGTCTTATAGGTCCATATGTCCTATGTATAAGTTGGTATCACATGTTGTATTCTACTTATCTCACGACATCCTTCCGGCTCAGTTGTCTATGATAGCATGATACGAAAATATACGTTATGATGGTATTCGGTTGAGTAAAGTATAGGGTGTCCGTCGTGGCCCATCGGTTTGGGTCGTGAGAAAAGTGGTATCATAGCAGTTTTGTCCTAGGGAGTCTACAAGCCGTGTCTAGTAGATTCTTGTTTATGGGTGTGTCATGCACCACACTTATAAGTAGGAGGCTACATGGCATTTAGGACTATCATTCTTTCTTCTTACTCTAGATCGTGTGGTAGAGCTCACTTTTAAGAACTCAATTTTCGAAACTCTATCTTATTCATAATACGGCGACGCCTACATCCAGAAAGATGATTGGTTAGAGATATAAATATGGAAGAGTTGAGTTAGAGGTACTCGATTTCTCATGATGCTTATGATAAGTAAATATAAGTTCTTCAGTAGATCATGTGTGTACTAAGATGTGTATGCCTCTTGATAAGGAGCCTTGAGGCAAGAATACCTATCCACCCTTATGGTGAAAGACAATGATAGATTCAGAAGATAAATACAAGTTTCAACAAGCAAAAGAAGCAAGATGAAGAAGGGTATGAGGCGCCCAGTTAATGAAGGTTAACAGTATTTACAATTCAGGCAGAGGAATATAAGCTTTTTGAGTTACATTCAACAGTAACAGAGGTATGTCCAATTGGCGACGTTGATCTTAGTTATGCCCTATGGGGACTAAATGATATGGTTCAAGAGAAGGACAGGATATCAAAAACCGGCTGGGGTTAGAGTGACCCAAAATGGTATATGAATTGTTTGCGTTAGTTTACCTTTCTGAAGGACATTACAAATGTGCTAACAGATCTCCTTATGAGACACCCAGATGGTGCACTCTAAAGTAGTACAATTAGATATGAGTACCACAAAAATGGGTATTGGAAGCCTGGAAGGGATAAATATTATCTTAGTATGGCTCTCGTTCTTAGTAGAGAGATAATGCTAGACAAACCGAAGAGCCAATGGATAGAGCAAAAGGGAGCTATAAGCAAAAGAATATCTTGTTGAAGTTTTTAGATAAAGTGATAGATAGAAAAGTTAGCAGAAATAAAAAGAGAGCTAAGGAAGCATTAAGAGTAAGATGTGATACATGGATAACAGCGGTAGGTTAAAAGATGATAATATTACAGAGTCTATAGTCAAGTGAAGGAAAAGGCTAGAGGTGACAAGCCTTGAGACAACAAAAGAATATAGGCCATAAAGTCATATCATCACTTCAAGAATTAAGTTTGTGACTCCAACGCAACTACCAGAAGGAGAAGTTAGACCCTACAATAATAGAAATCAGTATGGGCTGGTGAACAAGATAAACTAAACGTGAATTAGGGATTGAGTTATTGGATAATAGTCGGCATTATGAGAGTTTCAGATTTTGTTCTAGCAATAATAGTGTCACGATCCTAATCCCCGAACCCGGTCATGATGGCTCCTCTCGTGAAGACAACGCCAACCAGTCCAACACATTACACTTCTTTAAGTAGTTAGTTACCATAAAACAATTTAAAGCGTGATTTAATAGCAATAATTCGCGAAAATATAGATAACAATAGAAGAAACCATCCCGACACAGTCCAAACCGGGGTGTCACAAGTCATGAGCAACTAATGATCCTGATATGAGTTTACTAGGTACGATGTCTGGTACAATAGTTTGAAAAACATAGAATTAATAAGATAAAGGGAGGCACGGGGGCTGCGGACGCCAACAGCTACCTCGTACTCTCCGAAATACCGCCTGAACTGGGAGGATCAGCACTCAGGAGCAGGATCTGCTATGCCTGAATCTGCACACAAAGGTGTAGGGAGTAAAGTGAGTACTCCAACTCAGTAAGTAATAAATATAAATAATGGATGAAACCAAGAAAACAAGTGAAAACACAAAGTAATCTATATTGAAGCAGTAAAATCACTTAAAATAGTACATCAGTAAAATATCAAGTAAACTTCCTTTTTCAACCAGTAAAAACAAGTAACTTGGCAGGTAATTAACAAATAGAAATCCGCCCCTCGGGCAACAACTTAGAACAGTACCAGCCCCTCGGGCTCACTCTCGGACAATATCAGCCCCTCGAGCTCACTCTCAGAACATTATCATCCCCTCGGGCTTACTCTCAGAACAGTATCAGCCCCTTGGGCTCACTCTCAGAACACAATGGGTACTCGTGCTCACTGGGGGTGTGCAGACTCCGAAGGGGCCCCTTACGGCCCAAGTGCAATATCAAGCCATGTCGTGACACCATCTCTCGGCTCTCGGCCTCACATCACTCAAGCCACCTCGTGGCGTGTAAATGTATCCCAGGCCCTCGGCCTCATATCACGCAGTGTATCCTCACATCTGGCCCTCGGCCGCACTCAGTCAAAAAATCATCACAAACCCCTCGGGCATTTGTAAAATAGTAGTGCTTAGCCCAAAACATCGTTTAGAAATATCATTTAAGTCTCAAAACTGAGTAAGAGTGGCTGAGTTGTAAAACAGTGGAAAACAGTAGGACTGAGTTCAAGTAATAAATCAATACAGTGAGGAAATGGTGATAAATATCCCTGGAGGGTTCAAATAGTTGGCACAAAGCCCAAATATGGCAATCAGCCCAAACCATGATGATAACAAATAAGTTTCAGTCAAATACGCGGTAAAATTATCAATCGGGACGGACCAAGTCACAATCCCCAATAGTAAACGACCCTATGCTCATCATCAAGCGCGTGTCTCACCTCAATATAGCACTACGATGTGTAATCTGGGGTTTCAAACCCTCAGCGCATCATTTACAATCATTACTCACCTCAAACCTGCTAAATCTCTAGCTCGCGATGCCTTTGCCCCTCGAATCGGCCTTCACGCGCGTCGAATCTATCCAAAATCAGAACGAATACGTCACAATATGCTAATGGAACAAAGCCCAAGCGAAAACAATCGAATTACCACAAAATTCCAAAATTTGGTCAAACCCGACCCCCGGGCCCATGTCTCAGAATTTGACAAAATTTACAAAACTAGAATGCTTATACTCTCACGAGTCTAACCATACGAAAATTATCCAATTCCGATACCATTTGGTCCTTCAAATCATCATTTTATATTTTTGAAAGATTTCACAATTTTCTTCCAAAATTCCATCCCAAATCACGAATTAAATGATGAATTCAATGATAGATTCGTGTATTCTAGTCAAATCTGAGTTAGAATCACTTACCCCGATGAATTTCTTAAAAAACCTTCGAAAAATCGCCAAAATCCGAGCTCTCTAGGTCAAAATATCAAATAAATCCCAAAACCTCGTATTTTTAGATTACCCCACAGATTTCTACCTCCTCGGACCGTACAAAATCGACCGCGGTCCGCACAAAACCAGTGTGGTCCGCACAAAAACGACTGCGGTGCACAGCTTTCCTCTGCAGTGATAGATTTTAGTATTTTGGAAATAACTTTCGCTACAGATGTCCAAATTTCAATATCTTTATTTTTCTGAAAACTAGACACGAAGGGCTACAACTTTCGTTTTTGAATCATCTCGAAATCCCTTGTATATAAAAAGATATGAGCTTCCAAAGTAAGACCTGTAAAAAGTTCCCCACCGCGGCCGCATAGAATTTTGTGCGGTCCACACAGCACCTACCGCGGCCGCACTTATTTTTTTGCGGTCCGCACAGCACATACCGCGGCCGCACTTCTTTTTGTGCGGACCGTGCGGGTGAGTTTCGAGGCCTGCAACCCTTCTAGACCTGCTACAGCTATGATTTTCGGTCTAACACATCCCGGAACTCCCGGAACTTCGAACCAATTGTACCAACACATTCCATGACATCATTCAAACTTGTTCAATACTTCGGAATGCTCACAACAACATCAAATCACCAATTTAACATAGGATTCAAGCCTAAGAACTCTTAAATTATGCTTTCGATCAAAAAGTCTATCAAATCTTGTCTGAATGACCTGAAATTTTGCACACACATCCCAAATGACACAACAAAACTACTGCAACTCTCGGAATTCTATTCCGACCCCTATATAAAAATATCACCTATCAACCGGACAGCGCCGAAATCTCAATTTCGCCAATCCAAGCCTAAACCTTCCACAGACTTCCAAAATGCATTCCGATCACGCTCCTAAGTCCCAAATCACCTAACGGAGCTAACCAAATCATAAAAATTCCAAACATATACAAACGAGTCAAATATTGGTCAAACCTTTCAAATTGTAAGCTTTCAACTGAGACTGTTCTTCTAAATTAATTTTTGATTAACCTGAAACCCAACACCAACGATTTATATAAGTCATATTGCATCACACGGGGCAAGTCATTCCCGAGAACTGGCGAGCGAAATGCAAAAGCTCAAAATGACCTGTTGGGTCATTACAAATAGAATGGACAACAAAAGAAGATTCATGAGAAATTCAGAGAATGGTTATTCAAGAAGACGCTTTCCTAAAGCAATCAATGCGAGCAAAATTAAGCTTAAGGGACTGTATATGCCAGTTACACTAAATGTCACCATCGCGAGTAAGGAATTTTATTATCCTTGGTATAGAAGGATTACCGCAAGGCAAGTAAGGGTCATTGATGATGTGAAAGGACGCCAAAGATAAAAAGGAAAAACATCTATAGACAGGTCGTCGTAGCTCCAACTCTTAGTACTCCCCTAAAGGGAGGGGAGAAATATGGAATGGTGTGGCATTAAGTCGGAATTAGTGGATCTAGTAACTATGGAATGATAAAGGAAGAATGCGATAAAAAATGAGAAAGGGATGAGATTGCACTTATTCAAATGTTACAGATATGCTATGATTCCAAAACATTATGTAAGCACGACGTCGAGAAGAAAAAGTAAGGGTTCCTGCACGGGATGTTATTGATAGATAAGGAGCCAGTACGAGAGGTAAGTTAAAACAAAGGAAATAACCCAAGAAAGGTTACACTGAATATTGATATTAGAGTGGGCCAACGAGTAGTTAGTAGATGATTTAGGAAGAGCCTAGTCATGACTAGATAAGACGTTACAGACAAATTAACAAATCATGCAAGATAAATATAGTAAACCCCAACATGGAGAGTTCAGCCTTGCAGTAATGTCATTATAATACTTGAGATATATTCAAATAAGTGTCAGGATAGTTAAAGGTACCATATGAATGTTCCGGGGATAAAAGAGAGTGCCACTAGGAAGACAGTCAAAATGTCAGTTCAGCAGCAACCCTACAAGCACAAGGGCGTAGAGGTAAGCAACTCGGATAATTATAGTCAAGGAAGGACATCAAAAGGTCCGTAATAAGCTCACAACTTTACAAGAGTCAAGGGTTCTCTCTAAGTACTACAACAAAAGACTAGCTGAGGAAATAAGAAAGAAGGCTTCAACCAAAGCATTATAACCTAAAGAAGAAATGGTTTTGTAACAACAGTCCCACTACAAAATTGTATGCACTACAAAAGAAAGTGACACCTACCATGGCTAATGAGCGGGGAGTAAAACCAAAAGTAATATTCGAGACCATATGAATTGTACAAAAATTTTGGCATGTGTAAGAACTCAGATAAGCTAAGTATACACGCAACAAGGGGCAAAAGACCAGGAGAAACAATTGCTTATGTTTGAAGAAAGTTGAAATGAATGATCAACCGTAGAAGACTCCAGTATAAGTTAAAAAAAGGAATTGGGTCCAGGTCATAGACAAAAGATGGAATCATTAAAAGATTGTATCATGGTTTTCCATAGCGTCCATGAAAGGATAAAGTAATAACTAAACGCCATAAGCCACAGATCGGAAGATAACTTAATCCGACATAAAAGCCGATCAGAAGAAGGAGGAAACTAAAGATTTACATCAACGAAGTAAATCAGGAATCCGATTATTGGACCCAGAAGTTATAGGAATCATGATTGAGAACATAGTAGAATCACTCTTAATATAAGAGGTGCAAAAGAGATAGCATAATAACCATATTCTATAACGGCTCTACGATAAAGCCAGTTAAAAGAAGTATCAGCCTCATAAGAAGTCGGTATGGAGCTCTCACCGGATTGTATAGGCACTAGAGGTGCAAGTATTATAATAGAGCATCAAATGGTGGATGTAATTTATACCTATGTGGGAGGGAGGTTATGAAAGAAATATAGAAGAATGTAAGGTGATATTTTAAAGTAAGTAAGGTAAAGGTGAACAACGTACGAATACCCAAGTATAGAAGGATAAGAGTGGTCCATACTTCAGGTAAAAGACTAGAAGCACTGGGATTCAGTATCCAGGGATGATAGCAGCATCATCAGTAGCATACCTTCCAGCCTATGATTTCTAAGTACCGAAAGGTCTAATTAGAAAGTAAAAGAAGAGTTAGAGACGATGCGATGTCTCGCTTGATATTCCAGAAAAGCATAAGGGAATCGATCGCAAGCTAAAGTATGGTAGAACGACAAGGTTTTAGAAAGACAAGAGTAAGGATAAGAAGAAGGCAAGGGAGAAGGTGACGAAAATGGATATGTCCTCGGGATTAAGCCTGTAAAAAAGGAGATGATGGTTCCCCTTAGTAATATAAAGCTCAATATATCTTGAATGAACTCAAGGGAGTCTAAGACTAGTAGCATTTAGAAGAGATGGAATGCTACCCTGGTAGCAGAATGAGGGTGTAATTGTGATAAATAAAGGATAACATTTGGGTCTTCGCTAGAGTAATGATTTGAAGAAAAAAAAAAGAGTGGAAGAGGATTTCATGAATTATAAGGGACTAAAATACCCATATAAGGTGAGTCACATTAGGATGCTATAAAATACGGTTATGGAAGTATAGTATCATCCTTAGGATCAATCTAATTACTCCTGATATCCCCGATGAGACATGAGCCCTAGCGGCAGTGTTACATAAAAGATCAAGTTATCAGTGGTAGATGATGAATCAACATTAAGGTGAATCAACAATAGATGGATAAAAGTTCAAAAGTATGAGATGAGATTAGACCATCAGTCTTAAGGATAAGCAGCGGAAGTAACCTGGAGTTGGTTGCAGACCTCAGTAACGATAAATTAAAATAAGAATTATGGTATAGTATGACCTATGTATATGCAATAAAGTCATACGAATGGATAACCGGGTCTATGAAATAAGATATACCCATATTCGCAAATTCTACAAAGTACCGAGCGAAGAACTTCAATACACCTATAGATGCCCAGAGAGGCATCCTATTAAGCCATGTATATGTTTACAAAGTAAGGCTTAGAGATTGGCTAAAAGTTGGAGGAAAAAGGAGAGGAGAGTCGCATAGGCACACCTACAAGGTGTATCATAGAGGCTACATGATAGAAGGTAACAACAGTTACGAGATTGGAAGGAATTTGATCACAAGTCATGGCGTGGGAAAGAGGCCTAAAGGGGGGAATGCCCTGGCCTTTAGATTTATTCACAGAACAACTGCCTAAATGGCAAGGAGAGTATTAAGGTATACACAAGAGCTATAAGTTATAAAAATGATAAGAGCATCAGTCAACATTCGAAGACGAATGTTCCAAAGGGAGGAATGATGTTACGCCCCACAATATTACGTCGATATTACGTCTCGCGGTATTATATTACGATGATGTTACGCCTTGCAGTACCACATTACGATGATGTTACGCTTCGCAATATTAAATTACGATGATGTTGCACCCTGTGGTATTGTACGTTGAATTTGTTGTAAGGTAATTGACATAAGTCTAAGGAAAAGATTATTTGGAGATTATAAGGATTATGCTATTTCAAACAAGTGATGAGTAAATTCATGGAGTGTGATGTCACACCTCCTTTTTACTACCCCGGAAAGGGGTATAAGAGAGTTTTTTCCAATTTAAGTGACACTCGAAATGAGATTACTTATATTAAATTCAGAGTCGCCACTTGGGATAGTTTATTGGAGTCTCAAGTCACCGGTTTAAAATCCTGAATCAAGAAAAAGTTTGACTCTGTTTTACAGCCCACAAAACACAGAAATCCGGGTAAGGAATTCTGTTAACCCGGGAGAAGGTGTTAGGCATTCCCAGATTTCGTAGATTTAGCACGGTCGCTCAACTATTATTATTAGCCTATTTATCTGGTTTTAAAATATTTTTGAAATCTATGTGCATTTTATCCCTTTTACAAACCGCTTTTAATAATCCAATTGCTATACAACTAATTATTTAATTACACATTGCGGATCATGTCACGGAAACTGTACCCACGATCTACACCATGTTTATTTTATTAACAAAATTAAATTTTGGCCTGGTCACATAAATGTACCCCGGATTTTAAAATTGTGTATCACAACTACAAGAAATCAAAATATATTTCTACATTAGTTAAGATAATTAATATGAGGGTTTAGTTGTGTGAATGGTGCGCCTCAATTTCTTTCAAAAGAAATGCATTCAATTAATAGAACTAATAGAACTATGGATATTCATATTTAAAACTAATTAGGTATCACAATTACGCCACGAGAACTGTACTTGTAATTGTGATAATTTAATTATGTGCCTAAAGCAAGTTAGGAGGTTTATGAATTCTACCGGCCTAAGCATGCTCATAGCGACTAAACCAAAAATGAAGAAACATAACGAGATCGTTTTCAGCCCAATTTCTGCTTATTATCTCATAATATCCGGCTCCAATCTCAAGATATGCGGCGAACCCAAGTTCACTTTAAAACTTTAGTCAAATTCCCCTTTAGATATGAGACACTACCCAAATTTCAGCACAAGTTAATCCATAAACGGTTCAATACCACATTCAACTCTTAATTTTCAATCTTTTTAACTAAGGACAAATCCAGTAAAATGAAGAAAATCATGATGTCTTCGTTAATCGGCAGAACTTCGCTCAAATAGTAACAAATTGTCTATCTACTTTAAATAACTGAGCTTAACAGAATCACTAATACAGAAGGCATCCATTCAACAGTCAAATGTAAGGGTGTTCATTGAATCACACCAAAAAACGGAGCAAGAAAAACAGAGAGACGAACTTGAAACAATCTCGAACAGAATGCCTAACAAAAATTCCGGGCAAAAACTTCAGAAACGAAAATCAAAACAGGACGCAGGCCGAAATAACCTCGCCGTAGACCCTCAACGAACTCGGATCGGAACTTGAGCGAGAATTGAAACAAAACGAACCAACATTAACGCAAATGCCAATAGCTAAAACTCTAACTCTGTTTCGAACAACGAAACGACAGAATACAGACCTCAACAACAACTCCCAACGATCGAAGAACCCATTTCAAATAAACTCCAGTTTGGAAACCAAAACCAAAGAACAGCCTAGTTTTCAGTATGCATCTCGAGTTTGAGATAAAAAACGAAGCGAAAATCAACTTAAAATCAGAAATATAAAGTCAGAATCGAAAGACAAAACCACCATTTTTTTTCGATCAATTTTCTGCTCAGATTTTTTTTTTTTTTTTTTTTGTCTATTCTTGTGTGTGTGTATGTGGCCAGCGTCGGAATCGAGAGGGAATGGAGGAACGGCTTTTGGTGGTTGGTCGTCTATGAAGGTGGTGGCGCCGTTTGGTATGAGGTGAAGGAGCAGCTTATGGTTTGTTTGGTTGAAGAAGTGGAGCTCAGGGGCTATTGGTTTTGGGTCTGGTTGTTGGCTGAAGCTCCAGTCATGGAGGGGAGGGAGCGGGTCCTCGTGTTCAGCGGCGAAATCTTGCTCCTAGGGTCTAGGGGTTTAGGTTAGTTTTTTTTTAGGATTTTTTAGGTTAATGGAGCATGAGTTTGATCTCATTGGGCCTTAAGATTGGGTCAAATATTAAAAATAGTATAAATCAACCCAAAACTAACTCTTACTTCTAAAAATTATATACAATTTATAACATAAAAATATAAGACTAATCTTAATTAATTAAAATAGACAGTATTATGTTGTAAGACTATTTTGGTATTTTTCTTTTCAAGATTAAATAAAAATCCTAGTAAAATAGTATGACTACAAAACATTAATGAAACTATTTTTGTAATTTTTATTTTTATGATAAATAAAGTAGAAGAGTCAAAGCTAGTTGAAATAACTATATTAGACATAAACTAAATATTTATATGCTAAAATATGTAAAATCTTGGGGAGGGTCAAAAATCGCATGTCTACAGGTGAGAGGGGAAGCAAGTCAAAGAAAATAAATTTTCGTCCAAGTTTGGCATGTTGGGATAAAATTCGCCACGAGCTAAAATACCCGATATTTATGGACTAGTACCATACAAGGTACCACATGAACATAATAGTAAGGTATATAAAGTGTATTAAAAGTGAGTATCATTTTATGTAATTTGAAATAATTCTTAATTTTGTGAGTAATTGATAAATTATTGATAAATGGGAGATTAACCATTTAATTAAGAAATATTTGGATAAGATCAACACTCCCCATGTGGCAGCACCCCCAAAATCCCCACGTAGGACTCTTAAGTTAAATAGAAATGTGGCAAGATTTGAGAATTTGACAAATCCTCTAACGTGAATCCTATACCTATTTAGGAAAATGAGACCATTATGTCTTAAAGACATGAATCACTATCTCCGTTTTGATAAAGTGAGATTTCAAGAATTCAAATATAACTTCAGTAAGATAACGTTACAAAGGTAACGTGAGTTCTTCACCAAAAATTCATACGAAACTATTTATCATAATAGTAGCGGGATTTTGCAATTCTAAGGGAGTACGGTGCAATCTTTCTCAAGAATATTATACGGATTCTCCTCTACTTCAATTCGCTGTTATGTTTTTGTTGCAATTGATGAATGTTAGAGGGATTTTAAGAGAATCGGCTCAGGTATGTTAAGGCTATCCCTTCTTTCTTTTTGGCATGATCCAAATAATACAAATGAAACGAACAAAATACACAACTTTCATAAATGACTCTATTCATAGAAATACTAAGGGTGTCTATATTCTTGATTCCCCATGTGGATTATTATTATATCTTTTGTTCATGGGTCTCAGAAAAATACCTATTTAATAAAGTTTATTCGAAAGGCATATGGATTTTTATGGCATTCCGAGAAAATCTTATTAACGTATTTCTTATGCATTTCATGCATTTATACATGTACATTGACTCATGACCAGATGGCGTTATATACGCATATATATGTATATTATATTTATATGGGATATGGGAAAAGGTTACGGCATTATATACGCACCACCACCTGATAAACTGGTATACACTGATGATTTTACTTAGAGTGGCCGAGATAATATGATGGGATGCCCTCAAAGGCTTGATGATGTTATGAACACATGTACCTATGTACGACATGATATTTATACGCATATGCATGACACTATAAGTATTTCATGATCTATAGAGTTATCCAGACTTACATGTTGAGTCTTTTACTCCATGTTTCTCTCATGTTTATTATTTACTGATTTTCATTCCTTACATACTCGGTAAACTATTTGTACTGACTTTCCTCTTGCCTGGGGACGCTGCGTTTCATGCTTTCAGGTCCCGATAGATAGATCAAGAGTCCTCCAAGTAGGCTATCAGCTCAGTGGAAGATGTTGGTGCGCTAAATTTGCTCTGGAGTTGCTTATTTGGTCAGTATGATTTGAACATGTATTGTTTGGTATGGCAGGACTCTGTCCTAACCTTTGTGAAAATTATGTATTCTTAGAGGCTCTTAGCCAGATGTCATGTACGTAAAAGATTGTATGGCCTTGTCGGCCTATTTTTAGTATACGAGTGGTTATTTTGGTCTAGTAGGCATGTATGTCTTATTTATAAGTTGGTAACACATGTTGTATTCTACTTATCTCATGGCAGCCTTCCGGCTCAGTTGTCTATGATAGCATGATACGAAAAGATACGTTATGATGGTATTCGGTTGAGTAAAGTACCAGGTGCCCGTCGCGGCCCATCGGTTTGGGTCGTGACATAGTAGATGCTCGTGATTTGTGACACCCCGATGTCGGGCTTTTGTTTTCTTTCTGCACTTGGTTATTTAGAATTTTTCTATAAAGATTTATTAATTAGTAGCTTAAAAACATCTTTATAATGAAATATCGATTTGCTTTGGGATTGTGTCGGCTGGCCTTGTTTCATGATAGGCGCCATCACAACCGGGTTGGTTTTGGGGTCGTGACAAGTTGGTATCAGAGCCTAGGTTACATAGGTCTCATGAGTCATGAGCGAGTTTAGTAGAGTCTTGCGAATCGGTACGGAGACGTCTGTATTTATCTTCGAGAGGCTGCAGAACCCTTAGGAAACGTCACAGTTTTGAATTCTTATCGTGCGGCATTGATTCAGCTTGAAATGTAACTCCTTGAATTCCTTCCATGCGTTCGTATGCGCACTTGAGCGCTCGATATCAAATGTGCATCGACGGCTTGTGATTCCCTGAACGAGGGGTGAAATGTGATTTTTGTGTGATGATGTTGGGCTAGTTTGGAGGACTTGAGGCTGGGCTTTGCCTGTAGCTTGAGCACTGAGGTGCTAATTGTGTGAGCACGTGCCTTTGGATTTATATGTTTGATCGTATCCTTATTAGTGGAAGTGGTAGCTGGACGACTACGTGATGAGTATGATGTGAACGCGAGAAGTGTTCACATGATTTGAATGTCATGATAAGGGTTTGCTTGAGGGTAGAAAGAACTAATTGGTGCTTGATTTCCATCTTGATTTGATGTATAGCCCCGAGTTATTGGGGTGTTGAAGGATCTTTTTATGTTGTTTAGTTGGGGAGTGAAGTGGATATTTCATGTCGTGATATGAGTTCTGGCTCAGGAAGATTAAGTGATTGCGCGATGTTTATGACAGTGGAAGGGTATGAAGAGATGTTAGTTTGAGGCGAAGCAGGTGGATTATCTCCAGCGGGGTGTCCTGAGGGCGTATGATCCCTATGTTGTTTGGTGGAAATCCTCGTTTATCAGTGAAATATGTTTGTTGCAATTTGAGTTTAGATTGTTTATGAGAGTGGACCTGACTATTACGAGGGTGAATGCGAGACTTGCAGATGATTTGAAGTACTAGATGGTTTGTGTTGCATGAGCTTATGAAGGATTTAGTTTAATCTCACTATGGTATTATGGCAGTAATAGAGTATGGAATTGTGAGTTTTTATGTGTTTTGACCTATGTCTTTGAGACAAGTGGGGGAGTCTACTATTGATAAGTTGATTGTGCTGCTCAATGTCGTATTAGTTTCAATTTGAGGTATACTGGCGAATCAGTTGTGGCTTACAGAGGTTGAGATCGAGGATGACTCGAGTCAAGGAAATTTTGGATAAGGGTTGTGTTATGTTGTATGGGTAAATGAGAAACATTGGATGAGTTAGTTGTTGTTGTGAGAGAGGTAACAGGTATGGAGTAGGAAATCACTCGGCTGCTTAGAAGGATGGGTTATTTCCTTAGGTGTTGTTGTACTAATGGGGCATAGGTCGTTCGGTTCGTTTGATCAGTTTAGCTGAAACCTGAGTAGAGTGGATGACTCCTGAGAATGGTTTTAATGGATTCAAGATTTATATATAATAATCGGGGATCTTCAGTGTATTTGGCTAGAGATTGAGGTTTACAGTGGAGGGTGTCAAGACTTGTGGCATTTCTATATTATGATAGATTCTATATATCAGTATTAGGAAGGTGAAGGTAATGGCTTTAGATTCACCAAAAGTCTCTTCAGGGTGAATATTTCGAATGTGATGTCTTTGGGGATATTTAATAGAGTATTCAGCGGCTTATGAGCCTTAGACAGTGTGGTTTTATGCTTGGGTCTTGTGTGGTGAGCTTGGGTTGAGAATTGCAGTATTATGGAGAGGGGAAGTATTAAGTTGAAGGTAATTTAGAAGGAACTTGGATAAATAGGACAACTTGGTAGTAGGTCGGATCAGCATGGTAAGGGGTATGATTAGTTCCTTGGGTGTTTAAGAGGTAATGAGTTTCTACAGGTGTTTCGTGGCAATGCTCTTGGGTTTTTGGTGATCTGCGTAGCTTGGTTGAGTTAAAAGGATTCAATCCAGACGGTTGGATTGTGTGCAAATAGGATTCGGAGAGTTCTTGATGGTTTCTACCACGTTTAGAGATGTATATTTTCTACTAGCGTGAGGAGCATGTGATGTATAGTGATTTTCTTCTAGATGGATCAAATGGAAAGTTCTTTGCTAGTTGAGTACATAGTTGCTTGTGGATCAGAGTGGATTAGGAAGTTCTCATAGTTATCATAAGATGGCATGGTATATGCGGTATGTTGTGCAGGATTGAGATTTACTTGTGTAAGGTCACGATTCAGTTCTAGAAGGAAGGTCATAAGTTCTTATGCAGCATGGACAGTTTCAGATGGCTAGGTAAATGATATTACTAACTGGTATCGTTGATGAGAGTATATATTTCAGAAAGTACGAGGTGTGTGAGTTATGGATACTTTATTGGTATTGCGGCACTCTGTTGTTTGATCGAATGCTGATATCCAAGTTTGCTTGGTGGCACAGAAGAATAATAGAAGCACTCCTCGTGGAATGATCGAGTATTAGAGGTGTGTTAGTGTCACGACCCAAACCGATGGGCCGCGACAGGCACCCGGTACCTTACTCAACCGAGTACCATCGTAATATATCTTTCTTATTACGTCATCATATACACATGACATACGGTCCTAATAGGCCAACATGATCCTTTATAAACTCAAAACATAGGCCGACAAGGCCGTACAATCTTTTATGTACATGACATATGTTTACAAGCCTCTAAGAGTACATAAATGTCATAAAGGTCGGGACAGAGTCCCGCCATACCAAACAATATACGTCTAAATCATACTAACCAAACGAGCAACTCCGAAGCAAATGGAGCGCACCAACATCTTCCGCTAAGCTGATAGCCTACTTGGAGGGCTCTCAACCTGTCTAACAGGATCTGCGGGCATAAACGCAGCGTCCCCAGGCAAAAGGGATGTCAGTACGAATAATGTACCGAGTATGTAAGGCACATAACTAAATATATAAAAAATATGGAAGAAATATAGAGTACATTACTCAACTTGTAAGTCTGAATAACTTTGTAAATCATAAATTACTTTTAGTGTCATGCATATGCGTATGAATGTCATATCGTGCATAGGTACATGTTTCATAACATTATCGGCCTCTGAAGGCATCCCATCATATCATATCGGCCACTATGGGCAAAATCATCATTGTATACCAGCTGATCAAGTGGTGGTGCGTATATAACGTCATAACCTTTCCCATATACATATATATAAATACATATAAACGCATATATAACGCTGTTTGAATCATATTTCAGCCACTGTGGGCAACATCATCAACATATACCAGTTGATCAGGTGGTGGTGCGTATATAACGCCGTAACCTTTTTCCATATCCCATATACATATATTTACATATATACACGTATATAATGTCATCTGGTCATGGGTCAATGCACATGTATAAATGAGTGAAATGCATGAAAAATACATAATAATCTCGATATTCCTTCTGGATAAACTTTTCCAACTGCGTATTATTCTGAGACCCATGAACAGAAGATAATAATAATTCTCATGGGGAATCAAGAATATAGACACCCCTATTATTTCTATGAATAGAGTAATTTATAGAAACTGTGTATTTTCTTGTTTCTTCAGTATAATTTGGACCATGCCAAAAGAAAAAAGAGAGGGCCTTAACATACATGTTCCTGAAATTATTTGAACAAATCTGCTTCTGCAAAATATGGACCTAGATTCCTTGAAATTGGAACGAACTTGTTTTGGATTTGAAATTTTGGAAGAATTTTGGTTCTGTTCCTTCACGCTTTTTTCAAAGACAATATGTGTTTGTAACTTAACCTAAAATCAAACCTTTAAACCAAGTGATTACTATTCTATATTTAACGTTTTCTTGAACCTTTAAAGAAAGGAGATGTTTCTAATCTTCTCATGTGTTTTGGACCTAAAAATGAAAATAAAGATAGTCTTATCTTAGTTAGAGTTTAATTTGGCTTGGAATCAATGGCTTTAACGTTTGAAGTCTACTTTTTTTATAAATTCTTGGTTTTCAAGTCTTATTCGAGACTGACCTTGAGGACACCTATACATGTATATTATGAATCATCCTCCCTAATTAGTAGCTTTGTGCCACGTGGGAGGGTGGTATAATTTATAGTTTTTATCCACTTATTAGTTAACTGGGTAATGTCCTGTTATCCGGTAATTAATTAATTACCCGCATAATTTAAAAATTGCTACAAATTACTTAAAATCAATTTATTTTTCAAATACTTCATATATGCTTTATATATTATACTATTGTGGTCATATGGTACCTTTCATGGTACTAGTTCATAATTATTGGGTATTATCGCTCGACCCGTATTTTATTCCAAAATGCCAAACTTCGACAAAATTCATTTTTCTCAGGCTTGCTCCCCCTTTCACCTTCATGAATTTACTAATCACTTGTGAAATATCATAATCCTTATAATCCTCAAATAATCTTTTCCTTGGACTGATGTCAATTACCTTACGACAAATACAACGTAAAATACCGTAGGGTGCAACACCGTCGTAACTTAATACTGCTAGACGTAACATCATCGTAATATATTACTGCAGAGGGTGAAATCATCGTAACATATTACTGCAGAGCATAACATTGTCGTAATATAATACTGTAGGACGTAATATTGAAGTAATATTGCGGGGTGTAACATCATTCCCCCCTTTGGAACATTCGTCCTCGAATGTTGACTAATGCTCTTATCCTTTTCTTAACTTATATCTTCCAAATACTTTAGAATTTTCCTTGCCATCTAGGAGACTGTTCTCTGAATAAGTCCAAAGTCTAGGGCATCCCCCCTTAGGCCTCCTTCTCACACCACAACTTGTAGTCAGAATCCTTCCAATCTTATAACTGTTGCTACCTTCCATCATGCAGCCTGTATAGTTTTGATCTTGTAAGTGTGCCCAATCTCTAGGCTTCACATGTAGAGCTTGGTAAGATTTCCCTTTGGGCATTTATGAGTATACTGAAGTTCTTCGCTCGGTACTTGGTTGAATTCACGAATATTGTTATATCTCATCGCATAAGTCCGTTTAACCATCCGTATGAATTTACTGCCACTACTCTTACTTTAATTTATCGTTGCTTACTTTCGTTGCTCATTCCATATGTATAAATTTAAGTCCTTTAACTCTTCCTCATTACTGTTCATCTTTAGAATGACGGCCTAATATTATCTCATACTTTGTAACTTATGTCCATCCATTGTTAATTTACCTCAATATTGATCTACAATATAACACTGATAACTTAACCTTTATGTAATATTGCTGCTAGGATTCACGTTTTATCGGGGAACGTCTGAAATGATTAGATTGATCCACCTGGGGCAATACCCTGCTTTCATAACTGTACCTCAGAGCATCCCAATGCGATTCACCTTGCGTGGGTACTTTAATCCTGTCCAATTCATAAGATCCGTTTCTTTTCTTCATTGAATCATTAGTCAATCGAAGGCCCAAACATCATCTTTTATCTATCACAATTACACCCTCATTCTTTTACCAAGGTGGCATTCTAAATGCTATTAGTCTTAGACTCCTTTGAGTTCATTCAAGTTATAGTAAGCTTTGTATAATTTAGAGAAACCATCTACTTTTCTTGTTTTCATGGGCTTAATCCTGAGGACTTATCCATTTTCGTTACTTTCTCACTCACCCTTTCTTATCCTTACTCTTGTCTTCTAGAACCTTGTCGCTTCACCATACAATGGCTTGCGATCTACACAACTCTATTTATATTACTTGCAACCTTTCAACTTGCTTGCATCATAGATTTCCTTATATCATTCTGGGACATCAAGCGAGACATCACATCGTCTCTAACGCTTCTTTACTATCTTAATTAGCCTCCTCGATACCTAGAAACCATAGGCTATGAGATATGCCACTGACTATGCCGCTATCATTCCTGGATATTGAATCCCAGCACTTCTAGCCTTCTATCCAAAGTATGGACTATTCACATATTCTGCCTTTGAGTATCTCGTACACTATTCACATTTACTTACTTACCTTAAAATCTCACATTGTATCTTCTATCTCTTTCATGACCTCCCTTCCACATAGGTATAATTCACGTCCATAAATTGAAGCTCTATTATAATTCTTACACCTCTGGTGTATACACAATCTGGTGGGAGCTTCGTAGTTACTTCTTATGAGGCTAGTACTTTTCAGTTGGCTTTATCATAGAGCTATTATAAAATATGGCTACTGTATTATCTTTCTTATACCTCTGCTACTTAAGAGTGATCCTGAGGTCTATAAATCTCTTGATCCCTCCTGTTTTGCTTAGCCGATGTAACGCTTTAGTCTCATCTTCTTTCTGATCAGCCTCTATGTAGGCTTAAGATATCTTTCGACCTGTAGCTCATGGTATTAGTTATTACTTTAGCCTTTCATAGGCGCTGAGGGATATTTATGGTAAAATCCTTTAACAATTCAATCCTTCATCTATGACCTAGGATCAATTCTTTCTTTAATGTATACCAAAATCTTCTACGGCTGTATATGATGCAGGTATAAAACTCCAAACTCTTAAGTGCGTTCATAACGTCACCAACTCGGGATCATTGATCGAATAATTTCTTTCGTTCCTTCTTAGTTTTCTTCAATGTAAGCTATTACCTTTCCTGGTTTTTCTGCCCCCTTGTTGCGTGCATACTTAGCTTATCTTAGTTCCTATGCATGCTAGAGTTTTCGTGCAACTCATATGACCTTCGAATTTTACTTTTAATTGTTTATTCCCATTCATTATCCACGGTAGGGGCCACTTTCCTTTGGAGTACTTACAATGTTGTTGTGAGACTGTTGTTACACGACCCTTTCCTCTTTAGGTCGTTGTGCTTAGGTTGAAGCCTTCTTCCTTATTTCCTCAGTTAGTCTTTTGTTATAGTACTTAGGGAGAACCCTTGATTCCTGTAAAGTTGTGAGCTTATTATGGACCTTTTGATGTCCTTCCTTGCCTACAATTATCCGTAGTTGCTTACCTTCATGCCCTTGTGCTTGTAGGGTTGCTTCTGAACTGATATTTTAACTGCCTTCCCAGTGACACTTTCTTTTATCCCCGTAACACTCATACGGTACCTTTAACTACCCCGACTCTTGTTTGAATATATCTTAAGTATTATAACGATATTCTCCGAGGCTGAATTATCCATGTTGGGTTCTACTATGTTTATCTTACACGATCTGATGACTCGTCTATAATCTCCTATTTAGCGATAACTGGGATCTTCCTGACCAATTACTAACTACTAATTGGCCCATTCTCATATCAATATTCCTCGTGATCTTTCTTGGGTTATTTACTTTGTTTTAACTTACGTCTCGCACTGGCTCCTTATTTATTAATAACAGCTCGGGCAGGAACCTTTACTTCCTCTCCTTGACGTCGTGGTTGCACAATATTCTTGAATCGTAGCGTATCTGTAAGATTTGGATAAGGGCCATCTCATTCCTCTTTCATTCATCGCTTCTTCCTTTACCATTCCATAGTCACTAGAACCACTTAATTCTGACTTAATGTCGCATCACTCTATATTCCCCCCTTTAAGGGGTGTACTAAGAGCTGAAGCCACGAGGATCTATCTATAGATGTTTTACCTCATCATCTTTGGCGTCGTTTCTCAACATCAATGATCCTTACTCGCCTTGTGGCAATCCTTCTTTACCAAGTATGACAAATTCCCTTACTCGCGAGGGTGACACTTAGCGTAACTGGCACATACAGTCTCTTAAGCTTAAATTTGCTCACATTGCTTGCTTTAGGGAAGCGTCTCCCTGAATGACCATTCTCTGAATTTCCCATGAATCTTCTTTTATTTTCTATTCTATTATCGCCGGAACGCGATCTGAAATTCTCATGATGTCGACCGTTATCAAATCACTCAGTCCCTAATTCATATTTAGTTTATCTTGTTTACCACTCCATACTGATTTCTGTTTAATTCCCCTTTCTGGTAATCACGTTAGAGTCATGAACTTATTCCTTGAGATGAGGATGTGACTGTATGACCTATATTCTTTTGTTGTCCTAAGGCCCATCACCTTTCGTCTCTTTCTTCATTTGACTATAGGTTCTGTAACACTCTACCGTTGTCATCCATGTAGCATACCCTATTCATAATGCTTCCTTATCTCTCTTCTCATTACTCTACTAATATTTCTGCATATCCCTTTTCTTGTGAAAACTTCAACATGACATTCTTTCGCTTTTAGCTCTCCTTGCTTCATTCATCGACCTTTTGGGTTGATCAACGTCCTTGCTCTACTAGGGTCGAGAGTCACACTAAGGTAATATTTATTCCTTCAAGGCTTCCAGTGCTTATATTTAGCTTTAATATTTTAGGGTGCACCATCTAGGTGTCTCATAAAGAGATCTATTAGCACATTTGCAATATCCTTCGGAAATGTCAACTGACGCAATCAATTCATCCATCATATCTTGATTAAACTACTTTTGTTAACCCCCATAGGGCATATCTGGATGGGGTGCGACCAATTGTATATAACTCTGTTACTATTGAATATAACTCAAAAAGCTTATGTTTCTCTGCCTAAATTATAAATGCTATTAACTATCATTAACTGGGCGCCTCGTACCCTTATTCATCTTGCTTCTTTTGCTTGTTGAAACTTCTATTTATCTTTTTAATCTCTCATTGCCTTTCACCATAAAAGTGGATAGGCATTCTTGCCTTAAGGCTTCTTATCAGGAAGCTTACACCTTTCTGTACACCCATAATCTGCTAAAGACCTCATATTTACTTATCGTAGGCATCATACAAAAATTCAATTCCTCTGACTCAACTCTTCCACAACTATCTCTCTTTCCAATCCTTTTCTAGATGTAGGCATCGTCTTATTACGAATAAAATAGAATTTTGGAACTTGAATTCTTATAAGTGAGCTCTACCACACGATCTAGAGTAACAAGAAAGAGTGACAATCCTAAATACCATGTAGCCTAAGTGTGGTGCACGACACACCCATAAACAAGACTCTATGAGACACAGCTTGTAGACATCCCTAGGAAAGAACTGCTCTGATACCACTTCTGTCACGACCCAAACCAATGGGCACACGGTACCTTACTCAACCGAGTACCATCTTAACATATCTTTCTTATTACATCATCATATACACATGACATACGGGCCTAATAGACCAACATGATCCTTTATAAACTCAAAACATAGGCCGACAAGGCCGTACAATCTTTTATGTACATGACATATGTCTACAAGCCTCTAAGAGTACATAAATGTCATAAAGGTTGGGACAGAGTCCCGCCATACCAAACAATATACGTCTAAATCATACTAACCAAACGAGCAACTCCGAAGCAAATGGAGCGCACCAACATCTTCCGCTAAGCTGATAGCCTACTTGGAGGGCTCTAGACCTGTTTATCGGGACCTGCGGGCATGAAACGCAGCGTCCCCAAGCAAAAAGGGCATCAATACGAATAATGTACCGAGTATGTAAGGCACATAACTAAATACATAAAAGACATGGAAGAAATATAGAGTACATTACTCAACCTGTAAGTCTGAATAACTTTGTAAATCATAAATTATTTTTAGTGTCATGCATATGCGTATGAATGTCATGGCGTTCATAGGTACATTTTTCATAACATTATCAGCTTCTGAGGGCATCCCATCATATCATATCGGCCAATATGGGCAAAATCATCATCATATAACAGTTGATCAGGTGGTGGTGCGTATATAACGCCATAACCATTCTCATATCCCATATACATATATATACATACATATATACGTGTATATAACGCCATTTGAATCATATTTCAGCCACTGTGGGCAATATCATCAATATATACCAGCTGATCAGGTAGTGGTGCGTATATAACGTTGTAACCTTTTCCCATATCCCATATACATATATTTACATATATAATGACATCTGGTCATAGGTCAATGCACATGTATGAATGAGTGAAATGCATGATAAATACATAATAATCTCGATATTCCTTCCGGATAAACTTTTTCAACTGTGTACTATTCTGAGACCCATGAACAGAAGATAATAATAATTCTCATGGGAAATCAAGAATATAGTCAATCCTACTATTTTTATGAATAGAGTAATTTATAGAAACTGTTTATTTGCTCATTTCTTCAGTATAATTTGGACCATGCCAAAAGAAAGAAGGGAGGACCTTAACATACCTGTTCCTGAAATTATTTGAATGAATCTGCTTCTGCGAAATATGGACCTGGATTCCTTGAAATTGGAACGAACTTGTTTTGGATTTGAAATTTTGGAAGAATTTTGGTTCTGTTCCTTCACGCTTTTTTCAAAGACAATATGTGTTTGTAACTTAACCTAAAATCAAACCTTTAAACCAAGTGATTACTATTCTATATTTAACGTTTTCTTGAACCTTTAAAGAAAGGAGATGTTTCTAATCTTCTCATGTGTTTTGGACCTAAAAATGAAAATAAAGATAAGACTTATTCAAGTCTTATCTTAGTTTGAGTTTAATTTGGCTTGGAATCAATGGTTTTAACATTTGAAGTCTGCTTTTTATAAATTCTTGGTTTTCAAGTTTTATTCAAGACTTACTTTGAGCATACCTATACATGTATATTATTAATCATCCTCCCTAATTAGTGGCTTTGTGCGACGTGGAAGGGTGGTATAATTTATAGTTTTTTATCCATTTATTAGTTAACTGGGTTATGTCCTATTACCCAGTAATTAATCAATTACCCGCATAATTTAAAAATTACTACAAATTACTTAAAATTCTATTTATTTTTAAAATACCTCATATATACTTTATATATTATACTACCGTGGTCATATGGTACCTTGCATGGTACTAGTTCATAATTATCGGGTATTATCGTTCAACCCGTATTTTATTCCAAAATGCCAAACTTTGATAAAATTTGTTTTTCTTAGAACTTGCTCCCCCTTTCACCTTCATGAATTTACTAATCACTTGTGAAATAACATAATCCTTATAATCCCCAAATAATCATTTTCTTGGACTGATGTCAATTGCTTTACGACAAATACAATGTAAAATTTCGTAGGGTGCAACACTGTCGTAACTTAATACTGTTGGACGTAACATCATCGTAATATATTACTGCAGAGGGTGATATCATTGTAACATATTACTGCAGAGCATAACATTGTCGTAATATAATGTTGCGGGACGTAATATTGACGTAATATTGCAGGGTGTAACAGTTAGATATTCGGGCGGTGGAGTTGGGATCCGATATGGTGATTTGTGTGCCTTAGGGATTTGGGAGACTGGGAGTTCTCATAAACAGGCTATTTTTGTGGATATGGATTGTAAAGATGGGGGCAAAGGTAGTCGGATGTTGTATGTGCCATGATTCAGTCATTGTGAACTTTCGGAGAGTTATTTATCTTTTGTGGTTGACTATAGTTGATTTGGAGTCCATTGGTAGGCCCAATATGGGTGTGTGTTCGGCATCGAGTCGGATATGTTGACTCTAAACTACTATTATTGAGAGAGGTGCCATTCGGTTGTTAATGGGCTTATTCGTATTCCGAGATTTGTTTGTGAGTTACTCTTGTATGCTACGCGGGATTGTGATTCGTTGATTTTATGCACAAATGATATGGTTCTATTTGGGCTTTATAGTGGAATTTGAGTGAGACAAGTATTTGGGTGTTGCATGACTGATTGCGCATTGGATATGTTCTTTCGACTGGTGTGGCATTGCATAATTTGATTCTTCATGGTTATGGTGATTTACTTTTGGTACTAGACATCAAATTACACGTGGCTGATGATTTTTGAGCATGGTGACTTAAGGTGTCTCATGTGGACTAGTGTTTGGATAGGGTCGCGCATGGCAGCAAAGTTATGTGGAGGTATGATCCTTCGGGTTAGATTCGTGTGTCCTAGTTCTACGATGTGTGATGGGTTCTCAACATTGTATTGTGGTGGTACTGGTGAGCTTGCGGTACAACTCTCTCATTTGAGTTTTTCCATGATTTGAGGACATTTAGATTGTTGCTTATTGGTGCGCAGGTCGCACAGGTTGTGGCTTTAGATTGTATTGATATGTCATGTCACTAGAGTAGTCGTGTTAGATGAGATGAGATCATTGGGATCTAGAATGAATACTATCGGATTTGATTTCAGCATGTTGGAAGGATAATATCGGGATTCGGCTTAGAAATTTACTATGGTCCTTGCCGAAGGAGAGGGAGCTCCATAACGGGTTGATCTGAGGAATAGTTATGAATTTCTGTGTGTTTCATTCATAATTGGTAGTATACAAAAGTGTTGGAATGAGGCTTTGGTTTGACAAGAGCTTTATTAACGGAATTGGGTTATTTGACCAGCTGGTGTGACTAGAAGTGGTATATCTTGTGATTTTCATCTTGAATTGTGGTTATGGATTGATACAGCATGTTCAGACTTATTCAGTGTGTAGACGTGAGATTCTGATCTTATAGATAATTTCAGAAGTGGAAAAATTTGTTCTAAGGTTATGGGCTAGGGTGAATTGTGAAATTTTAGTTATGTCATGTTATCGGACCTATATGGGATAGGGTAGCATGGGATCACCCCCGGGTATGTACATGGTAAGGTTACACAGCGATTTGATGGCTTTCGAAACAACTTTGGGCACATTCGAGGACGAACGTATGTTTAAGTAGGGGAGGATGTAACGACCCGGCCGGTCATTTTGAGCATTTGCAATTCACTCGCCAGTTCTCAGGCATGACTAGCCTCGTATGATGTATTATGACTTATGTAAATCGTCGGTTTTGGTTTTCAAGATAATCGAAACAGATTTGGAAGAACAATTCTCAGCTTGAAGCTTTAAATCTGAAAGGTTTGACCAAGTTTTAACTTTTTAGTATTCGATCTCCTATTTGGATTTTTATGATTTAGTTAACTCCGTTAAGTGATTTTAGACTTAGGAGCATGTTCGGAATGTAATTTGGAGGTTCATGGTAGAATTAGGCTTGAATTGGTGAAATTGGAAATTTGGCGTTTTCAGGTCGGTAGTGGAAATCTTGATATTGGGGTCGGAATGACATTCCGAAAATTAGAGTAGGTCTGTTGTGTCATTTGTGATGTGTGTGCAAAATTTTAGGTCATTCAGATGAGGTTTTATAGGTTTTGGCATCGGTTGCGGAATTCGGAAGTTTGGAAATCCTTAGGCTTGAATCCGAGGGTGATTTGGTGTTTTGATGTTGTTTTGAGTGTTCCGAATATTCGAATAAGTTTGAATGCTGATATGTGACTTTTTGGCATATTTGGTTGAGGTCCTGAGGGCCTCGGGATGAATTCGGGAGGTTGTCAAATCAAGGATTGGATTGAGGAAGTGCTGAAGAACTTCTTTCAGCTATCTTAACCGCACCTGCGGAGAGGGGACCGCAGTTGCGAGGCCCACAAAAGCGCATAAGCAGCCGCAAATTTCGGCCATAGGTGTGAAGGGCAGGATCTGCAGGTGTGCGCATAGGACCGCACCTGCGTGATCGCAGTTGCGGGTATTTGGACACAGATGCGGTTAAGGGAGAATAAGTGAAAACTGCAGATGCGGTTGGTTTGACTGCAGAAGCGGCATCGCAGAAGCGACTTATGGACCGCATATGCGGAAGTTCTGGGCAGAAAGTATATAAATTCTCCTTCGCGAATTTCAGTCCTTCACCTTTTTTGGACGAGTTTGGAGCTTAGAGTTGTGATTTCAAGAGGGAATCGAGGAGTATCAGTGAGGTAAGTTACTTGGGCTTTGTATTTTGTGTTGTGATGATTTTTCCACTAGTTAATCATGAAATTAGTAGAGGATTTAGGGTGAAGTTGAAGGGTTAGGGATTGAGTTTTGGAGAGCTTTGATTAGGGATTTGAGGGGTCACTTGATGTCAGATTTTGGTGATTTTAATATGAATAGACTCGGGAGTGAAAGGAGTTTCCAGTTTTGTGATTTGGGTTAGATTCCGAGATGTGGGCCCGGGGGCCGGGTTTGAGCTAAATTCGGGATTTTTGTCTAATTTGATAATTTTCATGTGGAATTCATTTCTTTAGCATATATTGATGATAATATACTGATTTTGGTTAGAGTCAGAGCATTTGGAGGCCGAGTCGAGAGACAAGAGCATCACAGGTTTGAGTTTTGACCGATTCGAGGTAAGTAATGATTGTAAATCTTGTCCTGAGGGTATAAAACCCCAGATTTCACATTGCTTTACTATTTTAAGGTGACGCACATGCTTGGTGACGGGCGTATGGGCGTGCACCGTTGGGGAGTGTGATTTGGTCCGTCCCGTAGCAATTAATTAGTTACGTATTTGACTGAAACTATACGATACTTATGTGATTTTGAAAGGATTTCTACAATTGGGCTGAATGCCATATTTGTGCCACGCTATTTGGACCCTTAGAGGTCTTTTCTTATTATCCTCTCATTGTTTTGATTTAAAATTTATACTCAGTCATGTTTTATTTACTGAGTTCATAACTCAGTCTTTATTACTCTATTTTGATACATAAATTGATATTTGGGGCTGAGCACCTTATTTTACTGATAGCCCGAGTGGGGTGAGAGGTTTATGACTGAGTGAGGCTGAGGGCCTATTTTTGTGAGAATATTTATGGGATCGGGCTGTGCGCCGCAGCATGTTATTACTGATTCATGACTGAGTGAGGCCGAGTGACTGATTGTGATATATTGAGACTATGGCATGTGAGTTGTTCGTGCGGATTCTGATTCATGATTTTGTAAGGCCGAGGGCCTGATTGATTTATGCCACGAGATGGCTTGTTATGAGGTTGAGGGCCTGATTGATTATGTCACGAGGTGGCTTGTTATAGCGCTTGGGCTTTAGGAGCCCCTCCGGAGTCTGTACACCTCCAGTGAGCACGGGTACCCTAAGTTAGTGATATGATGTTGCCAGAGGGGCTGATTACGAGTGATTGTGAGGTTTCCCGAGGGGCTGATTCTGAGTGATGTTATGCCGGAGGGGCAATTTATGACACATGCTTTGCCTGAGAGGCAATTTATAATTTTTATCATTTTTACTCCAAACTCCATTGAATTTCTGTTGAAACTATTAGATAGACATTTTTAAAGGATTTTTACTGAATTGGATTTTAAAAGAGATAATTTGACTTATATACTGATTTGAAAGCATGTTTTACTTACTGAGATTTCATGACGTGGATTTTAGTGTTTCTTACTGCCCAGTCTTTATTTACATTTATTACTTACTGAGTTGGCATACTCACATTACTCCCGGCACCTTGTGTGCAGATCCAGGAGTTGCTGGACGTGATAGCGAGCACTGATTTTTCATCCGTCGCGGATATTCGGAGTCGGCAAGGTAGCTGCATGGTGTTCGCAGCCTTGCTCTTCTCCCTCCTATCTTCCTTTAGACTTTATAATTTGTATTCCTGACTGTATAAGTCTTAGTTGTGTTCGGAAAGACCTTAGTAGATGCTCGTGACTTGTGACACCCCGATGTCGTACTTTTGTTTTCTTTCTGTACTTGGTTATTTAGAATTTTGCTATGAAGATTTATTAATTAATAGCTTAAAAACATCTTCATTATGAAATATCAACTTGTTTTGGGATTGTGTTGGCTTGCCTAGTTTCATGATAGGCGCCATCACGACCGGGTTGATTTTGGAGTCGTGACATGACCAGAGTTTGACTTTTATATAAACGACTCCGAAATGGTATTTTGAGGATTGCAATAGCTCTATATGATAATTTTAGGCTTAGGAGCGCGATCGGATGTTGAATTGGAGGTCTGTAGGTCGTTTCGACGTAAATTGGCGAAAGCTGGAAAATGGAGTTCAGAAGTTTGACCAGGAATTGACTTTATTGATATCAGAGTCGGAATCTGATTTCGAAAGTTGGAATAGGTCCGAAATTTTAATTATGACTTTTGTGTAAAATTTTAAGTCATTCCGGATTGATTTGATATGTTTCGGCAGAAGTTATAGAATTTGAAATTTCACAAACTCATATTTTTGATTCGTGCTACGATTCATAGTTTTGATATTTTTTTATGTTATTTGATGCCTCGGGTAAGTTCGTATTATGTTATGGGACTTGTTGGTATATTCGGATGGGGTCTCGAGTGGCTCGTGTGAGTTTCGGGGTGGTTTCGGACCATTTCTAGGCCATTTTTAGTTGCAAGTTTTTGGCTATAGCAGTGTGCATTGCGATCGCGGGGAATTGACCGCGATCACGAAGAGTAAAATGGGAAATATTGGTATATGAATCACGATCGCGGAAGGCTTTTCTCGATCGCGTAGAGGAAAATTTTGTTGCACTGACCCGACTTTCGAAGCTTATATCTTGCAATCTATAAGGAATTTGGAGATGATCCAAAAATGAAAGTTGTAGCCCTTTGTGTCTAGTTTTCAGAAAATTAAATCATTTGGTATTTTGAGTTGTGTACAAAAATGTATGGTTGATATACTATAGACTATCTGGGAAGAGTTTGGAAATCGCGAAGAAAAAATTTCTGCTGCACATGGCAGACTTTGGAAGCTTATATCTCGTAATCTATAAGGAATTGGGAGATGATCAAAACATGAAAGTTGTAGCGCTTGGTATTTAGTTTCATAAAGTTAAACCATTTATCGTTTGGGATTTCTTACAAAGAATTATGACTATTCAACTACATGTTGTCTGAGAAGAGTTTGGGAAGATTTAATAGAAATTTGTTCATCGCGATCGCGGGGAAATGGCCGCGACCGCATAGTGTAAATTTTGGTCTGGAAAATTGATCGCGAAGCACAAATCCCTGGGCAGCATAATAAAATCCAAAAATGAGACTTCATCTCATTCTTCCATTTTTGGACCAAGAGCTCGGGTGAGGCGATATTTCGAGAGTTTTTCAAGGAAAACATTGTGGTAAGAACTCCTAACTCGATTTTGGTTGAAATACATGAATCTATTGTTGTTTTTATCATAAAGTTAGTGAATTGGGTTGAAAATAATAGAAATTTTCTAGACTTTAAATTGAGAATTTGGAGGTCGATTCATTATCGGAATTTGATAAAATTGGTATGGTTGAACTCGTATCTGAATGGGTGTTCGGATTTCGTAACTTTTTGTCGGATTCCAAGGTGCGGGCCTAGGGTTAACTTTCAGATTGACTTTTTATGTAAAATTTAAAGTCGACGTTTTATTGTTCGAAATTACTTCCAACGAATTTTAATTATTTTATGAAATTAATTTGGCTAGATTTGAGTTGTCCGGAGGTCATTTCACGCAAGAAGGATATTGTCACGATCCGGATTTCCCACCCTCGGGAGTCGTTATGGCGCCTACTAATGTGAGCTAGGCAAGCCAACTCTTAACTGTTACTTCATCAACAAATTACTTCTTTTGACAATTATCAGTAATATCATAGAAACAACGGATTTAAATAAATATGCGGAAGACGTAAATTAAAGAAACTAAACAATAATGCGGAAATCAACATATGCCTCTACCCAAGAACTGGTGTCACATTACTCACGAACTTCTAAGAGTACTAAATACAACCGTTTGAAGGAAAAATATAAACTATTTGTCTCAGAAACATGAGATAACCGACTGAAGTAAAAGAAAGAGGAGACGTTAGGCCTGCGGACGCGTGCAAGGCTACCTCGGTGTCTCACTGGACTGAAGGCTGGCTCCCACGCTACTGTTGTTGTCCAAGACCTAGATCTGTGCAAAAGAGCACAGAGTGTAGTATCAGCACAACTAACCCCATGTGCTGGTAAGTGTCCAGCCTAACCTCGGCAAAGTAGTGATGAGGCTAGGACCTGACTCCAAATAAACCTGGGCAGTTCATATATATATATATATACAGCGGAAAAAAATACAGGAATAACCAGTCAATGTGGGTAGGGGAAACATGCGGTGGGGGTGAATATAGTTCCGAATGGAAAGGCATCAAGTAAGGAAGGAAACAACATAACTAGAACACCAACAAGGAAGCAGAAATCAACATTTTGCATGGCATCACCCTTCGTGCTTTACGCTCTTCTTCACCCAAACAACAATCACAAGACAAATAGGATAAGGAAATCTAATACCTCGAAATAATCAAATAACAGCAAGTAATGAGAGAAACAACATAACTCGGATATCAATAAGGAAATCAGAATCTAACAAATACACGTCATCACCCTTCGTGCTTTTACTCTCTTTCATCACCATATAATCAATAAAATCGGTACGGAATGGTACATCGTGCGGCACCGCATCACCCTTCGTGCTTTACACTCTTTCCTCACCAGATAATCAATAAATATTAGTATGGAATGGTACATCGTACGGCACGGTATCACCCTTCGTGCTTTATACTCTTTCCTCACAATAGCAAACAATGCACGGCATCACCCTTCATGTTTTATCGCTCTTCCTCACCCAAACAATAATCACAAACAAGGTTAAGGGATTAAAAAATAATAATAATATAAATCCCGACAAGGGAATACAATTAAACAGCTAAGTCCTGGAAAGGGAACAATTCAATAACACTTTCTCTTTCTTTCACTTCTTACTTTATAACTCACTTTACCACTTGAGTCAATGCTCCAAAGGGTTTCATTATCTCATATACTTTCACAATTCGTATTACCACTCGAGCCAATGCCTCTCGAAGTTCAAAGATCACAATTTCTTTCACATGCTTTTTTTTACAACATATAGAAATCATCATTTAAGTATGAAAGATACAACAAGATCAGAATATCCGCAATATGAAGACTCACGGTCATGCTTGACACCAACGTATAGATACTCATCACCAAACCTATACGTCGTACTCGATAATTAGCACATAGCAAATAAGACTCAACTCCTAATCCCTCAAGCTAAGGTTAGACCAAACACTTACCTCGAAGCTTTGAACACCGCTCAAGTCTCAATTATAGCATTACCCCCTTGATTCCACCACCAATCCGCTCGAATCTAGTCACAAGTTACTTAACTACATCAATAAGTGCTAAATGAATCAACTCCAATGCATGAAAATGAGTTTTCCTAAAGTTTTACCCCAAAAGTTAAAAATCACCTGCGGGCCCACGTGGTCGAAACCGAGGTTCGGACCAAAACTCGATTACGTATTCCCCCACGAATCCAAATATATAATTTGTTTTGAAATCGGACCTCAAATTTAGGTCCAAATCCCCAATTTTTGGAAAACCTAGGTTTTACCCAAAACACCCAATTTCCCCCATGAAAAGCTTTGATTTTAAGTTGAAACCATGTTAAAAGATGTTAATGATTGAAGAAAACTAGTTAAAAATGACTTACAATTGATTTGGAGAAGAAAGGTTGTTTGAAAAATCGCCTCTTATGTTTTTGGGGTTTTGAAAAGTGAAAAATAACTGAAAATCCCGTCTATTTATACCCCTCTCAGAACCTCACCGCGGATCGCATAAAGAGGACCGCGGTCGTGGAGCTCCATCGCGAACCGCATTAAACGGATTGCGGCCGCATAGGCCTCCTTGAAGACCTGCAGTTCAGCACCCTGTGCGGACCACACAAAGGCGACTGCGGCCACACAGCCTCCACCACGCACCGTACAAAGGCGACCGCGGCCGCGGTCGCACGCGATTTCTCGCGGACCGCACTAAAGGGTTCAGAAACCTGCAACTTCCTGAACCTGCAACTTTTACAAGGCTAAAACCATTCCGAAATACCTCTGAAACACTCCCGAGCTCACGGGGCTCCTAACCAAACACATGCACTAACTCAATCAACATCATACGAACTTATCCATGCGATCAAATTGTCAAACTAACCTAAAAAACAATGAATCAAACCTCAAAATCAAGAGTTTTTCCAAAAACTTCATCAAGTTCAAATTTAAGATTTCAAGTCCGAAACACGTCAAACGACGTCCAATTTTAACCAAACTTTACAGAAACCTCTTAAATCACATATAAGACCTGTACCGGGTACCGGAACCAAAATACGGGTCCGATACCAACACGTTCTAATCAATTTTCATTTCAATTTTCCTTGTCAATATCAGAAAAACAATTTTACTTAAAAATTCATTTCTCGGGCTTGGGACCTCGGAATTCGATTCCGGGCATACACCCAAGTCCCATATATTCCTACGGACCTTCCGGGACCATCAAATCACGGGTCCGGGTCTGTTTATCCAAAATGTTGACCTAAGTCAAATTTATTCATTTTAACATCAAAACTTAGCATTTTTCACAAAATTTCATATTTAAGCTTTCCGGCTACGTGCCCGGACTGCGCACGAAAATCTAAGCGACTCTAAATGAGGTTTTCAAGACCTCGGAAGCACATAATGGGTAAGAAAATAGGTGATGACCCTTTGGGTCGTCACATTCTCCACCTCTAAAACAACTGTTCGTCCTTGAAAGGACAGAAGAAGGAAGTACCTGAGTCAGGGAATAAATGAGGATAAAGGCTCTGCATATCGGACTCGGACTCCCAAGTCGATGCCTCAGGAGGCTGACCTCTCCACTAAACACGAACAGAAGGAAAACTCTTGGATCTCAACTGATGAACTTGCCGGTCTAGAATAGCTACCGGCTCCTCCTCATAGACAAGTCCTTGTCCAACTTGACAGTGCTGAGATCTAACACGTGGGATGGATCATCGTGATACCTCCGAAGCATGGACACATGAAAAACTGGATGCACGACTGATAAGCTCGGAGGCAACGCAAGTCGATAAGCCACCTCTCCCACTCAATCAAGAATCTCAAACAGACCAATGAAGCTAGGGCTAAGCTTGCCCTTCTTCCCAAATCTCGTCACGCCCTTCATAGGCGACACTCTGATCAATACCCGTTCACCAACCATAAAAGTCATATCTCGAACATTGCCATCTTCATAGCTCTTTTGCCTGGACTAGGCTGTACGCAGTCTATCCTGAATGATCTTGACCTTGTCCAAGGCCTCCTGAACCAGATTCGTACCCAAAAACCAAGCCTCTCCCGGTTCAAACCATCCAACCGGAGATCGACACCGCCTACCATATAGAGCCTCATAAGGAGCCATCTGAATACTCGACTGGTAACTGTTGTTATAGGCAAACTCCGCTAAAGGCAAAAACTGATCCCACGAACCTCCAAAGCCAATGACACAAGCTCAGAGCATATCCTCTAATATCTGAATAGTCTGATCGGACTGCCCGTCCGTATGAGGATGAAATGTTGTACTCAACTCAACCTAAGTGCCTAACTCTCGCTGAACTACTCTCCAGAAACGCGAGATAAACTGCGTACCTCAGTCCGAAATGATAAATACCGGCACACCATGAAGACGAACAATCTCTCGGATATAGATCACAACTAACCTCTCAGATGAATACGAGACTGCCTTAGGAATAAAATGCGCTGACTTGGTCAGCCTATCAACAATGACCCAAACTGCGTCGAACTTCTTCCGAGTCAACAGAAGTCCAGTAACGAAGTCCATAGTGATCCGCTCCCACTTCCACTCAGGAAACTCAATCCTCTAAAATAAACCACCAGGCCTCTGATGCTCATACTTAACTTGCAGACAATTTAAACACCGAGCCACATATGCAACAATATCTTTCTTCATTCTACGCTACCAATAATGCTGCCGCAAATCCTGATACATCTTTGCAGCGCCCGGATGAATAGAGTACCGGGAACTATGGCCCTCCTCTAAAATCAACTCTCGAAGGCCATCCACATTAGGCACACAAACTCGACCCTGCAATCTCAAAACTCCATCAGCATCTAAGGTAACCTGCTTGGCACCTCCACGTTGCACCGTGTCTCTAAGGACACACAAATGGGGATCATCAAACTGTCGATCACAGATACACTCCAATAACAAAGAACGAGCGACCGTGCAAGCTAATACCCGACGAGGCTCAGAAATATCCAACCTCACAAATCGATTGGCTAAGGCCTGAACATCCAAAGCAAGCGGCCTTTCACCGACTGGGATATAAGCAGGACTGCCCATACTGGCTGACTTTCTACTAAAAGCGTTGGCCACCACATTGGCCTTTCTCGGGTGATATAAGATAGTGATGTCATAATCCTTCAACAATTCCAACCACCTCCTCTGCCTCAAATTCAACTCCTTTTGATTTAACAAATACTGAAGACTTTTGTGGTCAGTGAACACCTCACATGCCACACCATACAGATAATGCCTCTAGATCTTCAATGCGTGAACAATGGCTGCCAACTTCAACTCATGAACCGGATAGTTCTTCTCATGATTCTTTAACTGCCTCGAAGCATAGGTAATGACCTTGCCATCCTGTATCAACACTGCACCAAGCCCAATACGGGAAGCATCATAATAGACTGTGTAAGGCCCTGAACCCGTGGGCAATACTAACACCGGTGTCATAGTCAAAGCTGTCTTGAGCCTCTGAAAGCTCGCCTCACACTCGTCCGACCATCTGAACTGGGCACCCTTCTGAGTCAACCTGGTCATCGGGGCTACGATAGATGAGAACCCCTCCACGAACCAACGATAGTAGCCTGCCAATCCCAAGAAACACCGAATATCTGTAGCTGATGCTAGTCTAGGCTAGTTCTTGACTGCTTCAATCTTCTTCGGGTCAACCTGAATACCCTCTGCCAATATAACATGACCCAGGAATGCAACTGAACTCAACCATAACTCACACTTCGAGAACTTCGCATATAGCTGACTATCCTTCAGAGTCTGAAGAACCACTCTAAGATGCAGCTCGTGTTCATCCTGGCTGCGAGAATATACCAGAATATTATCAATGAAGACTATCACGAATGAGTCCAAATAAGGCTTGAACACTCGGTTCATCAAATCCATAAAAGCTGCTGGGGCACTTGTCAACCCAAATGACATGACCAAGAACTCGTAATGCCCATACCCAGTGCGAAAAGCTGTCTTAGAGACATCGGATGCCCTAATCCTCAACTGATGGTAGCCAGATCTCAAGTCTATCTTTGAAAATACCTTGGCACCCTGAAGCTGATCGAACAAATCATCAATCCTCGGCAGTGGATACTTATTATTGATGGTGACCTTGTTCAATTGTTGGTAATCAATGCACATTCTCATCGAACCATCCTTTTTTTGACAAACAACACCGACGCACCCCAAGGCGAAACATTGGGTCTAATGAAACCCTTCTCAAGCAAGTCTTGCAACTGCTCCTTCAACTCTTTCAACTCTGGCGGGGCCATGCGATATGGCAGAATAGAAATGGGCTGAGTGCCCGGAACCAAATCGATGCAGAAATCAATATCCCTGTCGAGTGGCATACCCGGCAGGTCTGAAGGGAAAACATCAGGAAACTCACGAACCATGGGCACCGAATCAATAGAGGGAACCTCAGCACTGGAATCGCGAACATAAGCAAAATAGGCCAAACACCCCTTCTCGACCATACGCTGAGCATTCACGTACGAGATAACACTGCGGGTAGAATGACCAGGAGTCCCTCTCCATTCTAAACGGGGCAAATCCGGTAAGGCTAAGGTCACAGTCTTGGCGTGATAGTCCAAGATGGCGTGGTACGGGGATAACCAGTCCATCCCCAATATAACATCAAAGTCGACCATGTCTAACAGCAACAAATCAATACGGGTTTCAAGACCCCCAATCACCACAATACAAGAACGATGAACTCGATCGACCACAATAGAATCACCCATCGGTGTAGACACATAAACATGAATACTCAATGAATCACTAGGCATGACCAGATATGGTGCAAAATAAGATGACACATACGAATACATAAACCCTGGATCAAATAGCACTGAAACATCTCTATCATAAACCAGAATGGTACCTGTAATGACTGCATCTAAAGCCTCATCCTCGGGCCTAGCTGGAAGGGCGTAACATCGGGGTTGTGCCCCACCACCCTAAACTACCTCTCTAGGACGGCCTGCTGCTGGCTGGCCTCCACCTCTGGCGGCCTGAGCTCCACCTCTAGGACCTCTACCTCCCCCTCTAGCACCTCTACCCCCACCTCTAACTGGTTGGGCGGGGTGTGGAACGCCTGGTGCCTGTACCATAACACAAGAACCCTGATGGTGAGAACTACCTGGTGCTCGAGGGAAAAACTTGGCAATGTGACTAGGATCACCATAAGTGTAACAAGCCCTCGGCTGCTAAAACTGCTGGCCCTATTGACTTGAATGACCACCTCAGAAACTCTGAAGCAGCGGTGCACTAATGGGAGCTGGTGGTGCACTGTAAGGCTGTTGATCAGAATAGTGCGTCTGAGAACCACGACCACTTGAAGTACCATGAGAGACCTGGAGAGCTGACTGAAAGGGCTTAGGAGGATGGCCTCTACCATATGAATCTCTACCTCCAGACGAGGTACCACTGAATCTGCCTGAATGACGGGGCCTCTTATCCGACCCATAACCACCTCCCTATGACAGAACCATCTTAACTCTGCGGGCCACATTGGCCACTTCCTAGAAAGTGATCTCACTCCCGGCCTCCTTGGCCAACTGAAGACGAATCGGCTGAATAAGACCATCAATAAAACTCTTCACCCTCTCTCTCTCGGTGGGAAGTATGACAAGAGCATGGCGAGCTAGATCGATGAACCTGGTCTCATACTAGGTGACTATCATAGAACCCTGCTGGAGGCGCTCAAATTGCCTCTGAAAGGCCTCTCTCTGAGTCATGGGGAGAAACTTCTCCAAAAACAACACTGTGAATTGTTCCCAAGTCAAAGATGGCGAACCGGCTAGTCTAGCTAAGCAATAATCCCTCCACCAAGTCTTGGCGGATCCAGACAGACGAAAGGTAGCAAAATCAACTCCATTGGTCTCAACGATCCCCATGTTCCAAAGAACCTCGTGACAACTATCCAGATAATCCTGGGGATCCTCAGTAGATGCACCGCTAAATGTAAAAGTGAAGAGCTTGGTGAACCTATCTAGCCTCCACAAAGCATCAGCGGATATAGCCGCTCCAACGCCGGTATGAGCTACTACACCCGGCTGAACTGCCACAGCTGGTTGAACCGCTGGAACCTAAACCTGGGGAGCTACCTGCTTTGGAGTACGCGTAGTAGGAGTCTGAGCCCCTCCTCCAGCCTGAGAAGTGGCTGGTGCTATGGGAAGCAAACCCGCTCGGGTGACACTCTCCATGAGGCCCACCAATCGGACCAGAGCATCCTGAAGAACTGGGGTGGCAATGAACCCCTCTAAGACCTGAGTTGGGCCCACCGGAACTGCTAGGGTCGGAACCTCCTCCTCAAAATCAACTTGAGGCTCCGCCACTAGTGCTACTACTCGGGGCTGAGCTCTGCCCCTACCTCGGCCTCTAGCACGGCCTCGGCCTCGCCCTCTGCCCCTAGTTGAAACTGCTGCTGGGGGCTCGGGCTGCTGAGCGGTAGATGAGGAAGCGCGCGTTCTCGCCATCTGCGATAGAAAAGAGTAGAAATCCAATTAGCATTTGAGGAACAAATCCGCACGACAAGAAAGAACAAGTGTAAAATTTTCCTTACTCTATAGCCTCTAGGGGATAAGTACAGACGTCTCCGTACCGATCCCTCAGACTCTACTGAGCTTGTCCATGAGTTGTGAGACCTATGTAACGTAGAGCTCTGATACCAACTTGTCAGGACCCGAATTTCCCACCCTCGGGAGTCGTGATGGCGCCTACTAATGTGAGCTAGGCAAGCCAATTCTTAACTGCTACTTTATCAACAAATTACTTCTTTTGACAATTATCAGTAATATCATGGAAACAACGGATTTAAATAAATATGCGGAAGACGTAAATAAAAGAAACTGAACAATAATGCGGAAATTAACATATGTCTCTACCCAAGAACTGGTGTCACATTACTCACGAACTTCTAAGAGTACTAAATACAACCGTTTGAAGGAAAAATATAAACTGTTTGTCTCGGAAACATGAGATAACAGACTGAAGTAAAAGAGAGGAGACGCCGGGCCTGCGGACACCTGCAAGGCTACCTCGGTGTCTCACTGAACTGAAGGTTGGCTCCCGCGCTACTGCTGTTGTCCAAGACTTGGATCTGTGCAAAAGAGCACAGAATGTAGTATCAGCACAACCGACCCCATGAGCTGGTAAGTGTCCAGCCTAACCTCGGCAAAGTAATGACGAGGCTAGGACCAGACTCCAAATAAACCTAGGCAGTTCATATATATATATATACACACACAAATATATATATATAGTGGGAAAAAAAGATACAGGAATAACCAGTCAATGTGGGTAGGGGAAACATGTGGTGGGGGTGAATATAGTTCCGAATGGAAAGGCATCAAGTAAGGAAGGAAACAACATAACTAGAATACCAACAAGAAAGCAGAAATCAACATTTTGCATGGCATCACCCTTCGTGCTTTACGCTCTTCTTCACTCAAACAACAATCACAAGGCAAATAGGATAAGGAAATTTAATACCTCTAAATAATCAAATAACAGCAAGTAATGAGAGAAACAACATAACTCGAATATCAATAAGAAAATCAGAAATTAACAAATACACGTCATCACCCTTCGCGCTTTTACTCTCTTTCCTCACCATATAATCAAAAAAATTGGTACAGAATGGTACATCGTATGGCACGACATCACCCATCGTGCTTTACACTCTTTCCTCACCATATAATCAATAAATATCAGTATGGAATGGTACATCGTACGGCACGGCATCACCCTTCGTGCTTTACACTCTTTCCTCACAATAGAAAACAATGCACGACATCACCCTTCGTGCTTATCTCTCTTCCTCACCTAAAAAATAATCACAAACAAGGTCAAGGGATTAAAAAATAATAATAATATAAATCCCGGCAAGGGAACACAATTAAACAGCTAAGTCCCGGCAAGGGAACAATTCAATAACTCTTTCTCTTTCTTCCACTTCTTACTTTATAACTCACTTTACCACTCGAGTCAATGCTCCAAAGGGTTTCATTTATCTCATATACTTTCACAATTCGTATTACCACTCGAGCCAATGCCTCTCTAAGCTCAAAGATCACAATTTCTTTCACATGCTTTTTTTTTACAACATATAGAAATCATCATTTAGGCATGAAAGATACAACAAGATCAGGATATCCGCAATATGAAGACTCACGGTCATGCTAGACACCAACGTATAGATACTCGTCATCATGCCTATACGTCGTACTCGATAATTAACACGTAGCAAATAAGACTCAACTCCTAATCCCTCAAGCTAAGGTTAGACCAAACACTTACCTCGAAGCTTTGAACACCGCACAAGTCTCAATTATAGCTTTACCCCCTTGATTCCACCACCAATCCGCTCGAATATAGTCACAAGTTACTTAATTACATCAATAAGTGCTAAATGAATCAACTCCAATGCATGAAAATGAGTTTTCCCAAAGTTTTGCCCAAAAAGTCAAAAATCACCTGCAGGCCCACGTGGTCGAAACCGAGGTTCGGACCAAAACTCGACTACGTATTCCCCCACGAATCCAAATGTATAATTTGTTTTGAAATCGGACCTCAAATTTAGGTCCAAATCCCCAATTTTTGGAAAACCTAGGTTCTACCCAAAACACTCAATTTCCCCCATGAAAATCTTTGATTTTAAGTTGAAACCATGTTAAAAGATGTTAATGATTGAAAAAAACTAGTTAAAAATGACTTACAATTGATTTGGAGAAGAAAGGTTATTTGAAAAATTGCCTCTTATGTTTTTGGGCTTTTGAAAAGTGAAAAATAACTGAAAATCCGTCTATTTATACCCCTCTCAGACCCTCACCGCGGACCGCATAAAAAGGACCGCGGCCGCGGAGCTCCATCGCGGACCGCATTAAACGGACTGCGGCCGCACAGGCCTCCCTGAAGACCTGCAGTTCAGCACCCTGTGCGGACCGCACAAAGGCGACTGCGGCCGCACAGCCTCCACCACGCCCCGCACAAAGGCGACCGCGGTCGCGGTTGCACGCGATTTCTCGCGGACCGCACTAAAGGGTTCAGAAACCTGCAACTTCCTGAACCTGCAACTTTTATAAGGCTAAAACCATTCCGAAATACCTCTGAAACACTCCCGAGCCCACGAGGCTCCTAACCAAACACATACACTAACTCAATCAACATCGTACGAACTTATCCGTGCGATCAAATTGCCAAACTAACCTCAAAAACAATGAATCAAACCTCAAAATCAAGAGTTTTTCCAAAAACTTCATCAAGTTCAAATTTAAGATTTCAAGTCCGAAATACGTCAAACGACGTCCGATTTAACCAAACTTTACAGAAACCTTTTAAATCACATAAAAGACCTGTACCGAGCGCCGGAACTAAAATACGGGCCCGATACCAACACGTTCTAATCAATTTTCATTTTAATTTTCCTTGTCAATTTCAGAAAAACAATTTTACTCGAAAATTCATTTCTCGGGCTTGGGACCTCGGAATTCGATTCCGGGCATACACCCAAGTCCCATATTTTCCTACGGACCTTCTGTCACCGTCAAATCATGGGTCCGGGTCCGTTTACCCAAAATATTGACCGAAGTCAAATTTATTCATTTTAACATCAAAACTTAGCATTTTTCACAAATTTCATATTTAAGCTTTCCAGCTATGCGCCCGGACTGCGCACGCAACTTGAAGCGACTCTAAATGAGGTTTTCAAGGTCTCGGAAGCACATAATAATGGATTAGTGAGTTTTTTGATTGTACTTCGTCACTATTTTACCAAGGTTAGTCTTGATACTTATTGGGGATCGATTGTGGTGTACCCATACTACATTATGCATATTTTTGTGCAGAGCCAGGTACCAGAGATATCGGATTCGGACAAAGTTAGTGTGTTGATCGCAAGGATTAAGGTAGAGCTGTTTGGTCGTCACAGTCCCTTGGAGTCTTTCTATTTTATTGTACTGTCAACTATTATTCGAACAATATTATATATTCGATCCTTGAGATAAATTTCATGTAGTCAGTTAGAGTTCATGACTCACTATTACCAGTCTTGGGAAGTTGTTATAATTGTTTCCGCTTTTAGTTTCGACACTTGTGTCAAATTCTATTTAAAAAAATAGTTTGAATTGTAATTTTAATCAGCTTACCTAGTCTTAGTCAATAAGTGTCATCACAACGTCTGTAGTGGAATTTTGGATCGTGACATGCTAGGTCACTTTGGAGAGACTTCGACATATATATTGCTAGGGTCAATTGGTTGGCCAAATTTATGTTTGATTCATATATATATAACTTAGTATATATATATATATATATTGAATGTTTGATTCATTACATAAAAAATATGCCATACAATATAAAAATTTATAATTTTACTGTTATTTTAAAGAAAATAAAAAATAAAAAATAAAAAAATGGAAACAAAACTATCTTGATCATTTACGTATTTTATCCTCGTACTGTTGGGATATATACTATTAACCATGGCTTTTGGTTTGGATATAGTATTTATTATGGAATAATTATTTATTTAAGTTTAACAAAGTTGTAAATAGATCATATATTCGTTTGTGTCCGTTACTCATATAGTAGATGATTTAGTGTATAGAGTTTAGCTTATACACGGAAGATTAAACCATCGGTTCTTATAAGTATAAAGATCATGTTCACAATCTAGTGATGGAATTGGACAAACCATTAGAAATGATTGTAGCACAAGATTAAATATAATTTATCTTGATTATGAGAATGGTTTAATTCTGACTTCTTGTGCTAGTACATTTTGTATGTATTAAACGAACCAAGTAGAGATAAGTATTTTATACTGACTTAATAAAATAAATTCTCTAGCCATTAAATGTACTTATACTCTTAATCTTGATATAATTATTATTAGTTGTGTATATTATTTATTATTTTGATTTACTAAAAGGCAAGATTATTTTATGGATCAATATGACTGGTAAATTGGACAATGATATATACATTGGCGAAATAATAATTAATTGATGGAATCCATGTCTCGATCTAGAGATTGATGATACACCTTTATAAAAGCTTATAAGTTTTCATGTGTAAACCCTGCAGGTGGATTTTGTATCCGTCACATGAAATAAGTTAAGCAAAGATCTAAAGGAAATAATCAATGAATTAAATTGTCAGTAATTTAATTTATTCGATTAGTATCTGAATCTTAACATGGGGAGTTAAATTATGTTTAATGGAAGAATTTCGAATTGAACTGAGGAGTGCAGTTACGAATTTTTAGTGGAACAATTCGTAATTTATTATGGTAGTATTAATTCGGATATTTCGAATTAAGTCCATAATAGGAAGCCTCGTTAATTTAATATTGCGGTCCCTGCTGTGACCGCATAATTAGGAATTAAATGTAATTATATTTCTTGGTGGAAAAAGTAAGACCCAACAAGTTTAGGAAATCTTATTCCATAAGGAGGCTATGGTTTTACTATACAGTTTTCCTAGGAGAAACTTGCCCACACGAGTTTCGCTTATTCCGGTCATTTTTCGGGTCACACAGCAGAAGGTTGTGGAACTAGAAGATGATCTCGTAGATATTTTCGCTCTTGCTTGGAGGCTCTTTTCGCGATCGCTATCACGCTTCAAGAGATAAGTATCAATCTTATGGTTGATTAAAATCTATGATTATATGTTGTCTATATTACATGCAAGTGATCCTGGCTATTTGCTTCTGCTGTTTATACCTGTTTTTCATCTATTGGTATGAGAGCCTGCTTGTATCTAAATAGATAACCAAGATGATATATATGTATGATTATATATCCTTCATGATTTTGCGGAAAATCATGTGTAAAATTCAAAAGCTTGTTGTTGCGCGGAGACTCTGGCGAGAACCTAGGTTTGTCTGACATAATGGATTTTAGCCCATTGTTGTGGTACTGTTTTAACGAACTGGTACGCTGTCATGAGGTGGTGTCGCGGCTCCCGTTCTATGATGATTGCTTTTGAATGCAATTATTCGTTTATTGTTCTGTTATTTTCTTATGTGATTGAGCACTGAATAAGAAAATAAAAAGAAAGTGATTGAGACCAAAGGAATTGGTGGGTGACGGCAGTAATGACAATATGTCTTGTAAAGTGAACCCTACTAATATTTGGCAAATTAATTTTTTTATTTTTTTTGGGAAAAAAAAACACCCATTACATTTGATTGCGTGGACTTGTGGCGTCTGGTAACGAGGCAATTTACTTGCCAAGAAGTTTTGAATCCAATTTTGGATTCATTGTTGTCTATTCGGAATAATCTATGGTCACACACTGAATCAAATATTTGGATAGTGTTTGTATAATAATATGAGCATATTATTTTTCTCAGTGTATAGAGTGTATAAATAAGAATATGTGAATAAATAATAGTTATCACTAAGGTGATTCACTTATTTGGAATCATTGAAAATTCTTGAGTACTTTATACACCTGAAATAATATCATACATGAGTTAAGAATTTATGATTAATAAATGGTTATCCCCAAGGTGATTTATTTATTTAAGACATTGAAAATTCTTAATAATTTTATACATGTGTGATTATGTTAGTACATAGATTGAGAGTTATGATTAATAAATAGGATCTACTAAAATAGTCTATTTATTTGAGTCATGAATAAATGCTCAATGTACCATGTGAAAATTAATTGTCATTGATAAGTTTACGCTAGTAGTAGAGTTTTCATCTACACAAAAGAGGTTTACCTCTTGATACTAGTGACATTAAACTAATTCATGAGAAAAGATATTGAGGTTTCCACCAAATATGATAAAAAGTAATATCTTGAATTCTTATGTGTATAAAACGGGAGGACAATTTGATGTAAGAGGAAATATTATGCACTTTACACAAAAGAAAGGACATAATCAATGTCATGTGCTCATGAAATAATTATAAGGAGAATGGAAATCAATATCATATTTATTTTAATTCATGAAACTGCATAAAAGGTTATTCTCCGAGTTTGGTTACAAGGTGGTGGTCATGAATTTGACGAACTCCGATTGACCTGAAACTTGGTAGGTTCATCGAAAACAATCTAGTGAGAAAAACTCACTGCAATGCAGTGAATCATGCTGCTTTTTCGGCATTTTGAGGTTGTTTATATGGTTTTTCAAGCAGTTTGTTAAATTGAATTTGTTATAAATAGAAAATTTATTCTTTATTTATCAGCTATATTTGTTAAATTTGAAACATGATGATTTAACTTGATATGATATATAACAAGAATACAATCACATGGATTTAATCCTAAATACGCCAAAAATAATTTATTCGAATTTGGTCTAGTTTTTGGCGATCGTGAATTTCACGATCTCTGAATGACCTGAAATTCGGCAGGATCATCGGAAACGATCAGTTAAGAAGAACTCACTGCTATGCGGTGAATCACATCGTATTTTGATGATTCGAGACCGTTTAGATGAGTTTTTTGGAGGTTTGACGGATTAAAATATAATTTGCAGATGAAAAGTCATTCCTTTTATGTCGGTCTTATTTTGTTAATTATGAAACATGATGACGCATGTTTATTTTACATGAACTGATATATGGTTGGAATGTATGCCATATTTTAAATTCCTAAAAATCCTTAGATGGTAGCTTTTCAAATTTGGTTGTTGTTTTGAAGATCATGACTTTTATGATCTCCAATTGACCTGCAATTTGGTAAGTCTATCGAAAAACCCTAGTAAATAATACTTGTTGTATGCAGTGGATAACATTGATTTAGTACTTCATGACTGTTTAGATATGTTTTTTGAGCATTTTGTGAATTTTGGAATTAATCCTTAGAGAAAATTTTGTGGTTGTGATCAAGTGGTGATATGAATTAACCCCTATGGTCTCCACTATTTATTTATAGTAAGATAATAAATTTATGTGTCGACTTTAGGTCTTCCTCCATATCGGATGAATTTATTATGAACTTACTGAGTATAACTACTAGTAGTTGATAACATGTATTGACTCTCCATCTGAGTTTACACATTGAATCAATTTTGTAATTATAATGCAACCATGATTAAGTGGTGACAGAAATATATTTTTATGGTCTTCCACCATTAATTTCAAGTAAGTGTAAATTTATGTGTCGACTTTAGATCTTCCTCCATATCGGATAAATTTATTGTGAACTTACTGAGTATAATTACTAGTAGTTGATAACATGTATTAACTCTCCATCTGAGTTTATACGTTGAATCAATTTTGTAATTATAATGCAACCATGATTAAATGGTGACATAAATATATTTTTATGGTCTTCCACCATTAATTTCAAGTGAGTGTAAATTTATGTGTTGACTTTAGGTCTTCCTCCATATCGGATAAATTTATCTTAAGCTCACTAAGTGAAATACTAGTTATTGAAATCATGTACTTACTCTCTATCTGAGTATACATGTTGGGTAAATGGAACTAGAGCTATTAATTATGATGTTTACTTGACTTAAATTGACAGTATACTCTCCATATGAGTTGAGTCTGTTTAATTTATTTGAGTGAATAATATGGCATTACATATGTATGTTGCATGAGTAGTTCTTTTCCCATCGAAATTGCTATTCAAGATGCATGATATATATGTGTATAGTGTTTAAAATTTTCGTACTAAAAGGTTATATACAATTGACTGAAAATTGTAATATACTCTCCATCTGAGTTGGTTCTATTTATTTTTGGATTGTATAATTCTTGCATTATATAGTATACTTTGCATGAATGATTCTTTTCCCATCAAAATTTATTATTCGAGATGCATGTATGTATATAAATATTGAATGCAGTCTGAATCTTACTATTCAGTGTTTTGACTTATTATGATCTATTTAATATTTTTATCTCAACTCCACAATGACTTTATGCAATTTGTCGTATTACTTGTTAAAATTTTCTTTTAGTGATAAGATTAATTTAAAGAATGCAATATATGTACTTTTTGTTAGAAGGAATTTAATTCCGGTTTCTGGTCAAAATAAGAGATGGATATTTGTTTTATTTTTCAAATAACTCTTGAGTTATTGAGCTTGATAAATATTTTATCTCTTGTGGTACATGAATGCATGACCTTGTTATTGTATATTAATGTCTCTCCTGAACAGAATAATATTAGTCTACCTCATAAGAGAATATGTTCTTCAAAATTGAGTAAAACTTATTTGTGCACTTTTGTCTAAGTCATATTAATCTGGATAAGATTTCAAGTTGGTCAAAGATGGACCTTAAGGTTCATTGAAAGTAGAGGCACTACCAACTTGTAGATCCTGTTTAGAAGGAAATTTGACTAAAGGTTGTTTCCCTTCAAAAGGAAATAAAGCTAGTGATAAGCTAGAATGAATCCCTTCTGATTTGTATGGTTAAATGAACATACTGGTAAGAGATAGTTTTGAGTATTTTTGTGATGTTCATAAATGATTACTCAAAATATTAATATATTTATTTGATGCACCGTAAGTCTTAATGAATTAAGTAATTCAAGATTTTTAAGACTTGAAACAGAGAAGCACCAAGGAAATATATTAAGTTAATGCAGTTTGATTGTAGTGGCGAGCACCTCTCTAAAAGAGTTCTTTTGTTACTTATTAGAATTAGGGATTACATCTCAATTTGACTACACGGTAAATTCCATAATAGAGTGGTGTAGTAGAAAGAAGAAATAAGTATATTTTGGACATGGATAGATTAATGACGTGTTATTCAGATTTACCTTATTTGTTTTTGGACTATTTCCTGAAAATTGCAAATTACATTCTGAAGTTAGTTCCTTCTAAGTTAGTACCTGGGACATCTATAGAATAATGGACTGAATGTAAGCTCAGTCTATGACATGTTCAGATATAGGATTGTCCTGCATATGTGCTGAAAGGGAAAACGGATATGTAAGTTGGAACTAAGAATGGATACATGTTTATTGAATATCCAAGAAAACGAATGGAGTTTTATTTTATTGTCCTAAAGAAAGTAAGGCAATTGTTAAAACAAATTCATTTTTCTAGATAAGGACTGTTTAATAAACTATGTTCCTAGAAGTAAACTATTTTTTACAGGAATTGGACAAAGAAATAACTAGATGTTCAGAATATCAAAACCCACAAGTCGGAATTGACGTTCCATTGCATTTAAGTAGTGGGAGAACATTAATAGACATAATATTCCTTTATCGAGTGGGAGTGATGTTTAAACAGTAAACACTATAGTAAGAAGTTATTAATACTTCAATGCCATAAAATAATAAAGGTAATATTAGTAGTACTTCGTCGTAGTGGGAGAATGTTAAAGAAAATCATAGTTCGGTGTACACTCTTGGGATAGTTTTAATAACAAGATCCGTGAAGAGTTTAATACCAAACTAGTTAGTTACGATAAAGCACTACTAGACAAAGATTACATTTGAAAATAACTTGGCAAGTTCCTTTTAGCAAAAGCTTATTGGCAGAGACTTTTAATAGTCGTGCAAAAGGATAGCTGCGAAAATTATAGATACATGGTTATGAGTCTAAATGGGAGATTGTTAGGGCACATACTATTAACCATGCATTTAGATATAGTATATTCTAATAATTGTCATGGTTAAAAGTCTAAGTGGGAGATTGTTGGGATATATACTATTAACCATGGCTTTTGGTTTGGATATAGTATTTATTATGGAATAATTATTTATTTAAGTTTAACAAAGTTTTAAATAGATCATATATTCGTTTGTGTCCGTTTCTTATATATAGTAGATGATTTAGTGTACAGAGATTACTTTATACACGGAAGATTAAATCATCGATTTTTATAAGTATAAAGATTATGTGATTATGTGGTCTATATTATATGCAAAAGATTCTGGCTATTTGCTTCCGCTGTTTATACCTGTTTTTCATCACGTACACCAAATCTCATGGTATAGGTTATCTCATGCTGGATAACTTAAAACTACTACCAAAAATCAAAAGCCAACCAAACAATGTACAAAATGATACTAAATATTTTGGTAGGCATAATTAAATTAAGCACTCTACATATTGATGCTATTCGGACTTGTTACCATCATTCTTGTTGTATACTTTACCTACTTTCCCAGTCAATAAGGAAAGAATTCAGTTATCACTTTAAACAAAGAGCCTATACCACCATCTAATCAATTGTCGTACTTACTCTCTTTTTCTTTCAGAGAAGTATGGGAGAGTAGGAAATATCTATCTAAATAACACTGATAAGAAATTACCGGCATTTTAACACATTTATGAATAGCTGAATAAGATTGGTAACTTAAAGCTAAATCTTTATAAAAATTCGGAGATGTAAAATTATTGATTAATTTTTACATATAACCGATTTATGCATGTAATTGTGTGAATTAGCACTTCTTGGCCCGTGGATTGTGACATGGAAGAATATGCTAGAGTGTGGACATAAATTTGATTGAAACTTGAAAAAAGAGCTTTTGAAGGTGAGGTGAATAATGAATTTTTACAAGTTGAAATTGTGTTTGGTCATGTATTTTTTTTTTTTTTCTAAAAGAAGTTGAGTTTTGTGAATAGAGAACATCAAGAACTTGAAAAATTGGTCTATACTACTTTTTGAAACTTGAAAAACTCATCTTAAAAAACTGCCAAAATCTAATCACTTCTTATAACCTAACAATATTTTCAAAATATTTTTGAAAAAAAAATTAAAAAAAACTTATGGCTAAACGGGAGAATTAATTCATGCATGATTGCAAACACGAACGAGAGTAAAAGAAATTCATTGACAAATTCGTGACGAATGACGCCACGAAAATGGTTTAATGTCCATTGAGTTTTATGATTCCTAACATCCCACGCATAAAGCCTCATCGTTGGTCCATATATTCCCATAAAATTTAATCTCATCTCATCATCTGTTGCTAATTATTAAATTTGCGTCTCTTTCTTGTTCTTTTTTCTTTTTGGACAGTAGAAGGAAAACAAAGGAGAGAGAGAAAATATTCTCTCCAGGTGCGAAGGAAACAAAGGTTTGGTTAAATTCTTTTAAAATATTTTATAGATAGGGGGACCGAAAGGAAAAACGGGGAGGACATTACAAGATGAAGTACACCAAAATTTTAACAGGTCAAGAGAAATCCTAAATTTAAGACAATTCTTAAAATATTAGAAGTCTATTAGGATTATTTGGTAACTACTCCACTCAAACCCTAATTTATGCATATAAATAAGGCTACATATATCCTTCAAAAAGGATCTCAATAATTCCATAAACTCTCGGAATATGCACAAAGAGTGTGATGACCCAAAAGGTCATCTCGTATTTTAGAACCCAATTCGAGGTTCCGAGGCCTTCAAGACCTCATTTTCTCTCTTCTCGATTTGCGTGCGCAGTCCGGACGCGCTTCTGGAAAGCCTTTATGTGAAAATTTGAGAAAATACTAAATTTTGCCTTTAAAATTGAATTAAGTCGACTTCGGTCAATATTTTGAGTAAACGGACCCGGACCCGTGATTTGAAGGTCTCGTAGTAAAATATGCGCGGAGTTCAATTCCGAGGTCCCTAACCCGAGAAATTAATTTTTGAAGAAAAATTGTTAAATTGAAAATATAATGGTTTTTGGAATTTTTAATAATGCTCAATCTTGTTAGTATCGGGCCCGTATTTTGGTTTCGGAGTCCGGTATAAATTTAATATGGTATTTAAGTCATCTCTGTGAAATTTGGTGAGAAATGGCATTTATATGACGTGATTCGGACCCTCGGGTGAGAAAATAGAAATTTTAAGTGTTCTTGAGAATTTCATTGATTTTGATGCTAAATCTGTAGTTGTAGGTGTTATTTTAGCGATTTGATCGTGCGAACAAGTCTGTATGATGATTTTAGACTTGTATGCATGTTTGGTCTGGAGTCCCGAGGGCTCGGGTGAGTTTCGAATAGGTTATGTGATGTTTTAGACTTGAAATTTCTGGTGTTTTGGGCTACTGTTGTCATCTGGTATATCCTTCTTCGTGTTCGCAAAGGAACTCTCGCGAACGCGAAGAGTAAATTTGTCAGAGAGAGAACTCCTTCTACGCGAACACGAGGCACAGGTCGCGAACGCAGAGCGTTTGGGGCATTACCCTTCGCGAACGCAAAGGCTATTTTGGCAGGGACCTGGGGGAGGGGAGAAAATACTCTACGCAAACGTGGCAAGCGTATCGCGAACGCGAAGGCCCTTCTGCCCAATGCTTCGCAAACGCGAAGGCCTCCCGCGAAGGCGAAGAAGGCTTGTCCAATGTTTTAAAAACAGAACCAAAGACAGGATTAGACCAAAATTTCATATTTTATTTTATAGAGCTCGACCTTGGGCGATTTTTGAAGTGGGGATTCAACACCAAATCATAGGTTCGTGCTCTAAGAGTCATTTCTTTCAATTTCCATCAACACCCATTGATTTCTAGGCCTAAATCTTGTTCTTTCATGGTAGAATTAGGGATTTTGGGAAAAATTGGGGATTTTGCTAATTTGGGAATTTAGACCTCAATTTGGGGTCCGATTCCGAAACTAATTGTGGGGGTGAATGGGTAATCGGGTTTTGGTCCGAACTTTGAGTTTTGACCAAGCGGGCCCAGGGTCTATTTTTGACTTTTTGGGAAGAATGTTGGGAAATCTATAATTTTTTTATTAGAATTGGTATCTTTGGCATTAATTGATGATAATAAGTTAATTATGAATAGATATGGGCGGATTGGAAGTGGAAACTAAAGGAAAAGGGGTATTTGAGGCTTGAGTTTGGTCGTGGAATCGATGTAAGTGTTGTGGCTAACCTTAGCTTGAGGGATTAGGTGTTGTTGCCTTATTTGCTACTTGTTTAGTTGTTAAGTACGACATATAGGCGTGGTGACGAGTATTTATATGTTGTTGTCGGGTCATAGCATGCGAGTGCGTCTTATTCTTATGACTGTTGTGTTCCTTTACACGTATTGTTCCTGCCTAAACTAGTTATTACACATGTTAAAAAAGTCTTAATTATTTTTTCTGGTTTTGGATGTTGGTTGAGTATTGACTCAAGTTGAGAGTTTTGTTGTGAAATTAAATGATGAAACGAAGTTGTTTGATTGTGATACCCTTGCCGGGTTGTTATTGCTTTTGTTGATTCTTATAGTGAGGAAGAGTGATAAACCACGAAGGGTGATGCCATGCACATTTCTATTATTCATATGGTGAGGAAGAGTGATAAAGCACAAAGGGTGATGCCGTGCACATTCTATTATTCATATGGTGAGGAAGAGCGATAAAGCACGAAGGATGATACCGTGCGCATATCTATTATTCATATGGTGATGAAGAGTGATAAAGCACGAAGGGTGATGCCGTGTACGTTTCTATTATTGAATGCATGGTGAGGATTGAGAGTAAAAACACGAAGGGTGATGCCGTGCATTTTCTGTTTCCTGTGTTTATTTGTTGTTATCGATTCAAGTGTACTAGTTGTTTAGATTCCTTTACTGCTGTGATTCTATGCGTTGGAACCCCCATAGCATGTTTCCCCTTCCCGTTTATTTCTGCTTAGTTTTTATTTGCTACTTGTTATTTTGTTAGTATATTGTTTAACTGCACAGGTTTATATTGTTTGTCGTATCCTAGCCTCGTCACTACTTCGTCAAGGTTAGGCTCGACACTTACCAGTATATGGGGTTGGTTGTACTGATACTGCACTCTATACTTTCTGTGCAGATCCCGATACTGGACCATACTGATCAGAGTTGAGGTTGCTGCCTTCAGTCCACTGGAGACCCAAGGTAGATCTGCCAGCGTTCGCTGACCCTGGAGTCCCCTTCCCTTTATCTTAGTTCCTGTTTTCTTTCATTCCAAAAAACTGATGTATTTTTACTTTAAACCAGTATTTGTAGAAATTCTTAGACGTTCGTAGATTGTGACACCAGATCATTGGGGTAGTCGTGTTTTAGAGTTTTGAACTGTTATAAAATTTCCGTACTCCATCTGTTTAGCTTTAAATTATTGTTTATTACTGTTTTGGTTAATCATTAATGTGTTAAAACTATATCTATTGGCTTGCTTGGCATTTAAGTGTTAGGTGTCATCACTATCCTAATGGTGGGAAATTCGGGTCGTGACAAGTTGGTATTAGAGCACTAGGTTTCCTAGGTCTCACAATTCACGAACAATCTAGGTAGAGTCTGAGGGATCGGTAGGAGACATTTGTGCTTATCCCCCAAAGGCTACAACGGCAGCTTCTACGAGGGATAGAGGCCGAGGCCGAGGCCATGCTAGATGCTGAGGCAGGGGCAGGGCTTAGCCCAGAGAAGCAGCACTAGTGTCGGAGCCTCAGGTAGAGTTTGATGACGAGGTTCAGGCCCAGGCCGTTCCAGCAGAGCCAGCTCAGGTTCCAGAGGGTTCATCGCTACTCCGGTACTTCAAGATGCTTTGGTCCGTCTGGTGCACCTTATGGAGAGTGTTACTCTGGCCGGCATACTTCCTGTAGTACCAGCCATCTCTCGGGCTGGGGAGGAGCACAAACTCCTGCTACTCGTACTCCGGAGCAGATGGCTCCCCAGTTTCTGACTCCAGCAGCTCAGCTAGTTAGGGTAGTCCCACCGGGTGTTGTGGCACAGACCGGTGACAGATCAGCTATGTCTTCTGATGCTTTATGGAGATTGGACAGGTTTACCAAGGTTTTCACTACTACCTATGGCGGTACATCTTCAGAGGATCCCCAGGACTATTTGGACAGTTGTAATGAGGTTCTACGGAAATGGGGATTATGGAGACCAATGGGGTCGACTTTGCTGCTTTTCGTCCGTCAGGTTCCACCAAGAAATGGTGAAGGGATTATTGTTTGGCCAGACCAGTTGGGTCGCCTGCTTTGACTTGGGACTAGTTCTCTCAGCTATTTCTCGATAAGTTCCTTCTCGTCACTTAGAGAGAGGAGTACCACAGGCAGTTCGAGCATCTTTAGCAGGGTTCTATAACTGTCACTCAGTACGAGACGAGGTCTATTGATTTGGCTAGCCACACTCTTCTTATACTCCCTACCGAGAGAGAGAGAGAGAGAGAGAGAGAGGGTAAGGAGGTTTATTGAGGGACTTGCTCAACCTATTAGATTGTAGATGGCTAAGGAGACCGGGAACGAGATTTCTTTTCAGGATGCGGCCAATGTGACCAGGCGAGTTGATATGGTGTTAGTTCAGGGGAGTGGTCAGGGGTCTGACAAGAGGCCTCGTTATTCTGGCAGGTTCAGTGGTGCCTCGTCTGGAGGCAGAGATTCTTTTGTAGAGGCCTTCCTCCCAGGCTGTTTCATTCAGCACTTCAGGCTTCTCACGGTGCTCCAGGTGGTCGTGGCCCTCATATGTAGTATTTTGATCAGCTATCCTACAGTGCACCACCAACTCCTATCAGTGCTCCTCCGCTCAAGAGTTTTCAGGGTGGTTACTCAGGCCGTCAGGGTCAGTTTCAGGGTCAACAGCCGAAGTCTTGTTATACTTGTGGCGATCCGAGGCATATTGCTAGATTTTTCCCTCGAGCCTCGAGCAGTTCTCAGTATCAGGGTTCTCGTGTCATGGTTCTGGCACCGGGTGTTCCACCATCCGCTAAGCCAACTAGAGGTAGGGGTCAGGAAGCTAGAGTTGGAGGTCGAGGTGTTAGAGGTGGAGGTCAGGCCGCTAGAGGTGGAGGTCAGCCAGTAAGAGGCCGTCCCAGGGATATAGTTCAGAGTGGTGGGGCCCAGCCCCGATGTTATGCTTTCCCAACTAGGCCTGAGGCTGAGTCCTCCGATGCAGTTATCACAGGTGATGTTCTGGTTTGTAGCAGAGATGATTCAGTTCTGTTTGATCCAGGGTCTACATACTCCTATGTCATCTTATTTTGCTTCGTATTTGGTTGTGCCTTGTGATTCTTTGAGTGCTCTTATATATGTGTCCATGCTGGTGGGTGATTCTATTATTGTAGATCATGTCTATCATTCGTGTGTGGTTGTTATTGGGGGTCTTGAGACTAGTGTAGATCTCCTACTTCTCGATATGGTGGATTTTTATATCATTTTGGGGATGGATTGGCTGTCACCTTATCACGCCATATTGGATTGTCACGCCAAGACCGTGACCTAAGACTGGCCAGGGTTGCCTCGATTAGAATGGAGAGGGACTCTTGGTACTTCTATCAACATGGTTATCTCTTATATGAAGGCGCGACGTATGGCCGCGAAGGGGTGTTTGTCTTATTTGGCTTATGTTCGTGATTCTAATGTTGAGGTCCCTTCTATAGATTCTGTGCCAGTTGTTCGGGCGTTTCCCGAGGTATTTCCTGCAAACCTGCCAGGGATGCCTCCCAACAAGGATATCGACTTTTGCTTTGATTTGGCTCTGGGCACTCAGCCTATTACTATTCCGCCATATCGTATGGCCCCGCCAATGTTGAAAGAATTGAATAAATAGTTGCAAGACTTGCTTGATAAGGTCTTTATCAGACCTAGTGTCTCGCCCTAGGGTGCACCGGTGTTGTTTGTTAAAAAGAAGGATGGATCGATGAGGATGTGTATAGATTATCGATAGTTGAACAAAGTCACCATCAAGAACAAGTATCCATTGTGGAGGATTGATGATTTATTTGATTAGCTTCAGGGTGCCAGGGTGTTTTCGAAGATTGCTTTAAGGTCTGGCTACCATCAGTTGAGGATTATGGCATCTGATGTCCCTAAGACAACTTTTCGCACTCGGTACAGGCATTATAAGTTTTTAGTGATGTCATTTGGGTTGACAAATGCCCCAGCAACATTTATGAATTTGATGAACATGGTGTTCAAGCCCTATCTGGATTCCTTTGTGATTGTTTTCATTGATGATATCTTGATATACTCCCGTGTTCGAGAGGAGCACGAGAAGCATCTTCGGATTATTCTTGAGACTCTGAGAAACAGCCAGTTATATGCTAAATTTTTGAAATGTGAGTTTTGTTTAAGTTCAGTGGTGTTCTTGGGTCATGTTGTATCAGCAGAGGGTATTCAGGTGGATCCTATGAAGATTAAGGCAGTCAAGGACTGACTTAGACCCATATCAGCTATAGAGATCCGGAGTTTCTTGGGCTTGGCGGGTTATTACTATCAGTTTCTGGAGGGGATTTTATCTATAGCAGCCCTGATGACCAGGTTGACCCAGAAGGGTGCCCCATTCAGGTGGTCGAACGAGTGTGAGGCAAGCTTTCAAAAGCTCAAGACAGCTTTGACTACAACGCTGGTGTTGGTATTGCCCATAGGTTCAGGGCCATATACAGTATATTGTGATACATCTCATAGTGGCTTTGGTGCGGTGTTGATGCAGAATAGCAAGGTTATTGCATATGCTTCGCGATAGTTGAAGATTGATGAGAAGAATTATCCTATTCATGATTTGGAGCTAGCAACCATTGTTCAGGCGCTGAAGATTTGGAGGCATTATTTATATGGCATGTCGTGTGAGGTGTTTACGGATCAAAAGAGTTTGCAATACTTGTTCAAGCAGAAGGAGCTAAATTTGAGGCAAAAGAGGTGGTTGGAGCTATTGAAAGACTATGATATCACCATCTTGTATCATCCTGGGAAGGCCAATGTGGTGGCTGATGCTTTGAGTAGGAAGTCAGCCAGTATAGGCAGCCTTGTGTATATTTCGGTTGATGAGAGACCGCTTGCTTTGGATGTTCAGGCTTTACCCAATTAGTTCGTGAGGTTGGATGTTTCTAAGCCCAGTCGTGTTCTAGCTTGTACAGTCACTTGATCTTCATTATTTGAGCGTATCAGAGATTGGCAATTTAATGATACTCATTTGCTTGTCCTTAGGGACACAGTGCGACACGGAGGTTCCAAGCAGGTTACAGTTGGAGATGATGGAGTTTTGAGGATAGAGGGTCGTGTGTGTGTGCCTAATATGGATGGACTTCGTGAGACCTGGTGGTTTGCTTCAGCAGATTGAGATTCCTGAGTGGAAGTGGGAGCGTATTACTATGGACTTCGTTGTTGGACTCTCGCGGACTCAGAGGAAGTTCGATGCAGTATGGGTTATTGTGGATAGGCTGACCAAGTCAGCACATTTCATCCCTGTGACAGTTTCCTATTCTTCTGAGCGGTTGGTAGAGATTTATATCTGTGAGATTGTTCTTCTCCATGGTATGCCTGTGTCTAACATTTCTGATCGAGGTACACATTTACCCTCACATTTCCTGAGGGCAGTATAATGTGAGTTAGGTATGCGGGTCGAATTGAGCATAACATTTCATCCTCAGACGGACAGACAGTCCGAGCGTACTATTCAGATTTTGGAGTATATGCTTCGCGCCTGTGTTATTGACTTTGGAGGTACTTGGGATCAGTTCTTGCCATTAGCAAACTTTTCCTACAACAACAGTTATCTGTCGAGCATCTAGATGGCTCCCTATGAGGCGTTATATAGTAGGCGGTGTCGGTCGCCGGTTGGGTAGTTTGAGCCGGGAGAGGCTCGGTTGTTGGGTACAGATTTGGTACAGGATGCCTTAGATAAGGTTAAGGTCATTCAGGATAGACTTCGCACAACTCAGTCCAGGCAGAAGAGTTATGCCGACTGTAAATTTCGTGATGTGGCATTCATGATCGGAGAACGAGTGTTGCTTTGGGTGTCGCCCATGAAAGGCGTGATGAGATTTGGGAAGAAGGGCAAGTTAAGCCCTAGATTCATTGGGCCTTTTGAGATCCTTGATCAAGTGGGGTAGGTGGCTTACAGACTTGCGTTGCCACCGGGTTTATCAGTGGTGCATCTAGTGTTTCTTGTGTCCATGCTTCAAAAGTATCACGGCGATCCATCCCATGTGTTGGACATCAGCACTGTCCAGTTAGACAAGGATTTGACCTATGAGGAGAAGCCAGTAGCTATTCTAGACTGGCAAGTTCGTTAGTTGAGATTGAAGAGTTACCCCTCAGTTCGTGTGCAGTGGAAAGGTCAGCCGGTTGTGGCAGCTACCTGGGAGTCCGAGTCTGTAACGACCAGGCCAGTTGTTTTAAGAATTTAAGTCTCGATCCCCTATTAATTGCTTTTCCCATGTTTGTTTCTACTATTTTGATTTGTCGGGATGATTCGTTGTGAGTTTTGGAGTGTTTCGGGATACTTAGTCCCCAAATGAGAGTTTAAGCTTTAGAATTTGGACCGTAGTTGGAGCAGTGTGAAGATAGCCTTGGAATGGAATTCCGCCGATTCCGTTAGTTCCGTTGGATGATTTCGGGCTTAGGGGTGTGTTCGGATTGTGTTTTGGAGGTCCGTAGCTTATTTAGGCTTGAAATGCCGAAAGTCTAATTTTTGAAGTTTCCGGATTGATAGTGAGATTTTGATATCAGGGTCGGCATCCGATTCCGAAAGTTGAAACAGCTTCGTAGCATTGAATGTGACTTGTGTGCAAAATTTGGGGTCAATCGGACTCGGTTTGATTAGTTTCGGCATCGGTTGTAGGTTTCTTGAAGTTTCAAGTTCTCTAGGTTTGGATTGGAGGGTGATTTGTGGTTTTAACGTTGTTGACATGATTTGAGGGTTGGAATGAGTTCGTATGATGTCTTAAGATTGATTGGCAATTTGGTTGAGGTCCCAAGAGCCTCAGATGAGTTTCGGATGCTTAACGGATTGGAATTTGGACTTGGGCAAAAATTTGAAGTTGCTGAACCTTTCATAACCGCACATGCGTGTGTGGGACTGCAGGTGCGACACTATAGAAGTGGTTCGGGAACCGCAGGTGCGGTCTAAGGCTTGAGTGGAGTTGGTCGCAGATGCGGCCCAAGGACCGCAGAAGCAGACCGCATCTGTGAATAGTTGGGCGCAGGTGCAGGATTTTGGACATTTAATGAAATATCGCAGGTGTGAGTTTTTGCCGCATGTGCGGTTCCATGACCGCAGAAGCGGAAATCGCTGGGCAAATATAGAAAATTTGAGGGTTTGAGATTTCATAACTCAAAAATCTAATTGGAGCTCGGTGGGAGACGATTTTTCGAGGGTCTTTGAAGGAGAATCATTGGGTAATAATTTCTAACTTAATTTTGATCTTAGAACTATAATCTATTGTTGTTTTCCTCTTCTAATTAAGGAATTTGGGGGATAAAAATTTCAAAATGGGAGAAAAGTTCCCCAACCTAAAATCTTTGTTTTGAGGGAGATTTTATCGTCGAATTTTGATGATTTCATTTGAGTGTGCTCGTGAGTGAATGAGTGTTCATAATCCATAACTTTTACCCGATTCCGAGGATTTTTGGGCATTTTTCTATTTTACGTCTTAGCTTCAATTTCATTAGCTAAATTAGTTTTTTGTAGTTGTATTTACGTTATGATATTAATTTGATTAGATTTGGGCCACCCGGAGTTGGATACTCGTGGCAAGAGCGTGATCTTAGATTGATTTTGAACTGGTTTGAGGTAAGTGGCTTGTCTAACCTTTTGTGGGAAAACTCCCCTTAGGATTTGGTACTGTTGTTATATGAGTGTCGTGTACGTGAGCTGACGAGTGCGTACACATGATAGTCGTTGAAAACCCATTTTGATTACGTAAATATCTATATTTTTCTTGTAACTAAGCAATACTTGTACTTGAAAACTCCTGTTTAGCTTAGGAAAAGCATGCTTATGTGATTTAATTGTCTTACTTGCTTTAACTGCTTACTTGTATTCGTTGCAGTATGTTTAGAGTAGAATTCTTGTTTATTCTCGGATAGAACTGTAGATTCTTTTCTTGAGACTGTTGTGTGTTTACTTGGGGACTACGGGACTGTTTCCCGGGAGATCCCCCTGCGTGTTTACTTTGGGACTACGGATCAGTATTCCGGGAAAACCCCCTACACTTTTACGTTTGGGACTACGGGACGACACCCGGGAGATTCCCCTATATTGGATATTTACTTTGGAACTACGGATTGGTATTCCGGGAGTTCCCCTACATATTTATGATTCTAACTATGGGACGATATCCCGGAAGATCCTACGTACCTTTACATTTGGGACTATGGGACTATATACTGGGAGATCCCCTGTTACTATCTATGTGTACTGAGCATATCCTGTCTGTGGTTTTACTCTTTATCAATTGTTAGTGTCTTTAGTTATACTATCACACTTCATACTGTTTTACCTCATTTATATATATATATATATATATATATATAACCAGTAGGGCCCTGATCTTCCTTGTCACTACTCGACCGAGGTTAGGCTTGACACTTACTGGGTACCGTTGTGGTGTACTCATGCCCTTTGTTGCACATGTTTTTCGTGTGCAGATCGAGGTTCTTCGGCTCAGCCATACTTTCATTTAGGCGAGGCGATCTTCAGAGACTTTGAGGTATATCTGCCGTGTCCGCAGACCGAGGAGTCCCTCTGTATTCTCTCTTTTAGCTATAGACCTTATGTATTTTCTTTTGATTAGACATTCTGGAGTTAGAACGTTATGTAGTATCTACAGCTTGTGATTTCATGAGATTTCGGGTTTTAGGAGTTGATTCAGTTTTGAGAGTGTGTATTTGTATATGCAAAGCGGCATCTTAAATGTTTTTATTATGGTTAATCGCAGTTTTTGCTAGTTCTGTATTTCGTTTCCTTTTTCCGCAATTTGTTAGGCTTACCTAGTCGTAGAGACTAGGTGTCATCACGGCAGTTAACGGAGGGTGAACTTGGGTCATGACAAGTTGGTATCAAAGCTCTAGGTTCATAGGAGTCATGAATCACAAGCCGGTTCATTAGAATCTCGCGGATCGGTATGGAGACGTCTGTACTTATCTACGAGAGTCTATATAACTGTTAGGAAAATTCCACTTCATTTGAATTCCTTGTCGTGCAAGAGTTTGATATCGAAATTCTAAACTTCTATCTTCTATTCTTTCACAGATGGTGAGGACACGTGCTACCGGAGATGACCAGGTACCCGCGCCCTCTGCTATAACCGTCAGAGGTCGGGGCTGGGTAGGGGCTGAGGACACGTACGTGGTGCAGCCAGAGCACCTGTGCGAGCTACTACCGAGGAACCACCGACAGCTCTAGCCGGAGACCAGGCACCTGATACGCCTATTGCCGCTACAATTCCAGCTCTTCAGGAGACCCTTGCACAGTTCATAAGCATGTACACCACCCTAGCTCAAGCAGTGTTGATTCCTCTTGCTGCAGCCACATTCCTGGCCGGGGGAGGAGCATAGACTCCCGCCGCCAACACTCTTGAGCAGTAGGTCCGGGTTGATCCAATCCAAGAGGTTATACTGGTACCACTTGTAGCCCCAATTCAGCCCGAGGATAGGGCAACAGCTTCTGAGTATGAGCAACGGAGGCTTGAGACGTTCAAGAAGTACAAGCCTCATGTATTCAGTGGTCTAGCATCAGATGATGCTCTGGATTTCTGGAGGAGTGCTACTGTATCCTCCGCACTATGGGTATATCAGGATCGAGTGAGGTTTCTTTCACTACCTTCCAGCTTCGAGGATCAGCCTATCAGTGGTGGCGTACTTTTGAGTTGGACAGTCCAGTTGAGGCAGCTTCCCTTACTTGAACTCAATTTTCTGATATGTTCCTGAGAGAGTTTGTCCCTCAGAGCCTCAGGGACGCATGATGCGCAGAGTTTGAGCATTTGCGCCAAGACACTAAGACTATTTCGGAGTATGTTGTCCATTTCACTGACTTGGATAAGCATGCACTAGCATTGGTTTCTACAATTCGTGAGAGAGTTTGTCGGTTTATTGAGGGGATCATTCCTAGCATTAGGTCTAGCATGGCTCGGGAGTTGGAGATGGATATTTCTTATCAGCAAGTAGTGAGAATTGCTAGGAGAGTAGAGGGTATGCATTCTCAAGATAGAGAGGAGAGGGAGGCCAAGAGGTTTCAAGAGTCGGGCCATTATTCTGGTGCCCGTGCCCCAGCTACAGTTCGTCATGGTAGGGGTTATATGAGTCACCCCGTTCATTCAGCTCTTCCAGCAGCCAATGGTATTCCAGCTCCTCCTAGACCTCAGGAGCCTTATTATGCACCTCCAGTATCTAGTGCGCCGCCTGTGCGGGGTGCTTTCAATGGTCAATCCAGCAAACCTGGCCCGAGCCAGTCACAACCGCCACGTCCTCCCAGAGCTTGTTTTGAGTGTGGCGACACACGCCATATGGTGAGGTATTGCCCTAAACTTAGGAGGAGTGCACCTCCACAGATGTCTCAGCCACAACATGCCCCGCAGAGTTCTCAGGCTATGATTACAGCACCAGTTGCCACCCCACCTGCTCAGCCAGCTAGAGGTGGAGGTCGGAGAGGTAGAGGTCGCCCTAGAGGGGGAGGCCAGGCCAGATATTATGCCCTTCCTACCCGTACCGAGGCGGCCACCTCTGATTCTGTCATCATAGGTATTGTCCTGGTTTGTCATAGCGATGCATCAGTTTTATTCGATACAGGCTCTACTTATTCTTATGTGTCCTCTTATTTTGCCCCATATTTGGGCGTATCTAGGGATTTTTTAAGTTCTCATGTTTATGTTTCTACTGATGTGGGAGATTCTCTTGTTGTGGACCGCGTTTATCGGTCGTGTTTGGTTGCTCTTAGTAGTTTTGAGACTAGTGTCGATTTATTATTGCTCAGCATGGTAGATTTTGATGTTATCTTGGGCATGGACTGGTTGTCGCCCCATTATGCTATTCTTGATTGTCACGCCAAAACCGTGATGCTGGCTATGCTAGGTGTACCACGAGTAGAGTGTAGGGGTACTTTAGATCACACTTCCAGTAGAGTTATTTCTTTCCTTAAGGCTCAGTGAATGGTTGAAAAGGGGTGTGATATGTATCTAGCCTATGTGAGAGATGTCAGTATTGATAACCCTACAGTTGATTCAGTTCTAGTAGTACGGGACTTCCCTGATGTGTTTCCAGCTGACCTTCCGGGTATGCTTCCCGACAGAGATATTGATTTCGGCATTGATTTGTTGCCGGGCACTCAGCCCATTTCTATTCCTCCGTATCGTATGGCCCCTCCTGAGTTGAAGGAGTTGAAGGATCAGTTACAGGAATTGCTTGATAAGGGTTTTATTCGGCCTAGTGTATCGCTTTGGGGTGCTTCTATCTTGTTTGTGAAGAAAAAGGACGGTTCTATGCGTATGTGCATTGATTATCACCAGTTGAACAAAGTTACGGTGAAGAACCGGTATCCTTTTCCTTGTATTGATGATTTGTTTTACCAGTTACAAGGTGCACGTATGTTTTCTAAGATTGACTTGTGTTCAGGTTACCATCAGTTGAAGATTCGGGAGCCAAATATCTCGAAGACTGCTTTCAGAACTCGGTATGGTCATTACGAGTTCCTTGTTATGCCATTTGGGCTGACCAATACCCCAGTAGCCTTCATGCATTTGATGCACAGTGTGTTCCGGGCATATCTTAACTCTTTCGTCATTGTCTTTATTGATGATATTCTGGTATACTCCCGGCTCGTCATTGTCTTTATTGATGACATTCTAGTATACTCCCGGAGTCGGGAAGATCATGAGCAACACGTGAGGACAATGTTTCAGACTTTGAGAGAAAAGAAGTTATATGCAAAGTTCTCGAAATGTGAGTTCTGGTTAGATTTCGTGGCATTCTTGGGTCACGTAGTATTGAGTGAGGGGATGAAGGTGGATCCGAATAAAGTGGAAGCAGTTATATCCGCAATTATGTTGGCTTGGCGGGTTATTACCGTCGATTTGTTGAGGGTGTTTCATCTGTTGCAGCACCTATGACCAGGCTGACCTAGAAGGGTGCTCCGTTCCAGTGGATGGAAGAGTGTGAGACGAGCTTCCAAAAGCTCAATGTCACACCCCGAACCTGGGGAAGCGTGGCTGGCACTCGGTGCCGTAGTGGCCCGAGCGAACCACTCTGTAACTCATTCATTTTTTTATAACTAGCATGGGCCAACATGGCCACAACTCATAATATAAAATTGTAAGTGAAAAATACTGTATCACTGAACCATTTTTCTTAAAACATGAATATATATGGGATAGGGTACCTGCCTACCGATAAGTTTCTAGAAAAAACTGTGACACGATGACCCATATACTCAGCTGCACTCCGAAGAATGCAAACCTCGTCTTCTGTGAGGGATCGTCAAACTGATTGCATATACCTGTAAGTCTGAATGACTCTGTAAATCATAAAATACTTATAGTGTCATGCATATGCGTATGAATGTCATGTAATGCATAGGTCTGTACATACGTAACATCATAAAGCCTCTGAGGGCATCCCATCATATCATCTTAGCCACTGTGGGCAAAATCATCATCGTATACCAGCTGACCAGGTGGTGGTGCGTATATAACGCCATGACCTTTCACATATCTCATATATATATATATATATATATATATATATATATATATATATATATATATATGCGTATATAACACCATAACATCATCACGCCTCTGAGGGCATCCCATCATATCATTTCGGCCACTGTGGGCAAATCATCAACATATACCAGCTGATCAGGTGGTAGTGCGTATATAACGCTGTAACCTTTTCTCATATCCCATATTTACGCGTATATAACGCCATCTGGTCATAGGTCAGTGTAAATGAATGCAATGCATGAAATGCATAAGAAATACGTTAATAAGATTTTCTCGGAATGCCATAAAACTCAATATGCCTTTCGGATAAACTTTATCAAATACATATTTTTCTTAGACCATGAACATATGATATAATAATAATTCACATAGAGAATCAAGAATATGGACACCCCTAGTATTTCGAGTGATTTAAAAATTGTGCATTTCCTCGTGACGTATAGATCATGCCAAAAGAGAGAAGGGATAGCCTTAACATAGCTGAGCCGATTTTCTTAACAATCTCTCTAACCAATGTCTTTTGCGGAAAAAAAACACGTAACGGCGGATCTTTTCTTAGACATTTTTTTTTCATGCGCTGCCTGTAATCACAAACTATTTAGAACACAATGGTTATCGTATAACATAAGGCACACTGCACATACGAAACTTTTTATTTTGTAAGCATTATAGTCTAGAATAAAAGAGTTCATCATATAGTAATTAAGAATATAATACGTACTGTGACAGAACAATGGGGCTATAACGATGCTCGGATTCAAAATGTCACCAAGAACTAGTATACCTCCACCATTGCCCTCCCCTTTCAAAGATGGAAAATATATGAATTGCTCATGTACTTTTATTGTTGCTTTTCATTGTGCATAAGGGTATCTTGTTGTATAATTTATATCCTTAGATTGTTTCCAAAAAAGTCACCTAAATAAGGATCCCCCACTTATAAATTTCAATGCTTAGCAAGCATTCTGATGACTGGTGTACTTTTCTACATGATGATACTGTAGAATATGCCCTTTATTATCTATAACAGACAATACGTTTGCCTAATTATTCTTGGCTGAAATGGTGCGGTTGGCATGTAGGTTTAGTTGCAAACGTCTCTAACCCACTTACCTTTTGCTATATATGTATCATGTATGTTGTTTGCTTAGCCATAAACGAAAATGGCTATGACAATATTCACTGCTCCAATGGCAGAAAACAACCCTACTGGGAATTCCACCACTAAGAGAGAGACAACAAATTTCCATTCCATTTATACGGGAAGAAAGACCAGGAATACCAATAAAGGATTGGAAACCAACGCCTATCCCTTTATTGAGAATACGGAGAAGAGGATACAAAATGCAAGTTCTTTATTTTTTGACACAGGCTTGCAACACTGTCTTGTAGATGGACTTGAACATAGGGATGCCAACGCAATATACAACTGCTTGCGTGCATATCCCCAAAAGATGACACCGGTATAATGCACATAGTAGTCACACCTTGCTTTAGTTGTCATGGTCCCATCGACAAGGCAATCTTATACTTATCCACTTAAATCAATAATAAACCAATTATTCACATAATTAAGAATTATGTTTAAATTACTAAAATTACTACTCACTTTTTATGCCTTACTATAATATACTTTACTATCATGGTCATGTGGTATCATATAAAATTAATACATACACTATTATTTTATTAAAATATCCATGTAAAAATACATATATTTTCTCAATTTATAATTTTCTTAATCTCATATAAAGAATAAAAATTCTCGTATGCTTTATTCTTAAAATGGTAAAAAGATAACCTTTTTTTTGTGAGAAAATAATTTCTATCTTTACAATAAAGAAAATCTCATAAACTTTCTCATATTATGTGTCTAATTTAAAGCATATTCGAAAGTAGTAATATTAATAACTATATAAAATCATATTTTTCAAACTTTTTTTTCTACAATAAATGTTCCACTCTAAATAAATACTACATCAAAATGTATCTGACGGTATTAGTGTTGTTAAACTCACGGGGTCTTATAATAACATAGTCACGAATCCTCTATAACCTCATGAATGGTCTTAATCCCTTCAAGCTCATATGAATTACTACGACTCAATCTAATATTAAAGTACGGGATGTAACACTCAAGACAGCTTTGACTACAGCCCTAGTCTTGATATTGCCTACAGGTTCGGGGTCTTATACTGTCTATTGTGATGCCTCGAGGATTGGCCTTGGAGCGGTATTGATGCAGGATGGTAGGGTGATTGCCTACGCGTCCAGACAGTTGAAGGTACATGAGAAGAATTATCATGTCCATGATCTCGAGTTAGTTGCTATTGTTCACGCCTTGAAGATCTGGCGTCATTATTTGTACGATGTTCCTTGTGAGATTTATACTGATCACTGGAGTTTGCAGCATCTGTCAAGCAGAAGGACCTTAATTTGCGCGGGAGGAGGTGGTTACAGCTGCTGAAGGACTATGATATCACTATCTTGTATCACCAGGGTAAGGCCAATGTGGTGGCCGATGCTTTGAGTCACTAGGCGGAGAGTTTGGGGAGATTGGCTTATTGACCACCAGTAGAGCGGCCCACAGTGATGGATGTTCATGCCTTAGAAAGCCAGTTTGTTAGATTAGATCTTTCGGATCCTAGTCGGGTTCTAGCTTGCGTGATTTCTCGGTCTTCCTTATTTGATCGTATCGGAGAGCGTCAGTATGATGACCCTCATTTGCTCATCCTTAAGGACAAGATTATACGTGGTGATGCCAGAGATGTGACTATTGTTGATGACGGGGTATTAAGGATGCAGGGTCGGATATGTGTACCCAATGTTGATGGGTTTCAGGAGTCGATTCTAGAGGAGGCCCATAGTTTGCGGTATTCCATCCATCCGTGTGCCACAAAGATGTACAAGACTTGAGACGACACTGTTGGTGGAGGCGGATGAAGAAGGATATAGTTGGGTTTGTTGCTCGGTGCCTCAATTGTCAGCAAGTAAAGTATGAGCACCAGAGACCGGGTGGGTTGCTTCAGCAGATAGAGATTCCGGAGTGAAAGTGGGAGCGGATCACCATGGACTTCGTATTATGACTCCCACAGACTTTGAAGAAGTTCGATGCCATGTGGGTGATTGTGAATCGGCTGACCAAGTCAGCGCACTTCATCCTTGTGTGTACTACTTATTCTTCGGAGCGGTTGGCGGAGATTTATATTTGGAAGATTGTTCGTCTGTATGGTATTCCAGTTTTCATCATTTCAGACAGAGGTACTCAGTTCACATCACGGTTCTAGAGGGCCGTACAGTATGAGTTGGGTACTTGGGTGGAGTTGAGTACATCATTTCACCCCCAAACGGACAGACAGTCCGAGTGCACTATTCAGATTCTTGAGGATATGCTTTGTGCGTGTATGATGGAGTTTGGAGGTTCTTGGGATCCATTCTTGCCTCTGGCTGAGTTTGCCTACAACAACAGTTATGGCACAACATTCAGATGGCACCGTATGAGGCTTTGTATGGTAGGCGGTGTAGATCCCCGGTGGGTTGGTTTGAGTTGGGTAAGGCTAGATTATTGGGCACAGACTTGGTTTAGGACGCCTTGGAGAAGGTTAAGGTGATTCAGGATAAACTTTGCCCAGCCCAGTCCAGACATAAGAGTTATGCGGACCGGAATGTTCGTGATGTTTCCTAAATGGTTTGAGAGTGGGTCTTGCTTTGGGTGTCGCCTATGAAGGGCGTTATGAGATTTGGGAAGAAAGAGAAATTGAGTTCGCGGTTCATTGGCCCTTTTGAGATATTGCGACGTGTTGGGGAGGTTGCTTATGAGCTTGCCTTATCTCCCAGCTTAGCAGGACTTCATTCGGTATTTTATGTTTCGATGCTCCGGAAGTATAACGGTGATCCATCACACGTGTTGGATTTCAGTTCAGTCCAGTTGGACAAGGATCTATCTTATGTTGACGTGCCAGTAGTGATATTGGACAGGCAGGTTCGAAAGCTGAGGTCAAAGAACATTGCATCGGAAAAGGTTCAGTGGCGGGGTTAGCCGGTCGAGGAGGCGACCTGGGAGACCGAGCAGGATATGCGCAGCCATTACCCTCATCTTTTAACTACTTCAGGTATGTCTCTATGCTCGTCCAAGGTCGCACAAATGTTTTAAGAGGGGGACGATGTAATGACCCGGCCGATTGTTTTTAGAATTTTTACCCCGATCCCCTATTAACTGCTTTTCCTGTGTTTGTTTCTACCATTTTGATTTGCCGGGATGATTCGTTGTGAGTTTCGGAGTGTTTTGGGATACTTAGTCCCCAAATGAGAGTTTAAGCTTTGGAATTTAGACCGTAGTCGGAGTAGTGTAAAGATGGCCTCGGAATGGAATTCTGTCGGTTCCGTTAGCTCTGTTGGATGATTTCGAGCTTAGGGGTGCGTTCGGATTGTGTTTTAGAGGTCCGTAGCTTATTTAGGCTTGAAATGTCGAAAGTCGAATTTTTAAAGTTTCCGGATTGATAGTGAGATTTTGATATCAGGGTTGGAATCCAATTCCAAAAGGTGGAACAACTCCGTAGCATTGAATGTGACTTGTGTGCAAAATTTGTGGTCAATCAGACTCAGTTTGGTTAGTTTCGGCATCGGTTGTAGGTTTCTTGAAGTTTCAAGTTCTCTAGATTTGGATTGGAGGGTGATTCATGGCTTTAGCGTTGTTTGATGTGATTTGAGGGTTGGAATGAGTTCGTATGATGTTTTAGGATTGGTTGGCATGTTTTATTGAGGTCCTGGGGGCCTCGGATGAGTTTCAGATGCTAACGGATTGGAATTTGGACTTAGGCAAAAATCTGAAGTTGCTGAACCTGTCATAATCGCACCTGCGTGTGTGGGACCTCAGGTGTGGCACCACAGAAGCGGTTTGGGAACCGCAAGTGCGGTCTAAGGCTTGAGTGGAGTTGGTCGCAGATACGGCCCAAGGACCGCAGAAGCGGACCGCATCTGCGAGTAGTTGGGCGCAGGTGCGGGATTTTGGACGTTTAATAACATATCGCAGGTGCGAGTTTTTGCCACAGAAGCAGGACCATAAGTGCGGTCCCATGACCGCAGAAGCAGAAATCGCTGGGCAGATATAGAAAATTCGAGGGTTTGAGATTTCATAACACAAAAATCAAATTGAAGCTCGGTGGGACACGATTTTTTGAGGATCTTTGAAGGAGAATCATTAGGTAACGATTTCTAACTTAATTTTGATCTTAGAGCTGTAATATATTATTGTTTTCCTCTTCTAATTATGGATTTTGGGAGATAAGAATTTCAAAATGGGAGAAAAGTTCCCCAAACTAAAATCTGAGTTTTGAGGGAGATTTTGGCATTGAATTTTGATGATTTTCATTTGAGTGTGCTCGTGAGTGAATGAGTGTTCATAATCCGTAACTTTTACCCGATTCCGAGACGTGGGCCTGGGGAGGATTTTTGGGCCATTTTTATTTTCTCGTCTTAGCTTCGATTTCATTAGCTAAAATAGTTGTTTGTAGTAGTATTTACGTTATGGTATTAATTTGATTAGATTAAGGCCACCCGGAGTTAGATCTCGTGGCAAGAGCGTGATTTCGAATAGATTTTAAGCTGGTTCGAGGTAAGTGGCTTGCCTAACCTTGTGTGGGGTAACTCCCCTTAGGATTTGGTATTGTTGTTATATGAGTGCCGTATACATGAGGTGACGAGTGCGTACACGTGCTAGTTGTTGAAAAACCCATTTTCATTATGTATATATATGTATTTTTCTTGTAATTAAGACATACTTGTACTTGAAAACTCCCGTTTAGCTTAGGAAAAGCATGCTTATGTGATTTAATTGTATTACCTGCTTTAACTACTTACTTGTATTTCGTGCAGCATGTTTAGAGTAGAATTTCTGTTTATTCTCGGATTGAACTGTAGATTCTTTTCTTGAGACTGTTGTGTGTTTGCTTGGGGACTACGGGACGGTTTACCCAGAGATCCCCCTGTGTGTTTAATTTGGGACTACGGATCGGTATTCCAGGAGATCCCCCTGCACTTTTACGTTTGGGACTACGGGTCGACACCCGGGAGATTTCCATGTATTGGATATTTACTTTGGGACTATAGATTGGTATTCTGGGAGTTTCCCCTGAATATTTATGATTCGGACTACGGGACGATATCCCGGGAGATCCGATGTACCTTTACGTTTGGGACTATGGGACAATATCTTGTGAAATCCCCTATTACTATCTCTGTGTACTGAGCATATCCTGTCTGTGATTTTACTCTTTATCAACTGTTAGTGTCTCTAATTATACTGTCACATTTCATACTATTTTACCTTATATATATATATACATATATATATATATATTATATATATAACCAGTAGGGCCCTGACCTTCCTCGTCACTACTCAACCGAGGTTAGGCTTGGCACTTACTGGGTACCGCTGTGGTGTACTCATGCCCTTTCCTGCACATGTTTTTCGTGTGCAGATCAAGGTTCTTCGGCTCAGCCATACTTTCATTGAGGCGAGGCGATCTTCAGAGACTTTGAGGTATATCTGCCGTGTCCGCAGACCGAGGAGTTCCTCTCTATTCTCTCTTTTAGCTATAGACCTTCTATATTTTCTTTTGATTAGACATTCTGGAATTAGAAAGCTATGTAGTATGTATAGCTTGTGATTTTATGAGATTCCGGGTTTTGAGAGTTGATTCAGTTTCGAGAGTGTGTATTTGTATATGCCGAGCGACATCTTAAACATTTTTATTATGTTTATTCATAGTTTTTGCTAGTTCTGTATTTCGTTTCCTTTTTCCGCAATTTGTTAGGCTTACCTAGTTGTAGAAACTAGGTGCCATCACGACAGTTCACGGAGGGTGAACTTAGGTCGTGACAGAGTCCGATATGCGGAGCAGATATCCCCATCTTTTCTCCAGCTCAGGTACTTTTTTATGTCCACTCGAGAACGAACGGTTGTTTAAGAGGTAGAGAATGTGATGACCCAAAAGTTCATCTCATGTTTTGGAACCCAATTCGGGTTTCCGAGGCCTTCAAGACCTCATTTTCTCTCTCCTTGATTTACGTGCACAGTCCGGGAGCGCTTCTAGATATCCTTTATGCGAAAATTTGAGGAAAATGCTAAATTTTGCCTTTAAAAATCAATTAAGTTGACTTCGATCAAAATTTTGAGTAAACGGACCCGGACTCGTGATTTGACGGTCCCGGAGGACCCGTAGTAAAATATGGGACTTGGGCATATGCGAGGAATTGAATGTCTAGGTCCCTAGCCCGAGAAATGAATTTTTGAAGAAAAATAGTTAAACTGAAAATATAATGGTTTTTAGAGTTTTTAATAATGCTTGATCTTGTTGGTATTGGACCCATATTTTGGTTCTGGAGCACGATACAGATTTAATATGGTATTTAAGTCATCTCAGTGAAATTTCATGAGAAACGAAGTTTATATGACGTGATTCGGTCCCTCGGTTAAGAAAATAGAAACTTTAAGTGTTCTTAAGAATTTCATTGATTTTGATGCTAAATCCGTAGTTGTAGGTGTTATTTTAGCATTTTAATCGTGCAAGAAACTCTGTATGATATTTTTAGACTTGTATGCATGTTTGTTTTGGAGCCCCGAGGACTCGGGTGAGTTTCGGATAGGCTACGGGATGTTTTAGACTTGAAATTTCTGGTGTTTTGGGCTTCTGCTGTCATCTAGTATATCCTTCTTCACTTTCGGGAAGGAACTCTCGCGAATGCGAAGAGTAAATTTGTCTGAGGGAGAACTCCTTCTTCGCGAACGTGAGGCACAGGTCGCAAACGCGGAGCACTGGGGGCATTACCCTTCGCGAACGCGACCTAGCTATCGCGAACGCGAAGGCCATTTTGACAGGGACCTGGGGGAGGGGAGAAAATACTCTACGCGAACGTGGCAAGCGGCTCGCGGACACGAAGGTCGGGGGGTATACCTTCGCGAACACGTGCAGTATCTCACGAACGCGAAGGCTCTTCTAGCTAATACTTCGCTAATGCGAAAGGCCTCCCACGAGCGCAAAGAAAGCATGTCTAGTGTTTTAAAAACAGAACCAAAGACAGTATTAGACCAAAATTTCATATTTTCTTCCATAGAACTCGACCTTGGGCGATTTTTAAAGTGGGTATTCAACACCAAATCATAGGTTCGTGCTCTAAGACTCATTCCCTTCAATTTCCATCAACACCCATTAGATTTCTAGGCCTAAATCTTGTTCTTTCATGGTAGAATTAGAAATTTTGGGAAAAGTTGGGGATATAGACCTCGATTTGGGATTGGATTCCGTAACTAATTGTATATCCGGGCTCGGGGGTGAATGGGTAATCGGGTTTTGGTCCGAACTTTGAGTTTTGATCAAGCGGGTCCGAGGTCGATTTTTGACTTTTTGGGAAGAATATTAGGAAATATATAATTTTTCATTAGAATTGGTATCTTTGGCAAATTGATGATAATAAGTTAATTATGAATAGATACGGGTGGATTGGAAGTGGAAACTAAAGGAAAAGCGGTATTTGAGGCTTGAGTTTGGCCGTGAAATCGAGATAAGTGTTGTGGCTAACCTTAGATTGAGGGATTAGGTGTTGTTGCCTTATTTGCTACTTGTTTAGTTGTTAAGTACGACGTATACGTATGGTGACGAGTATCTATACGTTTTTGTCGGGTCATAGCATGCGAGTGCATTTTATACTTGTGACCGTTGTGTTCCTTTACATGTATTGTTCTTACTTAAACTAGTTATTACTCATATTAAACAAGTCTTATTATGTTTTTTTTAAGTTTTGGATGTTGGTTGAGTATTGGCTCAAGTTGAGAGTTCTGTTGTGAAATTAAATGATGAAACGAAGTTGTTTGATTGTGATACCCTTGCCAGGTTGTTATTATATCTGTTGTTTCTTATGGTAAGGAAGAGTGATAAAGCACGAAGGGTGATGTTATGCATATTCCTATTATTCATATGGTGAGGAAGAGTGATAAAGTACGAAGGGTGATGTCGTGCACAATCCTATTATTCATATGGTGAGGAAGAGTGATAAAGCACGAAGGGTGATGACATGTACGTTTCTATTATTGAATGCATGATGAGGATTGAGAGTAAAAGCACGAAGGGTGATGCCGTGCATTTTTGTTTGATGTGTTTATTTGTTGTTATCGCTTCAAGTGTACTAGCTGTTTAGATTCCTTTACTGCTATGATTCTATGCGTTGGAACCCCCATAGCATGTTGCCCCTTCCCGTTCATTTCTGCTTAGTTTTTATTTGTTACTTGTTATTCTGTTAGTATATTATTTAACTGCACAGGTTTATATTGTTTGTCGTGTCCTAGCCTCGTCACTACTTCGCCGAGGTTAGACTTGGCACTTACCAGTACATGGGGTTGGTTGTACCGATACTGTACTCTGCACTTTCTGTGCAGATCCCGGTACTGGACCATACAGATCAGAGTTGAGGTTGTTGCCTTTAATCCACAGGAGAACCAGGGTAATTTACCGATGTTCGCAGACCCTGGAGTCCCCTTCCCTCTGTCTTAGTTCCTGTTTTCTTTCATTCCGAAAAATAGATGTATTTTTCCTTTAAACCAGTATTTGTAGAAATTTTTAGACGTTCGTGGATTGTGACACCAGATCATTGGGTTAGTCGTGTTTTAGAGTTTTGAACTATTATAAAATTTCCGCACTCCATATCTATTTAACTTTAAATTATCATTTATTACTGTTTTGGTTAATCATTAATGTGTTAAAACTGTATCTATTGGCTTGCCTGACATTCAAGAGTTAGGCACCATCACGATTTCGACGGTAGAAAATCCGGGTCGTGACAAAGAGATCAAATATGAGATCTCCGAAATTCCATGAAATTCTTGGAATATTCGTTAAGAGATCAAAGACATGTCAAATATGTCTTGCTAAAAGTCCTACGTTCGAGAAATACGCCTCTAAGGCCCTCGAATCACGTAGAATAAACCGGAGGGAAGAAACAAGGGATAAACATAATTGTAACCTGCACTGTTTATCAATAAGATCTTTTTTTCTTTATAGTTGTTTGTGATTGCAGTTTTATTTTTCTCTGCATAAATTTGTTGCAAACAAATTCGTACACCCAGTGGGACCAGTCCTTCCCTTCATCTCTTCCTCCTACAAATAAAAAACTTCAAGTTGCAAGATTATCTATTGTGATGGTTGAGTACTTCAAGTCTCGCCTTTAAGTTTCAGCAAGCCTACACCTCGATAAACCATCTTTTCTATCATATCCTTCAATTTTTCTTGTATATTTAGTTCCAAGATATAAATAATTAGAAGCAAGAATTTGTTGGAGGATCTTAGGAAGAGTAAACCACGTCTAATATGATAACAATACATTTATGTGAGATAAAAAACTATGTATTATAGTGAAGATTCATGATACTCTAAGTTATAGGTAATTGACTAGAGAAAAGAGTTGGATAATAGTGTAATTGCTAAATCATTGAAGACTTATGCTACCACTAATGATAGGTTGCACAGATTAAAGTAGGAGTTGAGAGGAAGTATATGGTAAAAAGTAATAATTGTTTGTTGTTGCTTGATTCCAAACTAACACCATTGTTATTGGAATATTCGAGATAATGTATAGATTTTAAAGTCTAAACCTTTAAATTACTCTGACGAATTTATCTTAGTAATTCTTTAACCTTTGGTTTTATAGGCATATCACAATTTCTTAGTAGAGTATGTGAACAATGATGAGCTGAAAGAATTATTATATTCTTATTTCTTCCATCACTTTCTGATGTTCTTTTGGGTTAAGTTTTGTTAACTTGCTAAATGTATTTATATAACTTCTGTTGCAAAATATTTGAGGTGATAAGATTGCTTAATTAGTAGAAATCTAGCCTTCTATATACTGAAAGTAGAGTGAATTGTGATTCTATTAACTACTAGTTAGTACAGACTAAAAGGAATTAATGAAGTAGTATCTGCCTTTCAGATTGGATATGAATTGTCAGTTGAGGCAGACGCACTCAAGAGAGAGTCTGAAACACAAATAATGATTTTTGGGACTTAAAATACGTTTATATATTTTTTAAAATAATTACTTTTGTACCTAAAACACAGTCTTAAAATACGTTTTACTTTAATAAAAATTTAATTGTTAAAAGTAAAGAGTAGTATGCGTAGAGTAAAACGCAATATTATATTACGTCTTACACCTTCAGAAATCTGACGTACTTGCCAGGTGATTATTGTTAGTGGGGTCTGTGCACATTTAATATTTTGAGTCCAAAACCACTGCCCACGTGAATTTCCCTGCTTTTTGAAATGGCAATTTCCTAACCATGTGGGTCCCCCAACAGTTCCAATTGTTTGGAAGGCAAACCTTTCTTAAACATCTTAATCCCAATATTCTCCATCTACACCTTTCGGTTTATGATTTTAGACACTAAAATTTCGTATATTAATCCAAAAATGAGAATCATATATTTTTATGGCGCAATTCATGCAAACAATTTCGAAAGTGATCCTGTTATTCATTGATTGTATTTGGATTTATTAAAAGTAATTTCATCAAACTAAGTTAACTTACTGTTTTACTAAAGATTAACATCAATCAGATCACACAAGAATACAAACAAAAGTTGACCAGGAAATTGCCCTAGTTTACTTAAATTAAGAATAAAAATTTCTTGCTAAACAAAAAATTTTCTTTGTATAAACTGCTAAAAAAAGTATCCGTTTTTTTTTGGTTGTTAAATTGATATAATATATAGAAGCAAAATTAATTACAAGCTAGTGGAGCATTACTGTGCGTACCCAACATAAAAATGCAAACCTTTTATTCCTATTCAATTCTATTCCTATGTTCCGAGAATCCAAATTCGTTTCTATGTTCCTTGAAAAGCTTTTCATATTGCCTTCGTTTTTTGTTTTTTGAATTCCAAACCTATTTCTCTCGTCAAATGGATCACCTTGTTAACTTTTAAAATTTAAAGTTATTATTCATTCCAATTTAAGGTGAATTTTGTTGGAGTAAAGAAAATAACAGTATACGAACCTAATATAGTGGAGATAATACAAAATATTTACTATAGTAAAGAAAATTACTTTTTTCTTAATAATAGATTACTATCAAAAATACAACATCATACAAACCTAATATTGTAGAAGTAATACAAGAAATTCATTTCCAAAGAAGCAAATATTTTTTTTCCAACAATTTGTAATAAAAGTAAAATGAATTAGGCACACACAGTGATATCAAGATTAAATTTTGAAATTAACAATAAGCAAGCAAAGTTCAACAGTTTAAATACAAGTATTATCAGGCTACATAATTATACCTTACACAATTTAATGTAATATTGTTGGAGGTATTAGCTATTTTACAATGATATTAAAGATAGATTCTCTAATAAAGTAGAAGAAGATCATATACATTATGCTAATATTATAAAAAGGCACATAATATATTTAAGGGCTAATATTAATCGAGTTGGTAGAAAAGTAACTTTTTTTTAAAACTGTAGAAACGCGTTTTGAGTCGAGAAAGTTGCCATTTAGGATTCGGACTCACGATTTTACTAAATCTAGTATCCCAAACTTACCAACTCAAGTAATTAGGATTTTCAAAGCACATAATATATTTAAGGGCGAAATACTTCTTATTAAGATTCTTTTATTTTCACACTCGAATTTAAAACTTCTTACTAAATGAGGAGGGATTTCATACATCCACCACCCGTAATAACACTTGGACAATTAGAAGAGTAACGACTCGTTTATTATCCGGGATAAGGAATAATTAATTTTGATATTACATTTGAGATGAGTTTACCCCATACTTGATTAAGATAAAATCACGATATAACTATTCCTGAGATTAGGTATCCCAACCTCTCAAAATTTAATATTATTTTTACGGAAGATTAGAATAATATACGAAATAATTAATTTCGGAATAATTAATATAACTTGTTTTTCAACTAAAGGATGCCAAAGCAATTTTATCTTGATGGTAATAGGGACCTATTCTATTAAGCCAGCAACTGACATTGCCAACTCTTGCCAGACATTATTTTTTATGTATTATTATATAATAGCCTGCCTCTGTTTGTACCTTGAGTGGAGAGCTTAGTTACAATATAATTCAATCTTTATATTGATTGATTTAGCGTAAAAAGGTCTGTCTTTTCCGATTTAATTTCTAACACATGGGCGTGTGGCAGTGGTTTTGGACTCAAAATGTTAAATGTATACAGACCCCACTAACAATAATCACTTGGCAAGTACGTCAGATTTATCAAGGTGTTTACTAAAATTTACTAAAACACAGTATTATACTGTGCTTTATTTTAACGATTAAATTTCCGTTAAAGTAAAATACAGTATAATATTGCGTTTTAGATAGAAAAATATTTTTTTTTTTAAATTGTATAAACGTATTTTGAGTTCCAAAAGTCATTATTTAGGTTTCGGACTCCTCAAAGAGATTACTACAAGAAGAGCTGAGAGCTTCCACACTACCTGTGTCATTCTTGACAGTACTCACTATTATTATATCCTTCCACAAAGAATAACCACCTAACAGAATCTTGTTTGTGGAATATTTTTGTTATTGTTAGGGCACTTATGACTTGTGCTATTTATTTTTGTCTTTTGCCCAGAATAGGTCAACTTGAGAACTTTTATTCTGATCTTTCAGTATTGAATAGTTCATGATTGAGGCCAAGAAAGATATTTGAATTTCATATTTTTGAGTTCTTTTCGACCAAAAGATATTTAAATCTTTTTGATCACGATAGCTTGAGTGACCTTGCCCTAATTGACTTTCTCAAGACCAATTGGGTGTCAAAATTGTGCAAGCAAAATAGGCTCAAGTTGGGTATTACCATCTCTAGGTTTAACCCTTTAATTGGGGCTATCAATCTCTTGAATACACCCCAATTCCTTGTTGGATTGATTTTTCGAGTCTCAAGCTCTCTTTCTCAAGAAGAGTCCAAGTCCAAAAATGCAGAAATTAGTGTTTGCAACCACTAATTCAACATGGAAAATACAAATCAGTCCAAATATTAACCACTCATAAACATCTAAGCCTTAAAACAAAAGACCATCAATTACCTACACTAGGGTTGAGCTACAACCCTAGCTAATGGGTCAAGCTACTCACAATAATGGAAGAAATCAGATATTTAGATGAAGAATAACCCATAAAATATAATTACAAGCTAAGATTTGAAGATTCAATGTTAAACTAGCTACATATTACTCAAAATAGACTAAATCGTCGTTCACGTGCTCTGCTAAGATAAAGATACCCTAAAAATCTGAAAAAGAAATATTTATACAAGGCCGAATTTTTTGGACAAAACTACCCTTGACGGAGGTACCTCGGTCCGCAAGAAATGGACTGCGACCGCGGTGAGGCTTTTTGGCTTCAAGTTTTGGTCTCTGAATCTAGCCACCGCAGACTGCATAAAATGCACCGCGACTGCGGTGGCTTCATCGCAGAACGCATAGAATGGACCGTGGACCGCGATGTCTTGAAACTTCCAAAATTCCAGTTCTCTGAATCCCCTCTCCGCGGACCACAACAAATGGATTGCGGCCGCGATGAGGCTACTGCGGCCACGAAGAATCTACCGTGGGCCGCATTGCTTGAGCTTCCAAAATTGCATCTCTCTAATCTTTTCCACCATGGACCGCAACAAATGCACTGCGGGCGGTGGGTCTATTGTTGCTGCGGTGGATTTACTGTTGTAGCAGTGCTTTGACTTTTTCTTGGTACTTGAGCAGGTTTCACTCCTTTTTGAGCTGGTTTTGACTTTCTTGTCACTTTTTGACCAAACACTGCAAACAAGCACAACATGTAAGCTTTCGGGACTACTTGCATGCATTTTTAATCCAAAACTCAAGCACAAAGGAGCATAAAATATACTAGAATCCCTAGTTATCACCTTCATCCACCGTCATGTCCTCGCCACTAGAAGGAAGCGCCTTGGATAACGGGGTGGCGTCAAAAATCCCCTCACGTGACCGATGTGTTCTAGGAATGTCTATGGCAGAAGATGTATTAATGAAACAAAAAAAGAGCCAAGAACGGTGAATGGAAGAGAGGAAGCAAAGAAATCGGAAGAGAAAAGGCTGAAGATATGAGAAGGAATAACCAAAGAAGAAATAGCCAAGAGTTTTTGAAAAAACAAACCCTTCACCTATTTATAGGGTTGGGTAGAGCTAAAATCGAACCGGAAGGCTCCCAATGGAACCAAAACCGAAGCGACAAACGATCATTCTCTGTCTCGGGAGACTCGTAATGATGATGCACGTGGAAGTGATATCATTTCCCAATAGGACACACCACCTATGGTATCGTGAAGTGCACTACTCTTCCGTTGTTGGCCAAACCGTCACAATTCGCAAGCCAAATTTCTCCGCAGGTATAGGGATGTCCGCTTATCAAGGACGCACCGGGCCGCAACGTCGACAAGCAGAGGGACTAACTGTATAAGTCCAAATTTGGATGTACGACCACAACCACTACTGAGTACGGCAAGGAACGAGGTCCTTACGATGTAACGTCCCTTGGTCGTTATAAAGGGTGATGACCGATAGTGGTTAGCGAACATACGACGTCTGCAGTAGTGTAAGCATAGCTGGAAACAGTAGAAATATGCTTTTCGAATATTCTTTATGTTATACCTTTTTAGGGTTTAAAAGGGGATTGTCCCTTATAAATAAAGGGGGAACATTTTTTTTTGGGGGGGGGGATCAGAAAGTGAATAAAAAAAAGACAACTTTGCTTACTACAGTTCTGAGATCCATACATCATCTTTTATCTTGGCTAATCGCATCCATTACAATATTTTTCTACATTTGAAGTTATCATATTCACGCTTAATCATTTGGTTCCGTCATACTAGGAAGCATTATTCACCTTATTAATCTCGTGCATCATTTAATCTAGATTTTATTATACTTGGTTGAGATTTACCTTTTCATCTTCACTAATTAAAATAAGAAAAAGAGTGATGAGTAAACAGGAAATGCAATTCCTTCCCAGAAGTTAAGGACATGTAGTCTTGAAGTCCTAAAGTTAAATTCAAAAGTTAAGGACATGGTCTTGAACTTAGAGTTTCAAGTTCAAAAGTTAAGGAAATGTAGTCTTGAAGTCCTAAAGTTTAGTTCAATAGTTAAGGACACAAGTTTAAAGGTTAAAGACAGGTAGTCCTTAACTTCCAGTTACAAGTTCTAAAGTTAAGGACAAGCAGTCCTTAACTTACAGTTACAAGTTCAAAAGTTAAGGACAATAGGTCCTTAACTTTGATTTCCAAGTTCAAAAGTTAAGGACAGAGAGTCCTTAACTTATAGTTACACGTACAAAAGCTAAGGACAAGCAGTCCTTAACTTACAGTTACAAGTTCAAAAGTTAAGGACAATAGGTCCTTAACTTTGACTTACAAGTTCAAAAGTTAAGGACGCTTGATCTTGAAATTTGAGTTCCAAGTTCAAAAGTTAAGGACATGTAGCCTTGAAGTCCTGAACTTAGAGTTCCAAGTTCAAAAGTTAAGGACATGTAGTCCTGAACTTAGATTTACAAGTTCAAAAGTTAAGGACATGTAGTTCTGAAGTCCTGAACTTAGAGTTCCAAGTTCAAAAGTTAAGGACATGTAGTCCTGAAGTCCTGAAGTTAAGGACATGAGCAGAAGGGTATTTTCGTCCGGCAGTTAAAGTTTATTAAAGTAGTGGCTAAAGACTAAAGACATTTTAAACGGTGGCTTAAATATAAATATATGTGTTATTAGTGACCAACCGTGCACTTTCCCGTATACTTTTGAGTAAGGCCCAATACATTTATTTGGGTGGGCCAAAATACAAGAAATTAAATGATGTACTTGTATTTTTTCCTAAAGAAGAAAGTAGGACCTTGAGTCGCAGATCAATAAGCACAAAAATAGAAATTTGGAGTTGGCCAATTTTGGGAGATACGTGGAAATCATAAGATCACAGAAATCATGGACAAAGAGACCATTTCGTGAGCTAAACCGAAGTATTTGTTCCAATATTTTTGGCCGATATAATGAACTGATGTTGCAGCGAACATATACTATATAATAATTTAAAAAATTAGTTCCAAAGTAAATTTGGATGTTACAATGAAATAGTGTCCTATAAGATGATTGTTACATAGAAGTCTAATTGTATTGAGCTCCCCCAAAAAATAATTATTCACATTTCCTGTTTACATATAACTAATGAATATATTTTTCTTGTTAGTGTGAAAGAGTGTAAAGATGATTTGTAACAAGAGGATAGTTCAATCGGCGAAATAAGTTAAAATTCATATTGTGATGTGACCTATTTGAAATTTGGTATCCCTCCATTTTATTTTATATGAGGTATCCGCAAATATCAAAATTGCCTCCGATTTCCAATAATTAAATGAGATATGGTGAGAGTTTGAGATGTATCTTCATCTTTATCTTTATTAACGAGCTAAAAAGAAAAAAAATGTAACAAAAAGTTCGGCTATTACGCCATTTTTACCATCCCTAATTAATTCCCTTTAATAATGTGAGGAAAACAAAAAAAATGACAACATACTTAATTGTGTCGTGGAAATCTTAAATGCAACAAGCTTTAAAGATGCGTCAATTATTTAAAAAAGTGATATTTTGACATCTCTTTTTATTTAGCGAGGTGAGCCACATATGCAACTCTTGAACTACAAAGTATGAAGGCTTCCCGTTTTGAGTAGCGTGAAAAGGTAAGGTTGAAATTAATTAATTCTGACTATTTTAACATGTGATTTTGTTGGTGTGACGTATGAGCAATGCATGTGTCATGACCCAAAAATCCCTCCGAAGGAGTCGTGATGGCACTCAGTCTCTAAACTAGGTAAGCCTAACATAAATTGAAATAATGTTGATATTTACTAACTTTAAATTAAATTACTCTGAACAAATTACAATTTCCAAAACCGATGGTACAAGTCACAAACCTTTCTAAGAGTAGTTATACAAAATAAATACATCACAGCTCCGGACCAAAAAGGAACAAATGGAAATAAGTACAAATGAAGGTGACTCCGAGGCCTGCGAACGCTGTAGCAGGTTTACCTTGAGTCTCCAACGCAACGACCCGCGCAGCTACTACCGATCAAATACCTGGATCTGTACACAAAAATATACAGAAGTGTAGTATGATCACACCACGGCGATGCCCAGTAAGTATCAAGACTAACCTCGGTGGGGTATTGACGAGGAACAGTCCAGACACCTACTGGTCAAATGAATTGAATAGGATTTGATAATAAACTATCAATCTAAAAATGACATAGTAATATTAACAGCAGGGAAAGAGCGAACTACAATCATTAGAAACAATAAAGAGAAACACGGGTAGAAACGAAGATAACCAAATAAATTAACACCAACATAACTGGAACACAGACAAGTAAAGAAAAATGTACTCAAACAGGGAAGGCGATGCCAGCTCAATAACTCATATCGTTTCTGATGCAAAATTCCCAGCTATCTCAAAGATCGATGTGTCATATTATAACCTCAATTACCAAACTTTTAGCACACCCGGCACCTTGTGCCCACATATTTCTATCACAATTTACATAATAATGTTCTCATGTTACTCAGTTTATAGGGTCTATAACCAATGCAATTAAGGTGTTCAAGGAGTCTGATTTACATAACATAAGTGGAGTACAACTTCTAACCAATTAGGAACTCAACAAGAAAAGATGAAGTTATTTTTTTGAAATCATTTAAATAAAGAAAGTACCGTTTTCAATTAAAGTACAACATCGAATGAAATATTACCTTTAACAAGAAATTTAATATTTATCTTAGTAGAAATTCCATTTTTAAGTAAAATACAACCTCAGAAGGTTTAAGAAAATTTAATTGAGTAACCAAATGAATTGAAGATAAAACAATTATTGAAATTTGAAGTATTGAAAAATATGTAAATAAATACGACAGAGTATTGAAAACATGGTGGGGTTCCTTCACAAAGGATCACAACGGTAAAGGAATCTGAACAGTTAGAACATTTGAATTGGTAACAACAAATAAACATAGCAAACCGAAGGTGCGGGACACCAAAATCCAATTACTGACAAGGATAAGGAAAACAAACACAGAATTTCACTTTCATTTCATATCTCGTTGCAGGCGTGCAACCCGATCCCATTTCTCATGTCTCGTTGCAGGCGTGCAACCTGCTCCCATTTCATATATCTCGTTGCGGGCGTGCAACCCGTTCCCATTTCATATATCTTGTTGCAGGCGTGCAACCCGCTCCATTTCATATATCTCGTTGCAGGCGTGCAACCCGCTCCCATTTTGTATATCCCGTTGCATGCGTGCAACCCGATCCCATTTCATATATCTCGTTGCAGGCGTGCAACCCGCTCCTATTTCACATATCTTGTTGCAGGCGTGCAAACCGCTCCCATTTACAAATCATCATCAATCATAAAAGAATCCCGGTAAGGGAACAAAAGTATTGTGATGACCCAAAAGGTTATCACCTATTTTTAAAATAAATTCTGCATTCTGAGGCCTTAAAAACTTCTTTCTAATCACCTTGATTTGCGTGCACAGTCCGGGCGCGTAGTCGGAAAGCCATTATGTGAAAATCTGTGAAAAATGATGAATTTTGACTTTAAAATGAATTAATTTGACTTCGGCCAACATTTTGGGTAAATAGACTCGGACCTGTGATTTGACTGTCCGGAGGATCCATAGGAAAATATGGGACTTGGGCGTATGCCCGGAAACGAATTTCGAGGTCCCAAGCCGGAGAAATGAATTTTTAAAGAAAATTATTTTCTGAAATTGTTTATGAGTTTTGGAAATGAATTGTGATTAAAATTTGATGGTACCGGGCCCGTATCTTGGTTCTGGCACCCGGTACAAGCCTTATATGTGATTTAAAATAAGTCTGTGAAGTTTGGTAAGAAACGGACTTGAAACGACGTGAATCGGATCGTTTTTGAGAAAATGGGAAATTTGAAGTTCTTAAGGAAATTTCATGATTTTGATGCTAAATTCATAGGTGTTGATGTTATTTTAGTGATTTAAGTGCACGAGCGAGTCCGTATGATGTTTTTAGGTTGGTGTGCATGTTTGATTTGGAGCCCCGAGGGCTCAGGTGAGTTTTGGATAGGCCACGGGGTAAATTTTTGGACTTGAGGATTGCAGACTTTCAGCTGTGCATTGCAGGCTTGCAGGCTTCGCATTTGTGAAGTTTGGCTCGCAAATACGAGTTCGTAAATGTGAAGGCCTCGTCACAAATGCGATCAAAGGCCCAGGCCAGCTACCTCGCAATTGCGAGGAAATCTATCGCAAATGCGATGCCTCCCCTCCTAGCCAGTAGTCGCAAATGCGATCCCTTGTTCGCATTTCCCAACTCGAAAATGTGAGAACCCCCTTCGCAAATGCGAACCTAGCAGAGGTTGGGGTTCGCAATTGCGCACTTTTTTTCGCAATTCCCATACCTGCAACCTGCAATTTTTATACTTAGCCGAAAATCAACCATTTTTCACATCTTTTCAAAACACAAACTCCCTATGGCGATTTTTCAATAACAACCCTTCTTCCAAATAGATTGTAAGTCAATTTTAACTCGTTTTCTTCAATCATTAACATATTTTCACATGATTTCAACTCAAAATCAATGATTTTCATGAGAAAATTGAGTGTTTTGAATTGAACCTAGGTTTTTAAAAAATATGGGATTTGGACCTCGATTTGAGGTCCGATTTCAAAACAAATTATATATTTGGGTTCGTGGGGGAATAGGTAATCGGTTTTTGGTTCGAACCTCGGGTTTTGACCCTATGGGCCCGGGGGCTATTTTTGACTTTTTGGGTAAAACTTTAGAAAACTCATTTTTATGCATTGGGGTAGATTTATTCAGCGTTTGTTGATGTAATTAAGTAACTTGTGGCTAGATACGAGTGAATTGGTGGTGGAATCAAGGGGTAAAGCGATAATTGAGACGTGAATTGTGTTCGTGGCATCGAGGTAAGTGTTTGGTCTAACCTTAGCTTGAGGGATTTGGAGTTGTGTCCTATTTGCTACTTGTTTCTTGTGGAGTGTGACGTATAGACATGGTGACGAGTATCTATACGTTGGTGTCGAGCATGACCGTGAGTCTTAAATTGTGATTTATTGTGTTCTTGAATAATACTATGGATGCTTAAGTTGATGATTCTCTGTATTGAGCAAGGATTATGGTTATTCTCGTGGAAATTACTTATGACTGAGTATTGATGTTAGCTGAGGTAGATAGGTGTTGGAACAAGTTTGGTTATAGCTATTTCTCCCTTGCCGGGAAGTAGTTACTTATACTGTCGATTCCCTTGCCGGGATAGTGTAGTTCTTTATTGATCCCTTGTCGGGACTCTTGTTATGATTTTTGTTGATTGTATATGTGGATCCGGTTGCACTCCGCAACAATATTATATATGGAATGTGTTGCACGCCACAACAATATTATATGTGGATCGGGTTGCCCGCCGCAACAATATTATATGTGGATCGGGTTGCACGCCGCAACAATATTATATATTGATTGGGTTGCACGATGCAACAATATTATATGTGGATCGGCTTGCATGCTGCAACAATGATATATGTGGATCGGCTTGCACGCCGCAACAGTGATAAATGATATGGATCGGGTTGCACGCCGCAACAGTGTTGATATATATTGGGATCGGGTTGCGCACTGCAATAATTGTTGATACAAAGTATTTATAGATTGGACATAAGTTTCTTATTGTTTTGCCGTGAATTCTAAGCTGTCCTTATGTCGTTACTCTTGATTTACTGTTGATATTGATACACCCCTGTAGCATTTACCCCCTCCCATCTTTACTTGTTTATTTCTGTTTTATTTTCCGATGTATATTATATAACTATACAGGTTCATTTGGTAGTCTGGTCCTAGCTTCGTCACTACTTCACCAAGGTTAGGCTAGGCACTTACCAGCACATGAGGTCGGTTGTGCTGATACTACACTCTGCACTATGTGCAGATCCCGGAGCAACTCTTGGACCATAGCATTTGGGTGGTTTCTCTTAGTCCACGCGGAGATCCAAGGTAGACTTGCAGGCGTCTGCATGCCCTGACATCTCCTCTATCATTTATTTCCTTTTTCGTTTCTTTGATTCGGAAACAATGTATCTTTATTTTCAAACTTTGTATTTAGCACTTTTAGATCATTTGTGGTACTGTGACACTAGTTTTGGGTGATTAAGGCTTGAAGAGTTGTATTAGATTCATATTTCAGATATTTTACTACATTTCTTTCACTTAATGAAATTTCCGCTGTTTTTCATATTATTGCTTTATAAATGTTAAAAGGGTATAAAAATGAATAAAGGTAATCTGTTCAATAATTGGCTTGCCTAGCTCACATTAGTAGGCGCCATCACGACTCCTGAGGGCAGGAAATCCGGGTCGTGACAAGTTGTTATTAGAGCTCTAGGTTACATGGGTCTCACAGTTCAAAGACAAGCTTAGTAGAGTCTAAGGGATCGGTACGAAGACGTCTGTATTTATCTCCTAGAGGCTACAGAGTTAGGAAAAACTTCACATTTATTCCTTCTTGTTGTGTGGTTTGGTTTCTCAATGCTGATTGAATTTTTACTCTGTTCTTTTGCAGATGGCGAGAATACGCGCTTCCTCATCCACTGACCAGCAGCCCGAGCCCCCAGCAGCAACTCCCACGAGGGGTAGAAGGCGAGGTCGACGCCGTGCTAGAGGCTGAGGTAGGGGCAGAGCTCATCCCAGAGCAGCATCACCAGCGGCAGAGCCTCAGGTTGACTTTGATAATAAGGTTCCGGCCCCAGCAGTTCCGGTGGGCCCAACTCAGGTCCCAGAGGGGTTTATTGCTACCCCAGTACACCAAGATGCTCTGGTCTGTCTAGTGGGCCTTATGGAGAGTGTCACCCGGGCAGACTTGCTTTCTGTAGCACCAGCCGTCTCTCAGGCTGGAGGAGAAGCCCAGACTCCTGCTACTCGCACTCCGGAGTAGGTAGCTCCCTAGTTTCAGACTCCAGCAGCTCAGCCAGTTGGAGTAGTTCAGTCGGGTATGGTAGCTCATACCGGTGATGGAGCAGCTATGTCTACTGATGCTTTGTGGATATTGGACAGGTTCACCAAACTCTTCACTACTACCTTCAGCGGTGCATTTTCTGAGGATTCCCAGGATGATCTAGACATCTGTCATGAGGTTCTCAGGAACATGGGGATAGTTGAGACCAATGAGGTCGATTTTGCTACTTTTCGCCTGTCTGGATTCGCCAAGACTTGGTGGAGAGACTATTGTTTGGCTAGACCAGCTGGATCACCAGCCTTGACTTGGGAGAAGTTTACTCAGCTATTTCTAGAGAAGTTTCTCCCCATCATTCAGAGAAAGGCCTATCGCAGGCAGTTTGAGCGTCTCCAGTAGGGTTCTATGACTGTTACCTAGTAGGAGACCAGATTCATCGACTTGGATCGTCATGCTCTTATCATACTTCCCACAGAGAGAGAGAGAGGGTGAGGAGGTTCATTGATGGACTTATTCAGCCGATTCGACTTCAGATGGCCAGGGAGCTGGGAGTGAGATATCTTTCCAGGAGGCGGCCAATGTGGCCCGGAGAGTTGAGATGGTTCTATCGTAGGGAGGTGGTCATGGGCCGGACAAGAGGCCCCATCATTAAGGCAGATTCAGTGTTGCCTCGTCTGGAGGCAGGGATTCGTATGGTAGAGGCCATCCTCCTAAGCCCTTTCAGTCAGTACTTCAGGTTTCTCATGGTGCTTCGGGTGGCCGTGGTTCTCATATGTAGTATTCTGATCAGCAGCCCTATAGTGCACCACCAGCTCCTATCAGTGCACCGCCGCTCCAGAGTTTTTGGGGTGGTCATTTAGGTCGCCAGGGTCAGTTTTATTTTCCTCAGCCGCAACATTCAGCTGGATGTTTTGAGTGTGGTGAGTATGATCATATTCGGAGGGCTTGTCCGAGATTGGTGGGTACTTAATCGTAGCAGCAGGGCTCCCGTGTTATGGTTCAGGCACCAGGTGTTCCTCCGCCCACTCAGCCAGCTAGGGGTAGGGGTAGAGGTGTTAGAGGTGGAGGTTGAGGTGGAGCTTAGACCGCTAGAGGTGGAGGCCAGCCAGCTGCAGGCCGTCCCAGAGATGTAGTCCAAGGTAGTGGGGGCCAGCCCCGATGTTATGCTCTTCCAGCCAGGCCTGAGGTTGAGGCTTCTGATGTAGTTATCACAAGTACTATTCTAGTTTGTGGCAGAGATGCTTCAGTTTTATTTGATATAGGGTCTACATACTCCTATGTGTCATCTTATTTTGCACCGTATCTGGTCATGCCTAGTGATTCCTTGAGCGCCCTTGTATATGTGTCTACACCGGTGGGTGATTCTATTGTGGTAGATCGAGTCCATCGCTCTTGTATAGTTGTGATGGGGGGTCTTGAGACTCGTGTAAATATACTGCTTCTGGACGTGGTTGATTTCGATGTCATATTGGGGATGGACTGGTTATCACCTTATCACACTATCTTGGATTGTCATGTTAAGACTGTGACCTTAGCCTTGTCGGGTTTACCTCGTTTAGAGTGGAGAGGGACTTCTGGTCATTCTACCCATAGTGTTATCTCTTATGTGAAGGCTCGGTGTATGGTCAAGAAGGGGTGTTTGGCCTATTTGGCATATGTTCGTGTATCTAGTGTTGAGGTTCCTCTTATTGATTCTGTGTTGGTTGTTCGTGAGTTCCCTGAGGTATTTCCTTCAGACCTGCCGGGTATGCCACCCGACAGGGATATTGACTTTTGCATTAATTTGGCTTAGGGCACTCAGCCCATTTCTATCCCGTCGTATCGTATGGCCCCGCCTGAGTTGAAAGAGTTGAAGGAGCAGTTGCAAGACTTGCTCGAGAAGGGTTTCATTAGATTGAGTGTTTTGCCTTGGGGTGCGCCAGTGTTTTGATTACCGACAGTTAAACAAGGTTACAATCAAGAATAAGTATCTGTTGTCGAGGATTGATGATTTGTTTGATAAGCTTCAAGGTGCTAAGATATTTTCGAAGATTGACTTGAGATCTGGCTACCATCAATTGAGGATTAAGGCATCCGATGTCCCTAAGACAACTTTTCGCACTCGGTATGGGCATTATGAGTTCTTGGTGATGTCATTCGGGTTGACAAATGCCCCAACAACTTTTATGGATTTGATGAACCGAGTTTTCAGGCCTTATTTAGATTAATTCGTGATAGTCTTCATTGATGATATTTTGATCTATTCCCGCAGCCAGGAGAAGCACGAGCATCATCTTAGAGTGGTTCTTTATACCTTGAGGGATAGTCAATTGTATGCTAAGTTTTCGAAGTGTGAGTTCTGGTTGAGTTCAGTTGTGGGTCTTGTTATATAAACAAAGGATATTCAGGTTGGTCTGAAGAAGATTGAGGCAGTCAAGAACTGGCCTAGACCAGTATCAGCTACAGAGATTCGGAGTTTCTTGGGATTGGTAGGCTACTATCGTCGGTTCGTGGAGGGGTTTTCATCTACTGCAGCCCCGATGATCAGGTTGACCTAGAAGGGTGCCCAGTTCAGATGGTCGGATGAGTGTGAGGCGAACTTTCTGAAGCTCAAGGCAGCTCTGACTACGATACCGGTGTTGGTTTTACCCACAGGTTCAGGGCCTTATACGGTTTATTGTGATGCATCGCGTATTGGACTTGGTGCGGTATTGATGCAAGATGGCAAGGTCATTACCTATGCTTCATGGCAGTTAAAGATTCATGAGAAGAACTATCCGGTTCATGGTTTGGAGTTGGAAGCCATTGTTCATGCGTTGAAGATTTGGAGGCATTATTTGTATGGCATGGCATGTGAGGTATTCATGGATCACAAGAGTCTGCAGTATTTGTTCAAGCAGAAAGAGCTAAATTTGAGGTAGAGGAGGTGGTTGGAGCTATCAAAGGACTATGATATCACCATCTTATATCATCACGGAAAGGCCAATGTGGTGGCCGACGCTTGAGTAGGAAGTCAGCCAGTATGGGCAGTCTTGCTTATATTCCGGTCGGTGAGAGACCTCTTGCTGTAGATGTTCAAGCTTTGGCCAATCAGTTCGTGAGTTTGGATGTTTCTGAGCCCAATCGTCTGTTAGCTTGCACGGTCGCTCGTTCTTTTTTATTGGAGCGTATCCATGATCGGCAGTATGATGATCCCCATTTGTGTGTCCTTAGAGAGACGGTGCAACACAGAGGAGCCAAACAGGTTACTTTAGGTGATGATGGAGTTTCGAGATTGTAGGGTTGAATTTGCTTGCCTAATGTAGATGGCTCCGAGAGTTGATTTTAGAGGAGGCCCATAGTTCCGGGCACTCTATTCATCCGGGCGCTGCTAAGATGTATTAGGATTTGCGGCAGCATTATTGGTGGAGAAGAATGAAGAAGGATATCGTTGCATATGTGGCTTAGTGTTTGAACTGTCAGCAGGTTAAGTACGAGCATCAGAGGCCTGGTGGTTTGTTCCAGAAGATTGAGATTCCTGAGTGGAAGTGGGAGCGGATCACTATGAACTTCGTTGTTGGACTCCCAAAGACTCAAAGGATGTTTGATGCAGTGTGGGTTATTGTTGATAGGCTGACTAAGTCAGCAAATTTCATTCCTGTGGCAGTCTCCTATTCTTCCGAGAGGCTAGCTGAGATCTATATCCGGGAGATAGTTTGTCTTCATGGTGTGCCCGAGTCTATCATTTCGGATCGAGGTACGCAGTTTACCTCCCATTTCTGGAGAGCAATTCAGAGAGAGTTGGGCACACGGGTTGAGTTTAGCACAACGTTTCATCCTCAGAAGGACGGGCAGTCTGAGCGGACCATTCAGATTTTGGAGGATATGCTTCGAGCATGTGTCGTTGACTTTGGAGGCTCGTGGAATCAGTTTTTGCCTTTAGCAGAGTTTGCCTACAACAATAGCTACCAGTCGAGTATTCAGATGGCTCCTAATGAGGCTTTATATGGTAGGTAGTGTCAGTCTCTGGTTGGATGGTTTGAGCCGGGGGAGGCTCGGTTGTTGGGTACGGATCTGGTTCAAGATTCCTTGGACAAGGTCAGGATTATTCTAGATAGGCTTCGTACAGCTCAGTCCAGGCAAAAGAGTTATGCCGACCGCAAGGTTTGTGATTTGGCATTCATGGTCGGTGAGCAGGTATTGCTTCGAGTGTCGCCTATGAAAGGCGTGATGAGATTTGGGAAGAAGGGCAAGCTTAGCCCTAGGTTCATTGGCCCGTTTGAGATTCTTGATCGAGTGGGAGAGGTGGCTTATAGACTTGCATTGCCACCGAGCTTATCAGCCGTGCATCTGGTGTTTCATATGTCCATGCTTCGCAAATATCACGAAGATCCATCCCACATGTTAGATTTCAGCACTGTCCAGTTGGACAAGGACTTGTCTTACGAGGAGGAGCCGTTAGCTATTCTAGACCGGCAGGTTTGTTAGTTGAGATCGAAGAATTTTCCTTCTGTTTGTGTTCATTGGAGAGGTCAGCCTGCTGAGGCATCGACCTAGGAGTCCGAGTCCGATATGCGGAGCCATTGTCCCCATCTTTTCCCTGACTGAGGTACTTCCTTCTTCTGTCCGTTCGAGGAAGAACGATTGTTTTAGAGGTGGAGAATGTGATGACCTTTGGGTCATCGCCTGTTTTTAAAATGAATTCTACATTTTGAGGCCTTAAAAACCTCTTTCTGTCTTACCTCAATTTGCGTGTGCAGTCCGGGCACGTAGCCGGAAAGCCATTATGTTAAAATCTGTAAAAAATGATGAATTTAAATTTAAAATAAATTAATTTTACTTCGGTCAATATTTTGGGTAAACGGACCCGGACTCGTGATTTGACGGTCTCGTAGGGTCCATAGGAAAATATAGGACTTGGACATATACCTGGAATTGAATTCCGAGGTCCTAAGCCCGAGAAATAAATTTTTAAAGAAAATTATTTTCTGAAATTCTTTGTGAGTTTTGGAAATGAATTGTGATTAAACTTGATGGTTTCGGGCCCGTATTTTGGTTCTGGCGCCCGGTATATATCTTATATATGATTTAAGATAAGTCTGTGAAGTTTGGTAAGAAACGGACTTGAAATGACGTGAATCGTATCATTTTTGAGAAAATTAGAAATTTGTAGTTCTTAAGGAAATAACATGATTTTGATGCTAAAATCATAGTTGTTGATGTTATTTTAGTGATTTGAATGCACGAGCGAGTCCGTATGATGTTTTTAGGTTGGTATGCATGTTTGGTTTGGAGCCCCGAGGGCTCGGGTGAGTTTTGGATAGGCCACGGGGTAACTTTTTGGACTTGAGGATCGCAAACTTCAGCTGTGCATTGCAGGCCTGCAGGCTCGTAAATGCGAGTTCGCAAATGCGAAGGCCTCGTCGCAAATGTGATCAATGGCCCAGGCCATCTACCTTGCAATTGCGAGAAAATCTATCACAAATGTGATGCCTCCCCTCCTAGCTAGTAGTCGCAAATGTGAACCCTTGTTCGCATTTCCCAACTCACAAATGCGAGAACTCCCTTTGCTAATGCGAACCTATCAGAGGTCGAAGTTCGCAATTGCTAACCTTGTTCGCAATTCCCATACCTACAACCTGCAATTTTTATACTTAGCGGAAAATCAATCATTTTTCACATCTTTTCAAAACACAAACTCCTAGGGTGATTTTTCAAGAACAACTCTTTTTCCAAATTGATTGTAAGTCAATCTTAACTCGTTTTCTTCAATCATTAACATCTTTTCACATGATTTCAACTCAAAATTAATGATTTTCATGGGGGAAATTGGGTGTTTTCGGTAGAACCTAGGTTTTTCAAAAATTGGGAATTTGGACCTCGATTTGAGGTCCGATTTCAATATAAATTATATATTTGGGTTCATAGGGGAATGAGTAATCGGGTTTTGGTTCGAACCTTGGGGTTTGACCATGTGGTCCCGAGGGCGATTTTTGACTTTTTGGGTAAAACTATGGAAAACTCATTTTTATGCATTGGGGTTGATTCATTTAGCGTTTATTGATGTAATTAAGTAACTTGTGGCTAGATACGAGCGAATTGGTGGTGGAATCAAGGGGTAAAGCGATAATTGAGACGTGAATTGTGTTCGTGGCATCGAGGTAAGTGTTTGGTCTAACCTTAGCTTGAGGGATTAGGAGTTGTGTCCTATTTGATACTTGTTTCTTGTGGAGTACAACGTAAGGCATGGTGATGAGTATCTATACGTTGGTGTCGAGCATGACCGTGAGTCTTAGATTGTGATTTATTGTGTTCTTGAATAATACTACGGATGCTTAAGTTGATGATTCTCTGTATTGAGCAAGGATTATGGTTATTCTCGTGGAAATTACTTATGACTGAGTATTGGTGTTAGCTGAGGTAGATAGGTGTTGGAACAAGTTTGGTTATAGCCGTTTCTCCCTTGCCGGGACGTAGTTACTTATACTGACGATTCCCTTGTCGAGATAATGTAGTTCTTTATTTTTCCCTTGTCGGGACTTTTGTTATGATTGTTGTTGATTGTATATGTGGATTGGGTGGCACGCCGCAATAATATAATATGTGGAACGGGTTGCACACCACAACAATATTATATGTGGATCGGGTTGCCCGTCGCAACAATATTATATGTGGATCGGGTTGCAAGCCGCAACAATATTATATGTGGATTAGTTTGCACGCTGAAACAATATTATATGTTGATCGGGTTGCATGCCGCAATAATATTATATGTGGATCGGGTTGCACGCCGCAACAATGATATATGTGGATCGGGTTGCATGCCGAAATAATGATATATATGGATTGGGTTGCACGCCGCAACAGTGATAAATAATATGGATCGGGTTGCATGCTGCAACAGTGTTGATATATATTGGGATCGGGTTGCACGCCACAACAATTGTTTATACAAAGTGTTTATAGATTGGACATAAGTTTCTTATTGTTTTGCCGTGAATTCTAAGCGGTCCTTATGTCGTTACTCTTGATTTACTGTTGATATTGATACACCCCCATAGCATTTACCCCCTCCCATCTTTACTTGTTTATTTCTATTTTATTTTCCGATGTATATTATATAACTACACAGGTTCATTTGGTAGTCTGGTCCTAGCTTCATCACTACTTCACCAAGGTTAGGCTAGGCACTTACCAGCACATGGGGTCGGTTGTGCTGATACTACACTCTGCACTATGTGCAGATCCCGGAGCAACTCTTGGACCATAGCATTTGGGTGGCTACTCTTAGTCCACGCGGAGATCCAAGGTAGACCTGCAGGCGTCCGCATGCCCTGGCATCTCCTCTATCCTTTATTTCCCGTTTCATTTCTTTGATTTGGAAACAATGTATCTTTATTTTTAGACTTTGTATTTAGCACTCTTAGATCGTCTGTGGTACTGTGACATCAGTTCTGGGTGATTAAGGCTTAAAGAGTTGTATTAGATTCATAATTAAGATATTTTACTATATTTCTTTCGCTTAATGAAATTTCCACTGTTTTTCACATTATTGCTTTATAAATGCTAAAAGGGTATAAAAATGGATAAAGGTAATCTGTTCAATAATTGGCTTGGCTAGCTCACAATAGTAGGCACCATCACGACTCTCGAGGGTGGGAAATCCGGGTCGTGACAAGTATAACAACAACATTCCGACAAGGGAGATAATATCATAAACAATAACATCCCGGCAAGGGAGACAATATCGTAAACAATAACATCCCAGCAAAGGAACAATAGTATCACAACAATATCCCGGCAAGCAAAACAATATATACATAATAAGAGTCACGGAAAAACCAAGAAGCACGATAACCTCAACAAACAACAAGACATATAAGCACGTGATAACTACACCATTAACCACAACAATTGGACATGTAACATATTTGCACGAAGTCATAGAGGAACTCACAATCCAGAAGTATCAAAACAATAAGGAAGGCAATCACTTCAATTAAGGCAATTAAGGGTCTATGTAACACGTAAGAATTAAAGGAGAGCTAACAACGTCATATGGAGCATATAGAGGCAATTTAAGCAACTAGGAAACCCAATCATAACGAGATACTTTCCACATAAGGACCTAAGAACCCTAGAGGCAAATTTTCCACAAATAAGTCCGAGCACACACTCGTCACCTCGCATGCATGGACTACAATTAGCATAGAAGACTCAATTCCTAAAGGGAAGTCCCCCACAAAAGGTTAGGCAAGATACATACCTTAATCTGGCCAATTTAATACTAAATTTAGCTTTTCCTTTACCAATTCATCAATGCTCGGCTCAATCTAGCCAAAAACGACTTGAATACATCTAATAATGCAAGAGAAAATAATTCAAATTAACAAAATTATGATTCTTGTACAATTTGTAAAAAGTCAACAAAAGTCAACTCCCCGATCCTGCACCTCGGAGCCCGACAAAATTTACAAAAATTGAATACCTGTTCCGATACGAGTTCACCAATACAAAAATTATCCAATTCCGATACCATTTGGTCCTTCAAATCATCATTTTACATTTTTGAAAGATTTCACAGTTTTTCCCAAATTCCATCTCAAATCACGAATCAAATGATGGATTCAATGATAGATTCATGTATTCTAGCTAAATCCGAGTTAGAATCACTTACCCCGATGAATTTCTTGAAAAACCTTCGAAACATTGCCAAGATCCGAGCTCTCTAGGTCAAAATATGAAATAAAACTCTACACCTCGTATTTATAGTGCACCTCCCAGATTTCCATCACTGTTGACTGCACAAAAACCACGCTGACCGCGGTCCAGGTCCATCACCGCTGACCGCGGAGAATGTTGGCTGCAGCGATATGCTTTAGTATTTTGGCCATAACTTTCTCTACAGATGTCCAAAATGTGATTTCTTTACCTTTTTAGAAACTCGACACGAAGGGATACAACTGTTGTTTTTGAATCATCTCAAAATTCCTTGTAGATCAAAAGATATAACCTTCCAAAGTCGGACCAGCAATCCTGCAGAACATCTTGATGTGCGGCCGCACACCAAATTGTGCGGTCCGCGAAATTTTAGCGCGGTCCGCACTCTCCTCTGCGGTCCGCACTCCCAAAAGTGCCAGAACCATCTTAGAGTACCGAAATGTCCGGACTCGCTCAACATTCACCCCGAAACTCATCCGGGGCCCTCGAAACCTCGACCAAATGTACCAACACACCTCATGACATCATACAAACTTAGCCCCACTCTCAAATCACTTCAAACATTGCTAAGACCACGAATCAGATGCCCAAACGGATGAAAATCACTATGAACTTCAAGAACCTCTAGAATTGCAACCAAGCATCCGAACCATATCAAATCAACTCCAAACGACACCAAATTTTGCAGGTAAGTCCCAAATGACACAAATGAGCTGTTCCAACTTTCGGAATCGCATTCCGACCTCGATTGCATAAAAGTCAACTATGGGTCAAACCTCTCCATTTTCCAAACTTCAACTTTAACAACTTTCACCAGAATGCCACAAATTACCCTATGGGCCTCCAAACCTAAATTCGAACACACACTCAAGTCCAAAATCACCATACAAAGCTACTGACATCATCCAAAACTTATTCCGGAGCTGTTTACTCAAAAGTCAAATTCCGATCCAATTCTCTCCGCTTAAACTTCCAGAACTATATTCCTTCTTTCTAGTTTGACTCTGATTCATTCGAAAACTAAATCCAACCATGCACACAAGTCGATATACATAATGTGAAGCTGCTCTTGACCTCAAACTTTTGAACTGGGCGCAATTCCTCAGAACGACCAGTCGGGTCGTTACATCCTCCTCCACTTAAACATACGTTGTGCCCGGATTCGTTCCAAAGCCATCGAACCACTGCATGATCTCCTCATACATACACCTGGGGGTGATTCCCTATCACCCAACCCATGCAGAACTGACAATGCCACTTAATTGAAAGTCTTATCTCCTCCTTAGTCCATAACCTTAGAATAGTACCCAAACCTCAACATCTGAAATTCATCATAGGATCCGAATTCCACGTCATCACACTGAACACACCAAACAAGCTGAATCGAGCCACAAATTCCAATCTAGAATACAATCACATGCTAATCCACACAACTCACATACTCAAAGCAATAACCTCTAATTACCATAGCTGCTCAAATAACATACTGGATGCCGTCAATATACTTCACATTGAATACAACCTTATTCCAGACTTCCACAACACTGCCCATGATAAAGAAACATGCGGGAACTCATAGCCGCCTATGAAGTCAACAAGTCAAGAAAACCTCTCGCTTGTCAGGACCATTACCCAAATCTTAGCAGAAACACTCGTTGACTTCCAAACACCCGTCACCCCCAATACCATAGTACCACTCTCAGGTATAAGAACCACATATCGTCCAATACAAGTAGCCAACTGATGACTCATCACAGAAACATACAAATTCTAACACTACACAGCTCGTACACCGAACCAACAATAACTCAATTACGTAACACAAACAAAGAAAAGAAAAGTAGAAGAATTTTCTAACAAGTGTAACATGTGCAACAACAAAAATATAGTTTTCATCAAATTGTTCTACAGAGGAAAAACAGAACTCCAAATAAACACAAGGAAAGGGTATCTCATATAACATCCACTGCGGCGCGCAGCCCGCTCCCAAATACTCTTCAAGCCAAGATGCTCGGGTCCACTGATCATATGAATATTGATATCAAGCACAGCATTGTGCACAAGTATAACTATGGGAACAATGAATAGAAGTAATAAAATAGGAGAGAAGCAAGCACATATAAGGTGCAATGAGCAAATCAACATCACGAGGGCTATCTCACCCGTATCGCCATAAGGCCTGAACAGAATTACAACATGCAGGGGAAATAATCATACAACCACACCGCCTAACACATCATAGAAGAGTAGCACATAACATAGACTAAGGGCGCAAACAATATTCACTCTGCCTGATAACATAACCATAATGACAATTCACAAGAGCACACAAACTCGACCTGATACAAATTGCATATTCTCGCTGACCTTCCAAATAGGCCCAAACCAAATCCTGATCCTTCCCAATTAGGTAAATATTCTTTGAAAATAAACAACAACATATCGATAATACATGCTATTAATTACCCCATTCTCAACATTTCTTCACAATCCACTAACAAGAAATAGCCCACATATGGGGACACCTAGTCCCAAAACCTCAGGAATACTAAAAATTCCCTACCCGGACTCAACTATGTAGATCAAATGGCTGATACATCACTCACCTTCCATCATCCTGTCTAAGCACCCATATAAGATTTCCGGCCGCATAACAAAACTGAACCTCAAAAGCCTCAAAACCCAGTAATCACCATGCTACCAGCCACGCACTGCAACCAAAACTCAAGGTCCTTTCCAAAAATGCACATTCTTCACATATGGTAGCCAATGATGCCAACACTCTATTAGCTTCAGATACTGATTCAGGAGAAATTGCAATGTACAACATATTCTTTATGCCCATAGTAGACACCCAACTCAAGCCGAGTCGCACAAACCGTCCAATTCAAGAGTGTTGCCACAAATGCCAGTAGAGAATTCCCATTCAAAAGAACCATTTACGTCCATTGCTATGCTAACCCAACACTACTGAACTGACTCATTTCTTTGGACAGTCGATATGCAATAATTCCCATCAAAGCCCCATACAAAGATAACCCTAGCATGAACCATGTAGCCCAGAAGCTCATAAACCACCATATTTCCTCTGAAGCACCCCATCCTGCCGCACCCACGACGCCCATACTAAATAGATCTTTTGTAAATCTGAAGTTGTTCCTCCGACTCCCCTTGATGCTGAAATGTAAATCCATTAATAACGTAGAAATACTGTAAGCCCCAACATCATCTCATGCAAGATCTCAGACCTTAGTCATATACAAATTTTGAGAACCTACCAACACCATACATACATATACCTCAGGCCGAAACTGACGCAAGTCTGACTATGCAATCCGAATGTCGTTGATGGATTCCTTCATTTGGCGCGAAGCCATAGAAAATAACGTCTGATGATCCGCAGAGCTAACCTTCACAGATCATACAACACAAATCACAAGGTACTCTAATACCGCCAACTATCCTCAATCAACACCCACCACGCTTTCACTGCGCCTCTATGTAGACAACTGAATAGTTTCTTAATACCTTTGTATCTTCAGTCTAGACAACACGTCGAGGCAATGCCTGAGCATCCCTGACTCCTTTGTAGCTCGTCTGTAGCATCACGAACCACTGGCACATGGCAAACACTGAGAGCATAATATTATACACGAGTGGATGTAAAGGAACATAAGTTATATACTTCGAGCTGAATTAATATCGCACGATAAAGAATGAAAGAAGGGGAATTTCCTAACAGTTCTGTAGCCTCTCGAAGATATGTATAGACGTCTCCATACCGATCCGCAAGACTCTACTAAACCTGCTTGTGAATCGTAGCACCCATAAATCTAGAGCTCTGATACCAACTTGTCACGACCCAAAAATCCCTCCGAAGGAGTCGTGATGGCACCTAGTCTCTAAACTAGGTAAGCCTAACATAAACTGAAATAACGCTAATATTTACTAACTTTAAATTAAATTACTCTGAACAAATTATAATTCCCAAAATCGGTGGTACATGTCACAAGCCTTTCTAAGAGTAGTTATTGTGAGCACGTAATTTTTTCCATACATGAATTACTCCCACAAATTCAAAACAAAAACAATTTTTCCATTGTTTGCAACTTTGTGGATTTTTGTGGCATTTTTTTGTCAATTGTTTGTATTTGTCTGTGCACGTTTATTTTATTTAATCAATAAAAAATATAAAAAATACGTTGCATGTGCATTTAGGATTAACTTTGAATTATAAAAATTAATTAGTAATTAAGTTATTTTATAAAAAAGGAAAATCACAAAAATAGTTTAATTTGCACATTTAATTTTAACTTTGATTTTGAGTAGTTTTTCTTTTAATTTGCTTTTTAATTAATTGTGATAATTATCATTTAGGTTTAATTAGTGTTTTTTTGGTTAATTAGGTTCTAGGAATTAATTTAAATTTTAATTTAATTTTGGAAGAAAAAGATTTTTTGGAAAAATTGAAAAGAAATGAAAATAAAAGAAGAAGAGAGTCCAATTTTTGGTCTTCTTTAATTCTAATTTCTCAAGCCCAATTCCCCTCCAATTCCCTGAAGCCCAAAATCACCCGCCCCAGCAGCCCAAAATCCGGTCCAAACTAGGTAATGACCAAACGACCTCGTTTGGTCGTCTCTAATCCAAGCCGTCTATGTTATTTAATATAACGGTGGAGAAGTGGGGAGGGCTTTAATATTTAACTATCCGAATATAGTACCCCCACATCTCTCATCTCCCTCGTTCTCGTCTCAGAGATGAGCCGGAAAAAAAAACCTAGAGCCGCCAGAAATTCCCACCGTTCTCCACCGGCGACGCCTATCCCAAATGCCATCAAATTAACACCCTAGGACCCTTTCCCTTCCCTCATTCCGAATCCCAACCCCACTTCTATCGAATCTCTCCCGAATCCTTCGAATCTTAGATCGAAGAGATGAACCCTAATTCCCAAAGGCTACCGATTTGGGTCTGTTTTGAAGTTTTGGGGTTGACTTTGATGTTATTTGTGTGTTCTTATTAAGAACACATGATTAATGCCATAACTGACCAGAAAATTCAAGAATCCAAGGGTTTAAACTCTTTTCCTCAAATCGCTCTTATTTAGTAGGTATTTTTCTGTTCTTCTCTTTGATTTTATCTAGCTTTCATTTTTATTTTTCTATTTTTCTACTTCTTCTCGTTTTCTCAACCCCTCTGTTATTTTTGTTTTCCCGGATTGCTTTCCTATGCATGTTAATTTTAGGTTAGTGTTTTAACTGGTTCTTGGTTTGTTAATTGGTTTAATCTAGATTCGTTAGTTTAGTCAATTAGTTATTGAGTTGTTTTAGGTTGTTTGATTTGTTAAACCATTTTAGAGTTTGCAAATTTTTTAACTGAGTATATTGTTTGGAAGTTGGGCTACCTCTGATTCAGTTGATAAAGAGCAGCCCGTTCATATTGCATTGGGCTATTGGGTCAGCTTGACCCAGGTAAATGGCTGGGGGTAATTTCAGGGGTTATGGGGGTAGTTTAGGAATCTGGTTTAAAGAATCTTTGTTGTAACAGAAAATAAAAGCTTCTCAGAAGCTGGCTGAGGGACTGAAGTGAATTAGGTCTTTTGAATTGGGGATTTTTGAGCAAAACACAAAATTGGCTAAGGTTTTCTAAGCAAAAACAAAAATTTGAAAAGGGCCTAAGAGGAAAAACTGATTATCTGGTGCTGCCCTAGATTCCTTGCCTATAAAGGTATCTTTTCCTTGCCATTCAAGGGAGGATTTTCAAGAGATAGAAAAATAAAGAAAAGCAAACGGCTAAAGCTTTACTGTTCCATTGAAATTTCTTTTTCTCTTTGTGATTTCTGAAGTTTTCAAGCCCTGAAACATTTTCTAATTCATATGGTTAAGGGTTTGATTTTGGTTAGTTTAAGAGTCTGGCCTGAAGTTCTGGTTGATTTTTGTTATTATTGCATGTTATTTTCTGGAATTGAGTTGGTTTTTGCTGGGAATCATTGTTCTATTGCTTTTTCCTGCTGATTTATGCTCTCTTTGCTCGGCTGTAGTTACTGCTTCTTCACCTTTGTTTCCTCTGTCAATTTCCAGGTATTTCCTCATACCATTGTTATAAATGAGGTGCTACAAGTTAGAACCAGACTGAATCTGTGTACAGAGTTGAGAATTTGAGTTGGAATTTGAACAGAAGCATTGGTTAATGTTGAACTTCTATTAGCTCCTGCTGTTTTATGTCCTTAATTTCCCATGTTCTGAAATAATTCAGTATTTTTCTTTCAAATATGTTAGTCTGTTTATTCATGCTCAATGGTTTAGGGTTGTTTGGTCATTTGGAATGAATGCTTGGATTCTTGGCTCTGTAATTGTAAATGGAAGCTCATGTGTGAATGGACTGTTAAACATGCTGTAGATTGCTTGAGTATGCCATTTGGTTTTCTGTAGCTCGAAATTAGGGGCTGTTATGATGAAGTATTGTCTATTCTGCAATTTGGATTTGTATTGTTATACTTAATTAGAAGTACCATTTAAACGGTCTGTATAAGTTTGAATTCCTTGTGTTTATTTCTGAAAGTCATGCTAAATATGTGAAGACTGGTTTTCAAATTGTTAATTGGATAATTGGTTGAATCAGAAATCATGTAAGTGGCTGATGAAAGTTGGGGGTCTGATCGTTTTAAAAATAAAAACAAAAGTTTCTTTTTTTGTTAAATCAATCTCAATGTTTCCAGTGTGGTATCAGTTGACGAATATTCGGAGTTGGCATAATAATGGGGAACCTAACTTCTATGTGAGTTGATATGGACTCACAAGGATTCGATCCTGAGTCTCTGTTTTTCCGCTATAATGTTTACTAATTGGGCCTGCTATCGAGGATTGGCCCAAATCATTTTTGAAATCAATGGCTCATTTGTCACCGCAAGTTCTTGGGTTCAGGTTCTAAAAGAAATGGAAACTTTGTTTACTTATTCCGCTTTCTGGGTTTAAGCTTTAACACAAAATACCCTTTTGAATTCCATTAGGCTTTTTCTTTAATTAAGCTAGACTGTCATAAAGTAGATTGGAGGTGCGCCGTATTAGACAATAAAATAGTTTATGGCCCACCTAAATCTAGTTTGAATACCTTTTAAAATTAGAATTGAGGTGCGTCATGCCAAACAAAAATGACAATTACGTGGCCCTCGCTTAGTTATTTATTTTAAAATTCTTAGAACTCGAGGCGTGTCATTTAGCGAATTTTCCATGGCCCTCGCAAAGGTAAAAATGCGTAGTTGCTTTAGGCGTGTTATTTTAACAATTTACTTTCCTAAACTCGAGTGTGCATTTCATGTGACCCAAATCCAAATCTTACTAACGTTGAACAAAAATGTGTTTCGGATTGCGGGTACATTTCATGTGGCGCGGTCCAAAGACATGTTCGACGTTAAAATCTTCCTTAAAATAAATAAAAGCGGTTTTAAAATAAAAATGCACAATAGGTTTAAAACATGTAATAAATCGGATAATAGGCCAATTATAACAGTTGAGCGACCGTACTAGAACCACGGAACTCGGGAATTCCTAACACCTTCTCTCGGGTTAACAGAATTTCTTACCCGGATTTCTGTGTTCGCAGACTGTAATACAGAGTCAATCTTCTCCTCAATTCGGGATTTGAACCGGTGACTTGGGACACCATAAAATTATCCCCAAGTGGCGACTTTGAATTTATAATAAAATAATCATGTTTCGATTGTCACTTTAATCGAAAAAATTCCCCTTATACCCCTTCCGGGTGTAGGAAAAAGGGAGGTGGGACAGCACTGGCGACTCTGCTGGGGACTTGGTTCAGGGTTCAGAATTCGAGCTCAGATAAATTGTTATAGTTGGATTTATTAATTATCTGATTTTGTTATATGTTTGCGCCTAATGTGCTAAGTGTTGCTTTTACCACTGTGATATTTTGTGAACTGTATATAAACTGCTACGAAACTCTTCTTCTCTTTGAGTCTTCTAAATCATGGAGGAGTGTGCACTTCGTACTTCGTGTGACTTCTCTTCTATTAGAGTCATATCCCAAATTTTATAATGAGGTTCGGATAAATTGCAAAGCTGGTGAAGCTTATGTATTCCTGGTATGCTGCCCCCCTCCCCCCCCCCCGGCTCGAGTTATTCGCTCGGGTAAGCCAGGTCTAGAACAATAAACCCAGATTTTAAATCTAGTATAACAAGACCTCATGTCGGATCCCTAGTAGGAACGTTTGCTTGCATCACGTGCATTTGACTTTGGAGACTCAACACAGGGGTTGGGTCTGTCTAGGACAGGTGTACCAAAAATAAGTAGAAACTATCCTGATGCATCTTACTTGCTACTTGTGCATTTATTTGATTTGGATTTGCATGCTGACTGGATTTTGAATAATGGGAGAAAGTTGGAAAAAAGAGAATAGCAATGTGAGGGTTAAGTGAGTTAAATCACCTGTTTTGGAAAAACCAATGTCCAAATGGTACTGAAACTCTGCCGAATTTTTTGAGAAAAATGAAAAAAAAAGAAAAGGTTTTGTTTTGAAAAATAGTTGATTTTATTTTATTTGCCCGAACTACGCCAGTTTGATTCTCACCGGATGTGGGATACGTAGGCAACCCCCTTCGGGTCCAACTTTCCTTTTGCAAAAATCGCCCAAAAGAACCAAAAATCTTATTGTTTTTTGTGGTGAACAAGCAAGGTGACGCCATTCTCGTCAAAATTAGCCGAATATCTCTAAAAGGACACCGGAAGGTTATTTTTGCAAGAACAGCCACCTTTGGTCTCTTTTTTAAATTTTTGGCCGGTTATCAAACACAACCTTAAAATCTTCTCACGGAAGTGCTGAAAGGCCGTATTTGTAAAGTCAGGTTTTTATTTCTGACATGAAAATAAAAGTGTTAACTTTGTTTTTGGAGTCAAATGAATCATGATTTTGCTTTACCACCCTAATAAATGTGCAGAATGAGCACGAATCAAAATTTGCCAATAACAGTCATGAACAAGATTCCTTTGGAGCTGCACATGTGGTGGAACGATCTGGGTAAATCAGGGCAAGATACGGTCAATCTATACTTGGGAGGCCTCACCGGGTTGCTGAAGATTAATCCTAGCGGAGACATCATAAAGGCATTGGTTACATTCTGGGACCTGGCCCACAACGTATTTCATTTCTCAGATTTTGAACTTACCCCAACCTTGGAAGAAATAGCCGAATATATTGGGGGTCCCAAAGTTCCTCTGAGACACCAGTACTTGATTTCTCCAAGGGTCGTAGCCGTACACAGGTTCCTAGATTCATTAAAGATAAGCAAAGGGGTCCACAACCCAGATCTGGCGGCTGGTTTTTGTACTCTGCAGTTTATATACAAGAGATATGGTCATATAGGGTGGTTTAACAATCCAGAAAAAAAAATCTGTAGCAAAGGGAACTGCCTCAAATGGGAAGAACACAGATGTTTTGCATTTATGGTAGTTTTCTTGGGCTTATTGGTGTTTCCCTGGAAAGACGAAAATATCGATATACGGATAGCTAGGGTTGTCAGCACTTTGCTTACTCAGGCTAAAAGTACCCTCGCACCCATGATAGTGTCTGAGATCTTCCGCGCTCTCACAGCCTGCAAAGCTGGAGGAGACTTCTTTGAAGGGTGCAACTTGTTGTTACAGATGTGGATGATTGAAAATCTATGTCATCATCCTCAATTCATGAGTTATGGGTCGACAGAGAAGAGCTGCATAGAGGAATTCCATACAAGAGTTGATGGGTTTAGCTTACCAGAGGGGGTCACAAAATGGGTATCACATCTCCGTTCCATCAGTGCAAGTCAAATAGAGTGGATGTTTGGGTGGATTCCCGTAGATGAGATCATATACATGCCAGCTACCGGGCCTCACTTCCTTTTGATAGGTCTCAGGAGTATCCAGCCTTATGCCATATATCGGGTTTTGAGACAGTTAGGGAGATGTCAAATGGTTCCCAAGGATGAAGACATTAGTCGTCATGTGGTCGAGATTGGTCCCGATGGTCAGTTTCATGAAGCAGCGGTTCGCCAGATTTGGAGCGAGTGTCAGTACTTGATGGCAAACACTCGAGTACGTGATCTATCCAGATGTGACGTTTCACCAGGGTACCTTGCTTGGTGTAAAAGAGAAGTTGAGTTTGGAAGGCTGGCCAAAAGGCCCCATCTTCAAGAATTTGTCGAGACATCACAAGAGCAATGGGACTGGCTGGCCAAAGAAAATGAGTACCAAGCCATCATAAGCAGGCTGTAAAAGCAAGTCATGGACCTTCAGTTTGAGAATAGGTTGCAAGCCGCCGCAGATGAAGGTGAGAAGAAGAAGTTAACTTAGTGAAATGAAGCCCTCAAAGTTCAAATTCAGAAAATGATAATAGCTGCTAGAAACCCGGAAAGAAGCCGAGCGGATGAAAGGCTTATAAGTAGTCTGAAAAAGAAAGCCCTTGAGTGTCAAGATGACCTAGAAAAGTCTGAGGATATCCTAGCAAAAGTCCAGGAACGATGGGTTAATAAGGAGAAAGAGCGAGCATAGTTTGTGCAACAAATGAAAAGAAAGTATGAAGGGACAATCGCCAGCCTGAAGAGAATAATGACTACCCTCGAGAATGAGGCAGCCAAGCAGGCCAAGGACTTTAAAGCTGATAGGGAACACTGTTATGATTTGATGTTTCAGATGGATGAAGAAATATAACAACTGTAAAATCAAGATCTCTACGACACTCAGGTGTTGGAAGCCCGGAATCAGCAGGTCGGGCGTCTGCTTCAGGAAAAAGGTAGAATTCGAGAGAGGATCAGAACCATCGCCAACTACATTGTTGTGAAATTCCAAGCATGTGAGGATATGACTCACATCACCTTCTTCGCGGCAGTGATGACATTTGTCCGATAGATAATGAGTGACTTGGAAAGGCTTCAAAGGGATCTTGAATATAGGCCCGTGGCGAGACCGAATGATGTCCCACGGGCCCTAGGAGCATTTGAGGCATTAATGTATTCATGATTTTCATTGGAGTCCGTTAGTTTGTTTGCTAGTCTGTACTTTCTTTTGTTGGAGTCTGCTAGTTGGTTTTTGATTCTGTTGTTTTCACCTTTCTGTCAGAGCCTGTCGGTCTTGTTTTGAGTCAGGGTCTGTCAATTTCCCTTATCGAGTCTGTTAGTTTTTAGGACGAGTCTTTCTAATCAAAACTGTTTTATTTTATGGAAAAAATTAAAAATCCCAAAATGTGTTTATCATTTACTTTTACACTTATCCCCCAAAGAACTACGCTCGGTCTGATTCATGCAGGGTCATGATATGTAGGCAATCTACATAGGATTCGACAATAACCAAAAGAAAGAAAAAAAAGATAAAAGAAGAAAAAAAGGAGAGAGAGGAAAAACAAGAGAAAAAAGAAAAGGAAAAGAGAGAGAAAATAAGAATCCGTGAGAAGGGAACAATGGCAAAACAAGAAAGAGACATGAGAGAATAAAAACAAAGAGAGATCAAGCAAGGAAAGGCAAGAATGAAAAAGAGAGAAAAAAGGAGAGAAAAGAGAAGTTGCAAATGGAAATAAGGAAAAGCCAGATGACGCAAGCAACCGATCAAATGCATAATAGAAATGGTTAACTGATTAGGTGCATTCACTCCTCAAATGTGCGGTTGCCTATCTGTTAAAGCCCTAATCGCTAACAAGTTTGTTATTGATGAAATTTTAGTTCAGACAGGTGGTTAGTTTGATTGACATTCTGGCAACTCACTCCTACAACACCCGGTCCAAAAACAAGTTGAACATGGCCAACCAGGAACTTGAGGCAAGTATTGTCGATCCGTCAAAAGAGATGGAAGAATCGTAGGTCAATCTGAAAGATGAGTTGTATAAGCTGAAACAGTAGATGACTGAAATGTACCAAGCATGGGCAAAAGGGCACCACTGCTAGTTTACCTCGCCAACCCTGCTTTTATCCCGCCATTGGTTCAGCCCCAGGAACCTCCCACTGTGAACTCATCTCCGGCATTTCCCCTCTACCAACAATGCCACGTCACCACTTCCCATACATCACAAGCTCCACCACCCAAACAAGTCTCGTACCCTCCTCCACTAGTCACTCCTGTTTTTGTGGCGCACCCACCTGCTGCATTACATAGATCCTCCAGTGATCCTCTGTTCCATACTCACGACAACCAATATTACCCCTCGGAGCCCACTTTCAATACACTCCTCATTTTGACCTCCCTACGAAAACCGAAAAACCATCTAAAAATCCCGAATAGGAGGAGATGTTCAGGAAAGTTAAAAGCCTAGAACAGTCATTCAGAGACATGAGGGGGTTGGGAGGTCAAGTAAGTGTGGCCTACAAAGACCTATGTCTGTTTCCAGATGTGCAATTGTCGGCAGGATTTAAGATGCCCAAGTTTGATTTGTATGATGGGCACAGTGATCCAGTAGCGCATTTGAGAGGTTTTAGTAGAAAAATGAGGGGAGATGGCGGGAAAGACGAGCTGCTAATGGCGTATTTCAATCAGAGTCCGAGTGGATCAGCGCTGGAATGGTATACTCGGCAGGATCACGGAAGATGGTACACATGGGATGATCTAGCCTAGGCATTTGCTTGTCACTTCCAGTACAATCTCGAAATTATTTCGGATCGTCTGTCTTTGATGAAACTTGAGAAAAAGCACAATGAAAGTTTCAGAGAGTATGGTTTTAGGTGGAGAGAGCAGGCAGCAAGGGTTGACCCTCCAATGAAAGAAAGTGAAATGGTGGATTATTTTCTGTAGGCCTTAGAACCTACTTATTACGGTCATCTGGTATCAGCTATAGGCAAGTCCTTCAATGAAGTGGTAAAGATGGGCGGTATGGTAGAAGAAAGGCTCAAGACAAACAAAATCATGAGCTATTCAACTATTAAGGCAACCACCCAGGCCATTCAAAGCGAACTGGGGGGGGTAATTGGAAAGAAGAAGAAAGAGGATGTAGCAATAATCGATTCAGGAGCTTGGTTCGGACCTAGGGGTTCACCTCACCACTATAATCAACCTCGGACCCACCACCAAACCTACCCTCATACCCCATATAGCCCACCCCAACACTACTACCCACCACCAGACCCCCATTTTTCCGTCCACCATGCCCAAACATACTCAACCTCTTACCCACGCGCAATGGCGTGCGCCAGTCCCACAAAATACATACCTAACTCCACAAAATGCCTATCCACCCCCAAGAGCCTACCAAAACCCTTCTGGATCAGGTTTCCGGCCTAACTAAGCATTTAAGAACAAGAGGTTGCAGAAGAAGAAAATCTTCACTCCATTGGGAGAATCATATACCAGTTTGTTCCACAGGTTGCGACAATTGTGTATCTTGAGTCCGATCGAGCCAAAACTGCCAAATCCTCCCCCGAGGAATCTTGATCACTTTGTGAGTTGCAAATATTGTTCTGGTGCTACGGGGCACAACACAGAGAAATGCTGGCAATTGAAAACAGCTATTCAAGAGCTCATTGATACTAATCGGATTAAGGTCCAAGCTCCGGAGGCATCCATTATCAACCAAAATCCATTGTCGGCCCATCATGAGACAAATATGATCGAGATAGTGCATAGGGGAGGGGAGCCTAAGAAGCCTTCACAGACCGTCATGATGATTCGGTCCAGTGAAGTCAGGCCGGCTGAAAAGCCAACAAGTGAAAAATCAGTGATCAGGTTGAGCGGGGCAAACAGTGAACCATCTGCAGTAGTCAAGAAGGGGACCCAAGTGATGTGGCAGTAAAACAAAAAAGAGCAAAAGTGGTTGTGCCAGGAGTGTCGAACAAGCCTGTTGTAATTGTGGAGGGTGCCCGCATAGATCCTGTCATTATCAAGCCGGTAACTCAATTACCGATAGTCAATAGCAAGGCGGTCACATGGAATTATGAGCAAGTGACAGTGACTTACAAGGGGAAAGAGGTTAAAGAAGAAGTTTGTGAGACCCATGGTTTGACTCGATCAGGGAGATGTTTTGCCCCCGAAGGGTTGAGAAAAGCTAAGATCTCCAAAGATAACCTAGTGCTGGTGAAGAAAGCTGTGACCGAGGAAAAAGCAGAGGAATTTTTGAGAAAGATGAAAGTGCAGGACTATTCTATTGTGGAGCAGTTGAGGAAGACACCTACTCAGATTTCACTATTGTCATTATTGATCCATTCAGACGAGCACCGTCGGGCTTTGATGAAAATCCTAAACGAGGCCCACGTTCCTGACAAAATCTCAGTAAACCACTTGGAAAAGATAGCCAACAAGACTTTTGAGGTGAACAGAGTCACTTTTTTTGATGATGAATTGTCTGTGGAGGTTACTGAGCACAATAGAGCCCTCTATCTTACGGTGAAATGCGAAGATTCCATGGTTACCCGGGTACTGGCCGACAATGGTTCTAGTGCAAACATTGGCCCTCTCTCCACTCTGAACAAGCTGAAAGTGGATGATGAAAGAATTCAAAAGAGCAGTGTCTGCATTCGGGGATTCGACGGTGGAGGGAAAGATTCAGTCGGTGACATAGTGCTCGAGCTGACAATCGGACCAGTTGAATTTACCATGGAATTATAGGTGCTAGATGTGGCTGTTTCTTACAATCTGCTGTTGGGTCGACCCTGAATTCATGCTGCCAAAGCAGACCCGTCTACATTGCATCAGATGGTAAAGTTTGAATGGGATAGACAGGAAATCATTATGCACAGCGAGGATAATTTGTGTGCTCCAGGTGATGCCATTGTTCCGTTAATTAAGGTTGAAAACGATAAGGGTCCTTGGGTCTACCGGGTTTTTGACACGGTGTCGGTAGAGAAAATTCTAGAAGGGAAGTGCATCCCAATTCCAAAGGTAGCTGCTGCATCAGTCATGGTAGCCGTTTAAATGTTGAAAAATGGTTTTGTACCGGGCAAGGGTTTCGGTGCATCTCTGCAAGGTATCGTACAACCAATGTCTCTCCCCAAAAACTTGGATACATTTGGTTTGGGGTTTAAGCCCACAATTGCAGACATAAAAAGAGCCAAAAAGTTGAAACAGAGGGCCTGGGTCCTCCCAAAGCCTATCTCACATCTCTCCAGATCATTTGTCAAGTCTGGCACCAAGAAACGCCCAGTAACAACAGTTCCCAGTTTTGTGGTAGGTCCTGATAAAGAGTTGATTGAAAGGTTCAAGAAGTTATTTGATGATGTGAACATGGTGGAAGCTGGAGAGGGTTCTAGCAAGGCGGATGTGCAATTTGTTGGGCCCAGTGCAAAGATTAACAATTGGGAAGCTACTCCCCTCCCCACCAGGAAGGAGTTTTGGTAGTTTGCTTTGATTTTCTTTCAGTTTATCTGGATTATTCCAGGGTTGTAATTCAGATTCTATGTTCCGTCCATTTGGATGTATAAACCTTGTTATCTTTAATTTCAGTGAAATGCAATTTCCTTTTTCTTCCTTCCTGATAGTTTTATTTTTTGTTTTTCTTTTCTTCCTTGTACAGTTCTTTTCATGCTGGTTTCAATGCATGAGGAATCTCCGGCCCAGTCTTAAAAACCAATCTAATTCTGAAATAGTAATTCAAGAAATAGAGTGTGATGATGAATCGGAATATGATGAGGATGAGGCCTTTGAAGAGATTAGTAAAGAATTAAGCCATTTTGAAGAAAAACCCAAGCCTAACCTGAGTGACACATAAACAATCAATTTAGGGGACCCAGATAATATCAGAGAAACTAAGATAAGTGTCCATCTTGAACCTCAACTCAGGGAGGAGATAATTAAAGCGTTACTTGAGTACAAAGACATCTTTGCATGGTCATATGATGACATGCCGGGTTTAAGCACTGACTTGGTGGTTCACAAATTGCCCACTGACCCGGCATTCCCTCCTATCAAGCAGAAGCTGAGGAAATTTAAAACTGACATGAGTGTAAAGATTAAAGAAGAGGTCACAAAGCAGTTTGAGGCAAAGGTCATTCGGGTCACTCGGTATCCCACTTGGTTAGCCAATGTAGTACTTGTGCCAAAGAAGAATGGCAAGACCAGGGTGTGTGTTGATTACCATGATCTCAACAAGGCGAGTCCCAAGGACAACTTCCCACTGCCAAATATCCACATTCTGATTGACAATTGCGCCAAACATGAGATTGGGTCTTTTGTGGATTGCTATGCGGGCTATCATCAAATCCTAATGGATGAGGAATATGCAGAGAAGATGACATTCATCACACCATTGGGAACATACTGCTATAAGGTCATGCCTTTCGGTTTAAAAAATGTTGGGCCAACTTACATGAGGGCAATGACAGCCATATTCCACGACATGATACACAAATAGATCGAGGTCTATGTGGATGATGTATCATAAAGTCTAGAAAGCAGGCTGATCATGCCAGAGATTTGAGAAAATTCTTCCAAAGGATTCGCAGGTACAATCTTAAGCTCAATCTTGCAAAATGCGCATTTGGTGTGCCATCTGGAAAATTGTTGGGATTCATAGTCAGCCGTCAGGGTATTGAATTGGACCCATCAAAGATCAAAGCTATCCAAGAGTTTCCATCCCCAAGGAACAAAACTGAGGTGATGAGTTTATTAGGGAGGTTGAATTACATCAGCAGGTTTATTACTTAGCTTACGACAACTTGTGAGCCTATCTTCAAACTGTTGAAGAAGGACGTTGCGGTCAAGTGGATAGATGAGTGTCAAGAAGCATTTGATGAGATAAAAGGGTACTTGTCAAACCCACCTGTGTTGGTCCTACCAGAACCAGGGAGACCTTTGATTCTGTATTTGATAGTTTTGCACAATTCGCTTGGTTGTATGCTGGGTCAGCATGACATCATCGGCAGGAAGGAGCAGGCCATCTATTATCTTAGCAAGAAGCTCACATATTACGAGTTTAACTACACTCACCTTGAGAGGACATGTTGCGCCCTAACTTGGGTAGCACAGAAGTTGAAGCACTATTTGTCATCTTACACTACTTACCTCATCTCTCGTTTGGATCCGTTAAAGTATATCTTTCAGAAGCCTATGCCTACACGGAGGCTCGCAAAGTGGCAGATCTTGCTCATAGAATTTGACATCGTCTATATGACTAGGACCGCGATGAAAGCCCAGGCATTGGTCGATCATTTGGCTTAGAACCCAGTGGATGAAGAATATGAGCCTTTGAAGACTTACTTCCCTGATGAAGAGGTAATGCATATTAATGAGTTGGAACCAGTTGGAGAGCCAGGTTGGAAACTTTTCTTCGATGGAGCTGCTAACATGAAAGGCGTCGGGATAGGGGTTGTACTTATTTCTGAAATAGGGCATCACTACCCTGTTACGGCTCAACTTCGTTTCTACTGTACTAACAACATAGCTGAGTACGAGGCATGCATTTTGGGTTTGAGGTTGGCTGCAGACATGGGTGTCCAGGAAGTCTTGGTCTTGGGAGACTCGGACCTTCTGGTACACCAGATCTAAGGGGAATGGGAAACACGGGATTTAAAACTCATACCGTACCAGTAATGTTTGCATGATCTTTGTCAACGGTTTCGATCAGTAGAGTTCAGGCATATTCAAAGGATCCATAACGAGGTTCCCGATGCTTTGGCTACCTTAGCATTAATATTACATCATATAGATAGGGCTTATGTGGACCCTTTGCATATTCAGGTCCATGATCACATGCTTACTGTAATGTGGTGGAAGAAGAACTTGATGGTGAGCCCTGGTTTCATGATATCAAGGAATATATCAGGATGAGGGTGTATCCAGTACAAGCCACAGGTAATCAAAAGAGAACAATTTGGTAGTTGGTAAGCGGATTTTTCTTCAGCGGAGGGGTTTTGTACAAAAGGACTCCGGATCTTGGATTGTTGAGATGCATAGATGCTAGACAGGCCATAGCTATCATGACCGAAGTACATTCTGGAGTCTGTGGACCGCATATGAGTTGGTACGTGCTGGCAAAAAAGATTCTCCAAGCAGGTTATTACTGGCTCACTATGGAGCGAGATTGTATCAGCTTCGTGCGCAACTGTCATCAGTGCCAAGTGCACGGAGATTTGATTCACTCTCCACCATCTAAATTACACACAATGTCTGCACTATGGCCTTTTGTTGCATGGGGCATGGATGGCATTGGACCAATTGAGCCAGTAGCATCAAATGGGAACAGGTTCATTCTGGTGGCCATCGATTATTTCACCAAGTGGGTCGAGGCTAAAACGTTCAAGTCTATGACCAAGAATGCGGTGGTCGATTTTGTGCACTCAAATATCATTTGCCGGTTTGGGATCCCAAAGGTGATCATTATAGATAATAGTGTTAATCTCAATAGTCATCTGATGAAAGAGGTATGTCAGCAGTTCAAGATTACACATTGCAATTCCACTCCTTACCGCCCCAAGGCGAATGGAGCAGTCGAGGCGGCCAACAAGAACATAAAGAAGATACTTTGGAAAATGGTAGAAGGGTCCAGGCACTGGCATGAAAAGCTGTCATTTGCATTGTTGGGTTATCGCACTACTGTTCGTATGTCAGTAGGGGCAACTCCTTATTTGTTGGTATATGGCACTGAGGCGATGATACCCACGGAAGTTGAAATCCCGTCCCTTCGGATTGTCGCTGAGGCCGAAATTGATGACGATGAGTGGGTCAAAACTCGCTTGGAACAGTTAAGTTTAATTAATGAGAAGAGACTGGCAGCAGTTTGTCATGGTCAGTTGTATCAACAGAGAATGGCAAGAGCATATAACAAGAAGGTGCATCCACGGAGGTTTGAAGTGGGTCAGTTAGTATTGAAATGTATCCTTCCTCATTAGGCTGAAGCAAAAGGTAAGTTCTCCCCAAATTGGCAGGGGCCGTTCATGACGAGAGTGTTGTCTAATGGTGCTTTGTATTTAACAGATATAGAAGGCAAATGTGTAGAAATGGCCATCAATTCTGATGCGGTCAAAAGATATTATGTATGATCTCTTTGTTTAAATTGTGTTTGTTTTCACTTGACATATTTTGAAGATTGGAATGACGAAGGCATTTTGTTCTGCTATCTAAACACTTTATCCCTTGTTACCCCATTAAGTCTTATTTATTTTCTTTCATACCCCTCTTTCGAAAATATTGGCAAAATTCAGAAATGGAAAAGAGAGAAAAGAGAAAGAAAACAATGAAAAATAAAGAAAAAGAAGGAAGAAAAGAAGAAGAAAAAACAACAGAAAAAGAAAGGAAAAGAAAGAGAAAGAAAATCACCACAATAAAGCAATTTCTATGACATGAACTACGTTCGACCTAATTCTTTTTAAGGATACGTAGGCAGCCTCACGGTTAGGTCCCATCAAAATAAAACCCCAAAAGTCCCCAAGTAAAGAAACTGGGGTAGAAGTTATGGTTGTTGCAAGAAATCAGATTCCAAAAGTTGTAATTTTGAACCCATTTGAACTGTTTTGAGCCTTTGATACCCTTTCTTTCTAACCTTATCCAAAAGCCCACATTACGGTCCAAAGAAAGACCTTCCAATCAGTCTTCGATAAATGCCAAGTCAAGCAAGGAGAGGTAATTCATATCAGGGACAACACTCTGGTTCAAGCAGAAAAACATTGAAAATGAGAGAGTCTTATTGGTGAAAACCCTTACGGGCACCATAAGGTGACGGGAGCTGAGAGAAAATCAAAAATGAGAGAGTCTTATTAGTGAAAACCCTTACGGGCACCGTAAGACGAAAGTGAGTTGAGAGATGAACAAATGAGAGAGGCTTGTTGGTGAAAACCCTTCGGGGCACCGCAGGCCGAACAAGGATAAGGTTTTGGTGAAGAAATTGGGTTTTGAAGATCTCGGGGGACAAAGTACGACAACTGAAAGTTGATTGGTTGGACAGATTGGGCCGATTAATCCAAAATGCATGTCATGATCATTGGTGCCAGCTGCTCCACTTAGATAAGTCTCTTTCCTTTTCCTCTTCAGATAGTCTTCCAGCTTTGGATTTTTCTTATCCTTAACTCTGAAAGTCATTGCATTTCATTTCTTTTGAGTTTATTTCTCTAAGATGTTTCCAATGTCAGTTCTGTCTAAGCAAATAAGAAGGGATTTCAAAGCTTACTACCAACTTCCGAAGTTGCACAAGGCACAGGGCGGCCAAGGCATTGCTCGAGATAGTATGATGGGAAATAGGATATAAAAGGTCAGTGGAAGTTCCATCGGTGAAATGGTTTAGAAATTTCGTGGGAAATGCAGAGGTTCAAATAGATGGGTCAGAGATGTAACACGTTGTTTGGGTATAGAACACTCGGGTCATCCAAGGTCATGGGGGTTGGAAGTCCGTCGAAAAGTCAAAGGGGTTCTTGGCCAGCTTGAGGAAGTCAGTCAAAACAAAGCACAACAGCGGGAAGGCCACTTTCAGCAAGAATGCCACAAACTAACCACCACATTTTAAACTGACAAGATTTTTTTCTGATTTGAAATAGGGGCAGAAAGTTTCGTTTGTTCAGGGAAATCCTCCATAGGGGAAAAACGAGCACCAGACAGGTTTGACCGTAAATTTTCAGGACCCTCCTGGAAAATGGGACCTAGTTTAAAAATCGAAACAATCATAAGTAGCAAAATCTAGCATAAATGTACCCCAAGGAATATAAGTTGGCTTCACAGTTTGCATGCTTGAGATAGGATCCGATTAGGAGTTGTCAGGGCCCTCCTGAATAATGGGACCTATCTTTAAGATTTCCATTAGATAACAAGACTTATCGTAAGTTCTGTTGTAGGGTAGTATAATTTAGCCGTAAAAGTTGTCACTCTTAAGATAAGACTTGATTTTTGATTTTCAGGCCCCTCCTGGATAATGAGATATAGTTTTAAGACCCTCTTAGATAACAAGGTTTAGTGGGAGTCATACCTTTAGAAGATATAATTTAGATTTAAAGTTGTCATTTAACTAGGAGTTTTCAGGACCTTCCTGGATAATGGGATTTAGCTTTCAAATTCTTAGAGATATTTGGTAACATGATTCAATTAACACTCACAGATGCGCCCAGCACCAAACTGGGGCAGGAAAATTTCTTTTGTTTGTTTTGTTTTGTTGTAATCAGGTTCAAAGGCAGCAGTTTCAGAGGAACAGTTCAAATTATGGCACTCAGGTGCCTACCTGGAGAGCATGGGAATATAGTTCAAGTTTTGGCAATCAGGCTCCCACCTGGAGAGCAAGGGAGTACATTTCAAGTTTCAGCAGTCAGGCGCCCACCTGGAGAGCAAGGGAATACGGTTGAAGTTTTGGAAATCAGGCGCCCACCTGGAGAGCACGGGAATACAGTTCAAGTTCGGCAATCAAGTCCAGGTGTGCTCTCCGTGCCCACCTGGAGAGCACGGGAATATAGTTCAAGTTCAGCAATCAGGCACCCACCTGAAGAGCACGAGAATACAGTTTAAGTTAAGCAATCAGGTGCCCACCTGGAGAGCACGGGAATACATTTCAAGTTCAGCAATCAGGCACCCACCTGGAGAGCACGAGAATACATTTCAAGTTCAGCAATCAGGAGCCCACCTGGAGAGCACGGGAATACAATTCAAGTTCAGCAGTCAGGCGCCCACCAGGAGAGCACGGGAATACATTTCAAGTTCAGAAGTCAGGCGCCCACCTAGAGAGCACAGGAATATAATTCAAGTTCAGCAGTCAGGCACCCACCTGGAGAGAACGGGAATACAATTCAAGTTCAGCAATCAGGCGCCCACCTGGAGAGCACAAGAATACATTTCAAGTTCAGCAATTAGGCGCCCACCTGGAGAGCACAGGAATACAATTCAAGTTCAGCAGTCAGGCGCCCACTTGGAGAGCACGGGAATATAATTCAAGTTCAGCAGTCAGGCATCCACCTGGAGAAAGGGAAAGTATCTCAAAGTATAATTCGAGTTCAGCAATTAGGCGTCCACCTGGAGAAAAGGGAAAATATCTCAGATTACAATTCAGGTCGGCAATAAAGGGATTTCACCGGGAGAATACAAGTCTACAAGGCAACAAGAACCACAAGAGCAAGTTTGAAGATATAGATAGGATTTCCTGTAATTCATAGATCATAGTTTAGTCTAGCTTCTTTTGTTTTGTCATGGTGTAATAAGGGGTTCAGTAAGTAGTAGTAGCAACAGCAGCAACAGTGAAATCACAGCTTCATGGTAGTCCCAGCTACCAAAATTTTCCGAACTACACTAACCTGATTCCTTTTTTAGCCAAGGATATGTAGGCAACCTCGGAAGCAGGGTGCGGTCATGTCTTTCAAAAATGCTTCCCACGGAGTATTCAAACGGGCAAAAATCGCTCGTATACGCTCACTTTATCTTTGCACGGAAACTCTTTGTGTTTTCGAGCAAAGAGGGGCAACTGTGAGCACGTAATTTTTGTCCTACATGAATTACTCCCACAAATTCAAAACAAAAACAATTATTCCATTGTTTGCAATTTTGTGGATTTTTGTGGCATTTTTCTGTCAATTGTTTGCATTTGTCTGTGCACGTTTATTTTATTTAATTAACAAAAAATACAAAAAATATGTTGCATGTGCATTTAGGATTTAACTTTGTATTTTACGAATTAATTAGTAATTAAGTTATTTTATAAAAAAAGGAAAATCATAAAAATAGTTTAATTTGCACCTTTAATTTTAACTTTAATTTTGAGTAGTTTTTCTTTTAATTTTTTTTAATTAATTGTGATAATTATCATTTAGGTTTAATTAGTATTTTTTTTGGTTAATTAGGTTCTAGGAATTAATTTAGATTTTAATTAATTTTGGAAAAAAAGGAAGAAAAAAGAATTTTTGGGAAAATTGAAAAGAAATGAAAATAAAAGAAGAAGAGAGTCCAATTTTTGGTATTATTTAATTCTAATTTCTCAAGCCCAATTCCCTGAAGCCCAAAATCACCCGCCCCAGCAGCCCAAAATCCAGTCCAAACTGGGAAATGACCAAACGACCTTGTTTGGTCGTCTCTAATCCAAGTTGTCTATGTTATCTAATCTAATGGTGGGGAAGTGGGGAGGGCTTTAATATTTAACTGTCCGAATCTAGTACCCCCTCCCCCCCATCTCTCATCTCTCTCATCCTCATCTCAGAGATGAGCTGAAAAAAACCTAGAGCCGCCTGAAATTCCCACCGTTCTCCACCGGCGGCGCCTATCCCAAATGCCATCAAATTAACACCTTAGGACCCTTTTCCTTCCCTCATTCCGAATCCCAACCCCACTTCTCTCGAATCTCTCCTGAATCCTTCGAATCGTAGATCGAAGAGATGAACCCTAATTCCCAAAGGCTACCGATTCGGGTCTGTTTTGAAGTTTTAGGGCTGACTTTGATGTTATTCGTGTGTTCTTCTCTTTGATTTTATCTAGCTTTCATTTTTCTTTTTCTATTTTTCTGCTTCTTCTCATTTTCTCAACCCCTCTATTATTTTTGTTTTCCCGGATTGCTTTCGTATGCATGTTAATTTTAGGTTAGTGTTTTAACTGGTTCTTGGTTTGTTAATTGGTTTAATCTAGATTCGTTAGTTTAGTCAATTAGTTATTGAGTCGTTTTAGGTTGTTTGATCAATTAAACCATTTTAGAGTTTGCAAATTTTTTAACTGAGTATATTGTTTGGAAGTTGGGCTGCCTCTGATTCAATTGATAAAGAGCAGCCCGTTCATATTGCATTGGGCCATTGGGTCAGCTTGACCCAGGTAAATGGCTGGGGGTAATTTCAGGGGTTGTGGGGGGTAGTTTAGGAATTTGGTTTGAGGAATCTTTGTTGTGACAGAAAATAGAAGCTTCTCAAAAGTTGGCTGAGTGAGTGAAGTGAATTAGGTCTTTTGAATTGGGGATTTTTTAGCAAAACACAAAATTGGCTAAGGTTTTCTAAGCAAAAACAAAAATTTGAAAAGGGCCTAAGAGGAAAAACTTATTATCTGGTGCTGCCCTAGGTTCCTTGCCTATAAAGGCATCTTTTCCTTGCCATTCAAGGGATGATTTTCAAGAGATAGAAAAATACAGAAAAGCAAACGGCTAAAGCTTTACTGTTCCATTGAAATTTCTTCTTCTCTTTGTGATTTCTGAAGTTTTCAAGCCGTGAAACTTTTTCTAATTCATATGGGGGCTGAAAGGGTTTGATTTTGGTTGGTTTAAGAGTCTGTCCTGAAGATCTGGTTGATTTTTGTTATTATTGCACATTATTTTCTGGAATTGAACTGGTTTTGCTGGGAATCACTGTTCTATTACTTTTTCCTGCTGATTTCTGCTGTCTTTGCTTAGTTGTAGTTACTGCTTCTTCACCTTTGTTTCCTCTGTCAATTTCCAGGTATTTCCTCATACCATTGTTAATAAATGAGGTGCTACAAGTTAGAACCAGATTGAATCTGTGTACAGAGTTGAGAATTTGAGTTGGAATTTGAACAGAAGCATTGGTTAATGTTGAACTTCTATTAGCTCCTACTATTTTATGTCCTTAATTTCCCCTGTTCTGAAATAATTCAGTATTTTTCTTTCAAATATGTTAGTCTGTTTATTCATGCTCAATGGTTTAGGGTTGTTTGGTCATTTGGAATGAATGTTTGGATTCTTGGCTTTGTAATTGTAAATAGAAGCTCATGTGTAAATGGACTATTAAACATGTTGTAGATTGCTTTAGTATGACATTTGGTTTTCTGTAGCTCGAAATTAGGGGCTGTTATGATGAAGTATTGTCTATTCTACAATTTGGATTTGCATTGTTATACTTAACTAGAAGTACCATTTAAACGGTCTGTATAAGTTTGAATTCCTTATGTTTATTTGTGAAAGTTGTCTCAGAAATTAAAGCGCAAGTATGATCCGTTCTGATGTTAAAGTTGAGAGTCATGCTAAAATATGTGAATACTGGTTTTCAAATTGTTAATTGGATAATTGGTTGAATCAGGAATCATGTAAGTGGCTGGTATATGATAGTTAGGGGTCTGACCGTTTTAAAAATAAAAACAAAAGTTTCTTTTTTTGTTAAATCGATCTCAATGTTTCCAGTGTGGTATTAGTTGATGAATATTCGGAGTTGGCATAATAATGGGGAACCTAACTTCTATATGAGTTGATATGGACTCACAAGGATTCGATCCTGAGTCTCTATTTTTCTGCTGTAATGTTTACTAATTGGGCATGCTATCGAGGATTGGCCCAAATCATTTTTGAAATCAATGGCTCATTAGTCACCGCAAGTTCTTGGGTTCAGGTTCTAAAAAAAATGGACCCTTTGTTTACTTATTCCACTTTCTGGGTTTAAGCTTTAACAGAAAACACCCTTTTGAATTCTATTAGGCTTTTTCTTTAATCAAGCTAGACTGTCACAAAGTAGATTGGAGGTGCGCCGTATTAGACAATAAAATAGTTTATGGCCCACCTAAATCTAGTTTGAATACCTTTTAAAATTAGAATTGAGGTGCGCCATGCCAAACAAAAATGACAATTACGTAGCCCTCGCTTAGTTATTTCTTTTAAAATTCTTAGAACTCGAGGCGTGTCATTTAGCGAATTTTCCATGGCCCTCGCAAAGTTAAAAACGCTTAGTTGCTTTAGGCGTGTTATTTTAACAATTTACCTTACTAAACTCGGGTTTGCATTTCATGTGACCCAAATCCAAATCTTAATAATGTTCAACAAAAATGTGTTTCGGATTGTGGGTGAATTTCATGTGGCGCGGTCCAAAGACATGTTTTAGACGACGTTAAAATCTTCCTTAAAATAAATAAAAGCGGTTTTAAAGTAAAAATGCACAATAGGTTTAAAACATGTAATAAATCAGATAATAGGCCAATTATAACAGTTGAGCGACCATGCTAGAACCACAGAACTCGGGAATGCCTAACACCTTCTCCCGGGTTAACAGAATTCCTTACCCGGATTTCTGTGTTCGCGGACTGTAATACAGAGTCAATCTTTTCCTCGATTCGGGATTTGAACCGGTGATTTGGGACACCATAAAATTATCCCAAGTGGGGACTCTGAATTTATAATAAAATAATCCCGTTTCGATTATCACTTTAATCGAAAAAACTCCCCTTATACCCTTTCCGGGTGTAGGAAAAAGGGAGGTGTGACAGTTATACAAATAAATACATCACTGCTCCAAAACAAAAAGAAACAAATGGAAATAAGTACAAATGAAGGTGACTCCAAGGCCTGCGAACGCTGTAGTAGGTTTACCTTGAGTCTCCACCGCAACGACCCGCGCAGCTACTACCGATCAAATACCTGGATCTGTACACAAAAATATACAAAAGTGTAGTATGAGCACACCACAGCGGTGCCCAGTAAGTATCAAGACTAACCTCGGTGGGCTAGTGACGAGAAACAGTCCAGACACCTACTAGTCAAATAAATTGAATAGGATTTGATAATAAATTATCAATCTAAAAATGACATAGTAATATTAACAACAGGGAAAGAGCGAACTACAATCAGTAGAAACAATAAAGAGAAACATGGGTAGAAACCAAGATAACCAAATAAATTAACACCAACATAGCTGGAACACAGACAAATAAAGGAAAATGTACTCAAACAGGGAAGGCGATGCCAGCTCAATAACTCATATCATTTCTGATGCAAAATTCCCAGCCATCTCAAAGATCAATGTCTCATATCATACCCTCAATTACCAAACTTTTAGCACACCCGGCACCTTGTGCCCACATATTTCTATCTCACTTTACACAACAACGTTCTCATGTTACTCAGTTTATAGGGTCTATAACCAATGCAATTAAGGTGTTCAAGGAGTCTGATTTACATAACATAAGTGGAGTACAACTTCTAACCAATTAGGAACTCAACAAGAAAAGATGAAGTTATTTTTTTGAAATCATTAAATAAAGAAAATACCATTTTCAATTAAAGTAAAACATCGAATGAAATATTACCTTTAACAAGAAATTTAATAATTATCTTAGTAGAAATTCTATTTTTAATTAAAATACAACCTCAGACGGTTTAAGAAAATTTAATTGAGTAACTAAATGAATTGAAGATGAAATAATTATTAAATTTGAAGTATTGAAAAATATGTAAATAAATATGGCAGAGTATTGAAAAACGTGGTGGGGTTCCTTCACAAAGGATCAAAGCGGTAAAGGAATTTGAACAGTTAGAACACTTGAATTGGTAACAACAAATAAACATAGCAAACTGAAGGTGCACGACACCAAAATCCAATTACTAACAAGGATAACGAAAACAAACACAGAATTTCACTTTCATTTCATATCTCGTTGCAGGCGTGCAACCCAATCTCATTTCCCATGTCTCGTTACAGGCATGCAACCTGCTCTCATTTCATATATCTCGTTGCAGGCGTGCAACCTGCTCCCATTTCATATATCTCGTTGAAGGCGTGCAACCCACTCCCATTTCATATATGTCGTTGCAGGCGTGCAACCCGCTTCCATTTCATATATCTCGTTGCAGGTGTGCAACCCGATCCCTTTTGATATATCTCGTTGCAGGCGTGCAACCCACTCCCATTTTACATATCTTGTTGCAGGCATGCAACCCGCTCCCATTTACAAATCATCATCAATTATAAAAGAATTCCGGCAAGGGAACAAGAGTATAACAACAACATCCCGGCAAGGGAGACAATATCATAAATAATAACATCCCGGCAAGGGGGACAATATCGTAAACAATAACATCCCGGCAAGGGAACAATAGTATCATAAAAATATCCCGGCAAGGGAAACAATATGTACATAATAAGAGTCACGGAAAAATCAAGAAGCACGATAACCTCAACAAACAACAAGACATAATAAGCACGTGATAACTACACCGGTAACCACAACAATTGGACATGTAACATATTTGTATGAAGTCATAGAGGAACTCACAATCAAGAAGTATCAAAACAATAAGGAAGGCAATCACTTCAATTAAGGCAATTAAGGGTCAATGTAACACGTAAGAATTAAAGGAGAGCTAAACGTCATATAGAGCATATAGAGGCAATTTAAGCAATTAGGAAATCCAATCATAACGAGATACTTTTCACATAAGGACCTAAGAACCCTAGAGGCAAATTTTCCACAAATAAGTCCGAGTACACACTCGTCACCTCGCATGCATGGACTATAATTAGCATAGAAGACTCAATTCCTAAGGGGAAGTCCCCCACACAAGGTTAGGCAAGATACTTGCCTCAATCAGGCCAATTCAATACTCAATTTAGCTTTTCTTTTACCAATTCATCAATGCTCGGCTCAATCTAGCCAAAAACGATATGAATACATCTAACAATGCAAGAGAAAATAATTCCAATTAATAAAACTATGATTCTTATACAATTTTCAAAAGGTCAACAAAAGTCAACTCCCCGGGCCCACACCTCGGAACCCAACAAAATTTACAAAAATCGAATACCCATTTCGATACGAGTTCACTAATACAAAAATATCCAATTCCGATACCATTTGGTCCTTAAAATCATCATTTTTCCCAAATTCCATTCGAAATCATAAATCAAATGATGAATTCAATGACAGATTCATGTATTCTAGCTAAATCCAGGTTAGAATCACTTACCCCGATGAATTTCTTGAAAAACCTTCAAAAAATCGCCAAGATCCGAGCTCTCTCTATCAAAATATGAAATAAAACTCTAAACCTCATATTTATAGTGCTCCTCCCAGATTTCCATCACTGCTGACTGCACAAAAACCGCCGCTGACCGTGGTCCAAGTCCATCACCGCTGGCCGCGGAGAATGTTGACTACAGCGACATGGTTTAGTATTTTGGCCATAACATTCTCTACAAATGTCCAAATTGTGATTTCGTTACCTTTCTAGAAACTAGACACGAAGGGATACAACTTTCGTTTTTGAATCATCTCAAAATTCCTTGTAGATTAAAAGATATAACCTTCCGAAGTCGGACTAGCAATCATGCAGAACATCTTGATGTGCGGCCGCACACCAAATTGTGCAGTCCGCACTGAGGTCCGCAAAATTTTAATGCGGTCTGCACTCTCCTCTGTGTTCCACATATTTTTGGTGCGGTCCTCACTTCCAAAAGTGCCAGAGCCATCTCAGAGTACCGAAATGCCCAGACTCGCTCAAAATTCACTCTGAAACTCATCCGGGGCCCCCGGAACCTCAACCAAATGTATCAACACATCCCATAACATCATAAAAACTTATCCCCACTCTCAAATCACTTCAAACATCGCTAAGACCATGAATCAGATGCCGAAACGCACGAAAAATCACTATGAACTTCAAGAACCTCTAGAATTGCAACCAAGTTTCCGAATCATATCAAATCAACTCCAAACGACACCAAATTTTGCAGGCAAGTCCCAAATGACATAACGGAGCTGTTCCAACTTTTCAGAATCACATTCTAACCTCGATGACATAAAATTCAACTATGGGTAAAACCTCTTCAACTTTTCCAACTTTCACCAGAATGGCACAAATTACCCTGCGGCCTCCAAACCCAAATTCGAACATACACCCAAGTCCAAAATTACCATACAAAGCTACTGACATCATCCAAAACTCATTCCGGAGCCGTTTACTCAAAAGTCAAATTCCGGTCCAATTTTCTTCGCTTAAACTTCCACAATTATATTCCTTCTTTCCAATTCGACTCTAATTCATCTAAAACTGAATCCAACTATGCACACAAGTCGATATACATAATGTGAAGTTGGTCTTGACCTCAAACTGTCGAACCAGGCACAATTGCTCAGAATGACCAGTCGGGTCGTTACAACATGCATGACAAGGCATAGTAACATTGGTCGTATAAATCAGCCAAATTAATAAAAATAAATAAGAACAAATGTTCGATATTGCATGTGGAAGTCACTTGAAAGTGACAAGTTATGCGTTTGTCTACAATCAATGGTAATTTCAATCTAGCAACTTTCTTGTTACTCCTCGATTTCAATTTATATGATGTTATTTGATTGGATATAGAGTTAAAGAACGAAACTTTTAAAATTTTAGTCTAAAATAAGATAGAACGTTATTCCTTAGTCTAAAAATATGTCATTTCTTTTGAAAGTGATTAAAAAAGAAAGAACGTTACATAAATTAAGATAGAAAAAATATTATTTAACAGTATCGACTTCTTAAACTTAACTTTATTCACTTTGTTGGCAAGATATTTGAGCTTTCGATATTTGGAAAAAAAAGAAGAAAGAAATAAACTTATCTCAGCGGGTAAAATTCTCGTTCTCTCGTCCTTACTTCCCCAGCTTTACATGGAGGAATCAATTTGGTTAGCCTAAATTTTGGTGGTGGTGTATTCCTTAGGCGTAGTATTGGGCCAAGTGAAGTTTGTTTTGAAGATTGACAAAGGAACTCAAGCATGAACCAGATCCATCCACAGTGTACATAGACACGGGCAAATTCAAGCACAAGGGATGCACGTGAGGGAGATAAACTTAAGTGGTTATATCTGATATCTCCTGATCGAAAATGTTGCATAATTGATAAGGAGAAGGACTCCTTACTCGAAGATAATACTATCCAGGATAAGGGGGGTTAGAAGTTGAAGATAACTAGAACTCTTCCACCAAGGAAGAGTATATCAGTGGAACTCTAGTTATTTCCCATTCTACTAACTCTATAAATTGCAGGATATTCTCACTTTACAGGTACGCACAAAAGCTGAAGTTAAACGTAAGTTGAGAGTAAAATAGCAAGGCATTTTGCAAGCAATTCTTGTGTGATTCAAGTGTGCGAACCTGAAGCTACATGAACCAGATAGAAGAACTAGTTCCAAGTGTCTGTCTTTTATTCTAGTTTCATTGTAGTAGGTGTTTTCAAATTGTACCTTTCAACTTTATCTAGAAGCAATTGTATTAGGTACTCTAAGTATTCAAGTTAGAGTTAACTTGAAGTTGCCGCAACAGTTAGAGGCCAGTTTCCATAACGGGATTAGAGGTAATCCTTAGGTTTACAAAGAGTTTTTGTAAATGTTGTTTTGGCTCTCAATGATTTAGTAAAGTGTTAAGGAAAATCCTACTGAGTAGTAGGCCAAGGTTTTTTTTACCTTTTGAGCCAAGTGTTTACCACGTAAAAATACTTGTGTTCTTTACTTTTTGCATTTATTATTTTCGCAATATTAGTTTAAGGAAGAAATAGAAGAACCAGGTTCTTCTATAATCTGTACACGCGAAAATTGGATACCACACAAATCATCCCCCTCTTGTGTGGCATTGAAGCATAAAACATCAATTGGTATCAGAGCGGGTTCTCCTTGAAGAGGCTTACACCTTAGGAGAAGATCAATATGAGTGCACCACCTAGAAACTAGGAAGGGCAATCCACTACTAGGCCATCACTCTTTAATGACCAGTACTACTTTTGGTGAAAAAACAGGATGAAAGATCACATTCTAGGAGAGGACTACGACCTATGGGATATTTTCACTGATGGTCCATTGCCTACCCTGTAGAAAAATGCTAAATGAGTAGATGTGCCAAACACAAGAGATGATTGCACTGCTGAAGACTTGAGGAAGTGGGAGAAGCATGCTAAAGCCAAGAAATGGAATGTTTGGGGACTTGGTCCAGATGAGTACAACAGAATCCAAGGCTGTACCACTGCTAAGCAAATATGAGACAGCTCATAAAAAAACACCTCAAGTGAAGAGATCCAGAGAAACTTTACTGTACTCTCAATATCAGAGTTTTGCTATTAAGGAAGGAGAAACCATTCAAGAGATATACATAAGGTTCACTACATTTACAAATGAACTGAAATCTATTGGAAGGATTATTCGTGAAGAAGAAAGGGTCGAAAAGATATTAACTAGAGTCTTGCCTATCACTTGGTAGAGCCAAATCACTACCATCCAGGAATCAAAAAATATTGCCAGTCTCCCTTTCGATGAACTGATTGAAAATCTTACTGCCTATGAACTTAGGAGACAAACCATGAAGATGGATGTACCTAAGAAGGAAAAAAGTTTGGCTCTTAGAATCAGTGAATGTTCTAATCTGGAAGATGATAAAATGGTCATAACCACCAAACATTTCAAGAAGTACCTAAGAAGAGGAAAGGATTCTTCAAGAAGTGGTAGATACAGCAAATCAAAAGCTCCTAAGAAACGAACCAATGATTGCTGCTACAAGTATGGAAAGACTGATCACCATATAAAGAATTGTCCTCTGTGGGAAATTGAGTGGAAGAAGGAAAGAGTTGAACGAAGGAATAGGTTCAACCCAAGAAAAGCAATAGCAAAGGATCAACAAAAACTATGGTCGCTGCTTTGGGAGATAGCTTAGATGATGAGGATGAGGATGAATGAGCACTTATGGCTATTGGAGAATCTGATGAAGAAGCTGAGGTAAGTGTTTCTTATCTCAAAGATAAGATTAAATTCTTGTCTAAAGAAAGATTATCTGAGTTGCTTATAGAGCTAATTGATGAGTCTGAGGATGTAAACAATAAAAAGGAACAACTGTCAAAAGAGTGTGTAGTTTTAAAAGCTAAGTACAAAAACCTGGAACTTAGGACTAGTAAAACTGAACGTGAAAATGCAGTGTTGAAGAACCAGGTTCATAAACTTGACACTACTATACTAGAGCACAGATCTGAAAATCTTAAAGTTGAAATTAGGAATAGGTAAAAATAGAGCTGATTACACACAACTCACTTTAGAAGAAAATATAGGAATAATAAAAGATGAGTTGTACAAAAGAGATGAGCAAATAAGAATTCTAAAGGAGGATCTGAGCAAGGTCAAGCAAGAGCTAGATAGAACTTGTAAATGGAATAGTTCCTCTGATGCACTTTCATGGCTATAAGAACATCACAGTAGCAACAAAAGAGGACTTGGCTTTGGGAATCATGCACTCAAGTGGGATCCCAAAAGCAAGTACCTTACACTTCCTGAGAACAAAATTTGCACACACTGCGGTAAAATTGGTCACTATTAAAAAGAATGCACTGCAAAAGAAAAGGCAAGTCAAAAGAATAAAGAATTTGTTCAAGGGAAAAATAGGCTGTCAAGCTGGGCTAAAAAGAATTTGATGCATCCTTTTGCCAACAGAAAGGGACCCAAACTAGTTTGGGTTTCTAAGACTAACCCTTGATTTCCTTTTTGAGGTCCAAGTGAAAGGGAGTAACCAAATATGGTACATGGATAGCGGCTGCTCAAAGCATATGACAGGAAGCAAGAACCGGTTCCTTTAACTTGATGACCTTAAAAGAGGTAATGTCTCATTTGTAAATGGGAAGAAAGGTGAGGTGGGGTTGGCAAGGTAGGTAAGACTGACTCTCACACTATTGAGAATGTCTACCTGATTGATAGATTGAAGTACAGTTTAATAAGTGTATCAAAATTGTGTGATAGAGGTAACATGTTTGCATTCACCTCTACAAAATGCTTTGTGATTAACCTTATCACTAACAAGATAGTTTTGTAGGGGAAAAGTGAACAATAGATATATATTGTGGATCTGTCCACACTCTCAGATAATGAACTCACTTGTTTAAGTGTGCTGGATAATGATCCCCTCCTTTGGCACAAAAGACTTGAACATGCCAGTCTAAGTTAACTCAACAAACTAGTCTCCAGGGACTTGGTGATAGGACTGCCTAATATTAAGTTCAAGGAAGATAAAGTTTTTGAGGCTTGTGTAAGTGGAAATTAGGTAAGATCCTCTTTCAAAAGCAAGAAAATGGTAAGTACCACCATAACGATGGAACTGGTCCATATGAATCTTTGTGGACCAATGAGAACCTTGAGCAGATGTTGTAAGAGATATGTTATGGTGCTTGTTGATGATTACTCTAGGTTTAATTAGACATTGTTTCTAACATCTAAAGATGAAGCATTTAACATGTTCACTTCTTTTGTTAGAAAAACTCAAAAATAACTAGGTATTCAACTTGCATCAATTAGGTCTGATCATGGTACTGAATTTGAAAATGCTTAATTTGCTGAATTTTGTGATGAGCATGGCATAGATCATAATTTTTTTGCTCTTAGGACTGCACAACAAAATGGAGTAGTTGAAGGAAAGAATAGGACATTAGAAAAAATGGCTAGGACTATACTTCTTTCCAGTAAACTACCCTATAGTTTCTGGGCAGAAGCTATGAACACTGCATGTTACATCATAAATAGGTGCATGACCAGACCTCTTATTGAGAAGACTCCCTATGAGTTACTTAAAGGGAGAAAGACAAATATATCCTATCTTAGGGAATTTGAATGTAAGTGTTTTGTGCACAATAATGGTAAAGACTCCCTAGGTAAGTTTGATCCTAGAAGTGATGATAGGGTATTATTGGGATATTCTTCACATAGTAAAGCGTATAAGATCTATAACAAAAGAACTATGTTTGTAGAAGAAAGTGTACATGTGGTTTTTGATGAAACTAACATTCTTTCTGAGAGGCAGGAACATGAAGATGAAGCAATTGGGCTGGTAAGAAATTCAAATGAAACCACTGCTCAGATTAAAGCTGTACCAGAGGAAGGAACAGGTGATGGAATAGGTTTTTCTACCCAGGTCAACTTGACAGGGGGAACTGAACAAAGAGGAATTGATCCTTAAACCTCGAGGGAACCTGTCCATGAACCTGTTCCTCAACAACAAAACATTGAAGGAACATTTAGGGGAAACCAGATGGTTGTGAAACCTTAAAAATATCAAAGTTCTCATCCCATTGAGAACATAATTACTGATCCAATCTTTGGAATCAAAACCAAAACTTCTTTGAAGAATCTTTGTGCTTTTGATGCTTTTCTATCTCTTATTGGACCTAAAAATGTTGTTGAGGCTTTGCAGGATGCAGATTGGGTGAATGCAATGCAGGATGAACTCAACCAATTCGAAAGAAGTCAAGTTTGGCATCTGGTACCAAGATCCAAGGACAGATCAGTAATTGGCACTAAATGGGTCTTCAGAAACAAACTTGATGAAGATGAAACAACTAAAAGGAACAAGGCAAGATTGGTGGTTCAAGAATATAATCAAGAGGAGGGCACAGACTATGATGAGACTTTTGCTCCAGTTGCAAGATTGGAAGCAATTAGACTCATTATACCTTTGCTGATGTCACGCCCCGAGCCCAGGGGCGAGACCGGCACCTAGTACCTCATCTATCCTTGCGTACCACTTGCGACTAAGAGACTCTAGACATGTAATGTCATACTTTGGTTATGGGCCACATTACAAGATAATGTGCGATACAAAATATAAAACTAAATGGAGACTAATGCTGACTAATGTCAACATAAGTTGGGTCGGCAAGGCAGTTATAATTACTACAATTGACAATCCAACAAAATATACGTATAGGGACTACAAGCCCAACATACTGCACTAACAATGGGATATGTCTACAAGCCTCTAATGATCGATGTACTGTGATTGGAACAGGGCCCGACCTACCCATAACCTATCTACATATATACACAAGATATACACCACACTGCTAGACCCGACAACTCCGACAGAAGGGGAGCTTACCGATAAAGCTAAACTCGAGCAACACATACTAAGGAGGTCTACCCGTCTATTTGTCTGAACCTACACACATAAAATACAGCGCCTCCAGAAAGGGACATCAATACGAAATAATGTACCGAGTATGTAAGGCAATATACAGAAAGATGAAACAGAACTGATGATATAATAACTGAAAGCAACTAGGGATCAAAGATAATATGAGGGTATGCTCATCAACTGTTACTGACTCAGCTCTCTCAATATAGTGAGTAAAATTGTTGTCCGACCCTATAAGGCTCGGTATACATATATATCTACTCTACCGTAGTAGGCTCGCTCATAAGCGCTCCGCCATAATAGGCTCTGTATCTTGACCAACTGGCCTCACTCATAGGTGCTCGGTCACAGCAGGCTCGATATATAACTTACCATCTGATCAGAGGTTGCCCAATGGAGGTCTGCCCATTGATTATAGCTCGATGGTAATGAAAGTACTTTTAATACTGTATATATGTAAACTCTCTGCTCTTTTGACCGGAAGAAAGAAATACTCAACTGAATATCTAGTCCCGATAAGAAGAATATGGTAACTTACAAAACTAGGAAAATATATGTAATTTGCGAGACTAGCAGAATATACGTAAATTCTGGGATACAAACTTTTCTTTATGCACTCATTATCAAACTTGTGTAATTACGATATCATGCTAAAATGAAGGAAAAGCTTAGCCTTGACATACCTGAATTAGGAAAAACTCCGTATAATATTTCGTTGGAAAACCTTTGTTGATTGAACGAAATTTTCCTCTGCTCCTTAGAAATTCATGGACAAAATTTGTTTTCTGGTTCCTAAAAATTTTGGAACGAAATCACACTTTTGGTTTCCTTGAAATTGAGAGGATAACGTCTGGATTCCTTAAGAATTTGAAGGATTAATGTTGAATTTTGGAAAGAATTGATCGGATTTGAAATGAAGCTTGGACGAATTGTTCTGAAATTGGAATGAAGCTTGGACGTTTTTGAACAATGAGGTTTATTTCCTCAACCTTTCCAACTAAGACATTAAATGATTTTAGATAAGATTCTTACAAGTCTTTACAAGACTTAAACCTTTAAGTCACTTTAGACACTTATACCAATATGTAATGAGTCATCTTCTTTAATTAGTGGCCTTGTGCCACGTGGGTAAGGTGGTTAAGTTAAGTAAAGAATTTACCAAACTAATGGGGAGTGAATTTGAAATGAGTATGATGGGTGAGCTTAATTTCTTCTGAGGCTTATAAATTAAACAAAACTCAAATGGAACTATGATCCATCAGCAGAAGTATGTGAAAGAGTTGCTTAAAAGATTTAAAATAGAAGATTCCAAAGAAATCGATAATCCTATAGCAACAACCACCAAATTGGATATAGATGAACTAGGTTCATCTGTTGATCAGAAGTTGTATAGGGGAATGATTGGCTCTCAGTTATATCTCACTGCTAGCAGACCTGACATTGTTTTTAGTGTACGCCTTTGTGCTCGATTTCAGGCAAATCCAAAGGAGTCTCACTTGACTGTTGTCAAGAGAATCTTGAGATACTTGAAAGGAACCACTGACCTTTGTCTATGGTATCCAAAAGGTAGTAATTTCAGCCTAGTAGGATATGTTGATGCTGATTATACAAGTTTTCTTGGGGATAGAAAGAGCACCTCAGGTATGGCACACTTTCTTGGCTCATGTCTTGTGTCTTGGGCCACCAAAAAGAAAAATTATGTGGCCTTATCTACTGCTGAAGCTAATTATGTTGTTGCTGACTCATATTGTGCTCAATTTTTGTGGATCAAACAACAATTAATGGATTTTGAAATTGATGTACATAGAGAACTAAGCACATAGATGTTATGCATAATTTTTTGAGAGACAACTATGAGAAAGGTTTGATCACTTTGGAATTTTGTTCTAGTGACAGCAAATAGCAGACATCTTCACAAAAGCTCTAAGTAGAGATTACTTTGAAAGGAACATGTTAGAATTAGGGATGATTAAGATCACCTAAAAGGAACCCGTTCTATCTCAAAAATTGGTTAGAAAATTTCGAATTTTCTTACATAATTAGATTAGATTTTTCTCAATCTCATGCTTTCATTAGTATACTCTTTGTCACGACCCCGGTTCGCCCTCCGTGAACCATCATGACGACACTTAATCTCTACAACTAGGTAAGCCTAAAATGCGGAAGATAAACTAAATTTGCGGAAGAAAACAATTTAAAACAGAAATAAAGTAATAAAACAACATTTAGAAGTGCCGCTCGGCATACACAATATTACTCTTACAACCAATACATTTTCCCACAACCCAGAAACCCATGAATCACAAGCTAAGAGATACATAAGAAGCTCTAACTCCAGAAATGTCTAACCAAAAGAGGAATACTGAAGGACTATACTATTACAGAAAGATAAAAAAGGACTCCTTGGTCTGCGGACACGGCAGATATACCTCGAAGTCTCTACAGAAGCGCCTCGCCTCAAGGATGATAAGACAGAGTGAAAGTACCTGGATTTGCACATGAAAAACATGCGCAGAAGGGGCATGAGTACACCACAGCGGTACTCAGTAAGTGCCAAGCCTAACCTCGGTCGGGTAGTGACGAGGAAGGTCAGGGCCCTACTGAGATAAAATAAAGAATATAAGACATGACAGTATAAGATAAGCAGTACAGTTGAAAACTAACGATAAAAATTTAATACAGGAAAATAAGGAATTCAATAACTGAAACATAGGCAAAACAATCACAAGGAAATAACCGGGGATCTCTCAGTATCTCGAGGATCTTTAGTACCCTAAATATATGCCAGGGATCTCTTGGTATCCCGAGGATCTCTCTGTATCCTCAATGTATGACAGGGATCTCTTGGTATCCCGAGGATTTCTTGGTATCCTCAATGTATGATAGGGATCTCTTGGTATCCCGAGGATCTCTTGGTATCCTCAATGTATGATAGGGATCTCTTGGTATCCCGGGGATCTCTTGGTATCCTTAATGTATGATAGGGATCTCTTGGTATCCCGAGGATCTCTTCGTATCCTCAATGTACGTGTTGGGGATCTCTCAGTATCCCGCACTTCAGCTCAAATCGTAAATGCGTACAGGGGATCTCCCAAGATGTCGTCCCAAAGTAAAACATACCACAATGGCACAAGGAATACTCAAATAAACTCAACTTCATAACAAGGTAACACGGACAATTCTAATCTAGCATGCTTCACGTAATACAAATAAGGCAGTCAAAGCAATTAAGTCAATTAGACATGTTTCTCCAACTAATAGCAGGTTTAAAAGTGCAAGTAGAATAGATAGAGAGGGAAAACACAATTAAAGTTACTTAATGAAAATCGGATTTTCAACAATTAACACAAGTACGCACTCGTCACCTCACATACAAGGCATTTCAATTATCACAATACCAATCCTAAGGGGAAAATCCCCCACACAAGGTTAGACAAGCCACTTACCTCGAACTGGCTCAAAATCAACCCGAGACCACGTTCTTGCCATGAGTACTCGACTCCAAATGGCCCAAATCTATTCAATTCAATTTCATAATATAAATAACACTTCAAGTAACTGATTCTACAATTAAATTCTAAGTTGATACGCAAAATTAGGTAAAATGATCAAAATGCCCCTTGGGCCCACATCTCGAAATCGGGTAAAATTTGTATTTTTAGAATCTTCACGCTCTCACGAGTTCATGCATACCAAAATTATCCAAATCTAAGGTCAAATTCCCAATCAAAAGTCGAATTCTAAGTCTAAGAACTTTCTTCCAACTTTTCCCCAATTTTTATCTCCAATCCGAAATTAAATGATGAAACTAACAATAGATTGATGGAATATAACTAGAAAGGGTTAAAGAATCGTTACCCAATGATCTCCTCTTCAATTTCCTCTTAAAATCGCCCTCTCCCGAGCTCCAAATCGAATTTCCAACTTTTGAAACTAAACCCTCAAATTTTCATATTTCTGCCCAGCTGTTTCCGCATCTGCGGTCCCTCTTTTGCGGACCAAAGGTCGCATCTGTGACTTCTCACTTAAGGAGGACTTTCCGCACTTGTGACTACATTACGGCAGATGCGGTGCCGCTTCTGCGGTTACCTAACCGTATCTGCGGACTCTGGCCCCTTCCTCACTTCTGCTTCTGCGACTGCTGAGCCACTTCTGCGGCGCCGCACCTGCAGGACCCAAACTACAAGTGCGGTTATGATAGAACCAGCAGCTGAAGCTGCAACTCTAACTCCAAAATCCTTCTGACAACCATCTGAAATCACCCCGAGGCCCCCGGGACCTCAACCAAACCTTCCAACCACTCCTAAAATATCATTCAAACTTGTTCCAACCTTCGAAACGCTCAAAACAACATCAAAACACCTATTTTTCATCGGATTCAAGCCTAAGAATTCCAAAAACTCTAAAATATGTTTTCGATCAAAAAGTCTATCAAACCTCGTCCGAATGACCTAAAATTTTGCACACACATCACATTCAATACTACGGAGCTACTCCAACTTCCAGAATTTCATTCCGACTCTCAGATTAAGATCTCACTATCGAATTGGAAACTTCAAAAATTCAACTTTCGGCATTTCAAGCCTAAATTAGCTACGGACCTCCAAAATACAATCCAAACACGCCCCTAAGCCTGAAATCACCCAACGAAGCTAACAGAACCATCAGATTTCCATTTTGAGGCCGTCTTCACATTATTTGGACTACGGTCAACTTTCTAACACTTAAGCTCTCATTTAAGGACTAAGTGTCCCAAAACTCTCTGAAACTCAAAACGGAACATCCCGGCAAATCAAAATAGCATAAATAAACTTGGGGAAAGCAGTTAATAAGGGATCGAGGCATTAATTTTTAAGACGACCGGCCGGGTCGTCACATCCTCCTATACTTAAACATTCGTTCATCCTCGAATAAGCATAGAGACATACCTGAAGTAGTGAAAAGATGAGGGTAACGGCTGCGCATATCCTGCTCGGTCTCCCAAATCGCCTCCTCGACCGGCTGGCCCTGCCATTGAACCTTCACGGATGCAATGTTCTTTGACCTCAGCTTTCTAACCTGCTTGTCCAATATTGCCACTGGTTTTTCAACATAGGATAGATCCTTGTCCAACTGGATTGAACTGAAATCGAACACGTGTGACGGATCACCGTGATACCTCCGGAGCATCGAAATATGGAATACCGGATAAACTTCGGCCAAGCTGGGAGGTAAGGCAAGCTCATAAGCAACTTCCCCAACACGCCTCAATATCTCAAAAGGGCCAATAAATCTCGGACTCCACTTTCCTTTCTTCCCAAATCTCATGACGCCCTTCATAGGTAAAACCCGAAGCAAAACCCGCTCTCCAACCATATAGGAAACATCACGAACCTTTCGGTATGTATAACTCTTCTGTCTGGACTGAGCTGTGCGGAGTCTACCCTGAATCACCTTAACCTTCTCCAAAGCATCTTGAACTAAGTCTGTGCCCAATAATCTGGCCTCACCTGGCTCAAACCAACCCACCGGGGATCTATACCGTTTCTCATATAAAGCCTCATATGGTGCCATCTGAATGTTGGACTGGTAGTTGTTGTTATAAGCAAACTCCGCCAATAGCAAGAACTGATCCCAAGACCCTCCAAACGCAATCACACATGCACGGAGCATATCCTCAAGAATCTAAATAGTGTGCTCAGACTGTCCGTCCGTCTAAGGGTGAAATGTTCTACTCAACTCCACTCGAGTATTCAACTCATGCTGAACGGCCCTTCAGAACCGTGATGTGAACTGAGTACCTCTATCTGAAATGATGGACACTGGAGTACCATGTAGACGAACAATCTCCCAGATATAAATCTCCGCCAACCGCTCTAAGGAATAAGTAGTACACATAGGAATAAAGTGAGCGGACTTGGTCAGCCGATCCACAATCACCCAAATAGCATTGAACTTTCTCAAAGTCCGTGGGAGCCCAACTACAAAGTTCATGGTGATCCGCTCCCACTTCCACTCCGGAATCTCTATCTACTGAAGCAACCCACCCGGTCTCTGGTGCTCATTCCATAATTTTGCAAGGTTTTTAAATCGATTTATTTCCCTTTTTCATCCATGAAATCCTAATAATTATGTCCAAAATTATTATTTTTGATGATTCATTTATTGGATCTTTATATTTATTCCAAAATATGGCTAAAGTTATATATTTTACAATTTTATTTAGTATTTTTTTAAAGCTAATTGCATATAATTACAATATTAGCCTTTTTAAGATTTAATTGTGTTTTATATTCATAAAATTAATCCCTATATTTTTAAATTGTTAATTATATATTATAAATTATTTTAGTGCTTTCAATTTATTTTTAGAAATTTATTTACTATTTTTTATAAATTAAAAGGGAAAATGACTATTTAATTTTTAGCCCAAATTGGTTTTCAATCATAACCCAAATCAGGCCCCAATTTCCCCAGCCCAAATTCAATTTTAACCCGACCCCTAACCCAATTTAACCAGCCCAACCCGGATCCCCTACCTACCCTCTTTAATCTATGTCGTTGATCGTTTAGATCAACGGCCAGCATTCACCCTTCCTAAAATAAACCTAAACGACCCCTTACCCTAATTCACTTTTCACCAAACGACGCCTCTGAATCCCTTCCCTCTCAATTCTCTCTGCAACCTCACATGAACCCTAGCCGCCGCCACCCCATTCCACCCTAATCCACCTCGACCCCTGCCTAATCCATGGCCTCTCATGGCCATTTGAGATGTGTATCAGCCTCCTATGGTTCCTGGGTGTTTGTTTTTGTGATTTCATGGCTATATCTCAAAGCGATCTGGTCCAGTCCTTGCTCAATCTTTGTCTCTGGTCTACCTCCGGTCAGCTATGGCCGTTCAAGTCAGATCCTTGACCTTTCCGGCTAGATCGGTAACTTTTCAAGGTCTTTCTCACCTTTTCTGGGTTCTCTGAAACCCTAGCTTTAAGATCTTTTAATTTTCTTTCAGATCTATCTTAGATATATGCTTACTACGAACTTCTTAAGTGTTTTTCTGAGGGTTCTTCAATTTTCTTTCAAAATGACTCTTCATTTTTCAACGATTAAGGTTTCTCTTAACTTCTTTTAAAGATCTCTTCCCAGATTTTTGGTGTTGTTTTACGATTTTACTATGTTCAAATAACTTGTTTATGCTTTCCTTTTACTTGATTCAACATGTTGAAAACCCTAGGTCCTTTTGGTCTTATCCGAGTTCTGAAACTGTTTGTTTTAATGTGTACTTGTTCGATTAAGTTCTTTGTTTCTGACTCTCTTTTCTTTGTTTGACTTATCTGATTTGAGTTCTTATCATCTCTTAAATTCGACTACTGTCGAAGCCCTAATTTCTTAAAAAGGGTTTTTCCTCACTTATTACCACTGTGAGACCTTTACTTGTTTCTGATTTTTCTTACTTGTTACCATGTTCTTCTTCACTGTTGATTCTATGCGACTACTTGACCTACTTGACTACTGTGCTTCGAATATTTTCTTACTACTGAATCCTAGCTTACCCCTACTGCTACTGTATGCTTGTGTTGCTTCTTTTTTGTCAACATGTTTGACCTTGCATGCCTGTTAATTCCTTGCTATTTATATGTTGAGGTGCAGAATCATGACCCTTTCTTGATTGATTCTGACTCCCTCAATCTTTCGACTAATTGCAAAATGTTCCCTTATAACCCCTAATGTTTTTTACTCATTTTTTTAAAATTAATTGATTCTTTTCCTTTACTGTGATGTCTGATCTTGCTGAATCCTCTCCCAAAACTAAGCATATTTTGTACTTAGACTTGATTATTTACTTCATGCTTTTACTGCCCCTTATATGACAATAATCAATCTGTCTCAAGCTGATTTCTTTCCTTAATTAAACCTGCTAGTCCGTTAAGCAGTGATTCCTTAATTAAAGGGAATCACTTGTGTTAATTGATTCTGATTGTAATTATTTCCATGTTTGTGTTAAGACTTTACGTATTACCTTATTTTTCACTTGTTTTCAAAACTATAAATACCCGCCCTCTTTTCTTTCAAAGAAACGAACAATTAGAGTTCATAACACACATTTACACTCAAAACTCTCTCTTTTCTCTACTACAACTTGTTATGCTGCTCTGTCTAACCGGCTGAAAGCCAAGGCTAGACTGTGGAATCTTGCTTACTTTTCCTTTCTGCACTTTGCTTCTCTATTGGTATGTCCTAGTTAATTTTAAAAGCCCCAACAACAACATGTTTCTTTGATTGCTCTAATTTCTTTCATTCTTGTCTACTCCTGCTTATGTTTCTACAGTCAAGTTATATTACTAGCTTGCTTTAATATGTCCCCTTACCCTTTAAATTAATGTTTCCCCATGTGTGTACTCTGTCAGTCACTTGTTATGTGTTTGCTGACTTATGAATCCCAAATCCCCATATCCCCTCTGTGTGTTTGTGTTCTTTGGCTGGTTCGTGGGCATGCCAGCATCAGCTATTGATGTGCATGACCAAACCTGACCCCTACTAGGTCATATGCTTTATAAAATGTACTCCCAAAACCCTTTGACCCCTTTGTGTGACTACTGATTCTGTGTGTTTGAGTTTTGTTCATTACCCCAACTGATTTCAAACACTTCTGCTACTAATTACTTTCAAATGGACTTGCCACTCCAGTGTTAAACAAACTATTTTTCAACTATGTTCTAACCTCCCACTATATTCCTATAACCTAGGTTTTTCCCCTCTTGTGTGAGCCTTGCCTTGGGACCCTTGAGCTCCCTCTGAACTTGGACACATAAGGGCTGGCCCTTCCACACTGCACTCATCTATGTCTGGCTATGCAAACCTGGGTGTAAGCACTGCCCAGGATCCCATGAGGTCCTTAGGGAACTTTGACACATCCAGGTATGAGAAAGACTTTGAAATTCTGGAACTGAAGTGGTTTATTACATAACTCAGAGAGGAAGTCAAGGTCAGGCTTTCCTTTGGTTGTAATTTTCTTATTTCTGCACTTCTTTTGTAATTCAATCATTTGGGCTGTAATAATTTGTAGACGATATTGAGGCTTGCTAGTGAAAATGGATGGGGGTGATTATGCATGTTTTAGCTATTAGAAGGGTAGATAACATGTCTATAGGGTGTATTTCGATATGATCTGTTAGAGAACATGCCTATAGGATCTGCTTTGGTTTAATAAAATTCTGCATGCTTCACATAATTAGAAACTATGCCTAAATGGCCTTTTAATAGAAATCATGCCTATAGGAACTTCGCTTTGATCAAATAAATCCTGCCTACTCCACTTCATGTTCAATTAGATACCATGCATATAGGACTAAAAATCACCTTTTAATACTTAGATACCATGCCTATAGGACTAAAAATCACCTTTTAATACTTAGATACCATGTCTGTAGGAATTAAAATCAGCTATAATAGAGATCAAGCCTATAGGATCTAAAACCAGTTTAGTTAAAAAATCAGTTTGGCTCGTACCTATCTGTTCTGAATCAGTTTAAATAACTTACTCTTTTAAATTAATACGGTTAGAAAGCATGCCTATAGGATCCAAATCATTCGTTCAAAATTGTTTACTGCTCCACTGCACTCCTAATAAGTAATAGATATCATGCTCATAGGACATCACTACTACACCCAGGTAAGCCTTAGGTAACTATTTGAATAAAACTGGAACTGCCTTTGTTAATTACCAACTGCTATAACCAGCAGGCAAACTTGATTCAGACTTCTTTTCTGAGTTATATAATGAATCTGGTTCTGATTCAAACTCTGCTTTAAGATCTTATAATTCAGACCTTAAATGTGTTTAAGTCATGCTATTTATGTGCTTTATTTGTAGAGGTATACATGAGCCTTATAACTGCTTACATGTTTCCTTCTAAATGCAGTCCTACGTGTTTTTGTATGTCGCCTAGCCTTTTTACCTTTAAACCTACGAGTTAGCCTAAAATTCTTCGTCTTATAGGAATGGTAGTCCTAAATTCCTCCAAGATTGATAGGAAAGGGACGGGTAATAGCATGCAATAGAGGTTGAGACCAATCCGTGCTTTAATACCTTAACGGGGTTGGAAGGGTAGATATGGATATGACGACCAGTGCGCTAATACCATGTGTATCCCCTCTTTTGAGGAGTGTCATACCGGGTATCGCATTGAGGTGATCCATATTATAGATAAACCTACGACCCCTTTTACTTCTTTTACAAACATGTCTAGCTTATAACTCTTTCAAACCTTGCCTTTCAATAATTGTTTTCAAATGCTTGTGTGTTTAACTTAAATCCCCTCTTACTTGAGCCTTTATTTGTTACTTGCTAATTGCATAAATTCACAAAAAGAACTATCTAGCCGGGAACCACACTAGTGGATCCTAAGGGGTGCCTAACACCTTCCCCTTGGGATAATTTCAAGCCCTTACCCAATCTCTGGTCATCAAACATAGTTGTAAAGGAACTCTATAAGTGTACTAATGCGCCTTAAACCATTAGGTGGCGACTCTTCAAAATACCCAATTCCCAAAATAAGGGAAATGAGTCATTACACCCCATGAATGTCGAAATCCGGAAACTCCTCTCCGTTTGGAAAAGGGGGAAAATGGGGGCATGACAGCATGGCGACTCTGCTGGGGATCTTTAGGCTTTCACCATGTCAGATTGTTCTTGTGAATTTGTACCTCCCTTATGTGCAATTACTTATTTAAATTTCTTCAAGCATTTAATTTCCCTTTCAAACTGCAAAACTAACATGTCTTCCCTGTTTCTTTCCTTTATTGCCGCTTTAAATTACAAAACTGATGTATTTATTGCTTTCTTAATGTGTAAATGCATGTCAACATGTTTTTAATTATTGCATAATCATGCTCAACGCCATACTCCACTTATGCCAAACAAATACTATAGCAACGCTTATAATGAGTGGTTGCACTTTTCCTATATCATTACCCCCTAAATTCAGAAAGGCATATTTGCGATAAAACTAGTCGATCAGCGGTGCAGTCAATAGTTCCATGCCTTCCCCCTTGAGTTGTCCGATCAAGGGTACCAGTCTAAAACCCCATAGAAACCTTATTCTGTTCAAGTTATGCATGCATCATGGTCACACCTAGTCAGGTCAGTTATGTTGTCCACATAATGATCCTTTAAGATAGCCTTGTCCAAAGTCCATCAGGTTTCCCTGAACCCAAACGGACACCACCACGTTCTGTGCATTTAATTGGAGAACTAAATGTTTCATGCTAATTGTTGGTATTAAATAGTCGAGTCTGGTGGGGGTAAGGGACTAACCTTATTTGTCTTGCAGAAATATGAGGCACGAAGTCCCTATATTCGGCATGGTCACCAACATCCACCCAAGACTGCTAAGCTGGTGGAGGGATTTACCCTCCAGTGACCAAACTCTCGTCCGCAAATATCTGGGAAATCTACCATCCCTCTTGGATATCCAACCTAACAACATGATCATAGAAGCTACCACACTGTTCTGGAATTGTGAAAGGGTCGTGTTCCGCTTTGGGGACATTGAAATGACGCCCTTGCTAGAGGAGATAGGAGGACTGGCCGGTCTAGTATGGGAGACTCCGGGGTTGATAATGCCTGAGAATCGCAAAGGCAGGGGTTTCCTCAAAATGATGTGTCTGAAGAAGAACATAGAACTGACATCCCTGAAGGAGTCATACATCCCTTTTGACTACTTGTATGAAAGGTACGGTCATAGCAAATCCTACCATACCTACCCTGACTAGTTTGCCATCACATTCTTGGGGCACATCCATCGAAGGGTTTTCATCTTCATGTTTTGTTTCCTGGGGCTGATTGTGTTTCCGATGAAGAAAGGGAGAATCCATACCAGGCTGGCTATGGTAACTAAGACCCTAATGGAAGGGATTGGTGGGCAGCCATTCAGCATCGTGCCCATGATCATTTCAGACATATACCGAGCTTTAGAGAAGTGTCAATAAGGAGCAAAACACTTCGAATGCTGCAATTTATTACTCCAACTCTGGCTCATGGAACATCTCCAAAAGGGCAAATACTGATAAGAGATTTAGCGAAGGGACTGGGATGATCACATCGCTTTTTATCATCCAAAGCGAATGAATTACATCCCCGATATGTTCACTCAGCCTGAGAATGCGAAAGGATGGGTTGAGCTATTTGATAACCTGACTGAAGAACAGGTTCAATGGATGTTCGAGTGGTTTCCAACCGAGGAATTCATCACCCGATCCAGAAATACGCCTTTCCTGATACTGATCGGTCTGAGAGGAACCTACCCTTACATCCCTCTCTGAGTTATGAGGCAAGCTAGTAGGAAGCAAGTTATACCCAGGGTTGACAAGATGAGTCATTTCTGGGATGATATCCAAAATGATGATAGTCCCTACAAGTACCAAGCTCAGCACATGTGGCACTGCAAGATCATAAAGGGGAGAGATACCATCAAGCTAGACAGGTATCATGCAGGTTGCGCTCCTTTCTACTCGGGTTGGTTGGAAGGCAATAATGATAGTTTAGGCCAGCCAGGGTTTGCTCGAGGTCACAGGATTATAGATGAAAGGACCGAGGCACAGGTCAAGTACAACCAGCTGCGCAAAAAATCCGGGAGTACGAAAGCGAACACCGCGAGATACAAGAGTCCAACGAGAAGCTGATTGAGGAATGGAAGGATATGGTTGTCAGTGCCAACAAGTGGCTAGGATACTTGGAGCGAGGCATAGTGAACTGAGGAGAAAATTTCTCAAGAGGGTCGAAGATTGTCAAAATGCTGAAGGGACCGAGGGCGGACACCTAGCCAGAGCATACCCATTGCTAGGACTTCGCGAGTTGGGGAAGATGTTCGACGGAGCGAAGGATGCCAAATCTGGGGAAGGTCCTTCAGGGACCAAGTAGATAGGAGTTTATCTTTTCATTTTATGAATGTAAAGAGGCCAATGGCCATTAGTGACTTTTATTTCCTGTTTATTTAGTATCGATTTGGGATTCGTCTTATTTATTTATCAATAAAATGAGGCATTTAGCATTCTAAGTTCTCCAAATTAACTTGTCGCTAGGCCTACCTCGGGCACAAAGAGGTCCCCAAATTAGGACATGATTTACATTCCCGCACTATGTGTTTAAATATTGTAATATTTTTTATGATCCTCACTAACTTGGTTACCTTTTTGTTTTAATCTTTGTTTTTGTTTTATTATTCCCCTCCCCAAAAGTTAGTTCGTGCACTCTGGCATCATCATCCTCCCCAAAATTAATATCTCTATCAGGCGGCATGCCTGGAAGATCAGCTAGAAACACATCGGGAAAATCCCGTACTACTGGGACTAAATCAATTGAAGGGGTATCAATACTGACATCTCTCACATAAGCTAAATATGTGTCGTATCCCTTCTCAACCATATGCTGAGCTTTAAGAAAAGAAATAACTCTACTGGGAGTGTGATCTAAAGTACCCCTCCACTCAACACGCGGTACACCTGGCATAACCAGCATCACAGTTTTGGCGTGACAATCAAGAATAGCATAATGGGGCGACAACCAGTCCATGCCCAAGATAATGTCAAAATCTACCATGATGAGCAACAATAGATCGGCTCTGGTCTCAAAACCACTAAGAGCAACCAAACACGACTGATAAATGCGGTCCATAACAAGAGAATCTCCTACAAGAGTAGAAACATAGACAGGGGGACTCAAAGAATCTCGAAGTACACCCAAATGCGGAGCAAAATAAGAAGACACATAAGGATAAGTGAAGCCTGGATCGAATAGAACCGATGCATTTCTGTGACAAGCCAGTACAATACCTGTGATGACAGAATCAGAGGCAATAGCCTCGGTACGGGTAGGAAGGGCATAATATATGGCCTGGCCTCCCCCTCTAGCTGACTGAGCAGGTGGGGTAGCAACTGGTGCTGTAACCATAGCCTGAGAACTCTACGGGGCACGTTGTGGCTGAGAAGTCTGTGGAGGTGCACTCCTCCCAAGGCTAGGTAAATACCTCACCACATGGCGTATGTCACCACACTCAAAGAAACCTTGCGGCTGACGTGGCAGTGGAAACTGTGCGGTACAGGTACTCTGAGACCCCTGAACCCCTGAAACACTAAGTGAAGTCTGAGGCGCAAACTGAGCTAGCTGACCCACAAAACCTCTACCATGTCGTACTCTTCCAACAAAATAAGGACCAGTGGGTCTTTCCAGTCTGCTGTGAGCACGTGATTTTTGCCCTATACGAAACACTCCTATAAAATCCAAGAAAATAGACTATTTCTTAATTATTTGCCATTTTTATTTGTTTTTACACTTTTAGAATTAATCAGTAATTATTTGTTTTATAAAGTTTTAAAATCACAAAAAAAATAATAGCTCATTTTACATTTTTGTCTTTAATTTTAGTTTATTGATTTTGTACTTTTAATATAGATTTAAGTAATGTTTATAATTTTTTATAATTAGTTTAATTTCACATTTTTAGATAATTTAAGATTTTTAATTATTAGGTTTTTTGATTAAAAAAGGTAAAAGAAAAAAAGAAAAGGAAATTAAAGAAAGAATTGGAGAAATGACTCATTTATAAAACTTGGGCCAGTTTTGCACACAAATTCGGCCAACCGTTCCCCTACACAAATTAATTCCCTTCAGCCCAACACTCCCCTCTCTACAACCCAAGCCCAAACCTTACCTAAAAATCAGACCAACCCCTTTGACCCTCCCCAATTAAAATTAGGAATTTTTACACCCTATAGTAAAAATCGGACTGAACGAATTTAAAATTAGGAATTTTTACCAAAACGTTCGAGCTCGAGCAAGCAAAATCAGAGCGAAAGGCATTGATTAACAAAGAGAGATCGTTGAAATCACTCGCGAAGTCTCTTACCCCTTGGCGAGTTTTGCTGGTAAAAGCTTGAAGCTTTGCCCCTTGGCGATGTGAACGAAAAAGTTAGAAAGCAAAACCAAGAACGACACTCCTATTAGTTTAATTTTAATTTTAATTTTAATTTAAGAAATTTTACACCCTATAGAAAATCTTAGTATTCGAATGTATATTTTTTTTGTATTCACTTGTATTCAGGTTTAATCAGTTGTATTTAACTATTTTATTCAGCAGTAGTTAGTTGTATTCAAGTGTTTTATACAACTGTATTCAGTTGTAGTTAGTTATATTCAACTATTTTATTCAGCAGAAGTTAGTTGTATTTTGTTGCATTCAGGAGTTTATTCAGCTGTATTCAATTGTATTTTTGTTGTATTCAATTGTTTTATTTAGATGAATTAAGTTGTGTTTTGTTGTATTCAACAGTATACAGTTCTACTCAACTGTATTATTCATATGTATTTCTCTTTATTCAACTCTAATCTTTATTATGTATCTTTCAAATACATATTAATGAGGGATCGTTTTAGTTCGTTGAGTTAAATTAGGAGAACATCATATAATTTTATTTCCTTCCGTTTTTAGCGCAGATACGTTATTGTATTTAATGTTAATGTCGCTTGAATACAGCTAAATACATGTCAAATTTAGCCAAAATTCCAGTTTTTACTTTAATGTTAATGTCGCTTGAATACAGCTAAATACATGTCAAATTTAGCTAGAATTCCAGTTTTTACGCTTATATTTTTAGTTGTATTAATGATTACAACAGCTTAAATACATGAAATACATTGTATAAAAATATAAAAGGTATCTATAACACGTAATATAGCAAAGGATATCTATAAATAGCTAATTAGACAAAAAAGATGATACTTTATGAAAAAATCCCTTAAAATTAATCTCAGTCGTCCTAAGTATCTTGACCCAACAGCCCACGTCTTTTCCCCCAAATAAACATAAGCCATATTTTCCCCCAAGTTCCCTAACCCTAACAAATCAGATGTGGCGCTCCTTTCTACTGTTCATCTTCTTCTTCGAACAATTCAGCCATCAACTCGCCTTCAACTCGCCCGAGTTCACTCAAATGGGACCCCTCCCCTCCACGTCATTTTATTCCAACGGTTTTTGTTAGAGAGGAACGAATATTCTCTCCGAATTTTGCACGATTTCTGTACTGTTCAGCGATTTGCTGGATGAATGGGAGCCGTGGATGGATGGAAATCAATCCATGCCTTCCATTTGTCCCTGAAATCGTTCACAAACAAGGGAATTTTTCGGATCCGAGGCAGAAGCTTCGAGAATTTTTGAGGTTATATATAAGGTAAGTTTCTTTTCTTGGAAGGAGGGAGAGAAAAAAGTGAAGAGAAAAATCGATAAAAAAAAAATCTTCAATAGCTTAACCAAGATTTCGGTTTCTTTTGAGTCGTCATTTTTCCTTCGAGCTTTATCTTTTCCGTCTTTTGTTTTCTTTTTGGATAAAAAAACAAAAAAAAGAAGAGGTGTTCTGGTTTTGCTCAAAAAAAAAACTTGATTTAAAATCCAAAGATTGTGGTTGAGTTTGCGTTTTAGAATTCAAGTCTCGATACTGGCTCAATTCAAACTAGTTGATTTCTCGTGTTTCTTGCTGTTGCTCATTTCAAGTTGGAAGCTGTGGTTCGTTTGATTCAGTTTGGTCTGTTGTAATCACTGAAGCTTTGTTAATTAAAAAATTCTAATCCAGGTGCACTCTATTCTCTTTCTTTTATTGTTAGTAGATGATTCTGTGTAGTAGTTCTTTTAGCCTATGACTGATGAACTTCAAAAAAAAAAAAATGTGAAGTTTGTGCTTCGACGAAACGAGCAAGTCTGTTTATCCCTTTTTTTTTCTTGAGATTTTTTTTGTAAGCTGAACTTGTGACTTCTTGTAGATAGCTCTTTACTCTCCTAAACTCCTCATTCAAGGAATGTCATTCCCTTGTCAGTATACCCCTGAAGCAAGATTTTAAAACTTCATGCGCTAATCTGCATTCTGCCATCTGTTTAAGTGTAACATGTTAATTCCGAGTCAGCTGTGTCTGCTTGAAACGATGTCGGGTCATGTTCCTTTAACCAAAATTATGGCCCTAACGTTTGAATGTCATTAGAAGTCGTTTCTGTGTGGATTCTGTTTATTTTTGTGTGACTCGCGTATGGGTCTGTCGCTGCATATCCTAGGTTGCATTGCTGCCTTTGAGGAGTTGATTTCGCTCTGTTGTGGTGCTGCTGTTGAGGAGCTTTATTTGGTCGTTTGTTAGTTAGTGTACTGATATTAGGGATTCCATGGCTGCTTTAGAGGTATTTTAATGGAGATTTTGTGGTAGTATCATGGCAAAAAAGCTGTTACATTTTGGTTTATTCACTGCTGAAAATCTTTGCAAGGTCTGTTTGTGGTCAACTTTTTCGCAATTTCAATTCAAGTTGCATATTAATCAACGTGAGTGACTGGAGTTGTTCAGGTCCTAGTCTTTTGTGTTATCCCTTTACTTGTTATTTCTTTATTTTGATTCTTCTTTCCTATGTATAAACAAAACTTCAACTTCATGAATATACTTATACTTTGGACCAAAAAGAAGCAACCTGGGTTGAGATGAACAAGTTTATTAATACATAAAGCATACAAGTGGGATATCAAATTAGCTTTAAGAGTGGAATAGAAAATATGTTAGATTCAGTGATGTATTAACGTAAAAGCTAACCAACGATTCGTTCCTTAGACTGTCATGGAAATGTTTTAACCTAATGATGCCTAGTATTGTAGCTAGTTCCCCAGATGGATTATTCTGCTTTAGTTGTTCCTTCGTACATGCTGCTAGCTAATGTTTTGTGGCTACGCTCTGTTTCTTTCAGGATCTAATCTCTGTATATGCATTATTTATCCGTTGGTGTTACATGTTGAAAATATGTATTAGCTATTAAAGGAAAGAGATTTTTTTTAGCAATTAAAATTATTACAACTACGGGTACGGTTCCCGTGGCGTGATTGTGATAACTAGTTCAAAAATAGAAATACCTCTAGTTTGCCTTAAAATATATATAACCTTTTGTTTAAAAAGAATAACTTGAGGTGCGCTACGCTTTAAATCTATAACACTTGGCCCTCACAAATTTAGACCAAATAAATTGAGGCGTGCCATATAATTTTTAAATTTATGGCCCTCATATAAATAAAATCAAATGCCTTGAACTATCGTAGTTTGCTCTAGGCTCGATTTAGACTAGCATTGTGATTATGTATACGTTCGCGTAACATAATTGCAAATTTAATTCTAAAAATGACTTGAGGGATGCGTTCGCGCAACTTCAACCAAACTTTTCTTAATAAAATAAACAAAAGGTTATTAATTGTGGTCACGTTCGCGTGACATGATTTTTGACACGCTAAAGGAAAAGAGTATACGTACGCGTAACTCAATTCTTTAATTATGAATAATCAAGTGATTTGATTTAAAAGTGGTAAAAAGATAATTGCACAATAGGTCTTAAAAATGAGTAGTTAAACAATTAAGCCAAAGATGAGTTGCTAATCGATCGTGCTAGAACCACGGAATCCGGGGGTGCCTAACACCTTCCCTCGGGTTAACAGAATTCCTTATTCAGAATTTCTGGTTCGCAGACTTCAAAAGAAAAATCGAAATTTCCTCGATTTGGGATTTAAAATAAATCGGTGACTTGGGACACCAAATAAATTATCCCAAGTGGCGACTCTGAAAACGAATAAATAATCTCATTTCGAATAATGTCACTTAAATTGGAAAAACTCTCGTATACTCCTCTCGGGGTGTAAAAAAGGAGGTGTGACATCTGCGATACCGCTTTTGCGGTTGGGGAACCGCATCTGCGGTTCTCACTTAAAATCTCAATCTCGCACCTGCGACCTCTAATTCCGTATTTGCGGTCACGCAGATGCGGTTCTTTATGCCGCTTCTGCGGTTCCTGGCCCCCTTCCTCATTTCCGCTTCTGCGACCACTGAGCCGCTTCTGTGGCGCAACTTCTGCGGCGCCGCACCTACGGGACCCAAACTGCAGGTACGGTTATGACAGATAACAGCTGAAGCTGCAAACATCAAACTCCAAAAATCTTTTCGTCAACCATCCGAAATCACCCCGAGGCCCCCGGGACCTCAACCAAACATGCCAACCAATCCTAAAACATCTTTCAAACTTGTTCAACCCTTTGGAACGCGCAAAACAACATCAAAACACTTATTTTTCATTGGATTCAAGCCTAAGAATTCCAAAAACTCTAAAAATACGCTTTCGATCAAAAAGTCTATCAAACCTCATCTGAATGACCTGAAATTTTGTACACACGTCACATTCAACACTACGGAGCTACTTCAACTTCCGTAATTCCATTCCGACCCTCAGATCAAAATGTCACTATCGAACCGGAAACTTCAAAATTCGACCTTTCGGTATTTCAAGCCTAAATTAGATATGGACCTCCAAAATACAATCTGAACATGCCCCTAAGCCAGAAATCTTCCAATGGAGCTAACGGAACCATCAGATTTCCATTCCGAGGCCGTCTTCAAAATATTCCGACTACGACCAACTTTCCAACACTTAAGCTTTCATTTAGGGACTAAGTGTCCCAAAACTTTCCGAAACTCAAAACTGAACATCCCGGCAAATCAAAATAGCAGAAATAAACTTGGAAAAAGCAGTTAGTGGGGGATCGGGACGTAAATTCTTAAGACGACCGGTCGGGTCGTCACAAGGAATGACACCATTATATATTTTTAAATAATTTAACTTTAAACTTTTTATTTACCAACTTTACCCTTAATGAAAAGTTTTTGACCCCATAAAACTTTTGTCCTTTAAGCTTATAGGATCACATGTTTCAAAAGTCATTCTTTTTTTTAAATATTTTTTATGTCAAGTCAAACTATATCATAGAGGGAGTAGCTTTTATAATCGTCACTCTAGGCACATTTGTTGGCTGTGTAATTTCCTTAATTTTTGTTTGGAGAACTGTAACTTTCTATCAATGATATATACATGAAGTTCAGAGAGAAAGATCAGGCAGCAGTGACAAATGTGCAGCCAGAGTCTATTTTACCTGACTGAAATGTGATCAGCATCAAAACTTTGAGTATCCTCAAGCCTGTATTCCTTGTATTATATATAGTAAAAAAGTTTCAAAAGTATATGTTAATATTAAGTTTGAATGATCATTCTCACAAGATGTAGCGAGTGCACTACTATTTCTCATTTATTGATTTAAAATTCTGGATTTACTTCTACTAAAAAAACGCCTTGATCACTTATTTACTTGTTTAGGTTGGGTAATTAACTAAACATATATATTTTTGATAATAAAGTTTCTAATAGTTTATAAATATCTAAAAATCCCTATATAAAACCATTGTGCTTGTTAGAAAGTTTATCATAGTACAAGAAATTAGAGAGAATTTACCCTCGAGTAATGAGTTAGAAGATGAGACTGAAGGGACAATTATATTTACCTTATAATCCAAAATATGGGTATTTTGTAAGTTAATGTGTGTATTTTGGTAGCAAATCGATATTTCATTATTTTTTTTCTAAACAAGAAATACCATATCAAATTTTTTAAACACTTAGACCAAATACCAAAGACTAAGGACATGTGTGTCCATAGATTCTTTTTCCTTTTTTGGGGAATTCTTTTTTTTTTTAAAATGTGTTTGTCCATGAAATTTTGTAAATTTTTGGAGATTTTTTGAAAATAAATTTTTCAAAAATCAAAAAGTGGGTTTAACTAATTTTTCAATATTTTTGGAATTTTTTTTCCTCCCGCTTACAAAACTGCAACATTTTTCAAGTAAATTTCATGTCTAAATATAATTTCAAATTCCAAATACGAATTTTCAACTTAACACCAAATGGTTCTTGTTTTCAAAAATCATAATTTTTATGTCCAAACTCCTACTATATATTGAATACCCACTACAATATTTTCGGCCTTTAGTCACCCTTGAGAAGTGTGGCCTAAACTATCATAAAGTGTTGCATTTGAGCAAAGGCTACACTTTTCGACTTTAGGCAACGCTTTTAGGGGTGGCCTAAAGTAGCGTAATCTTTTCTCTAAGGCCACACTTTTCAAGTGTTGCTTTAGAAACCACGCTTCAAAAGCGTGGCCTATAAGGTACAACAACCACGCTTCTAGTACTCACGTGGCAATGTTTTTCATTTTCTGAAACTATACTTTAGAAATGTGGTCTTTATTACCTTATAAGCCACATTTGTGAAGCATAGCCATTGTTCTTGTACATGCCAAATAGGCCATCCATTTGTCAGCCCTATGGCAGCACTTCTAAAGTGTAATAATTTTTTTATAATATTTACGAGCTACAAATTTTTTTATGTAATTACATTTATTTCTAGCAACTATATTTTAATGATCTCAAGCACTAAATTAAATAATAAATAATAAAAAATAATAATTTTAATGCATATACTTGCAATAAACTTCAAAAAGAAACATATTTTGTATTCTACACATACTGATAAACAATATTTCAATATGTGCAGTAATAACAAACTCTAAAAACCGAATGTATTCATAAAGTATCATAACAATAAATATTACAGTTTCAAAAACTCTTTATCATTCACTTCAATAGATCAATTAACTTTTGGCCGCCATTTCCAATTGCATCAACCGTATTTTCCTACACATCAAAAATAAAATTTAAAATTAAAAAGAAACCGATAGATAGCATGCAATATCATACTTGATTGAGGTATTTGAGGTGGAAGCTGAAATTTAGAACAATTGATTTTAGAGAACAAACAAACATTCACATTAAAGCTTCAAAAAATTTCTATTGAACTTGAACTTTTTTGAGAAGATACATGAAAAATTCAAGTTCATATGGCATATAAGACATGTTCTTTCTTGACTTTTCTTCTTACTATCAGAGCATTATAAAAATGGGTAAGTAACTAAACATAGAAACACATATAAACAGATTAAAATGATGAAAGCTTTACTGGAATGCTAACACTTAATATCAAAATGGATGGTGGTGCAACTTCAATGATAACATTGAGGCAATCATTTTGACAGTATTCTTAGAGCTCCACCTGCACAGCTAAACTTCGCTAGTAGGCCTATCCCCCCAATAGCACAAATGCAAGAAAATATACTTATTTTAGCTCTCTAATTTGATATAACTGGTGAAATGAAACTCACCTGAATTTGACATGTTTGAGTTCTCTTTCGCCATCTGGGGAGTACTCTTATAGTGATGAAAACTCTAGGTTGAAAGTTTATCTACAATTGAATGCTCACTATCTATCATATGTAAAATAGAATGACGTTTCTTCAAATTAAATATTTAGTGCAACATCTTAAATAATAAAAATACTGAGAGAAAATAAATGGCTACAAATTCTTAATCTTCTCTCTAACACTTACAAGTAGGATTTATATATTTCAATTAGTTTTATTCAAGCTAAGCTACTAATAGAGCTCTACTAATATCAAATCTGTAAAAGGCAAAATAAAACAGCTCCATAAAATTCCAATCTCTATGAAGTCAAGATTAATAAGAACGCTTCTGCTGTAAGTTAAGATCTTTGCACGCTCTTAAATATTACATATAATTTGAGTATCAAATCCAAATAACGTTGCCTATGTCGTCTTTCTTACAGTCATAGAAAAAATGAACCACACGAACACATCCGACGCATAAATTTTTTAAAATGAAATAGAACGAAAGCAAACGTTTCATAAAAAAAAAAAAACTTATGAAAAAATAAAAGAAAGAAGAGGTATAAAGTACCTGTACTTTTAACATATGTATCTGGATTCTAGCTACTTCCCGGACACATGCTTCACTTTTCTGAGCACAATTAGATAAAGTTCAATAACTAGTCTTAGACAGTCCAGGAACCTTTCTGCCTTGGCTTCATATGAAGTCAATGAGATAACATTACAAATAATTTTGCAAAATACACAGATCTCCCTTTTTACTCTTTCCTTGTGAATGGGTTGGAAAGATTAATAGAATATGTTATTATCAAACTGAAACATCAGTAATGTCATCATCAGTAGCCTGATATCTTAGCATAAACATCACCATGTGAAGATAGATGCACCTTATAATTGCATTGCAAACATTAATGTTCAAGGCGAGAAACTATGGCAAAACACAAAGTGCATAAATACAAGAAAATATTTTATATTCAGCATGAATACCTATACGCTATGCATTTATTGTTCTTTGACAGTCCTTTGAGTTTTTAAAAGAATGAATCGTCTAGAATTAAGTTATTGTAAGTGTTTTTTAGCCTATGTCTGAAGTAAAGAGAAGCGTGAGAGTATAACAATTCAGGACGTAACCACAATTGCTATGTTTTCCAAGTTTCAGGGGTTGCAAGACAAGTTGAGAGGTTTATGCAAGAAAGAAACAAATCTCACATTACCCTATCCTCCCCAAATAACCCACAAAAATCAAGCCTACCACTAAGTCCGCACTCACAACAACAATCCTATCAAATTGTTATAAAACATTATCTAAACTTGTGATGAGACCAAAAGGTCATCACTTGTTTTAAAAGTGAATTCTGTGTTACGAAGCCTCAAAAACCACTTTCGGCATTACCTCGATTTGTGTGCGCAGTCTGGGCGCGTAGCAGGAAAGCCATTATGTGAAAATCTGCGAAAAATGATGAATTTTGACTTTAAAATAAATTAAGTTGACTTCGGTCAATATTTTGAGTAAACGGACCCAGACCCATGATTGGACGGTCCTGGAGGGTTCGTAGGAAAATATGGGACTTGGACGTATGCCCGGAATCAAATTGCGAGGTCCTAATCCTAAGAAATGAATTTTTTAAAGAAAATTATTTTCTGGAATTATTTGAGTTTTGAAAATGAAATGTGTTTAAAATTTGATGGTATCAGGCCCGTATTATGGTTTCGGAGCTCGGTACAGGTCTTATATGTGGTTTAAGTCGAGTATGTGAAATTTGGTAAGAAACGGACTTGAAATGATATGAATCGGACCTTATTTGAGGAAATTGGGAAAATTTGAAGTTCTTAAGAAATTTCATGATTTTGATGCTAAATTCATAGTTGTTAATGTTATTTTAGTGATTTGAATGCATGAGCGAGTTCGTATGATGTTTTTTAGATTGGTGTGCATATTTGGTTTGGAGCCCCGAGGGCTCGGGTGAGTTTTGGATAGGCCACGGGGTGGATTTTGAACTTGAAAAAATTGCAGATTTTCAGTTGGTGTGATCAGGTCTGCTTGCGAAGCCTGGCTCGCAAATGCGAAGAATGGACCTAGCAGCTTGAGTCGCAAATGCGACTATTTTCTCGCAAATGCGAACGGTCACTCGCAAATGCGATGATGACTGGAAAGCTGAGTGGATCGCAAATGTGAAAGTCCAATTTTTTGAGGGGTTCGCAATTGCGAACCCTGGTCACAATTGCGAAACCAGAGACTTGTAAGTTCATAACTTAGACGCATTTCTACCATTTTTCATACTCTTTCAAAACCAAAACACCCTAGGATGATTTTTCAAAGGCAACTTCTTCTCCAAATCAATTGTAAGCGATTTCTAACTAGTTTTCTTCAATCTTTAACATCTTTTCACATGATTTCAACTCAAAATCAATGATTTTTATGGGGGAAATTGGGTGTTTTGGATAGAACATAGGTTTTTCAAAAATTGGGGATTTGGACCTCAATTTGATGTCCGATTTCAAAACAAATTATATATTTGAGTTCGTGGGGGAATGGGTAATCGGATTTTGGTTCGAACCTCGGGTTTTGACCATATGGGTCCAAGGGCGATTTTTGACTTTTTGGGTAAAACTTTAAAAAACTTATTTTCATGCATTAGAATTGATTCATTTAGCGTTTATTGATGTAATTAAGTAACTTGTGGCTAGATACGAGCGAATTGGTGGTAGAATCAAGAAGTAAAGCGATAGTAGAGACTTGAATTGTCTTCGTGGCATCGAGGTAAGTGTTTGGTCTAACCTTAGCTGAGGGATTAAGAGTCGAGTCCTATTTACTCTGTGGTATTTGTCGAGTACGACGTATAGGCATGGTGACGAGTATGTATACGTTGGTGTCAAGCATGCTCGTGAGTCTTCTATTGTGATTATTATAACTTTGTTGTATTATTCATGCTTTGATGATGATTTCTATTGTTGGGCAAAGTTTGTGGAAGTAATTGTGACATTTGAACATTGAGGAGCGTTGGCTCAAGTTGTACAATGAAATGTGAAAGTACAAGCGATAATCGAATCTTTTAGAGCATTGGCTCAAGTTGTGAAGTAAAAGTGAAAAAAGGAAGAGAATCAGTATATTATCACCCTTGCCAGGATATTGTTGTTTTTGATGTTATCTCCCTTGCCGGGATGTTGATGTTTCTTTTGATGTTGTTCCCTTGCCGGGACTTGATTATTGAACTATTGTTCCCTTGCCGGGATTTTTATTGTAATTTCATTTATTCCCTTGCCCTATTGTTTGTGATTGTTGTTTGGGTGAGGAAGAGTGTTAAAGCACGAAGGGTGAAGCCGTGTATTGTTTTTGGTGAGAAAGTGTTAAAGTACGAAGGGTGATACCGTGTATGATTTGTGAGGGAAGAGTGTAAAGCACGAAGGGTGATGATGTGCCGCACGATGTACCATTCCGTGCCGATTATATTGATTATATGGTGAGGACGAGAGTAAAATCACGAAGGGTGATACCGTGAACATTTTCATTACTTGATTGCTTTGGTGAGGACGAGAGTAAAAACACGAAGGGTGATGTCGTGCACTTATTGATTCCTAATTCTTTGTTGATATTTGAGATATGTTGTTTCTTTTAATTACCCGTTGTCTTTCTATTCCAAATTGATAATTCCCCGCAACATGATACTCCTCCCGTACTTGACTGTATATTACTGTTCTTCTTTTCCACTATATTTAGTTAAATTGCACAGGTTTATTTGGTAGTCTGGTCCTAGCCTCGTCACTACTTCGCCGAGGTTAGGCTAGGCACTTACCAGCACATGAGGTCGGTTGTGCTGATACTACCCTCTGCACCATGTGCAGATCCCGGAGCAGTAGCTTTTGGATCGTAGATTGGGTGGCTGCCTTCAGTCCACGCGAAGATCCAAGGTAGTCCTGCAGGCATCCGCAGGCCCTGGCGTCTCCCTCTATCCCTTTACTCCTGTTTCATTTCTTTAGTTCAGAAATAATGTATTTTTTATCTTTCAGACTTTGTATGTATTCTTAGATCGTCTGTGAAACTGTGACACTAGTTCTGGGTGGTTAAGGCTCAAACAGTTGTATTAGATACATATTTCAGATAGTTTAGTGTATTTCTTTCGCTTATTGTAATTTCCGTTGTCTACACGTTATTGCTTTATAATTGTTAAGGAAAATTAAAATTGGTAAAAGGTTAATTTGTTCAAACAGTAGGCTTACCTAGCTCACATTAGTAGGCGCCGTCATGACTCCCGAGGGTAGAAAATCCGGGTCATGACAAAACTCCACGGAACAATTATGAATTGGAGGCTTCGCAAGAATTACATGTACCTAACAGTCGGGAACAAATTATAAAAAGTCTTAATTTGAAAAACCTTCAAATTTCACACCAATTCCTGAAAAGCTCCTTCAAATTGAATTAAGCAATGATTTTAAGCTACCTCTGCAACTCAAAACTCCAAAATTCCAGATCTAAATATCGAAATATATAGAGACTACTTCAACACCCGAGAGATCTACGAATGAACACTAAATGAATACATAAAACAATTATTGAAATATAGATCTGAGAACAAAATGAAAATTGGAAACAAAAACAAGCAAAGGTTTAGGGATTGAATTTTTGTGAGGTTAAGGATCCAAATCAGGAAAGGAGTAAGGAGATACGAAGTATCATAATCAAAATCGAAGACGGTAATGTGTCTTACGGTGAAAGAGGTCCAATTACTCAAGGTAAAGCCACTGCAAATCTGACATGAACTCCACCGAATACATTGAAACATGCCATAGCCGCAACAATAGTCAACGCCGATGACAACATGTCGTCGTGATAGTCCACATCTGAGTCATCGTCGGAATACATTCCACTCTCGTGTCTGAGAGAAAAGGGGGTAGTGGCATTAGTGAGAGCGAGTGGTGAGTCTTTTCTTAAGGTTTTAATTTTTAGTAGGAAAGTTGTGAAAATTTAGCGGGCAATTTTTAGTGGATAAATTATGAAAATTTTAGCGAAAATTTTTGGTGTAAATTTTTTGGGTACCCTTATAACGTGTTGCCTTAGAGTTATAAAAAGAGCACCATTCAAAAGCGTTCCATTACAGGTGTGTAAATGTTGCCAAATATCTTATAATATGGCAACAGTTAAAAAGTGTAGTATTTGTATCTAAAAAGAACGCTTTACAAGCGTTGCCTAAAATTGGTGGCCAAAAGCTCTTAGCAATGACCACTCTTTAAAAAGCGTTGCCGTAAATATTTTTGGCAACATTTTTCGAGCGTTGTCTAATAACTAGCCTTAGGCCACATTTGTTGCAGTGACCAAAATTTTCAATTTTGCAATTCAATATATAACAAATTATGCACACATCAAAAACTGTTTGAATTTGGAAGTTATTTTTGGAAACCCTACCAAATTGCCTCCAAATTCAACCCCTTTTCATCAATTATGCATTTTAACTTAAAATCTTCTTAACTTTTCCATTCAACCCCTTTGTCTCTCTAATTATTTTCAACTAGTACAATTATCCGCGCTTCGCGCGGTAAGTCAGTGAATTTAGAAAAGAAAATTTTAATAACACAAATTTAGATAGAAGAGATAAAATATTTATTTGCTTGGAGACAACTTTTTTCCTCTACTAACAAAAAGTATAAAGAAAGAAAAAAAACGAACTATCCAGTAAGTTGATCCATACAAATCGATCAAAAGGAAAAGAAAATTATTTTTCTTTTGGATTGAATGCTGCTCCCATCAAGGAATATATGTCAGATCCTATTTTGATATTATTTGCTTTCACTGAGTCATGTTATATATTTACTATTATTTAGCCAAGGTTTTAGGTAAGATGAACTGTGGCCTTCTTGATGCACTATGATATATGGTATAATCTCAAATATCTCGCTTCAAAGGTTACTAAGGTTATTTTAATCCTATTATCAAGAGAGAAAAGGAAATCATTTTGTTTAAAACAAGTGAAACAACAACAACAATAACAATTAAAAAGAAAAACAACACTTATAACTATGATATTATAAGTATTTAAATCAGAAAATCACCGGAGAATTGCTTATCATGAATACCATAATTAGAGGACTGACATAAATTAATACAATACTTCTAGTTCAATCACTTTAGTCGTCAAATTTTACGATAAGTTAGGAAATGTAATCAAGATTTTCTTTTAAATCTTGGATCAATGCTCCCATATTCATACGGATGAGTAAACATGAAGCATACCAAACAAACAAACAAACAACAATAACAACAAACCCAGTTTGATCCCAACATGTGGGGTCTGGGGAGGATAATATGTACGCAGACCTTACCCCTACCTAATGCAGGTAGAGAGGATGTTTCCAATAGACCCTCGGCAAGAAGGGCAAGAAGAGGAAGAGGGAAGCAAGGAAGGAAAAAGATGGAAGAGAAAAAGGGGAGATAAAGGATAAGTAGTATCAAATAATAGCAAGGGAATACAATACCTTAGGCGAACAAAATCACATATCGTAACAAAAATCTAAGAATATGAAGGGACATGCACGCTACTAAGCCTATCGGTAAACACTATAAACTACCTACTAACCTTCTACCTTAATCCTCGACCTCCACACCCTCCTATCAAGGGTCATGTCCTCAGTGAGCTGAAGCAGCGCCATGTCCTATCTAATCACTTCTCCCCAGTACTTCTTAGGCCTACCTCGACCCCTTCTCAAACTCTCCATGGCCAACCTCTCACACCTCCAGACAGGGGAATCAATACTTCTTCTCCTAACATGTCCGAACCTTCTCAGTCGCAACTCCGGCATCTTGTCCTCCACGGAGGCTACTCCCACTCTGTCCCGGATAGCTTCATTCTTAATCCTATCTCGCATGGTACACCCACATATCCATCTCAACATCCTCATTTCTACTACTATCATCTTCTGCACGTGGGAGTTCTTGACTGGCCAACACTCAGCCCCATACAGCATAGCAGGTCGAACCACCACTCGATAAAACTTACCCTTAAGTCTTAACGGCACAGTCCTATCACATAGGACACCAGAAGCGAGCCTCTACTTCATCCATTCCGCTCCGATGTGATGTGTGACATCTTCGTCACCCTGTATAATAGACCCGAGATACCAAACAAATACAAAAATAATATATTTCAATAAAAATTGTGACATGAACTAATGTTATTGGCATTACTACCAAAATGATAAGTTCTATAAAGATTTTTTTATAATGAAGTATGAGAATTGGTCTTTGAGAAGCACATCTAACATTCGTTTAAGTTGACCTCTTCCTGAATGCTCAACAATTGAAGTGCATAATTAACATACCATATGTTGTGCCGGGTAAGAGAAAAAGCATCACATTGAGTCCGAAACCTGAATAATGGTATTTTGGACTCAAAATTCCTTTATACAGTTAAAAAAAGTTACATTTCTAACTAAAATGCAGTATTATACTGTGTTTTAGTTTATCCAAAAGTTAGCCGTTAAAGGAAAACGTAGTATAATATCACATTTTAATTAATAATTCATTTTTTAATGTAAAACGCTGTATAATACTATGTTTTATTAAAACGTTGTACATAACGAAAAATTATTGCCAGGCGACTAAAAAAATAACTATCATATATTATTAAGAAAATTCTCCCATAAAAATATGTTAATAGATGATATGTTTGTCAATTTTTTTTAATTTTTACTAACTATATATATTTACTTATAAAAAATATAACAAAGTAAGAGTGAAATAATATCCATGTAAGAAAAAAATCTGACAAAACCGAATCAATCCAAACCGATATAATTGATTTAGTTTGGTTTTGATAAAAATCGAACTAACCCGGTCCATGTACACCGTACCCCTAGTTATTGTCACAAAACATTTTATGCCTACATTTTATGTCATTGTTCTGGTATCTATTGAATTCCCCTTATGTACACAGTGGAAGCTTTAGCATATTTGGAGAATGAAAGTTTTGTATTACAGACTTTACAGGGAATATTTCCAATGAAAAACACATTTTGCTCGCACCAAACCCTCTACAATTTATATTGATAAAAAGAGAAAAAAAAAGTAAAATACAGAAAGAGAGATGAAGCGTGAGTGCCATGAGAAAGAGAGCGTACTTAACTATGCCACGGTATGTAGTGAGTCTTCGATTTTAATTAATCTTTCAGACATAAATGAGAAGGTGGCTAGAAGACTTTATAGCCAATGAACATACACCTTCGTTCATTTTGTCAAAAGAAGATTAAAAAATGAACAGTCACTTTTCTTCATCAGTAGAGAAAATGAAACGGTGGATAACACGTTAAGCCCCTGTATTATATAAATATATAGATTTATTATCTCCAAATCCCAAATCTTTAGCCATAAAAAGAAAAACACAAACTCTATCCTTCTAAGAATTTGGCACCATATTTCGTACTAGAAAACAAGATAAACAAAAATACCTAACTTGCGCCTTCTCCTGTTGATAAACCCTTCCTCTGTTTATCCATTCACAGCAATTCCTCTGCTAATCTCCATAACCTCTGCATTTACAGCGCAATTCAAAGGCTTAAGTTTAATTACTTGCTAAGTAGCTCTATCTTTTTCTTTCTTTTTTCAATGTCGAGAAAAATGGGTGGAGGAGCTGCAGCTGCACTACCGAATGATGTACCATGGAGAGCTGCTTCTGGTTCAAAGCCAATCCCTAAAATTCACTACTCCCCTATTCTTCGTATCCCTCAAAACCCTTATTCCAATTATGCCCTCTCCGTTATGAAGGTTTGTGAGTTTTACACTTGTCTCTCTTGCAAATACTTATAAAGTCTTGACCTTTTAAATGTTTTTTGTGCAGGAGCCAGATCCAATTGGAAGTGGATTGGGGACGGAGGCTATTGTAGAAGCTGCAGGTCCAGATTGCATTGTGCCAGGACAGATTGCACCTATTAAATTACTGGGACTTAAGGTGCTTGTCTTTGTTTCCAAATTTAGTTAAATCATTATTTTTTTGTTATTAATTAGCTCCTATAAAAGGGCAGCCCGGTGCACAAAGCATCCTACGTTCACGCAGGATCCGGGGAAGAGCCGCACTACCCGGATGCAAGCATCAGTGGCTGATTTCACGGCTCGAACCCGTGACATATAGGTCACGCGGAGATAACTAGCTCCTAATAGATCGAAATGAAAAGTAGTGTAAGTTTGAATTTTGTTATTTTCAAAGACCTAAAAAAATTATGTTTCTTTCTGGAATTATGAGTTTGTTGGAGTATGTAGTAGAATTGATAGTTTAAAGAAGGTTTATGCCAATTGGCACTTATGTATTTGAGTTTTTTAATGGGAGTTTATGATTTTGTTTTTATTTTATTTGTAACTTGATTTCGTTGATTAAACAGGATTGTTCCACTATCGTTGAGTTTGATTTTGCATAGCATAGTTTGTAGAGTTGAAACAATAGAAGATTCGAATGAGAAACATAACATGTACATGAGGCGATGCTATTGAAAGGAATTGGACAACTATGTAGTTGTTGCTATTTTCAGCTTGTAGGAGTTTACTATGCTTATCGGAGAGCTTATAAGTATCTCTTTGATTTCGTCTATAAGTATAATGGAAAAGAATCTGCCGTTCAGCTTATTTAATCTAACTGTACCTCTGATCAAATGCTTTCTAGGATTAACTTATGGTGGTCCGTCTAACTACAAATAATTCTGTAGTAAATGATTGAGCTAAATGCAGAGGCGGACCCATGTGTATGGGTGAGGGGTCACCGGACCGCGTAAACTTCGGATGATATCCTGTATATATATACATGTATATACCTTGAAAATGGTTAATTTAAAGTAGTTGGCACCCTGAACACTAAAAGCCTTTAGGGGCCACTGGTTGAGCAGAATAATGTGCCCCGTCGCGTAAAAATTCTGGGTCCGCCTCTGGCTGTATGTATTAGACAATTTCTCTATTACGAATTAAGAGTAGAGGATACCTAACCTTCTTCGACTTATTAAATTCTACCAATAGGCATTGTCAGATAACAAAGATTGGATTGATGCTCTGCCCAGAATTATTGTACTTATAGGAAGGGAATGACGATGTTGCGTATCGGTGCATATGAAGAAGTTCTTTTTTTATACGTATTTATTTTCTTTCTCTTTCTATTAGTTGTTGGGAGGAGGGTTGGAGGAAGGGAAGTTCCCATGGCTAGGTACTTATCAAAAGTAGCTAATCTAATTGATTTCTATAAAGAATTTGCTATATGTGCTAGTTTTTTAGTAGAATAGGTTCTCTTGTAAAAATATGGAAACAGATGATTTAGTAGACATGCTACTTCAAAGAAGTGCAACAACTCCAGAAAGCTCATTGCTTTTGTAGCATACATACAAGATGCTATGAACCAATTACAGATGTTAAGAAACTTTGGCTTCCGTACTGTTGATTAATCACTCTTTTCTTCCAATTTGAATATGCCAGGTCCTCAAATCCCAAAACATGATAAAGGAGGATACATGTATGTACAGACGATTGGGATAACTTGATTGATAATTGTGGTTGAGTCACTCAGTGTGTGAACACTCTTGATACCATCTTGTGTATTATCATGAAATATTTTTTGAGAGAAATATTTGTACCTTTTTAAAATAACAGAAAATCATGCACTACCTCCAATAAACCTCCTCTAGAATTGCCATCTTAAAAGATCAATGCAAAGACAAATGATTAGGGATCTAACTACCTTATCTATAGAATATTTAAACTGGTTTTGTCTTATGCTTGTTCAATAAACCTTATTAAAAATGCTTTTTTTATTTAGTCATTTGTACAAAATATTGTTAAGGATCAAAGACCCTGTGAAAATCATAAGCTTGGATGGAATTTTTGCTATCAAGGGGGAGCTGAGAAGGAAATACAAAATATAATTTTACATGTGACATGTGAAAGGTCCAGAGATACTTAATTCCTATATCCTGAAGTGAAAAATGAAAGTTTGATGGATCAGTTAGTAACACTACCAATTTATTTGTCTCTGCTCCATTTAATCTGTGAACTACAAGGCCTAACCTCCTGGCATGGTAGGAATTAAAAATTAGGGCATATGAACAGTAGAGAATCTGTGCGTGATTATATCTTTTTCTTCCTCCGTTCCCTTTCAGTTGAAGCTAAAAGACATTTGATGCTTCTCACGATAGTTGCCACCTCATTGAAGGCTTTGTGAGTTTGGTTTGAGTGTTCATCGATTGGGTGGATCTATATGCTTCGGGGTGGTGAGACGATGTGTATATGTTTTTGGACTTTCAGTTTCAGGTGAAAGCGGCTATGCTATTTAATTTCTTAAATCTTATTCCCCCAAGCTATAACTGTCACTACCTTGTCAAACTATATTGTCTCAATTATTTCTGGTTTTGTCTTCAGCCTCTTCATTATGTTTTAGCTTTCAGTATTTTGCATTTCCAATCAACTTCCTTTATGCATGTAGGTGTGGCCCATTGAAGTCGACTTGAAGTTTATGGAACCTATTGGACGAGAACTTAAGTCGGTTGGGAAGGTAATACTGCTTTGTCTAGTTTAGTTCAATTGACTAAAGTTGACATGCTCTTTAAGGAGATAAATCTATTGATTGAGTTAGATTCTGTGGGAGCATACTAGTTTGGTTAGTAACTATATTACTTCCAGTAAAATAGTTTGTATATTCTACTTATGCAAAATGTGTTAACTGCACGATAAAGTTATTTTACATTTTTTAAACTGTGCTGTGTTAGCTTACAAATTGCAAATGAGTAGCTCCTAAAAACCGATAGGTCACCAACGTACCTGTGCACTTGTAACTCAATGAATTGTATTACTCAAACAAGAGGGAACATAGGCAGAATGGCTAGAACGCAAAGTGGTGCTTAGCTATATACACATTTTGCATACAAAAAACTGCAACTGCATCTGTACATACCTAAGCTTGATTATTACTTTTACTATAAGTTTGGCCAACTTATCTATGAAAGACATAAAACACTGCTCTTCCCTTTCTGTCTGATTGGTGAATACTACATAAAAAGTTGATTCAACATTTTACAGTAGGTTCAAGTATGCGCATACAGATGTTTAATTCTTTAAATACGCACATATGATGCTGGTTTCGTGCATACAACTGCTAGTGTTTGTACCAAAGTTCTGTTTTACCTTTTATCACATGGTTCTTGTTTTCATATTTTGCAGTTTATGGATTCAGCAGTTAATCTTATGAACAAATCTTTCATTGATCGCTAGTGTTTCCATTGGACTGGCTGGAGTTCACCACAGTCTACTATCTACACGAGGCATGTAAAAAAACTGGTGAAGTGGGTTATAGAGATCAATTTTTCCAATTAGTCCTGTTGATGTCCCTCCTTTGAGGCCCTCCAGTTGTATTTTAACTGGTAATTGGTTGTATATTACATAAAGTTGTGGCATTTGAGAAAAAAGTGAACTATATTTATAGTCATATGATATGGAAGTTTAGTGCCAAATTCATGACCTGAACAATGGATAATGGAACTGAAAGATGGAAATATGGTGAAAGTTTTGAAAATAGAATGTGTGTGAACTCCCTATATTAAGAGTCGTTTAATATATAAAATAGCTTTTTCGTGAGATATACTAAGAGGATTTGTGAGCTTGTATTGATGATTATTTGTCACGAGACACACCATTTGTGCAGAATTGACCAACAAATTATAATACATGACCAGGTAATGCTTCCTCCTTGAGCTGAGGTTCTATCGGAAACACCATCTCTACCTTCACAAGGTAAGTTAAGGTCTGCGTACACACTACCCTTTTCAGATCCCACATGTAACATTTCTCTTAAGCTGATTTTACTTGTGTTTCGTGAAAATGGCATTTGTGCATAAATTGAAATTTCCTTCCTACTTAATTAACAGAAAAGCTGAAGAAATAACTCGATCAGCAAAAATACGTGCTCTTTTCATTTCCCTTTAATTTATGCATTTTCAAAGGTAACTACCCAATTCTCTGGATTAGACAACACCATTTGTGCTAATATAAATACTATTGCTTTTGGCCGACGGCCTCTTGTGCTCGTCTCTAATATTCACATCCGTCCTTTATCACTCTCCGTTCCCTAAATAAAAACAGATGGCTAGCTCTACGAAGTTATTTGACACCGTTTTTTATCACGCCCAACTATACCTTATAAAAAAGATTAAGCGGTCGTTGCAAATATAATCAGGTTTACAAGTCCGAAGTCGAATCCCACAGAGAACTAAGACTTAGCTACAATTGTTCAATATTGCTAAGAAGACAAGTTCGAACAATTCCTAAGTTATAAATATTAAGATTCTTATATCTAATTAACTAACTAATTAAATTAGTAGATTAACAACTAAAGATACTACGGGTTAGAGACAAGATTAAGGAGGCCTAGAGTTATGATTTCCCCAGTTGTCGGAATCCTTCCTGCTATGTCTTCTATAATTTCGCCTAAGTATTCTCTACCGATCATGAGCGCTCTGCGTGTTGTAATTCTCTCCCGAGTAATTACGACAATTTACTAGACATACTCTCCCGAGTTACGCTAGCTGGCTATAATTACAGCTCACTTAGATCGCACCCAAGGTTTTGTTATCCCTAATCCCACCTTTAAACCCTTGGTTATTGATTCCTCACATACATCGGGAGTGATGTTGTTCAACAACTACCTAAATATACACTCTCTTCCGAGTAATACATATTAAATAGGCACAGCTAATTGAGAGCTCTTCAACCAACCACAATATAAACGTAGTTGAACAAATAGAGAAAAGCTACGGCTCAATTATATAAAAACATAACAAGATTATCCTACAAAAGGTTCTATCAAAATTCTAGATAACAAATTAGCTATTCATAATAGTATGTAAAATTACAATACTAAAAGTCATAATCAACAATGAAAAATAGGAAGAGGAAGGAAAAACTCGTAGAAGAATTCTCCGCCTTGCTCGTATTGTATCTCTGCCTCCTTAGGTCGAATCTGTGTCAAAAATTGGTCTATCCCCTCAAAATACCGTTTTTCCATGTATATATACCAAGTAGGGTTGGGCCCAAACAATTATACCTTCTCCAATGTGAAAAAGGACACTTTTCCCGGGTTTGACTAGCGCGGCCGCGCATATTGCCCAGTATTCTGCCTGATGAGCGCGGCCGCGCTCTTGACGCGCACTTTTCACCCTGTTCCGTTTGGAATTTGGAAAAACGTAAAACATTAAAGTTGTAGCCCTTATAGTTATCTTTCCATCCATATATTGTGGAGCCCAAATGGAGTTTTGAGCAAAACGTTATGTGCATTTTACTAGACAGTGCGCAATATGCCTACTCAAGTCTTCGTTTGTTCTTAACTATCAAAGTTGACCCCTGACACGATCCCGGCTTAATTCCTTGGACTTTTACTCAGACTTCAAAGCTCCAAATCACTTGAATTCATTCCATAACATCTATATAGCTCGGAATCACTCCTACAAGGCATAAAACACACAGTTAGCGCAAGACACTAGCGATTAAAGCTCAAACTCAATTAAAGTGCAGTAAATTAGAGTGTAATAAGCGACTAAAATACTTAATTACAGCCTATCATCAACACCCCACACTTAAATCATTGCTCGTCCTCGAGCAATCAAACTACACTTTTTATAGACACGACCTTTTTAAACAATTCTCCTAACTCATCACACCAAGAGTATTTAAAATAGACTAAGCACAAAAGTGTAACATCTTCACCTCAAGATTTGACTCACAAGTACCACGCATTATTCACAACTCACCCACTTACTCTAACATAAAGGTCACTGACATTACCTTCCTTCATGAATCAAGTGCCCTCATACAACTAAAGAGACTAGTTCCACACAATAAAATTTGAGAACGCTCATGAACTCAAGATAGAAAGAATTCACTCACTCTCAGAAATAACATTCATATGCCACAAAAGATGCACCATAAGCTTGCCCATAGTGTACTACTCCACTAATCGAACTCATTCAATCTAGGATCAATTAGGACTTTATTTGATTGTAATGTAGGCTATGGGACAGGTATGATACATTTAGATATAAGAGTGACTACACCTCCCTAAGCACTTTAATACATATACTTTAACATTCAAACCTCATACTTATGTCAAACCAAACTCTACCTTCACATCAATGTATATTACCTCATACTTCTTTAAGCACAATTGCAGCAAAAGTCACCCCTTATTAAAGAAATACTTTTTTTTTCACAGCAATACTGTCACACCTCCTTTTTGCGCGCCCGGCCCCGAAGGGTAAAAATGCGCGAGAGAGTTTTTCCAATTTAAGTGACAATATTCGAAATGAGATTATTTATTAATTCAGAGTCGCCACTTGGGAAAGGTTTGGCTTTTGGTGTCCCAAGTCACCGGTTTATCTTGAATCCCGAATCGAGGAAAATATTCGACTTTTCCAAATGAAGTCTGCGAACCAGAAATTCTAAGTAAGGAATTCTGTTGACCCGAGGGAAGGTGTTAGGCACCCTCGAATCCCGTGGTTCTAGCACGGTCGCTTAAATTGTTATAATGGCTAAATATCTGATTTAAATACATGTTGTGACTTATGTGCTTTTATTAAGTTTAAACCGCTTTTATTATTATCATTTATTTTATAGAATTGCAACGTCGTGAAAACGCATCTCGAACCACGTCACAATCAATGCACCCGTAATTGTTAACACATTTCGACTCCGTTGAGATTTGGATTTGGGTCACATAAATGCGCACCCGAATTTAAGAATGTAATTTAATTAATTCGCGCCTAAAGAGTCTAACGCGTTATTATCTTTGGGGGAAGACTGTGAAAGTTCACTAAACAGTCCCTCCCAAATTCTAAGTACTTATTGTGATCAATTATTGAGGGCCCCGCAATGTGCATCTTTATTTGACGAGGCTCGTCTCATTATTTTTAAAAGGGATATCCTAAAGTGACTACATTTCTATTATGTTTGTCTCTAAAAAATAAAAAAAATACGTGCTAATTCAATTGCATGCTTTTGGCCAACTCCGGATTCCTGTTAATCATCTGATTAGTTGTTTATGAGATGAAGAATGCTATACCTCGTGGAACATGCTTTTAATTTGATAAAAATTGCATACAAGCTGAGGAAACGCTACACTTAAACTCCAAACATTTCTTGAGTTGAATTTAACTAAACTTGTTTAGGCTAGATTAAGGGAATTAACTACTAGAAATTGTTACTAATGGGATTCGAACGTGATCCTACATACTGCCTAACGGGACCCGATAAAAGACCTAAAATATAAAACAGAATTGTGTTGTATTTAATAAAGTCGAAGCATTCTACCCTATGCATACCATTATAGCTGAAAAGGAATCTGGCTAGTCACTATGTCAACTATCCATGCATTCTGTGAATTGTACAATTACATCCCTCGTACCAACAAACGACTATAAACCATAACAAAAAAAGACTAAAACTCAGTTAAGTATCAATTAACTGTCCTTTCATGCTATTGAATTACAAACTAGTCAGTTATACGAGCCCATCAATATACCATGAGTATTACAACAAGTATTTAAACTTCTTCAACATCTTTCATTTCATGCTTTCAAATGTTACAGTTACACCAATATGAGACTCGAAATGTGTACCTGGGATGCTGAAAATGCAAAGGAGAAGAGGAAGAAGATAGGGAAAATCAGCAGCAGCAGGAACAAAATAGCAGCAACAACAAAGCGACACAGCAGCAATGACAAACAAGTAACAACAGAACAAGTTCCAGTGCAGAATGCAGTTATGGCCGATGGAAAAAGTAGCAAATGACAGCAATAACCAGTAACGTAGGATCAGAACTCAGACAGACCAAATCCAGGAATAAACTAAGGAAACACACAACCAGTAACCTCAATTAGGACTTGGAAGAATCAGTATTGATTAAACAGGTTGAAACAAGTGAAATCAGAACAACAATAGGAAGAACAGTTTCTGATTTTTATCTGTATGTTTTCTATCTCTTGCTTTCTATCTCTCTCCTGTATATATCCTCTCTCAATGTGTATCTGTATATGCCTGTCTCTCTTTTTTCTCTCTCTGTATATGTCTGTCCCCCCTAACTAATGGAAGTTCTCCTCTTTTATAGCCTAGCATCAGCCCTTTACAGCCTGTTGGACAAATCAGAACCCTCTCCTTTCCTGCTGTCTTTCCACTCAAAAAAATTAAAAAGTAGAAACCCTCCCATGAGATTCCCTGACAGCCTTTACTTAGATATGGTTTATTATTTCTTAAACAAATCAGGGTGTGGGCAGCCTGAATATGCCCTGACAGCACATGCTGTCAAATTATTTTTAATCTCTAAAAGGGCCTTAATGCACATGTTGTGCACAAGTGCACATGCCACCAATTCAGGCTGCAACTAACAAACCAAATCCTTAAATTTCTGATTCAAATACAACAACTATAAGTAGCTATACTCGATTCTTAATTTGATTCAAACAAAGTTCAGCAGGAAAACAAATCAAATTGTTATCGTTCAAACAGCTGAAAATAATCGACGACACGTATCGAATCGACTATACTAGTTATAACCTATACAACCAATAGCCAATGATCGGAATCGAACAGTATTTAACAAGGGATTCAGATTTGCACTGTCAAAACAGGAATGAACCTGAGAATTAATTAGTCGACCAATTTCAAATTCAGTCGATTATACAGTTTACATACACACACATTATCAGTGAATGAAAAAGGACTTGACCAAATGCAGAGGTCCGGGCAAGGTGGACAAGACAGTCGACCAAAATTCAAAAACAAAATCAACCAAACATTTGGGGCAATGAACAAACATTTAACTACAACAAACACACGAACTGATAAAGAAAAAAAAGGGAAAGCAAAAATACCTTAAAGTCTTGGAAAAATCAACAAACCCTGACTCGGATTTGAATCGACCTTTCTTGGGGTTGAACGGACTTTAATCGAAGTGTCTCTACTTAGAACACTTCGATTAAGGTCCATTAGACCCTAATCATTTAGTTCAAACGGACACAGATTGGGCTCAGGGTTTCTAGGGTTCCTAAGGGGCAGATTTGGGATTTGTGTTTTCTCTGGTTAGATTCGGACCAAACCAAGCCTGGTTTGGTCACGAGGGAGGTCAGGGGAGTGTCTGGTATGAATCTGGGGTAGATCGGTGTGGATCGAGTTTTGCTCGAATCTTCAAATGAAGATTCGAGAACCTAGGTTTTGATTCGAGGCAAAAGGACAACAGATCTATGTTCAGGGTGGTGAAGCGGTCCTATGGTGTTAAGGTGGGGGTCACCGGCGTCCATGCCGCCGGGATTAATGGTGAGGGGAAAGGGGCGGCTAGGGTTCTAAAGGGTTTGGGTCTGTGGTGAGGACGATGAAGGGGGGGTGTTTGGATGGGGCGTGGGGTAAGGTTTTAGGTTTATATAGTTAATGAGTGAATAGATCCTGGCCGTCGGATGAGGCGAGACGAAAGGCCAGGATCTTTCAACTGGTGGGGAATGGTGTCGTTTCAAACGCCAGGGGTTGGGTTGGTTTGGGGGTTGAATGAGTCGGGTTCATGGGCGTGACCTGAGGCCGTTAGATGGGATTGGATTTTAACGGTTGAGATGAGACGGCCTCATACGGCGTCGTTTGAGTAAAGGATTGGCCAAATCTGGGTCGTTCCTTTGAATCAATCAACGACTCAAAGAGATGATGCCTATACGGCGTCGTTTGGGCGTCTTGCAGAGGGCCTGGTTGGACTGGGTCGTTTTGGTTTGGGCTTGTTCTTATTTAAATTGGATTGGCCCAATCCGAAAACCCTTTTCTTCTTAAATCTCTTAATTAATTTGTCAAATAATACTATAAAAACAAAAATTAACACATAATTAACATTTAATTAAAATAGCATCACTTAATGACAAAAATGAAAGATGCATTTTTTGCGATTTTTCCTTTTAATAACCGGATTACGGTTCAACTACACACGACACATTTTTTTGTATTTTGTTTTAATAAAAATAAAAATGGGCAAAATCACAAATAATTAACAAAATGCCACGTAAAAATCCAAAAATTGTACAGCAAGACCATTTGCTATTATTTTTTATTTCTTTTGGAGTGATTGTCGCGTAAACAAAAATCACGTGCTCACAGCTGCCCCTCTTTATTCGGAAACACGAAGAGTTTTCGTGCAAAGATAAAGTGAGCGGATATGAGCGATTTTTGCCTATTGGAATACCCCGTGTGAAGCACATTTTTGAAAGATTTGACCGAATCTTCGCTTCAAAGATTTCCTACATATCCTGGGCTAAACAGGAATCAGGTCAATGTAGTTCGGGAAGCTTTGGTAGCTGGAACTACCATGGGATTGCAATGCTTGCCATTACTGCTGTTGCCGTTGCTGCTTACCGACTCCCTTATTACAACCAAAGGAAAATTGAAACTGAACTAACTACGTATGCGTGTCAACCGCTAGTTACAAGATTCCTATCTATGATTCTTTTGCAACTTGATCTTGGGTCTTAGCTGATTCTGCTTGTAGACTTCGATCCGAATCTTGATGCTTGCAAGTTGTAGGTGCCTGTTTATTTCTGGGATACTGAGTGAGACAGGATTGGCAGAGCTTGGGACTTTGATCAAATCTTGGAGCGATCCGCCTTTCATTTTCTCCAGTATCTCGGGACATCTTTTTTTTTTTTATTCTGGGTTGAGACTCATCTCGTGGGTCGTCTCGATCCATGCGCTTCGAAGTTAGACCTGCGGGGAAAAACAAACGAACGAAATTTTCTGCCCCAGTTTTACTAGAAAAATTTCGTGAGTTAAATGCCGGGAAGTTCATAGAATTGATGAATGGATTGGAAAATTTCAGTCTACCAAATGCGACTCCGGGATTGGATTCCTAATATTTCCATAAGGTAAAAATGCTCTGTTTAGGGTTGGAGCCCTAATGCTGGCTAAACGGAAAAGTGCTCAGTTCAGGGTTGGAGCCCTAATGCTGGCTAAATGGAAAGAGTTCAGTTCAGGGTTGGAGCCCTGATGTTGACTAAATGGAAAAGTTCAGTTCATGGTCGGAGCCCTAATGCTTACTAACTGGAAAAAGTTCAGTTCAGGGTTGGAGCCCTAATGCTGACTAAATGGAAAATGCTCAGTTCAGGGTTGGAGCCTTAATGCTGGCCAAATGGAAAAAGTTCAGTTCAGGGTTGGAGCCCTAATGTTGACTAAAGAAAAAAGTTCAGTTTAGGGTTGGAGCCCTAATGCTGACTAACACAGACAATGCTCAGTTCAGGGTTGGAGCCCTAATGCTGGCGGAATGGAAAAAGTTCAGTTCAGGGTTGGAGCCCTAATGCTGACTAACTGGGAAAGTTCAGTTTAGGGTTGGAGCCCTAATGCTGACTAAAGGGAAAAGTTCAGTTTAGGGTTGGAGCCCTAATGCTGACTAACAGACAATGCTCAGTTCAGGGTTGGAGCCCTAATGCTGGCGGAATGGAAAAAGTTCAGTTCAGGGTTGGAGCCCTAATGCTAACTAAATGGAAAAAGTTCAGTTTAGGGTTGGAGCCCTAATGCTGACTAACAGAACAATGCTCAGTTCAGGGTTGGAGCCCTAATGCTGGCGGGAATGAAAAAGTTCAGTTCAGGGTTGGAGCCCTAAAGCTGACTAAACGGAAAGTTCAGTTTAGGGTTGGAGCCCTAATGTTGACTAACTGGGAAAGTTCAGTTTAGGGTTGGAGCCCTAATTCTGACTAAAGGGAAAAGTTCAGTTTAGGGTTGGAGCCCTAATGCTGACTAACAGACAATGCTCAGTTCAGGGTTGGAGCCCTAATGCTGGCGGAATGGAAAAAGTTCAGTTCAGGGTTGGAGCCCTAATGCTGACTAAATGGAAAAAGTTCAGTTTAGGGTTGGAGCCCTAATGCTGACTAACAGAAGAATGCTCAGTTCAGGGTTGGAGCCCTAATGTTGGCGGGAATGAAAAAGTTCAGTTCAGGGTTGGAGCCCTAATGCTGACTAAACGGAAAGTTCAGTTTAGGGTTGGAGCCCTAATGCTGACTAACTGGGAAAGTTCAGTTTAGGATTGGAGCCCTAATGCTGACTAAAGGGAAAAGTTCAGTTTAGGGTTGGAGCCCTAATGCTGACTAACAGACAATGCTCAGTTCAGGGTTGGAGCCTTAATGCTGGCGGAATGGAAAAAGTTCAGTTCAGGGTTGGAGCCCTAATGCTGACTAAATGGAAAAAGTTCAGTTTAGGGTTGGAGCCCTAATGCTGACTAACAGAACAATGCTCAGTTCAGGGTTGGAGCCCTAATGCTGGCGGGAATGAAAAAGTTCAGTTTAGGGTTGGAGCCCTAATGCTGACTAAACGGAAAATTCAGTTTAGGGTTGGAGCCCTAATGTTGACTAACTGGGAAAGTTCAGTTTAGGGTTGGAGCCCTAATGCTGACTAAAGGGAAAAGTTCAGTTTAGGGTTGGAGCCCTAATGCTGACTAACAGACAATGCTCAGTTCAGGGTTGGAGCCCTAATGCTGGCGGAATGGAAAAAGTTCAGTTCAGGGTTGGAGCCCTAATGCTGACTAAATGGAAAAAGTTCAGTTTAGGGTTGGAGCCCTAATGCTGGCGGGAATGAAAAAGTTCAGTTCAGGGTTGGAGCCCTAATGTTGACTAAACGGAAAGTTCAGTTTAGGGTTGGAGCCCTAATGCTGACTAACTGGGAAAGTTCAGTTTAGGGTTGGAGCCCTAATGCTGACTAAAGGGAAAAGTTCAGTTTAGGGTTGGAGCCCTAATGCTGACTAACAGACAATGCTCAGTTCAGGGTTGGAGCCCTAATGCTGGCGGAATGGAAAAAGTTCAGTTCAGGGTTGGAGCCCTAATGCTGACTAAATGGAAAAAGTTCAGTTTAGGGTTGGAGCCCTAATGCTGACTAACAGAACAATGCTCAGTTCAGGGTTGGAGCCCTAATGTTGGCGGGAATGAAAAAGTTCAGTTCAGGGTTGGAGCCCTAATGTTGGCGGGAATGAAAAAGTTCAGTTCAGGGTTGGAGCCCTAATGCTGACTAAACGGAAAGTTCAGTTTAGGGTTGGAGCCCTAATGCTGACTAACTGGGAAAGTTCAGTTTAGGATTGGAGCCCTAATGCTGACTAAAGGGAAAAGTTCAGTTTAGGGTTGGAGCCCTAATGCTGACTAACAGACAATGCTCAGTTCAGGGTTGGAGCCTTAATGCTGGCGGAATGGAAAAAGTTCAGTTCAGGGTTGGAGCCCTAATGCTGACTAAATGGAAAAAGTTCAGTTTAGGGTTGGAGCCCTAATGCTGACTAACAGAACAATGCTCAGTTCAGGGTTGGAGCCCTAATGCTGGCGGGAATGAAAAAGTTCAGTTTAGGGTTGGAGCCCTAATGCTGACTAAACGGAAAATTCAGTTTAGGGTTGGAGCCCTAATGTTGACTAACTGGGAAAGTTCAGTTTAGGGTTGGAGCCCTAATGCTGACTAAAGGGAAAAGTTCAGTTTAGGGTTGGAGCCCTAATGCTGACTAACAGACAATGCTCAGTTCAGGGTTGGAGCCCTAATGCTGGCGGAATGGAAAAAGTTCAGTTCAGGGTTGGAGCCCTAATGCTGACTAAATGGAAAAAGTTCAGTTTAGGGTTGAATCCCTAATGCTGACTAACAGAACAATGCTCAGTTCAGGATTGGAGCCCTAATGCTGGCGGGAATGAAAAAGTTCAGTTCAGGGTTGGAGCCCTAATGTTGACTAAACGGAAAGTTCAGTTTAGGGTTGGAGCCCTAATGCTGACTAACTGGGAAAGTTCAGTTTAGGGTTGGAGCCCTAATGCTGACTAAAGGGAAAAGTTCAGTTTAGGGTTGGAGCCCTAATGCTGACTAACAGACAATGCTCAGTTCAGGGTTGGAGCCCTAATGCTGGCGGAATGGAAAAAGTTCAGTTCAGGGTTGGAGCCCTAATGCTGACTAAATGGAAAAAGTTCAGTTTAGGGTTGGAGCCCTAATGCTGACTAACAGAACAATGCTCAGTTCAGGGTTGGAGCCCTAATGTTGGCGGGAATGAAAAAGTTCAGTTCAGGGTTGGAGCCCTAATGTTGGCGGGAATGAAAAAGTTCAGTTCAGGGTTGGAGCCCTAATGCTGACTAAACGGAAAGTTCAGTTTAGGGTTGGAGCCCTAATGCTGACTAACTGGGAAAGTTCAGTTTAGGATTGGAGCCCTAATGCTGACTAAAGGGAAAAGTTCAGTTTAGGGTTGGAGCCCTAATGCTGACTAACAGACAATGCTCAGTTCAGGGTTGGAGCCTTAATGCTGGCGGAATGGAAAAAGTTCAGTTCAGGGTTAGAGCCCTAATGCTGACTAAATGGAAAAAGTTCAGTTTAGGGTTGGAGCCCTGATGCTGACTAACAGAACAATGCTCAGTTCAGGGTTGGAGCCCTAATGCTGGCGGGAATGAAAGAGTTCAGTTTAAGGTTGGAGCCCTAATGCTGACTAAATGGAAAGTTTAGTTTAGGGTTAGAGCCCTAATGCTGACTAACTGGGAAAGTTCAGTTTAGGGTCGGAGCCCTAATGCTTACTAAATGGAAAAAGTTCAGTTCAGGGTTGGAGCCCTAATGCTGACTAAATGAAAAAGTTCAGTTTAGGGTTGGAGCCCTAATGCTGACTAACAGAACAATGCTCAGTTCAGGGTTGGAGCCCTAATGCTGACTAAATGAAAAAAGTTCCGGGGATACTAACTGAACCGTTTTTTTTTTTTGAGTTTTCCTTGTTTTAGTAAAAATGTAAAAGAGAATTTTGTGGAAACTTCCCTTTCGAGTGGATTTCTTATTGCCAAACTGCTTCTTGCACTCATGTGTTTCTTTTCTTCTTTGGGTGACACCTGCTTCTTGCACGGTTGTCTTGAATCATACCTGTTTCAACTTTTCAAACAAAGAACAATCGTTAGCTCGGAAATGGCGGTTGGTTCGGTGACCTTGATTGTTCCAGTTGCTTTGCTGCGTCCTTATTTCTGTTGAGAAACTCTGCCATTGATTGGATTCAAATGGAAAAACCCTTTAGACTGCTCAGGCCTGCGTTTCCAGATTCTGTGATGATTTGCCTTGTAAGGCTTTGGTTTTTCCATCCGGTTTTGCTTGAGGATTTTTCAACGGGGATTTTATTGGGGATACTCTGTGGGGATTTGTACAAGAGGAAGCTCTGTGGGGATTTGTACAAGGCGGACTTGCTGGGGAAATTTCTTTTTTTTTTTTTTCACTTTACTTTAAACACCAGTCAAACATCATGATTCATCAGGTTTGGACAAACGTACCAACGAAACGAGGTGTTTTCCTTCGTGAAACGGAATTCCATGAAACCAAACCTGCCACCTGTCCTTTCCGGTATATCTGGAACTTAGGGTTAAAAAATGAAAGGGATTCGAAGAAAAACAAAGAAAGGAGAAAGCAAACTTCAGAAAAGAAGTGTCCCTTTCGGGACAAGAAAGACTTATTTGAGGAAGACAATGCTGACTTTAAATGGACATGACATGCTCTTTGGACTGGACGTCTGACCTTCAATGAACTTGCATTTCCTCCCGAACCAAAATGGATCTGTGTTTCCAAACCGGTGGAACTTTGCCGAGACCTCCTTGGGTGGAGTCGTTCTTTCGGCCAACAGCGCCCTTTGCGGGTTTTCGCTGGCTGACCTCTCTCATTTCCCTCCTTGCTGTCGCTCGATAGCACTCTTTGCGAGTTTTTACTACACAAGCTCTCTCATTTTGGTTTCTCTACTCCCGTCGCCTCGCGGTGCCCGAAGGTTTTCACCGACGAGACTCTCTCATTTTATTTCTCTCAATTTACAGTGTACCGGCCTCCATTCGGGACGCTTCTTGGCTTCCCGCTACCTTTGGTAATTGATCTGAAAGGCTTGTGCTTGGCAAAGAAAAGTAGATGATACTACGACTTTTAAGCCGCTTGACGTGCCCCGGTTTCAATTTCAGGGTAAATGGGATTTTATTGTTGGTGTGACTGAACCTCAGAGAGAGACTGCCTATGTATCCTTTCGGAATCAAGTCAGACGTAGTTCAGGCCTCGATCAATGTTTTGTTTTGTTTGTTTTGTCTTTTTTTTTTGTAACCAAAAAACTGTAACCGGCTCAAAGGCTTGTAGAGAGAGTTGATAGTGTTTGGGGTAGTGGGAATAAAACCTCCATCATTTCAAATGCGTGAGGATCGCTGGGGTGTCACTCAGACGTAGTATCTTTTGACTGCATCCGCATTCACTGCTGTTTCGGAATCATTTCCTTCAATATCACCCAGGTACAATGCTCCTCTCGGCAAAATCTTCCTGATGATGTATGGGCCTTTCCAGTTTGGAGCAAATTTCCCTTTTGCTTCTTGGTGATGTGGCAGAATGCACCTCAGTACCAGTTGACCCACTTCGAAATTCCTGGGTCGGACTTTCTTGTTGTAAGCACGAGCCATTCTTCGTTGGTACAACTGCCCGTGACAAACTGTAGCCATTCGTTTCTCGTCAATCAAAGTCAACTACTCCAATCGAGTCTTAACCCACTCGCTGTCTTCGATCTCTGCTTCGACAATGGTTCGAAGCGAAGGAATTTCTACCTCTGCTGGTATCACAACTTCGGTCCCATAAACCAAGAGATAAGGGGTTGCCCCTACTGACGTGCGTACCGTAGTGCGATATCCCAATAATGCAAAGGGTAGCTGTTCGTGCCACTGCCGGGAACCCTGGATCGTCTTCCTCAAAATCTTCTTGATGTTCTTGTTTGTTGCTTCTACAACGCCATTGGCCTTGGGCCGATAAGGAGTGGAATTCCTATGCGTTATCTTGAACTGCTCGCATACATCTCCCATCAAGTGACTATTCAGGTTTGCTGCGTTATCTGTGATGATAGTTGCAGGAATACCGAAACGACAAATAAGATTTGAATGTACAAAATCCACTACAGCTTTTTTGGTGACCGACTTGAGAGTGACAGCCTCTACCCATTTGGTGAAGTAGTCGATGGCAACCAGTATAAATCTATGTCCATTTGAAGCCTTTGGCTCGATCAGACCGATGACGTCCATGCCCCAGACAACAAATGGCCAAGGTGCGGACTTGGGATGCAATTCCGTGGGAGGTGCATGAATCAAATCACCGTGCACCTGACACTGATGACACTTCCGAACGAAGCTAAAGCAGTCCTTTTCCATGGTCATCCAGTAATAACCTGCTCGAAGGATTTTCTTCGCTAAGACATACCCGTTCATGTGAGGTCCGCACACACCTGCGTGTACTTCGTGCATGATCTTTCTCGCTTCCTCGATATCGACACATCTTAGGAGATTGAGGTCCGGGGTCCTCTTATATAACAATTCACCGCTCAGAAAGAAACCACTTGCATGTCGCCTAATGGTCCTCTTTTGATCTCCAGTAGCGTGCTCGGGGTATTCTTGTGTCTTCAGGAACCTCTTGATGTCATGGTACCAAGGCTGCGTATTTGATCCCGCCTCGATTACATTGCAGTAACCGTGTCTTTCCTTGATTTGGATTTCCAAAGGATCGACGTGGGCGTTGCCCGGGTAGGGTAGCATTGAAGCCAAAGTAGCAAGTGCATCTGCCAGTTCATTGTGACACCGCGGGATATACCTGAACTCTATTGATTTAAAACGCTTGCCGAGATCCTCCACGTGCTGTCGGTAAAGGATAAGCTTGACATCCCGAGTTTCCCATTCACCTTGGGCTTGCCGGATAATCAGGTCAGAATCTCCCATAATCAGCAAGTCTTCGACATCCTGATCGATCGCCATATGCATGCCCATGATGCAGGCTTCATACTCAGCTGTATTGTTCGTGCAAAAGAAACGCAGTCTAGCTGTGGCGGGATAATGTTGACCAGAGGGCGAGATCAAAATTGCCCCAATCCCTACACCTTTGGCGTTTACGGCTCCATCAAAGAACATCTTCCAAACATGAGCGTTCTCCGAGACCACTTCTACGGTGTTTATTTCTTCATCTGGAAAGTAGGTACTCAATGGCTGGTATTCCTCATCGACTGGATTTTCGGCCAAATGATCTGCTAGCGCCTGGGCTTTCATTGCCGTGCGAGTGACATAGACTATGTCGAATTTGGTAAACAAGATTTGCCACTTGGCCAGTCTTCCAGTAGGCATTGGTTTCTGAAATATATACTTCAAAGGATCTAGCCTGCTTATGAGGAAAGTAGTGTGAGCTTGGAGATAATGTCTCAGCTTTTGAGCAACCCACGTCAGAGCGCAACATGTTCTTTCCAGCAGAGTATACTTGGCCTCGTAACCGGTGAATTTCTTGCTCAAGTAGTAGATTGCTTGTTCTTTCTTTCCGGTTATGTCATGTTTCCCGAGGATGCAACCGAAAGAATTTTCCAAGACTGTCAGATACAAGAACAGTGGTCTTTCTGGCTCTGGTGGGACCAAGACTGGGGGATTTGAAAGATATTCTTTAATTTTGTCAAAAGCTTCTTGACACTCAGCCGTCCATTTGATCGTCGCATCTTTCCTCAATAGCTTAAATATGGGCTCACACATGCTAGTTAGCTGGGCAATGAATCAACTGATATAGTTCAACCTGCCCAACAAACGCATCACGTCTTTCTTCGTTCTTGGGGGAGGTAGATCCCTGATAGATTTTATCTTTGTTGGATCTAATTCGATACCTCTCCTGCTCACTATGAAGCCCAAAAGCTTTCCCGATGGGACTCCGAAAGCACATTTGGCTGGGTTCAGCTTCAAGTCGTACTTCCTCAGTCTCTCGAAGAACTTCCTCAAGTCTTGAATGTGATTATCCTGCGTCCTGGATTTGATTATCACATCGTCCACGTACACCTATATTTCTTGATTCATCATGTCATGAAAAATGGCAGTCATGGCTCTCATGTAAGTTGCCCCAGCATTCTTCAGACCAAATGGCATAACCCGATAACAGTAAGTGCCCCAAGGCGTGGTGAAGGCAGTCTTCTCGGCGTCTTCTTCATCCATCAATACCTGATGATACCCAGCGTAACAATCTACGAAAGACTGGATCTCATGTTTGGCGCAATTATCAACAAGGATGTGGATGTTGGGCAATGGGAAATTATCTTTGGGACTCGCTCTATTTAGGTCTCGATAGTCCACGCACACCCGAGTTTTCCCATCTTTTTTCGTCACTGGAACCACATTTGCCAACCATGTTGTATACTGGACTACCCGAATCACTCCCGTTTTCAGCTGCTTGGTGATCTTCTCTTTAATCTTGTCACTGACCTCAGTTTTGAACTTTCGTTGCTTTTGTTGAACTGGAGGACAATCAGGATGAATCGGCAATTTATGAACCACTAGATCAACACCTAGACCCGGCATGTCATCATATGACCAAGCAAACACGTCTTTAAATTCAAAAAGAAGTTGAATTATCGCCTCTCGCGTTTTCTTGTCCGTGTGAATGCTTATTTTGGTCTCCCGGATTTCTTCAGGAGTTCCTAAATTAACCGGTTCGGTGTCATTCAGATTTGGCTTAGGTTTATTCTCAAAATGTTCCAACTCTCGGTTTATTTCCCTAAAAGCCTCTTCTTCATCATATTCTGGTTCTGGGTTCATTATTTCACAATTAAATAGCTCGTTGTGATCTGGGCGTGAAGTCCGCAAGCATGTCATATTTAAAGCCGCATTATTATAACTGAAAGAAAAGATAAAGGAAAAAATAACAAAAATCAGAACGAAGGAAAAAATGAGAAAACAATGATGATTTTTTTTTATTTTTCTTGGAATTTGGAAGACAACAATGTTTACAACTCAGGAATTCAAAACAACAATTGAAGGGAAGAAAATATCCAAGTTATATCCTGGGGATGACTCGTGATGTAGGAAAGGTGGCAGGACAGGTCTACCCGGACTTCTGCCTAGTCGGGAATGGCGTGGCCTCCCAGTTTCGAAGTTTGGCGTTTGGCCCCATATATATCATCTCGACGGTGCTGGTGTCTTCTCCTGGTTGAACCATGTGAGCCTCATATAGCATTTCTCTCATTGCCCCACATATTTCCTCGATTTCCTCAGCCGTGAAAACCTCATCATCTTCTTCTTCAGTGTATCTTGGTCCGACGAAGGTTTCATATAAATCCGGCAGTGGCCGAGGCAGTTTCCAACCCCCATTCTTCCTCTTCTTTGCCCATTCTTCATCTTCTGGAGTGGGTTGAAAACCTATCCCAAAACGTTTCTTGGCGGAAGGCAAGGTGATGGGTTCCGTTATTCCTTGCAATGTTCGTCCGAGCCCTTTCCCTGGCCTGAATCCGTGCCGGATCATCTCTTTAGCCACCATAACCGAGGTGTTAGACAAGAAAGGTTGGGGGCAAGGTCTTCCCTCTTCATGCTGCTCTGCTAACACAATCTCGAAAGCTTGATAGACCGTGTGTTCGCTCCCTTCTCTTGGTTCAAGATATGGGATGGATGGGTCCCGATAAATAGCATGCTCGTCTTCTCCATGGACCACAATCTCTCAGTCTTCGTACTCAAACTTCACCATCTGATGAAGAGTGGAAGGCACAGCTCCTGCCGCATGAATCCAAGGTCTGCCAAGGAGGAAATTGTAGGACGTATCCATGTCAAGCACTTGGAAAGTTACCTCAAACTCTACTGGCCCTATGGTCAAAGCCAAGTCTATTTCTCCAAGGGTGTCTCTCTTGATGCCGTCAAAAGCCCTTACGCAGACATTATTGGGGCGGATTCTTCCGGTCCCAATTTCCATTCTCTGTAGCGTGGAGAGCGGACAAATGTCAACACCTGAACCCCCATCCAACATTACCCGCTTGACGTAGTAGTCTTCGCATTTAACTGTTAGATGCAAGGCTTTGTTGTGTGTCGCTCCCTCTGGGGGTAAATCGTTCTTGCTGAAAGAGACCTGGTTAACGACGAAGAACCTTTCTGTCATTCGTTCCAGTTGTTCGACTGAGGTTTCAACTGGCACGTATGCTTCGTTCAGGGTCTTGAGTAAGATCTTTTGATACTCGGCCGACCTCATCAGCAATGATAGCATGGACACTTGCTCGGGGCACTTGCGCAGTTGATCTACCACTTCGTAGTCCGGCATTTTCATCTGTTGGAAGAAAACTTCCGCTTCTTCAATGCTTACAAGCTTTTTTGGTGGGAAGCGTCTCCGTGTGGCGTTGTTTAGCTCTTGGGTGTTCGAATACCTTCCAATGAAAGTATTTTCCGGAAGTTCTCCCGTGACTTCTTTACCTTTGTACGTTACCAACGTCCTCTGATAGTTCCACGGTACTGTGAACGGGTTTGTCATCGGCTTTTGTGGCACGCGTCCGATAACCACTGGCTCATTCAGCCGAGGTGGTTGAATCGTCCCCCGGACCACATAGGCCCCCTTTGGCACGTACATAGGTTTTGCCCTTTTGACCTCGAAGCTCTGCGGTTTCTCTGCTCGAACTCGTGGGATGTAAAGAACTTCATTCTTCACAGGCACCGCCTTCTTCTCCACCTTCTTTTCGGGCTCGCACTTTACAGTACTGGCCTTTTCCCTTTTTCTGGTTTCTGGGCTATTTCAGGCTTTTTCCCTGCGTCGACAATGGCGATTATAGCTTTCAAAGCAGGGTCAAATTCTTTGTCTTCGCAAATTATTCCGATCAGCGGCCCATTATTGTGAGCAGGTAATGGATTGTTAGTCACATTTGGGACCTCCTCGTCCCTTAGCACTATTTTCCCTTGCTCTATTAAATTCTCGACTACCCTTCTCAAAGCCCAGCAGTCATTTGTATCGTGCCCTTCCGCTCCTGAATGATAGGCGCATCTAACACCGGCTTTGTAAGAAGGTGATGCCGGATTGTGCCTTGTCTGAGGGACCGGCTGCAGGAAACCCAACCGGACTAGCTTCGGGAACAAAGTAGAGTATAGTTCACCGATAGGCGTGAAAGTCCGCCTTCTAGGTGGTTCCGGAGGGCGGAAGTTATTTTGAGGAGGCTGTGGGTTATAGTGGTTGCGGTATGGAGGCTGATTTCTGGGAGGTGGAGCTTGGCCTCGGTTGGCTTGTTGTGGCGGATGGACATAAGGCTGGGTGTTCATAACCATGTATGGTTGAGGAGCATATGCCATGTTTTGGTGGGGGTAGTAGTGTTGTGGAGTCCTTTCTGAAAAACGGGGCCTGGGATTACGATATTCCCTTGCTTCTGATGCTGCCATGACCGTTTCCTCCTATTTCTTTCCTCTTGCCATTCCTCCGGACCCGCTTTGGACGGCTTGGGAGGTTGCCCTTATGGCTGCTTGACTCAAAATCCTACCTGTTTTCAAACCATTCTCCACCATCTCTCCAATCTTAATCGCTTCTGCGAACGGCTTTCCCATGGCTGACATCATGTTTTGGAAATAGTCGGACTCTTGAGCCTGGAGAAAAGTAGTGACCATTTCTACCTCATCCATGGGAGGCTTCACCCTCGACGCCTGCTCGCGCCACTTAATAGCATATTCTCTGAAGCTTTCTGAAGGTTTCTTCTTCAAGTTCGACAGAGAATTTCGGTCTGGTGCAATGTCGATGTTATACTGGAATTGTCTCACAAAATCTCTAGCGAGATCATCCCATATATGTCATCGGGACATTTCCTTGTCCATATACCATTCTGAGGCTATCCCTACCAGACTTTCCCCAAAATATGCCATTAGTAGTTCCTCTTTTCCGCTGGCTCCCCGCAATTGGTTGCAATATTTCTTGAGATGAGCAATGGGGTCACCGTGTCCATCGTACTTCTCAAACTTTGGGGTCTTGAAACCCACTGGTAGGTGCACGTGAGGGAACATGCATAGATCGGTGTAGGAGACGCTTTTCTGTCCGCTCAAACCTTGCATGTTCTTCAAACTCTGTTCAAGGCTTCTCATTCTTTTGGCCATCTCATTTTGTTCAGCAATTCTGGGGTTCTGATCCTGCCCAGGTGCAAGCTCGCATTGAGGCTGTGGAGGATGAGTGTTGGTGGCGAACCTAGTTGGTTCCATTGAGAAAGATGGTGCTTGGAATGTAAACGAGGACGAGTCAAAATTCGGCTTGTATGCAGCAGGTTGTGCCGTGATCGGGCAGGGTGGTGCAGTAAAGATGTTTGTGTTTACATCCGTTGTTGACACTCGGGGATAAGAATTAGAGGGCGATCCAGCAGAGAAGGCCGAAATGGCTGGGTACCCGAATGGGGTGGAAGGATAGCTTATGGGGACATTAGAAGTCCCGCTTGTCCTGGAGAATAACTCAGGGAATCCAGGGACGACGCTTGGTGGCTCTTTTCCGTTATTCCAGTCGTCCAGTATTTCCAACATGCGGAGCCGCAGGATTCTATTTTCCTCCGCAGTTGCGGACTCGGGCGTGAGGACAACCGAGATCGAACTCTCCTCGGAAACAAGAACTGTTGGTAAAGGAATTTTTGCAGACATTTCTATGCTTCCTTTGGACCTTGTGAAATAAGTGTGAGCACCGCCTCCTGACTTAATAATAGGTAATTGAACACTCCCTTTCGACCTCGTGAATTATGAGTGCGAGGCCAGACTTTCACCAACCGCCTTTTCCAAAAACCTGGAGGAACTCAACGACAAACGAACGGTTAATTCGAAACAAATAACAGATAGGCAATCTCACGTTGGGGCATGATGCACCTATACAGTTAAGTGGATTCCTACATGTTTGCGACGAAAGCATGCGTCATTCCAGCTTCCTTTTTAGGATTTATTATTATTTTTTATTATTTTTTTTATTATGTTTTTATTTTTCTTCCTTTCTCCTTTTGTTACTGTTTTCAATTTTTGTGGTTAAAATGCGACCGGATCCGATGAGGATTGCCTACGTATCACGATGCCACGTGAATCAGATCATTACGTAGTTCAAAACACAAATGAGCGTAAAAAGAAACACACCTTTTATTGCTGAAACGGTCTATTACAAACTACATTTTGCAAAAAGGAAGAGCAAACTTTGAAAATAAACCTAGACTTAAACAGACTAAAACACCTAGATGCGAAAGACAGACAGAAGATGCTAAGATACAGACTCGACTTATAAGTACAGTATGTTTTTGAAAAATGGTGCCCGCGGGACATCGTTCGGCCTCGCCGCGGTCCTAGGTGTGAGATCCCTTTCAAGTTGTTCCAACTCGTGCATGGTCTGCTTGACATAACCCATTACTGCCGAAAGAACGGTAACACTAGTCATGTTCTCACACCATAGACACCGCCTGATGATGGCATGGGCAATGGTCCTGATCTTATCTCTCGTTTGCTTCTTCTCTATAAGCAGGCGTTTTATCTGATCACTGCACATCTTTAATACCTGAGAATCCTGTATATGCTGATTCTTTAGTTGCCGAACTTCTAACTTCATCTGGGCTAACAAGTCGTAACAGTATCTGCTCTCAATTTGGAAATCCTCGGCCTGATTAACTGCTTTAAACTCAAGTGTAGCCATCTCTCTCTTCATTTTGGCAACAGTTTTCTCGTGGTCGCCTTTCAATTGATTCAAGTATCGGCGATGTTTATCTGCTCTTGTATCCCACTGTGCCCTGAGCTCCGCCGTGATGTTTTCAGACTTCTCTAAACCATCTCGCCATTCCCTGACTTCACTTTTCAGCCTTTTTATCAACTGCTCGTCTGATCGACTCCTTGGCTGTTTATCAGCGTCCATCCTCATCTGTTTGATCTGGACTCTGAGCATTTCGTTTTCCTGAGTCAACCCGTTTCGCTCTCCCAGATCGGTAGCAACTTGCACGTTGTGCTCATATTTCAGGCTTTCCACTTGTTGCTTTAACCTGCTGATTTCGGCACAATAGCCTCTTTCTTTCGCCAACCAATCCCACTGCTTTTGCGACGACTCGACGAAATTCAGGATGTGGGGTCTTTTAGCCGGCCTTTCATGTTCGAGTTCCCTTCTGTACCATGCAAGGTAGCCTGGTGCCATCTCTTTTGGCCCGATCCCGCACGCAAATATCTGCTTTCAAATATTGACATTCATTCCAGATCTGGCGGATTTTTGCTTCAGGAAATTGTCCGTCAGGACTTATCTCAATTGTTTGAGCACTAAAATCCTCCTCGTGTGGTACTATCTGGTATCTTCCCAGCTGTCTCAAGACTCGGCAGGGCGCGTAAGGTTGAATGCTTCTAAGTCCCATTAGTAGGAAATGAGTTTTAGTTGCTGGCATATATATGACCTCATCAACAGGCAACCATCCCAGTGTCCACTGTATTTGGCTGGCAGTAAGAGCTTGAAAGAATGAGGTCCATGCCATAACTCCTTTGGGCAGACTGATCTCTTGGGTTCTCATGTAAAATTCTTCTATGCAGGTTTTCTCCGAGGAACCATGGCCCAATAGCTCGGAACGATGGCAGAGATGTTCAGTCATCCACATTTGTAGCAGCAAGTTACAACCTTCGAAGAAATTCCCCCAGGCTTTGCAAGCTGTGAGAGCTCGAAAGATATCAGATACCACCATAGGCGCGAGAGTGCTATCGTTTTGAGTGAGCAAAGTACTGACTATCCCAGATATTTTCAGATCAATATTCCCATCTTTCCTTGGAAATATTAAAAGGCCCAAAAATGTTATCATGAAAGCCACCCGTCTGTGCTTATCCCACTTCTGACGACTACCTTTGCTGCATAGCTTGTTAATCGGATTGTTGAATCCTCCTACATGACCATACCTGTCGTATATGAAGCATGGATTACAAAAACCGGCGGCCAAATCTGGGTTGCGGACCGTCCTGGGTATTTTTAGTGAGTCCAGGAATCGATGTACCGTGACATCTCTTGGGGCGACCAGGTATTTTTGCCTTAACGGAAGTTCAGCATTTCCGATGTACCCAGCCATTTCTTCCAGAGTCGGGGTGAGTTCAAAATCAGAGAAGTGGAAAACATTGTGCGTCGGGTCCCAGTAGGTAACCAAAGCTCTTATGATATCTCCCCGAGGCTGGATTTCCAATAAACCCACGAGACCTTTCAGATATTTCTTGACCTCATCTTGTCCTTCAGCACCTAGATCATTTCACCATAGCCGTAACTTGACAGGGATTTTAGTCATTATCGAAAAGTGTTCATTTTGCATCGTGCTCATCCTGCACATTTATTAAGGTGACCCTTTTTTTTTAAAAAATAAAACAATAATAATATTTTGACTACTTTTCAAAAAAAAGATCAGATTTTCGAACACGGCCTTTCAGCACTTCGGGGATGAAGATTTTAAGGCTGTGTGGGTCAATCGGACAAGAATCCTAAACATGACCCAAAGGTGGTTGTTTATGCAAAGTCAGCCTTCCGGCATCCCTTTTGGGAACATTCGACTATTTATGATAAAACAGCATCACCTGACTTATTTTGAGACACATATTTTTTTTGTTTATTGGTTTTGGCTATCTTAGCAAAAAGGTGGGGTTGAACCCGATGGGGGTTGCCTACGTATCTCACATCCGGTGAGAATCAAACCGGCGTAGTTCGGTACATCGCGAATAGAGTAAATCAATTAGACCCCCCTTTTTTTTTTGGAATACAATTTTTAAAGAAAAAGCAAGAATATGTTTTTTTTTTGGATTTTTATATATTATTATTATTTTTTATTTTTCTTTCAAAAAGAGATAAAGAAAATATTCTTAAGGACTGCTAAATAGCATGTTTTTTTTGGATTTTTTATAAATCAAACTAAAAGACAATTTTTTTTTTTTAGAAAATACCAGTGAGGTTTTGACATTACTTGGACATTGGTTTTATTTTTCCAAAATAAGTAATTATCTCCCTACACTGCTATTTTTCCTTTTTTTTAAGTTTTTATTTAGGAACCGGTCAACATGCAGATCCGAAGCAAATAAATGCGCAAATAGTAGCAAGTAAGATGCATCAGGATGTTCATTTTCATTTTTTGGTACACCTGTCCTAGACAGACCCAACCCCTGTGTTGAGCCTCCAAAGTCAAATGCATGTGATGCAAACAAACGTTCCTACTAGGGATCCGGCATGAAGCTGAGTTATTCTAGGTTCATAACCTAGGTATTTGTTCTAGACTGTGTACCCGAGCGGACAACTCGAGTCGAGGAGGGGGCTACGTACCGGGGACCCGCGGGGTCGTCCGGCTTTGTAACTTGTCCGGCCTCTTTCTTATTTCAGGTATTGACACTAACAGAATAGGGAGTCTCGACCAGCGAGCTTCTCCCCGGAGGTAAGAAGAGAAGGGTTTCGGCACAGTTTATATGTACAGTTCAAATAATATCAAAGCGGTAAAAGCAACATTTAGCACATTAGGCTCAAACATGTAAAAATCAGATAAAACCAAATATAACAATTTATCTGAGCTCGAATTTCTAACCCTGAACCAGTGGTTCTGGGTCATATTTATCCCCAGCAGAGTCGCCAGAACTGTCACACCTCCTTTTTGCGCGCCCGCCCCGAAGGGTTAAATGCGCGAGGGAGTTTTTCCAATTTAAGTGACAATATTCGAAATGGGATTATTTATTTAATTCAGAGTCGCCACTTGGGAAAGGTTTGGCTTTTGGTGTCCCAAGTCACCGGTTTATCTTGAATCCCAAATCGAGGAAAATATTCGACTTTTCCAAATGAAGTCTGCGAACCAGAAATTCTAAGTAAGGAATTCTGTTGACCCGAGGGAAGGTGTTAGGCACCCTCGAATCCCGTGGTTCTAGCACGGTCGCTTAAATTGTTATAATGGCTAAATATCTGATTTAAATACATGTTGTGACTTATGTGCTTTTATTAAGTTTAAACCGCTTTTATTATTATCATTTATTTTTTTATAGAATTGCAACGTCGTGAAAACGCATCTCGAACCACGTCACAATCAATGCACTCGTAGTTATTAACACATTTCGACTCCGTTGAGATTTGGATTTGGGTCACATAAATGCGCACCCGAATTTAAGAATGTAATTTAATTAATTCGCGCCTAAAGAGTCTAACGCGTTATTAACTTTGGGGGAAGACTGTGAAAGTTCACTAAACAGTCCCTCCCAAATTCTAAATACTTATTGTGATCAATTATTGAGGGCCCCGCAATGTGCATCTTTATTTGACGAGACTCGTCTCATTATTTTTAAAAGGGATATCCTAAAGTGACTACATTTCTATTATGTTTGTCTCTAAAAAATAAAAAAAATATGTGCTAATTCAATTGCATGCTTTTGGCCAACTCCGGATTCCTGTTAATCATCTGATTAGTTGTTTACGAGATGAAGAATGCTATACCTCGTGGAACATGCTTTTAATTTGATAAAAATTGCATACAAGCTGATGAAACGCTACACTTACTCCAAACATTTCTTGAGTTGAATTTAACTAAACTTGTTTAGACTAGATTAAGGGAATTAACTACTAGAAATTGTTACTAATGGGATTCGAACGTGATCCTACATACTGCCTAACGGGACCCGATAAAAGACCTAAAAAATAAAACAGAATTGCGTTGTATTTAATAAAGTCGAAGCATTCTACCCTATACATACCATTATAGCTTAAAGGAATCTGGCTAGTCACTATGTCAACTATCCATGCATTCTGTGAATTGTACAATTACATCCCTCGTACCAACAAACGACTATAAACCATAACAAAAAAAATAGACTAAAACTCAGTTAAGTATCAATTAACTGTCCTTTCATGCTATTGAATTACAAACTAGCCAGTTATACGAACCCATCAATATACCATGAGTATTACAACAAGTATTTAAACTTCTTCAACATCTTTCATTTCATGCTTTCAAATGTTACAGTTACACCAATATGAGACTCGAAATGTGTACCTGGGATGCTGAAAATGCAAAGGAGAAGAGGAAGAAGATAGGGAAAATCAGCAGCAGCAGGAACAAAATAGCAGCAACAACAAAGCGACACAGCAGCAATGACAAACAAGTAACAGCAGAACAAGTTCCAGTGCAGAATGCAGTTATGGCCGATGGAAAAAGTAGCAAATGACAGCAATAACCAGTAACGTAGGATCAGAACTCAGACAGACCAAATCCAGGAATAAACTAAGGCAACACATAACCAGTAACCTCAATTAGGACTTGGAAGAATCAGTATTGATTAAACAGGTTGAAACAAGTGAAATCAGAACAACAATAGGAAGAACAGTTTCTGATTTTTATCTGTATGTTTTCTATCTCTTGCTTTCTATCTCTCTCCTGTATATATCCTCTCTCAATGTGTATCTGTATATGCCTGTCTTTTTTTTTCTCTCCCCTAACTAATGGAAGTTCTCCTCTTTTATAGCCTAACATCAGCCCTTTACAGCCTGTTGGACAAATCAGAACCCTCTCCTTTCCTGCTGTCTTTCCGCTCAAAAAAATTAAAAAGTAGAAACCCTCCCATGAGATTCCCTGACAGCCTTTACTTAGATATGGTTTATTATTTCTTAAACAAATCAGGGTGTGGGCAGCCTGAATATGCCCTGACAGCACATGCTGTCAAATTATTTTTAATCTCTAAAAGGGCCTTAATGCACATGTTGTGCACAAGTGCACATGCCACCAATTCAGACTGCAGCTAACAAACCAAATCCTTAAATTTCTGATTCAAATACAACAACTATAAGTAGTTATACTCGATTCTTAATTTGATTCAAACAAAGTTCAGCAGGAAAACAAATCAAATTGTTATCGTTCAAACAGCTGAAAACAATCGACGACACGTATCGAATCGACTATACTAGTTATAACCTATACAACCAATAGCCAATGATCGGAATCGAACAGTATTTAACAAGGGATTCATATTTGCACTGTCAAAACAGGAATGAACCTGAGAACTAATTAGTTGACCAATTTCAAATTCAGTAAATTATACAGTTTACATACACACACATTATCAGTGAATGAAAAAGGACTTGACCAAATGCAGAGGTCCGGGCAAGGTGGACAAGACAGTCGACCAAAATTCAAAAACAAAATCAACCAAACATTTGGGGCAATGAACAAACATTTAACTACAACAAACACACGAACTGATAAAGAAAAAAAAAGGAAAGCAAAAATACCTTAAAGTCTTGGAAAAATCAACAAACCCTGACTCGGATTTGAATCGACCTTTCTTGGGGTCGAACAGACTTTAATTGAAGTGTTCTCTACTGAGAACACTTCGATTAAGGTCCATTAGACCCTAATCATTTAGTTCAAACGGACACAGATTGGGCTCAGGGTTTCTAGGGTTCCTAAGGGGCAGATTTGGGATTTGTGTTTTCTCTGGTTAGATTCGGACCAAACCAAGTCTGGTTTGGTCACGAGGGAGGTCAGGGGAGTGTCTGGTATGAATCTGGGGTAGATCTGTGTGGATCGAGTTTTGCTCGAATCTTCAAATGAAGATTCGAGAACCTAGGGTTTGATTCGAGGCAAAAGGACAACAGATCTATGTTCAGGGTGGTGAAGCGGTCCTATGGTGTTAAGGTGGGGGTCACCGGCATTCATGCCGCCGGGATTAATGGTGAGGGGAAAGGGGGCGGCTAGGGTTCTAAAGGGTTTGGGTCTGTGGTGAGGACGATGAAGGGGGGGGGTGTTTGGATGGGGCGTGGGGTAAGGTTTTAGGTTTATATAGTTAATGAGTGAATAGATCCTGGCCGTCGGATGAGGCGAGATGAAATGCCAGGATCTTTCAATGGGTGGGGAACGGTGTCGTTTCAAACGCCAGGGGTTGGGTTGGTTTGGGGGTTGAATGAGTCGGGTTCATGGGCGTGACCTGAGGCCGTTGGATGGGATTGGATTTTAACGGTTGAGATGAGACGGCCTCATACGGCGTCGTTTGAGTAAAGGATTGGCCAGATCTGGGCCGTTCCTTTGAATCAATCAACGGCTCAAAGAGATGATGCCTATACGGTGTCGTTTGGGCGTCTTGCAGAGGGCCTGGTTGGACTGGGTCGTTTTGGTTTGGGCTTGTTCCTATTTAAATTGGATTGGCCCAATCCGAAAACCCTTTTCTTCTTAAATCTCTTAATTAATTTGTCAAATAATACTATAAAAACAAAAATTAACACATAATTAACATTTAATTAAAATAACATCACTTAATGACAAAAATGAAAGATGCATTTTTTGCGATTTTTCCTTTTAATAACCGGATTACGGTTCAACTACACACGACACATTTTTTTTTTATTTTGTTTTAATAAAAATAAAAGTGGGCAAAATCACAAATAATTAACAAAATGCCACGTAAAAATCCAAAAATTGTACAGCAAGACCATTTGCTATTATTTTTTATTTCTTTTGGAGTGATTATCGCGTAAACAAAAATCACGTGCTCACAAATACAACTATATTTTTTTTAAATTCAAGTGGCTCTTATTTATTCAAAACAGTGCACCTTTCTCCTGATTTAATTAGTTCCACTCAAAAGCCAAACCAACCACCCCACACTTTAACTTTTGCATAAATCATCACAATTCAAGTGCTCATGAGAGGTTAGAAGGTTCAAATAGATGATTAATTCAAACAAATGGGTAAGGCTTGTAATGTGGTTACCAAAGAAACAAGATTACAGGCTCAAAGGGGTTAACTACGATACATAACAATTAGGTGGATAAAATATACATATCTGGCTCAACAAGGAAACGCCTATATCACTTCCAAGACTGAACAACACTACTATTTCGCTTTGCAAACACACAAATCAAGTTCTAGGCATCAAATACAATGTACTGAATAACGCAAAACCTTACACACACATGGCACATAACTCACTCAGGATTGGATTCATAGACACTCTAGTCAAAGCAGTTAAGCAAAGTTAAGCTAATACAATTTAAGGTACTTCTACAAGAGTCAAAAACTGAGCCTAAACGTCACAACCAAAGTACTCACTATTCTCAAGGCATAACCAAGTCAAGAGATATTGCTTCAATTCAAAGCACAACACAATGGCTCCTACTCCCAAAAAAAACTAACTACACCCGGTTCAAATAAAACCCTTGGAATAGAACCGTGCTTTAAAGAAAAACCAAGGGGTAATTGCTATATCTAACAAAAGAAAATCTTTTTTTTTTAACTTAAATCCCTCAAGAAAATTGTCTACGATATCCATCGTCGGGAAAAGTCCAATCTTTTTTTTCGTTTTTCTAAAAAAATAAAAAATAAAAATTCAATTAAACTAACACAACTAAAATAGCATAGAAAGTCACCCAGATAATCTCCTCACCCCACACTTAAAATTGTGCATTGTCCCCAATGCACACCATACTAATAAAAGGGTAAAAGAAACTTTCTGGTAGGCTAAAGGCCGAAGCACTAGCAACTCATGAGGTACTCAGACTTCTCTCAAGCTTGGTCTTTCATGCGGGTACCTCACACTTAGTTCCAACCAGTTGGTTTGCTGTTGCATCCTTCCAATACCTTTGTTTTCCATGCTCCTAGAAAATAAAAAATTAACACTACAAAAATAATACAATTAAAAAAAAAAAAATAAATAAAAGAAAGTAATAAAGCTGGGTTGCCTCCCAACAAGCGCTTGATTTAACGTCGCGGTATGACGTGAATCACTTTCTGCCTCCACTTTGAACTTATGAATCGGAGCCCAAGTTTTGATTTTGCTCTATGATCATGCTCCTGGGATGGTAGAACGAATCTGACTGGCCCAATAAAATAATGTAGTATTCTGCACTTCTTGGCCTTTAGATTAGGTGTGTAATCCCGACTTTCTGGCAAGAAGAATTCCAGAATGTAAGCACTTTATACCTCATTCCTTGACTCCTCAAATGGCTCAGACGACTCTATTTCCATATCATCATCTAAACACAATGTGGAAAAATGCTTGGAGTGAGGACCAATGCGCTCAACTACATGAACATTGGGACTGTCTACATTCTCAACACTAATGACAATAGAGTCAAGTAAATATGTATCCTCAATATCCTTGGTTGACTCTAGTATCTCTTCTACAACATCGACATCCTCAAAATCTAGTGCGATTGATTGTTGGTGTTCTACTCTAGCCTCCTCCTCTAGCTTATCCTCGTATTTTTTTAAATCCTACAGTATAATGACAATTTCTACAGCCAATTCATGCTCATATTGGCTACTATCCACAATGTCAACTTGTTGCGCTTTACAAGGTTCAATTAATTTATTCGCTTGAGCCTCCAAGTTGTGAATAGTTGCCCCTTGCCTTTGTACCCGCAGTTGTATCTCATCATATTGTTCCGTAAGGCACTTTAGCATATCCTCGATCTCTTTCAGGTCCTCAGACCTGGGCTCTTTGTTACTATTAACTTCACAAGAAAAAGAAGAACCATCAAAGTAAGGGGTTGGGGGAAGATAAGAACTATAAGCACAACTATGAAAGTGACCATCTTGACCACCACATATATCGCACACATTTCACACATAAGATTGAGTTAGTGCACATAACTCGCTCTCGGGAATATTTTGATAATTTTGCTCTGGGTGGTTTCCTCCACTAAACGCATAAGAAGGATGAAAAGTAGAATTACCAATATCAAAACTCTCATAATTCCAAGATGCCATGTTTTTCAAATTAATAAGTAAAACAAAAATAAAAAAACAAAAATAAAAATCAAATACAAAAAAATAAAAGTTCAAACTTGAAACGTAGCAATATGTACACCTACAACTACACCGTTAGTTCCCCAGCAACGGCGCCAAAATTTGATCACGTCCAACTATGCCTTATAAAAAGGACTAAGCGGTCGTTGCAAATATAATCCGTTTTACAAGTCCGGAGTCGAATCCCACAGAGAACTAAGGCTTAGCTACAACTGTTCAATATTGCTAAGAAGACAAGTTCGAACAATTCCTAAGTTATAAATATTAAGATTCTTATATCTAATTAACTAACTAATTAAATTAGTAGATTAACAACTAAAGATGCTACGGGTTAGAGACAAGATTAAGGAGGTCTAGAGTTATGATTTCCCCAATTGTCGAATCCTTTCCGTTATGTCTTCTATAATTTCGCCTAAGTATTCTCTACCGATCATGAGTGCTCTGCGTGTTGTAATTCTCTCCCGAGTAATTACGACAATTTACTAGACATACTCTCCCAAGTTACGCTAGCTGGCTATAATTACAGCTCACTTAGTCGCACCCAAGGTTTCGTTATCCCTAATCCCACCTTTAAACCCTTGGTTATTGATTCCTCATATACGTCGGGAGTGATGTTGTTCAACAATTACCTAAATATGCACTCTCTCCCGAGTAATACATACTAAATAGGCACAGCTAATTGAGAGCTCTTCAACCAACCACAATATAAACGTAGTTGAACAAATAGAGAAAAGCTATGGCTCAATTATATAAAAACATAACAAGAATTTATCCTACAAAAGGTTCTATCAAAACTCTAGATAACAAATTAACTATTCATAATAGTATGTAAAACTACAATACTAAAAGTCATAACCAACAATGAAAAATAGGAAGAGGAAGGAAAAACTCGTAGAAGAATTCTCCGCCTTGCTCCTATTGTGTCTCTGCCTCCTTAGGTCGAATCTGTGTCAAAAATTGGTCTCCCCCCTCAAAATACCGTTTTTCCATGTATATATATCAAGTAGGGTTGGGCCCAAATAATTATACCTTCTCCAATGTGTAAAAGGACACTTTCCCGGGTTTGACTAGCGCGGCCGCGCTCGTGACTGCGCTAGCGGCTGCGCATATTGCCTAGTATTCTGCCACACGAGCGCGGCCACGCTCTTGACGCACACTTTTCACCCTGTTCCTTTTGGAATTTGGAAAAACGTAAAACATGTAAGTTGTAACCCTTATAGTTAGCTTTCCAACCATATATTGTGGAGCCCAAATGTAGTTTTGAGCAAAAAATTATGTGCATTTTACTAGACAGTGCGCAATATGCCTACTCAAGTCTTCGTTTGTTCTTAACTATCAAAGTTGACCCCTGATACGATCCCGACTTAATTCCTTGGACTTTTGCTCAAACTTCAAAGCTCCAAATCACTTGAATTCATTCCATTACATCTATATAGCTCGGAATCACTCCTACAAGGCATAAAACACACAGTTAGCGCAAGACACTAGCGATTAAAGTTCAAACTCAATTAAAGTGCAGTAAATTAGAGTGTAATAAGCGACTAAAATACGTAATTATAGCCTATCATCAGTTTTCCTCATGCTGGTTCTTATTTTGGGCAGTGGTAATTAATTTCTTGCGTCTCCCTTTAGTCTAGATTTGACATTTAGCTAACAACAACAATAACGTATCTAAGGTGATCTACATTACCCCTATTTTGTGCAGATAGAAAGGCTGTACCTGATAGACCCTAGGCTGAAACTTAGCTAGTACATTCATCTGGTATTCCAGGAGAGGGAGGGGGGTTTGGGGGGGACGACACTTCAAAGCTAGATGTCTGCATTTTCATTTTCCAAGAATTTATTAACCAAGTCTTTTCCTTTTTCGGAATTAACTGTTGAGGTAGAAACTCCCAGGTACGTGCAAGGACACAATTAATTAAGCTCTATCCCAAGAGCATCCACATCCTAATTGACGTACATATATAGTTTGTTTTGATCCTACAAATTAAACATTTTATTAAGAGTATACATTTCCTTAAGGAACGTTCATAGGATCATGAATAAACTTAGCTCTCTTCTTTCCATCACATAAAAGTTTGAATTACAATGATATAACTCCATATTTTAACTACAAGTATAATCAACACTTTAATTTCTATATTATAATGCGATATATTGGTTTCTTGGATGTGTGCAGCTATGAGACCAGAATTGGTGGAGGCAAAAAGATGCAAGAAGCGGAGCCAAAACTTCCATGGGCGGTGCCGCAGCCGGAAAAAATGTGCTGATATTTGCCACACTGAAGGCTTTGAAAGTGGCCACTGTAAAGGCTTCTTGAGTCGCCGCTGCATCTGCACCAATCCTTGCTAAATCGTTATAACCTCATGAAAATAATGAATGTGTTGCTCAGAATTGGAAACTTCAAAAAAAAAAAAAAAATGTTCACCTTTGCTTGTGGGAGTTAGGTGGACTCTTATATATGTTAATAATATGCAGAAATTCTTAAGTTGCTGTATACTCGAAGCTATCCAGCTTGTTATCATGAAGTGAATAAACCATCACATTGACAGTAAAAATCACTTCCATTATGTCTCTCTTCATAAGATTTGGTACGTCGGCGCTGCATCCTCAACTCCTCAATAGTCTCTAAAGTTTCTTCGGGGAGAATGATTATCTTATGACATTGTTTGGTCAATTCACTTGTAACACCTACCTACCTCCCCCTACCAACCAACCAAGTAGTGAAAGTGTATATAAAAAGTAATATTTGACCTATTATACACAATATTTTGGCAAAGGGTGTTCAATTAGTCACCCTTCGTCGACTATAACTCCGCCGTACGCCCAACACACCCTTCGATCTCATATTAAGGAGATTTATGAACATAATAAAAGAAAAAGATACGGCAGAGTGCAAAAGAATGATTATCTCCTAGGCAATTAGAGAGAACGCACATTTGGTTATGGAAAAACACGCACAAAATCAGCAATTTGGCCAATATGAACAAAGAAAATGGAGAAAGACAAATGACCATTTATACACTGAATTTGTATTACCTTTTAAATAGCAGCACTAAAATAAAAGAGGGGAGAAATATTTACATTTTGGATCAACTGATAATGCGGAAAACGAAAATGTGACATTTACTGTCCGCATCTAGTGCATGCCTTTGATACATTTGTCAATTGTTGGCCCTAGTTTTGGAGAGTTTTCATGAGCAACAACTACTCTGTGTTGTTTGGTGTTCTTGTTTCTGTTTCAAGATATTTTTCTTCCCTGGAGCAGATCCTTCTTCTAGAAGACTAGGTACCTCCATTATCTGGGTACAGTAGAAGATTAACAAAAAGGTGAATCTTGAATATCTCGTCAACAATAACAAAAACAATATACCTAGTGTATTCCTACAATGTGAGGTTCGGGGAGGGTAATATGTACGTAGACCTTACCCTACCTTGTGGAGGTAGAGACACTGTTTACGATAGACCATCATCTTGAATATCTTGTCAACATCTAGAAATGCCCGGAAAACATGTTCTTTTGTGATTTTCAAGTAATATTTTATAGTTTCTTAAGTGTAAAAAGATGTCATGGGTTTTTGAATACTTGCGCCAACAGATTCTTAAAAAGTCAAGGTATTACCCTTGTGTCATGAAACAAAATGGGTGAATGTAAAATTAGGACAGGACACAGCAGCAACTCAAAGTTAGGGAGACAAAGGGAACAAAAGGGAAAGCAAAAGGAAGTGACTACAAGTTTACAAAGTGTCTAGACCAATCATCAGTTTGGACTTTGGTTGGGGTAATCAGGATTTTCCAAGCAGTATGAATAAACTTGCTTGTCATAATCTTCTGTCAAAGTCTATATAATGAAACCATCACCAAATATCTCATTAAGGTAACATTTTTGTAAAGGTTTTCCATCAAAGGTCAGTTAGAGCACCTATAAACTGATCTAATACCAATTACCAAACATCAAAATTTTTAGATCTGTATCCACCATGATATTAATTTGAATTTGATTCACATATGATGAATATAAAGAGATGGTAGCTACATTTGCTCATTCACAAAAGCGACTGATTTAACCTAAATCATAAAATAGGAGAAGATTCACAATCCAATTTTATATGCCTAAGTGACACTCGTATTCAAATCACGAGAATCAGTATCTGTTCATGAATATGTCTAGAATTAATTCTTGTATATCTACTTCTATTCATGTGGGAGAGGAGTACTAGAATTCTATTTGTTTTATGGGTTGGAAAGGTGAAGATTTTCAAGAAAGAGAATCATAAGTCCTCGGACTGTATTTGCAATTTATTTACATATTCGACCAAATTTATGAGGTGCAAATTCTGCAGATTTATATGTCAGCAACAGAAGTTCAAGCTTATGGAATCCTTTTTCCTTTTCTTTTTCTATTTTTCTCTATTGATATCTCTGGGTTGATAAACCATTTTTCCCTTCAATGTGAGGAAAAGAGTATTGGGGCCATGACAACATCTCTTCTGACTCCTACGGAAAGAGTGAAGGAGTATTATTACCTTTAAGGTAAGCTCTTCAAAGCATTGCTCTACATTTGCTCGGGTTTTAGCACTGCACTCAAGAAATAAACTTCCAAGCTCTTTTGCTAGAGCAGCACCTTCCTCCCTGCTCACAACTCTCTCAGATTCCTGAAATTCCATACCAAAAAGAATCAGCTAAATAGGTCCTATAATTCATCTAGATTTATACAAGCATCAAATAATCTTATAGTGAATGGAATGAACGTAATTTCTAATGTTAATGTTAAAGATTCTAATTAACACATGGATAATGAGAGCAAGATACACCAAGGGTAGAATAATAGTTACGTTCACAAAGTGAGACAAGAGATGTAATTTATAGTTCATATTTGGTTTGCATATATAGGCAGAGAGTAGCCTACAACTCAGCTCCTAAACGGAAGAAATCCTGTATATTCATGTTTAAAAGGTAGTCTCATTATTAGTTTTTGCTAGAGCAGTATATCAATTGTCTATCAAGAGTGATGGTTTCCTATTCTAAGAACCTTCTAAAGCAAACCAGATGCTGCAGCAGGATAAAGTGCACTCCAAGCATTCAAGAGCATACACAAGCATATTCACTCTAGCAGGACTTACTCTGTCAACTTTGTTTCCAACCAGCATTTTGATACAATCCTCGTTAGTACAGCAAAGCTCCACCTCTTTTGCCCACACATCAGATAGGTTTGTGAATGTGTCTCGCCTTGTCACATCATAAACTGTGATTTACAGTAACAGCAATCAGATATTATGAACACAGAAAAGAAATGCAATGACAAATTTAGACAAGACATAGTATTGCACAACAAATAAGGCAGGAAAATGCTTCTTTTGCTGATGCAACTAGGAAAGCTTAATTTCGTTGACAAGTATTTGAAGATTATCCAGATGAAAAATGAAAATCCATCATTTGCATGTCTTCATATGTTACCGTTATGTGCTCGTAAGAGCCCATCAACATGGATACATGATGCTCTGATAAGGGGACTTAGGAAGACAACAGTCAGTTCACTTTTCTGTTGCAAAAAGCTTCTAAATGTTTGTGATGAAGAAAACTTTTTCAGTGTACTTTGCTGGACAGAATTCCAACAGGGGAATATAGAGAAAGACGAAGAGTTCTAAAATCATCCACTCTTAACAATGAAAGCATGCTCGATGTAGGTTCCTTAAGCACTAACATTTCATTAGAAGCATAAATAGAATTCTAAAGACAATAACATCCGTTTTCACCAGTATTATAACAAAAAAGAAAAATTCTCTATTCACAACATGCACATAAACTGAACACGAACAGAAATTTGGATGGCTCTCAACTCAAAGAACAAAATGGCATGTAGTCCCTCTAGAATGGTATGTAATATTTCTTCATCTATGACATACCAAGAATGATTCCCTGAGCACCTCTGAAGTAGGAGCTTGTCAATGTCCTGAACTTCTCCTGTCCAGCTGTAGAAAAATGCTAATAAAAGTTACAACCTGGCCATGGCATCTAGGTAAGCCTAAAAAGTACATGCCTTTATGATGTTGCTGAGGAAAAGATGATGCAAAAATTTGGGTTATTATGTTGGAGTAGAACAATGACAGAAGTTATGTCCATGATAAACTACTATCATCAATTCTGTTAGAATTTAAACTCTACCACTCTGATCAAAGCAGAGCATTATAGGTTTCATTCACTGGCAGTGTGATCACAGTGTTGCGTATTAACTCAATAACTTTATTTCAGAATCCAAAACTGTAGCAGCCTTTGGCGCGCCGAGTATAGGTAGAAGATCAATTCAGCAGGTCATTTTTGACAAACAATCTTGCTATGGTGTATATTACTGGAAGACATGTGACCAAAATAAGCACATGAATTCACCATTGCATTGAAGTGGACAAGGTGATGATTCATTAACTTGGTTTCACTGTCTCTCAACACACAAGCAGCAGTGAATTCTTAGTTGCTACTATTAATTTGATCATATGTAATCGAGATATCATGATGGGTGATATCAAACTTAAATGTCTAGAAACAATTTAAAACTTCTATAGCCGGAAGTACTATGCTTTTGGCTTAGTCATCAAAAGTAACTTGAATTCAAAAAATACTGAAGACAACGAAGCGCCTTCCTATTGAATCACAGGACAATATTAGGAACATGGATACTTCACTAGGCAGACTTAACAAGCTCCCCTTATGTTTGCATTATTAAGCTTGATAGGTAAGATTTTGAGGCTATTAAGTGGAGAAGAGTGGTTTCTAGTCCACCTTAAATAGGAGAAAAGTTAGCTTTGTGTTCCGGATCATCATGTAGTAGAATGGCTTTGATCTCTCTGCCAACAAAAGATTCATAGGATCTGTTTACGATCTTCCCATTGCTTTGTTTGCTGGTTTTGTTTTGAGAAAGTATTTCAATCACTCTTATGATTTTATAATAAAGTTTCTCATTGCATGGCCACATGTTAACATATTTGGACATGGACAAAACTTCATTTTCTGTTGGATAATAATTTCACTGTGGGCGCAGATAGATTATGATGAACACAGGTAAAGCCTCAGCTATTAGAGAATACAGGAAAACCATTACCTGTGTCCCAAATGGTAAGCTTCAATCTATTCCCACCAACAGTGAGCGTCTTGATTTTAAAATCAACACCTAGCCATTAGGTCAAAGAAACAGAAAATCATTGGAAAGTCGATAATAAGAAATAGTATCATATGAGACCAATATCATAAAAATTCTTGAAAGTATTAGTATACCAGCAATCAGCAATACAGAGACAGACAGGAAGAATAATTAAGATTGGTTAGTTTAATTTCTAACTTGCTTCTCCTTCTTCATCTTCTTCTTTTTAAATTTACTCTTACATTCTTTTGCCGATCAGAGGTTCTTTCCTGAAGATTTTGATACTAAAGTATCCTACTCCAAAATTGTATCATAAACAACTCAAACATGGCATATTCTAGGAGTAGGAGTCAATTCAACCCAAAGAAAGCTAAAAAATCTTTTTGGATGAAGTAAAAGTTTCATTGCTAGCATCAAGTAGATGCAAAAAGATAGTGCAAGGATATTACAATTGAGCTCACAGAAAATGAAAATTAGCTCCTTAAAGAGGTGGCTATTCTAAAACCAGGGAGCTAATAAACTGGATGAACAAGGAATCATTGGACTAAAATTATGAACGAAAACGGTGTAGTATAAATTCAGCATGAAGCAATGCAACAAGCAACCATTACAAACCACGGAGAAGGTTGATTTCTGCCTGAAGAATAGGATGAAAATTCGAGGCAATAAGAGTCCAAGATAGGGTGGCAAATGGGCGGGTTAGACTGAATTTGGGCGACAGGTTAGGTCAATAAATGGGTCATTGCCCAACCCAGTTCAAAGTGTACTTGGGCTAAAATGGGCTGGGTCAAGATGGGCTAAACAATGGGTCATAGCCCAACCCGCCCAACTTGACTCATGTTTTAGAACCATGCTCATCTTGCATGAAAAAGCATTTTACCTTAAAATGTATAAGTTGAAAAATATTTTGCGGGTAAGGGTGGATGAGTGGTGCAGAAAAAACGAAAAAACAGAAAACAGAAAATTAAAAATACAAAAAAAAAGTAAAATAAAGTAAAATTTTTGAGGGGGTTTGCGCAGGGAGAGGGGGTGGTTGGTTGGTGAAGAAAAACAGAAATTAAAAAAACAGAAAAAGGTAAAAATAAATAAATTGAGGGGGTTAAAACGGGGGGTGGGGGTAAGGGGTTGGGGTGGATGAGTGGTGCAGAAAAACAAAAAAAAATTAAAAATTAATTTGTGGGGGTTAGCACGAGGGGGACGGAGTAGGGTGGGATGGGCGGTGCAGAAGAACAAAAAAAATAGAAAATTGAAAATATAAAAAAAAAAAAAATTTTTGAGGGAGGTTGGAGGTGAGTGGGTAGGGGTAGGTGGGTGGTGCAGAAAATTAAAAATACAAAAAAAAATGGAGCAACTAAGTAAATTTCTAGATAAGTTGGGTTGAGATCCCTTTATTTTGGGTGAGTTTCATGAGTTGTATTTAGGCTGCTCAATTGGTCGGAATGAGTTCTAAAAAATAATGAGTTAACTTGGGCTAAACTCAAATAGACCCATGAGCTAAAATGTGTAAATATAGCACGGTATAACCAGTTTTCGGACTGGTCATTCAAAAATAGTCAGCGTTTACCAAGTCAATAAAAAATAGCCACTATTTTGCTGCAACAGAGACTGGTCCAGCATAATATACTGGAGTTCGGTGCACCTGTGTATGAACTCCATCATATTATGTTGGACCGGTATACTTTGTTGGCTCCAGTATAATATACTGGAGACTAGAGCACCGGTGCTCCAAACTCTAGTATATTATGCTGGACCGGTATACTTGCTGGAACTCCAGTATATTGTGTTGGAGTTCTAGTGTCCCCAGAGTTCCAGCATACTTATCTTGGAACTCCAGTATAATATGTTGGAGTTCAAGTATACTTATGCTGTAACTCCAGCATAATATACTGGCGTATTTTTCGGGTTTTGAACACTGTTTTTGCTCAGATTTATCTTTACATGAAAAGTGACTAAATTTCGATTACTTTTGAAACTGGGCTATTTTTGAACGACCAATTGTAAATCTAGTTATTTTTGAATTTCTCCCCTAAAATGTTTGTAGTTCAACCCATTAATCTCTGGATGGGTTGGGCGAGTTGGATGGGTTTGGGCTCAAATTATCAGTCCAACGGTAACTACAAGAAAGAACCAGTATATGTAAAACCACTATAAATCACTCAAACAAATTACCAAAACCTATAATGAAATTAATCACAAGCATTCTTCTTCTTTTTTTTCCGAAGTTCAATTTAGATGCTTAAAAATAACAGCTAAAAATCCAGCAAAATCCATAATAATGCAAGCACAGGATGGAGAGGAATTAGTTTCTATATAAGAACTAGTAACTTTTTAAGCACAAAAGTCAAACTTTGATGCCTCTGATTCCCCAAAAGAAACGCAGTATTTACTAAATTTAGATTAATCTGAAGATTAATGATAGTGCACACAAACTCAATTCCCTCTTAATTCAAACGCCGAGATTTAATGCACAGTTGATAATTGAAGATCGTATAATCCAAATCTAAGCGAAGCTCAAATCATGAAGTTAGACAAAATAAAATTTTCACAAGTTTAGACACCTAATTGAAACTATATGTTTATATAGATATAATAAATTGATACGGCAAAACATATGGTAACTCACCTATCACAACATGTCAAATACTACAGATACAGTGTTTGGAAACTTAAATCATTGAACATTAGATTGAGACAAGTTTAATCTGAGCGAGCGATGCTCATTTGAAAAGATTCATTCAGGCAAGCCCTAACTAGCTTGGATTGAGACGTAGTAGTAATAGTAATTGTGTAATGTTTCACAAATTGATGAAGAAGAATACCAATGGTAGGGGTAATATCGTCAATAGCATTAGAAATGAAACTGAGGAGCAAGCTGCTCTTGCCAACTCCTGAATCACCGATCAATAAGATCTTAAAAGACAAATCATAACTGCTGCTGCTCTGCGCCGCCGTTGATGATCTCATTCCCTGACACTATCTTTCTCTCTCAATAATGAAAAACTTTCTCTCTCTAGCTAGCTCCAAGTACGGTAAAAGCCTATGGCATGATTCACCCTTTCTGTAGCTATATGTATACTTCATAGAGAGAGAAAGGAATATAGATATCTATATGTATGTATAGGTTTTGGAGAGAGAAATTAAGAAAACGGCAAGCTGAAGAATGAGGACAATGTCATCATTGTCATGCAAGTTATGCTTTTATTCTTTCCTTTTCTTATTTCTATTCTGTTATTTTGCTGAGTAGCAAATGTAGAGATTCATTACAGAACATGATTCGGTTTCTGAGTGACACGCATTGCACCTGAGAGGTTGAGTGGCATTGAGATAAATAAAGAACGAACCAGGGGTGAAGAATTAGTGCGATTGGGCTCCAGCGTCGTCTTCTACTTTGGTGGTGGGTCAAATCAAAATATCTGTGGGCTTTTTCTACTGTGCTTAGGGATGGCAATATGGGGGCGGATGTGCGGCGGGGCGGCGCAAATGTACGCGGGTGCGGTGCGGGTTTGAGTTTTGCGGGTGCGGTGCGAGTTAAAATATTGTTATTTAAAATTCAGGCGGATATGAAGCATTGCGGGTTGAAGTCATGAATTGACTTCATACTGCAGCGGAACATAGCAAACTTGTCCTAAACCCATTTATTTTGTTGTTTTGTCCTGCATTATAAAAAAACTCTAAATTGATGTACTTTTATTGAAGTTTTTTAATCCAATCTTTTAAGTATTACTGTAGTTTCTAAACATTTCATTTCTTTTTCTTGTTATACCCAAATCAAGCAATGAAAAGTAAACGATTTTCCTCCATCTTGGTAGATATTCTTCCTTCCTCTTCCTTTTTAGATTTCTAGTTTTCAAATAAAATAAAAGAAACTTAAACATGGAGGTTGCTTGAACTTTTGATTTCATAAGAATTTTTCCATGCCCTATGGAGATGTATGGAGGCTGGCGGTGTTCCGGTGGCGTACATTAGGGCGATTAAGGACATGTACGAGGGAGCAAAGGCTCGGGTGAGGAGTGAGGGAGGACACTCGGATCATTTCCCATTGGAGATGGGGTTACATCAAGGATCGGCTCTTAGCCCGTTTTTATTTGCCTTAGCGTTAGATGTGTTGACGCGACACATACAAGGGGAGGTGCCACAGTGTATGCTATTTGCGGATGACATAGTCCTGATAGACGAGACGCGAGGTGGAATTAATGCTGAGTTGAAAGTTTGGAGACAAACGCTAGAGTCTAAAGGTTTCAAGTTGAGTAGGTCAAAAACTGAGTACTTGGAGTGCAAGTTCAGTGATAGGATGCATGAAGAAGAAGTAGAAGTGAGGATTGGTACTTGGGTCATCCCTAAAAGAGATAGTTTCAAGTATCTTGGGTCTATTATTCAACGTAACGGGATGATTGACGATGATGTTACTCATCATATTGGAGTAGGGTGGATGAGATGGAGGCTCGCCTCGGGTTTTATGTAATAAAAATGTGCCCCCTGGACTTAGGGCAAGTTCTATAAAATGGTGGTTAGACCGACTATATTGTATGGAGCTGAGTGTTGGCCCATCAAGAAGTCCCGTGTCCAAAAGATGAAAGTAGCTGAAATGAGGATGTTGAGATGGATGTGTGGGCGTACTAGAAAAGACAGGATTAAGAATTAAGTTATTAGGGACAAGGTAGGAGTGACATCTGTGGAGGACAAGTTGCGGGAATTGAGGTTGAGATGGTTCGGGCATGTGAAGAGGAGAAACATAGATGATCCGATCATGAGGTGTGAGAGGTTATCCATGGCGGGTTTAAGGAAGGGAAGGGGTAGGCCTAAGAAGTTTTGGGAAGAGGTAATTAGGCAGGTCATGTCATTGCTTCAGCTTACAGAGGATATGACCCACGATAGGAAAGTATAGGGTTGTAAGTTGACAGATAGTAGTGTATTCCTCCTAGGCCGACCATTAGTACCAGGACTATTTTTGTAATTTTCTATTTATGGTTTTTTATTATGCATGTTGTGGCATTCACGCTCGTTACCATGTTACATTGTTGTTAATATTCTATGCTACTTGGTTGCTTTATCTTCACTGTTACTTGAGCCGAGGGTCTATCGGAAACAACATCTCTATCTCTATGAGGTAAGGGTAAGGTCTGCGTACACACTACCCTCCCTAGATTCCATTTATGGGATCAAACTTGGTTTGTTGTTGTTGTTGCAGTACATATGGAAGTCCATACTTCAATATAGTATTAATACTACAAATTTATGTTAATGGAATTAAAATTTGTTCTGTCCTTCCAATTCAATTATCCAAAATGTTTGAATTTTTTATTGATTTATTAGTAGTTAGATCATCTTATCATCTCTCCTATAGTTTAATGCATAAGAGTCCAAAATCCTGGGTATTTTGCACTTAATTTCATTTCCAACTGTATCAGAACTCAAAAGAATATTGTTTTGTGTCAATCGTATTTCTTGGGGAAGAGACTTGGTCCAAAATCTAACAAAATTCAATTAAAAAAAACTTAAGTTGGGCGGGTGGATGGGGCGTAGGTATGGGGTGGATGAACGCGAGTGCAAATGCTATGCGGGGTAGGGCGGGGTGGGTTAAAATTTTGCGGGTTAAGACAGAACACGCATCGCACCTGCACCGCTTGTCATCCCTAACTGTGGTATTGGGTTGGACCCAAGACGTTTAGTTGTGATGAAAATTATGTCGGATGGATTTTTTTTTCTAGAACAAGTTTATATTTTGGCCCCATTAAGAAAACTTCAGTAAAATAGCCTTGTTATCAGAATTTTGAAGCCACTGTCAGAATATTTTCATATAAATAATTTTGATGATTGCCATATTTGTGTCGAATCCGTGTGATCACTATATGAAAATTTCTAGCAATTGCTTTTGCAAATCCTGGTGATGACCATATGAAAATTTCTGACAATTATCATGTTTTGTTGTAAATCTTGATGACCACTATATGAAAATAGTTTGCGATTGCAATGTTTTTGTAGCAAATCCTGATGATCGCCATATAAAAAAATTCTAGCGATAGCTAAGAACACTTTCCAAAATTCTGGTGAAGGCTATTTTCTAAGACTTATTAGGATCAAAAAATTAAGAGTGACAACGAAATATCTTATTTTTTTCATTCACCTTACTTGTTACTGAAGGATTGTGTATAGGTGTTCGTAACACGCAACGGAAGACAATAACAATCCTAGGCAGATCTTTTCGTGTTTAAAATTTATTTACATGTCAATAGATCAGATCTAAGACGTACCTGGTGAAAAAAGTCTTATTTCAAATTCTTCGATAGTGCGAAGACTCTATGCGTGTCCACACCGAGACTGATCCTTGCTATCAACTCTTTGATCAATGAAACCCGCGAACAAATTGAACGAAAAACTTGTGCTGAAATTTTTCTCAAAACTCCAGCAAATAATGCTTTCTTGTCAAGAATATATTTCCTAGTTTTTAGTTTCTTCAAAGAACTCCTTTTAATCACACTTTCACAAAGTGTATTTTTCCTAGACCACCTACGGCACTTTTCCACTACCTCTTTTATAACATCACCTAAACCTTTTCCTTTTGGTTAAGGTAGTCAATTACCTTAGGCTATAAATCTAGTTCCAAAAATAGACTTCATAAAAGGTTTTCATTGGAAATTCTTTATCCCATTCCTAATGGGATCACATGCACATCGGCGGCAGCTATTCCTTTATGAACTTTAATACGTGAATCCAATTTCACATTGGATTTCACAAATAAGTTTCCATCAACTTTTTATTAACAATTTATTCATATTTCATATACATTCTGATATGAAATATTAATTATATATCATATATATATTTCAACTAAGAGATATAATTTATTTTTCTATTCCAAATAGAAAACTTCAATTTGCTCACAACATTAATTATATCCTCTGTGCTAGCAAAGAATATAATAATATTTGATTTGGACTAATAATTTATTTATTTGACTAATTAAATTCTTTAATTTAATTATCAAAGACTAAAGCAATTAATCCTTTAGCAAAGATCAGAACACTTGTTAGTGTGCGATCCTATAGGTTCAATATTAAGTTGGTAGTAAATTGATCACATCAATATACTAATCAAGGGTGGCGTCTAGCAACACTCCTTAACGACCGGATAGCATGAAGTATACAATTTACTCTCAAGAACCAGTAGAAGAATAATGTAGTAATTTCTTTTGTCCTTATAGCCCTGGATCACCCTAGGATATGGTTCAACTGTCAAATCCTAATAGGCGACCAACTATGTGTTCATGTCTAATATAATCGACCATTGAATGACCTAAGAAACTCTTTTCTTCTTTCATTCAATTGCCCTGGCCAAGGTCTTAATTTGGTCATTTATAATTCATAACAATATGGAGCTTAAACTCATTACCAAGAGTTGACAGATTCCATCTTGATCAATCACTAATTCTACAAGTATTCAATCGTACCCACTATCCTTTCAATCGCCCTAGGGCCGTAGGTGTCTAGTATTAAAGCACAACAAATAACTTGTCAATTACTGTGACAATCTTAGGTCAAAGGAAATTCTTGCATCACATTCTTCAAGAGAATATCTTATTGACAGTTTATGGTAATTCTAACCATTAGGAAGTATGCAATGAGTCGGTTCAATGATCATATCTCTATATGCATCATCTATCTATGTGATTTAGTTAATGAGATCAACTAATCTTTATTCCATAAAGATGATCAGATAAATATTAATCTAACCGGATTACTAATGTCCAAATTAATAATCCTACAATCAAGAACAAATTTAGATTAAGTTGTAAGAGACTTTGCTCTCATTATCATGATCTCTATCACAATGACAAGTCTCAAAATTTAATCAAGGACCTTATCAAATTAATCAAACAATTAATAATAACTATGATAAAAGAATTCCATATATTTTTATATCGAATAACGTTCACAAAAATATGTTCAAATCATCAAATATGAGATTGGATCTAGGGCATATCTACTATATCCCTAACAATCTCCCACTTGCACTAGAGCCAATCGCTCTTGTACTTCATTCCCAATTTTCACTTGCGCTTGTCAAACTCCTTTGCACCAAGAGCTTTAGTGAATGGGTATGGAGCATTTTCCTTTCCATCAACCTTTTGAATCTAGACATCTCCACGTCCAATGATTTCTCTTATCAAGTGATCCCTTGGCAGAACGTGTTTGGATTTTTGGTGTGATTTTGGTTCTTTTGCTTGAGCAATGGCTCCAGTGTTGTCACACAACAATGGAATTGCACCTTCTATCGAAGGAACCACACCAAGTTCAGTTAAGAAATTTTTCATCCATACAGCTTCCTTAGCAGTTTCACTAGCTGCTATATATTCTGCTTCAGTCACTGAATCAACTACTGTAGCTTGTTTGGAACTTTTCCAACTCACTACACCACCATTTAAGGTGAATACATAACCAGAAATAGATTTACTATCATCTCTATCTGAAGAGAAACTTGCATCAGTATAACCTTCAAGTTTCAACTCAGAATTTCCATAGATGAGGAATTGGTCTTTAGTCCTTCTTAAGTACTTAAGAATGGTCTTCACCACCTTCCAATGGTCCTCACCAGGATTTGCCGGATATCGGCTAGTCACTCCAAGTGCATAAGCCACATCAGGACGTGTACATGTCATGGTATACATGATATCTCCCACTGCACTAGCGTACGGGATCCTACTAATGCGTTCTTTCTCTTCAGATGTTTTAGGACAATCCTCCCTACTGAGAGTAATTCCAGTGCCTATCGGTAGATAGCCTCTTTTGGAATTATCCATATTATACCTCTTTAAGATGGTATCAATGTACAAAGACTGGGAAAGTCTAAGCAGCTTCATCGATCTATCTCTATAGATCTTTATTCTTAATATATAAGCTGCTTCTCCCAAGTCTTTCATGGAGAACTGTTCAGATAGCCAAATCTTGGTATTTTGCAATGCCGGTATGTCATTCTCTATGAGCAATATATCATCAGCATACAACACTAAGAATATAATTGTGCTCCCACTAACCTTTTTGTACACACAAGGTTCTTCTTCGCATCTAACAAAATTGAACTTTCAATTGTCTTGTTAAAGCAAATATTCCAACTTCGAGAAGCTTGCTTTAGTCCATAAATAGATCTTTGTAGCTGTAACAACCCGACCGGTCGTTTTGAACTTTTGCACTTTGATCCCCAGTTCCCAGGTATGACTTGCCCCGTGTAATGTATTATGACTGATGTAGATCGTTGGTTTTGGTTTTCAGGAAAAATCAGAATGAATTTGAAAGAACAGTCTCAGTTGAAAGCTTTGAATTTGAAAGGTTTGACTAAGAGTTAAATTATTTGTATATGAGCTCGGATCAGAAATTTTATGATTTGGATAGCTTTGATGGGTGATTTATGACTTAGAAGCGCGATTGGAATGCATTTTGGAAGTCCGTGGAAGGATTTGGCTTGAATTGGCAAAGTTAATATTTTGGCAAATTCCGGTTGATAGGTGAGATTTTGATCCGAGGGTCGGAATGGAATTCCGAGAGTTGTTGTAGCTTTGTTATGTCATTTGTGATATGTGTACAAAATTTCAGGTCATTTGGACGTCGTTTGGTCTTTTGATAAAATTCGAATTTCGGAAGTTTTAGAATTCTTAGGCTTGAATCCGAGGGTGATTTGATGTTTTGAGCGTTCCAAAGGTTGGAACAAGTTTGAATTATGTTATGGGGTGTGTTGGCATGTTTGTTCGGGGTCCCATAAGGCTCGGATATGTTTTGGAAGAGTTTTTGGAAGATTTTGCCGTTTTGAGCATAAGAATGTAATGATCCAAAGGTCCATTTTTAGTTCTAGAGATAGAAATTTGATTTCGAGACTTCCTAAATTTTGATAATGAATTATAGGACTGATCTGGAAAGTTTGGTCTAATTTCATCAAGTCGCAATTGGTTTTTTGACACAAAACTTGAGTTAATTGTTTAACGAGGGAAATGGGTATTAAACTGAGCAAATGAGCTCCGAATTGAGTTTTGACTGAAGGGATATGTTCGTATTATTATTTTTGACTCATAGGAACAAGAATCATCGAATTCCGAGTTCGTATGATGGAGTTATAGCCTTTTTAGTGAAAAGAAAAACTGCTACAATTTTCTGGGCAGTTTCTGCATTTTTTGCACGTGTGAACAGAAACCGCACCTGCGTGAACAATATCCGTGTACAGTACCATATACAGTAAACATGAACAGTATCCGTGAACAGTACCCCTGTATACAGTACCCATGAACAGTATCCATGAATAGTAAAATGTGTGAACAATATTTTCCATTTTTACCAAATTGGAGCTCGGGGAGAGGCAATTTTCGAGAGATTTTCAGAGAAAACCACGGGGTAAGTGTTCTTAATTTAATTTTGGTTAGATTAGCCGAATCTATTACTAGTTTTGGCAGTTAATTGGTGATTTTAGTTGGGAAAATCTTGAAAACCCTCTTGGTTTAATTTGAAGATTTGAGGGTCGAGTTGATGTCGGATTTTAGTAAAATTGGTATGGTTGGACTCGTGGTTGGATGAGGTTTCATATTCCGTAATTTTGTCGGGTTCCGAGACATTGGCCCCACGGGCGAATTTTGAGTGCAATTTCGGATTTTTAATGGAAAATATAGAATTTCATATGGAATTAATTCCTATAATTTTTTATTAATTGAATTGAATTATTATGGCTAGATTCGAGGCATTCTGAGGTTGATTTGAGAGACAAAGGCATCGCGAACTAGAGGATTAGCCGGTTCGAGGTGAGTAATGATTGTAAATAATGTCCTGAGGATTTGAAACCCCGGATTTGCACATCGTAGTGCTATATTGAGGTGAGGCACGCGCTGGATGATGAACGCATGGTCTTTTACTACCGGGGATTGTGACTTGGTCCATCCTTATTGATGATTTTACCGCATATTTGATTGAAACTTATATCATCATGATTTGGGCTGATTGCCATACTTGGGTTTCGTGCCAATTATTTGAATCCTTTGGAAATTTTTATACTATTTCCTCACTGTTTTGACCTATATTTAAACTCAGTCCTGTTGATAATTATTGTTTTACAAACTCAGCCGCTTTTATGCAGATTTGAAAACTCAAATGATATTTCTAAATGGTATTTTGGGCTGAGAACTACTATTTTACAAATGCTCGAGGGGCTTATGATGATTTCGAGACTGAGTGAGGCCGAGGGCCATATGTGAGGATATGCTGAGTGATATGAGGTCGAGGGCCTGAGATACTATTTATGCCACGAGGTGGCTTGAGTGATGTGAGGCCGAGTGATATGAGGCCGAGGGCCTGAGATACTTTATATGCCACGCGGTGGCTTGAGTGATGCGAGGATATGCGGAGTGATGATGCCACGAGGTGGCTTGATATAGCGCTTGGGCCGTAAGGGGCCCATTCGGAGTCTGCACACCCACAGTGAACGCGAGTACCCATTGTTCTGAGTGATTGATACAATACCCGAGGGGCTGATATGAGTGATTGTGAGGTAGCCCGAGGGGCTAATACTATTCTGAGAGTGAGCCCGAGGGGCCGTTACTGATCTGATATTGAGCCTGAGGGGCTGTTACTGTTCTGATATTGAGCCCGAGGGGCTGTTATTGTTCTGATATTGAGCCCGAGGGTCTGGCACTGTTCTGATATTGAGCCCGAGGGGCTGGTTCTGTTGATATTATGCCCGAGGGGCGGTTTGTTGTACATGTTTTGCCCGAGGGCTGTTTATATTTCTATCATTTTTGTTACTCACTTGTAAACTACTTGCTTTACTTGTTGGAAAAAAAAGGGATTTTCACTTGATTTCTCACTGCTTTACTGTTTAAAGTTATTTTACTGCTTCAGTATGGAATACCTTGGGTTTTTGCGTGATTTCTTGCCTTCAGTCTTTATTTATTATTATTACTCACTAAGTCAGAGTACTCACATTACTCCGTGCACCTTGTGTGAAGATTCAGGTATGTTTGGCTGATTGGAGGCAGAGTCATTAGGGTTTAGCAAGGTAACTGCCGGCATTCACAGCACTATTTTTCTCTCTCCTCATTTCATTAGTCTGTATTTGTACACTCCAGGCTTTCAGTTGTATTTATGCCCTAGTAGATGCTCGTGACTTGTGACACCCCAGTTAGGGCTGTGTCGGGTTGTGCTTCCGTTAATTATATCATTAAATCATATTTAAATTGTTTATTAATGTTTAACTATTTTTGAAAAGGCGATATGGGTTTGTTGGCTGGCCTTGTCTTCACGAGAGGCGCCATCACGAATGGAGTGGGGTTTGGGTCGTGACAAGTTGGTATGAGAGCCTAGGTTACTTAGGTCTCACGAGTCATGAGCAGGTTTAGTAGAGTCTCGCGGATCGGTACAGAGACATCTATATTTATCCTCGAGAGGCTACAGAACCTTTAGGAAAACTTCACATTCTTGAATTCTTATCGTGCGTCCTTTGATTCAGCTTGAAATGTAACTCTTTGAATTCCTTCCACGCGTTCGTATGCGTGCATGAGCGCTCAGTATCTGATGTGCCTTGATGGTTTGTGATTTCCCGATCGAGGGGCGATGTGTGATCTCTGTAAGTTGATTTTGGGCCAGTCTAAAGGACTTGATGCCGGATATTTGCCTATGGCTTGAGCACCGAGGTGCTGATTATGTAAGCAAGTGTTTTGAACTTATATGTTCGATATTGTCCCTATTAGTGGAAGTGACGGTTGAGTAACTATGTTATGAGTATGTTAGTACAACGAGATGTATTCATATGATTTGGAAATGACAAGAAGGGTTTGCTGGAGGATAGAAGAACTATTAGGTGCTTGAATTCCATCTTGATTCGAGGTATAGCCCCGAGTTATAAGCGTGTGAAGAATCTTTTCATGTTTTCCAGTTGTGAGTGAAGTAAAAAAAAAATCATGTTGCGGTATGAGTTCAGACTTAGGAAGGCTAAGTGACTGCGTTCAGTTTATGATGGTGGAAGGTATACATAAATGTTAGTTAAGGCGAAGCAAGTGGGTTTTCTCCTGCAAAGTGTTCTGGAGTTGTGTGATCTTTATGTTGTCTGTTAGAAGATCCCATTTACAAGTGAAATATATATGTGAATTTAATTTGGGTCGCTTAAGAGAGTGGGTTTAATTGTTATGAGAGTAAATACGAGATTTGTAGAAGATATGAAGTACCAGATGGTCTGTGTTCCACGAGCTTATGAAAGATTAAGTTAATCTCACTATGGTATTATGGCAACAATAAAACGTATGCGTTATGAGTTATGGTGCGTGTTTGACCTATGGCTTTGAGCAAGTGGGGGAGTCCGCTATTGAATAGTTGATTGCACGGTTATGTGCTCTAATGGTCCCAGTTCGAGGCGCATTTGTGAATCAGTTATGGCTCGAGTAAAGGAAATTTCAATAAAGGCTATGTTATGCTTTATGGGTGTACGAGAATCGGGGAATGACTTGAGTTATGGTTGGTAAGGAATGCTCGGTGCATAGGGCAAGAAGTTGCTTGGTTATATTGGAATGAGGTCACATTCTGCAGTGTCGGAGTGCTAATGAAGCACATGTTGTTCGGTTCATTTAATCAATCTAACTACGGTTTGAGTAGTGTGGATGACTCTAGAGAATGGTCCTATTGTGTTCAAAACTCTACATGTAATAATTGGAGGCTTCTAAGTTGTACTTATGGATAGAAACTGAGTTTTCAGTGGAAGATGGCAAGACTTGTGGTATTTTCTATGGGATTCTATATATCAGTATCGGGAAGGTGAAGGTAATGGCTTTGGGGAAAACTTAAAGAGTATTCAGCGGCTTAGGAGCCCTAGACGGCGTAGCTTTATGCTTGGGTTTCATGTGATAAGCCTAGGTTGAGGAAATTGTGGTGCTACAACAAGAAGGAATATTAAGTTGAAGATGAATTAGAAGGAATTTAGATAGATGGGGTATCTTGATAGTAGACCAAATCGGTATGGTAAGGATATGATTAATTTCTTATGTGTGTTCGAGGTAATGAGTTCCTACAGCTATTTTGCAACAATGCTCTTGGGTTTTGATGGCTTGTTTAGCTTGGTCTAGTTAGAAGGATTCAGTCCTGGCAGTTGAATTTGTGCAAATGGAATTGGGAGAGTTCTTATTGATTTCTACCGTGGTTAGAGAGGTGCAATTTCTCCGAGTGTGAGAAGCATAGGATATGTAATGATTTTTCTTCTAGATAGGATCAATGGAAGTTCTTGGCTAGATGAGTTACAGTTCAGTTCTGAAAGGAAGTTCATAAAACTCTTAGGCAGCGGGTAGCCTCAGATGATTAAGGAAATGGTACTGCTAATTTGAAATGATTTGACGAGAGTCTATGTTTTAGTAAAAAGGCAATGTTATTAAGTTGATAGCACTTCGGTAGTATTGCGGCACCTTCTTTTTAGATCGACTGGTGATATTCAGGTTTGCTTGGTGGCACAGGAAAATTTTAGAGTATCTATAGTAGAATGATTGGGTATTGTAGGTGTGGCATATATTCGGACGGTGAAATTGGGATAGGATTTGGTGATTCATGTGTCGTATGGACGTGGAGATGGAAGTTCTCTTATATAGGCTATGTTGTGATTGTAGATCGTGTGTATCAGCACTGTTTAGTGACTACCGAGATTTGGAGGCCCGAGTGGATATTTCTTTGCTTGGTATGTTAGATTTGGATGTGATGTTGGGGATTTAGACTGATCGTCTCAGTGTTGGGTTATTCTAGACTATTGCATTATGGGCTAGGTTGGAAATGCCAAAGGTTGAGTGGCAATGTGTGTCGGGTTATGTTCTAGTGGAGTGGTTTATATTTCATAGACCCAGTGGACGACTGGGAAGGATTTCTTTTCTTAATTGGGCCTTCGTGATGGATGTCAGTGCAGAGGTTTCTACCATTGATTCAGTTCTGGTGTTGAGGGACTTTCCAAAAGCGTTTCTTGTGGTCGGGCATGTCGTCGGGCGAGGTTGTGGATTTTGGTATTTATGTGATGTCGGGCACCGTATCGTATGGCTCCAGCATGAGTTATGGTATTTGAAGGAGCAACTTTAGGCTTCCTTGGTAAGGAGTTTGTTGGCAGGCCAATGTGGATGCGTGTTCTAGCTCGAGTCGGATTGGTTGGCCTCGAATTGTATTGTTGAGGGATATGTTGATTCGAATGTTATTGAGCTTATTAGTGATCTGGGGAGATCTATGAGTTGCCTTTCTATGTTGCGAGACATTATGATTTATTGGTTATGGGCACATATGGTGCGGTTCTAATGGGGTTCATAGTGGAAGTTGAGCGGGAAGAGTAATCGGGTGTTGCTCGGTGAATGGTGTAACGGTTACGTCCTATCGGGTTTGCGTGGTATATGTTACTTGTTTCACCATTGGGGTAATGATTTGCTTTGGTTCCAGATGTCAAATTGTGCGTGGTTGTCAATTTCGAGCATAGTGACTTGAGGTGTCCCATGCGGAGCAGTGTTTGGATAGGATCGCGCATTGTAGCGAAGCAATGTGGAGATATGACCTTGCGGGTTAGATTCGTGTGTCCTATTCTATGATGTGATACGGGTTCTCAGCCCTGCGTTGTGGTGGTACTGGTGAGCTTGAGGTACAACTCTTTCATTTGACTCATTTTCATGATTTGAGTATGTTCGGACCGTTGCTTATTGGTGCGCGTATTATGCTAGATGTGGCTTATGCCTCTATTGGTGTGACATGTCACCAGGGTAGTGTGTTGGGTCAGAGGAGATCGTTGGGATCATTAATGAAAATAAACGGATTTGATTTCAGCATGTTTGATGGGTAAACATCGAGGTTCGGTTCAAAAAAAAAATTGATATGGTAATTGCCAGAGGAGAAATAGCTTCATGAATGGTTGATCTGAGAAATTGTTATGGTTTATTGCGTGTTTCATTTATCGTTGGCAGTATATGAAAGTGTTAGAATGAGACTTTAGCTAATAAGAGGTTTTCTATCGGTATTTGGTTGTTATGGGCAGCTGTTGTGAATAGAAGTTATTGCTGCGAGCGTTAGAGTTATATGGTATATCATGGGATTGCTCCCGAGGTTGCAGGCATGGGTTACTACAGCTAGTTCGGGTCTATTCAAAGTATAGGTGTGATGTTTTGATCGTATTGATGGTTTCAGAAGTGAAAATGTGGTTCTATGGTTTATGGGCTAGATTGGATTGTGTAATTTTAGTTAAATGGTGTTATCAGACCTATATGAGATAGGGTGACGTGGGATCACCCCCGACTATATGCATGGTAAGGTTATTCAGCGATTGGTGGGCTTTTAGAACAGCTCTAAGTACGTTCGAGGACGAACGTGTGTTTAAGTGGGGGAGGATGTAACGACCCGACCGGTCGTTTTGAACTTTTGCACTTTGATCGCCAGTTCCCGGGCATGAATTGCCCCGTGTAACGTATTATGACTGATGTAGATCGTTGGTTTTGGTTTTCAGGAAAAATCACAATGAATTTGAAGGAACAGTCTCAGTTGAAAGCTTTGAATTTGAAAGGTTTGACTAAAAGTTGACTTATTTTTATATGAGTTCGGATCGGAAATTTTATGATTTGGATAGCTTCGTTGGGTAATTTATGACTTAGGAGCGCGATCGGAATGCATTTTGGAAGTCCGTGGAAGGATTTGGCTTGAATTGGCTAAGTTAATATTTTGGCAAATTCCGGTTGATAGGTGAGATTTTGATCTGAGGGTCGGAATGGAATTCCGAGAGTTTATGTAGCTTCGTTATGTCATTTGTGATGTGTGTGCAAAATTTCAGGTCATTTGGACGTCGTTTGGTCGACTTTTTGATCGAATTCGGATTTCGAAAGTTTTGGAATTCTTAGGCTTGAATCCGAGGGTGATTTGATGTTTTGATGTTGTTTTGAGCATTCTGAAGGTTGGAACAAGTTTGAATTATGTTATGGGGTGTGTTGGCATGTTTTATCGGGGTCCCATGAGGCTCGGATATGTTTTGGAAGAGTTTTTGGAAGATTTTGCCATTTTGAGCATAAGCATGTAATGATCCAAAGGTCCATTTTTAGTTCTAGAGATCGAAATTTGATTTTGAGACTTCCGAAATTTTGATAATGAATTATAGGACTGATCTGGAATGTTTGGTCTAATTTCATTAAGTCGCGATTGGGTTTTTGACACGAAACATGAGTTAATTGTTTAACGAGCGAAATGGGTATTGAACTGAGCAAATGAGCTCCGAATTGAGTTTCGACTGAAGGGCTATGTTCGTATTATTATTTGTGACTCATAGGAACAAGAATCATCGAATTCCGAGCTGGTATAATGGAGTTAGAGCCTTTTTAGTGAAAAGAAAAGCTGCTGCAATTTTCTGGGCAGTTTTTGCATTTTTCGCACGTGTGAACAGTAACCGCACCTGCGTGTACAGTATCCGTGTACAGTACCATGTACAGTAAACATGAACAATATCTGTGTACAGTACATATGCACAGTACCCCGTATACAGTCCCCATGAACAGTCCCCATGAACAGTAAAATGCGTGAACAGTAACCACGGAAATTCTGGACAGAATGTTGAGTTCTGTCCCATTTTCCATTTTTACCAAATTGGAGCTCGGGGAGAGACAATTTTCGGGAGATTTTTAGAGAAAACAATGGGGTAAGTGTTCTTAACTTAATTTTGGTTAGATTACCCGAATCTATTACTAGTTTTGGCATTTAATTGGTGATTTTAGTTGGGAAAATCTTGAAAACCCTCTTGGTTTAATTTGAAGATTTGAGGGTCGAGTTGATATCGGATTTTAGTAAAATTGGTATGGTAGGACTCGTGGTTGGATGAGGTTTCATATTCCATAATTTTTGTCGGTTTCCGAGACGTGGGCCCCACAGACGAATTTTGAGTGCAATTTCGGATTTTTAATGGAAAATATAGAATTTCATATGGAATTAATTCCTATAATTTTTATTAACTGAATCGAATTATTGTGGCTAGATTCGAGGCATTCGGAGGTCGATTTCAGAGACAAAGGCATCGCGAACTAGAGGATTAGCCGGTTCGAGGTGAGTAATGATTGTAAATGATGTCCTGAGGGTTTGAAACCCCGGATTTGCACATCGTAATGCTATATTGAGGTGAGACACGTGCTGGATGATGAGCGCGGGGTCTTTTACTACCGGGGATTGTGACTTGGTCCATCCCTATTGATGATTTTACCGCATATTTGATTGAAACTTATTTGTTATCATCATGATTTGGGCTGATTGCCATACTTGGGCTTCGTACCAATTATTTGAATCCTTTGGGAATTTTTATCACTATTTCCTCATTGTTTTGACTTATATTTAAATTCAGTCATGTTGATAATTATTGTTTTACAAACTCAGCTGCTTTTATGCAGATTTGAAAACTCAAATGATATTTCTAAATGGTATTTTGGGCTGAGAACTACTGTTTTACAAATGTCCGAGGGGCTTATGATGATTTCCGGACTGAGTGAGGCCGATGGCCATATGTGAAGATATGCTGAGTGATATGAGGCCGAGGGACTGAGATACTAATTAAGTCACGAGGTGGCTTGAGTGATGTGAGGCCAAGGGCCTGAGATACTATTTATGCCACGAGGTGGCTTGAGTGATGTGAGGCCGAGTGATATGAGGCCGAGGGCCTGAGATACTTTATATGCCACGCGGTGGCTTGAGTGATGTGAGGATATGCTGAGTGATGATGCCATGAGGTGGCTTGATATAACGCTTGGGCCGTAAGGGGCCCCTCCGGAGTTTGCACACCCACAGTGAGCGCGGGTACCCATTGTTCTAAGTGATTGATACTATGCCCGAGGGACTGATATCAGTGATTGTGAGGTAGCCCGAGGGGCTGATACTATTGTGAGAGTGAGCCCGAGGGGCTGTTACTGATATGATATTAAGCCTGAGAGGCTGTTACTGTTCTGATATTGAGCCCGAGGGGCTGTTACTGTTCTGATATTGAGCCCGAGGGGCTGGCACTGTTTTGATATTGAGCCCGAGGGGCTGGTTCTATTGATATTATGCCCGAGGGGCGGTTTGTTGTACATGTTTTGCCCGAGGGGCTGTTTACATTTCTATTATTTTTGTTACTCACTCGTAAACTACTTGCTTTACTTTTGAAAAAAAACGGATTTTCACTTGATTTCTCACTACTTTACTATTTAAAGTGATTTTACTGCTTCAGTATGGAATACCTTGGGTTTTTGCGTGATTTCTTTCCTTCAGTCTTTATTTATTATTATTACTCACTGAGTCGGAGTACTCACATTATTCCCTGCACCTTGTGTGCAGATTCAGGTATGTTTTGGCTGATCGGAGGCAGAGTCATCAGGGTTTAGCAAGGTAGCTGCCGGCGTTCGCAGCACTACTTTTCTCTCTCCTTATTTCATTAGTCTGTATTTGCACACTCCAGGCTTTCAGTTGTATTTATACCCTAGTAGATGCTCGTGACTTGTGACACCCCGGGTAGGGCTATGTCGGGTTGTGCTTCCGTTAATTATATCATTAAATCATATTTAAACTGTTTATTAATGTTTAAATATTTTTGAAAAGGCGATATGGGTTTGTTGGCTGGCCTTGTCTTCACGAGAGGCGACATCACGACTGGAGCGGGGTTTGGGTCGTGACAGTAGCTTGCAAATTTTATTATGATTAGACGAAGATGTGAAACCTTCAGGTTGTGTCATGTACACATCCTCTTCTAGCTCACCATTAAGGAAGGTTGTTTTCATATCCATTTGCCATATTTCATAATCATAGTATGCTGCTATAGCAAGCAAAATCCAAATTGATTTGAGCATTGCCACGGGAGATAAAGTCTCGTCATAGTCGACTCCTTCTTTCTGACGATATCCCTTGGCAACAAGACGGGCTTTATAGGTCTCCACCTTTCCGTATGCTCCAATATTTTTCTTAAAAACCCATTTACAACCTATAGGTTTTATATCCTTTGAAGGTTCAACTAAAGTCCATACTTTATTTTCCTTCATGGATTCCATTTTGGATTCCATGGCCTTTAGCCATTTCTCATAATCAGAACTTTGTATAGCCCCTTCATAGGTCTTAGGGTCATCATCATTATGATCAACCTCATTTTATACATCATTTTGTACCATTAAATTTAATCTAGTTGGTACATGACGTTCTCGTGTAGACCTTCTAAGAGGTACTTATACAACATGTTCACCTTGTGCTGGAATTGGTTGTTGTTCAATTTGGATTGGAACTGGTTCATTAACCTGTTCTTGAACTTCTTTAGTTCTTGAACTTCAACCGTTGAAGATGGCAACTTCCTTGGTAACTTCAAAACATCCAATAAAGGTTCTTCAACTTGGGTCTCATGATCTTTACCTTGTGTTGATTCATTAGTTTCTTGAACTTCATTAAGTTCTATTTCTCCATTATAATTTCCTTCTAAAAGAAATTCCCTTTTTAAAAAGGTTGCTCCTATTTCCACAAATACTTTATGGTCAGAAGGGTGATAGAAATAATATCCCATTGTTTTCTTGGGATACCCAATGAACCTACACTTATCAGATCTTGAGTCAAGTTTATCAGACTGTAGTCTCTTAACATAAGCTGGACAACCCCAAACTTTAATATGTTTAAGGTTAGGCTTACATCCTTTCCATATCTCATATGGTGTTGTAGAGACTGACTTAGTGGAAACTTTATTAAGTAAGTATGTTGCTGCTTCCAAAGCATATCCCCATAAATTTATTGGAAGATCACTGAACCTCATCATAGATCTCACCATATCTAATAAGGTTCGATTTCTCCTTTCAGATACACCATTGTGTTGTGGTGTTCCTAGAGGTGTCCACTGTGAGAGAATCTCATTCTCTTTGAGATATCTGGTAAAATCTTCACTAAAATATTCTCCACATCTATCAGACCTTAGTATTTTGATACTTTTACCATTCTTCTTCTCAACTTCACTACGGAACCTTTTGAACATTTCAAAAGATTCAGACTTCTGTTTCATAAGATACACAAATCTATATCTTGACATATCATCAGTGAAGGTGATGAAGTAAGAATATCCACCTCTAGCTTGAATTTCATGGGCCCACAAACATCTGTATGAATTAGTCCCAATAATTCAGAAGGTCCTTCTCCAATTCCAGTAAATGGAGATTTGGTCATTTTTCCTTTGAGACAAGATTCACAAGTTGGATATGATTCAAAATCATACTTGTCAAGGTACCCTTCTTTGTACAACTTGTTAATTCTTTTCTCTCCAATATGACCAAGCCTACAATGTCAAAGGTATATATGATTTACATGATCATATCTTTTCCTCTTAAGACTTGAAACATGCATAATCGAATTAGCATTCACATTAGGTAAGACATAAACATCATGTTGGAGATAGCCATTCACATATAAATTATCACCATAATTATAGAGCAAATACCATTCCCTATAATAATGCGAAAACCATGTTTGTCTAACATAGAAGCTGAAATTATGTTCGAAACAAATTTAGGAACGTAATAACAATCATCCAACATAAGTACTTTTCCCGTAGGCATTATTAAAGAAATTGATCCTACAGCTACGACCGCAATTTTTGCACCACTTCCAACTTGTAGATTAACTTCTCATTTCTTTAGTTTCCTACTTATCTTGAACCCTTACAACATATTTTAGATGTTATAACCACTGCCAGTATCTAATACACACAGTGAACAATTAGTAGTAGCTAAAGAAACCTTGAAAACATTTTTCATTAATGCTCACTTTGTTTTTGTCCTTTAGAGTTGCAAGATACTCCTTGCAGCTTCTCTTCCAATGACCTTTCTTCTTACAGTGAAAACATTCAGCATCATATACTGACCGCAAGATCAAATCTTTAGAAAGCTCTTTACCAAGCTTGTCCCCCAACTTCTCGTGTTCTTCGATAAGAACAATCATATCATTGACAAGGGGTTCAACTGTGTATCAACCATCTTATTAAGATATTCAATGATTGCAGTTGAATCCATATTCTGATGTTTCCTATGGAGTTCAGAACTCGTAGAAGCGAGAATGATGTGTTTAATAGCAAGGCAGTTTTCCAAATGTTTTTGATAAACCTTGGTGCCTTGAACATCATTCTCTGGTGGGGTTATCTTTGCAGGCTTATCGATCACTTCAATGAGCTTTTCATACATGAGAATAATTCTCAAATTTCTATACCAGTCATCAAAGTTTGGTCCTGCCAACTTGTTGGTCTCAAGTATTTCACACAGTGATATAACAGACATATTGAGAAATCTAAAATATAGAAAAGAAAAGGCAATAATATAAGAACATATTTGCATATATCATAAAGACATGGACTTTATCTAAATGATATTTTCACTAATTATTTTAAACTATTTACCCTCATTATAGTTTACGAAATCTTTATTTCTATTAGTGGAGTAAAGGAATCCTTTAACAATATGTATGAGCCCTTGGAAGTCAAGTCGTTTCTCACATATATTTTAAAAGTAGGTACTCTTACCAACTGTATCCCCATACAATTTCCTTAAATAGCTCTATGTCAAATAGTCCATTGGTAGTCAGGTCGATCCTATTGGCATAGTTGAGTTCAACAATCATGATAGCAAAGAACTTATTAAATTTTATACTCCCCGGGTAGTCCAGGCATCTAGTAAAAATTGAATAATTCTTTCAATCCATGCATCTAATACAACAAATAATTTTAACATATTCTTGAACTATAAGTCTCCTGGTAGTCAGGCCGCTCCTTATAAACAAGAAATAAGTAAAATTATTTACTTTGATGGATGGATCTATAATAAAATATCTTATATTTTATTATTTAAGAACTCAAATTTTAGTAAGAGGGAATTGTTACTAAAACAGTTTTTAATAACATGAAGATCAAATCTTTTATAGCATGTGAAGTTAGTTCAAATTGTCTACATGCTTAGTCCTAAAATAATTTACATCACATGTAATAAATAATTCAAAATTATATAATGAACAAGCACGTGACATAAAAACGAAATTCAACATCTTCTAACATGTTTATCTTATATATCACATATATCACAAAAAAATAATCCATGACAGAATATTATTATTAATTAACATCTCATGAACTAATAACAATTAAAATAACAGTAGAATCTAATAACTTATTATAGGTTACAATCGTATCCAATACAAAATTTCAAACTCAAGTTACGAACTTCTCAATAGTTTAACTTATATGAATGCATATTTTATTCACAATAAAGTAATATCAATCCATATGTATTCAAACAATTTGACTATTGCACAAGACACATGTATTATGGTTTGAACTCTTAAAATATAATCTTAAAATATTTCGTAAATAAAATTTAGACACAAGAAACCATGACTCTGATACCACTGAAGGATTGCGTATAGGTGTTCGTAGCATACAGCGGAAGATAATAATAATCCTATGCAGATCTTTTCGTATTTAAAATTTATTTACATGTTAATAGATCGGATCTAAGACGTACCTGGTGAAAAAAATCTCGTTTCAAATTCTTCAATAGTGCGAGGACTCTATGCGTATCCACACCGAGACTGATCCTTGATATCAACTCTTTGATCAATGAAACCCGCGAACAAATTGAACGAAAAACTTGTGCTGAAAAGTTTCTCAAAACTCCAGCAAATAATGCGACAAGAAAATTAATTTTCTTGTCAAGAAAATATCTCTTAGTTTTTAGTTTCTTCAAACAACTCCTTTTAATCACACACTTTCACAAAGTGTATTTTTCCTAGACCACCTGCGACACTTTTTCACTACTCCTTTTATAACATTACCTAAACCTTTTCCTATTAGTTAAGGTAGTCAATTACCTTGGCTACAAGTCTAGTTCCAAAAATAGACTTTGTAAAAGGTTTTTATTGGAAATTTTTTATCTCATTCCTAATGGGATCATATGCACATCGGCGGCAGCTAGTCCTTTATGGACTTTAATATGTGAATCCAATTTCACATTGGATTTCGGGAAAAATTTAAAAATAGCCAGATTTGCAATTGGTCGTTCAAAAATAGCCCAATTTCAAAAGTATTCGAAATTTAGCTACTTTTCATGTAATTTGAGTGAAAACACTATTTAAAACCCGGAAAATACGTCAGTATATTATACTGGAGTTCCAGCATAAGTATGCCTGAACTCCAGCATATTATACTGGAGTTCCAGGATAAGTATGCTGGAGCTCCAACATAATATGATGGAGTTTCAGCATAAGTATACTAGAACTCCAACATCATATACTGGAGTTCCACCAAGTATAATTATCCAGTATAATATACTGGAGTTTGGAGCACTGGTGCTCCAATTTCCAGTATATTATACTGGAGTCAGCAAAGTATACCGGTCCAGCATAATATGCTAGAGTTCATACACAGGTGCACCAAACTTCAGTATATTATGCTGGATCGATCTTTGTTGCAGCAAAATAGTGGTTATTTTTCATTGACTTCGTAAACGCTGTATATTTTTGAATGACTAGTACGAAAACTGGCTATACCGTGCTAATCATAAAAATAGCACGGTATAGCCAGTTTTCGGATTGGTCATTCAAAAATAGCCAGCATTTACGAAGTCAATAAAAAATAGCCACTATTTTGCTGCAACAGAGACCGGTCCAGCATAATATACTGGAGTTCGGTGCACCTGTGTTTGAACTCCAGCATATTATATTGGCCCGGTATACTTTGCTGACTCCAGTATAATATACTGGAGACTGGAGCACCGGTGCTCCAAACTCCAGTATATTATACTTGACAATTATACTTGCTGGAACTCCAGTATATTATGCTGGGGTTCTAGTGTATTTATGCTGGAACTCCATCATATTATGTTGGAGTTCCAGCATACTTATCCTGGAACTCCAGTATAATATGCTGGAGTTCAAGCATACTTATGCTGGAACTCCAGTATAATATACTGGCATATTTTTCGGGTTTTGAACAGTGTTTTCGCTCAGATTTATCTTTACATAAAAAGTGGCTAAATTTCGATTACTTTTGAAACTGGACTATTTTTGAACGACCAGTTGTAAATCTGGCTATTGTTGAGTTTCTCCCTTGGATTTCACAAATAAGTTTCCATCAACTTTTTATTAACAATTTATTCATATTTCATATACATTCTTATATGAAATATTAATTATATATATCACATATATATTTCAACTAAGAGATATAATTTATTTTTCTATCCAAATAGAAAACTTCAATTTGTTCACAATATTAATTATATCCTCTGTGCTAGCAAAGAATATAATAATATTTTATTTGGACTAATAATTTATTTATTTGACTAATTAAATTCTTTAATTTAATTATCAAATACTAAAGTAATTAATCCTTTAGCAAAGATCAGAACACTCGTTAGTGTGCGGCCCCATAGGTTCAATACTGAGCTGGTAGTAAATTGATCACATCAATATACTAATCAAGGGTGGCGTCTAGCAACACTCCTTAACGACCGGATAGCATGAAGTATACAATTTACTCTCAAGAACCAGTAGAAGAATAATATAGTAATTCCTTCTGTCCTTATAGCTCTAGATCACCCTAGGATATGGTTCAACTATCAAATCCTAATAGGCGACCAACTATGTGTTCATGTCTAATATAATCGACCATTGAATGACCTAAGAAACTCTTTCCTTCTTTCATTCAATTGCCCTAGCCAATGTCTTAATTTGGTCGTTTATAATTCATGATAACATGGAGCTTAAACTCATTACCAAGAGTTGACAGATTCCATCTTGATCAATCACTAAGTCTACAAGTATTCAATCGTATCCAGTATCCTTTCAACTATCGCCCTAGGGCCATAGGTGTCTAGTATTAAAGCACAACAAATAACTTGTTAATTACCATGATGATCTCAGGTCAAAGGAAATTCTTGCATCATATTCTTCAAGAGAATATCCTATTGACAGTTTATGGTAATTCTAACCATTAGGAATTATCCAATGAGTCAGTTCAATGATCATATCTATATGCATCATATATCTATGTGATTTAGTTAATGAGATCAACTAATCTTTATCCCATAAAGACGATCACATAAATATTGATCTAATCAGATTACTAATGTCCAAATTAATAATCCTACGATCAAGAACCAATTTATATTAAATTGTAAGAGACTTTGCTCTTATTATCATGATCTCTATCATGATGACAAGTCTCAAAATTTAATCAAGGACCTTATCAAATTAATCAAATAATTAATAATAACTATGATAAAAGAATGCCATATATTTTTATATCGAATAACGTTTACAAAAATATGTTCAAATCATCAAATATGAAATTGGATCTATGGCATATCTACTATATTCCTAACCGTCATTTGTGAGGGGCCATTTTAACGATTTTTTTTAGAGGAAAACAGAGTACTCGCTTCTTGGGTTGCTACTTGTTAGGCACAAACCAACGAACAACTAATTCAAGTTGTTAGTCTTCCTAATAGTGCGATTGCAATAGTGATAGAATGAATAGGGCTCTTTCATCTTTAATCAGAGAGATCTCAGTTTCGAACTCCGAACATAAAATTATAGTTGTCGTGACATTCATTGCCACCACCGGAATGATCCTCTATGTGAATTGTGAGTCTCTTAGGTTTAAAAATGTTTAGGATTGTAACTAGGATTAAGGTTTTTAAATGTAATTACTCACTATTCACATAATTAATTAGTAGGAGTAATTTTTTAAAAGGTAAAGTTGAAACGAAGAGATGGGGTTGTTGGTTGTGAGAAGGGGCGAGGTGATTGATAAGGTTAATGAGATTACACTCCTAACTTCCTCGGAGGATAATCTACTAAGCTAATTATTCCACGACCAGACTCTAATCTAAACCTTCAAAAGCAAACCAAAGAGAATAGTTCTGCCGAATTAAAGCAGAGCCAATATTGTTCAACTACATTTTTTCGTCGAAAATTTATACTGTATAGTTAAATAAAATAAAAATTATATATATACGTTGTATGTTAAATTTCTTTACTCATATATACTCTTTTTTTTTTCTTTAGTGAAATTCTAGTTCAGTCTCTGTCTCGCCCAATTAATGCACAATAAATAATGTATTGTATAGTGTATTTTAATGTTTCTAGAAAACCATCTTATTTCTCGCATAAGTTTTGGAAGACATTTGATGCTAATACCATTTCATGCATTACGAAAACTAATATCATTGAGTAGATCCAATGCTATCATCCGTTTTAATTACTTGACCCTTCAAAAGCATTGGTTAAAAGATTTTGGCAGTCGTAGCTTTTCTATCACTTTTGTTAGCTTATTTTTACTTACTGTAAAACACTAATTAATGCCAACCCATGGCAAAGACAAATGCGAAAAAGAATATCTTATCAAATGTATTGAACCCTACCAAGTACAACGTGACTATGTTTGCATTTTCTTTTTCGTCTCATGTTTAGCTGTTTGTATAGTTTAAACGTGCTTCCTCTCACCATTACAGTATCAACCAAGCTATAAATAAAGTAATTTAAAGATTCTAAGTATTTAAAAAAAGAAGATAAAACATAAAAATAATAATAAATAGAAAAGGGTTGACGAGCGAAAAACACAACACAAAATTGATGCTCGCTAATCAAAGATAGTATAGTAAAATATCGTCTTCACAGTGATTGGATTTAAACAATATTCGAATAATTTCTGGGTTAATTGCTATTCAGTATTCAGGAGGATTAACACTTGAGTCAAATGATTATGAACTACATTTAACTACTAAAATAAAGTAATTGACAATTGACAACAAGGAATTAGAGATTCGCAGAGTTGGTTTCTTATCAACGTGAGGAATAAGGGTTTTGACATAATAGGTGCAAGGTTGTTATTGTGTATATGATATTGTTATATTTCACTCTTGAGGTTCTATCAATTCTCACAAATTCAATAGGTGATTAGCTTATGCTTCCGATTCAATCTCCTCTCTCGATTAAATCTAAATCTTTGAAATAAACTAATGTGAGGTGCGATGAAACTTGCAAGAATCTATTGGTAAGAATGGTCTAAGAGAAACTTCTCTCGAATATTTCTCAATCTTAATTTAAGGGGTAGATCACAAAACTCATTCGGTTACTTTAAGGAATACCAAAATAAATTAAGGCATGCATTACAATAATATTCAATATTATGCTTCTCTTTCGATTAAACGAGATAATGAATAAAATCACAACTAGAGTTAAATCTCTTCCAATAGATTCAAGCAATTAACTAGTAATCAAATCCATAAACAATAACCAAGTCACCAAATCATGTCAAACCCTAAGGTAAACTACTCCATAATTACGGAGGAAGTCATCACAAAAAAAGTTAAAGAATAAGAAAGTGTCAATCTAATATTACAATCCAAAACTCCCGTATTTAATTGTTGGAAAGATAATAAAATCATGTGTCTTGTAGACTTTAATGCTCTCCCAAAGCTTCCAAGGTCAAAAGTCCCTTTAAATATATCTTTTTGGTGTATTTATACCTTGTAGGAGTGAGCCCAGGCGAAATTATCTTTTCCAAGCTGAAATAAGAAAATACTCTAAAAAAATCACACAGGCATGCCTCCCCATGCACCGCCTCATGCGGGGCGCTAGTGGAAAAGTTTAGAGAGCAACTTCTGACGGACAGCAGCAAAAAGCACTGTCGCGCCGCATGGAGCAGCGCGGCAGTGTAAGTTTTATAGAGCACCCCGTTTCTTCACGTTTGGACATTTAGATGTGGCTCTCGACCCTCGAACGACAATCCCCATTTAATCCTTTGGGATTTTACTCAAACTTCAAAGATCCAACTTGTTTGATTTTGCTCTCGAATATCTTTTAACTCGAGATCACTTCCTGCAACGTATAAAATACATAATAAGTACATTACACTATGTCACGACCCGAATTTCCCACCTTCAAGGCCGTGATGGCACATAACATTTAACTCACTAGGCAAGCCAACGTCACAGTTTATTACACCTTTTTCCTTTATCTTTTAGATATAAGTGACAACACAAGATGAATTAACAGAAATAAATGCGGAAGAACAATTTAAAAGCTTAACTTGAACATTAACAGAATCCGAAATAACATCTACCTAGAACTGGAGTCACAATTCACGAACTGTCTACGATTACTACAAATAATGATCTGAAAGAAAATATACATCTGTTTCGAAGGAAAAGTAAAAACAGAATACAGTAAAGATAGAAGGGGACGCCAGGGCCTGCGGACGCTTGCAGGACTACCTTGGGTCTCCTGAACTGAAGGTAGCACCCTCGCTCTCGAATCAACCACTAGCTCCAAAAGCTACACAGGAAGTGAAGAGTACAGTATCAGTACAACCGACCCCATGTATTGGTTAGTGTCGAGCCTAACATCGACAAAGTAGTGACGAGGCTACGGCGGGGAATACAACCTACAACAGTTTATACTAAACGGAAAGGAAATATAGAATGTACATAAATAATAATTGACAGTAAATAAATCTGGAATCCAACTGTACCACTACTACTTTTCAGCTATAACCAATCCTTAGGAGTTTTTCAATATCTTAGTAATAGACTTTCAACATAAACACATGCTCAGAAACATAACTGATGTGGCGCGCATCCCGATCCTACCATATAAACGACAGTAGTATCACAAATCCAACAATAACAGTATCAATATTCAACAACAACAATATCAACATTCTCCCTTATTCCTCCTTATTGCGGCGCACAACCCGATCTCACCTATCCTCCCTTATTACTCCTTGTTGTGGTGTACAACCCGATCCCAACATATAAATATATCAACATCAATCACAAAGAGAAAATACCAAGAATTTCACAAGTTGACTCAATTTTCACATTTCTACACTTCAACTCGAATAAAGGGGTTATCACTACGATTACGGACTTCACCCACGAAGGCTAAATAGCAAGACCAACCAAAGTGCATCATAAGGCACCAACAACTCAACACAAGCTAATAATAACTAAACGGACCCATGAAACAATTAGACACTCCAAGTACGAGGACAACAATTAATATAAAGCAATTAGGCATGGAGACATTTATGGCAAATAACAATTAAAGCGTAGAACAGTTAAGCAGGCAACAATTAAGATGAGGAATGATATAATAGGAAACGGGGAAGGGAAACAGCTAAACATGATAATTTTGGTGGCGCATAGGTACTCGTCACCACACCTATACGCCACACACATGAAATTTCACATAGCAAATAAGTCGGGGATTCTTATTCCCTCAAGTCAAGGTTAGACCAAACACTTACCCCAAGCCAACGGATAATTCAACGCTCAACCACCGCTTTACCTCTCGATTCCACCACCAATTCAATCGTATCTAACCATAATTAATTTAATAACATCAATAAATGCTAAATAAACCAATTCTAATGCATGAATATGAATTCTCAAATGTTTCCCCCAAAAAGTCAAAAATCAACCCCGGGCCCGCTTGGTCAAAACCCGAAGTTCGAGCCAAAACCCAATCACCCATTCACTCACGAACTCAAATATGTAATTAGTTTTGAAATCGGACCTCAAATCAAGGTCCAAATCTCCAAAATTTGAAAATCCTAACTTCTACCCAAAAACACCCAATTTCCCATGAAAAACCCTTGATTTTGAGATAAAATCATGTAGAAAGATGCTATAGATTGAAGAAAATAAGTTAGAAATTACTTACTAATGATTTGGAGAAGAATCTTTCTTTGGAAAATCGCCCAAAAGAGTTTAGGGTTTGAAAGAATTTGAAAAATGGATAAAATCCCGTAAAAAATCCCACTTATCAGGTGCAGATGTCGTAATTATGACCAAGGGTTCGCAATTGCGAACCCTGAGAATTTTTGCTACCTTCGCATTTGCAAAGAAATCGTCGCATTTGCGACTGCTAGGAATTTCTGAGAACTTCGTAATTGCGAAGAAATGCTCGCAAATACGAACAAGGCTGGCCAAGGCATTTTTCGCAATTGCTATCAGCTCCTCGCAATTGCCAAGCCTGTTGGTCTCACAATTGCGGGGCCAGGCGAAATTACCTTTTCCAAGCTGAAACAAGAAAATACTCTAAGAAAATAACACGGGCGCGCCACCTCATGCAGGGTGCTAGTGGAAAGGTTCAGAGAGCAACTTCTGACGAACAACAACAAAAAGCATTGTCGCGCCGCGTGGAGCGGTGCGGAAGTGTAAGTTTTATAGAGTACTCCATTTGTTCATGTTTTGACATCCAAACGTGGCTCCCGACCCCCGAACGCGATCCCCATTTAATCCTTTGGGTTTTTACTCAAACTTCAAAGCACCAACTTGTTTGATTTTGCTCTCGAATATCGTTTTAACTCGAGATCACTTCCTGCAAGGTATAAAACACATAATAAGTGCAATACATTAACATTCAAGCGCAAATACAAGTAAAATGCAGTAATTAGAGTGCAAACTATGACTAAAATACGGGTTTCTAGCCTACCATAAATACTACACACTTAAATCATTGCTCGTCCTCGAGCAATCAAACCGCACTTCACATAGAGACGACCTTCTTATCAGACAACTTCCCTAATGCATCATGCCAAGAATATTTAAAACATACTAAGCACCATACCATAACATCCTCACCTCAAGACTCAACTCACAAGCACCATGCGTTTTTCACAACCTACTCACTTACTCTAACACAGAGGTCAAAGACATTACATTTTCTTCACAAATCATGTACTCTCATACTAAAGATAGAGAATAGTTCCACACACAATAAAATTCAAGAACAAATAGGTATTCAAGATAGAAAGAATTAACTCACTCTCAGAAATAGAATTCATGTGCCACAGAAGACGTGTCATAGGCTTGCCCGTAACGTAATACTCTACTAATTTGTCCTCAGTCGATCAAGGATCAAGTAGGACTTAATTTGGTTGTAATATAGGCTGCAGGACGGGTAGGATAGATTTGGATATAGTGACTATACCTCCCATAAGCACTTTAATACATATACATTATCAATTTAAACCTCACATTTATGTTGAGCAAAACCCCAACCTTCATTCATAATAGCATCAAGCTCTCAATATCTTTTAGCACAAACAAGATGAGAACTACCGCTAGCATGGAATCCATTTTTTCTTTTCTAAGTTCTGATTTATTTTATTTTATTTTTTTCAATTCTCTACAAGTGGCTCTCATAATTTTTCAAACAATGCACCTTCTTCCTTTTTCTATAGTTCCACTCAAAACTCGACCATACCTCACTTAGCTTTTACAAGCTCATAACAAAATCAAGTACTCAAGAGAGGTAAAAGGTTCAAACAAATAGACAAATCAAATTAAGGGATCAAAGTTGTAGTGTGATTGCCAAAGAAATAGGATTATAAGCTCAACGTGGCTAACTAAGATGCATCACATTTAGATGGGAAAAATATATATCTGGCTCAACAAAGAAATGTCTATATCACTTTCTAGACTGAACAAGACTACTATTTCGCTTTGCAAACACACGAAACAAGTTCTAGACATCAACCGACATGCACAAAATATCACAAAACCTCATACATATTGGCACATAACTCACCTAGGATCAGATCTATTCCGAATCTCGAATCAAAGCAGCTAAGAATGTTACCATCACACAATTTAAGGTACTTATTTAGGAGTCAAAAACTGATCCTACGCGTCACAAATCAGGCACTCACTGCTCTCAAGGCACAACAAAGTCTAGAAAAGTCATCTCCCTTTAACACCTACCACAAGACTTCATTACTCCTACTAAAACAAAAAGTAACTAAACCCAGTTCAAGCAAAACCCTTGAAAAAGAACCGCGACACAAAGAAAACCCAAGTTTGAATTTTTACACTACCTAAGAAAACAAAACACAAATAAACAAAGTTTTTCTAAAGTTTTTTTCTTTAACTTTAAGCCCTCAAGAAGACAGCCGAGGAAATCCATCGTCGGGAAAAGTCAAAAAAGATCAATTAAAAAAAAGATTACAAACATACATATACATATATACATTCCCCTCCCAACACTTTAAATGATGGCATGTCCCTATGACATGCAAATAAAAAGTAAGAGGTAAAGAAATTTTTCCTGATTCATCTAGTCGGAGTCTGAAATCGAAGTAGGGATCTCCTTTGCACGCCCAACCCAGTGCACACATCCATGCTGAGAGCTTATTTTCCACCTTCTTTAGGTACACCCCCACTTACCCGTTTTACTCTTTCCAATTTGCTCTTTCACAACCCCCTTTTCTCCTTCCATTGATCAATCTTTCATCACCCACTCTGAGCATGAGCTACCTTTCCTGAATATCTAGAATTGTCTGCTTGTAGCTAAGAAGGGTCTTCCTAAAATCAGAGGGATCTCCTTATTTTCCTCCATGTTCATCGCAATGAATTCCACAGGGAACAAAAATTTATCACCCGAACTAGTATATCTTCCACTACTCCTTCAAGTATGATTGTGGTCTGATTTGCCAGTTGCAAGGACACAGGTATCGACCTGATTTATCCAATCTCTCCCTCTAATTTCATAAAAATATACGAAGGCAAGAAGCCTCAGAATCACACAAAGATTTTTGAAATTTAGTACTTCCTAAAAAAGCAATGTATAGTAAAACTCCCTGGATCTCCACATTTTTTAGGGAGCCTATTTTGCAAAATGGCACTACAATGCTCTGTCCGCTTGACAACTGATGTCTCTTCCACTTTCTGTTTCTTGGACAATATCTCTTTCATGAATTTAGCATAAGCTGGCATCTGTGAAAGCACCTCGGTGAAACGTATATTCACATGCACCTGCTTGAACACTTCTAGAAAGCGTTCGTATTGTTTGTCTAACTTCTCTCTTCTTTGCTTTTGGGGGAAAAGGTAGAGTAATCATGTCTCTCTTCATTCTCATTATTTGTTGCATTATCATCCTTCTTTTTTTTCTGAGATCTGGTCTTCCCTTTCTTCTTCAGACAATCATCTATCATCCTTGCACCTTTTTGAATGTTATCATTTTTTTGCTCTTCCACAATCTCCACCTGTCTTTCAATCGAATCCTCCTTTTTGCTTTTCTATGGGATCCTCCAACTCGTGCTCACTCCTCAAAGACACTATATTTATTGTCTCTTTTAGATTTCTTTCAGTATCAGCAGGGAGCGTTCTTGGAACCCTCTCAGTCAACAGAGTAGCTAGTTGCCCAGCCTATCTTTCCAGGTTTCGAAAAGTCATGCTCAGTTCTTTGATAGTTGCTCCATATTCTTGTATAGCTGAGCTATGGGCTTCAAGCCTCTCCTATGTCTTAATAATAAAGGCCTTCATCAGATCTTTCATGCTAGACTGATTAGATTATGGAGGCTGATATTGCTGCCTCTACTGATTTTGAAAACCTGGAGCTCCTTGTCCCTGGTGTCTAGAGTTATTCTGATGCCATGAATTCAGGCCACCACTTGGTGAACTCCAAAAAAAGCCTGAGTGCCTCTGTCCCATAAAGTTAAAATTATTACCACTCTGGTAGTTGCCTCTGTCAAAGCTTCCCACAACATTTACCACTTCATCTATAACTAAGGCCTGGAACTCATACGTTTAATGACCCATTCCATAGGAATCACAAACAGGTGATGGTTGGCTCTGGACCTTGGCTAAGTTCAAGTTTCTTATCTCTTTGGCCATGACGTCTAGCTGGGCTTGCACTATTGTGTTAGAATCTACTTGATGAACCCCGACTAATTTTCTTCTATCGTTACTCTCAGCAAGCCACTGATTAGCATCTTCAGAGAGCTCATCAAGAATTGCCACAATCTCCTCAGACGTCTTCTTTATTAAAAGGCCCCCAACTGCAGTGTTCAGAGTTCGTCTTGAAGGAGGTGTCATTCCATCCCAAAAGTCCTAGAGTTGTATTGAAAATTTAATCCCATCATGCTAACACTTCCTCACTATCACCTTGAATCTTTCCCAAGCCTGGAAAACTATTTTGGTGTCCGTCTAGCAGAAGTTGTGAATTTCCCTTCTAAATTTCACTGTTTTTGTAGCTGAGAAATATTTGTCACAAAAGTTTTTAGCCATATATTCCCATGTCCTGATCAACCTCGTTGGTAAGTTACGAAGCCAGTGCTTCACTTCATCCTTTAGTGAAAAGGGGAATGCCCTTAAGTATACTGCATCTTTTGACACTCCGTTGTACTAGAAGGTGTTCATGATTTCCTCAAAATCCATCAAGTGAGTGTTAGGATCTTCATTCACCTTCCCTCTGATAATACAGTTGTTCTGGATAGTTTGAAGCAAGCATTGCTTCAACTCGAATTATTGGTTGTTACTGGTGGAGGTCTGACACTCGACAGTCCCTAATTGTAGACTGGACTGGCATAATATCCCAATGCTCTACCACGTCTGGGTACCGCATTCTCGAGCTGGTATTCAACCAAGGGTCAATTTATATTGAATCTACGACCCCCATTATCTTTGACGGTATCCTCAACAGCTATACGGGTTGCCTCAGCTACTATCCTTACAGCTTCTTCCCTATGTTGTGCTCCCTCTCTTATAGCTAAATCTACCTCGTTTTCACCGTTATTAGTTATGTGTTCTTGGGTTGAAGGTTGCCCTAAGAACTTTCCGGTGAACTCTTTCTCTTTCCTCAGTTACCGCAGGTGTTTTTCCAACTTTGATTTGTAGGGTATTACTTCTTTTAAAGAGGATCGAGTCACACACCATGAACTTAACCTATTGCCTACACATGGAAGAGAAACCCATGAAGAACAAAATAAAATAAATTCCTGAATTAGCACCCAAAAACTATTTTGAACACTATTGATTGCCAATCCTCGTCAACGGTGCCAAAATTTGATGAGCGCAAAACACAACATGAAATTGAGGCTCATTAATCAAAGATAGAATAGTAAAATATCGTCTTGACAGGGATTGGATTTAAATAATGTTCGAATAATTTCTAGGTTAATTTATATTCAGGAGGATCAACACTTGAGTTAAATGATTATGAACTACGTTTAACTACTAAATAAAGCAATTGACAATTGACAATTGACAACAAGGAATTAGAGACTCGTAGAGTTGGTTTCTTATCAATGTGAGGAACAAGGGTTTTGACGTGATAGGTGCAAGGTTGTTATTCTGGATATGATACTGTTATATTTCACTCTTGAGGTTCAATCGGTTCTCACAAATTCAATTGGTGTATCTTATGCTTCCGATTCAGACTCCTCTCTCGATTAAATCTAAATCTTTCAAATAAACTAATGTGATGTGCGATGAAACTTGCAAGAATCTATTGGTAAGAATGGTCTAAGAGAAACTTCTCTCGAATATTTTTCAATCTTAATTTAAGGGGTAGATCATAAAGCTCTTTTGATTACTTTAAGAAGTACCGAAATAAATTGAGGCATACGTTGCAACAATATTTAATATTATGCTCCTCTTCCGATTAAACAAGATAATAAATAAAATCACAACTAGAGTTAAAGCTCTTCCAATAGATTCAAGAAATTAACCAGTAATCAAATCCATAAACAATAACCAAGTCACCAAATCATGTCAAACCCTAAGGTAAACTACTCCATAATTATGGAGTAATTCATCAAAAAAAGAATTAAAGAATAAGTGTGGTGATCCAAAAGGTCATCACTTGTTTTAAAATAAAATTCTGCGTTCCGAGGCCTTAAAACCTCTTTTAGCATAACCTCGATTTGCGTGCACAGTCTGGGCGCGTAATCGGAAAGCTATTATGAAAATCTGTGAAAAATGATAAATTTTGACTATAAAATGAACTAATTTGACTTCGATCAACGTTTAGGGTAAACGGACCCGACCCCGTGATTTGACGGTCCCGGAGGGTCCATAGAAAAATATGGGGCTTAGGCGTATGTCCGGAATCGAATTCCAAGGTCCCAAGTCCGAGAAATGAATTTTTTTTTAAAGAAATTATTTTCTGAAAAATATAAAGGTTTTTGGAAGTGAAATATTATGTGAAACCTGTGGTATCGGGCCCGTATTATAGTTTCGAAGCCCGATACAGGTTCAATATGATTTATATGTGTTGTCGGTAAAGTTTGTTAAGAAATGCAATCCATTTGACGTGATTTGGACCTTAAATGCAAAATTTGATATTTAAAGAAGTTTTGAGAAATTTCATAGATTTTGAGGTTTAATTCGATGTTCATGATGCTGTTTTGGTGATTTGATTACACGAATAAGTCTGTAGGATGTTTTTGAGGTTGTGTGTATGTTTGGTTTGGAGCCCCGAGGGCTCGGGTGAGTTTGGATAAGCCATGGGGTGTATTGTAGACTTAGAAAATTGTAGGATTTTGCTGGTGTGATCAGGCCTGCAGGCTTCGCATTTGTGAAGCCTAGCTCGCAAATGCGAAATCGCAAATGCGAGGGCTTGGTCGCAAATGCGAACCAGCCCAGGCCTGCCCTTCCTCGCAAATGCGAGATAATTCTTCGCAATTCCGACCTCGCAAATGCGAGTGTCCCTTCGCAAATGCAAAGTCTGCTTGTAGTTCTTGAGGTCGCAAATGCGGCCTATGTGTCGGAAAAGCGAAGTCGCAAATGCGACATTTTTGTTCGCAAATGCGAAAGTCCAAATTTCCAGAAGGGTTCGCAAGTGCGAGCCCTGTTTCACAATTCCCAACTTAGCAGAGGTCGGGGTTCGCAATTGCGAACCCCTGTTCGCATTTCCCATATCTGCAACCTGCAACTTTTATACTTAGACGAATTTTTAAACCATTTTCATATCCTCTCAAAACATAAACACTCTAGGGCGATTTTTCAAAGGCTTCTTCTTCTCCAAAGCAGTTGTAAGTCATTTTTAACTAGTTTTCTTCAACCCTTAACATCTTCTAACATGATTTCAACTCAAAATCAATGATTTTCATGGGGGAAATTGGGTGATTTAGGTAGAATATAGGTTTTTCAAAAATTGGGAATTTGGACCTCGATTTGAAGTCCGATTTCAAAACAAATTATATATTTGGGTTCGTGGGGGAATGTGTAATCGGGTTTTGGTTCGAACCTCGGGTTTTGACCATGTGGGCCTGGGGCAATTTTTGACTTTTTGGGTAAAACTTTGGAAAACTCATTTTCATGCATTGGGTTGATTCATTTAGCATTTATTGATGTAATTAAGTAACTTGTGGCTAGATTCGAGGAAATTGGTGGTGGAATCAAGGGGTAAAGCTATAATTGAAACGTAAATTGTGTTCGTGGCATCGAGGTAAGTGTTTGGTCTAACCTTAGCTTGAGGGATTAAGAGTTGTGTCTTATTTGCTACGTGTTAATTGTGGAGTACGACATATAGGCATGGTGACGAGTATCTATACGTCGGTGTCAAACATGCCCGTGAGTCTTGTATTGCAATTGTTATGACTCCATTGTGAATTATTGCACTTCATATGTTATTGAAATATTATTGTTCCCTTGTCGGGATGTTATTGAGTTATTATTGTTCCCTTGCTGGGATGTTATTGAATTATTATTGTTTCCTTGCCATGATGTTGTTATATTGCTCGTGTGCCCTTGCCGGGATTCTTTGTGATTGTTGTTGATTTGTAACTGGGATCGGGTGGCACGCCTGCCACAAGATAAATGAAATGGGAGCGGGTGGCACGCCTGTCACAAGATATATGAGATGGGAGCGAGTGGCACACCTACCACAAGATAAATGAAATGGGAGCGGGTGGCACACTTGTCATGAGATAAACGAAATGGGAGCGGGTGGCACACCTGCCACGAGATACAAGAAACGGGAGCGGGTGGCACGCCTGCCACGAGATATAGAAAATGGGATCGGGTTGCATGCCTGCAACAAGATGTGAAATAAAAGTGAAATCTGTCTTTGTTTTCCTTATCCTTGTTAGTAGTTGGATTTTGGTTCCTTTGTAATTCTCTTGATATTCTGTTTTTACCTGCTATTCCCCGAAGCATGTGTTCCCCTCCCCTCTTTACTTGTTTATTCCTGTTTTACTTTCCGCTGTATATTATATAACTGCACAGGTTTACTTGGAAGTCTGGTCCTAGCCTCGTCACTACTTCGCCGAGGGTAGGCTAGGCATTTACCAGCACATGGGGTCGGTTGTGCTGATACTACACTCTGCACGATGTGCAAATCTCGGGGCAGCTCTTGGACCTTAGTTTGGAGGCTACCTTCAGTCCACGCGGAGATCCAAGGTAGACCTGCAGACGTTTGCAAGCCCTGGCGTCTCCTCTATCTTTTATTTCCTATTTCATCTTTCTGCTTCAGAAACAGTGTGTCTTTTATTTTCAGACATTGTATTTAGCAGTCTTAGACCGTTTATGGTACTGTGACACCAAGTTTTGGGTGATTAAGGCTTAAGCAGTTGTAATAGATATAGATTCCAGATATTTTATTGTTTTCTTCCGCTTAATTTAAATTTTCGCTGTTTTTACGTTATCGCTTTACGTATGTAAAAAGAAATAAATGGATAATGAAGTAATTAGTTTAAAGGATTAGCTTGCCTAGCTCATATTAGTAAGCGCCATCACGACTCTCGAGGGTGGAAAATACGGGTCGTGGCAATAAGAAAGCATCACAACACGAAATTTATGGAGGAAAGTTTACAGAGCGACTTTTGATGGACAGCAACAAAAAGCATTGTTGCCCTGCCCCATGCGACGCGGCAGTGTAAGTTTTACAGAGTAGTCCATTTCTTCACATTTTGACATCAGACTTGGCTCCCGACCCCCGAACGCGATTCTGGTTTAATCTTTTGGGCTTTTACTCAGACTTTAAAGTTCTAACTCATTCGATTTTGCTCCCAAGTATCTTTTTAACTCGAGATCACTTCCTGCAAGGCATAAACATATAATAAGTGCAATACACTAATATTCAAGCCCAACCACAAGTAAAATACAATAATTAGAGTACAAATTATGACTAAAATACGAGTTTCTAGCCTACCATCAAGAGTCACGTGAGATGTGAAGTGAAATGACTGCATTTGTAAATTAAGCAGCTCAGAAAGTTCCCCTTTCATTCATTTTGGATATCTCCACCTTCTACTCTTCCATCCAAATGCAAAATGGTCGAGCGAGATGTATAAATAGTTGCTTTTAGAACCCTTATTTAAAGAATAGCCGAAGTTTAATTTACAAGAATTTTAAAATTTAGCCGCTTCAAAAGCAAACTTCAAAGCATCGAGTCTAATGTTTCAATCGTGGGTTTGAAATTTCAAATGTCAGAAAATCGGATTTGAAATTGAATATAGTTCGGTCTTAAATTTTGATTTTAACAGTTTGAACTTTAGACATTTCAAGTATGAAGTTAAATAATTATGGAAAACAAGCATAATAAGTAGCAACGACACGAGCAATCTGAAGTTTGTCAAAAACGGCTAAATATTTAAATAATTTTAACAACTGACTATGTTTTAAATAGGACTGCTAAAAGCGACCATTTCGTAAAAATGCTCGCATTCCATTCATGGTTTGTAGAAAGGAATTTTTACCTCCTATAGCAAATGTTAACACCTTATTTATTTTAAATAAATACCATTTAAATAAATTATATTCTATAGATACCTTTTAAGGTTTATAGCAAAATATTTAATTTTGGTTACCTCCTAACCCTAAGCCACTAAATATGCTAATCAGTTACAATATTTTATTTCTCTCTCTACTTTGATACATCCCATTCTCCTCCCCCATCCCATTAAAATTTTCGATTTTCTTCCTCTTCTTTGTCTAGCCAACGGTTCTTTCCCTTTCATAAAACAACCTAATTCCTTACGAAATATTCGAAGACCAAGAGGAGTAAACGAAGCTGTTCAACTGAAGTTGTTTAAGCCAATATCTTTCAGCGTTGATTTGGGAATACAGAAGTGAGACAAGGCAAGGAAAACCCTACATCTAAACTTGAATTAGAATTGAAAGGCTTAAGGCTAGGGCACAAATGAGTAGAAATAGTGATTTTCTCCATTTTGGAGTAGAAATTGAGAGGAAAAGAGGGAATCTAGGGAAAAAGGGACCTTTTCTTTTTTGGGTTCTTGATTTGGTTCTACTTATCCTCCAGCTCGACGAGACGACATTAGGGTTGTTCTTGAACAAAGACGATGGAGTTTGGTGCTGAGCAACTTGAATTTTCTGTTAATATATTTCAATATATTTCAATGTATCTCGTTTTATTTTCATGTATTTCACTGTATTCATTGTCTTTTTTTCATTGTATTTCAGTGTATCCCGCTGTATTCTATGTATTTCATTGTATTCACTATCTCGCTATATGCCATGAATGTATTCATAAGTTTTTTATAATTAATATAATTTATGTATTCAGATGTATTATATAATTTCTCTGAAGATTGCTATGTTTTTGGGGTATTTTTCGGTTGAGAATCTTTTTTATAACTGAAAATACAAAATTTGTGTGTTATAATTGAGTTTGTTGAGTTATATTAGGAGTCTATTATGTTAATTAATTCACTTTTCGTTTTAAAAACAGTGTAATCTCCTATTTCACGCCGTGAATACAGTCGAATACAATAATCTGTCCAGATGTAATCCCATGTTTCACTACATGAATACAATCGAATACTCTCGAATACAACAACTGATTAGCTGGACTTCTCTGATTCACGCCTATTTTTGTTGTTGTATTCATGAATACAATAGCTTAAATACATCAGATACATCTTATAACCACAAAAAAAGTATTTATAATCCGTAATATAGCAAATGGTATATATAGATGGTCAATTACTACTAAAAGATGGTGCTTTATGAAAATTTCTCTTGTAGAAATGACATGAGGTAATTACTCTAAAGGTCTGTTGTTTAATTAAAGAAAAATATTAGTCATGTCCATTTATAAGTAGCTTATTACAAAAATTGGTTAATTTATAAAATATTACTAATATTAGCTAATTAGCTATTTGTGGCAAAAAAAAGTCAAAATTTTGCTCTCTTTTGAGTGGGTGTTCTTAGAATAGATTAGGTATATCTTAAGGAGCTTGAATCTCAGGTTTGGGATGATTTGGCGGAGGTTTGAGGTGGTTTGAATTGAAAATTCGAAGTAGAAGATGAACATGAAAAAATGATATGTGTATCACAATGTGTATCAATATATATATATATATATGTATGTATGTCATATTTTGTATCAAATGTGTATCACATGTATATCCATATATAATTGCATGTGAGATACATGCGTGATACATGTTTGATACATGTGTCGCAGAAGAACTTTTTGAACTCGATTTTAACTGCGATTTTTTATACCAATTCAGTCCAAATCACCTCCAATCTTTCTCAAATTTTGTACATTGACTCATCTATATATTTTCAATGAATCTCAACCATACCCATTGAAAAAAGTTCTTTTTGCTTAAATTTTTGGAATCTTGTATATATATATATATATTGTATTTCATCACCTTATTTGCTACCTCATCCATAAAATTTCATTTTTGTCTTGCATCTAATATTTCTAATTACACCTAAAAATATGGAAGGAGATTTTTGTGTGTGATTATTGGAGAGAAAGAACCTTATTTCTTTGGGTTTTCAATTTTTATATGTGTCTGGCTAGTTTTGGTAAGTCTATGATTAATGGCTAGAGGTTGGTAAGTTGGAACTTTTTTGGGACATTTCTGTAAGATTCCCTTTAATTAATTAATGTATTTTGAATTTCAGTTTTTAGGTGAAAATAGCACGGGCTAGCCAGTTTTTGACTGATAATTTAAAAGTAGCCAGTATTTATAAAGTCATTGAAAAATAACAATTATTTTGCTAAAACACGGAAAATTTTAGCATAATATGCTGGATTATGGAGCTCCTACGGATAAACTTTCGATATATTATGTTAGAACTCCATCACACGGAAAGTTTCAGCATAATATGCTAGATTATGGAGCTCCAGCGTATAAACTTTCAGCATATTATGTTGGAACTCCAGCACATTATGTTGTAATCTCAATGTAAAAAATTCAAACTCTAGTATATTATGCTGGAATTTTTCGGATTTTTATGGGTATTTTTGTTAAGTTTTTATCTTTGGATGAAAATGGGCTAAATTTAGCTACTTTTCAATTACCTATTGTAAATCTAGCTATTTTTTCCCTGTTTTATAATTTAATTTTTTGGAATACAGGTGTCCTGAGTTATCCTGAATTAAAAATTTTGGCTTAAATTTTTGGGATAAAATAAGTACCGAATAATCTCTTAATAACATCCTTAAGAATGACTATACGTGCACTTTCCCACTGTAAATAGCATAGAATGGCTATCTGTGCACTTTCCTGCTTTTATTTGATGTTTAGGCCGGTCCAATTATATTGACACGACCCATTATAACGAACCGCCTTTCTCTTTTCCGTTTCATCTACTCCCTTAAAGAACAAAACTCAAGCTAACTGTTAGTTTTGTGAACAAAACAATTGAACCAACAATATGGACAGAGAGTGGGGCTCGAAGCCGGGAAGTGGTGGCGCCGCCTCTGCACAATATGAAGCCATCGACTGGCGCGAGCGGTTACGGCGGCTTGCCCTTGAGACAATTGATCTGGCTAAAGATCCATATTTCATGCGAAACCATTTGGGAAGCTACGAGTGTAAACTTTGCTTAACGCTCCACAATAACGAAGGGAATTACTTGGCCCATACGCAAGGGAAGTGCCATCAGACCAATTTAGCAAAGCGAGCTGCTCGTGAAGCTAAGGATGCGCCAGCTCAGCCGCAGCCTCATAAGCGCAAAGTCGCTCTCAAAAGGAATGGTAAGTGGTAGCACATTGGTTTGGATACATGACACATGCCTTCAAATTAGGGGTGGACATCAGTCGGTTCGGTTCGGTTATGAATATTATTGGTTAGGCATATCGGTTATCAGTTTATAAATTTGATAAACCGATAACTGAACCGATAAGATATCGGTTATGGGTTATCGATCATTATCGGTTCGGTTACGGTTATCGGTTTGCCCGATAAGATAACTCAATCTAGAGTTAAGCAAAAAAGAGAAGACAATTCACTGGAATAGTATAATACCCATTTCTGCTTTATGTCCAGTTACCACAACTAGAATAGTATTAATTCTTCATCAACAGTTGTCCAAACACATTAATAATAATACAAAATACTAGCAATTTCACCTTAAAATTAACAAGTCCAAACATATAGTACTAACAGTCCAAGATAAACTAGATGTTGTTTGTCAAATGCCTAACCTGAAAAAAGAAACCATAGAGCAAAACCTTGATCCGTGCATGGGCAATACTAACACATAAATGAAAAACACCTAGAAGGCAAGAAAATGTTGTCCTGTTGTCAAAGCTCACCGTACTGTACAGAAGAATAATATTTAAAAATATACCCGAAACTGACGAAGATTGTCGATTGAGAATTGATAAGTGCGAAGAGAAATTGGTAGTAGGTATAGGCTGCACAATGTGAGCTCACAAAATTAAGAAACAAAAATAAGACAATAAAGAACCATTAACAGTCAAAAATACCAATATGAAGATGAATTTTGTTATAGAAATTAAAAGCCTAATGTATAAGACTAAAGACTTACGCTAGGAGTAACTAGTAAGATATATGAAGAATGAAGATGAAGCAACTGAAGAGTGCGACTGAGAAAGAATAGTAGAGAATGAACTGAAGCCCTATCATATGTATATACTTAAGGTAAAGTCGTAACTTTATTAATTCTTATTGGCTTATTGGTTAACCCATTAACAAAATTGGCAAACCGAGGCCCGAACCGATAACACAATAGTGAAAAAATTCTAAACCGTTAACCCAATAACCCGATACCGATAACCCAATAAATAATTAACGGGTTGGGTTATCGGTTTTACCCGATATACGCCCAACCCTACTTCAAATACGCTCTTATCGTTAAACCACGGTTAATTAGCCTACATTCTCACCTTAATTTGGGACTTACCACGGTAAATTAGTATGATTTGGTAGAAACACCAGGTGCGGATAAGTTGTGATAGAGATGGTTTTAAGTAGGAAGGATAGAGGGGCAAAATCATTATCCACCGACTGGAAACTGTGGATATGTTGATTTCTCTATTATAAAAGATATAGTCTTTTTGTTGTTTAGTTGAATAGGGTTCCAGAAAAGAAATTTAGGGTTAAAAGGGTTTACTCTATATAATTTGATACGATTTAAAATGGAAGGGGTTGGAGTTATTGGTGGAGCTTGTACAATGGGCTTGCAATGCTGTGCTATGAAGTTAGTGAGAGGAGTTGGCGGAGTAGCTAACAAGTCTTACTATTTGCAATTGAGTCCACTTAGCTAATTTACGTTATTATTTTTTACTACCCCTTGTAAGTTTCTCTTATTTCTTTTTAGTCCTTACGTCTTTACTCACGTTTGGGGCTATATGTACTGAGCATCAACTCATTTTCATGGCATGAATGAAATCTGTTATTTTCTTTTCCTTAGCTTAGCTTAATTCTTAGCTTTAGTTTCTTCTTAAATTTTCAAATCGTAACAGTGGTATCAAAGCATCGATTCTCTGACCTTTATGGCAATGGAGATGGATCGATTTCTCCCACCATATGGTTGTTATAATGACCCACGAGCTAGGCATCCATGGCTTGCTATAGTGAACGCCCAGGTTCTATGTCACGACCCTAAACCCGGACCCAGTCGTGATGGCGTCTCTCGTGAAGACAAGGTCAGCCGACACTTTCCCATTTCAGTTTTAAGGAATTAAACAATAAGAATTTAAGTCTAATACGTAATAAATAATCCAACAGTGAGCAGTGAACATTACAGTTTGCGAAAATAAAATTTAACACAGCCCGATACCGGGGTGTTGCTAGTAATGAGCATCTAGTAAAACGGAATACTCTCAATCAAACTACAGAGTTTATTACAGAAAACCAAGAACATGAGGAAGTAAGATAGGGGAGAGCTCCAAGCTGCGAACGTCAATAACTACCTAGAGACTCCTTAGATCCGCCTGAGCCGGAAATGATTAGCACTCGGGAGCGGGACCAGATATGCCTGAATCTGCACACAGGGTACCGGGAGTAAAGTGAGTACCCCAACTCAGTGAGTAATAATCATAAATAAAGACTGAAAGCAAGAAATCACGTAAGGCACAAAACATGCTATAATGAAGCAGTAAAACCATTAAAATAGCAAACCAGTGAAAGATAGGAAAAAATCCTTTAACTCAAATTTAACTTCATGAAAAGCCTTTTTCAACAATTAAGCATGGTAATTGACAGGCAATTAAGAAAATATAAACACATAAAGGTTCGCCCCTCGGGCACCGTATCAACAAATCTGCCCCTCGGGAAACATCTCAGAACAATACCAGCCCATCGGGCTCAATCTCATATCACAATGGGTACCTGCACTCATTGGAGGTGTGCAAACTCCTAGAGGGGCCCCTTACGGCCCAAGCACAATATCAAGCCATCTCGTGGCATCATCATTAGGCTCTCGACCTCATATCAATCAAGCACCTCGTGGCATACATACCTCAGGCCCTCGGCCTCATAATCAATATCAAATATTTCCTCACAACATAGGCCCTCGGCCTTACTCAGTCAAAATCCTTACATGCCATTCAGGCAATAGTAAAACATGATTCTCAGCCCAAAATATCATTTAAAAGATCATGTTAAAATAGAGTAAACATGGCTGAGTACGAAAATAGTGAAATATAACATGACTGAGTTCAAGTATAAAGTCAAAACAGTGAGGAATTATCAATAAAAGTCCCCTAATGGTTCAAATAGTTGGCACGAAGCCCGAATATGGCATTCAGCCCAAATAATGATGATAGCAAATAGATTTCAGTCAAATATGCAGTAAAATAGTCATTTAGGACGGACTAAGTCACAATCCCCAACAGTACACGACCCCACGCTCGTCATCAAGGGTGTGCGTCACCTCAATATAGCACAACGATGTGCAAGTTCGGGGTTTCATACCCTTAGAATATCATTTACAATAATTATCACCTCGAGCCGGTCAAATCTTTATCTCGCGACGCCTTTGCCCCTCGAATCGGCCTCCACTCGCGTCGAATCTATCCAAAATCAGAACCATGAAGTCAAAATATGCTAAGGGAACGAAGCTCAAGCAAAAATAATCAATTTACAACATAAATCCCGAAATTACCAAAACCCGACCCCCGGGCCCACGTCTCGGAATTTGATATTTTTTATATCAGTAGATTCCTTATCTCCCCACGAGTTCAAACATAACAAAAGTTCTGAAATCCGACCTCAAATGGTCCTTCAAATCCTCAAGCAAAGGTCTAAGTTTCCAAGCCTTAGTTTCCCCAATTTTAGCCCTTAAATTCCATTAATTATAGCTCTAATCAGTGAAATAATAGCATAAGAATGAGTTTTAGGTCCAAATTCCTTACCTCAATGAAGTTCCCTTGAAATCCCTCTTCAAAATCGTCCAAAAAGCTCCCAAACCAAATTAGAAATGGTGAAAATAGCTCAAAATCGCGAAGGACACAATTTATACCTTCTGCCTAGACATTTTCGCATCTGCGGCCTTATAACCGCTTCTGCGGTATCGCATTCGCGGCCAATCAACCGCTTCTATGGTTTTCACTTATGTTCCTCTATTCCGAATCTGCGATCCCTTATCCGCATATGCGACATCGCAGATGCGGTCCTCCTTACCGCCTTTGCGGTTTCCTGCGTACATCCCAACTTCCTCTTCTGCGACCTTTTTCCCGCATATGCGGCATCGCAACTGCGGTCCCCAATCCGCAGGTGCGGAAATACCAGAAGCAGAACAATCTCCCAAAACCTTATTCAAACTTGTACCAATCTTCAAAACACCTCAAACGACATCAAATCAACCAAAACACACCGGATTCAAGCCTAAGTTCCCAAAATCTTTCGAATTCCGCTTTTGATCAAAAACCCAACCAAACCACGTCCGAATGACCTGAAATTTGGCACACACATCCCAAATGACACAACGGAGCTAATGCAACTCTCAGAATTCCATTCCGACCCCTATATCAAAATCTTGCCTACCAACCGGAAACCGTCAAAATATCAACTTTGCCAATTCAAGCCTAAATCTACTCTGAGCCTCCAAAACTCATTTCGATCACGCTCCTAAGTCCCAAATTACCTTCCGAAGCTATCCGAACCATCGAAACTCACATCCGAGTCCTCTAATACATAAGTCAACATCCAGTTGACTTTTCCAACTTAAGCAACCTCAAAAGAGACTAAGTGTCCCAAACCTTACCAAAATTATTCCGGATTCGATCCGACCAACCCAATACCACATAACATGGATACACAAAGCATAAAGATGAAGAAATGGGGGAAACAGAATAACTCATGGGATGACTGGCCGGGTCATAACATTCTAGCTTTGCAAATCTTCGACAAGATTTCAACTATGCACCCTACCAAGGTCATAATTCTTCCGATTATTGTAATAGCGGGTATGGAGCTTACTATATGGGGTATCAGCAGCAATTCAAACCAACAAACCCTTTATACACCTCTAATTTCAATTCACATCAACCTTGGCAAGCTGGGAGTTCCCCATCGGTCCCTTATGCCTACCAGCCATCAGAGTTCACTGCGGTCTTTTCGGGTTTTCAACTGTCGGTGTGGCTTCAAATAGAGGCGCCACAATGGGTTTCCAATCTAATAACATGGGTTTCCTTTCTAGCATGGAAATGGTGGGGACTGATCACATCTCGGAGTATAATCCTCCACATTTGTTATTTGAGCAGCAGCAATAGCAGGTCAATGATTCTGTTCCAGTTTTCTGATGGACGAGGCGATTCCAACTACTGTTGATAATTCCAACCACATATCTGAATATTCCATTCCCCTTTTGCCATTTCAGCAGCAACATTTTTGTTTTGATACCATCGTCGAGAGCTCTCTTCCATCCGAAATTTTGATGGATGAGGGGATTTTGATGGGTTGCAACAGCAACACTTATTCACACAGATGAAAGACTAAGAAGTTTAATCGATGTTGTTATTCCAAAAGCTACTTCGAGGAAAGAGATGTTGGAAAACTTTGAGTCAACGGAAAAGGAACAGCATCCCACTCATGAGCACTTGATGTTTGATGAAATGCTAATAGATAAGGAGGTCAAGAAGAAGTAAGTTGATGAGAATATCATTCCCTTGATCGACGAGAAGCTTGAGGAATTTGCCGTTGTGGTGAACAACAATGATAGAAGTCACATTATTCAGGTTCATATAGCTGCCACTATCGCCAATGCTGAAAAGAACCACTATGCCATGAGGGATTATGTGACAAACTTGAAGAAGTATATGTTTGAGAACAACCTAGCCAGTGAAGTGGAGTTGAAGGTCACAGATAAGAAGATTGACAAATTGGTTGAAGAAGTTGTTGAGTTTGCAGATGCAAGCCCTGTTCCGGATCATAGCCTGCTGCTAGAACATGTATTTGCTGATCCTAGGAGCTTTAGAATTGGGCCTGATCGAAGGCATGTGGATGCTCCATATTCACTTATGGTGAATGGTGTAATATGCAAAACTGGAGCAACTTCCAAGTCTGTCAAGGAAAATTCTTCTGCTGAGTTCGTAGGGAAACATCGGTTCCTTCTACTTAGCACCATGATAGTTTTTGCAATTAGTGAGATGTTGAGAAAAGAAACTCACATATGCAATGAAGAGAAACATACTACTTACAGATTGATGTATGAGTTATTAACTGCTACTTTGACTTCTCGAGTAAAGAAAAAATGAAAGAGAAGTGGAGACGAGAAAAATTTAGAAGCAGTAGCTTATGTCATGAAGCATCTTGATGAATTTGATAAGAGACATATTACGATTGAATATATGACCTTTAAGAGGGCCTATTAACAGCTCCAAATCAGAGGTGTTATTCGATGCGACCAAGTAGATAGCTACAACAGAGAGGAAACTGTTGGTTGTAGTATTGTGTGGAATAATGGAGAATTGTGGAGAGGCAATTTAAACACTCAGTGTCTTGAAGTTTTTCTTTCTATAGAGATCACAAAGAACCTTACTCTTGCAGGACCTGAGATACATCGAGAGTTTTTGGCAAAGGAACTTGCTCACTTCCCAAGAGCTAAGCTATTTTTCCTTGATAGCCATTTCCTTCTCGGTGGTCTATTAGTGAAGGATGTTGAATTGCTGAAAGAGAGGTTTCCGAGGTCGCTCGAGCATGACATGGTCTTAGCACTGGCAGTTGTACTTTTTGCTCAAGCTTGTGTTGGAAAAAACCCTCATATCATCCAGGAAGTTTATAACCATTTTGAGCAACTTCACCAGAGTAAAGTAACATCTCTTGATATTTTTTTGTTGGTGTGCACTGTTGGAGAAAATTGTGAAATAGATTTTCCATTGAAAAAGGGGTTGTGGCAACTTTTGGTTGGAGAAGCTGATGATTGCCACTCTTGATTGGGTCTAGACAGTGAGTATCTTCTTCATAAAAGTCTATCTTGTATGACCTTTGTTGTAGTGCACTCCGAGGATGACAATGTATTGGGAAAAATTGAGTTTACATATTAAAGTGGTGTAAAGATGACATGTCATGACATATAGATTGGTCAAGGAGTTACAACTGGCAAAGAGGCACGAGTTGCAACAGATACGAGCAGAGGCAAAGGAAGAGACACGAGCGGTTATCCAAAAGACTCAGCGCTCGTACTTATTTAAGTCCAAGAATCAAGGGGAATGAATTTGATACTACATGGGAGTACAGATATAGTATTTAATGCGCCTTAAATACTAAAAAAGTTAGAGAATCTGTATTAAATACAATGATTATGTAACGTAGCATTTAATGTCTTTAATTGTCCATAATGGCCTTATTATGACAAAAGCAAAACGCATATCTCCAAAATAGCTATAAAAGGGAGAGAACGGATCAATTGTAGGGACACGAAATACTATCTGAATATACCGATTTACTTTCTTTTCTTCTGATTATCTTATTGCTAGCCAAATTACTTTCTTTCATATATTCTTTTGATTATCAGTAACCCGAGTTCTTCTAAATTAAAGCTTTGACTGAAATCCCATTTTTTGGTTAAACAAATTGGTTCTGCTACCAGGAATCTGATAATCTATCCGCTTTTAGCTTAACTTTCCTTGTTGCATCAACCATGTCGAACAACACTGACAACATTCAAGGAAACCAACAACTTTAGGGAAATCCACAGGGTAATCAAACCTCGGTCCCTTCTCCACAAGGCTCTCCTCGGCGGTCTCGTGAAGGCTCTCCTGATGGATCTCATACAAATGGAAACGCTCAATTTGAAAATGTTGAAGCTATCGATGAAGCTTTGCAGAAACTAATTGATGCACAGGTCAATAAAGCTCTTGAGGCTTTTGCTAGCCAGTTACCTGCTGCACCACCCACACCTACTCCAAATAACAACACTTTGGAGAACCCTCGTTCCGGGCTTGTTAATTCAGGTAGTGGTGGAACCCCCGGCGAATCACAGGAAGGAGAACCAGGTAACTTAGTCAATTCTGATTTACAAAACTTAGTACTAACGTTGCAGAAACAGCTCAAGGAACAAAGTGACCGCATAGAGCAAATACCCGGGGTGCCGCCCGTAATCAAAGGGATAGATACGGATAAATATTTGTGAGCACATGATTTTTGCCCTATAAGAATTATTCCCATAAATTCAAAAAAAATAATTTTTTTCCATTGTTTGCAATTTCGTGGATTTTTGTAGCACTTTTCTGTTAATTGCTTGCACTTGTCTGCACATTTTAAATTTTGTTTAATTCATAAAAGATACAAAAATATGTTGTATTTGTATTTAGGATTTAATTTTACATTTTTAGATTAATTAGTAAATTAGTATGTTTTACAAAAATGGAAAAATCACAAAAAAATAACTCATTTTTGCATTTAGCTTCGAATTTTATAGTTTTCTTTTAATTTGGTAATTAATTAGTTGTGGTAAAAATTATTTTGAGTAATTAATCTAATTTGGTAGGATAATCTGGTTTAGGAATTAATTTAGGTTTTAATTTTGGGAAAAAAAAAAGAAGAAAAGAATTTTGACATAAAAGGAAAAGGAAAAGAAGTGGAAAAAGCCTGATTTTGGGCCAAATCCGTTAAATTCCCCAAACCCAAACAAATTATGCCCATTACCCATCGAAACCGGCCCAAACCCACGTCCCTTAACCCTGTCTACCCCATTCAATTACCAAACGACCCCGTTCAATCACCAAATGACCCCGTCTTAGTCATTTTCCATCTGGACTATTGATCTCAGTCGATCAAACAGTCTGGAACTAGGACCCCTTATAGTATAAAAGTGTCCGAACGTTCCCCCCTAATTCGTCTCTCACCCCTCACATCCATCTTCAGAGATTGAATAGAAACCCTAGGGCCACCATAGTTTTCCACCGCCTCAGCCGGCGGCGCCATCTCTGAACGGCCCCAAGTTGATATCATAAAACCCTTACCTCATCTTTTTTCCCAATCCACAACTCGTTTCCCACGAAACTTGCTAGAACCCCTCGAATCTTAAATCTAAGCTCGAGCCCTAAAGTTTAAATATCAATTTCCAATTGAATCCGGTGGCGTGCATCGACCCAAGCCTTTGTTTTCCACGATTAGGAGGCTGATGCACTACAAAACTGATGTTGTTCATCTGTTCTTGATAGAGAACAAATGAGTAGCATCAGTTTCGTGTGAATCAGGATATCAAGTGTAATTTCGAGTTTAATCGGTGAGTGTCTATTCATCTCTGTGTCCATTTTTTGTTTTATTTCACCTTTTGTCCTTCTTCTTTTCTTCTCCTATTTCTTTGGTTGAAAACTTGACCAATTTTTTGAGTTTTGTTTTCTGTTCGATTGTTCCCTCTATCTTTTTTTCAAATCGTAAAAAAACTTGTTCTCCGATTTTCTTGGCCTGTTGAGTTTTGTTAATGTCATAGTTAAATCTTTGATCTCTCCTTTTGATTTTAGTCTCATTAGTTTAATTTAATTAGTTTTGTTCCCTGCCTATTTGTATTATTAATCAGTCATGTAGTTAAAATTTTAGTTTTCAAATCATGTAAATGTTTGTTTTCTCCTGCTCTTGATAAAATCACAGAAGCTAGTTTGGATCAGTGGTTGTTTGGGCTTTGGGTCATTTCTGACCCATTTGCAAGAGAAGCCCGTTCAGTTGGGTTTAATTTACTGGGTCGACTTGACCCATGAGGTAAGCTAGGGTAATTGACCGGGGTTTTAAGGGTAGTCTAGGGAATTTAGGTTAGGGAATCTATTATAACTGATTTAGGAAGCTCCTAGAAGCTGGCCTTAGGACTAATGTGAAAATCTAATTTTTGAGCTAAGGGCACTTGAGCAAAAATAAAAATTCTGAAAGGTTTTATGAGCAAAATTTAGCTTATTTCTGATTCCCTAACAGCTTGCCTATAAAGGCACTCTTACTTCATTAACAAGGCAGAGGGATTGGAGATCAAAATTAGGAAAAAAACTTAAAAACGGCTGAGTTGCCTTCTTTCAAGAAAAATACTAAAAAATAGCTAAAATTTCTGTTTGATATTGAGTTTTAAATTCCTAGGATAAGTCAGAATTCCAAGGCTCAGTAGAAATAATACATTTGGGGTTTTTGAATGCTGGAATGGGTCCAAGAATTTGAAGTTTGTTTTTGGTTTTAGTACTATTTTATCGCTAAATCTGGGCTCTGCTCTACTGTTGTTGGCTATTGATTCCCTCACTTCTTTTATTTCTCCTTATTCTCAGGTACATGTTTCTGAATTCTATCTCATGTGAGGCTCGACTTGAAGTGTGAAATGAAATCTGGAGTTTTAAACAAGGCCTCAATATGTTCTGATTCATAGTTCAGCTTCATTCCTCCTGAATTACATGGTTTTGAGTTTATTAGATGCACTATATGTTGTTGTTTGCTCGTAATACTCTTCTAAAAATAGTATTTGGTTTGTATCTGGTAGGACTTTATTTTTCTATCAAACACTTATAGTTAGATGTTGGTTTGTGGCAATTGAGTTCTTATTATTGTAGATGTTGGTAGTAAAAAGGAGGGGTAGTTAGATTTTGTGTTCCACTATGTTAAGTGGGAGTATGCTGTATCAGATCTCTTTTGCTATGCAATTCATTTGGATGTTATAACATAGTGCTATGTTCATGCAATGGGCATGAATTAGTGAAACATCTTCTCATGGTGTTTAGTTGGGATTTCTGATTTTTCAGTACAAGGGATTTTAGTGTTATAATACTCAGACCATAGTCAAAATTGTTGGGGTCAAACGTCTGCCCGTCAGTGCCTGAATTGTTCTGTTTTTCTTTGAAATCATATAGCAATTTGTGCTTAGATTCTTTCACTTTCAAGAGTGATCATATGTTCTGGGAAGTGAAATAACCAGCTGCATGTCTTTAGTTTTTCAGGAGATGCATTATTCTGTTTTGGAGAGCTTCTTACACAAGTTGCCAGCAACCTTTGAGATAACTTTGTTGTATGAATTTGTGTCACTGCTTATTACATACGTTCCATGTATATGGGTAGAGATTCGACCAAGTACATCTGTTTAAGTTCATTCAATTAACTCTGTTAGCTTCGAATTACATCTTTGTTTATTCTGGCCATCGGCATATGTTGATTCAATTAACTGAACCATGACTTTTCTTTGAATTTTATTGGAATGCATGAGCTGCCACCACCCGTGCAATCTAGAATTTTTTTAAAAGGGGTAAACGTGTGCTTATTTGAATTTGGTGGGATTTGTTAATGAGGTTTTTTGTCTCATTAGTTGGATCTTGCTGGCGACGAGAGGTTCATTTCTGAAAAAGACAAATTGTGAAATTCTTTGGTTGCTAAAAGGGGTAGTACTGTGCTTAAAAGAAGTTAATTCATGAGTCTAACTTTATGTTTAACTGCTAGTTTCTTAGTCATGGCATTGCAGCTTCCTTTCTGTTGTCTTAAAGGCGAAATTGTTGGCTAATATTTATTTGGGGTAATGCAAATTTTATGCAAGTCATTGGTGAAAGAACTTTCTATGCAAAGAGAAGAGTCATTTGCAAATAAGGGTAACCTGTAGGCCCTTTAATTAGAATCGAGGTGCGCCATTAGTTGAACTTTCCATGGCCCTCACAAACTTGAAAGTGTGTAGTTGCTTTAGGCGCGTAATTTTAAATTAACTTCCTTAAACTCGGGTGTGCATTTCATGTGACCCAAATCCAAATCTCAACAACTTTAGATAAAATATGTCGCCGACCGCGGGTGCATTTCATGTGGCGTGGTCCAAGGCATATTTTAAATATTGTTGAATCTTCTTAAAAATGATTAAAACGGTTAAAATCTACCTTAAACTAAAACATGTTTTAAAATCAGATAAATAGGCCGATTATAACAATTGAGCGACCGTGCTAGAACCACGGAACTCGGGAATACCTAACACCTTCTCCCGGGTTAACAAAATTCCTTACTTAGAATTTCTAGATCGCGTACTGTAAAACAGAGTCAATCTTTTCCTCGGTTCGGGATTTGAACCGGTGACTTGGGACACCCTAAATCTCCCAAGTGGCGACTCTGAACTTGATTTTTAATAATAAATAATCACGTTTCGATTGTCACTTTAAGTTGGATAAAACTCCCTTATATATACCTTTCTGGGGGTGTAGAAAAAAGGAGGTGTGACAATATTCGCAACAACCCTGGAAGCCAAGTGCTGCTCCCCACCCAATTCCAAAAAAATTCAAAATGCCTGATATTCCAAAATTCGATGGAACAATAGACCCACGAGACCACGTGACTGCATTCACAACAGGCGTAAAAGGCAACAACTTGACCAAGCAGGAGATTGAATCAGTATTAGTCAAAAAATTCGGTGAAACACTCACCAAGGGTGTATTAACATGATATTCTCTTTTACCTGAAAATTTTATAAATTCTTTTGCTGAGCTTGCAGATTCTTTCATCAAAGCACACTCGGGAGCTCAAAAAGTCAAAAAAGAATGGAAGATATTTTCAAGATCAAGCAAGGGGACTCAGAATTGCTTAGGGAGTTCGTGGACAGATTCCAACGTGAAAGAATGACATTACCATGTGTACCTGATAATTGGGTAGTTATAGCTTTCATAAGTAATTTGAATGAAAAGAGCTCAGAAGCTACGAGGTGACTCAAGGAAAGTCTTCGTGAATTCCCAGCTACAATATAGAATGACGTTTACAATAGGTATAGCACAAAGTTAAGGATAGAAGAAGATACTGTTCCACGATTCCAAAAAGAAGAAAAAGTAAGTTCGAGACGGGCAGAAACCGGAAAAGGTCCAGTAAAAATAGGTACGAGCCATACATGGGACCTGCGGGAAAAGATTCATGGTCAAAACAGGACAATCAAAAGTATGATCATAGAACAAGGAATAGAGAGTCAGGCTCTTCATCAAGGTTTAGGAATGATCGAAACACCCATGAGTCATGAGATGATGATAGAAATTTGAAGGCGAAATTTGGCGGTTACAATTTCAATGAGAGCACTTCCGCGCTCGTAGCTGTTTCGAGAAGTATGGGTGACAAGGTACAGTGGCCAAAAGAGATGAGATCGAATCCAAACAGGCGCAACCCTGATCATTGGTGTGAGTTTCATAATGATCACGGGCATAAAACAACAGACTGTAGATTTTTACAAAGTGAAGTTGATCATTTATTAAAACAAGGGTATCTCACCGAGTTATTCAGTGAGAAAGTTAAGCAAGCTTACATGAAGAATAAGTAGGAACCCCCTAAACCACCTTCTCCCAAAAGGGCCGTCAATGTTATAAGCGAGGGTGAAGACATCAATGGCGTAATGTACACTGCAACTAATAAAATTTCCAAAGTCACAATTACCCAAGGGAAACGGGTGTGACATGTATTAGAGGAAGACAACATTACATTTGATGATGCTGATGCGGATGGCGTATTATCTCCTCATAATGATGCCTTGGTAATATCTTTAATTGACATGATACTAATGTGAAACGAGTTTTGATTGATCCAGGTAGTTCTGTGAACATTATTTTGCTAAGAGTATTACGTGAGATGCAAGCTGAGGATAAATTAATACCAAAGGCGCATACTTTATCTAGATTTGACAATTCTAGTGTTGTGACGAAAGGAGAGGTAACACTCACTACATTCGCAGAAGGAGTTGTCAAAGATACAAAGTTTCAAGTAGTAGATATGGAGATGGCTTACAATATGATCCTTGGGAGACCATGGATCCACGAAATGGATGTCGTTCCTTCAACCTTGCATCAAGTTATTAAATTTCCATCACCATGGGGAATATGTCAAATCCGCGGGGATCAACATACATCTAGGAGCATCAACTCTGTAGCAGATTCAAGTACGAAAAAAGAAGAAAAATAGCAATCATAGAAGACAGTTGAGGGCACCACAGCACAAACCGCAACTGAACAAGGGCGGACAGATGTGGATTCAAGGCCTGATACCATTCAAGAACCAGAAGAAAACGAAAATATCAAAAAAACAATTGAAAAACTGAAGGTTGTGGTGTTATTTGCACAATGGCCTGATAAGAAAGTCTACGTAGGGGGCAATCTAAGCCAAGGCATGAGAGGTAAGTTAATTGAATTTTTGAAAACTAACATGGACTATTTTGCTTGGTCCTACTCTGACATGACAGGAATACCACCGGAGGTAATGACTCACAAATTGAATGAATACCCAACGTACCCTCCTGTCAAACAAAAGAAAAGAAAGCAAGGAAACTTCAAGAATCAGGTGATTCAAGAAGAGATTCAAAAATTGCTAAAGATTGGATCCATCCGCGAGGTAAAGTATCCTAATTGGTTAGCCAATACTGTTGTAGTTCCAAAGAGGAATGGTAAGTGGCAAGTTTGTGTGGATTACACAGACCTTAATAAATCTTGTCCTAAAGATTCTTTTCCACTACCGCATATAGATAGCTAATTGATGCTACTGCAGGGCATGAACTACTAAGTTTTTTAGATACATATTCAGGGTACAATCAGATCAAAATGGATCCGGTAGATGAGGAAAAAACTTCATTCATAACAGACAGGGGGACTTACTATTATAAAGTAATGCCTTTTGGTCTCAAAAATGCTGGTGCAACATATCAAAGGCTGATTACTAAAATGTTTCAAGAACATCTGGGAAAAACTATGGAGGTTTATATAACAATATGCTCGTTAAAACTCAGCATTCGAAAGATCATATATCACACTTGTCTGATACATTTCAGATTTTGCGCAAATTTAATATGAAATTAAATCCGGAGAAATGTGCATTTGGTGTCGCATCAGGTAAGTTTTTGGGTTTTCTTGTTTCTAACTGTGGTATTAAAGTGAATCCCGCACAGATTAAGGCTATTGAAGAAATTCCTTATATACTTTCAAGCAAAAAAGAAGTGCAGAGGTTGATAGAAAGAATTGCAGCCTTGGGAAGATTCATTTTTAAATCATCAAAAAAGTGCTTTAAATTCTTTTCAACTCTTAAAAAGCAAGATCACTTTGAATGGAACGAGGAATGTCAGCAGGCACTCAAAAATTTGAAGACATACTTATAAAATCCACCATTGCTCGCAAAACCAAAGGCTGGGGAAAGACTGCTCATCTACCTTGCTGTTTCAGAAGTAATGGTAAGTGCTGTTTTAGTCCGTGAGGACCAAGGTAAACAATCTCCGATCTATTATGTTAGCAAATCTGTGTTAGATGCGGAGACATGGTACCCTCAATTGGAAAAACCTGCACTTGCACTAATCATGGCATCTAGAAAATTAAGGCCTTATTTTCAATGTCATCCTATTGTTGTAGTAACTGCTTATCCATTACGCAATATATTACATAAGCATGAATTGTCAGGTAGGTTAGCTAAATGGGCTATAGAATTAAGTGAATATGATATCACCTACCAACCTAGAACTGCTATAAAATCTCAAGTGTTAGCTGATTTCGTGGCTAATTTTAGCCAGGGGATGCAATTAGAAGCAGAAAAAGAGTTGCAGGTGTTCAACGGAGCTAACCCAGGAACTTGGACCTTGTTTATTGATGGTTCATCTAACGTAAAGGGTGCTGATTTAGGGATTGTTTTGGTACCACCTACGGGTGAAACCATTCGACAAGGCATAAAATATCATTCTATAACTAACAATGAGGCAGAGTATGAAGCTGTGATTGCAGGTTTAGAACTGGCATGAAAACTTGGCATAAATCAGATTATAATCAAAAGTGATTCACAACTCGTAGTTAATCAAATGCTGGGGACTTATACGGCCAGGGAAGCAAGGATGCAGCAATACTTAGAGAAGGTACGGGATTTGATAAAGCAATTTCAAACCTAGAAAGTAACAGAAATATCAAGGGATGAAAATGTTGAAGCCGACGCCCTAGCTAATCTTGCATCTGCGGCAGACGTGGCAAGCAATGAAAATGCTTCAGTTATTCATTTGTTTCATTCAGTTCTCGATCTCGATAAGAATGAGGTAAATTTTAATAACTTAACTTGGGATTGGAGGAACTAGATTGTTGTTGTTTTGTAGTATGGTACTTTCCCTGAAGATAAGAAAAAAGCTCATGCTCTTCGAAAAAGGCTGCTCGGTATTGCTTAAAGCAAGGCAATCTTTATCGAAAAATGTTCAGTGGTCCTTTAGCAAGATGCCTCAGACCTTCTCAGACGGAATACGTAATGAGAGAAATACACGAGGTTCATTGTGGGCATCACGCAAGAGGAAGGTCATTGGTAAGAACCTTAATTAGTATAGGTTATTATTGGCCCAAAATGGAAAAAGAAGCGGAAAGTTTCGTGGCTAAATGTGATAAATGCGAAAGGTACGGTAATAATATGTATAGGCCCCCAGAGTTATTACATCCGGTCATTGCACTATGGCCATTTATGAAATGGGGGATGGATATCGTGGGTCCACTATCGCAAGCAAAAGGACAGGTAAATTTTTTGCTTGTACTCACTGATTATTTTACTAAATGGGTAGAGGTAGGAGCATTTAAACAGGTGCGAGAAAAGGAAGTTAAAGATTTCATTTGGCGGAATATCATATGCCGATTCGGTGTGCCAAAGGAGATCGTGTGTGGTAATAGCCCTCAGTTTGTAGGCACTCAAATCACAGAATTCTTTCAAAGTTGGCAGATTAAAAGGATTACGTCTACACCTTATCATCCGGTGGGTAATGGGCAAGCTGAGTCAACAAACAAAGTCATTATCAACAATTTAAAAAAGCGTTTAGAGGAATCCAAAGGTAATTTGCCAGAAGTGTTACCTGGTGTTTTATAGGCATATCGCACAACAGCAAAAACAAGTACAGGAGAAACACCATTTTCATTGGTTTATGGGGCTGAAGCTTTAATTCTAGTTGAGATAGGAGAGCCGAGTACGCGATTCACACATGCGACAGAAGAATCTAATGACGAGGAAATGCGTGTAAATCTTGATTTACTTGAAGGAAGAAGAGAAACTGCACTAATAAGAATGGAAGCATAGAAGCAAGTCATAGAACGATACTACAACCGAAAAGCACGCCTCAGATTCTTCAAAATTGGGGACTTCGTGCTCAAAAAGGTTTTTCAATATACGAAGGCAGCTAACTCGGGGAAATTAAGTCCAACATGGGAAGGACCCTATATAATTCATGATATTTCAGGTAAAGGAGCATACGAGCTGGAAACAATGGATGGCAAGATACTACCGTCACATTGGAATGTTGTTCATCTAAAGAGATATTATTTCTGAAGAATACCCATGGTCAGGTATCCATATTTTAAAATTTAATTTTTGAAATGTTAAAATTTTACTAACGATTTTAGATGATAGGCAAAATGCTGACCCGTACTAAATGATGAGTCACGACCTGCAAGGCACGTGGAATAAATTAAACTTCCTGGCCTAGGGTTATAATTATTCTGATAGAAATTTAAACGGGTTAAGCAGTCTTCATCTATAATCGTATCTCTGAGTCCCGTATGTTTTTCCTTTACAGGGAAATGACCAAATGAGAGGAACAATCAAGTGCTTGAGGCTTCATACTTCAACGCTCAAATACTTGGGGGACTACATAATATACACGGGCATATGTATAAGGAAGGGAAAGAAGATCAAGCCCTGAAAAGTTCACTCATTGAATGAGTCAAGTGCAGAGCAAAGTCACGAGCTAAGGCCAAAGAAAAACCTTATCATAGTTAGAGTAAAGGCTATGTACTGAAATGGGTTATAGATAAAAACCTCGTGTTTATTTTTCTTTTTTAAATCTGTTACAAGAAAAACAGTTACGAGAAAGTTATAGATGTAATTCAAATACGTGTAAAGTGTTATTCAAAACTAGACAAAGTTCAAATAAAAACTTGTCAAAGTTTTTTCAAAGAAACATGTGTATTCCTATTTCTTTTATCGTATGTTAACACCATTATGAAGTTGAGACGTCTTCTTCATTAAGTGTCGAATATAAAAGGGCCCTCTTTTATAAAATTCATGATTAATGTAAATATTCATGAAGTTAATAGAAGCATTTTTAAAGAATAAAAATGCAAATTATTCTATAAGTCCTTAGAAATAAAAGCAAGAATAAACAAAACAGAAGTTTAAGATAGTAACGAGAAAACTTCTTAATATTAAAAAGCTTAATACTAAGTACGAACTTAGTCATAAGTGCGAATTGTTTATACAAACTGCCCCATGAAAGGTCCGGGGACTTGAATTTCCAAAATAAACCCTCAAATGAGACCAAGGTTTTTACCACAATTTTCCCAAAAAACAAAATAACACAAAGAAATTCAAATGACTTAAACTTATCACTAAGAAGATATAGGAACTGAAGTAGGTGCATCAACAGCAGCGGGCTCAACTTGGTTTACAACAGTGGGCTCAACTAGGCTTGAAGGAGTTGGGATACCCGTATCAACTTCAACATTCACGGAAGCTTCAGCCACGGGAGAAGGAAAATCTTGAGTTCGATGAGCCTTCTCAATAGTTTCATTGATTTTAGCTAACTCAGATTCCAAGTTAAAAGTCTCTTGGCTAGCTTCAACTAGGGTATCACGGCGAGAATTCAAAAATGCCCAACTCACTTCAATGGCAGATTTATCCTCAAGGATTTCATAATCCCTTTCCTAGTCAGCAATTTCATTCTTTATATTCTCATTTTCAGCCAAGGCAGAAGTGTAAGAAGCTTGAAGATAGGCATGGGAACTTTCCAAGGCACAAACCTTATCAGAAGAAGATCGGAGGTCTTTTTGTGCTTGAGTCAGACTCTGCACGAGCTTTCCAGCATAAGCCTCTTTCTCACCCAAGAGAGCCTTCAACTCTCTAATATCTTCACTTGCCTTGGACAGCTGCTCGGAGAAAGAGGTTTCAAGGCGAGCCTTTTCTTTATCTTCTTGACTTGAGGAAGCCTTTTCAACTGCCAACTCTGAAGTCAAGGCCCGTACCTGCTGCTCCAATGTACTCTTACTTTCTTCTAAGTACTCCACATCAATCTGAAAGCTTTCATACTATTCCTTCCAATTGCACGCCTCTAATAGGGAATCACGCACTAATTGCTCTGAGAGGGAAACCCTTTTCATCATCTCTGTGCCGATAATATTGGCCTATAAAAAAAGAAAAGGAAGGGAAATGAGAATCTCAAAGATAGAAAAATTTTAAAGCGCAGGAAAGGAAAAAAGAGAAGGGGAATACCTTTAAAGAAGCGTGCATAATATCATTCATCAAAGTCAAGGAGCTATGGCTATCTAGCTTGGCTATTTCAATTGGTCCAATTAAGGGCTTTAGCCATACATCTGCTTGACCCGATTTCCTTAAGAGATTGCCCTTAGCGGGGACTTCAATGATCACTTGCCTCATAGCACCACTCCTACTTGAGGAGCCAACTTCAGCACGATGAATGATTGGGGGAGGAATTGTTGAAGGAGGAACAATAGAAGTAGGAACAGTAGAAGTAGTAAAGACAGTCTGGGGAGGAACGGAAATAGCCGAGATCGGCAAAGAAGGAGTCACAGACACGGGTGTAGAAAAAGAAGCCAGAGGTGATTCATCCAAAACTGGACCTAAGCTTTCACCACCAAACCCGCTGATAAAAAGCTGCTCAATAGAATCATGAGCAGCAGCAGGAGCAACATCATCGTCAGGAATCACTATCAGGGCCTCAACAGACTTGGTAAGGGGAATAGAACGACAGGGGGATACTTCTTATTCATCATCAGAAATGATGCGTCTTCGAGCCCGTGGCCTTGTTACTAAAGAGCTCTCGCCTTCCTCTTCTTCAGAATCTTGTTCATCAACGGCTTTTCTCTTCGATGAAGAACTCAAGATTATTTCTTGGGCCCTTTCCAAAGAGATACGAGAAGCCGCGACTACCTCGGCAGTAACTCCTCGAATAACAAATCCTGATAGAAAGAAGGATTGAAATTAGTTCAGAGAAATTAAAAATATATATAAGGTAAAATAAAATAAAAGTTCTTACCATGAGTTTTTACTTTCCAAACAAATCGTTGGGAAAGAGTCTTCCAAGATATACCATCCATTGGAGCAATCTTCAATAGCTTGTCTACCCAATCACGAAAATTGGGAACATCTTCCACAACTCCCATGGTTGCTGGAAAAGAAAAGCAAAATTAGAAGAAAAATCAACAAACTTGAAGAAAAAGGTAAGAGAAAGTCAGAAGACTCACGTGCAAAATTTCACTTCTCAGGGAAGGGAACATTCTCATCACCCACTAAACCAACAGTGGGGGCAGCAACAAACCTGACATACCAGCCACGGTCTTTGTCATCTTCAGGGCTCACTAAAACTCTTTTGCTCCTGGCTACTAGTGTAAAAACACCATTACGAAAGAGTCTATGGGAGTAAAGGTGGATCAGATGTGGGAAAGTAAAAGTCACACTAGCTGTGTTGGCCAAATGCCTCAAACAGGCAACAACCCTCCATATTATTGGGCTAATTTGACCTAAGCAAACATCAAAGAAACGACAGAACTCAAGGATAACATGGTCAATAGCTGGTTTAAATCCTAAAGTGAAAGGGTATGTATAAATAAAGGAAAATCTGGTTAAGTAGGAAGTAATTCTTTGATTCAGATTGGGAATGATAATAGGAAAATCATGAATCCAATGGCAGTCTCTGTGAACTATAGAAATTAAACCTTCAGTAATTTGAGTGGGATAGATATCAGCACGATCTAAAGAAGATACTTGGTTTCTAAGAGAATTTCTGTCATGATAAAAAGACAGTTTCGCAGGAACTATCTCTTCTACTGAAGGCTCACGAAGAGTTTCAGAAGTTTCTTTACCCCTAAAAGAAGATCTTTGTAAAAGAGAACCTCTAGTTCTAGAAGAAGGTCCAGAACTAGGTGAAGGAATAGAAGAACCACGTGCAGATCCTAAACTACGGAGCCTACCTCCTCTTCTGCTCCTACTGGGGGAATTAGGGAAGGTATCAACAATGGGAACCCTTCTAGGGTTAGGGTTTGATGAAGACATGATGATACGATGAAGAAGCAAACAGAGATTTGAGAAAATTGGGTGTTCAGAAAACTTTATGTTTTAAAGACAAAGAAGGAAGTTATATTCATACTGATAAGCAACCGCCAAAGGAAAAGGTGCAATTATGGAAGGACCATAATAATGATAACTGACGCTTCGTGAATAGTGAAGCTGTGAAAAAGCCTTAAAACTGCTGCAAAACTATAGAACTAATGAAAAGGTGACACGTGTGAAGAGCATTAAATGGAAGTGACAATTGAAGCATCGATTCTGTCATAGCATTAATGGTGACAAAAATCCTCATTTTAATGAAATCCACTTCCCAAATATTCAATCGATGAATAAATGGCAAGTGGGGGGACTATCTGTATTGGGAAAATTGAGTTTACATATTAAAGTGGTGTAAAGATGACGTGACATGACACATAGATTGGTCAAAGAATTAAAACTGGCAAAGAGACACCAGTTGCAACAGATACGAGCAGATGCAAAGGAAGAGGCACGGGCGGTTATACAAAAGACTCAGCGCTCGTACTTTTAAGTCCAAGAATCAAGGGAAATGAATCTGACACTACATAGGAGTACAGATACAGTATTTAATGAGCCTTAAATACTAAAAACGTTAGAGAATCTGTATTAAATACAATGATTATTTAACATAGCATTTAATATTTTAAATTGTCCATAATGGCCTTATTATGACAAAGGCAAAACGCATATCTCCAAAATAGCTATAAAAGGGAGAGAACAGATCAATTGTAGGGACACGAAATACTATCTGAATATACCGATTTACTTGCTTTTCTTCTAATTATCTTATTGCTAACCAAATTACTTTCTTTCATATATTTTTTTGATTATCAGTAACCCGAGTTCTTCTAAATTAAAGCTTTGACCGAAATTTCATTTTTTGGTTAAACAGATAACGAGATTGATCTGCTATTTAGACCTTGTAAGCTTTTGCACACCTTGTTATTAAAAGGGAACTTCTCCAAATTTAGGAAGACACTACACATCAGTGTCAAACTTAGAAACTATTACAAGGACATTACCAGTTTGATAGCTTTAGCAAGGATAAGAGGTGGGCATATTTCACCTTTAGTTGTTGTTGCGGCTAGTGCAAGGAATGAAGCTAAAACTACAAATGTGGTTGATAATGCTAAGACTAGTGTAGTTCATGCATTGCAAATTGCAAGAAATCTAGATTGGAAGTGGCAGAATATGAATTCCTTTTCTTTTGGACTTGATCACTATCATAAGAATAACAACAACAACAACAACAACAACAACAACAACAACAACAACAACAACAACAACAACAACAACAACAACAACAACAACAATAGTCTAGTGTAATCTCACTAGTGGGGTCTGAGGAGGGTAATGTGTACGCAGACCTTACCCACTAAAAATGCCTAGAACTTCAGCTTTAATGAAAGCAAGTGAGAGCTGGTAAAAAAGAACCAGCTCTCACTTGCTTTCATTAAAGCTGAAGTTCTAGGCATTTTTAGTAAATTGTTCTGTGACATGGATGCTGAAATTATAGTTGAAGATGCTGGTAGTAAAGTGTTGAAGGTATTTCCTTTGTTGTCGAAGTTGGCATGCCGATATTATGGAAACTTTGTTCCTTATTTACTGTTGCATTTTGAAGGGAAGTGTGATGGTGCTAATTCATAGTAATGTTATGGAATATTTATATTTTAAAGTGGTTATGTCACGACCCAATTTCTCCCTCCGTGAGTTGTCATGACGGCACCTAGTCTCTACGATCAAGTAAGCCTAACACTTTGCGGAAATGAAATAAAAGCATGAACGTTAACTATTAACAGTAACAAATATCTAATAAGCAACTGAATGCCACTCGGCATATACAATTATCACCTCTGAAATGTACCAAACAATTCCCAAAACTCGGAATACCGTAAGTCACAAGCTACTAAGAAGTCTTAACTGTTATGTACATCATTTCTATAGAAAGAAGGAAAAATGAACATGGGAGGATAGAGGGGGACTCTGAGGATCTGCGGGCGCGGGCAATGTACCTTGAAGTCTCCAATAAGCAGCAGCGATTGCATCTAATGATGAGGCTGATAAGATGAACCTAGATCTGCACACAAGAAAATATGTGCAGGAAAGGGTGCGAGTACTCTACAATGGTACCCAGTAAGTGCCGAGCCTAACCTCGGTCGAGTAGTGACGAGATCATGTCAGGGCCCTACTGGAATAAATATATTGAAATAAGACAAAATGAAATATCACAGTCAAAATAAATACAGAAATCTAACAGGAATAGAATCATATAAAGATAACAACTCACAACACAGAGATAACAACAAGGGATCTCCTAGGATACCGTCCCACAGTCCCAAACATAAATGTGTAGGGAATCTCCTGGAATACCGTTCTGTAATCCCAAAGTAAGTATGCAGTGTTGGGGATCTCCTGGAATACCGTTCCGTAGTCCCAAAGTAAAAATGCAGTACAGGTGAATCTCCCTGAATACCATTCCGTAGTCCCAAAGTAAATATGCAGCTTAAACAATAGAATTTCAACTACAACACGAAAATCCTACAACTTAGACTAAGTACAAGTCAATGAAGAAGCAGAAATTTCACTAAGCATGTTGCACAGAATTCAGGTAAGCAGCTAAGACACGTAGACATGCTATTCTAGACTAACCATGATAATTACATATATTAGTGTAGCTCAGTTAAAGGAAAACAGATATTTTACTTAATGGAAATGGAGTTTTTAAACAATTAGCTCGTGTATGCACTCGTCATCTCACATACACGATGCTCATATATCAAACAGTACCAAATCCTAAGGGGAGTTCCCCCCCCCCCACAAGGTTAGGCAAGCCACTTACCTCGAATCAATCTGTCACAATGCTCTTTCCATGAATATCCAACTCTGAATGGCCCAAATCTAGCCAAAATGAATTACCTAGCATAAATATAACTACCAGAAACTAATCTAGCTAATGAAATCAAAGCTAAGGTAAGAAATTGGAAAATCGTCCAAAATGCCTCCCCGGGTCCACGTCTCAAAATCGGGTAAAATTCACAAATTATGAACACACATTCACTCACGAGTTCACTCGTACCAAAATTATCCAAATCCGATGTCAAAATCTCAACCAAAACTTGAAATCTTAATTGAAGAACTTCTTTCCATTTTCCCCAATTTTTCACCCCAAAGCCGAAATTAAATGATAAAATTAATGATAGATTAGTGGAATATAACCAAATCAAGTTAAGAATCTTTACCCAATTGATATCTCTGAAAATCCCTCAAAATCTCATCCAAATTCGAGCTCCCAAACTTAAGTTTTGATAAAAATGGCTAACCCTCCATTTTGAAATGTTTAAGTACTGCTCAGTGATTCCTTCTTCGCGAACGCGGTCAAAGCCTCGCGAACGCAATGTACTAGTCGCAAACACGAAGCTCAACTAGCCCGACCCTACGCGAATGCGGGACCCTCATCGCTAACGCATAGGCTATTATGCCTGGAACCCATCTGTCAGTGACTCTACGCGAACGTGAGGTCCTTATCGCGAATGCGTAGCCTTAGTGTTTCATACCTTCACGAATGCGGGAAAAACTTCACAAACGCGAAGAGAAAACTCAGTCGGTCTCTCAGATGACCTACGCAAGCGCGAGACCTCTCTTGCGAACGCGATGAAGAAGAGGTATGCAACAAAATGCCAGAAATCTGCCAACTCCCAAAGTCCAAAAATGACCTGTTAACCACCCGAAACTCACCTCGAAGACCTTGGGACCAAAACCAAACATACCAACCAATCCTAAAACATCATACGATATCAAACCACGATGCCGATGCCGAAACCAATGCCGAAACTTCCAAATTCGACAACCGATGCTGAAACCAACCAAACCACGTCCAATTAACCCCAAATTTTGCACACAAGTCATATTCAACACTACAGACTTACTCCAACTTCCGGAATAGGAAACCGACCCCGATATTAAAAATTCGACTACCGGTCTAAATCTCCAAAAATTTGACTTTTGCCATTTCAAGCCTAAATGAGCTACGGACCTCCAAAACACAATCTGGACATGCCCCTAAGCCCAAAATCACCCAACGAAGCTAACGATCTCAGAACCATGATGTGAACCCAAATCATGATGTACGGCTCTCCAGAACCATGATATGAACTGCGTACCTCAGTCAAAGATGATAGATACCAGCATGCCATGAAGTCTGACAATCTCACGGATGTAAACTCGAGCCAATTGCTCGGAAGAATAGGTAGTCATCACAGGAAGAAAATGAGCTGACTTGGTCAGCCTATCCATAATCACCCAAACTGCATCAAACTTCTGCTAAGTCCGTGGGAATCCAACAACGAAAATAGTGATCTGATCCTATTTCCACTCCGGAATCTCTAACTCCTGAAGCAGACCACTCAGTCGTTGATGCTCATACTTCACCTGCTGGAAATTTAGACACCAAGCAACATACTCCACTATGTCCTTCTTTATCCTCATCCCCCAGTAATGCTGCCTCAAGTCCTGGTATATTTTTGCGGCACCCAGATGAATAGAGTACCGCGAGATATGATCCTCCTAAAGAATTAACTCACGCGAACCATCTACATTCCCTACACATAGCATACCCTTCATCCTCATTGCTACATCATCCCCAATAGTGACCTCCTTAGCATCACCGTGTTGGACCGTGTCCCTAAGGACAAGCAGATGGTGGTCATCATATTGACGATCCGTAATACAATCATAAAGAGAAGACCGAGAGGCCACACAAGCCAATACTCGACTAGGCTTAGAAATATCCAATCTCACAAACTGGCTGGCTAAGGCCTGAACATCCAACGCCATGGGCCTCTCTGCTGCTGGTAGATATGCTAAACTCCCCAAATTCTCTGTCTGGCGACTCAAAGCATCGACCACCACATTGGCCTTCCTAGGGTGGTACAAAATGGTGATATCATAATCCTTAAGTAGCTCTAACCACCTCCTCTGACGCAAATTAAGATCCTTCTGCTTGAACAGATGTTGCAAACTCCGGTGCTCAGTGTAGATCTCACAAGGGACACCATACAAATAGTGCCTCCAAATCTTTAAGGCATGAACAATAGCAGCTAACTCAAGGTCGTGGACAAAATAGTTCTTTTCATGCACCTTCAGCTGTCTAGACGCGAACGCAATCGCCTTATGGTCCTGCATCAACACCGCATCGAGGCCAACTCGTGACGCATCATAATAAACTGTATAAGACCCCAAACCTGAAGGCAATACCAATATTGGGGCTATAGTCAAAGTTATCTTGAGCTTCTGAAAGCTCTCCTCACACTCCTCCGTCCACCTGAACGGAGCACCCTTCTGGGTCAGCCTGGTTATAGTTGCTGCAATAGATGAAAATCCCTCAACAAATTGACGGTAATACCCCTGCCAAACCAAGGAAGTTCCGAATCTCTGTAGCTGAGGATAGTTTGGGCCAACTCTGCACTGCTTCCACTTTCTTCGGATCCACCTTGCTACCTTCACTCGATACCACATGACCCAAGAATGCTACGGAATCTAACCAGAACTCGCATTTAGAGAACTTTGCATATAACTTCTTTTCTCTTAAGGTCTGAAGTACTGTCCTCAGGTGCTGCTCATAATCTTCCCAAATCCGGGAGTACATCAGAATGTCATCAATAAAGACAATGACGAACAAGTCAAGATAAGGTTGAAATACACTGTGCATCAAATGCATAAATGCTGTTGGGGCATAGGTCAGCCCAAATGACACGACAAAGAACTCGTAATGACCATACCGAGTCCTAAAAGCAGTCTTCGGGATATCTGGCTCCCAAATCTTCAATTGATAATAATCTGAACGCAATTCAATCTTGGAAAATACCCTGGCACCCTGTAACTGATCGAATAAGCCATCAATACGAGGCAAAGGATATCGGTTCTTCACTATAACTTTGTTCAACTGGCGATAATCAATGCCAAACGCATAGAACCATCCTTTTTTTTCACAAACAAGACAGGAGCACCCCAATGTGACACACTAGGCTGAATGAAGCCTTTCTCAAGCAATTCCTGCAATTGTTCCTTCAACTCCTTCAACTCAGGATGGGACATACGGTAAGGAGGAATAGAGATAGGCTGAGTGCCCGATAACAAATTAATGCCAAAATCAATATCTTTGTCGGGCGGCATACCCGGAATATCAATTAAAAACACATCAGGTAAATCCCTCACTATTGGGACTAACTCAACTGTAGGTATATCAATACTGACATCTCTCACATAAGCTAGATACACATCATACCCCTTCTCAACCATTCATGAGCTTTAAGAAATGAAATAACTCTGCTGGGAGTGTAATCTAAGGTACCCCTCCACTCTAATCGCGATGAACCTAGCATAGCCAGCGTCACGGTCTTGGAGTGACAATCAAGAATAGCATAATAGGGCGGAAACCAGTCCATGCCCAAGATAACATCAAAATCTACCATGCTGAGTAATAATAAATTGGCTCTGATCTCAAAACCACTATTAACAATCAAACATAACCAGTACATGTGATCCACAATAAGAGAATCTCCCATAGGAGTAGACACATAAATAGGAGAACTCAAAAAATCCCGAGATATGCCCAAATGCAAGGCAAAATAAGATGACACATAAGAATAAGTGGAGCTTTGATCGAATAGAATCGATGCATCTCTATGATAGACCAGAACAACACTTATAATGACAAAATCGGAAGCAACAGTCTCGGTACTAGCAGGAAGAGCATAGTATCTAGCATGGCCTCCCCCTCTAGGGCAACCTCTACCTCCCAGACCTCCACCCCGAGCTGGCTGAGCAGGTGGAGTGGCAGCTGGTGTTGTAATCATAGCCTGAGAACCCTGTGGAACACGATGTGGCTAAGAAGTGTGTGGAGGTGCACCCTTCCTAAGTCGGGGCAATCCATCACCATATGACGAGCATCGCCACACTCAAAACAAGCTTTGGAAGGACGTGGCGGTCGTGGCTGGCTCGGGCCAGGTATGTTGGACTGACCGCTGATAACACCCTATGTAGGTGGCACACTAGATATTGGAGGTGCATAATAAGTCTCCCGAGGTCTAGGAGGAGCTGGAACACCACTGGCGGCTGGAAGAGCTGGATGAACGGGGCGACTCACATAATCCCTACCATGGCGAACTGCAGTTGGGGCACGAGTACTAGAAAAATGGCCAGACTCTTAAGACCTCTTGGCCTCTCTCTCCTCCCTATCCCCGAGCAAGCATTCCGTCCACTCTCCTAGCAATACTCACCACCTGCTGATACGAGATATCTATCTCTAACTCCTGGGCCATGCTGGTCTCTCGCGAACGCGATGAAGAGGAGGTATGCAACAAAATACTAGAAATCTACCAACTCCCAAAGTCCAAAAATGACCCGTTAACCACCCGAAACTCACCCGAGGCCCCCGGGACCTCAACCAAACATACCAACCAATCGTAAAATACCATACAAACTTAGTCGAGTCCTCAAACCACATCAAACAACGCTATAAACATAAATCATCTCCGATTCAAACTTAAGGAACTTGAACCTTCCAAATTCGACAACCGATGTCGAAACCAACCAAACCACGTTCGATTGACCCCAAATTTTGTACACAAGTCATATTCAATACTATGGACCTACTCCAACTTTCGGAATCTGAATTCATCCTCGATATCAAAAGTTCCACTACCGGTCCAAATCTCTAAAAATTTGACTTTCGCCATTTCAAGCCTAAATGAGCTACAGACCTCCAAAATACAATCCGGACATGCCTCTAAGCCCAAAATCACCCAGGTAGCTAACGAAATCAACGGAATTCCATTCCAGAGTCGTCTTCCAAAACTCTCCCGAGCCCTCGGGGCTCCAAACCAAACATGCACACAAGTCCAAAAATATCATACGGACTTGCTCGTGCGATCAAATCAACAAAATAACATCAACAATTCACATAGTTCCGACTATGGTCCAAATTTTATGACTTAATCCGTTTAGGGACTAAGTGTCCCAAAACACTCCAAAAACTAAAACGAAACCTCCTGGCAAGTCACAATAGCAGAAATAGATATGAGGAAGCAGTTAATAGAGTATCGGGACTATAACTCTCAAAACGACCGGCCGGATCGTTACAGGTTAATACCAATTTTGAGTATGACAGAGGAAGGGTCTCTATTAGTGTTACCCCACAAGATAAAATAGAAAATTGCAAGAAAGTTGTGTATGATCCTTCCCATTTGCTTAACAAGATTATCCTACCTCAAAAGAAATTGGATTGTATATCAGATGTGTATTTGTTTTGCTGGTCTAACACTCATAATGTTTCCCCAAAAGGAAAATTAAGTGAAAGTGCTGAATATGATACTATTACTTCACACATGGAATTCTGGGGTGTACTTGAAGTAGTCACAGTCTCATTCTCGAGACAAATCCAGCAGGTTCTTTGTTTTAGTGAAGGAGCAAAGGTGATGTTTTGCAAGGAATTCTTCTCCCTCTTTCAACAAGTTCACTTGCAAAAGTATGATCACTGATGGTGAGAATTTTGAATCATGGATTCGACTTCCTAATGATAGCACTTGCACTGTTGTAGCAGTAAAGCTTATGAACATTGATCCAAAGAAGCTGGCAGAGTATGGGGGCTATATTCGGGATTTAAACAAGCTATTCTTTTCATTGTTGAAACTCTTCAAAGCCAAGAGGAAAACAAGATCATCAAGCTAGTCCTTCTCAATTACAAAGATCGTTGGATGTTTCTTAAGGCACGAAAGAAAAATATCAAACTAACTGATTTGAGGACTTCAATAATATATAATGCTTGCACAGGGCTGACAGTCATTGATCTGGAAAGATACAAATGCTTCCAGAGTAAATTTTTCCATCTCTCCTTCCTTGAGGGCAAGGAAGTTCTTAAGGGGGGAGAACTGATACGATTTAAAATGAAAGGGGTTGGAGTTATTGGTGGAGCTTGTACAATGGGCTTGCAATGATGTGCTATGAAGTTAGTGAGAGGAGTTGGTGGAGTAGCTAACAAGTCTTACTATTTGCAATTGAGTCCATTTAGCTAATTTACTTTATTATTTTATTACCCCTTGTAAGTTTCTCTTATTTCTTTTTGGTCCTTACATCTTTACTTACGTTTACAGCTATATGTACTGAGCATCGGCTCATTTTCATGGCATGAATGAAATCTGTCATTTTCTTTTCCTTAGCTTAGCTTAATTCTTAGCTTTAGTTCTTCTTAAATTCTCAAATCGTAACACAATTGATCACGCTATAGTGTTTTTTTCCTGGGCATGTGATGAAGTGGATTTTATTATTAAATGGAAAGAAAGTTTGCCATTTTATTTATTATAGTAATCTGAGATCGTGAAGACTACAAATCCGATACCTTTTTTATTTTATTGCGGGAAACAAGATTTGAAATGGGGGAACGCAGAATATATTTTAATGCTGCTTTCAAATCTTTTGACGTTACCAGATAGTATTCCAACAAAAACACGTGGTTTGACTGGGTGGAGAGAAGTCGAAACATGATAAGACGATCAACAATGAGTAAAAAGATTATGGAATGGATCTGCTTTGTACTCAAAGAGGCTTCAAAAGACCAAAAGAATGTGGTAAGGAGATGGAAAACAAGAGATAAGAGTTCAGAATACTTCTGTACTAGGAAGTATAATGAGCACGGAAGGTATATGAGCATCTTGTCTCTACAAGGGGCAGCTAGATCAATTATTATCATACCTGAGTCAGTCATAAATACAGGATGGAAGGATGTAGCATTTCAGATAGAAAGTTTTATTAAATGTGAATCTCAATTAAACACACTGATACCCACCAGAATATCTAAATCAAACTACCCATATGCTAGAGCAGTCAAAGAGAGTTAAATGGCAACCTAACATTACTCATGAGGTAAAGAGCAACCCATTAAATGGAGTCATTAAAATTGCCGAAATACCTGGAGCAAAGGACACAGGACTGCTGAGCAGGTGTGTCGTTAGATATTTTAGAAAGGAGGCCAAGGAGAGACCCACTTTAGCAAATATCAAGAGATGGGCCTCTGCATCTTGGAGTAAAGCCTTTGGGGTGAATGTGTACGACATGGCTCGAAATTTGTACCTTTTTGAATTCCCAAACAGGTACATGGCTGAGCAAATTATCCAAGGAGAATGGAGATGGAAGAACCAAAGGTTTTGTCTGGAATGGTGGAACCTCATTGCTTGATGTATACCCAACTCCCTCACAATTAAAACCACCTAGATCAGAGCCATGGGAGTTCCTCAGCATCTGTGGTCACAAAAAAATTTCAAAGAAATTGGAGATTTTTGTGGCGGGTGGATAGCCACTGAGGAAGAGACAGAATTGAGGAACCATCTGAAATGGGCTAGGATTGAAGTAGAACGAGATGGTCGGAATATACCTTTAGAGGTTATCATTGAGAGAGACGGGGTTAAAATCTTTATCCTAATCTGGGTGGAAAATCAAACTCGATTCGAGCTAGGTTTGTCGGAGAAGACAGAGTTACCGAAGTTGCTGAAGTCCAACGAAGAACCCATCAATTTGAAGCTTCTGAAAAACCCTAGGGTAAAGACCTCCTATGTAATAAATGAGAAGGACGGTCAGAAGTCAGTCTTGCAGGTGTGAATTAATAAAAGCTGCTCTACATTTATGGTAGAAGCATGTGCAAGGTATGCAAGAAAATTAGGGGAAGGGAAATTATTAGGCCATACTAGTGGAACAATAACTGGATCTGAACCAAAGTTTGGGCCTAATTTTTTGGCCCAAGTCATTTTTAATGATTTCGAACAAAGGCCCACAGAAGACATTAGAGTCGAATATTGCCTATAAGAATTGAAGGCAGTATCAATCTTTAAACAGAAGGAAATAGAGGACCAAAATTTAAACCTCGAGGAAACTGGCAAAATGGACAGCTATTCTGGGAATTCAATAATTTACATGGGAACAATAGAAGAAATTGGGGTAGGGATTTAGGAGAAAAAAAGGCAGAAGATACTATGGCCATAATCAAAGTGGGAGAAGATCAATCAAGGGTAAATCCTGGGCAACATCAGCAATTAAGTCGTATCAATTCGGAGATCAATGAGGAAGATTGGATAGTTGAAGATGTCAGCCCTATTTCTGTTTAGCATCATAATTCACTCACGGATAAAGAGATGAATGCAACACTTTGGGTACATTAGAACTTAGTCAGATTGAGCAAGATGTTTGGGGTGGATTTTCAGGGTCACGAAGAAGAAGTTTTGGATCTGCTATTGCAAATCGATAGCTGCAGACAAATTAGAAGGATGGAATCAGAATCAGATATCAAAAAGAATAGATTTAAAGGTAAGAAAGAGTTGAAAGATCTAGCCTCTTTTGATGTCAAATTCAAAAGTAATGGAAAAAGAAGTAGGGGAACCTCATGCCAGTTATTGATTTATGTTGATCAAATTAGTATCATGGAATGAGAGGGGTTTGAACGATTTGGCTAAGAGGAGAATTATAAAAATTTTGGTGAGGGAATGGATGGCAGATATTATCTGCTTTCAGGAAACAAAATTAGAGGGAGATATTAAGGAGGTTATTAGTCAGATTTGGGGAGGAGATGGGTGAGGTATGCATGTCTGAAAGCTAGTGGTACCAGAGAGGGGATTGCAATACTTTGGGATTGCAGAGTTTAGGAAGGAGAGGTGTTACAAATAGGAGCCTACACTTTGACATGTAGATTCAAGGCTCTATTGTAGAATTTCACATGCCATATCATAGGTGTATACGCCCCTTAATTGTGTCATTGAAAGGAGAGTTGTTTGGGGAGAAATGGGGACAGTAAGAGGCTTGATGGAAGGGATTTGGGCTTTATGTGGCGATTTCAATGTCACTAGATTTCCTTCCGAAAAGATGAATTGCAACAGAAGGCCTAGAGCTATGGTAGAGTCTCAAACTTTATAGAAGACATGGAGCTTATCGACCTTCAACTAGAAGGAGGAACTTTTACTTGGTTCAAAGGAGACAATAAGGTCATTGCTTCCAGAATTGATAGAATCTTAATCTCCAAAGATTGGGATGATAGATTCAGGAACATCAAACAAGTTCTCCTTCAAAGATTGATATCAGACCATGTTCATGTTTCATTACAATGTGGGTCTTGGGAGCAAACCAAATCATACTTTAAGTTTGATAATTGATGGCTGAATACTGAAGATTTTGTAGACAGGGTCAGAGAATAGTGGAACTCATTTGAATTCCATGGGAGGCTAGACTATGTATTAGCATGCAAACTCAAAGCTTTAAAAGGAAAACTTAGAGAATGGAGCAGAAGCAGCCAAGGAAACTTGGGAGTTCAAAGATCAGAATTGTTAAAACAAATGGCAGTCTTTGATTCTATTCAAGAAACAAGGGCACTGATAGAGGAGGAATCAGTGAGGAAGATGTCTATCCTCATGGAATATGAGGAACACCTCAAGAATGAAGAAGTCGCATGGAGGCAAAGATCCAGGGCTCTCTGGCTTAAGGAAGGAGACAGGAACACAAAGTTCTTCCACCAAACTGCTAATGCACATAAAAGATGAAACCACATTGATCAACTAGTGGTGAATGATGAAACAATTGAGGAACCAGGGAGAATCAAGTCAGTGATCATTGAATTTTATAAAAACCTTTATACAGAGACTTTGGAATGGAGACCTATAGCTAACTTCGACAATTGCCCCACAATATCAGAAGAAGAAAAGGAATTTTTACAAAACAGCTTTGAAGAACAAGAAGTTTTGACATGTCTGAAGCTATGTGCAGTAGATAAGGCTCCAGGGCCTGATGACTACACTATGGGTTTTTTAATCAAATGCTGGAATATATTGAAGTAAGATATCATGGAAGCTCTCCACAACTTTCACTCCCAAGAACTATTTGAAAGAAGTTTCAATGCAACATACATAGCCTTGATTCCCAAGAAGACGGGAGCCAAGGAATTAAGGGACTTTAGGCCTATAAGCTTAATAGGCAGCTTTTATAAACTACTTTAAAGGTTCTAACAGAGAGACTCAAGAGGGTGATAAACAAATTGGTGGATGCAAAGCAGATGACCTTCATCAAAGGAAGACAAATAATGGATGATGTTCTAATAGCCAATGAAGCAGTGGATTCTAGGAACAAACTAAAAAAGCCAAGAATTTTGTGCAAACTAGACATTGAGAAGGCATACGATCATGTTAATTGGAGTTTCTTGCTGAAAATGCTGGAACTAATGGGTTTTGGGAAGAAATGGATCAACTGAATGACTGCTTGTATCTCCATAGTTAGATTCTCCATTCTCATTAACGGGTCCCCTGAAGGCTTCTTCCCTGCACACAGAGGGTTAAGACAAAGAGATCCCTTATCTCCTTTTTTTCATAATAGTTATGGAGGGTCTGAACAACATGGTCAAAACTGTACAACTCAATGGATGGATCAAAGGCTTTGAGGTAGCAAGAATTGGGAACAACAACCTAGAAATTACACATCTCCAATATGCTGATGACACCTTAATTTTTTGTGATGCAAAAGAGGAGCAGTTGTGGTATTTGATAATTATCCTGGTTTTGTTTGAAGGTATATCAGGATTACACATTAACTAGAAAAAGAGCCTTTCATAATTAATGATGTGCTTGAGATGGAGCATCTATCACTAATTATGGGAGGTGAAGTAGGATCTCTTCCTGCGATCTATATTGGTTTGCCATTAGATGCTAAGTCTAAGTCTAAGGAAATATGGAACACAGTCATTGAAAAATGTGAGAGGAATCTATCTAGATGGAAAGCACAATATCTATCTATGGGAGGAAGATTGACTCTGATAAATTTTGTACTTGACTCACTTCCAACCTATATGATGTCATTCTTTTCCATCCCTGTAAGTGTCACTCGGAGACTGGATAGGATCAGAAGATCTTTCTTGTGGTAAGGAAACAAAAAAAGAGGGGTTTTCACTTAGTAAAACGGAAATCTCTCATTATTGGCAAGAACAAAGGTGGGCTAGGTATCAGGAATTTAAAGAATCAAAGTAAGGCCCTAAAAATGAAGTGGTTATGGAGATACTCTCAAGACCCTCAATCCCTATGGAGTAATGTCATTAAATCTAAATATGGAGAAGAAAACAACTGGGTTTCAAAGGAAGTCAACACAGCATATGGGGTTAGCTTATGGAGATCTATCAGAACACTTTGGCTTGCAGTGAAGAGCCAATCTTACGTCAGAGTGAAAAATGGTACCAAAACTTCCTTCTGGAAGGATAATTGGTTGGGATCTGGAATCTTGATGGAACTATTCCCTGATATGTATGGCCTAGCTCAACACAAACAAAAGACAATTGCTGAAATGTAGACTCCTCAAGGTTGGGATCTAATACTTAGAAGAAGGCTGAGTGACTGGGAACTAAGTAGGATGACTGAGCTCTACAAGCAACTGGAAGTATTCAAAGGCCTATAGAATGGAAGGGATATTTTTTGGTGGAAGGGCCACAATAATGGCATACATAAGGTGAATAAAGCGTACAAGATGTTTAATCATTCAAATATACAGATCACTAATTGTCCATGGAAACATATTTGGAAAGTCAAGATACCTTACAAGGTATCTTGCTTCACTTGGTTACTTGCAAAGGAGGCAGTTCTGACACAGGACAATCTTATGAAGAGGGGGATCCCACTGTGCTCTAGGTGCTTTTATGTGGGAAAACAACTGAGACAATTAGCCATCTATTTCTACAATGCAGGATCACAGATCAACTATGGAAGATATTTATTAATCTCAGAGGTATCTCATGGACAATGCCCTCTAAGATTACTGAAGTGCTCACTAGTTGGGATGAAGCTCGAACTGGAGCTGGTAGCAGAGATGATGGAGGACTATCCTAGCATGTATATGGTGGACAATCTGGAAAGAGAGGAACTCTAGATGTTTTGAGGACAACAACAATTCAGTGCAGAAGATCAAAATGAATTGTGTCCTACTTTTTTATTTTTGGTGTAAACAAAAGTGGCCAGAAGATACTGTATCAATCCTAGAAGCTCTAGAATACTGCTAGGATAGTAGCTTAGTAGCCTCCTTTTTTTGTTTTAATGTAACTATGGTTTCGGTACAACCTATGTACCATTATATAAATATACACAAATGTTACCTTCTCAACAAAAAAAGTAATCTGAGTCGGATTTCAAATAAAGATTTTGACGTTGCCATTTTTCATTGGCAAAATTTCTGAAAATATTAGATTTTGTAATAATTCAGAACTTCGGTAGTACCTTCTGTACTTTATTTTATCTAGAAAGTGGTGTAATGGTAAGAATTCACCACTCTTAACTAGAGGTGTCGAGTTCAAGCATCGAGAATGGATAACCTTTTGATAGATAGCGGTTTACCTTCTTAGTGGGCCTTCCCAGTGGATCCAAATATAATCTGGCCAATGGACTTCCAATACTGGATGCTTTAAAAATTAATTCTATTAAGCATTAGATCTTCAGAGTGAGAAATGAATAGTTTGATGATAGTTATCAAGGTATTCTAGTTGATTGGTTGACCTGTACTAAGTTGTTCGTCTGTTGCAATTGCAGTTAAAATTGGTCGGCCTGGATATCGAGTAACCAAGCAGTTTGATCTAGAGACAAAACAAAGATCTCTTCTATTTCAGGTACGCCATGTCTTTTGGTGTCCTTTTTTTTCTTTTTGATCTTTATGACATATCTGTTGTTAACTGACGTTCGATGGCACTATCTCATCTCATATGACATTAAGTGTTGAAATAAGATCAATATAATGTTATTTTTGCAATGAGTAAGAGATGATGAGGAATATCGATAAGCTTTTTTGACTTACTACGAAATTAGATGTGTAAAGTGTGACTTTAATCCTTTTTGGAATAGCATTAGTATTCAGTCTAAATAATTGAAGCACTAGGCAGTAGAAAACCTAGTCCAAAAAAAAGGCAATTGGCTATACAGTAAAGGAAAAACTAAAAAGCACTTCTAGTCTCATTGGTGTGATAAGTTAGTTATAAACACATATCCAATTGGAGTGGATGCCATATTCGATTTGGTGCAGATAGTGCGAGAAAATAGAATATAGTTCAAATATAACAGAATAAAGCTATACGTGAAGGACAAAAAAGTCGGTGACGTCTTTTATGTTGAAGATGAACAAGGAGGTGTTAGGACCACTCAGTGAAGGAGGTGGCAACCTCATAATGTGAAAGCACTTGGGCATGTAGATGTGTGCCACACCTTGTCATGTTATTTAGAGAACGAAATAAGGAAAAATAATTTTAGTGTCTTTCAAAACCATTAAAAATGTAAAAGTGTTACTAGAAACTTAATGTATTGGCAAAAGGGCTTCTTGAATCTTAATGATTGCGTGACGAATGAGAAAGAGGGCAGCAGTAGGATTTTGTCCACATTAAAAGTGGTTTACTAGATGCTCTAAAGAAGAGAAATGCACAAATATCGTAGATTAGAGGTAGGTTGCAGGCGATAACGTGGATCAGTTTCTTGAGTTTGTATACTAAGTTGGGATTGATAGGAAACAGAATCTTAGGGTTGGCCGAGGTAGAAAGGATAGGGAAGGGCTGGCCTTCCTTCGAGCTAAGTTGCTAGTTCAGTAATAGAGTATAGTACTAAAACCTCAGACTTTTCGCTGATTTTTTTAGTGCAGTTGTTCACCTTTTGATCTTTGCCAATACAGCCTCCTACTTTCCTTCTGAGATATCCTTTTGCTCATTGTTCCCAAGGATTTTTTGGAATCCTTCTTCCTAACCCCCTAGGAAGTCAATGGTGTTACATATTGAGATATGTGAAATAAATTTGAGAGCACATTTCTACGGGTGCTAATCAAGTGCCTTTTTGGGTGATTTTAGCTACCTGCCTATGATCACATACTCAAAGTATGTACTATGTTAGCATAAACTCTAATTGCACAAAATGCATGTTTCTAAAAAAATTGTATTTGCCCATCAATAGTTTCATGACTTTCAATGTTGTTGTAGATTGAATATCCTGAGATTGAAGGTAATACAAAGCCAAGGCATCGATTCATGTCCTCATTTGAGCAGGTTTGTTATGTCCTACAATTATCTTTTCTCAAGTATTCTATTGCTATATAAGAATCATTTCAAATATTAACAGGATATTCATCCTTATGTATTTTCTTTTATTTTTACCTTTTGTGCAGAAAGTTCAACCTTTTGATAAAAGATGTCAGTTTCTTCTGTTCGCTGCTGAATCGTATGAGATCATTGCGTTCAAGGTAGTTTGGTTCTAAAGTAGAAATATTCTTGTCATGGTGCAGAACTTATGCTTCTTAGTTTTTTTTAATGAGAGATCTGTTTCAAAACTGAAAACGTGCATTCTTTAGGTTCCGAGCGTCGAGATTGATAAATCTACACCAAAGTTCTTCTCTCGTTGGGATCCAGACTCAAAAATGTTGACTGTAAGTCGTCTGAAGGTTTCAAACTCCAATGAGTTTGGACTATAATGCCTACTTGGGAGGTTTATATTTCTTTGCCAAGTTTCACTAATTTTCCTCATGGTAAATCTGACATTTCACCTGGTCAAATTGATTTTAGTTGCAATTATACTTCAAGATTAAGCCGCAGGAGACCAACAAACAGCAACCTGCTCCTATAGCTAACGGAACAACACCTGATGCCCCACCTAGAACTTTGCCTCCGCCGCCGCCACCACCGCAAGGACCCCCCCCCCCCCCCGGAGCGCCAGCCCCGCCTAGAGGCCCACCATCTTCCCCGGGGTCTATGTTGTCGCCTCCTCCTCTGCCTATGGCTAATGGACCTAGGCCTATGCCTCCAGGTGCTAACTTGACTACCCCACCCCTCCATGTGGGATCCATCCCCATAAATGAAGAAGAAGAAAAATAGATGTAATAAAGACTTCTAAGTCTTTTTTGGTAGCCACCGTTTTTGTTGAATTGCTCAAATTGAAGAGTTTGAATATTTCTTTCTTTTGATGTCACTGATGACATCTGTAGGGATATAGAATCTCTACAAATAGAGAGCTTCTGAGCCATTTGTAATAAACTAACAAAAGAGAGAAAAGAGAGAGAGCAAGGTATTCCATAGACTATAAGAAAATAATCTGTGAAGAAAAATAGAGTGTGAAAGATATTGTAGTGAGGTGAAAAAGCAAAAGAGTATTTTTTTCTTTTGAGGGTGTAGTGGTCTTAGGAGTATTCGTACTCGTTACTACACAGTGTAAAATCCTCGCTATAGTGATATCAGTTGCTCTTCTTGGCCATGGTTTTTCCCTTATTTAGAAGGGTTTCCACGTAAAATCTTGGTGTCATTTTTGCTGCATTTTTATTCTTGCTGATTTAACCATAACTTAGTGATCCGCGTTATCACTAATACCGTGAATATTATTTTTACGGGGTTTATTCCCAACAAGTGGTATCAAAGCCAAGGTTCTGTCTGAATATGCTCTGTTGTTGCAGCAGAGTCTAAACTTCCACATCAGAAAAGAATTATTTTGGTCTCCTAATAAATAGTATTTATATTTGTGATAAACAATGGAAGTCAACACTAGTAGAATGGTTACTTTAAATGGCACAAATTATGCCATTTGGAAGGGCAAAATGGAAGATTTGCTCTATGTCAAGAATTTTCATCAACATGTCTTCACCACTATAAAGACTGATAATAAATCAGATGAAGAGTGAAATTTGTTATACAGGCAAGTTTGCGGCTTTATTAGACAGTGTGTTGACGATAATATTTTGAACCATATTTCTGGGGAGACACATGCTCGGACCCTATGGGAGAATCTTAAAAGTTTGTATGCTTGGAAAACTAGAAACAACAAGATGTTTCTGATAAAGCAGATGTTGGGTTTAAATACCATGATGGTTCCACAATGACAGATCATCTAAATAATTTTCAGGGGATTATGAACCAGTTATCTGCTATGGGCCTTAAATTTGATAAAGAAATTCAATGCATGTTTCTACTTGGTTCCCTACCAGATTCTTGGAAAATTCTTAGAACTTCATTATCAAATTCTGCTCCGGATGGTGTGATCTTTATAGATCTTGCCAAGAGCAGCCTTTTAACTGAAGAGTTGAGAAGAAAATCTAAGGGTTCCTCCTTGTCAGATGTCTTAGTGACTGACTCTAGGGGGAGAAGCAAGAATCGGGGTTCTCAAAATAGAGAACATAAAAGAAGCAAATTCAGAAGCAGACTTAAATATATTGAGTGCTATCATTGCGGGAAGAAAGGGCACACAAAGAAATTCTACCGGATTTTGAAAAAGGAGAATAGAGACAAAGAAGAACAGAAAGAAGATGGCAATTGTATGGCCACTGTCACTACAGGAGATCTTGTTACTGTTTGATGTGGATCTGATAAATATTGCTTGTGATGAGTCAAGCTGGGTTGTGGACAGTGGTGCCGCATCTCATGTGATATCAAGGAAGGAATTTTTTTCATCCTATACTCAGGGTGACTTTGGAACTTTGAGTATGGGTAATGAGACTGTATCTAGGGTGGCTGGTGTTGGAACAATTTGTTTAGAAATTAGTATTGGAACTAAACTAGTTTTAAACAATGTAAAACATGCACCTGATGTTCGTTTGCACTTGATATCTATTGGTGTTTTGGATGATGAGGGATATGTCAGTACCAATGGTGCTGGAAAGTGGAAGCTCACTAAGGGTTCCATGATTGTGGCTCGTGGGGAAAAACGTCGTGGTCTATACTGGACTACGACCTCTACCTATGTTGATATGGTGAATATCGTTGAGAGCAATAGCTCTTCAATGTTATGGCATAAGAGGCTTAGCCACATTAGCGAGAAAGGACTAAATGTTCTGGCCAAGAAGAAATTGTTGTCAAATTTTGAATGCGCAAAATTAGAAAAATGTGAGCACTGCTTGGCTGGAAAACAAAAAAGAGTTTCTTTCTAGTCTCATCCTCCTTCAAGAAAAACAGAGTTGCTTGAGTTGGTGCATTCATATTTATATGGTCCAATGAAGACAAGGACTTTGGGTGGTACACTTTATTTTGCTACCTTTATTGATAATTGCTCAAGGAAACTTTGGGTCTACATCTTGAAGACTAAAGACCAAGTGTTGGGTGTCTTTAAGTAGTTTTAGGCTTCAGTTGAAAGAGAAACAGGAAAGAAGCTGAAGTGTATTCGTACTGATAACGGTGGTGAATATTGTGGACCGTTTGACGAATACTGCAAGCAATAGGGTATCAAACACCAGAAGACTCCTCCTAAGACTCCTCAGCTTAATGGTTTAGCAGAAAGGATGAACAGGACCTTGATGGAAAGAGTCAGATGTTTGCTTTCTGAAGCAAAGTTGTCGAATTCCTTTTGAGGTGAGGCTTTGTTGACCGCAGCACATGTTATTAATCTATCCCCTGTGGTTGCTTTGCAAAGTGATGTTCCAAACAGAGTTTGGTATGGCAAGGATGTTTCCTATGACCACTTGAAAGTGTTTGGTTGCAAAGCTTTTGTACATGTACCTAAAGATGAGAGATAAAAATTAACTGCCAAGACAAGGCAGCGCATCTTCATTGGTTATGGACTTGATGAGTTGGGTTACAGGCTATATGATCCAATTGAGAAGAAAGTCATGAGAATCCGTGATGTTATCTTCGTGGAGGATCAAATCATTGAAGACATTAATAAAGCGGAGAAGCTAAAATCTCCAAGTTCTAAAGGTTTAGTTAATCTTGATCAAGTTCCTCATACAAATGCGAATGACGTTAGTGGGCTCAATGATGATGGTGATACCCAGCACCATATTCCAGATCAGCATATTGATGGTGATGGTGATAACAATGCTAAAGCTGATGAGGTAAATGCTCTTACTCACGAAGCTGTGGATGAGTTAGATATTCCACTCAGGAGGTCTTCTAGACGTCGTACTTCTTCCTCCCGTTATTCACCCAATGAGTATGTATTACTCACTGATGGGGGAGAACCTGAATGTTATGTGGAGGCCATAGAAGATGAGCACAAAGATCAATGGATTGAAGTCATGTAAGATGAGATGAAATCTCTGCATGAGAACCATACTTATGAGTTGATAAAATTGCCTAAGGGCATGAGAGCTTTGAAGAACAAGTGGGTATTCAAAGTTAAAGCTGAAGAACATAGTTTGAAGCCCAGATACAAAGCTAGATTGGTTATCAAGGGATTTGGTCAAAGGAAAGGTATTGACTTTGACGAAATATTTTCTCATGTCGTGAAAATGTCCTCCATTCGGACAGTTCTTGGTTTGACTGCCAGTCTTGATTTGGAGATTGAGCAGATGGATGTGAAGACTGTTTTTCTTCACGGTGACTTAGAAGAAGAGATTTATATGGAACAACTTGAAGGTTTCAAGGAAAAAGGTAAAGAAAATTTTGTATGCAAACTTAAGAAGAGTCTATATGGATTGAAGCAAACTCCCAGACAGTGGTACAAGAAGTTTGAGTCTGTTATGGGGGAGCAAGGCTACAAGAAGACTTCTTAAGGATTTACGAGTTTGAGTCTATATGGATTTTATCATCCTCTTACTATATGTGGATGATATGTTGATTGTGGGCAGGAATGCTTTCAAGATTTACGAGTTGAAGAAACAGTTAAATAAGTCTTTTGCAATGAAAGACTTGGGTCATGCTAAGCAGATTTTGGGCATGAGAATTACTCGTTCGAGAAACGAAAGAAAGCTTTACTTGTCACATGAGAAGTACATAGAATGTGTACTGGAGCGCTTTAATATGAAAAGTGCTAAGTTGGTTCCCACACCCCTTCCTGGTCATCTGAAGTTGAGCAAGAAGATGTGTCCTACAATAACGGAGGAAAAAAAAGAGAATGGCCAAGATTCCTTATTCCTTTGCTGTCGGAAGTTTGATGTATGTAATGGTATGCACTCGACCTAATATTGCTCATGCAGTTGGTGTTGTTAGCAGGTTTCTTGAAAATCCCGGAAAGGAACATTTGGAAGCAGTCAAGTGGATACTCAGGTATATAAGAGGTACTGTAGGAGATTGTTTGTGCTTTGCAGGATCTGATCCAATCTTGAAAGGCTATACAGATGTTGATATGGCAGGTGACATTGTTAACAGAAAATCCACTACTGGATATTTGTTTACATTTTCAAGGGGAGCTATATCATGGCAATCTAAGTTGCAGAAGTGTGTTGCACTTTCAACAACTGAAGCAGAGTACATTGCCGCTACAGAAGCTGGCAAGGAGATGGTATGGCTCAAGCGGTTTCTTCAAGAGCTGGAATTGCATCAAAAGGAGTATGTTGTCTATTGTGATAGTCAAAGTGCAATAAATTTGAGCAAGAACTCCATGTACCATGCAAGAACAAAGCATATAGATGTGAGATATCATTGGATTCGTGAGCAAGTGGAGAATGAATCACTTTAAGTCAAAAAGATTCACACGAGTGAAAATCCTGCAGATATGTTGACCAAGGTAGTACCAAGATACAAGTTTGAGTTTTGCAAAGAACTTGTCGGCATGCGCTCAAACTAGAAGTCCGGTATTACTTCCTTCAGGTGAATGGTTCTGGAGGGGGAGATTTGTAGGGTCCATCCCCATAAATGAAGAAGAAGAAAAATAGATTGTGATAAAGACTTCTAAGTCTTTTTTGGCAGCCACCATTTTTGTTGAATTGCTCAAATTGAAGAGTTTGAATATTTCTTGCTTTTGATGTCACTGGTGACATCTGTAGGGATATAGAATCTTTATAAATAGAGAGCTTCTCGGCCATTTGTAATACACCAACAAAAGAGAGAAAAGAGAGAGAGCAAGGTATTTCATAGACTATAAGAAAATAGTTTGTGAAGAAAAATAGAGTGTGAGAGATATTGTAGTGAGGTGAAAAAGCAAAAGAGTATTTATTCTTTTGAGGATGTAGTGGTCTTAGGAGTATTCGTACTCGTTACTACACAGTGTAAAATCCTCGCTATAGTGATATCAGTTGTTCTTCTTGGCCGTGGTTTTTCCCTTATTCAGAAGGGTTTCCACGTAAAATCTTGGACTCATTTTTGCTGCATTTTTATTCTTGCTGATTTAACCATAACTTAGTGGTCCGCATTTATCACTGATACCGTGAATATTATTTTTACGGGGTTTATTCCCAACACTCCAATTGGTGGTGTTACAATGGCTAATTTCACTCCTGGTGCACACATGGGGAGACCACCAATGATGTCTCCACAAGTTTTCCCGGGGCAACAGATGCAAGGCCAAGGAATGCACCCACCACCTCCGCCACCCAACATGGGACGATGAACATAGGCCATGATACAATTTGCATGGATGCATCAGTCAAGTTCACTCTTCTGGTGATGAGTTTTGTAGATATGCTTTGTTTGAAGAGTCAGAAGGTAATTGTAGCATAGGCTTGAAATCGTGACTGCGTGTTGCTCTGCCTAATATTGCTTTAGGGCAGAGAATGTAATTAATATATACGGACTTCAAATATCATAAGTGGCCTGGTGCATTAGCTGCTGCTCCACTGAAATGAAGGCTTATACGTGTGTAAATTTAATCTTCTCAATTTTCAGGAGCCAAATCTGAGTTAATAAGATACATTGGTACTTAAATTGTCATCAATCTATCTTCTTGGCAGATTCTTTTTATTTATTTATATTTTTCATTGGTATCTTGGGAAATTAGCCTGACATCTTCAGGCATATCCAGGTTGCCAACCTCCATCTCAACTTGATTGTTGCCTCTCTACTAAATTGAAATTCAAGTCAGTGTGTTGGTGGTATCTTCAATAGTAATGATGTACAAAAATGCAGAAATGTTGTTGATAAAATCAAATGACAGCAAAGAAAATTTTTTCCATTGTTGCCAGAAGAGTTTATAGTTACTTTTTCCCAGAAAAAAAAAAAGGAAATCAATAGATACACTATAAACCCCTGTAAGCCGTCTAGTGTATTCTCAATAAGTGCAAATAGTAGATACATATCTGTCAACCCATGAGGACGCTACAAATGATAATATACAAACTCTTCTAATTTACTACTGATTTTGCAGGAAACACCTTTCGGATGAACTGTAAGAAACGCTGGGAATAAAATGTTGGCTCCACAGCAGAAATGGACATAGAATCAAACTGAATAGATTTGTATGCATGTTCTATCTTCTTACGTAGGTTGTATTCTTGCAATATGTCAATGATCCCGAGATATAATACAACATCGTATACTTTGAGAAACATCCGTGCTTCATCTTTCCTGGGTATATATTCTGCTCTTGCCGGCATATTCACTCCAAGCTGAATCTGGAGTCTGCATGGGGATAGAGGGAAGCTACTTTTAGAAAAAATCAACAGAAAAAGTAAAACAGAAAAAGGGATCAAAACTAATCGACAGATTACATGAGATATATAGCATAAATATGCATTCCTTTGGGCGAACATATATAGTCATGAACTTTCTTGCCTGTATAATTTCTAATTCTGTTTTTATACTGTGATTTGAGCATCAGAAACCCCTATTCATACTTGAACCTATTTGATGCACTGTGGTTCTAGACTTCTAGCAACTGAATCCTGCACGTTATCCCGGAATGAAACTTTTAAGTGAGCTGAAAGTACCATGTTCAAGATTTTTTAAGATACCTTGCAGTCCCAGGAAGGAGGAGATCCACTTCCTCGTCACCTGTAGCGGATGCTGCTCGCAATCGGCTGCCTCTGACATGAGGTCCTACGGCTACACTATTATCATCTGCACCACGAGGGACTAAAACAAGGCCCTGGGGTGATATTTCATCCTCCAGAGACTCTGTAATAAATAAAATAATAAAGTTTCAGAAACAGTGATCAAGCACGCTCATTGATTAGAAAGGGGGATCAGTAATATTTTACATTAAAGAAATGATCACATGAAACAAACAAACATACCATCTTCTGCAACATTTCCTAATCCTTCTGCTGTTGTACGTCCACTGCACGAGATGGGAGATCGTAGGTGCTGGGGTGCTCTATAATGAACGCCTAACAAGAGGCTGTAATCCATTATGTGCTGCTCCTCCAAAAATTTACTATCGATCTCTATCTGCCTGTACAAGTACATGAATATCCACAAACAAAATGAGAGCATTTAAAAGGATCTCTGCTGAAATGAAAAAGGAAATTTTATTCCAAATCAACTATTTTCAGTTGGGACACTATTGAAAAATGGTATCTCCTTAAAGAAACATCAGACAATGCAGGTTACTTCTACATTAGTGACATTCTACTCTTTCTATGGCATCTTAAGTTCAAAAATTCTTTCCCCTCTTGATCTCTTTAAATTAACAAAATAGGGATCTATCATATCATTAAACTACGGAATGAGAAAAGCTATTTACACATACCATTGTTTACTTGTTACCACAGAAATGCGCATGAATTCAAGAAGATTCTAGTATCATTTTTAGAGTGAAGTCTGTGACCATATAAAAGAGAAACACTGTCTTGTTTCCAGTGCCAGTGCCAGTATTACTTGATTCCAGGTTAAAGCACCAGATAAATGCACACGAAACATTACTCGGTCTTATTAAACATGCATAAATACTTGAAGTAATTTGCATGAATACGTAAAGGTTCTAGTGAAGTCAGTGATCATCAAACAGAAACACTCTCGAACAGTTTTTGAATGCCAGTTGTAACTGCTTCCAGGAAAAGTACTAAATAGATCCATGCACTCTAAGCCTTACTCTTTATCTTATTAAACTTGCAAAAATAACAGACTGGTATGAGCACAGCAAGAAATTTCCACCATATTTACATAGATGAATCATGTGGAACTGTTACAAAAGAAATACGACTATGGTGGCTGAGAATCGTTAATAGCCTGATACAAGGAAACAGAAAATGTCAAACCAGTAAGTCATGAAATTATTCAACTGACTGCAATATATTGGAGTTTTTCCTTTGTTACAGAATGAATTGCTACATCCATCAAAATCCCTCGAAAGTATCATGCTAATGAGATAGGCGTTAACTGAAGGGCTAACTGAATCACTTTGTTCAGTACAGCAATATTACCAGTAACGGAAGGCTGTTGCTGTTTAAATCCTTGAATATCTAACAGCACAAGGTACCTTCTGGTTTAAATGCTAAATAATTAAAGGACTTGGATCAAACTTAAGAATGAATTTTTTTTTAAAGGTAGAAAAAAGATTTTAAGAAAGGAAGAAGTCCTAGCAGAACGTTCACTAATGTTTACAAGAAGCTCTATGGAAGATCAACCATTACGGGATAGCAAGTAAACCTTCACATATTACTATAGAGATAAAGTGAAGACCTACGAAGATAAGGAGGTAAGAAGCAAAGAAAAAGTTAAGTGCATAAACATCATAGGAAATACATGCAAAATAAGGAATATTTTACCAAAACTCACTTTAGTAAAGCTTCCTGCCAAGAAGGCTCCAGATAAAAACAGTAGTTCAAATCTAGATCCTTAAGAATTGTGTTCTCGTCAATTTCGACCTTGTCTGCAGATCGTCCAAGTGAAGAACCTTTAAGATCAAATCGTCGGTGGATTCTTAACTCTGTGCAGAACATATTTCCCATTACTACAAAGCAGAACTGCAAATGTTATTGGGAAAAAAAAAGAGTTAGTTTTTATATGCAAAAGTCTATATGTTCTTTCTTCAAATGATAGCATGCACGTAAGGAAAAATGTTCTGGAACCAAACCACTTATCAAAAATTTTACTCAGATAAACATATACTTGTCATTGATGTGACTAATTAAATATCTAAACATGTAAGTCTCTACGTATCAATTTATAGTATTTTGAGATGTGTTATACAATATTTTATGATTAATCATTTTTATGTCAGTGAGAAGCCAACTTCCTACTTAATTTTGTAAAAAAAAAAAGTTTTTTCTTTCATTATTAAACAGTATACATGTTTGATGTCAAATAGCTTCTCAAGTTATTCTAACTTTACCTTTCGCAGCTTGTAGAAACTCATAAGTACAACAAAGGAATGATGAAATAATGTGATTGTTTTACAGTTTATACCTTTTGTCCACTTGAAGGCTTTATCCTGTGAAGGCCAAAAAATTTGGTGATGAGAGTATTCTCATAGGCTTTGACATGACGATGATAATCTGGAAGCATCCGCAGCAAAACCTACAAATGAGATGAACGTTAATAAGAATTATAACCGACACTAATTGAAATAGTGCTCTTTTCATATACCTATCTTGCAAATATCAGAGGAACGCTAATAAATTAGTCAGAGGTTTACAAAAATGAGATGTTTTGAGAAGTTATTGTAAGCACTATCTTAGTGCTTCTACGCAACAAAATTACTTATCAAAAGAGGGTCTTTGTAACTATAACGAAAACAAGAACACATGCCAAGGATTAGGAGGCATAGCTCTTCAAAAGGAATGTTGAAAGAGAAGGAAACAGAAAATCCAGGTTAGCTATTTCCAACGCAATCTAATGAGATAAGAGAAACTACAGATGAGGAAGTACTTCAGTTAACCCCCACTCAGCCTCTTAAATGATCTTTTCCCATTACATGCAGCTGCTTTCCCCGAACTGAACAATCATGACTACCACCCTGGTAAAATAGTTTAAGAGGCGGTGTGATCATTTAAGCTGAGATTTCACACCTTAACTTCTGACTTCCGTAATGTCTTAATCATGAAACGATCATCTTGAGACAGGAAAAACACACTGCCACTTTTCCCAGGAGAAGAAAGTTCTCTAAGTGCAGCATTTCCACAGATGGACATCATGTAGTCAGCAGTATCAATTTTAAACATTTCCCTCAGATTCCTACAAGAAGGTCAATCTGTTTCAGTTAGTCCATATATATGCATATATTAAATAAACAAACAAAATGCCAATAATTAGCTTAGACTTCTATGACACCATTAATTTCACCCAGAAAATGAATATACTAAGGGATACAGGGGGGTCAGCTCAGTTGATCGATGGTTGAGATCAATGACTATCAGAAGATTCTCTTTCTTAACTAATCAGCAAAGGAGAAGTAGGGCTGAGAGAAGGCATAAAAGATATGAAGCAATGATTTACAGATATATCCTATATATTAATTCACTTGGGAGATGTACATTTACTGATCAGAATTCCGTCGGAATAGATCAAGCTATTTCCTCACTGTTAGACATAATGACATGCCTTCAAGAATAAAAAACAATGGAATTGACAACTGAAAATTATATCTAGCGGACAGAAATTGTAATTGACTTTGCAGGTAGAAGATGGTAAATGACCAACCTGAAAACCACTGGACAATAATCTTTCCACTTGAAATCTTCTGATTGATGAGAAGGTGTCAGTTGAGATCCTTCTTTAGGAAAATACATCCAAAAGCTCGAACAGGCACCAAAATCAGAGGCTCCAACTTCTCGTCTTTGTACCGGTGTAATTTTCCCCACAGAGTATCTGCTCACATTTCATAACCTTTCAACATTCATAAACTAGAAGCTTAACTGGTCATAAAGGTTGACATAAGATAAACAGGAGGGCAGAAACTTGTCTTTTTTTTTAGACCTCACATATATGGACCATGGTTTCTGTTATGTTCAATATTTCATGGGAGTTACCAAGAACCGTGGATGAAGCAATGTCAATATGCTATAAACAGGATGGAGAGAAACAAGGGAAACAAATTGCTGTAAGTAGTGTACCTGATCCCAAGCTGCAAACTAAGCATTACATCATAACGCCTATGACCCTTAATAATTGCTTCACCTGGCCTCTTTGATTCCCTTGCAATTTTTCTTTGTCTCCTTTTTGCTGCTCTTCTAGATTGTGGTGAGAATCGATCATTTAGGACAACCTCACTTATTAGTACACCTTGCATGTATTCTCTTTCCAAAATTGGAGAATTCATATTGTTCCCAATGTCAACACCATCTATATCATTTCCAATTACCTTCTCAATAGCTACTTCAAGACTCCATCGTCTTTCCAGAGAAACATTACTGGGCTGTGACTGCTCATGCCTTAATATGTTCCCCTTAGAGAGCCTATTGTATGAATGGTTTCCACTTACTTTGACATTTCCCATATCTACTGAAGAGGCGTGAGAAATATGTGAGACTCGTTTTTGTTTTTTCAAATCTGGAAGTAATCCTCGTTTTCTCAAAGCATTGAGGTACAATTCCTGACCAGCTGTAAGTCTGCTACCACTAGGATAAAATGTTCCTTTTCCATCTTTTATTCCATGTGTCCACGTTCCAATATAACAGCTACCATCACTCCATGTATATGCACCAACACCATGCATTGTACCATTTAACCAGCTTCCTTCATATGAATCTCCACTCATCCAAGTGAGAGTTCCTTTTCCAGAAAAGTTCCCTCCCTTCATATTGCCCGAGTAGACATTCCCATTCGCCCATGTATACTTACCAGGTCCTTCAGGGGTTCCTTGGATCCAGGATCCTTCAAAAATATCTCCGTTGGGATACACTTGATACCCTAGACCATGTTTGAGGTTCAACCGCCAGCGTCCCCTATATGTCACTTTATCAGGTGCAATATATGTCCCCTCACCATGCATATAACCACCTGAAAATTGACCATCATAGACAGCAGAAGTAGGCCATTCTAGTTTCCCATGTCCATGCCTCATCCCATGTCTCCACTCACCCTCGTACCGACAACCATCTGACCAGATATACTTTCCTGAACCCTCAGGTATGTTTCCAAGCAGGGATCCAGAATATGATTCCCCATTTGGTAAGAAGATATCCCTAACTCTAAAGCTGGTGCTTTCAGAAGTATGACAGACATCACCATTTGTCCATTTGCTAGAGCGGTTATTGTCATTAATTAACAGGGCGTCCAGCGACTTTGTCCTATCTGACAAAGAAAGTGTTTTTCCAATATTATCAACAATGGCCACAAGACCAGACATGCAAAATCCCGAGAAGTTTCAGTTTTATATTGGATGAGGAAAGGCCAAGATTATCTCACTAGCTAAAGCACACACCCCGAGTGTAAAATGATTTGATGAATTTCCCCTGCTTTGACCTGAAAGAAAGAAAAGCACAGTAATTGAACCTACTGATAGACAAATCCGTCTTATAGAACAAAATATAAAGTAAAAGAAGAAAAAGATTGAAATTCTTTCTGAGTCCACAAATAAGAATAGGAAGCTAGACTAGAATTCCAATCATCCGTGCACTGTGTTAACTCTTATTTCAAGAAATAATAGCCTTAAAGGTCATACTCAAACACGATACATGCCATAAAAGGTCCATGAATTGAATATTCAAGAAAGATCGGTAAATCAGACCATTTGACTCAAATCATAGTATAACATCCTAACCTCTAGTAGTGGCCGCGCCAGGAATTCATGCAAGGGAATTCAAGGAAATTACTAGACTGTCACGCTTAGGATATAAACTTGTGACCAAAAGCAATATTTGAACCCCATTGCCACTACACTGGAATCCCTTATGTCAAGGGATTCAAAAGTTTATATACAAACCAATAATAACAACATACCCAATCTATTCCCACAAGTAGGGTCTGGGGAGGGTAGAGCGTACGTTGACAAAAAAACTCTTTTTTGCCCGATTTGCACAGTATTATTTTCTAATGAAGGGGATTCAATTGAGTCGTTGGCTCTACACAGCTCTGCCTCTGGCCTCCAGGAAATCCAAATAACGAGCTAACACTATCTTAACTGTCAAGATTTAACACAAGGAGAGTAGACAAAAAATCATAAGCTCAGAAACATGAAACAATCAATCAGCTCACATGGAATTGCTGTTCTCAAGTTATTACCCAAAAGATGCTATCAATTTACATGTCATAACTACTGATAGCCCTATACTGCTATTAAAAAAAAAACGGTGCACAAAGCATCCTGATTTTTAGCAGGGTCCGGGGAGGGTCACACCCACGGGAGTGCATACCATGATGCAAGCACCGGTGGCTAATTCCACGGCTCTAACACCTGACCTATACAACTTAACCGTGACCTATACTGCTATAGAATTTGGAAAAAGAAACACGTGAGTCAGACCACTTAAGGATTGTATAAAAAAATGCCTAATTACTCAAATGATACTAATATCGAATACTTTATGCTCCTCTAGACCATAAGAAAAAAGAAGAAAAATTTGTCTTTCAGCATTTAACACCATTTCTATTCATCAAATGCAAATGATCAAAAAGGCTGCTTGTACACAATTACAAAAGGATTGTAAAATGAAACATACACTAAAAAGCAAAACTTCACAGAGATTTCTCTGCAAATATTTCAATTATTCGCCTTCGAGCCTTAAGCGTGTTGATTTCAAGTTCTCACGACAAACCATATCCAAACGAAAACAAGCAAAACTTCAACTCTCAAACGCAAAAATACAACACAACAATCTACATTATACTATCCAAATATTTGTTTTCCAAAGAAAATAAGATTATATTCAAACATAATCATCATCAATAATCATAGGTTTGAAAAAAAAAATAGTGTGTGGCGCGTGATATACACACTTTAGTAGAGAGAGAAAGTACCGCCAATGTATAGAGAGAGAGAGCGCGCAAGCGGAAAGGTAAGTTGGAAGAAGTGAAAAAGGTGCCTTTCAGTTTCAGTTTATGTTTCGCTTTCTGAAGATGAAATTCCGTTTTGTTGCTATGAATCACAAAAGAGCAATAAAAATACTGGGAGCAGAAAATTTTAGAAATCGAGGCATATGATTTAAATTTTAAAAAAAATTACATTTGAACCAAAATAATATAATAATAATGACAATAGCAGTTTACTTCCTCTGTGAGTTAGTTTGATTTGAGATGGAGTTTAGTTTAGGAGAAAAAATAAGACTTTTAACGCTTGTTATTTGGAAAGTTTAAGGGGCAAAAGTATTATGAGGCCATGATATTTATGCGGTTATAAAAATTTCTCGGTAAGGGAAAATATGTAGAATGAAGAGTTTAAACAGGAATTATTTTCCGAGCATAGAAATATATTATTCTTTATCTAAATTGGAATAGAGGAAGTAAAAATTAAAAGAAGAATGTAAGTTATTTAATCATGATTGAGAGGATGTTTGGATTGGCTTTTAAGCTGGTCAGCTTTTAAAATCTTTTTAGTTTTTTGCAGTATTTGACAGTTAAAAATTGCTTAAAATAAATTAAAAACTGCTTAAAACAAGTCAAAAGTGAGATGTTGTTTTTTGGCTTAAAAGTTATTTTTGTTGAAAAATCACTTTTTTAAGCCAATTCAAACGGATTATAAATAATATATAAGAAAATAAAGAACACATATTTGATAATTATTTGATGTAAACATCAAGTAAAGATGAATTCTCACCATCCTTTTACTATGATTTTGTATCATTAATTTTCACCTTCCTTTTACTTGTTTTTTTAATGAGACCAGATTAAATAATATATTTTAGAATTAACTAGTTAAATAAATATTTAAAAAAAGAGATGTAACGTATAATGCAAGCTAAATAGCCTCTATGAAAGTGAAATACTTTATTTAAGATAATTTAAAGGTAAGTTGTGATAGGTGTTAAAAATCGAAAGAGTAGACCTAAGGATGCCGACCAAGATATTGATATTTGATAGGAGTATTTTGTGTTTACGGCAAAGGGCTAAATATACTTGCGTACTATGAGAAAATATTTAAATATATTTTTCGTTATTTTTTGGGTCCACATCTATCTATGCCGTAATATTATTGGTTTAAATATACCATTCTTCTATTAAGTTTGTCCAAGGTAGACATCCAGTCATACGTGGACTGACATTTGATAAAGTGGAATGTCACATGGCATGCCATTTTAGTACCCCTAATCTATATATAAAAGACTAAAATTTGAAATGCAATATTTTTTTATGGTAGCGGTAATGATGGCAATAGTGGTGGAGGAAAAAAATAGAAGGGAGGGTTAAAATGGGTTAGGGGCGCTGAGGTGGCAAGACATGTGGCATCCACCTCATCAAATGTTAATGCCACATAGGATTGGATGTCCATATTGGACAAACTTAACAGAAGAGAGGTATATTTGAACCAATAGTATTACGGCAGAGGTATATTTGGACCCAAAGTATAACGAAAGATCTATTTAAACCTTTTCTTATAGTACAAGGATATATTTGGCTCTTTTCCGTTGTTTTTAAAAGTGCATGATGTAAAGAAGTAACTAAAAAATTACCAAATTGAGAATCATATTAGTAATACTCTCTTCGGTCCACTTTAATTGATTTTTTGACTTTTTTTATGGTCCACGATATTTAAATTTTTCAGATATCAATAAGGAATTAATTTTTTTTCCAAAGTTGCCCTTGAACTAAAGATCCTTGGAGTATTTATTGTATTTTTAATGAACAAATTAAGGTTAATATGATTAATTTCATTATTAATTATGCTAAAACGTAATTTTTGAAACCGTGACTATTTTTCAATTATCAGTTATAAATATGACTTTTTTTAAAAAAAAAATCCTAAATTAACTATCTTCAAAGTATACAAAAATATACAAAATCTGTGCGATCCGATAACTTCTCAAAATTACACATAGATTTGCCTCGGCTTGCAGTCTTGCTATGAAACTCTTTGCTTCATTTTGTTTAACACACATTTATTTGATTTATATAATTATGGACTAAGTTCGATGTTTTTTTATGAACTTTGCTTGTGAAAAAAGGAATCGACTCTTTAAAGTAAAGGATATGAGTTTGTCGTTGAAGAACTAGCAAAGCTTGAATTCTACATTAACGCAAATTGCATCATTATTGAGCTTAAGATATATGCCACATAATCATTGCTAAAGAATTAGTGCTTCTGATCCATTTTAATTAATTTTTTTGTTGTTTTTACAGATATTAAGGATCAAAATTTAGCCACTTTTTTGTGTAAAGATAAAATTTGAACAAAAACATCCTTAAAAATCTGGAAAAATTCCGGCACCATATACTAGAGTTCGAATTTTTTACATATGAGATTCCAATATAATGTGTAGGAGTTCCAACATAATATGCTGAAAGTTTACAAGCAGGAGCTCCATAATCCAGCATATTTTGTTGGAACTTTTCGTGTTTTAGCAAACCAGTGATTATTTTTCAATGGCTTTGCAAACGCTAATTAATTTCAATTACTAGTCAAAAAAATTGGATAGCCCGTACTATTTCCATGCTAATTTATGAATACTAAAAGCCTTTAAAAAGCTTTTGATTACGAATATTATGGTCCTATCGCGTTAAAATTTTGCGTCCGTCCCTGACTATGAGAGTAAGGAATGGGTCATTATACACATACTGGAAAGGAACATTTATAATGACTTTAATTGGTAAAATGGCTTTCGGACTACCTAAACTTGCACCAGATTTTAAAGTCGGTATATGAACTTTTGGTTTTCCCATTTTAGCACTTCAACTCAATAAAAACACTAATTATAAACTCCTCCCACAGAGCGTGTATCTCAATTGCCTGACATAAATACCACATCATGTGCTAAGACCATTTATTGTCAGTCATGTAATTTGTGGATCCCGTCTTTTTTTAAAACCAATTTACCAATTATTTGATTTTTCTCCTCTTTCCTTTCTTCTTCGCTATATCTCTGCTATAACCTTGCCCCGACCATCCACCATTTTTAATAGTAAAAGTCCAATTGATTGTACAAATTAGGGCATAGCAGATTTAATAACTTTTTTACATAAGATAATTCGAACCACGCGCTTTTTTTGCGTGATTAGCACAGTTTGACCATGTCAGTTGTACCACTTCCACATAAGCATAATCAAAGGTCAAATATGAGTTGAGGTGCTAAAATGTGAAAATCAAAAATTCATGTACCAGCTTTAAAATCCGATATATGCAAGTTTAGGTAGTCGGGAGATATTTTGTGCGACTTTAAAACTATTTTATATTTGTAAACGAACCTCCTTGGCCGGTCACTAGTCAACTCAATGTAATTTAATCACTAAATTTTATTAATTATTAAGTTAAATTTCGTAGCATAGAGCTCCATATTTTTTATTACACTATTACCTTTAGTGTTTTGAAAGTTTGCTTAATTTTTTTTCTTTTTTTCTTTTTAGGTTACTTTTGAGCTCATTGTAGGCTAATACGTCGTGATGTTTCATTAAATTATATTATTAATTTTGCAAACTGCATTAACTCATCAACCTAACTTCAGTAAACAAAAAATTTCGAAGAAATAGTCCAATATCTTGAAAATATTTACTTACACTATATCATTGAAAAGTTTAAATTAGGATTATACTATTTATTTGAAAGGACATGCTTATGTGGCCCGTAATCGTGTTTAGACTAAATATTAATTTAAGTTATTCGTCAACCAAATTATATTAATTTTTTAGTACTCTATCAACTAATTAGCACTCCCTTTACAGAGAAATGTTATCATCGGGAAGTGGAAGTCAATTATTAGCTTTTTTGGGTAGTTAAACTCATAAGAAAATGTTATTTTAGTTACCTAAAAGTTTCTACCACTACCATTACGTTTATGTGGCCCAATATTTCACTTCCTGTATCTCTCTTAAATTTTTTCTATCTTTTTTTTTTTTTTGAAGAATTATTCCCAATAACTGCTCATCTAATCGCTTACGCTAAAAATAATTACTTGAGGTACAATATATGCATAATTTATGTATTATATATGTATAATTGTGTATAATTAATAATTTATGTATATGGCTAGAAAAGTAAACAATGATTATGACCGACTATCTATATTATATTAAAAAGAGAGTAGTGAAGTTAGAGCTGTCAATATGGGCCGGGCTAGCCTAGCCCAGGCCACGTGGGCTTTAGCAATTGACAGGCTGGGCTGGGCTAGCCCACCATTTTGATGGGCCTTATAATGGTCAGCCCACCCCAGCCCTATACGAGTCGCGAGCCCCCACGGGTCGGCCCATCATTTTAAAAAAATATAATTTTATATTTTTTTCTTTAAGTTCTTACCTAAAAAAAGATAATTATTTAAAAGTTCAAAAATATCTTATTGGAAAAAATTCGCAAAACTTAATAACTTTTTACATTGTTGGAATATATCACAATAAACACTACAAAAAAGTAAAAGACAAGAATATATTTCATTCACCAAAAGTCAAAACTCAAAACAAACTATTCAAGAGAACGTTCATGATGTTTATGAGATATCTAACACATCATCTTCATCAAACACATTTGAATCTGTTTGTGACAATGTTGTCTTAACATCTTCACTTTCATCTACATCTACAATTCATACGCAATATTAATTAGTTAAATATTAAGAATAATTAAATTTTAAAAATTAATAATATTTAAATTCACATAAAAAATATTACCAGTTTGAGTTTGGGAAAAGGTGTGCAGCCAATTTCGAGTAGTAACAAGTGTTTGGACATTTTCATAATAAATGCAACTTCTGTACTTTGTAAGAACACACCACCAATGCTAGATGTTGATTCTGATGCTACAATGGTAATAGAAATACTAAGTACATCACGCACCATCATTGAAAGATCGGGATATTTTCTAGAATGATCCTTCCAATACATGACAACATCCATCTCTTGAAGTTTCTCAAGATCAAGTTTTGGTTCCTCTTAGTAAATATCCAATTCTGACTTTCCATCTCTAGAGGCAGTATACTTTTTATTTTTTATATATTTTAAATAAATATTTTATTAGGCCCACGGGCCGGCCCAGCCCAGCCTCAGTCAAGCCTCACGGGCCACGGGCCTACTCGGGCCTGACTTAAAAGCCTCATTTTTAAACGGGCTCCAAAAATTCTAGCCCAACCCTGCTAAATCACGGGTTGGGCTGGGCTGGCCCAACGGGCCAAGCCCATATTGACGGCTCTAAGTGAAACATGAGGTTAAGTCAAGTGGCAAGCTAAAATGAAGTCAGTTGGCAATTTTAAGACAATTAATAATTATGAATTATAAATAGAAATATAATTAATGGAAGTAGTTGAATGAATCTTATACATGATCTAAATAGATCTTAGATAAATCTTATTTATATGTCAATATTTATATTTATGTGTAATTTTGTATCTATATATATAATTATATCTATATATTGATCCACTCATAGATTTATATTTTATATTAATATAGAATAATATAATTTAGTTAGCCTTTTGTGTATAATTCAATCATGGTAGATCTCTTTTTTTTTACAAGGAATCAATTGAAATATACGTTTAGTATATTACATATTCTTTTTTATTTGCAACAATAATTATTTATTTTGTACAAGCTTTGTATCTGACCTTATTTGTGTATAATATAATTATTATAGGTATCTTTAGTTAAACTTTTGTGTATAATTCAGTTATGGTATGTCTTTTTTTTTTTGTTGACAAAGAATCAATCAAAATTTTAATTTTGTAGCTTATACATTCCTTTTGAGTTTAAATAATAATTCTTTATTTGGAAAATAAATATTGCAATAAAGAGTAGTACAAGCTTTGATGTATCTAACCTGATCTGTGTACAATATAATTACTATATGTATCTTTTTGACAAGAAATATCAAATTAATAATTGAAAAAAATATATGTTGGGAAATTGTATGGCTATTCTTGATTTATATTACCATATTTGAAATAATATTATATGGCAAAGAGTATTTAAATTTCAAATGCACAACAATACACTTGTATAAATAATGCTACAGAAAGGAATGAAAGACGTCTATTTTTATTCTTCTCTTTGTTTTAATTTGCTTTGCATTGATAATTTATCTATTATATGTCATACTTTAGTTTAATCATGGTGGATTTTTTATTAGACAATTAAGTTCATGTGTTTCCTCTATGCATCCATATTTGATGAGCTAAACTAAAGATGAAGAAAGAAGCATTATGATTCTATAAAAAGAAATTTAGGTGGCCTTATAAATTTTCATTTGTGCTTCATTGTTGAATCTAGAGAGCTGGATCTCTTTTTATTAAGAAAAATTTGTAAATATGTAAATATAGCAACTGTATATTGTGTATCTATATTTGTTAGAAATGTGGTATTCTATAAGATATTATAAGAATATGATATTTTGAGAATATTCTTAGGAGAAATTTTAGGGAGTATGAGCTTAAACTCATGTATATATACTCTTCTTTCTGGAAATGAGAAAGCATGTCAGATCCATCTAAAAGTTGTGCAAACTCTTCTGTATTGCCTTTCCCGTTTGTGCATTCTCTTTTTCTTTCTTATTTTTGATACTTTGAATTTTTTTTAACCTTTATATGTCATTATTCTAAATTTTCATTCAATTTTTTCTTTGTTGTACTTAGAACTTTATTGATATTCTTTTTGTTTTCAAATGTTTTGCTATTTAAATGTAGCCATATCTTTAACTAAGAAAGTTAAGGAAGGAGGTGCTAATTTCGGAGTCATTTTCTCATTAGTGTATGCCTCAAAAGAATATAACTTGAAATGGTAAGCATATCTAAAAAGGATATCGAATTGAGTTGCACTTCGTCTTTACTATGGATTAATTCTCATTGCTTATCTTCAAAACTTCTTATGCACTTTTCTGCTTTTGCAAATAACAAAAGATGTTATTTCTTTGGTATATCTGGAGTATAATTGTAAGAATATATATATATATATATATATATATATATATATATATATATATATATATATATATATATATATATATATATATAAAATAGAGTAGTGGACAACAATATTAAGCCACATGGCACTTTTAGGACAAAATCTAATAAGATTTAGGGTAAAGTCCAATAATATTTAGAATAAAATATAATAAAATTAGCAAAAATCTTCTATATATATATATATATATATATAAAATACCAAGTGGCAAGCTAATAAAAAGCCACTTGATAATTTTGAGATAATATCTATTAGATTATGTAATTAAATTAAATTTGAATTAAAAGATAAGTATTTGAATCTATAGATGAAGATTTTGAATTGAATTGGAACCCATTTGGATTGACTTATTTTAAGTTCGTTTAAGCCAAAATAGCTTTTAAATTATTTTGTAGCGTTTGGACAAAGTAAAAAAGTACTTTTAAGCACTTATTTTTAAGCTAAAATGATAAAAATAAGTCAAAAGTCAAAAACTAGAATTCCTAACTCATAGCTTTTGGCTTAAAAGTCACTTAAAACAAGTCCATCCAAACTAGCTCTTGAAATATAAAAATAATTGTGTTGAATTAAAAGATAAACATCTTCTTAAAAAACAGTAAAAATAATGGTGAAGATATTATTTAAACAAAAGTTTTCAATTAGTAAACTTAATACTTTCAATATATAAAGTTTTCGAATTTGTAGGGGAATATAAAAAAAATTATTTTAAATTGAAAGATAAACAATTTTATGAAAAGAATAAATAATAATGGTAAAGGACATTATTTTAAACAAAAATTTCAATTAATAAACGTAATGTTCTTCTAAAATTATGAATACAGTATTAAACTTATGAGTAAAAATGTTTAAGAATATCTTATAAAGCAATTAACTAAAATTTATTTGATTTCTCCAACAATAACGTAATATCATTTTTTGACAAAATTTTTTATAGGATTATCATTTTCTTTGATGCCCGAATAGTATAACTACAAGTCGTTTATTTTAATTTGTTTGTGCTTCTCTTCAAAACCATTTTCTTTCCAAAAGTTTGGTCAAACACCTTAGTTTTAGAAAACAAACATTGTTGCCTCAAAAGAAGTTGGCTAAACACCCTAATAATGTGGTTTTAGTACTAGTTTATGTAATAATATGTCATTTTCCAGGTATTTGATTTGGATAAGATTTTGAAGCATAAATCATTAAAGTTAAGAAATGGCTGTTATTTAATTATCCCTTCGAAGCTTATAATATTGCTCTAACGTTGTTCTTACATTTCCCTTTGTTTTTTTTTTTTGTTACGAAAGACAATAATATTATTAATTATGCATTATCACAAAATACAAGTTATTGCTATTTGAAGGGAGCCTTGGAGCAACGGTAAAGTTGTCTCTGTGTGAGCTATAGGTCATGAGTTCAAGTCGTGGAAGCAGCCACTAATACTTGCATTAGGGTAAGATGTTTACATCATACTCTTTGGGGTGCGGCCCTTCTCAAACTCTGGGTGAATTGGAAATGCCTATATGCCCCGGGCCATCTTTTTTTTTTTTTTTTACCGCGAATATCATGTCCTTACTTCTCAGTACTATGCCTAGTTTCTTACAAAGTATTTCTAGTTTTGCACTTGTAATATCTTTTTTTTTTCTTATTCGGCGTTCGCTGCTCGCATTAATAGTTATAAAGACAGTCCCAGTATTCAGGGTAATTTCTGCGGTACTCAAATTTGCATGTTAGTACTCTAAGTATCTTGTATTTAGAAGAGAAAGTCGAGCTACAACAGGTTGATCTTTTCTTCCGTGATATGTTAAAGCATTCGGATAGCACCAAAATGGATATGGATAAAACCATGATCTCTCCATTGTCTGGGAAAATCATCTGGGATTTGAAGAGTGATAAATTGTTCCTCTCGAGTGGCAAGAATAGGATGGAAAATTTTATATTGGGAATAGAGCGCTCCCTAACAAAAGCGACTTTATACCTATGGTTCGAATCCGAAACCTCTTGTTAACATTTATAATATCATGAAAAATCAACGAAGAAATTGCCAGGACGAACGATTAAAGAAGAAACGGTTAGAAACACAAAATTGTCAACAAAAAAAACTTTTTCCTTGCTCCTTTAGCTTGAATAGTTGCAAATTAAATTACTTTTCCCTTTTTTTTCTTCAATTAAATGGTTGCATGTATCTAGATATTGTGAATTTAAATGTTGTGGCCAATATGTATCAATCTTTTTATAATGGAAAATCCACAACATGCACCCACAATCACATTCTCATAAAAGAATTTTGGTCGGTGTTTCCTGAAAAAGACTACTCAATTTGTATCGTTGCTTCCACTATGTATTGAACAACACTTTTTTTTCTTTTTTTAAATGAAGGTATGAGAATTAAAAATTTGTAGTCCTTGGTCAAGAAAGTTACTCATTCGATTAATTTTATATCTTTTAACTGGAATGAAAATGACTGGTGTTCATAAAAAACAATTTGTCGGTAAATTAAGTACTAAAATTAGAAGCGGGGTTAGGATTTGAAGCTTATTTAGAATTTTTAAAATACGAGTGTATTATTAAAAAATAAGAAGAAAAAAAAAGGTATTAAATTGGAATTGATCATTGTTCTTTTGGGTTAATAACTCACCATTCAATCAAGTGCACCATCTAGTATTTTTGGAGCATTCGTGCCAACAGATAATATTTGACCAATTTTAGAAAATATATACATAAAATATCTAGTTTGACAGAGAGATCATGGCTTCATGTGCCCTGTGATTTAGCCTATAAATCCACCATGAGCTTATGAATTCGGAATTTTAATCAGTCTAAGTTATTAAAATTAGTAATTTGTATATATTCAATAAATTTTTAAAATAAATATAGAATTTGTACCAAAGTTACAGAATTCGACTGAACCCGCAACCACGAGGCTAGTCACCCCGACTAAAACTATATTATAAACGGAATACATAATTTTAAGAAACATATTTTCCTACTGAGTTGTTGTTGTTATTTTTTTCTTTTTTTTTCTTTTTTGTTGTTGTTGTTGTTGTTGTAGAGCTGTGATATTGTCATGATTTTGGAATTTTTCAGCACTAAGCTATATTCCAATTTGACTTTGCTTGTTTTATAGCAGCCATAGCCGCCCCTTATCACCGCCGTGAATTAAATAATAATTTTTTTCCCGGTTTCTAATTAATTTTAAATGTTATCATGTTTTTTTGGTTTGTACTTTATAAAGAGATATTTGTACGAAAATTACATTTTAATTATGCCCTTGTGGTTGATTTTTTGTAGAAGATGACAAACTTTTTTTGTTCTCTCTCATAATTTTCTTTTCTTTTCAGTCTCTCTGTTTATTTTTTCAATGAGTTACATATTTTACTAAAATAGGGATTTAATTTTGTTTCTAAATGGAGGGTTTCCTGTCATTTTGCCACGTTGATAAGAGTAAAATATATCACCAATAAAGGTAGAAAAGAGTATTTGGTTATTGTCTTTAATGATTTTGTTGATGTTATTCATTGGTTGTGTCTTAACTCATAAATGAAGACAACTAAAAGAATATAATGTTAATAAGTTAGCACCGTTGTCACTTACTTTTAGTGATTATAGCTTATGTATATATATTTTACAATTTGTCATTTCGGATGTGTTTGGTACAAAAGAAAAAATATTTTTCGAAAATTATTTTTTAATTTTCTCATGTTTGGTTGATTTAAATGTTATGAAAAATATTTTCCTTATGAACCCAATGTTTTCCTTATCAAGAGAAGGAAAAATATTTTCCAAAACTCCTTCTCAACCTTTCCCACTCTCTCCAACCCACCCCACACCCCCACACTCACCCACCCAACCCCAACCCCTCCTACCTACCTAACCCCCTCTCTCCAAAAAGATTTTTTTTTCAAATTTTAATTTTTTTTCTGTCTCCACCCACCCTGCTACCCCCCCCCCCCCCGCACATGAAAAAAAATACTTTTTTTTATAATTTTAAATTTTTATTTTTTGTTTTTCTGCACCCCCACCCCCCAATCAGCCACTGCCTGCTCCGAAATCTGCACAGAAAGTGCAGAGTGCAGTATCAGTACATCCGACCCCATGTACTGGTAAGTGCCAAATCTAACCTCGACGAGGTAGTGACGAGGCTACGGCGGGGCAATTACAATATAACTTGTATACAATGTGAAATAAAGCTGAAAGAAATACGAAACAAAATGAAACAGTAACTTGCAAGGAACGAGTATAGAACTCAAGTATTTCATTAGTATCCAGCTATAATCAATCCTTAAGTGAAATGTAAAATCGCAGAATAACTTGCACAGTAGAGAAAAAATACATAAACACATAACTGATGCGGCGCGCATTCCGATCCCACCATATAATCAGTAACACTATGAATATTCACCCTTATTACTCCGTATTAATCCATCCTTATTCCTCCTGTTGCGGTGTGCAACCCGATCCCACCATACAATAGTAATTCACCCTTATTACTCCTCAATATATCACCCTTATTCCTCTTGTTGCGACGCGCAACCCGATCCCACCATATAATAACATTTCACCCTTATTTCTCCTCAACATATCACCCTTATTCCTCTTGTTGTGGCGCGCAACCCGATCCCACCATATAATAACATTTCACCCTTATTTCTCCTCAACATATCACCCTTACTCCTGTTGCGGCGTGCAACCTAATCCCACCTTATCAGTACCAATCACACAATAAAAATAGAAATTTCACAACTTGGCTCAACTCCCCACAATATTTAAGCCTCAAACCAAAGTAAATATAAAGCTACGCAATTATGAAACTTCACTCAATTGATACTACACAGTGAGACCAACGCAACACGTACTATAAAGCACCGATAAACCAACTTAAACCAATAATGTAATACAATGAACTACGGAATAGTTAAAAACTTCAATAAAGAAAAACAACATCTAATAAGTAGCAATTAAACATGGAAATACTAATAAGCATGTAGCAGTTAAGACAGGAAGATAATATATTAAGAACAGGGAAAGAAACAGGCTAAATGGATAATTTGGCGGCGCATAGTGTGATGACCCAAAATGTCATCTTTAATTTAAATAATTATCTCGGTATTTTAAGACCTTGAAAAGTGCTATCAATAAATCCTCGACTTGCGTGCGCAGTCCGTATGATTTTCCGGAAGGTTCTTATGTGAAAAATAGATTAAATTGTGAACTAGAACTTTAAAACTCAACTGAGTTGACTTCAATTAATATTTTGAGCAGACAAACCCGGATAAAAGCTTTAACCATTCCGGTAGTTCCTTATCGTGATTTGGAACTTAGTCATATGCCCGAAATCGAATTCGGAGGTCCCTAGATCAAATTATCGCCATTTAACGGAATCTAGAAATCTAAGGCTAAAGATTTCTTAAGTTTGACCGGAGATTTGACTTTTGGATATCGGGGTAGAAATTCAGTTCTAAAATTTTTCATAGCTTTGTTATGTCATTTATGACCTGTGTGCAAAATTTGAAGTCAATCAGATTTGATTTGGTAGGTTTTTACATCGAATATAGAAGTTGGACGTTCCTAGTTTCATTAGGCTTGAATTGGGGTGTGATTCATGATTTTAGCATTATTTGATGTGATTTGAGGTTTCGACTAAGTCCGTATCATGTTTTAGGACTGGTTGATGCATTTTGTTGAAATCCCGAGGGCCTAGGTGGATTTCGTAAGGTTAACGGATAAAAAGAAAGCTGCTGAATTTTTCTCTTTGGACAGTTGCTGATTTTTCTACAGCATGTGAATAGTATCCGTGAATAGTGACTGTAAACAGTACCCGTGAATAGTACTCGTGAACATTGCCGGTGAACAGTACCCCGTGAATAGTGTAGTGAACAATACCACGTGAACAGTACCCAAACGTGTGAATAGTGCCCCCGACATTTTCTGGGCAGATTCTTAAGTTCAGAAAATGGGACTCGTCCCATTTTCCATTTTTATCAAATTCGAGCTCGGGGAGAGGCGATTTTTGGGCGATTTTCAGAGAAAACAACGGGGTAAGTGTTCTTAACTTAATTTTGGTTAGATTACCCGAATCTATTACTAGTTTTGACATTAAATCTGTGAATTTAGTTGGAAGAGTTTGAAAACCCTCTCGGATAGATTTGAGAATTTGAGGGTCAAAATATTATCGAAATTTAGTAATTTTGGTATGGTTAGACTCGGGGTTGGATGAGGTTCATATTTCACAACTTTCGTCGAATTCCGAGACGTCGAATTTTTAGTGCAATTTCGAATTTTTAATAGAAAATGTAGAATTTCATATGGAATTAATTCCTATAATTTTTATTGACTGAATCAAATTGTTTATGACTAGATTCAAAATTTCGGACACGAATTCGCGAGGCAAAGGCTTGTTGGAATTTTGAATTGGTTGCAAAGCGAGGTAAGTGTTTGGTCTAACCTTAGCTTGAGGTGTTAGGAGTTGTGTCCTATTTGTTATATGTTATTTGTTGAGTACGACGTATAGGCATGGTGACGAGTATCTATACGTTGGTGTCAAGCATGCCCGTGAGTCTTATACTTTCATTAATGTGACTCCGTTTCGTATTGTATATGCTCTATATGATAATTTCTATTGAGGAATATGACTTGTGGAAGTATTATTGTTAATTAAACATGGTAGAGCATTGGCTCAAGTTGATAATTGAATTGTTGAACATTGTAGAGCATTGGCTCAAGTTGAGAATTGAATTGTTGAACATTGTAGAGCATTGGTTCAAGTTGAGAATTGAATTGTTGAACATTGTAGAACATTGGCTCAAGTAGAGAATTGAATTGTTGAACATTGTAGAGCATTGACTCAAGTTGTGAATTGAGTTGTTAAGTAAACGTGAAAGAAGAAAGGAGAGAGAGAGAGAATCATGATATTGTCTCCCTTGCTGGGATGTTATTGTTTTGATGTTGTTTCCCTTGCCGGGATTTGATTGTGGTACTATTGTTCCCTTGCCGGGATTTTATTGTGATTTCGTTTAATTCCTTGCTCTTATTCCTTGTGATTGTTGCTTGGGTGAGGAAGAGTGTTAAAGCACGAAGGGTGATGCCGTGTATGATTTGGTGAGGAAGAGTGTTAAAGCACGAAGGGTGATGCCGTGTATGATTTTGTGAGGAAGAGTGTAAAGCACGAAGGGTGATGTCGTGCAACACGATGTACAATTCTGTGCCGATTATATTGATTTTATGGTGAGGATGAGAGTAAAAGCACGAAGGGTGATACCGTGCAGTTTATATTGATTCTTATGGTGAGGACGAAAGTAAAAGCACGAAGGGTGATGTCGTGCACTTGTACTTGATTTTTCCTAATTCTAATTGAGTTATGTTGTCCTTTACATTTATTACTGATTTTCTGTTGCTACTTGATTTTATTTCGATGTTATAAATTCCCTTACCCTTATTTTTTGTGATTGTTGCTTGGGTGAGGAAGAGTGTAAAGCACGAAGGGTGATGCCGTGTATGAGAGTGTTAAAGCACGAAGGGTGATGTCGAGCACTTTCTATTTGTTGTGTTTACTTGTTATTAACAATTCAAGTGTATTAACTGTTTAGATCCCTTTACTGTTGTGATCCTTTGTGTTGGAATCCATAGTGTCTACAATACCTCGCCTTATTTTTTTTATATGTTCAATACTTCAAATTTCAGAATTTGTTACATTTTTAACTCAATTGATTTCTCAATTAAATTTTTCTTAAACCGTTTGAGGTTGTACTTTACTTAAAAAGGAATTTCTACTATGTTTTGATTTATTGATTTCTCGTATTAAAGGTAATGATTCATTCGATATTGTACTTTAATTGAAAGGGGTATTTTCTTTATCAAATGATTTCTAAAAATAACTTCATCTTTTCTTGTTGGTTTCCTAATTGGGTTGGAAGTTGTACTCTACTTTATGTTAAGTGAATGAGGCTCTTTGAACATTCTTAATTGTATTGGGTTATGGAACCTATGAACTGAGTAACATGAGGATATTGTTGTGCAATGTGAGGCAGAAATATGTGGGCACGTGGTGCCGGGGAAAATATTATGTTTTTATTTAATGGCACGTGAGTTGTCTGTATGATTGTGATATAAATATGGGCACGAGGTATCGTGAAAATATGAAAGTGGGCGGAGACCTATATTATTTATGATTATGAAATGAGGCGTCACAAGGTGACCTTTACTCGAAAGAATTATATTCGAAAGATGCTTATTTAAAAGATATTTATTTAAAGGAAATATATTCATTGAAAAGCATATTATCTTAGAGATTTATATTTGAAGGACTTTATTAATTGATTGCACTTGTATCTTTTATTTGTTGAGAAACATTTACGGTGTTCTTGTTGCCTGCTATCTATATCACTGGTTGATCATTGTTTCCATCATTGTTATCTGCTTCGTATTATTTTTGTACACCATAACCCACAAGTTTATTTGGTAGTCTGGTCCTAGCCTCGTCACTGCTTCGCGGAGGTTAGGCTAGGCACTTACCAGCACATGAGGTCAGTTGTGCTGATACTACATTCTGCACTGTGTGCAGATACTGATACCGGAGTGCTTGGACCGCAGTGAGGGTGCTGTCTTCAGTCCACACAGGCGACACGAGGTAGTCCTGCAGACGTCCGCGGGCCTTGGCATCACCTCCTATCTTTTCCTTTATCCTGCTTCCTTTACTCATTTCAGAAACAGTGTATATTTTATCTTTCAGACTTTGTATGTAATATTCTTAGACCGTCTATGAAACTGTGACACCAAATTCTGGGTAGAGTTGTATTTAGACTTCCGCAATTTTGTATTAAGATAAATTGACAGATTTTGTCTTCCGCTTAATTATTTTTCGCTATTTGCATGATATCTACTCATCACTGATAATGGTTTAAAACTGGGAAAGGTTAAGTAATTAGGATAATTTGGCTTCCCTAGCTTTCACCAGTAGGCGTCATCACGGCTCTCGAGAGTGTGAAATCCGGGTCGTGACACATAGGTACTCGTCACCCCACCTATACGCCAACACATGGATTTTCACATAGCAATTAAGTCGGGGATCTGTAATCCCTCAAGTCAAAGTTAGACTCAATCCAACAGCCAACTCAACGCGCAATTACCGTTTTCCTCTAGTTTTCACCTCCGAACCACTCGTATCTAGTCATAATTAACTTAATAACATCAATTATAGCTAAAGATCCCTAGTTTCTACCCAAAAATCCCCAATTCTACCATGAAAATCCTAGATTCTAGGTTGAAATCTTGTTAAAAGAAGTGAAAGATTGAAAGAAATGAGTTAAGATGTGATGACCCAAAAGGTCATCACTTGTTTTAAAACGAAACTCTGTGTTCCGAGGTTTGCAGTCAGGGCGCGTAGCTGGAAAGGTTAAATATGATAATCTGTGAAAAATGATAAGTTTTGATTATAAAATGAGCTAATTTGACTTCGGTCAATGTTTTGGGTAAACGAACCTGGACCCGTAATTTGACTGTCCCGGAGGGTCCGTAGAAAAATATGGGACTTGGGCGTATGCCCGGAATCGAATTCCGAGGTCCCAAGCCCGAGAAATGAATTTTCAAAGAAAATTGTTTTCTGAAATTGTTTAAGGAAATTTGAAATGAAATTTGAGTAGAACATGATGGTATCGGGCCTGTATTTTGGTTCTGGCGCCCGGTACATGTCTTATATATGATTTAAGACGCTTCTGTGAAATTTGGTGAAAATGAAGTTTATTTGACGTGAATTGAACTTCCAGTTGAGGAGTTATGAATTTTGAGAGTTCTTGATGAAAATGTTGAGTTTTGAGGTTTAATTCATGATTTTACATGTTATTTTGATGATGTGATCGCACGAGTAGGTCCATACGATGTTTTTGAGTTAATATGCACACTTGGTTTGGAGTTCTGAGGGCTCGGGTGAGTTTCGGGTAGGTTCAGGATGTTTTAGACTTAAAACCAGAAGTTGTAGGTCTCTGAAGCCAAGCTTCGCTGTCCGTGGTGGAAGCTTCGCGGCCGCGGTGAGGGCTCCGCGACCGCGGTGGGATTTGTGCGGTCCGCGGTGAGCAAGGCCAAGCCTTCGCGGCCGCGCTCAATTTCTTGCGGTCCGCGGTGGGCTCCTGTGCGGCTGCGGTCCATTTTGTGCGGTCCGCACAAGGCACTGGACCGCAGTACCTCAGGAAGACCTGTGCGGCCGCAGTCCATTTTTTGCGGTCCGCACAGGGGGTCTGAGAGGGGTATAAATAGACGGGATTTTCAGTCATTTTTCATTTTTCAAAACCCCAAAAACATAAGAGGCGATTTTTCAAACAACCTTTCTTCTCTAAATTAATTGTAAGTCATTTTTAACTAGTTTTCTTCAATCATTAACATCTTTAACATGATTTCAACTTCAAATCAATGATTTTCATGGGGGAAATAGGGTGTTTTGGGTAGAACCTAGGTTTTTCAAAAATTGGGGATTTGGATCTCGATTTTAGGTCCGATTTCAAAACAAATTACATATTTGAGCTCGTGGGGGAATGAGTAATCGGGTTTTGGTTCGAACCTCGGGTTTTAACCACGTGGGCCTGGGGGAGATTTTGACTTTTTGGGTAAAACTTTGGAAAACTCATTTTTCATGCATTCAAATTAATTCATTTAGTGTTTATTGATATAATTAAGTAACTTGTGGCTAGATACGAGCGAATTGGCGGAGGAATCGAGGGGTAAAGCTATAATTGAAGCTTTAGTTGTGTTCGAGGCATCGAGATAAGTGTTTGGTTTAACATTAGCTCGAGGGATTAGGAGTTGTGCCATATTTGCTATTTGTTTCTTGTCGAGTACGACGTATAGGCATGGTGACGAATATCTATACGTTGGTGTCACATGACCGTGAGTCTTATCTTGTGATTTTCATGATCTCGTTGTATTATTCATGCCTTGGTGAAGATTTCTATTTATTGTGTAAAGTTGTGGAAAGAATTGTGACCTATGAACATTGAGGAGTGTTGGCTCCAATTGTATAATGAATTGTGAAAGTATGAGTGATAATCAAAACCTTGGAGCTGGAACAAGTATGAGTTGAGGTTCTCTTGCATTGTGTTCTTAATTGATTTTATAGAAGTTTAGGTTGATGATTCTTCATGTTAGGTGTTGTAACAAGTTTGGTTATAGCTGGGTAGCTAGGTATTGTAACAAGTTTAGTTATAGCTGAGGTAGTTAGATGTTGAAACTAGTTGAGTTATGGTTGAGATAGTTAGATGTTGGAACAAATTTGGTTATGGATGTTTCTCCCTTGCCGGGACGTATATACTTGTACTATTGAGTTCCCTTACCGGGATAGTGTAGTCTATTGTTGATCCCTTGCCGAGACGGTTAATTATGATTATTGTTGACAGATATTATATTGGATCGGGTTGCACGCCGCAACAGATATTATATTAGATTGGGTTGCATGCCGCAACAGATATTATATTGGATCGGGTTGCATGCCACAACAGTTACATATGTGGATCAGATTGCATGCCACAACAATGTTAAAGAATAAGGGATTGGGTTGCACGCCGCAACAGTATTGTCGTTGTATTGATTGTAGACATCGAGTGTTCTTTCATACTTTATTAAGTTTCTAATAGAATTGATATGTTCCCCCTTAGCATGTTTCCCCCTTCCTTTTAAACTGTTATTACCTGTTTATATTTTCGCTGTATATTATACAACTGCACAGGTTTATCTGGAGTCTAGTCATAGCCTCGTCACTACCTCGCCAGGGTTAGGCCAGGCACTTACCAGCACATGGGGTCGGTTGTACTGATACTACACTCTGCACTCTGTGCAGATACCGGAGTAGCCTTTGGTCAGCAGCAATAGCTGGGGAGCCAGCCTTCAGTCCACCGAGACACTAAGGTAGCCTTGCAGGCGTCCGCAGGCCCGACGTCTCCTCTATCTTATTTTATATTCTGTTATCTCATGTATTCGAGACAAACAGTGTTATATTTCTTTCAAACAGTTGTATTTAGTACTCTTAGTAGTCCGTGGATGTTGTGACCCCAGGTTCTGGTTAGAGGCACGTGATGGTCTTTGAGACATTTTCGTTTTCTATTTATTTAAGACTTCCGCTAAATTTCATATTCCGTTGTTATTTAACTATTTATTCCCTTGTTAATATAATTGGTAAGAAGTTTTAAAATAAAGGAGTTAATGATTTCTAAGTTCATGGCTTGCCTAGCTTCTACGAGTAGGTGCCATCATGACTCCCGAGGGTGGGGAATCCGGGTCTTGACAAGTTGGTATCAGAGCTCTAGGTTAAGGTCTCACAATTACGGACAAGCTCAGTAGAGTTTGAAGGATCGGTATGGAGTCGTCTGTATTTATCCCCTAGAGGCTACAGAGTTAGGAAAACTTCACATTTGTTCTTTCTCATTGTGCGGTTTGGTTTCTCAATGCTAATTGAACTTCTACTATGTTCTTTCGTAGATGGCAAGAACACATGCTTCTTCATCTACATCTCAACAGCCCCACCCCCAGCAGTAGCTCCCACAAGGGGCAGAGGGCGAGGCTGAGGCTGTGCCAGAAGGCGAGGCCGAGGCTGTGCCAGAGGCCGAGGTAGGGGTAGAGCTCAACCCCTAGCAGAAGCCCCAGTAGCGGAGCCTTAGGTTGACTTTGATGACGAGGTTCCGACCCCAGCAACTCCGGTGGGCCCAGCTCAGGTCCCAGAGGGGTTTATTGCTACCCCAGTCCTTCAGGATGCTCTTGTCCGATTAGTGGGCCTCATGGAGAGTGTCACCCGAGCAGGCTTGCTTCTTGTAGCACCAGCCGTCTTTCAGGCTGGAGGAGGGGCCTAGACTCCTGATACTCGCACTCCGGAGCATGTAGCTCCTTAGATTCAGACTCCAGCGGTTCAGCCAGTTGGAGCAGTTCAGTCGGGTATGGTAGCTCAGACCGGTGATGGAGCGGCTATGTCTGTCGATGCTTTGTGGAGGTTGGATAGGTTCGCCAAGCTCTTCACTTCCACTTTTAGTGGTGCATCTACTGAGGATCCCTAGGATTATCTAGATAGTTGCCACGAGGTTCTCAGGAACATGGGTATTGTTGAGACAAATGGGGTTGATTTTGCTACATTTCGCTTGTCTGGATCCGCCAAGACTTGGTGGAGGGATTATTGCGTAGCTAGACCAGCCGGATCGCCAGCCTTGACTTGGGAGCAGTTCATACAGCTATTTCTGGAGAAATTTCTCCCCATTACTCAGCGAGAGGCTTATCGGAGGCAATTTGACCACCTCCAGCAGGGTTCCATGACAGTTACCCAGTATGAGACCAAGTTCATCGACTTAGCTTGCCATGCTCTTGTCATACTTCCTACCGAGAGAGAGAGAGGGTGAGGAGGTTTATTGATGGTCTTATTCAGCCGATTCGCCTTTAGATGGCGAGGGAGGCTGGGAGTGAGATCACTTTTCAGGAGGCGGCCAATGTGGCCCGTAGAGTGGAGATGGTCTTATCGTAGGGAGGTGGTCATGGGTCGGATAAGAGGCCCCGCCATTCAGGAAGATTTAGTGGTGCCTCGTTTGGAGGCATGGATTCATATGGTAGAGGCCATCCTCCTAGGACCTTTCAGTCAGCTCTTCATGTCTCTCACGGTGCTTTAGGTAGCTGTGGTCGGTAGATGCAGTATTCCGATTAGCAGTCCTATAGTGCACCACCAGCTCCTATCAGTGCACCGCCGCTCTAGAGTTTTTGGGGTGGTCATTCGGGTCGCTAGGGTCAGTCTCAGTTTCCTCAGCCACAACACTCAGGTGAATGTTTTGAGTGTGGTGAGTATGGTCATATCAGGAGGACTTGTCCAAGGTTGGTGGGTACTCAGTCATAGCAGCAGGGTTCCCGTGCTATGGTCCAAGCACCAGGTGTTCCACAGACCGCCCAGCCAGCTAGGGGGGTAGAGGTGCTAGAGGTGGAGGTAAAGGATTTAGAGGTGGATCTCAGGCCGCTAGAGGTGGAGGCCAGCCAGCTACAGGCCATCCCAGAGATGGAGCCCAGGGTGGTGGGGCCCAACCCCGATGTTATGCTCTTCTATCCAAGCCCGAGGCTGAGGCTTCAGATGCGGTTATCACATGTACTATTCTGGTTTGTGATAGAGATGCTTTAGTGTTATTTGATCCAGGGTCCACCTACTCGTATATATCATCTTATTTTGCACCGTACCTGGTTATGCCTAGCGATTCATTGAGTGTTCCCGTTTATATGTCTACACCGGTGGGTGACTCTATTGTAGTTGATTGAGTCCGTCGTTCTTGTATTGTGGTGATTGGGGGTCTTGAGACTCGTGTTGATTTGTTGCTTTTAGACATGGTCGATTTCGATGTTATATTGGGGATGAACTGGTTATCACCTTATCACGCTAACTTGGACTATCACGCCAAGACTGTGACCTTAGCCTTACCGGGTATGCCTCGTTTAGAGTGGAGAGGGACTTTTGGTCATTCTACCCGTAGTGTCATCTCTTATGTGAAGGCTCGGCGTATGGTCGAGAAGGGGTGTTTGGCCTATTTGGCATATGTTTGTGATTCTAGTGCCGAGGTTCCCTCTATTGATTCTGTGCCCGTTGTTCGAGAGTTTCCTAATGTTTTCCCTTCAGACCTGCCGGGTATGCCACCCGACAGGGATATTGACTTTTGCATTGATTTGGCTCCGGGCACTCAGCCCATTTCTATCCCGTTGTATCGTATGGCCCCGCCTGAGTTAAAAGAGTTGAAGGAGCAATTGCAAGACTTGCTTGAGAAGGGTTTCATTAGGCCGAGTGTTTCACCTTGGGGTGCGCCGGTGTTGTTTGTTAAGAAGAAGGACGGATCGATGAGAATGTGTATTGATTACCGGCAGCTGAACAAGGTTACAATCAAGAATAAGTATCCATTGCTGAGGATTGATGATTTGTTTGATCATCTCCAGGGTGCCAGGGTATTTTCGAAGATTGACTTGAGATCTGGCTACCATCAGTTGAGGATTAGGTCATCCGATGTCCCTAAGATAGCTTTCCAATCTCAGTACGTGCATTATGAGTTCTTGGTTATGTCATTCGGGTTGACAAATGCCCCCACAGCTTTTATGGATTTGATGAACCGGGTGTTCAGACCTTATTTGGATTCATTCGTGATAGTCTTCATTGATTATATTTTTATATATTCCCGCAGCCGGGAGGAGGACGAGCAGCATCCCATAGTGGTTCTTCAGACTCTAAGGGATAGTCAGCTATATGCTAAGTTCTCGAAGTGTGAGTTCTGGCTTAGTTCAGTTGCATTCCTGGGTCATGTTGTATCAGCAGAGGGTATTCAAGTGGATCCGAAGAAGATTGAGGCAGTCAAGAACTGACTTAGACCAACATCATCTACAGAGATTCGGAGTTTCTTGGTATTGACAGGTTACTATCGCCGGTTCGTGGAGTGGTTTTCATCTATCGCAGCCCCGATGACCAGGTTGACCCAGAACGGTGCCTAGTTCAGATGGTCAGACGAGTGTGAGGCGAGCTTTCAGAAGCTCAAGACAGCTCTGACTACGGCACTGGTGTTGGTTTTGCCCACAGGTTCAGGGCCTTATACAGTTTATTATGATGCTTCTCGTATTGGGCTTGGTGCAGTGTTGATGCAGGATGGCAAGGTCATTGCCTATGCCTCGCGGTAGTTGAAGATTCATGAGAAGAACTATCCAGTTCATGATTTAAAGTTGGCAGCCATAGTTCACGCATTGAAGATTTGGAGGCATTATTTGTATGGCGTGGCATGTGAGGTGTTCACGGATCACAAGAATCTTCAGTATTTGTTTAAGCAAAAGGTGTTGAATTTAAGGCAGAGGAGGTGGTTGGAGTTGTTGAAGGATTATGATATCACTATCTTATATCACCCGGGAAAGGCCAATGTGGTGGCTGATGCCTTGAGTAGGAAGTCAACCAGTATGGGTAGCCTTGCTTATATTTTGGTCGGTGTGAGGCCGCTTGCTTTGGATGTTCAGGCCTTGGCCAATAGGTTCGTGAGGTTGGATATTTCTGAGCCTAGTTGGGTATTAGCTTGCACAGTTGCTCGTTCTTCTTTATTGGAGTGTATCCGTGATCGACAGTATGATGATCCCCATTTGTGCATCCTTAGAGACACAGTGCAGCATGGAGGTGCCAAGCAGGTTACCCTAGATGATGATGGAGTTTTGAGATTGCAGGGTCGAGTGTGTATGCAAAATGTGGATGTGCTTCGGGAGTTGATTTTAGAGGAGGCCCATAGCTCCCGGTACTCTATTCAACCGGGCACCGCGAAGATGTATCAGGATTTGCAGCAGCATTATTGGTGGCGGAGAATGAAGAAGGATATCGTTGCATAAGTAGCTCGATGTTTGAATTGTCAGCAAGTTAAGTACGAGCATCAGAGGCTTGGTGGTTTATTTCAGAGGATTGAGCTTCCCGAGTGGAAGTGGGAGCGGATCACTATGGATTTCGTTGTTGGACTCCCGCAGACTCGGAGGAAGTTCGATGCAGTATGGGTCATTATTGATAGGCTGACCAAGTCAGCGCATTTCATTCCTGTGGCAGTCTCCTATTCATTTGAGAGGTTAGCTGAGATCGATATCCGGGAGATTGTTCGTCTTTATGGTGTGCCTATATCTATCATTTCGGACTGAGGTACGCAGTTTACCTCGCATTTCTAGAGAGCAGTTCAAGAGAGTTGGGCACCCAAGTTGAGTTGAGTACAACATTTCATCCTCAGACGGACAGACAGTCCGAGCGGACTATTCAGATTTTGGAGAATATGCTCCGAGCTTGTGTCATTGACTTTGGAGGCTCGTGGGATCAGTTTTTGCCTTTAGCAGAGTTTGCCTACAACAACAGCTACCAGTCGAGTACCAGATGGCTCCTTATGAGGCATTATATGGTAGGCGGTGTCGGTCTCCGGTTGGATGGTTTGAGCCGGGAGAAGCTCGGTTGTTGGGTACGGAGCTGGTTCAGGAGGCTTTAGACATGGTCAGGATCATTCAGGATAGGCTTCGTACAACTCAGTCCAGGCAAAAGAGTTATGCAGACCGCAAGGTTCGAGATGTGGCTTTTATGGTTGGAGAGCTGGTATTGCTCCAAGTGTCGCCTATGGAGGGCGTGATGAGATTTGGGAAGAAGGGCAAGCATAGCTCTAGGTTCATCGATCCGTTTGAGATTCTTGATCGAGTGGGAGAGATGGCTTATAGACTTGCATTGCCGCCGAGCTTATCAGCCGTGCATCCAGTGTTTCATGTGTCCATGCTCCGGAAATATCACGGCGATCCATCCCACGTGTTAGATTTCAGCACTGTCCAGTTTGACAAGGACTTGTCTTATGAGGAGGAGCCGATAGCTATTCTAGACCGGCAGGTTCGTCAGTTGAGGTTGAAGAGTTTTCCTTCTCTTCGTGTTCAGTGGAGAGGTCAGCCTCCTGAGGCATCGACCTGGGAGTCCGAGTCCGATATGCGGAGTTGTTATCCCCATCTTTTCCCTGACTCAGGTACTTCCTTCTTCTGTCCGATCGAGGATGAACGGTTGTTTTAGAGGTGGAGAATGTGATGACCCAAAAGGTCATCACTTGTTTTAAAATGAAACTCCGTGTTTCAAGGCCTTGAAAACCTCATTTAGAGTCACCTCGATATGCGTGCACAATCCGGGCACGTAGCCGGAAAGCTTAAATATGATAATCTGTGAAAAATAATAAGTTTTGATTATAAAATGAGATAATTTGACTTCGGTCAACGTTTTGGATAAACGGACCTGGACCCGTGATTTGACGGTCCCGGAGGATCCGTAGGAAAATATGGGACTTAGGCGTATGCGCAGAATCGAATTCCGAGGTCCCAAGCCTGAGAAATGAATTTTCAAAGAAAATTATTTTCTGAAATTGTTTAAGGAAATTTGAAATGAAATTTGAGTAGAACATAATGGTATCGGGCCCGTATTTTGGTTCCGGTGCCTGGTATAAGTCTTATATATGATTTAAGATGTTTCTATGAAATTTGGTGAAAAACGGAGTTTATTTGACGTGAATTGAACTTCCGGTTGAGGAGTTATGAACTTTGAGAGTTCTTGATGAAAATGTTGAGTTTTGAGGTTTAATTCATGATTTTACATGTTATTTTGATGATGTGATCGCACGGGTAGGTCCTTACGATGTTTTTGAGTTAGTATGCACATTTGGTTTGGAGTTCCGAGGGATCGGGTGAGTTTCGGGTAGGTTTGGGATGTTTTAGACTTAAAACCAGAAGTTGCAGGTCTCTAAAGCCAGGCTTCGCGGTCCGCGGTGGAAACTTTGCGGCCGCGGTGGGGGCTTCGCGACTGCGGTGGGATTCGTGCGGTCCGCAGTGAGCAAGGCCAAGCCTTCGGGGTCGAGCTCGATTTCTTGCGGTCCGCGGTGGGCTCCTGTGCGGCCTCGGTCCATTTCGTGCGGTCCGCACAAGGCACTGGACCGCAGTACCTCAGGAAGACCTGTGCGGCCGCAGTCCATTTTGTGCGGTCCGCATAAGGGGTCTGAGAGGGGTATAAATAGACGGGATTTTTAGCCATTTTACATTTTTCAAAACCTCAAAAACATAAGAGACGATTTTTCAAACAACATTTCTTCTCCAAATCAATTGTAAGCCATTTTTAACTAGTTTTCTTCAATCATTAACATCTTTTAACATGATTTCAACTTCAAATCAATGATTTTAATGGGGGAAATTGGGTGTTTTGGGTAGAACCTAGATTTTTCAAAAATTGGGAATTTGTACCTCGATTTGAGGTCCGATTTCAAAACAAATTACATATTTGACCTCGTGAGGGAATGGGTAATCGGGTTTTGGTTCGAACCTTGGGTTTTGACCACGTGGGCCCGAGGGCGATTTTGACTTTTTGGGTAAAACTTTAGAAAACTCATTTTTCATGCATTCAAATTGATTCATTTAGTGTTTATTGATATAATTAAGTAACTTGTGGCTAGATACGAGCGAATTGGCGGAGGAATCGAGGGGTAAAGCTATAATTGAAGCTTTAGTTGTGTTCGAGGCATCGAGATAAGTGTTTGGTTTAACATTAGCTGGAGGGATTAGGAGTTGTGCCATATTTGCTATTTGCTTCTTGTCGAGTACGACGTATAGGCATGGTGACGAGTATCTATACGTTGGTGTCAAACATGACCGTGAGTCTTATCTTGTGATTTTCATGATCTCGTTGTATTATTCATGCCTTGGTGAAGATTTCTATTTATTGTGTAAAGTTGTGGAAATAATTGTGACCTATGAACATTGAGGAGCGTTGGCTCCAGTTGTATAACGAATTGTGAAAGTATGAGTGATAATCGAAACCTTAGAGCATTGGCTCGAGTTGTGAAGTGAATTGTGAAGTAAAAGTGAGAAAGAGAAGAGATCATTATGTTGCTCCCTTGCCGGGCTATTGTTGAGTTGAGGTTCCCTTGCATTGTGTTCTTAATTGACTTTACGGACGTTTAGGTTGATGATTCTTCATGTTAGGTGTTATAACAAGTTTGGTTATAGCTAGGTAGCTAGGTGTTGTAACAAGTTTAGTTATAGCTGAGGTAGTTAGATGTTGAAACTAGTTGAGTTATGGTTGAGATAGTTAGATGTTGGAACAAGTTTGGTTATGGCTGTTTCTCCCTTGCGGGGACGTATATACTTGTACTGTTGAGTTCCCTTGCCGGGATAGTGTAGTCTATTGTTGATCTCTTGCCGAGACGGTTAATTATGATTATTGTTGATAGATATTATATTGGATAGGGTTGCACGCCGCAACAAATATTATATTGGATCGGGCTGCACGCCGCAACACATATTATATTGAATCGGATCGCACACCGCAACAGATATTATATTGGATCGGGTTGTCGTCGCAACAGTTACATATATAGATCGGGTTGCACGCCGCAACAATGTTAAAGAATAAGGGATCGGGTTGCGCGCCGCAACAGTAATGTCGTTGTATTGATTGTAGACATCGAGTGTTCTTTCATAGTTTATTAAGTTTCTGATAGAATTGATATGTTTCCCCAAAGCATGTTTCCCCGTTCCTTTTAAACTGTTATTACCTGTTGATATTTCCGTTGTATATTATATAACTGCACAGGTTTATCTGGAGTCTGGTCCTAGCCTTGTCACTACCTCGCCGGGGTTAGGCCAGACACTTACCAGCACATGGGGTCGGTTGTGCTGATACTATACTCTGCACTCTGTGCAGATACAGGAGTAGCCTTTGTTCAGCAGCAGTAGCTCGGGAGCTAGCCTTCAGTCCACCGAGACACCGAGGTAGCCTTGCAGGCAGCCGCAGGCCCGACGTCTCCTCTATCTTATTTTATATTCTTTTATCTCATGTATTCGAGATAAACAATGTTATATTTCTTTCAAACGATTGTATTTAGTACTCTTAGTAGTCCGTGGATATTGTGACACCAGGCTCTGGTTAGAGGCACGTGATGTTCTTTGAGACATTTTCGTTTTCTATTTATTTAAGACTTCCGCTAAATTTCATATTCCGCTATTATTTAACTATTTATTCCCTTGATAATATAATTGATAAGAAGTTCTAAAATAAAGGAGTTAATAATTTCTAAGTTCATAGCTTGCCTAGCTTCTACGAGTAAGCGCCATCACGACTCCCGTGGGTGGGGAATCCGGGTCGTGACAAGTAAATCATTTACCTATGATTTAGATAAGAAAAAGTCTTTGGAAAATCGCCTCTTGTGTTCTGGGTTTTGAAAAATGGGAGAATAAATGAAAAATCCCGTCTAAATCCTTTTTACACATTTGTAGATGTCGTATTTGCGACCAGAGCTTCGCAATTGCGAAGCTCGCAAATGTGAATCAGTCGCCCTTCTGTTTCTGTCGCAAATGCGAACTAATTGTTCGCAATTGCGAAGGACCCCTTCCCCAGACATTCTTCGCAAATGCGAAGGGTTGTTCGCATTTGCGAACATAGGTTGGCCTAGCTTCTCTTCGCATTTGCGATGAGAAGCTCGCAAATGCGACCTCAACAGTAATCGCAAATGCGAACCTTGACCTCACATTTACGAGGTCTGAGGCCTGCAACACAGCTGAAGAACACCAACAACTTTTCTAAGTTCCAAATCACTCTATAGCCTATCCGAAACTCACCCGAGCCATCTGGGCTCCAAATCAAACATGCACACAAGTCTTAAAACATTATACGAACTTGTTCGTGCGATCAAATCGCCAAAATAACATCTAAAACTATGTATCTAACACCAAAACACATAAAATTCTTAAGAACATTTGAAATCCCTCTTTTCTCAACCGGATGGCCGAATCACGTCAAATAAAGTCCGTTTTTACCCAAATTTCGCAAACATGACTTAAATATTATATTAAATCTGTACCGGGTTCCGAAACCAAAATACAAGCCTGATACCAATGAGATCAATCATTCATCAAATTCTTTAAATCATTAGAATTTCATGCTTATAATTTTTATCAAAAATTCATATCTCGGGCTAGGGACCTCGGAATTCGATTTCGGGTATACGTCCAGGTCCCATATTTTACTACGGACCCACCTGGACCGTCAAAACACGAGTGCGGGTTCATTTACCCAAAACGCTGACCGAAGTCAGCTAAAATCAACTTTTTAGGCCAAAAATAATTATTTCATCAATTTTCCACATAAAAGCTTTTGGGAAATACATCCGGACCGCACATGCAAATCGAGGAGAGTTAAAATGAGGCTTTTAAGGCCTCGAAATATGGAATCGAGTTCTAAAACATAAGATGACCTTTTGGGTCATCACAATTTAATAATAAGAAAGGGCTGGATGAGAGAGAGAGAGAGAAGAAGAAGAAGAAGGAAACGACACCACCACACCAAATTCATCATTTCATAAAGTGACACTTTTCGTCGTTACGTGATAATGAATTTAACAATACGATACAATAAAATTTAAGTAACAATCAAAATAAATATTTTATTTAAAATAATAATACAATATAATATAATAGGTAACAACCATCCAAACAAGAGGTTAATGCAATAGGGTCGATAATATACTTAATAGAGAAAATTTGATTAGTTATCACAAGAACGCACCAAATATAAGTACATATACAACAAGGACCCCACGCTTCTATCATTGTTAACATTAAAAAGACAACCTCTCGTTTTCTATATATGGTCAATTTGACACGTTTTGAAAACAACAAGTTTCTGCATCCTTGTGGAGAATGGGAAAAAAAATTAACCACTAAACATCAGCCTATGGTTCCATTGTTTACTGAAAACTAGGGGCGTTTATTAAAATCTGAAAAACTAAATCAAATTGAACCAAATTAATTAAAAAATCGATACTTTATCAGTTTGGTTTGATTTTGATTTTGAATTTTAAAAACCGATCAAATTTAATTTGGTTTTGGTTTTAATAAAAAAATAACTGAAAAAAACAAATTAAATCGAATATAGAAATAGCTATTAAAATTTATTATTATATCCATCTATCTATCTATATCTATATATACCAAATTAATTAAAAAATCGATACTTTATCAGTTTGGTTTGATTTTGATTTTGAATTTTAAAAACCGATCAAATTTAATTTGGTTTTGGTTTTAATAAAAAAATAACTGAAAAAAACAAATTAAATCGAATATAGAAATAGCTATTAAAATTTATTATTATATCCATCTATCTATCTATATCTATATATATCTATCTATCTATATCTATATCTATATATATCTATCTATCTATATCTATATCTATCTATCTATCTATCTATCTATCTATATATATATATATATATATATATATATATATATATAAAGTTTCTAAAATTTTATGTTACATTTTAATAGTTTACACTTTTAGTCTAGTTTTTTGCTATTATAATCATCTAGTTCTTTACCTTTACATTCTACTTTGATTGGTAATTTTCTTTTACTAAGTACAAGAATTTACTTCATGTTAAAAATAATCCATTTTTAATTGAGCCTTAAAATTATTCATTCTATTTGGTTCAATTATCATCAATATATATCTTGGTAAATGATAGATTTCTCATAGAGCGATTGGTTTGGTTTTGGTTTTAATAAAAAAATAACTGAAAAAAACAAATTAAATCGAATATAGAAATAGCTATTAAAATTTATTATTATATCCATCTATCTATCTATATCTATATATATCTATCTATCTATATCTATATCTATATATATCTATCTATATCTATATCTATCTATCTATCTATCTATATCTATATCTATCTATCTATCTATCTATCTATCTATCTATATATATATATATATATATATATATATATATATATATATATATAAAGTTTCTAAAATTTTATGTTACATTTTAATAGTTTACACTTTTAGTCTAGTTTTTTGCTATTATAATCATCTAGTTCTTTACCTTTACATTCTAGTTTGATTGGTAATTTTCTTTTACTAAGTACAAGAATTTACTTCATGTTAAAAATAATCCATTTTTAATTGAGCCTTAAAATTATTCATTCTATTTGGTTCAATTATCATCAATATATATCTTGGTAAATGATAGATTTCTCATAGAGCGATTGGTTTGATAATGTATGTTGAAAATGTAGTCGCTGGAATATGCGTTTGATAGTGGATGTCTCATATTTAAGAAAAAACTAATAAATAATCGAAAAAATCGAAAAACCGACAAAAACCGACATAAACCGAATCAATAAAAAACTGACTTAATTGGTTCGGTTAGGTTCCAAAATTTAAAATATCGACTTACTTGATTTGTTTCTTTTTAGGGAAAAATCGATCCAAACTGAACCATGAATACCCCTACCGAAAACAATCCCCCAAAAATAGGGGTGGGCATAAAATCCGAAAAATCAAATTCTGAACCGAATCGAATTAATTTGGTATTTCAGTTTTGGTTTTTCGGTATTTCGGATTATTTCGGTACAGAAATTTTGGTATTTCGATAATTCTGTACGATATACGGTATTGAATTTTGATATTTCGGTATACCAAAATACCAAAATAGTTTAGTCCAAGCGGGACATTTGCATCTATACCCTCTTCTTGTGTCACATTTTAACTTGTGCCCGCTTTGCAAAAAAAATTACAAGCGTACCCGCTTTTTAGCATAACTTCAGCACACGGGGCTGAAGTAGCAAAGATAATCACGCAAAACTTTAGTATTCTAGTAGCCGGGCCTGAAGTTCAGCTCTAGAGCTGAAGTTTTTGTCTTTGTAACTGGCAAACTTCAGCTCTAGAGCTGAAGTTTTTGTTAATTTGCTGTATTTGTCAATTATAATTTTTTAGCTGTATTTTTGTTGTTTTGTCTTAGTTGTAGCTAGTGGTTGTTAGCTGAAGTGGACTAGAATGAGCAAGTTATGTTTTTAAGAAAGCCACAATATGCTCGATATATGTCCTCTGGCATAAAAGAAGGAATAACTGTGCCCAAACAAACAAAAATAAGTAGAGAGGCATATGAAAAATCATACCAGGAAATATATATATTTCCAAAGGGCACACAAATAATTGGCCTTACAAAAATGCTTTTCAACAGTGAGCAATCCAAAACAAACCCAACTGGTAACTTAAACTTTTTCCTAAGACTAATTTGCTTTTAATTTGGAGCAGAAGTACAACTGCCAAACTGTTCAATTAAAAAAAAATTGACCTTATAACTAAAACAACATTGCTTCTGGAGATAAATACCAATTTGTTTTGTAACTTGAAGAAGAAAACAAAGGAGGAGAAGGAGGAGGAGAAAGAGGGCTGAAGTTATTTAAAAAGTGTGTACAAGTTAAAAGTTTTAAAAAAAATGGGTATAGGTTAAATGGAGGCGATCAAATAGGGCGCCCCCATGCAATTTTTACAGTCCAAGCTCAACTTTATTTTTGTTTTTTAGCCTAATAACCTTAAGCCCATACCCCAAAAGTCCAAAACCCTTAATTCCCCAATCTCTTACCTTTAGCATAGCATGGCTTAAGACCAAATATTAACCCCTTTAAAGGGTAAAAATGGCGTGTAGTAGCCACTAATTAAGGGGGTCTTTAATTTTTATCCACTAATTATAATGCTCAGCAAAAATAGCCATTATTAATAGGAAAAAGACAATTTTACCCTTTCTTCAATGGTTATATTCCCAAACCCTTCTGCAAAAAGAAAGAAGTGATGAAGGTGAAGTATATATCAAGCGCATGAATGGTAAATGTGAAAAACCCTTCTGAATTTCGAGCTATTGTTCAATACCTCAGTGGGAAAAGCCCTCCAAAATCATCCAATTTTCATCAACAATATGCAAAGACAGAGAATTATCATAATGATGAAGTTGCAGCCAAATTAGCTCGTGGTCAAAGTTCAAAAGGATTTTCTGGATTTCGGTTTCCCTATTAATATATAGTGTAGTGGTTGAGCTTTTCTTTGGCTTTGTTGCTTCAGTCACTGGGTATATAGTATATGATATCACTGGGTAAGTAAGCCTTACACTGTACTAACACTAACAAAAATATTTATAAATGACATCATCCTCATCAATACTTATTTGCTAAATTCTGTATGTTCAAATTTTTGAGCAGATGTCTGAATTTTCAAAATTTCTTTCTTCTTACCTTGTTTTTGTTTCTTTTGAGTTCAAAGATTAAAATTTAAGCACATGAGTCCTTAAGTTTGATATGCAGGTTCAAAAGTTAAGGACAGGCAGTCCTTAACTTATAGTTTCAAGTTCAAAACCTAAGGACTTCTGTCCTTAACTTTGAATTACATGTTCAAAAGTTAAGGACAGATAGTCCTTAACTTTGAGTTCAAAGTTCAAAACTTAAGGACTGTCTGTCCTCAACTTTACAAAAGTTAAGGACATGAGTCCTTAAGTTTGACACGCAGGTTCAAAAGATAAGGACAGACAGTCCTTAACTTATAGTTTCAAGTTCAAAATTTAAGGACAGACAATCCTTAAGTTATTGTTTCAAGTTCAAAACTTAAGGACTTTCTGTCCTTAACTTTGAGTTTCAGCTGGTTCAAAAGTTAAGGACATGCAATCCTTAACTTATAGTTTCAAGTTCAAAACTTAAGGACAGTCAGTCCTTAAGTTATTGTTTCAAGTTTAAAACTTAAGGATTGTTTGTCCTTAACTTTGAGTTTCAAGTTCAAAAGTTAAGGACAAGAGTCCTTAAGTTTGACTTGCAGGTTAAAAAGTTATGGAAAGACAATCCTTAAGTTTGAATAATACGTTCAAAAGTTAAGGACAGACAGTCCTTAACTTTGAGTTCAAAGTTCAAACGTTAAGAACAGGAGTCCTTAAGTTTGAAATGCAGGTTCAAAAGTTAAAGATATGCAGTCCTTAAGTTTGAATTATACGTTCAAAAGTTCAGGACAGAGAGTCCTTAACTTTGTGTTTAAAGTTACCTCATTTTAACAACCTCCTCCTTAGAGGCTCAAATAAATTGTACGTAGTTTATATTACTTTGAGTCCTCACAATCTTTAAATCTTCAGAGCGCGCCAGTTACACATCCTTCTCTGACACACTTACCCACAAACTACCATGACATCCATATCCGTGTCTACCAAAGACTAAAGACAGGTATAAGTTATAGCAGAAGGGTATTTTCGTCCAGTCAGGTATAAGTTTATTAAACCAGTGGCTAAAGACTAAAGACATTTAAAACACTGGCTTTAAAATAAAGACATGTGTTGTTAGTGGCTATTTGTGCACATCTCCCCTTTAAAGGGGCCCTTTGCATAACCATTGTGGAAAAAGTATATCTTCCAGCAAAATTTTTATGGTAAGAAGTGCAACTACAGCAAGTAAATACAATTACTAGTACAAATGTGAAATCGATGGGTCATTCATTCATATCGGAGACTTCTCAGGTTACACAAAATGTAGTTGCGTTCCATACTATTAATGAATTGCCTGGTGGAATCTCAAACAACATGGATTATATTAGTTAATGGAGTGAGGGAGACAGTGAAGATTTGATTTAAATCGAAACCATACCGAACCAAAATAAGAAATATCAAACCGTACTGAAATACTTTGGTACGGTATTTGGTATACACAATTGATAAACCGAACACCGAACCGAAGTACCGAATGTCCACTCCTGCCCAAAAAAGATGATAAAAATTGCACTTATGTTCCAAATATTCTCAAGATGGATCTTTTGGAAAAAGCTAAGATAGGTCAACATCATTAGTGAATTAATTTTTGGAAAAATGACACTATACAGTCGCTGTAATAATAATAGCCTCAAAAATATATAAATTTTGTATATTTTTTGTATATATATACATTATGTATGTTATATACAAAATATATACACTTTTTCGGCTACCAAATATAAATAGTTTCTGGCGCGAACTAAAAATGATAATACCCCTTAATTTTTCTTGACCTAGTGGCCTGTTTATCCTTGTCCCTCGATGATTACTTGTGGTCATCACTTGTTTTACAAGTCGATTCTATGTTCCGATACCTTAAAAACCTCTTTTTATCTCACCTCGATTTGCGTGCGCAATCCGGACGCGTTTCTGGAAAGCTTTTATGTGAAAACTAAGTGAAATAAAGAAATTGGCTTTTAAAATTGAATAAAGTTGACTTTGGTCAACATTCTTAGTAAATGGACTCGGACCCGTAATTCGATGGTCTCGTAGGGTCCGTAGTAAAATTTGGGACTTGGGCATATGCCCGAAATCGAATTCCGAGGTCCCAAGCCCGAGAAATGAAATTTTTAAAGAAATTGTTTTCTGGAAAATATAAGAGTTTTTGGAAATGAAAAGATGTTGGAAATTGATTGTATCGGGCTTGTATTTTGGTTCTGGAGCCCGGTACAAGTTTGAAATAATAGGCGTCCCACATTTTCAATATGCGGAGACGCAACATCTTATTCTCTTCAGCAGCTGCTGATTCTAGCTGCAGAATAGCCGATGCTGGGCTATCCTCAGGACCAATGATCGGTAGATTGCTTGCGGAGTCCATCTGTGCCTTTGGACCTTGTGAAGGAGGGGAGGCTAAACTACCAACAAAACCAACCACCAAAACCTAGCTAAGTTGCAAACCCAACAACATTGTTAGTTTTGAGACACGAAGTTTAGGCTATATGTCGCATTTGTAAGACTCCTGAAAGGGCATACCCTTGATATAGACACCTATACTACTACTCGGGATCAAAAATGGCTCCGGCCAAAACACAAATGATCACGGTCATACGGCTGTACCAACCAGATTAACAGTCCCTTAGGCTCCTTAGCAAGGTGAAAGAGGTTGAGTTGCAACATTGGCGATATGAGGCGTACCGGATCTCAAATTATGAGAGCTATTTGATGGAGTAGATAACTTTTTGCAGCTCACGCTTTGCTCTTTTTGGCCCTTAAGGTTAACCCCCTTTTTGTTGTATTAGTTGCAGAAAAAGACGGAGGCTTTGGAGTACCTCAAGGGCGACATCGACCGTGTTCGAGCACAAGGCATGCACGTGAAGGAGATAAGCTTAAGTGGTCACATATGATATCTCCTGAACGAAAATGTTGCATAATTGACAATGAGAATGACTCCTTACTCGAAGAGAACTCTATCATAGATAAGGGAGAAGTTAGAAGTAGAAGATAACTAGAACTCTAGTTGAATTTGTGAAGTTCGATGAGAATCGGAGTCCGTTTAGTATAAATCGGACCTTTATTTGAGAAAATTGGAAATTTTGAAGTTCTTGTGTGATTTCATGAATTTGAGGCTAAATTCATAGTTGTCGATATTATTTTGATGATTTGATCGCACGACCAAGTCCGTATGATATTTTTAGGTTAGGGTGCATGTTTAATTTAGAGTTCCAAGGGCTCGGGTGAGTTTTGGATAGGCCAGAGAGTGAATTTGGACTTAGGAAAAAGTTGTTGGTATCTGATATTTTGCCCAGGCCTCTGATCTCGCAATTGCGAGAGCAGGCTTCGCAATTGAGAAGTTCTCAGGCTTGATAAATGCGACCCCAGGGTAGCAAATGCGAACCAAGCCTAGGTAGGCCCTTTTTGCAAATGCGAACCCAGGGTGGGAATTGCGAAGCACTCATTTTCGCAAATGTGATGTTACCTTCGCAAATGCGAAGGTGACCAGATTTTTTCTTTGGTCGCAAATGCGACATATTCTTCGCAATTGCTAAGATAGCAGGTTCCAAAGGGGTTCACAATTGAGAACCCTGGTTGCAATTGCGACATCTGCGACCTGCTAAATCATAACTTCGTCGAAAAATTTTCATTTTTCAAACTCCCTCAAACCCTAAGCTCTCTTGGGCGATATTTCCAAAGAAATTTTTTCTCCAAATCGATTGTAAATCATTTCTAACTCATTTTCTTTAATCTACAACATCTTTTCACATGATTTCAATCCAAAATCAAGGGTTTTCATGGAGGAAATTGGGCATTTTGGGTAGAACTTAGGATTTTTAAATTTTGGGGATTTGGACCTCGATTTGAGGTCTGATTTCAAAATAAATTGTATATCTGGGTTTGTGGGTGAATGGGTAATCGGGTTTTGGTTTGAACCTCGGGTTTTGACCATGTGGGCCCGGAGTCAATTTTTGACTTTTTGGAGAAATCATTGGAAAACCTATTTTCATGCATTAGAATTGATTCATTTAGCATTTATTGATATTGTTAAGTAAATTATGACTAGATACATGCGAATTGGTGGTGGAAACAAGAGGTAAAGAGATAGTTGAGGCTTGAATTGTGTTCGTGGCATCGAGGTAAGTGTTTGGTCTAACCTCAACTTAAGGGATTAGGAGTTGTGTTCTACTTGCTGTGTGTTAATTGTTGAGTACGACGTATAGATATGGTGACGAGTATCTATACACTGGTGTCAAGCATGCCCGTGGGTCTTATACTATAATTAATGTGACTCCGTTTCATATTGTTCATGCTTTATATGATGATTTCTATTATGGAACAAGGCTTCTAGAAGTATTATTGATAATTGAACATTGTAGAGCGTTGGCTCAAGTTGAGAATTTAATTGTGAAGTAGAGAAGAGGTTTATGATATTGTCTCCCTTGCTGGGATGTTGTTGTTTTTGATATTATCTCTCTTGACGGGATGTTATTATTCATGATATTGTTTCCCTTGTCAGGATATTGTTATTATGCTACTGTTCCCTTGCCGGTATTTTATTGAAATATTATTGATTCCCTTGCCCAAATTGCTTTGTGATTGTTGCTTGGGTTGGGAAGAGTGTAAAGTACGAAGGGTGATGCCTTGTATGATTTTGAGAGTGTTAATACACGAAGGGTGATGTCGTGTCAATACTGTGAGGTAAAAGCATGAAGGGTGATGTCGTGCCGCACGATGTACAATGTCGTGCCGCACGATGTACAATGTCGTGCCATGATATGAGTGATAATGCACGAATGAACATTCTGTGCCATGATTATGTGAGGTAAAAGCACGAAGGGTGATACCGTGCCGATTATATTGATTCTTATAGTGAGGACGAGAGTAAAAGCACGAAGGGTGATGTCGTGCATTTGTCTTTGATTTCCTGATTCGTGCTGATAATTGAGTTATGATGTTCTTTACATTTATCTGTTGGTTTTCTGTTGTTACTTGTTGTTCCCCGCAGCATGATTCCCCGCATATCCTTAACTGTACATTTCTGCCTTTACTTTTCCGTTGTATATGATTTAACTGCACGAGTTTATTTGGTAGTCTTGTCCTAGCCTCGTCACTACTTCGCCGAGGTTAGACTAGGAACTTACTAGCACATAGGGTCAGTTGTGCTGATACTACACTCTGCACTATGTGCAAATCCCGGTGCTATAGCTTTTGGACCACAGTGAGATTGTTGCTTTAGTCCATCAGGTGACCCGAGGTAGTCCTGCAGGCATCCGCAGGCCTTGGCGTCTCCTTTTATCTTTCTATATTATTTCTTCTATGTATTTCTGGAACAACTTGTATTTATCTTTTGGACCCCTATTTGTAGTATTCTTAGACAGTCCGTGAAATTGTGACACACCAGTTCTGGGTAGTTTATGTTTAAGGATTGGTATCAGTATTATTATTAAATTGTTATACTTCATTCTTCTGCTTTATTATTTCCATTGTTTATATAATGTTAATTCACAACTGTTAAAGGATTAAAAATGGACAAAAGGTAAATAATTGTAATGATTGGCTTGTTTAGCTTTCACTAGTAGGCGACATCACGACTCCCGAGGGTGAAAAATACGGGTCGTGGCAAGTTGGTATCAGAGCTCTAGATTGCTTAGGTATCACAATTCATGGACAAGCTTAGTAGAGTCTAAGGGATCGGTACAGAGACGTCTGTACTTATCCCCCAGAGGCTATAGAGTTAGGAAAAACTTCACATCTATTCTTTCTTGTTGTGCGACTTGATTTCTCAATGCTAATTGAACTTCCACTCTGTTCTTTCGCAGATGGTGAGAACACGTACCGCTTCATGAGTTGACTAGCAGCCCGACCCCCAGTAGCAGCTCCTGCGAGGGGTAGAGGTCTAGGTCGTGCTAGGGCCCGAGGTAGAGGCAGGGCTCAGCTCGAGCAACAACACCAGCGGCGGAGCCTCAGGTTGAGTTTGATGATGAGGTTCCATCCCAGACAGTTCCAGTAGGACCAGCTCAGGTCCCAGAGGGTTCATCACCACCTCGGTACTTTAGAATGCTTTGGTCCGTCTAGTGGGCCTTATGGAGAGTGTCACTCAAGCAGGTTTACTTCCTATAGCACCAGCCGTCTCTTAGGCTGGAGGAGGAGCCCAGACTCTTGCTACTCGCACTCCAGAGCAGATGGCTCCCCAGTTTCAAACTCCAGCAGCTCATCCAGTTGGGGTAGTTCATCTGGGTGTTGTGGCACAGACCAGAGAGGGGCTAGCTATGTCTGCTGATGCCTTGTGGAGATTGGACAGGTTCACCAAGCTCTTCACTACTACTTTTGGTGGTACTTCTTCTGAGGATCCCTAGAATTATTTGGACAGTTGTCATGAGGTTCTTCGAAACATGGGGATAGTGGAGACCAATGGGGTCGACTTTGCTGTTTTTCGTTTGTCTGGATCCGCCAAGACTTGGTGGAGAGATTATTGTTTGGCTAGACCAGCTGGGTCACCAGCTTTGACTTGGGATCAGTTCTCTCAGCTATTTCTGGAGAAGTTTCTTCCTATCACTCAGAGGGAGAACTATTGGAGGCAGTTTGAGCGTCTCCAGTAGGGTTCTATAACTGCTACTTAGTACGAGACCAGATTTATTGACTTGGCCCATCATGATCTTCTTATACTTCCTATTGAGAGAGAGTGAGGAGGTTCATTGAGGGACTCGTTCAGCCTATTCGATTGCAAATGGCTAAGGAGACGGGGAGCGAGATTTCTTTTCAGGATGCGGCCAATGTGGCCAGGAGAATTCATATGGTTCTATCACAAGGGAGTGGTCAGGGGTCTAACAAGAGGCCTCGTCATTCGGGCAGGTTCAGTGGTGCCTCATCTGGAGGCAGGGATTCTTTTGGTAGGGGCCATTCTTCCATGCCGTTTCATTCAACACTTCAGGCTTCTCATGGTGCTCTAGGTGGTTGTGGTTCTCATATGTAGTATTTAGATCAGTTTCCCTACAGTGCACCACCAACTCCTATCAGTGCACCTTCGCTCTAGAGTTTTCAGAGTGGTTATTCAGGCCGTCAGGGTCAGCAGTCTCAGCAGCCGAGGGCTTGTTTTACTTGTGGTGATACGAGGCATATTGCTAGGTTTTGCCCTCGAGCATCGAGCGGTTCTCAGCCTCAGGATTCCCATGCCATGGTTCAGGCACCGAGTGTTCCACCGCCTGCTCAGCCAGCTAGAGGTGGGGGTAGAGGTGCTAGAGGTGGAGGTAGAGGTATTAGAGGTGGCGGTCAGGCCGATAGAGGTGGAGGCCAGCCAGTAGGAGGACATCCCAAAAGATGTAGTTCAGAGTGGTGGGGCCCAGCCCTAATGTTATGCTCTTCCAGCCAGGCCTGAGACTGAGGCTTCTGATGTGGTTATCATAGTATTGTTCTAATCTGTAGTAGAGATGCTTCAGTTCTATTTGATCCAGGATCTACATACTCCTATGTGTCATCTTATTTTGCACCGTATCTGGTCATGCCTACTGATACTTTGAGTGCTCCTGTATATGTGTATACACCGGTGGGTGATTCTATTGTGGTAGATCGTGTCCATCGTTCGTGTATAGTTGTGATTGGGGTCTTGAGACTCGAGTAGATTTGTTACTTTTGGACATGGTCGATTTTGATGTCATATTGGGGATGGACTGGTTATCACCTTACCACGCTATCTTGGACTGTCATACCAAGACTATAACCTTAGACTTTCCGGGTTTACCTCGTTTAGAGTGGAGAGGGACTCCTGGTCATTCTACCGGAAGTGTTATCTCATATATGAAGGCTCAACGTATGGTCGAGAAGGGGTGTTTGGCCTATTTGGCATATGTTCGTGACTCTAGTGCCGAGGTTCCTTCTATGGATTCTATGCCTGTTGTTCGTGAGTTTCCTGAGGTATTTCCTTCAGACCTTCCGGGTATGCCACCCAACAGGGATATTGACTTGTGCATTGATTTGGCTCCGGGCACTCAGCCCATTTCTATTCCGTTGTATCGTATGGCCCCGCCTGAGTTGAAAGAATTGAAGGTGCTGTTGCAAGACTTGCTTGATAAAGTTAGGCCTAGTGTCTCACCTTGGGGTGCACCGGTGTTGTTTGTTAAGAAGAAGGATGGATTGATGAGGATGTGTATAGATTACCGGCAGTTGAACAAGGTTACAGTCAAGAATAAGTATCCATTGCTGAGGATTAATGGTTTGTTTGATCAGCTTCAGGGTGCCAAGGTATTTTCAAAGATTGACTTGAGATCTGGCTACCATCAGTTAAGGATTAGGGCATTCGATGTCCCTAAGACAGCCTTCCGCACTCGGTACGGGCATTATGAGTTCTTGATGATGTCATTTGGGTTGACAAATGCCCTAGGAACTTTTATGGATTTGATGAACCGAGTGTTCAAGCCTTACTTGAATTCGCTCGTGATAGTCTTCATTGATGCTATTTTGATCTATTCCCGCAGCCGGGAGGAGCATGAGTAGCATTTGAGAGTGGTTCTTCAGACTTTGAGAGATAGTCAGGTGTATGCCAAGTTTTCGAAGTGTGAGTTCTGGTTGAGTTCAGTTGCATTCTTGGGTCATGTTTTATCAGCAGAGGGTATTCAGGTAGATCCGAAGAAGATAGAGGTAGTCAAGAACTGACCTAGACCCGCGTCAGCTATAGAGATCCGGAGTTTCTTAGATTTGGCAGGCTATTACCGTCAGTTTATTAAGGGGTTTTTATCTATCGCAGCCCCGATGACTGTGAGCACGTGATTTTTGCCCTATGAGAACTACTCCCAAAAAATTCAAAATAAAATGGTTTTTGCGTTGTTTGTAATTTAGGTGTATTTTGTCTATTTTCTATTTTAAATGAGAAAAATGCAAAAATATGTGTTGCATGTGCATTTAGGATTTAATTTTGCAAATTAGGATTTAATTTTATAATTTAGGATTTAATTAAGCAAGTTGTTGTACAAAAATAGAAAAATCACAAAAAAATATATGCTTTGCATTTTTAGCATTTAATGTCCGAATTGTGTAATTTTATCTTTATTTGATGTTTAATTTCGTGTGATAGTTATTTTTAAGATTCAATATTTTAAGTTAATTATCGATTTTATAATTTAATTGGGATTTTTAGTTTTATTGTTGAAAAGAAAAATTGAAAAAATAATAATTAAAATAAATAAGAAGAGGAAGATTCAGTTGTGCCAATTTGGCCAAGCCCAAATCCTTACAGCCAAACCAGGCCAAAAAATAGCCCATACCCGCCCCAAATCCAGTCCACCCGCGACTCAACCAAACGACGTCGTTTCAGGCGTTTCCATCTGGACCGTTGATCTCAGCTGATCAAACGGTCCTAAAGCTTTGACCAAACCCGACCCCCGACTCATCACTCCAATACCCGGACCGCCCCAGCACTACCTCAAAACGACACCGTCTCCCTTAAATGAACTAATCCAGGCCATTGATCGTGCCTGATCCAACGGCCAGGATTAGACCATCCCCTCCGTATATAAACCTAACCCCTCTCCTCACACCCCCCTAAGCCATACCCTGTTCATCGTCTCTTTCAGAGACGAACCCAAGCAACCCTCCCAAACCCTAGCCGCCCTAAAACCCCTTCGCTTGAAAGCCGACGGCAACAACGCCGCTGATTACCAAAATAACACCCCTGAACCTCCTAACCACCCTCTCCACAAATCCCTTAACCGTTTTGCTCGAATCAGACTCCAGCTTCTCGAATCTTCAATCGAAGATTCGAGCAAACTTGAAACCCACCCCAACCAGTCCCAAATCCACACCAAGGCACCCCTGACCACCCTCCTTACAGATCTGTTGACTACTTGCCTCGAATCAACCTCCAACTTCTCGAATCTTCAATCGAAGATTCGAGCAAAAACTAGATCTACCCCAACCAATCCCAAACTCATACCAGACATGTCCCTGACCTCCCTCGTCACCAAACCACCGTGGGTTTGGTTCGAATCTGGCTAGAAACACTCGAACCCCAAATCGAACCCCCAAGAACCCTAGAAAACCAAAGACTGAAATCTGTCTAAATCAAAGGAAGTTGGGTGTCTAGTGGACCTTAGTCGAAGTGTTCTCAGCTGAGAACACTCGATTAAAGTCCGTTCGACCTCAATTAAAGGTCCAAGTCAGGATCGTCCAGTTTCTGAGTTATGGAGGTATTTTCCCTTTTCCTGTTTGTTTCCATTTTTGTGTTTGTTTGTTCAGTTTACTTTATTTAAATGTAGCTTTATTGATTTTTCAGTTTTTGTCGATTGATTATGTCCTTCTTCATCAAACCTTTTATTTGGTCCAATTTCATCATTTGTTATTGTTTGTTGTCGATTGTTATATGTCATAATTTGCATAAGCGTCGTCGATTAGTCCGGTAGGTTTGAGTGTTAGTTTAACATGATATTAGTGTAATGTTGGTTTTGATTTCATGGTTCATGCTAGTCTGTTTCCCCTCCTGCTTCGCTTCTGTCCTAAATGTTGTGTTGAAACGAGCCTGTTGGTATAAGTTGAACTTAGTACTGAGCCTGTGGGTATATTCAGTTCGTCACATTGTTTTTGCTTGATCATTTGAAATGTTCTGAATTGCTTGGTCAATCGAACTGCTTCATCACAACTGTTATTTTGGTTGTCACCTAAACCTGCTGTGTCATGCCCTGTAAGGGTGTTCTGAGTCATTAATAGCTTTAGCCTTTATTTTGTTGCTATTTGATTCAAGTTTAAGCAATTGATGAATCGAATCCTACTGTCTAGGGTCTGAAATGAATCTGACAACTGATTTGAATTCAGTATTGGTATGATGATGTCAACTAGATAGTAATGAGTCATAAGGTTGCATTCAGAACTTAGGAGGATTGGTTATAGCTGTTAGTCAGATTTAGTTTTAAAATCATCGTTAGTTTGAACAGATTTTAGAGTTAAAAGGGTTTTAATACAGATGAATAATTGTATTAGGGGCAGTAATATTAAGGGGTATCAGGGGTGATTTGAGAATGGAACAGTTAGGATAATATTTTAATGTTAGTGTTTTGATTAGTGGGATATTAGTGTCTTTAAATTAATATGGTAGTGGGGAACAAAAGGGAATGAAGGGCTGGAAATAAGGAAAAGTTTTCCTTAGTGGGATTTAAAGTGGAAAAATTCAGATTTTTAGTGGAAAAGGGGGGTAAGGCAGTAAGTTGGAAAGGGAGGGCAGACCTGTATAAGAGGGCAGAATCAGGTCTGTAGAAAAGGGGATTGAAAAAAAACAGTGAAGTCCTAGGGCATTCGAAGTTCAATCTCAAGAAATTTGGGCGCATTCGAGTGATTTGTGGTTAAATTCTCATCTTTGTTTGGTTTCAAACTCTTTCTGTGTTGTGATTCAAGTTCCTGGGTTGTGCATCTGCTACTGTTTGATTGTCTCTATTGTACTGCTGATGCTGATCGTTGCCTCCATTAAAATTCCATTTTTCAGGTACACGGCTCGAGACTCTGACTTGTAGCTCCACATGATTGAAACATAAAAATCAATGAAAATTAACCAAATGTCTTCTGTCGTTTTTTATTGATTCGTTGTCTATGATTCGAACTTAGACTCCAGTTCAATTGTGTGGAACAAAATTAGTTTTGTAATCATATGAACTAGATTCGAACAGAGTTGTTGTATAATTTGAACTGCAATTGGACTGTGTTAGCTATCATCTGGTACAGACCGTTAGGTAGTATGAGAACTTGTGTTCCTCATTAACTGGGGATTTGCATGTTCGACAGTTCTGTCATTCTAAAAGTTTTTCTGTGATTCGTTTATTGTGCAGTAGATGTTAGTTACATTTTATGGACTGAAATATGGATGCCTGTAGTTAAGGTAGTTGTACTGGGCTGCACCAATTGAGCGAATTATTTGAATTGGTCATAGGTAATCTGGTTGCTAATATGACTATAGGTTGATGCACCATCACCAAACGCTAAAACTTGTAGTAGTTATCTCAATCAACCACTTAGTTAATCGTAACCTCATATGATTAATTACTTTAAGCATCAATTGATATATCGGTTTGAAGTAGTATTTTCAAGTTAGTACAAGAATGTAGGTAAACATCAGAATGTGCACGTCTATCGGATTTGTCGATTAAACTTGATAAGTTTTCCTTAGCTATTAAGGTATAAATCTGATCAACAAAATCTGAATAATGCATTAGAACAATTGTTAACTGGTCATTTGCTCAAATTTGAACTACCATGTTCGGCTTAGTCATGTGGGCTTAACCATTTCTTTTTCCCCAAGAGGTGTAGTCTCCAGATGGATAAACGAGAAGCCCAGGTCCCGTTTTATGACTGTATGCGCTTGGGCCTGGGCTGAGATATATGGATGGCCAGTTTCGAAGCCCGATGTTGGGCTTTGGTACATCATAACCAATTAGACTGCACCGACCCCGTAACAAATCGATTAGGACCTTTTTTTACTAGAGATCAACAAAAATAAAAATCATAGTTACTTTAGGATTTTCCCTTTAAAACAAATAATAGAAGAGACGAGCCTCGCCGAATAAATGAATAAATTGCGGGGCTCTCAATAAAGGGGTAAAATAAAACATTTAGAATTCGGGACGGGTCGTTTAGTGAATTTCACGGCCTCGACCAAAATAACAACGCATTAGTCACTTTAGGCGCACCTTTAATAATTTACTTTCTTAAACCCGGGTGCACATTTATGTGACCCAAATCCAAATCTCATCGAAATCGAAATGTGTCGCTAATCATGGGTACATTGATTGTGACGTGGTTCGAAATGCATTTCCATGACGTTGCAAATTCCTTTAAAAAATAATGAATGAGACGAGCCTCGACAAACAAGAATACACAAACTACGGGCCCCTCAACGGACAGTTATTTCAAATGCTTAGATTTCGAGACAGGTCGCATAGCAAACTTTACGGCTTTTCTCAAAATAACAACGCGTTAATATCTTTAGGTGCGTATTTAATAATGTTATCTTCCTAAACTCGGGTACACATTTATGTGACCCAAATCCAAATCTCAACGAAGTTGGAACGTATCGAAAATTGCGGGTACATTTATGTGGCGCAATTCGAGATGCATTCTCATGACGTTGCAATTCTTTGAATAAATAATAACAAGAGCGGTAAACAGTTAAAATTTGCACATAGGTTCATAATTGTATAAAATCAGATAATTAAGCCGAATATGATAGTTGAGCGACCATGCTAGAACCACGGAACTCGGGAATGCCTAACACCTTCTCCCGGGTTAACAGAATTCCTTATCCGGATTTCTCGTGCGCAGACTTTTAAACAGAGTTAATCTTTTCCTCGATTCGGGATTCAACCGGTGGCTTGGGACACCATAAATCTCCCAAGTGCGACTCTGAATTAATTAATAAATCCCTTTATGATTGTCCTTTAATTGGAAAAAGTCCCTTTACGTACCCTTTTCCGGGGTGTAGGTGAAAAGGAGGTGTGACAATGACCAGGTTGACCCAGAAGGGTGCCCAGTTTAGGTGGTCGGACGAGTGTGAGGCGAGCTTTCAGAAGCTCAAGACAGCTTTGACTACGGCGCCGGTGTTGGTTTTGCCCACAGGGTTAGGGCCATATACAGTTTATTGTGATGCATATCGTATTGGACTTGGTACGGTGTTGATGCAGGATGGCAAGGTCATTGTTTATGCTTCGTGACAGTTGAAGATTCATGAGAAGAATTATCCAGTTCATGATTTAGAGTTAGTAGCCATTGTTCACGCATTGAAGGTTTGGAGGCATTATCTGTATGGAGTGTCATGTTAGGAGTTCACGGATCACAAGAGTCTGCAGTATTTGTTCAAACAGAAGGAGCTAAATTTGAGTCAGAGAAGGTGGTTGGAGCTATTGAAAGACTATGATATCACTATCTTATATCATCCGGGAAAGGACAATATGGTGGCCGATGCTTTGAGTAGAAAGTCAGCCAGTATGGGCAGTCTTGCGTATATTCCGGTTGGTGAGAGACCGCTTGCCTTGGATGTTCAGGATTTGGCCAATCAGTTCGTAAGGCTGGATGTTTCTGAGCCCAGCCATGTGTTAGCTTACACAGTCGCTCGTTCTTCATTATTTGGGCGTATTTGAGATCGGCAGTATGATAATCCTTATTTGTGTGTTCTTAGGGACACGGAGGTTCCAAGCAAGTTACCGTTGGAGATGATGGAGTTTTAAGGCTCCAGGGTCGAGTTTGTGTACCTAATGTGGATGGACTTTGAGAGTTGATTCTAGAGGAGGCCCATAGTTCCTGGTATTCCATTCATCTGGGTGCCGCTAAGATGTATCAGGATTTGCGGCAGCATTATTGGTGGAGGAGGATGAAGAAGGATATTATTGCATATGTGGCTCGATGTTTGAATAGTCAATAGGTAAAGTATGAGCATTAGAGACCTAGTAGTTTGTTCCAGAAGATTGAGATTCCTGAGTGGAAGTGGGAGCGTATCACTATGGACTTTGTTGTTGGACTCCCACGGACTCAGAGGAAGTTTGATGCAGTGTGGGTTATTGTTGATAGGCTGACCAAGTTAGCACATTTCATTCCTGTGGAAGTTTCCTATTCTTCTGAGAGGTTAGCCGAGATCTATATCCGGGAGATTATTGGTCTTCATGGTGTGCCCATGTCTATCATTTTGGACCGAGGTACGTAGTTTACCTCTCACTTCTGGAGAGCAGTTCAGTGTGAGTTGGGCACTCGGGTCGAGTTGAGCACATCATTTCATCCTCAGACGTACGGGCAGTCCATGCGTACTATTCATATTTTGGAGGATATGCTCCGAGCTTGTATCATTGACTTTGGAGGCTCGTGGGATCAGTTTTTTCCTTTAGCAGAGTTTACCTACAACAACAGCTACCAGTCGAGCATCCAGATGGCTCCTTATCAAGCTTTATATGGTAGGCGGTGTCGGTCGCCGGTTGGATGGTTTGAGCCAGGAGAGGCTCGGTTGTTGGATACGGATCTAGTACAAGATGCCTTGGACAAGGTTAAGATCATTCAGAATAGGCTTCGTACAGCTTAGTCCAGGAAAAAGAGTTATGCCGACCATAAGGTTTGTGATGTGTCATTCATAGTCGGCGAGCGGGTGTTGCTTCGGGTGTCGCCTATGAAGGGCGTGATGAGATTTGGGAAAAGGGGCAAGCTTAGCCCTAGATTCATTGGCCCGTTTGAGATTCTTGATCGAGTGGGTGAGGTGGCTTACATACTTACATTACCGCCGAGTTTATCAGCCGTGCATCCAGTGTTTCATGTGTCCATGCTTCGGAAGTATCACGGCGATCCATCCCACGTGTTAGATTTCAGCACTGTCCAGTTGGACAAGGACTTGTCCTATGAGGAGGAGCCGGTAGCTATTCTAGACCGGCAGGTTCGTCAGTTGAGATCAAAGAGTTTCCCTTCTGTTCGTGTTTAGTGGAGAGCTCAGTCTGTTGAGGCAGCGACCTGGGAGTTCGAGTCCGATATGCGGAGCCGATATCCCCATCTTTTCTCCGACTCAGGTACTTCATTTCTATATCCGTTCGAGGACGAACAGTTGTTTTAGAGGTGGAGAATGTGATGAATATCACTTGTTTTACAAGTCGATTCTATGTTCCGAAGACTTTAAAACCTTTTTTTATCTCACCTCAATTTGCGTGCGCAGTCCGGGCGAGTTTCAGGAAAGCTTTTATGTGAAACCTAAGTGAAATAAAGAAATTGGATTTTAAAATTGAATAAAGTTGACTTTGGCCAACATTCTTGGTAAACGGACCCAGACCCGTAATCCGTCGTTCTCGTAGGGTTCATAGTAAAATTTGGGACTTGGGCATATGCCCAGAATCGAATTCCGAGGTCCCAAGCCTGAGAAATGAAATTTTTAAAGAAATTATTTTCTGGAAAATATAAGAGTTTTTGAAAATGAAAAGATGTTGGAAATTGATGGTATCGGGCTCGTATTTTGGTTTTGGAGCCCGGTACAAGTTTTAAATAATAATTAAGTTAAATCTGTGAAGTTCGATAAGAATCGGAGTCCGTTTAGTATAAATCGGACCTTTATTTGAGAAAATTGGAATTTTTGATGTTCCTGAGTGATTTCATGAATTTGAGGCTTAATTCATAGTTGTTGATGTTATTTTGATGATTTGATCGCACGAGAAAGTCCGTATGTTGTTTTTAGGTTAGGTTGCATGTTTGGTTTGGAGCCCCGAGGGCTCGAGTGAGTTTTGGATAGCCCACGGAGTGAATTTGGACTTAGGAAAAAGTTGTTGGTATCTGATATTTTGCCCAGGCCTCTGATCTCGCAATTGCAACATCAGCCTTCGCAATTGCGAAGTTTTCAGGCTTCGTAAATGCGACCCCAGGGTCGCAAATGCGAACCAAGCCTAGGCAGGCCCTTTTCGCAAATGCAAACCCAGGGTGGGAATTGTGAAGCCCTCCTTTTCGCAAATGCGATGTTACCTTCGCAAATGCGAAGGTGACCAAATTTTTTCCTTGGTCGCAAATGCGACGTATTCTTCGCAATTGCGAAGATAGCAGGTTATTGCGAACCCTGGTTGCAATTGCGACATCTGCGACCTGCTAAATCATAACTTAGCGGAAATTTTTTATTTTTCAAACTCCCTCAAACCCTAAGCTCTCTTGGACGATTTTTCCAAAGAAAGTTCTTCTCCAAATCGATTGTAAGTCATTTCTAACCCATTTTCTTTAATCTACATCATCTTTTCACATGATTTCAATCCAAAATCAAGAGTTTTCATGGGGGAAATTGTGCGTTTTGGGTAGAACTTAGGATTTTCAAATTTTGGGAATTTGGACCTCGATTTGAGGTTCGATTTCAAAACAAATTATATATCTGGGTTCGTGGGTGAATGGGTAATCGAATTTTGGTGTGTACCTCGAGTTTTGACCATGTGGGCCCGGGGTCAATTTTTGACTTTTTAGGGAAATCATTGGAAAACCTATTTTCATGCATTAGAATTGATTCATTTAACATTTATTGATATCGTTAAGTAAATTGTGACTAGATACAAGCGAATTGGTGGTAGAAACAAGAGGTAAAGTGATAGTTGAGGCTTGAATTGTGTTCGTGGCATCGAGATAAGTATTTGGTCTAACCTTAGTTTGAGGGATTAGGAGTTGTGTCATATCTGCTATGTGTTAATTGTTGAGTACGACGTATAGGCATGGTGACGAGTATCTACACATTGGTGTCAACCATGCCCGTGAGTCTTATACTATGATTAATGTGATTCCGTTTCGTATTGTTCATGCTTTATATGGTGATTTCTATTATGGAACAAGGCTTGTGGAAGTATTATTGATAATTGAATATTGTAGAGCGTTGGCTCAAGTTGAGAATTGAATTGTGAAGTAATTGTGAAATAGAGAAGAGGTTTATGATATTGTCTTCCTTGCCGAGATATTGTTGCTTTTGATATTATCTCCCTTGTCGGTATGTTATTATTCATGATACTGTTTCCCTTGCTGGAATATTGTTGTTATGCTACTGTTCCCTTGCCGGGATTTTATTGAAATATTATTGATTCCTTTGCCCAAATTGCTTTGTGATTGTTGCTTGGGTGAGGAAGAGTGTAAAGTACGAAGGGTGATGCCTTGTATAATTTTGAGAGTGTTAATGCACAAAGGGTGATGTCGTGTCAATATTGTGAGGTAAAAGAACGGAGGGTGATGCCGTGCCGCACGATGTACAATGCTCTGCCATGATATGAGTGATAATGCACGAAAGATCATTCCGTGCCATGATTATGTGAGGTTAAAGCACGAAGGATGATGCCGTGCCGATTATATTAATTCTTATGGTTAGGACGAGAGTAAAAACATGAAGGGTGATGTCGTGCACTTGTCTTTGATTTCCTGATTCGTGCTGATAATTGAGTTATGGTGTTCTTTACATTTATCTGTTGGTTTTCTGTTGTCACTTGTTGTTCCCCGCAGCATGATTCCCTTCATATCCTTAACTGTAAATTTCTGCCTTTACTTTTCCGTTGTATATGATTTAACTACACAGGTTTATTTGGTAGTCTGATCCTAGCCTCGTCACTACTTAACCGAGGTTAGACTAGGCACTTACTAGCATATGGGGTCGGTTGTGCTGATACTACACTCTGCACTGTGTGCAGATCCCGGTGCTGCAGCTTTTGGACTACAGTGAGATTGCTGCTTCAGTCCATCAGACGACCCAAGGTAGTCCTGTAGGCATTCGCAGGCCTTGGCGTCTCCTTCTATCCTTCCATATTATTTATTCTATGTATTTCTAGAACAACTTGTATTTATCTTTCGGACCCCTACTTGTAGTATTCTTAGACAGTCTGTGAAATTGTGACACCAGTTCTGGGTAGCTTATGTTTAAGGATTGGTATCGGTATTATTATTAAACTGTTACACTTCATTCTTCCGCTTTATTATTTTCGCTATTTATATAATGTTAATTCACAACTACTAAAGGATTAAAAATGGAAAAAAGGTAAATAATTGTAATGATTGGCTTGCCTAGCTTTCACTAGTAGGCGCCATCATGACTCCCGAGGGTGGAAAATCCGGATCGTGACATTACTCCAATCTAGTACGTTAAGAAGTTAATCTACTTGAGGCAAAGACCATCTAATAAACATTAGGGGAAATTGAAGAAATTTCTCAAAGTCCAGAAAATAATTTGCTTATATCCTCAAACATACACCGGCCTAATAAATTGTCAAACAAATTAAGTATAATATTTTGTTCCAAAAAAAAAAAATTAACTCGGCTATATGAACTTTCACTCACCATTATTTTTATTTTAGTTCTCATGTTTTCTGTAGAAAAAAATATAGAATTATCCCTATAAATTATGCAATGCATGAATCTGAATCTCTTTTTTTTTTTTTGAGAAACCGGAATACTAATATTAGTACTACTAAGAACCAATCATATAACATGTCAGAGAAATGCCACTTAGGGTATTTTGTTTACCAAGTTCAACCAACTTAGTACATATATTATCCGAAATAAACCTAATAAAATGTGTTCCACCTTTGTCCGCTAGGAACTGGTTTTCAACAAAATGTGGCGGGATTGCAAAATTTCTGATTTTATTTAGTTTGAGCCGCTTAGAAGCTTCTTTTGCCAAAACATGAGATACTTGATTTGTTTCCCTAAAGTTATACTGACCACCACTTGCTCCAATTAGTGCATCAACCCCCTGCATTCACAAATATTGGTATACGTAGGATAACCATGTTCGAGGCATAGAAGTACATACATTGAGTCTGTTTTAATCTCCAATAGACTTAATTGAAGAGCACGTGCAATTTGAAGGATGTGTTGGAGAGCTAGTAGTTCTGCCTGGATATGAGTAATGTCATGCATATAGTTATTGAATCCAACCACCTAATCTCATAAGGTTGTTTCGGATGACACTGCCTATTTCACAATACAAATTACTGGCTCTAAATGTTCCATCTGTGTTAAGGTTATACCACCCACTAGGTGATTTAAGTCATTTTACTTTGATGGGATTTTTAATGTTACAGTTAGGCTCCTAGTTGCGGTGATTTAAATTTCATTGCCAGCTGTAAAACAAAATTCGGAGATAGAAAATAGTTAAAATTGTTTTTATTATTACTATTTCGTGTCAACTAGATTCCCCATAGAGGAAAAAACACATCCTCCTAAATTAAGTGATTATTGTCAAGAATAATATTAATTTTTTTAATGGTGAGAAGCAACTTATTGGGGTCAATAAAAAGGAGATTTATTGAGCCCAGTTTTTTCCAGAATGCATCGGCACCAGGGCAGGTGATGAAGATTTGAGTAATAGTTTCATCTTCATTTTTACACACAAGGCGGGTGCATCCACATTAAAGCCAATGTGACTCAAATAAGATCTGCATGAAAGTCTATTAACGAAATATTTTCACAAGAAGAATATTATTGTGGTAGGATAGTTGAGCTGCCGGATCCAAGTGAAATCTTTATCATTGATGTCAACTTTGTCAATAAAGGGGTAACAAGAACTTATGCTTAACTTTTCACTGCTACTAAGGACCCATATGGGGATATCAGAGCTTATGGTATGCTTAGCGAACTTACAACAACAACGACCCAGTAAAATTCCACAAGTGGGTCTGGGGAAGGTAGTATGTACACAAACCTTACCCCTACCCCAAAGGAGTAGAGAGGCTGTTTCCGGAAGACCATCGGCTCAAGATAATAAGAAAAACAAAAAGGAGAAAATGTTAGTTTCACCACAGAGATCATAGGAAAAATAGGAACATCAAATACAGAAGGAAAAATGCAAAACAAAAATGATGGCTAGTAAATAGGTCCTGCACCAAAAAGAGAAAATAGTAAGACATTGCAATGCCCCTAACTATTTCAGACAAAAACCCTATCAGACTAGGCTCACAACAGTACAAGGTAACGCAAGACTCAGCTACCTCCTAGCCTACAACCGTAATACTCGACCTCCATAACTTCCTATCAAGTGTCATGTCCTCGGAAATCTGAAGCCTCGCCATATCCTGCCTGATCACTTCTCTCCAATACTTCTTAGGCCGCCCTCTACCTCTTCTCGTTCCCTCCACAACCAGTCGCTTACACCTTCTTACTGGAGCATCTGGGCTTCTCCTCTGTACATGTCTGAACCATCTGAGCCTCGCTTCCCGCATCTTGTCATCAATGGGAGCCACGTGCACCTTCTCCCGAATATCATCATTTCTAATCTTGTCCATCCTAGTGTGCCTGCACATCCACTTCAACATCCTCATTTACTTTCATCTTTTGGATATGTGAGTTCTTAACAGGATAACACTCAGCCCCATACATCATCGCCGGTCTAACCACCGCTTTATAGAACTTACCTTTGAGTATCGTTGGCACTCTCTTGTCACACAAAACTCCGGATGCTAACCTCCATTTCATCCATCCTACCCCAATACGGCGTGCGACATCCTCATCGATCTCCCCTCTCCCGTGGATAACCGAACCAAGGTACTTGAAGCTGCCTTTACTTGGGATAACCTGTGATTCAAGCCTCACATCCACACCCACTTCCCCTGGCTCAGTGCTGAACTTACACTCCAGGTATTCCATCTTCGTTCTGCTCAGCTTGAAACCTTTAGACTCAAGAGTCTGTCTCTAAGCTTCTAGTGTCCCGTTAACCCCGGCTCGTGACTCATCAATCAGAACTATGTCATTGGCAAATAGCATGCACCATGGCACCTCCCCTTGAATATGATTTGTTAATGCATACATCACCAGGGCGAATAAGAACGGACTGAGCGCAGAGCCTTGGTGTAACCCCATTTCAACCAAAAAATGCTCAGAGTCACCTCCTACTGTCCTAACCCGAGTCTTGGCCCCATCATACATGTCCCTAATCGCCATAATATAGGGAATCGACACACCTTTTGTTTCCAAGCATCTCCAGAGAACTTCTCTAGGAACTTTGTCATACGCTTTCTCTAGGTCAATAAACACCATGTGCAGATCCTTCTTTCTCTCTCTGTACAGTTCCACCAACCTCCTAACAAGGTATATAGCTTCTGTGGTAGAACGACCCGGCATAAACCAGAACTGGTTGTCGGATATAGACACTGTCCTCCTCACCTTCGCTTTAATGACTCTCTCCCATACTTTCATGGTATGACTCAGTAATTTAATACCCCTATAATTGTTACAACTTTGGATATCACCTTTGTTCTTATACAATGGAACAACCGTACTCCACCTCCACTCATCCGGCATCCTATTCGCCTTAAAAATAACATTAAACAACCTAGTCAACCACTCCAAACATGCTCTCCCTACACACTTCCACAATTCCACCGGAATCTCGTCTGGCCCGGTTGCTCTGCCCATATTCATCTTACGCATAACCCCCACAACCTCCTCAACCTCGATACGCCTGCAGTTCCCGAAGTCACGGTGACTCTCGGAATGCTCCAATTCGCCTAGCACAATATCCCGATCCCCTTTTTCATTCAGAAATTTATGGAAGTAAGTCTGCCATCTCCTCTTAATCTGGGCATCTTCCATCAGTATCCTACCATATTCGTCCTTGATGCATCTCACTTGGTCCAAATCCCGAGCCTTCCTCTCTCTCAACTTGGCCAGCCGGAATAACTTCTTCTCCCCGCCCTTTTCCCCTAGTTCCTAATTCAGACGACCATAAGCCGCAGTCTTAGCCTCTGTGACTGACAGTTTAGTTTCCTTCCTAGCTACCTTATATCTCTCCATGCATGCTCGCCTCTCCTCATCACATATGCTCCCCACAAGCTTCATGTATGTTGCCTTCTTCGCTTCCACTTTACCTTGGACCACTTCATTCCACCACCAGTCTCCTTTATGCCCACCAGAGACACCGGTCGAGACCCCTAATACCTCTCTCGCAGACGCCCTTATATAGTCTACTGTTGCTGACCACATAGTGTTTACGTTCCCACTGCTCCTCCAAACACCCATAGCCGACAGCCGCCACTCCAACTCTTGGGCTTTATCCTTAGTCAAGGCTCCCCACCTGATTCTCGGTGTTCCCCGAGCAGTCCATTTCCTTCTCTTTAACCTAATACCAACGTCTATCACCAATAGTCTATGCTGCGTCGCTTAGCGAACTTACTAGTGATATTATGAGCAATATAAATTAGGGAGATCAAAGCTTAACTTGGAGAAATCCCAACCATTCGTCTGTCTAAGGTCCATAATCTTGAGGTTTAGATCAGTAATAAAGAGAGGTCTTTGGATGGAACTCTAAAAAACAAGGCACGAATTTGAATCTCAATAGTTATGGGTCATCTACTATCGATACATGAGCCTTTTTTTACTTCATATTAACTATGTTTAAAGAAAAGGAGTAAAATCATAGGGAGCGTTTGGTTTTAAGAATAAGAAATAATAATTTTGGGATAAAATATAATTTTATCTTGCATTTGATTAAAGTTTTTTTATTGTGAAATGAATAATCTATATTTTATTTTTGCATTTCGTTGATTTCTTTTAATTTCAATATAAATAATCTCGAAAATGTTTGTTCCATGATTGTGATATTATTTTTATATCACATTTTATGTGGAGTAACAAACACAAATGGATAATCTCAGGATAAAAAATAACAAAATAATGATTGTCTAGTTGTGTAATATCAAAGATATATTTTATATGACACTGTATATATCTTATTTTAATCTAATTAATTATTATTTATCAATAAAATATATCAAAAATGGTAATATGACCAAACCCGTAGGTTCGAGCCGTCATTTATGACTTATTGGGACTGGTCAGATTAATTTCCAAAGGTTCTGAATGAGTTTATGCAAAACTGGTCACTTAGATGATTAAGAAGGGTTTCGACAATCAAAACCGGACAAACGAGGTCGAAATTACAATTTGACGACGCATACAAGTTCATGTCGTCATTTGTGACCAATTTTCATATTATATTCCCCACATTATAATTTCAGTATAAACTATTCACTAAATTTTAACTTTTTAACTGTAATGGACTTCCACATAATTAATGGCAAGTGCACAAATAGTCATTCTTAGGGATGTTATTTAGAGATTTACAGTATTTATTTTATCCTGAAATTTTAAACTTAAAATTTTAACTTCAGGAAAATTCATAAAATTTTTGTCTTGAAAAATTAAACTGAAAAATTGAAATTAAGGACATAGTGACTAATTTCTAAATAATAACCCTTTAGAGTAGCTATCTGGTGTCATTTCTTACGTAAAAATTGCATTGGAGCCCTAATTGGTCGCCCCCATTTAATATATACCCACTTTTTATTTATTTTTAACTTGTACCCACTTTTTAAACAACTTCAAGCCCTTTTCGTCTCCTCCTCCTCCTTCTCCTTCTCCTTCTCCTTCTTCTTCTTTTTCTTCTTTTCTTCTTCTGGTGACAATGATTTTATATGGTGTTTGTGAACATATTTTTAGGTAGTTTATGATATTTTAAAGTGGTGAGCCGTTGTGGCGCTTTATTTTTTACTATTGCTTAGGGTTTTTTCTTTTTCTTCTTCTTCTTTTTCTTAATTACAAAAAGGGGTCCTTAGATTTATTGTTATTTTGACAAATTGATGATTGGGTTTGTTCTTGATAAAATTTGGAGGTTATGTTTCAAATTTGAGCTAATTCGGAATAGATTTAGGTATTAAATCATATATTGAGTTGTTAAAATTCGAAGAATAAATTTCTGTTTTTGGGCAATTTGCACTTCAGGCCTATATGGCCTTAGTGCGTGAAAATTTTGGTTGCACTTTAGACCTTTTGGCCTTAAGTGCATCTAAATTGCAATTTTTCACTTCAGATTTATTGGCCTTAAGTGTAGGAAAACGTTTGTTGCACTTCAGACCTTTTGGCCTTAAGTGTATTTAAAGTGCAATTTTTCACTTCAGACTTCTTGCCTTAAGTGCATGAAGCCATTGGTTACACTTCAGGCCTATTTGGCCTTAAGTGCATCTGAAGTGCAATTTTTCACTTCAGACTTATTGGCCTTAAGTGTAGTAAAATATTTATTGCACTTCAGACCTTTTGGCCTTAAGTGCATCTGAAGTACAATTTTTCACTTCAGACTTATTGGCTTTAAGTGCATGAAATCATTGGTTGCCTTTTAGACCTATTTGGCCTTAAGTGCATCTGAAGTGCAATTTTTTTACTTCAGACCCGATAAGTCTGAAATTGATCGTAAAATGGGTAAGCTTGCAAACTTTTTTATAAAGTAGGTATATGTTCAATTGTGACCCTAAAATCGGGTATAGATGCAAAAACCCCAATTTCTACGAATTGATGGAGTTAAGTTAACATTGGGCCTAATAGTAACGGGCCTAAGTAACAATTGCGGGAAGGTCAGCCCCAAATACAAATATAGCATCTTCATCGACTCAGCCAAAACCCTAAACCACAGAGCTAAGCAGCTTCTCTCAGGTAAGCCATCGTGTTGGGTTTTTAGCACTGTCCTCAGCTATGGCTCCAGCTAAAGGTATACTTTCTTTGGCTCTACCGTTACATCTTCATATCTTATTTTCTGTTATGAATCTGCTTGTGTTATCTGAAATGTGACAAATATTGTCTAGCATTTGACGTTTCTCTTAGCGTTTTACTAATTATAGAAGATATCTAACTCTTTGTACTTTATTCTAATCTGATCTATTGGTTATGATTTTATTGCTTAATAAGTAGGGATAAGTGTGAGATTTAGAGAATTTGTAGTCCTATTTTGTCTTAAAAGAAATGAAACAGAACTAATTAGAGCATAGTAGATATTGATTTTCTTATATAAATGATTGCAACTAGTTTGTAATTGATGCATAGCTGAATCTGTTGTTATTGGTAAGGTACATTAATCGGTCATTCGATTGCTAGATTGAAGCTGGTAGAAAGGTGGGGATGGGATGGGAGAAGGGAGGGTATAATGTCTTGGTTAAGGTTAGGGTATGATTATATGAAGGTTGATTTTGTTGAATAAAGGCTGGTATTATTGAGTTTTTGCTGCATTTCCTGATCCAGTAGACTACCAATAGTTATCGCCTTTCTTTTTGTTGACAAAGAATGTATAACCTGGACTTTAGAACTTTGAGAATCTTTATATACTGAGGGGATGGGGCATAGACGGTAGTGGTTTTTGGGAATAGAGGCTCTTGTAAACTAGTTTTTGGTGTTTATCTCAACAGATTAGCCGTTCTGATAATTGTGTCTAATGTCTATCGGAACAGGAGATTTAATTGTCTTAAGATGCATGATGAATAGGTTACCAGAAGCTACGTTGCTCGGACTCTCCGAACATGTTGCCGGGTGCGTGTTGGATCCTCCAAAGTAGTGTTTTTTTTGGAAGATCCGACACAGGTGCGACAACATTTTGATGAGTCCGCGCAACATAGACCAGAAGAAAGACTTCATTGTATCTTGGACATGCTTCTAATTAGTAATACCCACGAGCTAAAACTGTGTTACGACTTGTTAGTTTAAGACTTTTAGTTCGAAAATTGGAGTTGGTTTTGTTGCAGCTCTTGGTGAACTAGCATAGATTCTGTTAATGTAATTGTGAAATTCCATATGCAGTTGATTTGGCCAAAAAGAAAGACCCCAAAGCCCAAGCTGTCAAGGCTGCTAAGGCTGTTAAGTCAGGATCCACATTTAAGAAGAAGTCAACAAAGATAAGGACAAAAGTTACTTTCCATCGACCTAAGACATTGAAGAAGGATAGGAATCCTAAGTACCCCCGCATTAGTGCACCCGGAAGGAACAAACTCGATCAATACGGGATCCTAAAATATCCTCTTACCACTGAGTCTGCAATGAAGAAGATTGAGGACAACAATACCCTTGTCTTCATCGTTGATATCAAAGCTGACAAGAAAAAGATAAAGGATGCAGTGAAGAAAATGTATGACATCCAGACAAAGAAAGTCAATACCTTGATCAGGTAATATCTTGCATTTTTCTTCCTGATAAATTTGTATGGTTGCTCGTTATAACTACCTGGCATGATTGACCATGACATGTCAGTTAGTTGTGGTTCATTTACCTGGCATACAGGATTACATTTGCATGCTGACAGTTCCCTGTATTTAACTAGAATGGCGAGATGTTTTTGTCCAAGGACCAGTTAGACCTTTATCCCCCTCCATCAAATCTGCTCAACGACGAGAAAGTGAATGATTTCTTCCTTGTTTTAAAAATAAAGTAAACGACTTGTGAAAAGTAACAAGAATACAAATAGTTTAGTTATTCACATTCCTAGCACAATGAGTTAAGTCATTTTTTAGAATGCTTATGAAGCTTAAGCTTGACTGTTTCTTTTACTATTTTCGGTACAAATTTTCATGCTTAGTAACTTTTGGTCAATTGGTTTTTTGGCTTTTTGTAAACTTGTTTTTAGTTTTATGACCCTACCTCTTTTTTTACACATGAGATGTAAGAGATCTCTCTTTTACACTTCTAAAAAGGTCATTTTTAAATTCAAAATTGTAAAGGGGCATGATGTACAAATAGCACCCTGCCTTTGCTAAGCTACTTTCTCTACCTTGTCCAGGCCCGATGGAACAAAGAAGGCTTATGTGAGGCTGACACCTGACTATGATGCTTTGGATGTGGCTAACAAAATTGGAATCATCTAAGTTGATTACCTAGTTTTGAATTTTTATGTCAAACCTGAAATTTTGGATATGAGTTCTTTAGAAACTTTGAACAGGAAGTGCCTTGGGTGATTCATATTGAATATTTGAGTTTCGGAGGTGTTTATTTTTTCCACAAGTCAGGCAAGCTTGTGTTTCTGTTAAGTTTATTTTAAGCTTAGTTTTAGAAGCTTTTAAACTCCTAAGAGTGGAGATAGTTCACAATCAACATCTGGCTCGCTTAGTTCTGCACTGAATTATTGCATAATGAGCACACGTATCTTCGTTTTCTTTTCTTTGAATTTTCTGCTCCCTCAGAAATTCTCAAAGTAAAACAAGTGAAATCACACAAGTTATGCAAGAAAGCATCCTCTCATCGCTTCATAACAGTGAACCTTATCATTAACGTTTTGTCAACTTATATGCGTTTCGATTAGCGGTGGCAAAATGGTTAAAAAAAATACTTAACCACCCATATTATCCACTAAATATGGGTTGGATAATGAATTTTTTAAAAACGGGTCAAATATGGATAAGAACCATATTATCCATTTAGAAAATTGATAACTAATGGGTAATCAATGGATAACCAATGAGGTTAGTTTTTACATTTGTAAAGCTAAAGCCTCAAATTGGGGGTTCTTCAAATTTGGGAGACTAGGAATTTTCTCAGAAGTGATCATATTGAAGAAGTAATGGATAATATAATTACCCATATTATCCGTCAGTTAACCCATTTTTTATCCATATTAAATATAAGTTGGGTTGGATAATTTGTTTGTTTTTTCATTACCCATTTTCGACTCGAACCATATCCAACCCGACCGTTTGCCACTCCTAGTTTCGACTAATGGAAAAAAAAGAGACCAAATTTGTTTATTTTACTAGGATTTAAATATGATTTAACATGATCTTTTCCCACTTTATCGACCATTGAGTTACACCATTCTGTTTTTTTTCAACAAACAGCTTTAATATATTAGATAATAATAGCTTTCAAAGAGTCAAAGGATACAACATCATCGTTTACAATTAAACTAGGAAAAGTAAAAACCCAATTAATTCTATGTAATAGCGAGATAGAGAACTTGGCTAAATTATGTGCTAAGATATTCCAAGATCTAGGAATAGATGCAATATTTATATCTTCAAAGGAATTCATCATCTTTCAGATATCTTCACAAGTAGTCTCTATCTCCCATGAGACCACTTTCCTTTTTCTTATCATATCCACCACATTTTTCGCATCCACCACATAGTATATGCACCTTTGACCATCCATTTTCTCTAGCTTTTTCCAAAGCTTCATGAATTGCTAGTGCTTCAGCAGTAATGGCTTTTCCAACAAATTGAATTGGGGTGCCAAAGGCTTGAAGCAAATGACCACAACTATCCATAACCACCACTCCAATGCTTGCCATTTTCTTTTCCAGTTGTAACCAGCATCCGCAAATATAACAACACCATTTTGTGCCACTGTAATATTTTTATTATCAGAACAGTCAGATATGTGGGAAGGAGAAGAGATAGTAAACATAGAATTTTCATATTCATGAAAATCAAAAAGTGCTTTGTTTACAATTTCACTAGGTTCACATATATCCTCATTAAAATTCAACAAATTTCTAGCCTTCCAAATTTGCCGCATAATTGAAATACTTAGTGTAACAATTTCAATAGATTCAGGATATTTATAAGCATTAATGAAGACATCATACCACCACGCAACAAAATCTAAAGTATTTTCTAAGTTAGGCCAATTAATAGGACTTAATTTCCAAACTATCCGAGCTTTATAACATCTAAAGAGCATATGATCAATAGTTTCATTTTCTAATCCACAAACCTTACATACATGACTTAAACGTTTAGAAATAGTACAATTAACAGGTAGCACATTCAAAATATATTTCCTAATAAAATGTTTATATTTGTTCTTAATGTTCAAAGACCATAAGAACTCCCAAAAAGCTTTTGAAAAAGAGTGATGACTAGATTGTGGTCTAGCATTGTTAACCTCCCTACATCTTGCAATTTCTTTAGCTAAATGATAACCCGATTTAACCTCATAATTACTTGATTAGAGTGATGCCAAATAATTCTATCCAAAGAGCCCGTAGTAGAGATGGGGACAGATAAAATCGCACGAATATCATCAATACAAAACAAATTTTGAAGATCGTGCAACTTTCAAGTATGCGTCTGTTGATCAATAAGGGCATTAACTTGCAACTCTGTATTCACTTGTGTTTGATAATATTGTGGTCTAAATCCACTAGAATTAGGAATCCAAGGATCAATCCATACCTTAATATTTCACATGTTCCTACCCTCCATCGAATCCCTTTTTGCAATAGTTCTCTTCCCTCAATAATACTTTTCTTAATCCAAGAACTAGATAATGAAATTGTAGCTTTAAGGAAAGAACTATTTTGAAAGTACTTACTTTGGGAATTTTACAGAGTAATGAATCTTGTTGAGTTAAAATTCTTCAAGCAAGTTTAGCTAACAAAGCTTGGTTAAAAGATTTTAAATCTCTAAAGCCAATACCACCTTTTGATTTTGCTAAACAAAGATTCTCCCATTTTTCAAAATGCATTTTCCTCCTATCCTCATTTCGCCTCCACCAGAAATAAGAAAAAATAGTAGTAATCTTTTTGCATAGGCTATCTGAAAATTGAATGCAAGATAAAGCATAAGCCAGAATCGCGGATAGGACAGATTTAAGCATCACCACTTTTCCGGCTGGACTTAAAAAATTATTTTTCCAACCCTTAATTTTTGTTCTCATTCTATCCTTAATAAATTCCAACATTTTCTTCTTAGATCTTCCGACTACTGCAGGTAAATCCAGATAAAAGCCTAAGTTATTCCTGTGTAGCTGGCCTAGCTCTACAAAAATACCATCTTATCAATTTCAAGAGTATTTTTACTAAAAATTATCGATGATTTATCCAAGTTCACCTTCGGTCCAGAATATTCTTCATAAATTTTTAAAATTTTAGAGATATTAGTTGCATTTTGGATATTAGTAGAACAAAAGATAAAAAAAATCATCCGCGAAGAAAAGATGATTTACAGTAGGTTCCCCTCTAACTAAACTTAGACCATGAATATCCCCTTGGCATTCCGCATGATTTAATAGTCTAGAAAAACCTTCGGCACATATCAAGAACAAATATGGTGACAAAGGATCACCTTGTCTTAATCCCCTAGTAGGTATCACTTCACCATTCTGTGTTTAAACAATGAAATTTTCATGCAAACCAAATAAAGAGGTACGATTTTAAAATGCTTAGACCTTAGGATTTTTACTTAAGTTCCCTCCAAGCTTTACACAATTTTTTTGTGCATAGTAGATTCTTGTACATGGGGTGAGATGACTCCTTGCGTTGAATTTTCATCATATTTGCGTTCTATCTACTGTAATTTCTTTCGGTAAAGTAATTGGCATCTCATTTCTCGCATAGGATATGAAAGCAAACATTATGTCATCCTCCATTTATTACATTTTTTGTTATCTATATACTATGGAAAAGTCCCTTAGCTTTGAAGTGAAAGAATTAGAAGATGATTAGATTTTTTTTTCTCGTCTCACTCTAATTATTAGTACTATAGATGTTACTTGAAATCTTCATATCACAATTTCTTGAGAAGCTTTCGAAACATCATAATTAATTAATTAATTAATCCCTTCAAAGCAGATTTAGCCTTCAGTCAAGATACCACAGGATATGAGCTTAACTGCATTATTTACGCCTTTTAAATTGGAAACGGCTATTTTATGCCTTTTAAATTCCTGCCTGTCATTGAAGAGAATTGCAGCCATCGGCACATATATACTCACAGTTAATCACAAAATATGGCTTCTTCTTTTACTCTGTCTTATTCGTTGTAGCTAATCTTGCTTAGCATTTTATTAGAACTTCTGAAACTTTTTTCTTAGAATTCACTCGTGGGATTACACTTGGTATTAAATTCTGAAACTTTTCGACATACTACATGATCAAAAGAAAGCAAGAAGAGAGAGACTCTTTAGTGTAACGCCGATTGATTGTTTCTTTCCTCTTCCATTTTTAGTATGACCATATACATAGGCAAATTTAAGATTTGAAGGCGGCTGGTGCACCATTTTCTTAATACTGAAACATGAAGCCAAAGCAGAGGTACGTATTCAATGGTTCGATCGGCCTTGTGAGTAATCAGTTCAATTTTCAGTGAATTTTGGAATAAGTTAGATCAATATCCTTGGTTTGGTAGTCAAAATAGATAAGTCAATTTATACTCTCTAACAACAGCTTTGAATCCAACACTTGCATTTGAAATTTTTAATACATATATATATATATATATATATATATATATATATATATATATATATATATATATATATATATATATATATATATATATATATATATAAGTGTTCTCTATCAAGATAAAGAACTTTTGTACATTCACAATTCTATCAATAATTCAAGCAAAATAAAGTGAATCACACCCATTTTGCGGACAACACAAACAAAAATAACAATTTTTATTTCACATCCATTTATTAAATTTCATTTATAACTATAAGTGTATTTTCATATTTCGATATAGCATTCTCACGTTACTCCACATATTCTTTATCGTAAAAATAATCCTTTTAAAGATTTTCAGTATTTAAACAACATCGTGAGCTCAAAACTGTTTCACTGTGAGGTGTCTAATTAGATTTTTGAATTCATTTTATTTACTTAAAAGGCAAAAATAAAATCTAAAAGCATTTATGAATTTAAAAAATGCTCTTACTATTTTCCTTTTTCTGTCCACTTCTAAATGTTTCCTTTCTTCCCAGCGATCCGTAAAGGTAATATGGAAAGAAAATCAAGGCGCCTCATTTTGAATTTCTCTTAAGTGGGCTCCATCCCTACCATTTTATTCAAAAAGTAGCCGTTAAAAAGTCTACATTTTCCAAAATCCGACACAAATCAAATTCTAGGTTAATTCAAGTGGAGCTGAAACAAGCAAAGCCAAAGACTGAAACAATCCTTCGATTTCAATTCTCAACTTTGCTTACTCCAGATTTTTCTTCTTCTTTTGATTAGCAGCCTGGTAAGATTTTTTTTTTTTTTTTTTTTTTTTGCATCTATGATTGTGCTCAGATAGTAATTTTTGGTTCAGAATAATACATACACTTATTAATTAAATTGACTCCAGCTATTTTTTGAATTAGATAACTGATTTGTGTTGTTTGATTTGATTTAGCAGCAGATTTGGGGGGATTACAGATATCATGTCGTTGACACCGGATTTAAGTAGGAAAGTAGGGGTGGGAATGGCACCGTCTCCGTCACCGTTTTTTACACCTAGACCGGAACGGCGGAGGGCAACGGAACCGAGGGGGATTGACTACAATTCCAATCGGCTGGACAAGGATAAAGAGGTCAATGTTCAAGTTCTGGTTAGATGCAGGTGCGCCTTTCCTCTAGATTTTCTGAGTGCTTCTACTCACTCTTTTTAGTATGTGTTTGTGTTTTTGTGTGTGTGTGTGTTGTGTTTGTTTGTCTGTATTTGTGTGTACATCATTTCTAAAAAGTTTTTATGAACTGATACTGTGTTAATTTATGTTGTTTAGTGTAAGATTCCATACCTATGTGCCTAAATGTAATTTGTGTAGTTTATTTTGGCTTTTATGAACTTCTGCTAACAAATTTGATGCTTCTGTTTTTCTTTGCTTTACGATCCTCGGGTTGCTACAAAAAGTGTAGGCTTTGATTCACAGTATCAGTTAGTATATGATTACTATATCCTCCAGTACCTGAAATTTAACCAAGATGAACATTTCCTCGTTGCCTAAACTTTGTTAAAAAAAAGCAGCTTGGTGCATTAAGCTCTTGTTATGTGCGAGGCCTGGGAAAGGGCCAGACCACATTGCGCCTTATGTACGAAGCTTTACCTTGCATTTCTACAGGAGGTTGTTTCCACGGCGTCAACTTTTGCCTTTACTGTGTCTAAACAGATCAAGAAAAAATATTTCAGGACATGATTTATATGCTGTAAACCTGCCTTTTTTTTATTATCGTTATGTGCTTATAAAATTGAATGTGGAAAAACACACCTCAATATGGACATCAATGGCTTAGGATTGGATGCATTATTGCTGATTGATGTTCTTACACATTGGCTTCAAGAAAAACAAATGCTACAAATTTCATTTGACAAATCTTAGTGTTGTTGTTGTTGTTGTTGTTGTTTCAGGCCATTGAATGATGATGAGCAAAGGATAAATGTTCCAAAGGCCATAACATGTAATGAAAGTAAAAGAGAAGTTTCTGTTTTACAAAATGTAGCTAACAAGCAAGTAGACAAAGTATTCACTTTTGACAAGGTATAATTCTTTGTTTTATAGTAGCATTTTGTTCATTAAATGGATGGATGGCATGTTAAGAATGTTAGCATTAGGAGCTGTCTTAAAGATATGCTATTTACCAGGTTTTTGGCCCAAAAGCACAACAGAGATCGATATATGATCAAGCCATTTCGCCCATTGTTAAGGAAGTTCTTGACGGATTTAATTGCACTGTATTTGCATATGGGCAAACTGGTACAGGTAAAACATACACAATGGAAGGAGGAATGAGGAATAAGGTATTAACTGGTTCACACTATACACCATATCATCTTTCACATTGATCTACTCTTGTCCATAAGACTTGTTCTTTCCTTATGTTATAGGCTGGTGAATTACCAGCTGAAGCAGGTATTATTCCAAGGGCAGTTCGCCAAATTTTCGATACGCTTGAAGGTCAAAATGCAGATTATAGCATGAAAGTGACTTTTTGGGAACTATACAACGAAGAAATCACTGACTTGCTAGCTTCAGAAGAGCCCTCAAAGTCTTCAGAAGAGAGACAAAAGAAGCCTGTATCTCTTATGGAGGATGGAAAAGGTTGTGTTGTAGTGAGGGGTCTTGAGGAAGAAGCTGTGTACAGTGCAAACGACATTTATAACCTCCTGGAGCGAGGAGCAGCCAGGAGGCGCACAGCAGACACTCTATTGAACAAACGCAGCAGGTAGGACCTGTTAGCTTTAATCGATTTAAAAAGTAAATGTTAAGCGACAAGTTAATGATACTCTTCTTCTGCAGCCGTTCTCACTCTGTTTTTAGCATAACTATTCATGTCAAAGAAATGACTGTTGGAGATGAGGAGCTCATTAAGTGTGGCAAGCTCAATCTTGTTGATTTAGCAGGATCAGAAAATATTTCTCGATCAGGTGCACGAGAGGTATGATATTAGCATCACAGATTTGTGCTTTAAAGCAAAATTGGAAAGCTTTTACGTTTCTCTTATACTCGGTTATTCAAATAAATGTTAACTATGACAAATTAGCACTGGAAAAAAACAAAAAAGAACATGATAACAACTATGCTTCAATCCCAAAAAGCTGCGGTCGGTTATATGCATCTTCTGGAATGGTGGAAACAAGTCTTGTATGGATTAACCCTAATAAAGCGAATCCAACTTACAACAACTATATCTGTTTGAATTCAGGCTCGTGCAAGAGAAGCGGGGGAAATCAATAAGAGTTTGCTTACTCTTGGTCGTGTTATAACAGCTTTGGTTGAACACTCTATTCACATACCTTACAGGTTTGTGTCAAAAAAGCACTTCTCTGGAGTTCTTCCTATGCTTCTCCTTTTAAACTCTTCTTATTATTACACAGGGATAGTAAGTTAACAAGACTCCTCCGAGATTCATTAGGAGGAAAGACAAAAACTTGTATTATTGCAACAATATCTCCCTCTGCACATTGTCTTGAAGAAACTTTAAGCACACTGGATTATGCACACCGTGCTAAAAACATCAAAAACAAACCAGAGGTTGACACTGTGATTCTCTTGCTTATATTATTCTTTAGGTGTTGTCTGTAGTTTGAGCTGGATAAAGTTAATGGATTTCAGGCTAACCAGAGAATGTCCAAGGCAGTGCTGCTCAAGGATCTGTACTTAGAATTTGAAAGGATGAAACAAGGTATATTAACACCTTTTTTTTGTGGTGTGTGATCTCTTTGTTTCCATGCTAGGATACTTCTTTACCAATTACGTCATTTGCTTTCATGATCTTACCAGATATCCGAGCAGCAAGAGAAAAGAATGGAGTTTACATTCCTCATGAAAGATTTTTGCAGGATGAAGCAGAAAAAAAGGTATATGTTCTTAGATTTGGCTAGCAACTTCTAATAATTTGCAGAGATGGTTCGTCTATGAATGAAATTATCTAACAACTGTATGACTTCCCTCTTGAGTAGATCTTAAAAGATTTCTTTCGAGTTGGTGAAGTTTAACCTGATTATTCCAAAAACGCAATTTGGCCTTTAACCCAGTGACTACAATCTAGCTTTAAACCACTTTAAATAGTCAATAAGTTCTGACCCCAATATATTGGTTATATGTTATTTAGAACAACATTGTGCATGATGAGACATTCACCGTGTAGGACTTTCCTGGCACTTTGTGTTTTAATTAATTTTGAAATGTCGTTGTCGTATCTTATAGGCAAAGAATGAGAAAATGGAGCAGTTGGAGATTGATCTAAACATTAGTGAAAAGGTAATTTTGGCATTGTTTCCCTTTCTTTACTTTATTGTTAATGTTTATTAAGATCCTAAATCATTAAATGTATGCACTTACTGGATATTTCCCCCTTGACTTGTGACAGCAAATTAATAAATTCCGTGAGCTCTATCTTAGGGAGCAGGAAGAAAAACTGAACCTGAAAGCTGAACTCAAAGAGTGCCAGGTAATGTTAACAAAGTTGTTTATAAATCATGCATAGTGCTTCTTCTTCTGTAAATAATTCACATCTTCCAACTATTGCCTAGGCAAATCTAGAAAATAGTAAAAAGGCATTACATGAGCTTCAAGAGAATCACAGGATTGCTATTTCAACACTGAAGGAAAAAGAGTTCATTATTTCAAAACAAATACATTCAGGTATTTGAATCTCTCCCAAGTAAATTTTTCTCTGTATGAGCTTAACTCTTCCATGATTATGTGATTCTGTAACTTGCAAACAGAAAATTGTCTGATCGATTGTGCGAAGGACTTGCGGAAAAATTTGCAGAATGCATCAGAGGATATAACTTCACTTTTTTCAAGAATAGGTAACTCTTGAATTTTGTTTGCTTTATTGGTTCATCTTGCTGGCATTATATTTTGCATCTGTATTCTCCTGATGATAAGCTGTCGACTCTTCAGGAATAAAATTTTCAGCAGCCTTTTGGTTCTATATATTAGCATGAATTACACTCTTATGTCTAAGGCAGTGCTAAAGAAGTAAAATGATCTCTCTATTCTTTGACTAGGACTCCAAGCTGCAACCTTTTTCTCATGTTTTGAAGCAAACTGAACATGCCATTTCTTTAATATATATAAGCAAGGTATACACTCGTAAAGGTTCCAATTTACGCAGATCACAAAGACAAGCTGGAAGCAGATAATCAAAATCTGCTGCATACATTTGGTTCACGGCTTGATAAAAGTTTAAATGACCTGCACAAAATCATTCACGGGTTGAATTCCCAGCAACAGCATCAATTAAGAGGCATGGAGGAGCATGTCAGCTCATTTCTTGCCAGCAAATGTTATGTAAGATATTAAATTCTGAGCTTTCTACTGACCTTTAGTATGCTAAGTTTATTGGTTGAGGAACTCAATACCATTTTAATAACCACCACTAGGTTACTAAGGTCATGGAATCAAAGATCAACAAAATGACTCAGACATACACTTCTGGCATGGCATGCTTGAAGGAGCTTGTTGATGTATTGCAGTTGGAAGCTTCTACTGATCTGGACCAGATCAATTCTAAAATATCATCTCAAGCTACCACAGTTGAAAAAGTAAGAAGTCTCTGTGTTTCTGATGTGCAGTGCTGATTAGGTTATATTAAATTAAGCGGGGATCTTTTCAATACAGTTTCTTAGAGCTGCATCTTTGGAGGCCAAAGATTTCGTTTGTGATATCAAGAATTCTCTGGACGAACAAAGAGAAATACTAGATTTCTCTGCTAAACAACAAGAAGAGGTCAGTCAATTTTTGCCCTTATATATTTTCACAAGAATCATTTTTACAGCCTATGCAGGTATTTATTAGTGCTAGCTTTATCTTCTACTCTCTATACAGATTTTTTATGTATTCTAGCTACTGAAACATAGAACTGAACAAACCTTGGATGCCACAGGCACTTCGTCGAAGTCTTGTTTCAGCACAACTAATTTCTCAGGCGACTGTAAACTCTATACAGATTTTTTATGTATTCTAGCTACTGAAACATAGAACTGAACAAACCTTGGATGCCACAGGCACTTCGTCGAAGTCTTGTTTCAGCACAATTAATTTCTCAGGCGACTGTAAACTTCTTTGATGATCTCCATCAACGCGCTTCTGAAGTGATGAAACTTCTTGATAAAAGCAACATCAATAAAGTTGACCAACTACAAAAATTTGAGAAGACATTCAAGGTTAAGAAGCAGAGAGTGACCCAACTATCTTTAATCAATCTATATCTAAGTGCCTATCAGGAAGCTAAAATCTCTCTTTTTCTCTTCATGGCAGGAAGAGGCACTTAGAGAAGAAAATTTGGCTCTTGACAAAATTGCTGCAATATTGGCAACTCTGACAACTAAGAAAGCAGCTATGGTGAGTCTGTTGATACTACATCTCTTATCATGCATGACATTCAATAAGAGATTTATTCATCGCAAAATATTTAATGTCAGGTGTCAGAAGCGTCAAGAAACTTCCAGGATTCTAGTGCAACAGAAAATAAGCAGCTGTTGCAAGAAATATCAGGTGTCCAGCAGGTTTCAACTAGTGCAAAGCAAAAATTGAATGGATACATTAATGAGGTGAAGCAAAATTTCTTGGAAGACACATTCACGTACACAGCAAGCAGAATGACTTTGGAAAATCGCCTGCAAGAGTGGTAAGATATCCGTTTTTTTTATGGCATTGAAGGAACACAAGGTGGCGTAGGATTTGCGATAAGGATATTTAGAAGATAGATAGGTGTCGACATCCTGGTGATGCTATAATACTGCTATATATGAACAAAACAACAGAAACACACTTGAAATTTGCAAAATAACTGTTCCAAAAGCATGAATATCTTACCGAAGCATTTGAATGCATATACAAATTCCCTACTATGAAAGAAAAGAAGAGACTATTAGCTGGGTTTGGTTGGAAAGACTCGGTGCTCTCAGAAGAAGTTTTTGGATCTTTCATTCATTATTTTTCTTCTTCTTGTTTAGCACAAACAAGGTGGATAACTTGAATGAACAGTTGGGAGAAACTCAATCAGGAGTCCATCAAATCCTTACAAACAATCTTGAAGAGTTAGAACACATTTCACGGTAAGTTCTCACTTGCAACCATTTTCAGGTTTCTGTTATTTGTTAATTTCAATTCTAATTCTTTTTATCTCCCCATTGACAGGGAATGCTCTATCAGAATTGGTGGTGCATATGATGAATTTCTCTCCACTTCCTCATCTGTGGACGAGAAAGTTGAAGCCCATTGTCACGATTTGCTGACTTCTTTTAATGGTATCTGAAATCTTCTGGATACAGATTATGACCCTCTCCCCCTCAAACTGAGATGCTTTTATTAAACAAAGTTGCCATGTGTTTGCAGATTCTTTGACGTTGGACATGGAACACAAGAATAGAATTGAGTCAATAAGTAGCATCTGTCTGAATCAGCTGAACTCTATGCAACAGAACCATGGTGAATGTATATCAGATATCCAATGTACAAAAGAACAATGCCTCCAAAAAGACTACATGGTATATACTGGCTTACTATGTTTCATTTGCTTATATTTTCACAGGATACTTTCTAAGCTTCCTTTGATCCACGGCCGCAACGAACTGTCAAGGATCTAAGCTAAATTTTAGTTATATGATATAAAGTAATCTTGCTGTTGTAGCATTCTAATTTATTGAACAATAATCTTATAAACAGGTTGACATGTACACTGATCAGACACCGATGAAGCGACCGATACAAATTCCCAGCCTAGCATCCATTGAAGATATGAGAACAGTGATATCTAAAGTTAGTCTGGAAAATGAACCAAAGTGGAGTGGTGCTGAGGGAAAGAATCAGCGGCAATTGCAACAATGTACAGGAGCATCTCCAAATAGAACTCCATTTGCAGATGTCAATTGATTTGGCAGTAGATTAGAGAATTGCCACCTCGAGGAATTAATTACTTGCACTCATCTACTGATGAGTATAGCCAAAGTCGGATTTTGTAAGTTGTGTGATGCTGTTGTTGCATCATCCTTTTCCTCTTTTCTTTCAAGAATATTTATCAACTTTTAGGTTCTGCTCTATTATACCCCTGCACCCGTATGCAAAATATTGAATCATATGAGCCATGCTTTTTTTTTTTAATAAATTAGATAAAGGAAGGGATAGGGAAATTGAAAAAGGATAGTAATGAGAACTGAACTAACTATTGCGTCGAAGACTGCCTTTTTCTAAAAGCTCCACAGGGCCGTCCAACAAATAATTCGCCCTTGCCGTTTTAAAATCATGGAAGAAAAGAGAGAAGCTCTATGAAGCAAGAGAAAGATTCAGGAAAAAATATGGAAAAAGAAATATATTTACCCTTCTTCAAGTTTACTGTATCAGATATCAATTTTCGACCCCTTTCTTCCATCTTCGTTACCTATTCTCTCTATTTTTCCTTTTTTATTCTGTTTTCGTTTTTGTCCAGTCCACAAACGCTCGAGCACCAAAAAATGATAAAGAGTAAAATGGCTACAAACACCACCCAAAAAAAAGGTAGAACAAAAAGGAGTACACAGCTCCTCCATATCTCTTATAAGCCAGAAATAATAAGCAAGACTTAGATTATACTTTTAGACATAGTAGGAGCTTCGAGAAAGTAAATAGATTGTGAAGAAACATTAACGTCATGGAAAAGATTAATTCCTCCTCCCTCATCATCCTATCTTCGTTACTGCCAATTTCTTATGAACCACAGCAAGCTGATTTTTGGGCAGTTTGAGCACCTCCTGCTCCCTGGTCGGCTTGATTAATGCTGATGGTCTGAGGCTGCAACGTCCAGGAAAGCATGAATAAATACACTCAACAAGTGTGGACCAAGATGTTAAAAAGTGCATCTTGGCGGAAACTGAAGGCCAGATATTGATTAGCAGTCTCTTTACTTGCCACTTATTTAAGAATCTTTTGAGTTAAGAACATTCCATTTTCCTATTTCTACTTTCCTTGTCAATGTGATCAAACAAAGGCATGCATTCTCTCATTTTGCTTTCATTTCCATAAAAATATTTCAGTCCAAGCACGCACTAGTTCTACTATAGTCAGCCAAAACAAGAATTTGAAGATTCACTAAGACGGAGAAAAATGGAAAGGAAATAATGGAAGAGTTTTCAATTTTCAGTCAAAGATTTTGCCCTTTGTTGAATCACAAAAAGACATCCATAGTCAGCATTCCAGAAGACGAATTACAATACATTTTCTTCCTAATCAATAAACCAAAAAGGGAAGGGGGTTGAATCTGAAGTTTGGAACTCATACCTCAGCTCTATTGTCAGATTCAGCAAGTCTTTGCTTTATATCCCGAGCTATTGAAAAGAAAACCTCCTCAACATTCATATTTGTCTTGGCACTCTGCATGAAATATAGCTAGGATCTGAGTATGAGTGCTGCCGGAAAATAATTCCAATGCTGAAAACCAGTTCCACTTACTGTCTCAAAGAATTTAATGCCATATTCATCAGCTAGCGCTTGACCCTTGGATGTAGGAACAGCCTACAGAAGGATCATATCAAGTGAGAGAACAAAAGAAAAGGAAGGCAATATACACACATATCAACAAATAAATAGTGAATGGATGGATAGAGGAGATAGACAGAATACCCGTTTGCTTTCATCCATATCTGCCTTGTTTCCCACGAGTATTTTATTGACATTGTCAGAAGCGTGTTGTTCAATGTTTCGTATCCAATTCCTGATGTCTAAATGAACCAACGAAAATGTTAATCAAATTTATCTTAAGGAAGTTCACCTAACAAGAAGAAGAGGGAGGAGGAGAGACAGACTGCAAATCATACAAGGCAAACAAATATATTTTCAGAGAATGGAAGCTTGGCAAGAGGTTGGAGGTATTCCTAGCCCAAGATCAAAGTGTATGGCTAAACCCTCACCATTAACCCAACCCTGGGTTTTCAAGACAATAAATTCATCTACAAAAAAAGGGAACAAATCCAACTCCAAATTAAAAATCCTACTCCAAACACTTTATTTTTAAAATTAGTGGAACTTACTGTTAAACGATGACTCGTCAGTCACATCATATACCAGCAAGATACCCATGGCTCCACGGTAGTAAGCTGCATGAGAAGTAAAGTACTATAAGCAGGTTTATTTGAGAAGCAAATTGACAGGTCACCAAAAGGAAAGGCAATTATCAAGGAACAGACAGCATAGCTGCCCTGCAAACATTGCTAACTCGTATGTATCTATTAAGAGCATAAGTAGCTCCATAACCTTCCCAGAGTTACGGGAGATTAACCCTACTTAAACGTGATATTAAAAAACAGAAAGTTTCTCATCAGTTCAACATTTATTCCAGTATGCCCTTCTACAAATCTCAATGAGACTGACATTCATTGCAGTTTACTACATCACAATTCTTACTAATGTTGCAATTTAATCTGGTTTGCTGCTCCCAATTATTGACAGGCTAACACTCATCTTATGTTCCTAGATTCTTAATATTCGAACAAAGGAAATTGCCAAAGTACCATAAGCAAGCTATCTTGTGGGGTTTGAGCAAGTGCATAGTCGAAGTTGTGTTACCATCCATGGAGCAAATACTCCCAAGTTCAAACTGCTTGATTTCAAAGCCAGCTTGTAAATCTAGGTTTGTGATATTACCGAGATGATGTGATAGGACGAACACCTGATATGATGTTTATTCCAGTGCTACCTAATACGCAACAATTACACCAAAGGAACTGTTGAGACCCTGCTATTATTCATCATGGGAAAATTTCACATAGCTTCAGTTTATGGGTGTGAAGATTGTGCGAGCCAGAAGGTGCAGTCCATCCTTATTGTAGATACTGATTATAATGAGTTCCTGGCAACCAAGAGGAACCACATCCTGTTGTCCATGCTATCATCCTTGCTCATGGGGCTAAAAGTGTGGCTAAGGGAGTTGATTCATCTTGACTTTATTTTAAGCGCAACCAGTTGACTGATACGTTCATCAAGGCACTCTGACGTCCAAGGACAAGACATTGCCTAAAGCAGATCATCTAACGGGGCAAATAGGGTAGGAGCTTTAGCATATTGTATACATTATTTAGTGTGGATAAAACATGAATATGACTAGGACTAGGAGACCTCTGTAATCAAGAGATTTATAATTAGATAACTACTTAATTAGTGGAAGACAACTTATTAGCTGCAACATAAATTAGGCAACTGCTTAATTAGCAATACCATCTAATAGGTGAAATACAATATAATTACACAAGGTATACAGGTGTGCAATCATGCATTATCAACCCTTTGGTGTTCTCTCTAGCTTATATTCTACATGATGGATAAAACCGAAGTCTTAGAAAAATAAAACATTCTTTTATGGAATTTCCACATATTTATCAGACAATAATTCATAAATAAAAGTTAGGAATGGTCTCTTCTTGATGTAAACTTCAGTTGAGTTCAGGACAAGTGATAGTTCTCTTTTACATAGCATTAACATTAGTCATTCAAAGGTATATGTTTCTCTCAATTAACTGCAGAAACCTATATTACAGAAGAGAAAGCTGAGTATTCATGAAGAATGCATGCTCAAGTTAAAGGCAGCATATAGAGGACTGGCATGGTCTATGTTTCAGGCAAATCATTAACTACAATAACCTACATGTATACCTGTTGTAATTGTTCGGAACCGCTCCTGGCCAGCAGTATCCCAAATTTGCAGTTTGATTCGTTTGCCATCAAGTTCTATGGTCCTTATCTTGAAATCAATACTGTGAAAGAAAGTTTTTGCATTGGAATCAATTGGCAGAAAAAGAAAAAGAAAGAGAAAACATTTAAATACCAATACTCATATATACTTAGTAGAGGCCATTAATACTCTTAATCTTGCTGAATACCATGTTACTAAATATTTTCATGGTTTACATTTAAGTTTAAGAGGTTCTCTGCTGCTATTCAATGAGAAATCCTATCTCATTGTGAAGTTTCACTTCTAATCAATTACATCTCTATATGTTTCTTTATGTTTGAAACACAAGCAGTTTAAGAAAAATACCAAGATATGAAATTAAAAACCATAGAATGTCAAGAAAGAAATGAGAGGATGACTACCCAATAGTGGTGATAAAACTGGTGGTGAAGGAGCCATCTGAGAAACGTAAAAGGAGGCAACTCTTACCCACACCTGAAAATTCAAATATAAGTTGTACTTGATTAAATTCAGAAAAACCAAATAAGTAATAATCACAAAGTGTTCATCATCTCAAAAAAAACAGTTGATCGACCAAGATTGAGAATAGCAGTTGATCTATTCCCAGTTTCTACTCAGCAGTCAATCTTCAAATGGAAAATTGTAGAAATGCTGACACAGAAAAAATTGAATAGAAGACAATGTGCTAACAGAGTTTGAAGATTGACCTCGGTGGCAATGTGGTTCCTTAACTTGTTCCAAATGAGTACAATTATGCTTTTTCTTAAGGAGATTTTTTAACATTCTCGTCGACTGAGTCATTTGCTCAAAGAAACAACAAAAGAACTGTAGGGGGGAGGGGACTACAGAGGAAGCTCATCTTGACATGCTCACAATTTGTCGACCTTTATCCTCAACCAAGAACTTTGAAAATTCTCCAATGCAAATGATGGATCAAGGAAAGAAAAAAAGATACTATGATTATCTTAAATCTATCAATTTGTGGTAGTCTTTATCTTTTAGTTTGGGATCGAGTCCTAATTGTTCTAAGAGTTTTGACTTGTCAAGGGTTCCGCATTCTACAACATAAGTGCCTTTTTCTATTTTGTTAAATACTTGACTTAAGGAATATGACTTTAAGAATTGATTGTTCTTTATTTCTTCCATTTCTCTCAATTTTCTCCCCTTTCTCTCTTCTTCCGTCCAATGCTCCATCAATTTGGTATCAAAATTCAAGTTCAGATTCATCACGAACCAGTGCACTTTTAACTCCAGTATGTATTAAAACACTCATCACCCTACTCTCAACAGCATAAGCCAGTCCTCAACATTCTTTTTTGATAAGGAGAATTTTATTTACAAAAAGTCAAGAATAAGCAAGTGGTGAAACAGTACAAGAGGTGTGTTAACTCCTATCCAAGATACAAGGAGTCTATAAAGTCCAACAGTGCATCAAAATGATTTAAATCTTCCATACAACACCCAAAAAGAAAAAAAAAGTCGTAAGCAAATGAAATTTATATAATGTAGTGCGGTAGCCTTTCCTTCAATACATCTAGCATTCCTTTCTTTCCAAATTTGCCATATGATGCACAGCGGTACAGTATTCCACATATCCTACTGATAAGAAAATAGTACTCCTATGTCACAAATTCTTCAGTTGTTTTGGTACTCTTAGAAACTCATTATCTCCTTCATGCTTCCTGGCATCACCCAACTGATTCCCATTAGCCTTAGAAAAATGTTTCAGATTTTCCAGGAATATGGGCAGTGCATAAAAAGGTGTCTGAAACAAGCTTTTGTCTGAGACAAGCTTTGCACAACTGAATCTTCCTCTGCCATTAAACACAAATAGCATCTCCAGCAGGGAGTATATCATCTCCTCTGAAGTTTGCTTCTGTCTGAGACAAGCTTTGCACACTGCTAGCCAAGTATGACACATCACTTCTAGGGGAGCTTTGTTGTTCCGCAAACCTTTCCATGGCCAGTGTCATTTCCTGCCACTTCTTACCCAAAAGGCTGGATCTGGATTTAACAGAAAAGGAACCATCTTTCTCTACCTTCAGATTAAACAACTGCTGATGGTCCACGTTTAGGTGCATTCTTCTAGAATTGGAAGTTTCTCCTAAAATGCAGTTTCCATCTATTTATAATATCTAATCAAGAATATTCTCTATTTATTATCTAAAACTCGTCCATCATATTGTCTGCAAAATTTCTAGGTCGCACCTCAATCAATCAGAGTAACCAATGGTAGTATGATGCAAACCACTTGAGGCTTGGAAGGATTCCAATGAGTGTTGCAGGCTTCTTATCTTTTCCACTACAAAACCACAATAGGATGTTGGCAGCCCAGTGAGTCATAAAAGCACATTTTACGCGTTCCAATTACCCAAATAAAAACTCCATTCGTGCAAAGTGTAAGCAATGCTAAAAGTTTGGTAACTTCTCCTCTGACTAGGATAAAAGAGATTGGTTTTGTGTAGATATATGCCTGCCACATTGGAATTCACAACCGAATGTGAATCTCACCTTTCTTAGAGAATAAAGGGAAGGCGAAGAACCTGGAGAACTTCCATAATTCACCGACAAGGTTTTCATCACTCAACTCTTGAGGAAAAGGTTGTTGTTTTATGAAGTGGAGCATTAACACATGAAGGATCAAGAAGTAGTCATTTGGTAAGTTCACACCTTCTGTGCCTCTTATACAAACAACACATGCATAGCATAATATGCTGTACGTACAATGTATGAGCAGTTATGTGCTATACAGTAATGGAATATCACGGTATTTGTCGCTCCATAGCTCCTGTAAATTCTAGGATAATACACAGAGTTGTTAAGTTGTCCTAGCTGCTCTGACTTAGTATTTAGACCATGATGCAGCAAGTAAATGACTGTAAATGCTCATTGATAATAGAATCAAGTGAACTAACGAAACAACAAGCTACACAACTACTTAACTCCATTTCAATTGCAAGACCACCTGAATATTTGAATTAATCAACGAAACAAATACAAAATAATGGAATGTAAAGAAGGATATACTAAAAAAAGAATTAGAAAGGAAAATAAACATAGAAAACAAAACGTTACCGCTGTCGCCGATCAATAGAAGTTTGATGAGGTAATCGTAGTCGGCACGAGCTCTAGCAGGTGGAGCAGCCATTTGATTTCCTCACGAATCCAGGAAGGCAGGAACTGATGAAGAGGAATTAAAAACCCTAGATAAATCAAAGTTTGAACATTTGAACAAAAATAAATTTATATGAATAATTAATTTGATTCATGCGTATGTACAGAGATAGATATATGCATATACATACAAATACGTACCGGATCGGAGAAAAAGTGAAAAGAGAGGTTGGGAATACGTGGGAGATCTAATAAAGGGAGACAGTTAAAATGGGGGAAATAAAATATAAAATTTAGCACCCGTCGGCCACTGGAATTTCGTTTTCCTTATTGACTTTTAAGGACTGATTTTATTTGGCACCAAATTAAAAAAAGAAAGAAAGTTATTAAATATTGTATGAAATAAGTTATGAATTATGATATTTTGTGATTATAAAAATATATTCCTAAAATAAAATAAAAAATAAGGCACATTTTTTTTGTGCATCAACTAAAAAAAACAATATCACATAAAAAATAGAAAAAAAGTACTTAGCAAAAAATCATAATTTAAATCACAATAGAATCTTCTTGTTTGAATGGTTACACATCGTTTCATAATGTATCGTATTATATTATATTTGTACTGTATCATTTGATAAATACAATGTTTGGATACATCGTATCGTTTGTTGTTGTTTCATTATATCACGTACAAGCAATATGAAAAATAAACTGGCAATATTATAAAGAAAAATTATGATATGGGGTAAATTTATTATATAAAAAGGTCGGGTAAATGAAAAAATAAAATTATTTAATAATAATGAAGAGTGAGATGAGAAAAAGACAAGATAATGATGCAATCACACCAAATCGGTCGTTACATAAAGTGGCACATTCGTCGTTACGTAACGACGCACTTAACGATACGATACAATAAAATTTAAATAATAACCAAAACAAACATCGTATTTAAAGTAACAATACGATATAATACAATATGTAACAACCATCCAAACAAGTTTGGCCACCGCTTGGTGAAATTCACTTTAGCTTATAGCTTGTTTGGTTGTGCTTCTTTTTGATAAAAAAAAAAAATTCATTCCAAAAGTTTTTTTTCCTGGCCAAAATTTAAAAGGAAAAAAATTATTTTTGAGTAGAAGCAGAAACAGTTTTTAAGAAGTAGAAAAAAATAGTTTCTTCCCAAAAATACTTTTGAAAATAATACACTTAAAAATACTTTTTAAAAGTTTGGTCAAATATTAATTGTTGTATATTTCAAATTGATTAATCGAACACAAATAGTGAAAATAGCACGTGCTACCCAGTTTTTGGACTGGTAATTGAAAAATAGCCAGCATTTACAAAGTCATTAAAAAATAGTCACTGTTTTGCTGCAACAAGGAAAGCTCCAGCATAATATACTGGAGATTGGAGCACTCCAGTATATTATGCTGAAAGTTCACATGTAAAAAATTTGAATTCCAATATATTATGCTGGGTACTTTCCGGATTTTAAACAGTGTTTTTGTTCAGATTTATCTTTACATGAAAAATGACTAAATTTCAATTACTTTTAAAACTGCGGCTATTTTCAATTACCACTTATAAATCTTGCTATTTTTGAATTTCGCCCGCACAAATGGTTTCTCATCAAATTAACTTTTTTACAAAACAAACTGATTTTAAAAGCACGACCAAACCTCTATCAATTCACCTTCAATTTGCTCCCAAATGTTGGTGCGCTCTCAATTGGCTTGGCTTAGGCTTCCACTAATGGGCCTTAAACGAACCATACGAGTCACAGGGCATTTGCATTTATACTCATTTTTTGGGTCACGTTTTAACTTGTGCCCACTTTGTAAAAAAAGTTGCAAGTGTATCCAGTTTTTCGCGTAACTTCAGCATACAGGGCTGAAGTAGCAAAGTTAATCACGCAAAACTTCAGCATTCTAGTAGACGGGCCTGAAGTAGCAAGTGTGCTGAAGTTTTTGTTTGTAATTGCTGAACTTAAGCATAGTAACTGAAGTTTTATTCTCTATTTGCTAAAGTTTTTGTTTGTAATTGCTGAACTTAAGCATGATAGCTGAAGTTTTATTCTCTATTTGTTGAAGTTTTTGTTTGTAATTGCTGAACTTAAGCGCATAGTAGCTGAAGTTTTGTTCTCTATTTGCTGAAGTTTTTGTTTGTAATTGCACTAAGTAAGCTGAAGTTTTTTTGTCTTGGATTCATTAATTTTGTCATTAAGTTTTTTCAAAAACTTCAGCAGAAGATACTGAAGTTATTTAGTTCATTTATAAAAATTTCAGCACTAAATAAGCTGAAGTTTTTTTTGTCGTGGATAAGCTTTTTTCAAAACTTCAGCAGAAGATGTTGAAGTTATTTAGTTCATTTGTAAAAACTTCAGCACTAAATAAGCTGAAGTTTTTTGTCCTTGATTCATTAGTTTTGTCATAAAGCTTTTTCAAAAACTTCAGCAGAAGATGCTGAAGTCATTTAGTTCATTTGTAAAAACTTCAGCACTATATAAGCTGAAGTTTTTGAAAAAGCTTTCTAACATACTAGATAAATAATCAGATTGCCAACAGTATCTAAATCATAAATTTTGGAAACAATAAACGTGAAAAGAACAGAATTATCATAAAAAGAATCATTAAGTGTGACCTTAAACTTTCCATACGTAGAAATATTCACAAATTATTGTCTAATAACTTACGTAATTATTTATAATTTATTTTTAAATAATCTGATAAACATACTTTTGACAATCATACCATGAACTTAAGTTTCATAGCAGCACCAACAACAGCAGAAGAAAGAAGAACAAGAAGAAGAAAATGACGGAGGAGAAGGAGGAGGAGAAAAGGGGGCTGAAGTTGTTTAAAAAGTGGGTACAAGTTAAAACTTTTCCCGTTTGGGCCCGAACCTGTTCCCCACAATAATCCAATATCAGATTGACACGTGTTGGAACTCCCAACTGAATTCTGTTTTCCCCGCGGGTGAACTTTCTGTTTCTTTTTCTCCTGCAGTCAGCTGAATATATTAGCGGGAACGAGAGTACAAGCAGGCAAGTGGAGAGAGAAAGCTCCTTTACTCAACTGCTCATTCTCTTTCTCTTTCTAGGATTTTCTCTCTCTTAATTCCTTCAGGTAACGATCATCTTCTTCGCTGCATTTTCTTTAGTTTCATTTCAATTTCTTTGTGTTTTTCGATTTTATATTAGTGTCTCTGTTCGTGATTTTGTGTTTTGCGGCACCACTATTTGTTGAAGCCATTTTTTCCTTTTCTTAGTTCAGGCATCTGTTTCCTCGTGTAAGCCTAATAGTATTAGAATTTTCTTTTGTAAAAATACACACGAATTCTTTTGTATCGTGTTGTATTCGGAGTTTAATTTCGTGCTATATTGGAGTTTTTCTTCTATCGGCTTCATATTCTTATTATATGGTTCTTTACGTATTTGATTTCATGAACATAAGTATTTTCAAGTCTTTTCTAAAAGTCGATGTTTAAATTTAATGCTAACGGAAAATTCAGTAAATTTTGCTGTGTGTAATTGACTGGAATAAACTTGGTGATTATTGCTCTGTATATTTCCCTTGGAAACTGGTAACTGACTTCTTCAGAAGCCTGTACTTGTAACTTCGGCTTGATTGTCTGCGCGCTGAGAAAAAATGTCAATAATGAATTCAGAATTGCATATATATATGCAGATATATATATATAGAGAGAGAGAGAGCGCTAAATCTGTGTCTTGAACCATATATGTCTTTTTCTTGAAATCATGGCGAAAGTTCCAATTCAATACTAAACAAGTCCCATTTTGCAAATTTTAAGTTCTGTATGAAAGATCATATTATGCCATGCATCTTTATCTTATTTAATTTGTTCCTAATAAAATTCCATACGAGGATAGTGCAGTGCTAAGGTTTTTAATGTGGTAAGGATGCTTTATATTGGGTCAAACTGTCAAAATTCAAATCTTATGTTCTTTCACCTAAATATGTCTGTTATGCAAGTATGGAATTCATGCCTTGATAGGAGTTGAATAATATTTCGTTTATATGCATTTTAATTGCTCCCTCCTTTTCAATTTATGTGACACTCTTTCAATTTTGAGATGTCCCAAACGTTTTCCACCATCCATTTCTTTACAACTCACATACTTCACGAATTCACATTCGTTAAGCTCTATGAATTTTAAACTTTGACGTGATGTCTTCTATTTCGAATAAACTTTTCAACCATTACCTTAATAGTACTTTCTCCAACTATCATTGATATGATATATATAAGTCAATTTAACATCTTAAACTTCATGTTTAGTCAAATACCATCATATATAAAATGGAACTAAGGGAGTACAAATAGACTGTTTACCTTTAAAGTAGATATGTAACAAACAAGATGATCATTTTATCGGCCAATACTCTGCTTTTACATTGTTTAGACCAACTAACTCCGTCTGAATCAACTAATAACTGTTATTTTCATCTCTCTGAAGCTTATGCATCAAATTCAATAATGTCAATTTAGAATGTAATAGACTTCTCTATTTGAAACTTCTAAAACTTGGCTGCTCAACAAAGATGGGGTTTTATTTACTTTTCCCCTAAATATTTTGGCGAGGCAAGCGATATGGTTAAGCTGATCAATTGTTTGATCTTTGCAGGTGATTGAGATCAGCAAGGGGAGCAAGGTGAAGTATGAACTTGATAAGAAAACTGGATTAATCAAGGTATTAAGGGGTCAGTTTATCATTTTGAAAAAGTAAAATTATGGAATTTTTTTGCTGAGTTACATGAAACAATTCTGTCGTCTGTAGGTTGATCGTGTTCTTTACTCATCAGTAGTATACCCTCATAACTATGGCTTTATCCCTCGTACAATTTGTGAGGACCAGGACCCTATGGATGTATTGGTCATCATGTAGGTAAGCATCCCTCATCCCGAGAAGTAACAACATATATCACAGTAACCTCCTCCTTATTATTTTCTAGAAGAAGCTGCTTCTTGATTGCATCATTCTTTGATATATTACAGCTAGTCTTAGACTTGACACTAAGGGGTTGTGAAATTTCTTTATGACTTATAAAACACATGGAGACGGACAAGCTGATCTTGTCTAGTAATAGTCCCAGTATCGTCATATGATCAGTGTTTTGTTTTCCCTTCAGATACTTTTTAGATCAGATTTTGACTTTGAATAAATCCAGTGTTTAACAAAAAATGTGATTCTTTGGTCAAAACTAAAGACAAATAGAAATTCGGGCTACTGATAATCAGGAGACGAAAAAGAAATAATAGACTTTTTGAGAATGACAAATAAGCAGTAAATAGGTTTGTATTCCAATGTAATGTTTTTGATATCCTCCCTCCTTACAAATGACGAGACCCCCTCCTTTTATAGTTGATTCTAAGTAAAGGAGTAATACCTTAGTCTTAATGAGACAATTATGAGCAATAAATGACATTAAATAAGACGTTACACAATCATTCCTATTTAATACCAATTCTCTAACGTATTGGGTATTTAATATTGAATTTGGACTCCTTTTCGTCATCATATCCATGTCTTCAATGCCTTCTGATCTCTTGGCTTTAAATGACCTAAATAGGTACGAAGCTTGTATTATTCGAATTGCCTCTCGTGCCTATTTAGCTTTCCTTTCCCCGTATCTGTTATCACTCGTGCCTCTTAACTGATCATCATGTTTTGACCATTTGACCAGTCCTCGTGTCATGTCACGTCACCTTCAATGTAAATTCAGTTTTTTCCCAATACAGATAGTCCCCCACTTTCTATTTATTTATCAATTAAATATCTGGGAAGTGGATCTTCATAAAAAAGGAATTTTTGCCGTAATTAATACTATGACAGTACTAACGCTTCAATTGTCCCTTCTAATTAATGCTTTGCATACGTGTCACCTTTTATTTAATGCTCTACACACGTGTTACTTTTTGATTGGTTCTGCAATTCTGCGCCCTTTTTTCAAGGCTTCTTCATTCCCACTATTCACGAAGTGATAGTTGCCTTTATTATAGGCTTTCCATTATTACACTTCTAAGTTTGACGGTTGTCATTATAAACATATTTAACCCTCTTTCTTTTGTCTTCTTCTTCATAGATCTTCAACAAGCAATTTATTATTCACTTTTGCTTTTTCTCCCCTTTAGTTCATCCTTCTTCAACAATGTCATCTCCAAACCCCTAACCCTAGAAAAGTTCCAATTCTAGATCACTTCCCCAATGCCCCCGTAAGACATAGGAGAGGCAGAGGAGGTAGGCTTCAGAGCTTGAGCCTAGGATCCACTCGTGGTGGTTCATCTGGTTCTGCTTCTTCTTCTTCTAGTATTAGGAGTTCTATCCCAAAGACCCCCTCTTCTAAAGGTAAAGAACTTTCTGAACCTACTCAGGAACCTTTAGTTGAAGAAATCGTACCCAATGATTTATCTTTTGGGAATGATAGAAGATCTCTCCAAGAACAAGTTAAAAATTTAGAAAAAGCTGACACCTATCCTTCTTTAATAACTGAACTTGTGATTCCCACTGTTAGGAAAGATTGTAATTGGATCTTCGTATGATGATTCCTGCCCCAAACCAGAGAATTTCTTCTTTCAGAATTGGATTCTCTTTCGTTTATACTTATCCCTTTACTTTGGGATTTAATCCTGCCATTGACCCAGTTATACTTGAATTTTGCCGCTTTTTCAAAATTTGCTTAGCACAAGTAAGTCCTCTTGTTTGGAGAGCTGTGGCTTGTTTAAGGTATTTGTCTACCAAAACCAATGTTAATTTTACCTTTTCCCATCTTGTTCACCTATACCACCCCAAATTATTCCGCCATGGAGTTTTTACCTTGACTGCAAGAAGCAAGAAGGTTTTGGTAAACCCCGAAGATGACAAGGATCGAGGGTGGTATTGTCGTTACGTTGCTGTACGTACGGTGGATTTGTTGGGTGAAACAAACATTCCCTTCCCTGAGAAGTGGAATTTTGCACGTAAGTTTTTCTTTTTCTTACCGTATCTATTTTTTAAGAATTTTGATTTCTTTTCTAATCTCGTCTCTTTTTGGCTTTTTGTAGCAACCATGAGAGATGTGGAACACGTTCCTAACTTTCGTGGTTGGGTAGATTCAATTTTGAAAATTGCGCCTATGGAGGCGAGAACTTGGAAATCAATTTCTCTTTTGAATGGTTGGAAAGTGAAGACCCATGGTATGTATTTCCTTATGATTTGCCGTATATTGAATTCTTTCTTATTTTAATTCTTTATCCCTCTTTTTATCAGGATTTGGTATCAGGGGTATGACAGCTGAGGTAGCCGTTGCCATTCGAGCGTCTTCAACCGCTTCACTTGATTTGGAAAAGACTCGGGCCACGCTACCAAAAAGAAAAGTTGTAGAAGAAAGTTCTGAGAATGAGGAAGAAGAGAATAAATACCTCTTTGATAGCTAGGCCAAGAGCCAGGAGACGCGTCATTGATGGGGATGAAGTTGAAGATACTCCTGCTCGAGCCTCTATCTCCGAGCCTGTTCAAATCCTTTCTGATGAGGATACCACTCCAAGAGGCTCTAATGAATCAATTCAACGTCTCTTTGTTAGTGGTTTTGAGAGTGGAGAGTTTGGACCAGTTCTTGATGAAACTCCCCTCTCTTCTTCTATTCCCATTTCTTCTATTCCTTCTATTCCTTTGACAACCACGAGTATTTCTTTGCCTATTTTATCGACTCCTGTTTCCTTACCTGTTTTGGTTCCCATATCTGCTCCTACTGTCCCTGCTTTGACTCCCACAGCTCCCATTGTTTTTACCTCTTCTACTACTCCTCCTACCATTTTTCCCCCTCCCTCTGTTCAGCATACAGAGGCGGGTTCTAGCAGCAGAGGCATGACTATGAGAAGTGTTACTCTTGAAGTTCCTGCCAATCATAGCCTTTTAAGAAAGACTGGTGGAGCTGATGTTTGGCTCGAGCCTCTAATCGGAGATATTGAGAAGAAGAAGATGGAGAGCCACAGTTGCTTGACTTTGATGAATGACATAGTTCATTCTACCTTGAAGGTACTTCTCTTTTAACTTACAAGTTTTTTTTATTTCTCTATATTCTCACATTTGATGTCTTTCCCTTGTAGGCTAATCTTATTGGTACTGAGTTAATGGGAAGAATCTCCACTCTAGAGAAGAAGGATCGAGAGTCTGCGAAGGCTATCTCTGAGGCTAGGAGAATAGCCAAGGAAACCCAGCTTGAGGCAGCAAACTGGAAGGAGCAGTTTGAGAATGCTCAGGGGACCATAGAGGAGTTGCAAGAAAGTAGAAATCACCTGGAGCAGCAAAAGCGTGGTTTGACTTCTGAGCTAGCAATTGCCAAGGCTTCTTCAAGCCAATTTGAAAAAGATAAGGAGCTTTTGGAGTGCTCATTTTCAGAACAATTATCAAAGGCCAGTGAAGAAATCAGAGAGCTTAAGGCACTTGTGGAGAAGAAAGAAGAATATGCAGGGGAGTTAGTGCAAAGCTTGACTCAAGCTCAGGCTGACTTAAGGATCTCCTCTGACGAGATACGTGCTTTGAAGAGTTCTCATGCCTCCCTTGAAGCTTCCCTTGACTCCCACTTAGCTGAACACCAGATATTGAAGAACGATCTTGCTATGTGGGAAAGGGAGTATGGACTTCTTGAGGAGAACTTCAACATAGAGGTAAGTTGGGCTTTTCTAAAATCTCGCCATGATGCTTTGATGGAAGCTACTCAAGAAAACTTTGAATTGCAATCTGAATTAGCCAAAGTCTTAGACACTATTGAAAAAAGCCAACAACCAGTTGATACTCCTTCTCCTGCACTTGGAACTCCTGGGGCAGAAGAGCTTTTAAATGAAGAAGTGGCTACTGCGGCAATTGGAGTTGCAATTCCGGCTCCCGAGGGTGAAACTTCTATGACATAGTCCATGGAAGCTGAAGCTCCCGTGACTCTTGCTTCCCTCGGTGATTTTAACACTCCAGGCCCAGTTGAAACCGCTCCTATTGTTGCTCCCTCAGAAGTTGTTACCGTGCCTGTGACTGCCCCTGAAAATGAGATTGCAACTTCTGATGTTCAAACCCCTTCAGTGACTAGTTGAATGTATTTCAAACTTTACTGTTTTTTTTATTAATTGGTGGTGTTATCCCTTGGCAACTTTAAGGGATCTTTTGATGAAGTCCCGAGTTATCATAATGGGGCATTTGTAAAAAACAAATATTTTGCTGACTAAGTTTGTACTTAGTCTTTTATATTAAGAAGTTTTATCGGTACTTCTGTATATTCTATTCTTGCCTATTTATCTAGGACTTATAGAATAGCTTAGCATTTTTATCCTTTGAAAATGCTTTATGATTCTTCTCATGGATTATCAACATGAGGCTTATAAAAGAGGGCCCTTTTATTTTATCGACACTTAATGAAGAAGACGTCTCAACTTCATAATGGTGTTATAATACGATGAAAGAAATAGGAATACACATGTTTTGTATGAAACAACTTTGACAAGTTTTTATTCATGAACTTTAACAAGTTTTTTGACTATTACATGTATTAAAATACATCTATAACTTTCTCGTAACTGTTTTTCTTGTAACAGATTTTTACATAATATAAAATAAATAAGGTTTTTCTTCATAACCTGTTTCAGTACATAGTCATGACCCTATCTTTATATATTAGGAAGGGTTTGAGAGGTGACTTCGTTTATGAGTTTGAGAGATGACTCTGTTGTTCTCATGGGAAAAACATTATGATGAATGTCTTGTGTTTGTTGAACACGATGATGAATGCTGAAGACTTCGTAACTTTTTCTCAACACTTGTCTCTTTGTGGTCGACTTTTGTTCAATATTCGTATATGTTTTTCTACACATATCTGTGTATAATATGTAGTCCCCCAAGTGTTTGAGCGGTGAAGTATGAAGCCTCGAGCATTTGTTTATTTCTTTCAATTTGGTCCTTTTCCTGAAACAGAAAAATATACGGGACTCGGAGGTGCGATTATAGATGAAGACTGCCTAACTCGTGTGTATTTCCATCAGATTAATTGTAACCCTGGGCTGGGAATTTTAGAATACTCCATTTTGCCTTGCAGGTCGTGACTCATCATTTGGCACGAGTTAGGGTTTTTGCCTAGCATCTAAAATCGTTAGTAAAACTTTAATAATTCAAAAGAAAAATTTTAAAATGGCGATACCTGACTGTGGGTACTTTCTCAGAAGTAATATCTCTTTAAATGGACGGCATTCCAATGTGAGGGTAAAACTTTGCCGTCCATTGTCTCCAACTCGTATGCTCCTTTTCCCGCAATGTCACGAACTTTATATGGTCCTTCCCACATTGGACTTAGCTTTCCTGAATTAGCAGCCTTTGCAGATTGGAACACCTTTTTAAGCATGAAGTCCCCAATATTGAAAAATCTGAGGCGCGCTTTCCTATTGTAATATCGTTTAATTACTTGCTTTTGTGTTGCCATTCTTATCAATGCAGCTTCTCTTCTTCCTTCAAGCAAAATCAAGGTTGACCCGCATCTCTTCATCATTAGATTCCTCCATTGCTTGAACGTATCGTGTGCTCGGTTCACCTATTTCAACTGGAATTAAGGCTTCCGCACCATAAACCATTAAAAATGGTGTTTCTCCAGTGCTTGTTTTTGTCGTTGTACGATAAGCCCATAGTACTCCAGGTAATATCTCAGGCCAATTACCTTTTGAATCATGTAACCTCTTCTTCAAGTTGTTGATAATGACTTTGTTTGTGGATTCCGCTTGTCCATTACCCACTGGATGGTATGACGTAGATGTTATCCTTTTAATCTACCAACTTTGAAGAAATTCTATGATTTGAGCTCCTATGAATTGTGGTCCATTGTCACACACGATCTCTTTTGGTGCTCCAAAGCGGCATATTATATTTCGCCATATAAAGTCTTTAACTTCCTTCTCTCGTACCTGTTTAAATGCTCCTGCTTCTACCCATTTAGTGAAATAATCTGTGAGTACAAGTAGAAACTTTACCTGACCCTTTGCTTGTGGTAGTGGACCTACGATATCCATTCCCCATTTCATAAAGGGCCACGGGGCTATAACAGGGTGTAGTAACTCAGCTGGTCTGTGCATATTATTGCCGTATCTTTGACATTTATCACATTTGGACACGAAATTGTTTGCCTCTTCTTCCATCTTAGGCCAATAATATCCTGCTCGAATCAATGTTCTTACCAGTGACCTTCCCCTTGCGTGATTTCCACAATGTCCTTTGTGCACTTCCCTCATCACATATTCTGTTTGAGAGGGTCCGAGACACCTTGCTAGTGGTCTACCGAACATCTTTCGATAAAGATTTCCTTGATATAAACAATATCGAGCGGCTTTTTTGCGAAGCGCGTGAGCCTTTCCCTTTGTCATTAGGCACGGTTCCGTGCTGTAAAAAAGCAATAATTTTGTTTCTCCAATCCCAAGTTAAAGGATTAAAATTTACCTCATTCTTATCAGGTTCGAGAACGGAATGAAATAAATGTATGACTGAAGCATTTGCGTCATTTGCTACGTCAGCTGCAGATGGAGATTAGCTAAAGCATCTGCCTCCACATTCTCATCTCTTGGGATCTGCATTACCTTCCAAGTTTGGAATTGCTTTATTAGTTCCCGTACCTTTTCGAGATATTCTTGCATTCGAGTTTCCCTGGCTGTATAAGTCCCCAGCATTTGATTGACCACGAGTTGAGAATCACTCTTGATTATAATTTGTGTTATGCCGAGTTCTCTTGCCAATTCTAAACCTGCAATTACAGCCTCGTACTATGCTTCATTGTTAGTTATAGAATGACATTTTATAGCTTGCCTAATAGTTTCACCCGTAGGTGGTATGAGAACTATACCCAGACCTGCTCCTTTTACATTAGATGAACCATCAGTGAATAAAATCCAAGTCCCCGGGTTTGCACCATTAAAAACTTGTAATTCTTTTTCTGCTTCTAAATGCATTCCCTGGCTAAAATCAGCTACGAAATCGACTAATACTTGAGATTTTATAGCAGTCTTAGGTTGATAAATGATTTCGTATTCACTTAATTCTATAGCCCATTTTGCTAACCTCCCTGACAATTCATGTTTATGCAAAATGTTTCGAAGCGGAAGAGCAGTAACTACAACAATGGGATGACATTGAAAATAAGGTCTTAATTTTCTAGATGCCATGATCAAAGCTAATGCTAACTTTTCTAGCTGTGGGTATCGTGTTTCAGCATCTAGTAAGGACTTACTTACATAATAAATAGGAGATTGTTTACATTGGTCCTCACGGACTAAAACAGCACTTACCGCAACTTCAGACACAGCCAGATAGATGAAAAGCTTTTCTCCCACCTTTGGTTTTGCCAATAACGGTGGTTTTGACAAATAAGCTTTCAAATTTCTAAGGGCTTGTTGACAATCTTCATTCCATTCAAAATGATCTTGCTTTTTGAGTGCAGAGAAAAACTTAAAACACTTTTCTGAGGATTTGGAAATAAATCTCCCCAAAGCTGCAATTCTTCCCGTTAATCTTTGAACTTCCTTTTTATTAGTAAAGATATCAGGGATTTCTTCTATTGCTTTGATCTGAGAAGGATTTACCTCAATACCACGGTTAGAAACAAGAAAACCCAAAAACTTACCTGACGCAACTCCAAATGCACATTTTTCTGGGTTGAGTTTCATATTAAATTTTCGCAAAATTTCAAATGTAACAGATAGATGAGAAATATGATCATGATACTGCTGGGTTTTGACGAGCATATCGTCTATATATACCTCCATTGTCTTTCCTAAATGTTCGTGGAACATTTTGGTGACCAACCTTTGATAGGTTGCCCCAGCATTTTTGAGACCAAAGGGCATTACATTATAACAGTAAGTCCCCCTGTCTGTGATGAAAGAAGTTTTTTCTTCATCACTAGGGTCCATTTTAATTTGGTTGTACCCTGAATATGCATCTAAAAAACTTAAAAGTTCATGTCATGCAGTTGCATCAATTAATTGATCTATATGTGGTAAAGAAAAAGATTTTTTTGGACAAGCTTTATTAAGATCTGTATGACAGACTCGCCACTTACCATTTTTCTTAGGTACAACAACTGTGTTGGCTAACCAATTAGAGTACTTTACCTCGCGGATTGACCCAATTTTTAATAGCTTTTGGACCTCATCTTGAATCACCTGATTTTTGAAAGCCCCTTGCTTTCTTTTCTTTTGCTTTATTGGTGTAAAGGATGGGTCTTCGTTTAATTTGTGAGTCATCACATCCGGTGGTATCCCTGTCATGTCAGCATGGGACCAAGCAAAACAGTCCACGTTAGATTTTAGAAATTCAATTAACATACCTCGCATGTTTGAGTTTTAATTAGCTCCAACATAAACTTTCCGTCCAGGCCATTGCTCAAATAATATCACAGCCTCGAGTTCTTCGATGGTTGTTTTGATATTTTCATTCTCCTCAGGTTCTTGAATTGTATCAGGTCTCGAGTCTAAATCTATTTTCTCTCGCTCAGTTGAGGTTTGATTGCTGACACCTTCAACTGTTTCCTGTAATTGCTATTTTTCTTTGTTTACGGTGCTCGTATCTGTTATAGTGTTGATACTCCTCGCTGTTTGTTGATCCCCTCGAATTTGACAAATCCCCCACGGTGATGGAAATTTAATAACTTGATGTAGATTTGACGGAACAACATCCATATCATGGATCCAAGGCCTCCCCATGATCATATTGTAGGCCATTTCCATATCAACTACCTGAAATTTTGTTTCTTTAACAACACCTGCAACAAAAGTTGTTAGAATTACCTCTCCTTTTGTTACCACACTTGAATTGTCGAAGCCTGACAAGGTATGCGCCTTGGGTATCATTTTGTCTTCAGCTTGCATTTCACGTAATACCCTTAGTAGTATAATATTTACGGAACTCCCTGGATCAATCAAAACTCGTTTTACATTAGTATCATGTACAAATAAAGGTATTACCAGTGCGTCATTACGTGGGGTTATCACTCATTCGGTATCTGCATCATCGAATGAAATACTTTCATTTTCTAAAACCTGCCGTACCCGTTTCCCGTGTGTAATTGTTACTTTAGAAACCTTGTTGGAAGCTGTGTAGGTTATACCGTGAATATCTTCTCCCCCACTTATCACATTCACTGTTCTCTTGGATGAAGGAGGCTTTGGAGGCTCTTGCCTATTTTTCATATAGGCTTGTTTACCTTTTTCACTAAATAACTCAGTGAGGTACCCTTGCTTCAATAAATGATCCACTTCACTCTGCAAGAATCTACATTATGAAGTTTTGTGCCCGTGATCATTGTGGAATTCGCACCAATGATCTGGATTGCGTCTATTTGGATTTGACTGCATCTCTTTTGGCCATCGTACCTTATCTCCCATGCTTCTCAAAATAGCCACGAGCTCGGAGGTAGTGACATTAAAATTATATCCGCCGAACCTTGCCTTTAAACTTCTGTCATCATCTCGTGACTTTTGTCTGTTCCGATCATTTCTGAATCTTGATGAAGAACCAGATTCCCTGTTCCTCGATTTTTGATCATATTGTTGGCTATCTTATTTTGACCGTGAGTCTTTTCCTGCAGGTCCCATATATGGATCGTACCTATTTTTACCTGATCTTTTTCGGTTTTTGATCTTCTGGAACCGCCCCTTTCTTCATGTTGAAACTTAGGTACGGTATCTTCTTCAATTCGCAGCTTCGTACTGTACCTGTTGTAAACATCATTCCACGTGGTTGCAGGGAATTCTCGAAGGCTTTCTTTGAGTTTTCTCGTGGCTTCAGAACTTTTGTCATTTAAATTACTTGCAAAAGCTATTGCGGCCCAGTTGTCAGGTACACGGGGTAGAGTCATTCTTTCACGCTGGAATCTATCAACAAATTCTATGAGCAACTCTGAATCCCCTTGTTTGATTTTGAAAATATCTTCCATTCTTTTCTCAACCTTTTGAGCTCCCGAGTGTGCTTTAATAAAAGAATATGCAAGCTCAGCAAAAGAATTTATAGAATTTTCAGATAAAAGAGAATACCAGGTTAATGCACCCTTTGTGGGTGTTTCTCCAAATTTCTTGACCAGTACTGATTCAATTTCTTGTTTGATCAAGTTGTTGCCTTTCACGCCTGTTGTAAATGCAGTCACGTGGTCACGTGGGTCTGTAGTACCATCATATTTCGGGATGTCAAGCATTTTGAACTTTTTCGGAATTGGAAGGGGAGCAGCACTTGGCTTCCAAGGTTGTTGTGAGTATTTGTCCATGTCTACTCCTTTTATTACAGGCGGAACTCTAGGGATTTGCTCAATACGCTCATTTTGTTCCTTAATCTGTTTCTGCAAGGTTAGTGCTAAATTTTGAAAATAGGAATTATTTGAATTACCTGGTCCCCCTTCCTGTGGTTCACTGGTGGTTCCTCCATTTCCAGAATTAACAAGACCAGAACGAGGATTCTCTAATGTATTATTATTAGGAGTTGGTGTGGGTGGTGCAACAGGCAATTGACTAACTAGAGCCTGAAGAGCTTTGCCGACCAGTGCATCAATTAGCTTTTGTAAAGCTTCATTTGCACCTCCTTCAAAATGTTCAGATTGTTCTTGTTGATTAGCACGGGATTCAGGAGCAGGAGTGCCTTCACGAGATTGACGTGGTGAATCTGGATGGGAGGGAACCACGTCAATGTTCGGTAGGTCTCCTTGATTTTGATGGATTTGATTTTCATGGTTTCCCAATGTGTTATCACTGTTACTGTTGTTGTTGTTGTTGTTTGACATGTTGATAAAGACGAATAAAACGTAGCTTCAAAGAAAAGATTATCAGTTTCCCGGTAACGGAACCAATTTGTTTAACCAAAAATGTGATTCTTTGGTCAAAGCTAAAGACAAATAGAAATTCGGGCTACTGATAATCAGGAGACGAAAAAGAAATAATAGACTTTTTGAGAATGACAAATAAGCAGTAAATAAGTTTGTATTCCAATGTAATGTTGATGATATCCTCTGTCCTTACAAATGACGAGACCTCCTCCTTTTATAGTTGATTCTAAGTAAAGGAGTAATACCTTAGTCTTAATGAGACAATTATGAGCAATAAATGACATTAAATAAGACGTTACACAATCATTCCTATTTAATACCAATTCTCTAACGTATTGGGTATTTAATATTGAATTTGGACTCCTTTTCGTCATCATATCCATGTCTTCAATGCCTTCTGATCTCTTGGCTTTAAATGACCTAAATAGGTACGAAGCTTGTATTATTCGAATTGCCTCTCGTGCCTATTTAGCTTTCCTTTCCCCGTATCTGTTGTCACTCGTGCCTCTTAACTGATCATCATGTTTTGACCATTTGACCAGTCCTCGTGTCATGCCACGTCAGTTTCAATGTAAATTCAGTTTTTTCCCAATACATCCAGCACTTTAAGTAGTTAAATAATGCAAAATGTTGGAGCTCCTCTGATGCTGAATCACCTGTATCTACCTTCTGCTATTTTCACAAAACTCTTTGTCGAACTGGTTGGTATTTCCAAAGAAGCCAAGCTTGTTAATTAGCAACCGGGCTTGAAGGCTACTTGTCAGTGCAGTCTGTCAGCACGTGATTTTTGTTTTCGCGACAATCACTCCAATATAAACAAAATAATAGTAGTTTGGTCTTGCTGCACAATTTTTCAGATTTTACGTGGCATTTTCGGTATTTATTTGTGATCTTCCCCTTTTGTATTTTTATCAAAACAAAATATAAAAATATGTGTCGTGTGTAAAAATATAAAGTGATGATATTTTTTTTAATTGTGTGATTAATTGTTGTTTAATATTTTATTAGTGTTGTTTAATTTAATTAAGAGATTAAAGAGGAAAAGGGATTTTCGGATTGGGCCAGTCCATATCAAATAAAACAAGCCCAAACCAAATTGTCCGGTCCAGTTCAGTTCGGCCCCAGGAGTATCCCAAACGACGTCGTTTGGGTCATGCTTGATTTGGGTCGTTGATCTCAGAATGATCAACGGCCAAGATCACATACCCCGTACCCACGTACAGATCCGACCCGTTCTACCCGAACCAACCGTGACCCTTACTAAGCTAAACGACATCGTTTCATTTAAACCTTCAGATCCAAGCCGTTGATCTTGTTTGATCTAACGGCCGAGATCAAGCCATCCACCCCATATATAAGCTTCCCTCTCATACCCCACCCCCTATCCAAACACCCCTGCCTTTAGGTCATCCCCTCCACAGACCTAAACCCTTCAGAACCTTAGCCGCCCCCTTTCCCTTCACCATTAATCCCGACGGCATGGACGCCAGTGACCCCCACCTTAAGACCATAGATGCACCTCACCATCCTGAACCCAAATCCACCAACCGCTTGCTTCGAATCAGTCCCTAGGCTCTTGAATCTTCATTTGAAGATTCGAGCAGAACTCCCATCTACACCGATCTACCCCAGTTTCACACCAGACAGTCCCCAGACCTCCCTTGTGACCAAACCATGCTTGGTTTGGTCCGAATCTAACCAAAGAAACCCAAACTCCAAATCTGCCCTCTAGGAACCCTAGGAATCCTCATGCCCGGTCTGTGTCCGTTTGAGCCAAGTGATTAGGGTCTAATGGACCTTAATCGAAGTGTTCTCAGTTGAGAACACTTCGATTAAAGTCCGTTTAACCCCAAGAAAGGTCTATTCAAATCCGAGCTAAGGCTTTCTGATTTTTCAGGGGCTTTAAGGTAAGTGTGTTTTTCTTTTTCTTTATTCAATACATGTGTTGTTAAAGGTCTGTTCGTATGGCCAAATGTTTTGTTTAATTTGTGTCTTTGAATTTTTATCAACTGTTGTTGTCCACCTTGCCTGGACCCCTATGTTTGATCGAGTCTTTCTTTCATTTACTGATAATGTGTGTATGTGTAAGATGTACAATCAAACGAATTTGAAATGGTTCGTTTAATTAGTTCCCAGGGTCATTTCTGTATTGACAGTACAATCTGAACCCCTTGTTCGATACTGCTCGATTCCAATCATTGGTTTCAATTATATATGCTACAATTAGTATAGTCGAGTCGATATACGTCGCCAATTAGTTTGGCTTTGAAGGATATCACTCTGATTCATATTGTGGATTTCCTGTTGAAGTGTGTTTGAATCCAATTAGGAACTGAGTGTAGTTGTTTGTCAGTTGTTCAATTCAGAAACCTTTGAGGATGTTGTTTATAGTTGCAGTTCAAACTTTGGTCTGAATTGGTGACATGTGCACTTGTGCACAACATGTGCATAAAGTCCCTTTTTTTAAGATTAAAATAGTTTGACAGCATATGTTGTCAGATTATATTCTTGCTGCCCATGTTTGCTTTTAGTTTAATAAAATGATAAAGGGGACTGTTAGGGAATGTCATGGGAAGGGTTTTATTTTAAGTAGTTGAGTGGAAAGAAAAGAGACCACACGGGGGGTTCTGATGTGTTTTAACAGGCTGTGAATAGCCTGATATTAGGCTATAAAAAGAGGCAGAACTTCCATTATTGGGGGACTGGATTTTAGAAAAACATAGATACAGAGAGAGATAGATTCAGAAAAGAGAGATAAAGGCATATAGACAGAGGGGGATTCAGACTGATTTTGAGAGAGCATATATACAGATAGATAGAGGGGTTAAGAGATAGAAAACATACAGACTGTTTCTTCCTACTGTTGTTTGGGTTTCATTTGTTCAACTTGTTCAATCAATTCTAATTTCTTCCAAGTCTCAACTAAGTTTATTGGTTGGTTTGCATTGGTTGTTCTCCTGGACTTGGTCTGTCTTGGAGCTTTGTTTCTACTGCACTGTTTGCTGCTGTTATTTTGTTACTGCTTGTTCCATCGGCTATAGTTGCATCTTGCACTGGGATTTGTCCTGTTGTTATCCGCTGTTACTGCTGCTGCTTTTGTTGTCATTGCTACTCTACTGACTTCTCTTCTTCTTCAATTGTAAGCATTTCCAGGTACACACTTCTGAAACCATGTGTTGTTGAAAGCTTGAAGTTTGAAGTAGAAATAAAGAAATGAATGTTGTTTACTTTACAATACTTGTACTCAAAACATAGCAATAGGTTGAATGGTAGTTAGCCTGTATTTGTTTAAGTTCATTCCATCTACAATTACTCTGTATGAATTAACACACATCCTAACCGAGGTGGACTACTAGATAGTATTATTGTTAGGTTAGATGTATCGGGAGATGATGTACTTGTTAGATCAGTTTATAGCTCATTAAATATACATTTGTGCAATATGTACTTAATAGAAGTTTAGTCTATTTAACACTATGTGGTTATAGTTGTTAAGTTGTCTGTATGACGAGGAGTGCGTGTGTGTTTAGTATATTGGCAGTTAAATCTCAGCTTCTATTCTTGTTCCCTAACATGTAAGGCAGGATGCTTTTAATTCGACAAAAGGCTCATCATAATTCTGAATCGTTTAAACTAACTCTATCAAATTGAGTTGCGTTAGGCAGTTTATAGGATCACGTCTGAATCCCATTGGTAGTAGCTTATAGTAGTCAACGCTGTTAATCTGTTCAAAAGATCGGTTTGAATTAAAATGAGACAGACGCCTAGGGTGAGTTTAGCATGATATTTGTCTTGTATGCAATTTCTTTTATCAAACTGAAAGCATGTCCAATAAAGCACAAAATTTTTCCTCCTCGCAATAATCAATCAGATAACTAATAAGAGGCCGGGATTAGCTAAGCATGTAATTCAATTAGCATACATTTTTTTTTAGAGACGAACATAGTAGAAATGTAGTCACTTTAGGATATCCCTTCTAAAATAATGAGACGAGCCTCGTCAAATAAAAAATGCAAATTACGGGGCCCTCAATAATTGATCATAATAAATACTTAGAATTTGGGATGGATTGTTTAGTGAATTTCACTGCCTTCCCCAAAGATAATAACGTGTTAGACTCTTTAGGCGCAACTCAATTAAAATTACATTCTTAAATTCGGGTGCACATTGATGTGACCCAAAATCCAAATCTCAACGGAGTCGAAATGTGTTAACAACTACGGGTGCATTGATTGTGACGTGGTTCGAGATGCATTTTCGCGACGTTGCAATTCTATAAAAATAAATGATAATAATAAAAGCGGTTTTAAACTTAATAAAAGCACATAAGTCACAACATGTATTTAAATCAGATATTTAGCCATTATAACAATTTAAGCGACCGTGCTAGAACCACGGGATTCGAGGGTGCCTAACACCTTCCCTCGGGTCAACAGAATTCCTTACTTAGAATTTCTGGTTCGCAGACTTCATTTGGAAAAGTCGAATATTTTCCTCGATTCGGGATTCAAGATAAACCGGTGACTTGGGACACCAAAAGCCAAACCTTTCCCAAGTGGCGACTCTGAATTAAATAAATAATCCCATTTCGAATATTGTCACTTAAATTGGAAAAACTCCCTCGCGCATTTAACCCTTCGGGGCGGGCGTGCAAAAAGGAGGTGTGACACAGTCCATGCATCTCGTGAGCTTGGCGAATTTACTATTTGTGGCCTTTTTAATGCATAAAATTTGCTAATACAGGAAAGTTTAATATTGCTGTGGCTATTAGTTCTATGATTGGTCCATTAAGTTCATGGAAATGCCAACAATAGCCTATTCTTCAGTTGATTTTATGGTGCAAATGTACAGGAACCTGTTCTTCCAGGTTGCTTTCTCAGAGCTAGAACAATTGGTCTTATGCCTATGATTGATCAGGTATTTTATAAATATATATTATATATACACTAAATTACTTTGATCTCAATAGTTAAATGGAATATTAACTTGAGTCTGAATTCAGGGAGCAAAAGATGACAAGATAATTGCAGTCCGTGCTGATGATCCTGAATATAGCCTAATCACTGATATCAAGGATCTTCCACCCCATCGTTTAGCTGAGATCCGCAGCTTCTTTGAGGACTGTATCCTTTTCCAAGCTCAAAAACCATGGATTTTCAATTTCAGAAGTTTATGCATACACTATGATGAATGTAATGTAATGTTTGACTGTAGTTCTCGACAAAAGATCAGACAAGAAAAATGAGAAAAAAGAAGTTAAAGTTGATGACTTTCTACCAGCCTCTGAAGCCGCGAAAGCAGTAGAGCAGTCCATGTAAGTTACAACACATTTCCTCTAAGCACGGGTTCTTTATCTGTCGAGGCATATAGTAATGAGCAATATTGAAGAGTTCTGTTACATGATTAAGAGATGGTTATGTCATTTGATTATCATCCATTCCATACTCATATATTTAGTGAGATCAGGTGCTCATTTTTCATTTCAGGAATCTCTATACAAGCAGCCTACGTAGCGGAGAGCTAGTCATTGGTACTGATTGATTCACGACGCTCATATTAATTCACTATATAGTAGTACCACTATACAGTTCTATTAATATTTCCTAGTACTGCACAGAGAAATGGACTTGTTTCATGTACATATAACTTTCTACTACATACTTGTATTGCTTACTGTTGGGGGGAGTTGGGGGGGGGGGAGGGGGAGGGGGAGTTGGGGGGAGGGGGAGGGGGAGGGCGAGTTCCATACAGTACAAGATCATGAATTGCAGTTGAAGATCTAAGTGACTTCAAGTTTGTGAGATTTGAAATTTACTCAAAATGCTTGCTCCCTTGGTAATGAAATGGATTACACAACACTATATTTCTTCTCTCGTCTGTGTTCCGAAAGCTAAATTTGTTATTTTTTATTTGTTCTTTCTTTTTTGAACGTGCTTAATTTGGATAGGAACCAAATAAAAAGAGCATATCCATAGAGTAAGTTATTTCTTGCAATTGTACCCTCTTTTTATTTTTTCTTCTAATGCAATAACTATTTATTTCAATTATGTATTTTTACTTTTTTCAGATAAAATCAGTAAATATATATATATATATATATATATATATATATATATATATATATATATATATATATATAATTTTAGAGTACCATAATTTAGAGCTATATAAAAAATTATAGCCAAAATAATTAATTTCAAATTTTGTATTTTTATAACTTTTTAGATGCCTTGACTTTTCAATTGTATAATAAATCTTTATTTTCAGGTCAAATTCAAAAAAAGATTAACTAAAACTTTATTATATTTAGCCAAATAAAAAAATTTAGCCTAAATAATGTAGTTCTATCAAAGTTTATTATAAATTGTATTCGAAAAAAATTATTTAAAAAAGTAACATACTTAAAAAGGTAAAAATATATTTTATTTTCAAAAAAATGCCAAATATGCAGAAAAGTCCACGTGGCAGGCGAATGCACCCACACTTTTTGCCACATCAGCGTCCAAGGGGGTACTGTCTCTCAAAAGGCCAAGTTGAGGGGGTAATTGTAGCACCCCGAAATATTTCGAAGTACTTAAGCGCTATTAAGAAAGTTGACGTGTGCTAATTGTACAAATTTATATACAGACGAGGACTATTAATATGATGGATATTAATTGAATATGATAATAAGTGCACGATGTGTATTTTAAGTGATATAGGTCATAAGGAGAGCCCTTGGGGCAAATTAAGATGGAAATTATATGGTAGACTAAAGTTCCAAATGAGTACGCACAAGACCTAACTTTAGACAAGCATATCGATATATGTATAAGGATTTATATGATGTATAACCTATAAAATGAAAGGTATTTGAGTATAGTTTCTAAAACTTCAAACCGTTCGTCATTTGGACTTTCCTACAAGAAGTTATGACCAAATTACCAAAGGCTGGCGGAGTGTGCGAAGGCGAAGCATCCGAGGCCGCGTCCGAAAAGAGGGGTTGACAGTGAAGTGCTGCCATAGCGTCCAGGTCAGCATCCGACCTTTGAAGAGGAGTGAGCTGCGGATGCGAAGCATCTGAGTCCACGTCCGAAATCCAGAAATCTGGGCCTATAAATACAAGGTCGGGGGAGGAGAGTATTTTGAGTATTTGGGGGTTAGGGTTCTTGAGGTGAATGGGGGATTTTTAGCTCAAATCAAGTCCAATCAACTAAGGTAAGTTGTTAATGATATTTTGGGTTGATTCCTACTCAATATACATGAGTTCTAACATCATTCTAACATCCAAATTCTAGATTTCATCATCAAATCCTCAAGAACACAAAAATCACCAAAGTTGTGATTTTTCAAGATTGATATACTAAAGGTAATTTCAATGCTTCAAACTCGTTTATTATGAGTAGTTAGAAGTATTTGAAGTATTTGTTACAAGTTTTATTGGTTGAAAGATTGGATTATAAAACTCTAGTTCATGGCATGAATAGTATTTTTGATAAAATAATAGAGAAGATGAATGATTAATCTTGGTGATGAAATTGATTGAATACAATGAACCTATGGAATTATTGTTAGCAAAAGATGAAAGTAATCAACTAAGTAATCATCTGAATTGTATATTGTGCAAGTTTTGATTATGGAAGATGATGAATAGTAATTTGGTGGCATTGGACAATTGATGTAGTATTATTAATGACTTCGAATGAGTATTAAAATATAAGGATGGAGTTGAATGGTCTAGCTTGTAAATGTATTTGGCGATTTGAGTTGTTGGAGGCTTGTAGCCAATTTATGAGCCATATATGGATATTGGTTAATATCCAGGCCATATTTTAATATAATTAGGATATTTAATTGTAAATATCGACTTGTTGGTGATGTTGAGCTTCTTAATCAATATTGGAATGAAGGAAGAGGATTGAAAGCTTGTGAATGTTAATAAAGCGAAAGCGAGGTAAGTTGATTAAAACTTACTCTTCTTGAAGGACTTTCTCTAAAAGCATGTTTCAAGTTAATACTTAAGTTGTTTGCAAATGTGCTTTCGTACTTTTGGAGACAAACAAGTACAGATATCTCCATGTATTAAAATATTATGTTGCATATGTAGTGTCATGCCGTTTTGTAAAATTTTATTTTAAATCTTGTTGGCTAAATGACACTCAAGGTAAATGTTATAAGTTTTTATCAAAACTTATGTATTGACAAGAGTATACATGTTTGAGTGCTAAAGAAAAGTTTTCATGGAAAGTACTTCTTTTGGAAACTGATGTGCAGAACAACCCTTGTGGTATGTTTTAAAGATTGATGTTAAATTGCTAAAGGCTTTAGCATGTAAAAGGTTGTTTATTTAATTTTTGTTCAAATGATTTAGATTTTATATAAATGTTATGATTTGATAAAAATAGATCCTTTGAAGCTACTATGCTTTGAATCTATTTTTGAAGTATCAAATATTTTAGGAGTTACTTGTGTTCACCGAGATTGACTTCGAATATAGGGTGTTCGTTGTCATGAAACTACACATATCGGTGTAGGCGTAGATGACCACTTTGTGGTATAGACTACGGCAGAGTGCTCTCCCTCGAGAGAGTACTATTTTGTGTTATAATTAGCATGGCTGAGTAGATTCGTACGGCACTACGATGAGACGACCTGAGCAAGTAAGGTATATGATACTTGCCGCTAGGTACATAACCTAGTTGACCTTTTTATGTCGGTGATGGTATGGTACTTCCAGTGAAAGGTAAGGATGATTTTCTTATGATTAGGCCTAAGGAGCCGAAAGCGATTTCGATGACTTAAAGTATATGAAATGATTTTGTACGATATATCCAAAATCTTGGATTGATGTAAATGATTTAAAAGTTTATATTGTGAGTTATATTCACTTGGTTGTTATTTAAAATAACAAGAGTCATGAGTTGATAAAATTTCTTATCTTTTTATATCAAATATTGGTGCATTATTTTTATAAAGTTTGTCCCAAGAACTTAAGTAGAGAGAGTCTATGACACTTATTGAGTACCGCTGTGGTGTACTCAGCCCTAAGGGGCCCCCTCTAGGGCCCTTCTTACTTTACATGTTTCAGGATGATGTAACGATACGTGGCATGCGGTCAGGCCAGAATGACTCTCTTTCCGAGGTATTATGAAGCACCACTTTTATTTCGTGGTAGCTATCATGTTCTTTCTTATTTTATTTTGTTGGAATTACTCCAACCGTTGGTTCTATTCTTTGGTATAGAGACTCCATAGATAGTTATGAAAGGTTGTAGTAGCGGGATTGTACACGACATTCATGAAAGTATATTTTACTTAGTCTCATTGTTATTATTATAAAGGGCGTCATGTGTGATTTTGAAATGGGAAAATATTTTATCATTTAAATTGAAAATGTATAAGATTTTCAAGGAGCTTCCGCAGTTAAATTGGTTTTCATGCATATGATTTGGGTGTATCACATGGTTTGGTTCGCTCGGGTCGGGTAGTGTGCCGAGTGCCGGTCATATGGTTTTGGGTCGTGACAGTAATTAAGATTACGAGTTTTGGGTCGTGACAATAATTAAGATTACGAATAGTTTAAGGCTGTAACTAATAATTCGTGTCAAGTTTAGGGGGTGGTAAGGTATTTTGCCCAGATGAAATTCAGATCAATCCTTATAAGAATAATAGATCTCCTTGTATAACTAATCAACTTAAAAATTAATTTTGCCCTGGCCAACAAATAGGCATGAATACCAACAAGGTTTGTGGTGAGTGGTAAATATTCTTTATCATTAACCGAAGGTCTCGGGTTCGAGCCCTGAGTATTGAATCGCCTTTGTTAAGGGAGTGATTTACCCTCCAATATGAGACTTTTCGGCGTGAATCTGAATTTAGTCGGATCCCAATATGAATATCGGACAACGGGTGGAAAAAAAAAAACAAATAGGCCCGAATGCCTTTTGAAGTCCTGATTTCCCCTTTTTTCTGTGTTGTTACAACTCTTTCCAAAGTGTTGAAATAACTTTGCTTTTGTGATACGTGGAGTAACTTTTTACTTGCTCTATAAAATTGATGTAGTAATCCTTCATGAGAGTGACTAGCTTTTCCTCTTTATCATTTACTTTATTGACAAAAGAAAATGAGATCTTTCCAATGACTTTAATCTATTGCTGTAGCTGGTACAGGTTGGACAGAGTAGAATATATATGAGCTTTCCTCTTTTCTTCTCTACTTTGCCTTTCTCTATTTGCTTTTCCTTATGTTTGTGAAAATTCTGAGTCTACTGGGCTGAAACTTTCAAAAAATAAAAAGATTGATTCCGCCATGGAACAGATTGTATTCCCGAGCTATGGGTTCCTAGGCTCGATACATAAGGTCATAGTCATCATGATGTCATAGATAGGGATGACAAGCGGTGCGATGCAATTACGGGAACCCATAACTCACAGATAAGAAATGCCATTTTGACAGACCGTGACTTGCTGATTTAGTCAAATGGCCTAGCTATCAAAGACTTGTCAAGAAAATATTTTTGGCAGGATTGATAAATAAAATATGACGATCCAGAATAAATGACACTAATCATGTCACGCCTAATACTTATTGATACCATCTTGTTAAAGGGATCAAATGTCTCGAGTGGACTCTATACAACGAAATTAAGAAAATCATTCCTTCTACGAGAGACACAATAAACTAACATGGACTTTGTACCTTGGAGGAAGAAGATTTGGCGAGTCAAATGGAAAAGAGGTGCGAGTACACCTCATTAACCAAAAATAATTACTTTAGTTTGCAACAACAATTTAAACAATTTCTTTTTAAGAAAATTCAAAAACTAAGTTTGTAAATTCAAATTTATAAATAAACTCTAAAAAACAAATGCCACGAAGTCATAAAATTGTCAGGGAAAAAGAATCTCACACGTGTGATTATTTTATTAGCCAAGTCAGAAATCTGGCGGAATTTCAGTCCATAAATCCATATTCATTTTTAACTTTTCCCGAGAAGGAGTCCTTATTCATTTCCTTTATTTAATCAGATTCCCTCCCAGTCCATATTCGTTACCCAACAATTTTGTCGATCTTATCCACACTACACATTACATTAGTTCCCCAAAATAGTCCATATTACTTTATTTCTTTTCCAAGTTAGTACGTAATCACTCTATTTCTTTTACTTGATTAGTACTTTAAAAATAATTTTTTTATTTATCACTTTTAGTATATTAAGATAAGATAATTTTTTTGTTATACCCGCAATATTAATTACTTATTTCAAATAATTTTCTCAAATCCTTAATATGAGTATCATGATAAATTAAGTACTTCATTTATCATTACATAAGGGGTGTTCAAAGTTCATAGTGGACAAGTAAAAGTGAACGAAAGGAGTAATAATTTATATGACAATATTTGAGTGAAAATAAATTTTAATAAAACTATAATTTTGTTAAAAATTTTATGGTCTAAATAAGTTAGAGATATTTATGTGACTAAAAATTATTTTATCAAAAAAATAAAATAAAATTTAAATATTATTCTTTTGTTATTCTATTAAAGGAAATATCATATTATAATTTGAGAAGGGTTATTGTTTTTTTCCTCAAAATCTCGGATATTACTGTATTTTTTATTCCAAAATAGTACCTTCAAATGTATCTATACGCCGTATACTATATATGTACGGTGCTATTATCTTTATATTTTCCGGATAAGGCGTTTCTGTCCGATTTAGGAGCTCTACTTCTTCAGTCTCTTCAGTCCAACTTCTATTCCGATGCCAATCTTCACGCTATAGTTATTCAATTTCTCCTTCCAAATCGCACCAATTTTTGTCCATATCGATTCATTGTTTTGACTGTAGAGCTGATCCCTGAGCTAGGGTTTTGGAATTAGGGTTTTGTTTTGTGTGGAAAATTAATATTGAAGAGCATCGAACAATGCATTCGGTGCCTTCTGTATTTGATCTCAGCTTCGCTGTATTTTTCTATGGTTTATTGTGTTTTCATCGTCTGAAAAAAGTTGATTGGCCTAATAATAGTCTTAGTTAACGTTTACTTTTAATACTTGCTGTAGTCTTTTAGTATAGTTGGTCAGTTTTTAGCGGATTTGTTTGTGCTGATAATAGATTGGATTTCGCACGTCTTATTTGGAGGATCTGATAAGGTTCATTTCGATCAACAAACTCAAAGGTAATAATCTAAAATATGTCTTACTTGACTCTGTTTGACTTGATTAATGTTCTAAAATATGTCTTAGTACTTGATTCTGTTTGACTTGATTAATCTTCTAAAATACGTCTTACTTGATTCTTCTTTAACAATTACTAAAGCATGAATATTGGCTACAGTAGTTTGCACCCAAGGTTGTAGCCTAGTGGCCAGTGACCTGGGAGGAGAACCATCAGGTCTTAGGTTCAAATCCCAGCCGAGCCAAAAATACTAGGTGATTTATTCCTATCTGTCTAAGTGGTGGGCAGAATTAACCCTACCTGCTGCCTGCAGGTAGGTAGCAGGTATCAAGTTGAAGTGCACGCTGTCATAAAAGAAAGTAGTTTGGAATAACTTTCTAGGCACTTCAACTGTTGTTATGGTGGTGGTTGCATATTGTATCTGATTTTTTTGCCTATGCATCTGGCATTTGCTTTAATCATTTTTTTAAAACCTTGTGGGTGGATTTTTGGGTTTATGGATGCATCTGAATGGCTTGCAATACACATATTTTGTTTGATTGAATAGTCCGGTTTGGACAGAAGCAACTACTGCATTTAAATTGGTTTGATGGTTCATTTCTGTCTAGATCTGTTTCAACTCGTGCTAGATGGCTCGAATATTAAATTGTTCAGAGGTCAAATGATTAGATTGGAAAGGAAGTGAAAGCTTGTTTCTGATGTAGTTGCTTTATCTTTCTATTCTATTTCTACGAATAGATATTCTTGTTATTATTTTGCTCAGACTTTCTGTGCACACTTTGGCAGATCTTTGCTGCTCTCTTTGTATTTGATGGGCGATTGTCCTCCTTACTACAAGTCAGTGTCTGAAAATGTTGGCGGCTTTTGCGAGTCATCAAAGGAGACGCCAGTTTGTGCTTTTGGATATATAGAAGGTCTTTCCATAAATGATCTTTGCTGCCATTTCACTGATTATCTCAATATTCAGGGTGGTGAAGACTCAAACAATAAGTGCAATTCTGAGACAGTGAAGGAAGATGTAACTAAAGATTCCTATGGAAGTGACTCTGGTAAAGTTGCTTCTGTGAAATACTCGATCAAATGTGCAACATTTCCATGCTCTGGTATGAGCGTACCTCCTGCAGAAATTGGTGGGGAGGAGCGAAAGGAAAACGTGACTGCTGAAGTAATGACACATGGTGCTGATGCTAAATCTCCTGATTTGTCTTACTCACGTTCCGTATCCCTGCCAGTGAGTTTTCTGTGTCTCACAATGTTCTCCATCAGTTTTTTTTTCTTGGTCTATTGATATTATGGAGGACTTCTTGACCTTGTTTTCTATTTGTTATCCGAGAAATATAGTCACATGCTTACATCTATCTTTTTCTTTAACGTTACTTATTGATTAGCAGGACATACTCTGACCTTGAGTTAGTGGTAATTACGAATATTGCTTGTGAGTTGTTAATGGTGAGAGGTATGTATTTATTAAAAAAGAAAGTGGTAATAGTAAGGTATGATATATCAAAAACAAAAAAAAATGTTAATGGTAAGTTATGTTTTGTTTTTGTTTCAGTGTGATTGGTTTTTCCTTTACTTTTTCATGAACCGATATGTATTATATCTGAATATTGTATAGGTGGATTGTTTGAATTGTTGGCGTAAGCTCGCTCACTATACCCTTGTATATGTTCCTTTGGATACAGTTTGTCCACCTATCCTTGGTATCTTGCTTTTGGTTTTAGCTGTTCTCCTTGGGGTCATCGTTGATGCTATTGCCACAAGCCACAATTTCTTGGCTTTCCTGGATTTTATTTTTGCTTGGAGTTCTTTGTGGCCGCTAATTGCTTTTCGCTTTTGGCTGCTCTTTCATATACACTCTGGCATTGAGTTAGTAGTCATTATGAGTACTACCTGTGGGAAGTTTTAATGGTTTGTTTATAATGTTTTAGTTTTTTCTAAGGTATGTGTTGGTGGTGTTAGATTCAGTGCGAGGTTGGGTCTGTTATCACGAAAGGAATAGTGTGTGTGTGTGTACATATTATATCATATCAGAATGCTTACAGGAGGATGTTTGAAAGTTAGCCATATGAAGCTCAGTCTTCCCTCGTTCAGACACATATATTTGCTTGCTTTTTTGGTTATATTTTGACAACCTCTCCCTGGTATGTTGCTTGTGATTACCGCAAGCATTATTTCTTGGCTTTCTTGGATTTAATTTGTGGATCTTTCATTTTCCAACATATATTTTGTGAGTTGTAAACCATGTGACTGGTCGCTTTTATATCATGGCTCCTAATTGTCTACAAATTACAAGGTGAAGTTACACTGTAGTGGAAACAGCACTGGAGCATAGAACTGCTGTTTCAGATACAGAGAGTGACTTTCTCTGAATGGCGATTGTTTCACAGTTGAGCAATTTTGTAACTGCAGATGTTAACAGTCCTGTTTTTTTCCTTTTTCTGTGTTTTGTTCTTTTGCAGACTCCTTTGAAGCTTGTATCTGCCATAAAGGGTGGCCGTGAGAAACAAGGCAGTCTACCAAGGAAGCTGACTGTAACATGGGCTCCGGATGTGTATGACCCTGTCCCAACAGCAGTGTCACATGTACCAAACAAAGGACAATGCCACAAGAGTGGGAAAAAGAAGAATGGGAAGAATAAGCAGAAAAACAATGGCAAATCTTCACGTGGGAGCAAGGGTAAAGACAAGAAGCAAGCTCGGAAACATGGAGGGAATTCTCAGATAAGTTACCATCCTCTAGATGATGGCAACATCACAGATTCGTCTGGCGAGGTACAATCTAGCGTTGTGGATTTTGATATTGGCAGGCCAGATCCATTTTGTGGGAGTAGTTTTCTTAGGAAATCCATCACGAAATTGCACTTCCCAGTTGCGGAGGCCAGCTGAGCTCCCTTTTTGATCTTAGTGTGCTTTCTTGATTATGTCACCTGAGTTTTTGTAAATAAATAAGTTTGAGGTCTTTGTTGAGCGGTGAAAGTTGTGAAATAAGAGTCGTAGTTGGTCATATCATGTTCATGCTAAACTTTTCAACCTTTGTCAATTGTCATGTCGGTTGAGACTATAATTTTTACTTTCATGTTTAACTGTTTTTTCGTGTGAACTCTTTTTTGGTTTAACATGTTTCATGTTAGTTCGAACAAGTTATATTAAGACCTCGGCCTACCAATACCATCCTCCCTCGCCTTTACTCATTTCGATTCATATAGTGTTTAACTAAATTATATATTTTAAAAAATATTTTCTGCTACCTAACGAAAGAAAATAAGCAAGAAAATCATTTATTATTCAAGAAAACATTTTCTTTCATACTAAAATCCTAAATGTTTCATTCTTGTACATCTTTGAAAAGAAAAAGAAAGCCAAATTATTTTTAAGAATACCGGGAATAACAAATTAATAAAGAAATATGTACGTGCTTCTTGTTCAAAGCCATAGTCATGATGCCTCACTCATATAGGCTTGACTGCAATAGTTAAATGATTAAACTAGCAAATCCATAACAACTAAACAGATTGAAAATTTAATAAGACATTTTCAGAAAAATTACATTGACTAATTACATTGACTGAGAACCAAAAAGAAAGAGAGCTAAAGCCTAAATTTTTAAACACAAGCCTTAAAGAAACTGCAAAGAGAGTCTATAGATTGGAAGCAGAATTAAGCCTCCTAGCTACCTTCACCAACAGTGTCACAATACATGAAATTTGCTAATAACTTGTAGCATTTCCAAGGACTGTGTTCTGTTTGTCAATCTTTTGAGATGCATTGACCAGATTGTTGCTGAAATCCCAAAGATTCCGAGCTAAGACTTCATCTTGTGCAAGCTTGCTTGGCTTGAACTCATTGCAATCAACAAAGTACTTTCCAGTCACTCCCTTCAAACTTGGATGGAGGGCGACATAACAAGTTGTAGCTGCCCCCTGGAAAATATCAGTTTTCGAAATCCATCAGTATTTTAAGAGAAACTGTCAACAGCCCGATCTTGGTGATCGTTGTGTACTAGTAACTTGAATGTTTCTTTTGCAGCACCTAAGGAAAGGCTAGTTGGGGTGGTGGGAGGTGCAATGCTTATAGTTTCAAAATGTTCTCTGATATGCAGATGCTGATTAGTGCTGAAATTCTTGCTAGGATGATGCGAGGAACAATGGTTTAGTACGTTCTCTATAGGCTTGAAAACTATATACCACTAATGTTAGAATTGGAAAGACTTAAACCTCTACATTATAGCAAAACAACAACAACGCAGTAAAAGATTATTGCAGGAAAAGTTTTGGTAACCATTGGAAAAGGATGTTCTGTTTACCTGAGGGACATTCTTCCACAGGAAACAAGTGAATACCCTTAAGATTCCTGCCAAGAAGGAAAAACAATCCGATTAAAGCTCTTAAATAACTAGTAGTTAATTCCTCGAGTTAATTTTTTGCTTGAGGGTTATGTGTACATACTCATAAGAAGTGCTGAATGTCTCATCAGATTTGTCATTATCAAACCGGGATGAACTGAATTAACAGTAATATTTACTCCCTCTTCCTGCATTTTAGTCACATATCGAGGTGAAAAGATGTCATACTCTAAATTTGTGTGTCAAATGGAGTTAATGAAATAGGCAACACATTGGCTTTAAGGTTTTAACCCCCAACCTTCTTGGGAAAAATACACTATGTATGTAGGCAAAAAAAATTATATGCATATATACTATATATACAAGAACCCTTGTGGTCCGGCCCTTCGCGGACCCCGTGAATAGCGGGAGCTTAGTGCACCGAGCTGCCCATATACTATATCTTGACTCCCTTTGATTTTTTCGTATGTTTACTTTTATATATTTTGATACCCATTAATGAAAATCCTGGCTCCGCCACTCTCCCAACATATCGAAAAGCATATTAAATCCTTAGCTATTTGTTTGACTAAAAGAACTATATGAGACTAACAGAGGGATATATTTGGAGAATAGCTTTTGTTCCTCCAGGTAACAGCTTGCAGTATTAAACAAACTTAGCCAACTAATTACCTGCAAGCGGCGGGATAGCTCATTGGCATGTAATATGTTGGCTAATTTTGATTGTCCATACGCCAGTTTGTCTTGATAACTGAACAGTAAAACGAATAGTCAACAACAACAACAAACTCAGTATAATCTCAAAAGTAGGGTCTGGAGAGGGTAGTGTGTACGCAGACTTTACCCCTACCTAGAAAGCAGACATACTGTATCCTATAGACCCTCGACTCAAGAAAAGATGAAAAGAAAGCAGTAGTAACAAGAAGTAACAACAGCAAGATAATAAGAAAACGAAGCGAAAGGAGCACCATGTAGTAATAGAAATCTACCAATAAGTAAAACAAATATCTAGTAATTGATTCCATTACCATCAGTATAGAACACTGCAAATTAATATTACCTGTTTTTGTCATTGACATTGTGAAATTGTATTCCTTCCCAGTAAGGACAAATGTGAGCTACTGATGACAAGTTCACAATCCTACCCTCAATACCAGTTGCTTTTGTTGTTTCCTTCATTTTGTCTAGAAGAAGATTAGTCAAATAGAAATGACCTGAAAAAAAATGTCAGAACTAAATCAGTCATATATTGAGAAATATGATTTGTCCAAAATCTGGATATTATGGTACGCGTTATACCAAGATGATTTGTGGCAAATTGCATCTCTATTCCATCCTCAGAAAGCTGAAATGGACAGAACATGATACCTGCATTATTTCTGGTTTTCGCAACGTTCTTTTAGAAACATGGTAAAAATATTCTTTTAAAGATATATCACTGAATCCAATGAAGAAAGAAGAAGTTTCTTTACATTAAGATGTTGAGAGGAAGGTTAAGTGCGAGGAAATTATCTGCAAATGCCTTGATCGATTTCATTGAGCTGAGGTCGAGTTTCAGAATTTCAATGCGAGCAGATTTATTTTCCTTCAAAATGCTTTGCTTTGCTTCATTTGCAGCCTCCATATTTCTTGCTGCAATAATGATATGAGCTTTCCTCAGTGCTAAAACTCTTGCAGTCTCCAGACCAATGCCACTTGCACCTCCTGTCGATTTGAGATGAATTAGCATATAAGCATACATTATCAATGTTAATTTATATATATCCTTCTGTTCTATTCCACCGATATGTCTATGTACGTTTGGTTTAAATTCTCACACAAACTGTTATGTTACGGCTAGTTGAACATGTTTAGTTAGAACGTTATCAGTCCGTAGTCCTAACAAACGACGGAGCTAGAAGCCCGGATACGGGTTCGACTGAAGTCACTAGCTTTTGCTTAACATCTTGTTTGGATGGTTGTTACATATCGTATCGTATTGTATTGTATTGTATTGTACTATATCGTTTGATGAATACAATGTTTGGATGGATTGCGTCGTTTTGCCGTCGTTTCATGGTATCATGCACCAGTAATATGATGAATAAACTTGCAATATTATAAAGAAAAATTATGAGATGATATATAAAAAGGTAGGCTATATGATAAAATAAAATTATTTAATAATAATAAAGGATGAGATTGAGAGAAAAACACAAGGAAACGACGCGACCACACCAAATCGGTCGTTACATAAAGTGACACATTTCATCGTTACGTAACGACGGATTTAACGATACGATACAATAAAATTTAAGTAACAATCAAAACAAACATTGTATTTAAAGTAACAATACGATACGATACAACTGGTAACAACCATCAACAGTGTATTTGTATTAAAGAATTCGTTAAATATATATAAATATTAATTTTAGAACCCAGTTATTAGTATTTGAAGTCGTCGTTCTAAAATTTAGAACCCATAAGATTAAAATCTTTGTTCCGCCTCTGGTCCTAACTGGAACTCCTCAAACACCACATAACACTTGTTTTCGCCATTGCAGACACCCAAAAACATGAAGGAAATAGTGAGTCAATTACTCAAATGGTCACTCAACTATCTCAAATTATCTCATAAAGTCACTTTTCTTTTGTTTGTAACAACAAAGTGACTTAACTATGCCTATTGCATTTAGAAGGTCACTCAACTAGATTTTCCCAAGTTTGGATTGCCAAATACTTATTTTACCCTCTAAATTATTAAAATTTATCTTCTTTTTATTTTTTTAAATTTTTTTAATATTATGATTTTTCTCCTTTTAATTTATATTATGGACTTACCTCTAGAATAAATAAATATTATTTATAAATTAAAAAAATAAAAAGTATTTAAGCATCTATATTCTTGAAAATTATGCTTAATTATATTATATATATTCCATGCACGACTTAGCATAGCATATTTTACCTTATACAGATAGCGTCCCTGCTTTCCGGTGATATAACTTTGTGTCGTCGGAAAGTTGGTAGAAACATAATAATATAATTGAGAATAATTTTCAAGAGTATATAATGTATATTATAAAAATACCTTTATTTAAATAATTATTTTTATATTACGTGCATGAAATATATATTTTACAACCTTTATTTTCTTTTATTCTGAATTGTGTAAATAAACTTTTTCATTTTTTATGTTAATACGAAAATTGTTATTACGAACAAATTATTATAATTAATTTTTTTACTATGCTCATTATTTTGTTGTTCCAGCATTATAGATGCTTAAATACTTTTTTTATTTTTTTTATTTATAAATCATATTTATTTATTCTATAGGTAAGTCCATAATATAAATTAAAAAGGGAAAAATCATAATATTAAAAAAATTTAAAAAATAAAAAGAAGATAAATTTTTATAATTTAGAAGGTAAAATAGGTATTTGGTGATCCAAAATTTGGAAAATCTAGTTGAGTGACCTTCTGAGTGCAATAGGCATAGTTTTAGTGACTTTGTTGTTAGAAACGAAAAAAAAGTGACTTTAAGAAATAATTTGGGATAGTTGAGTGATCATTTGAGTAATTGACTCAGGAAACAGTTCTTAGCTTGAAAATTTTGAAAAGAGTTCTTAGAAAAAAAGCAGAAATTGTTTTACAACCAAACATCAAGAACTTTTAATTTATATTTACAAAACTGAAGAAAAACCAAAGGTCTTTAGAGAACAGTTTGTACAGAAAATGGGAAAAATACTTTCTTATATAAAAAATTTAAGACAATCTTGAAGCATATATATTATGGTAGTATATTAAAACCTACGCTCCTTGTTTTCTCTTTTACACAGAAGTTAGTTAAAGTTACAGAAACGCTCACAGAAGCAAAGAAATAAATCTCAAAATATAAACCATCACTGAAAATCAATTAGGGGCGGAGCTAGAGTCGCAGTGGCAGAAGCACAATTTTCACCAAGGGGACTCAAAGAATGAATAGAAAGAAAACACGTGAAAAAGCTAAGGAGATTTAACATCTAATATATATACATGAATTTTTTTTAACCTTATATACACACAGTGTAATTTTCGGCGAAAGGAGTTCCGCCCACCTTTTGATCAGAGGGATGTCGGAAAATCGCACTTCTTTATAATAGCATACTTATATAACAGACATTCACTATAAAAGCCAAGTTTTTCTCAGAATCGAATTTTATGTTATGTTATAATATATGTCCATTATAAAAGCACTTCACTATAGTATCCAAAAAAATATCGAAACAAACGCGGCTATCATAGAGAAGTTTGGCTATATAATATAAGACATGTTGTAGTGAAAACCATAGCTCCACCACGTGTAATATATCTGTGTAGAAATTCTAATATATGCATGGCAGCAGAGGAATGATCATCCCGCAAGGTGTGAATGAAAATACTAGTCTAGAGAGAGAAACCTGTAACAATGGCAGTGAGAGGACTAGCATCGATGCCGTCGGTAACCTGCTCAGCGGTGGAAGCTGATCCAAATCCACTTGGCCCTGCTAGTCCTGTTACCAGCCTCAACATATCTTCCCTTATTTAATAAGAAGAAACTTTTCTGTTTATATATAAAACAGAAAAGAGATGAACTCTAACTTGTATTGTGAACTGAAAAGCCAAAAACCTCTCTATATATATATCATCATCAAAATCAAAATTTAAAGAAAGAGAAGCGGCAAGTGGGTTGAGAGATTGGACACTAAATATGGGAAAGTAAGAATTAGAAGACTGTTGGAAGTAAATTTGTTACACAAAAAGACATATGGGGCATTCAATGTATCCGTGACTCACTGTAATTAGCTTCCCCAACTTTTCAACTCTCTTCCCATGTTTAGGTTGTAAGAAAATAGTATAAAAACAAATTTAACAACTAATTTTCATTTGTGAAAATGTGCTAAAAATATATTTTCACTTTTAGTTGTCCATTTCAGTAAATCATGTGTTTTGCCCTTATTAATAATTACTCATTTTCCAAAACTTTTTGAAATTTGTTACTATTATGGATAAAATTATAAAGTATATACTTTATTTATTTTTTCTTAAAGAAAGTACAAAGTCAAAAGTGGACATTTAAAAATGAATTTATGAAATCAATACATAAAAGTAAAGCTGGTATGTACATCAAACCTCTCTATAACAACCTCATTTGTTTCAAAAAAATTGATTGTTATAGCGAAGTCTTGTTATATAGGACATATATTATAACATAATATGAAAAGTAGTTCCAAAAAAACTTATTTTTATAGTAAATGGTTGTTATACAACGATGCTATTATAGAGATGTTTGATTGTATATGTATCCAGGAGACAAAAATAGACCTTATCTCCTCTTTTAGTGGAATTTAACAAAATCGTAAGAAATTTAAGTTATGCATCTTTCTAAAAATAAAAAATAAAGCTATTCAACATCATAAATAAAGCTACTTTTAGAAAGTTTACATCTAAAGAATGGACTTTATCAATTATATATATCTAATGTAGTGCCTATAAATAGCTAAGGAGGACTTTTTCCAAAAACCCAAATTTAATGTGACATTTTGACTATCTTTTTCTATTGGTTCGATTTAATGCACACAAGTTGGGTCAACGCTCTCAACTTTTGATTTACGATATATCAACAAAGAGGACTTATCAAAAGTTAAGGGCTAGTTAATGATCTTGAGGGTCCTGCTAGACTAATTACACATGATTACATTAAAACTTGGAACGAGTCTCGTGCGTTGAGTTTTTGCGTAATTTGCGCGTATCGTGAGTGTACGTTTGGATGCTTCAAGCGTAAGTCTTGACAGACAAAAGCCCCACATATCAGCTCAAGGCATTATGAGTACCTAGCTCTTGAACGAGTCCGGAGTGAGTTCTAACTTTAAAACTGTTGGAAAGAATACATGAGGTAGTTGAAAGAATTTTTTTTGTGTGTAAAACAACATGGCTTTATCTTGTTTAGGGCCGTTTTCACACAAGGGAATCATTTAAGTCAATATTAAATAATTTATGGAACCAATTACTAGAAATTCGAAAAAAAAACGACCAAAATTTGGCGACTAAAATTGGTCTGTCAAGAAAAGCGACCAAAGTTGATCGCTAAATTGGAGAAAATAATTAAATAATTATTCTAAATTAGCGACCAAAGTTGGTCGCTTACGAAAGGGGAAGCAGATAGAGACAAACTTTGGTCGCTAATCTGGGACTCAGTTCTAATGTTTAACAATTATATTATTATTTTAAATATTATATATAATATAAATAAATCCGATTTAAATTTAGCGACCAACGTTGGTCGCTAATTTTAATTTGTGAATCATTAGCGACCAACATTGGTCGCTAATTTTAATTTCTGGATGATTAGCGACCAAAGTTGGTCTCTTTTCAGGTCAACATTGGTCAAAGTTAAAAATCACTTTTGTATTTACTATCTAAATAATATAAATGTATTTTGTTAACACTTTTGTAATACAAGGGATGAATACACTAAAATATACTCTAACATGCTATATATGTAGTTAAAGTAGTACAACGAAGCGTGTTATATATATATATATATATATATATATATATATATATATATATATATATATATATATTGAATCATCGACTTATAACCTACTCAGATGCATCGTTGAATACTAAAAACAAAACGTCTCGACTTATATCAATTAATTTGTTATAATTGATTCATCGACTTATAACCTCGTGATGAATGAATGTAAT